>NW_015971150.1:0-2400000 GCF_000961545.1 Sporothrix schenckii 1099-18
AGTATACTAAAATTAGTATTAAGTAAAAAAAATTAATTTTAGTATACTAAAATTAGTATAGTCTTATATTAAAATTAATTTTAGTATACTAAAATTAATTTTAGTATAAAGAAATCGAAATTAATTTTAGTATACTAAAATTAGTACGTACTAATACTAAAAACTACATACTAAAATTACAACCCTGCTACGTACTTAAAAAGGTTATATTTAATTCGAAAGGTTATTTTTTATTCGTTACTAAAGGTTATACGAATACGGTAGTATATTTACTTACGTCGATCTTAAATAAATAACGAACTCTTTAAAGAGTACTTAAAACTTTATTAATTAAAAGGAGTAAATACCGATTTTTAATCGTAATTTTATTTAACGATTAATAATCGACGTATAAACGAAGACTTTCGTTAGTTTTTAAAACGAATAAAATAAGTAAACTTATTAAGTTAAAGTTTAACTTAATACGTTTATTTATTAGTTTTTTTTTTAATATATTTTTAAGAAACTTTAGTTTAAACTAATAAAAGGTAATAAATCGGTCTTAAAGGAGACTAAACTCCGTTCTTTAATTTAATTAAATATTAAACTTTTAATAGAATAAAAACCTTTTTAACTACTTTTTTATTAAAAACGTCGACGAAGTTACGTAAGACTTTTAATAACTTATCGATTACCGGTATAAACTTAAACTTTAATTAATCGACCTAGTCGATAATAAGTTCTTACTCCTTTAATTAAACGTTATTAATATATATAATTTTTATAAGTTCGTCGTTAAGTAATCGACGATAAAACGTTAATAATACTTTATAAATAACTAGTAATATATATTAAAAAAGATCTTAAGTATCGAGGACGATATTAAAGTGTTTTATTCCTTTTAATTTTATAAGAAGCCCTGAATTTTCTCTATAAAACGGTACTATTTATAATATTATAACATTATTTATAGTACCGTTAAGTGTTTTTTACCCTTTTTCACTTATTAAACGCGGCGTACCTCGACCTTCGTGGTGTACCTTCGACCCCGTTTAACGTATAAACGTTGTAAGCGGGTATTATAGTTTATAACGTACGATGACTAAACCTTTCACCTACTATAGAATATAATAATCCTCTTTTCGTTCTCTCTTCGAAGAACGAAGATTGGAATCTAATCTTTGTAACATACAACCAATTCCGTATACAATTCATCAATTCATCGATTCCTTTTCGTGTTTTAATCACCAAGTTCATCGAGATTTATCCAATTAACCTCCGAAACTTACAAATTTAAAAAGTATAAACGACTCGTTTACGTTCTTATTTATTATAACGAAGACCTTTTAACTTTTCTTAATAAATCCGAATAAGTCTTAAAGTTTTACTTTAATAAAATAAAAACCGTAATTTTTAACCGGTCGTTAATCGACCGTTATAAGGTTAACTTTAAATAGTAATTTTTTAAAACGATAACACTTTATAAAATCTTTATAAATAACGTTAGTATCGGTTATCGTGTCTAGTTATATATTTATAACCGAAGATCGACGATTAATCGTCGTATAAGTAACGTTAATAATATACCGTAAAAACGTAACACTTTAACTTTATTTAAGTGAAAGAAATTTAACCGAAAGAATTAAAGTCTCGTTTTTCGGTCGGATTAGTTTTTCGTTTTATCGTCGGTAACGGATTAATTATCGGGTTTTTATAAAAAGGTAGTTATAATAACTTATACTTGTATTTTTAAATTTTTTTAATTTTTTTTCGTAAAATAATCTTTTTCGAAATATAATTCTTTTTTATAAAAAGAGTAAAGAGAAAGTAAAGAGTTAAACTTAGTTCGATTTATAATCGGTCGTTATTTTAACGATACTACGGTTAATAGTCTTTTTTTATTCTTTTTATCCTTTTTTATAAATTAAGTCTTTTTATTCTTATATTAATCGTTATTCGGTCGGTTATTATTCGGTTCGTACGATCTTTTAAGTTTCTTTTAATCGTAACGTTATTAATAAACTATTAAGATATCGTATACCGATCCGAACGAATTCTCGATTTATTACTATTAATATTAGTCTTTAATATCGTCGTTTAATCGACGTTAGTATTATTATATAAAGTAGTCTTTATACGTTTTATTATTAAGATTATGTTATAAGTAGTTGTGGGATAGGTCTTTACGATAGATTAATTGATGAAAGTGTTAGTTTCGAGGGTGAAGGTAAGTATGTATTATAATAAAGACTAATTCTTACCCCTTCTTCCTTTTAGGAAGAAAGGAGTCTTATTATTTAAGAAGAATAGTCTTTCGTAAACGTGGTGTTAACGTGTGGTTAAGGACTAGTCACACCTCGTTTTATTATATAAGCCTAGTCACCTGATTCGTAGCCTTCGGCCTCGAATCGATTATAACAGATTATAACTTATATACGAATATAAATTATTAAAATACGATTAATATTACTATAATATATTTATACTTTATTATAACGAATAAAGTTCTTCGAATAAACAATACTTTTATACTATAACGTTATAATATTCACGTTTATAAAAGGTAAAAAGGGTCTTTTATTCCGGGATAAAATCGTCCTTTTACCGTTAAAGAGTAGTAACGTGTTTTCGTTACTTTACGGTATAAACAAAGTGTAAGTAACTAATCGTTTAATATATACGTATAACTTTTAAAACGTCCTTTTTAACCGTACTCGTATAAACTTATTCGATAACCGAGATCTAGTCTTCGACTTTAATTACCGACGATTCGACTTTTAATTTAATTATATTATACGTCGAAGGTTTATTATTTTATTAACCAAGTCTTTATAAAGAGTTTTTTTTATAATCGAACACTAATCGAAGAATAGTCTTCGAATAATTAAAGTAATCCTATATAACTTAAAAAAAGACTTCGACTTTTTTTTCTTACTACTTTTATAAATTAAAAAAAGACTCTTATAAAAAAAATAGTCGTCGTAACCGTAATCTCTTTTAATTCGTTTTAAAAGGTCTATCGAAGAAACGTACGATTAATAATTAATCGGTTACTAATTACTACCGGGGTTATTTCTTTAAATCCTCCTTTTATTATCTTTTCCCGGACTAAGATTCCGTTATAAATTAAAAACGAAAGAATATAAAGGAATAAGTACTTAGGGTGAAAATAAAGTAACCGTAAGTATAACTCAGTAAAGGAAAAAAATATAAAAGATAAGAATTTAAGTATACTTAAGTTCTTAAGACTTTCACTTACACGACTATTCTACGATACGTAGTCGTGTACGAAAGGATTCTTATATATTCCTTTTAAGTGGAGAAGTTTATAGAGTTTTTACAGAGTTTTCTTAGTTCCGTCGTTCGTCGTTTTAAGGCGCGTTAACGATAATAAAACTTACTAGAATCTTCCTTTTCGTCTTATGTACGATCGGAACTTTGATTGAGCTTTTAACCTTCCTCGGTTACTTGGGTAAGTTTGATAGGCGATTACTTACTGAATCTTTTTCTCCTTACACATATTAGGCTCCTAATAAGTGTACGGGCCCGTATAAATAAGAAAAATATTATATAATTTCAACACGGTTTCTGATTAGTTAATCCACCCGTATAAATGGCTCCTAATAGGTACACCGGTCCGGTATAAATAAAATTTATTACTTAATATGAATTACGGCTTCTAATTAGCCAAAGACCGGTGTAAATAAAAAAGTTTATATAATTATAAAACATCACCGAAATCATCACTAAAAACATCGGTAAAAGTTATAAAAAGTAGTATAAATCACCGTATAAATTATATACACTTAGAATACCCTAATCCATTAACTGAAACCTTTCACGAATACTTTATAGTATTACATCTACTCGTTTTACGCTTACTATTATAACCTGTACCTCCGTTTAAACCTTTACGGCGGCCGCCCGTGAAGCTCGTTTAAAGCGAGACCTTCGAGTACGTGGTGTACGGGCCGTCGATGTACGGGAGTTCCGTGTACGGGAGGTCCGTGTACGCCGTCGATACCGTAGTGCACCGCCCTCCGCCTCCACCGCGCTCTCTTCCTCCTTATCCTACTCCTACTATACCACCTGTGTTAAATACTGCTCCGTTATTTCATCCTGGGTTTCCGTCGATATATCGGGGAAAGGCTCTACCGTTATATGTACCGTTGCCTCCGCCCTTAATGTTCGTGATGTTTTAAAAAGGCTTTAAAATAATTCAAGTGATGTTTTACGATTATATAAACTTTTTTATTTGTACCGGTCTCTGGTTAATTAAAAGCCGTAATTTATATTAAATAATAAATTTTATTTGTACCGGACCGGTACACTTATTAAAAGTCGTACAAATAAAATAATAACGTAAACATCGTTAAACTTTTTAAATAACATCACTAAAAACATCGTTAAAAGCATCGTTAAAAACATCGTCAAAAGCTATAACCTCCAACCCTCCTCCCGAGCTCCTAATCGGAGAGCGTTGTAACACGGCGCCGGCGGTGTACACGAACCTCCCGTATATCGACAGTCCGTACACGGAGGCTCCGCACCAGGCAAGGGCGGGCCGCGGAGGCCATCGCAGCTGAAGCTCGCGTAGAGTATCAGACGGTAATGGCACATATAAAGCGTGTAGATGCAGGGCTACAGAATATACAGGAGAGGTGGCAGCCGTTGTAGTAGGGTATTACGTGGGCACATACTTTATATAAAGTCTTTTTTTTTCTATCGTGATGCAAAAGTTCAACAATGCTTACGTTATTATTTTATTTGTACGTGTGGATTGGCCAATCAGAAGCCGTGCTGAAATTATGTAATATTTTTCTTATTTGTACGGGCCCGTACACCTATGGGGAGCCGTCACATTACACTTCGTTATGTAAGCCTAGCCACCTGATTCCGAGGAGACAGCGAGAGTGGGTATTTACACCGGATGAGTAATTGGTCGGGATTGACCCTAGTGGTCCGCCCCAGGCACCAAGGCGCCAACAAAACAAATTATTATTCTTCACACCCAAAGCCGAAATCAAGTGGGAATAGAAAGCGCCAAACTGCCACGATCACCACACGACCCTGACGACGTGCACCCACGACACAGGTATTATAAACTGCCTGTGAAGCGCTCTACGTTACTTACCCTGCCAGGCGCGAAATACCAGAGACGAAGTCTGTAACATGTCTACACGACAGGCGACACTGTTAGCAACACCCTTCACAGGCGAGAGGCAACACCATTCGTCATATGCCGCGATGGGCTAACGAATTTGATATAAACCAGATCACTTTATCGTCGAGCACTGAAGTTGTCACTTGACTGGGCAGTTCATAGACACCTATGGCGCGGGCAGGCTTTGTACATTCGATCGCTCTTTGAAGCAAACAAGAACATCGCAAGCCCAAGACAACAAAGGGTAAGTCATCCGCCACAGCGTGGAAAATACGGGAATGTATACAACGTGGACAATAAATCTAATGCTACTAAACAGGCGCTGCTTAAGGAAACCGAGGACTTATTGGAAAAGTGGAAGCACCCAGAACCATTCGCTTTCCCGACAGCTCCAGGCGGTCTGTTCAACCCCATATGGCAACTGCATGCCACGAAAGCATCGTTCAGTCGGCTGACCTCCCCACAGGTTCGAAATACGAAAGAAATCTGCCGGCGCCCATTATTGACCGTACGTTTAATTCAACAACACAGGCTCGTTGAGACATTTACAATGTCAACGTTTTGCTAACCGAAGTGACGAACAGCGCCTCCAACTCTAAAGTTTTAGGCGGTGCATATCGGTCTTTATTACGCATCAAGCCCTAAAACCGGAGACAGTAGGGATTTAGTTGGACATCCTCAACGACATGATACACCGCTGAGACTACAGTACCCCGCTCACACACCCTACGAGCGGTGATGATTATGGACTGTCCAACTCATACAGTATTTGACAAAGTGCAATCAGACAAGCGCCCTGACCATTTTTCTTGCATGTTGTAGAGATAGCAGCGCCGGGTAGACACGAGGCTGTATATAACGCAAAACAACCGTCATTGACATACTGTTCCTACGAGACCAAGAAGATATCTAAGTCCAAAAGAAACTACCTTTTTGACAACGACGAATATAATTCGCTTTCTTGAAGATCACTTGTAACAAAATATTCTTGTGGACGCAACACAACCACATCATAAACAACGCGCCAGAGTGCGGAAGAGACAAGAAATCAAGAATATTATCTCCTCATTCATAACCCGTGTGCCGTAAAATAATAAAATGGGGCTTTAATGTACAACCCGAACATAAAAAGACAAAACCATTGTGAATCCGTGACCCCATTGCGATGACACCCAAACGATCCCGAAGAGGATGAAGAAACCATAAAAACCACTAAACCATCTACAGCTCCTGGCTGGCGTTCTTGCCAGCTTTGCCCGTCTTCTTGGGCAAAAGGTCTAAAAGAAAATTGTCAGCCATATACAATCAACATTGGGTAAGGAGTACGACACATAACATACTCTGGTGAATGTTGGGCAGGACACCGCCTTGCGCGATAGTAACGTGGCCCAGAAGCTTGTTCAATTCCTCATCGTTCCGGATAGCAAGCTGAAGATGTCTGGGAATGATACGAGTCTTCTTGTTGTCACGAGCAGCGTTTCCTGCCAGCTCAAGAATCTCGGCAGCGAGGTACTCTAGGACAGCAGCCAGGTACACGGGAGCACCAGCACCGACGCGCTGAGCATAGTTTCCCTTCCGCAGAAGACGGTGAACACGACCAACAGGGAAAGCCAGTCCGGCCTTAGAAGAACGACTGAAGATCCGGTTAGGAATCATGTAATGACAGGTTCACAAGGGAGACGAATAGTGAACGACCAGAAAGCGTAGAAAGGATGACTTACGTCTGCGAGTTCTTGGAACCGCTGGCCTTGCCGCCGGACTTGCCGCCTCCAGTCATTTTGATGCTGAAATTGTCGGTACTGGGAGAAGTTGAGTAAAAAAGAATTGTAGAGTGCGAAGCAGAGCGATGCTGTTTGTTGAATGATGAAGCAACTGTAGCTGAATGTAAAGAAATTTCGAATATAGATGGCGGAAGTTTAATGGTGGTGGGGGGAAGGACGGTTTTTAAGTAGTTTTCGTGTAGGAAGGCGCGCGAACACGGATCAGCTTTCGAAGATTTGGCACTAGTCCAAAAAAGGATACAGACTCTAAAACGTCAACAAACACAATAAAAAGTAGCAGTAAAATAATTTGGGAGGACTCTGTACTCATCTGTGGGTGGAAATTGCAAAACAGACCTGGGCGCACCCAGCTGGTGATTATGGAAAGCAACCCTATTCCTATTATGTGCGCGAAATCTAATGGTGTATACCGGATGGGCCGTGGCAGTCGCGAAGACGTAACTTTCTTTGCTGCTTTGGTTCCCTGGCCCATGAAAGGTCCACGTCGATCGAGGACCATCCCTGGGTTCTTTTGTTGTGCCTTGGTAGGCCATGCGTGCACTATCGGCTGAGGGCCAACGTCATGTATCGTGTATTTGCGTTGCGATTTTTTTTTGTTGGCCGGCTCTATTTTGGCGCCACGGCTTGTAACACAATATTGCCTGTTTAAATTCTGTATGCGAATGATAGGGGGTCACCTCGTATTTTCAACAGTCAATCGCAGCTAACCGACACGGTAGGTACCCTGGTGTAGCGGAAGTATATAGCGGTGGTTGTCTCGAGCTGGTTTGTTTACAATCATAAGAACACACTTAGAACACTGTATTGAGATTTGTTGGAAGACCTATTCCTACGACACCTACTCGAAGTCACGGCACAATTATACTTACGTGAGTCTGCCCTTGTTCAAGACATCTAGCATGGCCACATTTTTGTACGGAAACATTGTGCTCTCTGCTCAAAGTCGTGGTACGCGACAGTCACGCGTCTTGCTACCTCGATTCTTGTCCCGTTATAGTTTCTACTCTTGAAATTGACACATCCTATTGGCTGAATCTATCTATGATGAAAACAGTTGGCCTTGTACTGGCTAGTGGCTCCTGTTTCTTTTTGTGGCCAATTAAAGTCACTGTCTTGGTGGGTCTTTCACAACATTCCTAAGGACAGCACTTTTCCCCACCTTTGCTGTCCCACAGTTCGACGCGCCCGCCAACCCCAAAACAGCCCAGCACAGACCGACCTAGTTAATGGCTGCTGCGCGAAATCAGCAGACCTCCGCGTATGGCAATCAGCAACAACAGCACCGCCGTCACATCCAGATACAAAAAGGCTGGTGCCCCCCAAATTTGTGGAAGTGTCTTTTCCCTATCAAATATTTTCCCAACATCGACTCTCTGCGACACCCAGTGTTATCAGCCATCATCACCTCATTTTCATATTTCGCACTCCCCATCATTTTCAACCACCACCGCTACGTACTTCAAAATGCCTCCCAAGGCCGCTGACAAGAAGCCCGCTTCCAAGGCACCTGCCACTGCCTCTAAGGCGCCGGAGAAGAAGGATGCTGGCAAGAAGACCGCCGCTTCTGGTGACAAGAAGAAGCGGACCAAGGCCCGCAAGGAGACCTACTCTTCCTATATCTACAGAGGTTTGTTTCATTTCAGACGGCACATTGCACTCTCGAAGCGGGCTCTTTCGACGTGTGACTTGTTTCAGACGTGCTAATAAGAACAGTCCTCAAGCAGGTGCACCCAGACACCGGTATTTCAAACCGTGCGATGTCGATTTTGAACTCTTTCGTCAACGACATTTTCGAGCGCGTCGCCACGGAGGCCTCGAAGCTGGCGGCTTACAACAAGAAGTCGACCATTTCCTCCCGAGAGATTCAGACCTCGTAAGTCTTCACCGAAGAGTACATGTGTGTGTGTTGCGATCGAGGGCTATTTATTGACATGACAGTGTTCGCCTGATCTTGCCTGGTGAGCTTGCGAAGCACGCCGTGTCGGAAGGCACGAAGGCTGTCACCAAGTACTCCACGTCTACGAAATAAGCGCTTGGTTTCTGTCTTTTTGTCTTTTGTGTTCTCGGATTTTTCTTTTGCGTCGACGATGTGGGTTTGTTTGGCACCTAGGTGTCATGACAAGACTGACCGAGGCGACCATTTTCGGAGTCCTCTAATGTGTTACGGAAGGGTTATGTGCTTTTGTTTTGTTTTATCTTAAAGGGGGCAATGCTTCCACGGGTTATGGGGTTTGCGTCTGTACATTTACCTACAATATTAGGATTTCGGAATGGGTTCGTTTGTGCGACGACAACAATGGAAATCTTTCGATTAAATCAAAGTATTGTTCCGAACATGAAGAGTGCGCACATGCTAGTATTCGTGCAGGATGTAGGTATTAAGTCCACCAAAATGGAAAGATTATATCGAATTTATCCGAGGCCAGCTTTGGAACGTTTCACGACGTGCTCAATAATTTGAGTCACGCCCTTATTGTCTACCGCCCCAAGTGCCATGCCTGTGCTCCAGCCCATTTTTTCGAGCATTGTGCGCCCTTTATTGGCGATGCTGATTTCTGGGGCAGATCCGCCTACCACTTCTCCATTTCGAACGGTTGCGGCGGCCGTATTTCCTCCTTTGCGTGCCATGGTCTTCTTTTCTAATTCGGTGGCTCTACTGACAAATCTGGTAAAAATGCGGCGCCTGTATTTTTCAAAGACACTTTGAAAAAACTCGTCGTCAAAACGTACGGTGGCCTTTGTACGAACGAGAGAAGGGCGACGCTGGTCGCCTGAGCCGGTGGATTTGGAGGTTATGTTGAAGCGATAGGCTATCTCGTGAATAATCTTGCGTGCGTGTGCATCCATAGGAGCCAATGTTATACTGGCCATCATATGTTAGTCATGAACAATTGTGAGCTGAGAATGCTACATACACGTACTTGTGCTCAGACCCGAGTAAGAAGTACCGAAATTCAGTCTTTATGTCGTCGAGGTTCATGCCATTTGGATATTTGACACGGGGGTCATTCGGGTTTGAAAATTTTCCCAGGAGCCCTTGAGCCCTCAGCTCCTCTCGAGCTATTTTTCGATCCCTTTTCCGTTGCCGGTCTTTTTGCCATGATGCTTGCATGCTATTTTTCAATTCCAAGTCAGATAATTCTAGCTCCAATCTGCCACGATTGCCAGCCCAACCAGTAACCTCGAGCTGCTCAAACGCATCCGCGACAGCTTCGGCACTAGGATAAGATCCATGAGATGCTGGAAACCTTTTCGTGAGATCGTACTTCGCCAGGGCTGACGGGTTTAAAATAGGTGATCCTTTTGGGGGTTTGGGTCGCTTGCTGACTCGTCGACATTTCGTCGAGTCAACAGCGGCTGGGGTAGCGTCTAGGAGTATCGAGTCCTCTTCACCTAGGCCCATTCCCTCTTGCTTTGCTAACAGCCTGGAAAGGTGCTCGTCGTCCGAGTCTGTTGTAAGCTGCCACGCATCATCAGAGGCACTATTATCGACGTTGTTGTTGGTGTTATCTCGTGCGCCTCCACGTTTCGGAGTTCGCCGGCTGTACTTTCCGACCGCATCTTGCGCTACTCCACTCGAAGTAATACCGCCGCCACTGTCGCTGTCAGTGCCGTTACCGCTATTGTCCCCGCCGTTGCTGTTACTCGCAATATCAACGACGATGTCGTTGTCATACCCTCCTAGTTCTCGGTGATTTGCTGTGAGTTGCCGGACCATGTCCGCCATGTCCTCGGTAGACATATTTTGAATATAGTCGTCGACAGCAGCATCGGTACCGCATTCATCACCCGAACCAGAGATAAGCAGATCCAAGTCACTGGGTGGGGAGACGCTAGGATGGGTTGTTGGCAGCGTTGCGAAAGTACTATGCTCTGAGGCTGGTAGAGATTCGGGGAACTCTTTTTGAAAGTTCGGCTGGATACCATTTCGGGAACCTCTTCCCTTGAAAAGGATTACTTCATCGCTAGAGTCTGACCTACAATCTTCTTCTGCTTGTAATGTCGTCGACGGGGCCCCGAAAGTGTCTCCTTCTCGCAACATCTGGGGTGAACACGTGGCTTGCGCTGAAATTTCGCAGACTTTACCGGAGGGTTTTATCTCGTCCGGAAGGATTGCGTTGGTTGGCGCTTTGGTCATGGTTGGGTCGCCAGGTACGTCAATTTCGGTTAATGGTTCGACGAATCCACCGCTGATGAATGTGACAGGTCGACCCCGTAGGCTCGAGTTCTCATCCCAATGTGATGTCTTGTTTCTTGTATTCAAGGCTAACTGTTGCATAGAAGTGCCTGTTGATATTTGTTATTACTTTCTGAAACTATTATACGACTATGAATGAGAGTCAACTTACCTGAAGGTGACGGGTCGCCGAACGTAGAGGCGACGTCCCATTTTCGGGCTGGCTGCTGCTCACCGCGGTCGTGGCTGGGAGGTTTTTTCAAAAAAGCGCTACCAGTGCCAGCAGTAGCACCGGCAGCGCGGAAATGAGGTTGTTTCTTTCCAAGTGCGCCCCTTTTATGTCTTGCCATCGTCGATAATTTGAACTTAACAGAGCGCCGGTTCCTTCTTTTTTTCCGTATTCAAGCATCGATGTTTGTCGTCCGTACGGGGATAATGGCATATACACACACGAAGAAATGTTACAGCGACCATATATTTGGCAGATAATCTTCTACACTAGCGAGAACTGACTACAAATTACATAAATAGCGGGGATAAACTTTCGTACCATACAGTACGTATTTTGGCCTGGCGTTTTTGCACGGTGTGGGGGATATATTTAGGCGTCAGAGCAACGAGTCACACGTCATTATTTCTAAGTCTGTGGACAGGGCTCTGATCATCTGCCTGGCTCCGTTTCAACCAAGGCTTGACTTTTAACGCGACGAAATGACAACAAGCTTTATTTTGACTATTTTTCATTTTCATCCATAGCTACGCTTGATCTTTTGACTTACGGACAACGTTCTATAGCCACTTTCCTCCATCCACTTCCTCTCCAACATCTCATCCATCACATTACTATCCGACTACCGACAGTAGTGTTTTATACTGGATAAGATCTGACGATCCCACGTCTTCCATGATATGATTTGAAGCCGGATTAGCTAACGTTAAATTGTTTCTGCTTCGGCGTCTCTTGCTTTCTTTGCTTATTTCTTTCTTTCTTGGAAAGCATGGATGTCGCCGTCACCGCAGGAGCAGACCTTGGCCGCTATGGCCGCCGCATCATGAAATTGCTGTGGGACCCGGAGCCGACGAATGATATTATAGCGAACCAGCCAGTTTGGTGCCTTGGGCGCTCCTACTCACTGGAAACAAATAGAGGCGGAGATAAAGGTCCTTTCCAGATCGATGGGCCATCTAAGCTACCGACGACTAAATCTGCAAACGCGGAACCAGTAGCATCTCAACTACTCATCTCGAACTCAGATACCTCTATCGATTGCGCCTTGGACAGGTCTGGTTCATCGCTAGCGTATGAAGAGGAGGGGCCGGAACTTGGAGGCTGGCCAGCCGCGTTCCTGGAAGACTTTGAATCGCGATTTTGGATGACATATCGCTCTGGTTTTGAGAATATTCCACGTTCAACCGATCCAAAATCTACGGCAGCCTGGTCGTTCACTATGCGGTTAAAAAGTCTCGGTGACCAAAGCGGATTCTCTTCGGACAGTGGGTGGGGTTGCATGATCCGATCGGGCCAGAGCCTACTAGCGAACTCTCTGTCCATGTGGAAGCTGGGACGGGGTGAGTTGTTCAAGTGATTCCACGAAGTTTTCCGTATGTCAGCCATTCCACCTTTCTCCTCAAACTAACATATATCATTAGACTGGCGGTCGAGTGACGGGGGCCCCGGAGAGCGCGAAATCATCTCCATGTTTGCAGATGACCCTCGAGCTCCCTTTTCTATTCACAGATTCGTGGACCACGGCGCTTCTGCGTGTGGCAAGTACCCCGGGGAATGGTTTGGTCCGTCTGCTACAGCGCGGTGCATCCAGTACGCAATCTGCGTCTTTCTCGTCCCTTTTATGCACTTGATGATCTCGTTTGTATGCTGATTTTCACGTGCCGCTCAGGGCATTAGCAAATTCGTACCCTGGATCCCTCCGGGTCTACACAACCGGCGACTTCCCAGACGTCTACGAAGATGGCTTCTTGAAGGTTGCAAGGACTGGACCTGACGGTGCCTTCCATCCGACTTTGATCCTGGTGGGCACAAGATTAGGGGTGGATAAAACGAACACGGTTTATTGGGAGGCACTTACATCTGCCCTGCAGATGCCACAGTCTGTGGGAATTGCAGGGTGAGTAGAGTCCCCCCAGCTCAAGATGTCAGATGGTTTTGATCAAGCTAACGTTTCTTATGATAGGGGCCGTCCCTCTTCTTCGCACTATTTTGTCGGTTCTCAGAGGTCGGCTGATGACCAGGGATCATATTTATTTTACCTTGACCCCCATCATACACGAGATGCCCTTGCGTACCATGCGGATCCGACGGACTACACTCAAGAAGAGCTGAGCTCCTGTCATACAAAACGACTTCGGCGACTACACATCCGCGAGATGGATCCCAGCATGCTGATTGGTTTCCTTATCAAGGATGAGGATGACTGGGACAGTTGGAAAAGCTCAATCAAGCATGTGCAAGGAAGAGCCATTGTTACCGTGTCTAACTATGATTCAGGTGGCGATCTAGCATTTGGCAGGGAAGGCGCAATCGATGAAGTTGAAACACTCAGCGACGATGATATGGATACTGCGTTGGCGTTATAGGATATATTTTGAGCGCCACTGGGATTGTTTTACTTTGGTATTTGCTTTGGCTTTGCCCATGGGATATTGGTATATTGTGGGAGTTGTGGGTTAATTTCGACAAGTTTGTATATCACTCATCCGAATTGAGGCCTATGGTATGTTCTTTGCTACTGTCTGAAGAGGTTCGACAGGATGACCGCTTGACATCAATATAATGTTTGCGCGCGAAGATTGTCTGCGAACTTCGATGGCAAAGCCTGTACTAGTTGCAGAGGTGGGTTTGGTTGGCAAATCTGGTCCCAAAACGTTACAAAATCATCGCGTACATATACTACCTAATTATGTAAGTGACATCTTACCTTAGAGCGAAGGTCATCCATCTCATTCTTCGTAAATTTTAACCTTGGCGGCATACTGTCGTATCCTACTCACAACCCGCTCCTTAATAGTGTCGCCGTGCCCGGCCGCGACTTTCAAAATCAGTTCATTGAGCATTTGTCTGCCTAAAATGTCAACGTGGTCGGCCGTGTTAGGTCCCCCTCGGGGATTAAACCTTTCTGGTTCGTGTGGCATCTCGACAACCGTGATTTTGGCACCCGCTGGGTTATATCGTTGGAGCTTCCAGCCCTGGTTGCACATATACCCCGTGCTCAAAAGGTTAACAGTACCATCACCTTCACCCATGACAACACCATGATCAATCATTTCTCCTTGCGTCAAGGTGGTATCAATGGTGATGTTTAGCTTGGTTGTAGGGAGAGGATCTGGTGAGCGATAGTAGTATGAGCGTTCAGTAGGCTTTCCAACGCCGTAAAAACAGTAAATTTTGAGGCTCGGCGCACGTGGAAGCCGCGTTTCCAATGGGTTGATCCATTTTCGCGGATCTCTTTCATTCCTTTCGACCTCTTCAGAAGTTTGGGCAACCCCATGGGAGTAACTAGACCGAATTTGCTCTCGGTACCAGTCCTGTGAGGTGTTGAAGAGGTAGTCTAAGGCGCCACTGACGGTCAAATTGTGTAGCGGAATGGTCCAGTTATCGCTCCCTCGAAAATTTAGCAGCGCTGCAAAGCTCTGTTCTTGGCCGGGCAGGTCGTCTGGAGCACCATCTTCGATGCTACCCCATATGGCATCACCGCCCATCGGAAGCATCGAAGAAATGCCAGGCATAGCACGGAAGATGTCAGCCCGCTCCTCCTTGCTAAGAAATTTTTCCAGGCCATAGACCGCAAAGGAATTTAGCTGCGCAGTGTCACGCATCTCTCCGGACAGCACTGCAGTCAGGTCCTTCACAGCACCCAACATGCAACCGCTCACGTTGATCCAAGAGTCCACATACTTTTCAACCCAGTCGTCACCACCTCGGCCCCCAAGACGCGATTCAACCCAGTGGAAAAAATAGAAGAGAACTTGGCTACCCATGCTGTGAGACACGAGAACCACCTTTCGATCTGACGTGGCGGCAGCCATTTCGATGTGCATCTTTAGTCGTGTGAAGTACTGGTCTCTCACTTCAAGATTTGCGTATGAGAGTCGCCAGTCGTAAGCTGCTGTGAACGAGTTTGTTGGGTCGTAACCCAGAGACGCAAGGTTCTCAAAAATCTTGTTCCAAATCCAGTATCCCGTAATGAAGAAGTCCGTGGCATCAAAGCCCTGTGCCGCACGCATTCTGTAGCCTGCCGGATCCAGACCAGTTTTTTTGTCGAGCATAATGTGCCTCTTCCAGTTCTCTTTGTCCAATACAAGAGCGCGCATCATGCTCCAACTGCCCCAGAGCCTTTTTCTGAAATACTGCCGAGAGGCATTGGCTGTCCCCCAGGATTCTAAGCCGGTGGAGATAACACCAGGTATCATGATGACCGAGTGGTTGACACCTAGGCCTTCTGCTTTGACCTTTAAGCCTACGGAAAATGCATCCGAACTGTCAAGAAAGTCGCGCTCGCCATTCTAGAGCGTTGCGTTCAAAAATAAAAAATTAGCGAGTTGCCATGGATATTTCCGAGAAAAGAAATTATAGGGCAAAGCGGAAACCTTGTGGCAGGGCTGTGAGGCCACTACTAATGACCTGCTAACAACTTACCACCAAGTCCCGCATGTCCGTCACCAGGCCTGCAGGAAGTACGTCAAAGAGGCTGTCCATCGTAAGCTCCCCGATTTCGGGAAAGTCGATAAGGTCGTTGCTTTTGGCAAAGAATCCAGCGGCAATAAGTCCGAATAGACTTCCAAGAAGGAATACAAGCGTATGACGTCGTTTCTTCCCAGTTCTGGACCTGTGAGACGCAGGGTGTGTGCGTGCTTTGTCCGACATATCGGGTGACCAACCATGCTCACTTATATCAGACGGGGTGCCAGCCGAAAAAGTTGTGTCGTGGTTGACTTCATCCCTGTTTGCCTGGTTCGACTGCGCAGGCTGGCGGCCCCTTCTCCGAACGGCATTGGCCATGGCTTGGGGCACAGTTATAGGGGACAATCTTCCGAATGTGTGATTTAGGAAGCGCAATAGCGTGCGTCGCCGTGTAAATGGGAAAGGCGAGGTATCAGAAGAAGTCTCGAGATGAGGAGCCGAATTGCGAATGGGCGTCGCAGCTCCGAGCAGGAAGGCCTTGCAAGAACGTCAAATGTGGTGGATTATACGCGACCTATCCCATTGGTGTATGCCAGAATAACGGCCCTTTCGAGGTGAGTGGACAAATCGGCAAGGGTTACCGGGAGGGAGGCGGGTTGTTAAAAATATTACTCCATTTCTGTTCTCATTATGTGCTTGGTGATTCGGAGGTTGGCTCGTTGGTCCAGCAGCCGCGCGGAAGCAAGCTATGACGAAGGCTGCACTGAACGAGTTATTAGTCTAGTGGGGCAGGCAACAACAACGGCCGGGGTGGGCGTGTAAACAAAAAATAATCTATCAGTGCGCGTTGGTATTACGACGTAATACCGCCTGTAATGCCCCACCATTTCCAAAGTGTTTTTCCACAAGCACGTGAATATACACCAGGCATGCCGTACATTTTATGTATGTCAAGGTGAAGGAACCAAGCAACCATTACATTATCAACACAACAACGCTCAAGGAATTGAAGTCAGATAGCGAGGTCGGCCAGTTCTGGTGAAACCCATTCGGCGTCAACCACGCAGCACCGACAACATTCTTGATGAGGTCCCTCTTGTATGTTTGAGCGCCCGCCAGCCCCATACACATGCTCTTGATCATAGATGGCAATCTTATCTATAGCTTCGAGCATGGCAGCACCCGCACTCCAATACATCCGCTACGAACACAGCCTCGAGGAGCAGTATCTCCCCTCTATCCGGGCTCTTATATCGAGAGACCTTAGTGAGCCGTACAGTATCTATGTTTACCGCTACTTTTTACGCCAATGGAGCCACCTGTGTTTTATGGTAGTTCAAAGCCCCCTTCCCGTTCCAAACTTGTTCCGAAATGTGTGCCCTGTTGTCATCGTCACTGACTGTCCGCGCCACTGATGCAGGCCCTGAACCCGGCCGATTCTTCTCTCGTCGGTGTCGTCATCTGCAAACTGGAACCGCATGACTCAAATGGCCCATCAACATGCCGGGGCTACATCGCGATGTTGGCCGTTTCTGCAGCCAGTAGAGGCTATGGCGTGGCGACATCTCTTGTTAGACGGGCCATTGACGCTATGGCGGAACATAATGCGGATGAGGTGGTGTTAGAAACCGAAGAGTCAAATGCCTCTGCCATCCGCTTATACGAGAGGCTCGGCTTTTTCCGCTCGAAAAAACTCCATCGATACTATCTCAATGGAAACAGCGCTTACCGCCTCGTGCTCCCTTTGGTTGCTGTCCATACCGATTCCGCTCTGGATCTAGCTCTGGAAAACGATGGCTGATGCAGTGCCAATTCATATCCTACCCGAGGTCCACGAAACCCGGTAACATCCACCATCAGGCATGGGCGAACTTTTCGAACGGCCTTTAGCTGTGCCGCTTTCAGTCTTGTATAGCCTCGTGTCCCGATCTGTTTGGTGTCACTTCGTGGCTGTACGGGAGCTTTCTGGGAGCAATCATGCGGCCCAACAACAATGGCTTCCATAATAGAGTCATTGAGAAGTACCTTCCAACATAGGTATCCTGCACGTGCATGGCGCTTGTCGTTGCATATGGTGTTCATTTCCTTTGGAACTCCTGTATGTCGTTATTGGACAAAGTGGAATGGGTGGGCATGGGTCTTTGCGCCGACTGCGCGCTAGGGAACTGTTTCATAGTTGCATCTATGGCAAATAATCCTCAAGGTTGGCCGAATAACAGTCGCTACTATTCAAATTTCCATGCCAACGTTGTTTGACTTCCCACAGGCAGAGAAGTTTGTCGTAGAAGCTAGTGGAGATACACAGCAGTGACTGACGTTGTTGGAAGTCGCTACCGTAATTCATGCTCTTGTGTTCCTTGAATCGGGCCCGGACCATGACTTGGCATTTGCCAGGCGCATTGCCGGATATGTCAATCACAAGTGCACCTGCGTACATGCATGACGCTAGCACACGCAATCCCCAGCATCCAGTTCCATCATCTGTTGTGTGGGAAACCAGTTTCAATCTCCAGACACCCCCACCTAGGCATTGCTCAGCAAGGCATGACACGCGACGAATTCCGCCGGTGGTTGCAGGGTCGAGGATCGAGTACACCCGTACGTGGTCGTCGTAACTTCCCGTCACCACGACGCGCCCACCGTCGGGACTCATAATGGGCGTAGGTAAAATTGCCGTCACGCCGGCGTTGTGCCCCGTTAGCTTGCATATACCGGTGGGAAAGCCGGGTGAGACCTCACTGCCGTTTACTGGTTGTGGGCTTACAACGCATGTGTATTTCAGTAGGGAATCGTCGCTCCCTGAGTAAAGGGTGCTAATAAAACCACCATGCCCATTATATGTTTCAGTATTGCTGCCATCCAGCGCTTGGAGGGGTACGAATACAGGCGGGGAGAACGCAACCGCCCAAGTTTCCAGGTCGTGTGTTATGGCGGGAATTTTGGAGACAACAGTTGATTGCTTGGTCGTGTTGATGGCTATGATGTAAACCTCCCCGGATGACGTGGAGACGGCAATAATATTGGGTGTCGAGGGGTGCCAGGCGCATGCCAGGAATAAGGTGTCCTCTCCGACGCCATCAACCCTAGCTACACTGATAAGTTCCACGGTGCGTCCGCCAGGTGCCGAGGGCGTCAGTCGAAATATTGACAGGGACGCTGTGCTGGAAACCACGGCGAACACGTCTTGTTTGCCTGTCAGTTGTTGGAAATGGAGGTCTAAGATTGCCGATGGCTGTGCAACTGTTTCTATGCGGTGGCTATTTGACGTTCGTCGTTCCGGCAGTTTCTCTTGTGGTTAGGTACATAGGAGCAAAATATGTTCTGAGGCACTCGTCCGTGGCCAGGACGCTCGTGCATAGGTGCCTGGGGGGAGGGGGGGGATCCTTACATGGTCGTGTCTTCCAATCTAAATACCACGATGCTGCCATTGCGGTTCTGGGGCCGGGATACGTCGCCCTGCGCCCGTGCCTCGTCCTGTACGAGGTTATACGTGCCAACGCAGAAGTAGTCCGGATACCCTGGGCAGAATTCTATGCAGCTCGGGGGGAGGTCCAGCGTGTGAGACTCGATAGAGATCGAGGATTCCGTCATGTTTGCTGTTCACTTTGTCTGCCCTGCTTTTGTTCAGTTCCGCCGGGTGTGGTAATTGGGTAATGTTAGTGACTCGGCTTGGCGGCTTTTATTTTTGGCGGAGGTAATTACAACATGTTGTGGGTGTGTTTTGATAACGTTCTTTAGTACGAAGAGTCTCTCTAATCGCACTGTAAATTTCCCTATCTACACCGTGTTCATTTGGTGAGTTTACGTAAGTTTTCCAACCAACGTTTAAGATGGCTCCCAATAGGCGTACACATGTGTGCAAATAAAACTTCTGACGTAATCGTTTTAGTGCCTCTTTTCATCTATTCTCAAAACCATCGCCAACAGAAAACATCGCGAACATTACTTGGGCGGAAACGGAGAACGGTGCAGCACGGCGCCGGCGGCGTGCATGGACCTCCCTTACTTCGGCGGCCTGCACACCGCGTGCTTAGACGTCTCATTTTGTACGAGCTTCGCAGGTCTCCGAAGTAACGGCTCGCGCGGAGCTGTTGGCTGTAACAGCAAGCGTAGAGCGAATAAGTGTAAGGTTATAAAGTATATAGGGGATGTGGTAGCCGTTGTAGTATGGCATTACGTGTGCATATAATTATACAGTGTGGTTTATAGAGCGATTTTGTAGTGTTTTCTTGTCCATCTGGCGATGTTGGTTATGAAAACGATTATGTTAAATGTTTTATTTGCACACATGTGCGGCGGCCAATCAGAAGCCATAGTTCATAACATGTAAGACTTTCTTCATTATACACATACGTGCACCTATTGGGAGCCCTTTGAGATATCTTTCCCAGCGAGATCGATAGTAGGTTATAAATTCACGCTGTATATATATATAATAATACTAAAATCATAAAATGGTCTCTTTGTAGTTACGAAATTCGTTACATAGGTAGGGTACGGGTTGATATCAGACTAACAAAAGTGCGGTAAGATGTAGTTCCTCAGGTATACTTATTGAACAGTTTTTTTTTTCTTCTTCTCGCGGGAGCCACGTAAAAGTTACGTTGTTACGATGTGAATAGGGTGACCTCTCTTATTTTATGTTCTACCATCACCGACTCTTACTGAATTCAATGCTTTATTCTCGTCACCTAGTCGCCTTCGTCTTAGTTGCCTGGCAGCCGGAGATGCCAACTAAACAGTGCTTACAGTTCAAGGGAAGCGGAAATTGATAAATTTTATTTCGTCGCCGTGGTAGGAGGGAGATGGAGACAAAAGATAAACGAAGTGATTAAAATTAAAGGGACATAAAAAGAAACAAAGAAAGAAAAAAAGAAAATAAAAAGAAGGTTCCATAAAAGAGTGTAATAGTTTCATAAATATTTCAAGTAAGAGAAGCGGTAAAATGTTCGCGTGGGTAATGACGTACAAACGATACCCACCAAGAAAAAATACGATGTAGGCACTATCAAAACCAACACAACACGTCCCCCCAATACTGCCCGCTAATACACTGCCGCGGTAGAGCCATACACACAGCGTGCTCATCCATCATCCAGCGTACTGCGAATAACGGATTCCACGGAGACCGATAAATACCTAGCCGTGAAACTAAAGTGTTAGCCACCAGCATGGGCGGCCCCAGGAAGTCGGACTCTGGGTCTGATTCCGACCCCAACGGCAAACCCACAGATGTATTGTCAAAGTTACCAGGGAGATACAGCTCAGTTTTCCAGGAGAGACCTTACTGACACCCAACTAAAGGGAAGCCGAAGACTGTCACGAGACCGAAGCAGCGAGCTCGGCTGCCTCGTGTAAGATAACCGCAAGACGAAAGAAGTCGCACCCACACCACCCGCCAGCTGTGATGCAAAACATACCATCCCAACAGCAACTCAACAATCCATTTACAGGCGTCCCGTACGCATGACAGATCGACGAGAGCGTAGACGAGTTTATGGGCCGCCTGCCGTCCACCCGGATTGAAGCGACTGGGCATATACCTTGTATTTGCTTACGCAACCCGCATGCCGGGAGAAAGGCAAAATTAGAGTGCGAATTCGACTCATTCCCGAATGCGGCGATGAGGGACCGGAGGCGGATACTGGCGTGCACATAGCGTTATTCGCCGTGGGGCCCAAAGAGAGACTGAGTATTCTCACTGCTTTCCTAGACGGCCCAAAGAAGATGAACCTGCCCAGGCAGCCGCGCCATGAGATGCCCAGACAGTCCACAGCCAGGGATATACTGGAATTTGCCGGAAACCTTGGTGTGACATGTGAGAAGGTGAGGGAACCCAAACAATCAACGGCCATCGGCAGCCGAGAAACTGACGCATATCCAGTGCATGCCCTTCGTCGACACAGACAAGGTGGAGGGCGCTTGGAAGGCCGTGGCCTTAGCAACATACTAGGGCAGGCTTGGTATAGCTGCCAATATTGTTACCCGGCACCCGGCAGCTGAAGGTTAGGGTCGTCCATTGTATGGCCGTCTAATATATATCTACACATCGGATTTTCGGGACCCAGTTGATACGAGCCGCGTCCTGTTCCAACTCGAAACGTTAGGACTTGTTAAACGACACGGGGGACCAACTACATACTACACGTGTGGTGAATATCAGCCCCCAACGTCGCCCAAGAGGCAATGGCTTGATAGTTTAATGGCCGATCGGCTACTGACTATGGACACAATATCTGGCCGGGAAGACGCTTATACCTATCTAGGTATTGGTGCGATCAGTCCACGGGGGCTGCGAGCATCGCTTTTTAGCTCGGGGGATATCTTTGTTCGTCTGTACCATGCAAAGAACACCTGGCCACTCGAATTGCAACAACCCGGGAAAAGTCCTTTGGGAGGTATATATTGTATAGACACGCAAGCAGGCTCATATGATTGTTAACTTTAAGATCACATTACCAACCGACTGCGGCCGAAGTTCAATGTAAAGCCATTAGAGTACCAACCAGTAACACGACGTATTTTATGCTTACAGTGACCTTCACCACTACACATGCACCTCGCTGGTCGTTCTGGCGATGCATTTACGCTGTTGCCAATCGTACATAGCTTGTTTTAGGGGGCGACACTTCTAACTTACAGCTTCACAGTGAAGCAGAATATTACAAACGAAGGCCGGCTCCCCTCCAGATTAGATATTCCAGGTCGCGCCACGGAGGACTGTGAATGACTGGCAGCTATATAAACTTCCTCCGTATAAGACGTAAATATGTCATGTAAAGTTTGGATTCTTATCCTGTCAGAGTACTGAGTCGGGGTAGGTTGACCGGACCTTCCGTCAGAAGTTCGGTCGACAGCCGCTGAGTTCTCTGCCGACTGTGAGGCCATCCTGCAAAATGGCTGAGGATATGCTCAACTGACACGCTTCGCCATCCTTCTGGGGCTTGGAGTGTCGGAGCGGAATAGAGGAACGGGGTCCGCTAGAGTAGGAGAGGCGGAGTAGAGCATTACGCTGTGGGCCCAGAGAGCATAATGCCGTAAACCAACAGATCGGGCAACCGAAGCTCGACGGTTTTAGCATATGTTTCGATCGAGGCACCCTATTTACACTAAAGGGTGATTCTATCTGTTCGACACATAGCTCCATTAAATAATGGGGTTAATCACCGCCTTCACCTGCAACAACCGGCACCCATGTTTATTTATGGACAGGATCCGTGGAGTTTGTAAACCAGCGGATGTTGTTGCTGTACTCTCTTTGAGCTTGGCGTTAACGTTGTCTGGCGTGACCTTGTAGGCGGAGTCACTTCTCGGCTTTTAAGGCGAGAGGTAAAGATTCGACTGTGTTGACTCTTGAATTTATTTAAATGTATTAGTAGTGTAAGATGCGTTGTTCTCACTGACTTCTACCGTACTGCGTTTAGTGTTGGTCTGCCCCACACCGCAGGTATTTTACAGTGTGTTGGCCCACATAACAAGGGAAAACTCGCCTTGTACGAATTATGTTTTCTCTGTTTGTGTTTGCTCCATAATCAAAGTCGTAATTCCGATTTATTTCGCGTATGAGCCCACCCCCTTTCGCCGAAAACACGAACAAAGCTCGACACTCTTCTTCTCAACCGCCCGTCAACAACACGGACTTGTGGTGAATATGACCAACATCAGTGTTCGCGCCACTACTTACACGATACCCATTGTGAAACCTTGCATTCCAACAAACGCTTCGGACAGGCCAAAGCTGGCTCATTGCTAACTGCACACGAACGACCACTCCCTCGCTCACATTTTCTGCACCGTCCTCACTCGTAGGCTGCGGCGTTTCCTTCGGTGCCTGAGTCGCCTGCTGTATCACGGCTCTTTCAAACGACACCGCAATCTCCGACAATGGCTTCCCAAAAACCACGTGGTCGTACTGGTCGCTCTGCTTGCCCCGAGAGAGAATACCCGCTCATGTCTCGCGAGGAGATTGAGAGAATGATTGCACAGGGCCGAAGCCTTATTATAGTCAACCAGCATGTTCTGAGAGTGGATGCTTGGCTGCCGTACCACCCGGGTGGATCGAAGGCCATCATGCATATGGTCGGAAGGGATGCGACAGATGAAGTGAACTGGTTTGTTTCCTGTCAAATCACTAACGTCTTTTTGTCAAATATACGTCTGCTTTTAACAGGTACCTGCTAACCAGTTTATGTCGGGACAGTCTCCACTCCGAAGAAACTCGCCAGAACATGGATAGATACAGGATTGGGAGAATAGAAGGCGTCTGGGAGAATTTTATACCACCTATACAAGGTGGCGGTTTCCAAGAACACGTCGGGATGGCAGCCACGACAGCATCGATCGCTTCGACAGCATCCACAGTATTGACGGCCAGATATTCCAGCAGTGGACCAAGCTCTCGGTCCACATCCCCACTTCCCATGTTTGACGACGAGGCCAACGGTGCTCCTTCGGACGACTGCGCGTACCCATGCAAAGAAATACGAAGACGGGCTGGGCACCTGTCATTATCGCCCTGTACTGCGACGCCATCGTCTGCCTCACAGATTGAGGACTGCAACGACACCACAGGAGAAGTGAAAAAAAGCACGTGTAGGACGGCAACTGCATTTTTGGATGCGAAGACGAGGGATGAAATCCAGCTTGATCTCGAGAAATACCCGTCCCTTGACATGCGGACACAGCAAAACGTGGTACTCAAATATCGCGAACTACACGACAAACTACGCGCAGCAGGTCTTTTTGACTGCAACTATACAGCGTATGCATGGGAAGTTCTACGTTACGTCACCCTTTTTGTATTGATGCTTGCGTTTTTGCGTTTGCGGTGGTATGCGACCAGCGCGGCCTGCCTGGGGGCTTTTTGGCACCAGCTGGTGTTCACAGCCCACGACGCTGGCCATATGGGGATCACGCACAATTTCCATGGAGACACGGTGATAGGCATTATCATTGCCGATTTCCTCGGCGGCCTCTCAATCTGCTGGTGGAAAGACAACCACAACGTGCACCACATTGTGACCAATTCGCCCGAACATGACCCCGACATTGAGCACATGCCTTTTTTGGCAGTGTCGCATCGATTGTTGCAGTCCCTGCGATCGACATATTATGACAGAGTCATGGAGTACGACGCGGCTGCTCGATTTTTCCTGTCGATCCAAGCGTATTCCTATTATTTGATACTGTGCTTTGGTCGCTTCAACCTCTATCGTCTGTCTTGGCAGTACATTATACTCGGTCTTGGGCCGCAAAAGGGCCCGGCATGGTGGCATAGGTGGCTGGAAGCTGCCGGGCAGGTCTTCTTTTGGGCTTGGTTTGGGTATGGTATTGTGTACAAGAGCATCGATTCCAATTGGGGCCGCTTCGTTTTTGTCATGGTCAGTCACATTATGACGATGCCTCTGCATCTACAGATAACCCTGTCACACTTTGCTATGAGTACAGCAGACCTTGGACCGCACGAGTCGTTTCCGCAGCGAATGCTACGAACGACGATGGACGTCGACTGTCCTCAGTGGCTCGATTTTTTTCACGGCGGGCTACAATTTCAGGCCATTCACCACCTGTACCCGCGCATGCCTCGGCACAACTTAAGGACGGCACAAAAAATGGTGTTAGACTTTTGCAACGAGGTCGGAATCCCTTACGCGCTATACGGGTTTATTGACGGCAACAAGGAGGTGATTGGGCGATTGGCGGACGTGTCAAAACAGGCTGCCATTCTAGCACAATGCCAGAAAGCTATTGCTGCTGGCACGGCCTAGGTTTAACACGGTCGAAGCATGCTGCACACGGAGGGATGAGCCAGGGTCTGGGACGGTAAAACACGAAGAGCGGTGTCGGTAAATAGAGGCTTGGTCGTCACTCGACAACGGCTGAGTTGGCCCGTGGGAATCTGCTCTTAGGAAGACATATTAGACGGATGAAGTAGGGTAGATACAAAGACTATCAAACTGTCTGTAATAATATGTTTTGCAAGTATTTATACCTTAAAAGTAATACCCTCACTTATACCTATATACGCAGTAGTTGAAAAACAAATCCATGGCCTTTCTACTGCGTAGAGACGTCCTATAATCGTACAATAAAAAAATCGGATCGCGTGATAGGAACTGACTAAAATAGGTTATGTGATCGTTTCAGGAACAATCGCGCGTCAAAAAGTAAGACAACAACAATACACCACGGAGAATATCGTTAAAATAACCACGTTTTACATCAAAGAAAAGAAAATTATTCTTTGTTTTCTAGTACTCTTTTTTATTTAAGTGTTTAATTTAAAAGTAAGGCGTTTTTTTTATACTTTATATAAGTCCTTTCTTATTTATTATTCAATAAATAGGACCTATGAAACATGGGCAGATCATATAACGATGCACAAGTGAACGATAAAAGCTGAAGAGAGTCTAGGAATAAGAAAAAAAGAAAAAAAAGAAAAAAAAATAGGCCAAATGTAAATGTACAGTTAGATTACAGGTGAGACGCCCCGGTCTCAACACTTTGCGTACACCTTCTTAGCACAACATCCAACCTACGACTGAGAAACCATGCCTCACAGCAGCATGCGTCTCGGGTCCTCAATGTACTCTTTCACCTTCACGAGGAACTGCACAGCCTCGCGTCCGTCCAGCAGACGGTGGTCGTAGGTCAAAGCCAGGTACATCATGGGGCGGATCTCGATCTTGCCGTTGACGGCCACGGGCCGCTCCTTGATGGCGTGGAGGCCCAGCACGGCGGACTGCGGCAGGTTGATGATGGGGGTGCCCATCATCGAACCGAACACACCGCCGTTGCTGATCGTGAAGGTACCACCAGCCATGTCCTCAATGGTCAACTTGCCGTCGCGAGCCTAAATGTAGAAAATTTGTTAGCGCATTCGCATTGCGTCTGTTGACAAGCTAGGAGGCAATGTAGGAAGCCACAAACCTTGTGGCCCAGGTCAGCAATTGACTTCTCAATGGTGACCAAATCCATGCCCTCGGCGTTGCGAACGACAGGAGTTACGAGACCCTTCTCCGTCGCCACGGCCACGCTGACGTCAACGTAGTCACGGTAGACAATGGTGTCGCCGCCGTTGGGGCCCTCAATGGACGCGTTGACGGCAGGCAGGTCTTTCATGGCCAGCACACAGGCGCGCGTGAAGGCGCTCATGAAGCCCAGCTTGACTCCCGTCTTCTTGAGCACCTCATCCTTGTACAGCTTGCGGAACTCGACGAGCGAGGACATGTCGACCTCGTTGAACGTGGTTAGGGAGGCGGCAGTGTTCTGCGACTGCTTGAGACGCTCGGCGATTCGAAGACGCATACGGTTCATCTTGACCTGTGGCAGAGGGCACGTGGTATTAGTAGACTGCATCATCTGAGAGAAGAAAAAAAAACAGTAAAACCTGAGCGGTTCGCAGTTGACTTACTCTGCGTTCCTCACGGTTGCCAAGCGGCGAAGGAGAGGCGGGCTCGGAGCTGGACTGTTTTGGTGGCGCGGGTGAGCTCTTCTTCTCCGGGACAGGCGCAGGTTTTGATGGTTCAGCAGGTTTGGGGGCTTCTGGTTTTGACTCGGACTCGGTGGCAGTAGAATTTGCCGCCTCCTCCTTGGGTGCTTCGGACGCCGCAGGCTTCTCAGCCGGGGCCTCGCCCTCGGCGCCGACCTCTATGCGAACGAGATCCTGGCCAACAACGACAGTGTCCTCCTCGTTGGCGAAGAACTCGCGCACCACGCCGGCTTCCGTTGCGTTGACGGCCACATCGATCTGGAGCAGGTGTTATGCATCGTTTCGTTAGTCACCAAATTCGCGCGTCAATCGCTTCGCAATGGCAAACATGCGCACCAGCTCTTCAGAAACGCACCTTGTCGGTCTCAATGGTTGCAATCTCCTCATCCTGCTCGACGCGCTCGCCAATCTGCTTGGAGAACTGCTTGAGCGTGCCCTCTGAGATGGACTCGGCCATCACGGGCACCTTGACTACCAGATCCGCGTAAGTGCGCACATGCTGGAACATCAGCGGCAGCTGCGCATGGCGCAGCGACGGCTGTGGCCGGCACAGAGCGGCCGACCGGGCGGCGAGGAGGAATCGTCTCGACAGCATGGTGAACGGGCTGAAAAGGGGGTGTGTCGGACAACAAAACGAGCGAGCAAAACGTGAAACACGAGGAACAAAAAGAGAAAAGGCCGAAATAGAATTAGCAGCTGAAGTAAGAGTAGAAGACAAGACTGTCAAAACGACTGTTGAGGGTGGTAAGGGTGAAGAATTGAGTGACTACGGCGCTTCGTTTGGTAAACAGGAAATACGTGGATGAGAAAATAAAGTCCAGTAACCGAGCAAAGCCGGGGGGCATAAAAATAAGGTTGTCGAGCATCCATGAACGTAAATCGTTCAGCAAAAAAACCGGATCATGTGACCAAAGTATCGTCCTATTAGGGACTAGCTGACCCGCTTTTCTCGTGACCACGTCGAAAACGTGGCGCGCCTCGTTTTTGTTTACTTTTTGTGAGGGGGTCTGGGGATAGTGGTCATTAATCTGAGAGGATCATAGGCAAGCCATTTCGAACATAGGTGGTAGGAGGAGTAAACTCTAATCCTTGCCCCTCTTCTGTCAGAAGTAAGGCGCGGATAGCCTTTTTATTTTTATCTGGTAAAACACCGTAGAATCCCCGTTGAATCCTTTGATGCCTCAGGCACCAGGATCTGCGAGGCATTTTCGTAATCGTAGCTCCATAGTCACGTGTGGTGTTAGTAAGCCGGGCGGTAACGGGGTATCCCGTCCGCTGACGGCGCCTGCTAGTTTGGTTTGGCGGCTCACGGGGACTGACCCCCTGAATCGACCCCGTGTAAGCCTCGTTGAATCACCGTAGACTCGCCAGCTTCAAGAGTAGGAGAGGAGGTCTATGGCACTTTTACCCGTATTTATTACTATAATCCTTTAACTTATATAATTTATGCGTTCTTATACCTTTATCGTTTTTTAGTAATCAAACTATTATAAAAGACGGTACATGAATTTTTTTAATATTATTTTTTCGACCGTCTTTTTATATAACGTGGTGTAAAGGAATAGGTGCCTAGGGCCAAAATGGGGTGACCGTAGGTATGGCTCAGTGAAGGAAAAGAATATAGAAGATAAGAATTTAGGTATGCTTAAGTTCTCAAGACTTTCGCTTAGGCGACCATTCTACGATACGTGGCCGCCTACGAAAGGATTCTTATATATTCCTTTTAAGTGAAGTTTGCAGAGTTTTTGCAGAGTTTTCTTAGTTCCGTCGCTCGTCGCTCTAAGGCGCGTTGGCGACAATGGAACTTGCCAGAATCTTCCTTTTCGCCTTATGTACGATCGGAACTCTGATTGAGCTTTTGACCTTCCTCGGCTACTTGGGTAAGTTTGATAGGCGATTACTTGCCGAATCTCTTTCTCCTTACAGATGGCGTGTCATACCCATCTTGGGTATCCGACCCTTATCGACAATCAACCTGGCTCGACTCATTAGGCCACATCCTTGAGTGCAACCCTGCGAGGTGTCACAAGAAATTACGTACTAACGTGGTCGCCGTACGAAATACTATGTTTTAAAACCTCTTCTGTCCACCCCCTCCCCCTCCCCAACCCCAAGCATACGAAACGTTGTCTACGGAAGTATGCTCTGTATAAATTTATAGTACGAAATACAAGTTACATGTCTTGAAAAACTGTTTGGTCCTTAGTAGCTTATCGGCGCATTTTTTTCCTACAACGACGTACTCCGTAATTAGTCGATGGCCGTCTTCAACCTAGCCGCTCTGTCGCTTTTTAATTCAGGGTTGTGTTGGGGTACTAGTCGGTTAGTACAACGTTAATATTTTACGGTAATCAAGTACATGCCAATGCCTTCTTCCTGAGTATCGTGCACCGTTTACGACGTATGCTTTAAATGTTAGATGTGTCGCGGGTTGTCGAAGTGTGCTACTTTACTCTGTATTGCAATTATAATCACGTGAAATACTGGTTTTAAGTGCAAGTTCGTCTACAGAAAGACAGAACGCCGGCGGATAATATGGGATTTTGTTTCAGAAGTTTGTGGTAATTTTCTCACAAGTGGTGAGCTCTACTCCCACTGGTTATGGGTGGTCGTCTGATAAGACACACGTACTCTGTCTTACACGCAAACCCTTGCTGCGGCAACCTATCAGGATGCATGCTCAACGCTTTACCATAGCCTGCACCAGAGACAGGGTTTAAGTGGGGCTAGGTCTGCGTGTCGTATCTTACATATAATTTGCATGCGGTACGACGGATAATTGGCCCACGCAGCATTCTTGCCACCCTCGGTCACCATCTTCGTGGAAACCCATCGCCCGTGTGGCCTGGCCTGTGCCTCTCTTTTGGCGTGCTCGGCTCCCTTCCCTCGGGTCCAGGCTCGTGGCTCGCTAGAAATATTCCGTAGAGTAGAAGGTATATAAGTTCTAAGACGTGCGGTATTACGTTGTATTACCATTCTGGATACCTTACCTCGGAGGGTGCCGTCTAGACCTTGCACAAGCGTGAAGGAGCGGGCCCAGCGAGGCGGTTACTGGAAAAAAGCATGAAGCAAGTGTGCCAATCGACGATTACTAAGTAATATGGCACAGTTGGTTTTACGAGGTAAAGTATTATCTGCATGTTTTGTTATTTCCAGTCGTTCAGGACCCCCTCCCCGCCCCTTCCTCTCTCTCTCTCTCTCTCACTCCTCCTGAAGAACTCAGAGGTAGCTTGCCTTTGCACGCCCCCTTGCTTCTTTGCTATTGGTATGCCTCGTCCGAAAACACACTCCGAAAGTCTCTCGAAGGACCCCATCCACGAAATGGATGCGAAAAACAGCTCTTACCTTGGGGCCTATGGCGGAGCACCTCCCCTTCCGCTCGTCACACGCATCGACAGGGACCGTGGATTATCCGGCATGCTTGAACAGGAAAGGACTGCGTCCAACCTGGTCATCTGCCTTTTCTACAACATAGTTGTTTAACAGGTTGACATCCATTCCCAATCCTTCCACCCTGTCCTTGCTCTATTTTCTTCCTCTTCGACCTCCACCCAACTCCCTGGTCTGCAGTGTGCATGTACATATACGACATAATCTGGGATGGTCCTTCTCGTCGTAGTACGTAAGACGCGTGGGACAAAATGGGACAATGCGTAAGGTGTTGGAGACACAGCCGCTGGACACCCTTAAGCCAGACCAGGAAACGGACAGCTTTATACTTTATAGAGCAGGGCCTGCTTGATCTGTAATTTGCACAAAACAAACTTCGTGGACACCATCGACATCGTGGGTAGCCCACGTACGTCGTGAGTTTGTAATCCGATGCTGTTCTCTTGCCGTAGATTGGCCACCGACCACAAGAATAAGTGAAGGCTGTGTTTATATAAAGCCACGGACGGCCCATGTAGAGTACCTCCTTCCGTGAACTGCATTAATCTGTCTTTATTCCTGCGTTTGTACAAGAATGAGGCCGCTTGACTGTCAGTCTGGTCTTATCGTTCCCCTGCTCCGCAAACACACATCTGTAGCCGGTCACTGACACCTGAGCAGTGCATAACGCGGCACATTGTTTTTGGTGGCCTGCTCCAAATAGCTGTCTCCGGATAGTCCGAGTTTGTGCACGCTCCAACATCCACAACGGTTCAAGAAGCTTGTGTGTCTCCTATCCTAGGCAGGATGGGGAGAGCCAAAATGGACGAGGAGGCGGCTGCGAGAATACGAAAGGCTAGAGGTGATAAGGTATCGTGGAACTAGGAGACCCCTTGCCCCCCTTAGATGTGTTGGAACAAAGGGTTGCCTTTATTCTTCTCGAGACTCATAGTAATTTCGCTGACGTTGGCAAGGATGAGTTTGCACGCCGAGCCCAAATCGCAGCGTTGGCAAACAAGGACGCAGGATCCAGCAAGGGAAGCCAACAGATTACCAAATACGCTGGACAAGCAAGCCAGCAAGGGTGCAGCAGCCGAAAGTGAGAATCAATGTGAATTGCAATCCTTCACCTGAGCATGGCATATTTCGAAGGAGGGCTGAAGTGTGCGAACGCCGATCTGTCGGCTGTACTTCCAAGTAGTATGTGTACTACTTGCCATAAAGGCGGAAGTGGGGGGTTATGGGTGTGTTTGTCTTGCGCGCCTTGTTGTCGGTTTATTATGTAAATTCCGTCGCGTGGTCGTTCGAGTTTTTATTTTCTGTCGATATCCCAAGGTTTGTTTCTCTACCCACCAAATACGAATATAGATACACAGGCCGGGCACCCAGATACCTGCTTTTACTTAGACTTTGAAATCGTTTGTGGGACAAAAGGCGATGCTTGTACTTTGAAGCGTGAGATAAGCGAGCTGCGGCGCAGGACAACATGTGTGCTAGGTGAGTAGCCTCAAATCAGGCACCGCGGGGGTTGGGAAGCTCATGTTTGGCATTGCACAGTGGGGTTAACTGCTCCGTTCCCGGCCCAGAAGAAATTTCACTGGAAAAAGAGAGCGCGAGAAAAGGCTTCAATCGACATACCCTCGCCAAGGCGACAGGTACAGTCACAACGGTCATATACAATGGTTAAGTAAACCACCGGGAAATTATTATCGCCAATCAGATTGCCTTTTTCTAAAGCGTCGGCATCGATATCCTATGTACCGACGTACGATATATGTGCGTTGTTGTTATCGAAGTATTAAATCATACCTGCTGGATAAATACATATAATATCGCCGCCATGCCTGTAATTCATCTTTTCAGGGCTGGTATAATGGTGTTGAAGAGCCATTCCGATCTCTATTATAGATGTTGCACCACTTGCTAAATTTATTACACGTGACATCACGTCGCAAGTGCAAATGGCTACCACTTTTCTCCACACTATCATTTCCTGCTTCTAGTCTTACTCTGTTCTGTGTCGCCCTGTGTCCGCCAGCGATTGGACCACCCGATTACGAACCGCATACACCGCGCCGGCCTTCTTGTTGACACGATCTTATCATGCGTGGCCCCTAATGCAAGCAACGTTGTTGATGCCGACAAAGGTTTTAGGCCCGTATCGACTTCCTACGCGCCCCTCCTTCTCTTGAACACGACTATCGAAGTGATCGTATCCTATGGTGTGGTTGATGTGTTGTACGTCAATACAACGAATCCACCAAGCAGACACTTTGCCATAGCCGTTTCGGTCGCCGTCAAAGTCGTCGCTGCCATGGACCCGAGCATACAGCGCGCTCTCAACGAGAAGCTGTACGAGAAACGCAAGATTGGCGCGCTCGAGTATGTACAATACATAAGCGTACCTTACAATGCCGTCGTCTTCCCCGAGAGCCACATTGCATTGCATTGCTCTGCGCCACCTGTAGCTAACCATATACCATTCTGCTAGGCTCGAACGCTCCATTCGCGAGCTTGTTGCTCACAAAGATACTGCAACTGTCGAAGCAATCCTCGACCAACTATGCAACGAATATGCGTATACTGTCCACCAGCACTCCCGTAACGGCGGCCTAATCGGACTGGCGGCTGCCGCCATAGCCCTTGGCTCAGTGCGTATTTGTCCTGACCCCTTGCCCCTTTCTCTCTTCAGCTCCCCGTAGCACGTTGCGCGTTCTCGCCCCAAACTCTGCGGCTAACCACTTTCATAGGAACTGCCACGATACTTGGAAACCATCGTCCCGCCCGTGCTGGCCTGTTTTGTCGACCAAGATGCTCGCGTGCGCTATTACGCTTGCGAAGCCATGTACAACATCGCAAAGGTTGCCAAGGGCGAGATTTTGATTTATTTTAACCACATCTTCGATGCCCTGTGCAAGGTGCGTTGCTTCATATTGTTCTCACTGGCTCTACCTCCCTACTGATAGGTCTCCCAATAAATACAGCTTGGTGCCGACTCCGAATTATCGGTTAAAAATGGTGCCGAGTTGCTTGACCGCTTGGTCAAGGATATTGTTTCCGAGTCGGCTGCCACGTATGTCTCAGTTCTTGTCACATCCGATTTCGAGAGCGGGGACAAGGGATTCGACCAGGACGATGTCGACCTTCCCACCGCTTTCTCGTTGAAACGATTCATACCGCTCCTGAGGGATCGCATCTTCGTTCTCAACCCCTTCACTCGGACATTCCTCGTCGGCTGGATCGTGCTTCTAGACTCCATCCCTGACTTGGAACTGGTGGCATACTTGCCAGATTTTCTTAGCGGCCTGCTGACTTTTTTGAGCGACGCGAATCGTGACGTGCATATTGCTACACAAACCTGCCTCGACAAATTTCTGGGCGAAATCCGAAGGATTTCTCGCGTTAAGAGAGGCATCGCTGACAGTAGGAAATCCAAGACGAGGGGTGATAATAAGCACAAGTTTGTTCAAACTGAGACTCCTGGAAGTGTCCTAGCACATGTGGAGGATCCAGCCAAAGGCTTTCATAACAGCCCCGACTCATCCACCATTGCCACAAACGCCCCAGCATCGGTTCTTTGGAACGGTAGCGTCGGCAGTAAAGGTAACGATGGCTCTGGAGCCGATGGTGACGATGCTGATGATGGAGAGGAGGCCGAAGATGACGACTACCACAACAACGATGCCGACGAACCTGATGTTGACAGCGAGGACGACTGGGTGCCTGGCCAGGATGTCCATATTCATTACGGCGCTATCTTGGAAATTTTGACGGATACGTTGGACTCACCCCAGGGTATGCTATACGGTTCTTCCATGGATTTTGTCAAGCAGCTTCCTCACCTTCCCTTAACCCTGATTGTATTAACGTTCTTCGTCTTTGAAACGTAGGAGAAGATGGCCTCTTAGAGTCACTGCGCTGGATTGTCGAGTTTTTGGACATTTGCCCCGAAGAAGTCTTACCTTTTACCCCCAAGATTCTTGCTCATTTGCTTCCAGCATTGGCAAGCGGAATCGAAACCATTCGGCAGGCTGCCGTTCGTGTCAACAACTCTCTTATAGACTACGTTGTATCTCTCCCTGCCGACCAGGAGGCCGGATTAAGTTCGACGCTGCCGCTCAGAGCTGCTAATGTTACACCCGCCCAAGCTGTTGACCGCCCGGATACGAGCAGCAACCGAGCTTCCTTGTCCATCTCCAGAGATTTCGATGGGACGAACCCAGCATCATCATCTCTTCTACCCACAAGAGCCGCGTCGGCTACAACAACGGCTGCATTTAATGCTAGAAGATCACCAACACCGGCAACTGACCAAAAAATTCTAACGGGACCGTCTCCTCAACCGGAACTGGATTATGCCGCTGCTGTGAACTCTCTAACCCTGCTATTTTTAAACGATTACGAGGCGACGCGTGTTGCGGCTCTCACGTGGTTGATCATGCTGCATCGCAAGGCGCCCAGAAAAGTCCTGGCTTTCAATGACGGGACGTTTCCGGCCTTACTCAAAACTCTTTCAGATCCTGCGGAGGCCGTTGTGACGAAAGACTTGCAGCTGCTGTCACAAATATCTCGCAATAGCGAAGATGACTACTTTTCGAACTTTATGGTGAATCTTCTACAGCTGTTTTCTACGGATCGGAAGTTGCTAGAGACGAGAGGTAACCTCATCATACGCCAGCTTTGCGTCAGTCTCAGCCCAGAACGGATCTACCGGACCCTTGCCAATTGCATAGAGAGAGAGGAGGATGTTGAGTTTGCCAGCATCATGGTCCAAAATCTCAATAACAACCTGTTAACAGCACCGGAATTGGCTGATCTCCGCAAGCGCTTGCGAAACTTGGAAACGAAAGATGGGCAGACCTTTTTTGTCGCTCTTTTCCGCTCCTGGTGCTACAATGCCGTGGCCACGTTTTCGTTGTGTTTGCTTGCTCAAGCCTACGAGCAAGCTTACAACCTTCTTCAAATCTTGTATGAACCTCCGTGACAAGCCCCCTGTGCTTCATACTGCACATGATTGATGGCATATATGTCAATGCAACAAGAAATAAACTAATATGCTGCCATAGTGCTGAATTAGAGATGACTGTGAACATTCTCATTCAGATCGACAAATTAGTGCAGCTGCTGGAGTCACCGGTTTTTACATGTAAGTACGATCTAGTAGTTGGAATGTAACAAAACAATTATATTTTGTTCCTGGTTTAGTTGTTCGTTCGCCATTTTGACCTTTTTATACAGATTTGAGGCTGCAACTACTTGAGCCGGACAGGTTTCCCCATTTGTATAAGTGCCTGTATGGTTTATTAATGCTGCTTCCCCAGTCGTCTGCGTTTGCAGCCCTTCGAAATCGACTGAACAGTGTTAGCTCTATAGGCTATTTGCACACTGCTCCGAGAGTGTAGGTATCCCTGTGTTTTTATTGACATCCCGTGAGTCGACCACAGAAGTAGACGAAAGAAACATAAACTAACATACGGTTCGCCGTGTAGAACTAGCACACCTGCAAGTGGGCCAAACTTTGATCGGCCGAATAGACTCAAAGGAAGAGAAGATGGCATCATCCGATGGGGAGAGCTATTGGAAAAGTTTCGGACCGTCCAAGAACGTGCACGCCGGTCGCAGAGAGCGTTGAGTGGCCACACGACAGAACCCGTCGACGATAGCTTGCCTTTCGGGCTGGGACCCGATTTTCGAATCAGCGATGGCGTTGGCGCTCTGGAGCACAAAAATTCTCGGGATATAGGCCCGGCGGCCAGGACTGTTGCTGGAGGGCCTCCGGTTCCGGTCAAGGATACCTCTGTGCAACCAGGGCCCCCAACCAAGGCAAAATCAACCCTTGGGAAGCAGCTCGGGAGGTTTGGCGGTGCCGTGTCTGGTAGAGTGAAACGTGGTCACTGAGTGAACCGGCAACACATAGGCGTGGTTTGCCCTGGGAGCAATAGGAATTACACAAAGTGATCAAGGAGAAAAGCAACGTGTGTCGCAGAGAGGCCACACGGTGACCGTGGCAAACAAATCCAAATCGCTGCACACAAGACATGTGAGCGGTGGTTCATCTTGAACGTTTAGGCGTGGCTTTCTCGACCAAGCCTTCAAACATATTGTCACGTATTTGCGTAGCAGCTTGCAGCTCTGACTGGAGTATCTCGAGTTGCTGCTTGGCAAGCTCCGTATCAGGAGGGAGATTTCTAAAGGCGTTGATTTGCTTGCAAAGAGCTTCGTCGTATTCCGAGAGTTTCAAAAATATCGTCTCGTCGTCTTCGAGCTGTAGAGTCGTGGGTTTTGAAAGCTGGGCTTGGACACTGGGCGCGTCTTTTATGTCTTGGAGACGCGAGGTTTCTGTTTTTATTTTGCGTTGCAGCTCTAGGTTTTGTCTCGCCAGGGGTGCCGACGGCCTGTATCCATCGCGCTCGTGGTCATCAAAACGGCTCCGTAACCTTGAGGAATGGTCACCAACGTGCGCATGAAGGACCTCCGTTCGCGAAAGAGCCTGCTCGAGCTGGAATAGGTACATGTCCAGGTGAGCAAATTCACGGCCTGTTCCTGTCGGTACTGGGATAGCAACTCCAAGCTCGACGGATGTGGCAGCTAGTGCATCAAACGCCAAGTGCCCTTCACGCGACAGTTCGCTCTCAATAGCCGCAACAATTCTACCTGCCGCATACACCGGAGACATATGTACGGCCTTTGGTTCGCTGTTGCCATATTCTTCGGCTTTGGAAAGCGTCCGCAGCGCCAACGTTTCAAGGCTCGAAACGTGGCCGAAGTCTTCATCGACGCTTTCATTCAAAGTTGAGAGTGTGACGAGGGCCCTCAGCGTCTCTGAATTGCGCTCAAAGGGTGGAGGTGAACGGTTGGGAAATATGGATGACAGCCAGCTGTCTACATAATTCCAGTCTTTGGCTGCAGAGGAGGCGAGACGGGCGACAGATGGAGAAAAAATGGCAGCGGATGTTGGTATGTGTGCCATGCTGCTCGGCCTCCAATTTGTTGGTATAGCAGTTTGTTTGGAAGGCACGAATTGTACCAGTCGGGTTCTAGAGTCTCTCGGAGTCCTATATGTCAAGGAACGCAAATCATGCTGATATATTTGGAGATATTAGCACGCCTATATGGCTTATTTTAATAGCATTCAAAAATCTCATCTCGATAAATGCATTTCCAAGGCATTGTTTAATGCTAAGTAAGTCCGCCAGTTACGCAGAGACTCCTTATTGGCCAGTTACCGAGTACGTGTATTGTACTCCCACAACTTATTAGGGGCCTCCGTGCTGACTATTCGACCTGGCCCTCGAAAAGGCCAGGTTGCCTACTGTAACATGCCAACCAGTAAGGCTACATAATTGGCTTCAACGACAGATGGAAATGTGAGGCAAGTAAGAAATTTGTGCCGCGCTCGCTTCAGTCCTGAGCCAGTCTTCTACCCTCAAAATTGTCCTGAGGGAAACTGACAAAGAAAGAAGCCATTGTCAAATGCCCGGGCAATTCCTGGATAACTACTTAGCCAACTGCTACTTCAAACCGATATCCCTCCACCACTAAATACGGTCGCCTGCCGCCTGTGCTTGACCCAGAGCAGCTGGCTATTCTCTCCCACAACCCCAGATATGCTTCACACAGCTCGCATTACCTAGCTGCCGACACGACACGTCACAATGATTATCAAGATTTCGGCAATAGCACTCGCGGTGTGTGCTGTATCAGCCCTGACAGCAGATGACATCCCGGCAGATACGCCTGTGACCTCTCTTCTTGCATCCGCTCAGAACCATCTTTCCCGGGGCGAGACGGGCGACGCACTCGTTTACTACGATGCCGCCATTGCGCGCGATCCAACAAACTACCTTACGTACTTTAAGCGAGCAACCACTTACCTTAGCCTTGGCCGCGCACCTCAGGCCACCGATGACTTCAACACCGTCTTGTCTATACGACCTGGGTTTGAGGCTGCTCATGTTCAATTGGGGAAGATCAAGCAACGTGTGGCTGACTGGAACGGGGCCCGCGACCAATTGAGGCGAGCCAAAGATGCACCAGATGCTGCGGAACTTTTGGCTGCTGTGGACGACGCCGAAAATGCTGCTTGGGCGGCGGAGGCGGCGGAAGCGAAGAGCGACTGGGAGGAGTGTGTTAACCAAGCCAGCATGGCGATCATGGTGGCGACGAGGGCTGCTTCTTTACGACGCATTCGCGCCCACTGCCGGTTTGCCCGGGGTGAGGTTGAGGAGGGCGTTGGCGATCTACAGCATGTGCTTCATTTGAAGCCGGGCGATGTCTCGCCATTCCTTGTTATCTCAGCCATTAACTTTTACGCCCTCGGTGACCTTGAGAAAGGCATGTCGCATGTGCGCAAGTGCTTGCAGTCTGACCCGGATTCCAAACCTTGCAGGGCTTTACTGCGGCAGGAGAAAGCAGTCGAAAAGACTTTAGCGAAAATTGAAAAGGCTTTCTTGAAGGATCAGCCCTCGACGGGGACCATGCAGCTTATCCCAAATGGCGACAACCCAGGCCTTCTCCAAGAAGTCAAGGATCAGATTTCCATCCTGCGCAAGCAAGACATTCTTCCTGCAGCAGGGCCTAACGATCTTATTTCTAGGCTGACGGGTATGGCTTGCGAAGGTTACTACAAGGCACGCTCTCCCTTCTCCGTCTTGAGTATCCCGGGTGCCATTTCATGTTATGACAGAGACTAATGCAAGACAGATGAAAAGCAAAAAGGCCCCCTCCTGGTGTGAGGATGCGCTTCGTTATGACGGGCACTCCCTATATGGCCTATTGCACCAATATAAGGTGCAGCTGGACGCTGAACAATATGAAGCGGCTATAGAGACACTGAAGAAGGCCAAGGAGGCTCATGTCGACGAGTCCGATTATATCAACACGCTGGTCAACGAGGCCGACGTCCTGCTGAGGCGGAGCAAGATCAAGGACTATTATAAAGTTATAGGTGTGGCACGTGATGCCGATGACAGACAGATCAAAGCAGCCTACCGCAGGCTTTCTAAGCTTCACCACCCCGATAAGGCAGCTAAGCAGGGCTTGACGAAAGAAGCCGCAGAGAAGAAAATGGCCGAAATTAACGAGGCTTACGAAGTCCTGAGTGACCCTGAGCTTCGTGCGCGTTTCGACCGAGGCGACGACCCGAATTCTAAGGGGCAGCAGAACCCGTTCCAGGGCAGTCCCTTTGGTGGACAGCAGTTTATGTTCCAACAGGGTGGTGGGCAGCAATTTAAATTCCAATTCGGATCTGGCGGCGGCGGCGGCGGGTTTCCGTTTGGGAAATAAGCCGACTGAAATTTTACACCACACATCTTGTGTTTTATTTGATGTTTTTTTTTTAACAAAAAGAAATTTGGAGGAGGGGCGGACGTGTATGAGCCTCTTTAACTGAATATTCCTTCGTATTCTACCCCGATATGTGGTCCTTTTTAGTTAATCCTTCTTTTTTAAAATTTCCTTTTAATGAAGTAAAATAAACAACTGTGGCTTTCTGCTTATTTGACAACGTTGTTTATTTCATCGCCGTTTCAAGTTGCATATTTACATGACCTCGAATCGGAGTCGAGGTGCGAAGGACGGATCTGAGGCTGTGCTCGTATGTATAATTTTATATTTATGTTTTCTGTAAAAAGCGAGATCACACAAGGTGATGGGTGCAAAGAACTATTTCAAATACTAAAGTGTGGCAGTCGCAAATCTACTACCGAGATTATATGATACAAAGATTAAATCCAGTCGTCGCTTCCACCCCTCGCCGAGGAACCAAAGCTGTGAGACTTTGATATGGCCCATATGGTTGTAGACAAACACATGCATATAAAATATAACAAGATGCTGTCACAACTCCCCACTATGTATGTAAACACACCGTGGACTTGCTTGCCGCTTTACTGCCACTCTTGAAGTTTTTTTCAGCTTCCTTCACACGAAGTATCAGTCCTGGCACAAGACGACCTACTTATTTGGACAGATTAAAAAAACCTACAAGGTAGACTGAATCCGTAAATGTATAAATGTGTAGATATCGTCCAAAGATTTCTATGCCTTTCCCCTGTGGCGACAGTAACAAATAGCCATAGGCCTGGGGCTGGATCCTGTGACCTGGATTCCTGGAGCCTTTATCGGTTTTACTGCCCCGAACTATTTCTGCGAATAAAATACGCCCTACGTATGGATTAGCAAGTCATGTATTTGAATTGCCGAGCAGGTGGCACCCTGCTCCCTGGGCTCGCACGGGAATACGAGCATATGACAAGAAGACGCAGCTAAAGGGCGAATATAGACATACTTGGAAGCTTCGTACGCAGACCAGCAGATGGCGGTGCTCGGCATTGTGGTCACAACCCTGGGTCGAACACCTTTAAAAAACCCACGGAGTCCCTCCCGCGCGTGGAGAAGTCGGCAACCGGCCATAAAGCTGTTTACGCTGCGTAGCTCGGGGTCACCGGCGCTACCGCGGGTCTGCAGCATAGTCTTGATTACGTCCATCGGTGTCGTGAGGCCGGCTGCAACCCCGCCGGCAATAGCGCCTGCAAAGCAGTGCGTCACAGGGTCGTACTTCTTGCTAGGGTTCATAGCGGTGGAGATAGACTCGTAGGCAAGAAATTGGAGCGCGGTAAACGGAACGGTCATGGAGAGTGTTGTGGGGTAAGAGACGTAAAAGGCGGCAATACCCTCGTTCCGATAGACGTATTTTGCACAGTCCAGCATTGAGCGATACATTTTGCCCGACCCCTCTATTTGCATACGCTGTTTGATGACTGCAGCAACGTACATTAGCAACTTATGAGCGCCTCTTGGAGTGCTTCCCCATAGCTGGCCAAAGAAGGCAGCGGCTTACGCCTGAAGAGTCTTACCGTCGAATGGGTTCATCAGGGCATCGCTGGCAATAGTAGCACACGCTCCGCTCGTTGCTATCCAAGTCAGCTTTTGGGCCCTTATCCAATGGTAAGAACATGGCTCAGTTCGCACAGGCAAATGACTGCTCTGGCATGTATACCGAAAAAAAGGGTGGACGTGCATTAAAGGGACAGCACTAACCGGCAGCTAGAGGGTGGTGTGTGCCGACTTTATTGCCACCCATGACATGCTTGACAGCCTCGTACGTCGCAAAGTAAACGGCATGAGCTGGGCCGGCCCCGACGACTACGCTGGACATGCCCCGCCATAGGCTCGAGATACCTTCGCCAACGGCCATGCGGTAAGTGCTCTGTATCAGGCTGGTATAGGCGGGGCCACCGCTGGGGCTTATAACCTGCATGCGTGTCTGGAGAAGGGGGACAAAACGATTAGTCTGAGAAATGCGTCGTGATGGGAAACTATGAAGGGGGGTGTGCCGCAGGGTAGCGGGCACTGTCTATTTACCTTGATCGCATCAATTGGGTACATGACTGTGTGTTCCTGTGGCTCCTGGTCAGTATCCAGAGGCTGGATTGAGTGCCAGGATGCAGTCAAGCTCGGCAATCTGGCGCAGTTGTTCTGCTCGACTTCTACTCACGGCAATACCAGCAAACGCTCCTGCCGCCATGTTCTGGACAAGGGAGAAGTTAGGTGGCAGGGATTCATAGCTGCAGAGTTTGAAGGAAGGACGTTAGCAAGCATTGCAGCAACAAGTGAGGGAGTGTGCATGACTCTCAAGCAAACGCACTCGTAATCATCGACATCCTCGACAGGCTCGGCACCTGGCTGAGTCATCTGGGCCACAGCAGCAGACGTGCCGCCCAGGGTCTTGTCTTGAAGAGCCAGTGTGGCGATCGTCCTGGGCGGGCCGGGGCGGAGGGGAGAGGCAGAGAGCAAAGAAACGACGAGCTTGGCGAGTCGTCTCTTCTAGCGTCTGCGTCCTTGCCTCAGTCCACCAGTTTTATTCTGCGAGCGCTGGGCGGCGTTTATTAGGGCCGTGTGCGGATATGCAGCGCGTCAGTATCGAAGCACGCTTGTTGGTGATGTCGGCCGACAGAGGCTGTCTGATCAGATAAGAGGGGGAGAAGGTTGCGACGGCAGAAATATAAAGGTTTTGGGGTTTTGCGGAGGTTGGTTGAAAACTGCAGGCGACGATGGTGGGTCGTGATGTTCTGCCTCGTGGTCGGCTCTTGAGGCTCTGGTAATCGTGGCCGTGGTGTCGCGCCCCGGTAATGCGTCGTGTTGGCCTAGCGGATCGGATCGTGGAAGCAATGCTCTGGGCGCTGCGAAATGTTGCCGCAAGATTGGGGAGTCGGTTGCACGGAGGAGCGGATATCGGATCAGCTCCAGGATCGGGCAGTCCTACTATTTGCAGGGTGCAGCTATTCTCACGGACGGCAGTGGAACAAAGGTAGGCTCAAGATAGTATGGAAAAATTGAAGACAGTTCAGACCGGGGGTTGGATGCGTACTCCGTTTGCGATTCAAGGAAATAAGGCGCGAGAGACGGGGGTAGGGGGATGCCAGCAATTGGTTGTAATTGCCAAAGAGAATCGAATTTTCACCAAAAATGGACTTGGGCGCTGGAAAGGACTTTTGAGGAAGGAGGGGGGGGGGTTGGTTTCTTCCTTTTTTTTNTTTTTTTTTTTTTTTTTTTTTCGTCGGAAGTTTCACAGAATGTTTTGAGCTGAAAGTTCCAGGCAGTAATTACTACTCTGAGTACTACTGCATTAGGGTCTAACAAACAGGCCGAGGGTAAGTTGTCGCCTTCTCTTGTCTTTTCGTGTCTGTTCTTCTTCCTTTCTGAATGTTGCCAGTCTTAGGCTTTTGATATCGCATCAGATCTTGCTGTTTGGTTTTGTTTTGGTTTCTTCTTTCGTCTTTTCTCGTTTTGTCCTCATACTTCTTCATAGCGGGAAGATGGGACCTACGTAATCGGCATAAGATACTCTGTACCTGGAAGACGGCTTGGGACGAACAGGAGCTAAATGCGATACAATTGAAAACTACACAAGTGCGGATGAGTTTTCTGACCACGAGAAAGATGGCTGAAAATAGAGCGCTAGCCTCAGTGGCTCGGCCCAGACAGGCACCCACCACAGTGTGTCCGATTGGCGGCGTGAGGCCATGCCACCGAGCGACAGTGGAGTGGACCTGCCCGTGAAAGAGTATTGCCCCGTTTCTTTATCGTAGGACGAGGGCAAACTACAGCTCGTCTCTGTGACCAGCAGGCCAACGTTTGTTGTTCACTAGACCCTTGGGCGGCCGATGGCGTCTCGGGCGAGATAGACCAAAAAAAGCCGCTTCTCAGTGTGCTGCCAGTGATGTCGGAGCCATTTCGGAGACACGCGAGTGCCGGATTGATTTAAAGCGCATGCACGCCGTTAATACCGTCACTACTATGAACTTGTTGACAAACGTATTTTTCGGGAAGGTGATGCACATCTGGTCGTCTCTACAACAACGCCACGGCGGCTGGTCGTATCTGCACTGTCACGATCACAGGTGCAGCGCTCGCCGTAGCCGTAACACGCCGTATATTACAGGCGCTATAGGTGAGTATGACACTTGTTAGATGCTCTCTTGCCGCCTGCATTATTACGTAAACGCCGCGTCCCCGGTTTCGCGACTGAAGTTCCCTCCTGCTCCGTGTCTCGTCAACGCCACCGCATGCTCCGGTGTCCCAATTTCTCGCCTTTTTTCACCTCTTGGCATGGGGAGTACTCCGTAGACCGCTCGGTCCACTCCAGCGCCACCCGCTGCTCCCCTGTTTGGGCAAAATCAGATGCCTCTTTTTGTGCTTTTCTACTATTTAGTTTGCATATGAACCTTTTCTTGTTCGTTGTTCAATTGCATTCCCCGCGCTTATACGCGAAACCTCCGTTCGTATATCCGACAGAGTGCCACGGCATTGCGGTGGCATGACCATTGATGTTACGCAGCAGTATCCCTGCATTCTCACTCTACGAACGAGATGTTTCGTCCATGACCAACGAATAAATGCCAATGAGTGATTAAACCGATCTCGACACAACCCCCGATTAGCCGACGGGATTTTACAACGTTCAAAAAACACAGACAAAATCATAAGTCGTAGGCTGCGACAACGTGATTGGCTAGCCTGGCAAAAGGAGAATCTGCAGATGGTTGCGAAGTCTGCGCAAAAGTTCAGCGCCGCAGTTGTCCGAGCGCTTCGATCCCGCAAGGCCCGACATTAGAGTAGGATGGTAGAGAGCTGTCGCCGAGGTCGTAACGTTGCCATAGAGAAATACAGAGTCGTCAAATCTTGGAACAAGTGGAAAGCAAGCACAAGAAGCCAGCCGGTGCCACAGACGAAAGGCGACACAAGTGGACTTGCTGCCTCAAGACAGCTTTAATAGTAAACTGACTTATAGCTACCAGGTAGTAACAAGTTCGAAGCAATTCAGCTCTATCGCGTTCCCCGATAAGTCCAGCGCAGCGTTCATAATCGCCTCAATGCGTTGGAGGTGGACCCTCAACAAATGGACCCTTGTCACCAAATATCCCGACGGAGATCCGCGAGTTGGCAGCGTTAGAAACATTGATATACGCCAAGTAGGCTGTCTGGAGCTATTGACAACGAATCAAGCAAAACTAAAACAAAACCAAAGCCAAAATATACACGAGGCTCCAATCCCACGACTGCTGCGACTATTTCCCTTTATCGCCTCACCGTTGATGTTTTTGCTATCGCAGCGCTTGGTATAGCTGAAGTTTCTCAGAGCTGCACCTTGATTGTTCGCCCCGAAACAGCCCTATTTTTCCTAGCCCCTATATAGCGCGCCATTTCTATACCAGCACGACTTGCTATAGCTTCGACTCACTTCCAGACTCGCACACAACACACGGCCCACGGCCGGTGGCCCGATGCTCCATAATCATCTAGAAGTGAATGGCGCGGTTGTAGGTCGCCATGGCCGCCTCCTTGAGCGCCTCTGCAAGCGTGGGGTGCGCATGCGTCGTACGCGCAATATCCTCACTCGACGCACCATACTCTAAAGCCAGCGTGCCCTCGGCAATCATCTCACCAGCGCCAGGGCCCACGATGTGCACACCTAGCAGCCTGTCCGTCTCCGCATCGGCAATGACCTTCACGATACCCTCGGAATCGGCGTTGGTCTTGGCGCGGGAGTTGGCAGAGAACGGGAACGTGCCGACTTTGTACGCGACGTTCTGTGCCTTCAGGTCTTGCTCCGTCTGACCCACCCAAGCCACCTCAGGGTGCGTGAACATCACTGAAGGGATACAGCCGTAGTTGACGTGGCCGTAGCCCTTCTTCAGATATTCCACGACAGCAAGGCCCTCGTCCTCAGCCTTGTGCGCAAGCATAGGACCGAAAGTCACGTCACCCACGCACCGAATGTGCGAATGTTTTGTGCGGTATTCCGAGTCAATGACAACACGTCCGCGCTCATCAACATCCAGGCCAATGTTCTCCAGCCCCAGGCCCTCGGTGTAGGGACGACGTCCGATGGCCACCAGGACAACCTCGCCTTCCAGCTAAATAAGCAAGAGTGTCAGCACATCTGATGAGAGACAGTGAAAGGAGAGAGTGGGAGACAAAACAAGTGGCTAACACAACACAACGTACCGTCTCGGGCTTGCCGCCTTTGGCAGCATCAACCTCCAGCTTGATCTTGTCGCCACTCGTATCGCCACTGACAACCTTCGTGTTGAGCTTGAAATCGATGCCCTGTTTCTTCAGGATCTTCTGTGCAGTCTTCGAAATCTCTGTGTCCATACCAGGCCCACCAATCTGACCGAGGAATTCAACCACTGTCACCTTGGCGCCCAGGCGAGACCACACCGAGGCCATCTCCAGGCCGATAATGCCACCACCAATCACGACCAGAGACTCTGGCACCTTTTCAAGCGACAACGCGCCAGTGCTAGTGACGACGCGCTTCTCATCAATATCCAGACTGGGGAACGGTGTGGCTTCACTGCCAGTGGCAATGATAATGTTCTTGCCCTTCAATGTCGTCTCCCCGCCGTCGTTAAGATCAACCTTGACTGTATGCTCGTCAACAAACGAGCCGCTTCCTTTGACGTATTCAACGCCATTTTTCTTGAAGAGAAACTCAATGCCTTTGGTGAGTCCTGACACGGACTGCTCTTTGGCCTTCATCAGCTGGGGCAAGTTCAGCTTGACGTCGCCGACCTCAATGCCGCGGCTCTTGCTGTCGTGAAGGATCTGGTGGTAGAGGTGGGAATTGTTGAGCAATGATTTCGACGGGATGCAGCCGACGTTCAAACAGGTACCGCCAAGGGATCCGCGCTTTTCGATGCAAGCCACCTTGAATCCTTCCTGGCCGGCCTTGATAGCAGCAACGTAGCCAGCCACGCCACCGCCGATGACGACAAGATCCTTCTCCTCGCCGGCCTCAGACGCGAAGCCACGGCTCCATCGGGAAATCGGCGATGTCGATGCAACAATGGTTAAGAAACTGCGAAGTAGGAGAAGTTAAAAAAATAGAGAGAGACGCCATTAGTATGAGATCAATATAATGTAGGGAGCCCAACGAGGGTGGGCACTGTGCCAGATAACTCACGGTGACTGTTTTCGGACAGCTGACCGGACAACAGTCCGCGATATTAAACAAGACGACATCATCTTCGGCTGTAGGTGTGGACAGAGTAGGATGAAGTGAATTAGTGCCAAATGAATAATAGGCGCGGATATTCGTATGATTGACACAATTTATGTCGATGGGGGATAGAGCGAGTTTGGTGGTGGTGATGAAGACGGGTTACGGGAGCTTTCGGATAACGGGCAACAAAACAAGAAGCTGCTTGCCCAAGGCTTCGGAAAACAAATTTGGGTTTTTGGTCTTCTGGTTCGCTTTTTGTTGACCCGGCGCTACTGGGAGGTGCGTCTTTAGTGACACAATTAAGTGCTAGGTGCCTGAAATGTGAGGCGTGCAGGACCCGCCTTTTCTGACACTTAAGGCGACGGTAACCGTCACGGCTTCTTTTCTGACGACGTGTTACACCGGAGGCGCCCATGTTATCTCACGCATTTAAGTTCCATTTTGCGGCTCAGGAACCTTTCTATACAATGTCTGATTGTCTACTGTGCGTGTAGCACAGCTGCAAACGAAGTCGCGTAATTATGACAGATGCTGATTTGGATTGTTCGTTATGAGCTCTTGCATATTTGCAATTACTTTTGTTCTCGTTGTCTCTGTGTATAAGGGTCTACGCCCCGGCCTGTTTTTCGGGGCAGCTTTTTGACCACGAACAAAAGGGCGACATACAAGCTCATGAGCCTCGAGGATCTCGCAACGCCTTCTGCGCCCGGTCACACAACTTGGCGATGCGATCCTCCTGGTGCTTTTCAACTAGTTTTGATCGTCGGACCACCATGTCGATAAAGTACTGTAGCCCGCGGCGAAGGTCGTCCGTGACGCTGGCGGCCTGGAACCGCTTGCGGATGACGGCACCACTGTTGCCTCCAGCCTTCCCAACCCTGCTCGTGCTGTGTGCCTCTTCAAAAAAAGTCAGCAGCATCACCTCAACAAACGCCCGTGTCTTCGCCTGCAACCGGACCAGGCTGAGGCATTTCAAGATATCTAGGCCGAGGTTTCCACTTGCTACCAGAAAACCGCACAATTTTGCCGTGTTGACGATTCGACGCATGTCTGTTGCCTCGTCATCCTCGTCCGCCTCGTCGTCTTCCGCTTCTTCGCCAAACATGGGCTCGCCCATCCGCCGAAACAGCTTCCAGACGCTTGCTTGAAATACCCATGCCATTCTCCTATCGGCGCCGCATACCTGCCGTGCCACAAGTGCGTAGTAGCGATTAAAGTGCTTTTCGGACCCGACACACCGGAGAAGCACATTGGGCACCTCTCGCTTCTCGAACTTATTCAACCCGAGTCTTAGGAGCCGGGCTTGCGCATCTTTACTGTCGGTCGCTGAGAGAAGGGTGATGAAGATGGATCGTCTTGCATCGGTATTCATACCCTGCTCTCTCGCCAGCAAATCGAGCTCTTCTACATCGGCGATATCATCACCCCAGGAGCCCAAAATGTCATCTTCGCCCGGCTCTATGGAAGCAAGTCGGCCGGTGCCTTGCCGTGTCAGCGGCTTGTCGTTAGCGTCAGGTACTTTGGTGATCCCAGAGTGTTGACCTTCTGGTTGTTCGTCACGGCCGGCCCAGCTTGCTCCAACTAACCACCACTTGCCGCGCCTGCCCACCTGCTCAATGTCGGACAAGCTGACGCGCAACGGTCCGGTCGCCTCTAGTTTTCTCGACGTGGGTAGACCACCCAACACCTTTCGTATCCTTTCTGCATGGCCAAAGCCACTGCCTTCTTTATCACGTTGCTTCTTCTTGTCGCCCTTCTTGATATCGCTTATTCTATCAATCATATGCCATGTGCGAACGGAAAGGGCGTCTTCGCCCCCAGAACGCACAACTGCAGGCTGGATGAGAGCCACAATGTCTTTGAGTGCTCTAGGGTCGTCTTGATGAAGACGGTGACCGCTTATTTCAAACACCTTTAGTAGCATCTCGGCGCTTGTTTCGTTGAGGTTCGCAAGCAACATGCGAATGTAGTCGTAGATAAGGTTTGGTCCGATCATGCGGAAATTGTAGAGCTCGGCCATAAGAGAAAATAGATTAAGGGCTGCCTTGGACGGTGGAGACCACGAATGTTGCAGGCGGCCTGCTGCGTTCCCCGAGTCATTTTTGACCAGAGCATCGTAGTGTTGCTTGAAAAGCGTCGCATTTTGCTGGATGAAGTTCGCTCCGAAATCAGGCCCCTTGACCATATAGACCGCTGATGCAAATCCAGCTATCAAGACTGTAACATTGTTTGACAGGGCGCTTTCAATATAGATTTGCTCGAGAAGCTTGTCAGTTACCGCTTCCGTTACAAATTGTCGTGGGCTCTCGAGATAGAGTTTCTCGACTTCTCCAAGAATGGCTAACAAGTTGGCATCTGACAGGCGAGCAATCAAGTGGTGCGCTTGTCGCCGCACCCGAGTAACGCGTTCGGATTCGGAGTTCGTCGCTCGTTCAGTTCTTCGGAGGGCCGGAGGGATGTATTTCTGCGACGACGGCAATGATATGGCGGGCGCGACATAAGGATTTTCTCTGACCCGTTTCGATGTTCGCGTTGTTTGATCGCCCCCACTCCCTGAATCAACAACGATAGAGCACCTTGTTTCTTCGTCCGAGACTCCAAAAATACCGTCATCGTCGTCATCGTCGTTGCTGTCGTTGTCGTCCCCGTCGCTACTATGATGAGCGTCGGCGTTTTGTCCCATCGCCTTTTGTCGTTTCGCTTGAAGCCATTCTTCTGCTTCGTTCTTCCGTTTATTTTTCAGGGTTGCCTCAACGTTCTTGTCTTCGGATTCTCCAAGAGACTTTAGCAAGTCCCCAAGGCCATCGTCTTTGAATGTCTGAGGAAGGGTTTTCCGCCCCTTCAAGCCTAGCTTGCGCTCAAGCTCTGCAATATCAGCGTCGTCCTTCTCCAGTTGCTCACGCATGCGCCTAGAGGCTCTTGCCGGGGTGGCAGTGCCCAGGTTAGGAGAACTGGCGCCGCCATCATTCCCCTCCTCGGAAGTCTCATTGTTCAGAGCATCACCCTTTTCAGCAATATCGAAACCATCAAAGTTGTTTTCGTCGATTGAATCATCATTTAATTCTTGGTTGACAAATTCCGACTGGTTTTGGCTATTCCCCGTTTCATTGGGCAGTGTCTTGTCGATACCAGTGGCCTGCTGTCGGTTGGGGGTTCGGGAATTCCGAGACGTGTGTGTTGTCTGGTTCGACTCACGCCGTTGCGGGCAATCTGTCGCAATACCCTTCCGTTGTCTTGTGCGCATGGCATTTCGCCGGCCGCGACTGAGTGGATCTTGCGTATGCACACCAAGCTGTCTGAGGAGTCCACTGGACAAAGATGGCCCGGTGTTTCTGAAAGGTGCCATATGCGAACTTTGTCTGCGTAAAGCCTTTAGAAGGCCTATTTCGAACTCGGATGTTGTCGTGTGCTTGGAAAGCAGTGTCCAGTATCACCAATGTTGGTTTATCAAGGAGTGGAAACAGGTGGGACCAGACTGCCGTTGTGTATATTCTCTTCCTTCTTCGATGGCCGGTGTTGCTTAGTGTGTTTGCAGAATGAAAATTTGTTTTTTTTTTTTTTTTTTTTTTTTTGAATTTGAATTTGAATTTGAATTTGAACGGAAGCAAGATTCTAGTTCGGTCGTAGGTCACGGGCGGACCCACAAAATGAATAGCCTTGAAATTTCAGCCTTGCCTGAATGACTAATAACGCCGTTTTCATTTTCTCGTGGCGTCTTTGAACCTCGGGCACACCAAAACCTCAAATTATCAGAATCACCTACAACAGCCAAGTTTTATTCCGTATCGCCGCCTTTTAGCCATGCATCATCTTACCAACGACGAAGTATGTCTCCCTGGAACGGTACTCCAACAGATCTTATGTTTATGCAGGCACTAAGTAAAGTGACACAGTTTTTTTCTCGGCTCGCCGAACTTTTTCACACACAAAAGGGCAAAGATCATGGCGCAATATACCTGAGCCAGAGACGACGTACGTGGACGCTCACTCTTTAAATTCTCTCCTTTTTGGCTTATGTACTATGTGCAAGGCATTTCAACTGCTAACGGCTTTCTAACCCAGTGGTGCGCGGTGAAAAGGACGCTTTGGGAACCGATGCGGATGACAACTCAGACAACTGGATTTTGGAGCCACAAGCACTTATTATTCGCGCAACCAACGGCAAGTCCAAGAAGCACCGCAAGGAAAAGATTCGGTTAACGACAACAGTAGCACCGGATGCACTGACAGGCTTCTACGCGCGCTACGCGGAGACGTGCAAGGCTGGGATGACGCTTTTAAAACCGCGCGATAAAAGCAAGAAAAAGGCCAAGGCGAAGAAGAAGAAGTCTACCACAACGACACCGGGCCCATGATCGAATACAAGCACATCTTTTGATATGTACGGAGGATACACGGTGGTACGCTTATCTGACTGACGGTTATCAACTGTGTCGCCAACTCGAACAAAAAGTTTCTCTGTCAACATTTTCATTTTAAAGGCACTGCGGACGATTTGACGGCAGTCTGGCCTTTTACTATTGCAGGCAATGAGCCATATGTCCAATGTCGCTGACACCGCCATACTTGGCCATGTAAAAGCGGATCTTAAATGAATTTTGTACAGCTTTATAAAAGTCAGAACATGAATATGAATATGAATATGAATGAGTACTATTCACGACCCTGCGCAAGGTACGCATCCCTTTTCGATCAAGACAGTCTTGCCGGAAAGGCCCTCATAACTATTCTTGGAGCCGTAGTCCGGGAAAGCGTTTGCACTTCCCAAGCTTCCCTACCTTGAAACCTGAGGCCACAATGGTACATCTAGTAATAAGACTGGACGAGACGTAGAAGGCATCCTTTTGACCTTTGATAACCATACTCCTCGATGTGCAGACCATAAATATATCCTAGTTTAGTCATGCACTTTTGGCAACAAATAGCCAATCACTTTTTGGCCAGACTCGAAAGTGTATAAAGATAGGTGTTACAAATTGAGCAATAAATAGTTGAGACAGACAACAGACGACCGGAAAGACTCGGTACGATTCAGTCCCAATATAAGCCACACGCTCGTTAATTGTTATGGCGACAAAACGAAAAACGAAAAACGAAAACGAGAGAAGAAAATATAAGGTGGGCATGTACAATGCCAGTGCGATGGAAGTGAGTAAGAAAGGTAAAAGAATAAACTGAAATAGAGAGAGATAAAAGCAAACTGGACGACTGATGTCGAACGGACGAATGGTACAAAAAAAACAATACTGCATGGCTTTGTGGCAAAGGACCACACAAACAGGATTTCATGATAAGCTAGGCAAATGGCATCAATGTGACAACGGTGAGCGTCACATAATCTGATCCTGAGTCAATCCACCATGGGCGTCCGTATCCATGTTATCGGTGGGTGCTCCAGGAGTTAGGTATTTGACAAAACCCAGGCCAAGAGGACGACCGCCGTACTGATATCCCTGGAACTTCGCAATAGCCGTCTCTGCTGTATCAGCAGTGTCAAAGCGGACAACGCCAGAGCCACGTGAACGACCACTGGGCTCGTACTGGATCTCTGCCTGCTCGACTTTACCAATCGTGGTGAATAACTCGACCAGGTCTTCGTTGCTTGTAGACCAAGGAAGCTGCAAATAACGAGTTAGACATTAGTGCTGCGATGAATAGAAAGTAGACGCCTTCAAGAAGTGAAGTTAGTGGCTTACATTTCTGACGAAAATGATCTGGCTGCGTTCAGTGCCGGAGGTGGCATAGTCGGTGAAAGGGTTAGGGGTAAGAGCAGGGCCACTGCCATGCCCACCGCCTCCGGAATTGCCAGCGCCGGAATCGAAGCCGCCCCCGGCACCACCATAACCGCCACGGCCACCGAAGCTGCTAAAGCCGCCGCGGCCACCCATGCCACCACGGCCGCCGAAGCCTCCACCGAATCCACCGCGGCCGAATCCACCGCGGCCGGGGAAGCCACCAGCGTGAGCAAACCGATCTTCGCGGACTTCCAGAATGCGGCCTTGCCAATCGAATCCGTTGAACTGCTGGATAGCATTGCGGGCATCGTCGGGGCTTTCAAAAACGACAATACCCGATCCCTTGGATCTGCCATCGGGGCCAATATTGATATCGGCTCGAGCAACTCCCGCGATTCGAGCTATGACAAGTAATGAAGTTAGTTGGAGGATAATTATCACACCCTGGCGCATATTCAGAAGGATTTTTCGCGTACCGGCCTGGCGAAAGAGATCTTTCAAGTCTTGCCATCCGACGGTGAATGGGAGCTATAAATTATGTGGTTAGAAAGGGATAGATGAAACCCAGAGAATCATATAAGAGTGTCGGTCAATGCAGATGATGCAAGGGGCTTCAACTCACGTTCGCGACGTAAATCTGTCTGCTACCGCCGCCACCAGCATTGAAATTCATCTGACTGCCGCCATATCCTACATGGCCCATTGGGCCACCATAGCCTCCTCGGGGACCGGAAGATTGGTTGAATCGTGGTTCAGCCTCGCGGTCCTACGCGTGTTAGCAGTCATGATTGCTTTTATCGCCCGGAACACGGGTCAGGTCCTATTGCTACCATACCTCGCGGACGTAAACGAGACGGCCCATCAAGTTCTGGTTGCTAAGTGTCGCAACGGCGTTCTGCGCCTGCTCCCTGGTCGCATATTCCACAATTCTAGTGCCATGGTCAGTGGGAAGATTAACAAATACAGAGGACATCAAAAATGCAACGGGTGAATTTTGTGTCGACGTACCCGCATCCCTACAATAACCCAAGGAACAACGTTCCAACCCGTCAATCCAACAAGTTCCCATCATAAACAATCGGTATAGCTCAGGGGAGAAGGGGGGGAGGGGGGGGGGAGAAGAAAAGTAGCCCAGCCAAGACTACTCGTTGTAGTCGCCCACCTTCGACATTCCGTTTGGCAGCAAGAGAACATCCGCAAAAAGGACCTCACCAGCTGTTCATGTTGACAGGCAGTTAGCAGCAGAAGACAACATACCACCTTAAAAGGAAGGGTGCAGAGGAAGGGGGGGTATAAAAAGACCAACCCTGCCGCATAAAATCCTTCAAATGGTGCCATTTGACATCATAAGAGAGGTTTCCAACGTAGACACGGCGGTCTTGTTGCGAGCTATCGCGAACATTGGATAACATTTGGTCCCTGGCTGCGGTGCGGTCATCTTGTGAACGGTGAGGAGCGCTTCCGCCACTGTAGTTTGCGGCAGGCGGTGTTCCAGAAGGCGGTGCCTGTCCGGCCATCGGAGAGCGGGACCGTCTCGATGTTCGACGATAATTTGGGCTACGAGAGCGGTTGTTACGTGGTGAGAAAGATCGACGGTGGCCACCTGTAGAACGGCCGGGGCTCCGGGATCGACCACGATGGGGTGAACGAGAGCGTTCGCGCTGCCATGCACAGTTAGCCATACTCAGGAGGCTTATGCGTCCGTGGCAAGTCTCGTAGAAGGCAAGCCTGAGCGGGAACGTAATAGTATGCCAAAATCCAACCACAGCGTGACGTCGGACACAGCCCTCGTCTATTTCCACATTCTTACCGTTCTATGTGTGTTTCCCGAGTCGGCTGTGTTTTGGGGAATGGAAGTTAGCAACCTTGTAGTTAAAATGGGTCACCAGCAGATCAGTGATCGTGGTAGGCAAGAAGCCGCAATTGATGGAAAATAAAGAACAAAGCGATGACGATGAGACAGATGGCAACTCTGCAGAAAGAGGGGGAAACACAAGTGGAAGCAGGCAGGTGCTTATATAGGAAGACTGTGCAAAGGGGAAATCTGGACGTGGGATGCGAGGTACGAAGTGAGGTGGGAAAAACGAAGTACACTGAGGGGGGTAAGAGGTGGCTGCTACGGGCGGAAGTAGTGGACACTCGCGCTTTCGTAAGAGGGAGTTAGTGGTAAGGAAAGAGGGAGAGGTTTGTCTACATGCGTGCGCATGCAGCCCAGTCTTGGGTGTTTGGGTATGTTATGTGTATGCATCGAAAGGAGCGGTTTTGAACTGGTGGGCGGCAGTTGTGTCCTATTGATGCTTTGTGCTGTGGCCCAGCGTCTTCGTTCAGGGAGCCATGTGCCTCGATCATTGTGAGCAAGACTAGCCGTCTAGGTGGTCACCTATATATGAGGGGAATGAGGTGATAATGAGGTGCGGTAGCAGGTGTCGGGAATTGACCAATGTACCAAAGCTGTTATCCGCTGTGTGAAGACGGCAGTATGCTATGCAGAGGCGGCTGGAAGGAAGGACGGGGACACAGCTGCAAGGTGTTGGTGCATGGGGGCGCAAAGGGGGAGAGATGAGCGGCTAGCACAAAGGCGCAGACTGTGGTACAGCGTGAATCACCGTATTCGTTGTTTTTTGTCCTTCTGTACCATCGAGACCAGGAACGAGGTACAGGCGCCAAGCGAACGTGTCAAGGTTTGCTCGGTGGACGGTTAGGGTGGTCAGTATGCAAGCGAGAAAGGGCTGACAGAGAAGAGGAGAGAAGAGAAGAAAAGGGAAAACGTGATACAGGCAAGCGAAGAGTCACAAAACCATTGCCGGACGTACAAGACCGAGGGAGTTGATAGGAGGATAATGGGGACGAAGATGATGCCGTGCGGTTGCCAATGAGCATGGGACATCAAGAGCATCAGACAACGACGAAGGAAGTCGACGATGGAGACGGCGCGAGCTGGGCAGGAAGCCAAAAGGACAGATCCACGGCAACGAGGATGGACCGGACTCGGAAAGGGAGGCAGTCCTGACGGACACACAGGGCAGCCAGAGGGTGAGAAGACAAGGGAGTTGAAGCAGGCACGTATGCACGAGAGGGCCTGCAACCGTTTGAAAAGGGCGACGACGGATTGAAAAGGCGGGAGACAGAAGGCACGAGAAAGACGAAGAACACGAAGAACTCAAAACTTACCCATGATGATATACTTTGTGCAGACAGGAGCCGAGTGCAGCAACGAGGAGGGGCAAACCTAGCCGTGTACGAACGTCCCACGGTCTGCTCTGGTAGGTGGATGGGGAGTTTAGGAAAGAGTGCTGCAAGTACAACCGAGCTGGCAAAGGAGACAAGGGATGGCGTTGCTGTTGTACTTGTTGCGACGGGAGGGGGAGGTGATGAGGAGCACGCAGTAGCAGCAGGGTGATGAGGAGCGTGAGGGGGCAGGGGGGACCACAGCACTTACAGGCTGGAAAAGAGTACGTCGTATGGCGGCGTGGGCGATGTGAATGGCGTAGGCAGGCGTTTCAGGGGCGTTGCGGTGGTTGGATTGGATGGGCGATGGTGTGCGGCGAGTGGTGCGGTGCGTGGTATGTGAGAGCGGGAAAGGAAGAGAGGGAGAGGGAATGTCGGAGATGCAGAAAGCTCTGCAGGAAGAGGGAGTGGAGGAAGGTCCTTTGGTTGGCTAGATGGGAAGGAGGTGGGGGGGTGTGATGGAGTACCGAGAAGGGCCTGGCCAGACAGGTATTGAAAAGCTCAACAGTCCTTTGGTCGAGACGCGACTAGCTCAAGGCACGGCTGTGGACGGAGTAATTACATAGTAATACAAAGTCGCCAGTGGTCCTCCGCACCGAGACAAACGGTTGACGTGCGAGTATGTGATATTTCGCGTTGCGAATGCGAGCAACATTTGCAAAACAGAATAACAGAATTTTGCAAGGTTTTGCTGTTGCCTTTGCTTCCCTGCGCCGCCAGAGGGAGGGCGACAAAATTGGTAGAGCGGACGTGGGCGCCCGTGTCAGAAACGGGGACTTGCTAAAGGAAAAGGAAGGGTGGCAGGAATGGTTTAATGCCGGATTTCAGTCACAAAGGGCGAGAACACACGAAAAGACGTAACATGCAAAAAAGCGTACGTCGTATTTGTACACGAAGGCTGAGAGGGTACATGTTTGTATGGTGTGTGTGGTGTGTGGTGTGTGTGGGGAGAGAAACGACAATTGCTTTTGTGAGGCGCGAGGTGAGAGACACGCGGCTGCCACATTGGGCGAGGTGGGCAGAGTGCGAGGGCTTTGTGTCCAAGCCATGCCCAAGCTGAGCCCAAGGAATGGATGCTACAGGAGGAGGGTTTGTTACGGGCTTGGGAGGCACAATTTGAGGCTCGTCGTCGATGCTTCCTGCTCGGTCTGGTGCAAGCAATGCCCTGCGCACCTGCCTCGTTCTGCAGTTAACGAAACACGTCGACAGCTAAGGAAGCAAGCCAGTCGGCTCGCAAGCATGGCAGCTACGAAGCAAGTGCTGCACTCCAGCAATCTAGCAATCTAGGAAGTCAGCAAGCCAGGTCCGGTCAAGGCACCAGAGGCGTTTTGTTGATGGGCGAATCACAGACTGCGCTGATGGACGCGGGTAAGGCATGGGCGCGTATGTGGGTCGCTGCGGAGTTGTGCAGCTCGTTGCACTTCAGCGACTACTTCAGTTCCATACCACGTTCGAAGTACAGAGTACTTTATGATGTAAGACATGAATGTGTCTTGTAGGTGCAAACGCATTTCAGATTATTGCAAAGTAATACTCTATACCTTTATCCGTATACAATCTCGGCAGCTCGTGTCTCGTAGGGCCCTTGTTCATCGCCGACTTCGGGCTGCGGCAGGGCTGCCCAGCCCAACCCTGGTAGGTCGTATTCCATGTATGCTTTGGTCGCGGTATGTCGTACTCTGTATGTTGTAACTACCATGTCCCGAAGTGTTTTGTGTAAGGTTCTAGGGGAAACAGGAGATCTTGGCGGGCGGGAGTGTTCTGTACGGCTACAAGCAACCTAGCGGGCCCTGACATGGTAAATCCCCATTTGTCGTGAAAGGTTGAGTTAATCGGGCGATAGCCTTGCACTGTTTAAAGCACTTAGGAACCCATTCCCGAGACCCTTCCACCATTTTACGCTCTCTTTTAAAATTCTTTCCAAAGCCATTCACCCAACCACCACATCCTTTGCCCCTTCACCCCCGTTCTCTACATAGCGCGCAGCCATGCCACTTTATGTAGTCTGTCTCCCGCCCAGGCTCCGTCCCAAACCTGGCGCTCACAACGATATGCCGCTGTAGGCTGTAGTCCCAAGGACCTGGCGCTGCGACTTGTATGCTTCTGGGCAAGCCCTGATTTGCCCGACAAGATAAAACGTGTGTTAGCAACGGCCTTGTCGAATTGCCCAACATGCAAACAAAAGCGACTGTGCATTGCGCCGTGCTGCGAGTGGGAGTGCCCTCTGCGAGCAGTTGTAGCCTTTTTTCTGCCAAGCCTGCTGCAGGAGAAACCAAAACGCCGACGTGCAGAGCAAAGCACCGGAAGATGATGCGGCATGACAACCTCTGCACATATGCAACTTTGTGAAGCTCTCTCCGTCCCCTCCCCATGGCATACTTTGACCCATTTCTCTCGTATGCCGTCCTTCCACCACACAGCGGCCGCTGGACGTCTACCACCTAGGTTCCGAACTGTCCCTGCGGCAAAGCATCTATTTCCATAGGTCGTATATGCATCTTTAATTAGGTGCATTACGTCGTGCGATGTATTTTGTACGTACGACTAAAATTGTAAGTGTATTTCTACGAGCCTCAAAAACGAACTCAGTAATAGAGCATCAAACCGCACTAATTTTTCTCCGACAGAGTCTCGGGCGGTTTGCCCCGCTGAATCAATGGCCTATGGGCTGGGCGACGTAATTACTACTACGTTATTACGACGTGGTAATAATTACAGGCCTAAGCGGAGTCACTGTTGTCTGGAATGGCTCAAGTCCACAGGCCTGGCTAGACTCTGGCCAGCAAGAAACCAGGCTTTTTTTTTTGGAGGTGCATCGAACTCAGCGTACGTCGTGGATCACAACAATTTACGACGAGCACAAACAACATTCCCCGACACGATCTCCTCGACTGCTTTACACCATCCACGACATAAGCCGCCGCCATTCCACTATGTTGCCATCACTTCTTAGACATACTGCGGAAGCCACCGCCGCCCGGAGTTTTGTCCGGCTTCGCTCTCCCGCTCACGGCCAGCACCGTGCATTGTCTTTCACGACGCCGGCGACTATACGTCACTGCTCCCGGCAACCCTGCTATGCGCGCCCCGACACCGCTACCTTCTCTGATGCCGGCCGTGGCTTTCACTCCTTCGACCACCCTAACGAAACGCCCTCACAGGACCGTTTCAGTGACGCCGAGAATGCCATTCTGACAGCTGCGGCCCGCCATATACCGACGCACGGGTTCACCGAGCACACCGTTGCTCTCGGTGTCTACGATGCCGGCTACCCGGCCATCAGCATAAATATCCTGCCCGATGGTGTCTTCAGCCTAGTGCGTTGGCACCTGATGAACCAGCGTACCAACCTAGCCACCCGCTGCCGCGAGATTCTGGGAGAAGCACCTCCGGATGACGTGGTGCTAGCCCCAGCAGAAGTGGCTAGCAGAGCCGAACGTATCATTTGGGGGCGGCTGCTGGGAAATAAAGACGTCGTAGGACGCTGGCAAGAGGTGAGATCAACTAGGTTGAACAATGTGTGCAATGTGTGCCTCTGAATCGGGCGACATGGCGTGTCTATCCATTTGAGTGCCTCGGTGCCAGTTCGAGCGTTTTATTTTTTTATTTTTTATTTTTTTATTCTTTTTTTGGTTGGGGGGAAAGGTCCTTGCTAACATTTCCATCTTGTCCAGGCCCTCGCTATTATGGCCCAGCCAAGCTACGTTCCTGCTTCACTGCGGGAGTTGTCCCTCCTGGCCGATGAGATCTGGGCGCTTGCTGGCGATAAGGCCGTTGATCCATCATGGTACACAAAGCGAGCTGCTGTCTCGGCCATCTATGTTTCAAGCGAACTTTTCATGACCACAGACAGTTCCGGCCCTGAATTCCCGGCTACTCGCGAATTCCTTGAGCGCCGCTTCCGCGAGTCGCAAGAGCTCGGTGGCTACGTTCGGTCTGTAGGGGAGTGGGTGAGCTTCGCTGCGAGTGCTGGCGTAAACGTGCTACGGAGCAAGAGTGTGAATGTATGAGCCCAACAGCATGACCACATGATATGGTAATGGTACGGACAATATTTTCCTGTGCCGTACCTGTTTTCTGACCTAATTGTAATATGATGCATGCTCTGTATATATATATATATATATATGTACACGACCATACGACTTATCAGCCGGTGACAATTCAAGTAGCTCGGAGCCCCTGTACGAATAGCGAATCGCCTTGTTCATTATAAGATATGTACACCCGGATGGCAAGCAATATTCATTATTATCAGTGTATTTTGTCAAACTACGTTCGTTGTTTTGCTCTTACGCCATCGAGTAGAAAGAAAAGGCCTGGAATCATTCACCACACCTCAGAGAAAGAGATATATAAACACAAATAAACAAATAAACCCTCTCCAGCGCTATCCGCCAAAGTTCAGAACATTTGACAAGAACATCGCCTGTCAGTTAGTTTACCCAAGAGGCACTCTGCTTGGAGTATAAACACCAGCATGTTTATATGCGCCTTTAAAACAAAAACAAATACAAAAACAAGACTCGCCGAGGGCACACGGTCAACGTCCAGTGCTCCATTTTTACTACATTTCGTCCAGTGTTCTCTGTCTCGGATCGGTTAACCGGATGATCCTGACATCTGGTGCATGCCGCGCATTGCCCTGGATGGCATTCGGTGTGATAAAGATATACTGCCGACCCACGGACCGACGTGCAGCATCCACCTGAAATATTAGTATGTTAGCAAGCGACCCAAATAAACAAAAGAAGAAAAGCAGAAGCAGAAGAAGTGATGGAAATGATCAACCGCCGGATTTGTAGGGCTTAACATACCAGCATGTTTGTGCTCACATCGCGGTTGACGTTGTCCATGAACACATCAAACTCATCCAGGCACCGCAGCGGAGAGCCCATCGCCTCCCATATGGCCAGTAGCAGGCAGATGGATGAGAACGACTTTTCGCCGCCCGAGAGCGTTCGCGTGTCGCGGCCTGAAACCTTCCGCCGTGTCTCGTCAGGCTCCACTTGTACGCGCAGCTTCTTACGTTTGTGGTCGAGAAGCAGCTTGCCACGGTAACCACGCTCCGACAGCAAATAAATGAAGTTGGTGCGGGAGTTGGCCGAAATGCGCCGTTGGAACAATCGCCACTTGGAAAGTCGCTCGCATAGCGCTACCTCGATGGCCTCGATGTGTTTCTTGCTGACTTCGCACACGGTCTTCATTTTCTCGAGCGCCGCTTTTGCGTCAACCAAGCGGTTATTGGCCTCCTCATCCGTCATGCCCAGATTCTTGCGGCGCTTTTCCAATTGTGCCACAAGAGACTCCATTTTCTTCTCGATACTGGCGTGCGTTTCGCCCTCTGGAATATCTACACGCCGCGGGCACACAGCCGCAGCATGGTTTGTAAACTCTTCCACAACTGAAGCCTGTTCGTCACGCTGGCGGTCGACCATTGCCTTGATTTCTTGTTGTTCGGTGAGGTTATCAAAAGCGTCATTTTTGGCCACCAAGGCCAAGCTGCGCAAGTCCTCGCGTTTCTCCTTGGTGCGGTTCGCCTTGTCAAGCCTGGCTGCAAAGTCCAGCTTCGTGGTTTTTGCCGCATCCAAGAGCCTTTTGGTCTCCTCCACCTTTGCATTTTGAAGGGTTTTTCGAATGTTCACGTCGCCGTATTGCCCACCAAACTGCTCCTTTTTCTCCTTTGCAACAGCTAGCTCTTGTTCAAATATATTCAAGCGCCCATCGGCACCGTCGAAGACGTCGAGCTCCTCTTCGATTTCGCGGATTGTCGCCCCCATGCTTCGCGCTGTCTTGCGTAGCACATCCAAGCGTCGCATGTGTGTGTTGATTTCCTTCCCGCGGTGCTGCTCTTCTCGTCTCACGCAATCGAGTTCTGTTCTTAACGCGTCCAGTTCGTGCTGATTCTGTGCCAAGATCTCCTTTTGGACATCGATTTGACTGCTGACATCTGTCTTCATCCGCGGTTTTTGCGTCAGGTTGGGAACTACTGGAGTTGTGCTCACGTTGTTGCCACCACGAGTTGCCAAGCGAAGACCTTCCCCTCGTTTTTTGTCGTGCAGTGCAAGACAGGCATTGACGTTTTGGGGTGCTGGTCCATTGAACATAATTTGCTCAGCATGTTTCCGGTTCTCGATAATGATGGTTTGCTCGATGAAGCTGTTGATGATGAGTTGGTCACGAATAAGAGGATCGTCGAATTCTAGAATGCGGAGAATCGTGTCAAACTGAGAGTCGGGCTCTTTTCCTTCGGTGTTGATAGAGCGAGTATTGGCAATCAAGACGGGGACATTGCTCATTCCCAGACGCTTGATGAGCGCACTCAAGTGCTGCTGGTCGGCGTGCGTCGTCACAATAAATCCGTTGAGCGACGCACCAAACGTTTTTTCAAGAATAGGCGCCCATACGGGTTTCGTAACTCGGATTTTGGTGCCCAGAGGGCCAATCGGCTTTCTGGAGAAACGGACATCTCTGTCGATGAGCGCCAGCAGTTGAGGCATGCGATTGTCGTAAGCGTCGTATGGCGATGAGGACCCGCGACTTTGTTGAAGGCTCCGGATTCGCGCCTCGCGAGACTTGACGTCACCCATTTTGCGTTCAACTTCTTGGCCTATTCTTTCTGTCTCCGCACGTGCCGCGGCAGCCTGTTCGTCGAGAGAGGGACGCCGTTCAATTTCACGACTGATGTCTTGGTTCACTTCCTGCAGTCTCGCTTTAGCAGCATCGAGGCGGGCTTGAGTCTCGCGGCGCGAATCGCCACTTGTATCCTCTAGTCGCTGCCTTTCGTCCCGGATCTTGCCCTCAAGCTCCCTAACCCGATCTGCGAATCCCTTCAAACGACTATGAATGTCGCGCTCGTCTGCATGCAGAGACCGCAATTCAGCGCTTGCGGCATTGTAATCTTCTGTGGCCTTATCCACAGCTTCCTTATAGCCGTCTTCTTCAGACCTGAGCGCAGCCAAATTCTCTTTTGCGCGGCGGAGGTTTTCGTCCTCAATCTCTAGCTTCTGAGTTGCAGCATCCCGCAGCTGCTCTGCATCTGCAATGTTCCTCAAGGCCTCAGACACAGATCTGTCGTAGTTTTGCAGAACGAGCTCTTGCTCTGCAACTTGCGACCATGCTAGCTGGTTCATATACTCGCGTTTTTTGGCACGCATTTCTTTGTTTCCTTCAATGACCTTTTGCACTCTGTCAGCTTCCTCGTGAATTTCCGTGAGTTGCGCAACACGTGCTTCGAGTTGTGGAATTCGTTCTGTGTGGGCGTCAAGGAATTGCTTTATCAGTTCATAGTCTTTATCGAGCTGTTCGAGTTGGACGCCCTGAACAAAGAACTTGTACTTGAGAGCAGGGGAGGAGCTGTTCAGAAACTGGCGCGCATTGTCCTGAGACAGTACGTTTAGTGGGTTATCCACCTGCAGGTAAAAGTACTCGACGATGTCGTCCACGTCAGCCCGTTTTGTCGAAATGAGTCGCTGGGTACCGGATTTGAGCTTGAAGCTGCTGGTGCCGGATTTCGAAAAGTGTCGCTCAACGATGATGGAGTCGCCGTAAACATCATGCTCGTAGGCATCGTCTCCGCAGTTCTTGATCCACACGGCCAAGAAGCCACGTTCTTCGCCCTGCTTGATAAAGTTTTTCAAGCTACCTCCACGGTTTGTCGTGCTTGCTTTGGCGCCCAGACACAAAGTGATTGCCGTCAGGATCGCGCTTTTGCCACTGCCATTCTCACCGACAATGAAGTTGAGCAATGGGCCGAGTTCACATTCAAGTCTGCTGTGGCACATGAAATTCACACAAGTGACGCGCTCGATGATGCCATTCATTGCTCTTCTATTCTCGCCACTGATGTCGTCGGCCATAGCAGCGCTGCGAAGAGCTCGCTGCTCCAACCGTTGTGTGGCAATCATGTCGTCTCCTTCCTCGTATTGCAGATGCTCGAAGCCCATGTCTCGCATCAGCTCGTATTGCGAGGGGCCTTCGCCCTCTTCATTGGCGTCGCTTTGTACGGACTGGGCATCGTCGTCATCATCCTGTTCGATGTCGTGGTTGTCGGGCGCAAGACAGTCTCCTGAGGCAGTGTCTTCCGAAGACGGTTGGTGGCGAGGTAGACGGGATTCCTTAATTTCGGAGATCCGTACACGCTTTGTTCTCTGCTTGTGTAGTAGTTGTGTTAAAATATTGTATTCTTCAGAGGGCAATGGTTAAAAGGGATTTAAACTTGCCGCTGCATGCTGCAAAGTTGAGCTTGACTTGGCCACATCAACAACCTCGAGCTCGGTTTCGGTCACCGGTCCATCATCTTCCAAAGCGAGGTGTGATCGTTTCCTCTGTGAACGTTCAGGTCCATGCTTTGAGGCGCTCATTAGACCAGGCATCCTGAGGTAGTGTGAATCATGCAGGGAAGATCGTCAATGTGTGGGACGGCGCTTGGGATGTTGGCTCGATGAGCTGCTTCCGGTGACAAGCAGCTGGTGCGATTCTTTTCGCATGGATTGTGTCGTTGGGTTTGTTGGGTTTGTTGCGCTGGTTGGCTTTACTTTTTTTGTCTCACTACTACGGTCTCAGCTCTGAAATTGTAGTGGGATAGATGAGGTGAGCCTGACGCGATGATGTTCACAAACACGCGTTTATTAATTGCGCGCTAAGGGCTCTATGTCATGGATGAAGCGCTGCCTGTCGACCCACAGGACAAGATGACTAACAGTTGGCCACATACAACAGATGAGTGGCTGGCGGAAAGCTAGCGACTCGTAATTTACGCGCGGGTTTAGTGACCAAACTCTTTTTCAGATGTAATTATGTCGTACGCCCGTAGTTGCTTCTTGATTACTCCGTACTTCCCTTCTAATTGATTGTGAGATCTAGTCCGAAGCCGTGAAGAGTGCGCCAATGACCTTTTTATCTCCCTCTACGACGGTGTTTTGGATCTTGTTATAATACTCAGTTCATAATCCCAGCTCCTTGCTCATATCTTTTTACCCAGGCAATTCCTGCCATCGAAACTGTGTCACCCGGATATCCTTACATCCGAGCCAAAATCCTGCCTGTGGCTCGATGCTCCCTCTTTTGTTAACGCTTCAACGAGGATTCTTGCTTGCCTGGATGTAGCATGGACACAGTCGAGAAATGCGGCGCCGGTGAAGCTTTGTCATCTTCATGCGAAATGACTTTAGAAAGTGACACCGCAGAATACATGCTTTTCGTGTGCGATGATGGTCAGGACGGGGTTGCGGCCGCCTCAAAGCCTTTGGAAAGACTGGATAAGCTTCGCAAAGCAGCTCTCCGGCTGTCCGAGCCCTTGACAGAGGACTACATCTGGCAACGAGACGGATTTGACCTTCGGGTAGTTAGTCGAAAGGGTACGCATATGCTTTAATTGCTCAGATTTCCTGTGGAGCTGGATGGCGCACGCTGATCTGTTCTTAATATCTCATTTACTGACTTGTTTAAAAGGCCTACTGTACCTCAATGGACGGACAAGCTTCGGCGATTGTGTCGAGGATGAGTGGTTCATCGTATATATGCTGCGCGAGCTGACTAAGTCGTTCCCTGGTGCCTGGGCCCGGATATGTGACAGCGATGGCGAGTTTTTACTCGTTGAGGGTGCCAGAGCTGTTCCATCCTGGCTCAACCCAGAGATCGATGCGAACCGGATATGGATCCATAATGGTATGCTCAAGATCATCCCCTGTGGCGCTGGCCGGACCACAGAAAAGGTCTCTGTAGCCGCTTCCGATCAAACGATCCTTTCACTGGAGAGTGCGGTTTCAATTATCAGAAACGCGCCCGATACTTTGAAACATTTACCTGCTCTTGATGACGAGGTCTTTCACCGACTGCGAAAATATCCCGACTACCTTACTACCTCAGTTCACTATGCGCGGCTTGTTCTTCCCCGCAAAATTGCTTACATCTTGCATGACCGACCGCGAGCTGTTGCTCCAGCTGTAGAGGCTTTCGTCTCTCGTGACCCGCTTACAACTAAGCGCATGCTCGACCTGGCCTGTTCAGAAACCCATTTGCAGTTTCCCCCGTCTGACCTGGTTTTTACCAGCGTCAGATTTACGAGAGTGATGTACGCTCAGTTGAGAGGTCAGCGATTTACACCACCAAATGGCTGGCCGGCATTGTTCGGCCCCGTCGCCGAAGCAGTATATTTTCCGAAATGCAACATAACCATCGGCGAAGAGGATATAGCGTTGCGAGAAAAGTCGGATGTCACCAAAGAGCTGAGCATGAAGCTCACGTTTGGGTTCGAAATAATGGTTGCAGCGTTGGAGACAAGTAACAGCCGCGTTGTGCGCGAAGTTGGGTTAGTTCTTGAGGATCTTGCCGAGGAAGGAGATTACAGACCAGTTCTGCCAAGTAACGAGGAGATTCGTGCTTGGAAGAATGTCGACCGCGAAAGTGACGAAGCCTGGCTCAATATCAAATTTGAGGACTTTGAGCGAGAGCTGGGTGGAGGTGGCCAGGAGCAACCAACATCACCTCCTACGACAAAACATATGACAGAGAGGGGCCCGGAACGTGACGGTGCCTTTGGATTTGGGGATGCTCAGTTGCAGACTGATCTCCGAAGAGTCGTCTCGCAATTTCATTCCTTTGTGAATGATGATGCTGCTGGCATTGACGGCGCAGTTGTTGATAACATGGACAGAGACGACGAGGACGATACTGTCAACGACATGAGCGGAGAGAGTAGCGATGAGGAGGACGACGGAGTCGCCTTCGACGAAATGGACTTTTCACGTCTTATGAGGCAAATGATGGGATTTCCACCATCCAACACTGCGACAAGAACGGATACAACGATACAAGAAAATGCAAAAACAGAACGCATAGATGGCACTGACGAGGTAATTCTGACACCCCGCAGGCCAGCTGCGGATATAGGGCATGGTGTCGATGGAGGTGAAGACGTCCCAAGACTCGCTGCCCAGTTTGAAGCCGAACTAAAAGGCCACGGCGCTTTAAGACTTAATCCACCTAAAAGCGGAATGGCTGCCAAAGGGCATGGGACCAAGGATCCTGCTCTTGGTGGTGCGTCCAACAGTCCCATTTTATATGTCGACTCAGAAAGCGACGACGAAGGGAATGTGGACGTGGATTTCAACCTGGCCAAGAATCTCCTAGAGAGCTTCAGAGGCCAAGAAGGCATGTCTGGACCAACCGGCAACATACTGAGTATGTTGGGATTAGCTCTCCCTCGAGACAAGGATAACGACACAGATGGCAGTTAAAACATACTACAGCTTTAACAATTATAGTTCTCAACCCCACGGCCTTATTATAATTATGATTATCCGCCTTTCTCAGCCATTCCTGGCCATTGGTGTGTAGCTAGGCAGAACCCCCTTGGGGAAAAAACCTACCGTACTAAGTAGGTAAATATTCTAAGTTGCAAATAAGCAGAGTAGGCCACTAATAGGCAACGAGTGGGTAAATACAACAGAAAAGAGAGGAGCATAAAACAAGCTACGCATAACACGTAGGCGAGGCAAAATGTAAAAAATAAGTGCTGCGTGTGCCTGCCAAGGGGACCTTTCCCTGGGGCCAAGGACCACCTCTAACTCCCCGTTAAGTCCCTACTCCGGGAGCCTGCCGCTCCGAATAACCCACTGTATGTGTGGCCGAGCACGACAGTAGCACGTGGGCGGGGGCCTCCTCCTCCTCCGCTCCGCAGCGGCAAGCCTGCGAGTCAACGGAATGCCCCTGGAAGAGGTAGGCGTTCAGGTCTACGTACCCGGTGCGGATCTGTGTGAGAAGGCTGCATTCGGCCATGATTAAATAACAGTGGTGATGTAGGACGGCTTATGCCGTCCTGTACGGCGATCGAGCTACAGGTGAGCTGACGCAGTGGCCCTTCCCGGCTTCTCACCGCCAACGTACCTTTCACTGGCCAGCAATGTCGGCCAGACAACTTCCCAGGATCTCTGCGTGCCTGGGAGGCCGTATTCGCTGGGTGCGGCATCTCGCCCCCCGAGTCGACCGCGCTTTAGCCTAATAGTCTGGGCGAGATACGAATATGGCGCCGCGGTGTTGCAGGCAAAGGGTGAGCTGTACAACACCGGCCTCGGAGTGGGAGGAGGCGGATAGGTGTGGACCGGTAAGCCCGAGTGACTCTCCGTAGGTAGCTATGGAATATCGTGTCTAGCGAGTTGTCGGTCGGCGGTTGTTGGGGTCAGGGAGGAAGACGCTCTCGCCGTATTCCGACGTGCTCCGGAGCACTGCCGCGTAGATTATACGGGCCCATGGTAGCGTACAGCTCCGACCTCATGACCTTCTTTCGGGCTCCAACCTCCTGACGACAAACCGCAGACATCTCAGCCCCGGGGGCCCTCTTCAGCGCATTCGGATTTGGACCTCTTGGAAGGCGATATCTCTCCACTTGACCGCCGGTGTCGAAACTGACGTTTTGTGTCTATATCTATAGTATCAAGCTTGGCCAAAATTTCCGTCAACCGTTTCCTGGCAGCAAGCTCTCTCGCGGTCTGATCTCTTGTGGGGCGGTAAAAACCTCTCACAATCTGTACGATGGCATGGTAGCACTGGTAGAGCAGAACCCGAATTGCACTGCTCTCACTTTCCTCTTGGCTGGTGAAAGAGTCATGAAGAGCTGAGTCGCCGCCGCTGCTTGCACCGTTGAAGCCATCAAGGAAAGGAGGGCTGGGGTGGTCGCAGAAGACCGACGCAAACAGGGGGTCGCCGAATATACAGTGGCTCCAGTCCCGCAGACCTGTTACAAATATATCCGCAGGCGGCTCAGAAGACTCGGGAGAGGACAACTGTGGAACGTCTTGCAAACACGAATTTTGCCCAATCTGGACATCGGCTCTCGAAGATGGCTCTTGATCCGTCGGTGAAGCGGGGAACGTGTTTCTCTGCTTAGGCTCCTTTAGTCCTGTCTTGTTTGGATCGCTGTCTGTTACCGGACATAAATATGAACTGGAAGAGTGTCGCCGAACGGCTGGTGAACGTTTAACGAGAAGGTTTGTATCGTCCATAGCGTCAACAATGACAAGAGAGGGTGTAGTAACGGAATCAAGGAGGTGGCCCAGTCGACAAAAGTGTTTTCTGACGGTCGAATACGCCAGAGACACGGCAACATCCTCCCCATCCCTTAAGATGCTTTCGAGTATAGAATGGAAAGCCACTGACCAGGAGCTCATACCCGTGACAAGATCGCCGACTTGCGGAATTCCAGGCTTGGAGTGTGGTGTTAAGACTGCTAGGGCAGGCCCGAAACTGCCTGATTTGGACGTGACTTGAGACAGGCGGCGGAGAAATTTACCTGCCTGGTAATCGACGGATGCGCGCTCCTCTGTTGTCAACGGTGACGAAAGGGCCGCGACGGGTGTTCCTGGAGGTGGTCGGAACACATTGAACTCCAGGAGAGATGGCGAGGACGAGGAGAACGAGGAAAGATACGAGGATAATGATGATGGCGGTGAAACAAAGCTTGATGAATCCACAGACGTAGCTGAATGTGGTTGCGGAGCCAGAGAGAGCGGACACGGGATATATTGAATTAGATCGGCTTTTACCATCTTGGGGAAGCCGGCTGGGTTGGAACGAACTGCCGTGAGACTCTTCTGGGCCGCTGGTCTGGGCTCTCTCGGTGCTCTCGACTCTGCGGCACACTGCTCTGGGTAGCATGGGCCCCTGGAAGAGATATATTCTGGAGATTGTGTCACAACCAGCTCGTCTTGGAGCCACCGGACAATGGCAGCTTCAGATCTTGCCATGTTTAGCTCGGAACGCAGCAGTCGTACTATAGGACGTGGTGGAAGGACCACGAGCAGAGTCGTCAGGTCGGACAGCTTGACTTCATATACTTGTTGCAGCCTATGGTGTGGTAGCAGATGTACCGAAGTTATAGCTGCATGTGGTGGGACAATGTTCGAGACGATGGACATTATGTCCTGAACGGACCCATCTATTGGCGGAGATACTCGCTGCATGGATGGCAGTGCCGTCCACGGTAAACCACGGGGTCCCAGTTTACAGCGTTGTCCCCCCACCCGGGGGTTCGCGTTTGCAATTGTGTGGTAGGTACGTTGTAATGAAAGAAGATCTGATGCAGCAGTTCTGCGAGATATATGTCCGAGACGCGAGAGCAGTGTAATTTGTTCGAGATGTGAAGACCATCAGGGAAGGGAAAGGGTTGCGCCTGACCGATGTGCCTGTTTTGGTGACGAGCCTGGTTGGTAACCTGGCGATGCGTCGATGTGGATGAGACTGGAAGAAGGAACCATACGTCGAGTGTAACCGGCAGTAGAAGTGCTTCCGCAAGTAATGAAATTCGTGGGGTGGCTGCATAGGGCAGTGTTGGGAAGCCGTCACGGTAGGAAGGTTGGGTTAGTCGTGGTGACCTCCGTTGGTGGTGGCCAATTCCTCCAGAAACCTCCAGTCAAGAAGGATCGCTTTCTGGTGCACGATCTATTTGTCCCTAGTAGTAGAAAATAGAAAATATATGTGAATGAAAGAAAAGGAAGAGAGAAAGAAAGAACGAGAACAAAAATAGAGACCGAGGCCCGATTGCATTAGAAAAAATATGGCGGAGCAAGGAGGCAGATAACACGTAGGGCGGGTATGTCCAGGAAGACGGCCTGAGGTGGAGAAGTCTCAAATTCACCCATTCAGGGATTAAGTCGATAATCGGTACTCCAGAACGCCTGTAGTGGCCAATATTTTGTGGTTGATGGTTTCCTTTTCACACATTTGCTCCGTTCAAATGCATAGACGTAGTGCCTCCCGCTGTCCCCTGGTTTGATTTCCGGGCCTTGCTGAGGTCTATGTTGCGGAACGCTAGAGATGCTTTCTCGCAGCAGTGTCGGATATTGGCATGTATCATCGTCCCATTAGATAGAGGGGGAACACACTGCCTTGTCGACTGTCTCTGTTGCTGCGTGGCAATGTACGGCAAGTTCGATAATGAAGACACACATTACGATATAGCCTTAGCAACACGCTGGAATAAATGGCGGGTGTAAGGGGTCTAGTAAATTCGTTGTCGAGAGAAACGCATGGGAATGAGCCATCCGTGTTCAAATCGGAAAAAGAAGGTAAAGAAAACGCGTGTGAGGTTGAGAGGCAGAGGCAGTGCCGAAATCAGCGGGGGAGTCAGAAGGATGTGCATAAATCTCCCTTGAACAAGTTTCTGCCAACTAGCCACGGGGATACCTTGGTGATAGATTGCCTTGTTTATTCCGCAGAGTCGTTGGATGTAGCAAAATAAGAAGAGACCAGCGAGAGAGTAGAAATCAACAAGGATCAAAGTCTTGATGAGGTAGAACGAGTTTATGGGACGGCGGTATCGAAAGACGCGGGTGCTTGTTTGTTGGCGAACTGGGATCAAACTCGACCTGTGGCTGATGATGACCTTGGGGACTTTGCAGATGTGTATAGATCAATTCTGTTTGACATAATCTGGCTGCAGAGTTGTGTGGTGTCCTTATGGTGGCCATGTATCTTTTGAAGTGCCTTTAAATGAGGTCTTCTGCCGGGGACACACGAAACAAGCTCGCTGGTGGTCGTGTGATCCGAGAAAGGCATGTACCAAAAGTTGAGACTGGGAATACCTAGAGTGATCTACCAGACGCTGGAAAATAGAATAGAAAAGGGGGTAAGAGAGATAAGAAAATAGACCAAGAAGGTGGTGAAGACGGTAGCAGTATATTGACAGTGCTGCCATCACGGATGCAAGACTGATGTTCAGAGGCATTAAATTGCCTAGTAATTGTGTCTCTGGCCGTTTGTGATACTCTGTACATATACTCCATTTCTCTGTCTCCTATAGCCTCTGTCTAGCCTGGAGATGGAGTGCTGTATGTGATTCGACATTGTGTCTGCGTGTCGCAATCTCATTGCCATAACGGCGTGGTTTGCGTGCCGTCTCGTGCCTGGTCACTATTGGTTTATTCGTGGACAACGTGCCTCCAGCTTGCGACTAAGCCACGTTTGAGGAGACGTTTTTTCTTGCGTAATTGAGATGTTATAGTCGAAGAAGGTGGGAGGCGGCTTGGGACGCGACCACACAAGTGAGGCACTGGTTGGCGAGCCGTCGGTGGAGCAGGGTCCAAGGAGAGAAATACGGGGCATGTGGAGGCTAGCATGAGAAGAAGCTTGACAAAGATGCCAAAGCAAAAGTATGCCCGTGCCCTGCGTCGTATTCTGCGTGATACTGTTGCTGGCTGGTGGCACCTGGCCGTCACGAAGAGAACATGTCTGGAGCATGGATGTGTGAGGCCGCGTGAGGGTTTGTGACCATGTTCAAGTGTCTGGCGTGAGGAGAGCTCGCCAATTGTGAGATTGTCGCTTGGGTGGAGACCTGGTCGGCCTTGCCCAGGCGAATAGGGTGTTGCATGTAGCGAGAAACGGGTGAGGCTTCGTCCAGGATGGTCTAGTCTTCCGCTTAGCGTAGCATGGCCGATGCCCGACCAACATCTGTTTTAAAGCGGCAACGTGGACCGGGCCTGTACAATAAAGGCAGGACGAGAGGCAGAGGTAATAGAGCAGCCATGGGAGACAAAAGCAAAGAGGCATGACAAACATAATTTTTCAAGAGGCAGGAGCAAAGCATCGGACATGCTCGGCACGTATGCCTATGATAGCATCCGTCGTCGAGAAAGGAAGTTGGGTGGAAGCAACGGTTCAAGCCGTATCGAATTCTTTGGCACCAAACCTGAAAAAGGAAATGAAAGGCAAGAACAGGTCCTTTGACAGGAGACGTGTAGCCCGAGGCATTGGTAAGGCCTGAGGCGAGCGGAAAACTGAGAGCAGAGGCCAAAGAGGACGAGCACGACGGCAGACACAAGATGTCTTATTCCACGATGGGGCTGCGCCGGCAAGAGGCGACATAATAATTAATTCGAGAGGATTTTTGGAGTCATATGCAGTGAGCAGGACAAGAATGATATGGGAGCGTTTACATGCGTTGGCGCAACAGGGGAAACAAACATCAGGAACAAAATGAATAAAAATTGGGGAACGACGACGAGACCAGTAAGCCTATTGGATTAAAATGGTGTGTTACCAAAATAGGAAATGGCACATATTAAGAGCCCATGTACATTTATTCACCAAGCAGTGAAATAGAAGACGGACAATCCGGAGAGGAAGGAGGTGAAGAAAACACAAGAGTCCCGAAGGAGCATAATAAAGTTAAACTGCAAGTCGAAATAGGTTGGGAAACGGAAGAAGCAACGAGAAGGAAGCCAGAGAAACCCCGAATGTCATAAGTGACATAGAGAGCATGAGGACCAAGTAGGCCAATAATTTTGGGCCGGTGCGGAGGGCGGGATTTGCAGGGGCAAGCGAGACGGGTTATCTGTGATTGGCTGGCCGTTAGCGAGACAATGTCAGACCAAAGACAGCTCTGACCATTGACGTGATGACGAGTGGATGTTTGGTGGGAGTCTTGAAAACTTTCGAGATATTGGAATCTCAGGTTGTCCTGCCCGAGAATACAAAGTGCTAGGGATGAGTTTAGTCATCTCAGTGTCCTCCGTTCTCGGGGAGACAGTGTCGTCCGAGACAGCGTTCCAAGCACTGGAATGTGCCCGCCAGTGAAAGAAAAAAAGATATTTGTCTGCATACAAATGTGTGCATGCATAATATAACGTCCCTTTCTATCACCGATCCGACCAGGCCACTCCTTGATCACAGCAATTCTGCATTGCGAGAAGGACGTTGTAAACAACACGCACTCGACTTAATCCTACACCGTTACGTCGTGGCACGTTGCAAGGTATTTTGCAGATTGTTTTGTAGCCCGACTCGCCCGAGTCTCCACGCCCAGGGCCTGGAGACATTTGCCAGCTGCCCTGGCCAGGTTGGGTCACAGCGACCGTGGCTCGTCAAATTTATCGCAATAGGGCCTAGCGCGAGAAGCCCCCAACAAGAAAAGCGACTCGCGTGCTTCTCTTGCGGCGACGACTTGAACATGAGTTTTGCCGGCAAAAATACTCTGTTCATCGGGGCGGTACTTCAGGCGGCGGAGACGGAGGAGCTGTATCGGTGAACGGCAAAAGGAAAGCATAGTAAGGATAGCCGGACACTTTCCTTGTTGATTTGCGACGTAAAACAAAGGTAAAATGCGTGACAGATGTAGGCGAAACAGTATGCGTTGGGCAGATTGCTGCATCGGTTGCAGCAGCCGCGTTACTTTTAATCGGACGGGGCCCCATTGATTACAAGTTTGCAGCCAGGCAATAATTGCATGCGATCAAGGTAACATGCTCCGCACATATCGCCCGAATCTGACCTCCCCACACGGGGCTGATCCGCTACCAACCTGCCCATTGACATTCGATGGCAGCAGACGCGGTGCACATTATATGAACAGTGGGAATGGGACAGGTGTACAAGAGCCAAAAACGGAACAATGTGAGTCGATTCGCCCACCCGGTTTTCATAAAATGCGTGACACAGACTGCCCTTGGAAGCGGTGCCGCAAGGAAATTTGTAAAACAAGTTCCGACCAGCCTGGTCGCAGGACGCACAAGCACGGAGTGTCAATTAACGATGCCAGCACCTTGCAATCAAGCAGCTCGCTTCCACGCTGTGCGACTCACGCTTAGCGGAATCAGCAAGACTCCTCCTTGTAACATGTGCCAAATCACAAGCGGCTTCTTCTTCTGCGTCTGAGATTCTCGAGTGCAGGTAGTGATCTCACCCCTGAATGAAGGGCCATAAGACACTCATTTCTCGCCCTCTGTCGGACCAATAGTCACTGTATCCCCGCCCTCCCTGGTCGTGGTAATCGTCCCAGTCACCTTGGCCAGGTCCTGCGGCTCTTTATTCTTGAGCTGGAGGTTGCTAAGTTCTGAGAGGTTGTATTTCCGAAGGCTATTCCAGTCCCCGTCAACAACACTCATACCGCAGGTATACTTGTCACTATTAGTACGGGAAGTGACAGTATATGGGGCCCAAAAACAAGTGGAGAAACGAGGACAAATATTACCCGAAATATTTCAATCAATATGATCTTATCCGGATTCACCAGGTCGACTTTGTGGTGGTTTTGGTCAATCAATGCTGCAACAAGATCAATCACACTGCGGCGCTCGAGTTCGTGGTGGTGTCGGAAAGACGGACGTATAGCAAACTATCAATAGAAACAGAGAGTGCAAAGTTTGTATTAGCATCACAAACCGTTCCCATAATACCGTGCTGTGGGATGACCGAGTCATAAAAGGTAGACATAATGCGTCCAGTGCAATCAAAAGCAGGCCCTCCCCCAGCAAAACCCAAAAAAAAACTAAAAAAAAAAAAAACTAAACCAGCTTACTGTGTAATCGGGCTTGTTCTCGGCCGTGCCTTGCATTTTCTTGAGGGCCGCATAGATGGGAGAAGTGCTGTCGTCATCGTCTTTCTCGCCTAGGGAATTCGCTGGTTGTAGTGACAGCTTAAACCATGGCCACAGAACCTCGAGTGCAACATGCCGGACGCCTTTCTCGGTGGCCCGTCCGCTGGCTGTGATTGGCGTTAACCGGTTCAGATAACGGAACGAGCGCGTCATTGGCACAGCTCTCCCCTTCTCAATTGCCTCGTCCGTGGCCACCGCGGCTATTTCTGCGTCACGCTTCATGTCGACGCTGATCTGGTGGGCCATGGCAACCGGGTCAATGGGTGGTACCGTTTTCGAGAATAGAAGGCATTCGACATTGAGGCGAATCTGAGTAAAGTAGTGACTTTTGTTCCTGGACGGAGTCCTCAACGAAGCGATCTCCCTCTGAACAAGGTCTTCGATTTCGTCACCGCCACCGGGTTTTGCCTCGTTGCTGCCATTGGAAACATCCTCCCCTAAAACTGTACCAGTCTCGGCACCTTCTTCACCCGGGATTGGAATACCATACATATTTTTGGCATACTGCTGTCAAAGAACCCGCAAAGGGTGAGGCGGAGAAATACCGGTCAGCTTGCGTACGAGAAGCTCTAGACAGAGGGAGGGTCTTGTCAATCCTAGACCGTCTCTGGGCCAAGGAGGCAGTTCCCGTACCTTGTCAAACAAATCCATCATTTCACGGGCTGCCCGGCTTTCCATGTTACGAGCACAGGTTACCCAGATGCCGACATCGCCAGGCTCGACAGAGCCACGCTCGACGTGGAGGCTCTTGACCTTTTGGTGCGACGTTGTCCACTTTCCATGGTTGCCCGCCTAGTAGAACTATCAGCAGAGGCTCACTCGATCGCATTTGCTGTAGTTTGTATTGACAACCAACCTTTTTTCTCTTGGCACTGGGGCCCGCGTTTGGCGGGCTTTTTCTCTTCGTTGAGTTTGACATAGGAGGTCAGGTTACAAAACCCAGATAATTATGAAGCTAATATACGAAATCAACGCAAGCGCGAACAATGGGAGGGTACGAGGTGAAGCAGCAAGGGGACGTGGGATAAGAAAGTGCCTTGAACTTTGAGTTTAAGGTGACGTGAGAAAAAGAAGAAAACAGGAGATTTTAGCTTCACGGCTTATGTTAACGACTGAAAGCATGGGTCACGTGCGGCACCACTTTCCAATTAGCTCCGCATAATATGCAAATAAATAAGAAAAACGAGGATCTTCTTTGCCCTCTTGCCATATAAATATATGTAAAAAAACCAAAAAGAGCAGAATTACATATATCCAACGAAAAGAATTACATCTAATGATATCTCGACCTTATATGCCTTATTGATCTACTCCGTCTTGGAATTTGTCTTCGCACTAGCTTCTGCCGTCAACACAAGAGACTTCGGTGCGTCCTCCTTAGGCATATATAGCTCCACGAACTGAAGACGTTTTGCGGCAATGAAATCCTCATCAGCTAGGAGGTGGTCAAGCTCGGCAACTGACTTGACCTGGAATTTAGCTGTGTTCTTCTCTGTGCCACCGAAGACGGTGACTAGGTCCTTGAACTTCCACGCCGAAATGTCGTTGTAGTCGGCATCCATGCCGTGGATATACCTCTCAATGGTGAATCCATCATTGCAAATCAGGAAACTGGAGGCAAAGGCAAACGTTAGTCCTGGTCAATGAGAAGAGAGAACAGGGAACAAAAACATCACGGAACGGGCGGGAACTCGTCTCACATGATGGGGTTGAGCTTGTTGCGAATCATTGTGCTCAATTCTTGGGCGCTTAGCTGGAAGGACCCATCTCCGACAAAAAGGATCGTACGGCGTTTGGCGCCCATATCCTTCACGGCGAGAGCTGCACCTTGGGTGGCACCGACCGACCACCCAATGCTTCCCCAAAGGACCTCTGGGAGACATGTTAGTAAATTCAGTTGTGTACTCTTGGCCTTCACCCTAGCATAATACGTACGGCTCAGGGCAGTGACGCCTTTAGGATACACGGTATCCCAAATGCCAAAATTGGCTGTGCCCGTCTCAGTGACGATGACATCGTCCTCTTGAAGAAAGCTACTGATTCTTGGCCAGAACCAAGACTGTGTAATGGTACCGGACGCCTCTGGTTTCTCCAAGACGGGTTGCTTGTGCTCAATGGACTGGACATTGAGCCTGCTGAGGTCAACGCGGTCAATCACCTTCCGGAGCACGCCGCGCATACCAACACCGGGATAGTGAGAATAACGCACGGCAGTGTAGGTGCTGTGGAAGTCAATTGTCCGAAGCTGTGATGTGCGGTACGAGAACCCCGAGGTGTTGAAGTCACTCTTGAGGGATCCGATGGAGAGAATCAGGTCGGATCCCTCGACATGCTTGATGACGTCGGCGTGGGAGCTAACGCCAGCATATACACCGCCATACGTCGAGTGTTCCTCGTTGACAGCACCCTTGCCCATGGGAGTGACGAATACCGGCAGCCTGGTCTTTTCGATGAGTCTGTGAACCTCGTCGATAACACGGTGGCGAATGGCACACGCGTCGACCAAAATAACGGGGTTTCTGGCGGCGTGCAAGTATTTGAGAACGACATCCACGACATAGTCCTCGCTCTCTGGCTCGTTCTCGTGGTCCTCGAGATGAATCGGTGTACGTAGCCGGTCGCCCTCAACCTTCTTCTGGACCATGTCGGTGGGCAGCATAATGTAGACGGGTCGGCTGTGGAGCCAACACTGGTGTAGGGTGTGGTCGATCTGGTCGGCGATTTCGCTAGGGTTCACCAGTTTGGAAAGCTCGCAGCTGACGTGCTTGCTCATGTCGGAAAACACATTGAAGTCGCCGTTGCCCAATGTGTGGTGCAGCAGCATGCCATGGCGTTGGGCAATGGTAGAGGGACAGCCGACAATGTGGACAACAGGGACCTGCTCGGCATAGGCACCGGCAACACCGTTCAGGGCCGACAGCTCGCCGACGCCGAAAGTCGTGACCAAGGCAGCCGCGCCCTTGACGCGGGCATAGCCATCGGCAGCGTAGGCGGCATTGAGCTCATTGACGCTGCCGACCCAGCTGAGGTCGCACTTGGGGATGTAGTCGAGGGCCACGAGGTTGTAGTCGCCGGGCACACCGTGAACGGAGCGGATACCAAACTGGCGCAGGCGGGTGAAAAGATATTCGGCCACATCCACCGGCGTCGAAAGCGTCTGGGTGCGGATGTCGGGGGCTTGTGCGCCAGACATACTTGTAGTGGAAGTGGAGCGTAAAGTGCCAAGAAGCGTGTAAGAGGGTCTGTAGTCAAAGAACAGCAATTGGAAAACCCAATGTGTTCTAATGGCAAAGGGGCCCGGTTGAAGATAATAGAAAGATAAAATAGGGTACCAGCGTTTGCAGTCTTCAATGGAGAAAATATGAACGATGAAATGCGCAGGGAATCAGGACAGACCAGAGCTTTTGTCGGTGGAAGGAGATGGACTAAATATTGGAGGGGAGCTACGGGAGCTCGGGGAGCTTGAGCTAGAGCTGATGACGTTGATGAGTGCTGCCACAGATCACGCCAGCCAGTCCCACTTGGAGGGGCGAGCCCGGAACCGTTGCATTCTTTGTCTCCTGTTGATTGTGGTGAGGGGCCCGCGGGCGCCATTTGTCTTGTCCAAGGGTGGGCAGCTGCGGTTACTAACGTCAGGCCACTCATGTGAGCAGCAGCTTGAGCTTTTTTTTGTAAAAAAAAATACTGCCTGCTTGTACCTCAACAAGCAGCTTTTGGCTGCTCGCTGCCCCGTTGGACGAGTTGGATTCAACGGCTCGTACCATCACGACACGATACCGGCCGATGCGAGAGATGCGATGTACAGTCGCCACGTACGTTACCATATTTGTGGGCTATGGAAGTTTGGATGGCGAGCCACGGTGCACTTTCTCATTGGCATCATTAACTGCGTGCCTTGTAAATCGCCATTTCACGCCGTTATCATAGAACAGACGCCAAAAAGGGCCATGAGAGATAAGATTTGTTATTGGCAAGTGTCTCCGTTACCAATTCGTATGGCCGTCTAACTATCGTACATGCCGCCCTTTTTTTGCTTCTTTTAGAAAAGACCGTGATCCTCGAGACCCTTGACCGTAGTCGTTTGCATATGTTTCATGTTAATGTACATCATATTCCCCCCGACTCGCCTCTCAATCGCAGCGCCCGTCTTTCCACCCTGTCCGCCACCGTTCCTCCCAGAGGTTGCAGTCGAACTGCGGCTTCCCCAGCTTGTCGTTGACTTCGTTGTGCGCCGCGCAAAGCCAGCGGCCAAAGTCATCGCGCGATGCTGTGCGCACGGGCGACTTGGATAGGAATAATTGAAAGTCCTCGGCGCACACCCAGCATGGGTACAGCCGCGATAATGTACCTATGAAGCCCTTGACGTCGGCTTGCTGGCTGGGGCTGGGCTGTGTGGGATACTGTGCTGCGATTGTGTGCAGCAGTGTCCACGTGCTACGTCCGAGTGTCTCGACATCGGCTGGGCAGTCGACCGGCGGGCCCGCCACGGCTGCCGCTGTGACCGCTGTTGATGCCGCCATGGCCGCCGCCGCGGCTGTTCCCGCTGAACCGGATGACGAAGGTGTATTTAGGGACGTCTTCGTTTGGCTGGCCCATGATGCAAACGACGTGCAAGACCGGCATGGTTTGCCATCCTTGCCGAGCACTACGCCTTTGGGAATTCGCTTGGGCACTTCTGCCCTGGATACCGGCGGCTCCGGCTGCTGCTGTGTTCCCGCAGACATTTTGCTGGTGTTGTCGGAAAGTCGTCGCGCCACATCAAATTGTCTTTGCGACAGCTCGCACGTTGAGTCTCGCCTTTCACTCCTGCCGTCACGGGTTTTGCTGTTGTAAGGTGGTGCTATTCTCACATATCCAAAGAGCATTCGATACCGTCGAATTTGTAAGCTGATAGGGACCAAGACGCAAATCTGAACCTGAGTTAAGTCTCCATAATGCCGTATTACGCTGTAATTACTGGTCAGGGAGGAAAAATGCTAATGGACGAAGGAGTCACGGAGCCTGGAAGGCCTAGTCAGCGGCCCACTTATTTTGAGTGAGCTTTCCCATAACCCTACTTCGTAGGCTCCAGCTCGCCGAAGATGGGCCCACCCGTGGTCCGCTAATCGTGACTGCCGACAGCACTATCAAGATTCGATCTTCGACAAGGGGACAAAATAAAAACGTTTTGACAATGAAAATTACCCGTTCGTCTTGCCGCCGATGGCCCCAACAACGTCACCGCCACCCATACCGGTGTTTCTGCTGAAGACTAGGTCCTCGCCCACCGACGCCTACGAAGACCTCTTCACGGCATCGACGGCGACGACAGATACTAATGAGCTTGTCGGCTTTGAGCCCACTTTTGTGCCGGTGCTTGAGCATCGCTTCGACGACGAAGGCGTCGCGCGGCTGGCAGACCTGCTGAAGCGCCGTCAAATCACAAATGTCCTTCCGCAGTCGGACGGCGCCGACACCGCAAGTCGTCATTATGGAGGTCTAATCTTTACGTCGCAACGCGCAGTAGAGGCATTCAGTAAGGTGGTTTCGGGCGGCGATGGCGCATCCGGGCATGAAAACGGCTGGCCGCATCTCCAAGATGTACCCATCTACAGTGTTGGGCCCGCAACGACACGTGCATTAGGTGCCGTGGTCCAACAGCTGCCCTTGCAAGTGTTCGGCGAGCACACGGGCAACGGCGAAGACCTAGCCTACTACATTCGGGGGCATTATGCACACTGGAAACGGTCGCAAATACATGGCATGCAGGAAGATTCGATGGCACCGCCGCCGTATTTGCCCGCCCTGCTGTTTGTGGTCGGCGAAAAACGGCGCGACATCATACCCAGGGTGTTAATGGGCGGTGACAAGGCAGACAGCGCTGTCCCCCGCATCCAGGTCGACGAGATCGTGGTTTATGGCACGGGCGTCATGCCGACCTTTGCAGCCGATTTTCAACGCGTGCTCGACACGACGCAGGACCGCTCAGTGCGCTGGGTTGTTGTCTTCTCACCCACAGGCTGTGACAGCATGTTGGCCGCCTTGGGCCTCCTTGACTCGGAAACGGGCAGAGCAAGAAAACCGGCGAACGGGACCCGCTCCGTGTTTGTGGCCACGATCGGCCCGACCACGCGTAGCTACCTTCAAGGTACGTTTGGTTTCGATGCGGATGTTTGCGCGGACGAGCCTAGCCCCCAGGGTATCCTGTATGGCATTCTGCAGTTTATGGCTGCTCGGGCCGCCAAGTGACGCAGCCTTGATTCAGTCGACATGTTGTACGACGGTCTACTTGGAGTTCATGGCACGGCTGGAAAGCCGGATGTGTTTAATACAGACATCGCATCTATGCCGTATGCATACGTGTATACCTTGTGAGAATATATATATGTATATATTTAGTCGCCCGGTCGTTTTGGTTCTTCGTCTTTTTTCTTTTGAACATTTGCAGGATCACTGGTTCTAAATCAGGCTTTGTATCAACATGGTAATCCCATTCCTGCTGTATATCATTAGTAGTAAAATTATACTAATAAATCCATCGCTGCAACCAAAGCAAGAGATCAAAATGGCAACCAGGTGGGGGGTGGCGATTCAGTCAGCCTTGCAAAACCACTACGTCGCCTGGCCCACGTTTTTTTTGCCTTGTTGCCAACAGCCTTGCCCCCCAGTCGCTACGCCTCTTGTCATCCTTCCAGCGCTTCGCCCCTAAAACTGCCCCTAGCCCCAAAACAGATTGCGCTTGTTGGAGGAGCATCGCATGCCCAGGCAGGCACCACAATATGGTTATTTATTTCCTTGTCTTACCACTCCGGGATAAGCATTGTTCCCCACCTAGACTGCTTCGTGAACCTCACCTTAGGCAACTCAACTCCTACCTCGACTTGGTCCCCTGACTCTCCCTTAGCTGTCTTGTCGCTTCTTATATCAAGACATCGGCTCCACTAATTTGTGTCGTCTCATACTCGACTTTGGCTGTTGCCACATTGTCTTCGACAGCTTTCCTGTATCCTCTTCAACCTGCGACGCATCCAGGCCTCTTTGGCCGGCCATATCCCGTCCGACCGACATCACTACGCAGGGTAGCTGCCATGAGCCACCATAGCGGTGGGCGTCCGTCCTCGGATCATGCACAGACTCTAGATTACCCCTCATCCCACTCGCCGCCGGGCTCGTCCGGAGCAGCCACGCCGACATCGACATCAGGTGGCTCTTCGTCTTTCCTCTCTAATTCCTTCTACAACGCCTTTGGCGGTATCATCCGCCGTTTGTCATCTGATCCGGCCGGCCATCTGCAAACACACGCGGCGGATGGTAGCCGGTCCATCGACCATGCGGCCACCTTCCCCGCACCCAGCCCACATCATGACCACGGCCGTGGTGGCAGCCAATTCCCGCACTCACCAACATCCATTTCCTTCGGTTCTAGCAATAATGGAATTGACGGGGTCTATACACCTCCTATCGCCCGTTCTGCGTCGCCCCTTCGGCCGCCGCCTCTTGAGCCGTTGGTCCTGAAAGGCTTCTCGTCAGATACGCCAGAGTCCGCTCGCTTGTTGACGCCCTCCATTGCCGAGGAAATTCGCATGATGGTGCCCGAGCGCCTACGCATAGAGGCAGACTGGAAACTTGTTTACAGCTTAGACCAGGATGGTGCCAGCCTCGCAACTCTATACGACAAGACCTACAGACACGATGAACATCGTATTGGCTTCGTGCTGGTCGTCAAAGACCAAGAAGGAGGTGTACGCCCCCCTCCCCTGCCCCCGTATATTTTCCGGCATTCTGATAATTGACTCTTTCTTTGCCACCTACATATAGATATTTGGAGCCTATCTCACGGAGCGCCCGCATCCTTCACCCCACTACTTCGGCACCGGCGAATGTTTCCTGTGGAGGGCGTCACTTCTGAGCCCGTTACCGCCTCCGCCGTCCGACGACACTTCGAACCTCACAACACGAAGCACGACTATTGCGGCCTCACCACCACAGTCCACGGTTGGAATTGCAGGCCAGTTATCCAGCCTAGACCTCCTCGCACCGGAAATATCGACACAGCCACCGCCATCACCGTCATCCATGCACCCACCTCCCAGCCCTTCCATCCGCTTCAGTGCATTTCCCTACAGTGGCGTCAATGAGTATTTCATCTATTGCGAGTCACATAGTTTGAGCGTTGGTGGCGGAGATGGAAAATATGGACTGTGGCTCAACGACAGTCTAGATAAGGGCATAAGTGCCACCTGTCTGACCTTTGGAAACCAGCCGCTGAGCGACGAAGGTGAAAAGTTCGGCGTCCTGGGCGTTGAAGTGTGGGTGATAGGATCTCGGAGGTGAGGGGTTAGCAAAACGGCACTGTTTTGTGGCCCTGGCCGTCTTTATTCTTTCCCCATGGTTGGATCTGAGCGGCCTGCAAATTGTATCACCTTATACGGAGTATATAGACTTTCGTCTCCTCTTTCTACCCCCCTCCTTTACCGTTTCTTGTCTGCCCGTTCATGTCCAGCGCATAAAATAGGTTGAGCATATAGTGCTGGAGCTAAGGATTGAACCGAATAAACATTCAAACCAGGGAGAGCGGAATATAAAGTCATAATGAATTTGAGACGGAAAAGATATTTGCCAATGAAATGATTCAGTAAAGGTTATTTTTGAAAAAAAAAAAGAGAGAGAAGTAGTGAATAAAACAGAATATGGAAAGTAAGGGCAAAGAAGATCATGAAATTTATCATCCGCCATCTCAAACAGCCTTGCATCCTAGAAATCGCGAGCGTCCTCCAATCTCACATTCATATATCCTGCCCTGTACCAGCCAGCTGTAGTCACCGCACCCCAAACCCACGTCAAAATCAAAATCAAAGTCAAAACTTGAAACCAAAATCAAAAAAAAAAAAAGACAAAAACAAGACTAGCCATCCTGGGCAGGAGGCTCCTATCTCACCCTCTTGACTTCAATTTGCACATGGGCTACATTCTGTACTTGGTCGATGTAGGACAAGATAATGCGACCAATAAAATCACCGCATGATCTCTTGGTAGATCAGCTGCTTCAGCTGCTCTTTGCTCAGGTTGTCTTTGTGCTTGTCAAAGTCAAAGAACTCTTCCGGAATTGGTGGTGCCGTCGGCTCATCGTCGGGGTCGTGGTAGGGCTCCAGGTATGGGTGCTTAAGGGCCTCTTCGACCGTGATGCGCTTCACCGGATTGAAGGCAAGGAGCTTTTCGAGAAGGTCCAGAGCGAGGTCTGATGTTTTAGGGAAGAGTGTCCGGAACTGCACCTTCTTCTTGAACGGAAGAGAGCGGATGTACTCTCTTGCGCGCCGTGATTTGATGCCGTAGTAGTCCTCCATCGTCGGTGTGCCAAGCACGTCCAAAATGAGCGTCAACTGGTGGTGATCTGTAATAAGTGTCAGACAAATGGCAGAAACACAACGGACGCTTTTGTTTGAAGAAGGTATTAAGGCGTAACTCACAGTCCTTTCCAGGAAAGAGGGGCTTTCCACTAAGCATCTCGGCCAAAATGCACCCCACGGACCACACGTCAATGGCCTTAGTATACTCTTTGAAAGTCAACATAATTTCGGGTGCACGGTACCAACGTGTGGCAACGTATTCCGTCATGAAGCCTGAGTTGTCTTCCTGTGACGCCGCCGATCGTGCCAAGCCGAAATCGCAGACCTTGAGATCGCAGTTGGCGTTCAAAAGCAAGTTCGACGGCTTAAGATCACGGTGGAGGACGTTTGCAGAGTGCATTGCCTTGAGGGCACGAAGAGTCTGGTAGATGAAGTATTGGCAATGGTCGTCCGAGAGGTCCTGCGTGCGAATCACGCGATGCATATCGGTCTCCATGAGTTCCTAGAGAGCGGGAGAGAAGCCACTTTTTTAGTCACTACTCCGTGGTGAGGATTGCCAAACTGGGTGTGTTCGAAAATCAGCACGAGCAGGGACATACCTGGATCAGGTACACCTCGTTAAACGTTTCGTAGCTGCGAGGCTTTTGGATGTCGAGGATGGAAATAATGTTCTCGTGGTTGAAGTACCGCAATAGCTTCATCTCACGGAGTGTCCGTAGGCAGAACATGGAGTGATCGAAAGGTGTAATCTTCTTGATAGCAACTTTCTGGCCAGAGGGTTTGTGTATGGCGGAGCTGTATGAGGCAGACAATAGCGCGATGTCAGTCCTGGTGCTCATGTAATCCTGCTTGCTTTGCTGATCGACTAGACGAACGTACCAAACAACGCCATATGCTCCTTCACCAACAACATCTTGAATGTCGTACTGCTCGCTGACATTAAAGGAAATTTTGCGCGAACCCGCCGGGTTTGGGGGATTGGCTCGCGACATGGCGGACTTCGTGGCTGGCTGGAATTGGATTCACTAAAAAGATAATCTGTTAAAAAGGTCGCCCTAGGTTGGTGGGTAACTGGGGCAGCGATAAAAAGGGCGAGGCGAGTGCGACTTCTCGGTGGTGAAAATGTGCAATGCGTGTGCGTGCGCGCATGCGTGTGTGGGCGTGGGCGGACAATATATATGAATGCTAATATATGGCAAGAAACATTATGGAGGGGGAGGGGTTCGGAGGGGAACAGGGGCGCTCGATATTGCCTTGCAGCAGTACCAGCTGACGGCACAATGCGGGGAGCAAGAACAGCAAGAAACAGTCTTTAAAAAAAAGCAACAACAGCTGTGCATAAGGAGGTGGAAGGCAAGGCAGCAAAATTGGGTGTAAAAATCAAAGTTTGTATTAAACAAGACAAACAGGAGGACGGCAAAAGGAACGGGACGATTGGTTCTCAATCGTGAAGAATCTCCAGTCGTGAAGATATGTGTGTTGAGGGAGAGAGAGGGAGAGAGGGAGACAGAAAACAGGCTTCGTGCACACAGGGGGATTTTGCATCGCTGCACCAAGAACCCTGAATACAGTAGCTGGGGGTAGGAAAGACAGGAAACGGATCCACTTGACTAACCGGTGTCTCCAGGAGGTCGCAATCCGAAATGTCCAAGCACCCACGTTGAACTGCGGCCCTGCTTCGATACGAAACGAAGGACAAAGGTGAGGGCAGCAGGCGGACTGGCGCGAACGAGTAAAAAGTTGAGAATGGAAAGACGAGTGACACGATATTGGCAATATCGGGCACTGTACCGTGCCGTGAAGATTCTCGAAAACAGATGTTGTCTTTGGACTTGCAATACGGCGCAAAAAACGGGCGCTGTTGAGCAATTAGACAAAAGGAATTAGCAACGTGGAGCCAGACACAAACAGCCTGGCTTGCCGATGGTACGAAGGAGAGAACAGGTATGGAGTGGAGGGTACGTCTTGTGCTGTGGTGAAAACAGGGTGATTTGCGGGTTGTGCGAATAGAAAAGAGATGAGATGAAAGGAACGTTGACGCGATAGGGAGATGGGACGAGCGAAGACGGCATCGACGGACAAAGAGAATCGCGCAAGGCCGGCAAGGGGTTGGGGTGACCAAGGAGAGGCGAGATGTAAACACAAAGACATAGGCCGGGGAAGACAAGGAAACGCGAGGTCCGAGGAGCTATCCCGGAATCGTTCGACGGCGGATTGGTTTTGTCAAGGCGGGAGAAGGCTTCCAGAAGACATGGGGCAGCGCAGATCAAGTCTTCTCCTGCGAACCAGCCGGTATGCGAAACCCGCTGGAACAGGATGTCAGACATCGTTCTGGAATATCGCGAGCTGACCTCCTAGAGAACAAATTCGAGTTGCGAGCTGCGAGGTCCCAGGTGAGGGCAGGGGCATCCGTTGTAATACCCAGGGGGTTGGCAGGCTGGGGGTCGTGGAGTACGTGTCGCAGGTGCCATTCAGAAACTCAAAGGTTTAAAATGTGCCAGAACACGAATTGTACCGACAAGGGAGGGCCAAACTGGAGAAAAGCAGTTCACGTATTGTCTCTGAGGCAGGACCATGTACCAGTATGATCTTCAACGGTGACTGTGGCAGTTTCGGGACCTATGGATGTGGGCAAAGGGAGAGACGGGGATGCAAAACAAAACAAGATACCACAGGGGACAAAATGAAGGCCCGCTGAAGCTGCGTCCGTTACTCACCGCACTTGGTCGAACTTGTTGCCGTATTCGTGCTGGCTGGCCTTGGTGTGTCGCTCGAGGCAAAGAGAGATGCAGATGAGAAGACGTAGAAGAGAGGAACCGAAGGAACAGGAGAGAGTAGATGGAGAATCTACTTCGTAGAGAGCGGAGAATGGCGGGTGGAACAGATGCCACGGTGGGAACAGGAGCTTCTATAGATGGTGGAGAAGTGACGAAAGGCAGAGGTGAAGGGGTAATGTGAGCGGTGCTCTTGACTTTGCGACAGGAGTTGCCCCGCGCTGCTGTTTTGAATCTTGGGCTGTGCGCCGAAGGGGGGGTGGAGGGCAGAGCGCCGCCGTTTCGTGCTTTGTGGCGGGCTGTCGGCTTGGTCTAAGTTTAGATTTAGCTAGAGCAAAAAGGTGTTGGGTGTTTGGTCAAAAACGATGCCTGCAGGCGTGCTAACAGGCGTGCCTGAACGTGCTTTTTGGGAGCCAAGCAACGAAAGGGCACGACGGGAATTAAGGGGCCGATCGGGTTGAATGCAAAGTCAGGAGACTGTGGGGGACGACGGGAAGACCTAAATAGGATGAGAAGGGACTGTCAAGATCAAGATCAAGAGCGAGAGAGTGTGTGTGAGAAAGAGAGAGAGTCAAGGAGGGAACCGTAAAATACAAGTTGCGAGCACTCAAGTGGGAAGGGACGAATGCAGAGAAAGCGCAAAATCAATACAGAAAATGATTAAAACAGGTTCGGCCAATGGCACAATGGTGACGACGGAGCAAGAGCGATACAAGGGCGCCCAAACCATTCCCGATGCTCGAACCAAGTATGGAGTATCACGTCGCACTCCGTAACAATAAATGCTTTTCAATATGTGGTGTGATTCGGCCAAGTTGTGACGAGACAACCGCATGGCCTTGCACGGCGGGCGGAACAAGCGAAAAGAAAAGCAGTCCGGACTTGTGTCCTGTGAAATCCTTGAACCATTGTTTGCTAAGATTACCTTCGCATTCAAGAACAGGCAGCTCCGTTACAAAGATGAGTGGCTCTGGGGGTAAGGTTGAAGTGCGAATGTTCCTGGCAAGGAAATGGAATGATTGAACAGTACGCAGACCATGGTTGCCAGCCTGTCAGGGCCCTTCTTTGGCAGGACTTCACGTTGATGTAGAAGGGCTCTATCAACCTCCCCCTGAAAGACGACGCACTAAGTCATACTAGCGAACAACAACCTTCGGCAGCCAACAGTTGCTAACTGGGAAAGGCCCCAAACCAGCCAATCGCAGATCATCTTGAGGCGCCCGCCGCGTGTGTTTCAATCACATCCCAAGCAACGCTCCGTTTCATGACTGGCTCCGGCGCTTGGAGCGCAGACTGAGAAAAACGGGAGGAAGGACGAATGAAGTACGGAGTACGTCGAAGCTAACAAGGACCCAGGCGAAGAGGCTGCCATCCTGTACGGGAGAACACGCATACGCATTGAACGGGATGGCAAAGCTGGGGGCTCTGTTTAGCTCGTTGCACATTTACAAGTCGATTGAATTCTAAATATGGAAATCTTTGCTTGTCCAAGGCGTCTATTTGGCAGGACGCAACCTTTCGCGGATCCAGAAAGCCCCCGCCATCCGGTAGACGACGACAAGGGCCAGGTCGACTGGCACAATCCTACAGTAATAAAATGTATCAAGTGTACTCCTATCATGTGGGCCTTGACAGAGAGTACTGAACACCCGGCCGTGATAAGGGTGACATAGATCGTGGACCTGGAGACGCCCTTTGGGGTTATCAAACGGTGATTGCTTTTGTAACTCTTTCAAGAAAATCTATGTGCTTCTACCACAACTCCCGCAACAACACGTACAGCCCTGAAATACTCTCCAATATCTGTGTTTTTTTTTTTTTTCATTTCGTTATTGCTCACGTCCGCACTGCTCGTCGCGGTTCTTTGTTATGTGTTCTGCATACAAATTCGCTCCAAATTCAACTTGTTTTCTAAAGTACACGCGCAGAGAAAGACAAGCGAGCAAGAGAGTGTGAGAGATGAAAAAAAAGAGAAAAGAAAAAGAGGCAGAAGCGCAGGAAATAAATAAAACTGCATAAACAAAATATAACAGCAACAGCAGCTACCAATATGTTCCCAACAGCCTGTTCTCCTGTCTGCCTCGTAATTACTGGACGACCTATACGAGAGATGTTAGCTGCCGTGCGAGTGAAGGGAAACGTATCAAAACAAAATACACAAGTGCAGACTCGTGCCTGCTAGGTACTCACCTTCTCCCGCAAGTTGCCCATCCACTGCTGGAAGCTCATGCTGTGGTCCGCCCGGTCCTCCACCAGCAGTGTCTGCGCCCAAAGCTTCAGGCTCGGCTCGCCGTCTTCGCGGACCACGTACAGGTGCGGCACTGTAATGCTGCCGACGCCCCGCGACTTGAGATCCCGGCTCTTTTGCACCACTGCCCGCACCCGTTCGTTAAAGTCGTTGTCCAGCTCTGGTAGAGAGGTCTTGCCCACATGCAGCTGTGTCCGGTCCGTCACGCCAAACACGTCAACAAGAAGCTGCGGCACGGTGTCGCGGCCAACCCACAGGAACTGCGTCTGCCCATCGTCGATCAAGTACAGGCCATACGGAACAAAGCGCTCCGAGGACAAGTTGAGCGGCGGCGGCAACACGATCTGGCTAGTCTCGGGGTCCGGCACCCCGGCATTGTCTGGCATATCGTGCAGCGAATACAGGCGGGGGTAGATAAACTGCAGCAGCAGCGGTACGGGGAGCGTCGAAAGCTGGCACAGCGCTGCAGATCGCAGATCCGAAGGGATCTGAGCCGACTTGCGCAGGCCGACGTTCTTGATTAGGCCCAGGAACAGTGCTGGCAGGCCCCGCAGGTTGGCCGGGAACTGCAGGCCGCCACCCATGCTGCCGCCTGCCAGTTCCTTGCGGAACGTCTGCAGCAGCTCCGTCAGCTTGTTCTGCAGGCTGTCGCGGGCCGCGTCTAGGCCGCCGTCCAGTGCACGCTCGACGGCCTTGTGGCTGAAGTATGCCGTCACGGCTGCCTGGTCGGCCGATCCATACACGTCGGCCAGGCTGAGTGTCGTAGGAAGGGCCAATGTCAGGACACGGATGCGGCGCTCGCCGTTGCAGGTCGTGTGCAAAACTGCTGTCTGGAGACACACGACATTCTTCTGGAGTGTTTCATCAATAGCGACCTCAACCACGTAGCACTGGTCACGCGGGAAGGCGGGGAAGGCGCACAAATCGGAACTGCGGTTGAAGAAATTGCCGTAAAAGGAGCTCATGCGGAGGCCCGTGGTCGCGCGAACGCGCAGCACGGCCTCAAGACCAATCTCCGACGATAAGTAGTCACTAAACTCCGTGGCAAACTTGATGGCATCCTCGGGCCGACCGGCATTCCAGCCAGGGTAGAACCATGTCTGGCCGCCAGTGTACCGCGGCAAATTGCTGAGCGACGCCACGTCCTGGTACTGTGACGAGAAGAGGAACATATCGACGGAGACCTGGTTCTTGGAGCACTCTACGGCAAAGCTCTTGTAGAAGCTATTGGCTGTTTGTAGGAGCGCGCCCTCCTTGGACGTGCCCAGCATTTTCTTGTCCTCGCGCATCTCCAGCTTGCCGGTGCCCATGTTTGGCAGCGACGAGCTGAGGACAACCATCTTGCCGCCCAGAGGGGAGATGAGCTTGTGGCCCGCACGCAGGGCGGATCCCATGCTGGACCCGTTGTTCTGGTTGTTGGCAAACATGCCCGGCAGCTTCGTGAGGAACAGTTCGATGCTCTGGCGCGAGCTGGTCAGCGGCACCAGTAGTTCTTGGGGCACGGGCATGAACGGCTCATCCAGGTCGCTGACTACGAGCATGCTTGTTTCGCCAGCACCATTGTTCTCGTCATCGTCCCCATTGGCACCGTCATCCTCCTCGCCCTCTTCCTTGGCGGCGGGCTTCGAATCGCGCGGGATGGCAAAGTAGTGCAGGGAGGAGTCGACAGCGATAAAGCCTAGGCGCGTACGACCATCGGCATTTGGTATTCTGTTGAGGCTGTCGAGAATGGTACGGGCGCTGGTGGCAAGGAGACCTGTTGATACGGCGGCGTAGCTGACATCAAAGAGAAACAGGTAGACCAGTGGCTGCGGCGGGCGTACCATGTACTCCTGCGGCGCAACAAACTCGACGACGGCATGGTTCAGCTCGTGGCGCTGCCAGCGGTCGACGCTCTTCTGCGAAGCCGCATCCCAGTCGAAGGCCTGGGGGACGTCGTTGGTCAGGTTGCACATGTTGCAGCGCCAGCGGTGGCCATGGTCAACAAAGGTCACAAAGGGATTGATGTACGAGCGGCATCTCCGGCAGCGCGAAATAACCTGGTCCTGCACAACAGGGACGTCGTCGTCGAGGTCGTGCAAGGACGCATAAGGCTGAATAATGAGGGCAAAAGGTAGTTTGGACTTTTTCAGGAGCGAATGGTTCGTGGGGACGGCATTGATTGTGGACCGGACGTATTTAGACGGGCAGTTGGCGTCCGGCGAGGGAGTGACGCTGCTCTAGCGAAAGGGGAAGACAAATTTGTTAGCATCAACCTGCAAAGCCCGCCACCATCCCGAAGGTGCTCTACAAGGTGGGATCAACGGATGGAAGGGGGGTAAACAAAAAGAGTTCTTACGTTAGGGGGCAACATGATGGGCGGCGGTGGGAGGTCCAGCTCAGACACATTGAAGGGTTGGCTCATGAGGTCGGTCGGATACAGCTGATTGAGGGGACCAGTACGCGGCGGCTGGCCCTGGTGCGCTGGTACTTGCTGATGCGGCGGCTGGTGCGGGGTGGGTGGCTGACCGGCGCCTGTGATGCCCATGTTGGCAACACCAGCCGTCACTGCATCAACACCACCAGCACCAGGCATGCCTGCGTTTGCACCTGAGTAGCCATAATCGGGATATCCGTAGCCGCCAGCCGCGGGGGCACCCGCGGCTCCGCCGGACGCACCGATGCCAACCTGCTGAGGGTGGCCATACTGCACATCCTGGACATCAGGGGTTGCCTGGGCGCCGTAGCTGCCGTATGCAGGAGCGCCAGCAGGCTGGACGGGAGCGCCGTACTGACTGGGTGGTGGCGCCTGACCGCCAGCGGAGGTATTGCCGGCGGTGCCAACACTGAAGGCATCGGCAGCATAAGCTCTCTTCTTCTTCTTGCCCGTCTCGTGAATGGGCGCACCAGCCGGTGGCGGAGCATGACCCTCGGGAAGCAGCTGCTGCTGGTCTTGAAAGCTCTGTTGGTCGCCATACGGTGATGGCTGACCGCCATACTGCTGACCGTAAGGGGCAGACATGGCTGGTGTCAGTGTGGGGATGGACGGTGTCGAGGCGTCAATTGAGGCGTGATATCGAAGGCAAGAGACAGACACGGCGAGAAACGTCTATGAGACGAAACGGATAGGCCAGCGCGGGAAAGGTAGGAGCTTGCTGAAATTCGATATTGCTGTGAGAAAAGGGAGGCGAGAGGAACGCAGAAAATGCTGCCAAACAGATGACGGCAAGAGAGATAGGAAAGGAAGCTCAGGCAGCAGCGAACGCACCTCAAAATACAAAAGGTGGCCTTTCGAGCGAACTAAGGGTCGGCACCGGAAAGCGGCGATGAGAAGATGCTGTCGCCAGGCGAAGGAGGTGACTGCTTCGTGGCGTGCGGAAAATGTGGAGGGGAATACACAGGAGAGGAGGCAAAGGTGGGAGGGCGACACCGACACCTTTCCATTGATTCGCATCATTGGCGGCTGGCAAGCGGGCCACCACCTGTCCTCTCAAGAGCTCTGCACTAAATTATATACCCACTTGTTGCTTTGTAGCTATGCTACGGACGTCCCATAATCGTACAACAAAAAACTCGGATCACGTGACTGAAACTGACTAAAATAGGTCATGTGATCATTTCAGGAATGTTGATGCCACAACAAGTGGGGCGAGACCTAGCCCTCTGTGATTGGCCAGACCCGCGAATATAAATGGGGACCCTGATAAATAATAATATGTTAGGCAACGCGTAACGAAGATTATACGAAATACAGATAGCTAAGAATAACAACAATTACCTGACGGCCAATATCATCACCACATTTTGAAACTATCCTTAGTATCGCCACGAGTGGTAGTAGTAGTTAAAGAATACAAGACTCTTACCATCCAGATCATGACCCCCTACAATTATAGGTCCACAAGCGACTGGAGCTGGCCCAAGCCGAAGCTCGATTCACCGAAATCCAATGCCCTGGCGTGCCTGACCAGCCTAATTTGGGCTGCGGGCACTCTGCGCTAACACTGCACGCCACAGGGTCTTTTCCTGTCGTCTCTAGGCCAGACCCACTTTGATTTGAGTGTTGTATAGAGGAAAATGTACTCAGGAGCTGACAACTAGAAAAGGGCCTCCGATACTGTTTCGTGACCAATGAGTTCGACAGCGATCGCCGATAGGTTATTTCTTTCGTCTTACCCTTTCGTGCTTCGTCTTGTGCCCGCTTTCCTTTCTTCTTAAGGCGCACGCCGTTTGCGCCACTGCAACCTCTTCTTCCTTTGCGCAAAGGTTTATCGACAGGGCCCATTTATTTTTCTTCCTGTGCATTTTCTGTGTTCCATCGCTTTTCGTTCTTCTTCAATCTTGTCAAGACCAAGCACGATCCCTATCTCGCCTTAACCCCCCACGGTAACCCCCTACCACGCGACAACAGACAAGAGACCATGTCTGGCCGCTCATTGATCGGGTAAGACACGTCGATTCGCTTGCACATGCAAGGTCTTGTTGCAGCCAATGCAAGCCACTGATTGCAAATGCAGCCGTTGGCTTTCCATTTTGCTTTGTTGTTGCTTTGTGATGATCGCACAATTGACCCTCTTTCTAGGCAGCTCGTGCCCCTGGTTGTCCTCTTCATGGTTATCGGCGGCCTCGCCTTTGTCGGCTACCAGATCTACCTAAGCGTGAACAAGATCCAGGCGCAAGCGACCAAGAACATTGGCAACAAGAACATCACCTTCACCAAGGATGGCATGCGTGTTAACGTCAAGGAGGTGAAGAACGAGAAGTATGTGGATGCGACTCAGAAGGTGTTCGTGGACGTGTGGAACCAACACGCGAACAACATCGGCTTGGACGAGCAGCGCAAGAGGTATGTGCTTTGGCAACTGTCGTTTTCGCAGTTTATGGGAGCACCATCTAACCGGACAGGCACAACTCAAAATCAAAATAGGTTGCGCGATGATGTCAGCAGTAGCACGGCTCGGCCATGGGGATACCACCCAGCATGCGACCTGCCGCCATTGACGCGACACATCTCGAGATGCACCGACACTTGCAAGCGAGCGACGACAGCGAGTTGCGCCATTTGAGACTTGAGATTACCTTAGTACGAGGTCCTGGGATTTCTGGCCAAGGTCAGAGGGGCGTCTGTCATGAATTTCTAGCCGGGTTCGGATCCGCCTTTGTGCGTGAATGTGTAGATGTTTTGGTTCTTGCTTTCAATTTCATTGCTATACATCTCTTTCTTGCGACAAGCTTCAGGTAATCAACAACGGCTGTGGTTTTGCATAATCTTGTGCATTTTCAACCTACCCTTTTGGGTTGATTTGCATTTAATTATATTAAAATGCTATGATACTGCATTTTGCAATCTCCCGTACTTCTGCATGCTCAAAGCGTATTTTGTACAAGTATACATCCCCACCCAGGTCCTATCTGTTCCTAAATAGGATGCTATTTTACATGATGCCCATCTCCAATGAGGCCCCTTTATAAAGCAACCTTGTCATTCGCGTTTGCTCCTACACATGTAAAATGTTATGAGCGACATACGTACCGTACGGCCCCGAACCTCCAGATGCCTTTTCGACGAGTTCTTTTCGATCCGCGTCTAGTGATTGCTTCTGAAGAGCTTCCCATTGTTGGAGTGGATTCAATGCTTGCTTGGTGGTGGAGGGTGTCGGTGTCGAAGGACCTGCATTCGAGACCACCCCTGGGATCGTTACTGAACTTGTGTCAGAGTTAGGGCTAGATAATGATCCCGGGCCTACTGTAGACGCCATCGATACACCGGGTGGCGATACGCCCGACGTCGCCGATAGGAAGGCCTGCATGTTGTGCAGTGATTCGAGATGTTGATGTTGCGACATGACCCGGTCACGGCGGATCAACATTGACGGGACACGGAATCTGAGCTTCAAACAAGGAAACATGTTAGCATCTGGTATTCATCACTACATATCATGGTTTTCCACTTGTAACGAAACACGCCTGCACAGCTTACCTCGGCTAGGAAACCTGCGTATCGCACGCCAAGCTCATTGCTAATGTGCTTCAGCCGTCCAATGACCCAGGCGCGCTGGTTGTCCGTCGTGTAGTCCTGGCTGTTAATGTTGGTCAGCGGCCAGGCCAGAAAGTAGCCAGCGAGGCCTTTGAGACTGGAATCGTCACCGCAGACAAAGCCCAGGGAGGGGGTGTACTCGTTATCAGAATCCCCTTCCGTACTGCCATCGGTCGACTGGGTAGCACTGGGGGGTCCTTTGGAGTGGTGCCTGTGATCCGGTGAAGCTGACGACGAATGAAAGTCCTGACTTTTATGCCAGCCTAGATAAAACGGCACAGATGCAATTATATCCGTGATGATGTCACTGCACATGCGTGCTGCAGTGGCGTATTGAGACGTTGTGCGATAATCTGCTGGGGCGCAGGCCCAAGCAGCACAGCGCACGCCGATCGAAGCCAGGCAAAGGCGGGTGGCACGAACCATATTCCATACACTGGCAATATAAATATCACGGTAGACGTCAATCTTCCCTGGAAACACCTCGGCCCGCCCGTAGTCGCCGCCTTCGGGGAGCTTGTCTTGCCAGGCAACGGTGTGGTACCGCCACTCGACGGGGACATTGGCTTGCCAAGCAACGCAGTCACGATCGAGGCTGTATGCTTCTTGCGCGAGGGCCATAATGCGGGCAACATTTTCGGGAGAGCGGTCGGAGGACGTAGCCATGAGATCAGCAGCCCGAGACCGCAGAGCGGCGGTTCGAATACTGAGCCGCTGGCAGGCGCCAGCGGCGGAGTCGGCGACAGCATCAGCCATCCACCAATCAACATCCATGTCAGGCGCCTTGCCGGAGGCAAGACAATGAATAATCTGCAATATGTGTTAAAATGCGGTCTTCAAGCCAGTATATGAGGCACGTGCTTGTCTTGCAGTCTCTTACCATTTGCGTACGCACAGCTATGAACAGGGATAGACCCGACCGAGTCTTACGCTGACCCAAGTTCCGGGCTTTCACAATTTCAACAGCACCTTCAATATGGGAGCCCCATGCGAACAAGCCCATGTGCTTTGCGGTGATGCTCTGAGGCACGTCAACATATAAAATCGACAATGATTAGGAGCGAATGACTGGTGGAGGGCGCCTACGTACCTCAAATAAGCTGAGCAATAAGACTGCACCAAGAGTGTTATCTGCGCGTGAGAGCGCCGGATCACGCAGTGCGAGGTGAGTGGCAGCCAACGCTCGCGTATAGGCTGACAGTGCTTTGTCGGCAAATGCGAAGCCGTTGGAGGCGACGCGTGTGCCCATGGAAGCAAGGGCACAAGCGCGAAATGCAATTGAGAGGGCGGCGCGGGCTTCTTTGCTTGAAAAAGATACAGGTGCTGCGGTCCCCGAGATTGAGGGGCTGGCCTCATCGGAGGCACCACTGAGGGCTGCCGCTTCCTTTGTGCCAATGGATGCATACAACGATGTCGGGCTCTCGGCATCCTTCATCATAGGAACGAGGAAGTCCATGTAGCCTCGACCGGTACCCTGGAATGGGACGAGCACAAAATTGGAGTAGAAGTGGCAGACGGCCAGCTGATCGGGTGGTACTGGCAGAGCCGGTACGATGGACCCATAATAATAACGGCTGCTCCCGGACGAGTAGCTGCTCGTGCTGTCTGCACTGTTACCATTCTGGCTTGCTCCGAAGCCGCTGCCGTAGCTAGCCATGTTGCCTCTGCGGCCATGTGCTGCGACGAACCGAAGTGAGACCTTGGCGAGGCTGTCATCCGGGCTGTCACTATCTGTGCTCCTGGCGCGACCGGAGCCGGTATGCGCGGGCAGGGTGACGGAGCCGCTGAAGCTGGCCGTTTCCAGAGTCTGATGCGCGACACGCCCAGCCTGGCGACTGCGTAGGGTGGCAGCTGCCTTTTTCCGGGCAGTGGTGCGTGCTCGTTTCTCGGCCGCACTAGCCTCGGTCTCGTTCCGGAAGAGCAAGTCAATCTTGCTCTTATAGCCTGGACAAGTGCGGTTGGTGCGGATGCATTGGTTACATGCAGGCTTTGCCTCGTCACACTGTAGTTGTACACAGGGTTAGAGAGTGTTCTCTTGATAGCGGACAGGTACCGCGTGGCCGCAAGATAGAATGCAGGCGGCAGCACGTAGACGAATCAAAGGGACGGCAGGCAGGACGGTAGGTAGGACAGTAGGACACAGGTGACGTGCAGCACGGTATCGAGGGACCAAGTGCCGAGCCGTACAGCATGGCACGCCAAAGTGGAAGAGGAGAAACAAGCCACGACGGGCCCGCCACCCACAGTATGCAGGTACGAGCATGAGCCTTACCTTGATCCGTCGTGTTCGGCACATCTGGCAGCCCGTCGACGGTTTCCCCGAGAAGACCATCTTGGACAGATCCGATGGAGTATCGAGATGGGGTCAATGGCAGGCTGGTGGTGGAGTGGCGGAGCAACTAAAGCCGCGCGGTGAGGATTTTGAGTTGCGATTGGATGAGTGGGCAGGCCGATAAGTTGACAGAAAAAAAGGGTTGAAAGTTTAAGTATGCGAAGAACAAAGCCGTTGACGATTTGAGGTTTTGGCTAGCTGCAGCGGAAATAGATCGCAGATCCTCCCTGCGCAATACCATGTCTAGAACGGATCTGGTAATTAGCGGGTGAGGGGGAGGACGCCAAAGTGGCTCGCTCAGATGGCTGCAATCACAGGGCAGATGCTGGCTGCGAGGCGCGTGGCCTTGTCGTCGCAGGCCTTGTCGTCGCAGGCAGGGAGGGCCACCAAGTCAAGCATTGCCGGGACGTAAGATATTGGGCCATAAAAGCGTTGCATTGGTGGTGGGAGGAGCAAACGAGACGCTGGGGTGGAGACTCTCGCGAGACGTGTAACTAGCTCGCCGTCGACCGGGCCAACAGATTGGGGCCCGGACAGTTGGTGGATTTAAGGTTTCAAGGTCTCTTGGCCTGGCTGCTGTGGGGTGGGATGTAGGATCAGTTGGCCATCAATTGCATCGAGAAGAAGATGGAGGCCATGTGCGACGGCGATCTGGGGATGGATATTGGTAGCAGAGGAAAGAGCAGGTTGAAGCGAGATGGACGGACTAAGGTACTCGAGGGAGCTTGCTCAGGAATAAAGGCGACAGGGGAAGGAGCGACGCAAGAAGCGCCCTCCTATCTCCATTCACTCAAAATTACTCGGTACATACACAGCACACCGCCACTCCCTGACTTTCGGCCGAGCACTATCAATGGAAAGGCACAAACCCGGATCACAACGAAAGAAGGTGACGATCGTCTGAAACGCGATGGACAGCACTGCCACGGCATCTACGACGCACCACGCTCGAGGTATCGACAAGGGACCGCCGCTGACTGGCTGTGAAAGTTGGCACGCCTTTGTATCTTGAAGACAAAGCACTCGGTGCGTCCACAGGCGGAGAATGCATTTAGCTTAATGCATCAAGCATCTTTACGTCTAGTAAGTTTGTTGATGTGATGTGTTAATGTGGAAGCGAGACGCAGATCGGCTGTGGTATTTGCTGGAGATTGGACATGGGCATTAGGGAGGCATGCATTGGGGAATAACGGGCAAAAGGAAAATATTGATTGGCAACAATACTCTGACCTACTCCGTACGTCGCACGAAGTACACGGAATGAACCAAACTGTAAAGTCGTGTTTCGTATCAAGCCGAGAAACACACCAAAGGAAGGGCAAAGCACCAATCTGCAACACTGGCGTTCCGGACGCTACATAAAAGAAACGACGCGCACACTTTTCCTGCTGCTGGGGGGTTGGAAATTTATTTTACCTCTCCGGCGGCGAGATTGGCCTTTAACTTGTGGCCATGGCCATGGCCAGGTTCGTTGGAGTCGAAGGCGGTTGCGTCGGACATCGCACGACCATGACGACATGAGTGCTGTTTGGCGAGCAACGTTCCTGGGAAAACGGCGCAAATCTCGTATGGATTCGGGACCGCGACCTTGCCAGGCCATGTATTGCCGACCACGGTTTGTTTGAGAAATTATCACGGGGAGTTGTTAAATGTCGGACATTTCCTTCTTTTATTGCCCTGTTTTCGTCGTATTTCAACTCGCACTCTGTAGTTTTCAATTGCCCCTTTGTGTGATTTGTTTCGGTGCGTTGCAGTTTCAAGCTCTTTTTAATACGTCGCACACCGACGACCACAGAAGCACAGTACACATCGCAGGAGAGGACATTTGCAGTCACAACGTAATATTTATCAGATCGAGAGTCGTTTTGGTGCGATCCAAGAACACATGACGCGCGAGGTGATGTAAACAACTATGAAAGTAGCCGCATAGAATTTGGTTAAAACAAGCCCGGCTCGTGGTCGTACAAATGGCACAAAAACACGACATTTTACTACCGTCTTTGGCATCTGTACGACATGTGATGTTTGTCCGACTTTGTTATCGTTGCCCAATATATGTGTGCAAACGCGCACAGTAAAATAATGTCCACCGTTGTAAAGGTGAAGAACAGCATTTGCTTTGCGCTGCCCTCCTTTTTCGAAATCGTTTTCTCGCTCCCCGCCTTTTGCCTTTTCTACTCCGTCGAACCCCCCAGAGAGTCATATATGTAGGTATATGCAGTCACATCATGAAAACAGACAAAAAAAGAAAAGAAAAGTAGGGCTACAAATCAACCAAGAATCAAATCCATCGCGAGATAGCAAGAAACGGGAATGAAAACAGAGCAAAACATAAAATAGAGAAAAATTGCAACAGCATATGGCTAAAACGGCAGTCCCTGTACAACCCGGAAAAAGTCGTGGTGACTATTTATTCCGCCACATTAAAGAGGCCTGCAACCCCTTCTAGGTCAGGACTGCCACGGCCGCCATCACCCATTCGTGAGCCGGCTTCGTTGTTGGAAGCCGTGCCACCGCCGGTTGTCGACGGAGCCGTCATGAACTCCTGCGCCATCTTGCTGCGCTGGGTTGACTTTCTTGTTGCAGGCCGGAACGAGTCGCGTTTGAGCCCGCCTGTCTTGCTGAGCTTACCCATCTCAGCGACGCTGACGCCTTTCAGGTCCTTGAGCAGATCCAAAACCAGTGCACGTTGTTGACGCGCTTGCATGCCTGCCCGGCAAATCTGTTCAATGGCAAAGTCCACATCGCCCGCCTTCATGTTCGGTAGTGATAACAGCACCTGCCGTGGTGTTGCTGTAATTGGGCAGTAGTGGCACAATATGGACGCAATCAGAGAGCCAAGTTCTCGGTGTTGGTCCACAAAGTATGGTTCATGCAGCGACAAAATGCAGCTCTTTAAAACCTCAGACGAAAGGTACTCGCGGACTGCTGCCGATGTCTCTGCTGGTACAGGGAATGGGTCCGGTGCACGCGCTCCTGTTGTCGACCCTGTCCGGTTTCGGCTGCCGTTTGCGTTGTCATCCCCAGATGTAGGTGGCACTGGGAGCGCAGGCGGAGGCAAAGATTCTGGCGACCCAGGGTCTACCACTACAAATTCGCTGATGATGGTCCGTAGGACGCGAAGCACGATGCTGCAGCAACGGCCATCGTGGATGCGAATAGCGTGATTGCAGAACACCAACAGGGGCTCAACCAGACTTGTATTCATAAGGCAAAACCGCCGCAGAGTCGGATATTTGGCCTCTGCGTTGGCGGGCTCCGGAGACGAATCTTGCTGCAACAAGACTGTACATAAAATGTTAGCGCCTCTGACTCCTGTTCATCTTGGAAGAGGTACTACCTTGCTTACCGTTCACTCTCGTAGGATCCAAGAAATCGGCCATCATGATCACCGCACAGTAGCCGAACTGCCGCAAAATACTCTCGGCTTTCATCTCCTCGGTAAGCCCGTCGCCATCTGTCTTGATCTCTTGCTGCTGGTCAATCCGGCCCCATTCTTGTACCAGCTTGGATGATGTCTGCTGGAAACACAAAGAAATCAAAGGCGGTAGAAACTGCCCGCGGAACTCCACAGGGCAGTTGTCCACTAGGAATCGAACTAGGTTCAGCAGCCCGATAATCTGATGAGGAGGCAAGAACAGTGCGTTGCCAAATAATGCTCGCGCAAGCGGTTCTGGGAGGCCGTCGAAACTGTAGAACTGGACACTGAACCGACTGAGATTGCAGAGGATAGAGTAGGCCGTTTCTCGCACGTAGCGGACAGTGGAGCGAATGGAGGATGCAAGGCCTTCCATTGTACCTTTCCTCTTCATGACTCGTGCGTAGAAGTCGTCTTTGCTTCCCTCAGAGATGCCGGATTGCCAAAATCTATCCGTAAGGAGACGACCAACTGACGATCGCATCTCCTCTGGAAGCAGCGTCCAGCTACTTTGGTTATGTGAAGCATGGCCATAGTCCAAAAACTCTAGAAGCCTCGTCAGAATTAGCGGCACCGCGTCTTGCCACAAGACAATAGACGCTTGAAATGCCTCAGAGTGACGGTCAATGCGCTCTACAGAAGCGTTCAGAAACGTCTTGGTCGACCGCAGTGGCAAAAGCGTTTGGCGCAGCTCAAGATCTGCCTGTAGTGCCAACCCCTCTCCATCTAGTTCAATTAAACCCCAATCAGCCACTTGGTCGACGCGGTTGCGTGCGATATATAGTTGCGCCTTATCGAGCCCGACCAGTTCCGCAAAATTGCTAAACGACGATAAGGCACGCTCTAGCTCTGGTGTTTGCCACTGTGCTTTCACAGGCTCTAGAAAGGGCCGGAGTCTTTGCACACGCGTGGTATGGTCAATTTGGCTGGTGCGGTGAAGGATAAGGAACAAAAAGCTTTGGTACGCAACCTGCCGTTTCTCATCAAGAGTTCCGGAGGCGATCAGCTCTTTGACCTTGCTTTCAAGTTGGTAGTACACGCTCAATAGATGGTCAGGCTGCTTCGTGGCTAGGCGTTGTAGCTCTACCATGCTTTCGGACTGGAGCTCCTTGATTGCATCGTTGAAAGCGCGGTGTTCTGGCTCCTTTGGGCTGGGCCATGTCAAGAGGATGTGCTCTAGAACTTTGAGCATAAAACTCGGGTAGCTGTCAAGAGCGGTGATAGAGAAGGCGACCAGCAGCTGCAAAATGCGTTTTCGGATGCAAGGGTCCTCGATCGTCAGGTCCGCTATGCGGTTGCACCAGGCCTCAAACTCGGCCTCGAGAACCTCACGCTGCCGTTGTTTCTGTGAGAACCAATTAGCTACAAGCCAGAAAATCGGTAGGTTTTGCCTTCAATATCATGTCTTACCTCGGCCGGGTCGTCCTTCGAATGTGTTGAAGACCTCCACTTCATATAGCCTTTTAAAGCGGCTTCGACTACAGTAAAATGTGCATCAACGCGTAGAACTGGCATCGAGTTCTTGTTATAATTGGCGACTGCAGGTGTGATTAGAAATTGGCCATGTCTGGAAGTAATGGAGTCCATTTTGCAAGCACAATGGCAGGAAACATTGCATACCTTTGAACTCCTGGCCATCTTCATACAGATGATGGAGGACATTCTCAGCCTGTGCGAATATGTGGTGGAAAGCGTCAAGTAGTTTCAGTTGCACAATAGCCTCGATGATCTGTGAGCTGTATCGCCGGTAGTTACCGAGAAAAGCATGGCGCTCAGGAATGGTGTCCGTGTCTTCGAGGAGAAAGAGGTACGAGGGATCTTGAGTGTCTTCCGGTAGACTCTCGTAGCGGATAAGTCTTGAGCTGCAGACCTCAAGAAGAGGGCCGATGAGAGACGTGTTTGCAATAAGAGGTCCAACATTCCGATGGGCAAGTAGGCGCGTCCATGTCACCAGCACGGGGATGGAGACCACGAGGCTCTGACTCTGGACAACTTCAAGAAGAAATTCGACAAATCGTTGAACATCCACGCCCGCTGGCAGGTTGTGGAAACGTCGATCCAGGTAGTTTCCGAGACACGAAAGCATCTAGAAACAGCACATTAGCATGACACACCATGGGTGCAAATGCACGCTGAAAACAAGAATTTGTTTACCTCAGAGAACTTTTTGGCAAACTGGTATTTGTCATCGTCGATATCCTCGACGTCGACCTTGGACCATTCGAATAGGCGGTGGTACAGGTCGACATATTTACTGTCGTACATTGGTACCACCAACGCGACGAATTCCTCTTCGGTGAAGTGATTCCGTGAGTAAAGCGCATGAAACACCTCAAGTGCGGCCTTCTGGACAGAGACGTGCGGTGCGGCTAAGCTCTCACACAGTGTTGGCACACACTGGCAGGCGATGACGGCCTTGGGGATTGCCCAGGGCAGGAGAGATGTAAGGACGGCAAGGGCGCGGACGGCACACGAGCGGGCATCGTCGTTGGACTGGACATCAGCAGAGTTGCAGACACTCAACAATTCTGTAACGCGCAGCAGCCAACCCTCTTCACCGGCTCGGACATTCGGCGTAGTGGCGCGGTTCGGGAAACAGTCGTTGAGAATGGCAGCAGGCGTGAAAATATCCACACAGGATTTGCTCAGCACACCCTCGCGCAGCGCTACGACGGCATCGTCGCCGTTGAATACCTCATCGGACAGCGTCTCCAAAATATAGAGGACGAGCTCCCTGTGGACATTGTCGCCTCCCTGTTTGGCTTGCCAAAGGCTCAGCATCTGGGTGTCCATATCCATCCATTCTCCTGCCCAGGACCGTTTGGCCACTTCGACCCACAGCAGACCGATTTTGTTGCGCAAGTACGACGCATCGGTTCGGGACACATTCTCTGCGAGCTGCAGCACCCATCGGCGAATCCAGGCTGCCTGGTCGGCTGAAAAGAGGGCCCACTTGTGCTTAATGGAGTGTTCAAGCATCGACAAGCCGAAATGCCGGACCACCGACGAGTTCGACGGGTTGGCGGCAAGGGTGAAGCCCACGGACGGCGCCTGTACAGCGTCCTTGACAACTTCGAGGTGCTTTTGAGCCTCCTGGCGAGCCTGGTTCGTGGACTGGGGGTTGTAGATCAGCTCGAGAGCGCTGGTGATCTTGGGCAGCAGCACCTCTTCGGGTTCGCTGAGAGTATTGGTGGCGGTGGCGGGCTCCGCGCTTCCGTTGCCAAAGTGGTCCGCCATTGCTGCTTCAGGACGTTGAGACAACAGCCGGACCACTGTTTGCGTCGCCAGGTTTTTCGTTCAGCCGGAGAAGTCACACCAGCCAGGCTAGGTAAGATCGGTCGGTCGCACGCAGTCAGCGGCACCCGTAAAGCCCAGCGGGCACAGCAGGAGAACCGGCTGGGAGGAAGGGCTGTCGATGTAGGAGGAGTAGGTCACGGAGGTCGAATGTTGAGAGTTTATGAAGGAAGGCCTTGCTAGACTTTGTCGGAGGCAAAATAGAAACGGCGTTGAATGCAAGGGGACTGGATCTGTCAGATGGCTCTTCGCGTGCTTGGGACAAACGGAATTTCGAGAGCGCGAAACAATAAACGCAAGAGGGAAAACAGTTAGCAGAAACGAATGTGGATCGGGTTACAAACAAACGCAGCCTAGAAAAACTGTGCGAGGGAGAATGTCATAGCAAAAAAAGAAAAAGAGCGTTAAGAGGAGCAATTTTCTGTGTTGGGGAGACGAGAAGGATCAGAGACATCGGTGAAAACGAGAGACATCACGCTTGCATGCAGCAAAAACCTATTACCAAAGCAGAAGGCTTGAAGAAAAGGGCGGGCTTCGTTTCAACAGGGAAAAGGCAGGCTCAGGCACGGCGGAGAAAAAGTCAAAGAGCGGCCATTGGAGGGGCAAGCTGGGGCCGTAGAACGCTCGCTGGGACTGCGCGTTGCGCAAGCTGTTCAGCGCGTTCTTAGGGGACATCACGCAGCTTACATGATTGGCTGGCAATAGGCTGTAGTTTAGGGACCTGTGTTTGCTTCAGCGCCTAGCATAAGCCGCGGGGACCACCATGCCGAGACCACCCTGACCCTGGGACAGGCAAGGTATTAATTCGCCACACTAGCACACTTAGGGGCTGTGGCTGTCCTTATTACTCTCCCGGGACAGGACGGAGCACGATGTGCATAATTACTTCATATCTTTACATCGGACAAGGCCCGGTCCGGAGACGGAGCTTCCTCTTTCGTCATGCGGTGACAGTACCGCCAGTTACACGGTTCTTTCTGTCTTGCAGCACGACCTTGGCGTATGCCTGGCCAGCAGCTTTTACTAGTTCGGCCACTTAGGGTCCTAGTCCAAGCACAAGGCTGCCCGTCCGAATCCGGCCGTCACAGCCTCGCATTACACCCCAAAACGCGAAACGCGAAACCACGAAAACACGGTGTAGTCAGTCCAAGTTGTGGTATGTCACGGGGTAAAATCGTGGTAAAAATAAATAAGCAATTAGGTGCAACTCATGTTTTAACTGAGGCAACACCAGCCAGCAAGGGCATGTACCATGCCAGAGCTGAAAATGCAATGGATAAAGCCAAAAGGACCAGGTGGCTACCAATTAATTCAATACAAGTTGAAAGGCGCAAGTCCAGCTTTGATTAATTATCGGATCCGATGGTTCTGATGTGCTTGTTGGAACTGATACATGAGACCCAAAACGCCCACGTCGGCGTCATCGTCTACCCCGCTGTTCTCCCGCGAGAGCCCGGTAGGTGGCGATGTTTGCCAAGTCGACTCATCCAGCATTCCGGGTCCGCTTTGAAGTTCTCCGCTGCTGGATTGTGCTTGTGGAGGTGGCTGGAATGGCTCATTGTCGCGGAATGCGCCGTCCCGGTGGCCCGCACCACCACCGCCACCGATCACGCTGCCTGGCGCTACGCGGCTGTCTTCCATTGCCGGCTCCTCCACAATGTAGCTCTCGCCGGTTCCACCTGCGCTGTAACGGCCAACACCACCGCCAGGTATTCTCGGCCGATGCATGCTGCGATTTGCATACGGAATCGTCGATGGCTGGTGGTGCGGATCCAACAATATGGATGCCATCGGGGACGGCTGGGCCATAGATGAGGGGCCAAAGCGAGGCGTGCGTGTGAGTGACGCATGCGTAGCGCTAGGCAAGGCACCACCGGCTCCCGTGGTTCCCGAGCCCCTGTGTCGGATACGGGAATTTTGCATATCGGCTGCAAGTGTTGGCGAGTTCAGACCAGGGAAAGCGGGGGGTGGGTAAAATTGAGTGTGATAATGGCGCCCTCCTCCAGGAGGGTGATGACCTGGGATACCCGTTTTCGGATTGATCACGTAGTTGTCCAAGAACCCGTAGTACGAAGCTGCCATCTTGCCGTGTTTAGTGGAGTAGTAATCATCTCGGACATCACCGCCTCCTGTACCCAGAGGGTCCGGCTGCAGCGATTGCTGCTCCTGGCGTTTGGGGTTGCTAGCCCCCATGCCCTTGTTAAAATCAAACACAGCAAACGAGCAGACGTAGCCTAGTCCATCGACATGAATTGTAAACTCGCGGAAAAAGTCAATGATCTGGTCGCTGGATCGAGGAAGACTGGTGAACAGAATAAGTGGTGTAAAGAAGATACTCAGGATCTCCTCAAAGAAAATCTTGATCTTGATCTGGTATAATTCGGAGAATTCGACCTTCACATCGAAACTGTGCAGCCGCCCCTTCCAGTGGTCAGGTTCATAGTGTGTATATTCGATAACGTTGCGCAGCGCATATTCAGGGTCGAACACGCTATTGTCTTCGGTAATCATACCACGGGCAGTTGCCCATACCGTGGCAAAAATACCCACATAAAAGAGGACAGTGCGATCGTGCGTGATCTCGAACCCCAGAAACAACTCCGGGTCAACCAGCGAGGCAATGGCCAGAACGGTCATAACGGCTCCTGCAATAAAGGCCACAGTCTTGGCCACTTGTTCTGTCTTTCTCTTGGGGAACTGGTCTAGATACCGTGTCGCAAAAGGATACGACATGTTTAGCCTTTCCTCGAAAAGATGTTCGAGTTCGTTGAACTCGCGGAATTTCCATTCCGCCAGCGGTGTATACGCTCGTGCACCGAGTGCCGAAGGGTTCTTTTGATATTCCTACAGAAAATTCTAGTTACTGCATGTCCAGGTTCAAGTTCAAGTTTTAAAAAAGAAAACGGCATAGAGAAGAAGAAGAAGGGGGGGGGGGGGGTTAAGGCGTACATTATAGTAAGTCAGAAAGTAAACGACAACCAGGTAGCAAGCGACGAATGGTGCTAAAAGAAGGTTCATGAAGCCGGCAAAGAGAAATCGGGACTTTAGCATGGTGCTTAGCTGGCTGCGGCGATTGGACTTGAGGAACTCTTGGTTGACCTGGCCCCGCTCGTCGAATACGAAGTCGAGAACTCCAAACCACAACGTCCACTCGAGCGTTCGTGTCAAAAATTGCTTGTTTCGCAGAAACGGGAGTGGAACGGACAGGTCGAGGATATCTTTGTTGAAGAGGGCAATTAGGTAGTTCTCTCGCCGCATCAGCCGGTTCGCGATGTCGTGAGCGTCGAGGCGCTCCTTGGACTGGCTACCGATCCATTCGCGCTGCAATCGCGTCATATTCGTCGCTGTCTTTGGGTTTTGGTCTCGCAGCGCCATGACTTTGACCACAACGTCTTGCCATGACACAGTCTGCATGTCGTGCTCGGGGATTTGAAGCAGGTGCTCAAAGAAGTCGCGTAGGTTTAACAATCGCCGGACATCAAAGATAAAAAACTGCACTGTTTTCCAAATGAAATAGAAGGCGAACAGCCACAGACCAAAATTCCAAATCCAGGACATATTTTTCGTGCAATGCGGTATCAAAATCTGGTCCATCCGTGTGCTGCCACGAATCTTTGAATAGTCCACGCACTGCGTCAAAAACGTAAGGAAAACAGCCACAAAAGCAACATTACTAGCAGCGAGTTAGCAATTGTACGTGTTGGATAAGAAAGTGTAGACAACGTAGCAGGATGTAGATGTGCTGGGACACATACACAAGATGCAGCAATCGTGCAAGGAGAATACAACGAATACCACTGTCGCGGTAATAATCGTACACATCGCGTATAAAGTTGTCAAGATTCGAAACGTTGACCCATCTCCACATGGCTCGATCGTAGGCTGTGCTTTTTTGGTGCCCGCGGCCACCTGACGAGAAGAAATACGACAACAACGCATTCCCTGGTTGACTGCCGGCAGCCTGTGCCATCCTCCCACTCACGGGACCGGGCAGCTCGCCGTACATTCCTCCCGAACTGCCACCAACACCGTTTGTGTCGTTTCCATATGGTTGCTGATGTTTCTTTGTGGCTTCCCACTGCGCGCGAATCTTCTTCGTGGCAGGCCCTGGGATGGGTCTGCCTGGCCCACGAGAACGGCGGTCGGACGGATGCAATCGTAGAGGCGTTGCTTTAAGCATTGGCGGGAACGGATCGGCGCCGGGACCTTGTGGTTCGACGAGTAGAGAATCGGGAACGTCGTCGTCGTCTGCGTCATCGTCACCCCAGCGAGAGTGCGAGGTGTTTCCGTGGCCGCGCCGCCCTCTATTCGCCGCAGACCATTTCCCTGTACCCGCCTCCGAATAAGCTGCCGCCGCCGCTGCCGCTGATGTAGCTGCGCCACCAGCAATCGTTCCGACTGCGGCACTCTCGATTGTTGCCCGGCTAGCATCGGCCCCGAGGCCGTCGGCGTGTTCTAGGTCGTAGTCCTGAAACTGCTCGTTCAAGTTCTCTTCATCAAGCGCTAGCTCCGCACGCTCTTCAACGTCATGGCCTTCTGTTTCGGCCTCGTTCTGGCCACCGTCATCGCCAGATCGGAGGCTTTCATAAAACGAGCGCCGGGCTCGGCCCGTAGTCGAGTTAAGCCGAGAGAAAATATTGGAGGCCATCGTTGTGCAATGCTTCCTGTGGGAAATAGGTGTCGTTGGAGGGCACGTGGATACCAGTTATCGCGGGCAGCTGCCACAGGGACAAGCTCATCCGATGCTCGATGGAGTCTTTGCCTGCATGCTCGAAAGGCTCTGGCTAGGGACAGAAGCAAATGGGATAGCTTTGGTAGACGTGTATTGTGGATTATATAGTTCGCCGATGAGATACCACCTCGATAATTTGGAAGATTAAACCTCGAAAATTAGCTCTCGATAAAGCTGGTCATGTGTATAGTGAGTGTGCTGCCTTGAGCAGACGACGAGGCTGGTTTGCGATGTGGCAAGTGACCCTCTACATCAGCCTAGCTACCTCCACAGCTGGGAGGTGGCACAGGACTGATAGCAGGTATGACCCAGCAATGGCAGATTATGTAACGCCGGGCTGTCGCGTTCGACAGTGAATTTAGTGAATGACCAAAAAATGGATGCATTATTGTGTAGGTATTTGGAATCTAAGCCTAAGTCCACTTGGTTTTATCCTCGTAGCTCGTAAATATCGTGTCACGTGAATTGGTCACATGTATTCCCGTGACTCCCCTTCTTTCTGACTCAGCTGAGGAAATGACGTCGGTTTGCTTGCAAGACTAGTTGCGGCAGGCGGTGAGGAGTTGGTTCCACAGGAGAGCTATCCGTCAGGTACTTACGCGCCACCTGGACTCTTTGAACCACTCCAATTGCTGGAGAAGTTGTAAAATAAACCCAACCGGCAGTGCATCAGGGGTCGTCAGCGTCGTACAAATAACGCGGCAAATTATCACGACATTCCTAAGAGCTGGCTGGAGAGCCAGCCTCGGGACGAAACCAAACGAGAAGCAGAGGAACTCACAAAGGACCTCCTTACTCTTCTTCTGATCTGCGCCATCGGAGTCGTCTGCACCTCCTGAGCATATCCATCTAGAAATGTGCCTACCATACGTTACTCTCGATTGAACATGGCATCGGGACCACCTCGTCCGCTGGAACTGGGCTTGCCAGACAGCCTGAACATTCCGACTGTGGGAGGCTCAGCCTCCACGGACCTTCTGTCACTGCGCATACCGTCAGCCTCCCTTGCGAAAGGGCTCAACAACCCTCTTACATCAAAAGTCACCAGCGTCTTGTCGGCGTCATATACAAATGCAGACTTCCGAGATTCATTAGCGCTGCTCGACGACCGGGGGGTGCACAACACTGCTGAAACGCGGCGGCGTATGCGACTTGATATCCAGAAAGAAGTCATCGACAGCAATGGCGAGGTGATTGCCGAGTTTGGCCGCGTGGCTGAGGTGAGTGCCATGAATTTATTATTTTGTATTTTTATAGCCTCTTCGGCGTCCTCTATTTACATCATGCGACGAAGCAAAGTCAGAACCAGCTAATAAGCAATAGCAACTTCGCCGGATAGGAGGCACCATTGACAAACTCAACAAGACTTACGATGCAATGAAAACAGAAATTAGTTCTGCTCACAGTGTAACGGATCCCGTCTTAGAAGAGGCGTCTGCACTGATCGGTCAGCGCCGCAATATTGAGACTCAGCGCCGGCTACTCACTGCTTTTGTCAGCCACTTCGTGCTCAGTGAAGACGAAATTGCCGTTTTGACACAGACTGTAGAGCCTGTCGATGACCCCTTTTTTGCCGTTTTGAAGAAAGCCAAAAAGATTCTCAAGGACTGTGAGGTGCTGCTTGGTTTCGAGGGCAACCAGTCTCTCGGCTCCGAGATCATGGGACAGACTTCCAAGAACATCAATAACGGCTACCAAAAGCTTTACAAGTGGGTGCAGCGCGAATTCAAAAACCTCAATCTTGAGAACCACCAGATTGGCGCAACAATGAGCCGGGCGTTGCGTGTCCTCGCCGAGCGACCGTCACTGTTCCAGAGCTGCCTTGACTTGTTTTCCGAGGCCCGTGAGAGTATCTTGTCGGATGCATTTTTTGTTGCACTTACAGGCAGCGACGAGTCCAGTAAAAAGAACAGCGACAGCAGTGGCCGTCACGGCGTGAAGCCGATTGAGATGGCCGCCCACGATCCTTTACGCTACGCTGGTGACATGCTGGCCTGGACTCATTCGGCCACGGTTAGTGAACGCGAGGCGCTTGAGTCATTGTTTGTGGCCGATGGTGAGCTCGCCCGTGGCCTCAAGGAAGGGCATGAAAACGAAGTGTGGCATCTTGCGGATGACGAGGGCGATGAGGGTACGGACGTTTTCGATCCGGTCAAAGCCCTCAACGAGCTAGTTGACCGTGACATGGCCGGTGTCGCTCGTCTCCTGCGGCAGCGTACGCAACAAGTTATCCAGACAAACGAAGATACTATCTTGGCTTTCAAACTGGCCAATCTCTTGAACTTTTACTACCTCACCTTTGCGAAGCTCCTTAGCAGAGGCGACGGGGGCGGCGCCAATGGCAGTGTCAGCGGACAAGGCAGGAGGGAAGGTGACAGTGGCGATTCAAGTCTTGTCGAAACGCTGGGCGGCCTCGAAACCGAAGCTTTGCGCCACTTCCGTTCGCTCGTCCGTGATCGCGTGGCCACGCTGCACGGCGAGTTCGCACACGCCCCGTCCGACTCGGCACAGCCCGAGTTCCTTCAAGACAGCCTTGAACAGCTTGTCGCAATTATGAAAACCTACGATACGTCCCTGGCGTCCCCCGACAGCCGCGAGTCGGGCTTCGCACCCATTTTAACTGAGGCCCTTGACCCTTTCCTCAGCGGCTGTGAAGAGATGGCTGCGAAGGCTGCGTCGCCTGTAGACAGCCTGATATTCATGATCAATTGCCTATCAGCTGCCCGCGAGACGTTGTCGACATACGATTTCACCAGCACCCGCGTTTCACAGCTGCAGTCGGCCATTGACAACAAAGCGGCAGCGCTTGCCGACAACCAGTACGGATTCTTCTGTGAACAATCAGGCGTGGAAGCTCTCTTCGGCGCCCTTGGACCACTCGCGCCCGACAGCAAGACCGATTTACAAAAAGCAGTCAAACTCGACTTGCTGCAACCACAGGCTCTTACATTGGCGAGCCAACGCCTTGACGACTTCCTGCCGTCTGCCTTGATGGACGCAGTCGAGAACCTGAAGCCACTTCAAGACCCTCGACTGGCTCGACAGCTGACCGAAGAAGCTGCCGAAAAGTTCTGCGTCAATTTTGAACACGTGGAGGCGATTCTCGACGCTGCGGATGAGATGGTGTTGGATGGGAACGCAGAAAAAAATCCTGAAACAACGCTGCGTGACCTGTTTCCACGGACGACACTCGAGATACGCGTGTTACTATCATGATGTAGACGAATTGGGGGAATCGACGTTCCAAGGGCATGCTGGCATGTCCTCTGATGGTTTGGGTAGATAAGTTAAAAAAAGAGACGTGCCCTCAATATGGCAGCATACAGAGCGCAAATCGCGGAACATAAGCAAATAAACAAAGTCCGCTGGTCAATTACCAGCGTGGCAAAATTTTGGTCGCAATCGGAATCGCCCAATCGAACCAAAACCGGCGCCAGTACACAAGTTCGCCGACTCTCGTCTGCCTAGAGGCCGGCCACCACGCGAAAATACCGCTCATGTACATTATTATGCTAGTAACCGAGTTGCTTACCGATGCTAATGTCGAAACATCAGAAACAATACGTCACTGATGCCCCGCCTTCCCTAGAGACTGAGAAGGCGCCCGCCCCACAAAACAGAATTACTACACTCAGCCAGCCTTGCCAAATGCCTTCTTCTGGGCATTAGCGCTCTTCAGCGGCCACAGTGGTGTCGTAGCAGCGGGAGTGCCCTCATTTCCAGCGGTAGGTCACATCCACACACTCCTGAACAGGGACAAATGTGACCCAACTCAGTACATTTCAGTACTCACTGACCTCACATGGAGAAGCCCATCTACATGCAATCTTTCTCCAACCTTTGCTTCTCTCCATTATCGCCTTCCTCGACTCTCAGCCGCATCCAAACGGCTCGGCCACATTCTGCTTGCCATTGCATCTGCGAATTTTCAATTGCCGTCAGTGTTGTTTCGCTGGCATTCTATCGCTCCACTTCGTCACGTTTTTTTCCCTCGAAAAATCAGCGGCCCTCACCAAAATCGAATTTTGAACCATTAACTTGTACGGCACGCGATACATCACGGCACTTGTCCGCCGTCGCCTGTGATTCCATTCTCACCTTGGCTGCATTATTTTGGCTTTCTGGCGACATCACATGCTTTTAGGAGCAGCCAGGGCAGCAAGATGCTGCAAAGCGGGACCGCGGCGTCCAGCCTGCAGAAGATCTATGAAGAGGGCTACTTGACATGCTCGACCGCGGTCTACTATGAAGGACAGGTACGTGATGGTTTCCTTCGAGCACGATATGTCGGCTTTAGTACTCCCTGCTGACTCTTCTAGGGAAACGAAGAGGAGGCTATGCGGTGCTGGAAAGCTGCCGTCCAACAGATCCAGCACCAGCAAGCCAACGGCAATATCCCTGAATATGCGGCGTTGACTGAAACAGAAAAGGCTCTGTCAGCCAGCTTGCGAGAGCTGGAATACCAGGCCCAGGAACGGATCGACTTGTTGGAAGCACTCAAGCAATCGCGACGTGCCGACCCTTTTCAGGATCCGCCCAGGTCTTACTCTAACAACTCTGTCAACGGCCAAAACGGCCACAACAGCTCCAGCAGCTACAACAATTACAACAGCGGCTACAACGGGAACAGTGGCACGAGTAACAACATTGGCTACGATAGCTACGGCGGTTACAGTTCTTACGGCGAGGGTCCAAGCCAGACATCCCCATCAACCAACAGCGGCTATATCGGCGGCGGCACGATTCCCGCTATCACCTACAGCGAGCTGTCCCGGCCAGAGCTGTCCCGTCCTGCTCCTCCGGTGCCACCCCGGATATCGCCGTCTGGTTCTCGAACAACAGCATATGATTCGGGAAGAGCAGTGACGGGAACACCTATCCCATCCTTGCAGGACGCCGGCGGCAGCAGCAGCAGCAGCAACGGCACACAGCCGCCAATTGACTCACTTACAACTACGAACGCCAATCACGACGTGGAGTCCTCTAATACTAGCAGACAACCGCTATCAAAACGCTCATCCCGGTCACCAAACAAAGACAGACAACATACCTTGCGGCCGACCCTTCGGTCTACGCCGAGTGACACGCCGGTGAAGAGCTCTCGTACGTCACGAATGGGCAGGTCAGCACCAAAACAAACGGCGGAGAGGCAGGGTGCTAGCAAGGCTGCTACCCTAGCCTGGAGTGCACTGGGACTTTCGTCGTACGGAAAATCCGAAAGCCCCCGAAAATCGTCTTCATCCACTGCCGACATTTCGACATCTAAGGCACAATCCATGCCGTCCTCATCCTTGCAAATGCCTAGCCGCAAACCCGTACGCGAATCCTCACCTAGCTTGAAGCCGGCACTACAGTGGGACAGCAATTCCAGACGCCTTGTTCCTCAACGTTCTATCCCCGAGCCCGCAGATGCGTCGCCTAACCACAGCAGCGCCGACCTTATTTCATTATCCGGCGACAACCGCCGGTCCGGAGAGTACGCCGGCTCGGCTAAACCACAGTCCCTCTCCTTGAACGCCGCGGCTAGTGCCTTGGGCCGGTCAATGCAGGTAACTGCCGACAGCGGTCGACCTGGCCGGCTGAACCGGTCTACGTCCAACCAACGTCCTTCTGTTGCAAGTGCGGCGTCCTCCAGCTTGGAGCGAGAAAACGATCTGTCTGCAAGACCCAGGTCGACAGGCCACACGCGCCTTCCAGGTTCCACTGGCACGACGAACCACTCAGCATTAGGGAACAGAATCGAAATCAGACGAAACGTACACTCGAGCTACGCTGCAAGTACGGCTGCATCTTCATCATCGCCGTCATTAGACAGAAGCGCGGCAGCAACCTCTGCACCGTCAATTTCGTCTCGAATGCCCGCAACAAGGAAGGATAAGGCGCCCGCAAGACAAGCGCAGGAAGTCTCCCACCTCCTGGCCGATGTACAGCTTGAACCATCGTCAAGCGATGATTCGGATAAGCTGGACGGGAACGACAGCAAGGGCAGTGAAGAGGACTGGGCAAAATTGCCATGGAAGAAGCGCAAACTGGCCATCCTGAAGAGTCTCCCGTCTGGTGTCGATGACGAAGCCGCCAAGCAAATTCTCAATGAAATCGTTGTGCAAGGAGACGTTGTCCATTGGAGCGACATTGCGGGACTAGAGCCAGCGAAAAAGGCACTGCGAGAAGTCGTCGTGTACCCCTTCCTGCGTCCAGATCTGTTCATGGGGCTTCGCGAACCAGCCACTGGCATGCTTCTTTTTGGACCCCCTGGTACTGGTAAAACTATGCTGGCACGTGCTGTAGCTACCGAATCGCGCTCCACGTTTTTCTCTATCTCGGCAAGCAGTCTTACGAGCAAGTACCTAGGCGAGTCGGAGAAGTTAGTTCGCGCTCTATTTTCCTTGGCCAAGATGTTAGCACCGAGTATCATCTTTGTCGACGAGATTGACAGCATTCTCTCTCAACGATCTGGCTCCGGGGAGCACGAGGCTACACGGCGCATTAAGACCGAGTTCTTAATCCAATGGAGCGACCTCCAGCGTGCCGCGGCCGGACGTGAAGACAAGGATGCATCTGACAAAGATAGCCGCAAGGGAGACGCCAGCCGCGTCCTCGTTCTGGCGGCCACCAACTTACCGTGGGCCATTGACGAAGCAGCCCGGCGGCGCTTTGTGCGGCGCCAGTACATTCCGCTCCCCGAGACCGAGACAAGAGCGGTCCAGCTTCGTACACTTCTGGGTCAACAAAAGCACAGCTTGACGGAACCGGACATCCAACGACTTGTGGAGCTGACAGACGGTAAGTTTCTCGGCATGGCAAGCCTGTGCACGCTGTCTAATGACAAGCATTGCTAACTACCTTGTTTAGGTTTCTCGGGTTCGGATATCACGGCGTTGGCCAAGGATGCCGCCATGGGTCCCCTACGCTCTCTTGGTGATGCGCTTTTGATGACAAAAATGGATGAGATTCGGGGTATGGAAATATCCGACTTTGAATCAAGCCTGGTGACCATCCGTCCAAGTGTGAGCAAGTCGGGCCTCAAGGAATACGAGGACTGGGCGCGTGAGTACGGTGAGCGTGGTGGCTGAGTCGGCGCATTTATTTACAGACACTCTGCAATTTCATACAATACGCACATGCATACCTGCGCTGGCTTGACGTATTTGCCTCTTTGCTACCGAAACTATTTCTTTGCTTCTTGTTTTTGTTATTATCTGTTTTGTTGCTTTTCACCTTGTCTATTTGGCTTTCTTCCGTTTGTTGTCATCAACCCACTGCTATGGGGTTTTGTTCGCGGGTGTTATTGCGGTTGCGCGTATTATCTCACGGCAAACCTGGTGGTGACTGTTTTTTTCTCCTGGTTTTTTCGATAAGTTGCAAGTTTGGTAACATTGAGAAGTATAGGCCTCGGCAGTAAATAGAAATGTGAAATATGTGTACATAAAAATCAAGGTCGTGGTATCGTCCCTCCTGGCCAGACGTTTAATGTTCAAGTATGGCCGGATTTCCAAGCCCTTTCAATACCCGCCCTTATGCAATGTATTGTTACAACAGTTCGCTACATCTTCCTCTATGGCTGCCGTCAACGGTATGTGCCGGTCCAAAAGCGCCCTTATAAAGATGTGTCCCCCCGCATCTCGGCTTCTGCCTGTTTAACCGTCACTGCTTGCTCGGCGGCCTCGGCCTTCGCTTTCTTCTTTGCTAGCTTGCGCAGCGTCCGCCGAGAAGTGATTTCGTCCAGCTTTCGTGCCTCTTCGGCAGCCTTGATAAGAGATCGCCGCTCGTTCTTTGCCGCGCGCTTTGCTATTGCTTCTTCCCACCGCTGCTCCTCAGACGGCACCGGTGGGCGCTCGTCAATCGGGACGTGTGCCGGCGCAATAATGCGCTTGACTACATGGCGCTTGTTCTTTGACATGCGCCAGCCGGGTGAGATGGCGACCGCATCGCCGGTGCGGAGACTGTCGTTGGGGTCGTGGACCAGGTATGTTTCGGGTCGGTTGAAGAACTACGATTAAGTCAATTAGAGTCGTGGCCAGCCAGAGGAGAGAGGGCGGGCACAGAACACAGCTGCAACGCACCTTTTGAACCCGTTTGTTCCATACTTGGCCGCCGACACGGACCTTGACCGTCTTCTGCATCAGACCGGACGACACGACTATACCGTGCAGCTCGCGAAATGTCTTTTTCGCAGCTGCGACGAAATGTGTCGCCATGTTGTGTGCAGAGTAGGGATGTCGTGGATACCGACTGCAGCTGTTCGAAAGGACCAGGGTTGCGGTCGTCGTTTTCGTCGTCCAAGATGCCGGAAGCCGATTGTCAGTTGTACGCGACAACTGACAACGTTGAGAGTTGGCGATTTTTGAGCACTAGGGAAAAAATCTCCCTATAGCAGCTTAGTAAGCCGTTAGCGATTGAGGAGCCTCCTAGAATGGCCTGTCATTGGTCAATGTTGTTTGTATTGACTTTTTCTCTCTCAAAGTGTCGGCGGCATTTTAACAGTACCCAGACTCAACGAGAGCATGACTCCCTTCTTCTCGACTATTCTCAATTTTGTCATGAATAAATCCGTTCGCTTCTTTTTTATAATCAGGACTGATTTCAGCCCCTGCCTAATCCTCTCCCAGCTCAAGCCGAAAATGTTTCTTTTGGTTTATTTCTTATTTTTTTCTGGTCTTATATTGTTATAATTTTACTTCCTTTTCTTTTTCCTTTATTTTCTTTTTACGATGGGAATAATACTGAAGAGAGTGCGTGAAAAAAGAAAACAAGAATAAAAAGGAAACTAAGGAACAAACCATGCAATATTAAGTGTACAGTACCACATGGCACCAAGACATTCAGCACACTTCCATTACCGCCACAGTGAAAAACCCAGTCATACGCTTGCACAAGATAAAAAAAGTTTTTTGCGTGCCAAAGACGGAAGCTATGCAGCGAGCTACTATTTACATAGTTGTACCGCCCAATATGTCCGTGCTATACAGGTCCTTATGCACGGTCAATTTAAGTTGGACATATGACATGGTTTGTTTCAGACGGCAAAGATTCCACCCGAACCACCACACCGACAGGTCCTTGGACACTTGCAAGCAGACGTGTTTCAGAAGACGGAAGATCAAACGTCTCATCAAAACCTGCTCGTATTTGATATGTATGCCTCGACACCACTCTGCCATTCTTTTTGGCCTCTGGTCGCATCACTCTTGTGCGTTCCATGTTTTGTTCCGTTATCTTTTCGTGTAAAGGAAAAAGGCAGAAGCGTTCATATTTATATTTTCAATATTTTTCAACGCCCACAGACTGCGTATTCACCATCCTTTCACAGCCGATTATGTTACTAAGAGGCTACCGTTCTTGGCTTCACCAATATACCGACCTCACGTCGATGGTACTAAGGTGTAGTGAACCCCAAAAAGTCAAAAAAATAAGAATCAAAATTTCGCTGCAGGTACTGACACGCTTCTTACCGACTAAAACTGTCGGGAGCAGAGCTGCCGCATTAGCATACAACGGAAAGATAAATAACAAAAAAGGTAGGCAAACGATAAGACATGCGGAAACGGCAAATCCAAAATCGAGGAAAGATTCACACACAAAAAATAGTCCTTTTTAAATACTATTTTCTCACTTGAGAGAACAGCAATAAACCGTCCTGTGCACATCTAAAACAAGAAAAAAAAAGATTGGGGCGAAACACCCAGAAACGTTTTAGACATATACAAAGTTCATATGCCCCAAAAGAGTATTGGGAGTCCATTCCTGTTATGCCACGGTTCTTGCTTTAGGCGACGAATGTCCGGCGAGAAAAACGAGCCAGGCGCTTGGCGTTCTTGCCTCCATTGTTGTTGTTGTTGTTGTTCTTGTTGCCATTGTTGCCATTGTTGGCGTTGTTGGCGTTGTTGGCGTTGTTGTTGTTACCAGCAGCGGCAGTTGCGGCACCTTTGGCAGCGTCAGCGGTGGCAGTCAGAGCACCGGCGCCAAGGTTGACAGCGGACTGGGCAAGATCAGCAGCGGCCTTGCCCTTGTCACCATTATTAGCAGCAACGTTGGTGCTGCCGCCATTGCCAGAAACTGTGAACTTGGTGCAGTCATCTTGGGATCCGCGCTGGGCAACGGGCATGATCACAGGCTGATGGTTTGCGGACGACGTAAGAGTGCAGACGCGGAAGTTACCAGCGGGAAGACCACCAGCAACGACGGCAGCAAGGCCACCCTTGCCGTTTCCGGCATCGTTGATGCCCTTGAAAAACGCAAACTGGGTCGGGTCAGGCGGCGTCGAGGGGTTCAGGCTGTTGCCGATATCCTGGACGGTAACATGCGTATGGCCGACGACAATGCCGTTCTGCAGCTGCTGAGGAGCAGAGTAGTAAGTAGCATCGGCATTGGTAAAGGCACCAGCTTGCAGGTTGTTGACCTGCAGAGTGATGTTGAAGTCCTGGCCGGCTTGGATTGTCTGGCCGTTCTGGGGGAATGTGATGACCGTTGAGATCATCTGGTTCTTTGCCGGAATCTGGCCCATAACTGTTTGCGATTGTTAGATTACTTGGCGTACCTTTCGCATTCCATGGAATATTTCACGACAGACAAACATGGAACACATACCAATGCCGTTGCAGGATCCCGTGGTGATTTGGAGACCATTGGTCAAGGTCTGGCCTGCACAGAAGTTGATGAAGTTGTTCTGCGAGGTGCCTGATGCAGCCTGACCACTTTCGGCACCCAGGCCATTCTGACCATCAAAGAACGAGCCGGACTGAATAGCATTGGGCTGTAGAGTAGTGCTGTCAGCGCCGTTGTTGTTTGTGTTGGTGGCCGCGTTGTTATTGTTGTTGTTGTTGTTGTTGTTGTTGTTGTTGTTGTTGTTGTTGTTGTTCGCATTTGCAGCAGCAGAGCTAGCACTGGCGTCTGCGGAAGCAGTAGCGGTGCTCTTCGCGGCAGCTGCCGTGTTTGCATTGGCGCTGTTGTTACCACCGTCTTTGGCGTTGGCATTGTTGTTGTTGTTGCCGGTGTTGTTGCCGGCGTTGTTGGCTTTGGCACCGTTGTTACCTCCGTTGTTACCTCCGTTGTTCGCATTGGCGTTGGCACCGCTGCCACCGTTGTTCTGTTGGCCCTGCTTGGCGTTGTTGGTTTGGGCGCCGGCGTTGGCTACAGCATTGTTTCCACCGCCGTTGTTGTCGTTCTGAGCCGCAAGGGCCAGAGTGAGCAGCGTTGCCGCGTAGACTAGCTTCGCAGAAACCATTTTGTCTGACGTTGTTGATTGTCGGCTGGAAAGAGAATAAAAAGGCAAGTAAAATATAAAAAAAGGAGCGGCAACCTGTCCTGTCCCAAGTGGAAAACGAATTAAACTGTCCTTGTTAAAAGAGTGTAAGTGAAATGAGATCCACGGTCAACGTGATCTTCTCTTGACTGGCAAGGCTGAACAAGAAGCAGATAAAAGAGAGGACAGAGACAAGAAAAGAGAAGAAAAGAAGGAGAAAACAGTGCCAACAAAATACCGCGCTCTGGGGATGGAAGGGCTTATATTATAAAGAGACGAAGAAAAGAAAGAAACGAGAGAAGGCTTGGCTTCTCAAAAAGGTGGCTACGCCGGACTACTTATGTCTCTTGGCAATGCGGCATCAGAGCCTTGATGGACGTGGGGATCTCCAACATGACGGACGCAAAGCCTCGGGGGAGAAAAGTGACTCTTAGCTATTCTCAGCAGCCGGAAGTAGCAAGTGAAGGGTGTGTTTGAGAGGGTGTAGAAACCGAGAGACGCAGAACAGGGGCAAAGACACAGGGAAAAGCGTGGGCGATGGGTGGCAGAGGACACAAACGGTTGACGGCGAGCCCAGGGCATAGGAAATGTAGATCCCGCGGCCGCATTGGGAGGTTGAAACCGCATTTGAGGAAGTGCCTGTCGCAGGACCACGACAGGACGGAATGGGGACAAGAACCTATTTTGGGGCCACATGTCTTGTCTGAACACCTTCTTAAACTCTTTTTTGCCGGTCAGCGTTTGCTCCCCTTCTCATCTACCCTGGCAAGAATTATTCGACGCACAGGCTTTGCAAGACGCCTAATGTAAGGTCAAGTGGCCAGTGTTCGGTCAGCTCGCGCAGGTAGTCTGATAAAAGGGACGGCATCTTGTATCTTCCACAGATGCGTACAACTGGACACTCCGAGGACTGGTCGATATGGGAGTTTGAGTAGCTGAAAAGCTCCCTCGCCCCCCAACTCGTCAACCTGCAGCCTGCCTCATGTCATCTCGAGAACGGTGCCACCCACGCGCCCAGCTATCAAATGATTTCAGACGGTCGATTCAGATGAGGAATGGATGATATTTCTTACACTCCCCAGCATATGGTTTTTGGAGGGTGAAATTGCGCTCACAGTGCCTCTTCTCACTGATGTTTTTTCTTTTGCTAGAGATGCGCTCAACAGTCATCAGTGGTAGACAAGACAATGCGCTGTGCCGCTGGGTATCCTCGCTAGAGCCTACTCTTGGGCGACGAGGCCGTCGTTGAAAAGGCTACGCGAATGTCGCGCTTTGAATTGGAAGATTAAGGTAACTGGGCACAGAATTGGATACAGATAAAATCATACGGAGCGAAGACAAACGTCGTTGGCCAAAGACGCCGTTAGATTTGATTTGTTTTTAGAGGCTCTGCGTTAGCGCAGGTAATTCGGGGCCGTCTTGGCGCTGGAAGGTGCGAACGAGCACGTTAACGAAACAACATCTCCACAAATGAGGACAACACGGGCCAAGGAGTGGAAATGGCCTCAAGCCCCTGCCTGACTTTCTGGGAAGGAAGGAGGTACTTGACAACATGGGGGTACCTACATACACCGCTTTGATGGCAGAAGAAACAAAGTACCCCTGGAGCCCCTGTCAACGCACGCAACGAGCTGTCAATGGACAGGCACCACGCAGCATCACGAAACAGATCCTGTAAGAGACATGCAACGAGAGCGATACCGACGTAAACCAATATTTTCCGTCGGGTGGAAAGGGCACAGGCCAGCCGCCAGCACCATCGTCTCTTCCTTCTCAGCAATGGCTAGTTGTGACGGGGGTGCCATGAACGCTGCATTTCCAGACCAGAGGGTAGGACCTTCGGCCTTTTTGCGTCACTTCGGGGCTCGAAATGACGGCAGTGAGTTCTTTTGTGTTCGCTCGTCTTGGCAGATGCGCACATTATGATGCTCAGGGAAATCTCTGGGCTTGCGCGAACATGATGGGCGCTTGGCGGATGGGTGTCTCCCTCTCAGATCGATGAGAATGGATGTTCTCGTCTCGGCCTTTGGCTTGTTCTGCCGTTTGCTCGGCACGATGCGATGCGCAATGACCGACATGACGGACGGACATTCGGAGTCTACAGCCATCGTTTACACGATGTGTTAGCCGTGATGAACATTTGGCTCCGCGCTCTTTTCTTGATGTGAAGAAGAGGCTTTCATGCCGAAACAATAGGGCACGTTTTTGCGCAATAGAGTGCCACTTGTACGGAGCAATGTGGTGCCGCAGAGGTAGGCATGGAAGAGAACTGATGGAACACTCTTTAACAATGACCTTCGTGTGCTTGCTAAAACCATGCAACAGACCGCCTGGGCAAGTTTGAAGAAACTTGGTGGCTCGGTCCCAGCGGCAATCCCCTTGGCGAAACTTTCAAGAAACAAAATGCTGGTTAAGGGAAATGCCATATCCGGCTTGCAAGAGCTATTTCGATGGTCTTCTGCTAGGGTACTTCGATATGAGACGGCTCATTGTTACCATTTTATTTACTAGAAATTGTGTCGCTATCAGAGACTTGTCTTCTTTGATGGTCCTGAGATCGGAAAACATAGAGTAGTGGACCAGTACGACGCCTCGACGTGTGCTCGTGCCGATTGTTACAATCTCTACCCTTACATTCTCTGGCCATTAACTGGCCCTCTCCGAAGCTCTGCTCCTGTTTTGCTTGAGTGCCTCTGACAACGACTTCGTGCCGTCGAGCAGTTGGGCCTGATCTGCGATGATTTTCTGTATCACTCGGATAGTTTGCGCGTTTGTGTAGTGCTGGAGATACCTAGAATAGCCTAAATATGAACACCCGCCAACGACTCAGTCCTGGTAACGACCTCAGCTTGGGAGACGGATAGATAGTCGGTCTTCAGTAGCTTGTTTATTTTTCTGCTTTTGTTATTCACGGTTTGTAAGATGCTGAACCTACACATGTTCTATCCATATCTGTATATTACATGCTTGAACGAAATTCGTATATTCTTTGCAGTGTTCCAGTCCCAGTGCCATGTGTCCAACATGTGCCCAGTTACATTTGTTGAGATGACATACGAACAGAGTAGCGCCTTTCATCCCAAACCTGCTGTGCCGTGGTTGAATCTCCTCAGACACTATCTTTTTTTAGACTGGCGTTGGCTCGACCTGATGTTGAAAAAAAAATAAAAAATCCAATGTTCAAGTACGTTTTATCCGACGCTCAACGATAAGTGTGACCGACGGGGAGGTTACGCCATGGATTATCCAGGGTAGAGTCCACGTGTAGCGCACTGATTTACTGATAGTATTGAGGCTCGGGAAGCTTTATGGAGCCCTTATGTGAACATCTAAATTCCTGTCATGACACGCCACAACTTGCACACTTAAGCTCCTGTTCGCACCCCATTCAGGGCTCGTTTTCATGTCTTGGGGCAAGGCGATATGTAGTATCAACAAGGGCACGCACTGTGTGCCCTTCGTCGAAGAGTATCCATCCCATCAGAAGCCTCTGCTCGGGCTAACCTGGAGGATTATTATTAGATGCCGCCAGACGTCGGGATGGTTACAGCCCCGATCAAAAAGTGGCCTGATTATTTTCTTCGCTTCTTGTTTCTTTTTCCGGCTTTCCTCCACTTGGACAAGTCGTGCTATGGTATGGGTATTTCATAAAGCGGCGCGTCGACAGTTTGCTACCAGCCGTGCGTTTCCATCAAGGCTGCAGCGGGAAGTACAAGGTCCGGACATCATAGCAGGACCACCAAGTTGAGCCGAATTTCTGTCGTACGTCCAGTTTGCACTTCTCCGGGTTGTCCGTGGAGTACTGTAAAATAAATAACGGCGACGTTACCTGAGGTCGGCATATTTTTTCGAGTAGCAAACGACCACAGGGAGACGGCAGCGCACGGTATGCTTCGCCGGATATTGTAATGCATTGAGTCTTTTAAACTGTGACGAAACGTCGATCAAAACAGCAATGTACGAGGCCCCTGTCCAAACATGACTGAAATACGACTTAGACACCTGGCGCTAGGTGACGGCTCCGATACTGAGAAACAAGTTTGGCACAAGGTAGAAAACTCACTGCACAACTTTTCCTAGATGAATTGCGGAGTCGAATCCCAGACTTATATTGTCCGGACGGGGTTTAGAGTTCTGCATTCGGGAACATAGAAATTGGATGTAGAAAACCTCTGCACCCAAGAAGAAGCGAAACGGACCAGGAGGTAATGTATGAGAAGTTGTCTTGTCTTGGCATCCATTCCAAGGCATTGCTACACGGAGCAACGTGCTCAAAAAGCCAGGTGCCTCCTTTCGGATTATGCGATTCATAATCTGATCTATCCGTCGGAAATGATACGCATGCTCACATCCGTATTACCCTATTGCGTCGTTGTTGTAAAATGGTTCTGTGATGACAGATGCGACAGGTCCCAGTCGCCGCATAGTGGAAATGTTTGTTTTTGCCTGTGCGGTTCCGAGTGGTCTTGACTTATCTGTCCCAACCGCGCTTGCCCGCCCATCGCAAAGAATCATGTTGGCGTGCACAATGACGGGCCAATGACGGGGCTGGCTCAAGGCTACTGAAAGTAGAAACTTACGAATTCCATAGAGCTCAGCGAGGCGTTAAAACGAGAAACCGTTCCTGGGGCGGTACCTGACTGGCCAGGGATGGCAGCTTCCGTGTACTTCGGATGGCTTGGGACCTTGGCCGGAACGTACAGCGACACAGCGAAATACAGCAACCAAGTGTGCTGTATTTATGTCCTGTAATTACTCAGTGCTTGCCGAATAGCTAACGCCACATAAATCACTCGTCTAATGAGTACTGCCACGTTCCTGGCATTCTTTTAAGGGACGCTTCCGCGCCACACCGAGCGAGAGCGTTTCAACCTTCCAAAGGCAGAGCTGAGTGACTGTGTAGTAGTAGTAGCACAAGCGAGGCAAGTCATTGGGTTATCAGGAGCTTCGCAATAGCAAACGGAGGCGAGGCTACTGGCGCGATCCGGTTCGAAGAAGACGCCTAACGTTAAAAAAAAAAAAACTACGAGATGAGAACGGTCACGTGCAACTTTTTTTTTGTTGAGAAAGTTACAGCATCTTCGCCTCACAGTCGAGCATTCCCAAATCCTCCATAAAACAACATAGATGGCTATAACAAAGTTCCATTCCTAAAGGGCTCATAGGCCGTGATAACATCACGTTTGGGCCCAAGGGACGATAAACAAAACAGGCTCATGGCCACATGTCAATAAGGCCGTCAATTGACCTAATTTTCCCGCCAAAGAAGGCACGATTCTGGACTAGTTGCTCACGTGACAGCCTTCGTACTTGTATCGTCGTAAAAGTACTCAACGAATTTTTCCAACCCGACGACCCGCCTTCCCTCGTCAACGGTTACTCTTCCCCTCTCTGTCCTCTTTTATTCTCTCTGTCTCTGTCGTCCTTACCCTTATTTTTGGAACCTCTCCGTACGCAGTTTTGTTTTTATATGACTCTCGTCTGAGCATTTATTCTTGGTTATTATTACTATTGTCGTGCTCAATTTTAACTCTTCGCACTCTTTCGTCCAAATATTCCACCACAATGTCGTCTCCGGAACACCGTGCGGGCAAGAGACAGAGTAAGTTGGACACCCCTGGAAATGGCAATCTTTGACCCGAGCATTTGATTTGTCGTCCACATGCTTCGTTCACAATTGCTTTGTCGGCCGTGGCTCTGATTGCTGGCTGGCTGCGGCTGCATCTGTCTCGTTGGCTTTCATATCCTTGACTCCTTGACGCGGAAGATACCACAGCGACGCGCATGGAGTCACGAGACCTCCCGTCCAAGGCGGCCACATACGAGGCCGAGTATTTTGGGCCCCCTCCCAAACAAAATATCTGCGAAGGCCCCCCTCTCTTGCCTTCTCAGCTAAACTGTTCTGCCAACCATTTTCTCGAAGCAATCTCCTAACCACCGCCGCCCACAATGACAGGAACCCAGTCTCTGCCGCCCCCGGCCTTGCCACAGCTCGTCGCGGAGCAGCACCACCCCGTCGCTTCGTCTGACAAAGACACGCGGAGACTGATTGTAGTGCTTGCCAATGCGAGCCTCGAAACCTACCGCGCCGCATCCCAGGGAGGCTCGGCTAATCGGATGGGCGTCGCACATCGCGACGAGAAGTACTCACTTCTCAACAGCGACGAGCACATCGGCGTCATGCGGAAGATGAACCGAGACATAAGTGACGCACGGCCCGACATCACTCACCAGGTTTGCCACTCTTCCTCTCCTGTCGCAAGGCCGCGCGCCGCCGACGTATTCCTATAACCCTTTGGTAGGCACCGTCGTGTACTGAGACCTGGACGCAGTGCCTTTTGACCCTCCTCGACTCGCCTATCAACAAAGCCGGCAAACTCCAGATCTACATCCTGACGGCGAAGGACGTCCTGATCGAGGTCTCCCCCACTGTCCGCATCCCACGTACATTTAAGCGCTTCGCCGGTCTCATGGTGCAGCTGCTCCACCGCCTTTCCATCCGGTCTACTAACTCGCAGGAAAAGCTCCTTCGTGTGATTAAGAACCCCATCACAGACCACCTCCCTCCAAACTGCCGCAAGGTGACGCTGAGCTTTGATGCCGAGGTGCAACCTGTCCGCAGCTACATCGACAGCCTGGATCCCAAGGAGAGCATTTGCGTGTTTGTCGGTGCCATGGCCAAAGGGCCTGACAACTTTGCCGATGCTTACGTTGACGACAAAATTTCTATCAGCAACTACAGCCTTTCCGCGAGTGTTGCATGCAGCAAGTTCTGCCATGCCGCCGAGGACTCGTGGGATATCATATAAGGCCACCGCACTGTCTGGTCATTTCTTACGACCCGTATCTCTTACAAACCGATATGTGAACACAGAGGGGATGGTTTTGGGATCCTGTGCTTGAAGACCAGTGATAATCTACAACAAACCCTCTGGGGAGAGAGGCTACAACACTTTAAACCATCATGGGGATAGAAGTGGCACAGGCTGGGACCGGCTGGGACCAGCTGGCTCCTTTCCGCAACGGGGCAGTTGTGCCTCCCCTATCTCTCTCTTTCTCAACTAGTGTCGCATTTTGCTTGTCGTTGTTGCTGTTGGTTTTGCGTGCGTCTGTTTGTGTTACGACAGCTTGACCGTTCTGGGCGGTGTTTTGTGATACAACATCGCAGCAACTTTGCCTGGGTTGGAGGTCTTGTCTGGTGTTTGGGTCGACATCTGTGCTTTGCGCTGTCTGCTGTTTTTGCAACCAAAACATGGGGCGTTCAACACCGGATCCAAGGAAGCCGCTCTATTTACAAGGGGTTCTTCATCTTGGGACACTTCAACTTGTTCCATATTTTCTTTTGTTTTCTTGTGGCTGTTCCTCTTTTGGGTAGCTTTCTTTCCTTATTGGGACTTGTCCGTCGTCTCGGCACCCGGCGCGGTTTCCGCTGCTGTTTGGCTACCGCCACGGTTGCCACGTTATACCATTAACCAGATAGCCGGTGGGGGGGGGGGGGGGGGGTGGACGAGACGGAGATGACAAAGAGACGAAGGGAAATTATGGTACAAAGCGAACGGGGCGGTTGAGGGGAAAGGTGCGTGTCGAGGCGAGGCGAAGGATAACCCTATTCGGGGATGTTGCAGCTGAGAGGGAGATCCAAACGGGAACGTTCCCAGACCTGGGAGAAGGCACGACAAAGTGATCACACGATGAGCCTTAGGAACGAGCGAGCATTGGACAATATCGACACACGATGCACACTACATCAACAATCATCCCTTAGAGTCAACATTGCACATTCGCTGGCTGGATAACGCCAATGAACTTGGGCAAGGCGAACTTCTCCGTTTGGCCAGAAGGTTCAGGGCTGGGCAAGAGACCGGGATTAGGAACGGCTTTGTTTGGCATGATGCACGCTTAATAGGAGCGTGAGGCAGATTTTATTGTTAGATACTAAAGAGAATGAAATGACAACGAACCAAATGCAATTATTATTTTCAACTGTCCTGTTTCTTCCGAGATTTTGTTGTGTAAGGACAAGTAAAATTGGCCACCCCAACGCCGCAACTAAGAAAGGTTGGCATGTACATAGTATTGCTGAACTACTCAGTATAGAACGGACAATGCAGCATCTCCTCTTCACAGGTTATTCTTGTTACTTGATTCCTGGGTTCTCGACTTTGGAACAGGGACTGCCATACGGAGCCTTTTTACTTGGCTGTGTGGTGCAGAAAAAAAGATTTCTATTTTTGCCTGCATCATGCCGGGCGACATGAGCCACAATGCGCCCTTTCATTCCTTCCTTCCTTCTTTTAGCGGTCCTCTGGCTCCTTCTGCGTTCCGCGTGAATAAAGCAGCTCGGAAACGTGATGGTCGGTTTCTTGAGAGCCCCGAACCGGCAACACGTTTCGTCGAGAAGCAGGCATCTTTTAGTAATTATTATCTGCAGCTTCAGAGTTGCTGAAATAGGAGGCTCGCTCTCCAATGTATTTCGTATGCTATTGACTGGCTGTCATGATCCTGTTGGCTAGCCTAGTCCTACTTGGGCTTCTTCCTCGCTTGGCGCCTCAGTCGCTCTCCTGCACTGGCTACCGCAAAAACAAAAACAGCCTATGATAGTGGATAGGGCCATGCACAGTGACAAAACGGGAAGAAGAACAAACAGTCCGCGTACTGTGTCTATATTATTTTCTCTCTCGCGCTCCCCGCTTCAAAGGTGCGCCTTTGATGTTAGTTCTGGATCTCCTTCGTTGGACTTACATCGTACATATGCTGTTGTCAAGTTCCTTCTGTCCCGCAAGTGGATGGACAGAACAGGTCAGTAATCACGTAACTTTTACTAAATACGAGCCCTTGCAAAAAGGGAGATTGCTGGACAAAAGAATCTTTCCGTTATCGCGACCAGCTAGCCCCCACTAGGTACGGAATCCTTTATGTGAGATCCCGAAGCTTCGTCTGGAGAGCAGTGTCAATATCTGTGGGAGCTGTGGACCGCTGCTGGGGCCATTTGTTGATGCAGTTTAGATATTGGTCTTCTGTGATGTATTAAGACGTAAATGTGGAGGAGGTTGGTTGAACTGCGGCCATCTTGCCACGTCGACCACTGTTGCCGGTAACTAATTTGGAGAGACGCACTTTACACCACAGCTTGCTATCACTGGTGTACAGCAAGGATGGCCCGTGCCGCCTGCCCAAGAATCTCCTCGCCTCGTGTTGTATTAGTTCTGGAGAGGAATGGTAAGCGTGGCGATTGATGGCCCTCCTTCTGTGGCTGTTGCTGCCGTTGCTCCTGGTTGGATTGTGCACGATGGCATGGCAATTATAGAGGACTAGTAAAAAGATCAGACCCGTTTCTTGTTGCACATGCCACGTCTTACCTTTCGGCGTCTTGTAGCCCAGTTGCGGAACTGTGGTATTTCGGGCGAACATGCAAAATATCGATGTCAGAACGAGCGAACTGGAAGGTATCGAAGAGTATCCCGTTTCTGAGCAAGGCATCCAGAGCTGACGTTTGTGCTTGAGTGTTAATATTCACGTGTGTGGCGGCAGTTGCTCGTCACCATTGACGCCGCTGGTTTCATGCTGTGATGCGTACCGCCGTGGTCATGTACGGAGTGCAGAAAGGTCAAACCGGGCACACAATGTGTAAGGCGGAGACAAATGACAAGTCACAAAATGCGTTTGTTCATGTCCTCGACCTGGCATTCGCTGACGTCCCTCTTTTAGGATCAGCAAACCATGTCGAGCTGTTGTTCATCGTTCGCGTTGGCTACTACTGCTCTCATCCACTCCAGCTGTCATTGTCCACTAGTGACACCCGCGGCGGCCTCTTCACGTCCACTCCTCGACCTAGTGTGAAAGTGCACGTCAAGCATCTCGCATTACCGGCCACATTTTGTGGAGTTGCCTGCCAAGCTCTCAGCAGGGCAAAAATGCACGTAAAGCAATCAAGGTTAACAAATAAGAGTTCCCAATCGTACAGTGACCAACAAGAAAACAAAAGCCACAGTGGCAAGCTAGATGAGGGCTTGTTCTGATAGGTCAGAGCAGCGCTTCCCAGCTCCATCAGCTCAGTGTCACTGTTTGACTTCCGCTCTGCTCTGTCTGGTACTTCTTCTGCACGTCGTATATCGTATGTCGTATGTCGTATGTAGTTTTGTTTCGCCGTTTGTTGGCGAATCTTGTGGTTGAAAATGTGGCTTTGTGACCGTTGGGCAGAGAGGACTGAGGAGGGGCAGACAACTGGGGGCAGACTGCACCTTTGAAATTTAATTGGTCGACGGGTGTTTTATGTGATCCAGAAGATGTTCCCTCCGCTCTGGTACTATCTCATGGGCTACTGGGACTGAGAGGCCAGGCCTGGCTGGCCTGACCCAGCATGGCTGGGTCAGAGAGCTCAAGCTGCACTGTGAGAAATAAACGTATCCTTATTCCAACCACGTGTATATATTTTGGCCCCTGCTTCCGCCGGGCTGACGGCAATTGGCGTGCGACTGGATGTAAGAGGAGATGGTTCGGTCCTTCTCTTTGCCTCTGGGCTTCACTGGTTCCCACTAGCACCCACTGGCCGGACCTGTCGAGCCAGTTTGGGTCCGGGTCAGGGCCTGGCCTGGGGCCTGGCCTGGGGCCATGTTGTGATGAATGTCCTTCTTTTGCTCTCGTTTGCCCCCTGTCGCGCCCACACAATCGTGCTGTCTCTTAGTTGCTCCGTATCTTACGTCGTAATCCACTGTTTGTTCTTATCCGCCAGGGTCACCGAAGGTTCGTCTAGGGCGGAAAGGATGCGTGCGGGGATGACGACGCAAATCTATCTGACTTTCGAAAGTTGGAACCGAGAAGCGCTCGTGGTTGAAGCTAATGGCGGGCGGCCCGCGGTGTTAGCAGCCAAGTAGTTCCCCTCCCGGCCTTTGTCCCTTTTGTTCGCTTTCGTTGTTGGCGCCCGTCTGGATCGGCAGTGGCGGGAAAGGTGGTGCTAACAGCAGCATTCCAAAAACAAAAGCAAAAACACAAAACAGAGACTTCTAGTTTGGGGAACGGTTGTTGACCTTTTCATTTCGTCCTGTGGCTCGGAAGGAGACTGGAAGGAGACTCGAAAGTACGTTTACAGGAAGGAGCGACCAGGCATCGCTGTTGTAACGTGCCTGCCTGGTCTGGCTTGGTTGTGCACGTGCTGGATGTTGTCAACTTTCCCAAACTCTCGTGGCTTCTTGTGTCTTATCATGAAATCAAATCGGCAGCGGACGACATCGAAGCACGGGGCCCTCTCGCATTCCTGACTCAGTGAATTTGTGCTCGTGTGTTTTGCCCTTGTGCCTGGCGTTTTACGGTGCCAGGGTGCCAAACGGGGAAAAGGGGAGGATCAGGTGGCTGTTGGGCATGTCCTGTGAGACAGCCACGGGCAGAGCGATGCGTGCCCATGCAGGTTCTGGACTGAGATGCGGCATGCGCGAGTTACGAAATGTGCTCGATGCAGGGTGTTTGTAGACTTTTCATTACTCCCGGCCACCGGCGGTTACGTGGTACGTTTGTCACTGGCTGCCCGAATGGCTGCATTTGTGCGGGTTTGTGCATGGCTCCTGCCCTGCTGTGAGATGCCAGATATTGCTGTTACGGCGGGACACAAGAGCGTGGAGGGCTGCATTTTTAACGCTCGCGGTCGCGAAAAGACGGAAGGAGCGTGGAAGGCCTTGGAACATCGAAACGTATCAGACCAGTATAGCCAAAAAGAGAAAGAGCTTCCTCGATGGTTGACTCTCCAGTATTCCATCGCTTCTTTCTCGCCTTCGTTATTTCACGTCTCTCGAAGACGCTGCACGCACTTTCGAAAACCGGTTACACCCACACACCCTCCGTTTCTTGTGCACCAATGTGCATCCAATTATGTCGTTTCTATCCCGTCGACTCCCACGCCTTCACTACTGCACCCCTGCAGAATCTGCCAAAGTTGACCCAGGTTCGTCAGGGCAACAAAAGGAAGCTTCTTGGAACGCCGATGGATGTCACTGGTACTTCGTACATGAGCGATCGAAACAACAGTAAACTGTGGTCGCATTGGCTGCCCGCCCGGAAACCACGCGGCCGTTTGTCTCGTGCATAGCAGATAGTTGTGCAGGCTGGTGGATTGGTGGAGAGGCACAGCGTAGAGCGACCGGATGCTCTCGGTCGATGATAGTTTCTTTCCTTTTTGATCCATGCGCTTTATCGTCATCCAGCAGATCCTCAGGGCAGGCTGCATTGACTGTGCTGAGGCGACCCAGCAAGAAAGGGCCAGAGACAGTCACGCCACATCATCCTGTCGCCTCCCTGCAATACTGAACAGCATAATGTCGACCCGACGTGACGCCCAAAGGAAAGTGACTGAGCCAGTCATGACCTGGCTATCGAGACAAGATAGCTGGGCATGCGTGAATGCCCGGGAGCCACAGTGACAACGCAATGCGCTGGCAATCGACCCGCTGCAAGTTACGGTCTGGAGAGAGTATATTGGGTACGTCGGACAGAAGCAGATAAAGAGACGGGCATCTGCTGGTGAGAGAGACGCATCAGAAAGACGAGACTGGCAATGCGTGAGGCAAAGGTACAAACACAGTTGAGAACGACAGGAAAGCCGACAAGAGACGACACTCCTTGCTGGAACACATTCAGACTCTTGCAATTGACCCGGGCCAGACACTCACAAAACCGCCCTGTGACTTCACGGTCGTCTCATCACATCGCATACGCAATTTTGTCGCTTTCGCCCCTGCCGTGCCATCGCCGCCCGTCACACTCTCGCACTCTCTTCCGAAAAACAACACGGTCATAACCGAAAGTGGCATTGACATCGTAATGGACTCAGCAGCAAAGACCGCGAGGGCCACCATCCAGTAGCCACAGGCCGCCCCAGCAATCGACCTGCACAGCCCTCTCGCCTCAGCTCACCCACAACAGCCCCGTTTCTTTTTGCGCACCATTTACGCACCAGTTGTTTTGTTTCCTGCCCTTACTATCGTTTTTCCTGGGGATCCTGCTGTCGACCGCTGAAAGACCGCTCTTTTGGCCTGTTGCCCAGCTCATCGCTTTTGCTCCTTGAACCTGGCCGAGCCAAGAGGCCGATCCACACCTCCTTCAACCACACTATCATTTTTACTCAACTGATGATACGCGCGGTTTTATCGCCTTGCCGCTGGGAACTCTGCCTGTGCCCTGTGCTCTTCCGCTACCACACTCTTCCAATCGAAACCCACACCCCCTGGTCGATCCCCAGCAAGCGCTTGGTCAGAAGACAGGCGGGAGCAGCGGTTTCCTTTCGGTCACTCAAACCCCTAATACGCACTTACATATCTTGGGACGTCCCTCGTCATTCTCATGCAGCCTGTTGTCGAGGTTAGCAGTCTGCCTTCGGCGTCGTCCTTTTACTCCGCAATCACTCAGCCTTTGGATATTCGCTATATCCCATCGCCGCCTGCTGTTCCTCAAACCTCGTCAACACATTCGCTATTGTTACCGTCGTTTTCCTCAAAACCACAACCAACAAGTCCTACCATTCTCTCGGTAACTCAGCCAGCGTTGTCATATGGTGCTGTTGGGTCCAAAGAGGCAGTTTTCCAGATTCGCCAAGTTGTCCCGACAAAAGACAAGCCACTACGCACTTCGCACCTTGTTCTCGCCGCCACGTCTCTCAACGCCGTCAACGATTTCCATGCAGCTGCTTTGAAGGCCTTTCCCCGGTCTTCTGCCGTTATTGGAACCCGGGCTAGTTTCGAGAGCGATTCTGCCACCGCAATCGGAACCGCTAACGCCGGCGCCGCTTCTCTTGAACAGAGCGACATCTGCGCTCGCGTCACCGATTTCGACGGCAATACCATGGAGGTAGCCTATTTTCCAGCATCGTACAGCTATCCATCTTATTACGGTGGATCGCCTTCTAGGCACCACCCAGCACACGACTACGACTACGACCCCAATCGCGTCTTATATTATTCTTACGACACACCCTCAGCCGAGCTCTTCAGTCCCCGCTCTGGCAGCGGCTCACGGTTTCGCGAGATGCCTAACTCCTACGAATACAGCTACCACGATGTTGTCCCGGCCTCGTCTTCAAGCCGTTACCAAGGAAGCCGCGGCCGTACGGCCACGTTACGCCGGAGCGCCACGTCCACATCCGGAGCTTCTTATGAGGGTCCGTCTTCGTCCCGCTACTCATCGCGGGAGTCATTTAAGAACATGAGCACTGCGGGCATGCTCGGCATGGCCGCCGTCGGCGCCGCCGCTGGCGCTGCTATTACCTATTCTGTCATGCACAGCAGCTCTCGTTCGCGCAGCGCTTCTTCGCATGGACACGAGTTCGACAATGCCACAGCCATTCCTTCGTTTCAACGGCGGTCCACCTTCCCGGATTCGTACCAGGAGTACTCAGGAAGCCGCTATGGTGGCCATGACGGAGGCATGCGAGGACGTTCTCAGAAGGCGACGCGCGAAGTTGAAGATGTGCACAACTACGATAGCGGCCGCGGTCGACTCACTTCGTCGCGGGAGTACCGGCCGAGTGGTGGGTCAGTTGGCGGCTCAGGGTCACGAGCCCGCAGTGAGGCGGCGTTCGATCGCTCGCCGCTCATGATCTCAGACGGCGAGATTCGTGGCAGCGGAAGCTACATCTCCTCATCCTCTCGGCACGGGCCGGCAGGGGCCCCCCCGCTTGCACTCTCTTCGTCTCGCCGTGGCTCCACCTATGACTACCATGGTATTGAACCCGCAGATCGTGCGGAACCAGACAACTACGTGTCCGGTGCCCGCAGCCACCGCTCCATCCGTGGAAGTGGCGGTGGGGGTAGTCGGCTACCATCGACACCGCCTAACGCAAGCCGCAGTGCTCCAGTGCGGCAGGGTATGAGCCGCTCTGGCAGTTATATGTCCGCGCGTAACATACCCCTGCCTCCTAGCGGCGCTGGTGGTAGCTATCCCCAATGGGACGATGACAGCCAGTTTGGTGACGATAACCGGTTCTTGTACGATGACGATAACGACAGCGTTGCGCCGAGTGACAGTATCAGCTGTGTGGGAAGCCGCAGCCACAGTCGGCGGCACCGCCGCTAAGTTGCTCTCCGGCGTGGTTTCATTGTTTTGCATGTCGGAGTGTGCCTTACAGGCAAACCGCCCGGCTTTGTTCTTGTTTCTATAAGTGCTACTTCTTTTTGACTACATGTTACGGTTTCTGGAACGTCTTATTGTTCATTTAGCCCTGGCTTGGGTTATATCTGGTGCCTAGTTTTTGGATACTTTCGTTCATGATCACGACTTGGATTTTTATTTTCCCGCCTACTCTTTGTTTCACACACGAGCATTCTGCGCCTACATACTTTCTAACGACCAAGTAAGGACCGAGGGTTTCTTTGAGTGTATTATTTATATTTCAAACAGAGCAAACTGCCTTAACAACACTTTCGGGTGGCTGAACATCGGACGAACTGCGGCAACCATTTTTATTGGATCGAGACCGCTTATGATCATTGTTTTCCAATGACACACAATCGTTTACACTGCATCCTTTGTCTGACCTTTTTCCAGTGTTCCAAGATGTGCTTTGGGCACTCACAATTGACAGAGCCTTGGCCCCCACACAGGGCATTCTTGCACTCCCCGCATTCATGTCATCACATTTTGTTTCTCCTTCCATTCGCACCCTGCATGGTGCATCCAAGCAGGCTTTGGCGGGGTCTTTTCAAGCAATTTACACTGTTAGGGGAGTTGGAGTATGTCAAACGGAGTACGACGTAACATAATTAGCTCGGCTTGACGACAGCTTTGGGAGGATGCTCGTGCATTAATATACAGGCACGTCAGACTGTGAGATTCTTCAGTGTGGCGGATGGCGCTGACTGGGTAAGCGGGAGGACAATATACGTATCAAGAAATCAAAGCCCTTTCGTCATCCGTGGGATACTGTTTATGAACACCGCAGAGCAACACAAAATTACGACACCAGGCGGATGACAACTGGAACAATATATGTGTCGTATGCAGGCCTCGCTTTTCCGTTCCTATCTGATCGACTACAGCGATATTCAGTAAACCGGGAGTGGTTGTGGAGTGGAAGTGGCCTCCGATCGCCGGTAGCGGAGCTTATTTTCTTTTTAGCTTCATTCAGTCCTGTCGCCGTGTCTAGGAAAGGGCAGCCACCGGTAGACCATGCCGCTATGGGAGGAAAGGTTTTTTGCGATTGTCCATGGCTGGCCCGGTGCAACATAGTATGAATGTCATCATCTGTGACAACGTTAAAAAAGCTGTTGTCGAGAAAGTATGCACCCGACGAATACCCGCATTGGAAAGCGTTGACTCATATGAGTCGCTTCTCCCCCATTCGACCCGCGCTTGTTCCTAGCAAAATAAGTTTCGTCTTCTTTTTGGGCCCAATACTGCCTCGTACTTTTTTTTTGGCCTTTATCGACACTGTCCCCTTTTGTGGATAACGGTTTCTGGCCTAATCTCACCTTCGCTCACGCGCTGGCGCCATTTCACTGCTGTAGTGACCCAACATCCTTCAAAGTGTCTCAGGCAAACTCACATACCGTCATTGACACAACACAATTCGTCCTACCGGAGAATTAGACGACACTGGATCCTCTCCGAGACGCTCGCCGCCTGGAATCATTTTGTCCCAGATTTACTGTATACGCGCACCATCTTCTCGCTTTTGCATCTGACTCAACAATGACTTTTATTGGGCTGGGCGAGTCCATTCCGGCCGACACGGCTCATGTACGTCTGTTGATTTTAATCCCCGATACGAATTTTGTGATGAACCAGTACAGGCTCTGGGGGCACTTTGTTGACTTGCATGCATCAGGCCGTGAGCGTGTCTTTGCCGACTTGGAAAGCAAATGTTGGCTACGAGGAGGGTGAGGCATGGGTTCTTTCAAAGATGGTCACCGGCTACCCGAGGTACGTTGAAACGCATAGCAGTGTACTGTAGGACGGGTTTATTTGTGGGCGTGGTCTGGGCAGCTGGTTGACGCCGTTCAGATTCTTCATCCACAACCTCATCAAGGCATTTGCCGCGAGTATCGTTGCACGTTTTGGTCAGCCTGGTCAGACGGCCATTCTTTTCCCCAGCCGCGCGGCCGCCGCCCGGTGCAAGGCTTTCATCGAGAAGCATGCCACGGAGCCTTCGTCCTTGGACGGCCTCCATGTCGTCCACCTGGCCCTTGATTCGTCCAAGCCGGAAAGCGCATCGTTCCAGACACTGGCGCCAACTATCTCGGCCGTTACCATGCAACCGAGTGCATTCCCCTTTGCCAAGCAATATTGGCAACACTCCGGCGATGGTGTGTCAAGTCGCCGTGCTGAATACTGCCACAAGCTGTTCAGCGAGGGCCTGTTGGTACGAGTGGAAGACGACGGCCCTGTATTTGGTGCGGTCACATTGCCTCCGTCGGCCACTGCGTCTGCCCCGAGCCCTGCGCCCCAAGTGGTGCCCGACGTGAAGCCATTCCGTGGTCCTAAACGGTACCGCCGACCTGTGTCGCAGAGCGAGACTCTAGCCACTCCCATTGCACCCACCGCGTCACAGAACACCACCAACCCAGCTGCCACGGCTATTAATGGAAACAGCAACGGCCACGGCAACAGCCGCCCTGCTTCGCCAAACAGTGGCGCCGGCGAAGAAGACGAGGAAGAGACAGCAAGATTCCTTGAGGAGCGTTTTGGGCGGAATCTTGACCTGTCGTTCGTCCACCGTGCCAAATCTGCCATAATACGGCGCATCACTGGTGCTATGACAGCCGACAACGATGTTGACCTCGAACAAAGCCGCGCACCGCCGACGCCCGCCTCGGCCACTGTGGATGTCAAATTCCGCGGTGTTGCGGACGTCCGGGAGGACGATGTCTACCTGTTTCCCTGCGGCATGAATGCCATCTTCAGCGCTCACCGGTTCCTGTTGCGTGCACGCCCGGACCATGCCCACCTGAAAAGCATCAACTTTGGGTTCCCATATGTGGACACACTCAAAATTTTGGAAAAGTTTGGCGCCGGCTGCCTATTTTACGGCCACGCATCCGAGGCCGACCTCGACGATCTCGAGAAGCGTCTGAAGGAGGGCGAGCGCTTCCTTGGCCTCTTCTGCGAGTTCCCTGGCAACCCACTGCTGACGTGCCCGAACCTGGTTCGCATCCGCAAGCTCGCCGACGAGTATGATTTTTGCGTTGTGGTCGACGAGACCATAGGCACTTTTGCCAATGTCAACGTGCTGCCCTTTGCGGACATTGTGGTCAGCAGCCTGACCAAGATTTTCTCGGGCGATTGCAACGTCATGGGTGGAAGTCTTGTCCTGAACCGTCATCAAAAGGCCATCTATGCCAAACTAAAGGAGGCTGCCACCGCCGAGTATGACCCCGACTCCTACTGGCCCGAAGATGCCATCTTCATGGAGCGCAACAGCCGCGACTTTGCCACGCGCGTTGACCGAATCAACGCCAACGCCGAGGCCATCTGTGATGTTTTGCGCGCGAGCCCTCTGGTCAAACAGCTCAACTACCCCAAGTACGGCCCCACCCGCGCCAACTATGAGGCCTGTCGCATCGGTGCCGCGTTGGAAGGCCCCGCGTCCACCGGTGCTGCTCACCGCATCGGTGGCTACGGTGGTTTGCTGTCGTTCAGCCTCCAGACCAAGGCCCAGGCCATTGCCTTTTACGATGCCGTCGAAACGGCCAAGGGTCCTTCCCTAGGTACAAATTTCACACTGACGTCTCCCTATGTCGTTCTGGCACACTATCAGGAGCTGGACTGGTGTGCCAGCTTGGGCGTCGACCCGGACTTGATCCGTGTCAGTGTTGGCTTGGAGGAGGAGACTGCGCTGCGCAAGTGCTTTGAGAGAGCTCTGGCGGCGGCGGCGGCGGCGGCACCGGCGGCACCAGCGAACACCCGCTGAGATTGTGGCGACGGTAGCGAGTCCCAGTTATTTGTTTGAGCATAACTGTGTACTAGAATATGGCTATTTGGATAAAATTCAAATATTCTTGCTGCAGGACGCGTGGTTAAGCCTGTACAGAATATGTCGCAGTAATTACTCCGTAGAAGGTTTTGGGCTGAAATTAGTGGACCCGTTTAGAGAGTCACAGCGACAGACGCGGCACTTTGCAGTGTCCAATAGTAATTATTTGTGGCTGGTTCTTCCGGTAGCAGTCCTCAGGCCGCGTCTCCCCCTCTTTTTTAGCCCCCTCGTGATTTCCTTCTCGGTAAAATGACAAGATAAAAACTTGACCATCGCGACTTGTCCTTTGTCGCGCTGCCATCTTTCTTCACGAGAACCGTCACCGTCTCCGCCACCTCGCATATTCCGTCCTTCTCTGGACTTTCTTAAGTCACGTTATTATCTTCCAACTCTTTCCGCATAGTCCGTAATTAGCGCAAGTCGTTCTTTGCATCTCTCCTTCCATTTCGCGCATCGAAGCGTCCGCTTCATCGCGCCTTCCTTGCTCGCAAACGAACCCGCCATCGCGCCTGCCTTCCTGGGTATCCATCTGCTTGAACCCGCTCTTTCCTTACTCTTTGCGTAACACAGAGACCGCGTCGTCTTGCCCGCTTGTGGCTCACGCCCATTGCCCTTTCCGCTGTGAATCACCTGTCCTGTGATTTCGCAAGCACCAAACGCCCTTTCGTCGTAAGAACAGTTTTGGGTGAAGCCAGTGCCCACATTGCCCAATACAATCGCACCTTCTCACTTGTTCATCACGTTTTGTCTTGCCCGCGCAGCACCAGCTCTGTTTTGCGCTCTCTCGCAAGCGGCTCCCCTGCCGCACTTGTCCTGCCCTCTGGGCCCTTTGCGAAGTCATTCGACAATCGTTCCGTTCACCTCTCCCACCAGATCGTCGCACTGTCGTCACACCGTCGTCGCATTCAGAATGTCCTCGACTTCCGAAGCCACTCCTGACGGGGCAGCTCCAGCTTCCGACGTCATCCTCAACGACGCGCTTGCCGAAGTCGATGCTGTCGTTGATACCGAGGACGTGCCCGAAGACGACAGTGGCGATCTTTACAGCGACGGTGACGCCTCTTCCGAGGCCGAATTTGCTGTCGCCGTTGCCGAGGACAACCAAACTATTCAGGTGAACGATACAACACATGACACCGAAGCCGACGGTGTTGATGAACCTCATGAGGCTCCTAACTGTAGCATCCGTGATGCTAGCAGTGGCGGCAATGCTGAAGACGCTGGCGCTGCCGGCGGCCTCAGTGAGGGTGAGGCCGAGGTCAATGAAAGCTCTGCAGTGGCGCCGCCATCGTCATCGGATGAAACAGCACTCGGCACAGGCGACACTGAGTCTGCTGCACATGGTACTTCTGAGAGACCGCAGCCTGATGCTGACCAAAGAGGTACTGCTGACGCCGTACATGCGTCTTATGCCTCCGCTGGTCCTCTTGATGCATCGCCTCCTTCCGCCTCGCCTCTGGCTGAGACAAAGAATGCTGAATCGCTTCTTCCAGACAATGTCAATGAAATTAATGACGCCGAGGATGTCAGAGAGGCAGACGATGCCCCTAATGTTGACTTGACTGCCGCTGATGTTGATGTTGTTGCCGAGGATTCTCCTTCCGCAGTCCCTGCCGTGGCCAGGTCCCCGTCTCCTCTTCCCTACATTGACGATATCGCTATGCTCGACACGGGAGAGCCAGGCGAAATTCTCCCAGGCTGTCCTACTGAGTCGTCGTTTACGTCCTCTCTCCAGCCTCAAGCCACATCGGCCACTTCGGTGGACGCTGACGAAAAGGCTCATTTCTCGGAGAATGGCAGTGGCCCGGGATTAGATTTTGACAAGATGATAGATGCTATTTCAGCCGATGCTGCTAAACCGCCTGCAGGTGCATCACAGGCTCCCATTGGAGCACCCAAAGGTCCTTCCAAGCCCTTCCCACGACCTCCTACTGGTCCTGCTAGTATGACTGGGAGACACCAAAACAACCCTAACCTCCCGAAGCCACCCGGTGTAGCCGTGCCTGGAAGTACTGGCGGTGCAGCTCTCCTGGGTGCCCCTCCACAGCTCCCAGCCGGCGGTGGTGGCAGACGCGGTCAAGCTGCTCGTGCTGCCCAGGGCCAGACCCCGGCTGCTCCTCGACAGGCGAATAATGCGCGTGAAAAGGCCGCTGTAGACCGGGCCTATCAAGCGTTTCTGAATGAAGAGAAGATACATGTTGCAGAGGGCAAATGGGAGGCATTTCCTGAAGGCTCGCGCATGTTTGTTGGTATGTGGTCCTGACTGTCGGGGTTGTCCTGGATGTCCTGAATGTCTCGATCTTGGGGCCCTCGTTGTCATTAAGATGAAAAATGCCTAACAACGGTACAGGAAATCTGTCGCAAGAGCGAGTCAGCAAGCGTGACGTTTTCGAGAAGTTTCACCGATATGGCCGTCTAGCACAGATTGCGATTAAATCGGCGTATGGGTTTGTCCAATACCACTCTGTGACGGAGGCGTCAGCGGCCATGAGAGAACTTGAAGGCGCTGAGATCCGTGGGCGGAAGATTCGTACGTTGCAGCATCTGCCCTATTTGCAATTTTCAATGCGGTTTGTTAACATAGCCATAGACTTGGAAATCTCGAAACTGCAAACAAAAGACAAGGGTCGCGATCGGGATGCTGGACAAGGTCGTGAACGTGACCGCGTGCGGGGCGGCAAAGATCGTTCACCTGAGCGGACAAGAAACAGAGGCGGCCGAAATCGAGAGGCAGATCGTTATGACGGCCGCAGCCAGGATAATAACCGACACCCGACAGGCGATCGCTACTCTGACTCGCACGGCGGACATGACACGTCTACTCGCCAAGGGTATGGTTGGAACGGCCCATATGGCTCAGAACGAGGGGGCCATGACGACAATAGCCACCGATCCCGCGACCGGTCGAGGTCGCCTTATCGACACAGTGGCGATGATGACGGCCGTAGAGGATACCGCGCTCGCCGCTCTCCAAGCCCATATAGCCGAAGCAGGAACAGCAATGGCCGTGGCAGTTCGGATCTGTTGAAGACGCGGTACGGTGCTAATGTGCCCGACGTACAGTTCCTAGTTGCACAAGGGCTGGACCGCGAGTTCATCAAGTGGGCACAAGCGCCGTTCAAGGACCGCGGACTGACGACGGACGTGACCTTCTTGACTTCACACACGCCGCCACGCGACTCTATTATTCAAGTACACATTTTGGAAGGTGTCATCGCCGTCGTTGATCTAAACAGCCGGGAACAGGCCAATGGCAAGATCCCTTTGCAGGTCTTCAATCGCCAGGCCGGGGCTAGCAACGTGCGATTTGATGGCTACCAAGACCTTGCACCATCCGTTGCCGCCGATGTTGTCCTTAGAGCGAAATCCGCTGCGGTGATCCAGCAACCTCCACAATATCATGCACACCAAGCGCCTTACTCTCAAGGCTACCAAGGCGCACCTGGCCATGGCCAGCCATATGCACCCTCGCAAGCAGCTGGGTACCCATCTGTCAGCCCGGCTACCACCACCGCACCCACAAATGGTATCGACTTGGCCTCACTGGTCGGCCAGCTTGACAATACCGCCCTGGCGCAGCTCCTTGGTGCAATGCAGGCAACGCAAGCCACTCCTACCGTGGCCCCTTCTCCTGCGACGACTTATGGACAGCCTCCAGCAGCGGCTCAGTATGCGCCGCATAACAATGTTACACAACAATCCCAGCTCGCCGCGTTGCTGAGTTCACTTGGAGCATCAACTGCGTCCTCTACCACTGCACCATCTGCGTACGCATCAACAACTGCTCCATATGCCCGCGGTCTCACTGCATCACAACCTGTACCAACCGGGTACCAAACTGCCGCCCCCCAAGGGCTCGATGAACAGGCTCTCCAAGCTCTCATGGCTCATTTTGCCCCGCCACGGCAGTGAAGCGACCTTGCATTCGTCCAGTCGCAGAGAAGATGGATGAAGATACGTTGCACAAGGAACCAGATGATGTAATGCAGAGGATGAAATTGTGAAGATATTCTCAAAGGGATAATGAATACATAAATGAGTGATGAAAAGTCCGTTCCGTGCATGCACCATCCATGGAGTTGTTTTTATCCCATCACATTCCGGTGTGATGATATATATAACAAGGAGCCCCAGACCCGCATTATGCCCCCCTGTCCTTTGTCCATCCAAATATGTGCCTCCCAAGTGTCGCTCATATTTCTATGCCTTTTGATGTACGCATGGAGATGAAAAACGAGTAAAACAAGCGTGACAAAATCTATAATACAAGGAACATAACATATGTCTATGCGACAAGAATCTACAGCTGATTACACCTTCTTCGGCGGCCACGCCTCTGGCCGCTTCGTCAGCAGAGTGAGCATCTGTTCGTGTACAACGTTGCCGTCGACGTCATTGTTCTGCGGCTGTGTAAGTTGTAGCCACCGCACCAGCCTCTCTCGCAGCCGGCCCTCGTCCTGACCTACTACGTCGAGGCCGCGGTCAGCGCTGGCCAAGAGCACCTCCTCTGGTTCCAATGCCAGCACACCGCCAGCCTGGCGAAGGAGTGCGTCGTCTTCGGCCAGGAAGGCGAGATGACGCTCAACGGCACGATGGGCCAGTCCCGGCACGCCGCTGACAAGGCCAATGCGGTCCCAGAAGGGTGCAATCAGGCCCAAGCTGCGGCTAATGAGCACGTCTCTCGCAGCCGTGGCATGACGGCCTCGTATCGTTGACTCTGCAGTCGGCGCCGATGCCACTGTCTCTTCTCCATATGCCACGAATGCATGTTGCCGCCTGGACTCCGCCTTGCGCTGCAGTTGCTCGACCTGCTTAGGGATCCGGCAAGGGTAGGGCACCACATGCGGGAACACTAGCACAACAAACGGCGTAAACTCCCCACAGATCAGCAGCAGCAGGCCAAAGAGCGGCAGGCGACGCATATCGTGGCCCCAGCGGCGACGCAGCAAGAGATCCGACCGGGTCGCGTGGCCTGCCTTGACGGCGTCAGCGGTGTCGTTGTTGGCGTCCATGCCGCGCACGAGTTTCGTGTTGGCAAATAGGTACCGCAGCCCCGTCTTGTAAAAGGCGAGGTAGGCTTTGCCCGTGGCCAACAGATGGCTAAAAGTCGATGACTCGGGCTTCCGTTCCGGCAACATGAGCGGCGGCGGGCGCGTGGTATGTGGAGGGTTGGCCGCAGAAGGCGTGAGGGTCGGGGCCGTGACGGCGGCGGCGCTGGGGTTGGACTGGGAGGTCGAAGAGCTGGACACCGGGCGGGCGAGGGGGGTCGCGAACGCAGCTGTTGGCCGCGTGAGGGTGTATGGAGTGGCTGAGCGAGTCGTCGCAGTTGGGCGTAACGGGAGGCCACTGCTGTGGTAGGTGCTATGGTACTTGCTATGGCATCTGTTGCTGTAGGCGGCTACCACAGAGTGCATGATGCCCGACGGCTTGCTGGGGCCAGCGGTGGCGAGTGCGCGGCCATTGAAGATTGGAAGAAGCATGGAGGCGCGGACAGCGCACAATTGCGTTGTGGGTGTCATCGCATCGCCTGTTGGGGGGATGTGGTCGTTGGTGGTCGCGTGGCTCGCTCTGGTGAGAGATATGTTGGTGATACTTCGTAACGCTGGCCAGGAAGCTAGCTGCTGTATTACTTTTAGGTGCCTTAGAATAAATAGATTGGGGGCGGTCTGGGGTAGGAAAAGTGGATTAGCTTGCTAGGTATCCACCGGCCAGTAATTACTCCGTAAACTCCAGTATGTCGTAAGTTACACATTGCAGCACAACTGACTTGCAAGAGCATACTCGCGCACAATCGGCATTTCAATACTACGGGTAGGTAATGGAAACAAGCCGCAAAGCTCACTTCATTTAATTGAATATTTTCCAGAGCATTATAGGTACGGCCGCGACCTGTGTTTTGTGTCTGTCGGCGGTTATAGTGCATTTAGCTATTTATGCTGCGTTGTGGTTAATTTTGTTATATATTCACAAGCAAAGTACCGCTTTACAGCTGTGACCGGCTGTCGTGGACTATTTATTTGTGTTTTTTTATTCATGATAGTGACGATACACCTGGCCTGCAGACTGACCCCTTGTGGTTGTCATCTCTCAAACACAGCCCTGATTAGCAGAGTTATTGCTGGTCATTGAAGTTATCTCCTACAAGGCTGCAGTGCATTCGATCTCAACATCCGTTCCAAGGGGAAGTTGGTGAACGGCAACACACGTGCGGCACTGGGTATAGAGCAGTTAGAGATCTGTTTTCATAAAATTGAGCGACGATGGCCTAACGAGTGGAACGCACCGGTTTAGGATCGGAGCTGAAGAACTCAGCGTAGATCTCGTTAACTGCGGCAAAATCGGCCATGGACGTAAGGAAGATGTTGACCTTGACAACATTGTCCAGATTCGTGCCGGCAGCTTCCAGGACGGCGCTGAGATTTTTTAAAACTTGTCTCTAAGGCATGTCAGCTTCTGCTCGCCCACAATGTTTGCCATGTCTATCTTATCTCTATCCTGTCGGAGTGTCCACCGGCCCTACTTACTGTCCGGTCCTGGACGCTGCCCTCGGTCATCTGGCCGGTCTTGGGATCAGTGCCGACCTGGCCAGAACAGTAGACCATGCCATTCAGCTTGATAGCCTGAGAGAAGACAGGCAACGGGGCCGGAGCGTTGGCCGTGAGGACAGCTTCCTTGGACGGCATTTTGGCTGGCGGTGGCGAAGGTGGCAGTTTGGTGTAAGTCGAGCAATGAAGCTTGAAAACGGATCGATGTGAGAGTGAACAAAGTAGAAGGCATGTGCCGAAGAAAACGGCCTGATAAAAAAAAGCCTTTGAGCTTCTTTTAAGAAAGTGTTATTTTTGGCGAGCACCTACCTAGCGCAGCTTATCCGCAGCCGATAGCGGACCGCCCGGGTGTGCCACGACAAGTTCTACTGCATATGCGTGCATTTTCATTGTTGTCAAGGCAGGCTGATTGTTGGATCTGTGCTTCAAGACACAGCATTTAGAGAATGTCAAGTTGTTATTTTGTGATAGCAATTCCGATTTGGGGAGACGTTTGGCGACAGCACTTCCACAGTTCCTTCCCAGCATTGGCCCGAGTCGGACACCGAAGTCCACGTTATAAATCAGGGAAGGCACGACGTATTTTTCTAATGGCAGGCGCGAGCCTGTATTAATTAACTGAACAGGCCTTGCGCAACAGGGCGAAGGAGCCTAGCGCAGCCAATCATCATCCGTTTCAGCCGTAGCTCCCTGGGAGATACCCGATTTGGCACAAGCAATTCGGACGTTTTGTTCGGTGGCAGGAACAACCCAGGAACAAAAGGAGCTCCATCCGAGCTAGGACAGCCACTGCCACCAGCCGCTCGGATCTTGTTGCAAGATGGCTTCTTTTCCGAGGCGACGACTTCTTGGTAATACCCTTACACTTGAAGGCTCCCGCCTATTGAGCACGAGACAAGAACAATAAGGTTTATAAAGTCTTTTCTGCCCAAAAGGTTCGTCCACCGGAATATGCGAAAGTGTGTGGACAGTTCGCAGCAAGCAGACAAAAACACAACAACAAATTACCTTTCCACCAGCTTCACCTTTTTTTCATCTTCTCACGGTGTGGGTGTGAGCAGCTGATACACTATTAAGCTGTCTTGTTTTCCTCCCTTGTAAGGCCTAGCTCGTTTCGCATCGCCTTCCCCTTCCGTGGGGACAGCAAACATGGCTTGGCCTTGGGAGTTCCTTGAGCTGAGCCCCGAGGAGCGCCAGGCGCGACGCCTTGTCCTTGATCGTTATGGACACTACGGCGCGTTATTTTCCGTGTCACCGATAGTCGTGATGCTACTTGTTCGCATCACGTTGTGGACTGTGGCCTTTGTGCGGATGCGCTATGGCCAGAGCCTACGTGGCTCCTCTCGAGGCTCACCGGGATCATCGTCGTCCAACGCCCGCTACGACGCCGTCCCCGACTCCCCCTCGCTCAAGTCGCGCCGACTGACGACCCGTGGCAGCTGGGAATCATGGTACCGTCGGGCCAAGTGGTGGCTATCAGACGATGTCGTGATTTTTCGCCAGCACCTTGGCCAGCGTGACTTATGGGTGGGCGGCGGTTCGTGGATGGCCATCCTTCTGGTGCTGTGTGTTGTCGAGACCGGACGAGGTGTGTTTTGCCGATCGTGATGATTTTAAACCCAAGGGACATACTGACAGCCCTAGACTACATGCACCTCACAAAGCGTTTCGGCATCGTTGCTGTTTCCCAACTGCCGTTGCAGTACGTGTTGGCTTTGCGCTATGTCAGCCCCGTGCTGGCCATTTTCGGCACGTCGCATGAGCAGGTCAACCGATGGCACCGTGTACTGGGCACCATCATCTATACAATGCTGCTGTTGCACGCTACCTTTTACCTCAACTTCTTTGCCTTCTTGGACAACTTCTGGCCGCGCCTCTTGCGGCCAGTTGTCGCCCTAGGCCTAGCTGCTATTTTCAGCATGACACTGCTCACCACGACCGCATTGTCCATTGTGCGCCGCTGGTCGTACCGCGTCTTCTTCATAACGCACGTTTCCGTCGCGTTTGCGCTTCCCGTCCTGGTGATATTCCACGCTAGATATGCCAGCAACTACGTTGCCGCTGCCTTGTTGTTGCTCATCGCCGACCTGACTTTCCGCAAGATCCAAACGGTAACAACGGAAGCCCGGATTGAGACGATTCCGGGCACCGAGCTCATCCGACTGACGGCGCCCATTCCATTTTCTAAGATGGACAAGTACCGAAAGCACCCTGGCAGCCATGTGTATATGAGCCTGCCCGGCTCGGCGCGGCCGTCGACCAACCCCCTGTCTCCGACAAGTATTTTATTCGAGTTCCTCTTCAATCCCTTTACTATTGCCACCGTCAACGACCAGTCGAGCGATTTAACACTGGTGGTCCGCGCTCGCAAGGGGCCTATGTCAGCAGCGCTCTCGCGACATGCCTGCCCCGTCCAACTTACAAAGAACGCGGACGGCCGAGCCGAAGATGACGATGACGACGAAACGACTCCGGCCATTCCGACAATCCATGGCCTGGGTACGGCTTCGAACATGGGTACCGGGACGATGTCCGTCAACCTCGAGGGCCCGTACGGGTCAAGCGCCTATTTCCCGGAACTAACTCCCCATAATTTTGATCGTGTTCTGCTGGTCGCTGGCGGTGTCGGCGCCACATTTGTTGTTCCTCTTTACCGGTCCATCATCGATGAAACCGCCGCGATTCGGAATGGCGGAAGCCTCAAAGTCGACCTGGTTTGGTCTGTCCGTGGTGCTGGCGATGCTACTTGGGCAGTTGTATCGGGCCAAGATGGAAGTGGCCACAGTTTGTTGCAGGATCGGAATGTGCATATTTTCTTGACAGGCGGTGGCACAGGTTCAGCAGCTGTGGCGGAAAACAGTGCCGCTGAAGCCGCTATCGAGTTGACCACACTTCGCCGGGACCAGCAGGCAACTTCGCCCCGTGGCCGTCGTCCGCAGTCCTCCCCGCAAAGTCGATTCGTGCCTCCAGGGGCGTCAAACCGTCAGAGGCCCGATTTTTCCCAGATCGTTGACGACGTGTTCCGTCACGGCAGTGAAGAACGTGTCGCCGTGTTAGTGTGCGGGCCGGAAGCCATGGTACAGGATCTGCGGGCTTCGGTTTCCATGTGGGTACACCGCGGCAGATCTGTGTGGTGGCATAACGAATCGTTCGGTTGGTAGAGAAGCATGAGTATGTTATGTCACAGTGACCCTCGTGCACAAAGTACTGTTAGTACATAATTTCAATCCACACCAGGTGAATTTCATAAACAGATTCCAGTTTGTTTAGCGGCATCGTCATTCTTGATCTCGTCAATAGTATAACATAAATGTGATCAAAGCAACGCCGTCTTATCCAATCGCATAAAACAGCAGGCCATCCGATTGAGTGGCAAGAGCCAATATTTGATGACGCTGCGAAATATGACGCCATTAATCAAACCCCAACATGAAAAATGAAATAATAAAGAAGACAACACAGCTAGGAAAAGTATGCCTCTTTTAATCGGTCCGCTTTTTCGCCGTTCCGCTGCCCTCACCAATGTCGCCGGTATCGTCCGCGTCCCAGGTATCTTCGGCGTTTTCGTCCCAGTTGTCAAGCTCTTCCTCCAAAGTCGTGCCCCGGGCCGCAGTCGAAGAGGTAGCAGCCCCGGCAGCCGTAGATTGTGTCGGCACATCGGCAGGTGACGTCAAAGGCTTGGCGGATGGAAATGTGCCCACTACCTTGCCGTTGGCCCCATCGTGCAAAACCGTCGACTGGCCTCCAACACCCTCGCCGAGCTCAATGTCAACGACCGACGTGTCAGCCAATACCTCATCGCCGTGATCCTCCTCGCCCGGCACGGCGGCGTATTTGCGGTTCCGCTTGCGATCCAGCATCCGCTTGTGGTACCATGAGCACAGGCCCAACGCAGCCAAGCTGCCGAGGATGTTGGCCACAATGTCCAAGGCGTCAAATACGCGGCCGTTGTCGGGCAGCAGCGCCTGCAGCACCTCAGACCCGACACCCAGGCCACCTGTACACACTGCGAGTGCCATGTTCATTGTGCGCCTGCGGCTGGTGTCGACGATCCAGTAGAAGGCGACAGTCAAAAGGAAGAACGTTACAAAATGTAGAATCTTGTCGTTGACAATGTCGCCGAGCTGCAGTGAGCTAAGGCCGGCATAGCCGGCAAGCAGCAGCAGCAGGAAGAAGATGCCTGCGACATACATGTATTAGTGGGGTGCTGATGGTATCCGCCTGTATCCTCCATATCTACAACAGGAGGAGAATCCCCGTTTCTTTTGCACACCTGCAAAGGGCAGCCGTATTCTCATGATTTCTGGTTGTGATGAGTTGTCTTCAATTTGGGTTCGTCTGTTTTCGAGGAGCTTCTGTAGAGCTTCAGGTGCTTCAGGTGCTTCAGGTGCTTCAGGCGCAGCTGCCGAGACGGTAAAGTGACGCTAGTGAGAGGTAGAGTCGGCTGGTCGCTAAGGCGTAGGATTGCTTTTGGTGAGGTCGCAAAGGTGTCGGCTGGAAGAAGAAGAATAGTTTGTCGCCGTCGGACGTTGCAGTCTGTTGTCGGATGCCTGAAGGTACATTGGGATAGGTGGGAGCATCTGGAAGAGGTTGGGGAGGGGAGCTGCTTTGGTTTGGATGCGATACGACGGCGATTATTAGTGCCAAAGTCAGAACGCCGTGTTACATCATCCGCACTGTATGGCGAGACCGTAAGTGTTCTGTAAGCTAGTCGACAAAACGATATGTATGTAAACGAGTTTTGTGTCAGAACAATCCGTTTACTAGTACGGAGTACACACTGTGCAGCGTATATCCGAGCAATGGTACAACAGAGTCCGCAGTTTGACTTACGATGAACTCGGTATTGGTCTCAAATGGGCAGAGACCTGACCAGCACCACCAATGCAACTTACAATCGAGTTTTGCTCCAATTTGACGAGCACGTATAACGATATTTCATTTCTGGGAGTACATTCATCCGATGTCATAATAGAGACAATAGGCGTCGACTGTAGCAACGGACAATAATAAAGAAACGTTCTTTTTATATATAAAAAAAAACACAAGAGAGGCTTTGACTCACAGGTGTGTCTTGCATTGTAACATTCAGGAATCGTATGCAGATTCACCACCAAGACGAACGTGAACTGGCGTCATAATACGGCGCGTCTGTTTCTTCACAGCGCTTTAGACAGCACATTTCGGGGCAGTGGTCCCATATTGACATCGCAAAGCCCCCTATTTCACACGTGACCTTGGCCTTCGGCTGTTTGCCGTAAGTAGCAGTACTTTATCGTGATCGTAGATTGTGCTTCTTCACTTCAATAAAAGCTGTAAATCGAGGATTAAAATTGAAAACACATATAATAAGCCATGATACTTGTAGCACATTAATTTTATTTCACCAAGTGAGCAGTTTTCTGCTGCGTTGCCGACTTCTTTTCTGGCGTAAAAGTACTACTACTCGACTTCAATACACTAGCTAGCGGTACTGCCGCAAAGCAGGAAAACTGGCGCCTTCGCGCAGCACCAAAAGTCTCCATTAACCTCAACCGCAGAAACAACGACAAAATCGGCCTATTGCGATCCATCAAGGCGCGTCGACATCGACTCCGAACGGCCTCAAATTCCGTCCTCCATCTCTGCAAATGAGCCGCTTTCTCCTAGTGGTCTTGTAGAGGCTCCGTCCGACTTGGGCGTCCCTGTGGACGCGAGCCCATTTCACGCGGATTTACGCTCCTTATTTTTTTGGCCGCCGCATTTTGGCGATGCTGCGTTACCACTGCGCGCATCCACTCCCCCAGCAACCGCCATTGACAACCACCCTTTTATCGTGACAATTTTTTTTGCGTGTGCACCCGCATCGACCACATCATGGTGTCCGTTGTCGATGATGCGCCAACGCGCACACATACGCCCGTTGCCGGCGCCGACAACAACCCAGGACCCGTCTCGATGCCTGAGGCATCAACTTTCACAACGTCAACCGATGCCGAAGAGGACTCGCGACGCGCCGTGTTTGCCGAGCTCTATCGCAAAACCGAAGCTCGTGTGGCTCTACTGTTTTCCGATGATGGCGGCTACGACTTTGATTCCATCCGCGCACTGATGCAACCGCCACGTCCGTCCGCTACCCGCCTCGACCATCCCCATCTTCCTCCGCCCACAACCGACCATGCCCCAATACACGAGCCACCACTGAAGAAGGCGAAGCGAGTCATTGACGAAGACGACTACGGCGATGATGACGATGAAGACGAGGCCGGCAACGACGGTGCCGACTCGAATAATGCTACCAGAAATGGATCTGGGCCGACATCTGGCACCGGGTCCGGGCCTCCACAACAGCTTCTTTCGCCATCAAAGACCGGCAGCTCGCCCGTCCATTCGGTTGGCTCTCCCGACAAGCAATTTGGCGTGAAGCACGCATTATTACGAGACGAAGCCTTGGCATTGAACGCCACATCCTCATCCCTCTCCCGCACACAATCGCAATCACAACTACAGTCACACCAGAAACAATCCCAAGTAAAATCCTCGGAAGACGTCCGCAAGGAGCTCGAAGAAGCGCGCAATGCCACCGAGGAGGCTGCCCGGCGCAGTTTCTTCACCATCTTCCATACCCTTGAGAACGACCGCACGGCGATGTTGGAGCAGCAGCAGCTAGAGGAGTCCGAGAAGCAAATCCAAGCTGAGATGGAGAAGAACGGCTCCAACGGTCCCAACGGTGCAGCTGGCCCCAACCAAGGCACTCTCAGCAGTGCCAACCTTGGCGCATCCAGCTTGACGCTCAAGCACCTGATTGCCCGCATCGACTCGAAGCGCGACCAGGTCAAGGCCACTGACGCAGAACTGCGCTCGCTGATCAACGAAGTGCGTAAGAACCGCAGCAAGTGGGCGAGTGAGGAAAATGTTGGCCAAGAAGAACTATACGAGGCCCTGGACAAGGTGCTCAGCGAGCTGAAGGCGCACACCGAGTACTCCACTCCCTTTTTACAACGCGTCAACAAACGTGAAGCGCCCGACTACCACCTCTATGTCAAGCAGCCAATGGACCTCGGCACGATGACAAAGAAACTCAAAGGCCTTCAGTTTAAGTCCAAAGCCGAGTTTGTTGCGGATCTTAACTTGGTGTGGGACAATTGCCTGAAGTACAACCGTGACGCTGGCCATCCGCTGCGCCGCATGGCGACAGGCATGCGCAGGGAGGCCGAAAAGCTGATTCCCCTAATCCCGGACCTGGTAATTCGCTCGCGCGCCGAGGTTGAGGCCGAAGAACGGCGCAAGCAGAATGGTGGCGACGACGATGGCGGCGACGACAGCGACGACGAGCCGATAATGTCTTCACGTGGTCGCAAGACAGGAGCCAAGGGTGTCGCAAATAAGTCGCGTGCTGGTGGTACAACAACTATGATGTCAACGTCAACGGGTGCTGGTGGTGACCAAAAGGAGGGTACGCCAAGTGTTGACCAGAAGCCGGTCCTACAACTCAACGGTCTTCTTACCAAAACAGGCCGCGAAGGCTCTGACTTTGGGGGTGCCGATACTGGCAGCAACGGCTTCTCTACACCCGTGGGCGCAGCTGCCGGTGGGACAGGATCGCTGACACCGAGCGGGCTCAACGGACACCTGGGCAATGTCGACGCGATGGACATCGATGCCTCGTCATCTGTTCACGGCAATAATGGTATGGCGGCGCTCAATCGCGCTCTCAACGAGGCGGCTGAGCAGACATATGAGGACGAAGCGTATAAGATCTGGAAGCAGGTCACTAAAAAGGACCGCGCCCTGATCGCCAAACAGCGCTACGAACTCTTCCTTGGCAACAAACTCAATGTCGATGAGCCGGCGCTGTTGCGCAACAAGGCGGGCATGCGCTGGTATCTCAAGGGCGCCAAGCAAGCAGAGGCCCTCGGCATCCTTGGCCCTGCATCTCATCACCAGACTGAAGACACTGGCAAGGAAGCGCATGTTGCGTCCTCTTCCAAAGCAGCAGAAACTACTCTCGCCGAGATGGAAGATGATGTTGAGAAAGTTGTCCCCGACTACTACGAACCCGAGAGCATCGTGCCCGATATCCCATTGCGTTTGCAGTGGGTTGTCGACGACGAGGGCCAGGTCGTGAACCAAAATGAAGAGTTCTTGCGCCTTGTTCCTGCAGGCCACTTCGTGTCGCCGACGAGCAAATTGACTAAGCGCATGGAGTCCAACATGCGCCAGATTCAAGAAACACGGAAGATCTGCTCGAAGATCGGTGTCGTGAAGCAAATGCAAATTCAGACACAGGTATGTATATGAACAGCAGTTTATTTGGCGACATTTGAAGGCTTTCTACCGGTTTAGCTCCCATACTAACAGATTTGCAGATCTACCAAAATCAATTTCAGCGCTATGACCCTGAGCCATTTCACGAGGCTGATATCGAGCCGCAATTCATCAGCGGCGATGGGCCGTTTATCGCCGGCGAGGCGTCCCGCGCAGCAATGCAGCGGGCCGTTTCCAAGATTTTCTTTCACGCAGGCTTCGAGGAGCTGCAGCCATCCGCAATGGACGCCATGACGGACATTGCAGCCGATTACTTTACGAAGCTCTGCCACACGTTCAACGTCTACAACGAAGCGGAGAAGAAAGAGGCGGTGGGTGTGTGGGCGGAGCGGGGCAACCGTTTCCAGCCACGGTATAGCCCAGAAGAGGTCGTCTTGCATACGCTATACGAGAACGGCCACGACATCGACTCCCTCGATTCGTACGCACGAGAGGAGGTTGAGCGCCTCGGCACCAAGCTCAGCGGCATCCATGACCGTATGAAGATGCACCTCAGTGACCTGCTGCGCCCTGCCTTACAGGACGGTGGTACCGAAGCATTCCAGGACGGCAGCGACCAGTTTGTTGGCGGCGACTTTGCCGAAGAGCTTGGCGAGGACTTCTTCGGGTTCAAGGCCTTAGGTCTGGACCGCGAATTTGGCCTTGATATCATGAGTGTTCCCCTTCATCTACTGCAGAGCCGTGTGCGCAACCAGCACACCGTGGACGCGCCGACAGGAGTCTCCTCGGAGCTTCTATTCGAGGACCTGAAGCCCCTCGACGCCGTCACAACGACCGGCATAACTGAGGAAATCGGACTTGTAAAGAATTTCTTCCTCGCAAAGCTTCACGCCAATAATGATCAGGCTCTTGTCGAGGACGAGGATCTTCCTGTCAAGCAACGTCGCCCACGGCCACGTCTCGGCGCAACAGGCAAGATTGTATCTCCGCAAAAGCGGCCGCCCAAGGAGCAAATTGCCATGGCGAAGCGAAAGAAGCGGGAGCAGGCGGCGGCGGCGGCTGCAAAGGCAGCCGCTGAGGAAGCCCCAGGTGGTGCTGGAGGTCAGAGCCAAGCGGCGGCCGGTGCCACGGCGGCCTCCGAAAAAGGCACGCCAGTCAAGAAGCTCAAGACGGGCCAAACGACGAGCGTTCCTGTGCCGAACCTCAACTACGGTGCAAGCAAAACAGGAAGTGGTGCGCTAGGATCCAACCTTACGAATGGTGTTGTTGGCGATGGAGAGAATGCCGGCAGCCAAGGCAGCCCTGGCGCCGACGAAAAAGACGACGCAGGGGGTCTCATGAGCCCGGAAAGCATCCACTAAACCGTCCACCCGCTGCATTGGTTTTCTGCTGACGTTTTGCTTTATTTCATTGGTCTTCTTTTGTCCTTAGGAGGGTGGCAGTGGTTCTGGGCATGTGAATGGTTTACCGGGGTTTCCTGTCTTGTTATTCATTATCGTGGCAATTCTGGTGTAACTTTTTTATCTTGGTGTTCATTGGGTTTCCATTCTATCTCTATTCGGCTACACATACTCGCATTCTTCATTTTATTTATCCCTTCATTCCCTAATCCTTATTCACCGCTGCCTTCATAACTGTGTCGCCTATCTCGCGTTCAGATGTCGCTTTGTTTTTCTCCTCCTTCGCAACACTACTTATCAACACAGTGCAACACTGCCGATCACCCGGCCTCTGTCCTCTCCGGTTGAAAAAGCGAGTCCTAGCATACGAATATCCTAAATGCCAGCAGGTGGCTGTATTGCCAATAGACTTTCTTCTTTCTCGCGGCATCATGTCTTCGTGAAACAACAAACTTCTTCGAGCTTCCTTTTTTTACTTCACAAGCGCCCGTTCTCACCATGTCTAATGATATGCTTCCTGGCGCCTGTCAAAACGAGAATTTTGGGAAGATATTTCACCATCCCCTTTTGCCTGACAAATTGATCTTCATGTCTATCCGCTCGTCTCTTTCTATCTCATTCACACACAGTTCCTTTTTGTATGAAGAGAAATGTATTGGCGGGACGCCCGAACATGAAGGTTTGTAAACAAAAGCCGCGTTTTCCGTCGGCTGTTTTTTGCCATACTTTCGACAGGCCAAGCAGACGGGATTAACAAACCTAAAAACACTGCACATACACGCTAAGCTTATTTGTTTGCCATCGATATCCTCCCGTAACCGGAATTATGCCCCTAAGTGGTGCTTGTGGCTTCGTCTCCGTGGTTTGTCTGTCATATCCCCCATGAGTTTGCCCGCAACAGACCCCAGATAACGACGCTGAGACACAATGATATTTCCACTCGGGGAATTTGGTGACTTTCGCTCTGTATTGCTTCGTTGGACGTTGTTTGCCACTGACTTGTACTGACTTGTACGGAGTAGTTACACTGCGAGACTGCCTCCCCCTGGACAAAAAAAAGCGCACTCACAAGGCTATTTAGTGGAGTTCCCTACACTGTTAAGAGTGTTACAGTGAGGATTCCTTGCTCTGTTAAAGTGCTAAAACGGTTTGTGAGTGCGCTTTATTTTGTCATGCTGGAGACTGCGCAAGATTTATCTGTCTGCCTGGAATGCCAAGTAGTGTGACTCCGAATGTGCCCCTAGTTGTGTCGTCATCCGCATGCGGTGGAGTTTCCACTCAGCACAGCGGCGTCATTGCGCCCAACACTTGGAATATCCTGCCTTATGTAATGTAGCAATGCAAGTCATGTGACATCAACAAAAGCAGCGTCCACTTTATCTCACTAAGTTGCCAGCCACGCAAATTTCCCCTTTTTGGGTTGGGGCGACGCCCGCCGCCCAGTGCGTCATCAGGCAGTCTCCGTACTACGTATTCTGGTATTGTCGCCAAAAACACCACTGCAAGAAATTCGATTACGCCAGGCGGCCTAGCCAACTAATGAGACTGCGCGCGTACCTGCTTTCAGAGGTTCCTTGGTCCCAGTCACTGCGCCTTCCCCATAATCGGCCACTAGGAGGTCACGCTGCCAACCACACCATCTAGAGTCTCCCCGTTCTTCCGTCCCGTTCTTACCATGTTTTGGGAGTGAGTGTTGTTGTCCTGTATCATTGTTTTGTCACCGTTGTCTTGCGCTGAAATGTGTTCTGATGTAGTAAAACGGGAAAACGTCGTACGTCAGGCTGCTTTTGGCATTGTGGGGGCGATAAGACGGGGACAGCGTCACTGGGCGTGGTCGCCCAAGCGGTCGCTCCTTCCCTGTCGCATGTCTCGGGCTTAGCGACAAACGGAGCAGTCGCCCCAGCGAGCCAGGCTCCATTATTAGCCATTCCCCTCATGGGATGGCCTGGCCCAGGACCTCATTCGTCTGTGCCGCCGCTTTCCTGTACGAAGTACGTACCCAGGTACCCATACACCCCGTCCTCCCTCCACTTCCTTCGTTCCGCTGTTCCTCTCTTGCTCTTCCTTTTCGTCCTCCTCTTTCCTCCTTCAAAACATCAACACAGCGACTCTATCCAAATCATCGCCATTTTCCTCGGATTCTACGGATGCGCAACATCTCGTGTTCGGCCTTGCAATCACATTTTCTCTCTTTTGTGTCCTTGTTGCTGTCGTTTTCCTGTTCCCGGTCATTCCGTCCTCTCTACATTCGTTTCTCTCGATACCCGTCACAATGAAGGGTGCTTTGTTGTTGACCGCAGCTGGGCTGCTCGGCTCCGCCCAGGCTGGCGGTGTCCACTCGTTGAAGCTGAAGAAGGTCCCTCTTGCGAAGCAGCTGGTATGTTGACTCCGTCGATGCTTATCGTGCCTCCCAATATGACATGCCATTGGCCAAATCAACCATCCGTTTGTTTTGATTGGCATCGCCATCGGCGTCTCATCGCTGTTCCTACCGCCGGTCGCACACTTTGCTAACTGTCGGTTGTGACAATTAGGAGTCGATCCCCATCGATGCCCAGGTTCGCGGACTCAGCCAGAAGTACATGGGCGGCCGCCCTGAGACTCATGCCGATGCCATGTTTAAGAACACGGCTGCAAGCATCGAGGCTAACCATCCGGTGCCTGTCAGCAACTTTATGAACGCACAGTGTACGTCGAAGCGAATTATTCTCGTTGTCTTGCGAACAACGAACGGCGGCTAACTAGTAATAGACTTTGCTGAGATCTCCATTGGCACTCCGCCCCAGAGCTTCAAGGTTGTCCTTGACACCGGCAGCTCGAACTTGTGGGTTCCCTCGCGCGAGTGCGGTTCCATCGCCTGTTATCTTCACTCCAAGTATGATTCGAGCGCCTCGTCGAGCTACAAGGCCAACGGCTCGTCGTTCGCCATCCAGTACGGTTCTGGCAGCCTGAGCGGCTTCGTGTCGCAGGACACTGTCTCCATTGGCAACCTCAAGATCGCTAAGCAGGACTTCGCCGAGGCTACCGAGGAGCCTGGTCTGGCCTTCGCCTTTGGCCGCTTCGACGGCATTCTGGGCCTCGGCTACGACACCATCTCGGTGAACAAGGTCGTGCCCCCCTTTTACAACATGATTAACCAGGAGTTGATTGATTCGGGTGTCTTTGCCTTCTACCTGGGTTACTCTGACGACGGCAACGACTCCGAGGCTGTGTTTGGTGGTGTCAACAAGGACCACTACACCGGCAAGATTACTACCATTCCCCTGCGCCGCAAGGCCTACTGGGAGGTCGACCTTGACTCCATCGCTCTTGGCGAGGATGTTGCTGAGCTCGACAACACCGGTGTGATCCTGGACACCGGCACCTCGCTGATTGCCCTCCCCTCCAACCTGGCCGAGATGCTCAACACCCAGATTGGCGCCAAGAAGGGCTACAACGGCCAGTACACCATTGACTGCAGCAAGAAGTCCAGTCTCCCGGACGTCACCTTCACCTTGAGCGGCCACAACTTCAGCCTGCCTGCGTCGGACTACATTTTGGAGGTGTCGGGCAGCTGCATTTCGACCTTCATGGGCATGGACTTCCCTGAGCCGACCGGCCCGCTGGCCATCCTCGGTGACGCCTTCCTGCGCCGCTACTACTCTATCTATGATCTTGACAACAACACTGTTGGCTTGGCCCTGGCTAAGAAGTAAGCGGGCAATCGTCGCCGTAATTTTGACAAAGCAACAGTCATTTATTTGAGAGGTCGAAGAGAGGGCCGGACTGTGATAGTGTTGCGAGTGTTTACCTCTTACTGCGGGCGCTTTCAGCCCTCTTTTGGCCTCTTCATTTTGTTTCTGTGTCTCTTTATCTGTTTGCTATTTGTCCTACGCACGGTTTTGTTCGAATTCGGTATTTTCTTTCATTCGTCCCGCGAACGCGCGGCTGCAGTCCGCTGTAATCGCGTGACGAAGAGTCGTCTGTCAAAGTCAAGACTAACATTGTTGATTGCGGTTGTTGCTCTTGCTGGGGTGTGTTTGTATTTTGTTAGCATTATTATTTAACCCCCTCACGTCTTTGGTCTTTACCCTACTGTACCGCTACCTCGCTATACGCTCATCACGTCACCACAAACATGTTTTTTTATTTATCGTTATATTTTAGCCAGTGTTTCTATTAGTGCGTCCAATTGTGAACATAGTAATTAAGGAACACGTTCAAAATGCTATCTCAGCACGCGGCGCAAACAGCCGCGTCTGCTCATCAAAGTTTCAGGTTTTTGGTTGTCAAACCGGCCAGCTTCATGGGCCACAGGCCCACGTTCACCAGCGACTCAGGAGCCCAAGTAATATCACAGATTTCTTAGAGAGTACTTACTGGGAAGATTTCTCAGCGCCGTCGCAAAGTACCTAGCTACATTTTCGACTGCTTAAGCCTTTTTATTAGATTTATAACGTGTACGAAAATCTCTGCGTCATATGCGCCAGCTATATAAAGCATCAACATGTTTTCGGGGTTTATTTTGCTTTATTTTATTTTACATTTTTACATAACAACAATGGGTTGTGATTTTTTGGGTTAGACGTTTTTTTTTTTTTTTTTTGGTTTCAGCTGCGAAATAATTAACGGGCATGGGATACTATTTCGCATGTAGGTGTAGCTTAGCGCAACAAATACGCCTGACGTATATCCTACCAAAAATTTATCGAAATTTAATTATTCAAGCTCTAGAATTGGTGATATTGGTGAATGTGTCTGCCTGGGATTACACGTCGTATTGAAAGAAGATGTTATTCTCATGCCTTTCGAAGGACAAAAATTTAAATTGGTATGCTACTAACCGAGTTATGGCTCCCCATATTCACGTGACGCAAGTTACAGCCAATCAACCCGCGATTTGGCCCGCAGCAAGGGACACTGTATTCCACTCTATCTTTCCCATTCTTTTCGTCTGTTGGCGCCAAATTGCGTTCTGTCTCAAACTTCCCTTGCGTTTTGGTTACTGTTTGGCTCCTGCCCGTTCTCGCGCGTTTTGCAGTTCCCCTCCTGCCACGAAAACGTAAAGCCGCGAGTGACACCAGCAAACCCAAGCCCAGGGAGTTTTGACTACACGCTTTCTTCTTGCTCGTTTTTACAGCCACGTCCATCCTTCGTTTTGCGGCCCCATTTCTCCAATCCCACCCATTCGATGATCCATCGCCATTGTGCACTGCATCGTCGCCAATTTTTTCTCGCTGACTATCATTTCGCGAACGAACGCGAAGAAGCGCGAAACAGGGAGCGCAACAACGGCCTCACTTACCCCAACCCTAACGGCTGCCAACGCTGCATTCGACGATCGCCATAATTTACCAATACATATTTGCATCACGCTGCACGACGCGATTTTCTTGCGAGATTTGTCCTTTTTGACGTTTACATCCCCTTTTCCCACCGGCTTCTGCCCCAGGCTCGACGCTCGACTGATTTCTCGCGCGTTGTTGCCCGCCCTTGGCCCTCGACATAGTATTTCGCCCATCGCGACACACCTGTTGGACACTACAAGCCCATTCTGATCGACGTTGGCATTCATTGACAATGGCTGCCGCCAACGCGGTCAGTGCGAACGGCTTGTCCAGCAACGCTGCTGTTGCGTCTTCTGCAGCCGCCGCGCCGGCAAGTCCCAGTGGTAGTAGCAATGGGAGTGAAAACAACGGCAACGGTACGGCAGCGACGAAGCGGAAACGCGATGATAGCAGCAATAGCGACGAAGTGATGGCCGAAGCAGGTGCATCGCCATCTGCAGCTGCGGCAGGATCGCACGCCACGGCCATCAACCAAATTAAGGAGGCCTCGTCTGGCTCCGCATCGCCCGCCCTCTCATCGAAGCCGAACAACGGAAATACAGGAACAGCTAGCAACGGCAGCCATGCAGCGCCGGGTCCTATTGTGTCGACGACCGCGGGCAACCGGGACGAGAAGGGCCTGATCCGTGACTATTTTGGCGTTCTCCAATCGTATGCCCAGATATCACCCTCCCCTGGCCCTTATCATCTGTACATGTACCGTCTTACTAACAACGTGGCCCAGCTTCGACAATTCCACCCCTCCTATTCTCTCACGACGACTGCTGCCTGACTCCCCTGTATCAGACGAGCCGGAAGCCAAACGGCAAAAGGCTGATGGCTCTGCCAGCCAACCCAACTCGCAGACAGCGAAGTCTATTTCCGACAAGGTCAAGAACGACGCTTACATGTTGTTGGACGACCTCGTGTTGGACATTGCTGCCGTTGTTCGCAGCGAACTGGCCGCTCTCGATGCACCCACACCAGCCGAATCCGAAGGCAAGACAGAAGGCGAAGCCGCAAACGACGCCAAGGAGGACGTTGACGCGAACGACGCAACTGAACCGAAGCAAAATGCATACAATACGGCAGACAAGGACGTTAGAGCGAAGCGAGCAGCCATTGCGCATATTGCTAAATTTCGCGAGGCCGCATACGACCTCTATCGCCGAGAAACTGCGTACCCTAAATCTGGACCACTGCATGGCAAAACAGGAGGCAAGATTGGCAATAATGTGTCTGTGTCTATATCGTCTTCGAACCGGGGCGAGCCTGTTTTGACCGTCTTTGGTAATGCGCCTGGTCCCCGGCAGCTATTTTCAAGTCTGCCCTCGCGCGGGTCGGCTGTCAAGGCGCAAACCCCCTGTGGAGCTGATGATGGTGACGACCAGATCGGCGACCTTGTCCGGGAAGACATCGATGTCAGCTTTGGTGGTAACATGACCCTCACCCGCGTTTTCGCGCCGCCTCCTCCTGACAAGAATAACCGCGCCCCGACTTTTGGCGAACTGTTTCCGTCTCCCCGTAACTTGCCTCCGTTGCAGCCACCAAAGGCACCAAAGAGCACGACCAAGTCCACAACACTGGGGTTCTACCATCCAGAGCTGGCCGAGAGATCCAAATATCGAACGGGTTCTTATTCTACCCAACAAATTACGATGGGCCACTGGCTTGACTACAGCAATGCCACACCGTCATCGCAGATTAAGACCCGCCAGCGTGAACGGGCCCAAAGCTTGGCCGGCCGCAAGCCATCCGCAACGGAACTCGAGCTGTCCGAGATGGAGTCTCTTTTCCGTGGCGCTTTTTCCAGCTTTGCGCCGTCAAAGGATGACTCTGCCGCAATTGTGCCTGCTACCCAGGTCGGTCGTATGTGGTGGCAGCGCGTTGGCCACCGTGTTTTTCAACGTATGGTTGAGAAGGAGCTTAATACCGACGAGCACTATGTTGAGGACGCCTCGACACCTGACGACTTGGCTTCAGCTAATGTGCTTGATGAGGAGGCTCTACAGAAAACAATCGCCGAGTGGGACGATAGTCTGGTCGACCCATCACTGGAAGAGGTCATGGGAGCGAAGTCGGATGCGGACAACGATGCCGACGAGATGCTCCAGGAAGTCTCGGACTTGGTTATTACGCTCGCGTCGTACCAGCGCAACCGCAATCTCACACTGCCGACCAGCCAAGACCGCTTCTCGGCCGATCCTGTCAACGCGGACATGCTACGGAATGGCACACTCGCTCAACAACCCAGCGAAGAAGAAATGCTCACGTACCAAACGCTCAAGGCGCAGCTGTCCCTTATCATCCAGGCCCTTCCCCCCTACGCTGTGGCACGTCTCAATTCGGACAAGCTTGAGGAGCTGAACATCAGCACTAAGATTGAGGTCCGCGGAGAAGAGTACCACGGTATTTTGGACGAGGACGAATCTATCGTCCGTGCCCGCCAAGCTGCCCAGGCGGCTCAAGCTGCGACCAGTTCACCGCAGCGCACGCCAGCTCATAGGTCAGCGAGCGTCTCGGTGAACCATAACTACGGCCCGCAGTTCAACACTCCAAGCAGGACCCCAATGGTTTCTGGTGGTGCCTTCTACTCTGGCCAACATCAGACGCCGGCCCGTGCAGGCCCACCGCATAGAGCGTCCGTGGCCGGTGCTGGCGGTACTCCTGCGGCTGCACTCCCCCCGCATGTCCGACCGGGTGCACAGGCCCAACCTCCGTTCCGGCCATCGCCTAATGGTTACAACTACGGTCCTATGGCTAAGGCCCAGCCACATATGCAGGCTCGGCAAGGGATGCAACACCAGCCACCAGGCCCTGGTTTTGCACCAGGCCAGCAAGTGTCTCCGCATATGTCACCACAGCGCGTTGCCTCGCAGCCTCTACCGGGCTCTTATGGATCGCCAGCTATGCAACCAGGCACCCCGCAACAATTCCGCTATCCACCGGGCACACCGGGCTTTCCGCAGCAAGTTCCACTTCCGCCGGCACCGACACCTGGGGCGCCACAGCAGCAGCAGCATCTTCAACAACAGCAGTTGCAGCAACAACAACAGCAGCGCCGTGCCTCCCATAGCATGCCGTATCCTTTATCACCAGCGAATGGCGTGGCGCACGTCGCTACTCCGCAACACTCGATCCACCTGCCTCCGCAGCATGTTGGAAGCCCACAGCAGCGATTCCAGCAGGCTCCGATGACACCGGGAACGCCCCAGCAGCAGCAGCAGCAGCTTATCCGGCAGCAGCAGCAACTCATGGCACGGCCACCGTTCACTGGTCAAACTGGTGTTCCATCGCACCAACAACAGCAGCGCCACTTTAGCAGCGCGCCTGGCGGACCTTCCATCGGTGCCGGCCCCTTTGGCTACCATACGGTGATGGACCAGCCGCAGCAGCAGCGCCTGATGGAGCAAGCACGGGCACGAGCGTCGGCACATGAGCGGACAATGGGGTTTACGGACAAGATGACGCAGGGAGGCATGGGCCAAGTCGCTGGTCTAGCTGGGATCGGGCTTGGTGGTGGTGGAGGTGGTGGCGGCGGCGGTGGCATAGGAAATGGTGGCGTTGACATGTCTAAGTTGGCTGCGGCGCGCGCGAACATGCCTGCTGGCGGTGCCAATATGCCGCGGCCTGGGCAGTACCAAACGCAGCCATCACCCCAACCCCAGTTCCAGTCACCAGTGCCACCACAGGCCTACCTGCAGCAGCAACAGCAGCAACAGCCGGCCCGTCCCCAGGGCCAACCATCACCAGCAATGAACGGCACACCACAGCCACATCACATCCCGTCTCCGTCGCCAGTGCCCATGAGCGCGTCGCCTGTGCCCGGTGCCGGATTCCAGCGACCACCATAAGGAGATTGTTGTTTGCATGTAAAGGCTGTTGTACGGTACAACCAGGTGGTGCTGTATTTTTGGGGCTTACGGCTACGATGGGAATAAGGACCAGGTTTGCAGTATTGCGCCACCTTTATTTTGGTTTTCTTTTCGTTTCCTTTCTTTTCGTTTCGTTTTTGGTCGGGTCTCTCGAATCTCTTTTGGTGCACCTTTCGTTTGTTTGCACTGGAATCGTGGTTGATTTTACTGGCTCTACTGCTGTATTGTTTTTTTTATCCCGCTGACTGGGAAGGGTCTTGAAAGTGTAAAACTAGGTACCTTGTTGGTTCTCAGACCATTGTTTTTCTTAATCTTTTCTTTTCTTTTCAGTTATACATTAGTTTTCATTGCCTATCTCACACTTTTTTTCTTTTCATGCGTGTGGTCCTTTTTCGTATTCACCGTCATTGCATTTGGCCTAGCTCAAATTAATATTGCTCGCAACACCTTGTCACTTTTGCGCTAGCTGATGCTGTGCGACGTCGCTTATTGGCGTTGCATATTTGACCGGGTACTGTGGCTGTCGTGTTGGGTCCCACATCAAAGATACTTTCTCATTGTACAGAAAACCAAACGAGTACTTGTATGGGGTTGCAGTTTGGTGTGTGGCCGGAGCCGTCACTTGTGTTTCTGGTTCGTGCCTTATTTGGGTGGTCCGAGTGCCCGGCCCCATAATTGTCGGGCGGCGGAAGTCTGGTGCCAGCCATGCCGGCACAGTCCTGGGTGGCCAAGGGGCAGCTCGTCATATCATGGGAGTTGACCCTTGTGGGTGTTGCCTCTACGAATGTACTTACGAGTTAACGGGAGTGACCTGTCATGTGCAACGGTGTCGGCCTGATTTCCGATTTTGTTTCGGCGACTGAGCTTGTCGTTCCTGGCATGCCTAGGTAGGCTATTTGGGACTTTCTTATTCAGCAATGCAACCCGCCTAACGTTCTCGATATATGCACCATCTCGAGGAAGAGGAAGCAGTTAAAGACGATTCAAATTTCATTTATGTGAAATACGATTCTCACTGCCCGGACTTACAGCAGGCGAACAGAGCCCTTACCGTCCGTCTGCGACCGAGGAAAGACGGGCATCTTAAACGGACAGATTTTAATTCTTTGCTATCTTATGACTGAGAGATTGGAACATGGAGCTCGATTTACGGCACTGTTTAATGTAGATTGCTGATAGCTCACCAAATTGTGATGCCTGAGTTGGCTGGAAGGAACTACACGGAATGCTTGGCCGCTTTCTTCATATTTTTTTTTTTGACGTTCTTTCTTATTTACCCCCTTGCGACCCGTGGGGACGTGAAGTGTACAATATACAGATGTACGGACCTGTCGACAGTGCATGGGGCATGCATAGCTCAAAGCTCGCATCGTTCTGTGCAATGCCCAACGCTGAAACAACAATACTAATGGCGCACCTTGGTCGTAAAAATGTTGAAAGAATATTGGCTCACCTCTGACTCACTGATAAGGTTGCATTTTAAACTGGGAGCAAAACGAGCTGAGGTGAATGCCCCATAGAAAGGCCTGGAACGATTTGGAAAACAGATACTGACAAGATCGCCAGACGGGGGTAGGGGATTAAATTAACCGACACCTTTGTTGTTGTGTCCATATGACTTTTTTATGGGGCGTGCGAAACTTACATGTACATTGCGCGTGATGTTGTTGGTCTGAGCATTTATTGACATCGAGAAGTCGCTGAGACTTTGGCTGGCAAAGCTGAAACGGGGGTGACTTCCAAGTTTGTGTTGTAAGGCCTCTGGAAGGATCAGTGGATCAAAACCAGGTATTAGAGCCAATCACAGCGTGTGGCGGAAAAAAGTCAAGTCATATGTCGGCCATTAAAGAGATACACAGACAGACATTTCAGAACTTTTCCAGTTTTGAAAGCTATCACATGTGCCTACGTTCACTGCTACTTCTCTTCGTCTTCAGGGTCAAATCTGACCAGATGTTGTGGGACTCCACCTGTTAAGCTAAATTCACAGTAGTAAAGATAGTAATTATGGTACGGGCCGAAGCTGGAGAGTGGGTAAATACGGCATCTGTTTAGCCTTTCACTCCAAAGCCTCCAAGGAGAACAGAAATAGATAGAAAATATCTAAATAGTCGTGACTTTTGCTGTTGAAGGTAGATGACACGACAGAATGGAACTCAAAACAGAGTGGCAAACACTCTTAAGTTGAGAAAGACCTTTCAAGCTGGAGATAACAGATGACGCTGGCCAGGTATGCTGGATAATAATTGCCGGTGTACCATCAAGCTCTTTGGCTGATTTCAGGAGCTGGTGGGTGTCTGTTCTTTGGCCTTCCGTTCTTTGTTCTTTTTGTCCTCGGCGTCACCTCTGTGCCAACATCGCATCGTGATATCCGTGAAGGTCTCGCCGAGCTGCATGCGGTCATTTTGAAACATCTTGTTGCCCGCGACACCGGGGTGATATGTGATTGGACTATTTTGTAGACAGACCGGTGGCATTAGTTCGAGTACGAGACCCATCCGAAGGAACAATAATAGTAAGTTGCTCACGAATCACCGGTTTCTCCATCCACGGCCTCAATTGACGTGGTTGACGCCATTGGCGAGGGACTAGCGAATGCTTTCTGCCGTTTAAGTACCTCCTTCTGGTTGGCTGCTGTCGTTGCGTCCATGGTCTTGTCGAATTTTCTGCTGGACGGAGTCTGTTTTGACTGGTGATGGGAACTGGACTTGTTGGAGAGTAAAGACAAAAAGAGAAGCCCATACCATCGGCATAACAAGAAGCAGTCACTCGACTCCTTTTATATTTGGAAAGAGAGATCACAGTAGATCTTATCTCTTCTGCTGTCAGGCATGAAGTAAAGTCCTATGTTCTTTTTTTTTTTTTTTTTTTTTTTTTTGTTGTGTGTGTGTGTCTAAATTCTCAATGACGAGATGACTTTGCGTCAATGACTAGAAGGAGGACGAGACTGATTTACAAACCAGTGTCGTACACTGACGGGGGCCGCACCAACCCGCTGGCAAACTCTGGGGATTTAAGGCTTCTCCCCTCTTCCGTCTGTTTCTTTTTCTCTCCCGTTCAATTTTTTTTAGTTAAGAAATAAAGGGAGCCTTGAGGACCGGTAATGAAATGGTTGGGGACTGTGTTAGCCCCTTAAGGGATTTCCATACGTACTCTTCCCCTCAGGGTAATTTGTTTTTCCCTACTGTCTTCTTTTTGACTGGATTTGAGCTTCAATTTGATTTCTTTTACTATGGCATGTAATTTCGTTTCGCTATAAAGGTTTATGGACGTCGGAATTTCAGTAACCTGGTCTACGCTTCTCAATGACCTTGAGCAGAAGAAAATATTTCGAACGGTTGTCTTGTTCGTTACCTTAGGTCAAATCATACGATAAAAAAGAGAGAGATGATTAGAGATGCGGGACTGTAGGCGAGGCAAAGATTTGAAGCCACTGGGCCGAGAGTATAATGCTCTCATGGTGAATCTTGTACATTTCTGCCCACAGTTGCACTCGCGCCTTCATGTGCTCAAGACGTGTTATGTGGGGGGAAAATCCTCATTAACGGAAAGGGAATGTCTCCAAAGATCTTGTTTAGTGAGCACTTAGTAAAGAATTAAAACGGTAATCATGTAGCTGAATTATGGAGTACACCAAATATTGGGAAAGTATCCGAACTGCCGTTCTGCACAGAGTTTGAAATACGCCCCGTAAAATACAATTCAGACATGGACACAATATCCGATGTGCCCTAACCCGCTCTTTATGCCAGATATACCGGTAGCCTTACGTGAAGTACTGCTACAAAGCAGTACTTCAAAAGTTCCAGTTGTGGTGGCCTCATTTTAGTTTTAATCTGCATGATGTTGGGCTTTCCGCGCCTGAAGATTCTGCTTTTGCATGATTTTATTGATCATGTATTGCATTTTTAAAGAAATATAACCATATTCTGTATGTCTTCTTAACGAATCAGCTACCATAGGGCGACGAGGCTCATACAGCGCACGTTAGCATATGGCTCTGATAAACAGTCCACATCGCGATATTTACAGCCTGTATTACGCGTTCTTAGGCTCCGAAAAGAATCGTGCCCGAGAACTTCGCACTACCATTGCGGACACAATGAACATAATAAAAGAAAGAACAGAATATTCGCTAGTTTACGGTGGCTTTCAAGGCAATACACGCGTCTTAACACAGTTTGGGACTTGTGGATCCTGCCCATAATCAAGGGCGTCGTCGATTGTTTGCATCCGAACTTTGCTAGTATATGAAACTTGTCAATTTCGGGCCATACACAAAGAAAAGAAACCCTCCGGGCAGTAAATCCAGGTGCTGTGGCTATACGTCCAAAGATGATTTAACTCTTATACTCGTTCCACTGCCGTCATCGACGTTCGACGTTGTGTATCAGTTAGATCCACGTATGCCAAAATGCTATTTCAGTGCAGGAGCAGAATAAGAACAAAAAGGCAATTTGTTGTGCCGTAGCTCTTCACACCCACACACTGAAAAAACACCCAAAGAATGATTTGAGTACACACCGTGGAGAGAAACTGGACGTCAGATCAACATCACGTGATAAGACACGTGTAATGCGACCGGAATCTTTGTTTCCTTTCAGGCCACGGCCCGTACTGTGGCCCCACCTCGTTTGCCAAGTTCACCACGTTATCGTGGAAAACAAGCTCGCATTCGACGGTTTCGCCGGAGCTGCGTTATTCTAGCGAGCCCGACGCTTCGTCCTTTCTCTTGCATCAATCGCGCTCTCAACCGCGGTAGGTGTGTGACATCCCGACCGTGTGGCCGCGACTGGCTCTACTGCTACTTTTTGCGTGTCCGCCCCTCCACTACTTCTCCATTGTCACCACTATTACCTCATCCCCAACCATGGCTAGCTTCATTCGGGGAAAGCAGGCAGGCATGCAGAACGACCTGTCTGCGGGAATTGTGCCGGGCCTACTCGCCCCCGAAGAACAGATACGATATGGCGTCGATTCACAGATCAGGTATGTCTCCGTCCTCACACGCATTTCTGCCAGACGTTTGCTCCGGACTCCCTGCTGAGGCTTTGCGTACAGCTGCATAGCTTATGATCCGGTCCAGTCGCTCATGGCCGTGGGCACGACCCAGTCGCGCTTCGGACCTGGCACGATCTACGTTTACGGCCGCGGACGTGTCAACAAGGTGATCCGGCCCAAGGGCGGTGCGTCGCTGCGGCAGATCCAGTTCAGCGCAAACAGGCTGGTGAGCCTGGACGCGAAGAGTGAAATCGCGATGTGGAATCTCGACACGGGCAACCGCATTGGCGGCTCCGTCTCAGCGGGTGCGGCGGTGTGCATGGTCACAGACCCCATGCTGGACTGGGCGTTCCTGGGATTGACCAACGGCGACATTATCGCATATGACCTCGACCGCGAGCGGCTCTCGCCTTTCCGTGTCCAGAATCTCTGGCGCAACCGCCCAGGAGGCGTTGACCCCCGGGTCCGGGGCGGTGGGCCAGGCACGGATGCGTCGGCGGCCATGAACCTTGTGACCATGCAGCTGCACCCGCGCGATGCCGGCCAGCTGCTGATTGGCTACTCCACGGGCGCCGTACTCTACTCGTTCAAGCAGAATGAGGCAATCAAATACTTTGAATATGTCGTGCCGCCCGGCGCTCCTGGTGGCAACGGCGAGACGCCCCAGGTCCAGCGCAAACCACGTCTGACACAGGCCGTTTGGCATCCCACAGGCACCTTTGTGCTGACGGCACACGACGACGGAAGCCTTGTGTTCTGGGATCCCCGAGACGGCCGCGTGGTTATGGCACGTAGCCTCTACGATGTTAGCGTCGACCAACCCGTTACCCGCCCGCCAGGCGCTCGTGCCATCGACCCGTTTGTGCAGATTGCTTGGTGCTGCAAGAAGAACCCCGACGACACGGCCCTCTTGATTGCCGGTGGCCTGGCCATCGACGAGCCTGAAAAGGGCCTCACGTTCCTTGAACTTGGACCTACTCCTGTGTACGCGACGTCGTCGTGGCAGATCTTGTCGGACCACTTCAAGGGCAAACGCCAACAGCTGCTGCAGATTCCACAAGGCACAGAAGTGACCGGATTCTGCCTGGCCCCGCGCCAGTCGCCGCATTTTGGCGGCGCAAGCGACCCCATTGCCGTCTTTGCCCTTTTAAACTCGGGCGAGATGCTGACGTTGAGCTTTCCCTCGGGCTACCCCATCAGCCCGACCAACCAGCTGCACCCGTCGCTCTCCTTCGTCAGCCCATTTGTAGGCACGTTTACAGTGTCAACCATGGCGCGTGAGCGGTGGCTGGGTCTGACGGAGAGTCGCAATTTAGGCGAGCGGCTACTCCGTGGTGGTGCTGAAGCACCGAAGCCACGTCGGCGCTACGAACGCCGCGATATTATCCAGACAGCCCACGCAGACGGCACCGTGCGGCTGTGGGACGCTGGCCATGCCGACGAGATTGAGAACCAAGCGCAGCTGCAGGTTGACGTGGCGCGGGCCGTCGACCGTGACCATGATGTCGACGTTTCTGCCTTGTCTCTGGCGGCTGGCACAGGCGAGTTTGCCATCGGCACGCGGCAGGGCGAGGTGGTTCTGTTCCGGTGGGGAGCCAACAAGTTCTACGGCCGAGGCGGAGGTGATGGCTCGCAACCATTGAACTCCAACCCTGGTGGCTTCACCGACATCAGCAGCCGCACCGAGGAGAACTTACAGGACGGGTTGCAGCCGTGGGTGCGCTACGAGATGATGCAAGGGCCGATCACGGCACTCAAGGTCGCAGACGTGGGCTTTGTGGCGGCGGGATCCGAGAACGGGTTCCTGAGCATTGTTGATCTTCGGGGACCTGCTGTTATTTTCCATGGCTCGATGGCCGACTTCGCCAAGTCTGAGAAACGGTCGTCGTTTCTCAGCAAGCACAGTAGCACCAGCAGCTCGTTGTCCGGCAAGGATTTCCCAACTGTCTTTGAGTTTGCCGTGCTGTCACTGGAGGGGAAGTCGTACTCGAGCCTCGTGTGCCTGGTGGGCACGAACCAAGGAAAAGTAATCACGTTCGAGCTGCTCCCTTCGGGCGCTAGCTACACCGCTAAGATCGCGGGCATTGCTGAGCACAAGGACCGCGTCGTGGCCATCTGCCCGATTGTATCAGAGACGGGCGCACCGGCATCGGCCACAGGGGCATCTGTTGCTGGGCTCCGGAGTGGCCAGCACGTCAACGGCACACTCGTGGTGGCGACGCAGAAGGAGGCCCGTATATTCAAGCCAGTGGCTGCCAAGGGAGCGTCCAAGTCCTTCGACGACGCCTTCTGTTACTCGGCTTCGGTTGCCCATTACGAACAACACGGCTACGCACTTGTGGGCGTCTTTGGTGACGGGACTCTGCGGACATTCTCGTTGCCCGGCCTCAAGGAGATCAGCAAGGCTCCTCTCCGCGGATTTGAGCCATCCCGCCACGCCGACGCTGTGGTCACGCCGTCCGGCGATGTGTACGGCTGGTCCGGCCCGTCGGAGCTGGTGATTGTTTCGGCCTTTGGCCGCAGCGCAGGCCCCGTAAACCCACAGGAGGGTACCATGGGCGACACACTCGTCAATCCCGAGCTGGCAGTGCCGCCGCGGCCGACAATCAGTAACCTGCAGTGGATCTCGGGCACGCAGTATGTGTCTCCTACGGACCTCGACTTACTGATTGGCGGCCCCGGCCGGCCACCGAGCAAACGCATGCTGGCGGCGGCGGCGGAGGAAGAGCGCCTGGCGCGGTATGGCGGAGCAGGTGCGGGTGGAGCGTATGGCTCGACAGCTGGATTGCAACGCGGTGTGGCCAGCCAGGAAGGCTGGGGCCAGTACCTGACACGACAACTCAACCAGCGGACAGAGAAGTTAAATTTCATGAGCGACAGCCTCGACAACCTACAGGAACAGAGCCAGGGTTGGGCGGATGACGTTAACAAGTTTGTATCGCGGCAGAAGCGCGGACTCGTTCTGGGAGTGGTGAAGAGCAAATTTATGTAGGCCCCAGGATGGGGAACTCCAGGTGCCATCACATGAAAACATTTCCATTTCAATACGTTCTTTACACTGGCATTTGTTTCACGTTGCTTTGGATTTAGTGAAGGCTTGTTTGATTATCGACCAAGAACAACGATCTGCTTCGCAGACCGACCAGTCATTCCTTGGTCTCGGAAGCAAGGAGAAGATTTCTGGGCCGCGATATTATTTAAGAAGGAAAAGAAGAAAGCAACCACGGCCGGCCCACGCCCGCTCTAGCCCTGTACACCAACTGCAAACATCACCACGATCTAGTCATGTCGATCTAGTGCGTGTCCATGCCGGGAAGGGATGTGACCCCTAGATATGTTAGTGAATTGACCAAATAGCTCAGAACGTACAGGAGAGGAGCAGGATACTGCATTGATCACTTGATCACAAAATCACAAAATCGCAAAAATCATAAAAGACACTTACATCCGTCAATGTTCTCGTTGACCATCTCGCGGACCTTGCACTTGTTGGCCTCGGTCATGCTCTGCTTCTTGATGGCACCGCAGCCGTCATAGAAGCACTCGGACTTGGCCATGGCGCGCTCGAGAGCATCACCCTTCCAGCCGAACATGTAGTCAGCGTGTGTGCCGTAGCCACTGTTGCCCTCGAAACTCCAGACAAACGGCTGCTGCTGGCCCTCCTTCCACAAGCCGTTGAACTTGGTCGTGTCCCAGACTGTCTCGTACACGACCTGCGGCACGCGCACGGGGTGCGACGAAGGGCAGGGGCCGGCGTTCATGAAGCCGTCCATCTTGATGGTGTTGTACATGTGCGACTGGTGGTCGGGGCTGTCGAGGTTCTTGCCATCCCAGCAGGCGGGGAAGTGGTGCGTCACGAAGATGCCGGCCGGGCAGGGCTTCGTGGGGAAGTCGCGCATCTCCGGGCCACGGTTCAGCAGCGTGGTCAGGCAGTTGTACGACAGGCCAATGTGCGTCTTGCCCTCGGCCGCTGTCGAGCTAGGCTTGCCGACTGTCATACGGAAGCCCGGCTTGAAGGTCGTAATCGGCTGCTGCTTCAGGTTGTCACGCGACAGGTCGTACTGTGTGTAGTACACAGTAATACCGCCGGTGGTGCCGGACGCGAGCGCGGCGTTGTTAACAACAGGCACGCGGTGGTACGAGCCGTTGGTGGGGCTCTTGAAGTACATGACGGCCGTCCAGTAGTTGGAAAAGTCCTCTGACATCTGGCAGGTCGTGCAGGTGCCGCGGGCACCGACGTCGCCGGTCATGGTGGCGTTGAACTGGTTGCCACCGACAATGTGGTGCAGGTGGGAAGACGGCGTCGAGTCGGGCTGCACGACGGGGTCGAGGCGCTGGATGGTCAGCGTTGAGCAGCCGAAGCGCAGACCGGCCTCGGCCGTGGCAGCGAGGGCAGCCACAACAGTTGCGGCGAGAGACTTCATGGTGACCTAAGGGCGCACAAGCAACTGATAGGTTTATAATGTCAACAAGCAGAGTTATAAAGGGCGCCGGAGATGTTGCAACTGGGGTTGGGCAGAAGGAGGAAGGCGAAAAGGAAGACGACGAAAAAGAAGAAGAAGAAGAAAAAGAGAATCAAGAATCAAAAGATGCCAAGGCCACCTTGAAGGCTCTTGGTCTCGTCTATATATACGCAGGAATGGCACGAGTAGCCATCACAAGAGGGTGTGCCCGAGGCAATGTCCTTCTCGCCTCGACTCAAGTCTTGTGTCTGGGGATGCCGATGCTTGGCAAAAACAAAACAAATCCTGCACGCTCTACGATTTAATTTGCGCTCTGCCATGCGTCGCTCTGGTTCGTGGTTGTGGTGCTTTTATCCTGGGTACAGACAGGTCTGGATCTATAAATGGCATCGCCACATCGACAAAGAAGTGAGCCGAGGAAGTGCGACGAAGGCAAAGAGAAAGGTGGAGGAAGGAGGGATGCGAAATTAAAGTCCCGGCCAATATAAAGCTGCCTTCTCATAGGCTGTCCCCGACCTCGACAGCGTGGTCTACAATTGCCGACAGCAACCCAATATATGGTTGATGTGCGCCGTGTTTATTGTGTGTCTTCTACTGTCACCATATCTTGTTTCTGCCTGAGCCAGTATCACGCGTGCAAGGTGCGCCGTCCAAAATTATTTAAAAATCATATCGGCGGGCAATTTACGGCTGCTCGGGGTGTCAACCTTTTTTGCACACTCGGTCCGGCTCAGGATAAAGGGCAAATTCTCGGTACTTGTGGAGTGCCAGACAAAGGAAGGACGAGTTGGGAAGGGTGAAGACAGGAAAAAGGGCGAGACAAGTGGATAGTATCAAAGCTGCAATGCCCAACGTCGACTTCGGACGCCCCACGAAGACTGGCAGCCCCCCCACATCCCCAGATTGATGTGCCGTCTTGGACAGTCTACTAAATGGCGTCGGGAATCAAAAAGAAGACGCAGATACAAGCCACAGAACCCGGACGCAGAACCCGGCTGCTTCTAGCGAAGCTTTCAACTGCGTCATTTTGAGACGAGATGTAAATATCGACTGCTATCTGAGACGCAAACAATATACACTCGATCTTCTACCTCGTTTCCTTAGATTTATCATGTTCTTTTTTCGTCCTTCTTGCGCGTGATTTGCTGCGAAAATCTCCGGCACACCAAATTCCGCGCATATTTATTGGTTTGTTCCCGGCACTTATTTACGGCTATGCCGTGTTGGCTGTGTCTTGCGTTGTGTGATTTGCTATGTGAATGGAGGTAAACTTCCGACGTAGCGTTTTAAGCGTAAATAAAACACCATTTTCAAAGGATGGTCCATCACGATGGCAACCGTGACTGGACGAACAGACGTTTTTGGAGGAGAAATAACCTATAAGCAACAGACACCGACGTAGACCGTGGTTCGACTATAATCGTCGACTGCGACAAAATAAGTTTCGTAAACGGTCGATAGGTTACATAGCTGTATTGTGTTTCTATTGCCAGGGCAGTGTTGATTTGGTGGTGATGCTTTTGTTTGTGATATTCGTACCCGAAAGTCTAATTTAACCAGGTTCCAAATACACTGTGAATGAGCAGACGTGCACAGTCATGAGTCTCTGTCTGAAGGCGTAACAACCAAACAAGAGTCACTGTTGCTTGCATTCAAAGCCGCCACACTAGAAACTGACGACCGTTTGTCGCACACAGGCCGAATCGGATACGGTAAATCTATGTTTCCGTGATCTCCAATGACTCTCCTGGCTACTGGTCGCGTCGCGCACTTCACTTTGTTTGTACCAATTGGCACAACGGATAAAGTGTTGGATCAGCCATTTATCCGATTTGTTTATCCATCTTTCTCCTCGATACTATTGTCCCTGCTATCCTGTTTTAGCCCCTATGTTTGGCTCTATATATATTGCACGTCCCTTGTAAATACGGCTGCCAGAGGAAACTCGGAGCACAACAGGTACGCGATTTACGGGCTGCTGATTACGCGGATTCGTTGATTGCGACTGCGGAGTTGTGGTAGAGACTTTCGAGACAGACAAAAGGACGTCCGTAAAAAACGCATATTTGAATTTGTAGACATAACTTTGTTGACTGTGTTCGCTGTCCCAAAGCAATAGTGTGAAACTAACGCCTTTTCACCGTCACACCAATCGTCAATATGCCTTGCACGTCGGCCTTTTTGGCCACTCTGGGCGTTCTTTGCACAGCTGGCTACACAAACGCCCAAGCACCCGCCGGTGCACCGTCCCTGTCACTGTTCCCATCGCCATGGGGCCAAGGAAGTGGTGATGGTTGGGACGCGGCATACGCGCAGGCGCGTGCCTTTGTGAGCAACCTGACACTCGTCGAGAAGGTCAACCTGACGACCGGCACGGGCTGGGAGTTTGACCGTTGCATCGGCAACACGGGGTCGGTTCCACGACTGGGCTTCCGATCGCTGTGCCTACAAGACGGGACAGTTGCCGTAAGATACAGTATGTCAGCCGCTGACCAACTGGACAAAGGACAAAAAAAACATAAATACAGGATATTAATCATCTCCCAGCGGACAAAAACTCTGTCTTTCCGGCCGGAATCAACATGGCTGCCACTTTCAGCCGCAGTCTCATGCACCGGCGTGGCGTGGCCATGGGCGCCGAGTTCCGTGGCAAGGGCGTCGACATTGCGCTGGGCCCTGTGGCTGGTCCCCTGGGCCGTGTGCCGGCAGGTGGCCGCAATTGGGAGGGCTTCTCTCCCGATCCGTACCTGACGGGCGTGGGCATGTTCGAGACTGTGCGCGGCATGCAGTCTCAGGGCGTGATGGCAACAGCCAAGCACTACATCTTGAATGAACAGGAGCACTACCGCAACAATGTGGACGTAACGATTGATGACCGCACAATGCACGAGCTGTATTTGTGGCCATTTTCTGACGCCGTGCGTGCTGGAGTCGGGTCTGTCATGTGCTCGTACAACAAGATCAATGGCAACTACAGTTGCGAGAACAGCTGGACACTCAACTATTTGTTGAAGAACGAGCTGAACTTCCAGGGATTTGGTATGTTTGTCTAATGAACTGGGACTATAAATAACAGTCCTTTGAGACCGACGCTAACAACCCCTCCCCCAATAGTCATGTCCGATTGGGGCGCACAGCACTCGACAGTTGAGTCGGCTCTTGGTGGTCTTGATATGGTCATGGCTGGCGAAGGCGGTCCACGGGGCAGCATTTACGGCTCATTCTGGGGCGGTGCGCTCACCGAGTCGGTGCTTAATGGCTCAATTCCTGCGTGGCGTGTCGATGACATGGCTGTACGCATCATGGCTGCTTACTACAAGGTAGCGGCCGTGAGCGGCAACAAGCCGCGCCCAGACATTAACTTTTCGGCCTGGGTGCCGCCCAACGTCACAGTTGGTCCAGTGTACTACCGCGCCAACGCCAGCATCGAAAAAGTCAACTTGCACGTCGACGTGCAGGGAAACCATGGCGCTTTGATCCGCGAAATTGCCGCCAAATCCACGGTCCTGCTCAAGAACAAGGGTGACAAGGCGCTTCCACTGCAGAAGCCGGCGCGCATTGCCGTCGTTGGTGAGGACGCGCAGGACGCGCCCGGCGGTCCCAATGCCTGCGTGGACAACAAGTGCTACCGGGGCACGCTAGCGACCGGGTACGGGAGCGGGCCGGGCAACTTCCCGTATTTAGTGGCTCCGGCCCCGGCGCTAAAGAAACGTGCAGCTTCCGACAACACGACAATCGTTGAGGCACCAAACAACTGGGACCTTGATGCCGCCCGTGCGGCTGCAGCAGGTGCCGATGTTGCGCTTGTCTTTGCCAGCGCCGACGCAGGCGAGGGCTACATTACGATCGACGGCAACACGGGTGACCGCAAGAATCTGACGCTGTGGGGCAACGGCGACGCGTTGATCAAGGCTGTTGCCTCAGTCAACAACAACACCGTCGTTGTGCTGCACACGGTTGGCCCTGTGATTCTCGACTACGCGGCAAGCCACGAGAACATCACCGCTATCTTGTGGGCGGGTTTGCCTGGCCAGGAGTCGGGCAACGCGATTGTGGATGTGTTGTACGGCGATGTCGCGCCGCAGGGCCGGTCGCCATTCATGTGGGGCAGCACCATCTCGGACTACGGCGCAGAAATCATGTATTCGTCGCCAACACCACGGGTACCCGCGCAGAATTTTTCCGAAGGCGTGTTCATCGACTACCGCTATTTCCAACACGCGCATACAAAGGCGGTCTATCCGTTTGGTCACGGCTTGACGTACACGCGATTTGACTTTGAGAACCTGACCATCCGGGCTCTCGACGCGGAAGGTGCAGCATCAGCCCCAGCACCCAGTAAGACGACAACCGGCCCGGCTCAGACATTCGGTGCGATCAATAGCAGCGTTGTCGCAAACGAGGTGCCGGCTGGGTTCCAGCGCATTAAGCCGTACATTTACCCCTGGATCCTCCGGACCAACGATTCCTCGCCGAACTGGCCCAAGTCGCCGACGACGAGCAATGGCACGGATCCTCGCACAAACAGCTCTGCACAGGCTGTTCTACCCGCTAGCGGGGCACCCGGAGGAAACCCGGGCCTCTACGACACGGTGTACACCATTGGCTTTGATGTTCATAATCGTGGGTCCGTGAATGGCACCGCTGTGCCTCAGCTCTACGTGCAGCTTGGCGGCCACGACAACCCATGGGGTGTGTTGCGTGGCTTCGACGATGTGGCTGTGGCAGCCGGCGGGCGCGTGCATGTGGTTATGAACCTTACACGACGTGATGTTAGCAACTGGGATACGACGGCACAGAACTGGGTAGTTAATGACCTGCAAAAATACGTGTTTATTGGTCGGTCCGTAGTGGACATTGCGCTGAATTCGTCGCTTCCGGCGCTGAAGCTGTGAACATATTCACACGGAGGACATATACTTAAGAAACATCACGTTGATAGTGGGTCGAGCAAAAGAAGTTGGTGTTAGAATTTTATACAGAAATGAACGAACAGCAAATAGAAAACCTTCGGCGAAGAGGAAAACTTCGAGCTCGGATCAGGAACGTTGGTTACGAACCGACATTGCAGAAATGGCCAGGCTAGGAAAAGAAATAAACCAAACTGTTACCAGAACAAATTGTTTGTCCATAGCTTCCTTATCGCAGTCTACACATCCTTCGCATAGCCACTTGAGCGTTACACTTGATGAGAGTGCTCATTGAGGCTCTGCTCACGGCGCTGGAGCACGTCGGGTGTGCAGAAGGCTGACTTTTTGATAGGTTTCTTCTTTGCCGACTTTACTGGCACCTTCGTTTGTGCCGAGACCGTCACCAGATACTGCTCGTCAAGAATGTACTGCGAGGTGCTAGCAGGAACGCTGACGTTTGTGCCAACATTGGACTGGATGGATGAACCAATTCTAGCGCGATTATTGGCCTCCACATAATTGCCGAGCATTGTGGGATGCACGGCACTGTTCGTGTCAGTGACCACTTCTGCAGGTGGTCCCTGGTGACACTGCTTGTGGGCATATCTGCGCATACAGCACAAGTATATCCAGCAGCTTCCTACAGCCAAGGAGGAGAAGGCTACAAGTGCCAGCGCAACTAACCCGAGAACGGTGATGGATGTGATCCCATCGTTTGGTGCACCAGTAGATGTTGCCCCGGGCGTGACGGGTGTAACGGCGGCGGCGGCTACTTTGAGGCGGTCGTAATGAGGGTGAGTGCCGTTTATGACGTGAAGGCTCGCGGAGGAGATGATAGGGGCCATTGTGCTTATCTGCGTAAGTCAGCAGTCCCTCTTTAAACGTTTGAGTAAAGTGTAAGCGCTATGAAGTCATATGTAATATGTTGTACACTTATGATACCATCAAAAACAGACCAACAGAGCGATACGACCACAACGAACATCAGCATGGCCAAACTAGATCTCTACCTTTCACGTTGGCTGCTTTCCGCTATGTCAACAAACCTATAGATTACTTCTCTGATGTTAATTTGTCAAAGTTGGCGAACAAGACGGTCGTCATAGCAGAAGGTATGATTCTAGATCTGGTGCCTTTCGTCTTCTTGTGTTACCCTACGTTTCCGCTCGAAGAAGGCTAGAGACATCGATGTATTGAACCAAACAAAATCCTACATGTAGAAGTGGTGATAACTAGCCAGCACGGGCAGTATGTTACCCGATCGTACAACAAATTTGGAGCGTCGAGTGGGAAAGGGGCTCCAAGGTAGAAATATATTGTAGGTTCAATAAAATCCAAACAAATAAATATGTCTGACAAACGAATGGTACTCTCATCCTGGTTACTCCCACGACTTGATCACGTCCTCCCACGGAAGGATGTGGGCACCTTTTGCCTGAAGCTCAGCCTCCACGCCACGCTCAATCTCCACAGCCGTCTTGCCACTATCGTTGTATGTCGAGTGCGCCCCGCTCAGCAGTGTGACATCAAAGCCTGCCGCCAGCGCGCCGCGGCTTGTGGACAGCACGCAGCACTCGCTTTGGATACCGCACGTCACGATGCGGCCAATATTTAAGTCACGCAGCCGCTGCGCCAGGTCGGGATTCGATTCAAAAGTGTCCTGCGTCGTTTTGGCAACGAGAATCTCCGTTTCGACGCCGAGCCGGGGCGGCAGGACAAGCTGCCAGGCATCACTGCCACGAAGCAGTGTCCCGTTTGGTTCTTCGTGCTGGACAATAACAATAAGAGAGGGAGTCGTATCCTTGCTGGAACTGGAGCTGGCACTGGTACTGGCACTGCCATTGGTGATTGCGCGCCTGGCAGCCTGCAGAATTGTCTCGCCAGCTTTGACGACTCGGTCAGCGTGAGGAATTTGCGTCGCTGGGTCGCGCGCCATTTCGGCCTGGACGTCGATGACAAACAGGGCTGTGCGAGTATTTGTGTCGGCCATGATGGCGAGTGTGTGCTTGTGTTAATGTTCGGTTGTGTTAAGGACAGCGTGCTGTTATGCCTTGGACGAATTTACGACAGAGAATGTTGGGTGAAGTTCGACGTTCAATTAGGGTTGTGCATTTTGGCGACTTAACAGCACCCATTTGTTCACGGCCCCACATCACCTGCCAGAAACGGAAGGAGATATTCTGGGTGTTCCGCTCTTGCCGTTTTGACATCCGTGACACTGTAATCTCGTTTAATGTTAAGAGTAACCCATTTCTGTGGTTTGCTTTTCCCCCAGCAGCATTTTCCAACGTGTGCAAATGTTTACCGGGCTACTTCAATCACACATATGCCGAATTTGAATTGTTGAGATTTAGTGACTGGATGAAAGAACAGTGGAGACAAAGACCCGTCCGCATCCTCCTCTACTGCCCATAGTTTAGAATCAAATCGAAGATGCTAAAGTTACGCCATTGGCGAAAGCGAGTGCTGTCGTCCTCGACAATCGGGACTGACATCAACAGAGGGACCTGCTGTTCAGAGAAGCCGCCGTGTGAGCGCAGTCGGTGGCCGCCCAGAGTCGACAAGTCGTGCTCAGCCGCGCGGCCGCCGACGACGTAGTTTTTGCTGGACACGACCACGAAGTCACCTTCGCGATCGAGCGGCATCTCGAGCTGGCGTGCTGCATCCTCCTTGAGAAGCGCCGCCTCAACAGCTGGAAGGCCACGCAGGTACTCGACCATGGCGGGCGCCTGACTGCGGAAGGATTCATCAAGAATGTGCACGCGCACAAACCCACCGAGGGCGCCGTGATGCTTGACAAATGGGTCGGTGATAGGGCAGATGACACGGATGCTTCCTGATGGCAAGCCAAACTGCGCCTCCAGCGCGTCTTGCACGAACAACACGTTGGGCTTGCCATCGTCGCACGACTTGTCGCTCATGCCATGATCGCCCGTGACCGCGACGACAGCGCCGAGTTCAATAAGCCGTCCAATGCGGGAGTCAACACCCTGCATAAACTCGCTGGCGGCGGGCGTACAGGGCGCGTGCTTGTGCTGGATAAAGTCGGATAATGTGAGATAGAACAGGTCGGCGCGGTCTGCTTCCAGGATACGAATGCCGGCGTCGAGCACACACAGCGACAGATCGCCTGAATATTGGTCGGGCCGCTGCGGACGACCGATCCACTGCTGCAGCTCGGCGTCACTGGCTTTCTCGGTGGAAAAGCATATGTTTTGAGAGTTGCTTCCCCTTGTGCTCGTCACACCCAGACCCAGACCGTGGTCAATGATACGCCGCAGCTTGTCCTTGGCGGTGATGGCGGCGACACGCACACCCTGGGCAGCCATTTCGGCTAGAATTGTCGACCCGCGCAGTAGCGAGTCATCCAGCACCATATGTTCTGTGTTTGTGGCGCTGTCCAAAAAGTAATTGCCGGCAATACCGTGCACAGCGGTTGGAACGCCCGTGATGATGGACACGTTGTTGGGGTTGGTGAATGAGGGCATGGCCACATTGGCCGTCCTGTGGAAGCCGCTCTTCACAAAGCCGGCCAGGGTCGGCAGCGTGCCATCGGCGATGCCCTGTTCAAGGTAGGTCGGATCGAATCCGTCGACACAAACCACCACAGTTGGGCGGGTTGGCCGTTTATACGTTTTTCCATGGAGGACGATCGTATCTGGCGAAGTGCTTAGTGAATGCCTCACAACCAATAAGAAAACATAGACAATGTAAACTACTCTTGGTTGATGCGGTGATAGCCATCTTGACAATCTGCTGATGTGTTTGGAAGTCGAACAACGTTACTGTGTTCTTGGCGACGTGCGAAAGTTGTGCAGAATTTGTATATTTCGGAGTAATTCAAGTTGTAGATGAAGTAAACAAAACCGATAGATCTCATCGGGCAAAGCTGTCTTTAGTAGTCAATGGACATCTTGCCATCGTCGGGCATCTATATATTTGAAGGTAAAACAATATTCCACAGTCGACATGATCTTGCTGCCTGTGGTAAATACACACGTGCTTGACGGTTTGATTGTCTGTTGAAGAAAGGTCCAACTGGTGAGGGACGAAGTCCGATTATGGTGGATACCGGTGCGAACTCCGCCCGGCACGAAGACCGCACTTTTGGTAAGATGGACCCACTAATATTGAATGGGCCGGCGTCACGACAATGGTGGGACAGAAGACGAGAGCTAATTTGTCATTGATTCACATTCATTCCTGCTGTTTTCAATTTTCAGGATCCACCGGAAACAGCATGTCGAAGCCCATGTCCTGATTCATCAAAAAGTCGTATTCGCTCATAAAATACACGTCCGCCTGTGCGTGGCCCGCCCAAGCTTGATCGGCAGCAAATAAGCCGGGCATCGGATGGCCTCCCGTGATTTGGGCTGTTGCCTGATGCGCCTCGTGTACTGCCTGGTGGACGCCTTCAGAATCTGATGCGTGTATCGGCTGCACGACTATGGAGTCAGAGTCGTTTTCGGCGGAGGTCGACGGCGTCAGCGAGTCCTGTGTCGGCTCTGGCCGCTGATGCTCGGGCAATGTACCACCGCCTTTGTCGCAACTAATGAGACCCGATTTTTGTAGTAGGTTATCGATGCCTTTTGTGATACTCACCAGTAAGTGGCGTGGGTGCATGGTGCCGGTTATGCGATTGAGTGTGGCCACGAGTGTGACAACGAGGCTTGTGATTTCCTGCACGTTGATCAGGACAGACGCCGAGTACTTGGATGCTACCTTGAGAAGGAACACTGCTGCAAAAGCTATCATCACATCAAAGTAGATTGGCAAGCCGTTGAGGTACGACTGAATTTCTGCGTCGGCGACAACGGCACGTAGGATCGACAAGGCTGCGAGGACGCCCGCGTTGAAAGCCTCGTCAAGGTCCATGGCAGCATCTGTAAGAGATGGCGACGAACCTGTAGAGGCGGCTGCCGCCGGGGTAGTTGTGGGAGGCACCGCAGGAGTGTATGTCTCTGTAGGCCCACGGATTCTCTGTCCACGGTCAGGATGGCCGCGGAAAGCGTGCGAGTACAGGTACAGCTTTGCAAAGTTGTACTGTAGCTGGACGCCCTTTCGGGGATAGTTGCCGACATGCGGGTTGGGACGGAATCGGTCTACCCACTCAGCTCGGAGGCCGTCCAGAGCGAGACCAAAGCGGCGCAGATGTGGTACCTCAATGTCATCCAGGGCGCGCGTTGCGTCCACACCGAATGTGTCAAAGATGTTGGAGCACAGGCTCCAGCGGAGCACCTGGCTAACGAGGCGTGCGTCGTCTTCGGTCGCGTGTGGGCCGTTGATAAACCGGCGCGCGTCGCGAACCGACTCGTCCTCCCGTGTAAGCGGTGGTCGTCCGTAGACGACGGAAAAGTGGTGATCGCAGACGTAGACGAGGTACCACAACCGTGTGCGTAGGTAATGCACCCGAGCGTCGTTTCCGGTGGCTCCATCACCCAGTCCTCGGCGGAAAGAGCGGTGCAGTTGGAGCTGAGTGGCCATTCGAACGGCGGTGCCCACCAACGACCACGATAAGTCAGCACCGAGCCAGAAGGCACCGATACACAGTGCTCGTACGTCGTCCATGGTGCACGTCTTGGACATGGCTTTGCGCGCACATTGCGCTACAAATTCAGCGTGCAGCTGGTCGAAGTCAGCCAGGTCCCCGGCACGGTCGTCTGTGTATGTGTGTAGTGCGCCCACTGAGCAGACAGCAGCAACCAGAAGCGGAGACGTGACGCGCAGGCTGGCTAGGCTGACTGGGCCGTGGTCACAGAGAATGCGGTAGGGAAAGTGGTCCATGCGGTTGTGGTAGTTGTCAAAGTACGCTTGGGCACGTTCGAGAGGCACGATGCCACGCGCGATAAAATCTCGATTGGTGATTGTGTTGTGGATTCTTCGAGGCACCATGTTGTCAGTTCCGCCTACAGGTTGTCTGTCAAGCGTGGTGCGTCCACCAGCAGGCCCTGGTTCACCAGTCTCGGCCTGTGACGGCGGTGTGCCGGATATGTAAAACCCCGGCACAACACCCGGACCCGAGTCCAGGTCCATGACAATGTCCCAGTGATTGGCACCGTGGTCACCATCACGATGTCCATCTGCGTCAGTCTCGGTGCGGCCGACATTGTCCTCTGGCTGGTCATTGCTGCGGCCGCCACTGGGGTTTCCGGGGCCGTCCGCTTGGTCATCTTCGATGCATTCTAGACCCTCGGCTGGCGTCGCATTTCTGGCAACTCTAGATACAATGGCCTCGAGTCGGCGCATCTTCTCTTCCATGGCATGCTTCCACGACGTGTCGCTCTCCAGGAGCATCTGAAGGCTGCGGTTCACTGTGCACGAAAGGCCCCTCGCCTTACAGCGTGTGCACGGCGCCTGGCCGTCGTTCATGTGGCATTTAATCTGGGGGGAGAGGGAGTTAGAGAAGGAAACAAAGGCACACAGTAAGCACTTGCAATCAGAGTGCAAACGGAGCGACTGCTCACCTTTTGCTTGCGACAGGCAACGCACGCTGTGATCTTGCGGCTGATGTTGGGCGGCTTTCGGTCGCCAAAGGCTGCTCGCAGCGCAAGGACAGGCGACGTCGGGCTGTCGTCGCCGGCCATTGATGATGTGTGATGTCGAATTCGGTGGTTCGCGAGTTAAGTTAAGCTCCCAGTGTCAAATTTCAGATCTTTTAATTTTTACTGTAAAATCACAAAACACAAAAAAAGGGAAAGTATGTCGCAGAAGGAAGTTGCGAACGGCCAACATTGCTTACGACACCGACAGGCGCTGATTTTTGCTGTGTTGTGTCGACGGCTGCTTCTAGTGCACTTTTGTGAGAGGGGCATGCTGGGGGTCTCTGGGCAGCCGCACGCTGTAGCCCACGTGCTGGCTGTTGATAATCGTTGACCCCTGAGCCCTGTACTTCCCCTGCTGGATGCAACAGTGTGGCATTCCTCTTTCGTCTGGTCTGCATGTCACAAATACCGTATAATTTTTACTCAAAATCCACGAGACCAGTTGAACTTCAGCTCTTACTCTGCTAGAATACGGAAATAAGTAACGTCACTCGGGTCCCCGCTGCGACAACAGAAACTAGACCTTGCCAGCGACAGCCGAGTCACTCATATAACTAGGCGCCGCCGAAATGTTGCCTCTTTCAACAACTGGTGAAGCAACTTTGACACGCTCGTCTTTTTTCTTCTTGTACATGCCGTCGGCCTCAATTTCCGCAAGAGACAGGCCCTTGGTCTCAGGCACATAGTATGTCAACAAAGTGCAGAGGAACATGATACCCGAGAGCAGGCCAAGGACGCCGTCGAGGCCGATGGTGTTGGTGGCCGAGTTGAAAGCAAACGATGTCACGACGGCGCCGACCTTGCCACTGGCGGCGGCGATACCGTGGCTGGTCGCGCGTACCTTTGTCGGGAAAACCTCGACGGGGACTATGCTACGTTAGACGCCAGGATCCATTCCACGGGAGAGTGTAAACGTACCCAAGAAAGTGGTGGACGCCAGGCCGGCGTTGAGACTCAGTTGCGAAATTGTAAAGAGCGCGACGAGGTCACCAGTGGTCGCGTGGTTTGTCACGCCGGCCCATGCTGCATAGAGGATCGTGACGGCCGCGCTGCCGAGAAACTGTTGCCGGCGGTGACCGAGCCAGTCGGGCAAGAAGATGCCCAGCCAATAGCCTGGAACATAACCTGCCGAAACTTGGATGATGTTGCCAACGGCCGTGTTGTGAAGCACCTGCCAGGGCGTACTGCCGCCGGAAACGCCAATGCGCGCCAAGATGACGCTTTGATTGAGGTTAACGCCGTAAAAGGCAATATCAAACAGAAACCAGATGAGCGAGACAGCCAGCAGTGTGCGCACATGCTGCCACTCCGCAAAGTATGCGCGGAAGTCGGCAAATTGCTCTTGCAGACCACGCTGGTGCTTTGATGGGAGGTCGGCCTGTTGGGTGCGGGCCTCGACATACTCCCGATAGGGCTGGGTCTCGCGAATCCGCAGGCGCGCATATAGAGTCAGCGCACACGGAATAAGGCCGATGCCCAGCAGTAGGCGCCACACCCACTGCAGATGGTATATATTTGCCTCCACTGACGATTTGAAGGCCGCCAGCAGCACCACAAAGACGATCGCAGCTGCCAGGGCACCGACGCCGCTCAACGAGAAGGCTGCAAGCACATTCTTGCGGCGCGACCAGCCAAGGTTTTCTTCGCCAGCCAGGGATGCTGTCATTGGATAGTCCCCGCCGATGCCGAGCCCGGTGACTATACGAAAGACAGTCACCCAACCGACAACGCCGTTGTGGCTCATGTGCGGCGGCATGGTGATCACCAGCAGAGTCCCGACCATCGTCAAGAGCAGCTCCCGGCCGTAGACGCTGTGTCGGCCAAAGGCGTCGCCGAATATGCCAAAGAGGACCTGCCCAATGATCATGCCAATGGGCAGGGCGCTTTTCATAGTGTCTTGCTGGATGACCGGGACGATATTCTTGTTGTCCTGCCAGTAAAGGTAGCCGAGCATGGGAACGACGAGGCCGATAGTTGTGTTGACTGATCGTTAGTAGAACTGCGTTACAAGTGGACAAAAACTGTTGGATATAATATAAACAAACGTACGATAGCCGTCAGCGAACTGCCCAACACCAGTTATGGTCAGGAACCGGACCTTTGACATCAGTGTCGTCCTCCTCACTGGAACTGCCTTGTCTTCGTTTGTGGTGACCATAATATCGGATTGGATTCCCGGTGAGACTGTTAAACGTCACGTAATGCTATATTTTCAGACGAACTTTGTGTCCTTGCCGTAGAAAAACCCAATTGAAAAAGGGAAGAAACTACCATGGGAGTGTCCTCCTTTTATGCCACTTATTCACATAGGCACAGCATTTTATGTCCCAGAGACGAAAAGTAAAATGAAAGCCGAATAATACGCTGTCCACGCCCTCGCAGTGTGGTTTTCAGTCAAATGAGTGGAGGCTGGGGGATTCGAGGTCGCAGACATCATCGAAGCCATGTTTTCGTCTCGCTAGTTGACTAGGCGGGTGAGAAGAGCAAAGTATGTTTTGTGTCGTAGTCTGGGATGGAATCGTAGTCTGGGATGGAATCGTAGTCTGGAATCCCGCCTCACCATCAACACGTGGTCAGAAGCGTTCAACCTCATTTGCTCAGACGTATGGATATGGCGCTCACCTTGGGTTTAATAGATCCCAGTGTGGAGGCATTAGTGACAATGTGCCCAGCGCAACCCCGGAGCGAAGTCCGCATGTGGAGCTGGAACTTGGGCTCGTCCTAATTACGGGTGCCCCAAGGTCCACGTTACGCCCCGGTCCCCAGAATGCTCGGCAATCGGGGCACGATGCGGACCGCGTCCGGACCATGTGTACAGCATGACTCTGTGCGCTGTTCGATTTTACTAACACGGAGAACCATTGTGCCTGGGCAGGGGATTTCTCACGCGTTTGCTGCTTGAGGTATTGATAGCGCGCCCAGGTCTGGGCATCGCTCAGCTCGTCAAACAGCGCACTTATCGTCTTGAAAATCAAGGGCGGTGCCATGAAGCAATTGTCGGGAAGTCACGATAAATTTGTTTGTCTCACGTGGCTCTGCCATTGATGCTCGCGCCTTCCTCGATCGCCCGCATTGTTGAGTGGTGGCTCCTTCCCCCGAACGTAGCGCCACTCAATGCTCAACAGCTATTGGATATCGTTAATTTATTATTTCTGATCTATCAATGACGTTCTGACCTGATACAGAATGCTACATGAACTCCCGCAGAAACTCGACAAGGGCCATGATTGCCATTGCCTGGCCGTACGGCATACTCGTGACAGGAATGTCCTTGTAGTGCTGCAGGTCGTGACCCATGCCAGTGCCAAAGGAGGTGTTTAGCAGCTCGCCGCGCTCGTCGACATTATCGAGAACGGCCTTGACGGCAGAGATGGCAGACTCGGTGTTGCCGGTCCAATACCGCTTCCTCCGCGCCTTTAGCATGCCGTAGGCAAACCCGGCCGTCGCGCTGGCCTCGAGATAGGAGCCCTCCTCGACTGACACGTCAAGCAGCGTGCGCCATAGGCCCGAGGGGTCCTGCAGCTTTGTCAGGGCATTGCACTGGGCGTCAAGGACGTCACGCAAGAAGAGACCAATGGCATCAGCATTGGCGCTGTTGGCGTCGGGCTCGAGCAGCTCCAGGAACTCGGGGATCACCATGGTGACCCAACTGTTCCCGCGCGCCCAGCGCGCATTGGCGAAATTGTGGCCGGTAGTTGAACTGGAACTACCTTTTTGATCTTGCGTGAACTCCCAGCCATGGAAGAAGAGCCCGGTCGGCCGATCACACAGATACTGCACGTGAAGCAAAAACTGCCGCTGTGCCTCGGCGACATAGTGCGGCCGGCCCAGCACACGGCCGATCTTGGCCAGCGGCAACACGGTCATCATCAGCGTGTCGTCCCACAGCTGGTCCTTGTTGACTTCGAGGTAAGTAATGTGCTGGAAGCCGCGGTAACGTGTGCGCGGCAAGTCGTGGTACGCCCATTCGGCCCACGAATCGAGCCACGGCCGGTAGGTCTCGTTCTGTGTGCGCTCATAGACGTATGCGAGTGTCAGGAACACGGCCATGGTGTTGATGTTCTTAGTGGTGCCGCCGGCGGCAAAGCGGTCGCGAAACCAGTTCTCGATGATGGCAAGGTATTCCGCTTCGCCAGTGAGCTCATAGTACTGCCACAGGCCGAGCAGGCCGATACCATGTGTCCATTCCTGAGACGCGTCAGTTTGGGAAATTGTTGTTTGAAGATTTACCAGGTCGACGGCACGGTGCTCTTGCTCACCCAATCATTCCAGCCCTTTGTGTCGATAACACGGCCATCCTCGAGGGTCATCAAAAACTCGCCGGTTGTGTCGGTGATATTGACCAGGCCGTCGATGAGCAGCTTGATTTTGGCGTGCACATCGACAGCTTTGACCCCGTACAGTTCGGCAGGCATGGTAATGGTTCTCGAATGGTTCTCGATGCTGCGAAGATTTGCTGATAGATGTGCGCCGCGTGGTTCAGCTGGCACTCTTTGGCTACGCCAGGTCACTCTCCAGCTACCCTTTGGGAACTGGTTGTCCGACACAAGGTGGGCCAATGATGTTGCCGTGTCGGGGAGCTATATGCCAAGGTAGGAAATGGCGGGCGTGCCCTATTCAGTTACATCGGCCGATGCGAATTGGGTCAATGTCCGCCGTGGCTGGTAGTTGTCCCCGAGAATTCGGGCAATGTTCGCCCGAACGTCCACTGGGGTTCCCTCATTCCCTATGGTAAGTCACACCAAGACAAGTCAGTCGCATCGTGTGCCATTCCCGTCGTCTCGCTGACCCTTGCTCCGCTGCAGTTGTCTTGGCACAGAACCTGTATTGCCCTGCTCAGCAATCCGACGATGATCCTTGTCTGTTACTCGACGACTGTCTACGGCAGTCATGCGACCATGCGCAATAGTTTACACCGAGAAAACCCCACGAATCAGGAAGCGTCCTAGCCTGAGTGGACCGTCGTCGAGACAAGCTTACTTGGCGATCGCTTCGGGACATCGACTGTGAACGACACAATTGTCGAGTGCAGGAGCGAGAGAAACAAAGGGTTTTTTGCTGAAATAATGACTGTTCGAAGTTTAGGCTTCTCTGCAAACACAAACATTCGCGCCTTGTCCCGTTTCCTTGTTCGAATGAACAGCTCACGGGCGTGGCTCACTGTCGTCCTTGTCCTTCCTGGGCATATTAGCGCCGGCAGTTCGTTCGGTGTTCAAGGGCGTTGATGTTTGGCACAGGAATACGACCTGGAATTTGCACCCTCCGTCTCGCGTCCACCTACGACCAGCTATTTTTCCATGCCTTCATTTTGCCGTCTCCTCCCTTTGTGCTCCATATTTTTGGCTTGTCGTATTCTTTTTCTCTTCTATGTATTATCCCCAGAGATGCCCCGGAAAACATGTGGCTTGCCTGTCCTGCTATTCCCCGCGCGGGGAAAGAGTAAACGGAAATGAGAAAGCTAAGTGGACAGAGGCTGCAAAACAGCATTCAAGGGGACATCCACCCCTGCTCGGTTTTTATTTTTTTTAGCTCTATTGCAACACCCGCACACGGCAATACGGTGGACTGCCACGGCAGCAGGTTCTTGTCGTCTTGATGGGATGATGTCCATTGACTGATTTTCATGTCTATCTTTCTCTATTATAAATTTTCTTTTTGTTTGTGAGAGGCTACCCCAGCTATACAATATCCATAACCATATTTACGTCCGGCACCGTGGCGGAACATATTTATAAATCCCCTCTTCCTGTCTTATCTTATATTCGGCACCGGTAAATGGTCTATTGATCACAGTTTCCCCCCCGAATTTCGATTGACTGTCATTGTCTGTTTTCCCGGCCCAAAGCATACTACGTCAAACCAACATATACCTCCAAATGACGACCATCCGGGCCGCAGAGCCAGAGCAGTCTCTGGGCGTCGAACCTGTCGTCTCGCGCGACGTTCACGATGTCAAGATGCTCGACATGAACGTCGATGCCATCGACAAGGAGCTGTCGCAGTACGTTTCCGACGTGCGTGTGCACATCTCGCCGGAGAAGAACCGCGAGCTGCGCCGCAAGATCGACCGCCGCGTACTTGTCATCATGATCTGCACCTATTTCCTGCAGACCATCGACAAAGGCACCCTCTCTTTTGCCTCTATCATGGGCATCCGCACCGACACCAAGCTCGTCGGCCAGGACTATAGCTGGCTGACAACTTGTATCTACATCACCATCCTCATCGTCGAATACCCACAGAACTGGATCATTGCGCGCGTGCCCATTGCCAAGTACCTGAGCTTTAGCATCATCGCTTGGGGCATTGTGCTCGCCGCTACCGCCGCCTGCCACAACTTCGCCGGTCTCGTGGTCGTCCGCACGATGCTCGGCCTCTTTGAGTCGGCATGCCAGCCGGCCTTTATCATCCTGTCCAGCATCTGGTACCGCCGCGAGGAGCAGGCGTCCCGCGTCACCTACTGGTACATGATGAACGGCGCGCAGCAGGTTGTGGGCGGTCTTTTGGCCTACTGCTTCAGCTTGATCACCACCGGTCCGCTCAAGTCGTGGCAATGGATCTTCCTTGCGTACGGCATCATCTCTGTCGTCTTTGGCGCCTTTGTCGGCTGGTGGATGCCCGACAGTCCCATGCGCGCCAAGTGTTTCTCCGAGGAGGACAAGGTCCTGATGATTGAGCGTGTGCGTGAGAACCAGACCGGCATCCAGAACCGCACGTTCAAGCGTGCCCAGGCTGTGGAGGCACTGCTCGACCCGCAGTGCTGGGGCTATGCGCTGATTGCGCTTTGCACCACGCTGCCCACGAGCGGCCTCGGCGCCTTCCAGGGCATCATCATCACCGGCTTCGGCTTCAACGTTCTTCAGACGCAGCTCCTCGCCATGGTGCTCGGCTTCTACATCATTATTGTGCTGCTCGCCTCCGTGTGGCTGGTCAAGAAGACGAACCAGACGCTGCTCGTCATGCTCGGCTTTGTGATTCCGTCGTTTGTCGGCACCATCTGCCTTATGACCGTGCCGCTCGACAGCCGTGCCCAGCAGATTGGTCTGCTGATCTGCTACTACATCACGCTGTCTTTTTGGTCCGCCCAGACGCTGGCCCTGTCCATGATCTCGCGCAATGTCGCCGGCCAGACCAAAAAGTCGGTCGCCGTCGCCATGAACTTTATCATCTGGTCGGCCGGCAATGCCATCGGGCCCCAGGTCTTCCTGAGCTGGAACGGCCCGCGGTACTTTATTGCATTCGCCACGCATCTGGGATGCTACTCGCTTCTCGTCATTGTCATTGTTGGCCTGCGTTTCTATCTCGTGCGCCAGAACAAGCTACGCGACGCACTCGCCGCCGCTGGCAACCTGGATGCCGCAGACAACCGCTACACCCATGCTTTTGAGGATTTGACAGACAAGGAGAATCCGTCGTTCCGTTATGTGTTCTAGAAGAAAATGTGGGGAGGTAAAACGGGTCGTGAGAAAAAGAGATAGATCATGGTCTGACGAGACAAGTTGCTGAGCATAGTATAAGCGTGTTAGTTAGAATTTAGTCAGCCAAAAGGCGACTTTCCCCAATTTTGAAGGCAAACTAGGCATTCGAATTGTGTACGGCAAGCAAAAACTATATCCCAACTATTTTGATTACAATAGTGTATACAGTGTCCCTTGCCGACAAATATGGTCATTCCTACACATCAAAGACGATCCGCCCTGCCACTCCGCAACCGCAGACGCGTGCTTCAGACAATGGGATCCAATTCCTCTCAGTATGTGTAGCGGAACCCAGGCTGGTAGTCCTCCTATCAAAATGTTAGCAAGCTGTAAACAAGTAACACGAAGACACGTCACATTCTCCGATTTCTTTTGAAAATAATAATTAAACTTACCTCATGGGCCTCCAGCTCAATCTCACCTCGGTCGGCCTTTTTGTTCTTGCGGTAGGAGCTGATGCTCACTATGGCCACCAAAATCAAAGTCAACAGCGACACCGCAATGCAAGCGTAAATGCCGGGCAGGTATTTGGGGCTGTCCTGGGAGCGGAAGACCAGACTACCGCAGATGCCGCCGACACCGCCGAAGCCGACAAACAGCGCACTCGCAAACGCCCGCTTCCACTGGCCGCGAATGTTGTTGGCCTGGTACGACATGACCGTCGGCACGTTGGCATTGGCGCCGGCCGTCAGCAAAAACACGCCAAAGTAGCGCACACCGGCATTGTGATGGAATCCGACGATGGGCAGGCCAATCAGGCACAGCAGGGCATTGAAGGCGACAAGCGGGCCACGGATGCGGTAGCGGTCGCCGATCCAGCTCGAGGCGATCATTACGATGCCGGCAAAGACATAGGGCGGCGCAACCAGGCACTGGGCTTCGACAACGGAGAAGCCCATGCTGCCGACCAAGATGATGGGCAAGAAGTACGCAAGCGCGTAGGACACTGTGGTGGTGTTGAAGAACATCATGCCGTAGGCCCAGAGCTTCCAGTCGAGGCCGCACTTGAGGTACTCTTTAAGATGAAACGGCGGCAGGGTGACATCGCCACGGTCGGCATGGACACGGGCCATCACCCAGGAGCGCTCGCGCTCGCCCAGGAAAGACCACGTTTTGCGCTTCGAATCGGGGAAGTCCACCAGAAGCCAGAAACCAACAATGGCAATGGCGACCGTGATCAGTCCCTGGATGATAAAGATCCACTGCCAGCCGTTCAGGTTCGAGATGCCGGCCATCTGCATGATGCCAGCGGCGAGGGCGCCTGCAAACGCAGACGCGACGCAGCCGAGGAGATAAAACAGCGCGTTTCGCTTGCCGACCTCGTAGCGGGTGTACCACGTACTGAGCAGATACACGCAGCTGGGGAAGAAGCCCGCCTCGAGGATGCCAAGTATGACGCGCAGGCCTGCCATGACACCCCACGACTTTACAAAGCCCATACCGATCATGACACAGCCCCACAGGAACGTGATGAGGGAAAGGTGGATCCGGGGCCCGATGCGGCGGACAATGACCGTCGAGGGCGGCTGTAGCAGGATGTAGGGAATAAAGAAGACGAGCGTGATGATCGAGTACCGAGTGCCAATTTTGAGGCCCAAGTCGGTTTCCATGCCTGCAATGTTGGCGGCGCCGAGGTTCGTGCGGTCCATGAGCGACACGCAGTACATGAAGCCAATCACCACAACGAGACGGCGGTCGATGTGCCGCATGATGCGCTGCTGCTCCTTCGGAGAGTACTCGTTCAGGATCTCGGCGTTCAGGGCGTCACGGTCACCCTTGCTAATCCCGTCACCGCCAGACATGGCCTTTTCGTCCATGGCGTTGGTGCTGAGCTCTGTCTGGACACGATAGGCTTCATCAGTGCCCGCAGGCATCTTGTCACTGTCACTGCCTGCCATGCTGAGCGGGTTAAAAGGAAAAACGTGAGCCTGGGAACCGGGGCAAGAGGATGTGCGAACAAGTAAAACGCGTAACGTCCAGAGACTTGTAAAGCACAAGAGTAGGCCTGACGTCAGCTTGATCAGTGTGAAAGAAGGGAGGGGGGGGGAAGAGGCGCTGAAGACGATATAGTGGGAGGTCTGTTCTGTAGGACAACAGCGAGGGCAGCTTTTATAAATGTGCAATGGGAATGGAATAAACCGGAACAGTAGGTGGTCGAAAAGTGTACGAGGACACCGAGGCAGAAACGGCGTTACACTCCTAAAAGAAACAGAAAAGGAGGGGTGTGCAGGATGGGGACAGTAAAGAGGAAATGACGAGGGGATATGCTGGGAAGGATGAGAACAACGGGAAGAACGAAGACTGGTGACATGCAATGAAAGAGGGAAAGAGGGTGACAGAAGAGGGTGCAAGTTGTGAGATGTCACATAGGGGCGAAGGAGCAACCGTGGTGTATGGTGTATGATAGTGTCAAAAAAAGGAAAGATACCGAATCAAAATCAGACACAGAAGATCAAATGTGTCTTTGTTTAACGGCGTCACATACTGCAGCATCGAAGAACAGTTGACGGTAGAACAGGTACGATACATCGATCAAAAAACAGGATGTCCAGCGAATCCCGTCATCATACGGAACGAGGGGCACAAGCAGTCATGTCAAGGGGATATGCACGCCAATTCGTGGGGACTGGTGCTGGGGTAGTCTAGCAATATCATGGTAGCTGTCTCGTCTATCTGGAGACGCGGCATCATTTGAGGATGCTGGGACAATCCGGGATATCTTGGCAAGTGGTCACTGCTGGTCACTGCAGGTCTTGGCAGCACTTAGTATGACTTGGGCTAGCTGCCGATCTTCAGAGATGGTTGGAGAGTAGATAGTTAACCAAAACGGGAAATAAAGCCACGACAAAGGTAAAAAGTACAAGCACGACGAACGATGGGCCTGGGCACACTCGTGTGCCAAGATATGAATGTGAGGGGAATGCGAGTGGCGAGGTACAAGTGGTCTGTGGCATGTGGGAAAGTAGGACAGATACGTTGCTCTTCATGCATGCAATCGCCCTTCTTTGTCTAATTCTCCAAACACGGGGGAACGAAGTAGGCCGTCGCTATTTTTATTTCCATTGCTTTTAATATAGTCTTTTTTGGCCAACTCGTCTACTGCACGTACGATGTCATCTGGTGCAACGGGCATTATAGTGGAGGTCATGGCGGCACATTAGATAGGATGGAAAGTGAGGGTTATACAATGACGGCAAGACAACTTTCATGCTGCGTTCTGATTTCTAGAAGCGCGGCAGGTCATCATGGTTTATGTGGAAGAGGCAAAAACGATCAACCAGCAATGTGAAAAGTAGACAAATTACATTGGGGGGACACATGCTTCAACACATGTTAGGTCTTTGCCAAGAAAACATAATGTGGGGATGCTATGTTTGAATGAAGACGACTAACAAGCGGTGTACCAAGAGAGAGAGGCAAAGAAACAAAAATGAACAAAGACACACGTGGGGGGCAGTAATGCTTCGCGGTGACGTGTTATCGGTGTTATCAAGAGTAAAAGGAAACACCCAAACGTTGAAAAATGGGGACGATACGATGGAGGGAAAGTCCTATGGCAAAAGTCTATACGATACAACAGACAACAGTCGTTTATTGTTCATGCCAGGAGAGGGAGCGTCCGCCTAACACCAAGGAGGGCAAACTGTGAAGGGGCAACAAACTGCTTCGTGCATAATTTCGACAGTCCTTGATTCTCGAGCCAACGGAAAGACAAAAGGTGGTGGCTGCACGGCCCCGACTCTACTACCGTCACTCAACTACTTTCCGCTCTTTCGTCGTCTCCTATGAGGAATAATGCATCGTACGTTGTACGAAGTACGTCGTGAGTTTGATCTTGTTCTCGTTCCTCCCCCAACATTTCTCCTGTACGTGACCTTTCCACTTCGGGCAACTCCCGGGGAAGCAACTTTTCCCCTCTCCTTCCCCTCTTAAGTGCTCGAGGCGATCCCCGATCAAGTGGCCAAGGCCGGTGACTAGGTCGCTGCCAGTTAAGTACCAAAATTGCAATTGTGTCTGTGTCTGTAGTGTTACGGCGTGCATATCTGGCGCGTGGTTGTTTCCAAGTCTCTGCCCTTCATTTGCAAGTCGCGCCTTTCTTTGTTTCGTGTTCGTGACCTGACTGTGCTTTGCGAATGCTTGTGCGAATCTCTTTTATCGTATCTTATTAAAGTTAAAATACAAGTACTGGGAAAATTAGTAAAAAAAAAAAAAAAAAAAAGTAACGGTTAGCATCGAGAGGTCTCATAAAGGCACCCGAAACGAATTTTGAAAAGAACTTGGGAAGATATCAAAGAGCGGAAGAAGGAGAGGGATGAGACTGCGAATGAATGACACGCGCTCATGCCGAGGAGGATTACAGGGTTGAGTCTAGATCCTTGTGGGACTACCGCTGCATCTTCATTGCCCATCCTGCGCATCTCTCCACATTCCCCGCACTCTTTTCATTCCGCAGCAGTCGTTGTCTTAGCGTTGATGCCCTTGCCTCCTCTCTACTCCGTGGTTGCGGGGGAAAGGCTTGGCGCAAATCGGCAAGAACAATTGTAAGTCGCAGGAAAGTCGTAGACAACTGCTAGCATCGATGACGGACATTCCAATACAAATTGGCCGGACTTCGTCATGCATATCGTAAGCCAATGGCATCCGCGTGTTCGCTCCCTTTCAGTCTGGGCGTTTGTTTATCTTGGCATCCTTCCCAATTGCCCATGTCCGTTTTGGCTCGCCGGAAATTTTCTTGGCCCCTGTGCTCTTGAACCAAGCCGAGGCTCGTCTGTGACCCGCATCCTAAAAGCGACTAGCAAACCAGGAGCTTGATACGTGGAGTGGGAGAATTCGAGAGAGAAAAAAAGGCCCAGGTGGGGATGCATTTTGACCTCAGCCCCAGACTGCAACAAGGAGGTTCGGATGTAAAGCTCCAGTGTGACCCTCATGAAGAACTCTGTTTGGCGGCAGGGACTTGGGATTATGATTTTGCAAACAAAAACAAAGAAAAAAAGAAAAAAAGAAAAGCACGTTAAATAAGGCGTCGTCGGTTAGTTTGGTTCTAAAAGTATATTTAAATGCAAGTGCATCCCGCAGTAGGGATATCGATATATCGGGAGTAGGTCTGAGCTTCATTCAGGGCCGTACAATATTTTATAGATTAAGGATAACCAAGAGAGCTACCAAACAACTTGGTGGAACAGTGTACCCGCAACATAAAAGGAGTTACGTGAGCTGAAAAGGTGACTTCGATACGAAGCTTGACATACACGGTCTGTTACTCTTTGAGTGGAGGTCCAATTTCAAGACCGAGCCCCAGTTCTCCTGTCTATTTTGATGAGACTGAGATGCGACTGGCTCGTCAAAATTCTCAGAGAGTTGTCTCTCGCTGCCATGTCTCATTCACCCATGCGAACGGAATGCGGGCTGCCCTATTTGAGAGCCTATGATGTTTTTCTCTTTTTATCCTTAGCTCTAGCAACAAAAAGTATGGGAGTGGCATGCTTACTTGAGGATGGGAATATATCACGGAGGCGTGATGCGACTGGTGCGTCCCCGCATGTAAATATTTTGATATTGCAGCAATGGTCTCCGACGCGTTAACTGCTTTCATCCAACTCTACCTCTCCGCGTCCCTCGTTTGGTCAAATGACTTGTACTGTTCAGCAAGATTGCCAATTTTGAAGCCGTTCATTCTCTCAACTATGTCTACCTCTAGACAGAGGGTAAATCCCAAAATAGACGTAAATACAGGTCCGCGTAATATAGGCAGTTGCACAAATCTGGTCTAGCAGACCCCTACCTATTCTAGGCAGAAAGTTGAGATCGCATCTTCTGCGGTAATCTAGATGACAATCTCCCTCAAGTGCTTGGGGAATATGATGAGATGATCAAGGATACAATTTACAACCTCAAAGTCCGTTTTACAACGCCTCGAAGACAAACCGTCGCATCCTTCAATCTCTTACCGGGTAAGATCGCGGTACATCCTTCTTGTTAAAACCCCTTAAAATAATACATAACAAGGTCTTAAAAGGACGGGTTACGACTAATAAATAATGACCAGGTGAAGTCCGTGAAAAGGGGCGCCTATTTTTATTGGCGTTAAATTGGACTTGTGAAAGCCTTGTATTATGTACATTGTACCATATGTGACTCTCGCCGCTGCTGAATCGGCAAAAGCCGGCGGCCGTTCCGCCAGATTCGATGGCCAGAACAGCACATATTCGCTTTAATCTGTAAAACAAGGCTATTCCTTCTATTTTTCCCAGTCGACGGCCTTCTTTGATAATAACTAACGTCTCTAGTACGGATACGAGTACACAAGGAGAACACATGTTTGCTTATATTCGTACAAACGTGAGAGCCATGAATGCAAATGCAAACAAACCGGCAACAAGGACAAAGGGGATGCCCGTCCAGTCGTGACCGAGATGGTTGACGCTCCATTCGAATGAGAACGCAAGAAGCGGCCCAGCCGTAAGCCCACCGATTGTCTGTGCCAGGGCCAACGCCGTGTACAGTAGACCAGCCTCGTCTTGTCGAACAAAGGAGGTGGCCAGACTCCGTGCTGCGGGAGGAAAACCTGAGCCAAGCGCAAATATAATAATACCGAGGGCCACCAGAGGCACGATTGGTGCGAGCGCAATGGCTAGCGAGCCAACGGAAAAGAAGGCAGCAGACATACGGCTGATCAAAAGGTCCTTGGCATATACGTTCTGCGTATAACGCTGGACGAGAATTCGATTGAAAAGCGGAAGGCCAACGGACAGCAGTGCGAGGTCCACTGCTGCGCGAAGCGTGACCAGGATGCTTGCCTAATGGCTGTTAGCAAAAACGGCACCACGTGTGTATTTCATTGTTTTGCACGGCTGACTTGCTTGTCTACCTTTTCGTATGTCCAGTTGAATCGCTGATGGATGTATTGCAGCAAGAAGCTGGTTGCCTGTCGCCCGAGTGCCGACACAAAGAAGGCCAATATGACAGCAACAATATTGGTCTTCAACAGAGGCCGGAACTTGCGCACAATCGCACGGGGTACCGATTCCGTACGTGCTGACGCGTCGTGGGTCGCTTCCTCCGCTTCCTCGTCTGCATCCGAGGCCTCCACTGATTGTACAGTTTTGGTCTTCTGCAGTGTTTCTGGGAGGTAGAGCAGCAAAACTGCAAATGCGAGCAGTGTAAGTGCTGTGGACAGGAAATATGGCGTCCAGGGGCTGAACGTGTACATCAAAAGTGAGCTCAGCGGCGTGCCGGCAATCTCTCCAATCTTCTGGCAGGCCGTCAAGGCAAAGAACACCTGCGCACGCTCCTGTGGCGAGACCACATCTGCCACCACGAGATAGACCACGGAGGACGCCACCGCATCGCTGCCACCAACAAAGCCGGCCAAGGAGGACAGCCATATGAGGCGCGGCGCAAACAGGTCTGGACGCCACAGCACGACCTTGGCCATGGCGTCCTGAAGCAGCGCACCGACAAGGACTAGAATAATGATGGGACGTCGACCATAGCGATCGGCTGCCATGCCCAGAGGGATGGCCACAAAGAGACCTGGCAGACGGTTGAATGTGTTGAGCATCTGGGTGATGGTCGCAAGCTCCGTCTGGACAGGTCCGGCTGTGCAGTCCGGCAGTACACTAATTGTGCCGTCGTCAGCACCGCTCTTTGCGCCGTCAGTGTTGTAGTACCGGTCGCAGATAATGCGTTCGAGGATGCTTGTCTGGGGCACGTCCAGGAAGAAGGCGGCGAAGTCGATCATAATGACCTGTGCAAAGATCACAATCATCACTCGACGGCGGTGGGCTGCTGTAACAGAACCTGCGACGGCATTTTCATCATCGTCTGTGCCCGCGCCCGGTCTCGCAAGGCCAGCATCAACATCGCTGTCGATGCGGTCATCGGCCAGCAAGGGCGTTTCTTCGTGGGTGGTGCTTGCCATGTCGCGTCGTCGTACGTTCTTGCCCTAAAATGTAAGGGCGTAGGGGCGTTCCGGGTCGCTCTTTCCTGGCAAAGGCCACACGAGACCACACGTTGATTGAACGTACGGTGTCCAGTCTCTTATTGATCGGACCTTCCCGCCCTACAACAACTATGCAGTCATCGCAATAAGTGATCGCCGGCGAAAACAAAAAAAAAAAAAGTTGTTGACGCGTACTTTTCTAAATCTTGAGCATTGCACCTTCGCGAGACGCTATCAACGGTGCGGCATACTCCTTGTCGGCAATAAATTCCCAGGCAGCAGGTTCGGGAACACGGAGCATGGGCTTTAGACCCGCTGCTTACGACTGTCCAACCTGACACAACACCATCACGCAATGGCAGCTAATCGAACCCCTGAATGGCCATGCTAATATCGAAATGCAAAAGGCTTCGTTCGTTGTCCCAGCCTGGTTAAGAAATCAACAATGTTGCTCATAGCAAAGGCTATCAGCATGCAGCACGCCATGATTGCGGGCCAGTCTCCTTCCTCTTCAGGCTTGGCCCGGAACCGTACTTTTGGACGCATCTCTGCCACCGTTGTCGCTTTGGCTGACCCAAGCCGCATCCGTCGGGTAATCACTGCATTGATCGACTGTGTGTAGCATGTCGTTTCGGAGAGAAATACCCAGTGTCGCGCTCATTCTTTTCACTTTCTACTCGGTTTAAGCTTACTCTGGTCCAGGCACTAAGACACACGAGCGACACAATCAACAGACATCGACATACCTCTGTTATGGACCCATCTCTGTGCGGCTTCGCGGCCGATACGCTTTTCGGCCCAGCTGTCGCGTCTTGCCGTCGAGAGTTCGATTTTACAGTTCTCTTCGAAGAGGCCGTGCTCACAATCATCCCTGCTGGCACGTTTGCTCTGTTGGCCAGCGCCATTGTCGTCATTGCATATCGACACAAGTCGCCTGCCTTGGTGCGCAGTGGACGTCTCTACCCGCTGAAGCTTTGTTCCATTGCGGCATTGACAGCAGCCCAAGTCGCTGTCCTTGTTTTCCAGGCGCGGGCACCCAACAAGACAACTACATCGATTCCCAGTGCTGTTGTCTCGCTCGTTGTGACAAGCATCTTTCTGCCACTGGTCTCGCATATCGAGCACTTTACATCGCGCCGGCCTTCAGCGCTCTTGTCGATTTTCCTCGTCTTGACATCCCTCTTTGATTCCACAAGGACGCGCACGTCCTGGCTCGTCGCCAGAGCAAGCGGCTCTACCAACGGCGCAGAGATTGGGCTGGCCATCGCACTGACCGTCACCGTTGCAATTCGAGTTGTGCTTCTCTACCTGGAGACAAAAGGCAAGAAAGAGCTTCTTATTTTGCTCCGCGAAAATGAACAGGTCCCCGCCGAAATCCTGGCCGGGCCTATCAGCCGCACTGTTTTCCACTGGCTGAACAGCCTGCTGTTGGTCGGTTACCGTAACGCCCTCCAGGCGACTGATTTTGGTCCTATTGACGATCGCTTGCTCTCCGTGCGCCTCCGTCCCAAATTCCAGCGCGTTCGCGACCAGTATGTAAACAAGGAGAACAAGAGCGCGGCCAGCGTATCAACAAATCGTCTTATTGTTCTCACATTTTCGTCGCTCGGCAATCTCCTGGCCGGCCCTATCATCGCCAGACTCGCTGTTACAGCCTTTTCTTTTACACAGCCATTCCTCGCAAAGGCGGCTTTGACCTACCTGCAGTCAGAGACAGACCCAAACCAGCCCGCCTCGCGCAATTATGGATATGGACTCATCGGCGCTACCGCTCTTACATACGTTGGTATTGCGGCGGCCACCAGCTGGTACTGGCACCAGGCCTACCGGTGTTCCATAATGATTCGTGGCGGACTCACAGGTGTTGTTTTCGACAAGTTGATGAAGCTGCCCGAGGGTGATGACATAGAGTCCAAGGCTACGACGCTTGTGGTCAACGACGTGGAACGGATCATGCGCGCCTGTGCCCGCGGCCACGAGGTGTGGGCTGGCACAATCGAAACTGGCCTAGCGACGTGGCTGCTCTATCGGCAGCTTGGACCGTCGTGCCTCGTCATGCTTGGAGTTGCTGCAAGTGAGTTAGAAAAAAAAACAAAAAAAAAGAAAAGAATCGAAATGAAAGAACACGTCTGTGCCGATAGTGAACCTTTGTACTGACAGCGACAGTCGCCGGTTTGGCTTCTACACAGAGTGTGAAGCAGATGGGTGCGCGGCAGCAGCAGTGGCTTGCCGCCACACAGAATCGCCTGAAGAGCACAAAGCACATGCTGGACAGCCTCAAGGGTATTAAAATGACCTCTCAAGACGATGTGGCATATGACATGCTGAACAAGTTACGGGCGGCGGAAATAAAGGACTCGGCTCCTTTTCGCTGGATCATTATTATATCCTGCTTCTTGTGTAAGTTCAAATTTTGTAATTCTATGAAGCTTACCTTTGTCCGGACGCAAAACCGTAACTGATTTGAATTGGTTCACAGCATACTGCACTATGATCCTGTCCCCGCCTCTTATTCTGGGCGTTTACGTCGGTGTTGGGACGTCTGGCGGCGGGCACCAAGACTTTAGCATATCCACCATTTTCACATCCTTGGTCATTATTGCCCTTTTGTCTTCGCCCTTGGTCCAACTTTTCCAGGTACTGCCCAGTCTCGGTGCTGCCCATGGCTGCTTTGGCCGGCTGAATACCTTCCTTCAGCTGAAAGAAAAAACCGATTTCAGAGATTTCAGAAATGGACACAACGGCCCCTTTGCTGAAAAGACAGCTATCAGCAGCGCCGACGCACCGATTGTCTCACTACAGGATGTGTCACTCGCATGGAATGAGTCCGACACTCCTGTTCTCACAAACATTAATCTTGAAGTCCAGAAAGGATCAAAGACTGCGATTGTTGGGCCCGTTGGCAGTGGGAAGACGCTTCTTTTGAAGGGCATAATTGGCGAGGTGTACAAAACCCACGGAGTACTTTCGCTGTCTCCGACTACATCCCTTGCCTACTGCAGTCAAAAGCCATGGCTCGAAAACATGTCTGCCAAGCGAAACCTGACGCAGTACGGCAGTGAGACGTTCAACTCTGATTTCTACCGTGAGATTGCTTCGAACTGCATGCTCGACGACATCATCCAGCTGCCCACCTTTACGTCGGGAGCCATTGGCACCGGCGGGGTTATGCTAAGTGGTGGCCAGCGTCAGAGACTCGCTCTCGCCCGCGCTCTGTCAACAAAAAGTAGTCTGTTAATCATCGACGATGGCTTTAGCGCCTTGGACAGAAAGACGCGACGACATGTTTCCGAGATGCTTCTTAGCCATGCGAACTCTGACAGAACCATAATCTACAGCACGCATGATGGTATGTTTCTTAGGGAGAGAATATACTATCACAATACTTCCTTTCGCTAATATATCTGCAGAAAACATTGCTCGCTTGGCCGACGAAGCGTATCGAATCGACGAATCCGGGCACCTGTCCAAGATCTCCTTGGATATTGTCGCTGATGAAGGCCATGGCAGCGAGGATGAGCCGTCTGCATCACTGGATATTGTGGAAACTGGACAGCCCGAGCTCGCCAGCAACGCTACCAACGCGGCGCCAAAACCACGATTCTCAGAAAACGAGGAAGACACATCCGAGGAAGAAGAGCCGCCGCGAGTGGCCATGGCACACAAGCTCCTTGGAGACTTGGCCGTGTTCAAAGTTTACTTCAAGTCCGTGGGGTGGGTACACTCGACGGTTTTCTTGTTTGGTGCTATCTCCTGGGCCATCAGCTTCAAGTTCTCCGACGTATGGATCCAGTGGTGGACCGACGCTGTGGACTCAGGTGACAGCAGCAAACCTCTTGGATACTGGCTGGGCGTCTACGCTGGACTCGGTGTTTTGGCTCTCTTTGTTCTCACCGCTTGGCTTTATCACCAGCAGTTCAATATTGTCTCCCGTTCTGGCGAAAACCTCCACGGACAACTTGCTACGACCGTTTTTAAAGCGCAGTTCCCAGTCATCAGCCAGATCGACACAGGCACCACTCTCAACCGGTTTAGTCAGGATCTGATGCTGGTTGATATGCAGCTACCCTTGGATCTCTTCAATACGGCGTCCGAGTTTTTCACGGCTCTCATTCAGGTGGCACTGATTGCTTCTGCATCTTCGTGGCCTGCCCTCGGTGTCGTGCCTGCCATGCTGATCCTTCTCTATGCTGTACAGCACTTTTATCTGCGCACGTCGAAACAGCTTCGTCTTCATGAGTTGGAAGCCAAGGCTGCCCTCGTTACCAAGATATCTGAGACAGGCGCAGGTGATGGGCTCTCAACCATCCGCGCACATGGCCCAGTCTGGGTGGACAAGACAAGAAACAGGTTTGACGACAAGATGGACCGCTCCCAAGAACCACTGTATTTATTGTATGCAGTGCAGCGGTGGCTGCAACTGGTGCTGAACTTGAGCGTTGCTGGGCTCGTGGTGGTTGTCTTGGGCACGTCAGTCGCTTTGAAGAGTTCCTCGAAATCCAGGATCAGCCCTGGCGCCGTTGGTGTTGCCTTCCTCAACGCCGTCACCTTTGGCGAGACAATCACACAGTTTGTGACGGCCTGGACAGGCCTCGAAACGTCGCTTGGTGCTATTGCACGCATCAGTCTTTTCCAACGCCAAACTGCCATTGAAGAAGACGTCGCCGCAGGGGGTAGTCAGCAGCCCCCAGCAATCCAGGATCCCGGTGTTGGCACCATTCGATTTGAGAATGTGTGGGCAACATACGATGACATTATTACCGACGACGTGGACCCAGTTACTGCCCAGGACGAAAACGGTCGCCCCCGGCAGGGCCAGCACTGGAGCCTTCGGGGCGTCACGCTTGATATCCGCGCCGGCGAACGCGTCGCAATCTGCGGCAAGACTGGCTCAGGCAAGTCAACGATGCATCTCGCGTTGCTACGCATGGTCAACATCCCGGTTGGGTCTGTCTTTATCAACGGTTTTAGACACACCAACATGTCCTTAGAGAAGCTCCGCAAAAGCTTTTACATTATTTCCCAGGACACTCCACACCTTGGCTTTGATACGCTGCGTCAGTGGATCGATCCCCATGCGGCCTTCTCTGACGAACATATTGTCCAGGTCCTCCGCGAATGCGGCGTTCTGGATATGGTGATGAACACACCTGGCGGGCTGACAGCCAGCAAGGGAAACTTCAAGTTCTCGGTAGGCGAAGAGCAACTGCTAAGCGTTGCCCGAGTCATTCTCGATGTTGAGAGACGCGAGGGCGCCCAAGGCGGGAACAGGGGTGGCATCGTGCTGCTGGACGAGGCGACAAGCAGTGTGGACAAGGATACAGAGGAAAAGATGGAGAACCTCATCAAGACACGGCTTGTTGGCAAGACTTTGATTGCTATCAACCATCGACTCGAGGCTGTGATGGATTATGACCGCGCCTTGGTGCTAGACAACGGAATGGTGGTTGATTTTGGCACACCAGCGGAACTCGTGCAACGCTGTGAACTGTTTGCCGGGCTAAAAGCTCGGAGTGGTTGAGATGGTTTCGTTTTGGAATTGGTGGGCATAACTAGAGCGAGCTGCCCCCTTGGTACACCGCAATGATGAGTGAATTAGAATGTGGGGTCGAGTAGGAGTCATTTGTAGCATGAAGGCGAGACTTCCTGCCAGTCTATTTTTCTCATTGTATGAAGATCATGACAACCGCTTACATTGATAAATAACAGTGGCGTGTTCTGGACATGCTTGTCACTTACACTACACTGCCCACCCCGCCACCTGAAATATCTATAGAAAATAACAAAACAAACCAGTCTTTACAATTTGGTGTTTGTAAACTGTACATATATCGTGATATCAATCAGTGGTTCCGAGCAGCACTCCAGCGGTGGTTCCCAATTGGCGGATGACGCCTAAAATGGAAAGGTTTAATTTCCAGAATTAAAAATAAATGGTACGGAAGCCCGGCGACTGTACTATTTTAAATGAAAGGGCATCCTATATCTGGAAACGTCTATTGATGGATTGTATGCATGGATTTGCCATTTGCGCATTGTCGCGGTCGCAGAAAGACTAAGTTTACTTTTCAGACCTCCCTTGATAACATGAAATAGTCTGCGTATGCGATTACAATACGACCCGATTGGCGCAATTGGCTAGCGCGCAAGACTTTTAATCTTGAGGTTACGGGTTCGACCCCCGTATCGGGTAAATATCCAGTGTTATCGATTACTATTTTAACTGTCGATTTTCACTTCTTTTGCTTTTTGTTTTCCGTTTAGTACCAACAACTTGTTCTTATTTTTTATTTTTTTTCTTTCTTTTATCCTGCTTTTATTTCCAATTTTAGAAAAATTGTATTCCAATGTACGTGTGAAATTGGCGTTTTTAACTTAAAACGCCGCCATTTCAACGTTCAGAAATTCAAGTTGCAATAAAATAAGTTAAGTCCAAATTTAAGTTCAGTCATCAACGTGAGATTGCGTAGCTGAAATAGAAAAACATGCTTAAAGAAAAGGCACATGAATGGTGTCGGAAGGATATAGAGATCTTAGGAGGTCAAATGAGCAGACTACCTGAGAAGAGGCATACATACGAAAAAGTAGCCACGAGCAATCAAAGCGACAAACGTAGGGGCTTGGTAGAAAGTTGGCGATCGCCGTTACAAGTAAACATCGATACGTCTTAGCTAAGAAGCCGTGAAATCGCACCTGCAGCGCGCGGATCACCAACGACTTGCAACTTGAGTCGATGTGGCGGCATGCTACGGTTTTTGTCACCTGCTGGCTTCTTTGTCCTTTCTTTGGAGTAGAACTCAAGTTTTTCATATAACTATCTGTAATGGCATCTCGTCTCGACAGCACGGAGATCCTCTAAATAAGATATAAAAGCAAACGCAAGCGCAACGACCACCAACTGCAGCACACTGCTTGCACATCTCTCGTGAGATCCATCACGTCCTGTGCTCTGGCTTCTTGCAGGTGCTTGCAGACAACAGCATCTCAGCTCCTTCTTCGTGCGACTAACTTGAACAAAGAAAACAAGGCATATAACAGTACAGAAACAATGCTGTCGTTGAAAAATCATCGAATCTCAAGAACCACGGCCTTTAAAAGCGCTGCCTTTGCAAACCCGCATTCCTAGTCAACGGCGTAGAGAACTGAGCACCCACAAATAGTGTCTTAGATGAACCACATCGTCCACGGCGTGAAGTTGCGATTCTTCTCATGGGACTCCTTGGCACCGAATGGCAGAAGTGGAAGAGACTCCGTCGGATGCGTGATGCTTCCCGAGGACTTCTTCGCCGTCCAGTTCTCCACCGATTTCTTGATGAGCTCCGGGTCCTTGCGATCCGATTCAACGTTTTCATGAGCCCGAGCACGGTCACCAGCTATATGAGCATAGTAAACCGCCGGGTGTAGAGACACCGGGGTTGTCGAGCGCGCATACTGGTAGCACTGCTGGTAGATCATTTTTTGCAAAAGATGGGGTGGCATCTTGACCTCGTCGTGGATAACGTGGTAATGAACTGGGCGTGCAGTGCCTTGGATGGCAGTGTGCGAGCATAGGTAGAAGTCGTAGTGGAAAGGGTGGGTCACTTCCTTTTCCACCAGGGTACCAGGCAGTGGGTTGCCATTGCGGTCGGCAGAGCTGGGCTCTGGGAAGAAGCGGATGTGGTGACGCTTCGTGGCCACAATAACGGTGAACTTCGGCACGCGACCACAACGCTTCTGGAAGATTTCCTTTAATTGGGCAACTTCAAAGTCCATCACTTGTATAAACTGCCCCTCGCTGACACCGTCACGGAAGTAGAACACATGTGCAGGCATCTTGCAGTTGAGCGTTTCGGTCCACTTCCGAAGTGCCTTTTCAAACATGCTGGTCATCCGAACTGGATTCACAATCTCTTGGCGGTAGCCATTGGTCTGACAAAATGCCGAGTACTTGGCGGCGTCCTTGTCCCACGACACGGCCATGGCGGCCATGGAGGGCTCCAGCTCGCCTTTCATGTTGGTTGAGCCGTGCGACACATCAAGACCAATGATCATGGTAGGCTGGTTGAAAAATGCCGGCGCAGAAGGAGATCCGCCCTCTGCCGGAACGCGGCAGGTGGTACCACCGAGCTTGGCGTTGACCTTCATCGAAACATTGGAACAGTACTGGGGCTGGGCTTTGGCAACATGCGCTGCATTCAGCATCTGAGAAACCATGCCGTAGCGACACTCGCCGTTTTTCTTCAAGCGGTAATACGGAAAGGAGTTTTTGGAAGGCAGAATCCAAAACATGATGACCGGATCCTCTCCGCCGTTGGCATTTGTCGTGGCATCGTACGCCTCTTGGTACGCGTCACCCAGATCTTTGCCGCGGGGAAATTTCATCAAGTGTGGGTTCTTCTCGACAAGGCCACCGTGATCCTTGAAGGTCTTGGTAAAGACGCGGATGAAGTTCTGAACGGCTGGAAAGTCCATACAATTGTCCACCACAGCAACTCCCCACGAACGCAACTCCCGGCCTTTGTTGTTGATGTAGAACAGTTTCGAACGGAGATCCCACCGTCCGCTTGTGCCAGGGGTGGCGTTGCCGTTCTTGTAGCTCACAACAGGCGGCTTGAGGAGGCGGGCCTGCACCTTGGACATGTCGGGGTTGACACGGATGCCAAACTCGCGCAGATACTCGTCAGAGTCCCAACCAAGTCGCTTCACGTTTTCCATGATGCTTTTGGCACGCTCAGCGGGCCGCGTAACAGCGAACTTGATCATGTCGGACGTCTGCTGCCCATTCAGCTTGAAGTTGTAGCGCTGCCAGGGCAGGATATGGCAGACTTCGAGAGGAAACGCCCCGTCACGTGTTGTTTCAATGACTGGGTACTTCGGGTACTGAAGTGGGACGTCGTATTGTTTGAGATAGTGGTCGTAGACTGTCCGAGTCTCTCCAGTTTTACGAAGCGTGAACGTGTAGGTCTCAGACGTCGCACCCTCAAACATGAATCTCTGGTGCCAGGCAAATCGGGCGATTGTGTAAATCTTAGAGTCGTTAGTCTTGCCCCGGTGAAAGACCTTGAAGCGCAGCTTGTGGAGGCGACGCATGACCTTGAAGGCGTCGGACATGGTCGGCTCTTTGAGCTTGGTGTTCAGGTGCCACTGGATGGGCCGCAAAAGCTGCGCGGCCTCTGTGGCAGTGCGAACGTTCCACTTGTCGCTGGAAATGTTGATCAGGTTCATGACAAGCTTGTCAAGAGTTTGATCCTTCCAAAACGTGGTGTTGGCAACGTCCACGTTAATACCGAGACCGCTGCCACCCGTGCGAACCGACTCAGAGAGCCGGAACGCTGCGTAAATGCCCTTTGCGGCATAGATGGTGCCATCGAGATCGCGCTTCGGCGACTGCGGGTGATAAAAATTACGACGGATAGCAGTCATAGACTGCGACGGCTTCTGACGGAGGGCGTGATCGAAAAAGTTCATGCACTCCAAGATGTGAGTATCCCACCCGCTCTTCCCACGCAAGTACGACATCAGACTGTCCAGGTAGATGGCACTTGTCTGCCTAATCAGCATGATATACTGATTAGGATGCCCCGGGCGGGTTGTCTTGCCGGCCTCGGCATCCAGGTCAATCGCAATCTTGACGGGGCCAGGCTGGTTGCAGATAGACCTGTGAAATGTAATGTTAGGAGGACTGGTCTCCAAGTAGGAATGAAATATAAAGAAAGTGGAAGAATATGGACGTACCAGGCCAAGCTTCGCCCGTCGTAGAGCCAGACCTGGGGCTGTCGCTCGAGTTGCTTTTGGACAGCATGAGACGCCCAGCACTTCTTGTAGACGATGGCCTTGGGTGGCTCAGGAACCAGCGACACCTATTCGGGGTGCGTTAGAGATATGAATTTTGTTTTCGATGTCAGCCTCGGCAATTGGAAAGTTCTATCTTACAGCGTATTGGTACACAGTGACACTGTTGGTCTGTTCCACTCGGTATTGGTTCACCCGAATGTTGAGAGGCTTGTCCTTCTCGTTGTAGCCCGGGCGGGCAGCAAAGAGTGGCTTCTTGCCATCCTATAAAGAGAATATGTTGGTTAGTATGTATATGAACTGAGGCAGGAGAAAAAAGAAGGGAAACAGGAAATAAACGTGCCATGCTGTACGCCTCAGGCGGCAGGTCCATCCGGTTGGGAACTACCTTTTCCCGGCGCTTCGCTTCTTCTATCTTGTTGCGGGCGGGATCAAAACCCAAACCGGGTCCAAACGGGTTCGGCGCCCCTCGGGGGCTAGACGGACCAGGCGAGCCCGACGGGATTTGCTGGGAAACATCTAGGTTGGGGGGGCGCCCCTGTTGGGAAGACTGCGACGTGCCACGTTGGTGAGCCATCCCGCGAGGAGGTCCACCGCTCTGGGAACCCTGCGAGAGGCGGCGTTGGCCACCGGGTGGCGGTCCGCCCTGTTGCGGAGGACGACCTGTCATTGTCAAAGGAAAAAGCAGGCTGCCAACATAAAACAAGGGTTGGTTAGCTCTCGTATCTCATGATGTTGCTTTACTTCGAGTTGCCAATGCGATGTCAACCTGAAATAGGACAGCGACACGGGTTTGCAGTAAACATACTTTGCATCAATTCAAGCGACGCACAATGCCCTCTGCTTAACTGTGTTAGAGGGATAAAATTGTACGAAGGGGGAGTAACAGTACTGGGCTGCAGGTTCTGAGGAGAGGTATCGAGAGGTGCGTATAGAGGCCGAGGACGCGGTGCAAGTAAGATCTGGAAAACTCAGTGGCTTTTTCAAGTGCGTAGAAGAGAGAGAAGGGATGCGTTTGGTCGGATTCAAGAGGCTGTTGAAGAAAAAGGAGAGAGAGAGAGAGAGAGAGATGGAGGGAGTGAGGGAGGGAGAGAGGGAGTGAGATGGAAAGTAGGTAGGGACTGGGCTGAGGGAAGATATTTATAGTCGTGGGAGGAGAAGTCGTGGGTAAGGTGACGAACACTGATCGGCGTGACAAACAGAGAGACTGGCAAACAAATGCTGTCACATGTAGAGAAAGATATGAGATGATAGAAGTGAGGCGGGAGACGACGCAGAGGTGGTGTTCAAAGGGATGACAAGGTGAGGGCCATATAGTCGCTGAGTGGTGATGTGGTGATCGGGTGTATGTGATGTCGTTATGAACATCAAATGATAAACGTACCAGCGCAAATCTGAAGTAGATTTGAATGTGATTGATATTTGGAGATTTAGACGCGAGTATTGGCATTATTCAATACCAATGTGACAAGAGCTTGCTGTGGCAGACGCCGGTACGGTGAGTGGGAAGCAAACAAATAAGTCAGCACCGGGGCGTAAGACAACACCACCGAAGCGCGCAGAAGGTGATGATGTATTTGAGAGGCAACAGAGAAAACAAAGAGAGGAACAACAACAAAGACAGTCAATGCGGACAACAACGCAAAGGCAAGCTGGTCCTGGTCAAGCTGATTCGATCCTGGTGACCAGGATTTGACAGTAGAGCAGGGGAGATGCAGTGGTGATAACAAACGACCAACACTGTCTCTGGTGAGTAGAGAGACAGGAGGAGGAGAGAGTGGAGAAAAAGAAAGAAGAGAAGAAAGAAGAAAAAAAACTCTCGAAAAGAAGACGCGGTAGGCAGTTGCCACGCCAAAACAGAGGACGTCAATGCAGGGCACAGCCAGGGAAGGAGCGATTGTCTGGACTAAGAGCATGTATTTGAAAATGGAAGGAGCACACGAGCGTCGGCTACCAAGCTGTCTATATTTACAATGCCAGCCTGACATAGCCTTCGGATCAGTCCTTTCTGCGTTATTGTGTCCTGTCTGGACTGCTTTTTGCAGTCACACAGCTGTTGTTTGCAAGACAGACTTCACTCCACCTTCATTCCAGGTACTGGCTACGATTATTCGGCTGGTACGTCTGTCTACAATGACTGTTCTGTCAGAGCCGTTCTTTCCTTGTCTTCAAAATCGAATCTTCATTCAGTGGAAAGCCCGTTACTGCTCTATCCACCAAAAGGGAAGGAAGTTGTACCATGGTGCTTCCTATTCAGGAGCGTTCTTTCATATTGTCGGACCGTGGTGACAACCTGTCCGGCTGGGATGTGACCCGATAAGCTAGCTTGAGGATAGCCATATAATGTTAGCAATTGACGAAGAAGGAAGGAACGACGAGGTCCGATAATTGGTAGACAATGGTGGCGCACATCAAGGAGGAAGCCATTTTTATGGGGCGACAAGCTCTCAATCTCTGCCTCAACAAAACAGCAGAATGGCTACGAATAGGGCTACGAATAGCAGTGCCAGCAAACACTTGGTGGGCAAACCAAAGCAATGCAATGGATACAAATAAAATCAGATACGTTGGTTAATTTTTGAATAAAAAGTGTGCGAAGAAATCAGTCGCATCCCACGTCGTTCTGAAAGCAACACATGTCAGGTAGTACCAAGGTGGGTCTCTTGATTTTCTTGAAATGTACTTTACATGCACGCAATATGGCTGCATCTCCCTGATGCAAAATGCGTTGCTCAGTAAATCAAACCCGCCTCCCCTCTATCTCATCTCAGTTAGACCTAGCAGCTAAATCAGTACCGGTACCCGCCAAATTGGCCTTGTGGCGGCTGCTGCTGCTGCTGCTGCTGCTGCCAGTCGTACTGCTGTGCGCTGCCTTGCGCTGGCGATGGCTCGTATGCATCTTGTGAATCTGGGCGCAGCGATGACTGCTGGTAGCCACCCGATGCAACACGTCCTCCACTACCAATTCCGGGTGAGTTCCTGCTCCCATGATAGTCCGATGCCGATACCTGCCGGACGTGCTGCCCACGGCCGCCCGCACCATAGCTACGGATACCAGCACCGCCTCGCCGTGACGCCTCGTACGCAGCGTTGGGGTCGATCTCCGTCTCTCGTAGCAGATGCACAAGGCCTGGGGCCGTGTAGCGGAGACCGTTGTATTGCGGAGCAGGCGGAATCTGGCCAAGCAAAAAGGTTACCATGGTCGGCAGCGGTGCTGGCGGACCACCACCAGGACCACCCCCGTAGCCGCCATATTCACCACCGCTGGCGCCGCCAAGTCGCCGTTGCTGATCCAGACGACGGCCGGCTGCACCCTTGAGGGGTGATTCGCCGCGCTGGAACTCGCGCTGTTCGACCGCACGGAGAATCTTGCGTGGTGGGTTGTTTAGGTTGCCGCTGGCGTCGTCGTAGTCATCGGCGACGTAAGGCCTCTTGGGCGAGTTGGTGCCGCCGCCACTGCCTCCTGGCGCGTTCAAGAACTGCATCCGCGGGCTGTTACCCCGCAATCCGTGGCCAGGCATCGGGCTGTTGCGCAGGGAGGCCGGCTGCTTCTCGACCGACGGCAGGATCAGGCGAGGTCGAAGCTGCGTCGCCGGCGAGATGATGAGACGAGCACTGACCGGGTCGAACTTCTCCGTTGCAAACCGCTTGCTGAACAGGGCCAGTTTCGGGTCGTTGGGGTACAGCTCCGCCATGCGCTTTTCCAGCTCATTCACACGAGCCAGCTCGCCGTACTCGGCCTCGCGCTTGTGCATGTACGCCAGGAGAGGCTTCGCCTTATGAACAGTGTCCGGCTTCTGTGCAAGCTTGTTGACGCATGTCTCAAAAACAACCCGGGAGTCTACATTTGCGTTAGTAAGGATGCCTAGGCCATGTGAAGGTTGGTTGTACTATGACGGTTGAACTTACTCGTGTTGTCTCCGTGGGCTGTCAGGTACTTGATGTACTCGATCATAAAGTACGGGTCCTCGGGGAACAGCTTGGCGCCGCGCTCAAAAATCTTGCCACCCGCCTTGTCGTTGTAGCACTTCCACTCCATTTTCGCAACGGCAACGTAGATGTCACTCTTAAGACGACCTCCTTTGCGCGCCTCGGCAAACACATGCCGCAGGCCTCCCAAGGGACCTTGCGGGCTGCCTTTGCCCTGGATGCGACGCATCGCACGAGCTAGGGCAATCCATACGTGCGTCAGGCACTTGGAGACCGTGTCCATCTGCACCACGTAGCCCTGCTTAATGAAAGCAGTCTGTCTTTCCCTCTCTTCGTCCGTCGCTGTCTTGCGGGTTTCGCCGTTGAACCCGCGGCGGTCGTCGTCGTCGTCGTCGTCGTCGTCGTCGTCATCGTGCTTGTTGGGCTGCTGATTTGAGGCCGCCAATCTCTCCTCGAGGCGCTCCAAGTCGTTTTTCTCGCGATCTTGCACGGCTTTGTATTGATCGCGCAGCGCCTGGATGACCTTGTCGTACGGCTTCCGGACAGCGGCTCCACGGGCCACTTTGGCATCGTCACCCTCTTCGACAGGGTAAGTCGATTCGATCCGGTCAGCATGCTTAAGCGCGAGCAAGACACTCTCTGGGTTGGCTTCGATGCCGTCAACGAGAAAGTCTAGGCCTTTCTCCCGGTTGTTCTCCTTGATGTCATTCTCAAAACACCACTCGGCCGCCTCCACCCAGAGCTCGGGCCAGAACCGAAGCGGTATCAGAGCTTGCTTGTAGCAGTACAAGATGCGTGCCTTGAGGACCTCTGGTTCGTCGATTTGTAAGTCGAGCGGGTCCGACTTCTCCCAGGCAATCCGCTTCTGCCAAAGGTCGACCTGTGCCATGTATTCCTGGTAGCCCTCGAAACCAGCGACGGGCGGCAGGTGCGAGAGCGTCGTTGGGCTCAGTCCACGAGTCAGGTTGTCCAACGCGGTATTGGCGCTCTTCGCGGACATGTAAGCCGGAGAGCGCTCGGCGAGGAACTTGCGGCCGGTGATCTTGTTCAGTCCCATCTCAAACTGGTCGTACTCTTTCCACAGCTGATTAACATTGGAGATTGGTACACTGGTGGCGCGTCGGAACGCCTTGCGCAGTTGGTCCATCTTCTGCTGATCCTGCCAGCCGCTGCCACCGATAGTGCCAGGGCCCGAGCGGATAAACTGCACATAGTCCTGCCAAATTCGGCCAGAGTCTCTGTCGATGCCAACGTTGTCGAGGACAAACTCGTACGCGCGAGCAACTACCGTCCGGGCCTCGGAACCGGCATCAGTGAGATTGTTCCGCCGCCGCACATAGTCGAGATAAACAAGCCAGAGCGGCACGTTGACAACCTTTGTGAGTGACTTGTTGAAGATGGCTTCTGCCGCGGTAAAGTTTTCGAGTTCGAGCTCCATATTGAGGTAGGCAACCCACATCTCAGCCTAGAAATGAAGCAGTTGTTAGTCGCAGTCAGAAAACACGGACGAAACGCTGCTATATACATAGGTACAGGAACAGGACATGGTAACGCATAGCAAGCAAACTTACCGCCTGAGGAAACACTTCAAAGAACCGGTCATAGGTCGACCGAGCCTCGTCAAATCGGTAGTTCCTACGGTGGTCATCGATTAATGCAAGCCACGAGTCGAGTGCGCCGCGCGGGTCATCCTTGACCCGTGTCTCAAGAGCGGCCACAGAGGTCGCACCAGGAAGGCCAAGCGGTGCGAGAAGCTCGGAGGCCTGCTGCGGTACCGGCACAACTGGGCCACCCTGAGGTGGTGCCTGTACTGGAGGCGGTGCAGACTGGGCGTGCGGTGTATTATTGTGAGAGGATCCGTAGGGGCCATCGTTCGGGGCTGGTGTCGGCGGGGCCCCATTGTGTGTCGACACTGGGGGTTCATAGGTGCTTGTCAGCTGTTCCGGGTCGTACTCTTCGCCGTCACCGTCATCTGTTGCCGGTGCGGTTTTGTCTTCGTCGTCCGAGTCGGAGTCTTCAGCGAGGAAGCCACCCACGGCTTTCGGTTTTTTAATCGACGCTGGTGCAGCCGTTGGTGTTGGATTTGTCAACTCTGCCGATTCTATGACACCCGTAATACCGTCGTGCGGTTCGTCTGTGGGAGCGTCTTCTTCGTTATCCTCACCTTCTTCCTCCTCGTCTTCGTCTTCCTCTCCACCTTCGTCTTCTTCGTCAGAAGCCTCATCACCAGTGGGAACAATAGCTGCTCCAGGGTCATATTCGGTAGCAGAAACAGTGGGGGGATACACAGCATCACCAACAGCATCAGGGACATCAAGATCTGTAGCTTGTTTTTCGCTCTCGCTAATTTGCATCATATCAGAGGGAGCCTCCTGTTCATCCATAGCCGCTCCATTCTCAGCCCAGTCGGTACCGTGCAGGGCCGCGGCTTCGTCGGCAGTCGACGCCATGATCGCAAGTAGTGACCGCGGTGGCTAGTTTCGAGGTGTGGACGACCCAATCACGTCGTGAAGGTGAGCCTAAATTTGAAGTTAGCGACTGTCAACAACACGCGGACGCTGCACTAGGCTCCATATCTGGATTCCAGCTCAAAGTCTATATCATCCGCCGGGTGTGTCTTGACATACCGTCGATGCCCCGAGATCAATGCTCAAGGGCGAGAGAGCGAGTCGACCGACTCTTGAGCAGTCGCGTGAGCTGCTATCTAAGCGTCTGCTGCTCGTGCCGCGCGCGCACGTCGACCCTGCCCTCACAGCTTCTCTGGCGAACTGAAGACCGCCGTCGCTATCCAAAAACGCAAGTTGGATTAATGGGCGTAGATGGTCCTCTACGCCGTCTTTGTCGAGTTGTTGATGGATGATGTCGATGATGGGAAGCTATAGCAGGCTCATCGCTATGCTGACCAAAGACAATAAAGGGCAGCGAGGGCGAAATGGGAGTTCTGTGCAATACAGAGAAATGATAGTCGGTCAGTCAACTGTCTCAGGGCCGTGGTTGTTGCCGTTCGTCGCCACGACTGGTTGTCGATGCTGTATATTTGTCCACGTCGATGCGCCCTTGGGAGATGGAAAGGCAAAGATTTGAACTGAAAGCAAGCAGCAAAGCTGCTCCCTTGTCGGCCTGCGCTAAATGGAAAAGCTGCATGCAGAACGTAAATGCGCTATTCCTAGATAGGTCTAGCGTATTTACGTGACGTACTGATCCAACCAGCCAGCCTTCTATATTTCCCAGCCACAAAAAGGGGAAATAGCGGATTACATAACAATACGTACCCTGACTCCCTGACCAACGACAGGCAAGAGCGCGTCCCAGGCGGCGAAGCGCAACCACTCAACGCGTCCTTGCCTTCGTTTGGGTGGGAGGCAGGTGCGATACACACTAGGCCCTCGGCGCGACCGCGTTTTCACAGCTTTGCGTCTTCCTTACAAGCCAGAGACGACGCCCGCCATTCGCACCACCGACAGTAACAGCTGACCGCAACAACATAAATACAGACACGCCACTTCTTCCATCGTGTCTTTTTCTAATAATCTCCTTCCTTTACATCCATCACAGGCTATTCGTCCAATCCACCCAGACTCACTCCTCACCGCTGCGCATATCCTCGTTCCCCGCTATCGAAGTCGCCTCCTCTTGCGACGACCCAACTTTCCACGCTTCAAAAGCGCTTTGCATTCCCGACCTTTGTGCACCCACAAATAACCTCAAATAACCTCAAACCGGCCGTCCAGTCGGCTTCACAACCGCCCAACATGTCAATTGTATCGCTCCTTGACGTCAAGGTCACCAACAACCCCGCCAAGTTCACGGACTCTTATGAGTTCGAAATCACCTTTGAGTGTCTCGAGCAGCTGGAAAAGGGTAGGCCAGGTGTCCTGTGTTGAACTCCGAGCTGCATGGAGACAGGGCGGCGGCAGAATGGACTAGGCAGCAGCGCAGAAACTAACATGACACCAACCGTTGACAGACCTCGAGTGGAAGCTGACGTACGTCGGCTCGGCCACCAGCGATCAGCACGACCAAGAGCTCGACTCGCTGCTCGTCGGACCGATTCCCGTCGGCGTGAACAAGTTCATCTTCGAGGCCGATCCACCAGACGTGAAGCGCATCCCCGATGCCGAGATCCTGGGCGTGACTGTCATTTTGCTGACGTGCGCATACGACGGCCGCGAGTTTGTGCGCGTTGGCTACTATGTGAACAACGAATACGACTCGGACGAGCTCAACGCAGACCCGCCGGCCAAGCCACAGGTCGACCACATCCGCCGGAATGTGCTGGCGGAGAAGCCGCGTGTGACACGGTTCGCCATCAAGTGGTACGTCCCATTTGCGTGTCATAAATACACAGTACCGTAAACATGTTATTTCTGTTCCCCACTAACTATCCAGGGATTCCGACGCATCAGCACCGGCCGAATTCCCCCCCGAACAGCCCGAGGCCGACCTGGCCGCAGACGAGGAAGAGTACGGTGCCGACGAGGCCGAAGACGCTGAGGAGGATGAGACGGCCGCGCCTGCTCCGAACCCCGAGGGCGAGGACGCCGCCATGAACGGCGCCGACGAAGCTGGTCCCGCGCAGGCTGGTGGCGAGGGCGAGGTTGAAGGTGAGGCCGATGGTGAGGAGGACGAGATGTCAGACGATGGCAGTGTCGATATTGAAGGCGAGAGTGACGACGAGATTGAGGAGGACGAAGAGGGCGAGGGCGCCGAGGCTGCCGAAGGTGCCGAGGATGATGCGATGGACGTTGATTCGGACAAGCCTGCACCCGATGGTCCTCACCCGGTCGAGGTGATGTCGCATTAGGACTGTGCCTCGTTCTAATGCGCGCAAGTTGTCCATGTCCGCTTCTGTGCGCTTCATTTGCGATTTGTCTCAGGTTTCATTGCTGCTCTATTGCTCTACTTGTTTCTGCATTTGTCGATCCGCATGCTTTTTTTTTTTTTTCAGTTTTTATTTTTGGATTCGATTTTAGAAGAGCACCCGACTATGTGAGGAGGGGGGGTCACCAAAAAGGGCTCGCTTACGGTGAAATACATTACGGAGCCATATCGCTCTTTCACAAACATACCAGCAATATAAGCAGTACAAGCAATACGGATGTATCCCTGCTGTTTATCGCTCGATCATGTAAGTAAGGACTTGTATGATCTTTAGGTTTGTAGACGCACTCAAGCCATCCCAACCGTGCTGTCCGCCGAAGACAGTTTTGTTCGAAGCGAGGCGCGTTCAGTTGTGTGGAATCGCCAAGATTCGTGACATGCGGTAAACAATCACTCTACGGAGCCAGCATCTACTCGGCAGGTATGACGTGTACGCGCAATATATACCACGCATAGTATCCTTTGCGAACTGTGCTTCCAGAATGAAATTCGTAAACTAAGGTAATCATGAGGTTAACGAGCCAGAAACCTGCGCTCTTTGTCTCTTCCCACCCGCCACGCCGTCCTGGCTTCTTATGCCGACACCGCCGTCGTATCTACGGACTTGTCGCTCTCCTTCGCCCACTCTTCTGGCGTGTGGCACTTTGCGCTCCACGCATGGATGTTCTTGATTTCTTCACGCAGGGCGGCATTGACGAGGCGGTGGCGCTTCAGCGAGTTGAGGCCCGAAAATTGTGGCGACACGATGATAGCGGTGAACGCCTGGCCGCAGCCGCCTGTGATTGTCAGCGAGGCGGGTACCGGGAGGAAACAAAGCACGCATGCTCCGCAGGCAACGTACCGGAAACGTCCGTGACCTCGACGGTCTCGGCCTGGAGCTTGTCGCGTAGGGCGGCCACCAGATACTGCTCGGTTATTTGCTCGGCCATTGTGGGGGATCTGTGGATGGGCGTCGAGTACTTCGGGATAAGGGGGACCGCAAAGAGAAGGTGGGAGGATGTGAAAACACGGAGCCCCGGTGTCGCGAGAATGCTTTGGATGTCGCTATTGCGTGTGGATTATCAGATTGATAAGACGGTCCGACAATAGGAAGCAAACTGAAATTTTCGCGGGACGTGCCTGCCTATGTGAGTCTTGCTCTGAGTGTAAAGGCCGGGCTGTCTTTCTTTGGCAGCAAATCCGACTTAATGTCGTCAGTAGATTTGCGCACTGTATGTCGTACGTACGTTTTGAGTCAGGATTCTCTACCAGCCAACAGTAAAGCCAATAGTTTTCTCTTGAACGAGACGCGAGATCGGTTTGAACAAGAAACGTACTCTGCTTTTACTAAAGGCCAACTTGCGCGGGCCTTCGTACTGTTGCAATTCCGTCGGTATTTCTAATAGCTGTTCCAGGGGATGCCTCTCTATTTGTCAACGCTGTCGCATGCGCTATTACGCCATAAAGGCCGGAACAGCTTGGCGGCCGTATACTGTGCGCCCCAAGCTCAATGTGGGGTGACAACACTGTGCAAGCTCTATTAGCAGCAAGCTTGACTCGGTGGTCCATCAAGCTTGCTTCGTCCATAAGAGAAAAAAAAGCCGACATTGAGATCCTACCGAGACGGCTATACCACAGGCAAAGCAGCGCTGCTACTTTTGTCTTATACTGGCACGAATGTTTTCATCAGTCAGCGCCAGTGTTTCGATTCAGTCCCGCGTGCTCGCTCTGCAACTCCGCGTCCTCGCTTGCCCTCGTGGTCGACTGTTCTCAACCGCATCGTCTTCGTCCTTACGGCTCGTTACCACCCAACGGCAATCAGGGCCGCATCTTGCCACTCGTATCCCCTCTGCTCCGTACTGCACTCTCACTCCGCCTCCGTCTGGGACTTCCCTATCGGTCATCCAGAACTACAACAGCACCATGGCGTCTCATCCATTCACCCATGTTGTTGTGCATGAGATGCGGCGCCTGTGAGTGTTTACCTTTGGCTTGGTCTTTGTGCAGGATTATATATTAATCATGCCCACTCAAAACAGCTTCCCCGAAGAGCTTGCCGACCGGGCGTGGGACAATGTTGGCCTGCTCCTGGAAAATTCCCGGCAGCCAACAAGCGCGACCGAAAACCAGCGCGTGCTATTGACCAACGACCTAACGCCAGACGTTGTGGAGGAGGCCATTGCCTACAATGTGACGGTGATTGTGGCATACCGTACGTTTGTTTCTTTCCTTCGTTCACATTGGTTGTCAAGTTCCTAACTGCGTCTAGACCCCATCATCTTCCGTGGCCTCAAGTCCATCACTCTCCAGGACCCACAGCAGGCGTCGCTGCTCAAGCTCATGCAAAACAACATTGCCGTCTACAGCCCACATACGGCGCTGGATGCGGGCCATTCCGGCATAAACGACTGGCTGGCCGACACGGTGAGCACGGTGGCCAAGTCACTCGGCGCAACCACGCCGTCGACGACGGTGATCAAGAGCGTGCGCGATCGGATGCCGCCGTCGTACTTGGCCTTGGACCACGAGGGCAAACCGCTTGACGTGGGTTACGGCCGGCGCATTCAGTTCAACCATACGCTGCCTGCGGCTGAGGTCATCAGGCGGACGGTTCGTGAGCTGGGGCTGTCAATGAGCCATGTGCTGGTTGCACCGCCGCGGACACAACAGACCAAGTCGGCGTCGCTGACTGGCCTGGACGACATCCACAGTGTGGGCGTGTGCGCGGGGTCTGGGTTCGACATTTTCCGTGACCAGATTAGCAAGTTCAGCATGCTGATCACGGGCGAGGTGAGCCACCACGACGCGCTGTACGCGACAACTCGCGGTGTGTGGGTGGTATGTTTGTTGCATAGTAACTCGGAGCGGAAGTTCCTGTCAGCGCGGCTGCAAGGTGAGCTGATGAAGCAGATCACGCAGTACACAGACTTCAAGGATGCGGTAGTACTAGTGAGCGAGCGTGACCGGGATCCGTTTGAGATCTGGGACCTGGACAACCCACCGACTCAGCGTACCAGCGACCGACCGGAGGCATTCACCATATGAGGGGGTAGTGTGGAAATATACGACAAATTAAACAAGACACGACGAGAGAGAAACATGAAGACAAAAAACGACACAATGTGTATTGATTAAAAATCAGACCATCCTTTGGTTTCGCTAGTAACGCCTGGGACACAGAGAACATCACAATGCAACCACACACTATTATAATACGTCCGGCGCCATACTGACCTGTCTACATCTCACTCGCTGGCTGCGCACTCCATCCAGCAGGACTCGGCTCGCCACGTAATGCGGCGGCGCCATCTGCCAAACACGCATCAACATCGTCACCGCCCACGCCCTGTTCGCGCCACGCCTCGAGCAGCTGCCGTGGCCGTTCCCAGGCCTTCTCGGCTTCTTCTGAACGGCCGGCCTGCACGAGGTGCCGCAACCGCTCGGGTGTCTGAAGGACGGTCGCCGCCAGCTTCTGATTTCGTGCACGGACCGCGGTCGTCGCCTGTGTCGCCTCACTGTCGGGGGCGGGTACAGCCGCGCGCATGGCATCGCGCAGGGTCTTGGCCTGATTGTAGATGTGGGCAATGGCAGGATCGAGCGTCGACGCCATGGGGTTCAAGGGGTCCATCGTAGCGCGCATCTATTTAAGTCATCAGTGTTGTCAGCGTTGCCTGTTGTCAGTGCGCGAGGCGTATCATTTGCGTTCCTCTCATGAACCTGCGCATGTGGCACCCACCTTTCGAATCGTCTCGGTCGCTGTGATCAACCGGCTGTAGTTGTCATATACCAAACTCTTCTTTTCGGCATCGAGGGCCCGCGTCTCGGTAAGTACGCGCGTGTAGACGCGCAGCAGGTCCTCGAGGCCGCTCCCTTGAAGCGTCTTTTGCACGAATGCCTCGGGATCAAAGCTGGGTGCGTCCATCTCCGATGGTGGTACTTCCGAGTTTGAGAGGATGCCAGCATGCAGTGCGTCGGTGCTGCCGTTCCCGTCAAACGCTTCTGTCACTTCGAGGACAGGAGTGCTGCCTCCAGCGCCGGCCGTTTTTTTCAGGTTGTAGTACTCACGCAAGGCCGCGCGGTTCCGTCGTGATGCACCTCCCTGGGCGGTGCCACCGGCTACTGGCCCCCCTGCTCCTCCATATGCTGCACCAGCTGGGTTCCTACTTGGTGAGCTTGACAAAGACCGGCTCGTCTCGAGACTTGGGCGGCTGCTAGACGTCGGCGTCTGCGAGGAGGAAGGCATGCGCCGCATCGGCGGCTCGCGCGGTGAGGCTATGGTCGACATTGCGGATGTGTGATAAGTAGGGTGGCGGAATAGGAGAAGTATGAACGAGAGACCAGCTCGTCGTGTGTGGGTGTCGTGTCGGCGTGTTAAGCCCGTGGGTGTTGTTGAGTGCGTGGGATTCGGTTGATGTTGCTGGTATGTGCAAAGCTTAGTCGTGAATACCAACGCTGTCCTGAGAAGGAGCTATGGACAACCCTGGCCCTGCCGCTCTTTCCTAGCCAAAGTTCTTGGGGCTGGGGCAAGTGCGCTACAACAGCCCCCTGTTCCGTCCGCCGTAGCGTGCCATGCTCCTGGTTCCAGGGGGTCTCAGATGACTTTGTGTCATTTTGGCGGTCTTTCCTCATCGGGCGCCGTCTATTTTCAATACGCCAGTCTCATTTGTATTTTGCTTCATTCCCAAGCCACAAACTAAACAAGAAAATAACAATGCACAATGAATCAGGCTCTGCAAATACGCTCTGCCCTCGCCGCAGAGCAGCTGCCGGCACCCTCTCAAGCATGGCTGCAGTCAATCATAACCCAACAACCGGCTCAACAGCGGTCGCTGCCCACTCTCGTTGCGGCCGCCAAAACGCGCCTTCTGGCAACCGACTTGACGGCGTCTGGGTTGTTTGACAATGAATCAAGGCCTTCCGTCTTCCCTCGTGACCTCTTGGCGGCATCGGCGGCATCGGTGCAAGAAACGCGTCTCTCAAACGACATTGTCGTGCAGGTAGTCGATCTCGAGAATCTCTCACAAAGCCGCTGGCAGCAAGTCCAAGCACTTGAAGCCATTGAACGCGGCGAGCAGAAACGAGGGCGTGAAATTATCCGCTTGCCCACCGACGGTGGGGATGGCGAGGGCGGCGACGACACGGGGGCCGAAAGTAGTCGATCAGGTCCAGGACGGCCTGCAACTGCTGCATCCAGCGGACCCAGTGACGCCTCGTCGACGCATCGGCTGGTCCTCCAAGACGCCGCCGGCAACACGCTCTATGCTCTCGAGCTGACACGCATCTACCGCATCAGCATTAGCCGACTACGCATGGGCGAGAAGCTGCTCATTAAAGCGGGCACAGCGGTAGCACGCGGCACATTGCTTCTCGAGCCAACCAGTGTCAAGTTTCTCGGCGGCCAGGTCGAGTCGATGCACAAGACGTGGTTGGAGGGTCGCCTGGCACGGCTGCGAAAAGCAGCTCAAGCAGAATGAAGCAATAGGAGAACTTGGACGACAGACGACGGACGACGGACGACGGACGAGTATATGAATCTTATGATACCTGATTATGGACCATGCACTATTTACTTTGTTTCCAAACGCGCCAACCGATATGACTATATCCTATTTTACAAGTTTATGGTGATTATCTGTTCCTGCTTTCCTTTTCCACTGTTTATTGCCGCCCTTCCCTCATGAGATGGCCTCTGCCAGGGCCTGCCAGCCATCTTGCAGCCAGGGCGCCGCAAAGATGGCCACCTGTGCATCTGCTGGCCGCCGCGTGCCCAAACAGGCTTTGGCCAGATCTTCCGCACCCAGTGTGCCCCGCGGTGGCAACAGGTTCAGCGTTAGCCGCAGGGCCATGTCGCTCGCAAAGTCTTCGTCCGCGTCGTCCGCGGCCGTCTCGTCGACTTCTGCCTCTTCGGCTTCTTCAGCCAAGTTTATCCAGCCGCGTGGCAGATGTGGGTGCAGCATAATGTCACGCTGCGCCTGGCAGCACGTGGCTCGTCGGCTTGCCGCATCAGTCTCGCGCCCCGGGTTGGCCAGCGCGTGCATCACCTGGCTAATGCGCCCCTGGTCGGCAACGGTGACGATTGCTTGTGACTTGCCCTCCTCCAGACCTGCCAACTCAGCCACGACAGCATCGGCGCTCTCGACGTCGCCGTTCAGCAAGGCCACAACGCCCAGCAACAAAATCGCATGGACGTGGTCCGGGTGTGTCTCGATGACTGCAAACAGCTCGTCTTGCGCGCGCTGGCGAGCGTCTTCACGGCCCGAGGCCCACAGCACCTGTGCCAACAGACAGACAACGTCTGGGTTGCGGGCCGGTCCGTCTCCGCCGCTGGCGGCGTCCTCGGCGAAAATGGCTTCAAAGTCGGCCAGAGCGCCTTCAAAGTCTTGCCTGAAAAAGCGTGCAAGGCCCGCCGCCAAGTTTGCCGATAGCCGCACCTTTTTGCGCGCGGCGGCCGGCAACTCGCCGTCGACACTGTTGCCATCGCTGTCGTCCACGAGCTGCACGGCCATCTCGCTGCACTCAATGGCGGCCTCGTAGTTTCCCATGGCAACAAATGCGCGCGCCAGATCGGCCTTGGCCACGGCCACGCGGTTGAGCGACTCGACCGACTGCGTCGCCTCAAAGTCGGCCTCGAGCGCCGCGCAAATCTCCTCGAGGAGCGTCGACGTGTTTGCCTTGTCGTGGATGCGTTCGCGGTACAGTGCAAAGAGGTGTGCATACGGCAGCTGCTGGGGCTGCAGCCGGCGCACCTGCTCGAGACCAATCAGCGGCCGTGCGAGGTCAGTCGTCGACGTCTTAGCCGCCTTCTCCTTGTCGTTCAGCGTCTCCTCGTCCACCAGGTGGTCAAACAGCGAGATGGCATACTGCTCCCGCGCAGCCAGCGACGATGCGTCCGACAAATCCATGGCGTGCAAAAACAGGCTCCGCGCCTCGGCTCCCTCGCCAAACTGCAACGCCACATAGCCCTGTCCCAGCCAGCTGAGCCCGTGGTCAGGATCCGTCGACTGGCCCTCGGCAAAGGCATGGTTGGCCAGCTCAGCATCGTCGTGCAGCAGCGCCAGCGTGCCCAGATTAGCCCAGACCGACGCACGACCGCGGCCAAGGTATAGACTCCGTGCAAAAGCATGCTGCGCCACCGGTGCGTGCACGGCGCTCGTCGCCACGCCCAGCGCATTCCAGAACTTGCGGTTGCCCGCTTCGAGCTCAATTGCCCGCTTGAAACACCGGATCGCCGCGCGCAGGTAGCCGTTGAGACTGCTGCGGAGGTCCTCGGGCAGGCAGGTGTGTGCCCGGTACTCGGCCCAGCCCAAGTTGTAATGCGCCACTGCGCGCATTCTGTTGTCATTGGCCGGTGTGACATCCAACGCACGTTTGTATGCCAAAATGGTCGTATGCAGGCAGCGTGTGAGGTCCACGCCAATCCGTTCACTGTCCGAGAACGTCTCGTACGCCAATATCACCGCCGTGCCGACACGGTCGGTCTCCTGCAGCAACTTGTAAGCCGCGTGCTCCGCATCCCTACCAGATCCAAGCATCACTAGAGACGCCGCTTGGGCAGCAGGGAACGCCGTCGCTTTGCCTTGGACCGTTGAAAAGACGCTGCACGCGCTCGCCACCGCCGTCCAGAAGCCGTACGTCGTCTCCGCTGTCTCGACGGGCACCTTTCCGGCAAACGACAGCGTTTCTGTCGCCTTGCTGACGGCCTCGCCAAACAGTCCCGCCTTGATACAGCTCTCAGCACTCTCCACCATGGCGTGCATCAGCGCGATCAGGACGCCTTCTTCGTTGGGCCGCGCCTCCAGAATCGACTCGTATAGCGCAATTGCCTTGTCGTGCTCGCCAACACCGCGGTAAATGTTGGCCAGCAGGTAGTCCGTGAACCACCGCTCGTACGACTCGTCGAGGCCACCTTCGGCCGCGATTCGCCGCGCCTGGTCGATCGCCCGGATGGCCGAGTAGTGCATGCGGGCCCGCAAATACGTCTCGGCCAGCGCAATAAACGAATGGTAGTCTGTTTGCGACACGCGCGTAGCAATGCGGAACGACATCATGGCCTTATTGTATTCTTTTTGGTGCAGCTGCGCTGTGCCGAGTGCCGCGTACGGCCAGCTATGCGATGGCTTCTTTGAGCCCCACGGCGGTGTCGCCAAGCCAGAATCCACGACACGTTGAGCCACGAGCTCAATGCTCTCCCAGTCGCGCTTATCCGCAAATGACTGCACCAGCCGCCGGCCCGCTTCGAGCTCGCCGTCGGACAGCTCGATAGCCTTCATGAAGCACTTGAATGCGCGTTTGCGGTCCTTCCCGTAGTCGGCGTAGAAGACGCCCAGACTCGTATATGCCGGCGCCAGGGTCAGATCGTTCTTGAGCGCACTGAGGAACAGCTTGTACGCGCCATTGCGGTCCTTGCGTGCCGGGCGCGACGGGTCCAGGTTCCACACACAGACTCCCAAGCGGTACTGTGTCAGTGCAAGCAGCTTCTGTGCAGGCTGCGCAATGCGCACGACCTTGCTCTGCACTTGCTGCGTCAGAAGCGGGATGCAGGCCTCCAGCTCGCCCCTGGCGTGGCCGTAGTTTCCCTTGAGCGTATGCACCCAGGCCGCTTCACTGCGCACGCGCAGGTCGTTCTTGTCGAGGGCGAGAGCGCGCTCCAAATAGGTGGCAGCCGCGTTGTAGTCCATCTCCTCCTCGCAGATGAAGCCCATTCCGATCAGAGCCAGCTGTGCCTTGTCGTTGTGCGCAAGAACGTTTTCAAATAGCCGCTTTGCCTCGGGGTGGTTGTGCGGCACCTGGTGATAGATAAGCGACGTAGCCAGCGACACGTCCAGGGCGTCCTTGGTGTGCTGGAAGGTCATGCCTGTGCTGTTCTTGCGGACCTCCAGGCGCTTCAGGGTCTTGCGCACCAGCTCGATGTTGTTTTCGTGCTCCTCGGCGTTCTGGTACCACGCGCTGAGCATCCGGGACGCCAAGAACGCCTTGGATTCGGTCACGCCCTCTTGTAACAATGCAAGGCGCTCCTCGTCGGCCGTCGGCAGAGGCACAATCTTTCTCCTGGGCATGCGTTTTGTCTTCTCTCCCTCCTTTCCGTCCTTTCCATTTTGGTCGGCCTCGTCGCTCACTTCATCCTCGGGCACATCTTGTTCTTCTTCTTCGCCTGCTACGCGTTCTTTTGTTGTTTTCTTCCTCTCTGCTGCTTCCTGCTTCGGATCGACCGGTGGCTCGCCGAAAGGAGACAGGTCGCTCGTCAGAAATCCTGAGAGCGCCTTCCCCAGCCCCGATTCTGGGAACAACGTCCGGTACTCCCACAGTAATGCCGCGTCCCAGTCGCGAATCTCTGCTGGGTCCTCCCAATCGACTGCAATGTCCCAGGCCAGCTGGAACGGCTGTTTGATAATCACCATTCCTTTGGCAAACTTGATGACCTCATCCCTCTCGGCGACCTTGGCATCGCCCGAGAACGCAGACAGCCGGTCCACGCGGTACGCCAGCAGCTTCTCTTCGTACTCGTGCCGCAAGTCGTCGTCGCGCGTCCAGTTGATCAGCTCACTGTAGATGTGCGTGAGCGGGCTCGTGGAAAACACCTCACTCTTTACTTCGGCTGTGACATCCACCAGCCTCGCGCCTATGCGTGTACGCCGCTCGCCAATCAGTGTGTTGATCCGCCTTGTCTCGTCGGTCTCGACAAGCTTGGCAATGGTTTCGTAGGTGGCCGCAGGGCCGGGCACACGGCCCACAAGCGTCGGGTAGATGGGCGAGTCGGGCAGGATAATGCCCAGTGCAGAGACGATCTGCATGCTGTCGCCCTTGCTGCGCGCAAATCCGACAAACTTGTCGACAACGCCTTGGCACTTGTATAAGTCCTCCACATCGCGGAAGATGAGCGACAGCTGGAGGGCCGCCTCTTTGTATTTTGGGATGGCCGCAGCGCCTTGCTTCTCGTACACCTGGATCAAGCCCTGCCAGCCCTGTGGATCAGCCGGCTTCACACGTGTGGCTTCTTCGTACACGGGCACGGCCTCATCGAGCTTGCCGGCCTTGTCCAGGGCGAAGCCCAGGAAGATGAGCCTGGGGAGGTGTTAGTGCGCGGCCCTAGATGATATTTGACGTGCCCCGCGTACACTTACGCCTGGTAGCTCTTTGGGTCGCTCTCGAGCACATCGCGGGCCTGTTGTGCTGCGTCGTCAAACTTTTGCTGCTTCAAGAGCTCGCTGATAGCCTTGAGCTGTGTCTTGGCGCCCGACGCCGCGATGACTGGTTTTTTCGGCCCGGCCATGTCTCTCCCACGAGCATTCCAGACGGGGTGGTGACTGCTTTGAAGAAAGCCGCTTGAGACGGGAAAAGGGGGCAAATAAACAAACAAGGTGTGTCCCAAGCTGGAGCTCGGCTCGATGCAGGTCAGGTTGTTGCTGGCCGATGGCGCTGCGCCTGTTTGGCGTTGATTTAGCGAGATGCAGCTCCCTAAATGCGCTGAAGCTTCAGGCGTCCAAGTCGGCCTCCCCCGCCGGAGTGTGATAACAATCATCCGTTCTTATCGTTCTTATCGCGATAAGCTTATTTCTTATCGCCGCCTGTTTTTGCAGTTTTTTTTTTTTTAGGGTAGTCGCTATGGGCAGCTCCGGCGCTACTAAGAAATCATCACCAACAGGTCAACATCCTGCCAACCGTCAATCGGCAACCATCACGACCCTCACCCGACAGTGGCTAGCCCTACCCACAACCCAAGATATGGACGCCAATCCGGCCAAGCGGCGCAAGACCGACCACTCGGGTGCCGGCGAGCCCTACGGGGCGCTGCCCTTTGATGCGGCCGCCGCGTCGGCTGGCCTCTTCCGGCCAAGCACCTTTATCCTCGAAACGGCCGAGCTGTTGCAGCAGAGCCGTGTCGACTACGGAAAGATGCTGCCCAATGCGGAGGAGCTGTTGCGCAATGTCAAGACGGCCGTCGAGTCGGTCGACACTCACGGGCCGATGCTGGTGGGTTCTACAGCGTCCTTTCCTCCCAACGCTTGAAACAATTAAATTCTGATTTTGTCCCCAAACAGATCTCGAAAGCCTCCGCGTCCTTTGAGAAAAAGAACGCAATCAAGATCCCCTACCCGACACCCCACCCTGCCGAAGACTCGCTGCTCAAGCTCGCCATGGAGCCGCCAGCACACTGCAACGTCGTCGGCAGCTACGTACTCAAGACGATGGTCCGCTCGCAGCGCGATGCTACCGTCGACATGATTGTCGAGATGCCCAAGACGCTCTTCCAAGACAAGGACTACCTCAACCTGCGGTACTTCTACAAGCGCGCTTACTATCTGGCACACGTCACCAAGGCCATCGCCAAGTCGGCCGCCCTCTCCGACGCGATAGCCGATGCGTCCTTTGCCTACCTCGGCGACAATCCGCTGCTGCCGATTTTGGTTCTCACGCCCAAGGCGACGACTCCGAGCGCGGGAAAGACGAGCCGGAATTCGACTCTTGAGTGCAAGATCCGCATTGTGCCTTGCTGCCCTGGTGGCTTGTTCCCGTCCACGAAGCTCTTGGCCGGCAGGAACTGCCTCCGGCCTGACGCCGGCACATCCGAGACGACGACGACCTCCACTACCGAATCGAGCGAATCAAAGACCTTGCCGCCGACGCCGTTCTACAACACTACCCTCAAGGCCGAGTCTGCCTACCTGCCGTACCTCAAACTGCTGCATCAGGCTCAGAAGTCCTGCTCGGCCTTTGTCGATGCGTGTCTCCTTGGCCGCGTGTGGCTGCAGCAGCGCGGCTTCGGCAGTTCCATGTCCCGCGGCGGTTTTGGTGCCTTTGAGTTTGCAACAGTTGTCGCGCTGCTGTTGCAGACCAGCAGCCAGAAGCGCACCTCGTCCGGCTCGGGAGCATCCGGCAAGAAGGCCGCATCGATCCTCTCGCCCTCGCTCAGCAGCACGCAGATCTTCAAGGCTGTTGTCCAGTTCCTGGCCTCCACTGACTTCCGCACAAAGCCTCGTGTGCTCGGCGGCCAAGTGGCCGATGTTGATTCGATTAAGGAGGGTACACCCGTCCTGTTCGATGCCGGCAGTCGCCAGCTGAACATCGCCTACAAGATGAGCGCGTGGTCGGCGGGTCTGCTGCGCCAGCAAGCCAAGCGCACGCACGATCTGCTCAAAGACGACTCTGTCATTGATCAGTTCACGCCGACGTTCATCGCCCGTGCCGACATTCCCCTCGAGGCTTTCGACATGGTGGTGCGCCTCCGCCTTCCGACCTCGGCATCCTCTGCCGCACACAGCGAGGCGGCCGCCCACCTCAGCCGCCACGGTGCCGTCTGGGACTTTGGCGACAGCGTCTTCCAGACGATGAAGCGCGCCCTGGGCGACCGTGCACAACTGATCCACATCCAGCTTCCGACGTCTTCGGCCTGGTCGGTCGATGCAACGCTCCCCGAACCCTCGTCCAAGGGTGCGCCACCCACCTACGTCCTTCTCTGCATCTCGTTCGATGCTGCCAACATGGCCCGCCACATCGATCACGGCCCGCCCGCCGAGGACAAGAAAGAGGCCAAGAAGTTCCGCGAGTTCTGGGGCGAGCGCGCCGAGCTGCGTCGCTTCAAGGACGGCAGCATTCTCGAGACGCTTGTGTGGACGGCCGGCCAATCGCCGGCCGGTCTGTGCGAGGAGATTACGCGTTACATCCTTGGTCAACGCCTGGGCCTCATTGTGGAAGGAGATATTCAGGTTGTGGCCGGCAGCGATACCGCGAGCAGCTTCTCGGCGCTTGTGCCCATTACACCCGTCGTCGACGCTGCCGCGTTCACGCTTGCGCGCGAGGCTTTTACCACTCTCGAGGCCGACATCCGTGCTCTCGAGGACCTGCCACTGCATGTTCGCCAGGTCTCGGCCATCGACCCGGCGCTGCGCTCCGCTACCATTTCACCACCTGCTGTGCAGTCGCCCAAGGCCGTCCTGCACCCGATGGAGGTCGCCCTATTCTTCGAGGCGTCCGGCAAGTGGCCCGACAACCTGGCTGCCATCCAGCGCGCCAAGATGGCATTCCTGCTGCGCATTGGCGAGTCGCTCGAGGCCGCCATGGCCGCAAGGGGCGACAGCAGCTCCCTGGAGACCTTTGTCGGCCTCGAGAACGACGAGCAGGCCGGCACCCGCAAGACGAGCTTCGCCAACCTGGCCTACCTTGACATTGTCTACCGAGACAGTGCTGCGTTCCGCCTGCGCATCCACAGCGACCTCGAAGAGGCCATTCTGTCGCGCCAGACCCACGACAAGACACTCGACCAGCACACGCGCACCACCAGCGCCAGCCTGCTGGCCGCCGTGCGCCGCACATTCAGTACGCTGCCGCTGCACACGCAGACCATTGCAACATACTGCACGCGCTTCCCGGCGCTGTCGCCCACGATCCGCCTCGTGAAGCGCTGGTTCAGCGCCCACAAACTGACGTCGCACGTGTCCGAGGAGTTTGTCGAGCTCGTCGTGCTGCACGTGTTCTTGCGGCCGTATCCCTGGCAGACGCCCGCGAGTGTGGCTCCAGGCCTACTGCGTGTACTGCAATTCCTCGCGCGCTGGGACTGGCGCACCGAGCCGCTCATGGTCGACACGTCGGGCATGGCACCGATGCTGCCCGAGGAGGAAGCCGCTGCCGCTGCCGCCAAGGCCGTCGACCCACGCACACGTCTCGAAGCCTGGCGCAAGATCGACCCGAACATGAACCACACCGTTCTCTTTGTCTCGACCACGCACGACAGCAGCGGCACAGCCTTCACCACCGACAGCAGCGGCGGCCAGAGCCGACCGCAGCCGTCCAAGGTGGTAGCCTCACGCATGACCAGTCTAGCGCGTGCCGCCTGTCGTCTGGTCAAAGAGACGGACGTGTCGTCGTCGCCCACCGTCTCTGGGAGTCGCGCCCACCTCGATCCTGCTCTGCTCTTCCAGCCGTCGCTCGGTGACTTTGACATCCTCATCCACTTGTCGCCGCGCATCGTCAAGCGCCTCGTCAAGGGCGACATTGCTGAGGACGGCAGCAACAGTGGCAGCGCGTCTTCTAAGCCGCGCCGATCCATTTACAAGAACCTGGACGCCCGCACCGGACGCGATCTTCATGTCTTGCCTGCTCACCCGGTCCGGCTCTTGCTGGACCAGCTGGACCACGTCTACGGTGGAGGTGCGAGCGCAGGCGGCGGTGGTGTCGGTCCTATTGTCTTCTTCTATGGCGCTCCTCGGGACGAGGACAATGACGGCGACCACATTGTCGCCGCTCTATGGAATCCGCAGTTGCACCCGCGGTCCTTCCGCATCAACGTGCCATGCTCGTTCCGTCCCGTGGTTGCCGCAAACAAGAGGAACAAAGCCAAGAACGACGATGCCGCTGCCGCCGAGCCCCTCATCGAAGTCAACCGTGAAGGCATCCTAGCTGAAATTGCACGCATTGGCGGCTCGCTGATTGACCGTATTGAGGTCGTGGAGAAATAGGTGTAGACTGTACATTTTACTGGCATATAATAGGTTTAGAACAAAATTGTTAGCATAGCGAATGTCGTATGATTTGATTCATAGTTGAAGTTGAACTACTGTATATTTCTGGAGAACGGGTTTCCATTATTTACAACAAGCCGCTTTGTCCCTTAATTTTTTTTCTTTTTTCTTTTTTTTGTGACTATCGTTTCCCATTTTATGCATCAACACTACAAAACGTAATAAATAACTGTTTTGTTATAAAACATTTGTTTCCTTCAATATTAGATTCATTGAAGATGTCTAACTTCACTCAGTTACACTGCATACGCGGACTCATATCACATATCTACAATCTCATTCACTGTTATGGCTGCATCGTGACAGTAACAAACAAAAGTATGTGAATTATGTTATAGATGTAAAATAAATCACAAGAGACACTTGAAAACCAGCGCCGTCGTACTTGGAAGGGAATGTTAATGGCAATCCTGAGAAAACAACCAAGCCCAGGATATATAATGAAGGGCAAAAATTGACAAATACATAGATTTTTGTCGTTTTGCTGCCGGGCCAGCCGATATGCGCAAGTGGTCCTATATAAGCACGCCGTTCTGCTGTTCTATTATTGCAATCAACATAGAATTACATCGCAAAGCACACAAAAAGAAGACGCTACATGTCCTTCCGAAAGACAAAAAAGGAAGAAATTAAAATGGGCTTTTACATGAAACCGGAATTGTCAGAGTATGAGATGAGTGAACAAAGAAAAAAATATGTTAATAAGATCAGCTGAACAGAAAAGTGAAAGACGTAAACGAGGCTGGAGAGCTCTGAAAATGGTGATTAGAACGAATGAAGGAATAGTGACAAGGAAACAACGTAAATAAATAGACGGGGGGTCGACCAATAAATGGCCGAAAGATAGGCCAAACAGAAACCGTCCTCCACTTGCAAACACTTCACACGCGCTAGAAAATAATAAGTACGTATAATAGGGTTCAGTCCCCCCTTTTGAAATCCTCCCCCACTCCCCTGAGGACATGGTTGTCTCCAGTCGTCACGTAGCACGACAAGCAAGAAGCTGAGCGGTACATGTAAAACAGCAAAGAGTGTGAAATAAAACCAACAGGTAGCTAAAGCAGCAGGGTAATCAAAAGAGCAGCCAAAGGAGAGGCATAAATTACAAAGAAGGCATTGCAGTCGGACAAAAGAAATCAGAAACACAAAAATGGTACGTGCATGGGTAGTACAGAGTGAGAAAGCAAGAGCTGAGAGGCCAGTAACGAATCGCCCGGTTGACAAACATAGAAAGTGAAGGACACGTGCTTTCGGAAAGTGGTATCATAATGTCAAAAGGAAATGGAATAAAGGAGAACACTGGGAGGGAGTCATATAGTTGCGGCCGTCGACGATCGTGTATCGGATATAGAGAGAAGAGAGGAAGTAATGAGAAGTGTTGTTGCTGCAAAGAGAGACCATGCTCGCATCTTTTACCAGCCCTTCTTTCTCGCGAAACGCTTGTTGAGGAGAGCCAGGACCTTTGGCACGTTGAACTGGACATACTCCAAGTCCAGCTCATCCAGGTTATCCTTTTGCATCTCCAACAGATCGTCAAGCTTCAGATCAAGCTCCAAGAGACCACGTGTGCGTCCTATAAACTGTTAGTGTTGAAAATCGGAGGCACGAAGTGTAAAGGATTCGAATAAAATGGGAGGAAACAAACCCTTGTAGTGCAGAGAAATCACAAATGTACCGGGGAGCGGGCTCGTAAAGTTGAAATAAATGTTCGCTCTCCGGTTGTCGGGAACGTTGCTCTTCTGAATGACACCCTCCTTCTCAAGCTGCTGGTGTGTGAATTTGTAGGGACCCAGCACCTGTTGCTTCTGCGGCTTACGACGCGTGCCTTCGCTCTGGCTGCGCACGTTGTGAAGGTAGCTCTTGTATGTCTCTAGCTGGCCGTTGAGATAGGTGTTATGGCCAGTAATGGTGGAGAAGACCTCGGAAAGCTTCTGGGTCTCGGCAAGAACACCCTCCTTGAGCGAACCAAGATGCTGCAACTCCTGCTCGACTTCGTCGCGCAGCACAGCAAAGCCATCGGACTTGTCCGTGACCTTCATCTCCTGCAGCTGGCTCAGGAGCTCCATGGCGCGGATGCCTTTTCGGACCATGACAACGTCGTTCTTGGAGGTGGCGGCAGCGTCCGCAATTCTCTCCAAGCGCAACGGGCGACGAGCGACGGACGAGGTGCCGGGGATGGACCGCATGATTTGTACGAAAATGGACTTGGCCTCCATGAAGAAGACTTCTTCCTGTGTAATGTCCAGTGCGGAGGTAAGGTCGTCGAGCGCAGCCTCCCAGCGACTAAAGAGCGGAAGGTTGATGACACGGTTCTCCTTGCGGGGCAGCTGGGCGGGTGCGTCGCCGAGCTCGTTCATCATGATGGCAAGATGAGAGTTGTTGTCCTTGTAGAGCTCATTCTGGTGCTTCTCAAGAAGCGCATGCATGGCGTAGATTTCGTTAAGGGTAATGGAAAGCTCGAGGTCCTTCTTCGACAGAGCCACGTAGTTGTCCATCTCGAGGCTCTCATAAAAGTCCTGCACCTCGCATAGATCGAGCATAAACTTGTTGACGCGGTCCTTGTTTTGCTGGATGAATGGTTGTAGCTTGGCCATGTAGGGCTCCTTGGCGTATGAGGGCTTGTTGGCCAGGTTCTGCAGCATCTTGGCGATCAACGTCAGGGTGCGGCGTGGGCGGTCGGCCGGGGTGCCTTCGATAAGCATGTACGACTTGGGCGTCACAATGGCCGGGTTGATAAAGCGCAAGAAGAAAAAGCCGCCGATCAGCGTACAGATGACCTGGTCGTTGGCGTCCGGGTACTTGCGCTTGGTCAGGCTGCGAATCTGCTTGCAGATCCAGCGGATACCATATGGCGCGTCTTCAAGACCGTCGATAATCGTGGTCAGGAAGCCGTTGGCAATCTCGCTGAGCATCGTCAGACGCGGCTCAATGATAGCCTGAACCTGTGGGTTCTCGGCCGCCTGCTCAGCCGTGATGCCCTTCGGAAGCGAGGCAGGCAGGCTACCGGTGTCCTCCTCAATCTGCTCGACCATGCGCTCATAGACCTTGAGGGGGTTGATCTCAAGATCGAGGTCGTGCAGCTCGATCAGGCTGTTAATGCGGTCGGCGAGGACGGCCTTGAGGAAACTTTGGCCAGGACCACGTCTCGTGTAGGTCGTCATCATGCGCGAGACGGGAGTGTTGGCGCGTAGCAGCGACGAGTATTCCGGCGTGTTGTCGAATTGGTAGGTAAGCACAGACTGGAACATGGTCAAGAGCAAATGCTCTTCACGGCTTTCGTACTGGTTACCGTAGATTGTGAACATGACGGTCTGCAGGAGGGAGTCGATTTCGGACATGGATACGAGACGGCAAAGGTGGGCAATGTGACGCGGCTCGGACTGCAGCATAAACATCAAGTTGCCGTACTTTTGGGTCTTGTCGTCGTTGGGGAACGCGCCGACTTGCAGCTCGTTGGCATCTTCGAGGCGGCTCGCAACTTCGTTTTGCTAGGGAGATGAAAATTAGTAAACGTAGTTGGAATAGCAGATTGTAACGAGCGCAGTCCAGCACCAGGTGCCGATTTAGCATGCCACCAGACTGCTTAGTTTCACGCCTTTTACACGTACCTCTTCCAGGGCCATGCGGTTCTGAATCAAGAGGGCGATTCTCGAATCGAGATACCGCACATCTTTTTCCAAGACGAAGTTCTGTTTCGACTGCGACGAGATCTTGGCTTTGAGCTCGCGAAGCACTTTCTGGGCTGCAAAGGAGAAAAGAGACAAAAATGCGTTAGCTATTGTGCAGGGGATGTATACAACGAAGGAACGGGCATGTAACGGAAAGCAGAGCATGCGCCTCGATACTGAGGGGATACACACCTTTGGCCAGCTCATCCTCGATTTCCAAGTCGGTTTCTTGCGCGGACATGGACATGTACAGCGCCGACATGGAAATCCGCTTGGATTGGCGGGCAGACCGCGTGCCATCGTAGGACGACATGGTGTTTTGTCGGGATATGTGTTGCAACGAAGACGATGAGGCAGTCGAGGCTCGCGAAGGTGTATGCAACATGACCGACATTGTTCCCCGTGCAGGCAGCAGATCGTAACGACACGGGCCGGGCGCACGATTGGGAGACTTAATCGGGGAAGTGACGAGAAACCAACAGATCAAGAGGCCGGTCGAGATCAAGATACTGTACGAGTGCAAGCGGGCGGCCAGTCAGGCTTGCCCCCTTTTTCGGAGTTGGATAAGAGCGCGCGCTCTAGATTCAAACTGGTCGCGTCGTGGGGATAAGACGATGGTATATGTCAACGTTGCATGAAATTGCTGAACGGTAACCAATGTGCGAAAGTCGAAACCGTCGTCAAGTCAAAATTGAGAGGGAAAGGTTTTTGGTCGGCAAGCGAAATGAGCATGCGACGAGAATATGGGCGGCAATGTTTGCAAGGGATTTGAAACCGGGCGAGTGTAGATTTTGAAGAATGAAAAGGCGCAAAATTTGTGTCGAGAGCCCTCAACGCGAAGATGGGAGCAAAGAGAGGAATCTGGAAAAAAAAAAGCAAACGACAGCAACGGTCGACGTTGTGAACGAGGGCTCGAAGAGGAGAAACTTGCGAAGGCAAAGTGAAGCCGGGGGACGGTAGACAGATAAGGAGGAGGGAGGGAGGAAAAAGAATATGCGCGCGTGAGTGGAGTCCCAGAGAGAAACGGGACAGGAGAGAAACCACTGGAGCAAGGACAGGACAAGAGGGGGTGGGTAAGAGTGGGTGTGTACGAGAGACTGTGCATGCGGGAGGTGCAGCCCACGGGTCTGTGGTGTATCTTTTGGATGCAACAGAGGCAGAGAGGGGATTTTGGCCGGGATTCAGGAACGGTTTCAGTGCGATATCGTGTTTGGCCAGTGAGGGCGAATGACGGCACAGGGCGAGACTGCCAGGAGTGAAACGAAAACGGAAGACGGGTGTGTGTGGGTTGACCGTAGTGGGTCGGATTGGGGAAGAGGTTGATTTGCGCCGAGGAGGAGGTTGCGCGGAGACACAGAAATGGAAATGGGTGGGCGAGCGTGAGAGGCAATGGGGCTGTCGGCACGCGCAGAGAGTGAGTGGGCAAAGGCAGGCTGCCGCTTTAGGGGTTGCATCGACGCAAGGGCGGGCAACAGACGTCTGTTCCTGACTGACCAGGGCCGGCGCGACAATTTGGAAGATATCGCGGAGTCCGTCCGGTTGCTTCAGCGTCTTTGCGTTTCTATATTTGCGTTTCGATGTTCAATTGTCGATCCCGGATTCTCGTCTGCTTTCGCAATTGCAGCTCTCTGGGAATTTCCAACAGTTTTCCTTCTCTTTTAACTGGCGCCGCTACCCCTATTTTCGACAACCCGGCTTGCCTCGTGTTGTTTTGTCTGTATTCTGTAATTCCCTGCTTTTTCGGCGCCGTTTGCTAGTTCGCGTGTTGCTAGTCGTTTGTTGGTCGGGTTCCTGGTCTGGTTTTACGAGAACCTTGGAGCCCAGCTAAGATGGGAACAGCGAGCGCACCAAAGAAGGCGGTCGAGAATGTCCCGTGCACAAAAAACAAATGAAAAAGACTGGAGATCAACGAAGTTGAAGTTGAGCCAGTTGATTCCGGAGCCGCTGGCCACTTTTCGTAATGGCAAAACATCGCCGTGTAAATAAGGGTAATTACATAAGGACTAGTTCGTAGTGTTCTCTATTCTGCGCAGTTACTGCGTAGCCAAGACGCCAGTGAAGTCCACAAACGGATGGAGTGGGCCACGGCGTTGCGCTGCGAGGCGTGGTAGACAAAACTTTTGGTTATTGCTTCTCCGTAGTACTCCGTATTGTTACTCCGTACAACGATGATTCGGTGACGATTCGATGATGTCGTTTGGTGCTGTGGCTGGGCACAGATGGAAAAGAGAAACGTGGAACCTAGAACGAACAAAATCGGTTCGTCAACGGGAGATTCGTCGACCGTCGTGTTTTCTTGTATTGTCCTTCTTTGCCACTTGTTCCGTGTTCTTTGTCTTATGTCTTGCCCCTCCTTGCCTGGTTGGGTTGAATTTGTGTTGGTTCGTCTCAAGCTGTTGCTGATGTTTAGTTCATATTGGCGCTCCTGGTTAACTTTAATCGTACCATCCATGCGTCCGGACTTTTGACATGAGCTTGCAGCGAAAATAGGGACATAATGACGACTGCAAAAGTCAAAAGCAAGCCGGCCATCAGCAGAGATACGACGGGGCGATTCGTGTGTTCTTGTCTGCGTGTGGACGAGAGGGAGTGGATACTTCCCTTCATGTCTCAGAACCAGGGGCACAAGGGGGAGGCGAAAATGAGAGACGATGATGGCCAACTGACTCTGTCCATTCTTTTATGTGGTGGTACAGTGCTGCTGATCGCCGCTGGTTTTGCTGGATTCTGAACGCAAAACTTCCGGTTGGTAGGCCTGTCTGCCGATGATGCCAGGGCGTATCCTGGGACCAACAGGGCAGGGAAGGGAGGGACGGGCTCAGATGAACACGAGTTGGAGGGTGGCCCGACCTGATGGATGCGTGCGTGCGTTCGGCGTTGACTCGTTAAGATATCTTACGTCGCCCGGGCTGTGTCCACGGGCAGTCAGATGAGCACAGAGGGGATGCAAGAAAGGACAGTGCGCTAGCGTCGGCCGTTGGTGCGCGCTATTTGTTTGGGTTGCGGACGACTGAAATTTTGGGATTGAGATGCTGAATTATGCTTCTGAGCCAATGTGCATGTTGGCTCGGGTTGATTGCGGCTGCTGCGGGAATGACATGACGCGAGAGGGTGTGGACAACAATACTCCGTACATGAACCTGAAAAAAAAGAGGACACAAATACTTGCACAATGGCTAACAAGCCTTGGCCAGGTTGAGGCCAAAGTTGGGCCGATGACGATGTTTTGTTGGGGGCAGAGATGAAGTAAACGACGGGGGAGGAAGGACAGACCGGCACGGACTGCATGGCTCAGAGGAGTTTAAAAAATAAAAACTGGAAAAGTAAGCGTCTGCTTTGCATTCTACTTCGTACGGATACCGGGCAGGAGCGATGTGCAGACATCACAAGAGTTTTTGCATATTGAGAAGGCACGATTGTGCGCGTGAGTGCGAAATGGCAAAGAGCCCGCAGTTGCTAGGGTCATCATTACGCAGTGACGCCGCACGGCGAATGGTAAGGGTAAGAACAAGGGAGGACTAGTCCCCAGTAGCCAGGGGAAGTGCCCCCCCCCCCCCCCCGATCAGGTCAGTCCAGGTACTTTGTACACAAGTCCCAGGGGTAGACTAGCGCAGGTCTTTCAATTGGGGAAGTCGCCACAGGGCATGAAAACAAAAAGGATAATGCAATATTACGAAATCCAATGCAGAAACAAAATTAGGATCTCTGACAAAATACCCGAATTAGACGAATTGGGGAGACCCCGTTTGAGCGACTGAATGATTCGTAAGAAAGGCGACGATAGTAGGATACGACATTCTGAAAGAGAGATGACAAAAAGGAAAAAGAAAGCAGAAAGGGCAAAGCCAAAAAGATCAGAGCATGGAAGACGAGATTAAAGCCGGGATGCAAAAAGGGGCCCGGGCGCTACCTGCATACATGTGGAGAACTTGCAGGTGCACGAGGTACCCTGGAGGGGAAGGAAGGAGGGGAAAGGGAAAAAGAAAAGACGGGAGGGTAAGATACACAGAGGGCTCAGAATGATTTTAGAACTGGGATTAGTGGCCGGCTGGGAACAACAATGAGCAGTAGGTTGCCTTTTTGACCTTTCAGCGCTTGTGACGGGTCGCTATGGACTGGATCGTTTTAGCGCATGCGTCGCAGCGCCAGAGCTGGCGATGCAAATGCCTGAACCTGAGATGTCATTGTTTATGTCTGATATGAGCAGCGAAGGCCCACCACTTTGATTCATTCTTTGGTATTCTTCATGCTGAACCTTTTCAGATCGCCGCCATTGGTAAACTCGACGAGTCTGCACTCCACTGGATCTCGGGTTTCTGGGCAAATACGATATGTCGTTGCCTGGTATGCGAGACAATGTGATTTCGCTTCTTACAGCCGCGAAGCAAAAGGACGCAGGACGAGTGAGGACGACATGTCCGTATGGTGGGTGAGCCATGTCGTCGGCACACAGGATGAATATATACTGTACACCGACGGCAAAGGGCAAGCAACGGCTATCTGTCAAGAACACGGACTGGGCCGTGTTGGTGTCTCTACTCGAGACGGTCAATTTTGTATTTTGCACGGCTTACTTAGGCAATAAGAAAAGGCAGGCGATCACGATATAAGCTAAGGCGAAGCAGGACTGTTGTATGGGAGTCGTGGGCACGTGGGGTACAGTGGGAAAGAGTAGGTACAGAGAATATGGAGTATATCATGCAGTGTTGCTGTACTCTCGTGCGACGTAATAAATGAAGTTTGTCGTACTCCGTAGGTGGCAGTCAAATGTACAGAGTAAAGTGACCTTGGCTGGCAGGGAAGGGTGGGGCGGTAGAGTGAAAAGTGGGAAGGCGGACCAGAATACTGGGGGAAGGGACGATCGGAGCGCTCGAAGGGGTTCTGGGGGGCAATGAGAAGGGTCATCCTTGGTTCGTAAAACGGAGAAGTAAGATACGGGGCGAAGCCCGTTTGTCAAAGTACTTGCAGGAGGGAAATGGGGCTAGAGTCTATCGAGGATGCAAAAGGGAAGGAGCGTGGTGAGGATAGAGCAACGCCGAAGGGGCAGGCAGGAGCGAGAGAAGCAGGATCGGGGAAGGAGAAACACAGGTCTGAGGTCAGCTTGGTGCAGCACAACAATGGGCGAGAGCGCGGCACTGGTCTCACATCAAGCGAGACGTCGGCAGACGATGGAAGACGAGACTCGGCCCTCGCTTTGGGTCTGCCGCGACATATTGAGGGTATGTATCTCGAAGGTAAGCTTCGCCCCTCTGCTGTGTCGTGATGTGTGGTGCCGTGTTTGGGTAGACAAAGCAGGATTACAGGCACGACTGACATGGTATGGGCAATGTTTCTTTCTATGGGCACTGGTGGTGGTCTAGTTTCTGCATACAAGATCATCCGAGACAAAAGGATCAACAAGGCGAGAAGCGGCTCAAAAGGCGAAGCGGGCGAACGTGTATACTGTGAAAGAGAAGGGGGCGCAGAGGCAGGCTGAAAACTACAACATACACATTTACACATTGCAGATTGAGGTACCACCAAAGTCGACGACCAGACCATTTTGGGACACTCTTCACGATGATGTTCCTCAATCCACTTTTGGTGTAAAATGTCTTGCAGATTACCGGCTAGAGAAGGACATTGCAGGACTTGTATCGACGGGCTGAAGATGCTAAGCAAGCGTGCATGTTTCCAAGAAAGTGCTTGCGGGCATCGACCGGAGCACAGACTTATATGCAAAGTGGCGTATTATTATATTGTATCAACAATTTTGGTGCTGGGTGATGATCGCACATCACGCACCGCATGCCGTCAAATTGCGATGCCTGGCGCAAAACGAAACATGAGGAATACGGTTTTCTCGCATCCTGTCTATTATTAGCACCCGTGTTTGGAGACAAGAGCACACTGCAAAAACATGGCGAGGAGACTCGTGAGGGTGGCATCATTAGAAGTTGCGTCTGACGTCGCAGTAAACGGGATGACAGAACAGAGTAAAGCAAGGATACGAACCGGTTGTGGGTAAAACGACGAGGAGCAAACGAGAGGAAAACAAGACTCCATCTTCGCTGCATCACAAGACGGAACAAATCATATCTGTGAGTGCCAGGCGAGGCATTGGACGATAAAAGATTGGGAGAGACGAGGGGGCACAACTGACATATGCAATAAGAAAAGGGGACCTTATAACGTAAGGGAAGAATGTGAAAAGGAACGCGCCAAAAGAAAGGGCAGAATGATGAACCGGGCATCTCGGGAGCGGATGAAAAGGCACTGCCGCGCCCAGAACACAGAACAAAGGGAGGACGACCCTGTCGCCGTTGCAACAGCGACGACGATGTATGCGTGAGAGTCCCAGCCGATGGCAAGGTGGCAAGTTTGAAACTGCTCGTTTCGATCATCACTTCCCTGCCCTCCGTCGTGACTCTCGTCTTTTCGATCTCAGTGTTGCCTTCGTCACCGTTGCACTACGCCCCTCTTTGCCTAGGAACAGCGTTGCACTGCCGCTAGCTTTACGGGACTGCAGGACTGCAGGCATATGCCCATGAAACACAATCGGCCCAGGGGTCCACGCAAGGAGGGGAAGACGTTTGATACAGGCACGAGACGACGTGTAAAGACGTTGTAAAAGAGGAAATTGTTAGTACGTCGAACGTCCTGTGGCGTAGGTTGCACTCTGAGAATAAATAAAAGGGGTCGGCTGATGTTTGGTGATGTCGGCGCCTTGCATCAACGTTGGTTTGCTCGCACGCTCGTCAGTGCCTCGGGCGGCTGGCGAGGCCAAACAGCTTGGATGTAAGTTTGTATGGGTTCACATGCATGTGCAATGCAGCCTGTGGGATATCACTTGCCGCAAGAACAACAACGGTACGGTTGGCAGTTGATGGGAATATTGTTACAGTCACTTCTCGGAGTCCGTCTGCCGATAGCGAAAAAAAAAAAGTGGATGAAAAGTCAGCAGGAACAACATCATCGGTTATCGTGGGGGTCAGAAGGAAACGACACTGAATATGAAAAATGAACGAAAATGAAAATATGAGACAAAGTCTGCCGAACCATGGGTATCGAAGGTAGAAATTTGATCCCACCTCATCCCTCGGATGAACGGCCTACAGTGCATGTGCCACCCTACTGCATCTGAAAAGGTTGCACGACACCATATTATGATAACAAGACTCTTTTGCATTCGGGTAGAAAGATTGGATAGAAAAAATATGGGAAGACTAAGGGGCTGAAGTACTGCGCAAGGGACGAGGAACGTAAACTGGACAGCTATCGACGTATTTTGTTCAACAGTAGAGCATACGACATACGTGATACATGATTCAGAATAACCGGCTCTATCGCATACTGTCAACCTTGCAAAAGGCCTATAATCCCATCTGAATTTGAGACAGTCGTCCCCATCCGCCCCATCATATCTTATGCTGAGGGAACCTCGACAATGTCAATGTCAGGGCCCCACGCATCGCCGACGCCGGCAAATTCGACCGTGTTACTGCCAGACTTGAGCGCCGTCGTCAACACGCTCTCGCCGATGTTGCCACTCTGAGCTCCGGGTAAAAAGTCCATCCGGATCGGCGACCCGCCATTGATTCGTACGTCGGCCTGCCGGCCCTTGGCCTCGGATACGCCATACCGGACAATGAGCGTGGTCGTTCCACTACTTGGCGCCGACAGCCCCGACAGCGTGATCGTTCCGTGGCTTGGTCCGCCTACGTAGCCCGCTGCTTTACCGCCCGAGCAGGGCTTGCAGTCCACGGCCTTGGCTCCACCTCCGTACGCACCCTGGTTGCCAGCGTACGACTTTTCGTCCGGGTGACTGGCCCACGGCTGGATCGACTCGACATTGGGCAGCCATGCGGCGTGGTTTTTCATGGTCACGGACGTGCCCGAGATGGTCAAGGGCAACCAGACGTATGTGCTGGCCCGCAAATTCTTCGACACCCAACGGTCGCCCATGTACATGACGTTGCCACTGGAGCCGTACGGAAGTACATAGTGCGTCTGTGACGAGTACGTCTTGGAATTCTTGTCGGCGAACGTGGCCCAGGAAGACCAGCCGGATGTCAGCGAGGTCGACGTGCTGACAACGTTGTCGTTGGGGTCCCAGCCTGACAGGTGGCTGCCGAACATGTAGTAGCGGCCCTTGATCTTGATGAGTGCCGGCGCCTCAATATGGTCCTTCCAAAGATATGTGGATGCGGCGACAGAGAGGTAATCGTCGGAGAGCCGCATGATTCGGAGGCCATTGGCACGCTGTTGGTTAGCCGAGGGCCAGGCTATATTTTTACTCGGTTACGTGACGTTGTCAACTCACGTCTTCTGACAACAAGTACGCCTTGCCATCGTCGTCTTTGAACAGGCCCATGTCGCGGCTCTGAAATCCGAGCGGCTGGAAACTGTTATGATAGGCTGGGGCGCATCAGCGTCCTATTCCATTTCGTTTCCACGACGGTCTACCATGTCCTCCATCCCAGCATTCGCACGCACTGTATTTCCCGCACACCGTGTCACCTGTGGCCACGCCCGTCTTTGCTTCGCCGTAGTTGCTGCTGTCGACATGCATCCAGAGCACGTACTTTTGCGTCTTGTCGTTGTAGACTACCTTGGGCCGCTCGATCACCCGGTTCGGGCCCAGGTCGCCACTTCCCGTTCGCGATAGCAGCGCGCCTTCGTAGTGCCACTGCACCAGGTCACGGGACGAGTAGCAGTTGACATTCTGGAATGCCGAGCCGTCAGTTTTGTCCTCGCCGATGAGGTAGTAGGTGCCGTTGACCTCGATAACGCCACCTCCGTGCGCCTGCATATGCGCTCCGTTGGACTTGTAATGCTTGTTAGGATGGAGACTGTTTGAAGAGGAAGCCAAACGGACACATGTACTTACTGCCGTCAATGATGCGCCTGGCACAATCTGTAAGGCCGCCCGGGCTGGTACCAGAAGATAACTTGCACAGGCGGCCGCCAGAAGAACACACGTCGATCGAAGACCCATGATGGTGATGCGTGCAACGTCAAACGGTTGACCTGCCAAATTTGCGCATTTGAGCGACAGGCATACTTTTATATCATGGACGGTTCCGGGTTCCTAGGTCCCGGTGAGCAGTGCAACCAACGACCCTTTCATCTCAACTCGACGTGTCTGTATTATGCCGCGCTTCCTCATATTGGCTGCGCCATAACACTAAAAATCATTGCAAGGCCGCCCACCGCAATCCGCAATATCGTCACCGCCCTGGTACAGATGCTTTATCCTGCCGCGAACATTAATTTGGGACACTTGCCTGCCGCTTCATGTGGGGTTTGAGGCACCCAATGTCGATTTCGGCGACTTGTGATCGGTTCGTCGGCCTCTCGCCACGCATTAAACCATCTTGGCCATCCACCTGGAAGTCATATTTGCGGGTAAGGGATCCGGGGAGAGGACAACATGGAAGGAAAGAAGAAGTCAACGTGGTCCAACTGCACCCGCACTCGCACTCGCAGGGCCGGCGTCCTTTGACATGATGATACTCATCAATACAGTGAAACGCAAACGAGGGCGAGCACCAGGTGAAGCTGCAAGACAAGGCGGGCCTATTAATATCCCAAAGAGCTGCACCAGACAAAAAGCACAAAATTAAGCAAAGGTACGTTGAGCGTCCCGCACTGTATCTGCGTTGACCAACGTCAAAGCCATCGATTTTGTCGACTCCAAGAATAGGAATGTCGAGACCAACAAGCCGTTACTTTCTTTCAGAATGATGAAACGGCTGCGCGAGCGATCGACAAGATGCAGCATCCAACACGGCGGCTGTTGTCGGCTGGGGGTTTGTTTAACCAATCGAGCTTGTGATGTCTGTCAGTTGCTTTTCTTTTCCTTTTCTCTCCCCGTCACTTCTCATCACCGCGATTCTGATCGACGCCCGGCCAGCCACCTCGTTTCGCCTCAAGATGTCCCGATCGGCCTCCAATCGCAATGCTGGCACTACATCGACATGAGTCGAAATATCAACTCAGAGTTGGTTGTGTGTCATAGGCATTTGTGGGTCAACAAGAGTTGGTAGACTCCCTCCTCCGTCATCTCAAGCCAAGGCATACACAGGTGAGGTAGGATCGCCTTTCTTTAGGAAGTTCTTCGGGAAGTGGCGGTACCTCGCATTCTTAGTCACCCACTAAATCCCTCCAAAAGTCCCTTGTATCAACAGTAAAAAGGGTCGAGAGGGTCTTGTCACAGGTACCTCTACCTGGCCTGCCCTTGGCGCCACAGCGCGGGGTGGCACTGCACCGAAACGTGCTTGGCGTGCCCCAGGGCTGTCCAATGTTCCTTCTCGTCTTCGACTCTCTTCTGCTACCATCGCCCGGAATTCTTGTCGCCAACTTCCATCCCAGCACACGACAGGCTACCACTGCTACAGAAACCTGCCCGCGATACGCCACAGCTGCTCCAACACAAAGGTGCACCTTCCGCCTTTCCGACCACATGCTGCATTGGACTTTCCGCACCAGGCTACTGACCTCCTTCTCAATTTGGCTGTCACCGTCGTTCTCTCCGGCCTTCTTTCCGACGTTCGCCCGTCGTTGCTTCCTCATTTGATGATTGAGATACGAGATTCCTGCTTCGCGCCTTCCATACCGCCGACAGCGGCAATCTCGACAGGCTTCAAAGACTACGTGAAAGGCCTCGTCCCCCGTTGCCTCGAACTATCCTTTTGCAGCCACCGCTTCTCGTGATGCGTCTTGCAACACTCACATAACGACCCGCGCGACACTCTCCCACAATGGGGCCACCTGACAAGGTGGGCGAGGCAACCTCGGGCGGGCCCGAGAGGTTCTGGGATGGTACGTGCTGATTGATGGGTGGGGGGTCTGATAGAAGGACAGAATCGAATGGGTCGAATGGGAAAGCAGCGGACTCTTTGGTCTCGCGCGACATTTGCGTCTAGTGCTAACGATGGTCATTTTCACAGATCTTGCGTCCGCCGTCCAGGCGTCCTGCGCCAGTCACGAGGAGATAGACGATGCGCTACGAGCGTGGCTTGATCTCGTAGCATCGGGCCGTGACGAATTCCTACAAGACGAAGACGACCTGGCGCGCTGCTCACGCTGCTTGCTGGATAGCCCGTTGTGTTCTGGCAGCGACGTACGCGAGTATGTTCGGACGCAGATCGTCTACAGTCTGCTGCAGGAGGACGAGTCCCGCCCACTGCACGCCATTGCCAACTACCTGCTTCTAGCCGGCCGCGTAGACGACGTGGTATTTGCCCAGATGATCGAGGCGGGCTGCTTTGCCCGCCTCGTCGAGCTGATCAAAGCCAGCTACAACGACGACCGCCGCTTGCACCGCCTACTGCTGGAACTCATGTACGAGATGGCACGTGTAGAACGGGTGCGCGTGGCCGATCTCCTGTCTGTCGACGATGGATTTGTCGGCTACCTGTTCCAAGTTATCGAGGACATGTCGGACGACAGCGACGATCCGTATCATTTCCCCGTGATTCGTGTGTTGGTAAGCGAGAATGGCAGACCTCAAGTGTAAACGGCCGATGCAAAGAAGAATGCTAACAGGCCACCGCACAGCTCATCCTCAATGAGCAGTACATGGTTGCGGCCACCACCGCGGCGGTCGATCCTATGTCGCCTGCGGCGCCCTTGACCAACCGCGTTGTCAAGGTTCTTAGTCTCAATGGACCGCTCTATCGCACATTTGGCGAGAACATCATCCTCCTGCTCAACCGTGCCACGGAAACCTCACTGCAGCTGCTCATCCTCAAGCTTCTCTACCTCCTCTTTACAACGCACGCTACGTACGAGTATTTCTACACAAACGATTTACGCGTGCTGCTCGACGTCATCATCCGCAATCTGCTCGATCTGCCCAATGAGTCCGCTTCCCTCCGCCACACTTACCTTCGCGTGCTGTACCCACTACTCGCCCACACCCAACTCAACCAGCCGCCACAATACAAACGTGATGAGATTTTGCGGGTGCTTGCCATCCTCTCCGGCTCGGGCAACGTCCACTTTGCGCCTGCTGACGAGACCACTCTCCGCCTCGTGGACCGGGTGGCCAAGGTCGAGTGGCTCAGCGCCGCGTCGCCGCCCACATCGACACCAACGTCGCCCACGAGCCCGGCAGGAACACTAGGCACCGTGACTACATTTGACACGACGACAACGGCGCGCACAAGCACCTCTTCAAGTGCCGGAAGCGTCGCAACTGTTGGCAGCCTCATCACTGATGACAGTAATAACACCGAAGAGAACGCTGGCGAGGCAGACCGCGATCAGGTTGTTAATAAATTCCTTGGTATCAGCCTGTCACTTGACGGCCACCTTAGCCGTGCCAGCGTCGAAGATGTAGCTGCTGTCAAGGAAAAGCCTGGTATTAAAACGCCAAGCCGCAAGGCCGAGTTCACGGAGGCCGAGCTACGAAACTCGGCATACGACGACTATGATGCATGGTCCTCTGAGGATAACAAGGCCGGCCCTGCCACTGCGGGAGATGATAGCCACCCTATACCGGCTGTGACTGTCGAGTTTGTCCCGAAGGAGGAAGACCTCTTCAACCAAGGACATCCACCCCCGTGTCCCACACCATCCAGCCCGAAAGCCAAGGCAAAACAATCTGCACCACCCGCCGTTCCGCCAGAGCGCAGACGAGGGGCAAAACGCGCTGTACCAGCTGTTCCCAAGCATCGCCATGGTGTGGTTCTCGTGAAGCCTCATCAACAACCTCCACCACCCCCTCCCCCGCTTCCTTCGGCGGCGTCAGCCGCTGCCGGAAAGGCTCTGGCGGGCTCTGGGTCCGCACCAACATCCAACGAAAACGGCACTGCATCCGGCGAAACCAACCCAACAGCCGCAGCTGCAGCAGCTGCGGCACACACGGCCCATGAACACACGCACCACACGCACCACACACACCGCACCTCTCCACACCCTGCCGGCGCGGGCATTAAAAAGCTGCCGCCCAAGCTACCACCACCGCGGCGTGCAGGTCGTCTCAGGCCGGCTGCGTCCAACGCCAACCTGCAGCAGCAACACACCTCCGCCGAAGTAGGCATCGGCAAGCCTTCAAATAATTAATCTGAAGCGACGATGATAATGAGACACAAGCGATCTCGTCATTCACTTTTTTGGCATTTACTATTCTCGGTGGACTTGTCGGTCTGCTTTGCTTGTGCACATTCTTAACCGCTACATACTATCCGTGTACGAGTTTGTCTTTTTGGGCGGAGCTCGGGCAGCGTTTGCCTTCATTGCTCGTTTTAGCACGGCGTTGGGTTGGGAGTTTGAAGAGTGACAGGTCGTCTCCTTCTTACACGATAATACAATTGCTCGTTTTCTTGGAATGTTATTTGTTTTTGGGTTGCCGTTTTGTCGTTTTGAGTTTCGCGAAAAGCTTCTTTGTGTCTCCTGCATACATCAAACGGAGAATTTAAATTGGATATAAACGAATACAAAGATACAACATAACATGATGTTAGGTCTGCATGGGTTAGAAAACACAGGTCATAATGTGTCGGTCACCCGTTCTTCACGACAACACTCGGACTTGACACCAATATTCTAGGGATCACGAGTTCATCCTCTCGACCGCGACCGATCACGTCGACCGCCTGCCCATCGCCGGAATCCACGCCCGGTAGGTGTCGTCTGGCACACAATGCTCGGCTCGATCGACACTGTCTGGCCGTAATCCTCGCCACGCGAGTTTCCCGCTTTAAACAGAGCTGGGCGCACAACAAGAGTGATGTCGTCAGACGCGTGGTGGCCATTGCTGGTGCTCACACTGTTGACATTGTTACTGCTGCTGTTCATGACAGACATGGAGAGTCTAGGGTAAGTTTCACTTCCATCCCCATTGTTTGCCGGAGTCGTTTCGCTTGTCACATTGACCGACTCCATTTCCCGTGGGTCGAATGGCATGCCGTAGTGCTGGCCGCTTGTCGACGTTGGGTAATGGACATAGAACCATGCACGTTGTTGGCACAGATCCGCGTCCAGGCCAATTGCTTCGGAGACCACATCATAGAGCTGATGCCGGAGAGCGGACGACGACGAAGAAGACGAAGTCGGTGACAAAGGAGGAGGAGGCGTTTCCCTGTGGCCTGTGGCACCACCGGCTCCTCCATCTTCAACGCCACCCGGACCTCCTGTCCCGAGAGCCAGCAAAACACCCACTTCAACCTCGAGCTGGCGCACGACCGCCTCGACATATGGCGCAATCACAACCGACTGTTGCTGCTGTTGTTGTTGTTGTTGTTGTTGCTGCTGCTGCTGCTGCTGCTGCTGCTGATGCTGTTGTTGGTCGCCTTCGGCCGGTGCATCCAGGCTACTCACAAAAACAGCCGTCTGCACACGCCACTGGTGGAATGTCGGATCCGTCGAGCGACTGTACATCATATTGTCGTCTGCATCTGTCAGTATGCGTTTAACGATGATCACGATTGACACCAGGAGGTGAAAGGGATGTGTACATACTCATTTTTGCGAGAGACGTCGACCAGCGTGCCGCCCAACACATGCGGCTCGACCGGCGGGCGCCACCAAACACGCTATCCGCCAAAACAGCCCAGATGGCTGCCTCCACGAGATAGACGGAACCCTTGCGCGAGTTTAAGAACTTGTCAAAGTCGGGCGTTAGGCGCCGCAAAAAGGGTGCTCGCTCGGACGATACGGGCACCGACGCCGCAGACGAGGGCGGCAGAGCGGCCAAGCGGGACTCCACACACTGCCGGATCTGCCAGCGCAGGCCCTTCCATCGAGAACGGATCTGGCCATCGGGCAGCTGGCCGACACCGCCGGCTGCGTAGCCATTGAGACCCGACATGGTATTGAGTCCTGGTAGACCAGCGGGCAGTTGCTCGAGCTGTTTCACCTGCTCTTGAATACGGGTGCGCAGGCGGCCGACGAGGGCGTTCAGCTCGGCAATCTCGGCGTCTCGTTCGTGCAAAAGGGCAACCTGGCCTGCGCTCTGCTGGTGGGCAGCAGCCAGCTGTGACGATAGAGCATACATGTTCATCTCGGACTGCGCCCACGCAGCTTCATAGTAGGCTTTGCAGCTGTGGCATGGAGTCTGCTGCTGGTGTTGGTGGGGTTGTTGCTGCAGTTGCTGCTGCTGCTGCTGCTGCTGTTTCTGTTGCTGTACAATTTCCGTCTGTTGAGGTGGCTGCTCGTATCCAGGTCGGTGGCTCTGCGGCTGTTGCTGCTGGAGCTGGTGTTGATGTTGGCGGTGCTGTTGTACAGGTTGACCACCTCCCGGACGCAAACTATCCGGTACATGGTCGATGTCGATTCCTCGACCTTCACTGTGCGGCAAGTGAATCGGGGGTGGAGGGGGAGGCACGGCTGTGGCCTGGGCCGGAGGTGGCTGCTGAGACGGATGTGCCTGCGGCGTTGTCTGATGTAAGACCGACGCGTGTGCCAACGCCACAGTCTCGTTCACGGTCAAGGTTGCGACTGCCGTCGGCATGTTGATTGTTGCATCAGTGCTCGTATTTGCAGGCGGCTGTTGCGGTCGTGCGGTATCCAAGCTGCTGCCACGCTTAGTATCAGAGCGCCGAAGTTTCTTGAAGCCGCCGAGAATGCCACCGGACTTTTCCTTTGCATCTTTCATCGTCACCGGCGCTGAGACACGGCCACCTGGATTCTGCTGTTGCCGTTCTTGGTTTGCCCTCTGAATTGCTTGGAGGCTCGGTACAGACTTTGACGGCGGCGCGCTGCTCGCGCTGTCGGTCTGCGCAGGGGGCCCTCGTGTTGTGGGGCCTCCGGCCGCCGCTGGAGGTGCCGGGATCTTGGGCTGTATGGTTGGCGGTGATAGGATACTAGCCGGTTTCGGTTCCTTCGGAGGCACTGGGGGAGGAGGACCGGGCACGACAAAGGTTGTCGAGGTCTGCTGTGCTGGCTCCGGATGGTGAGCCAGCTCAGGATGCGGCAGCTGGTCGGCAGGTTCGTTGTCCGATCTCCCACTCGCCGGGATGGACGGTGTTATCGTCCGGTTGTCCGTCTTTGGAACGCTTGGTGCCCTCGCCCTCGCCGTCTGTGTCGAAACGAGTGGCATTCCAACAGTCGTCGTTGGATCCAGACTCCCGAGGTTGTCTTCTGCGCTTCGAGAGGCCTCGATGATGCTTTCACTGCCAGTTTCGTTCTCGGCGCTGTCGTAAGGCTCAATGACACTCTCGCTCTCACTGCCACCACTGTCGCTACCACCACCACTCGCAATGTCACTTGCGACCCCGGTCCCGATGGTGGGCGACGTCTCACTCCCGGCGCTGATCGTCGGCGCATTGGCAGTTCCGCCTCTATCCCTAGTGGGAGCGACGCCACTCTCCGGTGCGACGAGAGGCTGCTTCTTTGACCGTCGAAAATGTTTGCGGAACGACATGAGCCCACCCGACGGTGCCGGCGTCGATTCGACTGGCTGTTGACGTTGATGTTTGTTGCTGCTCTGAACAGGCAGAACGCTGCCGGGCCCTGCATTGTCGGGTTGTCGTGCCGCTGGCGCTGGTGCGGACGTCGAAACGTCGTCCGATGCGTTTAGCACATTGTTGGCAGACATACTGAGACGGCGCAAAATGGACGACCGCGACGACGACCGTCTCCGCTCCTTGGTAAGGAGCTTGCCGGAGGCGGAAAGGCGGTGCTGCTTGCCGACAGAAGGCGGTCGACCTCTGGACGCATCCATTCCGATGCACCTCGCAAGCAATCCGAACAAACGACGGAAAATGTGGCGTTCTCTTTCTTCTTTCGGAGACAAAACAGGCCAGTTGCTGACCATATATGAGAGTCAGCGACGAAGGACGAAGCGGAGCCGCAAAGTATGCTGCCTATGGCGTGTGCACGGTGCACAATGTGCGGATGGGAAATGATGGATGGGACATACAAGAACACCAGAACATGCGACTGTTCGGCTCGAGTCCACAGTTCAAAGAGCTGCGGCTGGCTGCACGCCGCAAGAGAGCAGCAAGCACAAGACCGCACAGCAAAAGGCAGTACAAGGGCCAAATAAAATAGAATAAAAACGACGACTGAAAGACAGAGATAAAAATAGCACCGGAGCTCGAGGCAACCAGCCGACCACGACGTGCCCTGGCCCTGGAGAAGAAGCTAGCGAGGGCAAAAACACCACGGCAAAGGGACGGTGACGACGTCAAAAGAACGACCAAGGTATAGAACGACCTGGTCGACATGTCCGGTCCTGCCAGCTGGGACGAGAAAGGACTGTGGGAAAGAAAACAGAAAACCTGTCGGGCGAAACAAGGCGCAGACCAGGCCAGTTACCAGATGTGCAAACGACACACAACACGGGCAGGGTTGAGTCTGGGCTCGACGGGCTCGGGCAGGGCTCTCCAATTACAGCTCAGTTTGGCGCCGAAAATTGTTCAAAATGGCTTCTGGGGACGTTCTGCTTGATAGCTGCCTATCAACAAACACGTCATACACGCTGTCGGGCAACAGCAGTACACGAGGCAAATCAATTGCTGCTGGCTCGCCAGTGCTGCCTGTCCATGGGGCTGTGCAGCGTCACAGCAGCCTCTCGACGCCGTCTTCCGAGACGCTGACGAAAAGACATAAGACAGGCGACAGCCCACTACGGGGAACCAGATTCGACCTGGCTTGGAGACGAACTGTGAGACGAACTGGGTTTACACCGCCAACAACAAGAGGGCTACAGAGAGTGCTGGTGCTGTCAAAGCAGTGCCGGCTTTTTCCACTTCCAATTCAAGCTAAGATCCGGCCAATATTGGGGCTCTGCATGGCAAATGGGCTCGGGCCACACCTAGGCTCCTAGGAAACCCCCAACGGCACCAGTCTGCCTGGCGGCGGGGTCCAATGATCGTCGCCTTGCCGTTCAAGGTTCGACGGGTCGCCTGCGACGGTCGCCTTCGACGAAACGCTGGACAATAAACAGGCAGCGTGCAGTGGGGCTTAGACGAGGCTCAAAATGTATTGGCTACAATTTCCCGATATGGCAAGCTGCCAACGCACGGGGTCGTCGAAGAAGAAGAGGGGACGGAGAGAGGGGAGAAGAAAAGGGAGACGAAGAAGAAGAGGAAGAGAAAGAGAGGAACAGAGGAGACAAATGGCAGGGGAGACATCTGGCAGAGCAGAGCGTCAAGCGAGAGGGACACAGGGGGTTGAGGCCCAGCCCAGGAATCTTGGATGACACTCTCGAAATGCTGCTTACCATGCTCTCATCGCCTTTCCAGTTTCCCGGGTCTGGACCTGTCCTGGCGTCCTGTGCCAGGTTCGCTTGTTTCCATTATTTCAGCTTTCCAGGCGTCCCACCTCTTCAGCCTCGTGGAGGCGCCTGGCAAACAAGTCTCTCGGCACGCAAAGAGCCTCCAATTCCCCAGCATATTGCAGCGCCGGCCGTCAATATTGACATCAGAGCGGGGGACCGGACAAGGGATCTGCCATCACATTAACACAACGAAATGTGCGGCTAGAGTGCAATTTTACTGCCACCTTTTCTCGAGAAGGCTGAGGCATCTTTCTCTTCGCAGGATTTCGCTTCTCCTGCTTCCACCTTGGTTCCTGGTGCGTCGCATTCGTCTGTCTGTCTACCGCTCGAGCACATGTACGACCAACCGGTTCAAAACTCGAACCAACGTTGCTCCTCGTATTACTCTTCCGCATTACGGGTCGTCACGATAACGGCCGCATACTCCCCATCATCTCGAGCTCGGTCACGGACTGCTTCTGAATTTCGTCTCCTCCTGTCAACCCATTGAGCTGTCTGTTTCATTTGAGCTTTCGACCGTTTTTATTGTTTGTTCCTTTGCTGTTTTTTTCTCAGCACCTTCTCCCTACAACTCGCAATGGAGTCAACCTATTCCAGCAGCGACCGCTGGAACTATTTCCGCGATATGACCCAACGCGACGAACCGCAAGCTCAAACCCAAAACCTCCACGACCAGATGCCGCCATACGGCGATGCGCCCGATGTGGGCACTGGTCCACCGCGACACAACCTCCCGCACGACGAGCAGATCCCAGAGGACGAGGCGGCACCGCGCAGCATCGGCAACAACAACACGGGCAGCATTAACATCAGCGGCAGCACCACACGGACCGAATCGCCGGTATCGTCTCCGCCCGCCACGACATCCGGGCAGCCCATCGCCAACCCGTCGCCCTTCAACTTCAACCTCCAGTATTCGTTCCCGGGCCACCCCAACCGCAGGTCGCTGCGCAGCTGGATCCACGAGCTGCCGGACGACGCCCGCATCGCCGTCAGTGCCAACATCAACAGTGGCAGCGGCAGCGGCAGCGGCACCTCCAGCAGCAGCGGGCGTGGCCATGGCAGCGCCGTCGGCGGCAGCATCAACATTGCACCCGCCACTGGCCTCGACCCGGCCCGGCGACCCTCGGTCACGTCCACCATGGCCGACACCGAGTCGCTCATGTCACCGTCGTCGTCGAGAGCCTCACCGCGGCCCATGGGGCCCAACATCCCCGTCGAGATGCGCTACCGCTTCCCGTCCCTCGCCGGGCTCGACCCCATATCCTTGCCGCCGACACCGGGGCCCGTGCCATCACATCTGCACTACCAGCCCAGCCTCTCCACACCGCCCACCACGACAACAGCAGTAAGCAACGTCACCGTCCCCAGCCATTCATTGCCCACGGTGCCGACCATGTCAACTCTCGGCGCGGGTCTGGCCAATATGTCCTTGGGAGGGGGCAGTGCCGTGGAGGGGAACGGTGCACCACACATACCACACATACCACACATACCACACACGCCGCACATACCACCCGCCCACCCGCCGTACCACCCGCGCCCAGCTCCGCCACCGCCACCGCCCATGCCCACGTACGTGCCCGTCGAGCTGCCGCGGCCAATATCCAACGTGGGCGGGCCCGGTGGCGCGGCCAAGATCGAGCCTCTGCCGCCGTCGGCCGCGCGGTTTGTGGCCATTGGCATCGACTTTGGCACAACGTACTCGGGCGTGTCGTGGGCCTTCTCGGGCGACCCGACCGACATCAAAGACGTGCAGCAGTACCCTTGCGTCGGCACGGCCTACAACAGCCGCGACGAGGTGCAGGTACCGACGCAGTACGACCAGCGGTCCGGTGCGTGGGGCTATCTCGTGGCGCAAGGCCACTCGCCCATCAAGTGGTTCAAGCTGCTGCTGCTGCGCGACGCCGACATCCGCGACGACATCCGCAACTCGCCGTACTTGCAGGCCGCGCGGCAGCAAGCCAGCCTGCTCGGCGAGGACGGCGTCGTGGACCTCATTGCCGACTACCTGCGCAACCTGTGGCAGCACTGCCTGCGGGAGATTGAGCTGCAGATCGACGCGCAGGCGCTCCAGGACCTGCCGTTCAAGGTCGCCATCACCATCCCCGCCATCTGGCCGCAGTACGCGCGCAACATGATGAAGAACGCCGCGCGGCGCGCCGGCATCCTGCAGCCGCGCGACATTGACGACACGACGCTGATCCTGGTCGAAGAGCCCGAAGCGGCCGCGCTCGCCACGCTGCTGGACCGCCGCGCCTACCCGGAGATGGCTGTCGGCGAGACGTTTATGGTCGTGGACTGTGGCGGCGGCACCATCGACATCATCAGCTACAAGGTGATGCAGAAGACGCCGTTTGTGATCCACGAGGCCGTCAAGGGCGACGGCAAGCTGTGCGGCGCCTTCATGGTCGACGACAAGTTTGAAAACCACATGAAGCACATGTCCGGCCTCAAGTTTGACAACTGCGACCCAGCCGACTTCCGCAAGTTTGTCTACGAGGAGTGGGAGTACGCCATCAAGCGCTCCTTTACCGGCAGCGAGACGCAACAAGAATTCTACCTGCACCCGCCCATCAAGGCCTTTTCAGCCTTTTCGCGCTTCAAGGGCAACAACAAGTTTGTGCTCAAGCGCAGCACCATTGTCGACTTTTTCGACGACACCTACCAGGGCATCCGGCAGCTGATCAACGACCAGAACAAAAAGATTGTGGCCCAAGAGGGGAAACCGCCCAAGGTAAGCTCTCTGTCTCTCTCTCGTCTCTCTCGCGTCTCTCTCCCCCTCTCTCTCTGCCTTCCTCCTCCCGTCTCATCACTAACGTGGCAGAAAATCATCTTGGTCGGCGGCCTCGGCAGCTCGCGCTATCTGCTGCGAAAGCTCCAGACCGAGTACAGCAACGTCATGCAGCCGCAACGCACCTGGTCCGCCGTCGCCCGCGGCGCCGTCATCAAGCTGCTCAAAAACACCTTCTCGCAAAGCGACGTCGTGCCCGTCACCGACGAGCGCCAGCGCCAACTCCTCCTCGCCCTGCCCGAGATGGACGTCCGCATCGCCCGCTACAGCTACGGCGTCGAGACGGGTGTGCCCCTCCAGCACGCGCTGCCGCCGGTGGAGCCGGGTGTCGACCGCATCAGCACCGAGCCCGACGGCCAGCAGCGGGTCTGGCGCATGCAGTGGTACCTGAAGCAGGGCGAGTTCATGGACAACCGCGAGCCCGTGTCGCACAAGTTTTACGAGTACGTCACCAGCGCCGCCAGCAAGCAGACCAAGTTTATGATTTACACGAGCGGCCAGATGCCGCCGCCCTGCCGCCGCGAAGACGGCTGCTCGCTGCTGTGCACCATCTTCTGCGACTACGACACACCGTACCACGAACTGCCCGTCGTCGATGACACACGAGGACTGCGCATTGTCGACGACATGCACCTGACGATGCGCTTCAACGGGGAGCCTGAGTGGCGGCTCCAGGTCGGTAAAAAGTCTACAGAGCAAAAAGTAAACGTAAGGTTTGAGTAGTTTGGGCCGGGTTGGCTGGGGCTTTGCACTTCTTGGTTTGTATAGAGAGAGACACACGCGCTCATTGTTTTGAATTTTGTTTACTTTTGTCCCTTTGGTGCATTTGTGTCACGGCTGGCTAGGAACTACAAATATGGCGGATACGACAACTAGAAAACCTTAGAATCTTTCGCATTTCATGAAAATAATTGAACTGGCCAGACAACGTATTATTTAATTATATGCCACGGATCCTACCCCTAATTTTTTACGTTTTTATTTGTTTTTGTCTTTTATGTAATTTTTATATCGTATCTATAAAATCATTGCAGTCGTGCCATGTATTTTGAGAACCAAGGAAAAGAGAACACACAACAAAAGAAAGGAAAGGAAAAATCGAACCAACGCAAGAGCAAAGTCCGGAAAGACTGTATACAGGCAATAATAAACACAAGAAGAGAATCTCCAAACAGCACTCACCCCAACTTATCGCCCCCCCCCCCCACGCCTACCGCTACTCCATATACTTCTCACTGATTAACAGAACATTGGCAATGCTGGCATCGTCAATCTCCACATCCAACTCCCACTTGTCACCCCACGCAGCTACGCGGCGCTCCATCGCCAGGCGACGATCTAGGATGTCCGTGTACTGCGCGCGACGCTTGCCCTCCGCGCTGTTATGGCCCTCGATAAGCATCAACAGCAAGAAACCCTCGACAATCATGGTGGGCGTGTTGCAGAGCAGCTGGCCGGTCTCGGTCCATTGCATGGCCGATGCGACGATAAGCAGCGCGACAACGGCGATCACGCTGGCTGTTGTAGCCGCGGGGACCTCGCATACGTGGCCGATCCAGTGCGAGATGCGCGCCGCGACGCGTTTGCCTGCCTTCGTGTCGCGGGTTTGTTGGTCCTCGTCGGGGAACGGGATGTCCAGCAGCGAGTACAGGCGGTAGTCCTGCTGCGTCAGCATGGCGAAGTGCCGGTCGGCCATGCCGGTCTCGCGGTGGTGGACATTGCGCAGCACGAAGCCGTCAATAAAGCCCATAAGGCCAGTGTATGTGCCGATGATCAGCCACCAGTTGTCGTCAAACTCCATGAAGTCGCCAACGGCTATCCAGGCAACGAACACGGAGATCGACAGAAAGACACCAACTGAACCACCGACCACGAACGCCCAGAAGTCAATCGCCGTCTCAGTGCGGTTGAGATGCAGCGGTTGCGATTCGACGACGGGGTTGGGCTGCATGTCACCGGTCATGCGGCGCAGATCCATCTCGAGGCCGCGATCCAGAATGTCAATGGACGCGAGGCATCGCTCCAAGTACTCCTCGTGCTGGCGGCGGACGTTTTGTAGAAACATGGTCGTGAACGTCAACTCGAGTGCGGTCGCCGTGTTCACATAGAGCTGCCAGGTGTCGGAAAACATCAGCGGGATGCCGAAGAAAATCCAGACGATAATGCCGATCCAGTAAATAACGAGTGCCGACAAGGAGCCCAGGAATCGCGACACTGCATTGGCGATCCGATCAAACATGCCCTCTTTGGCGTCGAGCGCATTGATGAGGTCCGTTCGCATCGCCCGCTGTGAGCGCTTGAGTGCGGTCAGCTGCTTCTCGGAAAGCTTGCGAATCAGCCGCTCGTTCCCCTGTGAACGAGACAACATACTGCAGATAGTGTCGAGAAGCGAGCGTGTCGAGTTCTGCTGCTGCCGCATGAGCAGCGTGGCCGACATGTAGCACTGGATGGACGATATGTCCTGGAAGATGACCTGCCAGGTATCGTTTGGCCCGTAGACGGCGCCAAGTGCAGCCCATACGCCCAAGAGGAGCAATGTGACGAGAAATGTCCACCGGGATCCCGCCGCCTTGACAACAAAATCAAAGGCACCACTCTTCTTCTTTGGAGCTCGTTTGTCGGAGGGGAGAGGGCCTGTCGTGAGGGCGGCGGCTGCCTTCAGTCTTTCTTTTTCGATTTCGACCTCGTCGAGGCTGCCGGCACTGACGGGGCGAGACTCTGCCGGGCGGTATGCTGGCGGCGGCATTGTCGTCAGGTCGGGTATAACCGACTCAGCGACCGAACGAGTGACATACTGAGCCGCCGGGGCATTCTTGAGATTCCGGGCATATGTCTTAACCGCCCGACCAGCGGCAGTGAAAGGGTTTCCCATGTTGGCGAGAGCGGAGTGACGTGACGCGAGGAACTTATTAAAGATCAAGAGAGCGTGAATAAAGCCTCCAGGGCTATTAAAAAAAAGCGACGACCGAACCCCAGACTTGTTGACGACCAGCGTTGCAAACTAAATCAAGGAGCAGAACAGATGGCCCATTCTAGACGAGTGAGCGACTCTGATCTCCAGCGGCGTCGGAGAAGAAAACAAACGATAGACGGAAAACACCAAAAATATGGCGTTAACGATGGAAGAGGTTGTCGAACAAGGACTTCCACATTCGAAGGGAAAAAGAAAAAGGGGAGAGAAAGGGGGATTGAAAAGAGAGGAGAGAATAAGGTGGCTAATGTATATGAGAAGACGGCATATGGCTGTGAAAGGACAGTCTGAACTAGAAACATCAGTCGAAGGGAAAGAGAGCAGTGGTAGCCGACATGATGGGACGGCAACGCGTGGCGAGAGTCACAGATCATACACATCCCATGCCTCAAAGGAGAAACAAAGTAGCACAGTCCATCAGATAACCCACGTATTGGCGTATCAAGTCTTGCAGTGTGGATCTCGAGACGTCGTTTCGCGTACATCGCCCGTCTACCGTGTCGAGCCCCTCATGGTCGACAGTCCTCGATGAACTACTTTTCCCTTTCACGAGTAACTTGGACCAAGACGGGTGAAAGTAGAGGATGTTTCTTCTAGTAGACTCGGATGCAGTGTCCTCTGTTGTGGGTAAAGAATATGAGGACGAGATGAAGCAGATTCGATGTTCGTACACAATGCCAGCAATGGCAGGTATTGCCAAGAAACAGTGGAAACACGAAGAAACGAGGGAAGGAGTTGCCTCGGCCGGAGGACGTCAGTTCCTCACCCGTGGTTGACAATTCTTCCTTGCACTGGTTGTCTTGCGTGGGTCCACTCGACCACGTATCGATTCTTTTCCTGTTCCATGCTGTGGCTCTTGAGTGTGGTCGGCAATGTTAAGCTGCCCGCGAGCAAGAACGAAAAGCGTGATGGGTGAGGATGGAATCGTTATTGCACAGCTATTCAAGGTTGAAAGGAAGCAAAATTGGAGAATCATGAAAAGGGGCTTGACGGGTTTCCCAAAAGGGGAATTGCAACAAGAGCTTGGAAGAAACAAACGAAACACGCAAATGGAAGGTACAAGCCGGACATCCACGATCGCTACTTCCAAACTGTAAGTCGGCCACTTCTTGACAAGAATAGAAGCCGCGCGACCTTGATCTCTTTGCTCTTTCCATTTCGGTTCATACAGACTCATGCACTCATGCAGGTGCTCAAATGGACGTCCGTTGCATCTTTTACTGCCCAGTTTTATGTAATTAAAGGAACACCGAACTCGAACTGCGCTTTTACGTTCCTCTTTCTGCGCTTCTCAATCCCTAGGCTGACAAGACGTAGAACCATGTCGGAGAATAAATCTACGAGTCGGCTGACAGCCGGGGGTTTATGGGACTCAGTTCACAAATAGCTTGCCTGGCTCGTTGTCCTTTCTTATTTTAATTTGTCATATTGAATTTCTGGCTCACTTTCCATCGTTTCTTTCTGCATCTTTGACTTCTCATCTGGCTTTGTCGGCCTATTCAGAGCCTTTCTGACACCGTTTTAATCAGGAATATGCGACTGCCGGCTTGGCGTTGAACTTGGCACCTTACATCGTAGTGGAGAATTTGATGTAAACAGAGCTGGATTAGACGATTACAAACGTCGTATATTTACTGGGGACATGGAGTATAGGTAAAGAGACGAGAATTTGCAAATTGGAAGAACATAAGCTTTCTGACAGTGCTTGTTTCAACTGCCACCTGCCTTGCCCGTCCAACACTTTACGGCTCACGAACTTGGCTGAAACACCAGGTTCTATGCGGCGAAGAAAACCAACATGAGCATTATCACGGGGAAAACCCACATTCATTCTGATTTTCCAAATATTTCCTGATCGCCTTCCACGCAGCTTCTTTATTCTCCGACAGAGTGCCTTTTGCCAGCCCACCGCACAGGCTTCCAGCACATACCCAACCCGCGTGCCAAGGCCGGCATGACGGGCATTCATCTTGATGTGCGGTCGGCTCATACACTGACCCCCGCGTGTATCGGGCAAATAATTAGACACAGTTTTAGTAGAGCGTCTGGCAAGGATTGAAATTGTCAGCACAACTTGCATCACAGACACAGATGCCGGGCGATCGATCGGACAGATGCATCCTCTGGTCGTATGCCGTCTTAAGATTTTGGCAGCACTTCGCAGAAAGACGAGCGGCTTCGCTGTAAGGAGAAGAGAAGAGCGCCGGTCTCTCTCAGAATCCGTTTGTTGTATTGTGTCCATCGTATGTAAGCCAGGGGCCTATGTATATAAACCACTTGGTCACCTGACAAGACACACGGCCTACGACAATGCATGACAACATCATCAGAGTCCCCAGGTCGACAATTGCTCTTTCTTTGCCGTCTTTCGGGCCGTAACTAAGCTAGGCATGAAGGGCGGCAATCGGGATATAAAATAGAGACAAGTTTCTTTTCCTTGGCAGGCAGAGTTTGGCTGTCTGTCCAACCGTTGTTTTGTTTCTTTCCCGGAAGGAGATCAAGCCGGAAGTGCATTCTTCCACCGCGAGTGAACCGCCCGCAAACCTTCTCTGTCAAGAATCTCCCCGACGTTTGATTTACACAGATTCGAAAGGGGTGCAACAAGCAACGCTGGGCATAACAAGGGAAACAAAACGAGCGCATATTGACCTCGATGTCTTGATACAACTGAATATTCGGTCCGAAGAAGATGCCAGCGACTTTTTTTTGAGAACAAATTAAAGACAAATTACGTCAAGAGGGAAACGCAGAGGCATCAGCAGTTCTGTCTTCATATTGTCTTCATACTATCTTCCTCTAATGCATTTTGCCCACAAAATGCTCGCGACGCCCACCGAACATGGACATGTCTCGACTCCACTGTATCTTTTCTACTTAGAGAGAGATCGAGAGAAAGTTATTGCAACACTGCTTCCCATTTTGGTTGTGGCTGCATGGGCTCCACTTGGAATGGATAGGCGTTTTGCTGGTTGAAAAGTCGAGGAATGAGGCCCAGATTGCGGAGAAGACAACAGGCGACAAGAAGAGAGATAATCGTTTAGCGTTCGTTCCTGTCCACTTTGCCTTGGGGCAGATCGGCGGGGTGCGGCAGCGACTCCGCATGCGACTCCGTCCACGGAGGAGGCACTGTTGAGTCTCGTCCGAAAAACGGCGGCCCGGTTGGGTATCTGTGGGTAATACTCCGTACGCCGGGGCAGAGGCTGCCTCCTGTCATGCTTTTCTTCTTCGGCGCTGGGCCGTTTTTGCTTTCCTCTGCACGTTGCCCAATCGTATTCAATTTCAAGTTATGTTGTATGATCCCACAACATGGTGCGGCGAGGGCGGGTCAACATAGTCAGGTCCAGGCCAAGCACGTGTCGTTTCTTTCTTTCACTTGCGCTTCTGCACGCTGAGCCGCAGGTTCTCCGCTTTTCCCCTGGACTTTGAATATACCATCGACCATCATGGGATTCGGGAATGTGGGCTGCATTAACAAAAGCAACATTGTCTGCGCCGGGCGCCAAAGTATGTTATTTTGTCCGTGGCAGCCACCATCTGAATTTTTCAAAAGTGCACACATCGAATTTGGCCAAGCTTCGAAACGGGCCGCGGTATATGGTGAGCTCGACATCCCGCACTTGTGGCGGGTGGTGTAACCGACGCACGCGACGGACAGCCTGACATGGCTGCGGGGAAAGGAATGCGCATATCTTTCCTCGCATATGAACTTTTTGGAAGAGTGACGAGAGTCGTGAGTAGATGAGAGGAAGCAAAACAACTGTCGTTAAAAGCCCGTCCTTCGACATGTCATAACGTCGTGCATCGCACCCTGTCAATATGTATAGTCCCAACCAAACGATACCATCCGCATTTCCTGTGGCCAAGGCCGGCACGAAATAAAGTGAGTTGTCGTGAACTCGAATCAGAGACGAGACCTCGCGTAATTATGTCGTTCATAGGGCAGCGACAATGCAAATGCGCCGTGGGATAATTTACTTGCGTCTGGTCCGGACCCGCAGGTGCGAGTCGACATTACGAATGACCCACCGGTCATCGGTGCCGGGGGGGTTGAAATAGAGCAAGGAGCAAGAGGATGTGGTAATACGAATTACCACCTCTCAGTCCCCTGCATGTTTTATCGTCCAGTTCCGTCCATGAGCCCCCATCCGCAATTCGTGCAGCTTCCCGCTGCTTTCCCCTCTTTTCTTGTAAGGTCCGAATTCACAAAGCCGGTTGCGTTATCTTCGGTCTTGGTAGCGCGTGCTGTGTGTGCCGAATGCCGTGCTGTCGCTCTTTTTTCGTGTGGTTTCGTAATAAAAATTCACCAGCACCGCAAACCATTCACATACCATCCTCAGCCATCGCCTGGCTGTCGATCGAAGCTCCCGAGTCGAGAGAGAGAGTGTGGCATGTTCCGAGAAGACAATAGGTTTGAGAACGGTAAAGCTACTCACGTCTTTCCCATTCAGGCCCGCCCATGAACAATTAAAGACAACGGCCTCTGGGCCACGGCCGGCGAGGCAAGAAGTACAGCACCTGTTTTCGGGCCAATGAAGCCCGCAAGCTGCCGACAAACGGAGTTGTGGTGGTGGGTGGCTTGGCATTATCGACCAGTCTGTAGATGTTAGTGTTAGTGGCCAGGTTGGGTATTACCAGACAACAAAAGCCAAAAACAACATCGTTTGCTTCTTTGGAGTGACGGGCTGCGGAGGGAACGAACATCTTTTCTGGATGGACAACGGGTGTTTTTGTTGTTAGTTGCTGGGGTGCCTTATGTCCAGCTATTTCCGCAACTCTGCGCCGCCCCATCATTCTTCGAGTTTCTTTTCTTTCCTTCATTCTTCTGCATAACCCCTTCCATTTCCTCATTCCCGCGCTCTTTTTCCGCTTCTTCATACGACGTAGAAGGGTCACCAAAAAAAACAACACAAAATAGGATGGAGAAAGAACACAGAAGAAATCGAGAAACTGGACGATCTTGCATGCTGTCATTAAGTCGACCCACCTGCATGTACACACAGTAAAAACAAGACCTGCGGGTCTTCCTTCTCGAATGTTTCTTCATTGTTGCTCTCGCCCAAGTTGCTTCCTTCACCTTGCCCGAAATGGTCGGGCCCGGGCTTGTGAAGGAACTCGCACCCAGGGCTCCACTGCGGCCAACTTCGCGCACTCGTTTGTCGCCAGTTTGCCATTCTCATAATGTAAGTAAGTCTTACCCATCCCCAAACTGTGCGGTGGATGCTCGGGATTAGCGTGGCAAGTAGCGTGCTGGCATGCATCCGTACGGCGGCGCGCAACGATACCGGCTCCATCAAGGCACCTTGGCCCGAAGTGAAGGGCCCCGGGCGCTGGCCAAAAAAAAAAAAAGCAGAAAAGCTGTTTCTAGTAGCCTATTTCAGTTAGCATATGCAATCGTTGTCTTCACTTCTCATGACTCCCACTCGAGCCCTGTCGATAGCGGAAGTTGCTCATCCACTTTTCTCTGCTTATTTCTTCAAGTTCCGTTGCTTTGCGTGACCATTGTTCCTTTTCCCTATGCCTAATTCAGCAGCTGCTGTTTTAGTCTTTGGGGAGTTTTCTTCTTTTTTTTTTTCTTCGAAGATGTCTTCCTGTCCCCCCTCCCTTGTTGCAGTGACCTTTAGTTTGTTTTGTTTATAATATTGACGTGCTCCCATTAAATTTACCCTGTTTGTTTTCTATTAGCAACCAGCATCTCCAATTTCAAGGTCTTGTACTCCTTTACTTGTTCTTTTCAAACGTACCATTGTTTCTGTTTTGCTTGAGTCAGCTTGTTGTATTTATTTATTTTTTATTCGGCCGAGTATTTACGCCCTGTGACATTGGGCTGGAGAAATCGCATACCCGCGAAATCGACAACAGGAGGAAGACGAAAAACTTTTTTTTGCCAGCGAGTGGCAATAAGTTAGACCGACGACGACTTAAGCCGAACAGAAGCTCACTTTGGCAGACCCATTAAAGGACATCACCCACGTTGTTCTCTCTGTTTGTTCAGTTTGTTTGTTTTTTCGAATCTGGGGACGGCCGCTCCAAGAAAAAAAGAAAAAAGAAAATATCAACACATCTGTAGCAATGTCAGAACGACAAGCACCCGAACCTCTCGGTGTGGCAGAGGGTGTGGCCTCCATCGACCATGCTGTCGAGCAGACTTCAGCGAGCGCCACGGCAGACGACAGCGATGTCTCCTCCCACGAACCGACACCGTTAGAAAAACAGCCGAGCCATGTGAGCCACACGAGCCACCGCAGTCGCTTGAGCCGCTTAAGTCGAAGTTTGCGGCGACGGGACAGCGTCTCAACTGACGACTCCGACCCGTTAGAACCGCTAGAGCTTGCCATGACACCAAATGTCGGGACCGAAGTCGAACAGGCCGCCCGCGAGCCTATTTCCCACGCCATGACGACGACAAGCCTGGGCAGCGTTGCCTCTCGACTGCCCGATTTCGAAGTGACGTTCTCCGAAGACGACCCGAGCAACCCACGCAACTGGGCCCTGTGGTACCGTCTGTGGATTGTGTTTTCGATCTCGTATTCTACATGGGTCGTCGTCGTATACAGCACAAGCTATACGGCTGCCATTCCGGGTGTAATGGAGTCGTTCAACATCTCCAGCGAGGCTGTGGCCACACTTGGCGTGACGACATATCTGATCGGTCTTGCGATGGGTGCCATGCTGCTGGCACCATTGAGTGAACTGTTTGGCCGGCGCATGGTGTACATTGTGTGTATCATCTGCTTTACGCTACTGGTGATTCCCAGTGCGCTTGCGACGTCGCTGGCTGAGATTCTCGTTGTGCGCTTCTTCGGTGCTGTGTTCGGTGCAGCTCTTGTGTCCAACGGCCCAGCCACCATCGTGGATATCTCGACAGAAGACAACCGGGCTCTGTACATCTCGATCATGGCAATTGCGCCCATGAATGGCCCCGTCACGTAAGTTGCTTCTGTCCGATCGAATTGAGCTGTTCGTAAATGTTCCTTCCTGCTAACCGCATCTCGCTTTAGTGGCCCTCTCATCGGTGGTTTCGTCTTTGAGTATCTGGGTTGGCGCTGGGATAGTTGGATTGTCATCATCATCTCAGGCGCGGCCATTGTTTTCATGGCGTCTCTCAAGGAGACGTACGCCCCGGCAATCCTCAAGGCCAAGGCGGCCAAGATGCGCAAGGAGAAGGACGACGACCGCTATTGGTGCCGCTACGACGAGCGCATCTCCATCCTCGACCTCCTCAAGGTGAACTTGAGCCGTCCTTTCATTCTCGCCGCGACGGAGCCGATCCTGTGGTTCTTCAACATCTGGTGAGTCTGCTTCCTTTCAAGGTCCCCATTTCTTCGCTTCTGTGAACTAATCTTTCGTGTATGTAGGATCTCCATCGTCTATGGCATCCTGTACCTGTGTTTCGTCGCCTATCCGATCGTTTTTATCGAGGGCCGTGGTTGGAGCTCGGGTATCTCCGGTCTTGCATTTGTCGGCATTGGTATCGGCACCATGTGTGCCATCGGCAGTGAGCCGCTCTGTCGCCGCCTCATCAACAACTATCCCAAGGACCCCGAGACCGGTCGTGCGCCGCCTGAGGCTTCTGCCCGCATCATGGTTATCGGCGCCATCCTGACACCCATCGGCCAGCTCGTCTTCTCGTGGACGTGCCTTCCCAAGACCATCCACTGGGCGATCCCAATCGCGTTTGGCATTCCGTTCGGTGCCGGCAACACGCTGACATTCATCTATGGCTCCAACTACCTGGCCGGCTCGTACGGCCTGTATGCAGCTTCGGCGCTGGCCGGCAACATGGTCATCCGGTCGCTGTTTGGCGGTACGTTGCCGTTGGCGGGCTCTGCCATGTACAAGGCAATGACGCCACAATGGGCGGGCACATTCCTGGGTCTGCTGGAGGTGATGCTGATCCCGATCCCGATTGTGTTCTTGCGGTACGGCAAGAAGATCCGCGCGCGCAGCCGAGTGATCCGGCAGATGCGGGCGGACATGGAGCGCAACGAGGCCAAGCGGGCTAAGCAGGCGCGAATTATTGCGCGGCAAAAGGCCAAGAAGGAGGAGCGCGAGGCGGCGGCGGCTGCCCGTGCGAACGGCAGTGGAGTCGTCGAGAGCATCGACATTGACGATGTTGAGAGTGTCGACATTGAGCGGACGGCTGACATTGACCACGCCCACGAGAAGGAGAAGCGCTCGTCCAATGAGCCGACCGCAGCAGCCGTGCCCTCCAAGGAGGAGTAGAGGGGCACTGTTGTAGGTTAGCCACTGTCCCCAAGCAGCCTCGTCAAAATATCTTTGCCTACCACTAGCAGCGAAAATTGCAAAAGGGGGAAGCCAAGAGGAGAAGATTGATATAAAAATTTGGTAGATGTGGTATTATTTGTCGGATTTTATCTGCGTTCGGCGTTTGGTATGGGCGGGCTGCATATTAGAAACACTTCCAGCACTTTGCTTTGTTATTTCCTTTTGTTTTCGTTGGTTTTGACGTGTCGAAAAGAGAGTTGGAGATGGTATCGATACATACTAATAGTAGTAGTGGAAGCCAAACCATATGAAAATGTTCAGGGGCTAGGATAGTGAGCGGAGACGTGTGGTGATACATGCCTTCTTCAACCCAACGGGGAAGGAGCAACCCTGGCTCTAAGATCCGTCTGCTCCAGACGACAACATGTTCAATATATATAAGCAGGAGGCGTTATATACGTCACAGGAAGGTGCATTTGACCACAGCTTGAGTGCACCCATGTCAAAAGTCTTTTTCATAATGCTCGTGTCTCATTCCTACAAAACACGGCTGTCTAAATGCTGGCTGGATATACATATATGCACATGTGGGTATTGGTAGGTGTCGTCCCTTTCTTTTCATTCGTTCTTTCACCGTCTCGTCACCTCTTCTTTTTACCCTTACTGCCTTTCCCCTTCGGTTCTGGTGCTGGATGCTCAGTCCGCAGATGTTTGTGAAGCTTCGTGTTGGAATCGAACGTCTCGTCGCAGATCTGGCAGATTACCTATCATGATCAGTCAGTACAAATTGGCTTTTGCCAAACGAAGAATCACCATGGGTTCAACTCACAGCTCCCTCTTCTTGTTGAGCTGCCCAACGGGCGGCCTTCTTCTCCCGCTTCGCTTTGGCCTTGCCGATCTTGGGCTTTGCTGGAGCTGGCGCCTCGGCCAGTTTGTCCTTGATGCCGAGGCCATCCACCTTGGCCGCAACGTCGTCGTCACTTTTATCACCGACATGGCCGCCGGCAGCCTTGCCCTGGAATCGTTTTTCGACAACCTCTCTAGGCGCATATTCGTCATTCTCTTCAGACGACTCGTCTTCTTCTTCTTCTTCATCCACGGAAACGTCGGCGCTCGTCGCCATCGAGGTCGGCTCCGGCTGGGCCTTTTCTCTCACATCATCATCGCTGGTGTCCTCGTCGTCATCGGTGACCGGCTCATCCTCCACCGGTGCTTGCTCAGGCTTCGGTGTCTCCTCCACGACAAGATTCAAGTCACGATTGTCCTTCTTCATTTGCCGGCGCAGCTGGTGCACAGCCTTGGCATGCTTCTTGCTCTTCTCGTGTGCCTCAAACTGCTTCTCGCTCTTGAACGTCTTGTCGCACACTACACATTCGATCTCGTGCTGCACCTCGTCGGACTCGGCGTCGCTCGAGAACTCGCCGCTCAGGCCATTCGTCCCGTTGGCTGCATCGTCTAGCAGCGGCTCGCCGTCGTCTCCTAGGCCCCGCGCCCAAAGCGGTTTCGCATCGTCCTGGTTGGCCGCGGCGGCAGCGCGGCGCTCGAGGTTGGCAGCACGCTGGCGGGCCGCCTGTGCGTTCGCCGAGTCACGCAAGATCTTTTGGCGCTCGGCCTCGGATTGTGTGTTGGCCACATAGCGGGGATCGCGCTTGCGCACAAAGGCAACGAGCGAGCGTACAGCGTCGTTGAACTCGCGGGCAGCAAGGTCGCGGGCCTTCTTGTTCTCCTTCTCCATGAGGCGGCGGATGGTACGATCGGGCGCATCAGAGAGCCGGTACTTGTCTTTCCAGCTAAACGACTTGATCGTAGCGAAGTTGGACCAGTCACGGTAAAAGCGCTTGCCGACGGCGTCGTAGTCGTCGTTGGCTGAGCCAAAGGGGGCATACTGTGGCGGCTGGCCGGCGCCGTTGCCGTCCCAGGTAAAGGCAGCCTCTTCCTCAAGGCCCAACTGTGCAAAGGTCGCCTCGAGAATGCCAAAGAAGCCCGACGGCGAGTCGTTGAAAGGGACGCTCGAGTTGAAGCGCCCCATAAGCGTGTACAAGTCTTCGGTCGGGGTCAGGCGCACGTTGTTGTAGAAGCGCGGGCCGGCGTCCGCAGCATCGTCCGCATCGTCTGTCCCACTGTCGCCCCGTAGGATGGCATCGCGATGTGAGTCGAACCAGGCGCGTTCCTGGGGATCAGAAAGGACCTCATAGGCGGTCTGGACTTCGGCGAACCTGCGAGTTGCGTTGGCGGTGTCGTCAATGTTGCGGTCGGGGTGCAGCTCGAGGGCCTTGCGACGGTATGCTTTCTTGATTCTATATCATGTCAGCACGAGATCTCGGACACCGCCCGAAACACTCCCAAAGAACGGGGCTTGTTCCACGTCCAATATCACCACTTACTCGTCGTCAGTGGCTGTCCGCTCGACGCTTAGCAGTTCATAATAACAGGTCTTTTGCGTCACCGAGGCCGACGGTGCTCCGGCGCCGCGACTGGACGACTGCTCCGCTCCCATGGCTTCTGTATACGGAAGCACCCTGTATGATGCTGGCCGTGAGTAGGTGTGGGTTGGAGCGCAGGGCTGCGAGGTCGCGTGTCGTTCAGAGGGGTCGTTTTCAGGCACGCTAGACTTTTTTCACTAGTGCATCTTGCAGTGCCAGAGTGCTTAGATAACCCTCAAAGCCTTATCCCGCGTTACCATTTAGATGCACCATCAGTAGTGCGGGCACCAGGGATGGCCTTCAAGAGCACGATCTACAAGTGTTTAATTTACGAGTTACAGTTCTTCTCAAATTAAGTATATAGTCTTCACAAAATCATTTTAGAAAATAAAGGTCTAATTATACTTCATGCCCCGTAACAATTGTTTATTTTCCGATCCAGCAATCTTTCTAGTGGTGTTGTGCGTCCAGCAGAAAGGAACCAAGAGGCACACCAAGGTCCCCAACATGGCACTATTTCCAGCGCTACAAGACGCTATAAGACGCTATAATATAGTCGTACAATGAACGCTATTATTCCAGCCAGTGGCCTGCCGGACATACGCCATGTGGCAGCGGAAAATGTATGTTAGTTTATGGATGACAAGAAAATTGTTAAATTTGTCGATGGTTCTGTAAGCCCCGTGTCTTTGTAGCATTGTTTTTACCGCTTTAGCACGAGCAAAGCACGTATTCTTCTTATAAACGTGCTCAATGTGGCCCCCAAGATTTGCGCAACTGCGTTCTTTGTGCTCCGCTAGAGTCCACCACTAACACTCACTGGAATGACGTTGTTGGCACAGCGGGACGCTCCCAACGAGGACTAGGCTTAGCAGAGTTTTTTGTCCCATTCAGGGTCTTCCGTCGTCCCCCAGCGGCCCTCCTATTTGGGCCTAGAGCCTTTACTGGGCCTGGCCGCTCTCGGCAACCACCAGCCCAGGCCTGGCCCAGGCTTCATTTTACCTGGTGACCGACACCTTTTTTAGGGCAAGTTAGAAAGGAAGTGGTCGCCTGACCAGCCCTCAGGGTGCGCCTTCTAGAAGGTGCATGACGCGCTTGCCTCATTAACGACTTTTGGACTTTTTGCTACACACCGCCGCCACTACAAAAATACGAAAATATATTCTCGCCACCTCCTCCACATATTATTTTCTTTTTCTGCTCTTTTGCCCCATGATCGCATCGCCAGGAACCAGGCACCACGACCAGGATATATATCACCTACTGCTACGCCGGCACTACTCTGTGTCTTGGCTTCGCTTTCACTCGTCCATCTACTCCATCCTTCCGCGTTTAGCTTTTTATTTTATTCCTTCCCCACTTTGCCATCCATATATTATCACGAACCACAGCTCACCAACGACAGTCGCGAATTCAGTGCCCTCAGCCTACCGATGTCAACCGGGTTCACGGTACACAGACTACTGTCTGACGACTGATACCCGCCCACCAAGACTACGACTTACGTACAACCACGACAGGTACCGCCATGGTCGTACAGCGCCTACGAGACAACAGCAACCCGCAAACCTCGACATAACTATTGACCTGCACGACCTGTTCATCGCTCTGTACTCCCCCAACCAGGGACGGCATGAAGTTTGCGCGCGAGTTCAAGGCAGCACTCCAGAGCGGGGATTACCCCGAGGAGTGGTGCAAGGCCGCCATTCCCTATCCAACCCTCAAGAAATGCCTGAACAAGATCCGCGCCGAGTTCCAGGCCATGGGCCTCGACGCCGACACGCTGCGCCAGCTGCTAGCTGCTCAGGCTGTGTCCACACGTGGTGACCAGATTCCACTTGCTAAGTACAAGTTTGATGGTAAGCCACTTCTGCCCTGGAGGTTTTGCAGCCCAGTACTAACATCCCCAGTGAGCGACTCTGCTGTTCAAACACACTTCACCATCTTCGTCGACCTCGAAGACGGCGTCGTTGTGGACGCCTCACTTTCGCCCGCGTCCAAGGCTTTTCTTGAAAAACAGGCCGATATTCGGCGCAGCTCGGTGGCTGATGACCAACTTACCGGCGAATCCAGCCTAGATGGTGGCTCGCCCATGCCTGACGCCATTGTCGACGAATCGGACGACGAGAGCGGCCCGTCGTCAAGCCTCTCATCCCCGCCCGGTGAGCGCGTTGGCTCTAGTGGCACAGGTGGTGCCCGCCAAAAGAGCTTCCAACGCGTCGAAGTGTCCCTGACAGCCGACAGCGAGTTCTTTGGTCTCATCTACCGCGACATGGCTCAGCTCGAGCGCATTGGGCAAGCTGAGCAGGCTGCCATCACGGCCGAAGTCGTGGCGCTGGGTCAGGAAGTGTCGGCCGTGGCAAGACCGGAAAGGAAGAAGCGGACGTGGTTTGGGAGCTCATCGGCAAAGGCCAGTGCAAACCAGACGACCACCGCCGTCGCTCATCACAAATACGCCAGCGACCTGACTCTCTGGCGCGAGCTGTTGGAGCTGTACCTCGACGCCCAGGTCTTCTTTTCCACACGCGAACGCGACCACGGCAAGGCCCGCACATCTGCTCAGGCGTCGCGGCAGCTCGACTGGTTCCAGGAGCAGGTGAAGAGCCGCGGGCTGCTGCAGCACTTCCAGCTGGCCGCGAGTCTCGCCACCTACCAGCACTTCTTGATGCTAAACAAACGGCTCTACCTCAACCTGCGGTTCCGCGAGCTCAACCAGACTGCCCAGTCCAAAATATTGAAAAGTAGGTACCTATGTTTTTGTCCCGTTCATGCCATTCAAGATCACCATTCTAACACGCACAGAATTCGACAAGTGGACAGCCCTGGACGTATCGCGGACGTTCCCCGACGCCACTCGCCACCACCATGATATGCTCGTCGATAGCTTAGCCCGCGACGTCTGCGCCCGCATTGCCGAAGACGTCGTCGCCGTCGTGCCCCGCCTCGAAGATTACACCTGTCCGGTCTGTCTCAGCATTGCCTGGATGCCTGTGCGCCTACTTTGTCGCCATGTGTTTTGTGTCCGCTGCGTCATCAAGATGCAGCGTGAAGAACAAAAGTTTTGTCCCTTGTGCCGCGGTGAGGTCGTCATGCAGGCCGATCTCGACAACCTGGATGCCGATCTCCATAGGTTCTTGAAGCTCTACTTTCGGCAGGAGGTCAAGGAGAAGCAACAGGCCAACGAGATTGAGCGTGGACAAGAACTGTTCGGCGAAGGGTACAAACCAACGTCCTGCATCTTGATGTAAAACGGCATGACTGGTTCCTTATGCGTACACGCATTATTGTCTCTATTTTTATATCTTTCCCCCTCTTTTTACTTTTTTTTTTTTCTGTTTCTAAGGATACCAGTTTTATACCCCATCTTTTGGCAGCATGTATTCATCCATACTCAATTTTAATTTCTTTACTATTTCAAAGTCTTTGGCCTGGATATGTAACCTTTGATATGTAACAAGAATAGATGATGTGCATACATAAATAAACACAGTAATTAACTAACCAAACATGGTATTAGTTTCAATTCGTAATTTACAATTTTTTAAAATTAAATAATTGAAAAGGAATGAAGGAAAAAAAAGTCCCATGAATATGTATGTAGATAAATTGTAACAGTAGTCGTTGAAACAAAGAATGCTATGAAATCTACGACTCGATTACAACACACGTAGAGCCGACTTATGTTGTGTTGTAACTGTGGGGCAGCGGGATCTCAAATTGCTCGGCGATCGCTGGCGCGAGCTTCTTGGGCGCCAATATCAAATGGACCGGTTTTAAGACTTGATTCGCTATTTTTGTTCCAGCAAAACCACGCCATTTCGGCATTCAAATGGCTCGCTCTCCATTCTTACGACTAACATACCCTTGGAATTCGACTCTTGCAATGTTCGCGAGCAGTGTCCTCCGCCAGGCGAGGTCGACGCCTCGAACACCGTCGTTACTCGGCTTCGGTGTAGGCCTGCCAGGCGCTCCAAGGAACTTTGCGACTACGATAGCCCGGCGCGCATCGGATCGGTATGCAGCTTTCGACAGCGGCTTCAACCCGGACGACTTGCAGGCTGCGCGCCAGTGGCGGCAGGCGCTCACCCAAGATGCTCTGCCCCAAGGCAACACAACCTTCTCACGGTCCAGTGGGCCCGGTGGACAGCACGTCAACAAGACCGAGACCAAGGCCACGACCGTCTGGCCCATATATGAGCTGCAGAGCTTTCTGCCGACACTGTTGCGTGATCGGCTGCGCACGTCGCGGTATTACACCAAGGCCACCGACAGCCTGACAATTCAGGCCCAGACACAGCGTTCGCGCACGGCCAATGCCGGGGCCAACCGCGAGAAGCTGTTTGACGAGCTGGTGGCACTGTACGAGGCGACAGTGCCAGGCGAGACGCAACCAGAGACGGCGACCAAGTACAAGGCAGTGTGAGTTGATAATCCGTTGACGATTTAAGCCATATGTTGGACTGGTCGGCTAACACACACGCGGCAATGCAGAGAGAAAGCATTCCACGCAGCAAGGATCAAAGAGAAGAAGAAGCAGAGCAGCAAGAAGCAGTTTCGACGTGGCGGCAGCTTCGAGTGAGTGGTCAGACCGTGCAAGGCGTGAGTCTGAATCGGAGTCAATTGCGAGCGACGCGACTGAGGCCTGTCGTTGCTGTCTCCCACCAATGCTGTGACTGGCCATGAAACTGGCCGGCAAGAGCATGCCGGTGATTGGCTCTGGTTTCGTCAGCTCTGCAGCATGTATGGTTTGAACTGCATTCAGATAAAGGTGCCAAAGGTCCAGGGCTCGACCCCATCTTCTGTGGGTTTATCATCCTAGGCGCCGTGGCAGCTGCTTGTCCTGACTTCGTTAGTTCGGCTCGGCAGCCCAAGTCGGGGACCTGCTGATAAATGATTCCAGAGGAAGTCATACAAATGGCCGCAAAATGCCGTTGCATGTTACATGGGGCGATATCACAGAGCGCTGGGTGCATACGAGACTGAAGAGGGGGAAAGAGCAGCGGAATGCTTACAGTGGCTGTCAAAGTCTGGCCCGTTGCGCCGTCCGGCGCCCGTGAGGAAAAGTGGTGCCCCGCACTCAGCTTGCGCTGTAAGAAGGAAAGAGACCTGGACCGTTGGCGCTCCGAGCCCCCTGGGTCGCGCCCAACCGGTCTTTCTTCTCCTGTAAATTGGGGAGGCAACTGCCACAACAAAAAAAACTGGGGCCCCACTAGTCCCATCCCCTCCTTCCGCCATTCTGATATGCTGACATTCTCACTCGATTATGAACGACCCTTCTTTTGTTTCCTCCACGGCGGCATATCATCTAGCGACGACCCCCTTCTCAACACTTCCAGAGAACGTCTCCCCAGCATTGTTTCCTCAGCACAAGATACCTGCAAACCGTCTTTGTTGACGCCCGAGCAGGTTCCTGCACACTCCGTGCCTGCGACAGCAAACCCCACAAGCGGCCCAAGACACTCAGCAAGTCGATCTTGACCTTTTTTGACCTTTTTCGACCTCCTTCGACGTTTTTTTTGTCCTGACAATCCCGACCGGCATCGGCCGCTCTACGGCTCTTCTTGCCGGCGATACGGTTCATACCGACCTCCCGCGGCCTTCTGTTGCCCTGTATTCGTCACCTCTCTCTCGTTATCTCTACTACATCCATCCTTACCGCCTCTCTTCATACATAATATGGCTGCCAAGCCCCCTCCGCCGCAGGTGCAGCCGTGCCGCTACAAAGTCGGCAAGACGCTCGGCGCCGGCTCGTACTCGGTCGTGAAAGAGTGTGTGCACATCGACACGGGGCGGTGTTATGCCGCCAAGGTGATCAACAAACGACTGATGGCTGGACGAGAACATATGGTAAGTCAGCATGGGCGTGAAGATGATGCCGTCCATTCTTGGAATGCTTGACCTGGTTGTGAAGTCCCGTTTTCTATGCACCACGATTGCTAATATGCACTTTTCACTTCCCCCTCTTGTAGATCCGCAATGAAATTGCCGTCCTGAAAAAGGTGTCTATGGGACACAAAAACATTCTGACACTGGTTGACTACTTCGAGACCATGAACAATCTGTATCTCGTCACCGACCTTGCACTTGGTGGTGAGCTCTTCGACCGTATCTGCCGCAAGGGCTCATACTACGAGTCAGACGCTGCCGACCTCATCCGGGCCACACTTTCCGCCGTCGCCTACCTCCACGACCACGGCATCGTCCACCGCGATCTTAAGCCAGAGAACCTGCTGTTCCGCACCCCGGAAGACAACGCCGACCTGCTGATCGCCGACTTTGGCCTCTCCCGTATCATGGACGAGGAGCAGTTCCACGTCCTCACCACGACGTGCGGCACTCCGGGCTACATGGCACCCGAGATCTTCAAGAAGATTGGCCACGGCAAGCCTGTCGACATCTGGGCGCTGGGCGTCATCACTTACTTCTTGCTCTGCGGTTACACGCCGTTTGACCGCGACAGCGATTTTGAGGAGATGCAGGCCATATTGCAAGCCGACTACTCCTTCACACCCGTTGACTACTGGCGTGGCGTCTCAGACGCTGCTAAAGACTTTATCCGCCGTTGTCTCACTATCGACGCCTCACAACGCATGACCGCCCACGAGGCTCTGCAGCATCCGTTCCTGGCGGGCTACGACCGCCGCAACGCCGGAGCCCCAGGTGTCGCCGGCCCGACCGACGAGACCAACTTGCTGCCGACCGTCAAGAAGAACTTCAACGCGCGGCGCACGCTGCACGCGGCCATCGACACGGTGCGCGCAATCAACAAGCTGCGGGAGGGTGGGCTTCAAGGGCGCATGGATGGTGCGCGGTCGCGAGAACCGGCCCGGAACAACAATGGCGGCAACGGATCCAGCGTGAAAACAAACCGCGCACCTGCACCGCAGGGCGCACCACCAACGAATGGGGGCGCTTCCCCAGGTGCCGTCCCAGCAATGTACAAGGACGACTCTGGGTATGGCACGCAAGTTGAAAAAGACGGTGTGGACCGGCTTAACCACGGCGGCAACGACGTTAGTATGAGCGATGCGCCGGCACTCAGCTCCGTGCCCGTGGCGCTGCGGCCGGGCATGGATGTGAACAAGGTCGTCGAGACAACGAAAGGCCTATGGACGGGCGTCGGCAGCCGAGGGTAGGCTCCAGGACAAGTCTTGTCTGGATACGCATCGCTCATGGTCCTTTTTTTTTCTTTTTCTTTTTTCTTATTTATTTACTATGATGTTGTCAGCAACCGGCGAGTTTTTCTTTTCTGGCTTCTTGTTTACAATATGGACTGGCTCTATAGCTTTTGATGTATTGGCTTTGTATCAAGCTCTATTCCCCGCGTCATTGTGGCTTCGTTCTCGTCTTCCTTCTTCTCGTCTTGTCATGCTCAATGCCACTTGGCATAGCCTTGCCCGAATCATCTTCATTTATCTCAGACGGCAACGATTTCCAGATACACGCAGCAGTGAATGCTTTTATTCCGCATCAAACCTTCTTCACTTATCGGTGACGTAGGACCGCTCGGCATTCGATGCACCTCCCAAAGGCTGTGCCTCGCATTCAAGGGATGCAGACAAGCATCGACTCTCCACATGCACGTTATTACTCTCACCACTGCAGGCGACGAGTGCGGGAGTGTCCGCCCATCTTTCTTGTTAGCTTTTGCCCTCGGCTTCTGATTCAACCTGCATGACCCTTTGCATGGTGGCACGGGAATATGTTAGCGCTGTCCGTCCGAGGTTTGGCTTTGCCCTGGCATAAACCTTAATTCGGCTTCCTCTCTTCCCATTATTTTTCGTGTTCTTTCGGCGTCCGAGTGACACGATAGCGTACGACGTTTTCTGTCCTCTCATCTCTTTTGACTATCGATGATTGGCTTGTGGAGGTCGTGTGCACACGCGTATATTTGTCTTCTCTTGTACCCCTTTTTCCCTTTTTCACGATAACCCTTATTCGCGAAATTGAATGCGGCAAATTATCCTTGAAAGGCCTCAAGACAAGGACCCCTGTTCGACACGCGTGATAGATTCCCACGAAAGGCATTCCTTGTCGACTCTGACTCGTGGTCGACATAACTAGTTTTTCTTTCAGTTTTTGTTTCTTTTACTTCCCCTGATTATTCTGTACGGAGTATTACTGTACCAATTTCCCCCTTGTCAGTTGGTTCATTGAGCTTCAACACGGACCCCTGGATTGGGTCTAGCCTTGTCTCTCTTGCGTGGCCACCCGTCTCAAGGCGACCCACGATACTCCAACTGCCCCGGAATTTAAGATTGCTGCCCCTCTCTTGGAACGAGACACTTCGAAATTTGACAGTCAGAGACGTGAGAGACGGGAGGCCTGTCGAGGGGAGAGGCGTGAACTTTTTCGTATTCCGTATTGATTCCGCAAACTCGGATGTTAGGGAACAGCTACGAGGTACATTGAGATCCTCCGTTTGCAAATGGTAACGGTGTGAGATCCAGTGGGATGAGCTGCAATGGCCTGTTTCCCTAATGGACTTAACATCAACCAGACGCTCGTCTTCGGTCGACAACTCCATCTCTGCGGTGATAAGCCAAACCGATGGTAAAGGAACTTTAAACGCCAAACGACCGGTGATACGGAGATATATTTTACTTTCCGTTTTTGTAATTATTTAATTGCGGGTTTGACGACAGCTGTCAATCCACACGACGTTATGGTGACTGGCGATGTTCGGCTGTAATCTCCGTACTCAGCACGGAAGTACGGAGTAGAGAGTCGAGAAACAGTGCTGTTTTTATTTTTTTATTTTATTTTATTTTTATTATTTTATTTTTATTTTTATTTTTATTTTTATTTTTATTTTTATTTTTATTTTTATTTTTATTTTTATTTTTATTTTTATTTTTATTTTTATTTTATTTTTATTTTTATTTTTATTTTATTTTATTTTATATATATTTTCCTACGACATATGTTGCAGGAACCAAGGGACACCCACGATCCCGCTGTCTTTCCGTATATCCAGTCCATACTGTCCACGAGGGGCACGCGGTCGGCTTTCTAGTTGAATGAACTGCACCTGTCTCAGGTGCTTCGCGTTTCCTCTGGAATGGGCAACGCCACGAACAAAGAAAACGCTGATCGAGAAAAGTAAGGGCAAAAGAACAAAACTGGCGCAATCCTCAGTCGCGTCACGCGCGAGGTTGAATCTCAATCAAAAGAACCAGTAGCTTGCTTGGGCCCGTCGTCGCTATTTGGTACGAAAAGTAAGGCTTACTCAAAGCATGCAGATGAGATGACTGACAACCGTTCATCTTTCTCGGCTCTCGTACGATCTCACGATCAATTTTGCGACGTTTTTCTCATTCAACACAACAATCTTATTCCTATGCAAGGGAAATGCTGTGTCCGAGACTGTCCTCCCGGAACACTCGGCCACCTCGGCAGACGTGGGGGGCTATTTTCTTGCTTGCCAAAACGCCGTCATTTGCTGCCACAAAAACTTTGAGCAGGACCTGTGACCTGGCCCTACGTGGATGCCGGACGCCGATTCGCAGTGAGCATCGAACCGTGGCCCAAAATATGCATGCTTTGTTCTGCAGTAGGGTCATGCAGATGCACATGTGATGGCCAACCGTGTTGCTTTTTGGTCGTGGCTTCTTCTGTTTCTTACCGTCTTCGTATCCGTCAATGCCCATTAAATCATCCATTACTATGATCATCTTTGCAACGGGAGCGCTTAGAACTTCATAATCCGGGGTGGTTCTTGCCATGCGCGTTTGGTTCGTTTTTGCAGCCCGTCGAAACAAAAATTGGGCTTCGTTTCTTCTTCCTCTGGAAAGAAAAACAAAGAGCGAATATTTGGCTGGCCTCGGAAGACTCGGATTTGGGAAACTAGACGGCTGACCGTTCCAAGGCCAACTGCAAGCAATAAAAAGTAAAGCAAGTGGCCTGCAGGTCTGGTAAGCACGGAGATCCCTGCAAGACGCAAAAAAAGGGAAAGGATCCAAAAAATCCACAAAGAAATCAAAACGGTGGCCCAAATAGGATAAACGCTTCGCCAATGGTGTGTAGACACGCGACAGCACTTCTCACCCTGTAATAAAGGACCTGTGGAACAAGATGCAACTCTGCACAGGGGTGTCGGTTCCCAAATCAAATTAGAAAATGGCCAGTATCTTTCCATGTAGTAAACGGAGCAAATTGGCCGTGTAATGGCGATTTGCCGTTGACGACTGCTGAGTATCGCTTCGCGACCGTGTTGCGTTCTTTTCCGAGGCTGGTAGCAGAGAGAGATGAAAGTTGGAACGGCGTCAACGACGTATGTGGCTTGCTTTGAGACGTTCGAAAGCGCTGCGCTACCGTGGCAGCCCTTACAGTAGCAAGGAGCGCTAAGCGCCGTTCAGCTCGACCTCTTCCTGTCTAAGACTGGAAGATGTGATGGTCAGTCCTCCTGCGATGGTCGAGAGAGCGAGTTGGTGAACCCGAGCGGTAGGCATGGCGGGCCATCACAGTCCTGACATTTCCCAAGGATCCAAAGGACGCCAGCAAAACAATCAAAACTAAAAATAATAAAACTGGAAAGCCAAAATCCTTCGAGATATTAATATCTGGCTGCCAGTCCAGTCCAGCCGCCAAATCTGCCATCACAAGAACCTGGATCACACGCCGGCAGTTAGCACTTAGTAGCGTCAAAAAGGTTGATGCTCCAAAAAAGCGCAAAACAAAAGTGTGCAGGACGCCGGAAGATGACATCGTTGATTTCATCCGTCGCTCCAGAAGGCTGGCTGCTTGTCTGGCAAGTGGTCCTCGTCGTCGTGGAGGAGACCAGCAGAGGCTAATGCAGCCGTCGATGCTTATCCCAAACCGTTCATCATCCTGTATCTTTTCTTAGAACTTGGCGCCCCTTGTTGAGCCTATTCTTTGAGGTGCCGTAGAGCGATGGATAGGCAACCATTATAAAGGGCTTCCTTGCATGAGCAGGGGCTAACCTCAAGGGCTCGTGGGCTGACCGGATTGGCTGGTAAAGCGACGATGGAACAAAGACAAACTTTGTCGATGAAGAAGACAAGCGACAGATGCAGACCGACTTTTCTGGGCCCGCATGCCATCTGAATGACTATTTTTGGCCCATTTCGGAGGCAGGACCCAGCCGAACAGTCCGGGTGCCGAGTTTGAAGCTCTGTGTCGATATCAATGATGAAAAGTAAGAATGCAGTTGACGCTGGTCGACAGTAGGAGCGGTAAAGAAAAATGTCTCAAACAATGTTCCAGTCCGCTGGTCCCTTGCTCCTTCCTTTCCAACGCCGTACGACTCTGGCGTAGTTGCCGTGTTGGTACGCCGTAATTACGTACCGCGCTGTACGGTCGTTCTCTCCTTCGGTTGCACACTCCCGCTGTCAATTGACAATAGTTCTCTACTGTCCGTTTCTAGGATGTCCAAGAGCTAGAATTAAACCCCAATTCCATAAATAAAGAGGGGCAAAAATTGTGGCTTGCAAGGCCCTTGCAATAAAACGGTCGCTTACGATTTCAGTGCTTTGTAGACCCCGGTTCCCCCAGGCGCTACTAAAAAAAACCCTGCCCACGAACAAACGTGAGAGATTGCCCATTTGGGGGGGGAGGGGGAGACGGGAGGTTCTGTGCAAAGGACTCAATGTGGCGGCCCTCTTTCTTGCTTCCCTTGGAGATTTGGGCTTGGCAGAAGAGGGCACACCCTGGTCATACCAGCCACAGCTTAAAGAGTTTAAAATTGCAGTCGCAGGCAGCCCCCTCCAGCTCGGGGCAGGCACGGATCATCGCTGTCGCAGGCGAGAAAACAACAGCGAACGAGAGACGTTGGACGGAAGTAATTCCGGACAACTTTCGCAAGAAAGGAGCAATGTCAGAAAGGTAACACGCCGTTTCCAGCTTCCCGTTCCCACTAACGTCGGCAAACTTTTGTAGTGGCGAGGCGACAAAACGCAAGGCCGCACCCATGCGGCCGTCTCATTTCGCTCTTCTTTTCGAGTCTACCGAGAAAATGATTGGATCAAATGATGGCTTTTCGCTTCGAGGACCTACTACCTTTATGTGAGACGACAACGAGCCGGCCATGGCCACTCCTTCTGTAACCCTAGTTGTGAGTCCTTTGTAGGAATACTGTAAGGAAAAGAACTGTGTCTGCGACAATGGTACGCTACAAATTTGTTGGCACGGGACAATTGGGAGAACTCATCGCAGTATTTGCCTCTCGCTAATTTTTTTTTCTCCTCTATTTTTCAACGCCACTCGGCTTCCCGGTAGGGCCCGTTGGACAAAGCGCCAGGCTATTGGCCAGAACCACACACTACATAAAATACGGCAAACCAGTTGTATGTTTCCTTGCCTCTCAGCCACTCTAGCAGGGCAAGATCGTCCTGTCATTTTTGGGGCAATTTGCAGCGCTCGATGGTCGATCGCGAAAACGACAATCATTGCTCTGTTTTGCCAAGACCCACAAAGTACGACGTACGGAGTATTTCGTACGCACGACAATCACTTTGTGCTCGCACGACGAATTGCCTCTTTTTGACTTTTTTCGACTTTGTCAACTGTTGGTCGTTCCCGCAATTTCAGTATTGCTTTTGCTTCCAGCGAACCCCGGCCTGTCAAGTACATGGGCAAAAGTGGACGAGGCCGAGGGCTATTTTAGCAGTACATAACGACTGTTAAAAAAAAGTTTCCGCCTCGGCTTTGACGAGAAAAAAAGCCGAAAAGAAAAGAAAAGAAAGGAAACAGGCGCTTGGAAAGTTTTCGTGTGGAGTAGCAAAGCTACTTGCCGTCCTTCGTGCGGGTCTGATAATCGGCCAGGAAACGGTGGGGCGTCCTTAATTGGGAGCCTTGTTGGAAACGGCCAATGCCTAATCTTCGCGTTATGCAAGGGTGCCGTAGGGCAGTTCGAAACGGTACGAAGCAAGATACCTTTCTGATGTGCAAAATACTTGTCCGCCGTTTTGCTCTTTCCTGTTGCTAACCCACTTAGTAATTAACTCGCAAGTGTCGACACTGGCGACCAGCCACCACCAATGTGCCCGATATATTGGCTCTGAATGTATGTTGTACTCGAGTTTCCTCTCGCTACTGAGCTCTGCATTATTGCATGCAACAGCGAGGGCGCCATCTCCATGTGGTGGTTGCGATCGATGCAGATTATTAGCTGATGGCGCCAATAGCGTGCACCCTTGAAGCAACCACTGCACGATTCAAAATCATTTGAGTCAGTTGGTGGCGGTGCTCTAGCATCGCCCTATCCTAACTAACTTAACCTAACTAACTGAAGAAGCTTTGGCCAAACGGTTTTTCTACTCTGTGCTTCGCCTTGCTGTGCCACCTGCGAGTCACCATGATAGGATGCCCTCGATCGGACGGTGTACTATTCGCCCATGTACATATCAGTTTCGTTGTGCCGTGAGAGTGGCGCAAGGCTGCAGAGCTACTGCAGCGTTTCGTCATCTGCCCGCCCCGCCAAGTTCGCCATTACTTCGTAGGGCCCAGTCGACTGTCAGAACAAGATGAAGAGAAAAGAAGAGGGTGCGGTCGGACCTAATCATATCAGATCATGTCAAGGTGGGTGGAGCGGAGCGAATAAGCAAGATGTCAGGACATGTACAACATTCCGAGGAAAATGTGTTAGGAGAATTGAATGAACAGCAGAATGCGAGAAGCACTTTTGTTCAGACGTGCGGGTAAAATGATAAAACAGAGCCAGACAAAGAAAACGCACGATGCAGTAAAGGGCATATGCCGCAGCTCACGCATCGTCTGATCGCTGCGATCGAGAAGCGAGAAGCAACAAAGACAGGTGCAGAAACCAACGACGAGATGGGTCCGTCTGGCATACAATGTTTGATGCGTGGCACATCCTCTTGTCGCATACGTCGTAATACTCATAAAACGCTCGTGCCATCTGCCTGGTGTCTTGCATACTGTACAACGCGTCCTGCGTATGTGTTTCGTCTATTTGTTTCTGAGTAGCATCGTCTTCCGCCATTGATTCGCACAGAGAAGTTTTGTTCGTATGTCGTATTACCTGACATTGCGCTCTGGAAAGAAGAAGAGGAAGAACAGAGACAGCCGTTTTGCGTTTCCTCCATATCCCGCACGTTTGACGGGAATTGATTTGCACACACGCACGGTACATCAACCCCGGTTTCACTTTCTCGCGACGCCCATCCAGCCCAACATGATTGCCCCTGTCGAGTCCCCTGCCTTTCTGCCTGTTTCTCGTCCAGTACGACATCGTACTCAAAATATCGAGGCCGTTGTGTGTGGCTTGCTTGGTTGGTCCATTAATTGTTTCCAGTCAGCATCACCCGAGCCCCCGGTTGGACCAATCTTACGTTTTGCACTGTTTCCCGTAAGCTGACGGCGCCGTTTCGTTGTCCCCTTGTCGCCCGTTTCTCGCATTCTATTCCCTCTATCGGATTCTTGAGGCGGAGCCACAAGGCACCAGCCAAGACAAACTTTCATTTAAGCAGCACAGCCCGATTTCAGAGGGCTTTTTGGGCACCGGCAATGGACAATGGGCATCGGGCAACGGGGCAACCGTTGAAAGATGTGCCCATCACCGCCCAGACGTTTAAGCATGCCACGGAGCGATGCTCCGACGACCCAACCATCATTGGTCTTATTTCTGGATGCCAGACCAACCAGGAGAGCCCACGCCACGCTTGGAGAATACGTGACAAACGGTGGTGTGTGGCCGTGAACAGATGCGACGGAGGCGCGACAGATGAAACGCCGGTTCTTCTCATCTTGAGCCCTTCTCGTCTCCGTCACACTGCAGCGCAGCCAAAGCACCTGCAGCAGCTGCAGCAAGCCTGTAACGGCAAAAGAACGCGAACCAGAAAAGAGAGTCTCTTGGCGGATCCAGTGGCATGGAGGGATTGAGTACGTTGAGCGAAATGAGTGAAAAGACAAACTCCGGGCAGAGACAATGCCTGGCTGAGACGGAAAGGCCCCAGCGCCCGCACAGTTCGGCGGAGGAAGAGCACATATTAAGACGACACAGGAAGGCGCAACATCGTGACCAAACACGCCTTGGAATCAGTGCTTTTCGTTTTGTGCCTTGTCCAGCATTTTGTTTCTATTGTGGAAATGGTGCCCACCCATTCCTCCCCCCTGGTTGGTCCCTGCCTGATACGCGGGCCATGTCGACTTTCCCTGATCGCACTACTAGTGTCCATTTCGGTGCAGGCGTCGTTCTGGCTCTTTCCCTCTGAAATCAGAGCTGGTCTCACGCCAGTACAGGCCGTTTGGAGTAAAGCCAGATTCCCAATGACAACTATCGATAGGGGCGGTCCTCCACTAAAAGGAAATTTCAGGCCCGCCTGACCTTGTTTCCCAGATGTTCTCTAGCTTGGCTGCCGTCATACGCCCGCTCTTTGCGTCTCGCGCCCGCGCTGGCGCTAGCCATACAAAATACTCCTTAATACTATGCGCGTTCTTCGGGAATGTCGAATTCCCCGAAATCCCTGATGCTGCGCTCGTGGACTATTTTCTGTTCTTTTACGCCTTGTCGACAGTAATTAATTACTATGCAATTGCAACGTTTGCTACCAGCATTGGCATCGTTTTGCGCTCGATATTTAGCGGTCTGCAGTGGCCTATCTCCCTGATTGTGAGGTCGTGTGTCGCTCGCGTGGGCTCTTGTGTGCTCGCGTGGCCGTACCTTCCTCCACGGATGCAGAATAAAGAAGGCAGGAAGTCGTTCCCACCTCCCTCAATCGAGACGCCGCTGTCTCTCCAGCCAACAATTGCAATATACTCCGTCCTTCCTCACGTTGTGCTTCCGTCCACGGTCGCTGCCACTGTTTTTGTTCTTTCTTTCCACTGTCGCGGTTTCCTCAATTTTCACTAAACGTGCGATTGACGTAAGCGCCAATGCGTCCCGAGCACCCAGTCAAATCCCAGACCTTCCATCCCGCACCTACTAGCGTCCCTGCATTCTGAGTACTAGCGTCGTTTTTGTCGGTCTCGCTCCTTGGCGGCTCCGTTTTCTCACTCCGTTTCGCTCATCCCGTTGTCCATGCCCTCTCTCTACCCAAAGGATTTCGTCCGAGGCCTCGGTGCGCCATATGACCACTACAGCCTCTTCCAAGCTTCCAAAGAGCCCCGCTGCCACCGTCCCGCTCGCGCCGTTGGGTGTTTTACTTCGAGGTGATAGGGGCTAGCAAACCTCTGCAATTAGGTTTTTTTGTCTTTCCCAGTCGCTCCTGCCTACGGTTCGTCCGTCGCTTTCGCTCTTTCCTCGCTGCGCCGTCCCACCGTTTTCTTTCGTCTCGGACGCCGCCCACTCCCTTGACCCCAAAATCCTCATATTCCCTTGTCCTCGCTCTTCGCCCAGAAATACACCATTCCTGGTCCCCTTTTTCTTTCTTTTCCCTTTCTTATCCCCCTCTGCCTCCCATCCTTCAGTTTGTTTCCTTTCTTTTTGCTTCTTGTCGCTTTCCATCCGCTCCCTACTCCGACGACGACTCCGAATAATATTCTGTCGACTAAGGACCATGGGCGTGCGCTGCTGTTGACTATCGACTTTCCTTTGATCGCGAGACCTCCCTCCCTCGCCATCATCTCCGACTCTCTTGCGACCGCCTCCTCACGACAACCCATTTCGAGTTGCTCGCTTTCTTGCCTCACCAACCGACACTTGTCTCGATTCTCCGCGGCAATATATTTGTGACCGTGTTAAGGCGAACCCATTAGGTCCGCCGAACTTTGTATTTGTCACCGTACGAGCCATCACGACCCCCGGAATATTTAACAGTCTTATTGCCGATATACTTCGACTCGACGAGCCAAACAGCGCTACGTTCCTATCTACACCGCGCCAACTCTCTCACAGCCACCGCAACCATGCAAGATTTCGGTACCGGTTTCTCGCAATCAGCGCCGAAAATGTCCTTTTTCTGGCCTGCCGCCGCGGCGCTGGCCCAATGGAACCCGATCCCCCGCAAATACCGGCCTGGTCGCAGCCGGAGAAAGCAGAAACCTCGCTTGTCTGTCTCCGCGCCGCCTTCGCGCTTTGCGTCAACAACACAGGCTGGTAGCGGCAAGGCGTCTGTCGGCAATGTTGCGTCGCTCCAGCGCTCTTTCAACCCGGCTGATGGCCTGCGTACTCTCCGCCGCCATCGGTGGAACATCTACGATATACAGCATCTGATTACGGCTGCTTTCGTCCTTTTCTCCTTCATTATTGCACCTATTCCTCTCATTGTCGACATCGGTATCGTCGCCGGCTACAGTCTGCTTGTCCTGATGCCTGCGACACGTCAGTTCTTCCTGCCCAGCTTGCCGATATGGACGTATCTGTTTTATTTCTTCTCCAGCCGGTAAGTTTTCCATTTCTATGCGGTGTGGTTTGTGGCTTGTGCCATGAGAAACGTTTTTCCTGTTGTCGTTACGCAATCTGCCGAGCAACCCGCTCAACGCCTGCAGCTTCACCTGCATTTGTGCGCGCGGGTGAAGAGTACTGGGAAAAGTGGGAGGGCAGGTTGCGGACAATTTTGATTAATTTTGGTGGCGTTTTGATCCACCTGGCACAACCCACGATGTTTCTGTATTTGTGTGAACCTTGTTTCTGACTTTTTGTTTCTTCCGTTACAGATTCATCCCTGTCGAGTATCGTCCTCACATTTGGGTGAAGGTTCTGCCGGCGCTTGAGAACGTTCTGTACGGCGCCAATTTGTCTAACATCCTGTCGGCGCACACACACCCCGTGCTCGACCTCCTGGCATGGTTCCCTTACGGCCTGGGCCACTTCGGCGCACCTGCGGTGTGCAGTGTGCTCATGTTCTTCTTCGCCGCCCCTGGCACGACGCCTATCTTTGCTCGCAACTTTGGCTACTTGGCGCTTGTTGGCGTCACCACCCAGCTCGTCTTCCCCTGCACGCCCCCTTGGTACGAGCGCCTGCACGGCCTCGAACCCGCCCACTACGGCATGCCCGGTTCTCCTGCCGGTCTGGCGCGCGTGGACCAGCTGTTGGGCGTTGACATGTATACGACGAGTTTCACCACTGCTCCTCTTCCCTTCGGTGCTTTCCCGAGCCTGCACGCTGCTGACGCCACGCTCGAGGCCCTGTTCATGAGCTACTGCTTCCCCCGCTTCCGCATTGTTTTCATTGCGTATGTTGGCTGGATTTGGTGGGCCACCATGTACCTGAATCACCACTACGCTGTTGACCTCGTTGCCGGCAGCTTGCTGGCCGCCCTTTTCTACTACATCTCGCGCGCGAGCTTCATGCCCCGCCGCCAGCCGGACAAGCGCACCCGTTGGCAGTATGAGTACGTCGAGATCGGTGAGAAGAACCGCTCTATCGTTGACGAGTATGCGTACAATTACTACGACGGCTTCGGTCTCGACTTGCTGCCGCGCCATCGTGTCGCCGGTGCCTTCGGCGACAGCGACGAGTGGACCATTGGCAGCACCTCAAGCTTCGCTTCGTCTTCTGGCGGCAGTGTCAGTGGCAGCGTGAGCGGCGGTGGCAGTCGTGATAACAGCAGCCCAGGGACCATGAGCCCGACGACACCCGAAGTCGAGTTTCACCCTGTGAGTGTGTGGGACACCACCAACGCGTCAAATACCCGCTACGCCGAGCTGAGCGAGGTCGTACCAGTTCGGTGATCCTGTCACCACAAAATCTTAATGTATAATCGAAATCCTCACATCACCACACCACTACCGCCGTTAATATAACTCTACCACCATCCCCGACTCCGATTACATTTGTCGAGCATTTCGTTTTCTTCAACTTCTTTCTTCGGCGATCTTTCTCTTTCCTCTTCCACAGCATCATGTTGCAAACACGATCACGTCGAGTTGACAGTTTTTTGCCCGAATGTTTTATTATGACGACACTCGCTTTTTTACACCATATTGGCGTTCAAACCCCCTCTGCTTTTTATTCATGGCGTTCAGACGGTGTTTCTATTCTGGCAATGGGCGGAAACAATTGGAGAGGGGTTGGGTTTGGCTTTAGACGAGAGTCATACACCAAAACAACATACCACGCAGCACACACGTGTCTGCATTGCATTCGTTTAACGGGGTTTCAGCGGCCGGCATTCGTTACATATTTTGTTCTTGTTTTCGCTTTTTGTGGGCAATTGCTTTAGCTTTCTTTGCAACATGACATCAAGGAGAAAGTACTTGTGCCTTCTCCATCGGTATCTAGTTGTCGCTGGGGTACGTTCACCGGTGACGACACTTGTCTACCGCCAGTGGATCTCAGCATGTTTCTTTTGTGATTTTACCTTTTCTTCTTCTTTTTTTCTTCTTTTTTTTTGCGTTGCATGCCATCAGCCAGTCATCGCTTTTGATATTTTATGACCAAATGGGCGCAAACGGGACAGGAGGGAAGAGGAAGAGGACTGGAGTTCCCGAGGCAACAAACACCGGAGTCAACTAATTTTTTCAGTTGTGGATGTTTGGCTTGCCACTTTTGATATTGTTCTGGAGGGAGGTGTCACTAATATTGGGTTCTGTGTCGGATGAACATGAACATCGGGGTGACGACACCATAGAGACGAAGAACAAAACAAGAGTCTTGGAATTCGAGACGTTGACGGCGGTCTATTTGTCGGTTGCTTTCGGTTTTCTCACCAACAGCTATGTCTAGAAGGAATATGGAGGCTTCAAAGGGGAGAAAGGGCTGGACTTTGCAAGAAGAACGTTGTCATTCACAGCGGTGTCAGTCGTAATGGGTGCGAGGATGGTATTTTCTTCTACGGCAGACATAGATGGCAGAAGCAACAAGCACAAACAATGAATTCCATTGATAATCTACAATACAGTTTCTCCGCGGCAGTGAATATTGTGAGGAAAACAAACATAAGCGAAGAAAAACGTAGCCAAACTTATTTAAATTAATTAAATTTGTCTTTTTCTCATACACCACTTTTTATAAAACAAATGATGACAAAAAAAAATGAAAAAAAGAAAACGATTGCGGAGGGAAAACTTGGTGGTCTCAAACAGTCCCTTGCAAAAGCTGTTGAAATGACAGACAAATAAAAAAAGCAGTAAATTTCGCGCCTTCCAGTCCCTATCCTCATCAAACAAGTGCAAGAAATGAAAGACAATCAAGTGACAGAAAATTGAAAAAAAAAAAGCCACAAAAAATTGCAAATAAAATGAGGAACCATGAACCTTAAAATCAAGTACGCCGTCGCCGCTACACCTGATTACTCCGCTAGTTTATCCGAGGAAGCGGCACCGGCGTCACCTTCTTGGGCTGCGGAGCAGAGGTGGTCAGGCCGGCAGCTGGAGTGGATACGCTGTCATCCCCAGCCTTGCTGGCCTTGCGCTCCTTTTTGTCCTTTTTGTCCTTTTCTTTCTGTTCCTTTTTCCCCTTCCTTTCCTTCTTTTCGCTCTTCTCGCTCTTGTCCTTCTTGTCCTTCTTCTTCTTCTTCTCAGGACTGCTTTCAGCAGGAGCGGCATCCTCATCGTCGTCAATGTCCATGGCATCGGCGTCAACGTCAGCCACGGCACGTTTCTTGTCCTTGTTCTTCTTGCTCACAATCTTGTTGTCGACAGTAATCTTGGACGGAGTGTCGATATGCGAGTAGGATGGCTGCGACGACGACGGCAGAACAGGCGGTGCCACCGGGGTCACCTTGTGCACAGGGACCGCCGCGAGGCCAGGGATTGGCGGCAGCGGCACAGCACTCGCTGACTTCTTGTCCTTCTTGGACAACGTTTCGGTCTCCTTTTCTGCAGACTTGTCCTTCCGCGCCTTCTTCGGACTGGGCTCGGCTGCTCCCTCGGCGTCCTTGCCCCTGTTCTTGCTGATCTTGACCGCAGCGCCGCCATCGCTATCGTCGCCGCTGTCGACTGTAGCAGCCGCAGGGGCCGCCACGGCCGTCATGCCCTCGTGCTTTCGCTTCTTAGACGAGTTCACAGTGTCGTTGACACCAATCGGCAAGTACCGCGCACGCAGGCCCTCGGGCTGCTTCCGAGGTTGCTTCTTGGACGCCACGGGCGCCTGCAGTTCCATAGCGGCGTTGGCAGCCACCTCCTCATCTCCCTGCGAAAACCGGGTTACACGCTTCAGATGCATAGTCTTGTCGATGGTCCGGTCCACTACGGAGGTTAGTCTGGGGGTCTTTTGTGGATAGAGCAGGACGAGGTTCCAGGTTGGTACGCACGGATAGAGTACTTATCGCCAGCCTTGTTGGGGATCAACAGCTTGATCGTCTTTGAAGTAAGAGCATCGTCGAAGCTCATACCGTAGTCCTCGCCGTTGTGGTTCAAAATCGCCTTGCCCTGCTGGGCCTTTTCAACAGGAATCGCCATCTTCTCGACAACAGTAATAGGCACCGAGGACGGGGCCGTGAAGTACCAGAGCTGCTTTCCCTCGAGCTTCGCCTGGCGGAACACACGAGCGACATCGGAAGCGTCGTTCGACTCATCGGCGCGCCGCAGTTCGAAGCCTTGGGTTACAAATTGGCGAGGGTTGCTTCCCCTGTAGTTGAACATAATGTCAGTCTCCTCTGCTTGGTTTTCATTCAACTTGGTGGCAAGTACACTTGGACATACACTTGGTTGTCGCTGTTCTTCCGGGTATCAATGGCAAAAGACTGATCAGCCATCTCCTCGTCCGAAACGGCACCATCGGCTACAGGGGCCTCGTTCTCCGACTCGTCCTCCTCTTCTCCACCCTTGGACTCGGAGTTTTCAACGCTGGCTGACCGCGAACTCGACGAGCTGGTCGCAGCCGAAGAGGATGTTGATGTAGACGGTGCAGTTGTTACAGGCTTGCTAGTTGTCTTTGTGTTTGCTGTCTTGCCAGCCTTCGTCTTTGGCGCCTCGCCCTCGTCCTCCTCATCGCTTTCCGAGTCGGATTCGCTCCCGTCGCTGCTGCTTTCGCTGTCGTCATCGCTGTCGTCGCTGCTGCTTTCTTCGCTGTCTTCATCGCTGCCGCTGCTCTCGTCTTTCACAGCAGTCTTCTTCATGGCTGTGCCGTTCGTCTTCGCGGCCGGCTTTGATGCGAGCGTAGGTGTGCGGACGGAGGTGCCATTGGGCTTGGTCGGAGACTTGGTCGGCACGGGAGAGGCCGCTGCTGCGTTCGTATGCGAGATCTTGCGCAAAAAGGACGATTTGTTGTCATCGTCCGAGTCGCTGCCAGACGAGCCGCTGTCGCTGTCGCTTGACTCGTCATCGCTGTCATCGAAAGCTGCGCTCTTGCTTCCGTTCTTCAGGTCGCTCAAGGACATCTTCGGTGCCGTGGTCTCTGTAGGCTGGCTACTGAGTATGCCCTTGAGATGGTCGGCCAGTTTGCCCAGAGGCGCCCTGGGACCAACCATTGTGTCGGTTTGCTGTTTGCTGAATTGTTTTGGAGATCGCTAGGTTGGGGAGGAGTGGGAGGGGGTGGGTTTTTTCGGTGAGTCGAATTTGAGGGCAAGTGTTGTTGATTGGTGGCTGTTGTTGATTGAGACATGCGATCGTGGATTATCTTCGACTTGAGAAGACAGACCGAAAAATGTTTCTTACTTAGCCAAAGCTGGTTCCCTTTGAGCATAACAGTCTGAAAAAAAGACTTCACTTAAACAAATCGCGCGTCCCCATTGGCTGGCACCGTCCTGCCTTGTTTGGAAAGAACGGCAGAATCATTTCACCGCCAAAATGTTTTTGTTGGAAGGTGCGATACAGCACTGTGCGATGTATACCGTTGTCGCAAACAGAAGAGAAAGGCTGGGATCGCATCAGGATATATGACGAATAACGAGACCCAATTTCTGTCTACAATATTGCGTCCCAGTGATGCGAAGTTTTTACAGAGATATGTGAATTACTGCCATGAGAAGTGTTCCTTTGAGCTTATTCACCGTGGTGGTTAAGACCAGCCCCACAATTTGGTCGTGCCTGCCCTGCCAAACACAGTGCATGTTGGTTCCTTCTCTCACTCCATTTCAGATTGACCTCAGCTTGTCTTCACTTGCTCCTCACAACACCCTCGCCCCGACTCACTTTCAACGAGCCACGAGGCCGGCTTGCTCTACTAGGCACAATATGGAGCCGAGAAAAAAGAGGAAAGTCGAGCTTGTCCCGCCGCCAGCACCACGTGAGTACCCTGTGGAGGACCGGGATGAAAACAAACAGCAATGAGAATGCAACGTTCGTTTCTATGACGTCGAACTATTTCTAACGTGATTATTTCCAGTCAAGAGCGCAAGGCAGCGGATGCTCGAGCAAAAAGAGGCGGCTGCACGTGAGGCGCAGGCAGCACTTGAGAAATCGGCTGTCGAGGCGGTTGCCAAGCCTTCCCAGATGAATGAGGTCCAAGATGCTCAGCCATCCGAAGCTGAAGCAGCGAGCTTTCCCTTAGGACTGGTTGACAAAGAAACGAAATTCGCCGGGGCCGCTTTTACAGGTGTGGAAGCTATAGCAGCATCTGAACAGACACCCGTCGGCCCACCTGTGGAACAGATTACGAGGTCAGAACTCTCTCTTATGTTGGTTGATACATCATCCCCCATCTGACCATATAAATAGCAATACCACAGTACTTCTGGCGTCGAGCCGATCTGCGGCACCCGTTTTACGATCCTCTTTCCAGCCGAGTAAGCAAAACTTCCAACAGAAGGCAAATGGGACCGTGCTCCTAAAGCTGGTTGATGAGGAGGTACGTGAACTTCCCCAACATTATGTCATATGACGAGATACACGTCTAACATCACAGCGGCTTGTTATTCTCGGAAGCTATGGTCTTTCGATCCGGAGTGGTTCTGTCACCTTGGCTGGCGCAACATTGCGTGCATCCGAGAAGACGCACTGGGTTCATGCACCACGATGTCACGCATTACCAGTTCTTCGGTGCACGGATGACGCAACTATCATGCTTCAATCACACCCGGCTTCTGCGTCGCTCCGCCAGCTAGGAGTGCTATCGCCCCTATTTTCGAGACTCTGGAACGAGCCGCCGGTCGGCTCATCTAAGAAGGAGGCCGACGCAACGTTCCAAATTGTAAGCTCCCCAAAAACGCAATTCTTTCGAGTAGAGCTGCCTGCACGTATTCTAACGCTTTCTATAGCTTTACACATCCGACGATGATGTATTGCAATCGCGCGACATCACGGCACCTCCTGAGTGGTACAAGCTGATCGCTGGGTTAACGACGTCCCAAAAACGCAGTCCTAAGATCGGGCAGCAGGTTTTGTTTGTCTGTGGACCAAAGTCATCCGGCAAATCTACGTTTTCACGGTTACTCGCCAATAGATTCGTCACCAAAGATGTCGCGACTGTAGGCAAGCAGCCTAAGAAGTGGACGACACCCAGTGTTGCTGTGCTGGATATTGACCCCGGCCAGCCCGAGTTTGGTACGCCGGGTTCGTTGTCCCTGGTGCACGTCCAAGAGCCAAATTTCACGCCTACATTCTGCCATCCATATGTCGCCGGCAGGGATAGCCATAGCAACAGACTACTTCGTGCTCACGAGCTGGCGTCTGTGTCGCCTGCAACAGACCCAGAGCACTACATTGAGTGTGTGCTGGATCTCTATTCTTTCTACCACAGAGACTTGCGGAATCGCTGCCCACTTGTCGTGAACACGCCAGGATGGATCCAGGGCACAGGGTTGGAAATTCTTACGGGATTGATCGAGAGGATGCGGCCATCAGATGTCATCTACATGTCGCAAGAGGGCCCCGAAGAGACGGTCGCGGGCTTAAGATCTGCATACCAGGGCGTACCTCTCGTGGAGTTGCCGTCGCAGCCGGGCGACCTGAAAGCTCGAACTGCTGCGCATCTCAGGACGATGCAAACCATGTCCTACATCCACCTCGACTCCTCCTCTCATCCTACCTCGGCAACGCTGCGATCGCTAAAAACCCAGAGCAACTCATACGCTTCGTGGCTGGCCAGACCTGTAAGCGCGATACGTCCGTGGATAGTGCCTTATGCTGGACCGGAGAGTGGTATCCTTGGAGTCGTCTGTTACGACTCACAGCCGCCGGCCGATCTCATTGCAGATGCAATCAATGGTACGGTTGTTTCCATTGTGGCTATCGAGAATATGGCCGCGTTCCGGACAGTCACGGAGGCCAGTGACCAAGGCTTGGAGATGGAGGTCGACACGGACGAAAGAGGGGAGATGGACCATTATGCTCCAGGCTCCGTCACGCGTCGCCTTCCGCCACTTGTGCGCTCACCGGAAGGCATCCCTTACATTCTGAATCCGGACGACCGAAAGCTGGATCCATGCCATTCCTACAAACTGGGCATCGCTCTTGTGAGAGGGATCAGTGCTCAAAATAAAGAGCTTCATTTGTTGACGCCGCTGCCTGCTAGCGAGATAATCGACGAGGTTATGCAGCAGGATGGCGTCGGCATTGTCCTTGTCTCGGGAAAGTTCGACTCGCCAACATGGGCTTATACGGAGGATCTTGTCTTGCAAAATGCCAACAAAGAATTTACGGGCATAGGCGACGGAAGTGACGACGTGGCTGAGGATGATTTAGACGGAGACGATTCGGAGGCTGTAGCTGATGGTGCGGCCATGGAGAGCGAGGCCACTTCCCGTGGACTATGGCCACCGTCCGAGATACCCTGGGTCGAGGCCCTACAAGGTGGACAAAAACGAGACATCGGTTCCCGTGTATGGCGCGTGAGGCGTGACCTTGGCCGAAACGCAGGCACTGCAAACGGCGGCGCCGAATAAGCCTGGCAAGAAAAGCCAAACTGTCTGAGGCATGCTTTTCAAGGGCAAGCCTTTTGTCGGCAATACTGCGCCGTCAACTTTGTGCCTCTCCTGATCGGTCATGCTCTGTCATTTTCCTCTCATAACGAGCTACCCCGCCCCTTCTGGTTCCGCAGCTCATCCTACGTGAATAGTTGTAATGAATGCTCACACGAGCGCCCGTTCCCCAAATTTTCCGCACGGCGAAGGAGCACGGCACTGCAGCGACAGAGTGAAAGGTGGGGCGCCGGCATCGATTTTGGATTATGCTGTGTCTCTCCTCGAACATACTTCCGAAGGAAAGCGTTTTGTGTACACCAATTTGACCTTTTCATTTGCAGCAGTGTAATTTAAGTGTGTGGCTGCCCATTACATGCAATTTTGTTTTCTTGAGCCATCTTGGATATTGTTTTCCCTTGCTACGTTCCACAACACATTGCCAAGTGTTTCTTTTCTGTTCTTTTCTTTTTTTGTTCCTCCTTGTTTCGCCTAGCCGCATCTCTCTGAACGAACATCTTCTTGTGCAACGCTCGACAGCAATCCATTTCCTAGCCCCCACGCGACGGACCATGACGGACACGAAAACAACTTCCAAGACGGATGTCTTAATTATTGGTGCCGGGCCAGCAGGCTTAATGTTGGCGTTGTGGTTGGCTCGCCTCGGAGTGGATGCCCGTATCGTGGACAAGCGCACCGGCAAGGTCTATTCCGGGCAGGCAGATGGGTAAGGCAGCAACTCCTGTGTGACACGTTGATAAAGAGAGGCAGAAGTCCGAACAGTCAGGTATACTAACCGCGCCGATTTTAGATTCCAAGTTCGCTCACTGGAGATTCTAGACAGCTTCGGTATCGCAGAAAAGATTTGGAAGGAGTCGAACCATATGATTGGTACGCCTATGGATCGCATTCTTCTGTAGTCGTATTGATCGATTATGCTAACATGTAAGCAGAGGTCTGTTTTTGGAATCCGGACGAAACAGGTCGTATTCGCCGCAACAACCGCGTGGTCAACGGGAGGGCTGGCCTGTCTCGGTTCCACGAGGTTGTACTACACCAGGGCCGAGCCGAGACATTCTTTCTGGACGCCATCCGCGACTCCTACGGGCCGGCGAACGATGACGTGCGTGTGGGCTCTGACAGCGGTGTCGAATCGGGCCTGCCGAGACGGCGCCGAATTGCTGTGGAGCGCAAGGTGATGCCAACGTCCCTTGTGATTGACGAACAGCAAGCCGATGACGCAGAAGCCTATCCAGTCACCGTCACGCTGCGACACTTGAGCGAGTCCGAGGCCACACCGACGCAGATGCTCAGCAACGTGCAGGATGGGCTCTTCCGGAGCAACCTTGGCCTGCCAGACGACGACTCCTTGCTGAAAGGCGGCAGCACAGTAGACGATGAGCGGGAAGAAGTTGTAGCGTGCAAGTATGTGGTCGGCTGCGATGGAGCACACAGCTGGACACGGAAAACGCTTGGACCGGAGTTTGACATGGTGGGCGAAATGACGGACTACATCTGGGGCGTGTTGGACATTGTTCCGATTACCGATTTTCGTGCGTATTCTCCCCCGAGCGTATGACGTACAAGTACTGACAGCAATAGCCGACATCCGCAACCGCACGATGATTCACAGCGCCTCCAACGGCAGTCTCATGGTCATCCCGCGCGAGAACCGGCTCGTGCGTTTGTACATCCAGCTGACGGAGGTGTCTGTTGGCGGCGGACGCGTTGATCGCTCGCAAATTCAGCCTGACATGATCATCAAGGCGGCTAAGAAAATCATGAGCCCGTACCAGATCGACTACCACTACTGTGACTGGTACGTGCAAGTCTGCGGATGGCCGGCAGGGAGGGTCACACGGCAGTGCCAGCGAATAGCATAAAAAAAATAACATAAAAACTACGGGGCAAAAGCTAACATGTGGTGCAGGTGGACTGCTTACCAGGTTGGGCAGCGCGTTGGCAACCACTTTAGCAAGCTGAACCGAGTGTTCCTCGCAGGAGGTAATCTTGCCGTCTTCTCATTTGATGGCGTTTTGGTTTCTAAGCTGACACGATAGACGCCGTTCACACACACTCACCAAAGGCCGGCCAGGGTATGAACGTGTCAATGCAGGACACGTACAATTTAGGCTGGAAGCTGGGTCTTGTGTGCAAGGGAATCCTCCAGCCAGCGGTCTTGTCGACCTACGAACTTGAACGGAAGGCCATTGCGAAGCAGCTCATAGCATTTGACCACCGCTTCTCGCGCCTGTTCTCGGGCCGCCCGGCCAAAGACATCCTGGACGAGACGGGCGTCTCTATGGACGAGTTTGCCGCAGCCTTCCGCCAAAGCCATATGGTAAGCGACGACAGCCATCAGAAACAAATTTCCACAGGAAAGGCGTCAACCACTGACTTTTTTTTTTCAGTTTACAACTGCCGTAGGCATCAAATATCAGTCGAGCGTGCTGGTCACTACTGCCACCGACATCCCCCCAGAGGATGTAACGGGCGACGAGAGCAAGATACATGCCGATGTGCTGCAAAGCACAGCCCACAGCACCAGTGCACTGTCGGCGGCGTGCACTCTGGGCACGCGATTTCCCTCGCACCAAGTCCTGCGGCATGCAGATGCGCGCCCCTGGCAGCTGCATCACAAGATGCCGTCCGACGGCCGACTCCGCCTAGTGGTGTTTGGTGGAGAATTGTCAGCGTCGTCTCAGCAGATGGAAAAGGTCAACAAACTCGGTGCCTGGCTGTCTGATACGCTGCTGCCCCAGCTGCCTACGATGGCGATTATGCCGGGCACGACCAATCTCCACGGCGGTGGCCGTCCAGGCTATGGACTTGCACCAGAGCAACCCCCGAGCATTGTCGACGTTCTGCTCGTGTATGCGGCTGCTCCTGATCCTGGGAATCCCGGCCTTTCTGGGTCTGCCGGAGATGCAATCGACTTCTTTGATTTCCACAAAGCGTATCGCCCATTCGACCCCAAGCTCGGGCACGACTACGACAAGGTGTTTGTGGACCGGCCCAGCCACCACGACGGCGATGGACACGCATACGAAAACTATGGCATCGACCGCACGCGCGGGGCGATTGTCGGTGTGCGGCCAGACGGATACGTTGGGCTGGTGACGAGTCTAGACGCCGAGTCCGGTTGGCCAGAAGTGGCGCGGTGGCTCCTAGGAATTCTGCAACCGCGAACAGGGCGGGAACAGGCCAAGTGAATGCAACGGGTAAGATACTTGGTTGATTTTGAGCTGGTTTTGCTGTTGGGTTTCTGTCTTGGACGTGCCTTGTGAAAATTTTGCTTCCTTTTCTGCAGCATGTTTCTGGTTGCTTTGTTACACAAATAATCAAGGTCCAGTCCGCTTATCAACGTCTCGTTCATGCTTGTTTGGCCCTTGGCATGGCAGCACTGACATGCATTTTTCCCGTGACACAAAATGCATGCTTGTCACCCAACATTTCGCCTCGCCAACAAACAGTCGACTAATTGGTTTGACCCCCAATGGCAAACTGCCAGCCAACGTCGCTGCCAACGACTCCCTCTGCCGCCTTGAACCGTCTAACGGGCCCATTCCGGGGTGGTCAGGAGCTTGGGACATCGTTAGGCCGGCTTTGAGGTCGCTCAGTTCCTCTCCCTCTATTGGCTTTTTTGTAACCGTTTTCCCCATTGAGACGGTCCTCAGCCGCGCGTCCGCCACCGGGCAAAAGAACAAACCTTCTGCAGGGCTTTGCGCGTCTGGAAATGGACCTATGCGGTGCCTTATTTGCCGGAAGGTCATCCGCCAAGTTCATGTGGTTGCATCAAAGGAAGAGCTTGGACATCCAGGGGAAACGGTCGACGGTGAAGCTGTTGCAACGGACTAAGAAAGAGTCCTGGTCAATCCAACGAGCAACAGCACGAGGGCAAAGCCACATAAATACAAGAAATATAAATCCGGCACAGACGATAAATTACGTCGTACGAGGCACGAGACCTGGGCGATTCTTGATGGCCTTCGCGGCCTTCGCTTTCATCGTGAGCACCGGTGTCACTTGCGATCCTTTGATGCCTTCGTGCAAAAGTAATATTTATTTTGCCCCTTGTCTACCTAGTATCTATTTATTAACATCCGTCTTTGTCACGGTTGTTCGAGGCGTCTTGTGTAACCTTTCTAGACCCCCACCGAGACCGACGTCCTTGCTTTCTCTCGCTGCCCTGTTTAAAGTAGCAAAGAACGTGCATTCCGTGATCATGTAGGACATCTACAAAAGACATAAGGGGACACACATTCTCCCTCGTCTTGCTGGCAGCACTTTCATCCTTTGTAGACAAAATAGAACACCTTTATTATGGCTACCGCTCCATCTATTTCTGTCCACATTTATTTTCATCCTGCTCAAGTCAACTCTTTGTGGCGTCACTCTTCTCCTTTCACACTCCAACGCCAGCGGCAGCAACCTGCTCAATTTGCCTCGACGAAAGGGCAGTCACTATTTCGAAAACACCTCACTTGATCGAGGATTCACCTGTTTTCTCATCCTCAATATGCTTCCAAGAAAGTGTATAAAGCTGCGCATGTTACGATGCAGTTCCTGGCTCGCCTCGTCCTGATGGGTGTCCTCAAGAGACAGCCGGTCGATGACCCACGACCAAAGATCGATACACTCGTCCGCGCCTCACTCTACACGAGATCCAAACTACACGTAAAGAAGTACCGTCGCCATCTCAGAAAAATGGCTGACACGGAATACAAATCTCCGACCGATAAGGCGCTTCAAGAGGCCAAGCGACTCGTGCATCCTGCCAGGCTGATATCCAGCATCCTGGACCACGACAAAATTTTTTTTTACAACCAGCTCGAGTACAAGGTGCCTCTCAAGCATCACGGGAACGGCGACCAAATTACCGTCACGGTTCGTGTGGTACTCGGCACATATGATGCGGACGCTGCCATCAGGATCAAGCAGCCAGCTGAGCGTAAAGTCCACTTGGACTCGCAGAAGCCCATCGCCGTCTACCTTGTCGGGGGCCCCGGCTCCGACAACCCACACACGAACAACCCCAAGATGACCAAGTTCTACCTCGACAAGGGCTTCCAGGTTCTTTTTATGGACTACCGTGGCACCGGCAGCAGCACCCCTCAGCGGGCCGACCATCTCAACGACAGCCTTCTTCCGAGCGGCAATGCTTACGTCGTGGGCAAAGAGCCGTCGCTCGAAAACTTGACTTCGGACGAGCAAGCTGAGCAGTTGTCGTGGTACCGCCAGGACAATATCGTACGGGACCTCGAAGCCGTGCGCAAGAGTCTGTTCACGGAGTCCGGCATCAAGTCTGCCAGAAAGTGGACTCTTGTCGGCCAGTCGTACGGTGGCTGGGTGTCGTTTACGTACCTGTCGTTCTATCCCGAGGCCCTTCATATGGTCCTGCTGACGGGCGGCATCCCCCCGGTGGGCCAGAGCCCCAAGAAGGTATATGAGCACACGTACGACTCGGTCGTCAAAGCTTGCGACGTCTTTTATGAGACGTATCCCGACCACGTAAAGAACGTGAGAGTTATTCTCAAGGTCATCCATGACGGCAACGGGAAAGACAAGGATGGAACCAAACTTCGGATCGCGATGCCAGGCGGCGGCGACCTGACGCCAGAGCGGTTCCTGTGCCTGGGCCGCACACTCGGCACAACGGATGGCAATGACAAGGTGAACAACGCTCTTAACAAGTTCATGGAGGACATTGATGCCCGCCGACCGATCAGGAATGACACGCTTCTCCAGGTCGAGTCCTGGCTGCGCTTTGAAGAGCGGCCTCTGTACGCAATCCTGCAGGAGCCCATTTACACCGAGTCCCCGAACACGCCGTCAGCCTGGGCTGCCCAGGCGGCTGGGGAACAACGGCTTAAAAATGAATACTGGTGGCTTCAGGAACGCGCCTTCGACTGCGTGTTCTCGCCAGAGACGGACAAGGACAAGAAGTTCGCCGAGGAACACTTTGATGGCAAGAAGATTTACATGTCGGCTGAGCACGTCTACCCATTCCACTACGACCAATTCAAAAGCCTGCGGCCTCTCAAGAAGGCAGCCGAGATCCTGGCCGAGAAGATAGACTGGCCGCCGCTGTATGACATCCTTCAGCTGCGCATGAACAAGGTCCCCATCTCGTCGCTTTCGTACGAAACAGACATGTTTGTCGACTGGCAGCTTTCCCAACTTACGGTGGAAATGATGGACGCGAAATATATCGGCAACGCCCACAACGCGGAACTGAAGCACACAGCTGTGAAAGACAAGCCGGATATCGTCCTGGATTGCGTGTGGGAAAACCTCGGCAAGCTTGCAAAGAGACTTGTCAACCGGGAGGTGGGTGATGAGGAGCTCAAAAGCGCCTCGTCTGTGATCTCTGTTCTCAAGGACGTAGCGGCAAACTAGACTTGCGGACGGGCAGGTTTTGGCAGACAGGTATTCTCGTGGGTAGTCGACGAATGGGTTGGGCTGGGTTTAACAGATATTGCGATGATTTCCTGTCTTTCTTTCTTTTTTTACGGAGTACTGACATTTTACGCTTTGCCACATTCTCATAAGATAGATTCCATAGATACAGAATCCACCTGACTTTCGATGCTCGCAGCATCGACGTGGACATGCTCTCTTCCTTCTCTAGATGAAGTTGTCGCGAGATTACGTCATATAAACAACTAACACTAGTACGGGGCCCCTCTGAATATACACCCGCCCGATCCACCGCCCGATCCACCGAATCTGACATACCGATGGAATCATATCCGCCCACCGAATCGATCGTCCAGGCCGTGCATAAAGATGCAGACATCCTACGAGCACTGATTCACCATTGATTTTCGCAGTTTTCTCCTCACGCAACACAGAGACAGAATCCACGTCCCGCTATCCCGCTTCGTCACAATGGCATTCGGCCTCCTCCTCCTTCGCAGCACGCCAATGGTGCTGTCAGCTGCTGCCGTGCAGTTCGACTACAGCCAGTACCTCTTCCTGCGTTCGTTCCTTGACCTGCCAGCTGACCTCGAACAAAAGAACGGGGCTGCTCCCCCGGAAAGCCGCTCCCAGGTCAACACCGTGCTCGGCCACTTCATCCACCGTCAGTTCCCGGCCGGCTTAAGCGCCATTCTTACGCTCTACCCGTTGACTTGGGTCGTCGCTGGTGCGAATCTGGCCCTCGGCCACCCGGCAAGTCGCCTCGCGGCGCTTCTCGGACTGGATGGCGACGGCGGCCTCGGCATCGCCCCGGCCGCCCGCCGCCTCTACATTGCCGGCCTCGTCTGCAGTGTCGGACACATGCTGTTTGGCCCGCGGGCACTGGATCTGATGCAGACAATTGGGGCACTGGGCGGCAAGGCAGGAAAGGACACGGAGACCCCCGAAAAGAAGCACGACAACTTGCATCTTCTTCAGACATGGCTGCAGCTGCATTTGACCCGCACATTCTTGGCCGACGTGCCCGGCTGGCTGTGCTTTACGGGGGCGTTTCTACTCAGCGTGGCGCGGTCGGGGTGAGTGGATGACTGAGAACAGCTTGCCTCTGGCACGTTGTTGAACCAGTAGAGACCAGTTTCCTATCCTCTGTTCGCTTTTGTATATATTCTGTCGTTGTTTGTCAAAATAGTACTATGAACTATAAACACGAAACACAACTATAAACAAATATTATATACAGATATATGTATACCCCATCAGCCATGTGTAATATTCATGCCCACGTTTGTTGTGACACATTTGCTGCCGGTTTCGAAACTACCGCGTTCCTCGCCGAGGCCGGTTAAATGAACCGTCGTGACCAACGCGCTTTCAGACTCGAGGATTATTTTACCGGGTAAACCAGGATGTCCTGTGGACGAAGCAAGGGACAGAAGTCCACATGCGTGGAACTACAAAGTGCTGTTCCCAGGTACAGCGCGTCAGTCAAGAGCACTCCAAGCTACGAAGGGACGGACTGAGCGGCAACAATTGTATATAACTACTGTCATGATTTATGCGCATTATGAGAGCGTCGTTTCCGCGCCTTCACGCTCTCTGTTCCAACGCCGGACGACCGTGCAGCCCAGGACGGCCGTCACGATAATTGACGCCACATGAAGCCCACTTTCGTTGCATTGATGTCAGCATGCTGTCCTTAAAGACCGTCTCGGCGAGAAGAGTGCTCCTCTTACACAACTGTCAGTGCCAGATACATTGTCATGGTCGCAAAGGCGTCTGATTTTGTTGAACTTTTGGGCGGACGCCGCGAGTCTCTACCGCCGTGGAAGCTCCTGAGCAAGGGAATCAACGTGCCGACGCTGCAGAATGCACCAGCAAACATGTCGGACACAATGATGCTGGGCGCCAGCATGGATGACTTGGCCAAGTAAAGGAGGATGGCCCCCGCATTGCCAACGATGGAGAGGAGCGTCTGTTGTGGCATTAGTCACAGTCCTGTATGAACACGAAAACACTATGCGCCCAGCAGAAGTGTATCCAAAAAGCCTCACCCCTACCATGAGAATGCCATAGTCGGCTTCGTGTGCTAGGATGGCCGTATAGACCGTCATCGCCAGTAGGGAAATGGCGGCTGCGATGAGCCCCAAACGAGTCGTTGTGTGCAGCCACTCACCAATGCTGGCTGGATGTGACGGGGCCATGGCTGATGTCGGTTGTTCGAAGCCGGACAAGATGCAGGCGTCGCCAGGAACTGGAAAATGCGGGAGAGAAAGAGAAACAAAAATTCAACGCAATATATCCTACAGGTCCAAGGGTCTTGGATGACGGCCAATGCCGCTCACTTCAGCCTGTTCGTCCACCATCCCCTACCATATGCGCCCACGCAGCTGTGCCGTAGTGGACGAAAGACACCATAATTTCTCATCGTTCTCATCATTGCTGTTGATTGCCCCAGCTAAGTTTCTGGTTTGTAGAACAGTCGAGGGACGTCAAGGAAGAGCCGTTTCACAGAGAACTTCGCTGTGCACGATGCCCTTCATCACGCGGGCTTAACTTTTATTTGACTCTCGCCTCCATGATGAAAATGGCGTCAGAAGCACAGGAGGTAATGAAGACATTCGTGAAAGACATCCTTGAATGTCCATCCAATCCATCGCTATATCCACTATATGATATTAGCTATAATATGCCACCAAAACTGTGAGTTTAGTCAACACTGTCACGAGACCGCATTCAAACGTCGCCAATAGGTAGTGTCGACATCATTTGAGAGTGTCATATAGTATTCAAATAGAGATGATATGGGCACCTACATGATACGGAATCTATCCAGGTCATAGGTGTAATATACAATACGTAAGAGTTGGGTATCAAATTTTGTCTCGTTGGTTCTTTCCTCCGTCAACCTCCTCTCCCTCCCCCTTCGTCCTCTCGCTCTTTCCCTTTACCGCACACCAGTCCTCATTACCCCTATTGGTCCCCTCTTGACCTTTCTGGGCCACTTCTCCTACTCCTTCACAACGGCCTCCTATCATTTCATTGCCTCCTTTTTCTCCTCACCTCCCTCCTTCAGGTCGAGATACACGCGCCGCAGCTCGAAGACGACCTCGACAGCGATCAGCACAATGATGATCCACTCCAGGCGTGTGCCGTGGCGCTCGCTCGAGATCTCCCGCAGCACCGTGGCAATCTCCTGCGCATAGTCCATCTTCTGGTTCAGCGTCTTGATGCGCACACCGACATCCAGTGCCCGGCCCACTTGCTCGTAGTAGCCCTCCAGACCCAGCTCGGCGCGTGCATCCCAGAAGATGTCTGGCAGCGCGTCCGTCAGCTCGCGGTAGTGGTTAAGCTGGGCACGCAGGCTCAGCAGCTCGCCCGTCTTTTGCAAGATGAACTTTTGCGAGATATGGCCCAGACCGCCGCCATCGCGTCCGCCGCTCTTGCGGCCGGCCAGGATCTCCGGGATGCGCCGCGTCGACTCAAAGTACTCGGTAAACGACCGCTCCAGCACCGCCAGCTTCGTGCTACGTGCCAGCCCCGACGAAAAGGCAATCTGCGCACGCGTCGTCGCCAGCCGGTCACCCTCGGTCGCTTCATGACGGGTGCCCAGCACGACAACGTCGCCGCGCATGGCGCTATTGTCACGCGCAGCATCGCGCCGGAAATCGAGCGTCTCCGTCTCGCGCAGTGCCACAAAGGGGTCGGCTGCAGCCGCCACCAGATGCGCCGTGGCCAGAGCGTCCACCGCGTCGGCCGCCAGGCCCCAGCCAACAAGAGTACCGGACTCAAACACGAACAAGTCGACCTGCCGCCACTCCTCTTCGTGGCCGTCTTCCGCGGTCGGCCACCACTGGCGTGCGTGCACCACCTCGTGCGACTCAAAGCCACTGCCGTCCGGGTCAATCTGGTAGCCCTGGTGTTCGAGAATGGACATGACCTTTCCCATATCAAACGACTCCGCCAGACAGACCGCACTGATGGTGTTGCTGCCATCCTCCGGTTCTTCCGGTGGTTTCGACACACGAGAAGCGACAGCCTCGTCCGCCTTTGTATCTCTGTCCACGACCGCCCGTGTCTCGTCAGAGCGGATGCCCTTGGGAGCCGCCGACGCGCCGCTGGGCTGCTGTTGAGCAATCACGGCGACGCGGCGCAGCGAGTTCTTGGCGCCGGCCGACCGCGGCTTTCTCTTAGCTGCTTGCAAGGCTACCGCCGAAGGCGTCGTCGCTTTGACACTTTGTGCGCTTCGTGCGGTCTTGTCTTCTTTGCTTTCTCTCCTGTCGTTGCCAACTGCCGCCGATTTCCTGCCCCCGCCCTCGCTGTCGCCCTCGTCGGAGTGAAGCCGAAGATTCGACGTGAAAAAGTCACGGCGACGGGGCATACCCACTGGGACCGTGCGGTGAAAGGTACAGCGGCGGCCCAGAGGCGCCATGGCGTTGGACGTGCGGCTGATTCCGCGCATTGTCGCAGACGACCGCAGCCGTGGATGATGCCCGCTATGTAAGACGCATGTCCGTCTTGTTGTGCTCAAGGCACGAGATTGCTGGTACCTGGCTGCTGACACTGTCAACGGCCAGGCTCGTCCCACGGACGCACTCACGGCCTGGCCGAACCGGCTGCCGGACGACGACACGGTTGCTGGTGAGAGCATAACGGCGTCTGTATAATGGCCGCCATGTAATGGTCCAGAAGAGATTGAGAGGGAAAACGACGTAAAGGCAGGCAATGGCACGAAGACAACCACAGCTGTCACGTCAGTTGAATGTCTCAAACAGTTCGTGATTTTGTTTACGAGATTTCGGCGCACCGCCGGGCTAACTGTGAGCTACCAACGAATAACAGGGCTCCATTTGCAGGCGGCGTCCGGCTTGGCCTTGAAGTCTCACCTGAGCTGCTGAGTTCGGATATATGCATATGTGAGCCATTCAAACCTCGACAACCGCATATCCAGGCAGACGAATTGAGAACTGGATCGTCGGCTCTACGTTGTGACCAGTGAAAAGGTAAATAATCACCGCAATTATATGTCGTCCTCTTTCGCTTCACAATTCCGAATTGCCACCTTTTACCTCGTTCGACTTGTCTCAGAAGCCTGTCTTGAGTGCACCAACCATCCGATCCTCCGCCCAACACAAACTAACTACGTCACAGCGCCCTTTTTGGTAGAAACGAGTGTGGGGCCACATTCCGTCCAGGGTCTGACTGGCGGAGGCAGTTTGGCCAATTCGTCTTGTCCTCTCTCCTCTCCTCTCCATTTGCTGCAGCCAAGTCTGTCTCTTGTGTATTATCTCGGGAACCAACGCATTGAACACCAACAGATGGTCTAAACTATCTCGGAGCGAGCCTTCGAAACTACTATTTCACTATTGCGAAACGACTGTATAATAGGGATCACTTGTTTAGAGGCCTCTGTCGTCAACTTCAGTCACCACCTCTCCTCGGTAGTTTAACTTGTTCACATCACCTCACTTTCGTCATAACCGGTCTGCTTTGACATCTTCTTTACCTCTCCCAAAGCCCCATTTTATTTGCATCCCACCCTTTAAAGTTACCCCGGCCCTCCACATTCTGCAGATCATTGCCTCCTCAACACAGTCAACCTGCCGAACAAGACAGGCGGTGGTCGTCAACTCTTCGTGCCAACTTTTCGCCTTCCATCATCTCTGTGTACGAGTTTCGATCACACCACAATCGTCAACCAGTTACATCTTCCCTTCCTTTCTCAGAAAAGGATCGACATAGGCTTTGCTTGTGGGTGTGCGAGACGGGAAGAAAAGAAAATAGAAAGGACAAGAAACAGATTGTAAGTGAGGAGGCATCGACCGCCGCCCATTTTGATTTTATGTCTTTGGAGAAAGGTATCCCTTATATATCAAGAGGCTCTCCCCAATCCTTTGTCCGGGTGTCTTTGAATTCTGTTTCATCTCCCTTTTCACAGAAGTCTCTACATAGTTGCATCGAAAGCATTTGTGAACACAGCATCTCGCATATTCTCACAAACGTTTACTATCACACTTACTTCGTGCATTCGCTCTCATCCACAATGTCTCAAGTATTGAATCCCGTCACTCACAACTACCCGTTTGCCTTTGCAGGAAAACGACCCATCATGGATCCCAAGGAGCGGTTCTACCGCCAGTTCCAATTCGAGGTTCAGGGTGAGCATTCAACCCAGGCATATCTCTTCGTCTTAACCCCGTCTAACTGTGCAGATATCCAAACTCTTATCAGCAAACTCGGCTCCATTTCCATTGTTGGCGGCGAGCGCAAGGATGCCACAGACAGCATTCTGATGCGCATTTCCAAGCTGTCGCTCGACGTGGCTGATGCCTCCGACTTTATTCCCGCCTACGACCAGCGCACACAATCTGCTGTAAGTGAATGTTTGAAAAGGGCTGTCGTGCTGCAGTGTTGTAATGTTGTATTTTCTTAAGTTGAGTTCTGTCTAACCCTCGTAGGCTATCAAGTCTCTTACAGACCAGCTAAACGAGGAGGTGGCCCGGTTGGCGCCGGCCAAACCTCGGTTCCAGTTCAAACGGGCACCCAGGACGGTCGCAGCACCTCCAGCTGGCAGCACGCCGGCCGCACCAGACAACCGCTTGCTCCGTGGTGTGCCTGATAAACCTGTGGCAAAACCAGAGGAGACAGCAGACGCCGCCGCTACAGAAGCTGAGGCGTCTGATGCTGTTGGTACCCTGCCCGTGATTGGAGCCGGAACGGCCGTTGGCACTAAAAATTACAACGCCGAAATCGGCAGCACCGGCGGCAAAAGCGGCAGCATCCGAAAGCCAAGTTTCTCGTCTGCCCGTGAGATTGCCATCTCCGGCCACACAGGCCTGCACATCATCCTCCCACTCTCAGCATCACGTGCCACCGCATACGGCAGTCTGACCGACCTTCACAACTGCGTTGTCGACATGTCCGTGCCCACATCTAGCACCGCACGCGGTGGCGGTGGCGCCGCCTTCCAGAGCCTGATGCTGCGTGATATTGAGCACAGTCTTGTGGTGGCAGGACATGTCAGTGGTGCCGTGCACATCACGGGCCTCAAGAATTGCGTGCTTGTCGTCGCGGCACGCCAGGTGCGCATCCACGAGTGCGACGGCGTCGACGTCTACTTGCAGTGCGGCAGCCGGCCGATTATCGAAGACTGCCGGCACATGAGGTTTGCGCCGCTGCCCCAGCCTTATGCCAACGACGGCAGCAGCGAGGCCACCAACCAGTGGGACCAGGTGGACGACTTCAAGTGGCTGCGGTCTGACGCGTCACCCAACTGGAGCGTGCTGCCCGAGGCGGAGCGGCTGCCGGACACGGTCTGGACAGGCGCTGTAACAGGAGGGCCGGGACTGAGCACAGCGGACGTGTTGCGCGCTGTCGGGATTGCGAAGAAGTGATTGTCGAATGAGCTGTCTCGAGCAACGATGGCGTTGTAGTTTGAATTGAGGATACCACAGTTTTGAGTGTCTGTTTCTTTCTTTTTGTTTGTGACGCAGATTTTCCATCGGGAATGGTAAAATAGCATGTCGTAACTGTCTCGTCTTCGTTATTTCAACCCCCCATGCCGCTCTCACAGCGCCATCTTGTCGGTGTCGCGCTGCTCCTGCTCTCCAGCAGCTGCGAACCGCACGCCGTCCGCCCGCAGCCGTGCCAGCATCGCCTTTTGGGCCTCGATGCGCGCCTCCAGCTGCCGCACTTCAGCCTCTTGGGCGGCCACTGTACGGTTGACGTCAGGCAGTGCCTTGATTTGCACACGCGCGTGCTGCAGTTTGTGCTTGAGGCTGTCCGTGGCGGTCGGCAGGTCGCGTAGGCTGATGGGCGGACCAGCAGCAGCCGCCGCCGCCGCCGCGCCGCCCATGGACGCGCCCAGAGTCTCCCCGTCGCTGGCCCCGCCACTGTCCCCTGCTGCTCCGCCCGCTGGTCCGCCTGTAGGTGCTCCAGATGCGGCACCGCCATGGGCGCCCGCTGCAGCTCCGTTTTGGGCACCACTGCCAGCTGGTTGCGGCGGCCGAAGACGCGCGAGAATGGCTGCAAGCTCGGCTGTCGTGTCGAGCGCATCGGGCGAGAAAGTCGTGGGCAGGGCGAGTGGGTGAGCCATTTTGAGACGTGACAAGGACGGGAAAGGGTCGTGAAAGAGAGTTGGAGATGTGGGTTTCGTGATACAATGGTCGAAGTGGTGTTTGTTCAGTTCTTGTGTTTTGATATTGACTAGACATTTTGTATGGACATTCTCCATGACAAAGTGCCAATTATATTATTAGCACTGTATCTGACCCCTGACACTGAGGTACGATACCACCTAAATTCCCTTTTCAGCGACCTTGTCCGCAGAAATACGCCGTAGGTTAGTGTACAATGTGCTGTAGGCCAAACACCCAACACCGGTTTATTAATAGAATGTCCATAAAACGCGGTAGACCAGTGCCTCTTATCGCTCGTTATCGCCCCGTTGCTACCCCGCCAGCGCTGAATCAAAGCCAGGAAAAGGTCGATGATACTACATATGGTAGGTAGTCAATAATAGCGAGTATTTTAGAATCGGGAAAGAGCTCTCCTTTTTTTTGTCTCAGTTCCTTGAAAATCACGCAGAACGTGTTTTTACCTCGACCTCCGTCTTCTCGCCCACCACATACGCTCATACCCTTCTCAATTGCGTTGATCGAGCTGATTCAACAGCGATTTGTTCCAGTTGTCAAGTTTTTCGGCGACGTTCTCAGCCTTTTTCGGAACTAACGCCGCCCTCTTTCCCCCCCAACAAACATCAACAAACCTCAAAATGGCCAAAGTCGAGCAGAATGCCTGCCTCAGTACGTCCCCTGTCCGCCTTTTCTGTTCCCTTCCCACCCGTCGGCGAGTCTGAGCGTGCACTCGGTTGTCGAGAAGAGAATATGCGAGACGAAGATAAGAAACAGCAGCGAGAGGAGGTGAGACGACGAGAAGATGAAGGGGGTCAAGGGGATGCCGGTGATGAACAGGACGGAGAGAGTGACGTGGGTGAAGAGGGCGAAGAGGGCGAAGAGGGCGAAGGGAGTGCAGGCAGTGAGAAGCGCAAAGAGAAACCGAGACGAGGAGGTGGAGAGGCACAGAAGAAGCAGAGCACAGAAGCAAACCCGATGGCCGAGAGAAATCCCCGCGCCGCAGACCCCTTGTTGATTATAGCCTACATGCTCGTCTATTTGGAGATCGCCTGGCTAATCATTGTGCTCGTGCGCTCTGCGCTGGCTCTCTGAGCCTTTCGCTTTCTTTTGCTCCCGTTTTACAGTCGTCATTGATGGTTGGGGCATCCCTTCGGCCGAATCGCCCAAAGACGGCGATGCTATTGCAGCTGCCGAGACGCCCGTCATGGACGCGTTCTCCAAGAGCAAGACGGGTTTCACGGAACTCGAGGCTTCCTCGCTTGCCGTCGGTCTGCCCGAGGGCCTGATGGGCAACTCCGAGGTTGGCCATCTCAACATTGGTGCTGGTCGCGTCGTCTGGCAGGACGTCGTGCGCATCGACCAGGCCATCAAGAACAACACGTTCTCGTCGAACGACGTGATCAGCGAGACGCTGAACCAGGCCAAGAACGGCAATGGCCGTCTGCACCTGTGCGGCCTCGTGTCGCACGGCGGTGTTGTGAGTTACGAGGGGAAGTCCGCAACACAGCATACAATCATTTGGCTTACTAACAATTTGGTTGCTTCCCGCATAGCACTCCAAGCAGGAGCACCTCTACTCGCTGCTGCGCGCCGCCAAGGCCGCAGGTGTGCCCGAGGTGTACATCCACTTCTTCGGCGACGGCCGCGATACGGACCCCAAGTCGGGCCTGGGCTACCTCAAGGAGCTCCTGGCCACGGCCAAGGAGATTGGCGCTGGTGAGATCGCCACGATTGTCGGCCGGTACTACGCCATGGACCGCGATAAGCGGTGGGAGCGCACCGAGCTGGCCCTCAAGGGCCTGGTGCTCGGCGAGGGCGAAGCGAGCGAGGACCCCGTCAAGACGATCGAGGCGCGCTACGCCGCCGGCGAGAACGACGAGTTCCTCAAGCCCATTGTTGTCGGTGGCGAGAAGCGCCGCATCAAGGACAAGGACGTTGTCTTCTTCTTCAACTACCGCTCGGACCGCGTCCGCCAGATCGTGCAGCTGCTCGGCGACGTCGACCGGTCCCCGCGCCCCGACTTCCCGTACCCCAAGGACATCACGCTGGTCACCATGACCCAGTACAAGCTGGACTTTCCGTTTAGCATTGCCTTCAAGCCGCAGCACATGGGCAACGTGCTCGCGGAGTGGCTCGGCAAGCAGGGCGTGCCCCAGGTGCACGTCGCCGAGACGGAGAAGTACGCACACGTGACATTCTTCTTCAACGGCGGTGTTGAGAAGGCGTTCCCGCTCGAGGACCGCGACGAGTCGCAGGATCTTGTGCCCTCCAACAAGAGCGTGGCCACGTACGACAAGGCCCCCGAGATGTCGGCAGCGGGCGTGGGCGAGCAGGTGGCCAAGCGCCTGGGCGAGCACAAGTACCCGTTCGTCATGAACAACTTTGCGCCGCCGGACATGGTCGGCCACACGGGCGTGTACGAGGCGGCGATTGTCGGCTGCGCTGCGACGGACAAGGCCATTGGCACCATCTACGAGGCGTGCAAGAAGGAGGGCTACGTCTTGTTCATCACGGCCGACCACGGCAACGCCGAGGAGATGAAGTTTTCCGACGGCAAGCCCAAGACCTCGCACACCACCAACAAGGTGCCGCTGATCATGGCCAACGCGCCCGAGGGCTGGAGCCTGCGCACCGACGTGGAGGGTGTGCTGGGCGACGTTGCACCGACGGTCCTGGCTGCCATGGGCCTGCCGCAGCCCGAGGAGATGACTGGCCAGAGCTTGCTTGTCAAGGCATAAGTGAGGCCCTCGGCCGTTGCCCTCCTCCTTGAGCTGGCCAGCTCGCTTCTGGAGCTGACATGGGGCTTTTGTGGGTGCTCCCGGATGTCAGCTGCAGGGTCCTTGTTTTTTTTTTTTCTTCTGCGACCAGGTGATGCCATGGAAGCCGAGCAAGTGCGACGTCACGCACAGTGGCTGAATCGGTGGGGGTAAGGTGTCAATAGAAGATGGAGAGCCACAGACGCCTAGAACGAAGGGTTCTCGGCTTATGTGCATCTGAACGGGCCAAGTTTAGATGACGGTTTATGTTTGTCGGTTTTGTTTGTCCGTCTGTGGGGTTGGCACGTCGCGCCCTAGAGTCGTTTTCATATTACTTCGTACATTGCGCAAAGACACGATAGATTCACGAAAGCAGAAATATACACAGCACACGACCAAGTTGGGAGTTGCACTCAACATGCGGACTACGAAGCTGAACATGCTAGCCGAGATACCGCACATATTCTTGTACACCGAATGGAGCACACTACTCGCACAAAGAGGGGTCAGTGGGCGGTACAGGACTGCGGGTCTGCGATGCAGGTTTGTGATGCAGCAAAACGTGCATCGAGCAAGCTTGAACATGCCTTGGAAATGGGGCCTCGTAGACCGTGTCCACAGCTGGACCCTGGATTCACTGATTCACTGTTCAAGCCACCCTTGTCTGCCTGTCTACTGCTGTTTGCATCGACTCGGGCGCGGCATAAACGGCCGACCTATTTTCTTACCTTGCAGCAGCTAGGCCGATGCAGGGCGTTTTGCATCACGGCCAGACTTCGGACCGCACGGAGACGGAAGACCATTCTCCCAGACGTCAGAGACGACGATGCCGCCCCGCAAAGTAAACTTGGCCTGAGGTGACGGAGCAGTGGAGCGACGCGATAATCAACACACGCACTATGACGTCACAGGGCGTAGAAAACCCGCACAAATCCACAATCTACCCCTGTTTTTTTAGTGTCTCGTCGCCTGTCCCGCCAGACCCATCAGCCCCTCTCGCGGAAGCGAACGATGAGCAGGGGATTGTCGTGATTCTCGTGACATACGAGTCGATGGTAGACATTCTGTTAGTTCGGTTTTTGAGATGAAGGAGAAGAGGAATCCTATTTGCAATTTCCCATTGTTTGTAAACAGAGACAGTGAAACAGTGAAACAGAAAGAAGTGGACCTCAAAATGATGGTCGCTGAAAACGTGTGTTTTGTGGCATATTCAGAGCTCTTTAGATATCGAGGGTTTATCTTATGTTTTACTGTTCTTTTGCTTCAATTTTGTTTGTTTTTTCTCTTTTCCTCTTTGTTATCGTTTTTTTTTTTTTTTTTTTTTTTTTTTTGGTCTATGTAATGAAGGTCGTACACATACCATGACTTGGAAATTTTGACAAAAATCAGTAATATCGACAAAAATAAAAGGGAGATGCGAATCGACAGGCGGTGTCACAGCAGCGGATCTGAATTGTTGTCGATTCCGGTCCAGAGTCAGAGGTTTGGTCGATTTGCTGACTGTTACGTCATATTCTTGAATGCTGTACGGTGATTGGCTAATGGAAGCCCAGCGCTCATTTTTCCCAATGTTGACATTCAGATCTGACGTATGCATCCCCGATGAACGCAACCGCAAAACAGTCAGCATCGCAATTCTCGAGTAGGGTTGCTCTGCACTGCTTTGTCCGATATGCAGGGGAAGTTTTATTTTTTTGACGGCATAGCAAACTCAATTGACCAATCATCCGGTGTTATACAAGGACCGCCTCCTAGTACAGTTAAGTATGCTGGAGAATAGGGAAGGAGCTCGGCTCGAACAGATCCTCCGCCCGTTACGTCGACGAGAAAGTCTCCCAGCTTGCCGGTTTCTTGAGACAGCGATATCAGACTATGGAGTATGTCGTACTTTTCCAGAGACAGAGTGCTTCTTTCAAAAAAGCCAGGTCCTCGAGCCCGCAACCGCTACGATGTCGGAGTGTGCCGGGTGTCTGGGCCCTTCAGAAGTACCGTTTGTCACGTGTCACAACGGCGACATCAATGTACGATGCGATCGCGTGGCGCGGCACGTTGAGCGGACGCTCGCCCCGAGAATGTGTCTAGAACTTTGACGACAACCGTACTTGCAAATCTCAACATTTTGCGTCTTTGTCTCATTTGGCGGCGGCGACAGTGCGTGGCGCGGCGCTCGTCGCCGAAGCTTGTCCACTGTCGTGGAAACGCCACATAGTGGAGACAGCAAACATAACACAACACGACAACAGAAAAAGCGCCTGTAATGGTACCGTTCGCATACGTCGTGGTCAACCGTCCAGGACACAATTATTTGCCAACCTGGCCCCGCCTCCCTGCCTCCAGCAGGAACCAAAGAAGCAGGAAAGGCAAGGAAATCGTACGACAGACAATAAAAAGTAATGGAAAACTTATTAAAAACTCAAGCCAGGATAAAGCGGAGGCAAGTCCGTCACGAAATGGTCGGATCGTAAGACTTCACTGGCCTAGACCAAAGACCAAGGGCCCTTGCTCAAAATCAGTCCACCCTTTTGCCTCCTCTGTCCTTTGTGGGCCAGTATTCAGCTGTCTTGCGCTGCCCACTCACCCACTCTGTCCACGCGCGGGCCAAGTTGCCTGTCGCCGCTTCTCTCAGGCGTTGTAAACGAGAAACAGTCTCAACACGCCCTGAGAGACTCTTCTGGATCTCATCCGCAGCGTTCATCGCGATGCAGAGACCATTGCACGCCCTGACACTGTTCGATCGATCGCCATCCACAGACCTCCCCCAGACCGTCCCCTTGTGGGAAATACTTCTGGGTCGCCTTCAGCGCCTAATGAGGTAGTGACGGGAACGTCTAATAGAGGCCCACTTTTCCTATTTTCCTCCCGTCTCTGACTGGCCACTAGATCCCACACACAAAACATGCGACGTAGAAAACGGAACTGATTGACACCCAATTGGGCTAGCTTCAATCTTTCGCCTTTTCCTCGATGTCCAGCCAAATTGGCGATCTAGAGGCCCCTCTCCGTTCACGGTTCCTACTGTGAACGCAAAAATAGACAACCGACAAAAGAAAACAGAACTGCGACGCTGGCGACATCGAAACACTGTCTCTGTACAGACCAGGAGGCGACGAAACAGAGTTCAGGACAGGGAGCAGAGACAAGCAGATGGAAATCGCGAGCCAAAATGGGTTTTGTTCACTTCGTTTCTTTCTTTTTTTAGCAGGCACGTGTGAAGTGTGAATTTATTATGACTATCATGACTATTTTTGTTACCCTTTTTCGGTATGGCCGGCCGTCTTTTTGCTCGTCGAGCCCAGCCCGTTAGGTTTTTTTGGCCCGTGTCTTTGTCCTGGGCGCAACATGCAGTAAAATCCGATACGCTGGACGGTGTCTGCCTGTGTCTCGTCCCGTCACATACATACCACATACTCAGTACAACAGCGGATCTCGATGACGACCGCCCCAAAAGCCCAAAGAGTCGAGACCCCTAAATTTTCATCGGCGAGGTTGCCTCTCGCCCATCGCCGTCCAGTACTCATCGCCCGCACAGCCTTCTTCTCCCAGAAACTGCTACTCGTAGTTGCATCGTACTTTCCCAAATCCCGAATTGCATCCGTTGCTCCTTCCCCCCGGCAGTCGCCCACTCCTTCCCTTCATAATTGTCTTGTTCGAGACCACTTTCCCATCTTTCTCCCTTTCATTTCCTTTGCCTTCTGCCTCTTTCCTGCCCTTCTACAATTTGTCGAATCCTTGCTTTTCATCGTTTACCTGGACTTTTTGGCATCACCTGTCAGTTCACCATCCGCTGGTTGGCCTTGGACTCTTTACGCCAGCCCCCGTGCCACCCCGAATTCCATCTTTTCCACAGCATTCTTGAGTGTCTAACGGTGTTGAGAGACACTCCCCTGCCCTAGCGCCCCGCCGCCCCAAACCCACCAAGTGACCAGCTTCGACAACGTATGTCGTAGGGCCGATCTTTTCCCTTTTCTTCGACGCAGCCCGCTCCCGGGTGCTCTTAACGTTGCCATTCTGCTGTTTCCCACCTGTTCTCGGCCATTCTCGCATTTATTCACAACTACACCAAAATTCAACACCAATATACCGGCCCTCACGACCGTCAACACCACCGTCGAAATCAACACAGCATCATCGTAGATACCCCCAATACGATTTTTTTGTGTGATCTCGACGACACCCAGCCTTCAACGTCCCCCTTGAGTCTGCTTGCATCACACTGCAAACGCGCCGTTGTCTTACATTGTCATCGAAACCGAGAGCCAACTACTTGCTTGCCGACGGCTAGAACAGCTTGTTACGAAACGAACCTCGTTACTGCGCCGGTGCTCAACCCCAGATACCGACGACAGACATATCTGTATTCGACAGGCGATAATCCCTGTGAGCTATGAATTAGCAGGTGCCTCTCCTTCACCCGTCTCCGCCACTCGCGTGGCAAGGCGTTTCGTCGTACACGACATCGACACGACACTATGGACAACGGAAAGAAAACTCGAAGACGGCGCATGGAAGCGCCCGGTTTCGACATGACTGGTCACGGGAGACAAAACCCAAGCGATCCACCTATTCCTCACCCTCTCCGTCAATCGTCCTCCGCATCACAGAACAATAACAGTACACCACACACACAACAACAGCCAGAGCGTGGAAACTCACGACGTGGCCCATCTCGCAATGATGGAACGGCCGTGGCGAGTGCCGACAACTCGCACGATGGATCCCCAGCAGGACAGCAACGGCCCAAGAATCCAAATCGGAAAAGCGACGCTTCCGGCAACAGTGGTACATCCATAATGACCGACGCAAAGAAGTGGTTTGACAACTCCAACAACAACCCAACCGCCACGTTTGAGGCCAGCCCTCCTGATGGTAAGAGTGACATACATATATTCCCACGGCCCTCTTGCCGTGTCTTTCGCGACTGACGAGGTTTTTTTTGCTTTTTCGGTAGGATCCTATTTTGGAAAGCGAGAATCATCAAGCGACGACGCGAACCCCGACCTTCCACTCATGTCACCACAACTTGCACCCCCATTCGTTTCGCCCGAGGCCTCATTTCTCCCGGCCACCCTCATCCATGCGACCACGCGGAGCAGCAGCTCGGAAGACTACCGGAGCGTTATCGACGACCTGACCATTGAAAACAAGCGTCTCAAGGAACAGCTCAAACGGTACCAGCAAAATGCGAACCGGGATGTGCTCGAAAACGAAAAGCTCTTCGAAATTAAAATGCACGGCTTGCCGCGCCGTAAGAAGCAGGAGCTGGAGGCCACGCTTCGCGATTTTGCTGCCGGTCTTGCCGACAGCACATCCAACGACTCCTCATCAAGGCTCCATCGGGACAAGTCTTCCTCCTCCAAAGACCACTCCCAGCAGGCGCACAAGCACCACCACCATCACCACCACAACGGCTCCGCACTCTATTCATTGAGTGGCTCGCGGTCCAAGAATGCTTCGAACTCGTCATCGCGCTCGCGGCCTGTCGACTCGGCCTATGCCTCCATGTCAATGGGCGGCCATTCCGCCGGCACGTCCTTGACCCGGCCTCCGTATGGAGACACCAAGGCTCGCACGTCGTCTGAGCAGAAGGTTGAGCGCTACCTCAAGGATATCCCGGAGGGCCTCTATCCACAGTACAGCTTCAACGGCCTCGGTGACAATGAGAAGAAGAAGCTGATTGTGCGACGTCTGGAGCAGCTCTTCACCGGTAAGATTGGTGGCCGGTATTCTCGCCAGGCACGTTTCGCCGTGCCTGAATCGGCCAACGTTCGAGGCACAACCTCCGTTACGGCTGCTGCAGACGAGAGGTCCACAAAAAGTGCCGACGCCCGGAAGAGCAGCAGTCGCAGTGGTACCAGTGGCGATAGCGGCAGTACCCCAGCTGCGAACATGGTCTCAGATGCCTCTATGCCTGCTGTTTCTGGTACTGTTGCCGTAAATGTACCGGTTTTGACGTCGCAGGACAGCTTGGAGCCTGTACGTGAAGCACGCATCCAGTCTCGGAGCTCCGGCCACAAACAATCCAAGTCCCATGACAATGGATCGGCTTCCAACTCCCACTCCAACGGTGATGAATCAGGCAACGGAAATGGCAACGGCAGCGGCAGCGGCCACGGCAATGTCCCTTCTCACAGTGCGACGTCCAGCGGCAATGGCAACGGAAAGCACGTCGCATCGTCCGTACCCGACCAGCGCCCAACACGACCCCTTGACTTGGACCCTGACAGAGTCCAAGTTCCCGCGGACAACATGGAGTACATCCGTCACCTTGGCCTAGTTCCGCCCGAAATTGGCCCCCAGAGTGTGTCCAACAAGATTGACGTGTCTCCTGACGCCGACGGCTGGGTCTACCTGAATCTGTTGGCCAACCTGGCGCAGCTGCATATTCTCAACGTGGCGCCCGATTTCATTCGGCAGGCTGTTGTTGAGAAGAGCACAAAATTTCAGCTCTCGCCCGACGGACAAAAAATTCGTTGGCGTGGTGGCATGGACGGAACCAAGTTTAGCAGTGACAGCGGCAGCTCGGGTGACCGGTCGCAACATAGCCAGTCTACTGACGCGGACGATGGCTCTGACGAGACTGGCCAGCGGAAACGGGCCAAGACATCCGAGAATAACTCGGCATCAGCACAGTCAAGCAGCAAAAAGCAGTCCAAGGCGGGTCTGCAAGACTCGAATGCCTCGTCCAGCTTCCACTATAAGCCCCTGTTCGTTCATCAGAACTCCAGTCCGCTGGTGACCTCTGGGGAAGAAATGTCGTCGCAAGATTCCGACCTGCCCGAGGCCATACGCAAGCACGGCAGCCGTGTAGCGCAGAGCAACACGAAGAGCCGCAATCGGCACGATGCTAAGAGCAAAACAAAGAGCAGCAGCATTTCCAACAGCAATGGCAATAGCAATACCAACATGGACGCCTCCCGACATGACAGCAGCCGCTCGGGGTCTTCCAAACCCGGCACAAAGCGGAAGACGGACGGCGTCATTGTGTACTACAGCGGTATGCCGTTCTGCACTGATCTTGCTGGAGATAGTACCGGCGAGGCGAGTCCCACGACCAACGAGACATCGACTCTGCAAACGCAGGATTCGATGGACGCTGCCTTGCAAGGCCGGCCAACCGTGCACCGTTCCTCGTCAGGTTCCTACATCCCTTTCCGCCCTCTCACGGACTACATGAGCCTTTCGATGGAGGAGTGGGCCGGTCTGGGCCTTTTGGGCATTGGCACGGTGGGACGGAATGAGCCTGCGGCGAGCGTCAACGACAACATGAGCAGTTCGGACAGCTTCATCAGCAACACAAGCAACCAGGACGGACGTAACGACGACCTCATGGTGCTAGACTACAGTTCCGAAACCGACGCAACATCGGTTGATACAGAGGAGCCGCTCCTTGAAGCGTCCGGTATCAACCGGGTGTTTCCTGAAGACCACTTTGCACTACGGGTTACGACAGAGCGGCCGTTTGACCCAAAAGGCTATATCAATGCTTGCGAGGACGATGATGTCGACGTTGACGACAGCGTCCAGAACAGCGCTTCCAACCCCAGAGACAGAGACTCGTTCTCAATGGCCTCACTAGCGAACCGGGTTGCCTCCTTAAAGCAGCAGACTCCGCCAGTGTCGGCTGCAGTGACAATGAAGAATAAGGCGCCATCTGTGGTCATCAATTACGTATCGGCGATTTACCAAAAACGAAAGCCGGCCGAGCTGCCACGTCCTGCCATGTTCTATCCTCCATTCAGCTCGACATCTGAGTCTGAAGAGGATGAGGACCTGCTGGACTCAGAAGGTGGCGAAGACGAGGACGAGAGCTTGCTGGCGTCATCGTCTGTCATTTCACGACGTGCCAACCCGCACTACTCAGTCAACAACGCTTCGCTCGCTTCCCACGCCGTGATGTCGTCGGGCGAAGATGGCGATGTGGAGGCTGACGGGTCTCGAGAGACCATGGAGCTAGAAGACAGCATCTGAATACAGCAGAAAACAGAAACCAAGACAAGCGACACTTCGAAACTGAGTTATGGCCCGCAACGATGACATGATTGCCCTCCCTTTTTCATTCATTTTGTTCTCCATTTCTATTTCTTTCTACCTTTCTTCTTATCATTTCTTCATCTGTTTGGGTTTGGATGTACCTGTCGAATATTATGGAAAGTGATACCTCTCTGTTTTTTTTGTTGCATGACCTGGATAAAATGGACAAAAGGAATTTTGAATTTTATGATATTTTATGATACTTTTGCTAAGGACCAAAGGATGTTCAATGCACTGCATAGGTTTCATTGTAAATTTCCCATAAAAAGAAGTTTTTCAATTTGAGATACGGAAACAAAAGCTAGTACGTGTGAACCTGTAGTGAATTACAACTTTGCATAGTCATGTTTTTGTAAAAAGGTTGATAAATGAACAGTGACACTGGCGGCCAGCTGGATGACATAGTGCAAAAATACTGCCTTTCGTCACCGCCAAGCATTGGTGCTTCTTGTATTGGCCCAGCGGGCAGGAGTGCAAAGTGGTGGGAGGGGTTGTGAGCTTTGGAGCTTTGGAGCTTTTGCAACAGGCACGAACCTCTAGGCGCATGCGAGCAGGACAGCGGCGTGCGTTCCTGAATTACCGACATCTTCCTTGCTGCCCACACCGCCGACAACAATAGCGAGACGGGAGAGACTCGTACCTCTTTCAATTGCCTTTTCTTCTCCCCTCCTCTCTGGGCCACCATGGCGACACCTAGCAGCAGCAAGGCCGTGGCAACGTAAGGGCAGCGAACGATGATTTGTTCACCCGGCACTCCCTTACTCTGTCGGCACGTTGGATACGAATGTTGACCTATTGACCTGTATTTATCTCCAGGCCCGACCCCAAAGATGTCCATACGAACCCGCGCGGCATTCCCCAGGCACCGTTTGTCGACAAAGTCGAGGACTATGTGACGTCGCGTGAGGACGTCGAACCAACGCTGCGGCGGTTCCAGGAGATGATCTCGAAATACCAGTTCATGGAATCCAACCTGCAGCGTCGGGTGAGCGGCCTCGACGAGAAGTTGCCCGACATCCAAAAGACGCTCGACACGGTGCGGTTCCTGCAGACACGGAGGCCAGGCGCAAAGAAGAGCGCAGGCGACAATGACGACGATGAGCTGGCGAGCGACGACGACGACGACGACGACGAAAACGACGAGGGCGCGGCCATCGAGACGACGTTTGAGCTCAACGACACGCTCTACGCCAAGGCCACGATCCCGCCGACGGACGAGGTGCATCTTTGGCTCGGAGTGAGTGAACCACGGCGGCCATGCAAAGCAGAGGCAACAAGGGCCACAAACAAATCCGGACCATCTTTCTAACTGGGGCACAGGCCAACGTGATGTTGTCGTATCCAATCGACGAGGCCCAGGCGCTGCTGGAGCAGAAGCTTACGTCGGCGCAGACGACCCGACGCAACTGCGAGGAGGACCTTGAGTTTCTGCGGGAACAGATCACGGTGCGTTGCTCCCTCCCGCAGCGGTATTCAGCCCCTGCTAACTATATCCTACAGACAATGGAGGTCGCTATTGCGCGGGTGTACAACTGGGACGTGGTGCAGAAGCGCAAGGAGAAGACGGAGGCCGAGTCGGCCAAAGGCAGCAGTAGCAAGGGCGGCGCCGACGAGCCGGATGGCTAGACGACGGCAGAGAGGCGAGGACGTACATTGGTATGTAAAGTTAAAACGGAGAAAATATACCAGCATTGTGTGTTGATCAAGAGAGAGTAACTCATCAAAATGATGCCAGAGTAACATAAAATGCAGTCACAATGAAGCCCACGAAATAACAGCATCCCTCTGAATTTGCAGCTGTCAAAAAGGTCAAAGAGAACTTGAAAGCCCGGTTCTACCATGGCACCCCCAAACAATACGCCGCATGTCTTTGTTGATTCACAGTTTTTTAATCCGTTCTCATGAAGCCCCTTTCTGAAAAGCCAACTGAGTAATAATTTTACGAGTGGTGTTGAAATTACAGGCCGCGCACAACTGTACGGCAAGGTCGAACGCGCCACTTGATGGAGCTGTCCTGGGTGCTTTCAGGCCGATCTGCCCTGTCGCCCTCGCTGCGCCCCCTTTTCTAGCGCCCTATTCCAAACTAGCAAGTGCCCTGTCAAAGGCGGGCTGGGCGTTGCCTAGAACCGGCTTTTTGCTCCTTCCCCTCACGGGATTGGAGGCGCTGTACGACGTAGTCTTTTTGCACTGCATTGCGAGAACTGCCCAATGGTTTTGCAACTTCAGGGCGTGTGGAGCAGGAAGGAGCTGTCAACCGTCTCGCTTCAGAGGGGTTCTTCGTCATCACCCAGCTGTTTACTCATTCTGCATTGAGACTTGACAAGTGAATTGCTGTTCTGTGCTGTTTCCAGTAGACCGCACCAGGCTGCTTTAGTCAATTAACACGGCGCAGTTGGCAATCCAGTTTTATCAGGACTTTGTAGCAGCCCTTTCGCCGCCAATTGCCAACCCTTGCTCCTTCCTCTGACGCAGTGATCTCTTTCTCTCCGCCCCCCGCCGCCACTTGTACCTACCATCTAAATAAACTGGGCCCCAACAGAAAAAGGGAAAACGCAGAACTTGAGATTTAATAGAGTTCGCCAATGGTGACGACCGCCTTTTCCGTTCTTCCCCTTCTTTTCAAAGGCTCCAGGTTCTTGCCGCATATCTACCTCCTTCCTCCTGCACCCCCCTCCACGTTGCTTCCTTTCCTCTTTCTCGACGAAAGAACGTGCGATCCTCCTCTCCTTCTCTGCACCTCCAACCCTATCCCACCAAACCAGACACCGCACCACAGCCACTACAATGGCGGACGCAGCAGCAAACGGCGGCATGGAGCTCGATCCCAAGTACGACAACTATGACTTCCCCATTGTGTCGCCGTCCGACATCAGCGGCCACCCGGGCCACCTGACGGCCGAGCAGCAGGCCCAGGTGCACCAGCTGCGCCTGATGCTGGAGGCCAAGGGCTTCACGAAGCGGCTAGACACGCTGACACTGGTGCGTTCGTTGTTTTGCAGCACAAACCCGGCCACGGCGAATGCAGCGTCCTTGGCATTTGTCGATGTGGGATGGAATACTGATGATTTGTGCTTCTTTATAGCTCCGCTTCCTGCGTGCGCGCAAGTTCGATGTCAACCTGTCTCTGCAGATGTATGTGGCTACTGGAGAACCAGAGCAGGTTTTGCGTCAAGACACGCTCTGGGAGCACAGCTAACAGATATAAAATTGCAGGTTTGTCGACTGTGAGGAGTGGCGGCAAAAGACAGGTCTCGATGACCTCGTGGCCACCTGGGAGTACCCCGAGAAGGAGAAGATCTTTGAGTACTACCCGCAGTACTACCACAAGACGGACCGGGTAGGTTTCTGTGTTGTCCCGTTGTCGTTCACCATCCATGCACCCCCAAACTACTAACACTGCTTCTTCCGCCCCTCCAGGATGGCCGCCCTGTCTACATCGAGGCCCTCGGCAACATTGATCTCACTGCTATGTACAAGATTACCACCTCCGAGCGCATGCTGACCAACCTTGCCGTCGAGTACGAGCGCCTCGCCGACCCTCGCCTCCCTGCCTGCTCGCGCAAGGCCGGCCATCTGCTCGAAACCTGCTGCACCATCATGGACATGAAGGGCGTCGGTATCTCTCGCGCGCCCCAGGTCTACTCTTACATCAAGCAGGCCTCCGCCATGTCCCAGAACTACTACCCCGAGCGCCTTGGCCGTTTCTACCTGCTGAACGCTCCCTGGGGCTTCTCGACCGTCTGGGGCATCATCAAGGGCTGGCTCGACCCGGTCACCGTCGCCAAGATCCACATTCTCGGCAGCTCCTACCAGAAGGAGCTGTTCCAGCAGGTCGCCCCCGAGAACCTCCCCAAGCAGTTCGGCGGCTCTTGCGAGTGCGAGGGCGGCTGTGGTTTCTCCGACATGGGCCCCTGGCGTGAGGCTGAGTGGTACAGGCCCGCTTCGTGGGAGAAGAAGGAGAGCGACGCCCCTGCTGCTGCTTCTGCTGGCGCCGCCGCTGCACCAGCGGCCCCCGAGGCAACAGCGACCGAAGACATCAAGCTGGAGGCCCCCGGTGCCAGCGCGGAGCAGGCCGCTGGCGCCAAGGAGCCGGCTGCCGCTTAGGTGCGGCCGCCGACGGACTCTCTATTGAATAGGGCGAGGATGAAGGCGAAGTCGAGCTGGGGACGAGCTAAGGGACGGCGAGTGGCGTGATGATTATCTTTTATCTTTTTAACATTTGCGAGATTTGTTTTTGTGTTGTTGGTGATTAAAGTCCTTTTGTACAGTCTCATTTTCTCGCTTTCTTCCTCCACACCCCGGCCGTATTGTCAGTCTATATTCGAGAAAAGGCCTTTCTGGCCTCATTTCAAGATTCTGGTTAGACACATAAAAAAAGAATACACGTTTATATTTTGATTTCGGAAGAATTTTGTCCAAATAAAATTATATGCCCATTGGTTGTGGTATCGTAACATTCGTAATAAAAGCAAACCCCCAAAGAAACACCCATGCAGCCGTCCAACCCATCGATATATATATATATACACATGTAGATACTCTTCCCTCCCTTCCCCTCGGCGGATCACCGTTCTGCTACAGCATAATCACTGGCGATGCGTGCACGCTCCATACGCGCCACTGTCGCCGGCATTGCCTGCTTTAACCGGCCCAAACCAGCCACAGCTTGTGAAAAGGACTCTGCGTTCGATGCCGTCGTGTTGTTCGCCGCCTCGGCTTCTGCTTCTTCCCGAGCGGCAGCAGCAGCCTCGTCTTGTTGCTGCTGCAGAACTTCTTGCAGCGCCGCCGCGGCCGCGTCGTCGGCCGCCAGCTGCCGTGCCAGCGCTTGCTCGCGAGCACGCACCGCCGCGGCGGGCACGCGCCGTTTCAGCAGCGCAATGTCCCGCAACAGGTCTTCCTCGTCGCGCGACAGGTCTTCGACGCGCTGCCGTTTGCGGGTGTCGAATGGCTCGGTCTCCTCGACAGGTGCCTGGTTCTTCTTGCCCTTCTTGCCCTTCTTGGACTTGGAACCGGCTGCCGATTCGTCGTCGTCATCGTCGTCATCGTCGTCATCGTCCCAAAAGGGCGCCGGGTCGACGGGCAGGCCGTTGATTGTGAGGTTGGGCGCCGCGAGTGCAAACGCTCGACGGATGTACTGGTTCAACGTTAGCGGGTGCCAACAAAAAAACGTGTAGTATCGATAAAATGATCCGCCACAACAAAGCTACACACCTCATTCACCAAAACCTCGACGCGCGCGTGTAGGTCGTCGCCTTCGTCGACACGCTTCTTCTTTTTTCCGTTCTTGCCGTTCTTCTTGTCATTGTCGTCATCGTTGGCAACAGGCGGAAACGCGGCTGCGACACTATCGGCGGCAGCGCGGCGGACATTGTCGACGAGATAGGCAAAGTCTTCGGGTGCTTGCAGCTCAATTTTGCGGTGATGTGAAGCCTCCATTATGTGAGCATGTACGTCGGCATGTGCGTGTGCATCGGAGGAAGTGGTGAGCACTTTTGTTGGAAGGCGAATGGTCGATGCTCGCAATGGTCGCCAAATCCGCTGCGTACTACTAAACAACTGGGACTTGAACGCGCTGGCGCGTGTTTACAACTGACATTCTAATTGGCATTATCTTGTTTGTTGCTTATCGACCCACTTTCCTGATATGTACTTATCCAAATGCGGGGTGAATCGTTTTGGCTTGGCGTATGAGTGTTACAACAGTGGTCTGCCGAGGGGACCTGGTTCTGGGCCGCTAATTGGCTGTCTCATTCTCTTGCACCTCAAAAGTCAATATTGACATTGCGTCAAATCCGTATGCTAATTATCTTTGCCAAAATATAACATGAAAATTCACTGTGATTGGGTCCTTTTCTGCCTGTGCCGTGGATTGGCGCACAGCATACCCCATTCTCTTTTGTCTCCAGTTCTGAAGGCGACCGGGCCTCGACCACCTTTGCCAGCCTCCATGACCAACACTACATCGCTTTCCATGATCATACGTAGGCGGTGTTAACCAGTGACCACTGTGTGATCTATTAACTCCTGCTGAAGTCTACATCAGCCTGTCTGTCTCTCCGTAAACATTGCAGCTTCTTCTAGACTTATGTGAAAGATTAAAGTTTTATCGTAGAATGAAAGTTGCTGCTGGTGATTCTTTGCAGATTGTGGGGATTGCATCCCCTCTTGTGGACGTTGCTGCTACTGCCGCTGCTGCTGCTAGCCTGGACGGTATCTTTACGTTCTCGGGTACACACCTTAAAATACTATGGAAAAGAAGCCAGGCGTGTTGTCAGGACCGAGGGGTGCCATATGTCTTGCGTAGGAGGCCCAGGTTTGTCTGGCTATCTAACAAAAGAAAAGCGCATTGGGTCACAAACATGGCGAAAGAGAGAACCCTTCGGGCTTGCAAAGATTCCAAGCTACATGCAACAGTCCGGCCTGTACAGTGTTTCAGAAAACGCAGGCAGCCAGGTGGACTGTCAAGGTATCGGACGGCTGAACATTACGACCGTGCTCGAGGAACGAGAGCACCATCTCGAGCGGATTGTTTCTTGGCGACTTAGACTATGTTCTCAACCTGGGGGCGAAGAGCGCCAATATTGTTATCTAAACAAAAACCTATTAAAAAACTCCCGTTCTGCGAGTAAATATACCACCTTGAAATACCCACGGTGGTTAGGCAAGATATCCAGGCCAGTTTTGAGCAGCGGTAGAAACCAAAAGACGTGCATATGAGAAGCAATACCACAGGCCCGAAACACATAACTACCTTGAGGATGGCATAGACACCCGGTGAACTTATAAGTGCCAAGTGGAGCCACCAAATGGTGGTGTTTTCTCTGCAAAGACACAGTCTCGCCGGGTCCTAAGTACGCAACACTCCCTACTGGCCGCCATGTATACAAACGTAGAAAGGGAAACAGAGGAGGTGATTTATGTGTGATCCTTCAGTCCTGTATTTCGGGGTCAAGGAAATCACGATCGAGGTCCTTGGAGCATATTAACGTCAGTGGTCTTGAGCAATCAACAAAGGGAACGGACGATATTCCCTTTTATAATCGCGGTTTTGTGCGTTATGGTCTGCTTAGAAGGTGCTTTCACGAGACGTGCTGCAACTTCTGTATCTCACCAACAACTTGTTCGTCCTACGGATTAGGTTGGCACGCAATCCGCTTATGACGATATAGGCAGCACGCTTACAAGGACTATGGCCATATGTAGTGCACTCCACACATTGATATCACACATATTTGAGGCGGCCTTTACACATAATGTCTAGAGGATTGCCAAGTGAGGCAGATAGTATGTTCACTTGTAAAAAGCCAACGCAGAAACCAGTGTGAGTGGGCAGATATAAATAAGATAGTTACGGCCTGCAGTGATAAAATTATAGGAGTGAGTTGAATAAGAACCGCATAAATACAACCTGCATAAATGAGAAAACACCATGTATACTCCGTGTCTGTGAAGTTCGCCTGCCATCATCCCGAGCTACTCTCCAGAATCATCCAGACCATGTATTTGCCGTAGCCCCGTCACATCCATTAATATTGCGCGCCCGAAAATGATTCCCGAAGCATCAAAGACGAAAGAAGAAATGCCACAACAATACAACAAGGTAGTAATAGACTTGAAAATCAGAAAAAGGCAAAAAGTGGAGTGTCAGACAGTAAACTGAAAAGGACGAGGGCAAGGAATGGACGCAAGTATAAAATACAGGGAAAATGCGCCGGGGAATGGTCAAACAGGGAGTTGCTCTCTCAATGCCGTACCAGATAGCACAAAAAGTGACCAAACCCCCCGTTCCGTCCAACTCGAACAGGATCCCTGGATAATTTGTTTCGCCCACACAGAATGCCTTCCAGTAGGGTGCAGATGAGGCCGCTGCCGCAATAAATATCCGAACTAAGCGCCAGTCGCCAGGCTATGTGATATAAGGGAGTTGAGAGTTGGTGAGATGGAGGCCTACCAGCCAGAAAATAAGAGCTCGAAGGTGGTGCTAAATGTCAGGGAGGTAACAACAAATGCAAGAGATGATAGTCAATAAAAAGGAAGGAGGAAAAAACAAAGGCTCGCCATGTGGTATTGGTACAGTCGTTGATAGCGTACTAGCATAAAAAGGGGTCAAAGGTATTCGTCGTGTAAGTAGACTAAGCGGGGATTACTTCGGGAACATCTGCTCGATTTCCTCGTCACTGAGGAAGATCTCGTGGATTGGCTCTCGCGGCCGGTGGTCCAGAGGAGTGTAGTCGCAGTCGATGTAAGATGGAATGAAGATTTCTAGATGCCCCAAAATCAGTAAATGAACAAGACGGAGAGCCATAAATTTCTACATCCCCCCAACAGCCAAGGACTTACCAGGGTTCCACTCGAAGCCTTGACTGGAGGTCAGGTAGGAGATCTATCAACACCAGTCAGCATGCCATCCGGACCTAGTAGTGGTCTTCTCGACCTCGCCGTGCAACTTACCAATCTCTGGGGGCCGTCCGGATCGCCAATGTTGATGACACGTGCTTCCTCTTGTGCAATGGCAGGCCCTAGTTTTAAGTCAGTCATTCTATCCAACGCAAATAAGATAACGGTTGCATAGACATCCTCATGGAGGGGAAATGAGAGAGAGAGCGAGAGAGAGTCAGAAACGTACCGAGAAGGCTTGGTCGGCGTACGTGGCTCATCCGCTGGTTTACCTTCTCCTCAATTCGGGTTGGCGGGACCGGTGGAGCGGGAGGCATGACACCCTTGCCCTTCTTGGACTTGTGGATGCGGGTCGGTGTTGCGGAATACACAGATGATGCTGTTGACGAGGAAGGTGACGAGGAAGAGGCAGAAGACGAGGGCGTCATGGGCAACGACGAAACAGGAGAGCCAAGTGTGGCATCCATCGATCGTAGATGGTGCTGGTGGCGGGGTTGGTTGTCGCTGCGGAGTTTACGGCGGCTGCTTGTCGCAGAGGACGCGGTGGGGATGTTGATTGAGGACGACATGGTCGTAACGAACAACCGCTTGTATCTCGTAGGTTTGTGTTCAACTTGGTTATAGTTCTGGTCGACTCGGAGAAGTTTGTCGAGAAAATGTGTAGAGTTCGCTGTGCGACCGTCCAAGTAGGTCGAATTAGGAGTTTGGGCAACTTGGGAGTGTGCTCGAATCAAGCTAAGTCGGGACTGGTCGGGATGACTGGTTTCGTGTTGCGAATGACTGTTCGCTCGATTTGGTGCAATAGGTGTCGGAAACAAAGACCAACGGGGTCATGGAGTGGAGAGGAAGGGTTTCGAGGGGAGGTGGCGACAGAGGGTTCTGAAAAGGCGAGATAGGAAGCCAGCGGTAGATCAGGCGTGTAGGTCCCTTAGATAAGGCGCGGAGAAAGCTAAACCGAGTCGAGTAAGAAGAAGAACAGCGACAGAGAGCGAAAGGCCAGAGGCAATGACCGAACGAGTTAAAGTTGTCCGCACGGTTTTTAAAAGAAAAAAAGCGACGAAGACTATCGGGGGGGAAGAGAACGAGAACGAGGATACCAAGGGCGACGAAAAGAGGAGACGTGAGAAACAGAATCAAGCAGGGTTGACAAAGCACGAGGCAGAGGGCCGCAAGTGAGGAGTACCGGCGAGCCAAAGGGAGCGGCGAAACGAGAGCAACGAATCCGGTAAAACAGCACGACTGTTTCGACGAGGCTTATCCCAGGGAAGGGGGCCACGAGGCGGCTGCAGACGGAAACAGGGAGCTAGCTTGTGACAGAGTGTGCACGAGGAACGATGAACAGACGGAGAGAGGGATGAAGGGAAAAGACGAAGTGGCGAGAGAGACGAAAATAAGTAAGAAGAGAAAAGAGCAGATGGACACCCGTTGGAACCGTGGGAACATGTAAGGGAATGAGGCCACCCTCATTCATCGCTCTTTCTATGGTGTCCTGCCTCTGCCTCCTGCCTCCTGCCTTGCTCCTGCCTATCCGCACGGCGTCCAAATGCAGTATCTGCTTCTCTCCTTCCCTGCCTGTCAGATACAACTCCCGCACAGTGTACAAGGACGGTCTCCGTAATCCGCCCTGGAAATGCGGTCATGGCTGAGCCTGGCCCCTCTGCCAACTGCGTACCCCACACCCCATCCGTACAGTAAAAGTGGGCACATAAACTACTTAATGAGGCTGCCCACACACGACCCAAACATGATAAAGCCAAGGAGTCGTGCAAGGCGGCCCAGGGCGTGTGGTTGTTGTCGAGCTGGGCAGCATTAAGCAACAGTGACTGTACCGTTTCGCGGTTCCCTTGCATCCTGCCTTTCGCTTTTTGACAAGTAGAGCTCTACATTGCACTTGACCACTGTAGTGTGCATACAGCTATATCACGGCTTGTCGATTTCGTTGTTGCCGAGGAGCGACCCAGGCGGAGCTGCACCGCTTCGTCCTACGTCCATACGTCTAGACGTTCACCGTTCAACTCTGCAGGTTGTTGTTTCCTTTTCTTGCCCATGCTCATTCGTCCCAACAAATGAGGAAAGAGCGATGCGTCTGGCGAGCATCTGACCCTAGTTGGCGTGAATCACACCGGCAAATCAAATACGCCCCACTCTTCCATCTCCACCCTCCTGGACCGCTTTTACATTCTTGCCAGAAGAGGAAAAGACAAGTGAAAGCTCATGAGATGATGGCTAGTTGGCCAATGTTTACGTCGTACCGTTCAAAAATGACCTCTTTGAGAAAATATTAATAAAAAAAAGTAAAAACAGAAAATGGTTGATGTTCGTGTCGCATTATCTCGTACGGGTGCAAGGCCGGCAACGGGAAACTGCGTCCCACGTCATCGTGCCCCTGCATTCTTGTCCAATCGTTCCTTCCCACGGCAGCCTATTGGAGGCTACCAGCACAGCTCAAGCGCCATTCGCAGCTCTGTTCCGTTTATCACCCAAAGGTGGCAGGCGCTCATCTTCGTTTCTGTTTTTGGTTGTGAGTAGTGGACCCTGGTCGGCGTCTGTCTCCGCCGTTTAGCGAAATCTACACAGTGCATCTGCGGAAACGATGCAGGCGGTATGTGTTTCTCCTCGTCTGCCAGTTGTCCGGCGACATCGCTTTAGTCGTAAGTCACATAGTTAAGAACTTTTTGAGAAGAAAGGGTACAGAGCGTCACTGCCTTTTTTGTACATCTTGTGCCCCATGATGATAACTAGATGATAACTAGAGGATAAAATTGGTATGGAATGAAAACCAGCAAATGCAAACAACACCACATGCAATGTCCTGGTGGATTTGTTACTTTGTTGAAAGTAGAAAAGGAGGAAAGAGGAAATCAACTTTCGTCGCTGTTGAAAGTCATAACAAATACGTCGGAAAAAAAATGCATAGATGGGGAAAGGCCTCCAATTCCCATGGTCCCTGTCCCAATATCTTTTTTGAAAATTCCATTTTGTTGAAATTCACCCAAAGTATGAAAACGAAAACCCGCGCTATTGTTGAAGAGATCGAAAAGTACCAGCAATGGCCTTCTCGTCCCGGATATATCCTTCTCCCTCCACCAACTCGCCCCCCTTATGTGACCGCTGACAAAAACGCTTAGATGCCAGCATCGACGCGCCAGCCCTCAACGGGCAGGGGGAAGCCGCTCGACCAAGCAGCAATCTCCTTCTTGAGAGCGTTGATCTTCTCGACCTCGCCGCTGGCGACCTTGACCTTGAAGTCCTTGAGCTTGTTGGCCTCCTTGGGGAGGGCAGCCTGGACCTCCTTGCAGATCTTGACGGCCTGGTCAATGTAGTTGGCGACGCGCTCGAAATCAGCCGTGCCGAAGCCACGGCTGGTCATGGCCGGAGTGCCGATGCGGATACCGCAGGGGGTCAGGGCGCTCTTGTCGCCGGGAATGCTGTTTTTGTTGCAGGCAATGTTGATCTGCTCAAGGACGGCCTCAACACGGGCGCCGTCTAGAGAGAACTGGCGCAGGTCCAGCAGGACCATGTGCGAGTCAGTGCCGTCCGACACCAGCTTATGGCCAAGCTTCTTGAAGGTGACCTCCAGAGCCTTGGCGTTGTCCACAACCTGCTGTTGGTAGGCCTTGAAGTCGGGTGACGCAGCCTGCTTCAGGGCAACGGTCAGAGCTGTGATGGTGTGGTTGTGCGGGCCACCCTGGTGGCCGGGGAACACAGAGAAGTTGATGGGGTTCTCCAGGTCGTAGAGCGTCTGCTTGCCCTTGGCATCGACCGAGCGGACGCCCTTGCGGAAGAAGATCATGGCACCGCGGGGACCACGAAGCGACTTGTGGGTGGTGGTGGTGACGACGTCGGCGTACTCAAAGGGCGAGGGGATAACGCCAGCAGCGATCAGACCCGAGATGTGGGCCATGTCGACAACCAGGTAGGCACCAACGGAGTCGGCAATCTTGCGCATGCGAGCGTAGTCAATCAGGCGGCAGTAGGCAGAGGTGCCGGCAACAAGGATCTTGGGCCGGAACAGCTGGGCATTCTTCTCCAGGGTGTCGTAGTCGATGATGCCGGTCTCAATGTCGACGCGGTACGGCATGGTCTCGAAGTAGGTGGAGACAGCCGAGATCTTCTTTTGGGGGGTCTGGTAGCCGTGGCTCAGATGGCCGCCGTGGGGCAGGTCGAGGCCCATGAGGCGGCCGTGGACGGGCATGAGGGCCTGGTACACCTGCAGGTTGGCAGGGCTGCCACTGAGGCACTGGACGTTGACGCCCCACTTCTCGCTATCAAGGTGGAAGGCCTCAAGAGCGCGCTTCTGGCACAACAGCTCCACCTCGTCGATATGTTGGTTGCCACCGTAGTAGCGGGCACCGGGGAGACCCTCGGAGTACTTGTTGGACATGGGCGAGCCAAGGGCATCGAAGACGGCGCGCGAGGTGACGTTCTCCGAGGCGATCAGAATGATGGACTCGCGCTGGCGCTGGATCTCACGCTTCTGCAAGGGAGGGTCAGCAAGTTGGCCGAGACCAACGAACATGCGTGCCAGGCGCCACGGGGGAGAGCAAAACGTACCATGATCTCAGCGACCTCAGGGTCGGTCTCGAGAAGAGACTTCTCGAGCATCTGTAACCATTGTTAGCATACCAGCGTCAACGCTCATATAGCAAGTGGAAGAGTGCCTGGAGCTCTCGTCACTGAGCAATGGCCGACTCACCTCCTTGTGAGACTGCGGGAGGGCGTAGGTAGACATGGCGATAGGTGACGTGTGTAGAATTGCGAGGGGATATAGAGAGAAAATGAAGCTGGTGATGCAATGATGCAAATTGGCAGATGGAGGAGGACAATGATCTTCGGAGGGCAAAATCTGGGGGCGAAAACGAAGAGAAGACAAAGAGAACGGGGGAGAGCGAGAGAAAGAAACTATGTATGAGCGAAAACCCGGACGGCCAGGAAAAAATTGCGTTGAACTAATAAGAGTCAATGGCTCGCTCGTAGGCGCAAGACCAAAAAACGAATGACTGAAAAAAGTTATGGTGGGGGAGCTCAGATTTCGGAGTCGGCCCAATCAGCTTGTCGCTCCTGCCACCTCCACCACCCACCGTGACGGTTCCAGGCGCATTAGAAGGTGGGATGATGGTTGTGGCCAGTGGTCGATGACACGCTAAGAGCGCTATCGCTGATCAGGCCTAGACCCTGACATTGTCCATTTGCAGCCTGTGGTGCGAATTTTGCACGTGATTATTGTCACGTGCACTGTGGGTCCGACTGGCCGGGGGGAAGCTCAGGCTGACAACCTGCCGCGTCGGTTTGCGAAGCGTAAACTTGCGCCAGCCATTTCCACCGGCTTCTCCCCTTCCACGCATTCTCGCCATCAGCACAACACACACTCCGACCACGATATCATCCGCGACGAACGCAATCTCAATCTATCACGAACCGCATTACTTTGTTTGGGCATCTAGCGACTATTCGTCTCCGACTTTCCTGAGATTCAGGACACTCGGCCCTCGCCACTTGCTCACAAAGCAGTGACGCTCGACTTGTTGTTTTCGTCTACCCTCACCACACCCGCAATCCTCCCGTCCTTTCATCACCATCCACTTCGTTGACCACCATGGGCGACACCCTAATTGAGGCGCCTCTGGGCAGCCACGCGGCACCGCACAAGAAGACGGCCCCGTCAGCATTACCGGGCTTGGGCAACTTCGAAGGCGCCGCCGTCGAGGGCGGCGACGAGTATGGGACGCTGAAGAAGCTGCAGGGACAGCTTGAGTACATCCAGCTGCAGGAGGAATACATCAAGGATGAGCAGAGGTAGGTGCACCGTAACGGAGAAAGCCCGTCCCAGGTCCGATGGACGCGACTACGCCATTGCTAACACACGATTCACCCCCCTCGCTGCAGAAGCCTCAAGCGCGAACTTGTCCGCGCACAAGAGGAGATCAAGCGCATCCAGAGCGTGCCGCTTGTCATCGGCCAGTTCATGGAGGCTATCGACCAAAACACTGGCATCGTGCAATCGTCGACCGGCTCCAACTATGTCGTCCGCATCCTGTCCACCCTCGACCGCGAACTGCTTAAGCCCTCCTCGTCCGTCGCGCTACACCGGCACTCGAATGCCCTTGTTGACATCCTGCCACCCGAGGCCGACTCCTCCATCGCCATGCTGGGCTCAGACGAGAAACCCGATGTGACGTACGCCGACGTTGGCGGTCTAGACATGCAGAAGCAGGAGATCCGCGAAGCCGTCGAGCTGCCCCTCACCCACTTCGACCTTTACAAACAGATCGGTATCGACCCGCCGCGCGGTGTGCTTCTGTACGGTCCTCCTGGTACGGGCAAGACTATGCTGGTCAAGGCCGTGGCCAACTCGACCACGGCCAACTTCATCCGTGTCGTCGGCTCCGAGTTTGTCCAGAAGTATCTGGGTGAAGGGCCCCGCATGGTGCGCGATGTCTTCCGCATGGCGCGTGAGAATGCCCCTGCCATCATTTTCATTGACGAAATCGATGCTATTGCCACGAAGCGTTTCGATGCGCAGACCGGTGCCGATCGTGAGGTGCAGCGTATCCTGCTGGAGCTGCTGAACCAGATGGACGGCTTCGACCAGACGGCCAACGTCAAGGTCATCATGGCGACGAACCGTGCCGACACACTGGATCCTGCCCTGCTGCGGCCCGGTCGTCTCGATCGCAAAATCGAGTTCCCCTCGCTGCGCGACCGTCGGGAGCGCCGTCTCATTTTCTCCACAATTGCATCCAAGATGAGCCTGGCACCGGAGGTCGACCTGGATAGCCTGATTGTGCGCAACGATCCCCTGTCGGGTGCTGTCATTGCGGCGATCATGCAGGAGGCGGGCCTGCGGGCAGTACGCAAGAACCGATACAACATTATCCAAGTGGATCTGGAGGACGCCTACTCTAGCCAGGTGAAGACCACGAGCGATGAGAACAAGTTTGATTTCTACAAATAGACGCACTTTTTTTTCCATGTGGGTGGTTGTGGAACGGGAGAAGCGGCATTCATCGATAATGGGATTCGGGGCGGAGCTTGTCTATCAGGTTTGGAGTATATGGACATATTTTCGCAAGGGCATTGATGTAAAAATCCAAACGAAGCACCCCCTCTTGTACACTATTTTGACTTCCCTATGTCTCTTTTCACAATGCGAAGCATTTAGCAATACCGCGCTCAAATAATCGTAACATATGGCCTGAATTATTTCACGGCCGACACCTGAATACATCTTCTATGAGACCCGTTTTCTAGCGTTGTTATTTTCCATATGATTTGTTCTTTAGTGAAGACGCAATACTTGTAGTGGGAGATAAATATTAAATGTCTTTTTCCTTTTACCAGTTTATTTTTATTTCCCTTTTTTTTTAAAAAAAAATGGAAATAACCAGTATATAAAACTGTTTTTCTACCAGGCACGCTATTAAAATAACCAGTTGTAGTTGTCGTAGCCGCGTTTCTTTATACGAAGTTTATGTATTACGGCGAATTGAAACGACAGAACAAGACGCGAGGCAGAAATGACGGGACCACCTTTCCATAGTTCAGTACGTCGAGAAGCATTTGTTATTTATCGACGTAAAGTTACAAAACGTGAAACCAAACACAGGGTATATCCATCTCCTAAGTATCCCTTTCTCTATCTGTCCCGTGTAACAGAACAAAAAACCAATCTATATAACACAAAAATGTGGCCCCTTGGTTTCCATTGCTGTTTCCATGTCGCATAAATGCAGACGCTGTAGTGTTTCTAAAAAATGCTCCACAAAAGGCATCAAAAAATCTAAATAGTCATCATCGTAGAGAAGTTCGCGGCAAACATCCCCATCCAATGTATCCCGTCTTTCCAAGTCCAGTGTTATCGCCAACACATTAAAATATAGTCCTAATATGAACGGCCATATGAAGGCAAGGTGCTGTTGGGTGGCAGAGATGAGGATTTGGGGGATGAAGACATGTCGAAAACAAAAGGTGCGTGAATTGTATAGGGCCAACGTGGCCCCCGTCGTGTGATACCGGGCCTGCCGATTCAGGGACCGTTGTTGATATGAGAAGTAAAGTTGAATAAAATATTAAAAAGAAGTAGTAAATCGATTGCAGTGAGGGGTAGAGGCTCCTGGCTCTCTCACTGGTTCAGAGCCACGCCCAACTCCAGAAGGAGACGCACAAAGCGTGCGTGCAGCTCGATAAAGAAGTCAGGCATACCTAAAATCTCAGGAAGTCCACGAGCACGCACCGACGCCGCAGTCGAGCTGCCGAGGCCGCCATAGCCTGCAAAGCCAGGGCCCATACGGCGCGATAGGCCATTGCCAGCAGCGACAAGGAAGCTACTGCCGCTGTCGTTAGCGACCGACGATGGCTGCGTGGGTGGCGGGGACACGTGCGGCGAGCGATCGAAACCGAAAGCTGGATTTGTGTTTGCCAACGGACTGCTGTCGCCCGAGGGCGAAGACGTGGCCGGCGACTCATTGTGCGGCGCAACACGCTCTGCCTCCGCATCGGCCAGGAGCTGGATCCAGGTGGCCAAGTCGTTGAAGGCAGCCGAGACGAAGCCAAAAGCCTTCATAGCCGTGCGCTCGCGGTGTGTGTTGAGCGCGATGAGCGCATACATACGCTTATGGCCGCGAGCGTGCACGTCGGCTACACGGAACACATGTGCAGTCGTGTAGCCGGTCTCCGAGTCGCCGAAGAACAAGGGGCCACCATTAGCAGCTGCTGCAGCTGTAGCCGACGCGCTGGCGGCGCTGTGGGGATTAGAGGTAAAGTAGGATGTGGCCCCTAGCGGCAGAGGGGTTGTAGGTTGCGACGTGGTCGCAAACATATTACCGCTAGCTGGCATGGCTGATGACGCTGGGCTGCGTGGGAGCGTCTCCAAGGTGAGTGTGCGCAGGCACGAAGCGCGGATGTTGCCAAAGGCTTTGGCCGACACAGGCTCATGCGTCGACGTGTAGTTCATGTAGTGGGTATGGCTGCTCATTAGGTGAGATGCCGACGATGACGTGCTGGAGCGTGATGTCCCTACGGACGTCATGGTACCCGTACGGCGGTGGTGGTTGCGACGGAGTTGTGATGATTGCCGTTCATCGCCCTCGGCGTCGGACGACGTCGACGATGACGCAGAGGATGAGGAAGGATGAAGGAGGCGGGGCGAAGCATCATCTGGTGCACCGTCATACACGCGCGCGCAAGGGACACGCGTCCGCAGCGTAGGATTACGAGCATCCGTGTTACTGCCGCCAGGCGCATTGGTGCTACCGCCGCCATTGGGGTTTCTTGTTCCCGTGTTGCTACCTGAGTTGATGCCGCCGGGAAGTGTCATGGCGCAGTTGTCACAAGGGATCGCGCGCTTTGTGACCGACTCATCGTAGGTTTTGCGAAAGTTGCTCGTCGCGGGATCTACTCGTGCTTTTGGAGACGATACTGGCTGGGCCTGCGCCGGTTTCTGCAGGTCTTTTGGTGATGCCGAGGAGCGAGGAGAGCGGTGCGAAGCACTTGCTGTATCGGGATGCGAGCGTGGTGTCGAGATATCCGCAGGTGACGGTGGCCGGTCTTCGCTGTCAGGTAGACTGCGCAGTGACGGCTGGACAAGGCTCATCTTACGGAGTGCGCCAGCAACTGCGACGGTCGCTGCTGTGGCGGCGGCGTGAGGTGTAGATGAGGAGGAAGGCGAGGATGTGATGGAGGATACCGCTGAGGCGACAGCGGACTTGATATCGGGTGCGTCATGGTTGTCGCAAGAGCTGCACTTTACGGGCAGGCCCTCTGTCACCATTAGCGGCGTAGGGCCGTGCACCTCGCAAAAATGCGCGAGACATAGCTGGAAATTTGATATTAGCATCGTGGCGACGGTTTTGCGTTTGGTCTCGGAACTGAATGCCCAATGTTGGTGAAGGAAGTGCAAGTCGTGCGCATTTTTGTCATCTTCAGAAGCTGAGCTCAGACGAGACGATGGGCGGAATGGGAGACGAGGAGCAAAGGGGAGTAAGTGTGGCAAATATACAAGACGACGACCAAAGGTCAAACAATAAGAAGGGGTGTGTTGTGAAAAGGAAAGGGGTGAGCGGGAAGGTCTAGAAGGAGGGAAGGAGGTAATAAAACGGGAGGCGAAAGCATGGAGGGAAGAACGCCGCCGGGACGAACGGGAAAAGTATTACGGTGCCAATAGGAGCAAATAAGCTTTTCTGGTCTCTGGTATTGTTCTTGCCACAACTTTTCGAGGCGGAATCAGATGACCGCATCGAGCAACAAGAGCCACGGAACCGAGGAAACGAAGCCAACCGCAAGACAGAAGAGAGATGCACATGCAGGCCCAGAAATAAGCATGAGGGGTACGAAGGATGAGAAACGAAGGACGGGTACGATAAGAGAGGCAAACGAAAGGGGTGTTCAAGTGTTTCTGGTGCAACAACGCCACAAAATTGGGAGTTTCAACTATGAAGAAAGGGCGGAAAAGTATGATCAACGGATCCGTCCGCTTTCAACAACACAAACGAAGCCCTGATAAGATTGGATACAAGACATATGATGACCAACCCATAAAGGCAAACGACAAACTAGCTGAGAGGAAAGAAGGCGTGCGCAACGCTAGCTCTGGTGGTCGACCCTGTCAAAACCAAAGCCTGGGCAGGACCATGTGGGACAACGTGGTGTATTGCGAGGATGTGTCTCGGCGTCATGAATCGTGGGACGTGGGGGGATACAAAGTAGGATGCAAAAAGGGGAACCTGGGTGAGGGGAGAGGGGCGATTGTGAGATGTCTGCTGGAGATTCTCGAAATGAACCTGAGGGTGGGGGTCAAGCCAAATCGCCAAGCAGGAAGGACGAATGTGTTTGTTGTGCATCGTTGGCTGTGCGCAGAGAGCCAAACAAGAGCAAACGACATCACAAAAGAAAACTAGGCAAACAAAGCGAAGAGTCGGCGACGGGAACAGATGTGACGAATGACGGAGTCACAGTGTTGGTCTCAGTTGCGTATCACCCTGCTTGCAATTTATGGTTGTATCACCGGGGGACAGGTGTGAACGACGAGAGATGCGAGCTCTGCTGGCTGCTCGCCCGTGCTGTTGTGGCTTGCACTCTGCCGTTTGTATTGTCGCTGCTTATTTGGTGGCGCTGTTGGGCAGGTCGGCTCTCGCTCGCTCGGTGTGCCTATTTCGCGTGTCGCTCAGTGGCGCGATGTGTGTCATGGGGCACCGTGCGTGCTTGCTCCAATTGCTGTGTGTTGCCGTTGGACGAACGAGACGTGCAGAGAGTGCATGAGGCGCAGATGCAAGGTGCATGTTGGTGTGCTGTGTATATGCGAGTTGGTTGGCAGTTTGGGCATTTGCGTGTGAGTGATTGTGGGTTGGTGGATGCATGTGCGAGTGTCATGGGTGACTTTTTCGGACGAGGCGGTGAGCCAGGCGAGAGAACAGCAAACGAGAGCCCCAGACGGCGAGCGGATGAGATATGGCGGAGGCCGTAGCAAACGATGATTCCGTGTCGCGATGGCCGGCTGTCGTGGGGGTAGACTCAGAGGCCAGGTTGGTCTTTGTGTGCACGCAGGCAAGACATGACAAAGGGACGAACCAGCACGTGTCTGGACAGAGGCGCCAACCAGGAGCCGTCAAAGGTACGGAGTACAGCGAAACGCAAGAAGATAGAAAAGAGAGTGCAGGGTGTGCGAGTGTGCGACTCAAAAGAAAAAAAGGAGAGAAAACGTGGGCAAAGGATACAGAGAACCAAGGGTGATATAGCAGAGCAAAGCGACAACGAAACAGCAAAACGAGAACAAAGCACCAAAGATAGACGAGGAAGGGCAACACGAGGGCATCTTGGTCCAAAAGCGAGCGGAAGGTGAAGATGCGCGTGGGATGCATGCTGCAAGTCAACTTACAATCGACGTCATGGCTGGCCGAGACGCCACTGGTGGCTATCTTATCGGCTGCAGCCCACGATGATCGTGCAGGTCGGTCAGGCCGGGGGGCGTTTTGTCGTTGAATCTGGTGCTGTGGTGGCGGCCGTTGAAGAAAACGTGGAAAACAAAGGAGAGATGAGGGCGTCGAGATCGTGGGGGTTTCGAGCAATGGTCCGAATTGGGGGGGGGGACGATAGAGGGCAACGCTGTTACGAAAACGAGCGATTGGCGAGGAAGGAGCAACAGGCAGGGAGGCGTGCGACGTAGAAGTAGTTCAATTCATGTCCACAGAGGAAGGAACGCGTTGCTTGAGATATTTGATCAGACGAGGAAAGAACGAATGTCCGTCCTTGGAGCTGGTTTCGGCCTCGGGTCTCGTCGGCGAATGCCACCCCAGGCCGTTTTCCTTTCGGTCCGGGATGCTTCTTTGTCGTCGCAAATATGGCCAGTCTACTCCGTACTACGTACGCACTCGCTCGTATCGTATTAGTGCGCGGTGGTTGTGCTGCAGGCTGGTTGGGGTCGTGGTGTGGTGGTGGTGGGCAGCAGCGTGTGATTACTTTCTGATTTGGCTCAGAGGGCTCCGGCCAACGGGGAAGCGACGGGCGAGAATCGAAATGGCGCCAGGGGTGCTGCTGCGACGAAATGAAGTGGGCGAGGAGGAAAGCGAAAGCGAGACAGCATGTCCGACATCGAAGGGAGGCGTGGGAGGCGTTATGTATGTCGAAGGAAGGAGGTAAAGGGACGAACAGGACAAAGAAGAGCGTTCAGGTCAAAGTGGAAGGAGCGGTCGGGAGGTGAACGCTGGACGGTGTCTCGTATATCTTGCGGTCGCACGGAGGGGCAAAAACGGCAGGAGGACGAAAAACAGAAGTAGAAGAAGGTGGTTGCAGCCAGTCGGGACAGAAAAGAAGAATACGAAAGAAGGAAAGAACGACCCGGGGAAGAGACAGTGGCTCCTTCCGTGGCGCGAGCGACGCAAGGAAACCAAGGTCAAGAGCAGCAACGAACCAAGGCCGCGGATGGAAGCAGGAGCGTCCCGGCGTAAGGAGGTGTGCGCATGTGCTGGGGTGTGGCAGCTCTAGTGCCTCGGTGGAGAGCGTGTGGGATGGATGGGAATATCCAAAACACGGAAAGAAGGCAAGGGAGGGGACGAGCTGGCGAGACACGAGATGAAAATGCCAGACGGTGTGAACAAGAACTCATGTGCTCCAGGCCATTCTGTCCATCTTTATTCTCTCCTTTTGTCCCGTCCTCAATTCAACAGGATCGGCTTCCTTTTCGCCTCACCCTTTGGTCTCCAAAAATCGGGCAGGGCGGGGTCGTTCTTCTGCATTCGCGACAAGCCAAAACGCACTGTGATGGCCAGGCCCCAGAGACGAGACGGAGGCGGCCAGGCCAGACCAGGACGAGCTAGGCCCGGTGTCTTAGCGATTTATTAACAAAGAACCAGTTATGATAGGGCGACGACCTCTGGGATCCTAAGTCGCATCTGATGGTCAGACCATGATGAGCAGCCGTCTTAGTGTGCGCCTTTGCCTCTTGTGCCCTCAATTCTCTTTTTGGCCCTCCAAGTGTGGTCCACTTCTTTGGCCGCCTTGCTCATTCATGTGCCGCGATATTCCCGCACTGACGTTCTCTCCTGATAACCGCCAGACGCCCCTCTACAAAAGACTCTGACAGACACAGACACCGTGCTCCTGAGAGGTTCCAGGTCAGTGGCGTAGGCCCCGATCGGCTGGTAACGAGTAATACTCCGTACCGATGACGAACGGGGGTATGGGGGTAGTAGACAAATGGGGCAAACCTATCTTGGGCAATGTCGTCAAGGAAAAGGAGCAGAAAACTGGGTTCTCAAAACGACAAGTCGACAGACATAATGCGTGGGGCTATTGCACCTTGTTATGCCCAAGCTGCAGCAACGCTGGAGGCAATCAAACCGCACAGGGCCGAAAGTGGATATGTCCCATATTTCCCACGGCCATATCATGTTAGCGTACGCCGTTGTGAAGCGACGGAGAACGGAGAGCCAATCCCTCGTCTGTCACAATGGGAACAGTTCGCAAGGGAGTCCTTAGAGGCGCCGGAAGAAACTGTCAAGAAGGACGATAGCAGCTGAGGAAACAACTACGTTGCACTCTAGAGTTTGAAGGCATTTGGACTTTTGGAAGTGGTATCATTTGACAAGACAAGAACCGCCAATGCGCAGCCAAAGCTTACAAAGCCTCGAAAGGAGCGCCAACCAAAAGGAACCAACCAGCCGGGCAAAGCCAGCCAGGGCCAGGAACCGAGCCAAGCCAACAGAGCGTTAGCGTACGGCAGCCCGGTTGTTGGTGGCGGGCTTTTTCTGGGTTTGTCATGATTCTTGCAGTGTCACGACTTACGACGTTGTATGTTGTTGTTGCCATTTGGAAAGGCGCTAGAAGCAGAAAGGAAAGCAGAACGTGGATTGGGAATGTACAACCAAACGCTATTACATACAAGTATGGACCCGTTTTGGGATGCAGCTCCTGCGCGAGAATGAAAATGCGGCACAACGAACCAAAATAAAATAAAATAAAATAAAATAAAATAAAATAAAAATAAAATAAAATCGCGTGGTGGTCGAAGGAAAGGAGCTGGAAGAGCTTGAAGACACATGGCAAAATACCGAGTGGTTACTCCGTAAATCGAGGATTGGACCCTGCATGCTGACGTATTGGTCGGGTAGTGTAAACACCCGGCAAATGGTGCTCCGACTGAGGACGTCTTCCGGTGTCGGTGCAGTCGACCAGCAACGAACAGAAAGCAACAATACAAGAGAAGCAGTTGGGAAGATCCGTATACAATACTCCGTACGACATACCAAAGAAGATCTTTGAAATGACTCGGTGTTTCGAGAAAACGCATGCGTGACACAGTAGCGAGTCTAGACGGTAGATACCAGGGTCTCGAATCTCCAGTGGAAATGGCCGGGCTTGGTGGGCGTGAAGTACTTTCGTACACATTTGGATGGGGCCAGCTGAACGGACCCTGAAAAACAGGGTGGGTCGGGACGAAATAACGAGGCCGTGGAAATCACGAAACATCGGAGAACCCCCGGAAGCCAAGGACCGACAGGCCAAGGGACGAATCGAGGTGACGCGTAACAGATGATATAATGAAATCCATACCTCGCAGAGACCATAACGTTTCGTGGCGCGCGACAATTTGCCAATTGATATGGGACGAGAAGGAACAATTCGGCAGGCAAGAGAAATAAAAACGGAATCGAATACGTGACACATGGTTCCTTGCAGAGACGTGCAGAAAAGGTCAGCTCTATTTCCTAGTAGCTCCGCTCCGTCATACTCTATCGGGAAGGCTTCCAGAAGTTGACTGTTGCACCCTTGGATTGGGCAGGAATAGTTTAGCAGGAGGGGGGGGAGACCAAGAACGGGGGCTGTTGACCAGGCCAGGCCCCTGTCGTTGAAAGGGCCTGTCAGAAGTGGAAAATGCTCGGCGGCACAATTTCGCCGTGCCTCTTAAACAACGTCGTAATATAACGTCGCATTGCCATGTCTTTCCTCGTGGCTTTTTGCTTCTTGGACTTTTCTCACGCACTGAACGGTGCCAGTGTTTTGAAGCCCTGCTCTTTCCGCATGGCCGTGTCACTTCTCATAAAATCAGGGGTGACAGGGGCAAGGAATAGGAACGAATCTGTGTAGTTTCGTATTTGGTGTTGTTGGAGATTTGACTGCTTTCCTTTTTGAGGCGAGGTCGGCGAAAGAAAGGATGAACTCGACTTTTCGGAGACTACGGAGTACGTAAGGTAACAAGCAGGAGCGATGCTGTGTTCGGGAAGGAGCGGGTATATGCGCACGCTTAAAAATAATTGGGTGCGGTGAAGAAGGGAAGGTCCGGCTGACTGCATGTGGTGGCTCTTTCCGCATGCGAGAATTTGTCACCATTGACCTTTCTTCACCGCGTCTGTCGGATCGTTCCTTCTTTCCGAAAGGGAAAGTCAGCGGGAAGAACATCGTGCCTGCCTTCCGACGCCGTGCTAGCATAGGACTTGCCCATAGATGCCGAATATGAATAGTATCTGAGGGAGTACAGATCCTTGAGCACTTTGTCTCGACACACTTTAGGTACACGTTCGACCTTGAGGATATGCACCGTAATTACGTGGCACATAGTAGCACTTGCGTGCGACATGTGTCCTACCCAAGACTATGTTTAGAAATATGGTTCTACACTACGAGGGATGGAAACGAGAACGACAAGCGACAGCACCTCTGACACGCATCGATCGGTGAAATCAGCCTCTTCGGTCGACACTCTGCCACATGCAAGTCACCTCTCGTGGTCCTGGCTTTTGGGGGCCATGGCAAATGCACGGCAAATGTGACGACTTGTGATAGAGTGACCTCGGCGGGTGACAACGGAGCGAACAGGAGGTGACGCCAGCAGCGAGAACACTTCATATTCTGCGCCGTAACGACTTCACAGAGTATTTCCACTTCCCCGTGCAGAGTCAACGTCCTGCGTTGTCCTTGCGCAGTCCCTGTGCCTGTGTCCCACACTGTCGAATGCAACCCTAATCCCGTGTCTTTTTTGGCCTGTGATCGACACACGACACAGATTCGCTCTTCCATGTGACGGGCTACCGTTGCGCAATCAATTATGCAAAGCACACTTGCACCAAGTTTCGTTCTCGCAAGTGAGTCTTTTCTTCTCGACGAATACAGTAGAAGAACTACGGCACTGGCTTGCTGCTTTAATACAGCCTCGTACCAGGGCTTGTATAGTATGCAGAGTGCTCACTGGAGATGCATTCACTCCAAAATTCCCGAGGCTGTTCGCTTTTTGCGTTTCACCAATTCTGCCCAACATTGCTCATTTGCACAGTATTCTGGTTTCGGTTCATCTGACATCACCCACCGGCGCCAAAGAAGACGCCGGTGGGATACTGCTACCAACATTCGCCTGTGTAGGCCCCGGATGGCAGACCGTGTTACCTTTTCTGGGTGGTGATCGGCGTATCGTGCAGGAGTCTCCCTGTATCAAAGTAGGCTCCCCTGCAACATCTAGGCCTCTGAGGCATCATGGCTTGGGAATGACCCTCTGACCTATTACCTGGTCTGTTGCGCCTCCTTTGTCGTTTGTCCACCTGTTCGTCGCATGTCTTCGTTTTGTCTTTCGTCTGCTCCTCTCAAGCTCGCATAATTCATCGCCCTCCTCTTAGGAGGGTGTAACAAGTCCATGCACGGCGAAACGAATAACCGGCATGATTGCGACGAACCTGCATGCCCTTCGCAGACAACATTTCAGAGAGAAATCCACGAGACAAGATGAAAGATGAAATGATTGAAAAATGGCGCTGATCCATTTTAAGCAAGATGATGTCGTTCTGCGTGCTATGTGCCGCAACTATTTCGCGTCGTCCCTCTCCCTGTCCGTGCGCAACGAGGCCACACGCAGCACACGGCATGTGTGTGCATCGTGTGTATTCTATATGTATTTCCTATTTTCGCGATAAGTTGCATATACCTCCTTAGGGTAATCAAAAGGAGAGGAGTGCATTAGACAATACAGCCACGAGACGAAGGCAAAACTGAGTGGACTGATTCGCAAGTTGTGGCCTTGTCCCGCCCTTTCTAGAAAGATGTTTTTTTTGCTTCCAGTCAATTTCTCATAAGACATCTACAACTTCCTGTTCTCAGCTCCGCTTCCTGAACAATGCCATAATAGGGACGGTGAGTATTCAGAGTGGAATATTGTTCCGTACTGTCAGGGTTATTGGGCAATTTGCCGTTTATTTCACTTGTCATATCCTTTGCGTTTCTAATTTCGATAACAAAACGTCTGTATTCCATTTGCATCGTATACTCTCACGGCAGATGATCGAAAAAGTCAAAACGGCTGCATGTAACATTTGTCCCTTTCTGTTCTCTCGAATTACTCCACCCGTCACAAAGGTAAAGCCCAGACTGATACGGCACGGCAATCCACCTTTTGAACTGCGTGCAACTCTACACCGGTGACAATATATTCTCGGAAGTCACTCGGGGCAATACTGGAAGTAGAACGAACCTCGCTGCCCTCTTCGTGTAAGAAAGTAACTTCCCCACACCGGTCTTTTCGGCAGGACTTCCTAAATAGGAACGAATATGTTCCTATTTAGGGACCTTCCTCGGCCATCAAACGCGGGCCGTTCATCTGCCGTACCTTCATGCACAAGGAAAGAACGAACGGGGTAGAGTACAAGTGGGGAAAGAGACTTTAAAGATACTGTGCAGAGACAAGAGCCATAGAACAAACAGTAACCATAACTCGTCCTCACCTTCTCTCGTCCAGATAAAGTTCAGCTTTCTTTGGCTGAACCATGTATTCCAAGCACTTGACACCATGTTCGTCCCATCATTCATGATCTTCTCCCAATTATACTCGCGTTACGTTCATGTCTTTGCGTTCATCCCTTTGCTGTTATCCGCTTCGAGGCTTGTCATCTCATGTTCGCTACCTCTTTATAATCTCTTTTTGTATAGGGTCAGAAGGAGACTACTCGGTGAAAAATGACAAATTTTCATATGCGTGACATTCTGCTAGCATCTAAACTCGGTTCGCTGTGTGAGAATGTATCCGCGAGAGGAGGTGGGGTGAAGGGAGGATTGAATGCAGCGTTGCATTCTCTCGTCACTCTTTGTCCGGATACATATGGTGTACGTTCTCCCATGCGCTCCCGCTCGTGACGGGCCGCCGACCCATAATGGAGGCCACCAATCCTGCTCATCCTTCTAGTTTCTCTTTATTTTCTCGCTCCCGAATACCCCCTCCTCTGACAAGTCCCATTTTAGCATCGCTACTGTCCCGTTTGGAGGCCAATTAAGATGCAAGTAACTACGTCACGGCGCAGGGGGGTTTTGGGGTTTCGAGGGACCGAGAGACTGTAGTGCGAAAGTGAAGTCGAACACGAAAGCAAATCACGGCACGGCTCGGGTCTGGTACTCGAATGCTCCAGGAACACGGCAGACATATACAGGATGCCATGACTCACTGTGTGTACGCATGGGCTTATTGAGAGCTGGGGAAAATTCTCCGCTGGTTAAAAAGGACGACGACGAGACGACCTTACCGACTACTCTGAAACCCTCCTGGCATCTGGACGGGCCTGTTCGTCCGGACTTGAGACGATAAATAAATAAAACATACGAAATAACAAGACCTCAGTTAGAAGACACTAAAGACGTGCTCGTCCGTCTAGGTTCATCGGTCAGTTTCTTCCGACACCGCAAACCTATAAAGCAACCCTGTGAGGCATTGAGTAATATTGAAACCACAATATGGCTCGCTATTGACAGAAACATTATATTTGTATATGGTGTAAATAGTTGCACATTCCCCACCGTCGCTATGGTATGCCGATAAAACAGAAAGCAAGAAAAAGAAATAGAAATAGAAACCAGAAAACGCAGCTAGGTTCGCCGTATTCCATGATAAACAAGAGTATAACCAGCTGTGCATATAGTCATGTGTCGCTGTTTCATACGTGTGAAAGTTCTAAGAAATAACAAATGCAATGAAACGGCTTGCCTCCATTTTCTATGATGTTGTGTTTTTGTATGGCCGGGAACAATCTGCTCATTTCATTACGGTCGCCGGGTCGACCTCGAGCCGCTTCGCTGCCGGCTCCAATTCATTTGAGCATTCAGATGCCTTATCGTCGTCCATGCCATTGCTGTCCTGGCTTTGGTTTTGACCCTGGCCGTGGCCTTGGCTGTTGTCACTGTCGACAACTCGGTACTTCTCTAGCCATAGCTTGCGAAGCACATGGTAGATAAAGCGATATTGACTCTCGCCCTGCACCATCATGCGCCGCTGCTCGCGGAGCTGGTTGACTGTCGTGTAGATCAGGTCGTTGGCGTCGAATGGCGACTGTGACTTGCTCCCTAGATTGGATCCGATCGATGTCCGGTCCACCGTACCGGTACCACTAGACGCTGGTGATGCCGAGCCAATTTGGTGGAGTGCTGAGTTCGCTATTCGCCCTCGACCGCTGTGGTCGTCGGCGCCGTCCATGTCCACATCTTCTACTTCGCTTGGCGGAAAATTGACGTCGTAGTTTTCGAGCACGCCCATATCAAGCTCGCGGAGGAGGTGCTCCAGAGCGATAAATGTGCCTGAGCGCCCGACACCTGCGCTGCAGTGCACAATACGTGGGTTCTGGGCATCGGCGTTTTTCTCGGCCGACAAGCGCATGAGGCCGAGGAAACTCTCCACATCGTCTATTGCAGGCACACCAAAATCCGGCCACCGCTTGAAGAGAAAGTGATATACGACGCGCTCGTCTTCGTATTCACTAATATCGATCGCTCTACTTGTGCCGGCTTCGTCTGTCTCTGTGATTGAAGGTACAGGTGCAGAGTCGATGGCTGTCGCTGGTGACGATGCTGATCCGGCCGACACTTCGCTCATCACAGAATCACCGTCTTCGTCCTTGGCTGGCACGCGAAGACCATTCGCCTTGTCTGCTGGGGACGGATCCGTGGTCTTCTTGGCGCCACCATTGGCCCCATTGGTATTGTCATTGTCCTTGGTAGAATTGCCAGCTGAGTGACTACTAGTACTTGAGGCCCGCTTTGCAGGGAGTGCGGAGGCTGTAGATGCTTTCTTGTGCACACGAAGAACAAGGCGCCGAAGCTCAATCGCATCACCAAATGGTGTCTCCTCGATTTCCGCACAGTGAACGCTCGCATGAAAACCGTCCCCGAATTCGTCGTGGTCGTTAATCATCATGGGGGAGTCATCGGGGCTCTGAGGAAAGTAGGGATAGCATTTCTCTTGTATGCCATCGTGTGTCTCGGTCAACATGACAATGACGGCAGGAGACCGCATTTGTTCGTAGACCATGCGCCACACGTGGTCAACCGAGCTGACTTTTGGACCCTGCATAGCGATGTATCTATCTGGAGGGTGTTGCGCGTGCGAAGGAGCTGTGGTTGTAAGAACAATCGGTGACGCATTGATGTAGTCGATCTGCCCAGGTGGCACGTTGAGCTTCACGCGGTTCTTCTCCCAAGGCTGGACGTTCATATAGCGATCGAGCAATCGCAAGTGGGGTCCGGACACACGTGTCCAGCGCCCAGTTGGTGCTGTTGTAGAGCTTTGTAACCGGTCGCGCTCCATCCAGACCAAGTCTTGGTACTTGTGCTCAATTTCTGAGTTCATAGTTAGCACAACACGACGGGCAATTTGTGCCAACGTGCGGAACGGGTTAGGACATACCTTGCGGGGAGAGATTGAGGAAAGCAGGCATTTTGGGCATGTCGGTCGAGGTGGCCGATTGTGCTGAGTGGCGCTTGTATTTCGGTGCCATTCGCATCGGCGAGACAGGCGTGTCCCCATCGGATGGCAGAGAGATGTTCAGCATCTGGCTGCTGAGACCAGCCGTAGGAGATCTAGATAGATCCTGTGGTGGCGGTGGTGATGCCGTGACTGGGGACGGCGACCCTCGTGACCGTTTTGTCGAGGAGCGCAAGAGGTTTCGAAACGGCGACCGGGAAGAGCGTAACGGGCCGCGCATCTTTTGCTGCTGCTGCGCCTTGGGCTCAACATGTGGGAGAGGCGCGCCGTCGGTGACATTCATGAAAGAGGAAGAGGTGGATGGCACGTGTGAGGAGCTAGTCATATGTCTGCCGTTCTCGCCCGTTTCTGCAGAGAGCGTCGTCGCCGGCGAAACTGTCGTCGGCGCAGACAGCCCCGCAGAGGTCCTGGGGCGAGACAGCGGTGCGGGTGGGCTTTGCTCAGCTGTCTGTGTTTCTGCCGCCAAGTCCGTGGATGCGTGGGTTCGGCCTCCTGGTTTTTCTTCTGTTGCTGCTGCCGCCGCAGCGGTCTTCTTTTGCCGTCTGAAGCGGGAAAAGCGGTCCATCGTACCGTGCCAACGGGGCGTTCGGTCCTGGATAGAAGCGAGAGCGCAAAAGCTCACGAAGAACCGAGGCAGAGGTTCGCAAGCGAAAAGCAGCCCGTCTCCACCCCCCAAAGGTGAAAGAATCGGTATCGTAATCCGTGTAAGTCGAGTGTTGCGCAAAAGTCGTAGAAAAGGGGCAAAGAGCAAGAGCGACGCGAATACAAGTAAATGGAGCGACGAGAGATTCGAAATAAAAGGATGCACCCACCCACAAACCTAAATGGGGAAGCCAGAAAACGGGAACAGACAATAGCGATGCAGTCCTTGTGGAGTTTATGCGGCGTGTTACAGGGGTGAGGAGAGAACGCTTAGTTTTTATTCGGGACCAGCTTACAATTTACCTCTGGCCCCAATGCGTCGAGCCGATTTCACAAGTTTCGCGTTCTTTTTGGTAGTTTCTGCCTATCTCAACGGCTGTTCGTATTCAGCGACAGGCGGCCATTCCAAGGTCGCCACCCCACATCCTAAAGCGAAAGCGCCGTTAGTTCGACATTGTCTCACGTCTGCTGTCAGTCACTCCACGCGAGGCTGACTTACAACTGCGTTGTATGGAGAACACGGGCGCGTTGTCTTAGGGGCGTGCTGCCTTCTGAGGATGGAAGCCGTTGAGGAAACACGACGCCAAGACGTGGCGGGCATACTCCGGGAGGGACATTCGAATTTCTAAAAAGGTGGCCCTTGCCTGGCAGCGCGAGAAACGTGAGTGCGCACGAGGCAAACCACAGTGCCACGCCTCAGAAACCTTACAAGTTGTCTGGGTGTAGGGGCACAGTCGGCCGAAATGGGACGGTCAAAAAGGGAGAGTCGGATGGGAGCAAAACGATGAAGGAGAATATCGACAGACAAGACGCGGGACGAAACAAGGAATTGAACGCAGGTCCGTAGCACAATGCAGAATCGATCGAGATTTCGTTTTAGCCGTGCACTGCCCAGGCGTTGTCGAAATGGTCGTGAACCACATGGACGATTCAGGCTGCTAGGGTTTGGGACTCAGACGAATGAGAGGATGGAGGTCGAACAGGGGCTGACAAGAGTCGAAAGTCACGACGACGACGACTGAAGAAAAACGAAAAGGAGGCGGGGGACGGACGAAAAGGGGGGGGAGGTATAGAGTCAGAATTCGCAAATCCAGTAAAGATGAGAAGTCTACGCAATTGGGAAAGAGCGAATGCTACCTGGACAGAAGCGCCGAGTACTATCCTGTCGAAAGAGAGGCACCCACGAAGGCGCAAGAGCGATGCGATGTGCAAGAACAACACTGCGTCAAGGGGGAATCATGTCGAATGAAAGGAAGGAGCGGCTCAGATTCGCCGTGCATATATATCTCGCATGCACCAGTAGGAGACAGCCCATTGCGCATCTATCCGCCGTGGTCAAATCGTCGATGGCAGGCGGAAGGAACGCTGTTGGTCCATCACAATGCAAGAGCGGCACCCGAGTTTCTGAGTGGCTACTGTTGTTCTCCTATCTCACGCCCTCACAGGTTGTCGCATCATGCCGCCTAGCGAATAGAATCATCAGCATGGCAATCCCGGCAATCCTGCACGTGACGGCTTCATGCGCATATCGCCTGGGAACTGCTGACAGCGTACGGGAAATGATAGGCAGAGTTGTGGCGTACTTGTTTCGAACAGATGGAGGGATAAAGCACAGCGAAAAACGAAATAAAAATACCGAGATGGGCGTTTTATTTTTATTTTATTTTGTTGAGACATGCACCGTGTGCTATCATGTATAGTGTGTGACCGTCGTTGAAAATAGCAACAATAAACAAACGTATCACAATCTGTGGGAATGATGTCGGAAACGACAAAACAGACAAAGCAGAATATATGTACAATCCAATTGTGAGCGAGAGGATCCAATTACGCCAAACCCGTTCCGTTCTGTTCCTTTAGCAAATCCTGAACGACCATTCCAACCCACCTGCCGTGGCTTACACGCCCGAGTACACGCCCGACACGTACCGGCCGCAGACTACGCGCTGCTCGATGCTCACTTTGCGGCCGTTGCCAGCCAGTTTCACGGTGGTCCGCGGCGTCAAAGCAAGGCGCTCGCGTGCCAAGTCCAGTCTGGCCTGTGCCTGTGCGGCTGTCTGTGCGGCTGTGCTGTCGGGCGGCGATGTCACGGTGGAGCGCTGCCGAGCACTATCGAGTGGTGCGATATGAACAGGCTCGCTCTGGTTGTTGCGCTTGCCGGTGCCGAGCTGGTAGTACTCGTTGCCACCCCACCAGAGCGTGTCGGCGCCCCAATTTGTATCGACATTCTGGCGCGAGGACGACGAGGCGCCGACTCGCGTGGCGTTGTCGAGAACAGCGCTGGCATGCGTAGCTCCGACTTCAATGTGTGCCGGACGGATGGGCACCAAGGCGCCAAGAGCCTCGCTGTACTCCGACAGGCCCGAGAGCGCACGGATCTTGCCCGGTCCCGTCGTCGAAATGTGCACCCACTTGCCTGTGCCCAGGCTGCCGTAGATGCCCGAGCCGGACGACCAAGTGTCTGAGGACGTCGAAATGCCATCCTTCCGCCAGCCACCGGCAGCCTTCTCCGTCACGTCAACAGTGAAAAACGAAGTCGCGCCGCCGGCCGCAATCGATGTGACTCTCACAACTGCGCGGCCGTCCTTGGCATCGCGGCCCGCTAGTTCGACCGCCTTGCTGTCTCCCGGAAGCTCATAGAGCTTCTCTACGGGCACCTTAACCGGGGCATCCGACGACGGGAACGAGGGCGACGCGGGGATACCCAGCTGGCCAGTTGAGTTGTCACCGAAGCTGTAGAGCGAGCCGTCCCGTGCGAGCACCAGAGAGTGGTAGTCGCCAGTAGCAATCTGTGTCGCAGTGATGCCCTTGAGGCCGGAAATTTCGTATGGGGCATCCAGCGGGCGCTCGCGGGGACGCGTTTCCCAATTCAGGCCAGGCACACCCAGCTGGCCCTTGGCGGGAAATGAGGACATGCTCGACACGGCCGAGAAAACTCGGCCCTTGGACGTCAGCAGCAGGCAGTGCTCTTGTCCACCACGAATGTCAACGACACGCTCACCCCAGCCCAGGCCGGTAGGAGTCATTTTGCGGACACTGGAGCCCACAAAGGTCGCTGCGTTGGCCGATTCTGTAGGTCTGGTCCAGAACCAAGAGGACGCAGCCGGCGCAGGCGACGGTTCGGAAGGCCCCGACGTAGGCGCAATCACTGCCCTACTGGGCGGCTGTGAGTCCTCCTTGGATATCGGAAGCGAGTAGACGTCACCGTTGGCCGAGAGCGCAATGACCCGGTCGTTTGACAATGCCACCTTAAGAATATCCTTGCCCTTGAGCGTGGTCACAGGCGCCAGAGGCACCTTGGATGCCGTAGCTGTCTTTCCCCAGTACCCGACGCCCCACTGCAGCACGTCACCACCCTCGGTTACCGCAATACCAACCTCGCTGTCGAGCCTAAGGTCGCGTAGGATCTGGCCGTCAAAGAAACCAATGCGCCGGGGCTCCTTGATAAATGAGTCCGTCGAGTCAGGCGCCACCACGCGGCCGGAATTGGAACCCCATGCGTAGACACCGGGGTTCTCAAGGCTGTTCTTAACCTGGCGATGTTGCGGGCTGAGGGCCTCGCGAATATCGGCGTTGCTTGTCAACGGTGCCGTCTCAAACTCGATCTCGGCTTTTGGGACGATGACCTTGGACGGCGGCTGCTGCTGGTCCTTGCCCTTGGCTTTGTCGCTTGAGATCGAAGAATAGGTGTACACGCCGGCACCGACCACAAAGGCAACTGCCAGTAGCCCTGTATAACGGCCTCCGCCTCCACGGCGACGGCTTCCGCGTCCACCACCGTCACCAGGTCGAGGACCAGGGCCACCGCGGCCATAACTGCCCAGACCACCACCAAAACAACGGATGGATACCACATGAGGTGCCTGTTTTGGCCTCAGTGCTGCCAAAGTGCAGGTAGCTCTGTGTAGCAAAGACATTTTTGAGGTTCCCCAATGGTGAAAACCGGCCAGGGATGGGCTGCCCGTGTATGGAAAAGCGCCTTCGTTATGGGACTGAGTGCACCGGACACTAAATCGCCCCAATGAACTGGATGCTTTTGTAATATGATAGCTCCCTCAATAGGTCATCATATGCTCGTATAAGACTGCGATGCCGTGTGAGGCGAAAACCATGCACAAAGCATTGCTTGTCGTAATACGGAGCAACTCAAAGCACGGCAGCCATGTCATGAAAATAGAGGGGAAACTTGGGCGATAAAGTCCAATAAGGCGCTCCTGATTCGGCAGGACCCCATTTGTAGTTGTGGCTAGCTAGGGTTCCACTTTTCACGTGCACAGCCGTGTTAGTAAAACTCAGCCTTGTTGTTTTCCATTTCAAAAACGACGTCACCAGCCAACTACGAACTACATCACAACACACTACTTGATGGGATCTGAACATATATGCTTTTTGCGCCTTCATTCGGTCTACGGGCAGTTATCATGCGCCTTATAGCGTGGGAAAGAGTCAAAGCCAAGCCAGATATAATACTTTCTTCAGTAGAAATATCTGCCCAACCCCTCTTCACCGCAATTTTATCTTTTTCCCCCATCCGGTCGAAACCCTCGCATCTTGGAATTTCCTCTTCTTGGCTTGCGAACTCTACAACTGCCTATGCTCTTGGTCAAATAGCCTTGCCCAACTCTCCCCAGGATTCCGGCAACATCAACCACTCAGCATATACTTGCAGTACCCAGCCACGATGCGGTTTATCCAGAAAACAGCAACTGGCTGGGCTGCTACGCTCGCCGCCGCGTCATCCATGATGAAGTCCAAAGGCATCGTCAGTCTTGCTCTGGACACCACCGATGACATGTGGTGTCTCAAAGAAATTGTCGCAGAGGGCGACAAACTCATCTTTGGCGACCCTGCGGCTTCGTCGCCAAGCGAAGAAGGCGCGACTGGCAAAATTCTGCTTGCCAAGGAAACAGAGTTCGACGTCACCACCTCGACATTGCACGTGATGGGCACTTTGCAAGACTCCGCCAACCACAAGTCTGGCCGCTCAAAAAAGGACTTATTGGACAACGCGCCACAACCGATGCGTCGAGTTAGCATCTCCCCAGAGTCTGTCATTACATTACGCAGAGACACAGGGTTCTCGGAAAACGTAATTCAGCGCATATTGGACGCTTCTCGGCCTGATCGTCGCAATAAAGATCTCGCTGTTTTCCTTGTTGACAAGAACTTTAGCAGCGTCAACGTGCGTGTACTGGCGGGCGAGGCCGAGCGCTTCAACGAGTCAGTCAAGGCCGATGCCAGCTTACTCGCCAATGGCGATCAAATCGGCAACGGCGATGCTGCGTCGCCGGCTGCAGCCAAAAGAACCGGCAAGACTGAGCGCAGGACATTGGGCGGTGACAACCGCAAAGAGACCAAGCAAGCCCGCAGCACCAAGGGCACGCTTGCACCTCTGCAAGAATCTCTGTTTGAGTCCGCCGTGGACGCTCTGCTGAGCCACCTGGACATGGAGCATGGCGATCCGTGTCCATTGCTAATTGCGTCGCTCGGCGAGGCTGCGCACAACTTCCAGGCCTTTGTCCGTACCTACGCTGCTGCCAGGCACAACATCGCTCTGCAGCATATGGCCAACAGTGCAATTGTCGTTGATACGCTTGGCGCCATTGGGCAGGGTGCAAAGGCCGACGCCGATCAGGATGCTAAGCCGGTAGGCAAAAAGGGCAAAAAGCCGGCCATCAAGAAGGCCAAAGACAGCACTGATACCGCCGATGGCTCCCCAAACATCTCAAACTCTACAAACACCCAAAACAAGGACAACCTCTGGCTCCCTACGTACCGTCAGAATATCAACAAGAAGAATATGGGACCTTTTGACGAGATGATGATGCGCCCAGATGTCCTCGCCAAGATTCACGACGTCCGGTTCGACCGCGACCTCTCTCTTGTCAAGGAGGTGCAGGAACGGGTGCGGGACGGTGATTCGGACGGGCGTGTGGCGTATGGCGCTAGATCGGTCGAAAAGGCCATCCAGGAAGGTGCAGTAGGCACTGGCGGTGTTCTCCTTGCAAATGAGTCCTTGTTCCACAAGGGAAAGTTCCAAGAAGCAGTCGCGTCTCTATCCAACACGGTCCGTGCAGAGGGAGGCGAGGTACGTATCCTCAGTGACGCTCACGACTGCGGGAAAAATTTGTCAAGACTGGGCAGCATTGCAGCAATCCTGACATTCCCCGTTTTTGGTCTGGATGACCTGGACGATGAAGAGGCAAAGAAGTAAAACAAATGAGACCATGTCGAGTAAAACAAAACTTTCACTTCAGGAGCATCCTGTTCAAGATATACTTCAAATCTACCACAATATCCTTTGGTATAGATACCGTTTTTTATTCACCAAATGTACTCATGTTTCACTGATATGAAAGTATGGCTTTGTGGAATCATTTATGAACTGTATCCGACGCGCTTTAAAGCTCACCGTGCGTCGAAGGGGGAATAATCAACAGTATGCTTAGCTATGATAATTTTCTTGTTATGCTTCTTTCCATTCTAAGAAATACTGTTATGGTCGGCAGCAAGTACGTTCGTCGTCAGTATTACTTGAGTCGTGTTTTGTTGGTTGTCCGCCCGAATAGGAAAGAGTGGTCACTTGCATGTTGAAGTTGAAGAGGAAACGGCTGCGGGTCCACTTTTCCACTCACAACTGCGTCCCCACAATTTCAGAGCCCACAGTGTGCCTCCGTGGCCAGGGCGCTAGAGCACGTACCTCTTTCTCATTTGTCGGAGCTACGTGGTGGGAATACGTCGTAATACGCAGAACGTTCAAAGTACAGAACACGCTGACTTCGGTCCGGAAAGCTGCACGCCAAAACGCATTGCCCACCAGTCGACAACACACGGCACCGACGACCGCTTTGTACGGGGACGCTTCTCGCTCTACGACGGGGACGCTACAACGCCGACGCCACCACGCCGCCCAATCGCTCTCCAACAACTCCCCTTTGCGACCGCTGCCTCTGCCCCTTGTCCGACGACATCCTCTCGTGGATGAATCTGTCGCCCCATACAGGCGGCAGGCCCTTGCGACAATGTACGAGGACACATGGTACAGCTTCCCAACAGAGCGACGCAGCAATACTCAGGGCCAAGGCCATCGACGGCGGGCGTCACTCCTGCAACAGCCAAACGTGAGTACGATTGTGCTGGAGGAATTCGTGGTGGGGAGCAGGGGATGGGGGAAGTGAGAAAGAGGAGGATACAAGACGGGAGGAGGTGGTTACGGATGGGGTTGGCAAGGCACCGTTTGCTGACAGAGAGTCGACCCCGGAACAGGGCGCAAATCCACAAACCGACACAGTAGAGACACTTGATTCCCTCTTCGAGGAGGATGCCCAAGAACACGAAGACGAAATCTTTCTGCAGGCACGTGCAGATGGACTGGTACGGCGCGCACGATCGTACCCTGACATAAAGACGGCCAGCACACGTCCAAAGTGGGCGGCAGCGGCAGCGGAAGCAGCAGCATTATCTAAAGAAACAGCGACAGCGACAGCAACAGCAGCAACGGGACCGGCGAAAAAGAACAACAGACGGGACAAGCCACCTAGCATCAGCCGGAGGCGGACGCAGCGGCGGAAGAATGAGGTCTCATTGGAAGCACTCGCCATCGCAGACTCGCTTCTCGGAGTGGACGATGGGTTGGAGTGGCGAAAGCTACAGGAACTGCCTGTGCTGCTTGACGCGCATGACGCAGAGCTCCTCGAGGCCAGCCAGCAGGAATTTTTGTAAGCAAGGGCCCCAAACTGAGTTTGAATTTGTAAAGATTTGGTGCTGATACATGGCCAGAACATACCGGGACCAGCTCGACATGACAGAACGTCACCTCGGCCAGCTTGTCGACGACACGAATGGGGCATTACGGTTGCTGTCGTCGCTGGCAGACTCCTTCCGGTCCGTCGAAGAACAGACGACGTCTTTCCAGGCGCAGTGTGACGACCTCGTCTCCGAACAGCGCCGCCTCAAGACGCTCGCTGACGAGGTCGGCACGGACCTGCACTACTACGGCTACCTCGACAACGCCACGCGGCGGCTCAACGCGCCTGGAGCAGGTCAGTTGGCCGACACCGAGGAGCTGTCGGAGATTCTCGCCAGCTTGGACTCGTGCATCCATTTCATGGCGCATCATGTAAGGCACTACCCGAACCGTACAACGTGTGATTCGTAAGACACCCAGCTGACATAATATCCCTTGCACAGAAGGAGTATCGCGACGCAGAATCCTATCTCGCCCGTTACCAGTCCCTCCTCACAAAGTCTCTGCACTTGCTCGAGGTAGGCTTTACCGCACGCCTCGACAAGGTGTCGACTGAGCTGTCGAAGCAGATCGCGGCCACCAAGTCGGACGCCGCGCAGCATGCGCTCGCGTATGGTCGCTTTGAGGAGCTGCTCGTCGAGTCTTCCTATTCGCTCGTGCCCAATGTGCAGCAGGTCATTGCAAGTGCCAACACGCAACTTGGCGTTGCGCGTACAGAGCACCAAAGCTACTCCATCTACTCAAACACGGCCAACAACATCTTTCGCACATATCTACAGTGGCGCGACCAAATTCTGCGGCCGATTGTGCAGCAGGAGCTGCGCGCTTTCCAAGCAGACACCAAGGACGCCAAGTCGGCCAATGGATCTACGTCTGTGGAGACGGCCTCGCGCGGTTTCATAAAGCAGAGCTTCGAACGCTCGTACCACGAGGTTCTGCTTTTTGCCAGGGTGTTTGCCGTCGACCCGCAGTATAGCGCGAACACGAACTCGGTCTTCGCTACACTACGCGCCTACCGCAGCGACTTGGTCAATGCCGTCAACGTTGTGCCGCTGGCGACGCTGTTGCAGGCTGCGCTGTCTGCGGCCAACGATTTGGCCGTTGTCTGCAACGTGCTCGGCTGGGTCACGCACGAATACCTTCTCCTCGACTACGACGACGACGACAACAACGGCGGTAGCAGCGACGTCGACAACGGTGGTAACGACACGTCGTACCTCGCGTCGCACAGCCGGCAAATGGCAGCACGGCTGCTCGCCGAGCACTTGTGGGTCTTCGCCGACGCACTGTTCGAGGCCGAGGTCGCCAAGACAATCACCAAGGTCCCCGTGGTGCCCGAGGCGCTCAAGATTGCGCCTGTCGCCAACGGCCAGGCTGCATCCAATGCGTACCCACCCGTGCGCCGTGCGATCGAGCTGCTCGTCATGTTTGACCAAGCCATGCCGAAAGAGCGATGCGTACGTTCCATCCCCCCCCCCTTTTTTTTTTTATAAACGGTGCCTTTACTAGTAGTAGCTGACATGACATTCCTTCCCTGCAGCAACGCAACAGCCCTGTCGTATTCAAGATTGTCAAAGAGACCATACTGGCATTGCAACGAGCAGAGGCGCGCATTAAGTCAGCGCGCATCAGCACAGATCCGGACCTGTTTATGATTAAGAACCTGCTGATCCTAAAGAACGAGCTGCTGTCGCTCGAGATTGGCGACATCCGCAACGACGGCAGTGGCGTCGGCGCCATGCAGCACTTTGGCCAGATCTGGGACGCCCTGAGCCTGGCCACGAACCTTGTCGGCTACTTTAGCACGTTCATCCCCGGCACATCGCTCTGGTCGCGTGCGACGGGCGCTGTCGCCGGGTCGGCGGCGGCGGCTGCGACGGTGGCCGGCAACGGATATGCCAGTGTCTCGGGCAAGGCCGCATCGGTTGTTGGTAGCATGGCAGGCTCGACGCAGGGCGGGGTTCTCGGTATGCTTCCCAACGGTCCCGTCGCGCCCAGCGCTGCTGACCAGGACGTAAGTGAGCAGCTGGATGAGGCACTGCGGCGGTCGATCAATGCGTTTACGCAGCGGTGGGGCAAGCAGATTTACGACGGCACGTCGCGCAAGCTTGGCGGTAAGAATGTGGCCAAGATTGAGCGCGAGCTGGACGAGCTGCTGCAGACGGCCTTTAGTAACCAGCCCGAGGTGGTGGCCAAGCTCAAGGAGGCCATCCAAAACGTGGCACAGGCGGCCAACGAGCAGCAAAGCGGCAACAAAATCAGCCGGGTGTAAGGGCTCTCAAAAAAAAGGGAATACCATTGTAGCTTGAATTCACAATGGAGCGACATGATTATGAAAGTCATTTACGGCCATACAAAATGATCATAGAGGGGACTGAAAAAAAGTACACGACGGGCACAGCTGTCTGCCGCGTGAATAGAATTGAGCCCCGGGCATTTCCCACGGCATCTATTGTACAGGGAACGATATGTAATGATGATGGAGCAGTGTTATGAACCGCAGAACACAGGGCTTTCGGCGCTTACATCATCAGATTGCGTTGCCCGTCGCACGTTCCCGGCCGCGCAGCGGCTACTAGCGCATCGCGGCTACCCGTTGCACAATAGCTTTCAGCCGATGACGGATTTTGCTTAGGCCGGAGCACGCAATTTTTGCCGCATGGAGCACAGATTGCCTAGAACGGCGACTTTCAAAAAAAAAAGTTTTTAGGCAGTTGCAGGCGACCCTCTTCTTTAAAGCGACACTAGGCCGTGCAATACGTCGTACCTGACGGGCGATAGCTCCTGCCCCTCTTGTCTCTGGCTTCCATCGCCGTCTCCTTCCCCTTTCGCCATTGACGATTGCCGGCAAGAGCTAGATTAAGGAACCTAATTAGCGGGAAAGAACGAACTGCGCGGCGTGGGCAAAAGTAAAAAAAAAAAAATGTAACAAAAACAGATCTTGGGGGAGGGAACAAAAAACGGGCCTACTCCGCTATCGCGATACTGACGGAAGCCGCAATCACAGGCTTGACATCCACTTCCTGCCCCGTCTGACCGCAGTCTTTCTCTCCATCAACAACTCTCTTCTTACTCGCTTTTCTTTCCGGTCTTGCTGCGAGTTTATACCCTTCGACATATCTCGTCACGACGACTAATTGCACCCGTCTGCGATCAGAACTGCAATTGCGACTGCTCGAAAGCCTTCCCCTCTTCACGACTTCGTTCGAAGGTCGCCGTAATCGCATCTCCGACCAGCCAGCTCCTGGCATACTTCTGCACCCCAGCCTGTCTTGCCTCTCTTTCTCTCCTCACAGCCATGTCCGTCGACGCTCAAGAAGGCAGCAGCCTGCAGACGGTCAAGGATCTCGTTGCCGGTGCTGCTGGCGGCGTGGCCCAGGTCCTCATCGGTAAGTGTTTTTTTTTTTTTTTTTGGTTGGAAGTTCTCCCGAGACCCTCCTTTGCTTCAAGCTCCATGGCCGCATTGCTAACCGTCTCTTGCCAGGCCAACCGTTTGATATTGTAAAGGTCCGTCTGCAGACCACCAGCGCCTACCCCAACGCCCTCAGTGCCGCCACAGCCATCTGGAAGACCGAGGGCCCTCTCGCCTTCTACAAGGGTACCCTGACCCCCCTCCTCGGTATCGGTGCCTGCGTGTCCGTTCAGTTTGGTGCCTTCCACCAGGCGCGCCGGTGGTTCGAGGCCCGCAACCTCGCTGGCCCCGCCAAGAAGGGCGACCTCTCCTACGGTCAATACTACGCCTCCGGCGCGTTCGCCGGTATCGCCAACTCGGTGCTCTCGGGCCCTATCGAGCACGTCCGTATCCGCCTGCAGACACAACCCCACAGCGCTACCGAGCGGCTGTACCATGGCCCCGTGGACTGCGTGAAGAAGCTCGTTTCGCAGGGCGGCGGCGTGGCGCGTGGCCTGTACCGCGGCCAGGTGGTGACGGTGTACCGTGAGGCGCAGGCGTACGGCGTGTGGTTCACGACGTTTGAGTACCTGATGAACACGGACGCGGCGCGCAACAAGATTGAGCGCAAGGATGTGCCGGCATACAAGGTGGCCTTTTACGGCGGTCTCGCGGGCGAGGCGCTGTGGCTGTCGTCGTATCCCTTTGACGTGATCAAGAGCAAGATGCAGACAGACGCGCTGCGGCCGGCCGACCAGCGCTACAAGAGCCTGCGCGACTGCGTGGCGCAGACGTTCCGGACTGAAGGCGCACGCGGCTTCTGGCGCGGCTTGGCACCGACGCTGCTGCGTGCCATGCCCGTGAGTGCGGGAACCTTTGCCGTTGTCGAAGCCACGATGCGGGCAATCAACTAGGGTCCCATCTGGAGTGTGTGGGAGGGTGCTAGTGGATATTTAGAGAATGACGATACGGTGTGGATAAAGGAGAACTACCGCATATACGTCGCAACGACGAAATTTCAACACTCGCGGTGTACGGATGCGACAAAGGGTCCCCGGTATACAGTGCTAGACGGCACCGGGTTTCGATTCTGGAAAATATTGGGCATTTTATTTTATTTCGTTTTGTCGACGTTGGGGATATCTATGCTGGTTTCGACATATTCTCTCGTGTTTGGGCATACCAAAAATCATTTAACCCGTTCTATAATTACCGCTTCAGCGCAGGCTGGAAATTTGAACAGGAAAGAAGAAATACAAACTGATAAAACAACACACTTCAAAATGCTCATCCACTACTCTCGATCCTCCGCTGTATAATATTTCGTCCTGTCGGAGGCGTCAGTGTCGTCAACTGGAGTTCTTGCAGCAGCTTTTTCGCTTCTGTGTTGTCAACAAACATGCGGTCATTAGCCTGCTGCAGAGTGACGGAAGCTCTGCCGTCACTGCTAGCGTCGGCCGGTACCGATACAGGCAAGTTCAACAGCGCCACGCCTTCACGCAGGCCCTCGAGTGCCGTGGATCCCAAAGGCACCTGTCGCTCCACCGTCGAGACCACGGCCGAGATGTCACGCGCAAACTGTGCGGCGCCCAGTGTCGTGAACTTGTTGGCCATGAGCACATCGCCCCAGAGATGGTCTTGCAGCTTCTCAAAGGCACCGCGTACAACGCGCCGCAGCGGCACCGTGCCGAGTGCACGGGCCAGGAACTCGAGGTTGCGCCGGATGATGCGCAGAGGCTCGTCAAGTTCCGGTGTGATGGCAAGATCACCCGGGGAGATGACTGTGCCAGCACTAGATACAGTCGCAGAAGCGTCGCTGCTGTCGTCGATACTTCCGCGGCCATTCCCGGCGACCGTCGTCCACTGCGTCCGCAGAACGTATGGGCGGAACGCCTTACGGTGCGAGTCGGCCAGTGTCGACACGAGAAAGTCCTGTGCAGCCTTGCGCCGCTGCTTAAACGCCTGAATGGTTCCGTCAAAAAGGTTGTCCTCGTCCATGTTGCCGTCGCCGTGGTTCTTGTGGGCGCCGCCATCGACAGCAGCCGACGATACGGTACGATCGCGCACATTGCTCACGCTGAGGCCACCACCCAGCTGGCCCGTCCCTCCGGCCCGCTCGGCCTGCTCGGCCTTTTTGGACCGCGTCTCCAGCTCGTTGTAGAGTGTGACAAAGAACTCCTCGTTGGCCCACTCACGCAGCGTGTTTATCAAGTGGTCCGCACTGCCAAACACGCGGCAGAGCGCCTCGAGCCCGCCCGTGCCCTCGAGAGTCGCCAGCTGCTCCTTGGTTACGCCGTGCAGCGTGCGCCCGACGGCCGACGTCATGGACGCGTACGTCTCGAGCGAACCGCGCAGACGCTCATCGTAGGCGTCGAGCAACGTGATTTGAATGTCGATCAAAAATCGCAGGCGGTGGTGGAACTTGCGCAAGTAGCGGTACTGGCCCGACACTGCCCGCAGCAAGTCGACAACGTGCACGGCAGCCAGGGTCGGCTTTGTCCGCCCGGCGCCACTGTAATCGTAGTCAATCGTGGCGCGAGCATCCAGCGCGGCCTGCGATGTGCCATCTACAATCTCGCGGTACCGCGAGAGCGCATATTCCTTCTCGGCCTGCAGCCACAGAGAGAAGTGCAGGTCGAGCACGCCGCCGGGTTCGCCTGCCAGGCCGGGCCAGTAGCGAGCTGACGACGCTGATGAGCTGCCCAACCCACCGTCGTAGCCAAATCGCGTCCGCAGTTCCTCATCAAAGGCAAGCAGTTGCACGATCAGGTTACCCAGGAATGTGGGTGTCGTGAGAACGGGCGCAGATCCCGCGATGTCGGCACCTTGCTGCTGCTCCAATTGCTGTCTCTGCTGGTGGAGCTGTGCCACGGCATAGACAACCGTCTGCTGCACCTTTTCGCGCATCACTGGCAGCAGGGAAGCCACCAGGGCGCACACAGGGTCGACGTAGGCCATCTTATCTCCCGCGCCGGTGCCTTCAAAGCGGTCCGCCAACAGGTCCGCAAAACTCGCCCGCAAAAAGTCGGACCACGTCTCGACCCGCTCGAGAAACCAGGGGCAGCACACGTCGCCAAACTGCCGAGGTTCGCTTGTCCGGCGGCCGTCTGTCAAGAAATGGTATCGGAACTCCTTGATAAAGATCTGTGCCATGACATCGATGGGTAAAAGTGGGAGAGGTTCGCTTTGGGTAGAGGAGGAAGAGGAAGAGGAAGAGGAAGCAGAAGACGACAAAACAGCGGACCGTTCGAGGATCTCAGGCACCTGAAGATCGACAAGCTTCCCAAATCCATCCCGCCACGTCTCGTCTGCAGGAATCGCCGCGTCCACGCCGCTGGGCCAGCCGCGCTTCTCGAGCAATGCCGCAAAATCGCTACGCATCGTCGCATTCATTTCCGCCCACAACCCATTCGCCACGGAACCCACATGGGCCACCAGATGCGCAGCCGGTGCCCCCGTATCGGCCGCAGCGCCTTGCAACTCCACCAAACGCGTGGCCAGCCGTCTCAGCCGTGTGTATGGTTCCAGCGCGTCCTTGGGCCGGTCGGGCAATGCAGCGCGAGCGGCGTCGGCCAGTTGACCGACGTCTTGTAGCAGCACCAAGTAGTCGTGTGCCAGGGTGACGCGCTGGAGGTGCTCCATGGGCCCCGTCAGTCGCTGCACAACGGCCTCGGGCGCCGCGTTTTCCGCGTTAGCCACAGCGAGGCGCCGCATAATATCGTCTTCGAGGCCGTCAAACTCGGCCAGAGCGTCTTGGAAGGCATTTCGTTGCGAAGCAGCCGCGCCACGGGCGTCCTCCAAAGCACGCGCAGCATCGTCAAGTTGGGTCTGCAGCTGATCATGCTGCAGGTTCACCCCCTGGAGCAGCGCATCGAGCGTGTCGAGGTCGGCCGTGGACTGCAGCTTGTCGTCGAGGTAGTCCTCAAGGCGGGGGTCCGGCTCGCCAAAAGGGAAGACCACCAGCGGTGCGTCCGAGGAGGTCGTCATCTTGCGCGCACGTGGAGTCGTACCATTCTTATTCGACAGTGTGGTTGAAAAGAAGGTCAAGAATCGTACTTGTATCCGAGAATGGCGAGTTTGTGGTCAAGAATGCGGCGATGTGTCGTCGTCGTCGCTGTTGGTATCAATGGGCATAAGGAAGGAGCTCCCAGGGAGCTGTCAGTTGGCCACTTCAGTGGAAGGTGCATTTTAGTGGGTCTTGGTCCGCGGCGTATATCAATATCGCTGTATCCGAGTATCTACGTCATGTTGACAATCGGCGAACATCACAGTCCCAATTATCGTCAATCTACGTTCTTTTGGTTTACGAAATAGAAAGCAGGATACAAACAGACAAAATGCCGACGTGGGTTCCGGCTGAGATTGAGCCCAGGTCGCGCGTCAAGTGCATTGTCTAAGAAAGAAAAAGGTATACCTATTCACATAGCCAAAGCCACGAAACAGAAACGAAACGAAAAGTACAAGAAAAGTACACAGGGCACCCGTGGAACAGTAGAAAACAAGCAAAGAAAACCCCAGTGAAACGCCAAAAGAATGCCAAATCGGAAACGCAAGAACGCACAACGTAACGCCGAGAAAGGACCTTCTCCAACCTCCCATTTTGAAATCACACGGCCACCTTCCCCTTCCTCACTTCTTGAAGGTACCCGTCTTGCCCATCTTCTCAAAGTGCATCCGCCGCGCCGCCTTGGGCCCGTCGTCGCCCTTGCTACCGTACGGGTTAAAGACCTTCTTTGCATTGGCTGGCGACTTTTTGTCGGCAGCCGTCTTCTTCGGGTGTAGCACCGACCCGGCCGTGTCGTAGTTGAACGGCACAAAGTCGCTGTTATTCTCAACGCCATCGGCTATGGCCTCGTCATCGTTATCGGTGGCGTCAATGCGAGCACCGCCGCCGTCGCTATCTGATGTCTGTGTCGTCGCACCCTCTTCGCCGCCCATGCCAATCTCGAGACCTGACCCAGCCGACTCGGACTTGCTCCGTTTCGCTGCTCGCCGGGCCTCTTTCTTCTCCTTTTTTCTCAGCTGCTTCTGCTGTTGGGCTTCGGACAAGAACTTTTTGTTATCTGTGGCCAAAGCAGCCGCCTTGCCGTCCTTCTTGCCCCACTTTAGTGTGAAAGCGCCTTCGTCCTCTTCTTCCTCTGCCTCGTCCTCATTCATCTCGTCGACCTTCTCTGCGGGTGCTAGCGTTGCAGGCGTCGCATCCGCTGCCTCTGGCCGTGCTGGTTGAGCCTTCTGAGCCGGCGACAGGAACTCAATGTAGTCCTCTGACGGTATCGGCTTAGTGACTGGGACAGGGTTGGGAGCAGGAGCGGCTGTCGGCGGCGCTGCACCGTCTGCAGTGATAGAGATGGCAGCCTGGACGAACCACGGTGCTTCAATCGGCACGCCACCCGCGTCCTCACCCCCAGTGCTTCCAACCCTCTTCCCGCCAATTGGTTTCTTGCCCCAGAGCTGCGAGAACGTACTTCGCAGTTCTGTGACGTTCGGTAGAGGCTCGACATTTTTCGGCTTTTCAAGTGCAGCACCCGTACTAGTGCCGGCCGCGTGTGACGCAGAAAGGTTGAAATGCCGGTTCGCCTTGACCAAGGCACCGACGGCGTCGGACCGCAGGAACTCAATCGATGTAGGCCCCGTAGCGCCGCGGGCCTGGGCATCCTGGATAAGCGTGAAGAGCTCGTTCATGGACGACTTGGTGACGCGGGCCGTGTTGTGCAGCAAGCTCAGCAGAGCTTTCCGATCCGGTGGAAGAATGCGCGCAATGTCGGAGAGTACACGCACGGGCATGAGGAATCCGGGGCTCTCGTCCAAACGCCGTGCGAGATCATCGCGCCATTGGTAAAGTGCACGATAAACGGCAAACTGTTCGCCGCTCAGCAGAGTATAGGTTTTGAGAAGGTTGTTGAGCCAGCCGCGGGTGCCCATGCCGGTCTCGGGGTCGCAGAGCAGGGCCTCGTGGCGGGAGAGTGAAACCTCCTTGGATTTTTTCAGGACGTATGAAATCAGGTCCTTTTCGGGGTTGGTGGGGTCGGACTTGGAAGCCAACTCGTTGCGCACCATGTCGTAGATGTACAGAAGATAGTGAGTATCGGAGCGGGCGTAATAAAGCATTTCCTCGGGGAGCGGGCGGATGCGCCAGTCGGCCATCTGGTACTTTTTGTCGGCGTCAAAGTTGACAAAGCGCTCGAGAAGGAAGGCCAGACTGCGCTTGCTGTACTCGAGGCAGTCACAAGCAAAGTAGGTGTCAAAGAGACCAACAACGTAGAGGCCAAGGTCGCGCTGCAGCCACACAATGTCACTGCTGGCACCGTGGAAGACCTTGAGTTTGGTAGGGTCGGCAAAGACTTCGTTGAGAATCTCGAGACGGTGGCGCCAGGGCTGCAAGGTGTCGACAATCCAGTCCTTGGTGCGGGTGCTGACCTGCATGAGTGACAGCAGGCCACTGTAGGTGCGGAAGTCGTGGTGTTCAAGATCGACCGCGATCACGTCGGCTTCGCGCAGCTCTGCGAGCATGGCCTCAACACCCTCAAAGGTGTCAACCCAAACAGCGGACGTAGACTCGACGGGCTGATAGAGGATAGGTTCGTGAGACTTATGGACGGCTTCAGGGTAGTGTAGTTGCTTGATCTCGGCTTCGTATGGGTGCTTGAACTGCGTCAGATTGTATTCGTCGACAAACGTCGTCAGGCTGTCCTCGAGTGGCACAATCGCATGTGGCTTTGTCGTCAGAATCGGCTTCCAGGGGCCCTTGTCGAAGTTGTCGGGCTTGCGCTCGAACAGCTCTTGCGGCTTCGGAATGTTGGCGCGGCGAATGTTCCAGTCGAGACGGTCTGTGCCGGCGCCCGAGGCGCCCGTTGCTCCGGGGCCTTGCTGCTTGGATTTCTTGGAGTCAGAGCCACCTTCAGTAGTAGGTGCATCCTTGCGCTTGAGGAGGCCGGTGTATTCGTCAAGGGTGGTGTCAGCTTTCTCGAGCAGGCCGTCAATCACGTCGACAACGCCGCGCCAGTTAAGGTCGACGTCGTCGGCGTCATCGAGCTGGGGCGGAGCGCGTTTTCCGGTGGCCCCTGCAGCCGACTTGAGAAGGCCATTGGAGAGGCGCAAAAGGCGTGCCGCCTGTTCATCGAGCTCGCCGGCAACAGACGGATTGACGGTGCGCAGGAAGGTGAGATCTTCGGAGGCAATGCCGTTGACGGAACGATTTACGGCAACGAGCGCAGCATGGATCTTTTGCTGTTGGGCCTTGAAGTCCTCAGAATCCATCGTGGCGGTAGTTGGGACGGTATGGAACGTCAGAGACGTTTCAGATACCGAGGGAGAGGTGCCAATGTGCAAAGGTGCAGCAAAGGATGCAGAGGAGAGCTGCTCAAACACTAGATCTTCGGAATCGCAACGCTGGATTTTTTTTCTGCCGGCCTCCAGAATGGCTAAAACGCTGCCCAAATTGAGCCACCGCCTTTGGACGGTCGGTTTTTGCGACGGCGGTCTAGTGCTAAGGTGCCCCACTTATATCATGACGGAGACAGAATCGTACAGATAATCGGTAAGGAATAGCTCTGATGATGGGCCGTGGTGGAAGCACACAAATAACTGATGATGTTGTGATGAGAAGATGTGCAAAATACAGTAATTCGGGAAAAGAGAAGGCCGAGCTTTGTGCAATGCTACTGTTTAACAAAAAGGGAAGTAAGCTATATCACGTGCTCGATTTCAGAGTTGGAGGGGACGAGATGTTTTAAACGGAAGGCTTGCAGAGGATTTGATGTGCAGAAGGCGCGACTTACACTGATGGCAGACCGTCTCAGGCAGGTGCACCGAAACACACCATAGCATTCATTGGTTGGTGATAAAAGGAAGACTAGGAGGCATTTTACTATTATTTACCGTTCATTCTCAAAACGTGCTATTTTCATTTTCCTTTTTTTTTTTTTTTATCTTATTTGGTTAAAAGATTATCGCAAAAATTTGGTATTATTTTTTTAGAGAAATAAGAAAACAAATTCAAAACAGTAGATAATCCAAGAAATAAGGATCCACCGATATCAAAACCCCGCGAGCCTACGGGCAGCAACAAACAAACTCCAAAACAAGTACAAAGAAGGGAAAAAGCTACCTTGTCCTGGTTTTTGAGAGAATAAAGATAGTCTAAAAGAGTTAACCAGAAAAGTTTGATCAAAACAACAAGAGACAAAGGAGAAAAAGTGAACGTTTGTTCCAATATAGCTCAAGTGCGCCACACCACTCTAACCAATAACATTCACACGCTGGGTAAATGTAGTAGCTGCCTCAGTCTCGGTGGTGGTCGCTGTGACTGTAGCCGTGGTCGTAACATCCTTGGTCACTGTGTCGTGGATGCTGACCGTCTGAATAATTGTGACGGTCGCTTGTGTGTTTGTGTTGACGTTTGTGGTCACCGTGGGAGGTGCTGCTGCTGCTGGAGCATCTGTGTGAAACACTGCTGGCGACGATGAAGCCGAGGCTGGCGACGCCGTTGTTCCACCTGCAATCGCAGTATAGGGATGCGGTGTGTACGAAAGCGATGTCGTTGTCACGGGGACGACCACCACTGGCCCTCCGGAAGATGCGTGGGCACTCGGTTCAGCGGTGGTCACGAATCCAGAGGGTGTGGCTTGAGGTACAGTAGACTTGGACGTAAACTTTGCAGTCGACTTGGTCGTCGATGTAGATGCTGTGGACAGGGTTACAGCAGTGGGCGTGTTGGAGATCGATTTGGTTATAAAAGTAGTTAGAGTCAATCGAAGCCTAGATGTCGTCGTGCCGGTGTAAGAAATGGATAGTGAGTATGCTGTTGATTGTGACGGTGATGAAGACGAGGCAGCCGGTGAGTCAACTGTGATGCCGAGAACCGCCTCAGCCGTCTGCACGTTGACGCAACCAATATCGACACCGGACTCGTATGGGTCCGGCATGGCGAAGCAGCTTGTCCCTGAGGCTGGATCACAGGTTGCAATCAGGGTAAAGATACTTGAGGTGGCATCGCACCTCATGACATTACCACCGATACACGCAACCTGATTCTCTATGCAGCGTGATTCGAGGGTCAGATTGGCGTAGGCGGCATTATCATTCTTAGCAAATCCCACGTTCGCTGCATAGACATCGGGTGCAGCAGTGCTAGTAGGCATATCCGTCCTTGAGCGAAACGTTGGAACCTGGGAATTCGCTCCACCGGTTGGTTTCCGAGGTAGAGAGGTAGTTGTAGCCGGCGACGATAGCGCTGATGTGGGAGACAGTGTTGGTAAGGAAGATGAAAACACTGAAGTCGTGAAAACCGACGGGATGGACAACGTTGAAGATGGAAAAGATGGCAAGGATGGCGAGGACAAAATTGTCGAAGATGTGGAGAATGACGTCCTGTTAGGCACTACGGGAGTCGTTGAAAACTCTTCTGGCGTTAAAGATGACAACGGAGAGGACGACGAAGACAACTTTGAAGCAGTTGGCGTAGTCTTAGTCGATGTATCATTGTTAGCAGAACCGCCCGACGGAACAACTGACACTGTGCTGTTGGATACCGCAGTCGTGTTTGTGCCAGGGCTGGATGACGGTGACAGTGATGATGCGACAGTCGTGTGGTTGGAGACAGGCACTGACGGTGTCGGGGTTGAGGAAACATCAACGGCAGGAACAGTGGCATTGGATGTAGCATTGGACGCTGGATGCGGCGTTACCGTTGGGGAGAGTGATGACTGGGAGGGAGTCTTGGCGGGCGCCGTTGCGTTCGTGGATGTTGAGTTTGACACCGGGGTCGTCTGTGGCAGCGACGAATGAGATGTGGCGTCAATTGGTACCGTCTTGTTTGTTGTCGCATTCGACGCCGGTGTCGCATGTGGCAGTGAGGATTGAGGGGAGGTGGTACCCGCAGGAGTCGTTGCGTTTGTGGCAGTCCCGTTCGAGGCAGAAGTTGTCTTTGGCAGTGAAGAATGCGCGGGTACACCGAACGGCTCCGTCGCGTTTGTGGAAGGAGTAACCACAGCAGGTCGGGATGTATGGGAAGAGATGGCAGTTGTCAAGACAGACTCTGAGCTGTTTGCAGAAAGTGCGGGTGTGGTTGGCGATGTCGCTGGCGGCGTGAATGTTTCAGATGTCTGGTTGCCAGCTGGTATGACCTCAAGAGAAGTCGGCGACGGTAAGGAGTGCGGCGTCTCGGGCAATGTGGGCGAAGTCGATGTCGAAGGAAATATGGGCGGGACGCTCGGTGAGAAACTCGGCAAGGTGCTGTACGAGCTGTCACTCTTGAGCGAGCCCAGGCTGACTGTCGATGAAAGCGAAGCCGAAGCTACGAAAGATGATAAATTGGGGGATTCACTAGTCGTGGTTGGGATATTCTGAACAGTAGACGCGCTGGAGGTGCTAGTCGTGTCGTTGAAAAATACATCACGGCGTGCAACGATGGGCCGATGAGGCTGGCGGAGGCCAAAGGGGCCGAGCGGACTAGCCTCGACGGCAGCGGTAGCTGCGAGGAGGAGCAGAAGCATGGATGCGAGCATCCTGCGGCTTGGTCGGATCTTATTCGGATTTGTTGATATTTGGTCGATAATGCGTGAGAAGGCAAAGGGCCAGCTATTGATGTTTGTTTGAATGAGTGTCTAGAAAAAGACGGTGGAAAGACGAAATTAGGGAAGGAAATCAAGAACTAGTGTCGATGGGAAGGGTTGAGGACAGAAATCCAGCTGTCTTAATAGATTTTGTGTAAATGGAGATTGGGTCAAGCCAAGCAAAAGTTTCCGAAGTGAGAGAAAGAGAGTATGGAAATTAAGTAAAAAGAGAGGCGCAGTGACGTATTTTTGACTTGCCGTGCTTGTTCAACATCTAGCGGAGAAAGAATGTGAACAAGGTGCTTTGACGTTGAAAGACTGAGTAAACAAACAAGATCAAATTTGTGGTTCGAGTATCAGCAACAATCAAAGGAAGATCAAGTAATGAGTGAAAGAAGAAGTAGCAGCGGCAAACGAGAAAGAGGAAATAAAGCACGTCTTCCTTGCAAAGAACGAGCAATATAATGAACGAGGTGGTCAAGGGAGATAAGGTAAAAAAAGGATGGCCGTGTGAAAACCGCAGGTTCACGAACGAGCAACTAGGGAAAATTGTGACAGGAACAAATGCAACAACGAATGAGTCTAGAACCTGAGTGTGTGAATAAATGACAAGTAAAGGAGGAGGTGGTCGTGAAATAGCTGAAACAGGGCAAGGGCGCGAAATGAGTGAAAGAGAGTTCGTTCTATGAACAGTGAAAGGTGAAAGGAAATGGAAGAAAGAGGGAACCAAAAAAGAACAATGTACTGGAGTGTCTAAATGATCTGGCACCTAAAACGAATGTGTATGCCGTGATATCCGGCAGAGAGAAAATAAAACGAGAGTGCGAGGGGAACGAACGACAGAGACCAGGCCAGGAAACAGATTAAGAACAGGTACGCGTGACAATGACAGTAGACGAGGAGGTGGAAGTGAGAGGATGGGGAAGTGGTGCTCGAGTCTTTTTCTATATTTCAGTCGATTCGAGCCAGTCGTTCGATGCAAAGAGAAGCGTCGATGGACGTCTAAGAACCAAACGTGCAAATACTCTGTAGACGCCAAACAAGGCCCAGACTGCTTTGTTGACAAGGATGCGACAAGGATAGGGCTGAAGCTGGGTGAAACTGACGACCAGTCGCCAGTATGTGGAATAGTTCTCGCGCTTTTTTAGCTAGCAGTTTGAAAATAGAACAGCAATATGAAAGGTGAAATCGAGAAGAAACTCACCAGAGAGGGAAGCCATCTGCCATAGGAATTGGGCAGCCATGGTCTCTTGATCTGGCCTCATTTCGCCAACTGGCCGGTGGAGTGGCGTCGTCTTTGTGTCTTCTACCTTGTCATGCTTTCTTTCTTCGTCTCAAAGGGTCACCCCGGTAAGTACTATCCGGATACCCTTCTGCCCTTCCCCGGCCCACGCCTCAGCGCGTCTAGAAACACAGCGTCGACATTTCAAGACGCAATGTCGAACCTGGCCTCGTTCATCGTCAATTGCCCTGGATGGTGGCTCCGTGTAAGTGGTTTTCTCCACCTGTATGCCAAAAATAACCGTGTCAATAGCTGTCGGCCAATCGTCAGCTAAAAGTGGAGGTCGTATTCCGACAGTCTCTGCGAGCGGCGCTCTCGCCCAGTCGCGGCCGGCATTTGAATGACCCCTGACTGTTTCCGTCCAGCGCTGAAACAAACACAAGCCGAGCCATGATTGGCTACTTCAACGTCCAACCTCGACACTCCCAACTCACCAAAGCCAACAAGCGCTGGGCACTCTGTCGTGCGACCGGCTCTCTCTACCGTGTTTATTGGGGGGGCGAAACGACGAGAAGTTAAGTTGGGCCTCTCAGTAAATTGACGACACGATTTGGCTGTGAGAAACAGCAGCCAGTAAAAGGCCTGCATAATCAAGCCATGAAACAGCGCACGGCGGAAAAGATTGTTCTAGGCCCAGCGCGACAATGGGCCGGTAACGAAGGTGAGCGGGTGTGAGAAGGAGAAGCCATCTAGATTATGTCAAAAAAAGTTGATGGGAGATGTTACGGAAAGGAGAGAGGCCCCCTTGGAGCTCGACGGCAGCTCCGTCAAATCGATGAGGTTCCTGCCCTTTTTGGTAAAAGAAATTGCTCTTTCCGTTTGTCACAAACAAGAGGACAGTAGCAGTACGCTCCTTCCTATTATTTTCTGCACTCATGTAAATGTAATACTAGCTCCGTATTTTGAACGGTTGGATCGAATCGTACGTAGTATTAACTAGTTGTATTTTATGCCTGTGGTCATATATGCCATATGATCATGATGAGATCAGGTTCCGTTAGGATACCATCGTGCCTTTAGCGTTGTTTATTTGTAGAGAACAGAGCAGGTGCAAACCGTCCTAAACGGCAGGAACACCTGCACCCCCGGATTCGTCGCCCTTTCCTCTCGGCATATTTTGACGCCCTCTCTTATCTCGGCATTTTCCTATCGCGGCACCCCTGTTTGGCCCTTCCAGTTTTCAATCAATCACAACCACACAACGCTCATCCACGTCGTTTATGCAGACAACTGGATCTATGTTGACTTGGCGCTTAAACTTTTCCATGTTGTTTCCATCCACGCTATTCGACTTCGACAGCCACAGAGGCTACGGCGGCGACCAAGTCCGCGACCGTTTTACCGCGCCAAAATCGCCCGAAAATTCATCGAGACCGCTATCTTGCGACGGAGCAGGCCGCTTCTTCGACGAAGGAGGCTCCGCGGGAAACGATGATTGCTTGCTACAGACGCCGGTCTGGAAGATGCGTTTTTGCTTGTAACGCTCTGTCCTTGTGGTAGTTGTCGTGAGTGTCAGGGTTGTCACCAGTGTTGTACTCGTTGTCGTCGTTGTCGTCGTCGTCAGGGCCAGTGGCACGACGTTTGCAAAAGGCACGCCGTCATGGCCAAGGTCTTCTTCAGAAGCGACGGTCGACAGTTCTAACACAGACTCAGGGCCGGGAACAGGTGCCCGTACAGGCTGCGTGGGCCTCCGATCCTCGCACAGCGTGCCAAGCCACGCCTCCCGCAAAGAGAGGCCCAGAGACAGGGCGATCTGCCGCGCCACCGCATTTCCCACCAGCTTCCACTGGTCGGCCTTCTTTTGCTGAAGCAGCAGGTCATCATCCGGCATGCCTTGTGCGCGCCGAATCTCGAGGATGCTCAAGGACCGCGCATCTCGCCAATGTAATTCTTCGGCGGATCGTGAGTCAGCAACAGTACACATAGTGCGCACCGTCTTGAACAGCTGCGTCGGATTTGTCCGCTTGTACGCTCTGGTGTCATTTGCCGCAAGCTCACGTTCACTGAACAATGCACTCTGACCGAACAGTGTAAAGTGCGGCGTGCGTCGAGCCTGTGCAAGCCCCATACCATAGGGCTGTGTAGGGATCGCAGCAATTTTGTGCTGCATCGCGTCCGATTCGGCGGTAACGATTCGGTGATCTGGGTGCCGCACACAGATATCGACGATCCCGTCGTTGATTTGAGCAGCCGGGTCGTCTGTCAAGTCAGCTGTCGCCTGTCTAACTGACACGATAGGAAACGCGGTGATATTGCTTTTCGCTGCTGCGATGTACTCGCCGTTTGCTAATCGGCCAATGGTGCGCTGGCTCTTTAGCCAGCCCTTGCTAGCCTCCGAACCATGTGAAGGGGAAGGAATATCGGGCAGCTGGAAGCCTGGCGCTGCGAATATAAGAAAAACACGCTGCCGTTGTTGGGGCGCCCCATACAACCATGCATTGCCCAGCATGATGCGCAGCTGGTAGCCGAGGCCTAGGAGTGAACAGACCAGCTGCCCAAAGATGTCTTGCCGTCTCTGCTGGTGGCCTGACTTTCCATTGTTGATAATGGCTAGGACGTTTTCGAGAAGGCCAAATTTGGGCCTATACACGTCCACAAACGACGCAAACGACGCCACCATCGACCTGTTTTTGTACTGGCCGTGTGCCTCCTTGTCCCTCGTCAGTCTCGAGAAGCCTTGGCAAGGGCTGCCACCGGAGATGAAGTCAATGTCACCGGGCTGGGGGATGGCCGACGTTGGCGGTGCGCTGCGGCGGCCAATGGCCCGCTCAAGGAGCGTGTCGGCGGAGCCGATGAACGGTGTCACTGTGTCAGGCGACGCAACGTTGGCCATGAAAGTGTGCATTGCCACTGGCCAGATGTCGTTGGCACATCGCGTCTCGGTGGCGCCCGCGTCATCGATGCCGCGGCCTAGGTTACCGCACCCACAAAAGAGCTCAAGCGCCCGGAGCCGAGATACTGGTGTAGTAGGGTCAAAACCTTGACGGAGGTTAGGCGCGTCTTTGGCCCTATCAAGTGGTACAATACGGAACTCGCCATTGTCAATCTTGGATTTTGCCGTCGTTTCGAGTCGATATATCATAAAGAAAACGTTCCCAGCACCACCGCGGTTGTATGGAGTAGGGATTTCCTTGATGTGGTCTGGGAAAATGCGAACAACACAGCGACAGATAATAAAGGACGGCTTCGTGATTACAACGGTCTCGTCGGTGTACAATAGCTCGTTGGGCGGTGCATCTGGTGTATCCGGGTCGGCCTCGCTCCGTCGTCGCAGCCGCCGAAGCCGGTATCGTATTAGTTGCGAGGGTTGGTTTTGGCAGCAGCTGCTTGGCTGCCTGGTTCTGAGAATGTCTTGGACTTCATACGGCTCTGAGCGCTTGTTCGTCTTAGAAAGAATTGCTAGCACCGTATCGCCCACGACGTAGTTGGGCTCCTTCTCGAAGACACCAATGCTCTCGACGGGATCGAGGGTCGTGCCAAGGTAGGGGGCAAGTGCGCTCTGGTGCGCTTCAGCCACGCTATCCTTACAGAAAACATGGCCTAGTCGCAGCTGCACCCAGCTGCGTTCGCCATGCAGGTATGTCTGCCGGATGAAGAAGTCGGCTGTCGTGTCTGGGCCGCCAAACCATTCAACGGAATTGAGAGCAACGACCTCGTCTTCTTCGATCGAATGCACCCTCCCATATCTGCTGTTTTTGTGGTTGTTTTCGCTGCACGTACAGTGGTCGCACATAAACAGCTCTTTGGCCCACGGGTACTTCATGTCGCCGCAAGGTGTGTGCTCAGGCCTGTACAGCCAGACAATGTCAAAAGAGCGTGGGCCGTTGAGGCGTTGGGGCTCGATCACACGGTGCACGAGCGCGTACCATAAATCGGACTTTTCAGCACTGGCGGACCACTTGCTGCCGCTTCCAGCCTCGTCGTGCCACGTTGATATCACGTCTCCCGGTCGGATGCTTCGTCCGTTGACGGTCGACGATGACTGGCCGGTGATGAAAGGTGTACGCTTTTGCGGGAGGATGAGTTTTCCGTCGATGCTTCGAGGGGCATGCTGGCCAGGTGTGCTCTCTAGGTACGGACCAATGGCCATGTCCTTGAACAAGTGGTACATGTATGGGGTGACAACCGTCCGGAGCGGCATGGAAGGCGGATGGTCGAAAGGAACGCGTGGCTGGTGCGTCTTGTAGAAGGAAAACTCTGTGGTCTCGCGAAAGAAGCCTAGGCCGCTTACAAACGTTTTGCCGAACAAGGCCGTCGCCTCTTTGTATAAATAGTCATTATACGCGACAACGGCAGGACCAAAGTCGTCTCGGCCAGCGCCGTACTTGTCCCGCCATGCAGCCACAGCCGGCGATCGGCCATACGTCTTGCGTAACCACTTGGAAAAGTGTAGTCGAAAGTGCGAAACACGAACGTCACGGCCACGATCCGTCATGTAGTCCACGAAGTCGATGAAGTGCTTCCCCAGATCGGCGACCCAGAGGTAGGGCCCGTAGAAGCGGGCGTACACAACCGACGGCTGGCCAAGACGGTAGTAGATGGAGCGGCCGTGACGTTTGTTGAGCACGGATCGGATGCTGACGTGGCCCCGGATCGTGTCGCATCTAGTGCGGTACATGTCGACTGGAGCGTCATCGAAGGGTACTCTTTGCACGTAGAACCGAGCCGCCCCGACGCGGAGGACGCCGTCAAAGTACATGCGGTTGTTGTTTCTTTTGCCGGCGCCCAGGAAGTGGAGCGAACGTAGGCGAATTTTTGCTTCGCGCCTATGGATATAAATCTCAAAGTCGTCTAAATCAATGTAGACGAAATCGAGACCCGGGCCGTTGCCTGTGCTTTGTCGCTCGGCTAGATGTGTAAGACTGTCAAGGGCGTGTTGCTCTGTCGAAATCGGAAGAGGGGGAGCGTAGTTGACGGCAATGGAGCGTGGGTTAATGAGAGTTGAGCATGGCAGATCGATGGTGAGGCCGCCTTTGGCCGAATCATACGTGGCATCCGACACTCTGGAAGCGGGCAGCTCGTTATCAAATATCGTATGGGCAATAGCAGCCACTGGCTCTTCGGACGAGTCGCCGGTGTCGACGTCTAGAGGCTGCTCGTTCACAGCGAAGGGAAAGTTCTCCCCGTTGTCGTCGTCCTCCAGGCTCTCGCCGAGCCCATCGTCCGCAAACAAAGCATCCTCTAGTGAAGACGCTGCGACTGTCAGCGGGCTAACAGGTTGTTGGTAGTACTGGAAGGTCTCGTCGTCGGAGTCATCGTCAAGGATAATTGGGTCCTCAATCGCAAGACGAGGCATACCGATGGCGACAGGGGCGGGGACGGCGGCGGGACAACAAAAGTCGAGCCTTTATCACTCTTTCTTGCCAAAGTTGCCTCGGTGATAGCGTCGACAGTCGTGACCGTGACTGATCGAAGTCCTCGACGAACAATAGATGGTGATGGCGTGAAGGGGGAGGATGGTAAGTTGACCTGAATTACAAAAATGGAAATGGGAGTGTGTGCAGGCGCATTTTGAAAGAAAACATTCGAGGTGCCAAAACTTACACCAATGATTTATTTTCGAGGCGGTGAGAGAGATAGAAATAATCACGAGGCTCCGGCGTGAATTTCGTATTGACTCTCTCGACGACATAATGTATGGAGGGGGATCATCAGAAACCAATTCACGATAACCTCACTTCCCCCTCAACCCGCCGGGTACGCAACAAAGGAAAAAATGTACATCGACTTGGATTTTTACGTATCATGGTCACTCGTCTATGTGCTGCTATATAAAGGTAGCTTTGAGAGCCTGAGAGCCTTGTGTAAGGCCCTTGTTTTTGGAGAGTGGTGGTGTATCATCACGAGGCTGTTGCTGTCGGTGCATTTAACTTTTATTCACCGTACGAGATTGGCTTACCATGCAACCTCGAAAGTGGTTGAGCCAACCCCAAATACCAGAGCAGCGGCTCGGCGTCTGACGCAGAATGCTGGACTCGACTCCCAGACCACTATACTTCGTACTTCACTGGATGCATCCCAAAAATAGGCCAATATGCAAACGACATAACGGCTTGCAACTTTTGTGTTGTTGGAAGGTGTTAAATCTTTATTGTTTTATTGTTTTTATCAAACTTTCTTCCTTATTTTATCTATCCTGAATGCTTTCATCATGTCTATGGTGTCGTGTAGTATCTTCATATGTACGCTCCTATGCGCTTGCATATTCACACAAATCTATCGTACATGGCCAACGTATCTACACATGTGGCCGCACCTGCGCCCAGAAGGCTTCGTTGTGCGCCTGTCGGTGCCACCGCACGTATTCGTCGGCGTCGGCGCTGGATGGCGACCGCCAGGTGCAGCCGCGCCTGTGGAGATGCTTCAACTGGTTTTCGAGCCAGGCCATCTGCCAGGATGCCTCGCCGGCGCCCTCGACAAATGCCCGGAACAGCACAAACACGCGCCCCATCGTGGCATGCTGGCCATCGTCTGGGTCTTTTGCGTCTTCGAGGACGCTGAGGTCGTCCCATGTGCGGAGCACCCAGCGCATCGCGCGCATCATGGCGTCTGTGTCGCCCAGGTAGCCCAGTGTCTGCAAATAGCCCTGAATGGCGCCGGCCGTGATATTGTGCGGTGTCGACGGGTGGTGGGCGGCCGTAAATGACGGCGAATGTGATGACGGCGGATCGTCGTTCGCTGCTGCATCTGCATCTGCGTCTGTGCCTAAATCGTACGCAGGCAGCCCAATCATCTCCTCGAACGCGGCTACCAATGCAGCTTGGGCCCTTCGCAGCAGGTCTGCCTCCATTTGCTCCGCTGTGGAGGGTGAGGGTGCGGCTGCAAGATCTTGCGTCGGTGGGGTATCCGTGTACGCGTCCTCGTTTGCAGCAACACCTGGGACGTCCATGGTGACGGCCGGTGTCAGGTTGGCCCACCGCAAGGACTTTTGTACGACCTTGCAAAAGCTGTCGAATAAGACGACATCGACACCACCGACGCGCGAGACCTGTTCAAATACCCGCAGCGCCAGCGCCAGCGTTTCGGTGTCTTGGAATCGCCGGTCACCCGTGTTTTCTGTGCTGACCATGAGCTTGGGCTGTGCCAGAGTGTGCATAATAGTGTGCCAGGGCGCCTTGTAAGTGCGGCCCTCTTCGATGGAGGGTGGCAAGCGGTGCGCACACAGTCGGATGGCGTGGTGGACGAGGCCCGTCCGCCGCTGCTTGCCAAGACGAGCGGGTTCGGCCGTTAGCCGGGGCTGGAAGCGGCACATAAGGTAGATGTAGGCGTTGAAATTTGGCAAAGGAATGCCGCGGAGAATGTCAATCGTAACTGGTGGCGGCTGTTGTTGTTGCCTTTGATGGTGTCTGTGATGGTGGTGATGAGATGATCGTCGTGAGAAGGAAACGGGCGAGGAATGTGACAGAGGGAGAGGAGGTAGTTCCAGGGCGGACATGGTCTGTTTATCGATAGGGCTGTCGTGCAAGTACTTCATCGCCGCCTCGAGTGTTGGTGCATTTTGCACAAGGACCGAGAGGCAATCACCGACGGGTCGTATGCCCTCGTGCAGCATCTGCTCATAGAGCATGGCGGCAGACGGCGGTCGAAGGCGCTGCTTCTCGAACGCTGTCAAAGTCGCGTCGTTGACGGGGAACACTTCCTTGACGTCGCCCGGCAGCAATTCCTTGCCATCGAGCCGCGCAGAGTGAGAGGATGTATACGATGAGCGGTGGTGCTGGATGGGTGCGGCCAGCAGCTTCTTGAACATCTCGGCGTACACCTGGATGTTTGGGCGCAAGTGGCTGCCGTCAACGGCGGCGGGCGCCTGCTTGAACTCGTGCCATGCCTCGTTGACGTCACGTGTTGCCTTGACGCGGGACGCCCAGGTCGAGAACACGTTGAGGCTGGATTGGGCACCCGTCCACGTGCGCGGGCTCAGGGACCGCGTCTGAACCGTAGGCGACTCGCCTGGAAGAACGCCGCCCAAGACGCCAAGGGCTCGGTCGTGCTCTGCGTCGGCATACCCGGCCTCCCGCATCAAGACGCCTGCCTGCGCGCTACGGCTGAAATCGTCCTGCGGCTGCCGCTGCTCGTCACGGCCGTCCCAGTCACGCCGGTACGGCGGCCATGTGCGCGCCATGCGCAGCGCCACCTTGCGCTCGGCGGGCGACTTGCCAAGCGCCAGCATGACACGGCGTATGGCGCGGAAGCCAGCGCGGTTGATGATCAGTGGCCGCGGCAGTGTCGTCGACATGGCCAGTAGCACTTTTTGGGCGCGCCAGTTGTAGCGCATCTGGAACACGGGGCTGACGGGAGACTTGCGCTGGAAGAGCACCAGCGCGTAGTTGAAGATGTGGCAGGCATCACCAAAGGCCTGCTTCTCGCCCCGCTTGGCCATGCGAGGCAGCGTCTCGACGTACTCGGCGGCAAGGCGCGCGACAGCCGGCAACGCCGACGGCCATAGGCGCAAGTAATGGTGAACGAGCAGCCGCAGCAGTGTGGCAAACGTCTGCGGCGCCGTGTTCAGACCCGGATCGAGCGTGCGGCGCACAGCGCCAAAAGGCAGCACGGCCTCGGGTGGTGTCGTTCGAGAGCGTACGTGGTGCCGCGCAACGTAGTTGTAGATGCTCATCAGTGAGCTGCCCTTGTGGAACGTCTCGTCGCGCCGCAGTAGCTGGAAGAGCAGGAACAGCGGTTTCGGCCGCTCGCTGTTCGATACAAATCGGGCTATCCGCTCATCCGGGTCCGGCGCCGCCAAAATCCACACCCAGTGCTGCATATCCGCCTCCGTGATGCCCTTAAACGCCAAGCTGTTGAGCCGCACCCGCCAGTCTGCGGTACTGCTGAGGCTCTCCGACAGGCTTGTTGGCCTACTTGCCTCCTCGTTGCGGATCATCATCTGCAGTGCCAGCACGGGCAACCGCAGGCTTTTGCTGCGCGCCACATCGTCGAACCGTTTCCATGCCTCAAAAGTCAGTGCCGTTGTGCGGCTCTTGAGGCGCATCGCCAGTGTCGCGTTCGGCGAGTCGCGCAGGTATTTTGGGAATCGTCGGTAGCGTCGTTGGCGGTGAGGTGTGGACGTCCGTGGACGGCCGGTAGTCTCGTCAATGTCGGCGCGGATCACGCTGATCGTGGCCATCGAGGCGCAACGTGAGGCACTGCATGTTGTCGTCGTCCAAAGCGAGCTGTGGCTGGGGCAGGACCTTCGTTCAGGGCCATGTCGAGCCACACCTTTGACCATGCCAATTCGTGGGGCCATCATAATGGCGGACGCTGTGTCGCTCTCATCTCGGGGAGCAAAAAAGGCCCAATCGCTGGAAAACCTGGCCAAATGCTGCTGTTGACGTTTCGTATGGGGTTGTGACGTTAAAACGACAATGTGAAGTTTCAAAAAAATGGCAACTGCTGAAAGTGTACTAAGTGTTTGGAAGAATGACGCGTGCACGTGTTTGGTAACGTGACACCGCTTGCGGGGAGAACGCGCATATTTTGGGAAGGAAAGTGACGCGACAACATGGCAGGAACGACGAGCTGCAACCCCTTCAAAGGGGCCAACTCCTCATTCTTGTTACGTTTTTGGCTCCGAAAGAATCTTTACAAAGTCTCACGGATAAAACACAGCAGAATCAGCCATCCATCGCGCGTTAGAGCCATCTACAGCAAAGACATCACCAACTGTCGTTTCGCGCTCTACATTTAAACGGCTGTCCCCAAGAGCTCCTTATCGCTCCGACATGATCCTGCGGCGCCACTTACGGCATTCGAAGCAATACAGACCTTGAGAATGGCATTATCGAAGCGGAAGCAGCTGCACGACGACGATGAGTCCAGGTCTGCGGCCTCGGCCGTGCAGTCTGCAAAGACGCGCCGTGTGACGCGCCACTCGATCGTTCCTCCCCCACTCCCTGTACCACCGAAAGACATGCCCCAAAGGCGTGCTTTACGTGGAAACACAGGTGCAGGGCCCACTGCCGACAACATTACGGATGCAAAGACACACCAGGGGACAAGACGGACGCGACGCACACCGACCACAGCGAAAGAACAACCAGAGGAGCACTTCGACGAGCAAGAAGCAGAGGATGAGGAGAGTAACGGGGAGATCAGCGACGTGAATGACCACCCGGGCACGATATTGAAGCGACATACAAGGGGAAGGGCTGGCAGGATGACCGGGCAGTCAGAGTCGGCCGAAAGGCCACGGCAGCTGCGCGGAGGCAAGACACTACCACCGCAGCCAGGTTCTACTGGACGGCCATCAGTGCGCCCACAAATCAACGGCCGCGCGAGCACTGCAGCTCGTCCAGCAGCTACAAAGCGGAATACAAGACAAGCTGTCAAGGGAAGCGAAATTGCTGACTCTGACGGCGATACCAACGCCGACGAAGGAGAGCCTGAGGACGACGAGGCTGAAGCAAAAGAGGACAATAATGAGGAACTGGAGGACGACGACGATGACGAGGAAATCGACGATACAGAGGACGAGCTTGCAGGACCGGCCACCATCATACCACCTCGGACCAAGACGTCAGCACCACCAGTGCCACAGCCAGCTGCGAGTGGACTGAAACGAACCAACGTCGTCCCACCAGCAGTCACGCCCGTGTCCCCTCCAAAGATACCATCTGCCAGGCCAATGGTGGCCGAGGTTGTGCCTCCATCGCCACCACCGTTGGCCACGGCAGCGGTGGCCATGTCTCCTGTTCCAGCTCCAACAATCCCGAAGAAAGAAACAACCATTAAGCCTCCTGTGCCGTTGGCTCTGGCGTCTGCAACTACTCTCGCCCCGCCGAAGACAATCACTGAGATCAAGCCGCCCGCCTCACCACCAGCACCACGGTATCTGAAGGCGACACCCATCCAGCCTCCACACATACCCCCGTCTCCAACGCAGGTTGTGCCACAACCACAAAAACCGAAAGCGGTCCAGCAACTCCGCGAAGAAGGCTTCGCGCGGCAGCAACAACAGCACCAGCATTTGAGCAGATCTCCAAAACAAACTATCGTTACGACTGCCACCAGCAACAATGCCACGACGGCGCCGCGTTCCGCAACTACCCCAACATCGGCGACATCACAAGCGGCTACGTCCACTGTTCCACCGTCGAGTCCTAGTCAACCCGATCGTAACATCGACAAGGTTGTCTTGGGAGAGATCTGCTTCAAGGCTTGGTATCCGTCCTACTACGGTAAAGAAGTACTGGGCGATACGGCCGGAAACACCCACAACGGCCGTGGCAACCACCAGACCAAGGGGACGGGCAAGGAGAACCACGTGACCAGCCATCACTACCAGCACTCGCACCATTCACACGGCCACGGTCATGGCCACGGCGGCAAGGACGCTCCCCCGATGCTTGACCGGCTTTATGTGTGCCCGTTTTGCTTCAAGTACTCCAAGGAGATCGTGCCGTGGCACGGCCACGTGCAAGTATGTGACTCCCAGTTCCAGATCCCAGGTGAAAAGGTCTACGTGCACCCCAAGGGCGTGCGCACGATCCACGTGCCCGTGTCGTCGACGACGCCGAAGGGAAAACGCAAGCGAGTGAGCAGCGGGGTTGACGTCCAGTACGTCGAGCAAGTCGTCAAGGATGAGGGCGAATGGAGCATCTGGGAGGTTGACGGCGAAAAGGACGTGTTATTTTGCCAGAACCTGTCGCTCTTTGCCAAGCTCTTCCTTGACAACAAGTCCGTCTTCTTTGACGTTACGGGCTTCTACTACTTTTTGCTGGTCTACACGCCACCACCATCCCTGCCGTCGTCATTGCGCGCAGCCGCCACAGCCACCGCGTCCCCCATGAGCGGCGCCAATGCAAACGGTCAGGCCAGCATCCTGGGCGCTGCACCACGGCCGCGCGTTGTCGGCTTCTTTTCCAAAGAAAAAATGTCCTGGGACAACAACAACCTGGCCTGTATCCTTGTGTTTCCGCCGTGGCAGCGCAAGGGTCTTGGAGCATTGCTCATGGGCATCTCCTACGAGATCTCGCGCCGCGAGGGCATCCTCGGCGGACCCGAGAAACCCATCTCCGATCTGGGCAAAAAGGGCTATAAGCGGTTCTGGGGCAGCGAAATTGCGCGATGGCTGTTGAGCGTCGATATCACGACGGCAACATCGTCACTTTCGCACCCCAATGTGTCATCACCGTCCAGCTCGCTGGATCGCCAACCGACAGCTACTGCTATCCCACCACCCACAATACCGCCGCCATATGGGCCGCCCGCCGGCGCCGTGACCGCCGCCACCAGTGCGAAGGACGGAGCCAATAGCACAGACAATGAGTCTCTGATCATCGATATTGCCGACTGCAGCCGGGCCACGTGGATCGTGCGCGACGACTGCCTGTATGTGCTCCGCGACATGGGCATCGTCGAGGACGCCGGTATGGGGCTGCCGAAGGAGTATTGCGAGAATGTGCTGGCCAATCCCGATGAGCCCTCCCAAGCTGTAGCGGATGATACCGACGGACTCGACTCGGCATCGTCGGCAGGTGTCACAAACGGGCTATCGTCCGCGTCGGCAGGGGCGACGGCTGCACGTGTGTCGAACTTGGTATCGTCGGGGACTCAGGCGAGCAATGGGGCCGTGTCCGGATCGGCAGCAGGCGGTGCTGCAGCAGGTGGCACGCTGGCAGGGGAGAAACAAGTCGACGCGCCGAAGGATGTGCAGCGTGTTCGCATATCCAAGGCGGCAGTGCGGCAATGGGTGAAGGACCATCGCATCAACCTCGACAAAGCGTGTGATCCAGCGGGGTTCATCAAAATATATACCAACAAGGACGAGTCTCAGCAGGCCCCCGAGGAAGTATGAGACGGCATAACGAAACAATAACGAAACGGGATAGAGGATGGACAATGGAAAGAAGAGGTTCAGGCCTGTCGGATCTGGGACTGTTATTTGCATACCTACACTGATCACTTCTGTGTGGTATGAGTTGCGGTTCAGCCTCACACATCCTCAGCCTTGAATCATCCCTCTTGTCTTTTAACCAAAAAAAAAAAAAATGAAAGACGGCCGACGGGCATATTAGCTGGGGGGCACGGCCGTCATTCATACATCATCCCACTTTGTCATGTGCGCGAGTCACATCAACGTCTACCAAAATTTACGGAGAAGCACACAGCCCGTCAGCGCCCATCCCTCTACCATTCAGGCACCATCAAGGCACCATCAAGGCACCATCGAGATACCGTCCGATGGTCAATGAGAAACATAATTCTGACGGAGGACGACTAGCGACGAATACACAGAGTACACGCCCCCTTCGTTCGCCTCTATTGATTTTCTTTCCTTTGGTTTCATGAAGGCAGTTACGGACACTCCGTTTTGTCATGCCCTTGCCGAATTTCGCGCCCTTCTATCACCGTGGCTCCTTTGTTGAGAGTGGCTCCGTATTGTTGGGCCCCTATTTTCAATGTTAATACCATCTCAAGTGTATTTCGATCAAAAACAGATAGCCAACTACCACACATGTCAACGAAAAGGAGCGGATTGATAAGGTCCAATCCGAGGGGGGGGGTGAGAAATAGAAACGGGCAACGACGGTTTGTTATGGCCCACCTTTACCAAGAGAAATGGCCACTCTTCGCGCGTTGTGCGTGGACCGACTTCGCCAGCAACGCCAATGCAAATGAAAAATCCTATGACAACCAGCCCCCCGTGGATTGGCCGACATGAATTTGATGCCGGCCGGTTTGAAGGACCGTCTACGCTACGCTCTCGCTCTCTCTGTCCGCGCATTGTTACCGTACGTCAGCGTCTTCTGTGCGGAAACCTGTCGCGAAGAAGCAGAAGAAAGGATGCAAAGAAGCCAAACCTTTTTGTCAAGATTGAGAGGTGGAATGAGTGGTTGTCCTTCTGGATAAACCTTGGCGGGGCCAGGCGGACTCCGTCTCGGCGAGCAACTTTCGTGATGGATTTAGCTCGGGTTAGGGGAGCCACTTTTGAGATCATTTCCTACCTGGCTTCCAAGTCCTCTTCCCGCCGAACACGCTGTAACTTGGAATTGAGAAAACGGTGGGATCGAGCAGTGTTGTGTTTCGCATATGCTGTAGTTGCCCTGACGGGCAGAAAGACCAAAACGAAGCACTGAGACACCTTTGCATGTCTATGCGCATAGCTTTGGAGCACATCGATTGTAAAGATTGGTTTAGTGTGTCTCCGACCGTTTTGAGTCCCTGGAATATTCTGCAAACGTCTGGGAGCAACCAGGGCACCATTGAGCTCGATCAAAAGTTGTCTGCTTTGTCACATCTTTTAAACACTTTTTTTTTCCTCTATTCTTTGACACATGATAGCTGAAAGTCGATGTGTGTGATGTCACAGGATGATTTGGAGTAAGGGAAGGCAATTGGGGATTTTTGGAGAAAAATCCTAAAGGAAAACAAAGGTGCGACGAGGCATGCGTTCCATACCACAGATGGCCCATGTAAAAAGTTTGTTTTCTCAGTGTGACCGTACTTTTCCATTTGACACATGTCCCTTTGCTCCGTATTATTTTTGTGTATTTTTTTTAATCGTTTTGTCCTCTTTCTTTCGTTGGTGAATCCACTCTCTCGCTCCTTCCCTGGCCCCGAAAGTTTCCGATAGGCAAATAAGACCTGTGGATTGCTCTACGATGTTGGTGGAGGAAGTGGATACCGAGAGAAAAAAATAATAAAGGGAGACGGAAAAAAACCTCATTCGCAATACCAGATGAAAAACAAACAGAAAAAGAAGAAAAAGATTATTGGAAGCCACAGTTCTGTCCGTTTTGCTTCGTCTTTGTACTTCATGGCTACATGTCTCTTCGTTCCTTCCCTTCCACAGGCGCTCTTTCCACATGCATCGCTCCAATTCCTCTTGCTTGCCAACAGCAGCAAACAGGAAAGAAGCGCCCGGAAGACCTGAATAGGAAACCTCAGGGCAAAAGGGAAAGACACAACGTGGTACCGCGGCTGTTTCTATTTGAGTAGGGAAATTTCTGCCAGCCGCCGCCAATAAATTTAAAGCAATTGCCGTGCACTATCCCGAAGGGGAATGAGCTGGCGAAGAAATCATACCCAAGCAGAGACATCACTCTCTTTTTCAGTACCGTTTTAGCTAGGCAGTGGTCTAAAAGGTATGGATTTTATTCTGCACAGCGTACTCCGTATCTACTACGACTGTTGTCGAGTACGGCGAATGCTGTCGAGAAAAGTCGTAATGGAGGACGAAGGAGCAGCCAGGAAAAGACTTTATGAAGTAGAAGCCAGTCAGAAACCCAGGTCTAGTAAACGCGAAGAAACGAACACGCACGTAGAGATCAGACGGACCGACTGCAAGGGCAACTGTTGAGTTGTGGTAAAAGGGGCGTGCGGTCAGCGCAAAGGGCATCCCACACGCCTCTCCCTAATTCATTGTGATCTTGAACGAGCCATCTCATCTTTCCCGTTTCATCTACTTGCCCTGACAGGATCCTTTAGTAAATCATCTGGCCGAGGTCTGCAGTACTTGCGGGCTCACTGCAAAGGAGCGCAACAAGCAGGTATTCTGTACTTTTGGGGGGCACTGCAGGGGTAGCTTTCGGGAAACAACCAACAGCAATTCAGGGCAAAGGAAGCTCTGGTAAGTAATTACAAAGTAGCTGAAAAGATGGCTGGCAACAACCATCCATAACGGGGCCTGTCTCGGACAACCTATCCCGGCTGCTACCGAGGTTGCTTGGGCTTGACGCCGTTTGACGCTCTAGACGTTTGTCGAGAGAGAAAGGGACAGAGACGGTGAAAGGACCCCTGTTACGTTGGTCCCCAAATTAGGTGGAACAAGGCTGCGGAGCTCATAAGATGTGGTCACTTTGCGGAATTTTGTACGCTTGTGCGTCGGCAGGAAGAGTTTTTCTGCCGGTCGTGGCGCCTGGACGAACGGCGATTGGGCGAGCGATCGTGCACTGCTCGCAATATCTCATGCGTGTACTCTTCTGTTCTGTGCAACCGCTCAGCATCCACCTCTAGAAAGGCCCCTTGGCCCGATTTCCGTATGTTTAAGCTGTTTAGAGATTTTGTAGCTCGTACAACCTCCCTGTTTTTTTCTGTTGTTTATTTCCGTTCAGTGTGCCCCCACGGAGAAGGTTTTCATTTCTGCCACGAGAATCGACAATCTGTCGTAGAACATATTGACGAAATGATGTTATGCTTCAACGATAGCTGGCAGCTCCGAACTGTCTTCTGTCGGCGAACAGCTCGTGGGCTTTGCGCTCATTTCTCCGAGCACCCGAAAAGAGAGCTCCCAAATATCCTGTCAAAAAATTTCAGAAGACTTAACAACTCTCCTTCAAAAATTCGTATTGTGTCCGGTTTGTTTACGCAGAAGTGGGCTTTCGTTGACGGTGACAGGGGCTTCCTTCGCGGCCCATGAGCTTTTCGGGCCCTGTAACCGGTCTCATACATAAGGTAATGACTATGCGAGATACGTCGTCATGGCCAGGCAAAACGAATCAGGGTAACGCTTTGCCCTCTCCCAAGGCCTTGGGTCTCCACTAGCTGAAGGCCAGCAGCGGCCTTGGCCGGCACATGAACATGAGTATGCATGCATGGGCATGGACGTTGCAGTTTGGTGTTGTCGCAATTTACCGCCGCCGCCCGCGGCGAGATCGAAATGGCACGGCTCGACGGTTTGTGCGTAGCACACCTCGCAGATCTTCGTTGCCCGTTCTGGCCAGGGGCAGCCGTGGCCAGGGCCAGAATGGTTTGCAGACTCTCAGGTATCTGTGATATGCGCGTCACAGACAAAATGTACCTTTCTCTTTGCAGGCTAGCTTCTTTGTCAGTGGCACACTCCTGTGGCAGTCTCTCAATGTCTCGTCATTAGACACTGACCAGAGCCGCTGAAAGGCGCGACAGGGTAGCGCATCTGGCAGTAGCGAGATGCTATGGGTGAGGGCATCAGATATCAGATGCAGGACTTACCAGGTGACACCAGGCCAGCTTGGATGTTTCCAAGGACCTCTCCATAATGTAAGATGACTTCCGTTTCGTTCTACGAAGTAGATGAACTTTTCGCCAGGCCAGCATTTAGTACAAGAGCAAGCGGAGCCAAAACGGAGAAGCGAAATGCGCAGCTGGTTGCAGGCACGCCATCAGTGTGTTATGAGGAGACCTGGCGATCTCTAGATGCTGTAGCCGAGACAGGGAGGAAACGGAGTCCTTCCAGCTGAAAATATACCAAACGCTGCTTCCCTTCCATTCCCAACCGCAATAGTAGCTCTGCACTTGCTTTCGCACCTGCGAATCTAGGCGATGTTTCGTCGCTCGTTCCTTCGCCCCTTCCCAGTCAACTACAATGCCCATCTGTCGCTTTAGTGGGTGACTAAGTGGGGTGGGGGTCACCGCCGACTGCACTGCGAAATGTCGCGTTTACAGCGAAAACAAAACAAAACATATGCAAATTCAGCGGTCGGCCAGGCGGCTAACTGCATATCCCGGCCTAGGCTTGTGGAAGCTGGGCAATGTCCAATAGGCGAAAATTCCAGAAGGAAACGGACCCGTCATAATATCGCAGAGGAACGCCCTGAAGGAGGGGGCGTGTGCCTATCACGCAGACGGTCTCCCACAGCCTGGTCCTACCGAGTCGGAATCGTCACAGCATGCCGTAAAGGGCAAGAAAAATTTTAATCCGAAAAATCTTATCTCAACGTCGATGCCTCAGACAACAAAACCGAGCCACCCCCCCCCCCTTTGAGAGCAAAATTCAGGTATCAAGAAAATTCTTTTGCGCTGAAATTCACTGAAATTCAGAATGCCAGAAGATGACAAAATCAAAACTGCCGCATGATGGGAGTCAAAGAAAAGGCTACAGCTGCCGGCATACAGCACTTTGGTTTCCGTTTGATGATAATCTCAAGCCCGTCCGTTTTGTAGTCTCCTGTCGCGAAAGAACGAGTCCACGAAGTGGACATGCCTCATCAAAAGGGCTAAAACACCGCCAGGCCACAACCGTCCCCTGTGCGATTTTACTTGCTCGTCTCCCTGTTTCCCGACAATGTCCGATAATAAGGTGGGAAAGTCAAAAAGGACCAGAAGGAACAAACTGCGTCCCATACTGATCTTATTTCCAACATGACATTGCTTCAGCTTCACTGCCCATGCCCTCGCCACTGGATTCCAGTGTCCCTTCCCCAGTTGTGTCGTGCTCGTCTTCCCTGGATGCCATAATCCTCAAAACCATTGGGCCCTCGTCGTTCCTGGCCTTGTTCCTGTATATCTGTAGCCTCAGATGCATGCATATCCCAGCCGCAGCTCAATGAAGCTGCAGGCCAACATGCCGAGCAGGACGGAAATGCAGCTGTATGAGCTTTTCTGTGAGCAAGAAGTCGCAGTTGTAGTCGAAACGAGGCCTTGCGAAATGAGGTGGTTGAAGAGGAGCAATAACAGACAGTCGAGATATCAAACTCGCTTCTCACTTTCACTTCAACTCGCTTCAACTTCAGCTCGCGTCTCGGCTTGCTCGTTCAGGCCTCGAAATCTCTGTAACACGTCCATAACCTCGTTCCATGGGTTGCTCTGTAGACCGTTTGTCGTCCGTTTGTGTGTCTTGCTGAGCTTGCCCCGAGTACCCACCAATTCGTTTTCTTGTCCCAAAAGCTGGACCCGATAGTTCCCACTTCTTTTTTTTTCCCGGCTTTCTCTCTCTCAATTCACTCATTCCCCTTCGTCCATTCTCGGCTTCTCCTTTCTCCTTTTCCTTTCTTTCCTCTCTTTTCCCTCCTTCCCTCTCTCTCTTTTCTTCCTCTCCCTTTTCTTTCTCCCTCTTTCCTCTCGCCTCCTCTCTCTCTCTTATCCACTTCCATCATCCAAAGTTCTTTTTTTTTTTGCTTTGCATCGCTGTTCTCTTTGTTTGCATATCCCTCTTCTTTTTTTCTTCCTCTCATACACACATCAGTCGCAATGGCTTCCCGCGTCCTCGCTTCCAGACTCGCCACCTCGATGGCTGCCGCTCGCCCTGCCATGCGCACGGCTGCTGCTAAGCGCACTTTCGCTGGTAAGGACACATCTTCGTGAAACTGGAGCATCGTGGAAGGGGAGATATCAAGGCAGGAACAGCAACTGTTGTGTCGTGCCCAATGCCATACCGGAATCGATTCGATTCGATCGACCTCCTCCCCGCCGCCTCACCTCAACCGCGCTTTCTAAGAGCTTCCCGGCGCTGGGAGATGACATTCGGGGGTTGCGGTAATTTTTGGCAGACGCGGCTGCGCGAAAAATCTTCCCTTAAGCTTCCAATTGGTGATGGGCCCAGCACAACACAGCACGACTATGCCTGTCTCGACACACCCTCGATGCTTCAGTGGTTTCATGCTTCCATGGCATTGGCCAATGCCAACCCACCAAACTTGCCCGCTGACTTTTGTTCTTTTTTTCAGCCGCTGCCCGCCCCAGCCCTTTCCAGGCTGTCAAGCGCCAGCAGACCCCCAGCCTGTTGACCCAGGCTGCCACCAAGAAGGCTGCCTTCAACGGCCGCCGCATGTACAGCTCCGAGATTGCCCAGGCCATGGTTGAGGTCTCCAAGAACATTGGTATGGGCTCTGCTGCCATCGGTCTGACTGGTGCCGGTATTGGTATCGGCCTGGTCTTCGCTGCCCTGATCCAGGGTGTTGCCCGCAACCCTGCCCTCCGTGGCCAGCTGTTCTCGTACGCCATTCTGGGTTTCGCCTTCGTCGAGGCCATTGGTCTGTTCGACCTGATGGTTGCCCTCATGGCCAAGTTCGTAAGTGGTTCTCCAAATCTGCATCGACGTCGTGCCCTTTTGTCATCGTCGCTGTCGCTACTCTTGATGTTGTCTCGGAACTTGGATACTAACAATGTTTTCTTCTTCAGACGTAAACATCGTCTCGCAAACCTCGCATCCTCTGAAATTGGCATTATGATCGGCCGACCTCGACTTGCAGCCTGCTATCTGTCCGTATATGGACGGGACAGGCCAAAAAGGAACGGGACTTGGCTGGTTTCGAAAATGCCTCAATGTGATTCCGAACAATCGAAGGACCAAGCGACAATATTAACCTACCAAATCAACCATCAACCACACCGAAAAAAAAGAATAGAGCATTCGCCGAGTGTACGACGACAAAGCAGAAACACAATACAGGGGACGGTTAGAAAAAATCTTAGACATCCCGGTTTGTAAATAATGGAGGGTCAAAGGACAAACCATTTCTGTAAAAAAGAATTTTCCAATAAAATCATGAACAAATTGATATTTTCTGGTGAACATGTACAGTTTGGGTGGGGTGTATGAGTTATGTCACATCGAGGAATACGTGATGATGTGAATACAAGAACACAAAGGATGGCACTGGCATCTTGCGTTCTCTCATCTGTTCGTCTTGCTTCAATATCTGTTGAACACGGCTCCTCAAGCGGAGACCGTATTGCGATGCTGGAGCTCCAAGTCTTGGGGGAAGGCTTCAGCACTTGCAGTAGGCAAATCCGGGGACGCACGAGGCGTTGAGAAGCTCAAACATTGTAAAGGCCATGCAGCTAACAGGCCAAAGAAAGCAGTCCTCTCTCGCGCGGGGCATGGGTACAATGACAATTGTATGGTACGTTATAATTGTACGCATGCACGGCAAAGGCTCCACGAGACATGCTCCGTGACGCTAAGAGGCGAAAATGTCCGGCAGCAAATAATGTCCATCGCCAGGTGCGAATGCGTCTCCGGAGAACGGACGCCCGACAACACCGATCCCCCCAGAGCAAGCAACCTCTAACTCTGTGGTAATCCGTTATCATGGGCGAGTAAACTTCGTCGACGAATGGTACGCGTCGCCATCTCGACAACGGTAAGAGTGTCCTCACCATTGCGTCGTTTCGCCATCAGTCGCCTGCCAGAGGGACATACCAAGGGGCTAAGCAAAGGCCTCTGAGAGGTACGATGGGATGCGGTCCACTTGAAATCGCTCCTATTTTGCTCTCTCTTGGTCGACGCGCTCGCGCGAAATTAATAAAAAATGTCGTGTGCTATTGCTAGTCGCCGCCCGCAGTGGATATCGTTAATCTGCAGTTGTCGTGCATTTTCGTCGCAATTTTTCGGCGTCGTCAGTTCGTTGCGATTGCTGTTTGCACTTTTTGAAGGCTTTCGTCAATTTTGAAAGGTGACAGAATAGAAATGAGAGGAGAAGAGTGACAGAAAGAGGAGAAGGGGGGATTCTCAAATGAGGAGGTGCTGCCTGCTTTCCGGCTGTTCCTGCCTCCGCTTTCTTTTCATTCCAAGTCCGCTTCCATAACCTATTTCGGCATCTCACTAACTTTGTGCGTGCGGGGAAAGCTTCCCCTGGCCGGCTCAGGGACACACTACAACCGTCCAGTTGAGCTCACGTGACTCGGGTGAAACGTCCAACACCAACATCGAGCAGTGAAAACAAACCTTGCTCTGATGTGCAAGACAAAGATATGGTGCTTTGATGGCTATTGGCGTCATGTGTCATTGTCCGGGTTCCTAAACTTACCAATGTTTTTTACTACTCACTATTATTATTATTATTATCCGCCTTTTTCAGCCACTCCTGACTATTGGCGACTAGCTAGACAGAACCCTCTGGGGAAAAAACTGTCACAGATCTAAGTGTGTAATCTGTCTAGTTACGGTTGCGTGCGGTTGGCTCGAATAGCCACCGAGGAGGTATAAATAAACAAAATAAACAAAACAGAATAAATAGAACAGGACAAAACAGCAAAGAAAGCAGATGGCTTAAAGAGTGTAAGGAGAGTCGGTGCATTGTCTGGTGTATCGTCGCTCTAGGCCGGCGACGGCGACCGTTCAAGCTCCCTCGCTAGGCTGTACTCCGGGAGCCTGCCGCTCCGGATAAGCCAACGGAGGAGTGGTCGGGCCGTGAGGCCCGTTTGAAGTCGGTGGTTTAGGTCCGTTTGTGTTTGCGGCCAGTCTGTCGGCCGTGGCGGTGCCGCCGTGCAGGATAGAAGGACATGGGCTACTACTCACTATTTTTGAGGAAAGATTGTAAGTAAATAAGTAAATAAATAAATAAAAATACATACAGAGACAGTAAGTCATTAAATACTTTTTTCCTAGCAATTAATATCCCGTGAAAAAGGGGTTATGCATCCTTGCTCGTATTTATTCAGTCATACCCGAAGTGTCATAATACCAAAAAATACCAAGATTGATTGAACGAAGCCTAACATTTCAGAATATAAAAGAATCATTCATTAAGGTATCAACAACGAGGCCGGGGCGAGGCGGCAGAAACGCAAGCTAACCGTATCATAAATAGGAAAACGAAGAATCAAACACACGTGTACTATGAAGCGGTATAATTAAAACAAAAAAACAGCAAAGAAAAGCTTCCCTAGGACATTAACCCTCCCCTTTTAAGCACACGCCTTTTCACCTCCGAGCTCTCCGGTTGTTCAGCTCACTGCTGAAACTGCTTAAGCCGCCTGCAATGCCTCCGCTAACAGACTGGCCTCGCATGCGCCGACCACCGCCGATGTCAGGATACGCCATACGCTTCGTCTTGAGGGGTGGTAACGACTTGAGGGCCTCCCACATCTCCCATATGCCGGCCCGGCGGCCGGGCAGCATGACATACTGTAGACTATACAGGTTCTTGCGGTTGATGGGCGGTACAAACTTGCCAGTCAGCAGGCACAACAGCACCCGCGGCGCCAGATAGTGCTTGCGAATGCGCGAGCCCATCTGGAAGTACTGGTGGAACATGGCCTTGAAGGAGAGGGGGATGGGCGTGAGAAAGATGACCGAGGTGGACGGGTGGCTCGGCGAGGACGAGTCTGTCGCTTCTGCAGCTGCCGACATGGTCGTATTGTAGCTTTGGCTGTCGCGCAGTTCGAACCGGATGCCGCCTGGTAGACGCCGCGGATCCTTGACCCGAAGCATCAGCGCAAATAGAGGGAAATGGTTGAGACACGACAGCAGAGTATCAAAGACGGCCTTGAGCGAGATGATGACCATTCGCGCAACGGCAAAATTAAGATAAAAGACAACAACGGTGGGTAAAAGGAAGAACAAAAACGTGAACAGAATGGTGCCCACTAGCAGCTGGTCGAGGTCGTAATCGCACGAGTCAATACGGTTGCGCAGCACGTTGTGCTTCTTGCCGCGAAATAGGTGGAAAAGTGAGATCAGGATGGTCAACTGCCAGTGGTAGATACGCGCCGAGGCCAGGTAGAAAGAGTAGATGTGGATTGTTAGGATGGAGAGCAGGTCCGAAAAGAGGGCGAGCGGCATGCTGGCACCTGCGAAGCTCGAGAAGCCAATGAACCAGATGATGTGCGGCAGGGCCGGGCGCAGCGCTCCGATGCAGCTCGACCAGTATTCGATGACCGAGAGAAACAGGTCACCTAGGAATGCGGCAAGCTCCGTATTGAGCTTCAGACCGGCTGGCCAGCCCATCAGCCACGAAATACTGCTCTGCAGCGCATCCACGGTGTATGTACTCAACAGCATACTGATCTGGTCGGCGACCCAGCCGGCGTTGTCGATAATATAGGAGCCGAGGGCGATGCCAATGATGACGTCGTTGGCCACGAGCCAAAGGCTGTTGTAGAAGCGAATGTAATCTGGGTGGCTTGTCGTGACGCTCTCCCAGTCGTTGCTGCGCTGTCGTAGTTTTACATACTGCATGGGCCAGTAGCAAAACTGCAGCAACCGGATCTCGACCTGCTGGGCCGTGGCCGATATATCCTTCAGTGCAGCATAGCGAGGATTTGCACGCCACTCGAGCACACAAAGCAGCATCTCGGCGGCAATGCGGTGGCCGACGAGCCCCAGCACAAAAATGCGCGTGATGACTGGCACGACATACAGCATGATAAGCTCCCAGATCCAGCGCAGAATGGTGTCCTTCATGGTTGTGGCGGACTCGACCACGCGCTCTGACATACTAAGGCTTCGTTTTGAGCGAGTGCCGATGCGCGACACATTCTTTTGCAGCAGCAGCTCGAGTTCCCAGGCCCAGTTGATTTGGTTAACGATGCGAGGCAGGGCACGCTCCTTAGGCGACGACGTGTGCTTAACCACCGAGTGCAGTCGAAGCTTGTTGAGCAAGTTTTGTTTTTTCTCCTTGCGGAGGCGCTCCTGGCGCTCGTCTTCAGCTTCAATATCGTCGGCCAACAAAAGTGCAGCCGCTGCCTCAGCCGGTCCCCCGCGGCCAACGCTGCTGCCGTTTCCTGTACCGCTACCATTGGCCTTGGTGGCGCCATTTATATTGCCATTGCCATGGTCATGGCTATGGCCATTACCGTTGCTGTTGCCTTTCCCGCTGTCATTCCCGCTGCCATTCCCAATACCGTTGCTGCCTCGATGGCTCTTGGTGACATCCTTACTGCCGTTTAAACGATCCGTGAGAGCCAGCGAGACAGGGTGGATGGAAATATATTGCATGCGGTGTGGTTGTGGCCGTTGGTAGAGGATCAACTGGATATTGGAAGCGCGGGCGCATGTGACCTTGGGAATGCGACCACGGACACTGGGACCAATGGTGGTGACACGGACCCAGGACGAGTCTGTGTGCTGTTCCTCTGGCGCATTGGAGAGGCCAAGGACATGCATGTTCGGCTGGCCGCAGAGCTCGTAGATGCGCGCAATGTCGTGGGCACTGTTGCGAAACAGAGTGCCCGCCTTGAGCGCAAAGTCGACATTGCGGACGTCGGCATCTTCGAGGATGGCCACGACCGTAACATCGAGATCCGAATTCTTCCATCCAACGACGACACCGGGGAGCTCTGACCGCGCAATGTCGACCGGCCAGAAAACGCGCATTAACCCATCATGCTCTGGCATGACAGGTAATTGGAACGTGGGTGTGAAGGCGGACGAGCGGATAAGGGGAAATGAGCACAAGAGGTAAAAGGGGCTAGAAGGAACCGCGCCGTCGAAGTTGCTCTCGTGCCGAGATGCCGGACGCAGACGACCGGGGATGCTAGAAGCGAGCAACAGTCAGCTGAATGGTCTGCCTTGTGAAGGACTAGAGTAGATGCAGTGACATAGTGACAACATACCAAGCTGGCTTCTCTTGTCGCGAGCCGCTCTACCGGAAGAAAGACCAAGAGGAAGAGGAGAGAAAGCACGGCGAAGCCCTTTGCGGCACGAGTCTATCGAAATATCAACAAAGCTGGACCAAACCAGAATTTAAGGACCAGAAGTAGCACGGAGGCAATGGGCATACTCACAACAACTCCGTAGTCCCAGGCAAAGATGGCCAGCTCATAGAGCCGAGTCACCAAGTCCCAGCGGGCGGTGATGTAGCCGGCGACAAAGATCCCGAGAGTCAGGACGGAGAAGGGGTGCATAGAATCCACCGTCCCTATGAGGAGCGCATGCCGGGTGGGAAGTAGTTATTGGAGGAAGGCGGGATGGACGGGCAAGTCTGCAGAAATACAAGCAAACGAGGAGGGAGAACCCAAGGGTCAATGCCGACGAGTAAAAGGAGCTGAACGATTCCGAGGTCGATTGAAGTGGCCGACAGATCACCAGAGGGAGAGACGCGCCAGGATTGCAAGATGCTCTGAACTGGTCGGTAAATGTTTCGGGCGTGTGCTTCGTGCGGAAAATCGACCGTGCAAGAGGTTTCGAATATGAGAGAGGAAGTTCGCTTGGCTGGTGGCGATGCAATGTCACGAGAATGGGTGGTCGATGCAGTCGGATTCTTGAACAAACAGGGGTAGATACAAACGAGAGGTGGATTGATTACCAGCCGACACGATCTACCATTGTCTGAACGCTCTGGCCTTCGTCCTTTTGTTGTTTCGCTAGTTGTCGTGGGGTGGTGGGAAAGTGGAGGGAGGTGATCACAAATGAGCGCGGAAAAGCTTCATATCCCACGTCCCCGAATGAGTAGCGGGCGACTTGGTGTCGTGGCAGGTGCGTTTGTTGCTGTTGGTCGAGTACGGAACGATTGCTGGGAAGGTGCGAGGCGCTGTGGTGTCACTCTGTTACAGATGGGCAAGAGACCCACTCTCCAATCTCCATTGTTATGGCTCGGGTCGAATGCACTCAACGAAGACGGGAAAAATCCAATCACGTGCAAGTTAGAGGCACGAAGCACCAGGCAAGGGCATGATTGATGCAAACTTAAAACCTACGAGTTTAAAGACATGAGAATTTATGAGCAGCATGCATCTCTATAGTATATTCACACAACTTGTTTATGATCCAGGAATGGCATTGTGATGTATAAATAGTAAAATAAAGAAGGGAGAATTGAGACAATGCAAAAACCTAAAATGGGATGACATCCACCGAGCCTGTATTTTAATGTCCGTTGTGCCCTTTGAACGCCGAGTAAGAATGCAGGTAAGTTAAGAATCCATTTCGTTCACGTCATGGCTTCTTGTTGTTCATGTACAACAGGTCGCTCTCCTTGTGGTCCTCACGCGCCTCCTCGACGAGCTTGTCTATGCCCTTTGCCTTGAGGGCGCCCTGCACCGTGTCAGCGTTCCGAGGGGACAAGAAGATGATTTAACTAAAGGCTCAACATACCTTGAGGCATACTTGGTATTCCTTGAACAGGGCATCGCACTTGTCCTTGGTTTGGGATGTTGTTGTGCTGCGCTTCAGAAACTCTGAAAACGAAATGGTCAGCATTGTAAAGGCTTCTTCTCGTGGACGCGCGGCCACATGCACAGCTGCACTCACCCTCGCTATACCACTTAAGGAAGCAAGTGTCATATTTTCTAGAGTACCATTGTCAGTATTTGGCGGCCGAGGCGGAAATCCTTGTCGTCTGTTTGACTTTGGGGAGATGCATGGCGTACTCCTTCACCTCGTTGCACTCAGGTGCCAAAGAGGCAGACATTGTGCTATAGCGTCCAAAACGGTACAATGACAAGGAAAGGTCGCTAGCAAGACGACAGGACGTAACGTTATGCTGAGCGGCGCGGCGGCGGATTTGATGTGAGAAGCGTGTAATGAGAATCGAGACTGATATAAATGATCGTTTTGGCAGATGGCCGAATTAAGTACACTGCGACAGGGCGGACTGAAGGCAACTAGCGGGGCTCTGGGGGCCAGATGGCCTCGTGGTTCTGGAAGGTGCGCCGAGTGGCGGCTTTTGCCAGCCTGTGTGCCAGCGCCAAAGCTTTGCACCCGCAGCATCCGCTAAGCTTCGCGGTTGAATTGCCAGCTTTTGACCTCAGCCTTGCGAAGCATTAAGTAATGTACGTCGTACGACCTCGTAGGAAGAAATATCCCATATTCCGATATTGAGGGATCAATTGGGTTCTTGTATCTGTCGTTCTTTTCCTATTATCAGATAGCGAACTGACTCCGCCTTTAGTCGCCCCGTCCTCCCTCTACCACGGCCCGTTTCTTTATCGTTTTTCTGTACTGCCAGCTGCACATCAAATCGAAGGTCAAGGATGCCTATTGACTCTCTTAGAGTCTCCTCTCCTAGCTGTCCTTGCACTTCATTGTACCGCACCGGCCCTTCCAGTCTCGTTTTTCTAAACCCAGCTGCTAAAATATCAAACACTCCAAGCAGGCGCCTAGAAGGATTCTCAAAACGATCCCAGTAAAAGGGATCTCAAAGACACGTCGTACAAGAAACGCTACCGAAGATGACAGCAGAAGATGTAAGAGCAAAGGTACGCAAAACAAGAGCGGCGGGTTCGTGTTTGGTGTTGTAAAGGAGAAACACACATTGATACCATCACAGTGAAATCAGCCCAGCTACTGTACGTGCAAACGAGAAGCATGAGTGCACTGGGCATGAAGTAAACTGTATCTTTAATAATAAGTGGGATACACGTTTATGATAAATATGGACGAAAACACATGATAGTAGAAAGTACAGGATGCAAGAAGTGAGGACGAAAGAAAAACGAAAAGCACATTAGACAACGGAGAGAAAAGCAGTAAAACCAGCAGAAAGACAACCTGTCTCCCCGGCGCCTCCCGGAAAACAAGACATAAAAAGTTGCGACTGAGACAAAGGGCACACGATTGGTAAGACTTAGGCATACGTATCGATTACATGCCGTCAAACTCGCCACCCAGGTCATCCTCATCCAGGTCGCCGTCTTGTATCTCCTTCGCCATCTCACGCTCGCGCTCTCGTGCCTCCTGAGCATTCTTCAGCTCTAACCGGTGCTGATTCATGGGGAAGCGCATCGCCTAAGGAAGACAACGTCGTTAGTCACTTTGTCTTGACAATGTGAAATAAATTAGGGGGTGACACCTTACCTTGACGCTCTCGTCGTGCAGAGCGAGACATGCCCGGATACGGTCATGGAAGGCCTCGCCCGGCTCGCGTGTGGCGTACACGTCACCAACGTCCTTGCTCTTCATGAAGCCGTGTTCGCGGTCGAGTGTGGCCTCGATCACGCCATCTCGGATGGCCTTGGCAACAATGTACTCTGCAGACTCCTCGCTACCTAGGTGCAGCCGGATGCATATGTCGCGCAAAGAAATGCGGCTGTACGACAGCGACATCATGCGGATGCCCGTCTTGATGACGTTCTGGCGTAGGCGGAGGATCAGCGAGTAGGTGCCGTCCTTGCGGAACGTGTCGGCGTGGTCGGCAATGGTCGTCTCAAAGTCCTCCAAGTTGCCGACGCGCACAGCCTGCACCAGCAGGAAGTACGGGTGCAGCGCCTGCTCCAGAGTGGCCTGCCGGAAAATGGCGCGGTCGGGAATGTCACCCATGAGGAGCTCCACGACAAGCAGCAGCTTGGTCGCCGTCTGAGAGAACCCAACAGCCGAGGGGCTTGAAGGCGCCTTCCGCGTAGCAGCGGTCAGGTGCTCGTGGGCTTCGGTGTAGTTCAGCTGGATGGCACGGATGCGTCCCAGGTAGTACAGGAACCGGGCAACCTGGTTGTTAGCCGCGTTCTCCGGGAACTGAGTGTGGGACACCAATAGGTCGGCCTGAGCAATGTTTGACGTCGATAGGTAATTCCGCAGAAGAAGCACAATGACAGCGGCTTGCGTATCGACATCCTTGCGCAGAACAGCGGTACGGAGCGCGGCCAGCAGAGCAGGGCGGATAGCGATGACGGGCGACTGCGGCGAGGGTGGCAGAGGGGCAAGCTGCTCGCTGAACAGGGAGTAGTAGAAATACACTTTGGCAGCGAGCGAGTCGAGCGTGCGCCGGTTCAGAGTGTGGATGCGCTCAGTCAGGACGCGTGCAAAATTGTAGCCACGTTGCTGCTGCTTAGCGTCGTACAGGTGAACGAGGATCAGGATGCCGAGGAAGATATCGATCTCGGGGATGATGTCCTTCTTGGGTGTGGTAGTAGCGGATGGCGGCGGCGTGCCAGACGCACCATTCTTAGTCGGGGTTGCTGCCGAAGCAGGTGTGTCGACCTCCATCTCTGTACCGTTTGGCCGCCGGCCGAGCGGAAGGTTCTCCCGGCCGAGGGCGGCCAGCAGCTGCTTTGCGGGTGCGGAGTTCGCCGGGAAGGTCTCCGAAATGACGCGTGCCAAAATATCGGGGGTCAGGCGCTTGCGGAGGGATGAGATGGAGCGCATCGCGCGAAGGGAGAAGCGAGCATCGAAAAGGGCGACGGCGCGATCGAGCAGAGCGAAGTTGCTCTTGATATCTAATGAACCAGAGTGGTTAGTCACAGCAAACAATGTGCGAGGTGCGAGGTCCTTGGGTGTTGCTCAAGAGCGCAACGCAGCCACGAGAACCAAGGTCCAGGCAATGGCTTCGGAACGTACCTGCAGATGTTTGAACAGCAGGGTCAACCTTGACGACATCCTTCTCTTCGGCAGAGGCGTCGCCGTCTGCCATTGCCACATCGCCATCCTCGCCCTGCTGCTTGCCGGCTCCTTTTGATGGTGCTACGACGACGGTGGCCTCGCCATCGCCGCCCTTTCCGGGCTTCTTCTTGCCCTTGAGCGTGGCGTCGTCCTTCATCTCAACATCCTTGTTGTTACGGATGCCACCATTCTCAACAGGCTCCTTGCCGTTGCCACGAGGTGTTTTGCCCGGCATGGCGAGGAAGTGTGTATGTGTTGGGGCTGGAACGGCGGGTTCGTAGCAGCTCGGCTTATCTTGTCGGAAAAGCGCGTCAAGATGCGGCTTGGGAATAGCAGAAAGCGTAAAAGACGCAGGAGAGGAGGGGGAGATTAGCTTCTCCGTTTGTAGTTGCAAAAGTGGCGTCGGTGCGCTGTGGGCTTGTTCGCTCGATGCGGCTGTTTGCGTCTATGTCCTTGAGAATCCCGTCTAATGGGGGTCTGCTTCTGTTATGCTAATGATGATGACGAAGGGTTCGGTGAAGCACAGGTGCGACGGATGAGCTAAATGGTGATCAAAGCAAAATCGCTGGCCGTTGTGAGGGGTGGTGATGAGGAGGGAGACCGATGGGCAAGGGGAGTGTGATGATGGAAGACAGCAATGAGGATACGCGGCTGAGGCAGCGAGAGAGGCGAAAGAAAGCTTTGTCCGTGGTTAGCCTGAAAAAGACTGTGACGGAACCTTTTGGGTACTGTCGAACCCAGCAACGTAGAAATAGCTGTAGGCTGTGATACGCAGTCGCAGTTTGGGGTTGTTGTGCTGCTGCAGCAAGGCAAAATGCAGGAAAAATGAAGCTGTAAAGTGTAGCTTTCAAAATAATCGTGATCCAAACAGGTCACATATGGTCACTGGGAAAGAAGCAGGACGAAAAGTGGAAGGTGCATTGGGTGTTGGAACAGCGGAGCTTGGGAAGTCTCGAGGAATCGCAGAAGGTGGTGGAAAGGTCGCATGGACGTATCTTAAGATAGCCAAACACAGGGCAAGACCATGCCTGGACAGCAAACAAAGCCCTGGGAGGGTTCCATCGCGCTACAAAATACAGGGGAAACAATGCGCACGCTGTCACGCTCTAGCGCTATGCACCTGCCGGAGCAACGCACACTCGCTATTTTTTGGGGCGAAGGGATCTGTGGGCACGTATTGGCTACCACTGTCGTTGCAGGCATGTTACAGCTACCCACTTCCTGCCGGAACGCCTTCTGGCCCAATTCACTCGCGTGACGTTAGTCCATGGCTGCCTTCTGGCTGAAGGCGTCGCGGACTTCTACACAATAGTTAGCTGATTTGGCAGGATTATTCATCCATGTCATTGTCGCTTCAATCACGCCCACCAAACAAACGCACTTCCAATAGTGATTGGCATGACGCGATTAACCTCTGCCGCTGTGCCGGAGTCAATTTTGTCGTTTAAAGATCTGGTAAATAGTGAAAATATTCACCGCGATGCGATATGCTTTGCGATGGTTTCTTTCCTGCCCAACAATTTCCTTTACGTGTCACAATATCATGCCTTGCGAAAATCGAAGCTAGGAATGCACAAATTGCCCTGTGCCGGCATATGAAGCGGTTGGCATACTGGAACTGCTGGATGTGAGTGGGCCGACATATCAGTGTTTCAATGGAACACACGTGACCTACATTGACTTCGTCGACATTGGATTTACTTCAAGCTCTGGGTCAGGTTTGTAGCGTCTTCCATTGTTTTCTTAAAGAGGTACCGATGTCCACGTTAGAAATGCACAGAAAATAATTAAGCAATACAGATAAAAGAAAGGCAATGGCAATACTGCGTGCGCCGTGGCTTCGACCACATTCTTTGTTAACAATTGGCGTTTCCCATCCCTGATAAACATACTCCGTAGATTTTTTTTTTTAAAAAAAAAGAGAACGGAAATAAAACGCCCCCTGCCCTTCTGAAAAATCGCAAAAGAACAAATTCACAAAGGCCCTCTTCACGGGTCGTTCTTTGTGGCCGACGTGACCTTGGCGGCCTGGATGACGCTCATTTTGGTGATCCAAGCCATCGAAGGCTGCACCTTGCGGACAGTGCGCAGCTCGTCCGACGAGTAGCCGGGGATGCGGATGTTGTACGTGCGCTCCAGCACCAGCTGCAAATCGCGGATCTCGAGTACCTTAGACCCGCGTTCCTTGGCGTTCCGGCACGCGGAGTGCAGCACATTGTCCACAAACGAGTCGGCCAGGTTCAGAACCGACTTCTTCATGTTAGTATGAATGGAATGTGACGTAAAAATCAATGGACAGTGAAATGTGAGGAAAAGAGAAGACATACCTCTTCAACCTCCGGCTGCAGCAGATTGCCTTCGTGGCCCTCAGCCGTACCACCGCACACCTGGCGGACTAGCTCATCGAGACGCTTCTTGTTTAGCACGCGCTCGCCCTCACCGTCGATTTGGATGGCGGGCACCTTGGCGATCGCGGCCTGTCCGAGGACACCGCCGACCACACCGCCACCGCCGGTCAGCGTCGGACGGCCGGGCACAAGGCCACCGCCGAGAGAAACGGGTTGAGGCATCTGCGCGGCCTTCTCAGACAACTGCTTGGTGATATTCTGGCGTGACTCGCCTAGCTTTGAGTTAATGCGGGCTGCTTCTTGCGTAGCGCTCGTTGGAATGTTCTGACCTCCAGCACCACTGTTCGCTGCTGCTGCTGCGGCGGCGGCGGCGGCGGCGGCTTGCTGTTGCTGTTGGTTCATAGCAGCCTGTTGCTGCTGCATCGACTGATTTTGTGCTTGGTTGTTTTGCTGCTGAGGTGTGGCCGCGCTGTTGTTGCCGCCGCCAGGAGTGGCAGCGCCCGAACCAGGGGTAGCTCCATTCGCGGATGCAACCGGCGGGGTGGATACTGCTCCGTTGTTGATCGAAGCAGCGCGCCTTTTATTCGCTTCCTCGATGGCTTTCTGGTGCGACAGCGCCCTGGGGGGGGCATTCACTGGTGTGGCAACGTGCGGGGTCTGCGGCACACGGCTAGCAGCTGCCGCGGCCGATGCAGGTGTCGGCGTGCCAGCCGTCGGCGGACCGCCTGCTTTGTTGGCAGCCGCTGCAGCGGTGTTGATGGGTGTAGGAGGGGGATGCACGGGAGTTTGAACGGGCGGCTTGGGCGGCTGCTTCGGCGCGCCCTGCATGGCGGCGGCAGGAATGACTGGCGGGGGAATCGGTGTTTGTTGGACGCTCCCCGGTGCCGGCTTGTTCGCCCCTCCTGCGACATTGTTGTTATTGCTGTTGATAGCCATATTGGTGTTGCCCGTGCCCTGTCGCGCTCCAGCTGCAATCGATTCCTTTTTGGCGGCTTCAATAGCGCCGTTGATGTTGGCTTGTGAGCTCTGCATGTTCGTGGCCTCTGTCTTGGCGTTTTTCTGTTGTCCTGCTGGTTGCTGCGCTGCCGCTCCTGCCTGTTGTGTCGATAGTGGCTGCTGTTGACCGCCTGCGGCACCGCCCGCCGCTTGTTGTTGCATCATTTTTTGCTGCATGTACACTTTCGTCTGCTCTTGCTGTTTACGATACGCGGCCACAAAGCGCGTCGAGTCGTCCAGTAGCTTTTGAAGCATATCGCGGCGATCCTTGTAAGCCTTTGCATCCTCGGGCGTGATCTGGTTGTTGGCGGAGCGCATTTTGAAACTGGCGTCGAGCTTATTGACGTTGCTGCGCGCCATTTCGATCTGTGTCAGTGACATACCAAGCTTCTTACGCACATCTTCCTGCCACTTCGCTGCAACCTCTGGAGGTTTGTCGGCAAGCGCCGGTGGGGGGAGGTAAGTAAGCAAACTGAGATTTTGCAGCACATTGTCCGAAAATTTCGTGGGCTGCTGCGGCCGTTGCTGCTGTTGTGGTCCTGCAGCACCAGCCTGTGCTTGCTGTTGAGGTCCGGCAGGCGGCGACCCTGCTGCGCCGGGTCTTGCCGCAGCACCGGCATTGCCAGCCGCCGCACTTGCTGCTCTGGCCTGGCCTTGCTGCTGCTGGAGCTGCTGCTGTTGCGCCTGAGCCTGAGCCTGAGCCTGAGCCTGAGCCTGAGCCTGAGCCTGAGCCTGAGCCTGAGCCTGAGCCTGAGCCTGAGCCTGAGCCTGAGCCTGAGCCTGAGCCTGAGCCTGCGCCTGCGCTTGATTTGATGCTTGGCCTTGAGCAGACTGTGCCTGCTGCATTTGTTGCGCAGCTGCCTGTCCGTCGCCTTGCGGTGATTGTTGGCCTTGCTGCTGCTGCTGCTGCTGCTGCTGCTGCTTAAGCAACATCTGCTGTCTCTGTAATGCCGCCATGCGACGCTCGCGAATCTTGCGCGCCAAAACCGGCGTGAACTCCTGGATCTTCCTCCGAGCAGTCTCTCGCTCGCTGGAGCCCTCGGGGTTGCTCTCCAGGGTTGCCCATAGCACGCGAAGACCATTCTCGTATTTGCCACGTTCCTGGGGCGTCAATTCTTTAATAGTGCGCATCTGCTCGGGCCGATACATGATGGGCTGCTGCTGCTGTTGCTGGGACGATGATTGCTGCATCGGTACACTGGAGGCACCGGGGGTGCCGGCGCCGGTCTGTTGCGGAGTGCCTTGGTTCATCGTAGGTGCAATGGATGGTATATTCGAAGAATGGAAGGAGGAACTGATAAACAAAACTTGTACTCTGTGGTCGTATAGCTAATGTCACTGATGACAAAGTTCTGGGTCGCAAGGGTAGTGTTGCAATTCGTGCGCAGGTTTGCAACCGGTATGAGCAAAAACGAAGCTCGAACCGTTTCGCAGCTTGGATATCCGGAAGTGTTCAGTTAGACCAGACAATGAGAAAAGCAAGAATCTATTATTGACTGAACTGGTCATCGGTAAATTAGAAACGGATGGCGATGGATGTCGAGGTTGGAAACGCGGTCGCCGTTCGTTGTCTCGCAGCCTTTCCATTTCGAGCGCTAGAAAATACATGCGCCACACACCAGCCACATCATATTATGTCGGGTACATGCATATATGCACATATCGTCCTTTGATGTTGACACCACTCTTTGAATTTGTATTCCTTTTTTGATACGTCAATATGTCAGATATTTCTTTCGCCAAGAAAAATTTGTAAATATCAACATCTTCGGTTATTTACAGTTTTTTTAGAGTCTCGTACGTTTCTGGGTTGATTTTGTGCTGTGCGGGCATTTAATTCAATCAGTTCGACATACAACTACCACCAGAGGACAGTTTGTTTGAATGAAGAAGCAAACACGTTTTGGGTAATTTAAAAACAGGCTATCTAAAAGTCCGTAACGTCCAGTGGCCAAGTAACAACGCAGTGTCCGAGGACGCCGTATCCCAATTCTATGAGGTATCTTTGCATCATGAACATGAATTAGAAGAGAAAGTGAGATAGAGAGGCGAAAGAAATGAACAAATGGGTAAGGACGAGAAAAAGAGCCCTGAGAAATGGAACAAGTTGAGAAAGGGGAAACGAAGGACCCATTTGTCGAAGAAGGACAAAACCCAATAATGCTACAAACTCAAATGCAAGGGACAACTCCGTCACATCAAAAATGACATAGAATGGCGGCCACCCAGCACGCAGCATGTATCAAAGCCGAAAATTAGCCCAAGTCAAAAGAAGTGTTGGAGGAAAAGCGAGGAGAGGAAAGATAAAGATAGAACACATGTCAGTGGTAGTATTTATGCTTCCAGCACAAAACTGTCTGCTCGAGATAAAGGTAGCAAGGAAGAAATAGGAAAAATGGAAATAGACAGTTGATAAACGATAAGGGAGGTAGGAGAAGATGGTCACGAGATTAAACATGATTGCTATTGCTGTTCAAACGGGCATATTGCGACGCGGAGCTCAGATGAAGGCCAATTTGGGGACGTGAAATAGCAATGCGCCCGTTCTCTCTCTTTGGAGTCAGTCGGATATTTTTCGCCGACAGCAGTTGACCAGAGTGTGGAATAATCATGGGGAATCGACCTCCATGCTGATGTATTCCAGAGTGTAGTATGGGAGCTCCCGCGCTAGTGTTTCACCATCTCGAGTCAACTCCTTGACGTCGTCTTCGTTATCGCTCGTATCTGGCTCTTCGAGCTCATCAATTCGAGGCGGAGGAGGATCTTGAAACTGTAGGCTGTGGCGGTCGCCGATGCGGCGTCGAAGGCGACGGGCACTCGAGCCGACCTCACTTTCATCGAGCATTGCCATGAGGTCTTCATTGTCCGTGTCGCTGCCAATGCTCTCACTTATTGTTCGTTTGCTTATGCTTCCAGAGGTCATACGACGCCGACGCCTCTCAGCACGTTGCTTGAGGCGGAAGAGATTGTGAGCATTCTCGTCAAAATCAGATCCATCCTCTTCGTCCTCGTCAATCAGTGCTTCTTCGTCTGAATCGTTTCGAAATGAGAATCCTCGGAGACCACTCATGACGCTTCGATCAATTTCGGGAAGGCGGGACAGGCGAGCAGAGGACCGCCGACGCTGTGCCCTGCCCGCGTTAAGCTTTCCGCTTCGGTTATGATTTGGGTCTGGTGTTCTTTCACGCTCCGACTCCGCCTCCTCGATTTCGTATGGCAAAATGACCTGGATACGGCCGTTATCGCTGTCGAAGTCGCTGATTTCCTCGATGACCAAGGCTGCCTCAACAACAAGCAGGCGTGTCGAAAATTGCGTTGCATTACCGCCAAAAGAGGGGCGTCTTGTTTCGCTAGATTTTACTCTGCCTTCTCCAGGCGTGTATGCTGGAGAAGCTGAGCCGCTCGTTCGGCCCGCCCGCCTTCGGAGAGGTGCTGGTCGTGACGTTATTGGTGGACTTGACAATTCTGCCGAGCTCGACGATTTCGAGATGCTGCCGCTGGTTACCGAATCGGAGTCGGAGTCCGACTGATCCTCGTCGTCATCGCCGTCCGCATCATCGGCATCCTCAACTTTAGTAGTCAGATTGTGACCAATGGTGCCGTTAATGGAAGAGCCGGCCAAGTGTGGTAATTGCTTGTCCGGCCGGGCCGAGGACGCCCGGAATGAGAGTTCGTTTGTTTTGTTTGTGCTAACAGCTTTTGGAGTTATGGAAGCGCGAGGACCCAGGCCATTGGGCCCAGGGTATCGCGGTGACGATGAGATCGCGTGGTGTATGCTGTGAGGTTGATTGTGAGGCCCGGTAGCAGGTTGCCGGCCACTAGGAGAAGCCACACTTGGTGTTTCCGGCGGTGAGACTAGATCCATTGTGCGAGACATTATAAGACCGGATTGGGCGGATAAGATATGATCACCAATATCGGCGACGACTTCAAAGACGGGAGACGATGGGCTGACTTGGCCGGCCGGGCACTGTGAAGGATCCGAATGCCGTCTCGTGGGCAAGAACTAAAACAGGCCCTTCGGAGGTCAGGAACCCTTTGCTCTTTCCAATGTCCTCCTGCTCGAGTTCCGAGAAGTCGAGTAGCTGTATGCGATAAAGTAAGAATCAAAAATGCCTTTGTGTGCTGAGATTCTTTCCGGTATCGCCTTTTGGTCCTGTGTAGAGATATTTTGACACCACTTTCTGGACTGGGAGCCAACCATAAATTATCTCAAGGTATGGGATCACCGCTTATCACGACTGATGTGGGGGGATTTTGTGAATTTTTGTGTGTGCTCGTGTGCAAATATGCATATAACCTGCCGTTGGCTTTATGCAGTGGCAGAGACGACAATGCTGGAGGTGAGGGTGTTGTAGAGGCCGGCGTTGCTCGACAAGGCAAGACTTGGGGAGAGCGAGAAAAGAGGGCAAGAAGTGAGATAGTTTCGTCCAAAGAACAAAAAAAAAAGATAAACGAAAATGAAATGCGAAGAAATCAGGGATCCAGCACCCGAAGTTTGAGCCTCCAACAAGCCGAAAGTATTGAGCTCTGGTTGGTTGTCATGATATATTTAGTGCCAAGTATGAATGCAGGATTTCGCGCAGCAAGAACATACCGGGGCAGGATGAATAAGAAAGGGAAGTTGTAGGAACGGACAAAAACGACCTCAGTACCTAAGCAGACTCAAAGGAGACTCACTCTCGGAGACAAGGCGAGCAGCAGAGAATGAGGCGCATTGCACTAGGGAAGACAATGGAAGGAAACATAAGTATTTAAAAGCAAAGGGAGTGCAAGGGTCGAGTTTGAACGAAAGCCGTCAGGTTGCGTTATGGGTGGGCAAGGAAGGCAAGATGCGTTTTTGGAAGATGGGCGGCGACGGGGGTGGACGTAGATGTGGGTGCGGACTTGGGAACAAAAGCGAACAGGCTTGCAGATGTCAGATCTGAGCCGTGCATTGTTGAGTGGTCAGTTCTTGTTTGCGAAATTTTGGGCATTGGGGTGGCTCGTGTTGACGAGTACACCGGTTGATGTTGTGCGCGCTGCAATCCACAGGTATTCTGCAACTACTGCAACTGACGCAACCGGTGTTGTTGATCCTGGGACAAGGACATTGAAGACAGCCAGCTATCACGGCGGGTGAGTGGACACAAACACAGGAGAAGGGCAAGTTGACTGGCTCGTGCCGGCCGCTTCTGATGGAGGGGGAAGCTGCAGACCAGCCCGAAGGAATGGTGGAGGGGTGAGAGGGGGGGAAGCAGAAGGCGAGTTGATGCAAGTTGTAAGCACGTTAGACACGGCGCCACGGAACGTGAGCGAGGGCGATTGAGTGTGCTACGCTGGGGGCAAAAATAAAATAAAAATAAAAATAGACGCAGCAAGTACAGGACTAGTTGCTGAATCAATAAATGATTATGGAGGAATTGTATTTTTTCTTACCTGGCGAGTTGTGAGAAAATACGGAGGCTGAGCGGCAGTTGACAATCTGAGAGTGCCACGCAGAGTAGAGTAAGCTGGTTAACGGGATGTTGCAAATGAGACTAAACGGATTGGGATGCCAATGGGATTGTGACGCCTTTCGCGTTGCCGTGTGCTCTGACGGTCCGGGACAAGTGCGAGGGAGACAGTAACAGAGTGACAATAAACATGAAATACAGCTGGGATAGGCTGCAAGTATCGATATGGGGAGTTTGTAATGATTTGCAACAGGCAAGGCAGGAAAGACAAGATAGCGAGGGAACTAAGGATGGGCAATGGGCTATGCCACATGGGAAGGGGAAAAGCATCTGCGACTTACATTTTTCAACTGCAACGAAGTGCAGCAAGAAAAGCCCCAATCTTTCGTCTACTAGGACGTCTGAGATCCAATGCAGATTGGGACCTCATCGAGAGTCAAGATGAATTTTGCAACTGTTCTTTTGTTGTGCCCGACTCGGCACGGACGATAAGGACATAAATGCAATGACAATGCTGGTAGACATGGAGGATGAGTTGAGGGCCTCAACTTGAGGTGGAACCTTATCCACCGTTCAACGATAGAGTCCACTGTATGCCGTATTAGAGCGGCTGCATCATGAACCACGCGCGGGCCCGTAGCTGGCACAGAAAAATGGGCCAAGGAAGGACTGGAAGGCGATTTGGGCAGCAATGCCCATGAAATAGACCCGCTGGCGTGTCGGAACGGATAGGTTGCCCTCGTTTTTCGCCTCCCGGCCACGTTTCGGCGATGCTTTAATTTGATGCCTGAACAGACACAAGGGACTGGAAGAGATGGATAGATTGGTCGCGGACGATTGAAACAGGAAGAACAGGGAAGCTGAAAGAAGGACGATTTAGAAGCGATTGGCAGGAGAGGGGCGAGGCGAAGGCAAGAAGCCACGAGCGGGTGCGGCTGTAGTTGACGACGTGGACGCCGTGCTGGACGTGTTCTGGCCTAACGGCAAGGCTGCGAGTTGTGGAGATGGAGAGAAACAAGTAGATAGGTACAAAGGAGAAAGGGAGATGATGAGAACAAAAATTCGGGGAGGGTGTCTACGTCGGCATTTGTGACAGTCGTCGCTTCCAATTTAAGAAACATGTATTACCGTACGACGTACTCTCATAGCGTCAACGAGGCCAACGGTGCCTTCTTCTTCGGGAAGTGCCTTGTTAAAGATAAGTGGAAAGAACGAGTTAGGGCGTTGCTTGGTCTTCCATAAGAGACAAGGCAAGCGAGGCAAGGAAGGAACGAGATCTCCAAAGCTAGTATTGCAATATTGAATACTGCGCAAGATAATGAAACCAGCTTTTTGGATCGCCAAGTCTTCGTGGGCGGGCAATGTGCTGTAGCAGTCACTTTCTGTCTTTTTTTATCCTTTATTTTATTATTTTTGGCGGCGGCTTCTGCGGTAAGAAAAGCGAAAACTAAGGAAGGAGTGACTGGCGGAAGTCGACGCTAGTTCGGGATTGGGCAAGAAAGTGCAAGCGACCAACCGTCTTTCTCGAGAAACAACGAAAAGAGAAAGAGCGACGCCGAGAACACTGTGTTGTGAGGGTTGATAGACCCCGCTTGCGTGCATGCCTCGAATCGCTCGGGCAGTTGGGAAGTGAAGTTCGCAGAAGAAGGCGGTCAGCCATGGACTGGTTCTCGAAAAGTGGAGAAGTCAATACACCTCTGAGGACGAGGGATGTGCGCATCATTGGACAATGCGGGGCAGCCAGTGGCTTTTTGGCTGGCATTATGCCGTATTTACTTCGCAGCCAGCCCGGAGTGCAAATTGGCAGCGCGTCAAACCGCGTCACACATCGTCAACATCTAGCATATCAAAGAACATGACAAAACTATAGCCTCAATTGAGCAACAAGACACGCAAAGAACAAAATTTTAAAAATGTCGCATCTTATGGTCCATCTGGACCAGATCTCGGTGTCCTGCCAAGGCATACGCAGCCTGCCGTAAGTGAAAAAGGCGTTTTTTTATTTGTTCTCTCGATATTTGTTGACTAGATTGTTTGCTCCCGTGCTATTGTGCACTACTTTTGTAATAATTTTGCTGACGCTCAGACGGCTTTGCTTGCAAAGATTTCCGCCGCCGAAGGTGTTTACGAACGCGCTTCTCTACAACGACGACATCACCAGCCTCATCCGCGACACAGAGGCGCATGAGCGGGCACTCTTTTCGGTACCGGCACCACTTCCGGCAGCCAAGACGACGCCGGCGGAGGCACCCTCTACGGCCGTGTCTGGGGCTGGCGATTCTGGGGCAGGAGTCGCGGCATCGTCCTCCAAGCGGCGCCAGACTGTCTTCAATGTAGCAGCCGGCGAAGTTACAACGGGCCCGCCGTCGGCACGGCCAAGTGCTGCACCGCGGCGGCAGACAGCTGTAGCGGCCGTACTGGGCGGAGACCTCCATGCACAGATCGGGCGGAGAACTGGTGGCGGTGGCGGTGGCGGCGGTGACGTCGACGTCAACATTCTTCTCAAGGGTGCCGAGAAGCTGTGCACAGTGTACGCGCTGCCTGGTGCGCTGGAACGGATCCCTGTTCTGCGTCAGAAGCACGCACAGCAGACGAGCACGCTCACCTACTACGAGGCCAAAGTGGCGGAGCAAGCACAGCGGCTTGAGGGTATGAACCACGACCGACGGGGCGGCGAAGGGGAATTCGACGGCGACAACGACATGTCCATGGCAGCCGCTGCACCAGCGGCTGCCGACGGACTGACGGACGACGATCTCCGGCACGAAGAATATGAGATTCGGGAACTTGAACGCAAAAAAAAAGAGCTTCAGGAGCGGCTACGTGCTATGGACAAAGACCTAGGCGGCCTGCTCAACATGTGAGGCGGGGAAAGCGGGAATATGAAATATGAATATGAAATGCGGAATACCGAGAGATACATGACGAAGAGAAGGAACAAACACCTGCCGCTCGGCACAACGGGCATCCCCGCCTTTACGCGTTCTTCTTGGCGCGCAGGAACTCGCCCACAAAAGTCTGGACGTCCTGGGCACCGCCGACTTCGACGCTGTCGTTGATGATAAAGTGCGGGACGCCGTGCACGCCGTGCTGAAAGGCCTCGCTGACCTCAGCGTCGACCTCAGTGCCGCCCTTGTCGCTGCTGAGCCAGTCGCGAACCGTCGCAGCGTCAAGGCCGCCACGCTCAGCCGCAGCTGCCAGGTCGTCATGCGACGTGATGTCGCCGCCCTCCTCGAAGTAGGAGCGGAACAGGCTGGACACGACCGAGTCTTCCTTGTCGGCACCCTGGGCTTTGGCGAGTTGGATGATGCGGTGGGCGTCACGGGTGTTGCCAACCTTGCCCTCATGCGTGAAGTTGATGCCCTCGGCGGCGCCCATGGCCCGCATACGGGCATTGAGGTCCTCGGCGCGGTCGGCACCGAACTTTTGGGCCAAGCGCTGTTTGGTCGGGACGCTAGTCTTTGGGGCGTTGGGGTCGAGGTAGAAGGGCTGCCAGGACACGTCAAAGCGGTCGTCAGCGCCGCCGGGGACAGTCTTTTTGTAGACGTCGATGGCCTTTTCGAGGCGCTTCTTGCCGAGATAGCACTAACTTGTTAGCAGTCCGTTCGGTCTCGTGTTATGCCCTATGGGTGGCTTGTGCAGCAACTTGGGGTATCGAAAAATAAAGGCAGAACGACTCTTACGAAGGGACAGACAACGTCCGAGATGATCTTGACGTTGATGGTCGACATGGTTGCGATGAAGTGATGAAGTGATGATGTGGTGATGCTTTGATAGGTGCTGGGCTGCTTGGTAATGCGTGTATATGCAGAGAGGACAAAACAAAAAGCAACAATCGACACTGTTAAGTATCAATATATTTTAAGGTCCCTCCCCAAAAGCTCTGGTCCCTTGGTGTGGTCGTCCTGCCCTCGTCGGCAACTAAATATGACGCCACTGGTGGTGCACCGCTGAAACAGGCAAACTAACTCCACCGCTACCTCTAGCAAAAGCTCGGAGAGAGTCCAAAGAAATACATCGGGAAGTCATTGCCGCTCGTGGTTGGCCGGTGCCCTTTAGGCGACAGTGTCACTAAATAAAGCGACTTTTACAGCCAAAACCCCTGCGACCAAATGCTCTTCCGGAGCCCTTTTTGTCTAATTTTGCGCGATTCTCTTAACACACTTACCAATCAATTTCGGCCGAAGCGTCAAAACACCTGCAGACGGGAAAACCATGGAATCACTGACGGGAGTATGGAGTAGTATTTTAGTGCATTCGGGTACCCTTCAATTTTGAATTTATAACAACTATATACACTGTCTTGATGTGCATCGTCTTCTAGTCTAGTAGTATTGTAGGATGTCTGTCTATGGTAATACGGCTCATCCCGCAGCGTAAGATTCTGGACCTTCTGCAACCATGTCTGGCGAATGCGAGTGAGATTAGGGAAAGAGGCCGGCAGCTTGGTCATAGTCGAACCTTGAACAAGCTTGTTGAAAAAAAAATGGTCCGATGTTAGTCTTCTTCATTTCTTTACCGAGTCTGATCGACCTTGAGATCGAGCCGAATTCGAGCGAGGCCTGCAGGATTGTCAGTGCCTGCCGCAGCCGCAGCAGTCACCTGCCACGAGGCGTTTTTTTGGCCTTGTCGTTAGGCATTGCAAGGACTGCTTTGTACTGTGGGCTCTGTGTTACGCCCAATTTCGGAGGAGGACATTGTTCCGGCACGTCGTTCGTCGTACGTAGCGTCGGGTTCTGGCTTCTTGTTTCGGGACTTCTTGGTAAATGCGCTTAACTCGGATCGTAGCGACGGCAGGCTTCTTCAAGACGCTGCCGCGATGCTCTGGACGTGACACCGGCAGCCCTGCTATTACTGCTTCGGCGTCGTCGCGACGGCGGCCGCCAATAGTCACCCCGCAGCGTGGGCCGTGAAGCATGCTTGTTGTCTTCCGTAGCTGTTGCTTCGTCGACCTCCTCCTCGTTGCCGTCTCCTGTTCCTAGTACAGGGAGCCGTGCACTGTATTGTACGTGCCGGTCCCAGTTTGCGAGCGTCAGGTAGGGGCTCCGCAAGAAGCTGCGCAGCTCGTGCAAGAAGTGGCGCGTATGATCGCGGCGGCTGCGGAAGAAGCCTTGCAGCAGCTCCTCGGCCTGGCCGGCGCTGTTCTGCAGATCGATGCTCTGCAGGATGGCCACAATATACTCGAGGAGGAACTCGACGTTGTTTGTGCGGCGGGAGGATCGGGAGGATCGGGAGGATCGGGAGGATGGAGTGTGGGGTCGCTCGTCGCGTTGGCCTTGCGCCCCCCGGTCCACCCAAAACACCTGTAGCTCGCGGCGCAAAAAGGCGCGCGCACGCGACACGAGGTCCGGGTCCTGCGCAAACAGCTGCGGAGTGAGCTCGCGGTAGTACCGCGAGTGGCGATTGGCGCCGACGTGTCGGGCGAAGAGACCGAGACGGTAGACATGACGACGGCGCTCGAGGGCGGCTTCCGGGGACGGAGAAGAGGTATAGGACGAGGAGGATGACGTAGCGGGTGGAGGACGGCGACGAGGTCGAGTTCGCGGTGGTCGGGCGTCCGCCGACAAGGACAAGGGTGTTTGGGTCGAGACCGATTCCGAGGCTGCCGCCTCTGCCCCCGAACTGCTCTCGGCCTGCTTTGGCACAGAGAAAGTCTTGGTGAGGTCATCTCCATACTGCACAGCGTCCACAGCAGCCTTACATAGAGGGCAAGACGGGTTGTGCTGTAACAGCCAACTGATGAGGCAGAGAAAGTCATAGTCGCGGTGGCCGCAGGGCTGCGCGACACAGGGTTCGGCGATGGTATCGAGGCAGATTACACAGCGGTCGATCGACGAGGACGGCGAGGAAGGGGTGCTGGTCGTGGTGGCAGACGCTGTTGCCGGCCTTGCTTCGAGCGTCACCTTGGATCTCTCCTCACCAGATTCTATCATGGACAGCCCGCTCTCCGCTTCAGCGTCCATGGCGTCATAAAGTCAGCAGCCATGTGTGTGTTGTCGGCGGGAGAGTGGACATTCCGAAAAGGTGGTGACGGCGGAGTGTGAAGGCGTTGTCGAGAAGAAGTGTTGGCAAGAGGTTAACAAGGCTGTGAACAACAGAGGCAAAATCGACCAATATTAGCGAGGTTCGCCACCTATAAGCGCACGTGATAGGTGTTGGTAGACAGCGACTGGCTAGGCCATTTACACTAGGGCAAGTACCATAACCCCACAGCGGTGACTTCCAGGACCGCGACAATCATAGAAAGGAGGATATTGAACTGGGACAGGACGATCTGATCTGCAAAACAAATAAGCAGAGGGCACAATTGAATCTGAGAAAATCCACAAAAATCGCAAGACAAGACGGAATATTGTTTTATGAGTGAGCGGCAATAACAACGCATCCTTTTATTGTTTTATTTTCATAACAGCCATACCCTACAGAGCGGCTAATCATACAAATGCACTTGCGTCCTGACTCTGGTGCCAGTCCGCACACCTGTCCTACATTCGTCCCCTAAATCTTGTCACAGCTAAAACCAGCGTCGATCCGCTCCGTCTTATTTCAAACACCACCGTGTTGCTTATGAGCACTTCGTGACAGTGACGACAACAGAGGAGGCAGTCGCAGAAGCGGCGTTGCCGGCGGCGGCAGTAACACCGCTGCCCAGGCCCAGGGCGTTGTTGAAGGCATCGGCAGCAGCCTGGTTCTGTGTCGTGGCCACCGCGGCAGCCGAAGCAGCCGTGCACGAGGCCTGAACGTCGGCAGCGGCGTTGCAGGAGGAGCCGAGGCGCTGGCAGATGAAGCCGGCAATGACGGCAATGTTCAGGGCCGAGCCGTGGTTGAAGTCGGTCTGGTCCTCAGCAATGAAAGCCTCGGTGTTGCGGCCGTCGAGACCAGACTCGAAGAGAATCGTCGGGGCACCGCACGAGCCAAAGTCAAGGGCGGCGCGGCGCTGAGGACGGGAGCGGCGCAGGGGCGACTGGCGCTTACCGACAAGGGCGCTGGCCTCGGCGGCGGCCACGGTCGAGACCACGGTGCTACACGAGGAGCCGGCAGCTGTGGCAGCAGCGGCAGTCACAGTGGCAATAACGGTGCGGGTGGTGCCGGCGCAGGCGGCCTCAGATGAGGTAGCAGCGGTACCGGCGGCGGCAGTCGCACCAGCCGCACCAGCCGTACCAGTCGCAACAGCCAGCTTAGCCAGGTCGATGTCAGTGGCACTGATAACACCAGTGCCGGTGATGGTGGGCGTGATGCCGGCGACAGCGGCACTGATCTCGGCCTCGCTGGCGTCGAGCACCAGCAGGTTCTCCGAGAAAATACAGCCGGGCTCATCGTTCTCGGTATCGCACGTGTTGCCAGCGGCCGTCGGGTCGCCCACCTTGCCGGGGGCAAAGGTACCACTCTCCAGAGCCAGCAGCGGGTCGGCACCAATGGCGGCAAGCTGCTTGGCCAGGGCGAGTGTGATGCCCTTGTTGACAGTCGCAGCGTTGGCACTGGCGGGGTCCTGGTGTTGCGAGACAGCCTGGATCTCGGGGTTGGCGGCCGTCTCATTGCAGATCACGCTGGCCAGGCCGACAGAGCCCGTGTTGCGCTCAATGGCACGGTACAGCAGAGCACCAGCCATGCCGGGGATGTCGCCCGCGGCCTTGGCGTTGGTGAATGCCTGGTCGGCCGTGGCCTGCTGCAGACAGTCGAGGTTGGTAACGGAGCCGGCACCGGCAGCGGCAGCAGCGTTGCCCAGAAGCCCGAAGACGGGATCCTGGATCTTCTGGGGATTGTTGGTGCTGAGCGATGCGCGCACAAGGTCGAGGAAACGGTTGTGCGAGTGCTCTTGAGGCACCTCACGAAGGCGAAGAACGTCGCCCTCGGCAGAGGCCAGGCCGAGGCTGGCAACCAGGACAGCAGCGGAGTACTTCATTTTGAAAAGAGAGGTGGATCGATGTACAAGAAACAAAAGATGTATAAACCAGGATGGGTACAGATTTAGAAATACGTGTTCGAAAACGAACTCGTGATGTCAAGGAACGAAGTGAAGAGGTTGAAAAACAAGAGGACCGGCCGGTAGTTGGTTGCAAGAGTTTGGGTTTCAAAGGAGTGAAAATGAAAGTAAACGGTTCGCAGAACCTGTTGTAGAAAAGAAAGAACAGAGACAGACTGAAGTTGGACACGATGGAAAAGATTGTGAGCGTGATAAGAAAGGGCAAAAAAAGAAAAGACGAGACGAAAACACGAGGGAGATCATGACTTAAGTAGATCGCCGCAAGCGCCCATCACCAAACAGGCTTGGCGGAACAAGAACAGGAGACAGACAGACGACATTGTCTGAACAATCCGGCAGGCCGGGGAGCAGGGACGCAGGGCAGGCAGTGCGTGCCTGTCAACCAGGGTTTCGTCCTGTGTCTCTGCTGTCTCCTGGGCCATCCTGGCCGTCGCCCTGGGTCGCGAGAGACGGATCAGGAGGGATCCGTCTTGGGTGCCAGAGACTCAGATCGTCCTCACATCGTCGTCCATCAAAGGTCTGGCCTGTCAAACTCTGTCGCCGTCAATGCGGGCCCTGTCCCAGGACGCTCGCTTCATCGGAGGGTGTGGTGTGGTCGCTGCACCGGACGGGGTTGGTCTGTTGTCGGTCAATTATGTGGGAATGTGAGGATTGACGTTGGGGTGAGGAGTGACTCGCGCCCGACAAAGCAAGAACGAACGGAAGCGCCTGCCTGATGTGTGAAACGTCGACGTCGGTCTCTTCTTTCCGCTTGCAGTCCTGACGCACCTCCTTGACATGCTGTGCTCCAGACTGTCGGACCCTCTCATGAGCTTATCTGCATTGGGCGACGAGATGTAACGCTGTCAACCGTCTGTGCCAGAAGACTCGTGGGAGAACTAATGTGGCCAAGAAACTTCACAAAGAATAGAGCACAAACACAACACGAAAAAAAAAAAATGGTAAAACGGGGTTGCGACAATCGAGACGTTCCAAGAGAGCCCCCGGTTTGCGAAGAAAGAGCGACCAGGGTTGGAAACCCGTGCCCAGTCGAGCCTTCCTTGCGTTGCTGAACTGTCGACGCACTAATTGAGTCGTAAGAGGCGACGACATCTTCGTGTTTGTAGACGCTCTTATTCCAAAACGATGTTTTCTGCTCCCACACGCTCGTCTTTCTATTTCTTTTCCTCCTTCTCTTCGCTTTCCGTCTTACGTTTTCATGTCGTCCAATACCAATTGCACTTCGCAATGACGTCTACATCGTGGCTGATCGTTTATTAGTGGTCTTTGTCTCTCGTTTGTGTTATAAGGCATTTTTGTTTCTATTATTTCCAGGCCACCATACGTCGTGACACGCCGTACTGTTTACAGTTTACCCAGCGATTTCATCATCCCCCGTTCTTAGTTGCTGGATTGGGCTGTGTTTTGACGAGGGTGCCGCCTGGCTCGTGTCAGATTCCAATGCCACTCGGGTCCATAGACGCAGAGACAGATGCGATTCACTGCAAAATCACGACGTCCTCTTCTCCTTTAAACCCACATCGAGCGCATCGGCGCATAACCAACCCCTGACGGTCGTCATTGGGTTTGAGACGCGCAGACGGATCTTCGGATCGCCAAGCTACTCAGGAGGCGGCCTGTTCCAACCAGGTTGTAGTTATCAACGGCAAGAGACTACTCCATACAATGGCCTCCTTACAAACACCGTCGTCTCGAGTCATAGTTCATGTTGCACCCTTGAACGCTTACGTCGACAAGAGTCCAGCCCCAAAGATCGCCCCGCGCATACCAGACAACAGCCGTCTCTGGATGACGTGTGTGGCTATACCGACGACGCATCGTGCAAACCTAAGGTTGATGCGCTGCTAGGTACTCATGGTCTCTCTGTCAACTTGGTCAATGCTCGGCTCCGCCTCGAGATCGCTGCCGGCCAAAGCTTGTCAACTGAAGGCTAGGCAGCGCCTGAATTCGGCTGGCATGCCGACCCTGTGATTTCCGTGAACCGAACATCATCCCTTGGCTGAATGTCTTTCGACGTGCTTGCATGAGCCTACTTGTCTCGTGTGTACCCCGATCTTTTCATCTCGACCTTGTGATCTGTCAACCGGACTACCGAGTACGTCTTCAGAGATCTCAAGTGCGGAGGCCAAAATGATAGTCATGATGCCAACAATCAGCAGTGTGTGCGACCAGTCAACTAATATTACGTCTAATAGAGTCTACTGCTGTCAAAGCCGTGTTTATTATTCTTTTCTTTTGCATACGCTTCTAAATTCTCTGAGTTTCCGACGGCCCACACATTGGGTCGTTTACTAAGCATCATCACTGACGCGTGATGTTATCCTTCCATCAAACAGTCAGACAGTACTTGACCTTCGGTTTCTTATGAGAAGCCCTGCGGTCCAAAGTATGTGTCTTGGTGAATAGTATGACAAAATCTTTATTGCAAACCCCTCCACAACCATCGAAATGCCATGGTCACCGTCCGTCACGGACCACTGTGGAGCGTCATATTCCTATCTTGCGTTTCTTTTGTTCTGTCACTACTTTCAGGATTCTCAACATTTTACAGAGACACCCCCAGAAGATACCAGTGTCAAACCTGATTACTCAAAAATATCATAACGATATGTTAGACAGCCAGGACGGCCAGGATCACGATGTAAAATGATGAACATGTCCAACGCCGATCTTCAGGGCGTAAATCGGTGACAGCCGCCCTTTGTTGGCGCTACGTAGCACGTTTTAGTGGCCGAGAACAATGTCAGGCTTTGGCAGTGGCGTTAGCGTATCGCGCAAGGCACAGGCCGCTAAAACCGCCTCTCCCAGGTTTGTCAAGACGCGCACCAAAGCAATACGCGTGCCCCGCCCGAAGAGCGCGTCATTGCAGTGGTTAGACATACAGCGTCCTTACGCGTAAATTGCCGTTCATTCTTCCTCAGCGACGACAATTGGAAGTGAACTGCCCATTCTGCAATTCGGTCCCAGTTTGAGATACTGCAGAGAACGTTCTTTCCTTACCTTTTTCCTCCCACACTCACCCACCCTCGCCAAACGACAACTTCCGATAACACGACGTACACAAACACATACTCCTTTCTACTCTCGCGCCAATATGCTCGACGAGGCCGTACGAGCAACATACGAGGCCGAGTCGCAACAGCTGCGCCTGGCTCTCAAAACATGGGAAACGACTTGGGCACGCGAGCACGGCGGTGCAAAGCCGGCCCGCGAAGACATCTCTCGCAATCCCGAGATTGGTGAGTTTGTGTCCGAGAAATGGCATGGCGCTTCTGTTGTTTTTCTCGCTGGTGTTGACCTGATAGCCAAAAAATACAGGGCGTACAACCACACCCGTGCCGTTCTCTCCGGCAAAGCCTCGGCGACATCCAATTCGAAGAAAGACGAGGCGCGGCGGAAACGAAAACACACTGCTCCATCGTCAACCGCAGCTCCTGCTGACGAAACCGATGCTGCACAACGCATACAGACCCCCTCAAAGCGGTTGCGCGCGTCCGTCACGCGAGCAACACCCTCTCGCGCCGCGCCGGCCGCCACGCCGACGCAGGGCGGTGCTAGCTACCTCGACACACACCTCACCATGACGCCCTCTATCTCGCGCAAACTCTTTAGCCCTGTCGTTCCTACCTCCATTGGCCCAACCCCACAGCGGGACGGCCGCGTCCTCGGTTTGTTCGATGTGCTGAACGAGGAGGAAGAGAAGCGCCAGAAACGACATGCCGTCGAGGCCACACCCTCAAAACGGACAACAACAGAAATGCAGGCGACTACAGGAGCACCGGGAGCTGGACAGCTGGTGGTACCAGCCACTACCGCCTTGCTCGGCGCGACACCTCGCAAACAAACGCTCAATATCGACCATGGCAAGAGCGACGACGAAGACGAAGACGGCACCGTGAATACCCGCCGGCTTGGCCGCACACCAATGTCTTCTGGTCGGAGAAATCTGCTCAATCACTTCACCGCTGGCGGCGGAGTCCCCGCAGCCTTGGCGACGAGCATAGGGACAGGGGCGCGCGACGGGAGTGATGTGCTGGGCACAACACCACTCAAGCCACGCAACAACGACAACCAGAACTACATGACACAACAGCTTCTGGCGACGCCCTCCAAGGGCAGTGGTGACAACAGCGCGCAACAGTCCTTTGCAACGCCCGCGTTCCTTCGCCGCACATCCTCGGCTCTGCCACCCGTCGACGAGAACGGCGAGTTCATGTCGCCGCCAAACAAGCTGCGCTTGCCGCGGAAACCGCTCGTGCGTGGCCTCAGCAGCGTCCTGGCAAGCCTGCGCAAGGCTGAGGACGAACAGCTCGACGAGCAGCTCGACGTGCTGCGGGATCTAGAGAGTAGCATGGATATGAACGCACCGCCACCAACGTCGAAGCCGAAGGCGACGACGGCAGTTCCGCCTCCTCAAGCAAAGATGCCCACCGGCCCTGCGAATGGCGGAAACGGCGTCCAGGTCGAGGCCGGCCAGCTACAACAACTACACGAACAACAGCTACAGGAGCTTGAGCAGTACGAACAGACGCTGAGGCCCGACGGCGACCACAACATACAACCCCCGCGCCTCCTTGGCGGCTTCGACGACGAGGGACTCTACGACAGCGCACCCGAAGACCAAGTCGGCCGCGACGGCCAGCCCCTGCGTGTCTACAAGAAAAAGGGTCAAAAGCGGACCACCCGTCGCGTCAATATTCGCCCCACGCGCACAAAACGTCCTGCGCCTGGCCCATTGGCCGACGATGCGAGCGATAGCGAGGATGACGTCAATAACAACAGCAACAACGACAACGGGGCAGAAGGCAAGAGAGACGGAAAGGGAGAAGGCGACAGTCTGGCGCCGCTCTCTGGTTCCGAGTTTGGCTCTGACGCTGAGGACGGCCCAGACAAGGTGAAGACGACCAAGAAGGCGGCCGACAAGAGGACGGGCGGCAAGCCGGATGGGCCCGTGAAAAAGGCGGTGCGCAAGGTGAACGAGTTGGCCCATGCCAACTTCAAGCGCCTCAAGCTGCGCAACAACGGCTCCAAGGGAGGGTCTGGGTTCAATAGCCGTTTCCGTCGGAGGCGGTGAAAACAGTTTGGCAAAGTGAGAGGATACATGCATAGGACGCTTCTGGAAAGGGAGCGATCAGGTTAGCATTCGAGACGAAGGATATGACTACATAGCATCTAATTTACGACTTTGTCACTTTCTCTCACGACAAACACGGTTGCCTTGTATGCTGTATGAAAGGACAAATCGATCATCTCATAAACGAGATAGCAGATCTTAGACGGCGATCTTGCATCGTGAGTGTTGATATCATAAAAATAGCACAATTAATGGGGCCAAAACAATGGGGAGATCGAGCACGATGTCGTACTTGTATTTGGAGATTGTCAAGAAAGTTGCCATACGGAAACGTAGCCAAGCTGCCAAGCTATCCATGCAGGGGAATATTCATGCAACAGTCAAATATCCGAAATCTCCATCTTTGTTTCGTACAGAGAGGGGGCTGCGTGGTGGTTGCTGGGTGCAACTGGAAAATGGCAAGCTCGAAGGGATGCACCAGCCATTTGCACTGGTTTGATGCCCAGCAGTGCAGAACAGGGGTATTTTGGTGCTAAAATGGCAAGCGCCGTGGCGCTAACATAGGCCCCATCCAAAGCTATTAAGGAAGGTGGGGCTAGAACCCGGCGCTGGCCACGCCCCACGCCATGCCTTTTCCAGTATTACACGCAAAAGTCGAACTGCTTCGACCGCGTTTCCCAGCCAACACACCAACCTCTAGCAATTGTTGACATCACGGCAACCGCCACCATGTGCTCCTTTGTATCGTACCTGCCCCCTTTTCGTATGGCTGACAGCGCACCAAGACAAAATCGACCATTGACTCCTTCCTGGCAAGTTGCCCAGCGAGCGACGACCAAGCGACCAAACCCGGTACCTCGTCCATAAGTACACTTTGCACGGCAACGCACTGTTCAGTGACAAGGCAATCAATTCCCTCGTTCCAAGAAAGTGAGAACACATGCGTACCTTCCAGTTCCTGTCATTGTCCATCTGCCTGGCTCCTCTTTTGTCTCCTTTACATTCCATTTTCCTTTTCTCTTCACTCTTCCCATTTCTCGCCATTTTTTCTCTCTTTCACACCATCTTCAAACATACTTCGAACATTCCAGCCATCGCCAACTGTCAAGTTGCACCTTTCTGCATTCCCAAGTCTCGACTAATCGAAAACAGGTCACCCATTGAATCCATTTTCTCTGTTTCGTCTCCGACTTTTACCTTTCCTTCTCTTCTTGCCTACTCTCTCGCGCGCGCGTTTTCGTCTCCGCTTCGGACCTCGTCTTTCGATCTATGCTTTCTTCTGCTCTTCTCAAACAAAGATCTCCAAGGACAAGCAGACCCGATCATTTGTTTTGAAGAAAAAGAGTGTATTTAAATCGTGATTTCTAAGTCTCAAGCGTTGCCGGTTACTTCCTCCCATCTCTTCCGTTCTTTTTCCTCTCTCTTGTCCCTTTCTATCTCGCTGATTGCTCTTGGTTTGTCTGCCGACATTCAATTCTCCAGTTTTGCTTGTCCGATCGCCCAAGTCCGTTGGCACACATTCCTGTCGAACGAGCCGAGCCGAAACACAAGTCAACCTGCCATAACAGGAACCGTTCCATAGGAATCCCAAGTCGATCGGTCGCATTCTTCTCGTGCGCACAAGCGCCTCGATTCCACAAGAATTCACTGTACAGCCTTCCCCAAGACGCCTACTGTCATTGAGTGCGGCGTGGCTTTCTGGGTGGACCGTCACCCCTAATATCCACATTCCAAGGCGGCGCGCGCACGTCGGCACAGCATCCGTGTCGCCATGCCGCAAGGCGGCGTTGTCCAAGTCGGGTGGTACCGTAAGTCATTTCCGTTTGCTTACATCTCTCCCACCTTTTTGATTCATATCCAACCGGTCTCAAAGCACGAAATGCTAACAAATTATAGGATACATACCTTTTCTCGGCTACCATCATGTGTTGATGATATTGATTGCCGTAGCAATCATTCTACTATGTACGCATGTTCTCCAGCAGAGCAGCGCTTCCTTCATTTGCACATTTTCTTTACTATTGTTTCATACTGACAAGTGGTATTTAGCCCTCCTCCTCGCGGGCTGTTCATCGTCCAGTCCCTTAATTCCCGGCATCTTCTTGCTGTCGCTTTACTACGAACATTATACAGCTGTACCCAGCACCGCCCAGGTTGACTACAGTGTTAATAATGCCATCAGTGGCATCGTTGGGTCCGCCCATTTGCAGGCCCGGGTCGGTTACTTTGGCATTTGTGTGAACCCTGACGGCGGCGCATGGCTTTGCTCGAACAACGCAACGGCTTTGGCCAACGAGGTAAGCGTGGACCAGGACCCGCTTAATCTCATCTGGCTGGCCAGCCAGTTTAAGGACATGATTGTCTTCCCGTACTTGATGTAAGGCTTTTCTTTGTTCATTCCACCCGTGATCGACCTCGACCCCACCATTTGCAAGATCGAAATACTAACCCACTATTCAGAATCATTGCTATTATCTTTGCTTTTATCTGCCTCTTGCTTCTAGCCACTTTCCCTGGCTGGCACGAGGAGGAAGACAGCGAGGGTTCCGAGCGTGAGGTAAAGCCTTTCCCGTCTCGATTCGTTTCGCAGATTTCACTTGCCATTATCTTTGTGGCATCAATTTTCATTCTTGTGTCTGTGCTGTGGCAACATACTGCATCAGTAGCAGCCAGTATCATTGCCCAGGATCTCGGCAATGGCAGCGTGAAGTCGGGTGTCGGTACCAGCGCGATAGCAATGGGCTGGTTCTCGTTTGCCCTGCTTATCGTGGTGACCATTGGCTTGTTGGTGATGATCTTGAGTATCAGAGTACTGAATCAGCTGGCGGACTGAGGTAGTCCAATAGCTGAATGAGAGAGTACGGGATACAAGCACGAGCTTTAATACTTTGAGGCAAAAACGAGCGACACCACAGGCGAAATCAATACAAGCCGATTAACGGTTCCACAACACCGCATCGCAAAACTTCAAGCCAAAACAGCGCATGCTGAAAAGCTTGATAACGAATACGACGACTATGACACAACCCACCGGCGCCACTCCGCAAACGATGTGGGATAGGCCGTTTGATGACCCGCACGAAGGCTTCGATGGGAAACGACTCTGAGGTGAGAAGACCTCACAAGTCTTCGTCCATGTTGACGTTTCTTATAATCGACGATGCCGCAGGCTGTCAATGCTGCACGACCTACCACAGGACCCCAAATTTGATATCACTCGACGGCAACATGTACGTATATAGACAACGGGATTTTGGGGTTTCAATATGTTCTGTTTTGATTTTGTGCTTGTCTATTTTTGCGACGGTTATATGTTTTTGTTTACTTTGGCGTTTGCACGAACGAGAGCGATTTTTTTTAGCCCCCTGTTTCCTACTACCAGTCATAAGACTGGCTGAAAATGAATGGTTCGCCAAGTGAATAATAATAAAACACGACGGCATTTTGGGTCTAGCATGTAAATCATCCGAAGCACGGGAGACCCGAGGGAGAAGTGACAGGAATAATAGTGAAATGGAATATTTAGATAGGAATGCAACTCGACACCGATTATCACCATTGTTTGCTTATAATCATTAATAATGACATGTTATACTGCATCTTTTCGATCGTAGTGACTTGATATACTGCCAAGTGAATGTAAGCAAACGTCTGCTTGCTTTAAAGGGACAGATTACGATCCTGGGTGGTCACGTACCTGATATTATCGCTACTTATTTAAACGGTTATGCGTTGTGGCCAAGTCGCCAGGGTAATGTAAACAACTTTGTATAATCAACCGATCGCAGCCATTTTCAAGCCACAAACGCTTTCGGATTGTGTTTTCTCCTTCCTTTCGTCGTTTTTTTTAAAATATATACATATATATATATATATATATAACATGGCTGTTTTCCATATCCGTTTTTCTGCTTCTTCTTCTTGCTTTTAATTTAATTCTTACGTTTTCTCAACAAATAAAAATGAGAAATGGAGAAAATAAATCATGTTTTACAGTTACTGAAAAGCGGAGACGTTCAACCTTTGTTTTTGTTCCGGGATTAAAGATAATATTTATAACATAACCTGGCTGTCATTTCTATACCAAAATAATTCTCCTTACGCCTATTGATAATGGTTCGGTGGTGTAATAACCCAAGCAAAAACCCGCCCTAACCAATAAGAAATACACAGGCAAAGGCCCAACCAACAAACAATGCAGAAACGTATCGGTGGTCGCTACTCCAAGCGAGCTTTCCCTTCGCCTTTTTCCCTTTCATCGATCCTCCTCTCAACTGGGTATTGTGTAAACCACCACATGCTTACTCGTCTCTTCCGCCCACGTATGACACACCCCCGGTAGACCATCCACCAGTGCAATGGTCGTCAACTACTGGTGGCTGTTTATGTCGGTCGCTTGAAAGGGTGCGCCTCGGTGTTCAGGACGTAATCGTCCAGGCTGATGACATCGGGCGTGGTGAACAACAGATAAAAGTACTTGAGCGTCTCGGCGAACCAGAAACTCTCCATATTGTCGACCTGAACCGGTTCGTCCTTGGGATCTCTTAAGACGTCGGCGATGGCGCTGTGACCGTACTCCGTCCGCGTGGCGTGAATCACAGCTTGGAACATGCGCCAGCCCTTCTCCTGCCACGACGAGTCGCCCGTAATGCGGTACATGTACCACACCGACTCGATTGCCTCGGGCCGAAGAATGTATCGCCTGTCGTTCATGCTGATAAAGCCAGGGACGAGATTGTCACGCTCAATGCGATTCTGAACGAACTCCTCGTGTGTTTCAGGGCGTACAGGCATGGGCGGGATGACTAGTTCGGGAAGCGGTTTTTTGGCAGGGGCTGCCGCCTTTGGCACGGCGGCAGCATCAGCGTTAAGGTCTAGATCACCCTGAAGTACCTTTTCCTTTTCGTTGATGGCCACTGCATCTGCCGCCGTAACCGGTGTCTTGTCGGCCCCGCCAACTGCGCGCTTGCCAATGTTGGCGGTGCCAACAGGTGTTTCGGGGCCGGGCGCAAGTCCTACTGCATCCGCCGGCGATGACGGTTCGTTGGCCAACGCTTCTTCCAGAGTAGCCTGTCGCTCACGCTCAAGCTCCTCGGCGCGCGCTCGTTGCAACTCCTTGATCTCGTCGCTCTCTTTGGCCCACGTTTTCATACGCTCTTCGTAATCGAGCATCTGCTTGGTTCGCCAGGCAATGTTGGGGTCAAGCTTTTCGTACCAGGTACTTTGGTTCCACGAGCAGTTCGTCATGTTTGCGCACGGAGTTATGATCGAGCCTTCGGGCATGATTCCCATAGGCATCGCTTCATATGCCCAGGCGCAGCCGTCGGCCAGCTTGCCGCCAATCTTGACATCCTCCGGCCGGTTGAAGATACGGCCGCCCATGGCAAACATGCCTCCGAGGAAGCAGGTCAAATGTGTGATTTCGTAGTTGTAGGTCATGTCTTTGTCTGTGCCGTCCCGACTAGACACCTTTGCCGAGAACAGGATGTCCCGGTCGTCCTTTATTAACGGACGGTAAAGCAGATATTTCTTGACTGCATCGACCACCTTTTCGTGCATGGCCTGGTATTTGGGAACGAGGCCACCGAGTAAAATGTATTGCTCATTGTGTTAGCAGGATTGTTCGTGACGGCATCCCACCTCCCGAACAAAAAAAAAAGAAAAAATAAACAATTCAACAATTCTCGCCTCATTATAAAACTTACCTTTGGAAAGTACTCGTAGGTGGAATCTTGGCTTCCACCCATGCTGTATGTTTGCATGCCATAACCTCCAGCCGTCAGGTTTTGTGGGATGCAATCGAATTTGGCGACCTTGCCATTTGCAGCGATAGGGGCCGACACCGGTTTATTGGCATGCTGCACGTCGGAACCAGCCATTATTTTGGAACCGGGTGGCGTTTTGCCCTCGTCAGGCGCGACAGCGACTCGTGCCGTAGCGTCGTTGGGGGCGGCCCCCTTGGACACCGCGTCGCCCACGTCACGTTTACCAACTGATGCGGAGGCGACGTCGTCGACCTTGCGAAACTCGCCGGTCGCCGGCTCACCTGGCTTCGTGGCTGAGTTGACGCGGAATTCAAGATCCGGAGGCATCGTCTTTGCAATCGCCACCTTGTCCTGGGCCACCATAGGATCAGAATTCGGTTGGCTTGGTTTGTAGCCTACCGGTTCGGTCTCAATATCGTTGGCAGCAGCCACCTGGGCCTTTGCTAGTTTGCTTGCATTCTCTGCCTCCTGTATAGCGGCAGCTGTCCTGTTGCAACCGGATGCATCAACATGCTCAGGGAAGATACCGGCTATGGCGGTTCCGTTGACGCGGTTTTGCCAATCTTCAAAGGCGTCGGTGATGCGGGCAATGGCGTCATAGTACTTGCTGTGGCCAGTCAGTTGGGCCAGGCGTGTGAACTCCATGCTCATGGAACCGAGCTCGGCCACACTGACACTGCTGGACGCAGTCTTGGGCTGGGAGTAGAAGGCAGGCTTCCAATGGTAGTAAAGAATTGGCATTCGGTTGGGGGTGTCGAAGACACCCATGAGGATTTCGGCCAGTTCCACCGCCTTGGACAGGAGAGCAGGGTATTTGCCCTTTTCACCTCCCGAAACGTCGTACGCGGCAATGAGACCGCCTAGGTAGCGGATGATGGTCTCGAAGACGGGGATCTCGCTGCGGAACGGAGTGGTGGTGAAATCAATATCCTTGACGGCCTCGTATGCCTCGTCAAACTCATCGTGCATTCCCATGATCCACAGTGTGTCCAGAGCATCGACGAGAGACGCAGCCCAACCGCAAAATGGATCGCGGAAACCCTTGCTGACGGGAGCAAGCTCGTCGTGGGTCCAAGCATAGGTGCGGTAGCCGGACCACGCATGCTGCATCTCGCCGCGCACCGAAGCGAGGCGTGATTCACGGATCTCACGGGTGGCGTCGGGTTCAGCTGCAAACTTGTGCTGGATCTTGGGGATAGGCATTGGTGAGCCAGTGGGAAGCAGAATGAGAGATTCTTCGGGGATGGGGAAGTGCTCGGCCATCTTCATCCAGTGAATGACGCTTGTTGAGAGAATAGGCCTTGCCTTGGCAGTGGCGTCTGCGACGACCGGGACAGCGGTTTCCTGATGGGTAGCTGGGGGATCCACTTGGTGAACACGGTTGGAGTCGAAAGCACCATCCTCCTTCGGTGCGGAAGCTGCCGCGTCCGTTTGTTGTGGGGCGGTCGGTTTTTGCGACCGAGGACCCGTAGGCAGGCCGTAAGAGCCCTTGATCTCGAGGCTCGTGTGCAATTGAGGAATGTGCATTGACTGCGGTGCGGACGCAGCCACCTTCTCGGGTTCCTTTTCAGCGGGCACTTTCGGAGCACTCACGTCTGGTGACCCCAGGGAAGGAGGAGCATCTTGAGCAGGGGTGCCCGCGCCGAAATTGCCGCTTGCACTGTCATGACTGCTGCTGCTGCTGCTGCCGCGTCCCGCACTTGACTCGCCATCGGGCGGAGCTGAGTAGCCCTTGTAGATCGTGGTATGATGGGCGTTTAACTGAGAGTTGCTCGATAGGCGAAATACGAGAAAGAGGAAGAAGACGGCGGCAAAGATATACACGCGGTACCTTCTGAATCGCAGGAATGCCATGGCTGCTGTGAACTGGGGGCGGCCTCAAAGCGAGGGCGCTAGACGTTGACCGGGCACAATACAAAACGTACTCTGTTGAGAAAGTTGGCGAGGCCCAAAAGAGAAGACTCCAAGATTTGGGATTATCCAAGCCCAATGCACAACTATCGGCAGGCCCTTTAAGAAGTCACAACGTCATTCGCGTATCCAATCGAATGGGCACGTACCGTTGTCTCCAGTGCAGACTGCTTGGCAGTTGATGCGCGGCTGGGACGGGTGAACTTCGAAACTCGATTCTTGCGCTTGAGGGTGGTCGCGTGCGCGGTGGTCGATGTTGGCGACAGTTCCTTCGGCGGGAGGGGTGGTAATGGAACAGACCCCTGAGCGGGTGCTGTGGAGCTGTGTTGTGAATAACTGGTGCCCGTTCGGAATACGGCTCTCAGACGTAATTCACAGAATACTGCGTACTTCGTAACCTCGATGTGCAGTAAGAGAGGTTCACTTGAGTGAGTCGGATGAGTCGATGAGAGCGAACCCGACTGTCATTGAGCCAGAAAAGATGCCGTACGGTACGGCTGTGGAAACGAGAAAGTAATGAAAGTCAACCGTGTCGTACAAGCAGGTACTTGTCTGGGAGAGTTGTCTGCTATTCGGCTTGTATTTCTCTTATTTGAGGTTACCGGCGGTTGTGGTGCGGCATATTGGACGTATATTTGACGGGAGGTGGAGAACCTGGGGTGAGGGCAAGGGGAAATGGCTCGAATAGAGAGGGTGTACTCCGTACTGGGTATCCGAACAGGTAGAATAAGAATAAGAGGAACAAAGTTCGGGAGGGCGTTGGTGTGAAGCCGTTTTACCGTTTGTGTGTTGTATGTATGCCGTACACGGGGACTGAATGCAGATCAGACTGTAGCCGGTAGGGGGTATTGAAACGTCGTGATATGTCGTGATATGTCGTGAAAAGGATATGGCAGCGACGGTAGCAGAGAAAGACGTGAAGCGTGAAGAAGAAAGGAAAGGAAAGCAAAGGAGGAAAGACGAAGAAAAGGACAAGCGTTAGACGGCGATTACTGCAAGATGTGGCTGGCTGTCGGGGAAGGCGCGAGCTTCACTGAGATCGGGTGGGAAGGACCAAGTTGGCGCGAAGAGAAAAGGAAGAGGCTGTTGAAGGACCAGTAATGGAAGGAACGGAACGGTGGTCGTCGTGTGTGCAGTCGCGAGCGGAGTATAAAGATGAGAAGAAAGACGAGGAAGGAGAGACTCGGGGCCGACACAGGGACAGGGAAATGCCAAAGAAGAAGGACCAAGCCGGGCTGGAGGCTTGTGTTAGGATTGGGGGGAAGGAAGTGTCGAGGATGGCAGTTGCGATCGTGTCTTCTTGGTCTCTCTTTCTCTTCCTGGGCTGGCTGGACTGGGCTTGTCTGCCAAGACAATACTGTTTTATTCCTTCCTCATTTTCTTACGGGTGGCCCCTTCCTTACGATCTATCCAGTTGCGGGGCGAGCAGAGGAGGCGAATGCCAAGACTTCTGTCTTTTCCCACGCCGTCGCGTTAAACGGCGCGCCTTCCCCTGCAAGATACGGCTCGCCGCTGTTTACAAGTATGTTGTACGATACTCCGGTATTTTCTAATCACTAGAAAGAACAGCAAGCCTCATAACACGCTGGCATCACCTGGCTTTTGTTACGTTTGGAGCCATTCTTTTGTTTTATTATTCTGGGGGTTCTTTTTTTGTGGCGGAATGTGGTCAAACAAGTGACGGCCCAAACGGGAAATACGATAATACTAAAGACGTCAATTTCCAATGCTCTCCAAGACCGCACGAAGCGACACGACTACGGAGTACGCTGACATATACAACATATGTTCGACACACTTGGCATTCCGCGGCGACTGAAGAGGCTGATGCTTTGAAAATCGACAGAGACCACTTTGTCCGATCCGTGTCGCTCTTGGCACACAACATCCGGAGCCCATCGACTGGTTTAGACTCCCAATGTATGTTGTACATGAGCCCGCGACGTGCTAATACATGAGGGCCAAGAAACAGAAAAAAGGTTATTTCGCCCTTTGTTATTTTTAGAGAGGAGAGGTGAGAAGGACCCAGCTTGGTAGGAAACTAAAAGGGATGCAATTGGCGGCTAGACCAGACCAGGACTGGTCAGCCCTGGAAACAAGAAAACATGGCCAGGGGTAGGAGTGCGCTGGAACGCTGACCATGACCAGGGGAAAGAAAGTGAAGAAAGCCTCTGCGGAGAAAAGGGTTCGAACGGCGAACGGTTGTTGAGACAAAGGTTGAGGGATTGCAACAAAATAGAGCTTTGCGCGTAGCTGCGCGATGCCACCTCTTGGCCTCTGTGACGATTGGACATGGCATCGACAACCGAGAGGAAACGGGCCGCTTTGGCTATGTAGAGGAGACGAGAAGCACGCATGAAAACCGCTGTGGGTAAACAAAAATAAGTGGCTCTTGACTCGACTCAATTGTAGGGGCCCTCTATGTTTGTATTTGCGACTGTTTCTTCGAATTGTCCCCATGCGCGACCGAAACCAGATAAAATTGCTTGAATTTGTGTCTTTGACAGTGCAGCCGCTTTTTGGGAAGCGGAACGGCAGGGATAGGTAGCTACGGGGTGAGAAACAATATGCCAAGACAATGTGTTTTTTATTCTCCTTTGATTAGCCAGACAAGAAATGGAGTCTTGGCTGGAGCAATGTTGACCACGATTTTGCCGCGAGAAGGATGGCCACCTAAAAAAGAGAACAACGAGCGTGGCCAACACGACAGAACATTCCACTTTGCGGCAGTTGAGAGGGCGATTGACAGAGCACAAAATATATCTCGTATGCAAATAGGAGCATGGAGGACAGCGCTTGATGCCAACACGAGCAACTGGGTGCCTGAAGTCCACCAGAAATGCAGCAGTGTGTTTGTCGTACAATGTCAAATGCTGAGTGAGAATTCGAGTCTGGTGAGAAAAGTGCCAGTTTTCGTGGACCGCATGACAAGGCCTGGCCAGAAACTAGATCTTGGAAAACGACATTGACTATCGAATAGGTCTGCCGGTAAAAGACAGCGATTATCCTGGCAAAACTACAAGGTTGATCAAGTGAGACACGATCTCTGAGGGATGAAAGACAGGCAGGGTTGCTCTCAAGATGGGGGCGCATTCGCTTAGGGTTTAAAGAATCTGCGCCTTTCGGCACTGCTGAGGATATGGACTAAATGCCAATTAGACGCGACACATTTTCAACGAAAGGATCACATTACATTCCCAAGCGCCATCTACACGCTTTGCCCAATACTATATAAATACATCCAAGGAAAGGCCATGCGTGTCTCAGCCAGGAAACTTAGATAACACGACTAGAAGCACGGCGACAGAGAAACACATTGCGAACCCAAACAAAGTAAATACGCCGTACAAGACACTACGCGGCCAGCCATCACCGTCATGCGACTACGTTGTCTTGAACGTGTCCCGGATCTTGGCGTACAACGCCGTCTCTGCAAAGTCATAGTCAGGGTCAAGGTTGCAGAACGGGTGCTGTGACAGCAGGCGGCTTGCCGTCGGGCGCTCCATCGGGTTGACCGTGAAGCAGTCCAGCATGAACGCAATCGCATACGGGCTGATCGTCTCCCGCACGTCCTGCGGGATCGGCGGCGTCTCGCCTTGCGCAATCTTGTAGATCGCGCCCACTGTCTCCTCCTGCGACCAAGGCCGCCGCCCCGCAAACATCTCGAGCACGACGCAGCCCACGGCCCAAATGTCCACCTTGGCCGAGTAGCCCTCATCCTGTGGCCGGATCACCTCCGGCGCCATCCAGAACACGCTGCCCTGCATCGAGTTGGTCCGGTCGTTGCCGTAAATGTTGTCGGTCTTCTTGCTGATTCCAAAGTCGCTGATCTTGGCCGTCCCGTCCACGTCAAGCAGGATGTTGTCGGCCTTCAGGTCGCGGTGTAGAATGCCCTCCCGGTGCAAGTACGCTAGGCCGGACAGAGTCTGGCGAGTCAGGCTTGCCACCACGGGCTCCTCGAACTTGCCGTGCCGCCGTAAACAGGAGCCGATACTGCCACCAGAAATGTACTCGAGGAAGATGCTGATGCTGGTCTCCTTGCGTTCGCAGCCCAAGTACTGCACAATGTTCACGTGGTCCAAGTGCTGCATGGTCTCAATCTCCTGGTTCAGCGACGCCACTAACTCGCGCACCCGGTTCTTGTCGTTTTGAGCCACCAGCTTCGGTGGTACCTCTACCTCTTTCACTGCCAAGAACTCGCCCGTCGTCGCGTTCATGCCCAGGTACACACGGCCAAACGTGCCCTTGCCGATCAGCTGACCCTTGAACCAGCGGAACGTCGTCTGTCGCTTGGGAATACCGTTGTTGTCTGTGTTGCCACCGCTGCCACTGCCGCTGGCATCGCCCTGGCCGTGCAGGGGTGGCAGTTGTGGGACTACAATCGATCCTTGCTCACGGTCAGGCCGCACCTGCACAATGCTGGCACCAAACATCTTGGTTGACTTGCGCCGCACAATCGCGGCTTGGCTGACTGGAACACGCCGTGGGATACCGGGCGCGCCAGGTTGAGGAGGTGGCTGCTGTTGGACTTGCTGGTGTTGCTGCTGGTGCTGTGCCAGCTGCGTCTGAGTGTACCGCTTGTTGGCCTCATGTGCGCCCCGTGCCACTTCACGGATGGACTTCATACGGCCCAGTCCACCAGACCGCCGAAGACTGCGCTGTGCGACGGATGAGATGGAAGACGGCCGATCAAGGGCCTTGAGTGTCGACTCGTCGGATCCAAGTGTGTCGTTTTCATTGTATATAGACGACGAAGTGGTGCCTGTACCACCGGAAGATGCCTTGGCGGCCTTGGCTGCAGCTACAGCGGCCACGACGGCTTCGGCAGGCGACCGTGCGTCTGAACCAGGGCTGCGACCAGGACCGAATGCAGAACTGGGGCCGGCGCCTGCACTCATGCTGCCACCCAGACCATTGTTCATATTGACGGCCATGCCAGAGCTACCAGCACGGTTTCTTCCACCGGCAGACAAGGACTCATCCGATTCGGGCACTTCAGCAATCGGCGACGTTGAGAACTCGGGCTCTGGCCCTTCCTCTAGCACTGGCTGATCGACATCGAGATTAGGGAAGAAGTCCTCCAGATTGTTGATCAGCGCATCAGTTGGGGGACGGTTCGCCCAGACATCTCGCTCCACAAATGACTTGCGCCGGCTCAGCTTGCCATCGTCCGTCGCCGAAGATGTGGACTTCCAATCGTTGCTAGAGTCGGGAGTACCTGGAGTCCGTCGGCTTGAGCTGCCGTCATCGCTTGTGTGATCGGACATCCGCGAACTGCTACCAGCGCTCCGGTTGTTCATGCTGCCGTTGTTATCGCCAGGAGGGTTGCCGCCGGTCGATGCAGAAACAGGAGATGTAAATGCTACAGACAGCGTCTTACGGGGCCGCTTCGTCTCCACAGTCAGGTTCGGCCGTCTGCCGTTGCCACTGCTAGAGTCTGGTTCGCCTCCGTTTGCCGCAGCAGCGGCGGCAGCAGCCTTGGACGACGTTGTCGCCGCTGCCGCCGCTACAGCTGCCTCGACATCGCTCTTAGTCATGCTGGTGCTGTTGCTGCTGCTACTGGTAGTTGGCGCACGGGAAGCAAGGGGCACAGCAAATAGGCCGTCATCGGAATCGTCGTCGGAGTCGTCGTTAGATACAGACAGTCGCGTCGGGTTTGTCAGAGCTGCAGGCATACCAATACGAGGTGGGCCGCCTCCGCGAGGAAAGTTGGGATCGTTGTTGCGGAAATCTAGATCTGGTCGTGGTTTTTGCTGGAAATGTGAGGAGCCTGATGGCAGGCGTGCAAAGTTCGCACTGGGTCGGGAGCTTGGGCTTAAACCGCCCGGAGAAGGTGCGCGTGCTGGCATCCTGAAACCTAGAAGGGAGTTAAAATCTGACTTTTGCACTCTTTCGTTGGGGGATGGGTGAGAGTGTATACCTCGGAGCGGCTCAGTGTGGGTATAGTTGCTGCTCATATTTGTATTCAACGGCGCGGACGCTACGCGGTTAGGTGAAACACCACGAGACGGATGTCCTAATCCGCCGAGGCCTCGACCCATACCAATAATGGCACTTGCTACTGCGCCCATCGGCTGAAGGCCGCCATTGCCAGAGTCGCCGTTGTTGCTAGCACCATTGCCGCCAACAGTGCCAGGCGAGGACCGGTTCCGGCCGGCCTTGTCAGACATTTCTTGTGGCGATTCGTTTGTTGTCGGCAGGGCAGGCCGCTTGTTGCTGGGGTAGCCATCGATGCTGCCTTGCGACAGACGCATACGGTCGCCGGACCGTTTGCTAAGCGAGTTTGCCTTGATGAGCGTTGCAGATGGGTCGCCAGGTGGTGCTGGTGCACGGCGCTGAGGCAAAAGCTTGTCGGGGTTCTTATCCTCAAAAGGCGACACGCGTGGCTGATCAAAATCCACGTTCCTACCAACAATTCCGCCGTAAGGTGCGTTCTCCTGAACGGGCGTGGCTGAAACGTTGCCGTTCGCCTGTCGGCGTTTGGCAAGATATGCTTGTCCTTTTCGCTCAATTTCCGCACGGTACTGGTTGGCAGCGGCATCGGTTCTAGTTTGTGCCTTGCTTGGGTCCCCGCCCGCACCGCCGTTGATAGGCAGCGCTTGGTCAATCGACACAGACGTGCTGTTCTGTCTTGACGTCGGCGGAGATGAACTAGATCTCGGCCTTGAAACGCCGTTTAGAGCGTCATATGCATCCATATCGATGGAGGCACCATGGGCAGCATAGGCAGGTGAGAGCTGGGGTTGCGACAGTGCAATGTTTCGTGGCCGTACGAAAATTTTTGTTGCACCAGCACCGTCAGCCTTGAACATCTTGATCGCTGCCAGCTTCGCATCATCCAGCGGCGCATCGTGATTGAACTGGCCCAGATCGGTCAAAAACAAAGTGGCCCCATCACCTTCTGGTAGACCTAGGTTCATGCAGATCAACTGCCGAAGCTCGGCCGGGTTGGCGACATCTGTCACATCCACCATGCGGTAGTTCCAATAATCAGCCGTAGCAAGGATGTACACACGTGATGAAGCGGCAGACGAAAAGGAAGATGATGGCTTGCTGTACTGGGACGAGGAGCCGGTGTTAGATCCGCTGAAGTCATGGCTGGTCGCAAAGCTCGAGCTGGGGCGATCGAGAGACAGGTCACTAGCATTGCCAGCACGACTGCCGAGAGTGGACGAGGACTTGTTTGTGACGACCGGGCTCGTCGGCGATTCGAGGCCATCGGGAGAGGGGAACGAGTTGTCGTCCTTGGGTTTCTTCTTTCGGTTCCAAAACGAACGCAGCGATTTGGCATCTTTGGCACTGTTCGGTGGGTCAGTACCAGCAGACCGGTCGCCGGAGTCGTGCGACGACGGCCGAGCATTAGCACCGGCTCCTGTGTTAGTGTTGCTTGCACCGATCATCTCGCCAATGTTCATGCCCTGTCGCAGCATTTGATTAGCTTCGACAGGTAGACCAGATCCATAGATGGCTGCATTGGATGACATGGAATCGGTGCTGTTTCGTGAGCGGTGGCCAAAGCGGGACTGGTGTGGTGAAGCGGAAAGGCTGGGTGTGTTGACCGCATAAAGGTTGCTTGATCCTGGGACCGGGCTACCGGCAGGGCTATCCCTTCCGAGCCCGACGTCGCTTGTATTTGGGCTATGGCGGCGGCCGTTGTCGACATCAAGGTTTTTGAATACGGCGCGGTGGTTGGCGTCTGCCGAAGTGCCTCCTGCACTGCTTCCCGCACCGGGAGACGGCCCACTGCCGGCGCTGTTCAGCATCGGTGGCAAATTTTGAGCACCATGCAAATTCTGAGAAGATATGCGCCGGGACGAGAATCCAGGGCCAGGGGCCTTGATTGGAGTCTGGTAACGAGGTCGTTGTTAGTCTATTTCTACAAATATGTCTCACAAAATAAAAGAAAGGACAGTAGAGCTCACGTTTGGCGAATCACTTTCGGCACCTGCGCTTGGCAGGTTGTGGCTGGCGTTTGTCGGGTTGGACTCCTTCCGAGCGTGTGTTGGGAATTTGGAAGCGTCGGTAGGACGCCCACTGACGATGCTCCGAATGAGGTGGCGCATGCGGCGACCTTCCTCACGGTCCTTGGATGGGTCCCATTTGTCGCCAGGCATCCCGGTTCTCTCGATCCAGAGCTGCTTGAGAGCCGGGTACACTTGCTGATGCATCAAACTGAAGTTGCCGCGGCCACCATGAGCGCTACCTAGTTCGAGAAAGGGTGTGCCGCTCAGCTCCAGGTTTTTGAAAGCCTCCTGCCAATCCTTGGGGAACTGGTGGGACTGCAGCCAGGACAGAACACGCTCCAAAGGCCACTGCGCTGCCATCTCCGGCGGTATGCCGCGGGAGCTTGATGCGTTGCTCGTCATAGACACACCCTGATTGTTTGCACCAATGCCAGCACCAGGATTCAGGCGGCCGGGCTGTTCGTCCATAGGGGTGCCCACTTGGCTGCCACCCGGCACATTAGAGCCACCAGGGCCATTATTGCTGCCGCCGCCACCGCTGCCGGTGTTGTTCATATGGCTGTTGCCGTTGTTGTTGGGATCATTTCCTGGAAAGGTGCCAGGTGGTGCCTGGTTCCACTGCATAAACGGTGCATTGGCCGAATATGGAGTCATGCTGTCGACCGCGCCGCCAAAGCCGGGAATGCCCACGCCTTCACCGTACGTGTCAATGCCGGGAATGTATGTAGCTGACATCTGCTCATTTTGTGGCGGTGGCGGCGGGAGGTTGACAGTCTGGCCTGGTGCGGCGCCAACGGCAGCGTGCATCTTCGGGTTATATGCCTGGTGTTGTTGACTCGCGGCAGCGTTCGGGTTTACTCCGGGTATCAGGGGTGGCGGCGGTGGCGGGAAGGCGCCGCGCGCGTCGTACACACGGCCACCCCACGTTCCGTGCCAAGGCGCCTGCTGGCCAAGAGCACTGCCCGGCGGAGGACCAGACGGTGGTGGTGGTAGGTTTCCAGGACCCAGGACACCGCCGGATGTGCTAGGATATCGTAACGGAGGAGGAGGAGGCGGAGGGAGGCTCATGCCGTTGCCGAGCTGAACCATCGGCGGCGACATGGGTGGGGGAGGTGGCGGCACCTGGTAGGGCCGCGAAGGGTCCCGCTGTCCGCCGCCTTGATACATGGCGGGCAGAGGAATTCCTCACGAGAGGCAAAGTGATGGGAGCAGGAGGGGAGAGGTCGAGGTCGAAGACGAGGGCGACAGGAGGGGCGCGAGAGATGAGAGATGGGGCACCGGCAAGCTTCGAGGCGAAGCAGCGGGCCGCTTGCGGGATACCGATGTCGTTGCGATCAAAATGCCGTCGTCGCTAATGTTGCTTCAACTGTCTGTCGGATATGAACTCTCATCACAGCAGTAGGGGGACGGGTCCTTTTCTTGTTGGCGATGTCGCAGATGGCCTTGGCGGCGAAAGAGGTGTCAAGCATGCGCCGTGGAAACCGGCTAGGTTGGTTTTGTAGGAGAGAGATGGAGTATGCTAGACGGGGTAGGGTCGTTTGTCGTGTGTACCCTGTGGATTGTTGCCCTTCAGCCTCTTCGCCTGTTGCCTCTCAGCTTTTGTCGTCTGGAGCGTCTTTTTTCCTCCTGAAGAGAGGCTGAAGAGAGAGAAGTCGCAGCAAGTCGCAAAAGGCGCACGTTTCAAAACTCGGCAGTCGGTCAGCGCTTGTTCCCCGTAGTAGTGCGACGGGGTGCACTGGATCACGAGGGGATCAACGGACGGGGTAGCATGGTTTTGGGGGTTGGGGGACGGGGGTAATTAAACGTCAAGAGAGGGAGCTTGACAAAGAAACCGTTGTGGTCGTTTCGAGATCAAAGAAAATACGTCGAAAAGGGGCCGAGAAATCAGTGAAAGGGGTTGATTTGGCGAGCAACTCAACGTGGCGGCTAGGATGAGCAGGAGCGACCAACAGTATTGAATGAAGAGCAGGTACGAGGGAGTGAGAAAAGCACGACGCATTCCTGGATGGGAACGGGAAGCAACAAAGGACCTACTGGGTGCACACGGGAAGCGAGAGAGTTGCGCAGGGCACGCCTGTGAAGAAAGAACAATGGCGCATGTACGCACAGCTCTGCCCGACCAGGAAAGTCGAAACAAGAAAACAACAGGGGGTGTGGCGGAAGGCGGGCGACAAAGGTGGAGTAGAGCAAGGAGCGGCTGGCGAGCGATCGGTGGCTGCCGGTGGTTGGAGTGGATTTCTAGAGCGTATGGAGGCGCCGATTGGACCGTTGTGGCCTGGTCTGGGCGCCCTGGCTCGCCCTACAGCGTGCGCTATTCCTCCGCAGTAGATCCCTTGTAGTGCCCTGAACGTTTTGCTAGACTCGCATGTAAATAAGTAATTACCTGGCGGTTCGTATTATAGTATGGAAAGAGCGGTCGACAAATGCGACAAACAAACAACAGCAAGCAGTGCCGCGTGGCAGGAGCGGTGGTGAGACATCAGTAGAACTGGCCCTAGTGCACAAAAGGGAACTTGAAAGAGAAGGAGCGACGCCATTTCCGCACCGGAACCAATCAGCGATGAGAAGAGCACTGTCCCAATTGTCTCGCACATAGTACGATATAGAGCCAGCGAGCCAGCGAGGTTTCACGCACTGAACACATATGATACCAAAATATCTTACGACTACAAGTGGCCTTACAACGTGCGGAGTATGGTGCCGTGTTGGACAGCCCCCACGGACGCAGCGTGCTGGCTACCAAGTCTGCCCTGAGTCCGGGTACAAAGAGAAACACGATGTGCAACGTCAGCTTCTGGTTACGGTGCTGCTGGGGTGTCTCGAGGACGGTGCGACATGCATGCGCCGCCTTTCGGTATTTACAGAGAACGTCTCGCAGGTTGCGCCTTCTCCGTGGTTGCGCCTTCTCCGTGGTTGCGCCTTCTCCGTGCAAGACGGCCGCTTTCTGCTACATTCAAGATGCTGCACGAATCCCAAACGGAGTGCTATACGACATCAAAGGCACTAGAAATAGATTTGCTTGCAGGAACAATTGCGACGAATGTGTGCGCATTTGAGGACGCTTCAGAGCGACACGGCTCCTCTCCTCTGCAGTGCTGCGCTGGCTGCGCTAGCGTCCTGCAGGCCACTGCAGGAATCACGACCACAAAGGCTGTCGAGCTAGAGGAGCCCACCACTGAGAGCCTAGTCTGGAAGACTCTGAAATGTGACTGGCCGACGAAGCGCCCGGCAAAACAGAGACGTGAAAGATGGGGGAGATGGTAGACGAAGAACAGACGTGAGGGGTGGGAGGCACGCAAGGCGTTGACCGACCAGGAAATCGAAGCGGATACGGAGTATATCTTGGGGAGGGTTAAAGGGCGGAAATACAAAGAAGAATTGGGTTGTATTACACCGGGAGAGTATGAACGACTCTATAGTGTTCCGATATGACGAGACAACCAGCGTGGGCAGCCATGCTCTGCTCGTTAAAGTGACGTCTACTTGCGCGTGTGAGAACTGTTGGCGGCTGTTTAAGGGATAAATGGGGCATGGGGCAGCTGGTCGACGTTCGGACAGGCATTAAAGCCGAAGAGGTGTCGAAGCGTCGTCGAATTATGGTGTTGTTTGGTGAAGTGTGTTCTCTGGTGCGCGAAGGTACGTTTGTATTTTATCCAGAAAGGTACGGTATGATAAAATTCGGTGGTCATGTTGTTAAGGCTGCAATTACGACGTACATGGCTGGGAAGGAATAGCACAAGCAAAATAAGGTCATAACATATACAACTCGTTACGGGTTCTTGACCGCCAAGTATACAAGACAGCAAAATGCGGTGATGGAATCGAACATAAACGGGGGACACACAAAACATCGCACACCGGACAAGCGACGGAAAGCACTTGGCTGCTCCCTTACATAACACTACAGCCCCCCTCCAGCCAGTTGCTGAGCTGGTCGTAGTATCCGTCCTCTCTACCGGTCGCCCCTTCGACATCGTTGTACTTGCGCACGCGCCCCTTGATCTTGAGTGTTTGCGTGCCGGGTGGGTGCCACCAGCGCAGCCGCTGCAGCGTCGCCGTCTCCTCCGCGTCCCACGAGATCTCCCAGCGGCCGGCGCTGACCTCGACGTCAATGCTGTCCTCTGGGAAGTGGTACTCGGGCAACCACACAACAGTCGGCAGAGGCAAGAGTCCGCCGTTGCCGTCGTCACCTCCAGCTGCCTCGCCGTCAGGCGCTAAATTAAGGCTGATGAGGTCGGCGCCGACAAGAGAGCGTTCGCGACGGGCCTCTTCCCCCTCGGGGGTGTCTGCAGCCAAAGTTGCCGCTTCCTTCTTGGCCGCTGCCAGCCGCTTCTCGTCTGACAATCCATACACCTTCAGATTAAACTCGGCTTGCCGCAAGTTGAACCCGTACTCGGCAATCTCACCGCTTGTCGCAATCGGTGCAGGGCGCACGTATGCCTCCGCAGCACGAAATCCTGGCGCATTGCTAAGCTCGGGACTCGAGTTCGACGAGCCCGCGGTGTTGGTGTTTCCATCATTGGCGGTGGTACCGTTGTTGCCGTTGTTGCTGGCGTTGCCATTGGTGCTGGGCGGCCGCGATGAGATGGACGGCTGTGTCAGCACCCGCTTGATGTTGCCCGGGTTGACCATGTCGTCCTGGTCGACATCACTTCGTCTCGGCTGGCCCTGGTTTGGCACGTCCGTCGACGCTGTTGACAAGTTCGCCGACGACGTCGGCGCCTCGCCGGCCCCGATGGAGGATGACGTCACCAAGCGCCGCAGAGCCGGCGCTGTTGCGCGATCGGGAATCGTCTTGGGCCGGTGCGATACGGGCAGCAGAGAGTCATCTTGTGACACAATCGAGAGATCTTCGCCGTTCCACTGGTCACCCCGCAGGTGGTCGTTTTCCGTCATGTACACCCACAGCGTGTAGCCCTCCATGAGCGCCCCCTCCACGCCATAGTGATTGGCATCCATGGCGGCCGACTGACTGGAGTAGTCACCTGTTTTGTAGGCGTGCTTGTCGTCCATATCATAGGGAATACCAAATTCGGTCAGGATGCACGGATGGTCGCCAACGCGATCCAGGCCTTCTTGGCGCATGGCCGCCAGCTGGTCGCGGAAGCAGTTGCGGATGGCTGACTCGCCGACACGGATGGCAAAAGCCGGGTGCCAGTACCGACCGCGCAGCACGCCAAGCACGTCCACATTCCATGTGCGATTCCACTTCTTCGTCATGAGGGTGATGCCGTCGTAAAAGTGCGGCGCGTAGACCATGCGTTCGTCGTCGTCTTTTGTGCCCTTGATATTCGGCGGCAGCTCCATTGTGGGGCCCTGGAGCAGCATGACGGCATCTGGGTGGTATTTGCGTACGATGTCGCGGTTGGCGCGGAAGTAGTCCATAAAGTACGAGTCGGAGAAGCATGGGTAGTCGATCGTTTCGCCTGTGCGTGGATTCTTCGCAAAATAGTTCTTGCGCAGCAGAACGTCGTTCTCCGAAGACGCGTCCCACACCCCGTGCTGTGCCCAGATACATTCGCCAAGCTTCCAACCAGGGTCACGTTTCCAGCCGTAGCGGCTGTCGTCGTAGTCGGCCGGCAGCCAGGCCTTCTCGCCACCTGGGTCGACCAGCTTGCGGCCAGATTTGACGGGGCCAAGACCGCCCATTTCCCACACGTCGACCTCCACCGACCGACCCATTCCAGTAAGCATGGCTTGGAAGATGGTCGGCGACGTGCCCTTTTTCAAGGCCTGTTCCTTGGGGATGACGCTGATGTCCTGGTAGCCAATCATGCCCTTGCTGGGTTCGTTGAGGCTCTCCCAGCCAAAGACAACATCATTCTCCAGGTCGCCGGCCTCTTTAATGCGCTTGGCGAGATGGCCAATTGCCGCTAAGAAGTGGCCCTGCAAGTAGTCCTGGATGTTTTGGCCGTCGATGATGCACTTGGGCGCAAAGTCGCGGCCAGCAAAGAAGAGCGTGAACATGGTTGCGGCGGCTAGACGGAAGTAATTTGTCGACCATATCATCTTGGGGAAGTTGTCGACATCTTCGTACGTGTTCTGCACAATGGCGGCCTCGGTGACGCCAAATTTTTCTGGGTTGAGGCCACAGGCGTACAACGTCCACATCGGCGCCCCAGAACCGCCTGTGAAACGGGACCACTGATTTCGTTAGATATGGAAGCAACAAGCAAACAGCAACAGACCAGACTTCCCAGCAAGGCACAACATACCACGTCCTGGTGAGGGTCCATGAAGACGTAAAACCCGTACTCCTTTGCGATGCGCAAGATGTCGACTGTGTGCTGAATCCACTCCTCGTCGTACTTGCCTGGGCCAGCTGCCTCGATCGCCTCCCAGGTGAACACATAGCGTATCGTGTTGTATCCCATCTTTTTTAACCGCGAAAAGTGCAGATGTGCGTCTTCCTTGGGGAAGGGCCGCTTGTGAAAGGTGACCTTGTCGCCTTCGAAGAAGTCCTTGGCGATATGTGACGGCATCGCAGGGGCGCTCGGCAGCTTGGCGTCGCCAGCGACGTTGATCCCCCGCAACACAAGCTGCCGTCCGACGGAGTCTTTGAAGACGCCATCCTCGATGATGAGGCGGATTGGCGCCATGGTTGGACACGAACGGAGAGTAAAAGAGTCGGCGTAAAGCGAAGAGCAGCGGTGGCCGGATAAAGATGCCGGGCTTTCAACAATTTGGGAGCTATGGAACGAGTCTCTGGTGTAAGGTTTTGGGGGATCAGTAAAAAACGTCGAGGCGTATGGCTGTTCATCGGCGACAACAGTGGTAATCGAAACGAAAGAGGACGTCGAGATGCTTGAGGCAGTGGACAGTCGAGGAGGTTGGGGGACGTATATAATGACGCTGCGACGGACAATTTGTATTCATGTGTTGCTATTCCTGGCAGTAGCCAAAACTGTATTCCAATATGTTGTGACCAGGAAGAGAAATGCGATGATACCGATTGGCACAAAGACGGCGGATAAACGTCGGGGCACCCGAGGATGATGATGGTCCAAAGTACGGAAGAGTAGATGTAATTACGTAGAGACGTACCTCCCCATGCTAATGACACTTTTATCGCACTAGTACGGAAGGGTGTGGCAACGGCTCGCCAAGATCGCTGCTTCCATTTTGGGAACAGCTGCCGAGGATTTTCCGGTGGTTGCAGTCGTTGACGAGGAAAGCCCTACCGATGAGAGCAGGGCAGTAGTTGACAGTGTGGGAACCCCAACTTTGGGAAGGAGCGCAGCGCGATTCGTTCAAATTGGCTGGCGGGGCGAAACGGCTTAACGCGTCGACGCGTCTTTCCCTAAATTTAGTAAATACATGGCCACCAAGCAGCAGGAAGGAACAATGTGCGTCTTCTGCGCTGGTTTATTCCCAAGCCTTGCCATTCTAAAATCCAGACTGAACTCCGATTTGACTATCAGCTACGACGTACTGCACACCACTCAGTCTTTCACAAGAAGAGCCTTGTAACACGTTCGCAATGCCGCACGCAGTATCAGATCCACCCTCTCCTACTCAGGACGACGCTGCCATGGCCGAGAACGCCTCCCCCAACACAATCGAGGCCGAGTCGCCACCAACAGCCAATGCCAATGTAGGCGATGAGGCCGTGCCCGTTAAGGTCGAGCAGGCCTCAAGTCCGCCCTGGGTTGCTGGCGATGACGACGACGACGACGACATCGACGTGGAGATGACCGAGGAGAGTGCCGTGCCAGCTGCTGCCGTGGCGATCAAGACGGAGGATGGCCCGGCAGAGGGCGTTCTTGCGGCGACCACTGCGATCAAGACAGAAGACGCACCAGCAGCAGCCGTGGTAAAGACAGAGGAGTCAGAGAAGGCAGCTCTCATCACAGACATGGTGCCTGTCAACCTGGAAGATATGTTTGACGACATGGACGACGACGAGTTCTCTGGCAAATCCGCCGAAGATGCGCTCGCGACGACATCGGACCTATTGTCTCTCCGTGCGTCTGACCCAGAGGTTATGCGTAGCTTCTACCAGCGCCTGTTCCCCTGGCGATACCTCTTCCAGTGGCTCAACCACAGCCCGACGCCGACCAACGATTTTGCCCACCGCGAGTTTGCGTTTACGCTTCAGAACGACGCGTATCTCCGTTACCAGGCGTTCCCGACGTCTGACCTGTACGTGAAATCCGCTACAAGATGGACCAAAGAAAGGCAAGAATCTGAACTGAACGCTGGCTAACTGCGACTTTGCAGTCTTCGCAAGGACGTCCTCCGCCTCTTGCCCTCGCGTTTCGAAATTGGACCTGTTTACACTACCAACCCAGTGGACCGCAAGGCGCTTAGCAACGCATCGGCGTTCAAGCCTCTTGCCAAGGAGCTGTGCTTTGATATCGATTTGACAGACTACGACGACATCCGGACATGCTGCGACAAGACCACAATATGCATCCGCTGCTGGCAGTTCATTACCATGGCGGTGCGTGTCATTGACGTGGCGCTGCGCGACGACTTCGGATTCCAGCACATTGTGTGGATCTATTCCGGTCGTCGTGGTGCGCACGCTTGGGTCTGCGACAAGCGGGCACGCACACTCGACGACCAGAGGCGCCGCGCCATTGTTGGCTACCTGGAAGTGCTGCGCGGCGGCAGCCAGGGTGGCAAGCGTGTCAATGTACGCCGGCCACTGCACCCGCACCTGTCGCGAAGTCTTAATGTGCTGCGCACGCACTTCCAGGAAGACGTGCTGCGCGACCAGGACCCTTGGGCTACGGCGGAGAACGCGGAGAAGCTGCTAGGTCTGCTGTCAGACCGCAACTTGGCGGACGCGTTGCGGCGGAAGTGGGATTCGTCACCGGGTCGGTCGTCAACGGCTAAATGGGCCGACATTGACGCTGTAGCCAAGACGGGCAGCGTCAAGGGGCTGGACATGAAACAGCTGCTGGAGAACAAGCAGGACATTGTGCTCGAGTACACGTATCCCCGGCTGGATGTCAACGTCAGTAAGAAGCTCAACCATTTGCTCAAGAGTCCGTTCGTTGTGCACCCCGGCACAGGACGGGTGTGCGTGCCGATCGACGTGGACCGGTTGGAGGAGTTTGACCCGCTTGGGGTTCCGACAGTGCAGCAACTGCTGCAGGAGATCGATTCGTACCAGCAGAACGGTACCGGTGCCAGCGGAAGCGACGAGGAGCCGTCACAAGGTAACAATGGTGACGAGAAGAAGCTGCAAGACTGGGAGAAGACCAGTTTGCGGCCGTACATTGAGCAGTTCCGCTCATTTGTGCTGGCACTGATGCGGGACGAGAAGGACGTCGTTAGGGTCAAGCGGGAGCGGGATGGGGCGACGAGCATGGAATTTTGATTGATTGAATCCCCCCCTCCGTCTTGAGGGCTTTGTTTATGAAAGGCATTGTTTCGTTGGTTTATTTCTCATGTTTCGCACTACGAGTGTCATGTAATGATTTTGGGCTTTCTTCTGTGGAAACAAGGCACGGCGACCATACATTGTTCAGTTGAAAAGAATGCTTTTTGTTTCCTCCTTCAGCTTTTATTTCTTGTGTCATACCCCAACTTGGTATTTATTTCCGGCCTAACACTCTTCCTAGGTCCACGATACTCAAGCCCACGACATTTGTCGAGCTCGGAGGTAGCTTCCCGGCACCCATGATCAGAACCTTTGCCGAATCGTTCTGCAGCACCCGCAGCGTGCGTGTGTATGCCGCGGGCTGTGCGACATTGTGCATCTCCCACTTGGTCTTGTCGCCGAGTGCACTATTGCTGAAGACCTGAGAATGGCTGTAGGCGCTGACAAGGATGGTGCCGTTGATGCCGCCGTACGGAGTCCAAGTCGCATACGGCGAGCTGGTCGGCCGCGTGCTGCCCACAACAAGAGGGTGCTCTTTGGCCGCAGAAAACGCTCGAGGATCGGCTGCTATACGATAGTACACCGGAAAGCCGCCCGGAGCGCCGCCGTATTCGTACGTCAGCAAGTACTGATTGTTTGGCAGCAACACAACGGTCGACATGCCCGGGCGCAATTTGTAGTCGGCGTACGCGACATCGTCGACAGTGGTGTCCCACGTGAGCAGGTCCGTCGACGTCTGGTGCACGAGCTTTTGGCCGTGCTTGGGGTCACGCTGGTCGGAGTAGTAGAGGATAATCTGGGACCGGTAGTATCTGTGAAGATGTCAGTTGATCGAACAAATGCGACTGTGGTACTTTATATTCACGCTTCTTTACATGAGGAACGGCTCCCAAACTGGCGTCTGCCCATTGTCCGGATGTGCCTTGCCCCCGGCGGCAACGTGGCTCACAAACGTCCACGTATGGCCGTGGTCAGTGCTTGCATAGACATCAATCTGCGTGCGGCTCAAGTCCGTTGGGATGCTGTTCCCGACGCACAAAACCGTGCCGGCCTTGAAATGGCCAACGTCGGCCGGCAGCTCGTACAGAAACGGCTGGTATCGCAGTCCCCAGCCATTCGTCTGGTCGGTGACATGCGAGATCTCGGACCAACTGCTACCGTTGTCGACGGACTGGTAGATGGGGAAGTGGACGGCCGGCGGCTCCGGCGAGTAGTTCTCCCAAGTAGCCAGCAGGGTGCCGTCACGCAATTCGACTGTACGTGGATAAAGCACACGAGGGTCGGTATACGTGCTCGGTGGCGTGAAGATGACCTTGTTGGCAAATGTGGTAACGGGCGACGAAGCGGCTGCTGCCAGGACAGCGACGCCAGCCGCTGATAACAGAAGAGATGCTATTGGAGTCATCCTGACAGTTTGGTATCGTCAACAGTGTTTGCCAGCGGATTGGCATCCAGCTTGGATGTGAAAATGCAAACGCAGGTGGTGTCTTTCATCATCAATATAAATGCCCATAGAAGGGCCTCTTTAGCCGTGATGACGAACGACCAACCAAGAGGGCTTCTGTGGCGGATATATAGCAGTGATATCCCGTCTCCGCATTTTGTCCCAAATGCCTCTTGAATTGTTGTCACGTGGCGACGTAAACTCGTCTTATATGTGCTGTGCTGTATAATGTACGTTAGATATCCAGGTACTCCGTTCTATGCGACGCTCTCTGTGGCCTCCGTAGCTTGTGGCTCTGCAGCCGCGCTGTTGTCCTGCATGCCCATTTCACTGTCATCGGCCTCCTTCGCCTCGCCTTCCTCGGCCTCCTCATCGTTGCCATCTTCTCCTTGCTCCTCTTCGGCCCCTGCATCGCCCTCTTCCGCGCTCTTCTCGCTGGTGTCTCCTTTTTCACCCTTCAAATGACCGCCCTTGCGCTTCGGAATCACGTTGGAGAATGCTGTTGCCCAGTCGCCTGTCTCCAGCCAACTGAGCATGATCTCCACAACGTGGTTCGTTGTCAGCACCTTTCGGCTGGCCATGACCATGTAGTCGCCGATGGGCAACTTGGCCGTACGGACGCCATGTTCCCTGGCGCGTTTGTAGCAGAGGCCCTTTTCGCGGTTTTTGTCGACGATGCCGCCGATAACGTAGCTCGTGTTTGGCTCAAGCCGGGTCAGCGTGTAGGGAGAGTCAGATGTGAGGTAGACGACAGAGGGGCCGTCCGACGGAGTGATCTCCTCGTCCGCTTCCTTTTCCTCGGCCGTCTTGCCTGCCTCTTTCTCGCCTCTCTCATCATCGCGCTTCAGCGCTTCGTCTCCTTCCTTGGCTTCGAGAACGTCCACGACCGTCCCTCCGTTCTCCCCACGCATGTCCATGTCAGCCTGCTTTGCAGCCGCGACAAAGTCGTCAGCGAGAAAGTGCACATGGTTCCATCGCTTGTGCTGGTTTGCCAGCAGCGTCTCGTAGCGCGTCTGTAGCTTGCCGCCCCAGGAGCTCACGTAAATTCGCGCACACCGCGCCGCCGTGCGATTTGCCGCGTACGAGCGTGTGATCTGGCTCGACAGCGAGATCTGTTCCGTCTCGCGCATGTAGGACTCAAAGGCACAGTCAAAGATGAGACTGACAGGTACCAGTGTGTGCTCTTTGGGCGCGGCTGTCGCAGGTGCAGCAGCACATCCGTCTGCGCCCTCACCGCCCGCTGCCTTGGCCGCCTTCTTCTTTTCCGCCTTGATTACCCGCTTTTCCTTCCGCCGCCGCTTACGGTCGTCTCGCATATCCTCCCACTTTTGTTGCCGCTTGAGTTTCTTTTGTGCGTTCTTCGATAGTAATGTGCCCGGGGTCTCTGTGCCTGGTGCTCCGGAGGCTGCCAATGCTGTTCGAGCACCCTCAGCCGCAGGTCCAGTGCCGTCCTCGCCTCCATTCTCGGTGTCACCTGCGCTCGCGAGCTCGGTTAGTCTCGATGCATCGACCATGTTATTTTGACCAGGAAGCTGTGCGTCGCCGTTTTCCGAGGCCAATTGCAACGCCGTGGCCTGAACTGGGCCACCTTCGCTTGGGAAAAGCCCCGGTGCTGGTGGCTCTTTGATGTCCATGTCGTCTGTACAATCTATTGTGGTTTGGTGATGTGAAGTAACTTTTGCTAAGTCAATTGGAGTCGTCTGCCTTTCTTTCTTTTTTTTTCGAGATGCAAAGTGGGGCTATCCAACTGCTTGAAGCCTTGCCAACTTGGTCGCACGACGCACCTGCCTGCCGGATCCTAGCACACTGGTCCCTTCCCGGTTGGTGCTAGCGCCCCTCCACGTTCAGCGTGGCCAACGCGTTAATGGGATTTCTTGACGCGTCTCCTGGCAAATCCAATCTACCTGTATCGTCACCTCCACTACGCTGCACTGCATCTCCAGCCCAGCATCGTGCTAGCAGAACCGATTACCTTTCATAGTCCCAGCGGTGTCGTGGGCCGTTTCGTTTCTGCACGCAGGCACATTCCATCCGCCACAATGTCTTCCCGGCCGGAGCTCAAGGTACTACTCGTCATTCATCAGCTTCTCTACTGCTTTTCCTTCTTTTCTTCGCCACCTCTTCGCTGCCCGTGCTAATCACCACCACCAGGTTGATGACGAGCATGGCTTTATTCGCTACTTCAAGTCCCTCCCGGTTATCGACGACGACACCATCCGCATCTTCGACCGTGGTGACTGGTACACTGCCCATGGCGACAATGCCAACTTCATTGCCCGCACAGTCTACAAGACGACCTCCGTCGTGCGTCAGCTCGGCCGCAACGACCACACCGGCCTGCCCTCTGTAACTATGACCGTTACCGTCTTTCGGCAGTTCCTGCGTGAGGCGCTGTTTAAGCTTGGCAAGCGCGTCGAGATCTACGCCAGTTCCGGCGGCCGCATGAACTGGAAAATCGTCAAGCAAGCTTCGCCGGGCAACCTGCAGGACGTCGAGGACGACTTGGGCCAGTTCGACAACGCGCCTATGATCCTGGCCGTCAAGCTGTCTGCCCGCGCTAACGAGGCCCGCACTGTCGGTGTCTGCTTTGCTGACGCCACCGTGCGCGAGCTGGGCGTCAGCGAGTTCCTCGACAACGACCTGTACTCCAATTTTGAGGCCCTGCTAATCCAGCTCGGTGTCCGCGAGTGTATCGTGCAGGCTGATCGCCCCGACAAAGATGGCAGCAAAGCCGGCCGTGACCCAGAGCTGGCCAAGTTGAGGCAGGTCATCGATAACTGTGGCATCGCCATTGCCGAGCGGTCGCTGGCTGAGTTCGCCACCAAGGACATTGAGCAGGACCTGGCCCGTCTGCTCAAGGACGAGCGGGCGTCTATGGTGCTCCCGCAGTCCGAGCTCAAGCTGGCCCTAGGCTCTGCTGCGGCGTTGGTCCGGTATCTGGGCGTGCTGCACGACCCGTCCAATTTCGGACAGTACCAACTGTACCAGCACGACCTGTCGCAGTTCATGAAGCTCGACGCCTCGGCCGTCAAAGCCCTCAACCTGATGCCGGGCCCACGCGACGGCTCCAAGACCATGAGCCTGTTTGGCCTGCTCAACCACTGCAAAACACCATTAGGTGGCCGTTTATTGGCACAGTGGCTCAAACAGCCGCTGATGAACAAGGAGGAGATTGAGACGCGCCAGCAGCTGGTCGAGGCCTTTGTCACCGACACCGAGCTGCGCCAGACCATGCAGGAGGAACACCTGCGCGCTGTGCCCGACCTCTACCGCCTCGCAAAACGTTTCCAGCGAGGCAAAGCGACGCTGGAGGATGTCGTCCGTGCTTACCAAGTCGTCATCCGCCTGCCCGGCTTCCTCGGCACCCTCGAGGGCGTCATGGACGAAGCCTACCGTGTACCACTCGACGCTTCCTACACGACGAAGCTCCGTACGCTCTGCGATAGCCTCTCAAAGCTGCAGGAGATGGTCGAGACAACGGTGGACCTGGACGCACTCGACAACCACGAGTTCATCATCAAGCCCGAGTTCGACGACAGCCTGCGTATCATCCGCAAGAAGCTCGATCGTCTGCGCCTGGATATGGACCGCGCTTTCGCCGAGGCTGCCCGCGACCTCAGCCAGGAACGCGACAAGAAGATATTTTTGGAGAACCACAAGGTACACGGTTGGTGCATGCGTTTGACACGCACCGAGGCCGGCTGCATCCGCAACAACTCGCACTACCAGGAGTGCTCGACGCAGAAGAACGGCGTCTACTTTACCACGAAGCAGCTGCAGACTCTGCGCCGCGAGTTTGACCAGCTGTCACACAACTACAACCGTACACAAAGCAGCCTCGTGAACGAGGTCGTCGGCGTTGCCGCCTCGTACAGCCCTGTGCTCGAGCGTCTGGCTGCTGTGTTGGGCCACCTCGACGTGATCGTGTCGTTGGCCCACTGCGCCGTGCACGCCCCCATTGCCTATGTGCGCCCAACGATCCACCCGCGCGGCGAGGGTCGTACTGTACTGCGCGAAGCGCGTCATCCCTGTCTCGAGATGCAAGACGACGTGCAATTTATCACCAACGATGTGACACTCGACCGCGGCGACTCGTCGTTCTTGATCATTACTGGACCCAACATGGGCGGCAAATCGACATACATTCGCCAGATCGGCGTTATTGCTCTCATGGCCCAGATCGGCTGCTTCGTGCCCTGTGCCGAGGCCGAGCTGACTCTATTTGACTCGGTGCTTGCACGTGTCGGCGCCAGCGATTCGCAACTCAAGGGTGTGTCGACGTTCATGGCTGAGATGCTTGAGACGGCCAATATTCTCAAGTCGGCCACCGCCGAATCGCTCATCATCATCGACGAGCTAGGCCGCGGTACGTCGACGTACGACGGTTTCGGCTTGGCCTGGGCCATTTCGGAACACATCGTGCGCGAGATTGGCTGCTTTGCCCTGTTTGCCACGCACTTCCACGAGCTTACTGCGCTCGCCGACAAGTACCCGCAAGTAACAAACCTGCACGTCACTGCCCATATTAGCGGGACACAGGGCGAAGGAAAGCATAAGGAAAACGAGAAGCGCGAGGTCACACTGCTCTACAAAGTTGAGCCCGGCGTCTGTGACCAAAGCTTCGGCATCCACGTGGCCGAGCTGGTACGCTTCCCCGACAAAGTTGTGCGCATGGCCAAGCGTAAGGCCGACGAGCTTGAGGACTTTACGACCAAGCACGACGAGGCTTCGCTGCTGGGTACGCACTACAGTAAAGAGGACGTCGAGCAAGGCAGCGCGCTGCTGAAGGACCTGCTGGTTCAGTGGAAGGAGCAGGTCCGGGCGAGTGGCGGCGACGGCAGCAGCGCCCCAAGCAAGGAAGAGATGGTGGCCAAACTTCGAGAGCTCGTCGCAGCCGACGAGAAGCTGCTGGCAAACCCCTTTTTCCAGTCGATCAAGGCTTTGTAAAAGGGCTTCGTGAACCGTACGACGGTGTTTATTTCCTTTTCTGTTCCAAAGAGCGACATATAATGATGGGATGGTATCAAATTTCTTCCGTTTTTCTGGCTTTCAGATTGTACAAACATAATTACACTGTTTTCTCTACGTGGGACAAAAATAGGACATAATTCAAAAAAAAAAAAATAGGTTCTTATTTTACTGTTTATTTCATGGATGACACTGCCAACGCCACAACAGAGTCAGCAAAAGAACGGAAAAGTATGGTCAAGAAACAGTGTGCCAGAAAGGAAGAGTGGGCAGGTGTACATCAGGGAAGAACAATGTAATTTAGGAATAGTATAATCACAATTGTCCAGGGACAAGTTCATAAACAGCCTCTGAAGCTAAGATATCATCATAGTAACCTGGCTCGGGGGTGGTGTTCGACGGTTGTCAAGACGAACGATGGAAAGAAACAGGGTGAACATACCAACACAAAAGGCACGGCACACCGTCGTGCTGCTCTCTGCCGATCAGTCGTATGCATTGCACTGGACTGCATATGTACAAATAAAACCACAGAAAGATTGTATCAATTGTGTGGTGCATGATTGTTGGGGAATCGCCATGGTCGTTAGCCGGCGTGTAGCCGTAAACACGCCGGTTTACGGCTATACACCGGCCCATCTTCATTCGGGTCTCGTTCGTCCGCTTCACCTTCGTTTATGCAGCGTTCGGGTCAGCTGAGACCGTTTTGATCTCGTAGCCATATTTCTCCTTCAGGCGCTCGGCACGCAGCTCGTCGTAGTTGGGCGAGTGGATCACTGTCAATCAGGTCAGCATGTAATTCCACGCTGATCGGCCGTTCCTTTCTTTATCTGTACCGCGGAACTTACTGCCACCGCGACCGTCACCGAGCTGTGCGATCGTCTCCTCGCCGGGCCGCCTCCGGTTCTTGCGCAGGTACTCTTTCCGCTCGAAGCGGTCCTCATCCGTTTCCTTGGCCCAGCCAGTCAGCTTGCCACCCGTAAAGTCAAATACACCGAGGACAACGGCCGTGAGCGCGCCCATGCCAATTATCCGTGGCATCCTGCCAGCTACAAAAGTCAGTTAGAAAATGAGAGACGACAAATCGAGGCCGTGGCAGAGATGTCGAAAGGGGGCTTACTAGACAAGCCGAACACGGAACCGGCCAGGAAACCGCTCACGGCTGTGTTGTAAGCATCATTCTTTTGGCGCAAGTTGGCCATAGCGGTCCGCGAAAACTCGAAAACACCACCGACCGCAGCTGCGGAGAGAATTTGTTAGCTAAAAAGGTGTCCCCCTAAGAAACGCTCATTGAGCCGGAAACAACGCCCTGACATACCAAACGACGCTACAACACCACCCGTGCGTGTGAAAACACCCCAAGCACCGACATTGCGCTTCTGCAGCGAGTTCTGGATCGCAGACAGGAACAGCCCGGCACCACCCACCACCGCAGTGCCCTTGACGCCAGCGTACAGGGCGTCCTGCGGGCGGTAAACGTCACGGTCGCCGTCGCCGTGGCCGGACGTCATTCTTTCGGTGTGTCTGAGCCTGCTCCACTGCAGCTCGGATCTAGATGCGTGTTTTGTAGGGGTGGCGGATGTGGGAAGGCGGATTGGATGGAGAGAAAGAAGCTCGCTTTAGAAACGGAGGGGGAGAGAAATATCACCAGTGGGAAACTTCGGTTGTCTGGTTTTGGGCCCAGATGATTTGTGGGGCTGCTGATTGGTCAGAAGGTGACAGGCAATATATCTACACGTGATATGATTACTCATAACTTTATTGCACCCCTGTAACGGGAATTTAGCTTGACCCGGGCGACCTCAGTAGTCCCCATAGGCAAGCGCGACAGCCTACAGGCGGTAAAGCGAGCTGTGAGAGCAAGGCTGCGTCAGCTCTTGCCCAATTTCGGCATTGCAGTTTCACGGAAGGTGCATCCAGCCAACAACGACGATTGAACTAAACAGGCAGCTACTCAACATCCCTTCGTTTGCTTCAGTCCTGCATCTCTTTTCCAACATACGGCAGTGTATCACGATATATCCCAGTTCATGCGGCATCTATATTCATCCATACGCGACTCTGGCGTCCGAACTCCCCTTGTCGTAAGCTGCTGCAGCTGGCCGCCCTCGCTTGATCGCCACCTTTGGCGCGTGGCAATAGCATCGTTTTCGTACGTCGTTTTCGTACATCAGCCGTCATCTTCCCGATTGCAGCATAAGCGCAGCCCAAACCGTCGGCTCGCTGGCTCAAGACCTCTCGTGCACGTCCGGCAACACCCCGCTTGTGACAAAAGTGAGCTCAGTGTCCGTCACCTGGGGCGGTTGTATCTGCTCGCCGGCAGTATCCGACCCTCGCCAGGCAGCCGAATAAAAAATTGCCCGCACGCCGAAGGGGCGACGGGCGCTCTCTACCATCGCTGCGGAACAAAACGTTGTTTTTTGCGATTTACGGCTGCCTGCAGCAGTGCCCGCTAGCCTTTTGGCCCGTCCCATGTGTACAGCACCCTTTGTGCCTGTCCTCCAGAAGGTAAGATATGTTCTCTGAATATCCCAGCCGTGGGATTTCCACGTCATCGGCACACATACTTGTCGTGTCTTTTGTTTGTTTGCTACCTGCTTGGTCTTTGATATGCCCACTACATGGCGTTCTGTTCCCTTCCGTTGTCACATTTTTGTCCTTTATCTTGCTCACTGGTGTTGTTCGCGTCCTCGTCTGTGTCGTTGCCTTCCTGATGTATCAACATAAACAATGCACTCTGCTTCTCCTCTACCATGTACCACCGCGGCTCCTTGCGTGATCCCCATACGCACTTCTCTACCACGCCAAGCACCATCTCCCTCCATTCCCACAATGGTCTTTCCAGAGACTGCAAAGCTGGTTTTCTTCGCGAGGAAGGCCCACGGCGGTAAGAAGAAACGGACACTAATACGCGCAGTCATGAATCCTCCTGCCTATCCGGGGACTCGGTCTCGTGGCCCCGTGCCGCTTCCCCTTGTTGAGGAGACATCCCATATAGACTTGGGTCAACCAGGTGCGTGACACGCCGTGCAGAGCGAAATTTATTTTGTTTGGTTATACGTCTCATGAACTGATACCGCGTAGGTCGCCTGGCACCACGATGGCTTCAGGATTTTGTTTCTGGCGAGCTCGAAGCTGGCCTCAACGCCGGCGCTACCTTTCAAGATGTAGGCTGTGCGAGTGACGCTTTTCGCCGAGAGGAAGCCAGGAAGCAAGGCGGTATCTACTATGACGATGCCACACCTCCTATCATGCGTCACGAGCTTCTTCTAAAAGGACACCAAAGCTTTCAGGGAGAGCCGCCATCGAGCCAGCCTCTACTCCGCGCCGACGGGAACGTGTGCTACGAAGTTCTTGCATGTGTCTGCCAGAATTGCCGGTATCACTTTACATTTTATATTGACAGGACGCAAAATCAGTCGTGCGGTACCACTCGTGGCAATAACAGCAACAACACCGACCCGTTTCACCATCTCGTTCATGTGCTCACTGAGAAGAGCGCGCCGAGGCCGATCGACATCAAGTTATACCCGTTCCATGGCAGGGGCACGTACACCTGCTCCTCGAAAAAGTGCTCGTTCAAACTCATAGTAGAAATTTCGAGCCCTCGCCTCAGCGACCATCTCCTGGACTATTTGACCGACCACGACGGCATACGCAATCGCCTCAAACGAGCCGTGGAGGATGAGCCCGAACGGTTCGCAGACGTCGCCAACGTCACGCCTAATGCGCTTGCGTATCTCAGAGCCTACTTGCGGGACATCGTTGAAGGCAGGAGCGAGAAGAACCCAGACGGCTCAGAGATCGAACGGAAAATTGATCAAAGAAACAAGAAGTTTTTTATTCAGTTCGGCAACGGGCCCGAAGCCGCTGAACTGCTCACATATCTTGGGTTTGAGGAGATCATCAACGAAGACAGCCGGGCGTGGAAGGTGCCTTGCCCAGCAATCACACGGCCTACCCGCCCCGGATCGCAGCTTGCATTTTACCAGGACGTTAAAAGTGAGGTCGAGACCATCATTGGCAAGGACAGTCAAAACATGAAGCCAAATGCCGCGATCAGCTTCATCACCAATGCGCTCGATATTGGCGACTTTGCGACGTCAGATTATGGCTACAATGAGTATCGCATTTCGGATTACGCAGATCTTGGCTTGTTTCCTCGCATGCACGAAAGGTACTTCTGGTATGCCTTTACGTGTCAGAGCCAGACAAATCCACGGATGAAAGACGACTACTTTCTCTGTTTGAAGCGTCTCGCTCAAGGTCGGAATAACGAGGACCTTGAGCTTCGCATACAGTCCTTAGACTCGATACGCACAGCCCAACCTAAGGATTCTTTGCCGGCAGGATCAGAGGAGGACGATATCCGCCTTGCGACCGAGCGGTCTCTTCAAGACACCCAAACGACAGTAGTTTCGCACCAACTATCAAACACCGACAAAGTAATCCAGGCATACAACTACTTTGGCCTGGAAGAAGGCCAGAGGAGCGACGATGAAGTTCTGGCCAAATTTTTGTCAAACTCAGATGCCTACCCATCACAGAAATCCAACTTTCGAGAAAAGCTCCTGCTCATTGCCCGTCATACAAAAAGTCCGAATCTTCAAAAAATGGCGGTGGAGGATATGTCATACGAGGAAGCTCTTAACTATCTCGGCGCGCAAAACGACACAGACGCGAGTTATATGGTCAGCATAGCTCAGTATAATATTGCTGTAAGTTTTTTTGTGTTTTTTCCCCTCTGTCTCTCTCTTTGATTTATTCGCCCATTTTATTTGTACCTGTTCGTCATATTTTGTTACTAAACTGCTTTGCACCTCTAGTCCAACGAAAAAGACCGCGATCTCGTCGCTGCAGCACTGAGACAGATCAGCAAAGAACGTGGCGACGACCCGCTTCTCGCATCAGCCGCGCAGGACTTTCTTAATGGAGACAAAGGCCGTTCTTCTGTCGACCTCTCCAGTCGTACAGTTACCGCCATGTCTGATACGGACCTGATCTTTGATCCATCACTGCCCACAGGCTTGGAAAACATTAGGAACACGTGCTACTTGAACAGCATTTTGCAATATTTTAATACGGTGAAACCAGTGCACGAGATCCTTGACAACTTTGACGAGTTGGGCCTACCAGGCACGGAGGATAGCCTTCAAAATCGCCGAATTGACCCAGGATCTGCTCACCTAGAAAGGGGCGAGGCGTATGCCGGTCGACAATGTTTGTTACCCTTCTTCAGGTCACCTTTTAACCCTTGTTAAGTTGAGGTGTACTAACATCAACACCACACAGTCGTCGAACAGTTGTCCTCATTGTTCGACAAAATGCAACAGTCGGACAAAGTGTACGAGGTTCCAACACAGCGCCTCGCAATTGCGGCACTGAAGAACTCGGCCAGACTTGTATCAGACGGAAAGCAGTTACTCACAAAAAATGTCGATGCCGAAAATCACTCGTTGTCGTTTGACCTCGCGAATACAGAAAGGACGAACTCGCCTGCCCCACCACTCCCCCGTCGCCATGCGGCAGCGGTTTCCGGATCCCCCCAAAATAATTCCGTGCATGCCAACTCCCCTGCATCCCCGAAAGCCGCTGCCGCCGTTCTTGCATCTGACGCCGACTCGACCAGTATCAGGAGCTCACAGACACTCGTTGATCAGAGTGAGACCATGATCGAGAACAAGGCCGAGACCCAGGGCCAAAGCCGGCGTGAAAGTCGGCGTGTATCTACGGCAGACGATGGTTGGCAAAGCATCCCGCCTGTGAGCGATAGTATGGAAGAATTTCAGGAGGATACTGCCACCAGCGATATGCCCATAGTGGTGCACGCCGAGCAGGTGGAAGATGAGAACGCATCAGCCTCACGCGAGGTGACGATGAGTGATACCGGGGTCGAAACAGCGATGATCAGTGACGGGTCTGCACCGTTCACAACCTCTGACAGCCACCTTCAGCAGACCGTTCCTGGGGCTATCCAGACTGTGTTCGATCCACCGCCGGTAGCCGAACCCTCCGTGGAATCGATCATCGAGTACGCGCTGGAGGATACCACCGTTAAAGGAACTGACCAGCAGGACGTCGAAGAAGTCATGGGCAACATCATCAGCCATTTGCGTGCATCCGTGAAGGCGACAGGTGAAGATGTCGCCACGGGCGTGCAACGTGATCCGATCACCGACACCTTTTTCTGGACAAGTGCGACGTATAGCCGGTCCGACCGCAACGGATCCTACAACCGTCAGGTTGCGCCAAACCGCTGGGTGACAGCGTTTCCTGCGGAAGACAAGAAGATCGGTTTGCTGCAGGCACTTAGCAACAGCTTCCAGCGCGAATTCATCACTCAGGGCACTTGGTACGAGCGGTTCACATCGATCGTGGACTTGCCGCCAATCTTACACATTCACATTCAGCGTTCTAAAGGAGATGGTACGAAAAACAAGAGTTTAGTCGACATCCCTCAGGCCCTGCATCTGGACCAGTTCATGGACTGTGACGAGGGATCCGATCTGTTTAACAGACGTCGCCACGCGTGGAATATCCAAGAACGGATTCGGTCGTTGAAGGGCCCCAACGGCGAAAGTCCTTATATTAGTTTCCTACCGGATGCCGTGGGTAAGGCTGCTGCGTATACTGACATGATTGTCAACGAGCACCTGCACCAACACGCGGAGAAGAAGAACACCCACGATGACCTCGAAAGGGCAGGCGCGTCTTCCGATAACGAATTCGACAGTGATGACGGGGATTATGATATGATCGATGACGATGTCAAAGAGCTGTTGCGCGAGAACGACGTCGTTTTCGAGCTCTCAGCAGTCCTTTCAGGCCAAGGCCAGGAAGTAGAGACACAAGTGGACACAACCCTTGACCAGAGATGGAGCAACGACGCAACTAAACAGCTCCTAGATGGAGCGCGCCACCTAACCAGAGAAGATGTTCAGAACAGCTGGGCGCAGCAGGACAGTGTGCTTCATTGCAACGACATCATGCGCAATGTGCAACAAATACGGGCAGAGTATGAGCAGGAATTGGAAGGACTTTTTGCCGACCTGAAGGCGCCGCAAAACAAGTATCTACTGCATGCGGTCATCTGCCACTCTGGAAACACTGGAAAAGCCGGCCACTACTGGGTGTGGATTTACGACTTTGAGCGGGGCCTGTGGCGCAAGTATAACGACAAGGCTGTCAAGGAATTTGCAAACACGGATGCCGTCATGGCCGAACTGTCCAACGGAGGCGAACCCTACTACCTGGCATACGTGCGAGCATCGGATGTCGAAAAGTATGTGGGAGTTTCTCTCCGGAAAGAGCGCTCACCGTCACCGGCCGTACCTCCGGCTCCACCACGACCGCAGCCCCGGTTGCTGCCGACGATTCCCGAGACGACACCAGCCCCGCCAGGAAACAATTCCGAGTCACACCGTCTCATAACGCCCCTGCAGGAAGAAGGCGAGCCTGAAGACCCATCAATCGGCGGCCTCGATGGCCAAAGCGATGGCAAAACGCTTCAACAGCAGGCTCTTGTACAGGTTCGCGCATCGACGCCAATTAGCGATGGGCAGACGAAGTAGTATAGCCTGCCTGCCAAGAAAACTGCGTAGAACGCAGCCAATCCTCAGTATAATGTGAAAGGCGTCAAGCCACAGCGTACGGCCGGAGAATGTATATTTTACCATGTCCCTATCATCAAAATGCGAAGCAGGATCTTGCTAACCAGAAATCTGCAGCTCCTCCTCGAAAGCAGAAAATAAGTTCCCTACAAAAGGCCAAGGTGCAGCTCAAAAAGTTCCTGCCCCGTCGGAAAACCAGCAGCGACAAAAAGCAAGACTAGACTAGACCAATACCAGAGGAGCGAAACACGAACGAGACATACCCAGTACATTATCCATAGATACTATTGTCCAAAACCGCAGCCTGCATCGATAGCGAAATAGATTGCGTCACAAGAAGCTCCTTTGGTGACTGTCGGCGAAATGAAGGCGCGAGCGCCGATACTATTAACAGACGCGACAGTGATACTCTCCACATGGTGAGCCGCCCAGTATCTGGGTCCCTGAGCTTGGCAGATGCGAGTTACGAATGTTCTTTCGTGTCATTGCGAACATAGAAGCACGGCGTACGTTGGAGCAGGAACAGTACGGCGCACGGAACATCGGAGCGAGGGTGGCCGTTGGTAGACATGGTGGCCAAACCCACTCTCACTAGTGGCTGCCCCGCCGTCGAACAATTTCACAAATTTGTGGTATTGGCCTGGCTCCGACGTACGTCGGACAGCAAGTTCCATTCTTTCCCAGGCGCATCATTGTGCTGACATCTTTGTGTGTTCTATGCTTTGCTTTTTGTGCCGTCTTACAGCTTATCGTTCAGAGCCTTGGAAGCGGGAGATGGCGCGCCCATTCGAGACGGAGGCTTACTCAGGGGCACGGGCAGCCACTTTGTTTCTCCGTTGCTTTGTTGTTTTGTTCTTCCTCACGTCGAGCTGCCACGATCGAGGCCAACTGATTGGCCATTGACGCAAAGTGAGGGCGCTGGACCAGCACAAGACGTGCCTGGCCTGCCAGCCTCCTGCATGTCGCCTTGCATAACCCCCACTCTGATGCGTCCCAAACTTACCACATCTCAATCGGCCCATCAGACAGGCCACTTGTAAAACCACACCACACCAGCCGCGCATCTGGGCCGTGGCCTATTAATTTGTCGTCCCTTATCCTGGCAGTGGCAGACTCTCCTACATACGACACCACACTTCGTATCGCTTTAATCGGACCATTCTGCTCTGCATCTCATCGTCTCCTTTCTCGGCCTTTCCTATTGCCAGGCCTGCCATGCGTCTAGACCGGCCAGTTGGCTCCAAAAGGACCATTTCTCGGTCGCAGCCGAGAGCGTTCTTTCGGCCAGGTCCTTCCCGAATTACAACTGGACGGGACAACTGCCGTCTGGAAATGTGACCACATGATACGATGCATTGCCTGAGCTTCGCTATTAATTTGAGCGTGGGACACCTGTGCATTGAGTATGAGAGATGCAAAGAGAAGAGAGACAAAGTCGAAGACGAAATTTCACGGGCCTGGAAGATCACGGAATACGTAAACGACGTGGTCTCCGGGGTCCTCCGTCGGAAAGAAATGATGTGCACGATGCGTGTCTGCTCCCGAGACGAGCAACAGGGCTGCGGCGGCGAGTGTCTCTGTGTCCGCGACTGCAATTCCGGTCGTCCAGAAAGGCCCTTAACCTGATCGATTGCTTTCTGCAACGTGTGGAGGAGACGGACTCTGATAAGATCGAGCGACGTCTGAACAGTATGTTGTACGGTCGGAAAGACCGGCCACCCGCTTGTTGCCCCTCCTCTTCCCACCATCTCGCTCCTTTTCGTAAACGCCTGATGCCAACACACGCGAGCCATGCAAGTTTCTTGAATCTATGATGCCCCTTACCCCTGTAAGAAACCCCACTTTTCGACCTTCTCCAACGTCTTTGCAATATATTCCACGCAGTATGTGTGCGACAGAGCTCTGTGGAGAAAGTTCAGCTTTACATTCACTTTGTACCGTCTCAAATCCTTTGCTTCTAGATAATGTGTGTGCTCGAAACGGTTTTATGGCGCCTGCCCAGAAATACGTTAGAATGCGCCGAAAGAAACGGGTGCCTGGCTTGCGCCTTCCTCTTTCTGTCCCAGTTACTCAGCGGCCCGCGCCAAAATCCTCATACCTGAGCTCTCCTCTTGCATTGTCCCTGGTGGGAAGGAACGAGCAGCTCTCCTAACGGCCATGAATTAAGGCTCTCTTGCGAGCATATGTCTCTGTCAGTCGCCAATGCCTGGCCCACTCCGCAATCTCGACGGTGCCTGGCGAGTGCGACTGGAACGTGCTGTCTCATATGGGTAGAGCACTACCAGGCGATAGTGTCTTTTGCCCGCCGGTTTTACGAACAAAGGCGCTGTACTCCAAGAAGTAGGACCGCAGGTGCAAGGCCATGGCGATCATGGGAGACACACAGGAGCAAAGTTATAAAGAAAAAGAAACTACGCAGCACAGGTAACAGGGCGCGACAGTATTGAGGATGGCATGTATCTCCAAGTAGTTTGATACATGCCTACGAAGTAGCTAGTGCTCCCGATTAGGTCTACTCTTCCTCTTACTGGATGCGGTGCAAAAGCTGGTACGGTCTGGCAGGGAAGCAGCTTCCTCAGATGCCCTTGTAGCCCGGTCTCTCTTTCCGTCACTTACACACACCACGTGTTGCTAGTGCGCCAGCTACAAGGCATCGAGCTGTCGCGGCTTCCGTAGCTTCCCCAAAGTGGGTAGCAACTGCTGTCTCTGACATCAGCTATTTGTTTGTGTCCTTTCTCGTAATAATGGCAAGAGCTCTTCCCCTCCCTCGCCTCCTCCTCGCCGTCCGTGTCAGCGTATATTAAGACAAGTTCCTCGCCCTTCCGTCTACTTTCGGTCTCTTTTTCTTTTTGTTGATTTCTTCTTCCAGGCTTCTCTTCCTCTTTCAATTGAGCCCAGACACGCAATCGACTCTTCATCCGCTCTCCTCGACCTCCTCACGAGTGTCGTCAGGAGACCAATAGACATTACGTCACTCTACACCTCACAACGTCCGTTTCGTCCAATCCGTATGTTCACACAATGCATCTGAAAAATTGACTCTTTTGCTGGGTTTGAAAGCTTCCTTTCGAATGAAATCTTCAGATGACGTCACTAACACTGATTGCGCCAGACCGATCATGGTTTCGACAGATCTGACGATCAAGGTCGACACGGAGGCCATCCGCCCCTTTGGTCCTGCCCGGTCGACCGTCTCTGGCAAGCCCCTCAGCCCCGAGCAGATCAAGCAGTATGATGACTTCTTCTCCGCGAGCCTCTATCTGTCGCTCGGCATGATCTACCTGCGCAGCAATCCCTTGCTGCGCGAGCCTCTCAAGATCGACCAGGTCAAGGCCCGTCTTTTGGGCCACTTTGGCTCCGCCCCGGGCCAGATTTTCACATACATGCACTTCAACCGCCTGATCAAGAAGTACGACTTGGATGCCTTCTTTGTGTCCGGCCCCGGCCACGGCGCCCCTGCCGTGCTGTCCCAGGCCTACCTCGAGGGTACCTACTCCGAAGTCTACCCCGAAAAGTCTGAGGACCCCGAGGGCATGCAGAAGTTTTTCAAGTACTTCTCCTTCCCCGGCGGCGTTGGCTCGCACGCCACGCCCGAGACTCCGGGCAGCATCCACGAGGGTGGTGAGTTGGGCTATTCCATTTCGCATGCCTACGGCACCGTCTTCGACCACCCGAACCTCATCGCCCTCACCATGGTCGGTGACGGCGAGGCTGAGACCGGTCCTTTGGCCACGTCGTGGCACAGCAACAAGTTCCTCAACCCCATCACGGACGGCGCCGTGCTACCCGTGCTGCACCTGAACGGCTACAAGATCAACAATCCTACCGTGCTGGCCCGTATCAGCCACGAGGAGCTCGAGTCGCTCTTCATCGGCTACGGCTACAAGCCGTACTTTGTCGAGGGCGACGAGGTGGAGTCCATGCACCAGGCCATGGCTGCCACACTCGAACAGTGCGTCCTCGACATCCGCGCCATCCAAGAGGAGGCCCGCAGCACGGGCGTCGCCAAGCGTGCCCGGTGGCCCATGGTCATCCTGCGCACACCCAAGGGCTGGACTGGCCCGCGCAAGATCGACGAGCACTACCTCGCCGGTTTCTGGCGCGCCCACCAGGTCCCCATCACGGACGTGCACGAGAACCCCAAGCACCTCGAGATTCTCGAGAAGTGGATGCGCAGCTACGAGCCAGAGCGCCTGTTCGGCAAGGAGGGCCACATCAGCGGCGAGCTCCGCGACGCCATTTGCCCCAAGGGCAACCGCCGCATGAGTGCCAACCCGGTGGCCAACGGCGGCATCCTCAAGAAGCCGCTCAATTTGCCCGCGTTCCGCGACTACGCTGCCAAGGTCGACAAGCCCGGTGCCACGCGCGACGGTAGTATGGCCCGGCTGTCCACGTTCCTGCGCGATGTGATCGCTGCCAACCAGACCAACTTCCGCTTGTTCGGCCCTGACGAGACCGAGTCCAACAAATTGGCCGGTGTCTATGCGAGTGGCAAGAAGGTCTGGCTGGGCGACTACTTCGAGGAGGACAAGGACGGTGGTAACCTGGCCCCCGCTGGACGCGTCATGGAGATCCTGTCGGAGCACACGGTCGAGGGCTGGCTCGAGGGCTACGTTCTCAGTGGCCGCCACGGCCTGCTCAACAGCTACGAGCCCTTCATCCACGTCATCGACTCCATGGTCAACCAGCACTGCAAGTGGATCGAGAAGTGTCTTGAGGTCGAGTGGCGCGTCAAGGTGGCGTCGCTCAACATCCTGCTGACTGCCGTCGTCTGGCGCCAGGATCACAACGGCTTCACGCACCAGGATCCCGGCTTCCTCGACGTCGTGGCCAACAAGAGCCCCGAGGTCGTGCGCATCTACCTCCCACCGGACGGCAACTGTCTTTTGTCGGTCATGGACCACTGCCTGCGCTCTTCCAACTATGTCAACGTTGTTGTGTCCGACAAGCAGGAGCACCTGCAGTTCCTTTCCATGGAGGCGGCTGTCGAGCACTGCAGCAAGGGCATCGGTATCTGGCCCGACTTCAGCACCGACGCCGGCGAGGAACCGGACCTCGTCATGGCATCGTGCGGTGACATCAGCACGCATGAAGCGCTGGCCGCCGTCGATCTGCTGCTCAACCACTTCCCTGAGCTCAAGATTCGCTTCGTCAATGTCGTGGATCTTTTCAAGCTTATTAGTCATGTTGACCACCCGCACGGTCTGACGGACCGGGAATTCAAGGCTCTGTTCACGGATGACAAGCCCATCATCTTCAACTTCCACTCGTACCCATGGCTGGTGCACCGCCTTACCTACAAGCGCCCTGGCTCCCACAACATACACGTGCGTGGCTACAAGGAAAAGGGCAACATCGACACGCCGCTGGAGCTGGCCATCCGCAACCAGACGGACCGCTTTAGCCTAGCCATCGATGCCATTGACCGCATGCCGCATCTGCACAACCGCGGGGCGGCGGCGCGCCAGGACCTTCTCAACAATCAGATTTCCGCTCGCAATGAGGCTTTTGAGACCGGCGCCGACCCTGCCATCTGGACCAACTGGACTTGGCCGCGCAACACGTCTCTGTGGAACAAGACCGTGACCAAGCTGTCCAACTAAGACCGGGTGGGGGGGTAACGAACGAAAGAGAAATAGACTTTGTAGAAAACTACAAAGGGTAGCGGGAATGGCGTCCATCTTGATTGCTCGTTGCTTGTATCTTGTTTTGTCCTATCCTGTCTTTTTTACACATTACATTCTAGTCCTACACGGACGGATCAAACTGATGGATTTGAGTTGCAAACGCCTCATATAATGAGGTAAATAATTTATCGTCTCTAAAGTGTCAAATTGAAACGACGTGTTTACAGCATATAAATAATAGTAATAATAATAGTAAAAAAACGTAAGCTCTCCCCCTGTTAAATAATTTTGGAAGCGCCATTTGCTACCTAAAAACTTTAATATTCCATTTCCAGGCCTGTATTTTATTCCATCCTCCTCCACGCTCATCTTTCGTCAGTCAGATCTCGTAGACTGTCACCTGTTCGTCACAAAAACTCAGATTGAATATGGCGGCGGTGGGTCGGCTTCATCACTGTTGCCGCCAGCGTGGGAGCGCTGCTGGACACTCGGCCGGTCGGGGTCGATGTTCCAGACCTGGGCGCCCGAAGCCACCACGGGCTGCTGTTCCGGCTGTGGCGGTTGAGCCGGGTTAAATGGGCCGCTACTGATGTGACTACTACTACTACCACCACCACCACCAATGGGCCGGTCTGGGTCGGCCGAGTAGGCCGCAGCACCTGTCGCTCCGGCACGGCGCTGCTGCTGAAGCGCATCCAGATTGTCGAGCGCCAGCTCGAGGAATGCCTTCTTATTGTGCCACGTCTGCTGACTGTCGGCAAAGGACGCCACCATCGCACCGGCGGCTTTGGATGAAGGCGCTGCAACGGCATCCTGGCCCGGTGGCGGGTCGGTGATTTTGGTGACTAGGTAGGCCGTGGAGGCTTCGGCGACGCCGTAGATGAGCACGCCGACGAGGGGCACGCGCAGCAGTACGTAGAAACCGGCGCCAAAACCAAATAAAATACCCTCGCGGCTGCGGAACCAGTTGCGCTTCTGGTTTGCCGAGAAGTGGACACGCGAAAAGTAGGGGCCCAGCAGCTCACGCATGAGGCTGCGCTGGCCGTAGTAGGTCTGGAGAAAGACGACCAAGTAGCGGCGGGGCAGGAAAAGGCCAGAGCCGAAAATGAGTGCAGCAGGACCCAGGCCAACGGCACGGCGGAAGGTGTAGAAGCTGGTGGCGGGCAGCACGAAGCGGCCTACAATCGGCACGTAGGACAGCGCAAAGATGGCGAGGGAGATGGCAGCCTTGCGCCCGAAACGCCACAAGAAGCGAGCCACGCCCCTTTTCCCAGGGCTCAGCATGCCCAGCTTCGATTCAATGGCAGCCGACGACGACGAAGCGGTGTTTGTCGGGCGGTGATGTCTGCTGACCGGTTCATATGCGCGGAGGTTTTCGTTGTAGCGGTGACGGGGATCGACGAGGGTGACGGCGGCTTCGTCGCGGGCGTGCTTCTGGGCGTAGGTGTAGTCGACCCAGTGCAGCGACTGCATAAAGAGTTCGTCCATGGCAGGTGTAATGTGGCGCATGAGGGTCATGAGGAAGAGTGGGACCTGCAAGACATATTCCTGGAGGAAGCGCAGGCCGTCGTAGAGCGCATCGTCCCAGGTGGCAACGTCGAGGCGGACGACGAAGGAGAGGAACCAGAGCGAGATCTTGAGGAGGACAATCTGGAGAGAGAATTGGAGTCAGCGCACAAAAGGTCGGTAGGTACGCGTGTGCCGCCAAAACATAGACGAAACGAACCGGTATCTCAATTAGAATGCGAATGGCGATGCCGCAGGCAACAGCAATGGCCGCTTGGCGGTAGTGTTGGGTTGTCCAGAGATTCGGATTCTGCAGAGCACGCTGGGCTATGGAGCAGTCAGTAGGATTTTTTCCTCGCGCTTCTTCTTTCTCATCCGAAGATTTTCTTTTGTTTTTCTCCGTCTTTTTTTAATCGCCAAGTTTCGTACCTCCGACAAACGTCAGTTGGGCGCCTCGCAGGATGGCATTCGCATCGAATCGCGAAAAGTCCAGGAGCTCCTCCTTGGTGGGCGGTGGCATGGTGGCGGAGACGGTGGATGCGTTTCGGAGAGCAGTGCTGCGCTGTAGATCGCAGAGAAAAAGGTATGTCGGCGGGCGTCTGCCGCGAGAGGAGGTTGCGATAATAAATGGAGGATTGCAGGAGAAGAAAGAGAGGCAGATGGTAATTACATGGCAAGAGCTCCTGCCATACAGAAGAAAGGCACAGCCTGTTAGTTTGCCCGCCACAGTAGCAGCTTGCGTCATAGCTGAGGCACAATTGGCAGGCGCGGGTGCTAGAGTGGGGCAGCAGCACAAAGAGCTCTGTCTGAAATAAACCAAAGGAAGGAGCGAGTAGGCCCCAACCAGTCACAGAACTATTGGATAGTAGCAATTTATAAATTGGCTTACATCTTGATAAGTATTTCAAAATATGGTCATATGTAGGAGACATACGGACATATAGAGCAGGTCTCGCAAATTCATGCATGCGGGCGTCCAATGCCACGTGCCAACAGTTCAGGAGCCAGGAACCGGCGTGTAAAGCAAACGCAAGTCGCCAGGGGGGGGAAACCAAGGTTCTCTCGAGTATGGCTGTATGTGTAGGGTCCATGTTACTTTTTCCGTGCAGTTTTATAATGCCTACAGTAAAGCTCAACTTACGGACTATCGAATCCTCCACCTCAAAATTCGGCGTCTTACCTGGTGGACCCACTTTGTACGGACGGCTGAAATACTCGCTACGCATCCCAATTAGGAAAGTACAGACCCGATATACAACTCCCCGTAATATCAGACGAGCACTTACACGGAGGCTCTGCACGCCGAGACCTGTTGGGGCCTCAAACAATGTCGTATCTCGACGATACTGGGGTGTGCTGTACTTGTTTTTATTTCGCGGTGTTGCGTCGTTTTGGCGCCTCTTCATAGTCATCCTCCCGGGTTTTGTGGGCAAAGCTGAGTTTGTGTTTATGGCCTCTTTTTCCATCATTAAATCGCGTGCTATCACCAGAGCTGCTTCTATCAAACCAGTCTTATTCCCTATATAGCTTTATTTCCTTCTTTTGACAATCTGCTCTGGACCCTCACACAGGAACTCTTCAACCATTATATTTTATGTTAATATCTCGTCCCACCTGCTGACACCTTCTCCTCTTGTCTTATCCCTTAAACATGTCTCCCAAAGGCTGTATTCGCCTTCAAGACGAAAGATGAACCGAGTTCCGTTTCTTGAAACTACGAGCGAGATAACCATGGCCTGCCAAGTCAGCTCAGCCGCCGACATGCAAAGCCAGGAACCAAAGCCAGAGCAAGACCAAAGCAAGCCCGCTGGTCCACCTAACCGCCATGACGACTACTCGGCAACTCGATTGTATATTGTCTAGGATCGTCTCATTGTCTCGACCACCATCCCAAAAGATTACCAACGACGTCAACTCCGCTGGTGATATTGGCTGGTACGGACAGCCTATATGCTGGCCTACTGTACGTGACAGCTCTTCTTCGTTAAGCTGTGTGGGTTTGGCTTTGGCTTCTGGGCCAAGGCACCAAATTTGGCCGCCCAGATGTGTTGCCGCGTCCTGATGTCGCCGTCGGCGCGTCGCTCAAGTTCTTTGGCCAGCAACTCTTGGGTACCATCTTCACGTCGGTCGGCCAGAATGAAGCTTGACAACCAGCTTGACGCATCGCCTCGACGCCATTTCCGGCCTGTTGTTGACGCCGCAGCAGAACCAAAACACGGGTGCTACCGAAGCGTGCAAGCATGTGCCCGCCGCCAATCCGACGTGCGGCCCTCGCCGCTTACAACGATTCGCTGTGTGTGGTCTTCCGCGTTGGCCTGATACTGGCCAGTATTTCCATCCTGGGTGCTCGCGCCATGGCATGGTGAACTGTTAAAACGGACGTCCCGTGATACAGAGGAAGAGAGTAAAGCATGGAACGACACAGCGTGATGAAAGCACTGGTCTGTATTTATGATAAGCAGTACTTCCTCTCAAATCTTATTTTTGTTTCTGTTCAATTTGTTCTCGTTCCTTCTTTTGTTTTCCTTTCTTATATTATGTATATAGTGCTAGATATCTCGTCTCTCTGTATACTCCCCTTTCCTTTAATTTTGCCATAATTTCAAAGTCCGCCGCCGTTTGCTTAACTACTCTTTTCCCCCCTAGAGGCTACCAAAATGCCACCAATCAAACTGCAACCCCTCCTGAGAAAAACACAATAACACATTAATGAACGAACAGCTTCCATCGCTTTCTCACCAACTTAGCTGCCGAGACATGTTAGCGGCTTTAGTGCAATAACAAGCCTCCATCCAAGCGTTAGAAAACGCGAGTCTTCGCTGCTGTATGCCAGCTACTCTCCCCGCTTGACTTTGAGCACCGAATGTCTGAAATTGAAGATGTCGAAGGGCTAGAATGCTGTACCCGAGGCGCGTCGCGTGATGACTTTTAGCGTGTCTTAAAACGCATCGTTGTGAAATGAACTGCCGCCCTCCGTCTGTCCCTCACCGCCCACCATCGATCGCTCTTTCTTCGTTCTTTGAGGGATCCAGATCAGTTGCCTGTTTCCCGCCCCTTTCCCCGTCGTCGCTTCCTCTGTTGTATCTTTGAACTTTGACTTATGATCCTATTTTCCGTCCGTTGCTCCTTCCCTCTCTCTCACATAATCGGACGACTTTTTCTGCCTGGTTTCAACTTGGCCTGCGCGCTGCGTATCACGGAGCAGGTCTGTCGTGCTCGAAACAGCATCGAGTGGACAATTTTTATTGTCCAAATCTCCATTTCACTGGAGCCTTGCCTGCTTTTTTGCTGGGACGCGGGTCCTTTTCAATTCGTTGAGGGTCGTGCACCTACCAGGCAATTGCCAAATTAACCGGGGTTCTGACCTGCGTTTCGCTCTTTCCTTTTCGTCTCGTCTTGCAACGTCCAAACATAACAACGGAAGGCGCCACCCCAATCTCAACCCAAACCATACGAGTCAATTCCCGGTTCCGATTCGGTGCTTAATATTTTGTTTTCATTTTCGCCATCTCAAATCCAAAATCCAAAAAATTTTCCCCTTCAATCCGTTCCAGCCTCCCTGCCAACCGTTCGAGTCGTCCCCTCTTGACCGCCTGCATATGCAACCCGCCCGCCAGCCTACTGCATGCAGGGCTTGCCAATCCCTTTTTCGACCCTTTGATGACCGCACCACCGCTCCGACGCTTGCTCCAGACCACGACACTTGCTGTCCCTTCGTCACTACTGACCGCTCTCCGAGCGCGTTGGCGTCGCTTCACCTCACCTCGGCCTCCTGCACCTCTTCCGCCTTCAGCGTTAGGTGCTCCCAACCACTCTCACTCTCCCGCACTTCACAGCTCTTACGCGCGCCTACCGACAAGACCCTCCTTTTAGATTCCCGAAGATTTTAACTAGACCCACGGTAGCCGTGGAAAACACGACGTGGAACGGTGGGAACAACGACATAAAGCTGCCCAGCCACGCCGAGCGGAAAGGTCATGTATATTGACGGCAATATTACCTCCCACTGAGGCCGAATAAAGAAAGTTCTTTTTTTTTTCTCTCCCTTCCACGACTACCTCGTCCCACCCTCGTCGTTTCTAAACACCATATACGAACCGTACGCGAAAAGCCGCTCCATACCACGACCAGCGACACAACCCACACCGGCTTCCTGTTAGGTAGCAACAGACCAGCATGGGCAGAGCAGCCGGCCGCGACGCGGCTGCTCCTACTCCGGGCCCTCCTCGCCGCTCGTACACTGCACCTCAGCATGCTCGCAGCACCAGCACTAGCAGCCACCTCCAAAACCACGGGGTCGATGCTGAAGCCGTAAAGGCTGCGGCAGCTGCCGCAGCCATGGCGGCCGCTGCTGCAGCAGCCGAGTTCGGCACCTCTCCGACCACGTCCGACGTGTCCTCTGTCACTGCCAGCTCCCACCACCCTCAAACAACTACCAGCGCCAACGGCGAGGCCGTCGAGACCCTGTACAGCCACCCTGCGGCCAAGATTCTTTCCTTCACGGCCGGCGCACGAAACCTCGACAACATTGGCAGCGCCCACAGCCGAAGCGCCGCGCGAAGCCGACGGAGCTTAACCACGACCGCCGAAGACGAAATTGTGCCTGGCACCCTGCCGTGGAGGTCCCAGTTCGACCGTACAATCGCCGTCGGTGCCCTCAGTATCTACCGAGCCCCCGGCTCCGTGGCTTTCCTTAGCTGCGGCAGCGCCCTCCAACCAATTCTGCCCAAAAGTCAGTGCTGGTGTATCGACGAGGAATCAAGCAAGTTTATCTTGCAGATCCGACGACCCCAGTATTGGCGCATCGAGGTACCCGTAGGCGACGGTGGCGAGAACGACGAGCGAGCCCGCCGCTTGCGCGAGGTCCTGGACAACATCCTGCAGTTCGAAAAGACGCCCTGCCCGTTCAAGCGCACATTCACTGTCGAGCTGCCCGAGCAACCGTCCACGCCACTGAAGAAAAAACCATGGACGCCTGTGAAGCGGCCAGAGGCCGAGAGCACAAGCTCAGGTTCCGGTTCCCAGCCCACGGCACACCAGAAACAACAGCGGTCGCAGTCCCCGCCCTCCTTGCAAGAGAGAGACGAAGAGGACGATGACGACGATGGATCGGTCCTGTCCTCCGTTGTCTCCTCAGTTGCCCCTCCTCGACAAAAACTGCAGCGGTCACAGACCCAACAATCCGGTCTTGAACGACCTACCGAGTTTTCGAGAAGAGAATGGCAGGCTATGCTGGAAAGCCAGAAAAGAGGGTCGGCCGCTGATGGCGTCGACGAGTTTGGTCGACGGCTCGTACCTGCTTTAGTCGCTGAACACGAGCAGCGCATCAGCGACCTCAAAGCCTCAGAGATCGAAGTTAACAAGATGGGAAACCCCTGGCACGACTCCGGTGGGACGTTTTCTCCGACAGGTGGACAGGGCAGTGGAAAACAACGAGACCGCGCCCTATCACTTACGAGCGACATTTCGACCTCGCAGAAGACCGCCTGGCCCTCCATCGACGGAAGATGGCTGGAGGAATCCGACCAGTCGACGACTGCTGACTCGAGCAGCCCCTTCAACAGCCTACGGTCATGGTTGTCTTCGGCAGGGGGTAAAGCTCTTGTTTCATCACCCCCATCCACCGCTGGTTCGCTCGCCGACGCCGCGGGGGTCCCACCAAGCCTCTCGTCGCTATACGAAGACGCACGAAGGAAGTTCAACAATGGTATCGGTACCCTCGAACAGCTCCAGCAGCAGCAGGAGATGCAGCAGCCGCGTATGCGTCATCGCGCGACTACATCTAGCATATCCGTGTCGAACCACGCGGCACTCCCGCCGGCTGTCAATATTATTGCGCCGAGCCACCTCCGCAACCTCCATAGCTCCGGACGCGCCACGACACGCCTTGAGGCGATGCGGCGCATCCCAGGTTCGATCATATACAAAGTGTTTGAGATCCTCCTTGCACCACCGAGCTATCTACTTGCGTTGATGCTCAAGATTGCCGCGCGTATCCTGAAGGGCGAGTGGCGGGGCTCTGCCATGGGCAAGAACACCGATACAGGTGAAAGCATCTCGGCCCAGTGGGACTACTCTGATGTTGAAGACCCGCTGGGCCGCAGCACAGAGCTAACACGCCCGGACCACGATGTCAGCCAGTTAAACCTGTACACCGAGGCTGATAACGAAGCATATACGGACGCCGAGGACAACAATGACAATGAAGACGACGACCACGACACGGCCGGCTACTTGTCGGCCGCACCTAGCTTGAAGCGGAGCTCCTCTTCCGCCTCCAAGGCCGGTTCCGATTCGGATGACAGCGACACCCTCTCAGATACCGGCGGCGACCCTATTGTCTGGACGCGTCGCTGGGCCATTGACTAAAGTCACTCCTCTTTAACCCGTTTCACACCGCTCAATCTTACGCCTATCTTATGGCATCTCCCCTCTACCATCTCCTCCGTTTAGGCCGACCCTAAACCTTATGATTCATTAACTTGTGGAAGGCTTCCATCGCTCACCTCAACCATCTTCCCAAGAGCCCCACCCTTTTCGACATACTCATATTTATTCAACACCCACCCACCACTCAATCTTATGTTATCAACGAAACATTTTGCATCAACTCGGAACGAAAAAAACGAAAACACACATTTTGCATGGCGTCTTCAGACAAATTTATGTTGTTGGTTACCTGGGCAGCGTCTACATTGTCAGCTAGTCCCGTTTGCTTTATTTTGTCCCATTGCTGCTGGCCTATTTTTCGTGGGATTTGCTTCTTCGAGGACCTTGCTTTCTGGAGTATCATATATTCGGCTTCTTATATTCGATCATGGTGTTGTTTGCTTTCTCTTTACCTTCTACCGCAACCTTGTTTTGACTCGTTTCTACTTGCTTTCTCTCGCCAGCATGCCATGTCCATCCCCATCTTCTTCTTGGAAGTCGTTTCGGATATATCCATTGTAGCAATGTCTTTCCCATAGCTAACCAGTACATAAATGCAAAATACCAATTTTCTTTCGAGAATATCCGTTTCATATCTAAATAAAGATTAGATATGATAAAACAACATTTTGATAAAGCAAGTTGAAGTGTTGCATTGGCAGCGATTCACGTGACCCATATCTCGATTTTCCAGTGAGGCCATCCAAGGCTGTAGAAACGGGGCTGAAATACGAATTACGGCAACAGCTTAACAAAAGCGATAGCGCAACACAGCGCGCACCCACCTCGACAGCTCTTTCCCGTTTCTGCCAGACACTGCTTCCGTGACTCAATAGCCGCCCCAACTCCGCACGTTCCTTCCTTCTACGACATATTGGGAACATTCGGTGTCAAGTATATAAGAGGGAAAGCGTCCCACTTTGTGAACAATTTTGTTTCTCTCCCTTGGCCTATGAATCTGTCGGCCGCAGCTCGTGCCCGTGCTTTTTCCGTCCGAACCGCGACCACAACCGCCTCAGCCTCAACGACGTCGCCTTCTCGTTTTGCTACATATCGACCGTTACGCCGTTTACTCTCCCGACCGACGATGTCAATCTCAGCAGCAGCCGCCTACAGCGCGGCCGCCCGGTTGCAGCAACAGCAGCAGCCAAATGCTCTCGGCGATGTAGCAAACAGCTTTCCGACACCAGCAGAGGCCGCAGCTGCATCCACATCTGCGGCTGAGACGGAGAGCAGTGGTAGCAAAGACTCTGGGCGGAGCAGTACCGCGGCATACACCCCAACAGCGCTGAGTCGTTGGTCGCTGCTGAACGACAAGCTACCAGCAGCGAACACCATCCGAAACATTCACATTTACGACTTTGACAACACCTGTAAGACACTTCTTTCCTCCCCTCCCCCCGACACTAGCCATCTGTCATCGACGTGGAAGCTCACCCTTTGACCTCTTGTCTCTCCAAAATGCAGTATTCAAGACCCCATTGCCAAACTCGAAACTATGGAACGCGGCGACAATAGGCTCCTTGTCGAACAACGATGTGTTCATCTCTGGCGGCTGGTGGCATGACGTGCGCATCCTGGCGGCGACGGGCGCAGGACGTGAGATAGAAGAGCCCCGGGCGTGGCAGGGTTGGTGGAACGAACAAGTGGTGGAGCTGGTGCGGCTTTCAATGAAGCAGCCTGATGCGCTTTGCGTGCTGCTGACAGGCCGGTCGGAGCGGGGATTTGGCGACCTGGTGCAGCGCATGGTCAACAGCAAAAAGCTTGTTTTCGACATGATCGCACTCAAGCCGGCGGTGGGCCCTAACAACGAGCGCTTTTCAAGCACAATGCAGTTCAAACAAGCGTTTCTGGAGGCTGTCATGGAAACGTATGCAGCTGCAACTGAGATTCGCATCTACGAAGACCGGCCGCGCCACGTCGAAGGTTTCCGCGAATTCTTGGTCCAGTACAACGAGAAGCGCGAGAAGCGGTCCGTGGGCCCACTGCCTCCCATCGCGGGTGAGGTGGTTCCTGTGACTGAGACGGCGACTACGCTGGACCCGGCCATTGAGGTGGCCGAGGTGCAGCACATGATCAACTGCCACAATGAAGCCGGTGGTGGAAAGCGTGGAATGCTGTCCCTGAACAAGACGGTGTTCTTCACTGGGTACCTGATCAAAGACGCGGACACGAAGCGTCTTCTCGAGCTCTTACAGCTGCCACAGCCCCTCAACCGCCGGGATGTCAAGTATCATGCTAACAGCATCATGATTGGCCCACGGGTATGCTCTCCGTTTCTGTTGGCTAAGGCCGGCGGCATGGGTAACAAGATGACCTGGCGCGTAGAAGCCATTGGGAGTGTCGACAATAGCGTTTGGGCTGTCAAGGTTCGTCCAGCGACACCCGGCGCCACATACCACACGGCCGAAGCTACGCCGCTTGTTGTCCTAGCTGTGTACCGCACCGCTCGGCCGCACGAGGCATCGCGCATCCGGAAGTGGGCACCGGTGGCGGCGGATAAGGTGTTTGACTTTGAGACCACAGTTGGCGAGAAGGCGATCTTGCGCGTCGAATCCGAGCACACGGGAGATGCGGGTAACCAAGAGGATCAAAATAAACCGCCTCCAATCAAACGCCACCGCGGCAGTGCTGGAGCGAGACTGTACAACAACGGTGCAGCGAATGCTCGACCAAGGGCGAATCCCACGGGCAGCTTCCCAACACAGCCGGCGGGATTCGTTCCCCCACGGGGACCCAGTGGTCAATTTGGGTCACAAGGTGGTAGCCAGGGTTACCATTCCCAGGCGCCCGGCCGCGGAGGGTTCCGAGGTGGGTTCCATGGCGGCCGCGGCAACTTCCGTGGTGGCGGCTCTGCGATGCGTGGAGGACCGCGCAGAGCGGGGACCCAGGGCCATACTGACCCTGGTGTCGCTGCTAGTAAGGCGGCCGGGCGATCGACAGGCTACTACAACTACCAGTCTCTCGACGATGCTGGGTCGTCGTCCAACCAAGCGCCGTCTAGCAATGTGCCCCAAAGACAGAAGATTGTCTATGACGACACACTGTAAGTTGCAGAGCCGATGTTTGTTTTGTGGTACAAGAAGCAGTCGGTATTACCATGGGGGCTTTGAATGTGCTATCACGCGTTTGTGTGATGGCTGAGTAAAGAGGAGGAAATTGTTATAAAAACGCGGCGTTAAACGGATATCCATCTTTATGCAGCGAGTATAAGCACAAGGGACTGGGCTGGAAACCATATATTAAGAGCAGAAACGATACCCAAAGATCCTTTACACCAAAAAAACATTAATCCCTTTCGTAGCATGTGAGATGCAATTTCTTTAATATTCGCATATGATATGTGAGAATATGGCACCTCTGTTTTCCGTGTATTTAATTCCTGAGTGATAAAGGATGGTGTTGTGTGATTATGTAAGCATAAAAAGTCGTTCAGGCTACTTTTTACGACACCGTTCTTCAGTCCAAGCATATCTCAACTTCAAGCTAGGTTTTTATTATTCACGAAGCTGCAAAACTCACACACTCAATGTCGTCCAACTCGACCAACCAGGCCTTCCAGGCATTCTATCTTCAGCATACCACCGCGGAGCTTGCTGAAGACCTTGACCAGTTGCGCACATCCGCCGATTTTGTCCTGCCGGGTCAGGAGAGTGTTGGTGCTGGCGATGCCAGCGCTGCAGGCGGAAAGGCTGGTGCCAAGAGCGGTGTGACCGATACAGACAACTCACTCCAGCTTCTGATCGGCGCGCTGCGGCAAGGAACGGCCATGTTCTCGGCCGAGGACCAGGCCCGAGTGGTCGTTGGCAAGACCGGCGAGAGCAGCTGAAAGGGGACTCGACGGGATTCTGCTCAAGCCAGGAGGAGACGGACACGACACGCGTTTACGACGACGACGACAACAACGAAGTGTATAAATCAATGTTTAAGGCCAGCATCAATGCGGAATCCAACATGCAATGACTTCTCTGTTTCATCAACCACCTTTCAGTCCAACAGACACGGCACAAATTCGAGTTTTACAGCGCAAAGATGAATAAATGGCCACCTGGTCCACCGATCTGGCAACTGCTGAAACGCCGCAAATAAAGAGCCGAGCTGATAACAATTGGTTTTGTTGATAGATAGCCGATCAAGCCAGTGTCTGGGACAGAGGGCAGGCAAATGGCGGCTCCGGATATTATGGGACTGCGACGAGTGGCACAGCCAGTCCACGAATGGCAGTAATACGAGGACGAACGCTTTTATTTTTTTCACATTTTGCAACTCAAACAAGGACATGTCTTTAGTAAGGATTTGGCAATATTATTTGTAAAATGAGCGAACATGCATATGATGGGGTATCTTTGAAGTCGCACCTGACACCGGATAGCCACCAGGTTGTAGAAGAAAAAATAGTGAAGAGAAAAACAAATAGCAGTTGGGGATATATAAGGAAAGACCAGGACAAAAAACAACACACAAAAATGGTATAATGGTATAAAAAAGACCTCTCCTCCCAATGCAAGAAAAAGGACGACGCAGCAAAAGCAAATGACACCCTCCTCCTCCCTCACCCAAATAAAAAGTAAATATCTAACGCTGGTATTATTCTTCTTCCACCTCTTGCCTAGCTATCCAACCGGTTTTGTCGTGTGGATATTGCCTCTAATAAATGGTATTCCTTCCCGTGTTCGGTCACCTTCGTATCATTAGATATGCCCAGAAGGGTCATATGTATTCTTTGGAAACAGGAGTTTTTGTCGTGTTTTTTTGTCATGGATAGTCATGTCCATCGTCATCGACATCGTTCGTTCACAACATTGTGCGTCTTTGTTCGTAGTGTGTCCTAATTCCTGTCGCAGGCTTACGCCAAGCGATACGAACCGGTCGGACGGCCGGCCTCCTTGCGGACAGCCCAGCCCTTGAGAGCAATGACCACAATGATCCACGCCATCAGGAGACCAACAAGCCCCATAGTCACCGTGTACATGAACATGGCATCCAGCTTGTAGTGGATCATGCCGTTGATAGTATCACCAGCACTGGCCATGAAGATGACACCGCCAGAAATTAGACTGAACGACGCGAGCAGCTCCGTCGGCGGCCGTGACGGCAGGATGGACTTGGGCGGGCGCAGGAAGGTAAGGACATAGGTGAAACCACGAGCAAAGGACGCACCCGTAAGCAGGTTGCCCCACTGCTTGTGCACCATGCTCGAGATCATGCTATGTTGGGTGTGCGAACTCATCATGATGCCGAGCAGCAGGATGACGAGAGCCGGGATAGGGTTGATCGAAAACTCGTACGTGGGCGGTGGACGGAGAGCCTCGCGCTCCTCGTCATGGTAGTTGCTCTCGGGGTACTCGTGGGCCGCCTCCGTCACGGTCGTGTTCAGGAGGTCACGGATGCGCGTTGACTCGATGAGCATACCGCACTAAGAAAATACGGGGATCAGTGTTAGCAGAGAAAGACACCACCTCACAGCAAAAGTAAACGGGCGAGAAAGGAAAACAAAAGAAAAGCATACCAAACCGCCACCGATGAAGAGAACAGTGATGGACACATGCTCCAGGTCCGTCGCAGAGTACGCTTGGCCCTGACCACCGAGATGCTCGAGGAAGATGTTCGTCGCGCCGTAAAAGAAAATGAGGAAGCTCTCGACAAACTCGGCTGACGGGCGCCACTTCTGCGAAGGTGATTTCGGTCGTACGTTCCAAGCCCATCCCCATTCGCCGAAGCAACCCGCCCAGCGGCCAAGAGTGAAAATACCCAACCAGAAGAAAATGCCTCCCTTGATCCAGTGCGCCAGGCCACTGAAAATGCCGTGCCCCTCCTAATGAAAGTTGGTGTCAGTTGATTAAGGTCGACTCCAAATTGTACCTAGTGTACCCCAATTTTTTGTTTCCTTTGACTGCGCCTTCGCCCCCCTTCTTTTGTGCCTTTCGTGTAACTCCAAATTTGCAAAGTATTTTTTTGCGGGGATTGGGGTCCAAAACTTACAAAGAAACGACCATAGGCGATGATACCCAGGGTAAAAGCAATGAAACCCAGGATCATGCTGGTGCGATCGATAAAGTTGTACACGAAAAGCAGGACAGTCCAAGCGCGTGAGGAGATCTTGCCGGCTACCTTGCCAGTAAGGGCAGAGAAACGGCCAGCAAGGACCAGACGAGGCGACGGCGGCCGGCGTGCATCCTCGAGATCCTCATCCTCGAAGTCGTCGTAGTGGTTGCTCTGGTCAGATTCATCGTAGCTCTCCTTCTGGCGACTTGACTCGCCGTCGCCCAGCGTCGAGACGGAGTTGCTGCGCAGGGACTCGGTGTTGGGCTCCGTGCCCTGGCCGCTGTCGTTCGAAAGACGGTACTGGTGGCCGTGGCTGGTTGGGTGACGTCTCTGCTGCTGGCTGCTGTGCTCGGCCAGCGCCTCTGTGGATACGGGGATAAAGGCGCGGCGCTCGCTGCTGCGAATTCCGTCGTAACTGCAGTTGCTGCCACCACGCTTGAAGGTGCCGGACACACGGGCCAGGAGCCCGATAACGACCTGCGCGGACACGACCCAGGTCGCGATCCAGCCGACCTTGTGGTGGGCGTTGTTCGGGTACAGATCAGGTGTGCTGGCGTTGTAGATGGTGGACACGAGCACACCAGCGCCATTGGCAGCCAAAAACACCAGCTGCGAAGGCAGCGTGTAGCGCGACCGCGCAAGGGACAACATCACCGCTTCAGTTTTGTTAGCACGCTGAATTTCTGGTCCAGTCTTCGCTCGTGCCCCAGGGGCTCCCCAGCAGTTCAGGGATTTTCCGAGAAAAGTACTTACAAACTGGCAGCGCAAACACCCAGCCGAGAGTCATAAGCACAATGTGTGCGTATATCAGGCCGACGTGCTCTGGGTGCGCAAAGTACGTGGGCTTGTAGATAATCTCGGCAGTGCCGTTGGTCGTCGCGTTGTGTGCAAGCGGGTGCGGATTTGCCGCCATGTCCATGCTGCCGCCCATACTGTCGCCCATATCCATGCCCATCCCCTCGTCGTCGCCATGTGCGCGCACAGCCGGGGCGGCCAGAAAGACGAGAGCGGCCACAAAAAATGCCTTTATGGCAAGAGAATGCGTTGTTGAGCGCATTTTTGCTGGTCGTGAGAAAAAAAAAATGGATGAGGTCGCACTGGAAGCTTCACGAGCGTAATTCCCAAGCTGTTTCAAGCTCCTCGCTTGTCGTTGGCCCTTCTACAGCGGTCACCCGAGCTTCGCGGTGCTTCTGTGAACTCCCCCGCGAAGCTACAGAACAGCTTAAAAACAGCCTCTATTGGCGTCGGTCAAGCTCGCCTTCTCCTCGGTACGAGTCTAGGAGCACAGTTGCAGGTCAGGCGGCTGCCGTTGAAGCTTGTTGGTTGTGATGTATGTAGCCCTAGAGGCAGGTAATTGTCTTGGAAGTACTTGTTTGGAACGACAAAATAGGAGCGAGGCGAGTGATGTGAAAGCCAGCAGCCTCGTTTCTCTCCGGTGTGCGACGGCAGGGTCTTTGTAATATACTCCTTAGGTCAAGGGGACCGTTAGAAAAGCGCAAGGCGACGTAACAAAGGACGCTCTTCGGGTATTGCTAGGTAAGCCGGGCGTCAGAGGCCTGGGCAACCGACTCGTAGGCTGTACAAGACAGGAATCAAATTGAATCGCCGAAAAGTCCTGTCGAGGGACTGAAACAGGCCACAAAAGATGGAGATCGTGAACGGGGATCAGTAACTTTGACAGGCCGAGAAAAGGATTACACGTACTCTGCAGAATACGTAGCGAAGTGTGGGGAGAGTGGTGGTTTATAGATTAATGTGTTCGCAACGCATTTGGAGAAGAGAACAGAGGAGGAAGAAGAGGAAATACGGAATTGCGACCAGTACAGGACCAGACAAAATAATAGAAGCCACAAAACGGTGGCGAGAGCTTCAGGCAGTCGCGGCGCGAGCTGGTACTTAAAAAGGGAAGCTACGATGTGAGGTTGGAGGGGGGGGGGGGTGTTGACTATTCGGACAGCGAGCGCATCGAACAGGCCTCGAACGGCCAAGACGAGCACATGGCACATTACACAGAGGAACGACGGATTGGTAATAACAAAAGGCGTCCGCGGGGCGAACGAGAAGGAGCTATTCACAAAGCGACAAGACAGAAAAGGGAAAGAGAGGCGGTTTGCAGACTTGGGACGGGAAAGCACGATGGGGACAGTACGGCGTACAGTATTAAAAAATATTAGACAGCAAGTACGATTTACAGCATACTCCGTTCACCCCCGGCCTCCGAGCCCCGGTTTTGCGGGCCCTCTTCACGTTTACATATGGCTTTCGCCAGTTCGTTCGTTCCTATGTTACCAATCTGACGACAAGGAAAGAGCACTGGACATACACCGGAGTGAAGCTGTCCAACAACAGTACACACACGGATCTGGTTGAAGTCAGACCACCTGTGCGTCGACCCTGCCTTCCAGGCAATATACAGTGTACAAAGGCGACTGTCGACGGATAGAACATACATTCAGCACTGTGGATTTGATGGGCAGGGGCAAGAGCGTTCACTAGCACAACAGCGCGACACAGACGAAAAGAAAAGGGCAGGAGCTCGTTTGTTTTGGCTTCCCGCTCCCGAGACACTCCATTTGTCCACAGAGCAGACCATCACAATAGGACGTCGGTTAGTGCAGACAAGAAGGAAGGGAGAGCAGCATTACGACGTAATCGTCCAGGGTGGTGGATATATCGAGGACGGGGGAACAGAGGGGGGGGTGCGAGGTAAGTCGGCGTTGCTGTTCTGGTGCATCCGAACTTTCCGAGCAAAAAGTGGTGACAGAACAAAAAAAAAAATAACGAGGTTAAGAATGGCAATGTTTAGCGCGTCAAGGCTGTTGCTAACGGTAAGAGCCCATCACAGCATGTGGGGCAACGGTAGTCAGTAGCACCAAAACAAAGCGGTGTGTGACAATATGATGCGTTCCCCACACAGTGGTGCACGGTACAAACCACGAATGTGCCGTACTGGCGCGCACGTTCTCGGCGCCGCGCCGGCGTAAGAAGGCCAAGCTTGCCCAAGACACGACAAGGCAGGACTAGACAAGGAGAAGGCTCGAGAGGATGAAAAGAGCGAGAAAGTCGACGTCAGTCCGTGGCGCCCAGCCTTTGCTTCGAAAGGATCCTCAACCAGGCCAAGGTTGCCGGTTGCTGCAGTGGTCGTGATAGAGGATGGAGCACGGAGCACCCTGGGTGACTTGTCGCGACGGAGTTGTTTGTTGGCGCGAGGCGTTCATATTCCAGCGCCGTTGGAAGCCACAGTTCAATAGACGGACAGCACAAAGCGCTAACTCCGACGTTCAAAGAGTCGGAGACGAAAGAACGACGACCAACAGAAGATAATGAGATGCACGACGGGCGCTCGCGTGCAACAGGCCGTCCCAAGCATCGAAAGTGTGTAATCTTTTACCTGTCACATTTGAAAGGTGGGACTATTTGCGGTGCAGACGAACTTTGCAGCCTGGGATGGCGATCCGCTAGTCATACGACGCGACATAAAGCAAATTGCGTGCCTGGCCTCGTTCTCTTTCTCTTCTACATGTAGGCTGTTTGGCCTGCAAGGATTGAGCACTTGATTCCAACTCATCTGACGACGATGGTGTTATTCCTTGGCTGTGGTTGGATCGAAGGCGCAGAACAAGAGCTGGAGGCTGACTAGCCTTGTCATTAGGGTTGAAATTAGATCTTATTTCAGTGTTGGATATGGCAGCAATTTCGAAACAAAAAGAGGGCAATTTTGTTGTTTGGACGGCTGCCTTGCATCAACGACGTACGATAAACTCCGTTCGACTCCAGGAAGCAAAAGCAAGCAAAAGAGACTCGAGCCATGCCTGTGTAGATCCCCATGTAAGTTGACAAAAACAGAAGTACGGACATCGGAACGACAAAAAGAAGACCGGAGACCCAGGGAATGTTTGCTTGGCAAACGCCAAAGGAGAAAAGTCTGCTAGATTCAAAACGACAAATGATTATCAAACATGGATAGAGCACATTGAAGCCAAATAAAAAGCTCGTGTCAAAACAATGGAGACGACGTGAAGGCAAAAAGACCAAGGGACGAAAAATGAAAAGAAGAACAATCCAGAAATGCTGCTCGGGGTTTGCACGGGGCAGTACAAAAGCCCGTCGGCGTGGGTATGCCGCAAAAGCTGGGATCATATGCTTTTTTTTCCTTCTTTTGGCAGGCTTATCTGTCAGCACGGGGCCTTTGCAGAGGCTGCTGTTGGTACGTCCAAGGCGTATGATAAATCCGAGACAAGGCGAGCAAGCGATGGGTGGGCCAACTGCCCATGCCCAATCTACGAAAGTAGTCATCTTGAGTCTGTGCCATGGCTCTATTCAGGTGATGGGCGGTGGATCGGTGACGATTGGGCCTAGTCTTGACCTGCAGCTCACGCAATCGATTCTTACCAGTTGCTGACGACGACGCACTGATCCTGTCGAAAGGCCGGTACATGCGATCGAGGGTCGCGCACCTTGACCGCATGCCTTGCCTACGTGACTCTCCTTGGCCGATAGTGCCAATCATGTGTGCACATGATCAGCTCCATGTTGTCGAACCAGCAGTTTGACGTCGTAAAATTGACGGTTGCAAAAGGCGGGGAGGTTTACGAGTACGAAGGGCAGACGTATGATTTTGCGGTTCCTATTTATTTATTCATTTTACCCGCTTTTCACTTGAGCATCCCATGTCTCCTCCATTCTAATATTTGCGCATGCACGCGATCTACAAAGGTTCCTTTGTAGAATGGGCCCAACCCGGAAATAAAAAGAACAAAAAAAGAATTTATTACGCCGGATGGAGACTCTGGCCAGCGGCTGGGCCCCTACTTTTTTGCCAGGCGGCACATCTAAAAGCATGTAAGTCGGAAGTCACTTTTGGCATTTTTTGCGCACTCTTGCCGATCTCGCCCTGTGGGGCTCGTTGTCTGTTTTCTGATTAATTTGTGATCAAACCAGCCTCTAAAGGATAAACGGCCCTCCTTTGACTTGCGCCTCTGCACAACACCAGTCCCGTGCACTTATCGTAGGCATCGTCCGACCGCTCCTGTGGTTCTTTTAAGGTTGTCTATAGCGAGAAACGGCAAGTAGAATTATTACAAATGTTAAAACGCATAGTTTCTTCTAGACCAAGTGGCATGCTTTTTCAAGTATCTTACAGTCTTTGAAGCAAGGACCGTAACTGCAGAGCATGTCGGGATGCATGGCTGCCCTTCTGGATGATGCCATGCTACAAAATCATGCACGGATGGGTAGCATCCTACTATACGCTGCCGGCACGTAAGTCGCCTCTTTGAGAGCCACCTCTTTTTTTCCACATGATGCTCAAGTTATCCAAATACAGTGTTTCCGGGAGTAATTCGTCTGCTGCGGTCGCGACAGCCTGTGACGTGTAATCACCCAAACAAACCAGCCGTGCGGAAACCGAAGAGAACCTACTGTGAGTCAGAAGGGCGTGTGCGAGAAAACGGAACAACATAAGGGGTTACTAACTTGTTCGTTGATATCTTTCTTTGCTTGCCACAGTCTGGAGTAATAATACCTCGGCAGCAACTCTGTTCAAATCTTGACGTGTGGCGGCTCTCGCTTCCCAGTGCCGGTACAGATCCTTCCTCAAATGACCATTCCGATGACAAATATTTGAATTTGTCCAATGGACAGTTTGGAGCAGCTGGCGCTTCTTCGCTTCTGTAAAGACGACGTCACTGCTGCTAAAGTCCCCGTGTCCCAAGCGTCGTCGTAGCGTCCGCTACAACGGCTGACTGCCAGCCTTCTTTGGCTGCTTCCGCGCGCTACCGTTGCCGTCGTCTTTCTTTTCTTTTGCGTTCTTCACTTCAATTCGTTCGCTTGGTGCATTCCTTTCGCTTCACTGCCATGGACCCCACCACAACGGAATAAACGTCTTCTTCTGCTTGCTTTCCCCGGACACAAACAAAGTCCGAGCCCAGTTCGTCTTTTTTGCTGTGTGTGGCACGTCATTTGGCATGTTATTTTGGCTGCATCTCATTTTTGTAACTGACCTGGCCGCTGTGCTCTTTCGCCCTCAAAATATAAAAATGCCATGATCATCGTTCTGTTTGTCGCTGCAGTCTTCGTTCCTTTCCCTCATGGCCGGTTTCCATGCTGTCTCTCTTCTCCGTCAAATTCGACTCCGAGCCTTCCGGAGCGGACAGGGCCTGTGACCCCATCCCACGCGGCTGGCACTCGTCCAGGCTTTGATAGCGGGATTTGGGACACTAAAAAAATCCAAAACGCCACCTCTTAGATACCTGGCCGCCCACATCGAATATGCAGAAGCGTCTTGGCAACAGATGGTCATATGAAGAACATAACAATGGTTCGACGTTCATATTCGTACAGAAGGCTGCACAGTGCGGTTCCATACTGTTCAGCCCTTTGGGGTCATCGACCCACTGTAATTTATGTTCCCAGCCTTTCTTACATTTTGTCGTCTAGGTCCCGCCTGCCATCGGCCCCGTTCTTTCCCTTTTTCGTCGCTGTTCTTATTCGCTCTTTCGGCGTCAGGACATTCGCGATGCCCATCCCCATTTTTTCTACATGCTGTCCTCCGAAACAGGAAGGGTCAGCCCACCACCAACCGTTCTTGCCCAACCTATCCACCTCCACCGCTACCACACGCCCGCGATCATCTGCCTGCATATTTCGTCTGCCGGACTTTGCGGAAGCTACGACGATGGCAAGGCAACATGCGAGGGGAAGGATGCGAATGACGTGGAGGAACAAATTGTGAGAATGTACTTTTTTTTTTTTTTTTTTTTTTTTTTTTTTTTTTTTTTGGGCGTGGATAAGTAGCTATATTGTGAGCATTTCCTTCGCGCTTTTCGTCCCGGTCATCGGCGATTCGGAAGGCGAGGGCAATGGCTGCATATACGACAAAAGCTTGTCACAAAAATGTCAAGTGTTAAGTGTTACAGTCAGGCGGCCGCCTCTGTGGATTTCGAATGCTTCGTATGAACGCCACGACGTTTATTCCACATCTCGTCCACGTCTCTGCCTACCTGTTTGTCATCTACAAAGCCGGCGCTAGAAAATCGAAAAAGTAAGAACCAGCTGAGGCGGTTGAGGCCGACAAGGGGCTCTCGCTTTGCTTTATTCTTCTTTACTTCTTGTTTCCTTTCTCTTTTGTCCGCATCTATCGTCTCTACACCGCTTGTACAGCCATTCGTACGACGAGACGTGCCCGGAGCCTTTCGTTCGCCATACGTGCCACTTACCTGGAGTAGTGCCTCATACTACCATGAAGGTCCCCAGGGCCCATTCCTCCTTATGGAGTATTCTCGATACCTTGGGAGCTTGGTAATTGCCAGCCTTTATTTGGCCGACTCAAAGTAATCAAAAGTCGTAAAGTCCCGTTTGTTCCTTCAGCGAGATCCCGAGAAAACTGTGCTTTGGTAGGATGGCCAACGGAGTAAATACTAGGTATTTTGCTGTCTATACAAAAAATCAAGTGCTTGGTATGCGATGTGTATGACTTCCTCGAGGCTGTATGTAGCTTGAGAGTATATACTATTCACGACGACACCCTTGGGCTTAAGTTACTTGTCGTAGGCGATGCGCATGACCACATTTGTAGAGTTCACTGAATCGGATTTATATCACATCGCCTAGGTGCAATTTATCACATGGTGTCATGCATCGCTTCATTCCTCATTGCTTCAATACACTCGGTCGATCCTTGCCGTTGTCAATAAAATGAGAATCGAGACTGATCTACCTGCTTCACAGTGGCGACCGCTCCCGCCAGGTCCACGCCCGCCCGTCCTGAACGACCCTGCCCTCGTCCTCCAGCTTCTGCAAGATCTGGACAAGGCCACGCTCGGCGGCTGGATATAGGTCTCTGCGAACATCGGCGTAGATAACCTCGACCAGCTCCATAGCCGTCCATGACGAGGGGGATTTTCCGTCTGCCGATGAAGACGCTGCTGCCGACGATGTAGACGACGCTGCCGCTACCTTGTCAGGCGACCGCAGCAGCCGCACAACCTGGTCCTCGCGCTGCTGGCGGTGCTCAATGTACTCGGTGATCTTGGCCGGCCCGTCTTCCACCACGGGGCCATGTCCAGGGTAGAGTCGGTTGGGAGTGGCAGCGGCGGTACCACGCTTTTCCGAGTACAGCGCCCGCATCCGCGCCAGGCTTTGCAGGTAGACGGCCAGGTCCTCAAACACGGCGGTGCCCTGTCCCAGCACATTGTCGCCTGCAAAGAGCGACCCCTCCTCCTCAAGCACAAACGCCATGTGGTCCGTTGTGTGGCCAGGCGTGTGCACAGCGCGCAGTGTGGCGCCTTCGACGTAGAACGCCTGGCCCTCGACAATGTCAAGCACCTCCTGGCCAGGGGCCGCGCCTAACCGGCCGCTCTCCAGCTGGCTCTGGTAGATGGTCGCGCCGGGCACCAACTTGCGCACTTGACTGATGCCGCCGACATGGTCTGGGTGCCAATGCGTGATGACGGCAGCGGACAGTGTGGCGCTCTCCTGGGCCAGCGTGCGTTCCAGGGCGTCGGCCCACGCAGGCACGCCCTCGGCCGTGTCAATGAGCAGCCGCTCGCGGCCGGTACCAACGATGTAGGTGTTCGTTCCCTGCAAGGTGAACTTGCCAGGGTTACCACCGAGAATGCGGATGCAGGCCGGGCTAAGGCGCTCGACTTCGGAGAGCGCAACGAGCTGGGAGGCCATTCTGAAGCGGGTGGAACGAGAGGGAGGGTGCAATGCTTGTAGCCGCCTCGCAGACGGGGGCCGGGAATAAAACGATGTAGCCAATGGATGGAATGCTCGGTTAGACAGTGCTCGTGGACAAAACAGTCTCGATCGGAGCTGAGACGATGGCCGACAGCAGGGCACGCGGGGTCGCAGACTGGACCACATTCAACTTTGAAATGCGTATGTTCCTGTGCGATATTCTCTGTCTTTGTACTCGTTTCTCCCCTCGCAGTCCGCCTTTGTGAGCCGTAAACGCTTGCTGTCGTGGAACGTCGTGATCTTTCTCCGCATTCCGGCTCAGCTCTTACATCATGGGGTTGCTGCTTCCTCTGTAAAGCCGAGGCTGCAGGTCCCCTTGACCACTAATTGGCAGTTGCCATCCTGCCGCCTGCCAATGGCGCAATGGGAGGGCGGCTCGGCGGCATCAGGAACCCCCCCTGTTTAGTGGCCGGCCGCTAGCAAAAGCGAAAAGCCCCCAAGATCAGGTGTCGATAAGGATTCTGTGTGCGGGCGGTAACGGCCAGAATATACGCCCTTGACTGCTCGGTCGAAGCCTGTCCAGCTCGCGTGAAGTAAGATGCATCAGTAGACAGTTAAGAGGAAACGCATAAGGCAAGAGCTTCATCGTTATGAAGACCTTCCACGATCGTGCCCCTGTTCAGCTCGGAACGCTGCAAAATACCCAGATTGCCACCCTTCTCTGGAAGCTGTAGCCAATCAGGGCACAGAGTAATGCTCCTAGACGTCCCCACCTGCCATTAAAAAGCAGCATTGAAACACCCACGCACGCGATGGGGGAAAGGCTGCACAAAGGGCGCCAGCAGGGGCACATCGACCGACAACTTGCAGGAGGCGGCGACAAAGACTGCACGAGAGCATCCTTGATCACCACCACCGCCTCATGGTGACGCGCATGCGACCGGATCGACAACGAAAGGACACACGTAAGAGCACGGCGAACGGAAAATTAACGACGGAGGAAACGTTGGGCGGTTTTGAGGCCGGTTGTTCTCAGTTGGCGGCATCTGCAGGGTCGTTTTGCTGGGCGAAATCCATCGACCAAGCATAGCTGCGAACGAGACGAACAGAATACTGTACGAAAACGTGCGATTCGAACCCGAATTCCGGTGTATCCGGTGGTCCACGGCATTTACCGAATTGTCTTTGATACCCTCCCGACACACCAAACACACCCAACAAACCGACGATTGCCACCGATCTCGAGTCCCGACAAGGTTCTCTTCCCAACAGACGTCTCGACGACATCTCAACAATCCGTTCCATCTCCTCCCTCATACTGCCTGGTAATTTAGATCCGTCAGGCGCTAATTTTACCCCGGGGCTGTGAGAATCGCCGATACAATACAAATACGCACAACGGCCAGCATGGCGGCACGACCAACCACACCGTCGTCACCCAAGACGATCAAGATCAAGGCCCCGGTGCCGGGCATGCCCCTATACGGCTGTGAACACGTGCAGCAGCTGTTCTCGCAGGGCCAGGACACGATCAACACGTCCATTTTTCATTATAAAATCATCCTACGCAAAATCTTCGACCAGCCGCCAATTGTTCCCCAGACGTCCAAGTCTGCAGACGGCCAACCAATCACGAACCTGACACCCAACTACCTGTGTTTGCAATGCCCGACAACGCTGGTCCCGGAGGACATTGGCAAGCATGGCAAGAAAAAGAGCCATCGATTTTGTATGTGACATGGGACAGGGAGAGAGAATGAGGAATCAAGACAAGCGCCAGGGACATGGCTAACCCCAACTCACCTCGTCCAGACGTTGAATCACGATGCGGCACCCTGTACTGCCACATGTGCGACGATTTCGTGTACGACCCAACATTGGAGGAGCTTCGGCTGCGCAAGATAGGCACCGGCTCATTCTCGAGTATGTGCTGAACAAATAGGAGGCCCGCACGCCGCGTTGACAACAACAGAATGCCACTAACAATACCGAAGCAAACCGCAAGCGGAAGCATGACGAGCTGTTCTCGGACTCGCTCAAGGACGACCCCAGATACATTGCCTCCAACACGACTCTTGCGTCGTGCCGGGCCAGTGGTCTGCGTGGCATCTACAATGCCGGCGCTACCTGCTACCAGAATGTGATTATGCAGTGTTTCTTGCACAACCCGCTCCTGCGCAACTTTTATCTGTCCGACGGCCACCAGAGCTCGCTGTGCGAGTCGCCACACTGCCTCAGCTGCGCCATGGACGACGTGTTTCAAGAGTTTTACGGCCAGGAAACAACCAACGGCTACACGGCAGCCAATATTTTGTCGAGCTTCTGGATCTCCGAGAAGAAGGCGTTTGCCAACCTCGTGACCACCAGGGAGCAAGATGCGCACGAGTTCTTTCAGTTCCTGGCCGAAGAGCTGCACGAGCGCAACGGGGACGGCAAGAAGCCCGAGCACGGGAGCGAGCATTCGTGCACGTGCATCATCCACCAGACGTTCTACGGCAAACTGCAGAGCACGACGACGTGTCAGCAATGCAACGGCGTGACGAACCAGGTGCAGTCGTTCTTGGATCTGAGCCTGGGAGTCGACAACATGAAGCGGTCCAAGAAGGCGCAGGCCGGTTCCGGCGCAAACAAACTCACGCTGCAACAGTGCCTCGACGAGGAGTACATCAAGTCGGACAAGTGCGAGTACCGCTGTCACAAGTGCCACTCGACGCGGCAAGCGCGCCGCCACACGTCCATCAAGTCGTTGCCCAATGTGCTGTCCATTCAACTTAAAGTATGTGCTTTGGTTCGGTTTTCTTGTTGTTTTCTTTTCTTTTTTTTTTTGGCTTGCTTTGTTTGCCCACACGCTGCTTCCTTAACTCCATGCAACTAACACACCAAGCGCTTTGAGTATAAGCAGGGTCGCCACGACAAGGCTGTCAAGGTCGACACACCCGTCGAGTTCCCACTGCAGCTTAACATGTTGCCGTACACCAACCGCAGCCGTGGCAACCAGGATAGCCGCGAAAGCTACGAGCTCAACCGGTCGTGCATGTACGACCTGCTCAGCGTCGTCGTGCACGTCGGTGAGATCGACACGGGCCACTACGTGTCCTACTGCCGCGTGGGCGACCAGTGGTTCGCTTTCAACGACCACCGCGTCGAGCTGGCGTCCAACTCCGAGGTCCTGGGCGCCAAGGCGTACCTCCTCTTCTACATCATCCGCTCTCTAGCTTAAAATGCGAGAGTGAGTGATGAACAAAAGGGTTGTATTGGCCTTTTCAACGATGAACAAGAACAAGATTGCTTTTCTATTCCTTGCGCTGCTCGCTTCGTCTCTTTTTGCTCTTTTTCACTCTCTTCTTCCACCCTACTTGCGTCTGGGCCCAGTCACGGCGTCGTCTCTTTTTTTGTATGCGCGTGTATGTTTTATATACGCCGCAATTTGTCGATCCCCGTGGTACTCGCCGTTCTTTTTTTACTGTGGACCGTCTAGTACTTCATTTATCTTCGGTATTGTTTTCCAGCATCCCGGTTTGCATGGACGGGGAAACGAGATGGTGAAGGGGGGAGAGTTTGTTTTCTTGCCCGCGGCACAATCAGAACAAAGGTCAATAGATACTGGACTGCACCTTTGTCTAATGGAACAGAAGATGGAACAAGAACAACCCCAGGCATTAGTCGGCGCCCTGAAATATAGACCATGTATTTTTTTGTTTCTTTATCTATCTCATTCATGATTTGTGCGACGAGAAAGTTCGTGAAACTTGAAACTTGAGAAGCGAAACAAAAGCACTCCATTCACAACACCTCCTACTGAACTACGCATCCCGGAACTTCCAGTCGGCACATTCAAAGTTGGCGTACGACAAGAACTCGTTGCTTAGTCCGTTCGAGTGCTGCGGCACAAATGTCGTAATCCGCACGCCCTGCGCCTTGTACAGCTTGGTCGTGATCAGCTCGGCCATGCGCTCGCCAGTGCACGAAATAATACGCGTGTTCGGGCCAGGCTTGCCGATCCAGCGCAACGTCAGGGCGGCTGACATGTTAATGAGTGATCACAGCACAGATATCTCCACAGCAGCTAAAACGGACACCGACACGACTTACTCTTTGTCTGGCAGTCGTCACTGAGAAACGGCGGGTCGCAGATGAGGCGATCGGCCGTGCCACGAAGGGCCGCTGGCAAATTTGTGGGCTCATTAAAGTCGTAAAAGATGAACTCGTCGCCAAAGACGGCAAAACGCTTGTCGTGCTCGAGGAGCAGTATCCGTGGCCGGGACTCGACCGGGATAGTTTTCTGGGTTGTCAATACATGTAACGGCGAGCAAACCAAGAAGATGCATGGGACAAGGAAAAAGTAAAAAGAATTAAACATACGGCAATGTTCTTAAGCATAATAAAGACGCTTGGTGTAGAGACGACGACAATAAGAGAAGAGGCATCGGTGCCGTCCAGCAGCTGCCGCGCCAGGACAGTGGCTGTTTCATCCGAGTACTAAAGGGGTCAGCGATCAAGTCCTAGGAGGGGCACAAAAGGCACAATATGAGAAACAACGGCCAGTCAACAAGATGGACGCACCCAAAACTGAGACTCGTTCCAGTCTTCGGTGAATGAGGCCATGGTGAGATCCGGGAGGGCTGCCTCGGCATCTGCCGCCTCCTTGGCCTTGGAGGCGGCCTCTGCAACCGCTTGTAAGTCGGCAAACCGCTTCTCGCGCTCATCACGCTCCTTGTAGAAGTCCTTAAGGGCGCCGATGGTGGACGACGAGAGAGTCCTGAAATGTCAGCAAGTGTCAAAATCCTTGAAGAAAGAAGGCGAAACACTCGCCAACTTACAGCTCGTCTTCACTGTCGGAGCCCATGGTGCAGACGGTCGTGTGTACGGTGTGTATTGGTTTCTCAAAAAAAAAAATGGCCGGGTTGTATATGCGCAGCCTTCGTCATACGTTGGTCGTTGAGTTATCTGTCGCTCTTTGCTGTCAGCCTTGTCCCGTGTAAGACGAGACCTTTTTTGGGCAGATGTGTACCAAGGCTGACAAGCGCCAAATTTTTCAATGCGCTGCGACGCCACCACCATTAAGGCCCAGCCGTACCAAAACGGCACCTATTGCAAGGCCAGCTAAAGTGTACGACATTTTGTACTGATATTTGCAGCCATTCACAAGAGCATACTGACGAGATTTGGCATTTCTTGCTATTCCATTTAAATAAAGTCAACTATGCATATCTGTCATCATTGTCGGTTCTTTTTTTTTTTTTCTTTATGACGTTTTACTTTTTAATCTTTTCATTTTTCACTTCAACATGTCAAAGCAGTCTTGAAGAACCTCCATTTTCGCATCCCATATTCTCAATTCTGTTTGCCTGCGTCTTGGTTGTCAAATATATACACTGCCCCGTCCAGCCAACTGAGAAAAACAAAAAAGAACAATGCTCGTCAGCTCTAGATCATCACACCAAGCACTCCGGGGCAACCATCTACTGGTCGTCCACGACGTGCAGGTACTTTCTGTCCTCCCGCTTCTCGCGCTCTGTTGCTGGCGGCAGGTCGTAGTACGAGGAGCTGCGGTATCCTTGCTGTTATGGTCGTTAGTAAGTTGAGGCAGGTAGAGCTGAGGGAAGGGAAAAAGAAGCAAAGAAAGCGACTAGGGGTGCTTACTAGGTAGTGGTAGGTAAAGTCGGCAATCTCGCCCGGCTTCTCAATGCCCAGGTCCTTGAACGTCTTGGCCGTCTCGTCAATCGTCTGATCAATAAATTCCCGCTCAACATCCTCGCCCGACAGCACCGGCCACCACAGCAGTTTGTTCAGCAGTGTCGCCGCCGGCTTCAGCAGCGCCTTGGGCACGTTGATATGTTGCCGCTTCTTGTAGATTTCGCGGTCCACAAGCTCGGCCAGCTCGGCTGTCGAGTAGTTCTTGGGGCCGTACAGCTCAAACGTCTGGCCCGCCGTGGTGTCGTCGTACAGCATCTTCTCCAGCGCCTGGCCCACGTCAATGACGTGCACCGGCCAGTAGCGCTCTTGCATGTTGTTGGACGTCAGGACATTGTACACGCCCGCCAGCCGCAGCAGAAGGTTGTCCTCGAAACCGAACATGGGCGCCGGGCGCACAATCGTCGTCTCGGGGAAGATGGCGCGCGCTACTGCCTCGCCGCGGCCCTTGGTTGCGTAGAACTCCGATGGCGACGTCGGGTCCGCGTTGTACGACGACACGTGGATGAACCGGTCAACGTCGTACTTGGCCACCGCCTCGGCAATGCGCTCCGTTCCCTCGACATGGACATCCTCAAGGGAGAAGTTCCTGCAGGTGGGCTTGTATCAGTATGGGAAGGGGCGCGGCGGCGGTCGAGATTTGAACCATAATAACATTGCATCGATGAACTTACTTGGTTGGGTAGTTCCGGCCGATGAGGTTGTAGACAACGTCCGAGTGCCGGACGCTCTCCTCAATCGACGCCGTGTTCCGCAGGTCGAACTCCGTGAACACAATCCGGCCAAGATCGCCCGTCACCTTCAAGTGCCGCTTGGTCATCTCCTCACGAAAGGGGATGACGACCGTGCAGCCTTGCCGAGCTGTACACAACAACAAACGCCCTGGTCAGCAAACTCCGTCCTTCTTCGGCCCTCCCTTTGTCCTCCATTGCCAATGCTGCCGGGGATATTAAAAGACGCACCAAGCCGGTTCACAATATAGCGACCGAGGGCGCCCGTGGCACCGAACACCGTGGCCGTGTGGCCTGTTGCAGTCAGTTAGCATTTCCAGTTACGACCGTCGTAGAAGCTTCGTAGTTGCATGGATCCAAGGGAAGATGGCTATCGGCGATGTGCGTACCTCCAAGGGAAGATCTGTAAACGGTGGAAGGGACAGAATTAGCTATGATCTCCACGGTCTAAAGTATCCATCTCATGGCCGTGTTGAAACAGTCCGCCCATACCTTCCACCCTGCACCCGGATGATAGGCTTGCCGGTGCGTGTGATTGTGACGTCCGAAATCGCACGGCGCTGCTGCTGCTGCAGGACGGTCCGGGCCATCTTCTGCGACGACCGCACGGCGGTAGCCGGAAGGGACAACATGGTGTGAGGAAGGGGGCCCCGAGGCAACAAATGCGGCGCAAGTCGGTAAGATATCGGGGTCGTAGAAGCGCAAAGGCGGTGGTTGCGTGTCAATTGGCTCAATTGGCGAGCTGGCCCAGCACCCGTTGAACTCGACTTTTCTGGCTGTTGCGTGGGTCAAAAACGAAGCGAAAGTAATATTCGGGATCCCATTGGCGGATTGGCGGACGGCGGCCGGTGGCTTCCAGCTCCACACGTGACGATTCACGCGCTGTCGCCGCAATTCTGTTAGCGGGGTGAATCCCCTGGAATGGTAGATTGGAGTAGCCCCGGAGAAACTGATTTTGCGGGCTTTGGCGCCCAGCCTGGCAGGTGCAATTGGAGACGACTCCAGCAGGCTGCATTCGAGCCGCGTCTTTCGGAGGGGAGTGGCGGAGGGCGAGCTGGGAAGGAAGCTCCAGCCAACTGGTGACCACTTTGAATGTCTCCAAACACCACAGCATCAATACAACCAACCACCACCAAAAACAGCAACGAAGTCATAGAAGCATCGACTTGTTGACGATACCGCACGACCTCCCGACACGGCGACCCTTACGACAACCAATTGGGTTTCACTTTTTCCTTATCCTCTTCGGTACCATCATCACAAACAGCACACAGCTGCCACCATGAGCGCCGAGGCGTTGACCGACTTCCTCGACGAGCAGCGCGATGCGGCGCCGGCCGAGCTGCAGGGCGCCATCCTCGAGATCGAAAACCTGTGGGAGCGTAAGCTGTGGCACCAGCTGACCGATGCGTTGCTGGTGGTGTTCAACGACGAGCAGAGCGAAGACCTGCGGCTGCCCTTTTTCAAGGTGTTTGTGCTCAAGTTCGCCGACAAGATCAACCAGCTCAAGTTTGTCGACCTCGCATTGAAGGCCGCCGAGTCATGTAAGGACGACAAGGAGCGGTTGGCCTTCCTCGAGTCCGTCACCAAGCGTGTCGACCACGAGGACTCGCAGGACGCCTTTGTGTTTGCCACCATTGCCGTGGCGCGGGTCAAGCTGTCGCTGCGCGACTTTGACGGCGCCCGCAGCGACCTCGACAAGGCCGAGCGCGTGCTGGACACGTTTGACGCCGTCGAGAATATTGTGCACGCCGCCTTCTACGACACCAGCTCACTCTACTACCAGGCCAAGCTCGACTTTGCCCTCTACTACCGCAACGCCCTGCTCTACCTGGCCTGCGTCGACGTGGCCTCGCTCGACGCCGACGACCGCCACGACCGCGCCTACAAGCTGAGCTTGGCTGCCCTCGTGTCCTCCAGCATCTACAACTTTGGCGAGCTGCTGCTGCACCCCATTCTCGACGCCCTGACCACCGAGGACGAGGACGACGCTTGGCTGCGCGAGCTGCTTTTTGCTTACAACCGCGGCGACCTGCGCGCCTACGAGCGCCTGTCCGAGCACATTGCCGGCAACTCCCTGCTGAACAAGCACAGCGGACAGCTGCGCCAGAAGATTTACCTGGCCGCGCTGACCGAGGCCGTCTTCCGCCGCCCGCCGCACCAGCGCTCCATGACATTCGCCACCATTGCGCAGGAGACCAACGTGCAGCCCGATGAGATTGAGCACCTGGTAATGAAGGCGCTGAGCTTGGGCCTGCTGCGCGGCACCATTGACCAGGTCGACGAGGTGGCGCACATCAACTGGGTGCAGCCTAAGGTGCTGGATATGAAGCAGATCGACAACATGCGGCAGCGGTTAGGAGAATGGGGTACCAGCGTCAACCAGCTCGGAAATTGGATTGAGCAGGTGGGCCAGGACGTCTGGGCGGCATGAGGTCATGGCAATTGGTGTAATCGAGCATAGAATAGAGCGAGTATGTGGAAACGAGATTACGGTGGACAGGGTCGGTCAAGGGCGTTTTAATGGCCTTTTTCTGCAACACATCCACATTCATGTAAAGTAGCCAAACCAAAAGACAAAAAAATTCAAACATTTGCAGAAGCGGGCACTGTATGTATATTGCGAGTATATGCGATGAAAACGAGCTCACATATATGTATATCCAAGTATATAATTTTATCTCAGCTTTACTTATTTTACAGTACGAAATTTCCAACGTAGTTCTCCTGAAAAATATTCGAAGTAATTATTTGAAAGATACAATAGTTTATTTATAAAACCGACAAAACATTCGCGAACGCTACCCAAGCAAATAAAAGTGTTACGTGTCAAGACGTACAACATGTAGTCCAGTTTCTCTATATGACAAAAACGCCTTACTTCCTTTTCCCATCAATCATGACACGGAGGATACAGTTATGCGCCAACCACCTTATCACAGATCGTTCTTGGACGATAGCCTTCTCTCGCTAGAAAGCTAGTGCCGTGCATCGTACGTACGCCGACAGATCACCATACATGGGATCTATCATTATGTTCTCCGCCAATTAGGAGCTCGCCGAATCTGCAGCTGGCCGTCCCAGCACAAGCACCGACCCAGCCAGCCACGCCGGCCACCACACGCACCACAACACCACGGCCGTGTACATGCCCCAGACGTCCCACCCAAAAGCCGCCAGGCGGAGCGCCTCGGCGACGTCCAGCTTCCACACCGCGCAGCAAGCAACCAGGACGCCGAGCGGGGACACGATGTTGAGCAGTGCGGTCGCGAGCCAGCGCATAACAGCGCTGTTGGGCGCCGGCCGCATAAAGGTCAGAGGGCTTGCCAGCAGGCCAACCAGGAAGGCGAGCGAAAAATTGAGGGTGGCAAGCGACGACAAGAACATGCCAAGCAGCAGTAGGGAAAACGACTTGATAAGGTCGTACTGCTGGGCCGTGGCGCGGTAGTAGCTGGTCAGAACGCCGGAGATGACGTGAGGAAGGACAGCGTTGGTCACAGAAAAGCCAATAAATATAGGCGTAAGAAGCTGTGACCTTGTTAGCAACGATTACGCAGCACTATATAATAAAACCAAAGACAAAAAAAACACGTCTTGTCAACTCAACTCACCCAAGCGGAGACATGGTTAAATAGATAGAGAGGGGCCATGCCGAGTGCCTGGCAGAGTGTGACAACAGCCAGGGGGAGGAACAGATCACGCTCCTCGGCGATGCCGTTGCCGCTCGACGTCGACACGGCAGCCTTCTCGGACGTAGCCTTGGACTTCTTCTCTTGGGTGCCTGCGGCGGTCCCCTGTTTCGACACGGCCTGTCCACTGCGCACCCAAAGAGCAATGGCCATGATCGTAAAGTTGGCAGCCAGCAGCATAGCACTCGGCAGGTAGGTGCCAATGCTTACAAAGCGCTCGCGGCCCATCAGCAGGTAAAAGAAGAAGCTCTGGTGCAGATGCTCCAGCAGGTTGTTGAGACTGCGGAACGTGCCCTCGAGGATACGGCCCATGGCCATCTCGTCGTGCTGCCAGCCGGAAATGACCACGTTGCCCTCGGGCGTCACCGCCGTCGCCGTGTACGGCTGGAGCGTGATGGCGTCCACGTGGTACGCCATGAACGCGCTGTGTGCACCCGTGGCAGCGCCCAGGCCCTGGCGCAGCATGCCACGCAGCATCGTGCGCAGGCGGTCCGCGTAGCCGTCATCGTGGCGCCACATCTCCTGCAGCGACACGCCGGTGCCCATCTGGCCGCCGGCAATGTTGACAACCGAGTTGATCAGGTCCAGGTTCGGCAGCTGGCCGTTGACGCCGTCGTAGACAATGTGCACGGCCGTGAAGCGGCTGCTGCCGTTGCCGTCGTTATCGGCAGGGTCGGCCTTGGTGTAGTCGAGCGCCACGGCGCCCTGCAGCGCGCCCGACTTGCGGGGCAGAGGGCTGACATAGCGACCATCGTGGGCGTCGTGGTAAGCGTCGACCCAGGCTTGCGGTCCCGTGAGACTGTCGGGCGGGAACAAGAAGATAATGTCCTTGGACCACAGCGACCAGCGGCGGAAGTAGCGCGCCAGGGCCAGCGCGAGTGCCACGCCGTGCGGGTTGGGCACGTCGTGGATGCTGAGCCAGGGGCTGACAAGGACGAGGGCCTCCGTGGCGTCACCGCGCGGGGCCTGGAGAATGGCATAGAGGTTCTCGCCGGCAAACGTCTCGCCCACAGAGCGGTAGGTGTAGTTCTGGCGGCCAACTTTCAGGCCGGCGGACGCAAGGATGGGCTCGAGGTGGTCGTTGATGGCCGTATTGGACTGGCCGAGCAGCCCGTTAACCTCGTGTTTGTAGGCGCGGAAAACGTGCTGGTCGCTGCCGCCAAAGTAGGTGTGCACTTGGCCCGGCAGCAGGGCATTTTCGGAGATGTATGTCCGCCGAGAGTAGGAGTCAAGGGGCAGAACAAGCAGTGAGGCGACACCGACCAGGATGCAGAGCAGCGAGAGGTATGGAGGCAGCTTGAGAAGCCGCGGGTCGCGTCGGAAGCGGACAAGGGAAGCTGAAGAGTCAGTACGTGGCGGGGAGCAGAATGCATCGACGTTTGTCCCACGTGTGTGGAGGGCATCCAACTCACATATTAAGCTGGGCATCGTGGGCGACAGCACAGTGACCACGACATGCGCATGGCGAGCGAGAAAGGCGGACAAGAAAGTGAAGCTCTTGGCGAGGCACGAACAGCTGTGCTGTAGTTTTAGCGCGTCCAGGAACAGGCGCCCCCCTATTCGCGCCTGCCGAAGCCCCACACCCAATTAACGGGTAGAAGCATAAAAGCGCCACAGCGCTCCTTCCAATTCGGGTAGCCATTTCAGTTACATCATCAGAGTGAATTCGGTCGAAATGTCGTATTGTAGTACGCCGTATGTCATAGTATCCGTACAATGGGGGTGGGCACGAACGCACGTCTATTATCATTATTACTGGCCCTATCGGGTACGCGGTCTAGCGTCACGATATGCACAGTTGTTTACAAAAAGGTACTGGGGGAATGTGTGCAACAGGCAGAAGCGGCAAGAAGAAGAATGGGCCCATGGAAAATGGAAAAGCAACAAAACGAAAACGCCGCTCCAAGAGTTATCCAAATGCATGCCAGTGAACTGGCCAGAGGCCCCTGAAAAATCGACAATGGACGAGAAACGACATGAGTAGGCATGACCCGAACGCGGTACATGACCATATAATTCAAAACAACCGCACAGGACTCCGTTAATATGATGAGACAACCCCGATATTTCCGCGCTGAGACACGTATAGGTAAATATAGAAAGGACGACGAAGAGCAGAGCCGAAAATTCCAGATGGGAACAAGACGAGGCTCAAAGTGCGTTCGAGCGCGACTAAGGACCCAGGCGCTGGGTCGAGCCCACGAGGCCGATAGCCGGGGCTGCGCCTGTTGTGCCGGCGTTTACGCTCGGCAGTACTCCAAAACGGCCGTACGTCTTCTGGTCGACGCTGACATAGTGCGGCACGCGTGCCAGGAGGTTGAGACGGGCCTCGATCCAGCGAAGGGCCGACTCGGGCGGGGACAAGAACTTGAGGTAGCCGAGACCACACAGGTAGCCAACGCCGAGGCCGGCCAAGTGGCCTGGCAAGCTCGTGTTGGGGATGAAGACGGCAATGACAAAGACGAAGAAAAGCGGCGTGGCCCAGGTCGGGACGGGCACAGAGGCGATGACCAGGGCCGGGTTTTGGCGGTATGTGCGAATGGCCTCAACGCCAAGGAGGAGGAATACCCAGACGCTGGCACCCATCACCGCCGTGTCCATGCGGAAGATGCGTTCGAAGCAGACGTAGATCAATGCCGGAAGCGTGGAGAAGGCTAGAGTCATATTGCATCTATGTTAGCGCTCGGTCGTTCTCGCAAATTTCAATCGCTTGTCGCCCCCCTTTCAAAGTTGCTACGTACGTCCAAAGAACAGCGCCAGCGTCGTGATCGTGCCATGCTCGCACTCAAACCGGTCGAGCAGTGGCACCAGGGCCGCTACGTTTGCGACCACGTGGAACAAACCCATGTGTATCAGGGGGAAGGTATTCGTGCGGTAGACTAGTAAAAGTTAGTCGAAAGGCAGACGAAAGACGGAGCGAAGGGACATAGACCGGGGACAGGGATGCCGTACGGGTCGCAAAAGACAGCTTCGACGGGACAAGGCCGCCCCACGCGCGCAGGTCCCAAATCGGCAGCCAGTCCAGAAGATACAGAGCCACGATCAAGGCGGCGACAGCGCGTGTGAACAGTGGCAGGCGCGCAAGGTACGAACGCGTAGAGCGTGCAGGGTTGAATGCGCCCGATGGTGATGTCGACGACGCAGAGGACGAGCCGCGTGGCGTCCAGAGGTCCGCGATACCGGAACGCCTCGGCTGGGGCGATGAGGAAGGCATTATGAAAAGGAGGGGAGGATGTATAAGGGGGGGAGTCGAGATATGCGCGGCCACGGAGTGCACCTTTCGACGAAAGGAGCCGGTTGTTCCGGGCCGAAAAGTTGTTGCGGGAAAAGGAGGTTGAAAATCACGACACGGCTTAGAATGTCGCCAGACGAGGCGCTTCGCTGCGTGTATACCTCTGCGTTGAAGATGTAGAGTGTTGGTGACCGTCGTCTCGTCGTCGCTGCTGAGAACCAGTCGGTAGCAGGGTGTTCTCGGGTCGTGTCGTGTCCAGAAAAAGTCGTTGAGGCGCCAATGTTAACAAGGAGACAATGTAGAGATGTCTCGTGTGCGCTCCTTCCACGAGTGAGCAGAGCCTAGCAGTCAGATTACCCTGTCATTCCGTGTGCTAGCGGCGGCCTTAAGGATTTTGGTTCCTGTAACTGGTCATATATGTCACGCCAACCTTACACCGGGACCTGAAAAAGCCACATTTGCATGTGATCCAACACGTGATTCTCCCCACCGAACCCATCGGCCGTCGAGTATTATCATCAACATCGTTCCCTCCCGTGACGTACCCGGCGACAATTTCGTGTTAATATATCACTTCGCGCTTGCATTTCTTTTACGAGAGTTATACTTTGCGAAATTATATTGGGCAAATGCTTTGCGTTGTGTGAGTGCCTGGCACCGCGTTTGTGTGCTAGGTCCAAGCCCTGACGATGAACTCTATGTTGTGTGTTGAACGGCGGCATTTCTATCTTGAACCAGATTACCACTCTATGGGGTCATTTCAGGCATAAAAGCAAACTCCACAGAATGTGTAACTGTTCACACTCCTCCAAACTGGTCGAAAACGCGACTGTTTTCTATTCAGATGGAAGACCCGCTATTACCCGGATCCAACCAATCAGAGTACATGCGTTTTGTATTTTCATGATCTGGGACGAGGCGATGAGAATTCGATTATAGTATTCAACATAGGCCAACCTGATTTGCACCATAACCAAGGCAATGATGTCAAACAAAGCTCCACAAAGTCTTCAAAAGGTTCCAAAAAATAACTAAAACGGATATATAAATGTGGCGCGTGATATACGTATGGTATGTGACATCTCTCCAAATCGACCCCAGTAAGTGGTGCCGCCGCTCCTGATGCGGGAAATCGTGAACCGAAGACGACGCACAAGAGCAAGGCATGTAATAAACACACAATAAACTAACAGAGAAAAAACAAGCTACGAAACGATTTCCTCCCTGTGTCGTTACATTTCTTCAGTGCCCGATTGTTTTAGGGTGTGTATTTTTTTGTTTGATTCGAACTTTCTGTCTCAGACGCTTATTGCTGGTTGTTCTTGGCCATGGTGTTCAGGGCGCTGCCGTTCTTGAACCAGTCGATCTGGCTAGCGTTGAAGGTGTGCGCCAGGGGGATGTCAAAAGCGGCACCGTCCTTGGGGTGGACGCGCAGGGTCAGGGGCTTGCCGACAGCCAACTCAGTGCTCAGGACATCGACCTAGAATGCCGGGTTAGTACAATGCTCGTGGACAAGGTCATGAGACAACTGTGCTCGAAGTGCAGAACTTACGCGGTCGCTGGGGTTGATCTTATCGTAGTCGGCGGGGTCCACGAAGGTCAGGGGTAGCATGCCCTGCTTCTTCAGGTTGGTCTCGTGGATACGGGCGAACGAACGGGTGATGATGGCCAGACCACCCAGATGGCGGGGCTCAAGAGCGGCGTGCTCGCGAGACGAGCCCTCACCGTAGTTCCAGTCACCAATGACAACCCACTGGATGCCCTTAGCCTTGTAGTCACGGGCAACGTCGGGAACGCCGCCAAACTCGCCGGTGAGCTGGTTGCGGACCTTGTTGGCCTCGCCGTTCTCGGCGTTGGTGGCACCGATCAGCATGTTGTTGGAGATGTTGTCGAGGTGGCCACGGTACTTCAGCCACGGGCCGGCCATGGAGATGTGGTCGGTGGTCGTCTTGCCCTTGCACTTGATCAGGATGGGCAGGTCGGTGGCGTCCTTGCCGTTCCAAGCATCGAAGGGCGACAGAACCTGGAGACGATCAGAGGTAGGCGAAACCTGGACCTGAACCTGTGCGCGCTCGGCAGGGGGGGCCTGGTACGTGTCCTCACCAGGATCGTAGCCGAGAAGGGGAAGACCGTCGGTCTGCTCAGGGGGAGTCAGCATGAACTCGTTGCCGTCCTTGTCCTTGAGCTTGTCGGTCAAGGGGTTGAAGTGCAGGGAGCCGGCAATGGTCATGGCGACGACCAGATCGGGCGAGGTGACGAAGGCGTGGGTGGCGGGGTTGCCATCGTTGCGGCCGGTAAAGTTGCGGTTGTACGACGAGACAATGCTGTTGGGAGTGCCCTTGGCGACATCGGTACGGTCCCACTGGCCAATGCAGGGGCCGCAAGCGTTGGCCAGGACCATACCGCCGAACTCTTCGAAGGTCTCGAGCTGGCCATCGCGGGCGATGGTGGCGCGAATCTGCTCGGAACCAGGGGTGACAGTGAAGATGGACTTGGCCTTAATGCCGTGGGCCATGGCGTCACGGGCAATGTGTGCGGCACGGGTCATGTCCTCGTACGAAGAGTTGGTGCAAGAGCCAATGAGGCCAACTTTGACCTCCTCAGGCCAGTTGTTGGCCTTGACAGCCTCGCTGAACTTGGAGATTGGGGTCGCCAGGTCGGGGGTGAAGGGGCCGTTGATGTGGGGCTCCAGGGTGTTCAGGTCGATCTCGATCACCTGGTCGTACTCGGCGCCCTCGTCGGCGCGCAGGCCGTTGCCGTAGACGCGAGCAAATTCACCAATGCTCTGGCGCTTGGTGGCGGAGAGGTAGTCGTACATGCGGTCGTTGAAGGGGAACAGCGAGGTGGTAGCACCGATCTCGGCACCCATGTTGCAGATGGTCGCCATGCCGGTGCAGCTGAAAGTTTCGGTACCAGGGCCTGGAAGAGCAAGTTAGAAAAACTCAAGGGTGATGTGTTTAAAGGACTTTCTAGTCTTTCCTCAGCTATGAGGCAGACTTTCTTGCGACTTTCTTATCGCAGCTCAGGACTCCCAGAGTCTTTCCCAAGCATACTTCGCCATGAAAAAATATAAATAAAAAAGTGTAACTCGCCTTTGTACTCTACAACCGCTCCTGTGCCACCTTTAACTGTGAGGATGCCAGCAACCTTGAGGATAATGTCTGGATTCGCAAGAGTTAGCAAGGCTGTTCTGAATGCTCCGGATTGTGTCCAGCCGTCTTGGTGATGTTTTGTGTGGGGAAAAATAAAAGTGGAGAATTTTAAAGTGGGGGCACATTGCACCTACCCTTGGGCGAAGTCCAGCCAGACATCTTGCCAGTCAGGTTAACGCCGATAACCTTGGGGGCCTTCAGCTCCCAGGGCAGGCCAGCCATGACGTCGACGGCATCGGCACCACCGACACCGATGGCGCACATGCCGAGACCGCCGGCGTTAGGGGTGTGCGAGTCGGTGCCGATAAGCAGACCACCGGGGAAGGCGTAGTTCTCGAGGATGATCTGGTGGATAATGCCAGAGCCGGGCTTCCAGAAACCGATGTTGTACTTGGCGCAAGCAGAGGCAAGGAAGTCGTAGACCTCCTTGTTGATGCCGACGGCACGGGCCAGATCCGTGGGGCCGCCAACCTGGGCCTCAATCAGATGGTCGCAGTGGACGGTCGCAGGGTTGGCCACAGAGGGCATGCCGGCCGACATGAATTGCAGAATGGCCATCTGGGCAGTGGCGTCCTGGCAAGCAACGCGGTCGGGGCGCAGCTTCAGGTACGAGACACCGCGCTCGATTTCCTGACCGTGCGGGTCGTCCAAGTGAGAGTACAGGATCTTCTCGGCGAAGTTTAGAGGACGGTTGAGGCGGGCGCGGACAATGTCCAGATTCTCGGCCATCTTCTTGTAGTTGATGAAGTTGTTTGACTCCCAGATGTTCTGGGGGACCTGTATGTTGAGACCAAGAGCTTCGGTTAGCCAATGTGCACTGTCCACGAAGACCACCAGCGTACCAGTATAGCGGTCGCAGTCGCCTTACCTTCTGGTCGAGCGAGCTGTCGGAGACCGTGGCCATGGTGCGACGCATGGCGAAGCCGGCGACAGCCGCGTGGCTCCGGGCGGCCTTGCCCAGGAGCTGGCGAGAGGCCAACATTCTGGACGTAGGTGTAAGTGTGTCGTCAAACTCTCACAAGTGCTCACTCACGACTCTATCCGTGGGCAACGAAGCTCAAGATAGAGGAGAGAGATAAGGTGTGTCAAGGATACAGCACGAGTTGGGTAGAGGGGAGAGTGAAGAAAGGCAGAATGCGCTCAGGAGAGGAAAGAAAAAGAAGAAAAAGAAGAAAAGGGAAGACGAGAAAGAAAGATTGGTGTAAGAGCCGAAAAATAAGAGAAAAGGAGGTAAAAGGAAGCGAAAGTGCGGGAGTTGGCGGGGACTTGTGGGACAAAGGACAGGGCGATCAGAGAGACAAAAACGAGTTGTTTTAGCAGGTGTTGCGCTAAACCACGCAGATAACACAGCAGAGGTCGGCCGCTCGGCTTTTCCTGGCTAGCGGGCAAAAAGTACAAAAAAAATCATGAGCAATGTATGGGGGAAGAAGAGCCACCCCTCTCCCGAGGGCGCTGGCGTTCTCCTCGGCTATGACGACAAACAGGCCAGGCGGGCCACCGGACGAATCAGGGCAACTGGATTAATGTTGCAGAGCAGGGGGCTGGCACTGGAGGGCCACATGCACTGAGTGGGAATATCACAAGCTTGGCCTGGTCGCCATTACGGTCGCACCTGCCAATATGTCGCTCGTACATACGTCGTGGATTGTGGTTTGTGTTATTATCGCTGCGGCGCTGTGTGTTGCTCTTGCTCTGTGCGATTCACAAAGCAGCAATCGGCCGAGGAAGCTGCAGGGGCAATTGGAGTCAAATGAAGAGGGCAGTCGGAGGCAGTTGGAGGCAGTTGCAATGGGCGTAAAATTGAGAACAACACAAAGCTACCACGAAGGCAGACGAGTACATGTTGCAGTGCCGGGTCCTGACTTTTTTTTCAAAAAAAAAAAAAAAAAAACTTCCGAAGCCAATGCACTTCATTTTCCTGCAGTCTGATGATACGGACACATGAGTATCCAGGGGAGGTTCTCGGTCCGCGACGTAACCATGGGGAATGGAGCGGTTACCGTGTTTACGAAGTATTTACGATCAGCTGGAGCGAGATCAACACAGTGGAGAACAGCGGCTCGACAAAGGCCAGACCGCATACTCTAGAAGCAGTATTGTAAACAGCGCGTCTGTAGCCATACTCAGGCCTGGCCAAAGTCACAACATACAAAAGTTTCCAAAATACAGAGTAAACGTGACACCGGCCAAAACATCGCGACGGGAAACACCACTTCCAATTCTGACACCCCGCAAAACGTTCTGCTGAAAATGCACAGTACTGAACCAGCATCAAATCGTTTGAGTGCATGATATTCCTCAGCCACCGACACTGTTGTTATCGGTTAGAGAATTGACTCCTGCAGCTTTCAACCGAGCAAAATGCCTCAATAGGGGAAAGAACGGCCAGTTATCCCGGCAATCCTCTCCCGAAACGCAATGTTAAGGTGAGGAAATTTCGCAGACTTCCAACATCATCAATAGGAACGTACGCGATCCAGCCATAGGTGGCGCAGATGAGCAGAGGCGTAGCAGTAGTTACAGGGGTTCACATTTTGAATTTACGCAGTGGTCCCTCTTACCAACGCCCCTCTCTCCCCACAGAATGTGGCGTTCACCAGTCAACGTCACGATAAGTCTCGTTTTACGGAGTACATCTATTTTGTTTGGTCTGGAGACCAGGTTTGGGTGGAGAATTTTTTTGGTGCCCATTTTGGTGTGTTTCTTTACCCAGTTTTACGCTTTTAGTGGATTTTTAGCATGGTACGCGCTGTAAACCGCCTGGGCAGTCTCGGCAGCTGTACGGGTTTCCGAGTAAATACGACGTGGTGCCGCGATGAATCCGATCGTCCGAACACGGCCCAGTGGTCGAAAAATGTTTATTTTGTGGTTGCATCGAATGAAGCGTTGTATATCGCGGCCTGGCCGATGATGGACAACGGGGCTCCCAATATAGAAATTTCATTTTCCGTAGGTCCCTGATCTGTCTTTCGTGCTTACCTTATGAGTCTCCTGCAGACCGAGCAGGTGCGACCGGGAGCTCACCGTCCAAGTTCTTTGTATTGCACAAAACTTGGAGAACTTAGTGGCACGTGAGTGGGAATTCATAATTTCCAGCGGCGACGTAAAGCTGTTTCGCGCCACGTTTACTGGTCACTGTACTTTGTAGTGGGGTTCGTCTTCACCCTGAAGTTGCTCTTACTGAGCAGGGCAAAGTTTTCGCGAACAACGTAACTGTGGGCCTGATAAGATCTTAAGATTGGCGATAACATCCGATAAGAAAAAAAATCCAAGACGCCCCTCAGCCTTCTATCAACATTCAAGACCACAACCCGTTTACGTACACTGTGCCTGCAGATTATCTACGTCTCCTTTTCCTTATCGTACAACATGGGAACTACCAACAAGAAAACCCTTACAAAGACGCGGAGGAAGACAAGGTAGGAAATGCAACAAGCCTCTGCCCCTCCCTCTCCTCTTGTTGTTCTAACATTGTGGCCTAGGGACGTCGACGAAATTACCAACGATCTCCTGTCTCCCGCTCATCTGGACCGCTACAAGGCCACCAAGGCTTCGGAAGACCTCCCTGGCCTCGGCCGCCACTATTGCATTGCCTGCGCGAAGTGGTTTGAGTCCGACTTTGCGCTTTCGAAACACCAGCTGGCTAAGCCGCACAAGCGCCGGCTGAAGCAGCTGGCGGAGGGAGCCTACACGCAACGCGAGGCCGAGGCCGCCATCGGCCTTCACACCGACAACGGCCCGCAGACAAAAATCTACTCAAAACCGCTATCCGTGAGCACAACCGGCACAACGGCAGGCGAAACCGAAGTTGCGGCTCCGAATGCGCTGCAGACCACGACTGGCGATGCGATCATGTCGTCATGAATTGGGTAAACAACTCGGCCTGGGCGGGAAGCATAGAAAACAAAATGAGGCAGTCTTTATCGGGGCTGCGCAGCCCTGGAATGGCAGCAGTGACTGCTAGTCATATCCGTGCACTGCCAAGGGACAAACGTGACGCCATCTCATTCCTGGACGCTGTAATTCAAATTACGACTGTGCAGCGATGTAGGAGAGCACCGTTGCTATTGTCTCTTCAGTGACAGTTTGAGCAGCAGAAGGTATGGCAGATGTGCGATTTTGAGTGCTATTACAAGGGTCTAGAAAGCACCTACCACGACCGGCTATCGGTGGCCGTAGACATTTACGACGTTACGAATATAAAATTCCGATAATCATTTCTACCATATGAAAAGCCCATGCGCCGCGTTGCCAAAGTGCAAGTCAACAATAACAAACAAAATTAATGAAATAAGGAAAATAAAATTGCATCGTCTTTCCACCTTACATAATGTTTACTTTATGCAACTGTGCCATGCGATCGATTGACAATTTGTAGCTTCAAATTCAATTGGAAATCGCATCCTTCCAGGCGAGACAATACCAAGTTGTTGCCGATGTTGTTATCGAAACGAGAACTCAATGCAGGTCTACCGCCTCAAGTCCACACTCGTCCTTGCACCGTCGATGCTAGGGCGCAGTGAGCTGCCTGTGACATGAACCGCGGTTAGAGAGGCCAAAAAAAAAGACGAAGACGAACAACAAGAAAAAAAAGAAAAAAAAAAAAAACAACTCTACAAGGGTGGTAGTAACATACTGCTGCTACGTCGCCGCCGAGCCCGGATGTCGGCCGGGTCACTAGGACGGAGACCGGTCGTCTTTGCAAAAAGGTTGAGAATATCCGTGAGAGAGACAACGCCAGTCAACCGACCTGACAAATGCGCACCCGGAAGAGAAGACGCTGGCACAGAGGCGAATGCGGGGGCATTTCCTCCATTTCCGCCTGGCAGAGGGATGGGCGACTGCGGCGCAACAGTTACAGTCGTTGCAGCCGTCGTGAGTACAGTCGATTCGCGGCGCGAATGGCCCTCGCCCGTACCATTTGCCGTAGTAGGGCCGCCGGGAATGCCTGTGCCGCTTGCAGTTCTTGAGTGGCCAGAGCCTGAAGGGGTAGCAATGCTAGCGCTGGATACGGTGGACGATGCTGTCTGCACAGGCGACAGAAGTGGTGTATGGGGTGCCGAAGGCGACGGGGATGGCGACTCGACAACCCACATCCGGTGCGCCCGGGTGGCCACCAATTTTGCCACGGTATGAGCAAGGGTTGAGTGTGGGTTGACATGGAAGACGGGGAAGGAGTCACGGCCCTCTTCAACACCGCGTTCCGAGAGTATGACGGAAATGAAATGCATGCAGGAGGACTGCAGAAGGGGGAAGCTCGTCACAGACGTGAGGTGCTGAACATCTCGCGTTGAAATATTGCCCACAACATTGAGTCCGTTGTCAACCACCGCAACAGACGTCAAGCCCTCGCTATTCATCAACGTAAGAGCGTCCGAGAGGGGCCGATCGGCACTGCAGGGGAGGGGGGGGAATACGAGTTAGATGGGATTGGTAGAGCAAAGCACGGCCAGAGCAGCAAGACTTACTTGATGGCGATAATTTCCTGCGAACCGATACGTAGGTCCCGTAGGGTGGCCGCATATAGCCGATCAATCTGCGGGAAGTTGACGGCCTCGTTCCAGAAGAACTGGATCAGCTGTAGCTGGCTCAAGACACCAACCACTTCCGTTGCGTTGGCGTTGGTGACAATGACACGACGGGCGCCGCTGCCAAAGACTTCGATTGCGGCGAGAAGATCGTCATTGTAGGACAGGGTTGCCAATGGTTCTTTGTGGCAAATAGGAAGAACATCACGGATGGGAATGGCAACACGGTCTTGTGCTCGCTGCGCGATGCTCTGGTAGACGATAACTTGCTCCGGGTCGGGGTTGGCCATTCCGATAACAACCAGGAGGTATGCATTGAGGTCGTTGTAATCAAATGTCGAAACGGCCATTTTGTCGGACAGTCCATTGCGAACGAGCACGGCACCCGCGGTGCTGCTGTTCCTGAGAAGAGTCTGTATCGTTAAGGAAAAGTCCATCCCAATGCCAATAGTCCAGGTCTGCCGCGTTGGGCCAAGCTTACCTTTGTGCAGTCTTCTACGCTCGTATCAAGGGTCGCCCATCGGATATCTTCCTCTGATACCAGCTCGCCGAGGGAGATGTCGTGCCAGTCACGTCCGGCAAAGCGTGGGTTTGGCTGCCTTTGGGGGGGCGGGTGGTTGAGCAGGCCGTGGACCTGTGTTGCGAAAGAGGGTTGCCGAAGAGAACGAGGAGACGGCGGCGGGTTGCGCAGATTCTCGGCGAAGCTCTGCCGGTGAGACGATGAGGAGTGAGAGTGAGAGTGGGAGTGCCGCAGGCTTGAGCGGGATGGAGACCGTTCCGGAACGGCACCAGCAGTCGACCCAGAGGAAGTCTGGGTGGCGCCGCCCACGTTCAAGCTTGAGGTAGAGCTGCTACCGCTGCCAGTGGCGGCACCACCCGCCCCGCGCTCGGCGGTCGGAGGGGTAGACGATTCCATTTCCAAAGCTGTTTGGTTCTTGGATACGTCCAGTGCTGAACGTAGCTTGCGTGTGACAACGAGTGGTGGGTTACGGATCAGTAGGATCGCTGCCTGGGCCTCCTAGTGACCGAGCGATGGATATGGGATGCTTGCTTTTTATTTCGTCCGGGTTGATATGTCCACCAGAAAACGCAAAAAAAGAAAGAAAAAAAGAAAAGTAAAAGAAAAAGGGTAGAAATATCTCGTGAAGTAAAGAACTCAGTAGCGACAAAGAGGAGCTGGAAGAGGTCGGCAGTGACGCGATGCTAGCGGAGAGCTAGCAGCTATGCAGTAGTGAGGGGAATAAGGCTTGCTCGAAGAACGGTTCGGGCGACGCAAAACGATGAGGAAATGGTACCACCGTTGACAATGCACATTGAGAGTGGAGGGGACGAGAATTCTTCAATTGGCTGTCAAAAGTGCAGAAGTAATCGATGCAATTTGTTTCAACAAAGAAGAAACAACAGAGGCAAGAAAGAGCAAGAGCCACCAACATAGTTCGCAATGTACGACGTATCAGCCCACCGCACAGTTTGGATTGCCTCTTGGGCGCGGGGTAGAACAGTGACGCTCATTGGCTAGCAAAAGCCACCATATCGACCAACGACGTCAGGTGCCTAGTCCATGGAAAGAACCGATTTGGCAACGGCATCCAAAGGCAATAGATGAACGTGCGTGACGGACACCACAGCGACAATGGTCTCTCGCATGTCTTGGAGCAATACACTGTGGAGACGGCCACAAACGGCGTGGACATAGCATTGAAGAGTCAAAGACTATCAATATGCTATGAGAGTACGACGGCCAACCAACATTCACTATCGTCCGTCTACTTTGCCGAAGAGAAACGTGTCAATGTACATTGTCAGATTACTGCCAGCCCAACGATCAAACGGTGCAATTCACTGCTCTTGGTGATGTAGTATTCCTCCTTACCTTGCTGTACCGTCTGGGCCTGTCAATCACTGCCTGGCCAGACCCAGGTGACTTCCATTTGACATCCCTAAAACAACTGGCAATGTGCTGCTGAAAACCGAGCGACGACGGCAGTGACGAACAAAGGAGGGGAACCAGACTGGGCCCCCCATAAATGCCCTGTCACAAATCTTACTCCATATCGCACTGGCTTTCGAGGTTTCTGGCAGGGGCTTGTGCATGCACTCTGAAAGGACGAAAGGCAGCCACGTCTTCCGCGCGCGGTCGTCCAAACAAAATACCTTCGAAATGGGCCGCACCCCCGCAGAAAATGTCATTGCTGTTTTATTATCTTATCGCCCAACGCGATCGTTAAACTCAAAACCCGGCAGCAGAAGGGCTGCTATAATATTATTAGGATGGTCTTTCGGTCATCATAGACGAAGTGCCCGTGTCTGTGTTTGTGATGCCCTTGTTAGGAAGGCCTGTTTGGACCCATATCTGCCCAGACATTCGCGTTCTTGTTTGGTGAAATATGGTAAGTAATTAATACGAATCGCGCTTCTTGCCTGTTGTTTTCGCGTTGCTTTTGGCTCTGTCGCCTATCAATTTTAGCATGACTGGATTTTTATTTTGATTGTCCCGCCGCCACCTCCCGAATAGCGCCTTCCTGCCCTGTCGAGCCTGTCGAGTCGCTCTCTCCTGCCCCGCTCTTCGCGCTACAATTTTTGTGTCCGTGTTTCCCCCTCCAGTATTTTTTTTTTTTGCTGCTCGACTTCCAACCCTCACGTACAGCAATATCGCAACCACACACTTCGTCATATTTGCTTCGTCCGAGCCGCGATCCCACCCAGCCGGCCAAGTACAGTCTCCGACGCGATTCACGGCCCCAAATTTTGGGTATCCGATAGATAAGAGGGCGAACAGCCGTGTTTGACCCCTCGTACTCCTCCCTCCTTTACTTAAGGCGGATCGAAGGCCAGCATCACATCGCCAACGGGCACCGCTGCCTGTCTCTGCGTTTGCGCCCTACGCTCCCCCTCGATCCACGACCCTCCCCTGTCGCGTCTCACGATGTCTCTTCTTCCGCCGGACCTGGTTCTTGAGCTCTCGCAGCTCCTGCAGGCGCTGCAGTCGGCCGACAACACTGTTCGGTCACAGGCCGAAGACCACCTCCAGAACAATTGGACTGTCCCGCGCCCAGACGTGCTGCTGATGGGCCTTGCTGAGCAGGTTGGCAGTCAGGCATCGAATAGTGTATGTCCGCTCGTTTGGGAATTGGGCATGGCCCGGCACCGATCTCTGCCCGCCATGCAGGGGGTTGGCTTTGGCCCGTCGTTGCTGATCCTGGCCAGCCTCGGAACTTAGACGCGTTCCAATTGCCGGTGGATGTGGCCGCCGATGTTTGCCCTTTCACAGATTGCTAATTGCGTCCCTGTAATAGTTCCGCTCTTTCGCCGCCGTCATTTTCCGGAGAATCGCGTCCAAGTCGCGCAAGAACGAGCAGGGCGATACCGTCGAGATCTTTATTGGCCTGCCGACTGCACAGTCGGACGTCATTCGCCAGAAGCTGCTTGAGGTTTTGGCTGCCGAGACCGACCGCAGCGTCCGAAACAAGATCAGTGATGCCATTGCCGAGGTCGCGAGACAGTACACAGAAAATGGTTCGTCTACCCGTGCATTTGTAGTAACCGTCTCTGAACGCGTTGCAATTGTGCTAATTATCCAAAATCACAGACCAGCCATGGACTGAGCTTCTGCAGATCCTCTTCCAGATGAGCATGGCTCCCGACTCTGGAAAGCGCGAAACCGCCTACCGCGTCTTCACGTCAACGCCGGGCGTTATCGAGAAGACCCACGAGGATGCCGTCGCCGAAGCCTTCTCCCGTGGATTCAAGGACGAATCTGTCTCGGTACGCGGTAGTCTATATACGAAGACTTTATTTTAGCTGGAAACTACAGGCAGAAGAAAGTGGCTAACGATCGACATAGGTCCGTATTGCAGCTATGGAGGCGTTTGCGTCTTTCTTCCGTGGCTTGAAGAAGAAGAGCCAGCCCAAGTTCTTCGGCCTCCTTCCGGAGATGCTTAACATCCTTCCTCCGATCAAGGAGTCGCATGACTCCGACGACCTCGGCAACGCCCTCATCGCCCTGATCGATCTCGCGGGCATCTCTCCCAAGATGTTCCGCCCTGTTTTCAACGTCCTGGTCAAGTTCAGCGTCTCTGTTATCCAGGACAAGGAGTTCACCGATGGCTGTCGCCAGAACGCGCTCGAGCTGATGGCCACATTCGCCGATTATTCGCCGTCGATGTGCAAGAAGGACGAAACTTACACGAGTGATATGATTACGCAGTGCCTGAGCCTCATGACCGACCTGGGCGAGGACGACGATGATGCCGCCGAGTGGCTCGCCGCCGACGATCTCGACCAGGACGAGAACGACTCCAACCACGTGGCTGGTGAGCAGTGCATGGACCGTCTCGCGAACAAGCTTGGCGGTGCTGTGATTCTGGCGCCAACGTTCAGCTGGCTGCCGCGCATGATCGGCTCCACGGCGTGGCGTGATCGCCATGCTGCGCTCATGGCCATTTCCGCCATCTCCGAGGGCTGCCGCGATCTGATGCTCGGCGAGCTGCAGCAAGTTCTCAACCTGGTCGTGCCTGCCCTCAAGGACCCCCACCCGCGAGTTCGCTGGGCCGGCTGCAACGCCCTGGGCCAGATGAGCACCGACTTTGCACCCACCATGCAGCGGGAGTACTACGACGCCGTCCTCAAGACGATTATTCCCGTGCTTGACTCACCCGAGGCTCGCGTGAAGTCGCATGCCGCCGCTGCCCTGGTCAACTTCTGCGAAGAGGCTGAGAAGAGCGTTCTGGAGCCATATCTGGACGACCTCCTGAGTCATTTGTTCAACCTGCTGCAGAGCGACAAGCGCTACGTCCAAGAACAAGCCCTCTCTACCATTGCGACAATTGCCGACGCTGCCGAGCAGGCCTTTGGCAAGTACTATGACACCCTCATGCCGCTTCTGGTCAATGTTCTGCGCCGGGAAACCGAGAAGGAATACCGGTTGCTGCGCGCCAAGGCCATGGAGTGCTCTACTCTGATCGCTCTTGCCGTCGGCAAGGAGCGCCTCGGCAACGACGCCCTGGAGCTGGTGCAGCTTCTCGCCAACATCCAGAACGGCTTGACGGATGCCGACGATCCGCAGGGCCAGTACCTGATGCACTCGTGGGGCCGCATGTGCCGGGTCATGGGCTCCGATTTCATGCCGTTCCTACCGACCGTTATGCCGCCGCTGCTGGTGCTTGCCAGTGCCAAGGCCGATATCCAGCTGCTTGATGACGAGGAGCAGGCTGACCAGCTGCAGCAGGAGGACGGCTGGGAGTTGCTGCCGCTCAAGGGCAAGATGATTGGTATCAAGACCAGCAGCATGGACGACAAGCACATGGCCATCGAGCTTCTTGTTGTGTACGCGCAGGTCCTGGAGGCCGCCTTTGCGCCCTACGTCGCGGAGATTATGAAGGAGATTGCCCTCCCGGGCCTGGCCTTCTTCTTCCACGACCCTGTGCGGTTTGTGTCTGCTCGCCTCGTGCCGCAGCTGCTGAACTCATACAAGAAGGCGTTCGGCTCCCAATCAAACGAGATGACGGCCTTGTGGAACAGCACGGTGGACAAGCTTCTCGAGGTTCTCACGGCCGAGCCCGCTATTGACACCCTGGCCGAGATGTACCAGTGCTTCTATGAGTCGGTCGAGGTGCTTGGCCGGGCGTGTCTGACGGCAGACCACATGAACAAGTTTATTGACTCTGTTCAGTCGACCCTGGAAGACTACCGTGATCGGGTTGTGCAGCGTGAAGAGGACAAGCGGAACGCGACGGCCGAGGACGCCGAGGACGAGGACGAGGATCTCCTACTCGCCCTCGAGGACGACCAGACGCTGCTCTCGGACATGAGCAAGGCATTCCACGTTGTGTTCAAGTACCACGGCTCCGACTTCCTGCGGCCATGGGAGCGGCTGATGTCGGCGTACGAGACGTTCCTGAAGTCGGAGGACCCGAGCCAGCGCCAGTGGGGCCTGTGCATTATGGACGACGTTATTGAGTACTGTGGCGCCAACAGCATCCACTATGCGAACTACATCACGCAGCCCCTCCTTGACGGCTGCAAGGACCCTGCGCCTGCGATCCGGCAGGCGGCTTCATACGGTATTGGCGTCGCAGCCCACCGTGGTGGCGAGGCTTGGGCGCCGTTCCTGGGCGGCTGTGTGCCGTTCCTGTTCCAGGCCACGGTGGTCCCCGACGCGCGGAACGAGGACAACGTCTACGCAACAGAAAATGCGTGTGCAGCTATTGCCAAGATCCTGCACTTCAACGCCAGCGCTGTCCAGAATGTCGATGCCGTTGTTACACAGTGGGTCGGCACGCTCCCTGTCGTGAACGACGAGGAGGCAGCTCCTTATGCCTATGCCTACTTGACGGAATTGATTACCAAGTACGTTTGTTGTTCGAGTGTTTGAATGTTTGAGTGTTTGAGTGTTTGAGTGTATGGGAGAAACCAAAAAAACCAAAACAGAACTAACCATTATCTTCCCAGGCGTCACCCGGCTGTCATGTCACAGACTGATAAGGTATTCACGTTCATTGCCCAGGGCCTTGGCGCAGATGTGCTTCGGGGCGAGACGGCCAAGCACGTGGTGGAGGCGACGAAGGTGATGCTGGCCGAGTCTGGCCTCAACGCGACACCGCTGTTGCAGCAGTTTCCCCAGGAGCTGCAGCAGACCATCAGCGCTTACTTCACGTAAATCATCACATGATCACATGATCCACGCGGCGGACAATGCTGGGATCGATGATACCGGCTGCTCAACGGCACATTCTCATATAACATGACGATACATAGATACACCTCCGCCTCTTGCACCCTCGTTTGTCAACTGTTTTTCTGTTCGCTTGATTTTCTTTTGTCTCTCTCTCTCTCTCACACACACTTTTTGGTTTCTGTCTCCGTTTTAGGTAGAGCTTTTCACATAGGGGTTGGTTGCTTGCGAGGTATAATTTTTTATCGTACTTTTCTGATTGCCTGAATGTTTTGGTGCGGATTGCTCTTTGTTTCTCTTTAGTCTTGCGTTTTGTTTACTTGATCTTGGATATGTTTTTTTTAATAAAAGGTGAAGTCGGACACTGGTTGAACATGAGGGACGAAACACGTTCACCAGCGACACTCATCGAGAGGGCATTGTACGTACTGGATACTCGCTACGACGATAAGAAGAGGCAATGCAAAGGGGAAGCATGCGTAAAGAAACAAACGAAGAATATTATCCCAAAAATGAAAAGAAGGTCACGTAAGGTGCGTGCCAGGCTCCCACGATACTTTCAATGCCCCATATAAATATTTGCCACGCGAACAAGCGGTGGTGCATCTTGCACTACGACGTAATGACGGAGGCAGCCAGTCGAGTGTGTCCCGCCACATTGGGTTCTCTACGTCGTGCTTCCGTCGCAGATGGGGAATTGTCAATATCGAATCGATCTGTCATATGTTGTGCAAAAATTAGAAAGTACTTTCCGAACACACATTATCCACCTCACAAACCCACATTGCAAAACCACGCGGCAGGATGGAGCGACCGTACAAAATCCCAGGCACGGCTATGTCGCAATTACCAATGGAACAAACAGCGCCCCTCCTTCCATCTCGGGTCTGGCCAAGCATTAGCCGCACGCTTCACCCTGACGGCCTTAATTTCCCTTTGCAGCATTTGCCGCACTGACATTTGCAGGCCCTGAAAGCATGGAAACTTTCAAAAAGCTTCGAGAAACAAGGTTTTCCACACAGCGAAACAAGGTTTAGCAGCAATTCAGGGCCTGCACCAGTCGTACAAGTCGCCCCCCGGAGGCCCTGGCCCTGGCCCTACGGCGGAGGAGTCCAGCGTCTGGCCCGGGAACAAATAACTGAGAATAAATGGATAAATAACAGTTGATAAGAGGTGACAACAGTAACAGTCTCGGGAAAGGTCGATTCGGAACGGTGCAAATGCTCCGATCATTGTGGCCCGATAGGGATCTGCCAAAATGTCACGTACTCACCGCACGAGTCCCATATCTTTGAGGCATCCCGTGGCATCTTTTGGGATTTAGTGCTGTCGCAAGAAGTTACCGGCCTGCCGGCGTCTGGAGGAGCTTTGTTTCTTTCTGGGAGCTGGCCAGCCTTCGGCCCAGAATTGTGATAGCTGACGAGACAAGGCTCGCCGGAACCAAAATAAAATGGAGACTCCTCCACCGACTGCTGCACCAAGTCTGTTAGGCTTGGCGTCTCAATTTTGATTAGCCAGGGAGCCAGGCTCCCTGGAGGGCCTCGAGGCCTTTTCAACTGCCTTTTACATGTTCGCTTGCCCTACCCGCCCTTCACCCTTCCATCCTGCCAAGCGCGAGAGTGAGAGTGGCAGGTAGTAGTCGATAGAATGCAGCGCTGCTGCCAATTTCCAGGGTCGCTCTTGCCTTGCGCAGCCCAGGTTCTGGAGGCGAAAACTGCAAGTACGACACGGCGTTATGGATAACTGGGGGGGAAGGACCAACTCAGGGTTTCCCGGATGGCACTACGACAAGCATGTGCTAGAGTTCCCCATGTGCAGTACTCGGCCACCACAACGATTGCGGCCTCCTGTTAAAATACAAAATAATAAAAAAATTAAAAAATAAAAATAAAAATAAAACAAGAGGTCCGTGGGAGTCTGCTGGCAGATGAGAGAAGACCCTTTGGAGCTCTGCCCTTCCTGTCTCTGCCAGTTACTGTGGGCCCTCACGAATTCACTGTATTTCCAAACTGGGAAATTATGGCTTTGCACCCGTTTCGTACTGAACGCTCTTTCCCACTATTGCAACCGCTGCGTTTTGAATTCCACTCGGCATGCGCAAGACGTGATCGCCGCGGATCGACCACTCACGCTCCTGGAGCTGACTCCTGTCCCCCTCCCTGCCCTGTCCCACCCCTTCTTTTTTCCGCCAACAGACCCGGAGCTAGCCTGCCGCTCAAGCCAGAACTCCTCTTTGAGCACCACCACCGCCAAACATTTCCGCACCGCCACATCTCTCAGTCGGCGACATCTGCAAAGCTCAAACCGCAACCTCAACTCGCCACAACGACAACGACGGTATCGACAACCATAGCGGTACGCCGCCTACGACAGCCACGCAACTGTGGTGCCGTCGCATATCAAGGCCCCCGAATAGCTGCAGTTGTCTCTCGTCGCTCCGCGTCGCGTTCGTCTCGGTGTCCGAGAAAACGTCTGTTGTCCCTGGCCCTTCATGTTCGCGAGTTTGCACAGGTACTGCGCCCTTTCCAGACGACCGAGCGCCGGACATTTTCGCAGGATCGCTTGCTGTGCATCACCGAGTCTTGGGCCTTTTCCCGGCCCGGCCCCGTGCGGTTTGGCCGCAATCTCGAAAACATAGGGAAGAAACAGACAGTCTGTGCATGGCATCCCTGAGTGTCGTCCCATGGGCGCTCTCCTACGACGAACGACGAATTGCAAACGACACATCGTGTATTGCTCTCGGCGAAGCTGCATGCCGTAAGTAGCTACAGGACCCCGAGCTATTCACTCCACCCGCACACTGCATGATCCCTCGCCCAAGTCTCGTTACACGGGTACAAAAGCTGCGCACCAGACTGCAGCATTGCGTCGGAAGCCGGCCATAGCACGATAACGAATGTGGCCCAGAATCTGTCCTGGCCGGATTCTGCTGTAGTCCGGATAGTATCTGGCCGCTCGTTTCCCTTTCTTCCTGCTTCTTTGACGTACAACTCTTCCCTTCTTTTCCACGGCTGTCTACCTTTGGGTACTCAAACCCTACGTCTTTTGGTCTCAGCTGTCTGACAAGAACAAGGCTGCAGCGCACCCAAGCTTGTGAATTGGGAGCGCCATAAACTTCTGCATCTCCTCCCGCTTCGCCAATTCTGGGACCGGCGAGAAGACGACCTCTTGCTCCCCAGCGTTTGCATGCATACGGTACCAAAGTCTACATCAACATTACATTCTATGACAAGCTGAATGAGGCGAGACCTATCGTTTTCTTTTTCAGTTCGTACCACCACACACCTTTACCGCCGAAGCAGAAAAGACGGGTCTCTCCTTGGCCTTTATCTTGATCGTGCCTCTTCCACATCCTCACCGGAGGTTATTTCCTGTTTTGAAGAGATAATTTTCTTGTTCGTTGCGCCGGCAGACCGCACATCGATCTCTTCACATGATTTTTCGAAACGAAACATATCCACGCCACCACCCACGTTGACCTCCGTTAGTCGCAATGAACGGCTATTATAATGGCCAACTGCCGCTCGGCATGGACGGTATCCAACAGCAACAGGAACATCAACAACATCAACAGCGGCAGCAACAGCAACAGCAGCAGCAGCAACAACAACAACAACAACAACAACAACAACAACAACAACAACAGCAGCAACAACAACAACAACGACAACAGCATGAACAGCATGAACAGCATGAACAGCAGAATCTACCAAACATGTCATCTGGTCCCAGTCCGCTCGTTCACAACAACGACTCGAGCATGATGAACATTGACGACGGCTCTTTCGACGCAAACATGTTCGGCCAAGACTCCCAGCACCCAAACGCCGTTGGTCGCCGGCATAGCTTGCCTCATACACTGCAAGGGTTCTCCCATCACTCAACAGGGCCGTCTCGCATGTCCATGTCTGCTGCGGCCTTCCGCGCTCTTGGAGCAGACGGGGGTATGCCGATGCTTGATTTCACGGCCGGCACCGGTGGCGTTAGCTCAACCGGGGAGATCCACAGTGCCGTCGAAAATGCATTCAAGAACTTCTCGTTTGGGACGTCAGACAACACAGTTGGGTTGCCCATGTCAACAATGCCGGGACAGAGCGCCGGCCAGCCACTGGAAACCGCAGAGCAGCAGCAACCCACGACTGCGTCACAAGCTGCCACCGGCTTTTCATCGGCCTCTGGAACCCTCGCCTCATCCAACTCGGACCTCCACAACTTTTCCTCTCTGCCTCAGGACATGATCGATAGCATGATGTCCTACCCAGGCTTAGACATGTCCCAAATGGGTCATAACCATCCCTCATCTCTTGATACTGCTTCCCTTGCCTTTTTCTCAACCGCCGGCGCCGAGTCCGGTGCTGCACCAGTATCATCTCTGGATTTCTCTTCGGGACATGGCGATTCATTAACGGCAATCTCCTTTGCTTCTCCTATGGACATGGACATGAGCAATGGTATGTCTTTAATGGCTGGCGGCCCAGCAGCACCGCAAAACCAACAACAACAGCAGCAGCAGCAGCAGCCCCACCAGCCACCTCCATTAGATCTCTTCGTGACCGCGCCCCAACCCTCGCATGCCATTCCCTCCTCGTCGGGTTCATTAGCGAGATCTCAAATTTCGTCTTTGCAAGAGCAGCAACAACAGCAGCAACAGCAGCAACAGCAGCAACAGCAGCAAAAGCAGCAACCGCCAGTCCAGTATCAGAGCGGGTTTGTACAGTCCATCGGATCGACGCCTTCTCAAATTGATATGCCACCCGGTACATCTGGCCGCCGGCTTTCCCATCCCAACAGCAGCGGTACATCACCAGGATCTATACCCCGCACATCGTCTGCTTCCCTATCTGCGTCGTCCGCACCCACCCCTGCACAAATTTCGTCTAATAGGCCTCAGTCAAAAAGGCCGTCTACGACAAGCATAACCACCATGGCTGCTGGCCCCGAGCCGCCCCCAATAACCTCCAAAACAATAAAGAACTACTACTCTTCCAGTGGTTTCGACATGATCCGTGCTCTCTATTACGTATCATCGCGCCCCAACCCGGAAATCTCCATCGGTCCCGTCGATCTCTCTTGCGCCTTTGTTGTTTGCGATGCGACATTGAATGACTGCCCCATCATCTACATGTCCGACAACTTCCAGCATCTCACTGGATACAGTAGCCACGAGATTCTCGGCCAGAACTGCCGCTTTTTGCAGGCGCCCGATGGAAGGGTAGAAGCAGGCTCGCGCCGTGAGTTCACCGACAACAAAGCTGTTTTTACGATCAAGGAGAAACTGAATGCCGGTCGTGAGGTGCAACAAAGCCTGATCAACTACCGGAAGGGAGGCAAGCCGTTCCTTAACCTCTTGACTATGATTCCTATTCCGTGGGATGACTACAAGGATGGGTTTAGATACTTTATTGGGCTTCAAATCGACCTCGTTGAGTCGCCAGACGCCATCTCGGGCAACTCCACTGATTCGATGCGCATCGACTATAAGCACAGAACCAGCATCCCTCAGTACATATGGGACCCGCCCAAGACCAGTCAATGGAACACCAACTACGGACGCACGCTCAGTGTCGACGACGTTTCTGCACTCCTGCAGCAGTTGGGCAACAGCGGTTTAATGAATAGCAAGGGCATTGGAAGCGACATTGTGAGCTCGGCCACGTCTGACCTTTACCGCCAGTCCTGGGACAAGATGCTCCTCGAGAACGTTGACGATGTGATCCACGTTCTTTCCCTAAAAGGTGTCTTTCTGTACGTGTCACCTTCTTGCAAAGACGTGCTGGAGTATGACTCGTCCGATCTGTTGGGCAACTCGCTGTCGTCCATCTGCCACCCGTCTGACATCGTGCCCGTCACACGCGAAATGCGCGACACCCAGGCTGGCCAGCCGATCAACTTTGTCTACCGGATACGTCGCAAGCGCAGCGGTTACACATGGTTCGAGAGTCACGGTTCGCTGCTTGTAGAGCAGGGGAAAGGCCGCAAGTGCATTGTACTGATTGGTCGGAAACGCCCTGCTTTTGCACTGCGCCGTAGCGATGTCGACATCAACGGCGGCATCGGCGACAGCGAAATCTGGACCAAAATGTCGACGTCTGGCATGATCCTGCATGTCTCGTCCAACGTCCGCTCTTTGCTCGACCTCCAACCAGATACTCTCATCGGTACGAGTATGCAAGATCTCATGCGGAAAGAATCCCGCGTTGGGTTCAACCGGTCGGTCGATAAAGTCCGGCGCGGTGTCATTGCGTCTTGTCGCCACGAGGTACAACATCGCCGTGGACAAGTTCTTCAATCCTCAACTATTCTGTATCCCGGTGATGCCGAGAGAGGCCAGAAACCGACGTTCATTCTTGGCCAAACCAGACTCCTCAAATCGTCGTCTTCGCGCAACAGCCTTCACTCCAACGCTGGAACCTCGAGCGCCTCGGGAGTCGCAACAACAGAAGCCGACGATATTAGTCGAGCGGGTGCAATCGGGCAGTTGGCCGAACCAGACACGCAGACGGGTGGGTATATGTCCGCGGCTGGCGGGGGCGCGATACCTCTCGGCTCGCAAGATTCGATCCTGGCTGCAGATGACAACATCTTTGACGAGCTCAAGACCACGCGCTGTACAAGCTGGCAGTACGAGCTGCGGCAAATGGAAAAGGCAAACCGGCTACTGGCGGAGGAACTTGGCCAGCTGCTGGCAAGTCGCAAGAAGCGCAAGCGGCGCAAGGGTGTTGGCAACGTGCCACGCGACTGCGCCAACTGCCATACGCGAAACACTCCCGAATGGCGACGAGGCCCCAGTGGCCAGCGTGACCTGTGCAACAGCTGTGGTCTACGCTGGGCCAAGCAGGTCGGCCGCGTCTCGCCTCGGAACTCGTCCCGTGGCGGGGGAGGCACCACCATTGCGGGCAGTGCCGCCATGGACGCTACCAGCAAGAAATCTGCGTCGCCCATCCACGCTTCTCCATTGCAACGCGAATTTCCGCACGACGTGCAGCATACCAGTGGTGCTGAATCGACTAGCTCCCACCATTCCCCGGCCACTGCTGGAAACACCGGCTGGAACAATGGAAACAACAGCGGCGGCGACAACAGAAATACCCTTGGCGGCGTCGGTGACACCGCTAGCCTGGGCTCATCTTCTCATGACAACGCCGATTTGCAGCAAGGCGGCTTCTTCCAGCAGTCTGGAGTCCCTCCGTCTACTGGAACGGAGATGACGTCCATTCGAGAAGAGCAAGAAACGGCCACTTAATTGGTATTTTCTTGCATTTGTTTGTCTTTCCACTTTCTCTTCACTTCATGTTGATAGTCTTTCATATCTCTTTTTTTTTCCTATTACCTCTCTTTTGTATGAGAAGATACCATGACAGTTTTCTTTTTTTGGTGGCATATCAAAAGCACATTCGATGTCGCCTACTTTGGGCAGTGCAGGCAGTGCTCCATGGCGAGCCCAGGTTTTGGTTACTTTTCTTTCTCTTTGTTTCTTTTTTCTCCGTTTTTTGGCATATTTCTGCGGCGTCGTCTCCAAGGAACATGATAGGAGGCGTTTTATTTCTTTTTGATTCATCGGTTTTTCCTTGGCGATGGCCTCTTCGCCTTCCGCGGTATTGTACAAACATAAAGCATACGACACGTTTGTATGATGCAATAAAATAAACATATAAAGGGCTTGTTTCATTTGATACAGTTGGAGATCAGAAGCCATGCAAAGAGTGATACAACAACATATGAATGACGTGTAACATAAGGCTGAATTTTTTAGGTTGTACGTCTTTTTCCTTGATACAAATGAAATGGAATTCAAGCAAGGCGCTATGCTAAATCTTCTGGCGGGAATGTATCGTCCGCACAAAACAATATGACAAAAAGGAAAACACAAAATGTTCCGCCCACTAGCCGAGTAAAGGACGCCAGAAAATCAACCAACAGATTGGAAAATATAGAGAAAATGAAAACGACATGTACATTTGGCACTCAAGCGTATCGACCAGTCGGGAAGAACAGTTCATCGGAGCGGGTCGTCATAGATCGGCTAAGCTGGCGGTTCCGAGTTTCAGGCGACCATAAGTCGTTACCTGTGAACTGGGAAACGGGTGACACGACGTTCTGGCTGGATTGGCTCGTGCGGTGGTTGCCGAGACTGCTGACCCGTTGCGGGTGACGCGGCAGAATAGAGGATGGCGACGGCAATATAGGGCCACTGGTGGGTTCTGAAGACACTGGCGATGAGGCAATGGCCCAGCCAAGCGAAGGCATGCGGATGCGTCGCGGCGACGACGGCGAGGATGGAAGAGAAGAGGCCTGCTGCGGCATGGGAGCGGAGGTAGACTGTCCTTCGTCGTCCGATTCGCCCTGGAGGGATGGAGGCAAAACCAGGGAGACTGGAAGGGCTGAAGAGGACATGCCCGACGGCCACACTGACTGAGTCGGGGCGGTTGGCGAGTGTGCGTTGGTATTCAGGCGCTCACCCTGGTTCCACCATTGGCTTTCAAACCCGTTGTCAATGGTCATCATGGCGCTGGAGAGGGACTCGAGGTTGCGCTTTCGCTGGGTGTCAATGTCCAGCTGGCGCTGTGCACCTGAATCCGTTGGTTGTATGGGAAGGACCGTCGGGCGGTTGGTAAAGGGGCGAAAGGGTGAGTAGTCAAGGGATTGATGGATGGACGAAGAATCGCCAGCCTCGGGCTGTGACCTCGGGCGCAACCGCTCGTCATCGGGATCCACGCCCGGCTCCGGCAGGCCTTGTGACCAGGGAAGGCCTTCACCAAGTCGATAGCCAGTCGGCAGCTCGGGCAGGGCTTTCCAGATCTGCGGATGACCGGCACGTGCCGGGCCAACCGTAGTCGGGCCGGCGTACCTGCTGCCGCCAGCGTTTAACGGTAGACCCGATGCGTCGCCTGTCGTAATGTCCCAGGGGCTACCGCTCAGCGGTGGCGGCGCTGAGTGTCCGCGCTCATGAGACGACCGAGAGTCCTTGGAGGATCGCGATGAGCGCGTCTCCTCATCGACAGGGGGAAGGCCCATTCGATTCTGGTATCTGGTGGAGAGATATGTTTGTGATAGTTGAGATTGCTGTTGCGGCAGGGGTTGAGATTGCAGTTGTTGCTGAAACTGATTCCGTCTCCGTTGTTGGCTGTGTTGGTGCTGCTGTGGGAATAATGTTGGCTCTTCCCGGGCGCGATTCTGAGACTGCTGAAGCTCTCGTCGTCTCTGTGACTCAAGAGACCCCCACACGGCGTGCCGTTCGCGTTGCTTCTGCTGGCCACGGTGTTGCGGCGTGGCAAACCCATCAAAGGACGGAAAGTAGCCTGGTTGCGAGACAGGTGGAGCACTGCTGGACAGATAGTGTGTCGATGGCTCCGGAGCTTCTCGCGGAAAGTTAGCACGCCGGTCACGCAAGCCACGCGACTTGTATGTAAACACATGGTTGTTTGGTACGTGGCGCGAAGGCCAAGAGATACCGAACTCGACATGTACGTAGACCTGCGGACGGTGGGTCGACTGACTGCTTCTAAACGCGCCAACGCCGCTCAAGTCGCCGGCGTCTGTCACCATATCGGGAGAAATGCGACGCGCACGGCTGGGCTCGGAGGCGCCCATCATGGCAGCGGGTTGTGACCGCCAGTGTGCCATGGCTGCGATCGGGGGACAACGATCTTCTTTATGCACTTGTCGGTATAGTTGTCGTCGGTGTAAGCCGGGATCGAGGCGGTGGAGTGGCTCATGAGCATAACCTTCTCTTCCTGCTCCAATAGGAGGAGTAAGATATCTTACAACCACTGCCACAGCGATTATTGTCGTAAGTAAGACCAAAAAAAGGGGAAAGGAGGCGAAGGAATTGAGAAGAAAAGAAAGAAAAATAGGACAACAAGGAGACAAAATGGCCTTCAGCCGGGATTTAACACGGAGGGTCGAGTTGGTGTACAAGTCAGGTAGCTCTCACCAGTGAAGGAGAGCTCCAAGAATCAAAAAGTCCACAAAAAGACCGAAGGCAAAATATGCCTCTTTGGTCCGCGAGTCTTCGTATTGGATATGCCACCAGTCAGTAAGGGAAAAAAATCCCTCGAGAGGTAGACTTGTCCGTGTGCAAAATGGGACAGGGAGGTGGCAGAGCAAAAAGAGACCGAGGTTTAAGGGGCCGAGGTGGTGAGGAGATGAAATGAGATTTAGCGGTTGCGATGGCTCAAAAAGGAAGCAGGTCGTGACGAGAAGCCAGGATTGTGTGGAAATCCCGGTGGGCCAGGGATGGGGATCGAAGTCAAAAGATCGAGAGACGCCAATGGGTCGGAAACAAAAATCTCAAACAACGAGCCAACAATAGAAGGGTTGGTCACGGAAACGTTTCTCGTGACTCCTGGCAGCGCATTACTGTAATGGAAATATGGCCAGGAATGCGTGCGTACATCTGCCAAGTCCAGTTCAAAAGGTCAAAACGAATGTCGGGGGGCTTCTTAAGGAGTCGGAGGAGGAAGCAAAGAGGCCGAGAAAGGCCGTCGAAGAGCACTGGAGGGGTTTAAGAGTCGCGAGTGTGGTGGAAAGCGACCAGGGGGACCAGGGGGGTTGCGACTCGACAAACACCTAGCCAGGGTTGTATTGTTTTTTTTTGTTTCGCAGCGCCCCAAGCCCCATCCCTGGTCGATGCTTGCAAACTACAAATAGAACAAACAGAAAGCACGATGGCTCTCGCAAAGGGCGTGGAACCGGTTGCTCACTGGATGCAAAACAATATGACAAGGTCGGGGCAGGTCGGCCAGCACTATTACCGGCACAAGGCTCTCTGATTCCACAAGAAGACTGGCCGTGCATAGCGAGCAACGCGAGGTATCCAAAAGGCGCTGCTAAAGGCTGTGGGAATGAATGCGAGATGAGCGAGAATGGTAAAGGTAGTTTGCGATGGGAGATCCGGCGTTCTCTGGGGCGCAGCTGTTCTCGAAGGACAATCTCCCAGTTGCCAGCGTCGTAAATAGAAGCATAAGGCCCTGTTCAGTCTCGATTCTGGCGCAGCCGTTGATAGTCTGACCAGGGCGCAGAGCCACTGTCAATGGGAGCAAACAAATTAGGACCAGTTAAGAATGTGGGCAACCCCAGCGGGTTCAGACAGGGGTTACTGGGATCAGACGGAAGAAAAGCGCTGGCTGTATTGTCACTTTTCGTGAGGAGACAGGGAGCCGAAATTGCCCCATCAGACAGACGATGGAAATAACAGATGGGTAGTTCTCTGCACATAGATTTTTTTGTAAGTACACAAAATGGGCTTGCAATGAGATGCTACTATCCGGATTGTATCTTACAGTTATGTTCCCGCACGGCCTGATGTGCAGCCGGCGATGTTGACAAGAGAGCGCGCGTCCACTCGGCGTGGCGATGTCGATGACTGTGTTCGCAGGACGTTCTCCTTTCTTAAGTGTGCTTGGAAACGTCAGGTCGCGCATGGTTTTTGTGGCCATAAGCTCCTCTGCCGTCGAAAAAACGTCGCTAGATAAAAGAAACTCCTTTAACGTTTTGTCACGCCAGGTCGTTTCTTGTTTCTCCATCGCCCCGCGTTCTGCATTGTCTTGGCCTCAAGATTTCAAACCCACGTTGGCATCTCAAATTTTGCAGGCTGTACTTGGCACTCGTGTGCCAGTTGTACTGGTGTTTTCTTCACATTGATTGACAGTGTCATGATGTCTTGGACTTCTCTTGCGTTTGTTGTCATTGTGTTAGCCTCGCGGTGGCCAAGCTGTGGACTTTAGTGGGTCCAGGAGGCTCCGCCACGCAAACGGCGCTCTCAAAAAAAAGTACGAAGTACTTCGTATAAGGCTTGAAGGGCGTGATATGGTGGAGATTCAGCAAGTGGGAACTGTGGACTGCTCACTGAAGGAGATGGTCCTCTCCTCCAGGGTCATCAGATCGTCTGGGGCAGTGCTCTTGATGTTTCTCCAGGTGCCCTTTGCCCTTCTGCTCCACAATCCCACTTTGACAGAAAGGCCAACGACAAGACGCAATGTCCCACCATGAGTCTGCGCGAAACGAAACATGTCGTGTTTCCGGTGGTTCCAACAACAAAGCACTGTGGACCTTGCCGTTCACCCCAACTTCTGAGTCGGCGGTTCAAATCCAATGCAACCTTCTCCGTCCGTCGCGGTACGGCACATGTCGAAGTTGACACAAGACGCACAAGACACAGATATGCACCCCCATACTCCGTATGCACTTGGGGGATGCACTGAGACGTGTCGGATTGGAAATGCCTTTTGTGTGTTATTGGCGGCGATCTTTGACGGGCAGAAGACGGTGCGCAGGGCCTTTCATGGCAATTGCAATTGAGGAAGAAAGGTTAGATACCTTATGAATGGCCAAGACTCAAGATGGAAAGCAATCACAACAAAAGGGGCTTCTTGGCTCGAATTTTTACAGGCAAGAACGCAACTGTCGGGGAAGTCGCGTCTGCGCACTTTCCAAGCGTAGGAGGTAGTGTAGACGGAAGGCACGACGCTGCTGTGTCATTGTCTATGCGTGCCGTGGAAAGATGACACAAATCAATCAAGAACTGTCGTGTTTACCAAATGTGAAGGCAAGAGCGACGCAGCCCTTGACTTCCGCGCCGACGGCGTCAGAGCTCAAAACCAACGACGAACCCACGCGCGCCCCGGAGGAAGGAGCCTCAGGGACGGCAAAGCCACAGTATTGTAGAAGGAGCCTGGAATATGGAAAGGAAGCACCAAAGGAAGAACGCCCGTTGGGAATTTGGAGGGATGCGCAAAGCGAGGCAAAGCGAGGCAAAGCGTGGGAATACGGTTCGGGGTCGCCGCGAGCAGCTAATAGACGCGGAATTCCTGCGCATGCTGTAAATAGACGGTCCCGAAGAAGGATGATGGATCCGTCGCATTGCTCGCGTTACGGCCGCCTGGCATCGTGTAATCGGGAACAGCCGCTCTCAGCCTCGTGTAAAAAGCCTGGACCACAACTGCGAGGCTGAATAAGGAACAGTACGACGTTGAGTAGGTGAGAGACACGGAATACAAATTCAATATTAAGTGGTCGTTCTAATGATCTATTTGTACAAGGCAAGGAAATCAAAACGAAAGAGCGAATTGGACAAGGAATGGACAGCAGTAAGCTCCACCCCAAAAGGCAAGATAACGAAAGACCAGCTGCAACCACAGCACCTAGATGGCGATGTAAATAGTGAACGAAACGATTCGACGGGGTATACAACTTCAGTGACAAGGACAGTCTTGCACACTCTCTCTTCTCTCTTCCTCCTTCTCTCTCTCTCCCCCAAAACAAGACCATTCACCTCTCCGCACACACATTGCTCGCCAGCTTGCCTGCTAGGCGCTCGCTCGATTTGTGTGCTTTCACAGACCGGCCTCCAGATCCTCTTCGTTGCTCGGCTTGGGACCGTGGCGGCCGTTGGCAGCTAGCGGGATCTTGTCGCCGTGCGAGGAGTGCGGCTGTTGTCGTTGTTGTTGTTGTTGTTGTTGTTGCAGCTGCTGCTCCTGCTGCTCCCAAAAGGCCGTCTTCTTGTCACGGCCCTGGAGCAGGCCAATCACGTCAAAGGGGTCGATGATGGTCATCAAGAAGTTGCGTTCCTCCTTGTAGCCGGGGCCTGTGATTTCGGTGACGCCGTCGCGGGACAGGTACGTCTTGGTGGACTTGGGCAAGTAGCGGCGCGGGTGGCGGAAATTGATGAGCCAGGTGTTTGTGAACATCAGCGAAGCCTCAAAGACGTAAAAGAACCACTCGTAGCGCAGGATGGGGCTGAAGGTGCTGGGGTCGACGCCGTCGGTAAAGTGCAGCGTGTCGATGCTAAAGTACTCGACGACGCGGTAGATGGTGCGAATGAGGAGAAGCGAGGTGCTGATATAGAGCGTGGTGAGGGCGTTGGTGAGATTCTTGTTGTGGATGTTGTTCTTGAGGGTGCGGCGGTGGTAGACAATGGCCAGCAGAAGGAACAGGCCGACGACGACGAGCTGCAGGATGAGCGAGGCCTTGAGCAGGGCGTGGCCCATGTCCTGCTTGCTCTTGGGCAGGGTGCTGTTGGCGCTGTAGGCGGCGCCGTTGGCGTTGAGGGCCTCGACGACAGACGAGATGGCAGCAAAGGTGGACAGGACGCGGCCCGGGTGGATGGGCGAGAGATGGGGCACGTAGTAGAGGATGCGGCCGAGGACAACGTAGTTGGCGAGCTCGAACAACGGCGGAGCGGCGTAGATGAGCACCGTGGAGGCAATGTAGACGTCGACATTCCCGTAGTTGAAGGCGCCGACTTCGCGGACTATGTAGCCGGCCGTAAAGAGCGTGTTGGAGAAGACGTAGAGGCCGGTCAGGCGCCAGCTCTTGTAATGGATGCACTGCCAGATGTGGAACACCAACGAAGCGAGAAAGCCCACAGCGAAGAACACCGGGGCACCCTTATTAGGGGCGTAGATGAAGATGCTGCCGTCGACTGTATTTTGTTAGAGCACGAGGTCGGACGAAGGAGCGGTAGAGGCCGTCGTAGAAGATGATGTGCGTGTGCTGGCAAAGATGCTTACCATATTTTCCGTCTTCCATGATGGGCAGTTGTGGTGATGGTTGTCTGCTGGGTGTGTTGAGAGTGTTGAAAAACGATTCAAAGAAAGGGAGTCAAAAATATGTGCCGGCGATAGTGAGCCCGTCGATGGTGATATTCAAAGATGGAGATGCTGTTTTGGTGGACAAAGGTGGTGGGCAGGGTGAGCAAGGTGTATAAGGTATTGAGGTCCTGGCATAGGTAGTTGAAGATGCTTCATACCAATGGTGGTGCCGTTTGAAGATCAAAATCAAGAACAACATCCGATAGAGGTGGAAGTCGGACGACGATATATATACTAGAAAAATTATTCTTTTCTCTCCGAAGTTTAAAGATTGCCTAGCCAGAGTACCGGTCCCAATTGAAGAAAGGGGCAGTAACACGCTGATACATGACATCCACGGCATACATTGCCCGAGATTGACGGTTTTGCCTCGTCGTGGCCACCGATTGAAGCCCTGCCAACCCAAACCAGCATGCCACTCAAAAAATCAAGCATAACATAAAGCGTCAACACACCAGGTACCGTTTTCTGGGTGGAGATCATGGGGAGGCTCCACACGGGAAGGTCGTATTTCGTATTGTTGATCGCCGCACGCGATTGGACGACGCTTGGCTGGCGGACATGCTAAACTCGCCAAGCCTTTTTTCCAGAACTTAAGACATCAAAAAACGGACAAACGCAGCGCTCGATTGTGCACAGCCAGACACACCGTAAGGAGTCGTCGCAAATGAGGCGCGGCGTTTTGTGGCCACCAGACGCAGAGCGAACAGTCCCACAAACTTCCGTTTTGGGTCGTTTGTTGCGCTGTCCAGCCTTGCTGGCAATGTCACTGTCATATCACCTTCATATCCTCAGGCACAGGGCCCATGATGAGATACACTGGACTTTGAAACGGCTGTCGAAAAGAACTCGGATCGAGGACGCCACAATTTTGCCAAATGCGCCCTGCTGTGCCTTCATGCCATGGCCATTCTGCTAACAGTAGGTAAGCCGGCGTATGGTTTCACCGTTTTGGGTTTTGCATGTTTTGGATCATGCCGAAATCCACACAGCGGCAGACCGATGTGATGCGGAATACGCTAATGATATAACAAGGTCGATTCTGGTCGAAAAGTACGACATACGGAGTAATATGTACAATGTGCACTGTTAATTCGTACAATTGCAGACATCCTTTTCGGAGCCTTGGCAGTGGTCTGTACCATTTGCTTGGTGCAGTCTGGGGTCTAAGACTGGAAACAGGTGCCTGGATCCCGTATCTCGCGTTGTTGCGGGTGGAGTTCGTTTTGTGTCATTGGGCCAACCACAGAGCCAGTCTTCCCACGGCCGCTTTCCCGTTTGAGCAGATGTTGTTATTACACGCCCAGATGCGATGGGGCCAGGCCTCGATTATTCTGTTGCCTGGTCTCAAAGACGAGATACGAAAGGAAGACAACGAGAGCAGCCTTGGCACGGCCGAGGCTCCTGATGGTACATACGACGAGGCAAGGATAAAGAGGTGTATTAAAGGAGAGTTTCTTTACAGGTCGGTCAACGGCAATACCATACACTTGTCCTTTGACCTTGTTCTCATATTTTTGTCCCGTTTCTGTCTTGAACCTGGTTGGTTCTGTAAAGTCGCTTCATCCCTTTCCATTCTCTCCTCAGCCTCCTCCATCCAAAGTCTTTGTGCCCTTATGACGTCACAATGTTCGGGCTCTGTTGGCGAATAACAGTCGATAGCGACATTGCCATGCCAATCTTTGTATCAACCGCGTTCCTTTTACACTTTTCGTGTCGAGTTAAGGACAGCATCTAGTCCACATAGGCCCCCAGTAAGCCAGGACAATAACAGCTCGTCCCTCACGTTGTCACTCATCTTCCTATTGCAATCTCCTCGCCCCCATTGGCAATGTGTCGTGCAGTTGCCCGGTTCCAACTCCGCGCCCTGCATGTCCTCTTGTCCTACTCCGTGGAGTACCACAAATTTGTCCAAGCCTCCATTTGTTTGTCAGACTTTCACGAGGCTTTCGTCAAGGCGCATATCGAAACGGTGAGCCGGCACGCAGAACCCGACTGTTAGCCAAGCTCTCACCGCGCTAAAAACAAAAGCCGCGAGGTTTGGCACATCCAATTTCACGACCGGAAGCTTGCAGTGCCACGCCGTTGCCCGGCATGCGAAATAGCAGACGGAGACCGGGCGGGTCAGAAGCACAGCCACAAAGGGTCGCATCCAGATGCAAAGACTGGTCGAATCGGTCGGGAGTTCTCGTGGGTGTGCAGTTTCGACAATATACAAATTGTGTACCCGTAGTCCGAAGGTCAAGACCATGTGGTGTCCTTTAGACATCTAACGTCATCTTGGTATGGTAGTGGGAGACGACTGCCAGGTCGAGGCAAGGAGACCCACTTGAAGTGTGAAGCAGTGCTCTGTGGTCTTTTGTCTGACGTCTGGGAGCCTCGGGTGTTCAAGTAATTTTTTTTGTCTGCAGCTTGGACTGGGTACAGTAGTTTATGTTTTATTAAAAAAAAAATCCATATTTTTACGTTCACTTTGCATCTTTATTTTTCGATGTATGTTATGATAATTATGCGGCTACTTTCTCATCAATCATTACTGACCTCAACCCCCCCCCCCCAAGAAAGCAATTTTCAAATAATTCGTATTTTTTTTTTTAAAAAAAATGACTGCTTGTAAATAGATATATGAACTTGGCTGTATCTCATGAACACTGGCATTTTCTAAGCCAATTCGTCCAAGCATGGCTGAAGAGAGCTTCCTCACTGACGTCATTTATGACCACGTACCTCGGACCTCGTGTCGCACAAAGCCAGATATTTCTGAGAGTATTTTGGATTATGCCGTAACTGACAGTCGGCATGACTGTCGAAATAATTGTGCACATTGCTAGCCTTCATGTCTATACCGCTCATTAAGACGGCCGTCTATCGCAATACAAGAACAACAATGATGAAGCAGTCACTGACACACCCTTCATTGCTCATAGAATCCCAATACGTCCTTTGAGGCCAAGGACAACTTCGGTTTGATTTTAATGGCCAGGCCTGGCGACATAATCAGCAAGATTGGGCTTCCTCCTACATGGCCTTCGTGCGATACGAGATGTTCAATGTTTTTGCATACGGACGGCATTACTCTCATAGTTTGCTTAAGTGTACGACACTTGCTCCTAATACAACACTCTGCTTTTGAGAATGTTGTAAACTGGAAACCATCTGTCATTGTAGAGCCACAGCTATTGTTGCAGACCATCTGACCGTGTAAGTAATCTTTGGAAAATCTAAGCGCACATGGAAGGAATCAAACTAACGGATGCACAGTTATTTACGAAACACAGACACAGTATCCCAAGGAATTTGAATCGATACAGAAGTAAGAGCTACTATTTTATCCTCTTATATGATACACTTTAAACTAGCTATCCGGAAATCGCCTTGGAGAATCTCTGCCGGGATGACCACAATACAATATATATCACCACGAACCAATAAAGAAAAGGAGCGTCCACGACACAAGAAAATACGACTGCGAACGTGTTGATAGTCCATCGCGTATCGACCCATCTATAGGCCGTTCCCTTCCTGTTCATGTTCTGCCTTTGGGGCCTCAGGCACCATCTCCCCATATTCGGCGCCTCCACTCGGAAAACACCTGGTTTTCTATTGAAACTCCATCCGTACCGGATGGTTGGTCATCTCTAGCTGTATCTCGATTTGTTTGCTTCCTTATGTTCTCCTGGGCGCGGCTGCACAGTCCGAAATTTTCCCAAAAGCAAGGGGTTTGTTTGGAAACAGGTTTACTTGACTTTCTAGTCAGCGGTCTTATCTTGGCCGTCTCAAATGCACACAACTGATTGAGGGCGATGGAATGGAATAAGCAAGGAGTGAGGCATATCGAAAGAAGCCGTAAAGCCTGGTATGACAGCTATTTGCAAGGCAGGTATGTGGCTGCCAGGAGGACACATTAGGAGAGGTTAGGAATACAAAGGAAACAATGCGTTTGCTCGCACAATCCACAATTTGTTCCGCTTCTGTGAACAACAGACGACGTCAGCCGAGCTGATAATAAGCTTCGTCCCGTCCAGCTGGAAAGAACGTATGTCCCTAGAATCAAAGGTTGGGCTGTTTATTCAGAACTTGACTTAAGAGGAGTGAAGCGGCCACAGTTACAATCTCTGATGCCGAGTGAGCTCACGATCTGAGATCTAAGTTGTTCTCTATGGCCGTCTTCCCCCTCTTTCTTCCGTTTCTTTTCCTTCGTTACCCTTCATTCAGTTATACTTTTCCCTTCCGGGCCGTGTTCGGACTTTATCATGTGGCTGACGGCATAGTTGCATCGGAAACGCCGCCTGGAGTCCCTGCTCAGGATTGACCTTGGGAAGGAATAGTTTCGTGTGTCCACATGCAAGCACCCAGTCCTGTCCCCTTGCCATGTGGCAAGCACTTGGCATGCAACACAATGCGGCAGGCACAAGGCTATTCCATATCAGAAACAATATTTCCGGGAGGGGGGTCTTATAGACGACAAAGAAAGAGGCGTATGTCGTATCACCGGCTTCAACGAAATGGATAATGGATAGTCAGAACATCGTTAAACGAGCTGGCCGTACTCTATAGGGACACCGTCTCATGGAAGCAAGCACTGCGCTCTAAAAGAGTGATTGATCCTGTGCGCCGCGCGCACAAGTATTCTGACATACTTTAATTCTGGCAAGCATCTGCCAGAATAAGCTGCACATGGGCGGGTCAGCCACATGGCCTCTGTCCTTCAGGCGGGCATGCCACAAACTTTGACGAGGGGCTTTGGGGGAGAGGACGGTCTAGACCTCGAAAGACCTTTTTGGGGCCCATGCAGGCGAGGACCCCAGTTTCCAAGCTATGCAAATAAGGTTGCCCTACCCGGCCGAATGAGAGACTGGGGAGAACATGCCCCAAACAGCTTCAAGAGATCGTCAGAGGGACGGACGAAGACCAAGAAGGAAGATCGTAGCCCGCCAGTCCTCCCCCCTGGCGACTCTACCCTGCGGCCGTGCTGTGTCTCAAGCTTTTTCCGGGAGCTTGGGTCGGGATGCTCACAGTGGCGTATTTTTTTGAATAGAGGTCTGTTGAGGTCTAGACCGTTCTCTTGACCCACCACCCCTGTTGAGTTGGCTTGGCCCGCCAACTGCACCCTTATTATCCGCAACCCACGCTCAACTGGGCAATTGACTGCTGGAAGAAAGTATTACGACGTAGTTAGGGATTGCCAATCGTTAATACCGCCCCGCGTCCTTTGATCTTTTGGTCTTCTCGTGAAGCATCTTTTGCCCAGGTGACGAGGGGGGCTCTGTTCCACTGCTCGGCTGCTCCGCTGCTCGGCTGCTTCCCCAAAACTTGAAAAACGGCGTGGCCGTCCGTTCATTTGAGAGCAATTTACGGACTCGCCGTACGGAGTCGAGTAAAGCTCGAAACAAGGAGTCAAAGAGCAGTTAGATGAGGGAGAACTGTCCACGAGGATGCTGTCCCTCCGGGTGTGCAATCCTGACTTGCGGATTCAGCGGAGAGTGTGCTTATTTGCGGTCAGAATTGGTCAATTTGAATGTATTGAAGGGTGGGATTGTATGTTGTATATGTATAAATACCGTGCTTTCGAGTAAATTGCTCATTGTTTCCATATTGGACTGTGGCGGTCTCCCTCCATGTTTCGGTTGTGCTGATCGTTGCGCAGCCTGATTGGCCGTGTCGCGCTCGTAAGTTTATGACGAGGAGGTATGGCAGGATGTGGGCTGACTCTCGCACTTTCAACACGAGATGGGATACTCGGACTTTAGATGATAGCTTCAATAAGATACGTGGCGTCGAAAGCTGAACGTGTTGGAGTTGCTGGCAACTAACTCCTGCTGCTTTTCCCTCACTCGCTTCCCGAGAACGTAAAATCAGATTGTTCAATTTGCTACCCTTCGTCAGCTTTCATTTGTCCTGTCACTGCGGGACGGGTTGAAAAAAAAAAACATGTAAAGTGAATGTGACTTTGATGTGACTTGTTTTTCTTTGTTGAGATATGCTGTTTCACCGCTAATCCTTGGTCTTGGCAGTGTGCCGTTTGAGCAGGTCCAGGGTCGTATTTAGAGGTTCGCTGAACTTGTCGGGTTTTCGGCATGGCTTGCGTTGCAAGCACAGAAAAGGTGGACACACCTGGGACGCTCATTCGACGAAGCCCCTCTGATTTTGCTTGGCTCGCCAAAAAGCTGGCATCCCACGTCGGATTCTCTTCTTTCTCGCACGGGCGCCCTGGCAGGAGGGTTAGGTATCCTCGTCGTGTTGGTCGCCTTTTGAGATTACGTTCCCACTCAGACCCGGTGAAGCCTGCCGTGCGAGCCTGTTTGATTATCGCGTACTGAGTAAGTATAAGTCTTCCTGTTCAGACGACAGTCGCTGGCGTCTCTTGCTGTGCATTTCCTAAAACAAAAGGGTTCATTTGGGGTTCATGCCAAAGTAGGCTGCAGCACCAGGCATATTCGTATGGCGTTCCATGACATTAATGGTCGGAGTGCCTCTTGCAACAATATTGTCCCTTGGTGATGGGCCCGTTTGGCCCCTTCTGCTTCTCCGCCATTCTCCGGTCCTGTGTTTGTCGCGTGGTTGCATCATATTGTTGTGCCTGACGCGGAATGCGCCGTGATCCCCTTATCCATGCTTTGCAGGTGCCTTGTTTGCCAAGGGCTAGCCGAGCGAGCCAGGACCAGCCGACGAAGACTGGGACCGTGGAAGATGGGGACGCCACCTCGAGTCTTCGTATTTGTAACTTGGTGTTCGAGGCTGCTCGGGCCTGAATGACGAAGCAGCCTCCCAGGTCTGGAACGTCGAGACTAGAGCGTCTTTGCAACTGTGCTCTTATACACAACACGCTTTTCTGCTCCGCTCAGCGATACTGATGCCAGATGGGAGATGTTATTTCAGGACTGTTGGACAGGGTAAGCTGTACCGTTGTACGTCGTGTGTACTTGTAAAGCAACATGTGAGGCACTGAACAGGGGAATGCTGCTGGCCTGCGGATTCCCGACATACTTACCGTTGGCTCTCTTTCAGGCCCTCTTTTCTGATGTTGACAATTGCAATGTCAGGTTTTTTTGGCTGGTGGTTCGCTAGCTGACGGTTAGATGAAAGTACGAAATACAGAATCCTCAGCCAGATGCCCCATATTCTAAGTGGGACCTCGTTTGCCATTCCGTCCTTTCCCCCGCGATGTTTGGGAGGCAGAGCTTGGAAAGTCGCAGTACGACATATTGCTAGCTCGAGGATGTGTGGTAGTCATTGCCAAACAACGAGAGGCTGGCGAGGTTAATGAGGTTAGAGCGCCACGAGTCGACAAGTGGGAGAGAGGACATGTGCATTTGCTAAAACAGAAAGAACGACGCAAGATACTTCGCCGGACACAAACAGAACATTAGAACCCACTAAACCCACAACATACCTCCTTCCCCTTTTCGAACCAAACCCCTCTAGGGCAAGATCGACACACTCTTTTTTGTCTGATCCACATATTCCGTTGGCCAGTGACGCCAGGTATCCACTTTGCTTTTGTTAGCGCCTTGCCCAAAGAAACTGGTGACATGTTGAGGTACAAGAGCATTTTTGGATCCAATTTGCACACCTGTTCCGATATCTGCAAACCAGTCTCCCCCATGACAAAAAAATTGATATTCTCCACCAAATTTGGCAATTTTTTATTTATTCAAAAATTGACGAAAAATGAGTCAAAATTTTACTTTAACTCGTCAATGAACCGACAAAGTCAAGGCTACATTTGGCAATTTTTTCTGATTTTTTTTTCTGCTCTGGTTGAGTAATTACGCTCGAATAACTGGAAGGCAATTTGGTATTTGCGGTATCAATTTTTTTGTCATGGGGGAGCCAGTCTCTCCAGTCCTCATTTCTCACATCGGTCCCCGAAGTACTGGTATAGAATTTGTGTTTGGCGAAACAGGCAGGTGGAAGACACACCTTCCTGATGAGTAGCAGCGTATTGCTCTTTGCTCCTTCCTGCTCAAATCATATGTATGGGTATGTTACAATGTGAGAAGGAGCGCCGTGGAAGTAAAAATAGTCAGGCATAAATCGAAAGAACGCCGTGCTCCAAAACAAAGTATGAGTTTCAAAGTCCTCTTGTGGCCTTTTTGAGATAACACCCAAGACATGTACAACATAATTACTCGGCGCCAGTGCGTCTTATTAAAACAGTGTTAATGGTTCGCAGCCGCACTGCGCTTGGACCAGGTTGTGCCAAAATCCCAAGGGAAAAATCGACCAAGCTGCAGAGTGACCTAGTGAAAGCTCCTTCGCTGCGACTTTCCTCCTTACCTTACCCATCTCCCGTCGTTAGGACATACTTCGTACCGTCATGCGCCTGCCGTGGATAAAATCCGCGCTCATTCCCTGCCCAGCAGGAATCATATTATGGCAGGAGCGACCTGTCGGTGGTCTCGTTCTTTGCGTCCTGAATATCTGGCCTTTGCGACGCTTACAGACCGTTGAAAGCACAACGGCGTTTATGGGCTGAAATATGGAGTATTGCTTGCCTGGGCAAACTTTTAATTCCGTAAATAATTAGGACGCCGTTTTCCAATTGCGGACGAGGCGTCTGCTTTCAAGTACTCCGTATGCAACACCGATGCTTCTTGGGTTGCCCTTGCCTCTTCCTTCGAGGTGGATGCACCTGCGTTTTATTTCGCACACGTTCCGTACCTTCTTGTTTGTGGCAGCCATTACGATACTTCCTTCCGTAGCAGATGCCCCTCCTTTTCATTCGCTTGCCAAGAGACAGTGCATCGTCTGCCCATTTCTGTCTCCGCTGACGCCGGCTTTGTTGTTTTGCTTCGTCTCCCTCTCCGTGCGCAAATGTCCCTTGCCATATCTCCTTTACAGGTTTCCCTTTTTGCCGCGATCTGGCTGCGGCATTACGTATCTGCGGTGCAATATATCATGTCGGTACGGCTCACCTCCCCACCTTTTCATTGCATTGCTGTTTCTCCTTTCTCTTTACAACGGAGCATCCCAATTTTTACCATTTCCCATCTCTTCAGCTGTACCACCCCTGTCCGACTTTGCCTCCCTGTACCCTACCTCCTTCATACAGACGCTCTTGCACTGCTCCGTGCATATTCTTTCGGGGCAAGATACGGCACACGGCATACCGCGAACATTGCCTGATACTCCGTATTTTGTGCCCTTCTATGCAGGACTCTCACGCGTTCCACTACTCTCGAGCCACCGAGCTTCTCTCCTCTGTTAGGTTTTGCTGCAACTCTGCCAAACCGCCCTTCGCGAATCAAAGTGGAGAACTGGGGCTCAAAAAACAGGGTCGTCCACGCTGCACAGACTTTCAAACAGGGCAGGCATAGATCATCCTGTTGCTTCACGGCCAGTGTATGTTCAGTGACCTTTTGATCCACGAGGCCAACACGAGTCCATACGTATGTTTGTGACAGTGCTCGATACACTCGCTGTGAAAACATCATCGGTTCAGCAGGTGGAACTGGCTACGACAATTGCAAGGCTACTCTCTTTGGCGCATCTATACAACATAAAATTCAGCAACGCGCGGCTGCCAACCTTGCAGACACCGAATACTTGCTCCTAACATTAGCTTGCCATTGCCGCGGGTGCGGGCCATTGCCGCCTTAGATTCTGCTGTGACGTGTTTCCGTCGCGACAAGCGTCACTGTTTTCTTCTCTCTTACCAAAAAAGAAAAAAGAAAAAGAAAAGAAAGTCCACATTCTGGTAGCTAAGACTCTGCCAGTTGTGGTTGTGAAGGCGACTTTCAAGTATTGCACTGCGAAAGGAATTAAAGTGGACAACGCCACGTTCGACGCTTGTCGCCACAACACATGTCTTGTCCAGGGCAATCATTTCGGGTACAAGAGCGCAAAAGCACTGAAAGGGCAGACACGCCAGCAGGACCAAGGTCCATCCGCATGTCGAGAACGAACGAACCAGACGCCAACTTTAGTTGCTACCCACTCTCCTCGCCGCCCATCCTTGACCCGCGGCCCCTTCTCCTTGCCCCGGTCTTTCTTTCTCCTCTTTCGCTTTCTTCGAACCCCCTTCGTTTACATTTTCTACACCTTTTTACCTTTCCTTTTCTGTTGAGTTCATGCTCGTGTTCTTTTGTACGTCTTACAATCGCTTTCGTGCATTTCGACCTCCATTCTTTTGGCCCTCGACACCTGTCTTTTGTCGCCCTCACTTCCCCGCCGCCGACCTACAAATCCGGGCTTTGGCGCATTCTCGCGAGAGCCTGTTTTCGCAGTTCACTGCCATTGCGCGCGCACTCCTCCTTTCCAACCACCGTGCGCATCGACTGACGCATTCGTCCCTTCCTTCCACGACTGGCGACAGCGCTCTTCCGCAAGCCTTTTCTCCGCGAATAACCACCAGCAACACCAGGCTGCGGGTTGTGGACTGCACAGTAACGGGTTTTGACGAAAACTGCGCATCCGATACGCACAGAGTCCTTGCCAGTTTTCTATGATACGACGCCATCATGCCGCCTGCACAAGCCGACGGCGATGGGGGCACGCAGACCGCGAACAACTCGAGCGATTTTGTATGAAAACAATGCTCCTTCTCTCTTGTTTCCACAGGCATCACCTGCGGCCTTGTTGGCTTCCTTTCATGGTCACTGCCCTTGCTCTTCTGTTTCGCAGTGCAGCACTTGGGGCCATGGCCGCTGTCGTCCTTGTTGTCATTACCGTGGCTTTGCTAACCAACGCGCCGTTTGCCCTACTATAGGTTCGCAAGCTCTACAAGTACGGCAAATCCCTCTCATATGCCAACCGAACCACTGGTCGTCACTGTTACTGTTTTCTATCTGATTGTCTTCCAACCCGGATGTATTTGCGGGACGGCTCATGGCCTGGCTTCTGGCCGTTCTGGTCAGTTTTACTAACTTGTACCGCCTATTTTTTACAGAATGCTCGAGGATCCCACATACAACTCGGTTGTGCGCTGGGGAAACGACGGCGAGAGTTTTGTTGTTTTGGAGGTATGTTTAATATCATTTGCTCCTTGGTCGGCCTCGTTAGCAGTGGCATGGTATCTAACCCTTTTTGTTCCTCTTCTGCAGAACGAGAAATTCACCAAAACCATATTACCAAAGCATTTCAAGCACAGTAACTTTGCGAGTTTTGTCCGCCAGCTGAACAAATATGACTTTCACAAAGTCAGACACAACGAAGAGACCGGCCAGTCAGCATATGGTCCAGGGGTGTGTTCTTGTTCCTCTCATAAGTGTCTGGAGTTTGATTGAGCAACAATTGTGGTTACTAACCAATGGTGGTGGTCCCATCCAACAGTCATGGGAGTTTAAGCACCCCGAGTTCCACCAGCACAAGAAGGACAACTTGGACAATATCCGTCGGAAGGCGCCAGTCACAAGGAAGATTACAGTTGCGGAGGAGCCTTTCCCGCCAACGCAGCAAATGGTCCTGCTGAACGACACTCTCTCCGCAACACAGCACCAGGTCCAGGCTTTGCAAGAGCAATACACCCAGATCGCCCAAACGAACAAGGTGCTTGTAGACGAGCTACTCAGTCTGCAGAAGATGGTCAAAGCACAGCACCAGGTTCACACGGAGCTTATTAACCACCTGAACAACGTTGATGAACAGCGCCGCCGCAACAGCCGCCACTCGGCGCACTCGAACCACTCGGGGCATTCCACTGCAAACCAGTATCACCACGGCGCCGGGGCCGCCGGCCTCGGCATGTTGCCTGACAGTGCCGACGAGCCCGCTGTTGAGCTGCGCCGCGCACGGGAGATTCTGAACAACGTTTCCTCAGACCCCATTGCGGACCGCGAGCTCGAGCGCCTCACTACGCTGTTCCAGACAACTGCCGGCACGTCGCCACCAGAGTCGGCTGGCTCGTCTTCGGCCGTTTTCCATGCGCCGGGTTCTGCCGGTATGGCAATTGGTGTTCCTGATATGAATGACATGCGCCATCTCGTTTACCCGGTGGGCCAGAACGCCGGTATCGACCCTTTCCACGCCGACCACATCAATAACATCCCTTACACTCGCCCGCTCAGCAACCCCAACGCGACTGAAGTTCCACAAATATCGCCACCGCCAAAGGATGCGGGAGGTGTAATCTGGGGCCACCAAAAGCCTAAGATTCTGCTGGTTGAGGACGACAAACTCTGCGCCAGAATTGGTGCCAAGTTCTTATCACAAATCGATTGCAGCGTGGACATTGCTAGAGATGGTGCTGAGGCTGTCGCCAAGGTCAACCAGGATCCCGAGCGGTACGACCTCATCTTTATGGACATTATTATGCCCGTCTTCGATGGTGTGTCTGCGACTGCTTGTATCCGTATCGCCGCGCCCCGGGTCCCAATTGTAGCCATGACGTCGAACATCCGCAGTGAGGACATCGCCACGTACTTCCATTGGGGTAAGCCTTTTTTTTGTCTTTGTTTCTTTCTTTCCTTTTTTTTGGTTCGTTATTGCGAGCGAAGTTATATTCGATTTGGACAATACACTAAAATGATTTTTTGTAGGAATGAACGATGTTCTGGCGAAGCCGTTCACAAAAGAGGGCATGGTTCGGATCCTTAGGAAGCTACTACCGTACCTGCTGAAGAACCCCCAGCAGCCTGGTGGCGAGGACATGGGCCAGCAGGCCGCCGGTGGACCTCAGCCCGGGTATGTGAACGCCTCGACCATGGGTGCCATGGCTGGTATGCAGGCTGCCCCGAATCTGGGCGGAGTCAAGTTCGAGACTCCGATCCAATCGCCAGCAACATCTTCCTCGTGGCACTCGCCGGGCCCCGGCCAACTTCAGCACGCCTCTCCCAACATGGACAGCGCAGGCGGGTACTTGCAAGCACCGGTAAATGGTGGCGCTGGTGGGCCCTCTCGACCTGGCTACCAAGGTGGCCCGGCCGCAGCGATGGCTGGCACCCCAATGCGCACTATGGTGGAGGGCATGGCGAATGACGACCGGCCCGAGAAACGACAGCGGCTGTATGGCCCCGGCGGTCAATACACGTGAACGCCCGGCATCTTCTTTTTTCTTCTCTTCTCTCCGTTCATCGCCATCTTTCGTTTCTCTTTTGTGTCTATCGTCTCGTCTTGTGGTTACGACTTCAACACTCGCTACTTGCTGCATGATACCTGCGGGACCGAAATCGGGCAGGTGAGCAGTCTTCTGGTTGGCTTAGAGTCTTTTTGTTACAGGAGATATCTGTTGGGATCATATATATTGCTCTGCCTCTGCCAAGACAACAGAGTCAGTGGCTGGATATGGGGCTAAATAATGGCGTTTCGGCTGTTTTTGTTTATGTATCTATTCGAGTTTTTCCTGTTTATATGTCGCCTCTTGGGTATGCATTCATATAAGAGAAGGGGCCGAGGCATTGCATTAAATGCAATCACCAATAATGACTTTAGCATCTTGTTTGGAACATCAGTTGGCAGCGTAGTCCTCCTTTTCTATGTGCTCTGCTGTCCTCGTCAATAGTGTAGCAGTTCGAATCCTCGTCCTTCTCGGTAGAAACGATGCCGTCAGGCAAAGCCGATATAGTTGCTGCCGAGGAGTATGGGATTGGGATTACCGTCGATCAATCGGGACAATGCACGTGGAAACCCACGTGATCAAAATTCTGTTAAAAGGCACAGATGTAAACAGCGGAATTGGAACTTACATTACATAGAGAACGAGCGAGCATCACCTGCATCCGATAATGCCAGGTCAACACACTGGGCGGTGTTCGGAAGCAGCCTGATTTTCACTACGTTTGATCGAGATACTTTCTTTCAGTGATGGGAATGGCACCAACCGCAAAGCTTCCCGACATGGACGCTATTCCTCTTTCGGCACATTTGTTAATCCTTGGCCACTGCGACTCACTGCACACACAAATGCCCACACCAGTAACTTTTTTGAGTCACAAAACGCGAAACCGCACCACACAACGTCACTGCTGCGACATACCAAGATCAAGAGACAGAGCCCTCTCAAAAAGGCGCACGCCTGCCACCACCTTCCTGGACCCTACTGATCTCTTCAGCAATCTCTTGCCATCTCCTATACATTGTGCGCACGCTCTCATGTCGCAAGCCAACAAAAAGGGCGCCGGCGCCCGCGGCAAAAAGACCGGGGGCAAAGGCCCCGCGGACGACAAAGGCGAAGACGTCCTTCAGGCCGTTGTACGTTTCCCGTGGTTGATGTGCCTCTCGACGGCCGCTGCTACGCTGCCTGCGATGTGGGAGAACAGACACTGACCACGGCGCCTGCCTTTATTTTTCAGGTCCTCGCCGACTCCTTCCAAGACCGTTTCAAGCCACTGACAATCGACCGCCCAAGAGTATGGATCTTGCGCATATATCCCGGTCCTTGAAGCCGTATTTGTCGTCCATTAATACTGACCAAGGCCTTTTGGGGCTTTTCGCAGTGTCTCCTTCCCCTCGCAAACACTCCTCTCATCGAATACACCCTCGAGTACCTAGCCATGAACGGCGTCCAAGAAGCGTACGTCTACTGCGGCGCATTTGCCGACCAAGTCGAGAGCTACCTGGCTGCGTCGCCACGGTGGTCGCCGACCAGCAAGACGAACCCCTTCCAGTCTCTTGATATCATCCGTGTTGCCCAGGCTTCGTCGCTTGGCGATTTCCTGCGTGATCTCGACAAGCGCGGCATCATCGCCGGCGACTTTGTTCTCGTCCACGGAGACGTCGTCTCCAATGTGCCCCTCGACCCCATACTTGCGCGCCACCGAGCGCGCCGTGAAGCGAACCGCGACGCCGTCATGACGCTAGTCTTGCGCGAGGGTGGCGATTGCGATGTGGCCGCCGGAAGCAGCAACGACCATCACACCCGCGCCCATGGCATCGAGCCCATCTTTGTCCTTGATGCTACCTCCGGCCGTTGTCTCCAGTACGACGAGATGACGCCTCTCGACCATGGCGACGACCGCTATCTCGTCATTGACCCCGCCTTCCTCGAGAAGAATGCCGACATCACGATCCGCTCCGACCTGATCGACTGCAGCATCGACATCTGCACGCCTGACGTCCTGGCCCTGTGGACCGAGAGCTTTGACTGCGAGTTGCCACGCAAGAATTTCTTGCACAACGTCCTCAAGGACTGGGAGCTGAACGGGAAGTTGATCTATACGGAAATTGTTGGTGACCAGCCGCACCCCCACAGCAGTGCAAGCGGCAGCTATGCCGCGCGTGTCAACAGCCTGCAAATGTACGACGCCGTCAGCCGGGACATTCTCAGCCGCTGGACCTACCCCATGGTGCCCGACACAAATCTCCTCCCGGGCCACTCCTACGCTAGCGTAAGGCGCCGCGCTGGCCGTGTCGGCGGTGGTGCTGGAGTGGGCGTTTCGGCCGAGCGTAGTGTCACAATCGATCCGTCCGCATTAGTATCCCGTGCGGCGGTTGGCCTGCACACAGCTATTGGCGCGAACACTGTAGTTTCCGGGAGCACAATCGGCCGCCGTTGCCGCATCGGCAACAATGTGCGCTTAGAAAACTGCTACCTGTGGGACGATGTCGTCATTGGCGATAACACCGTGGTCACACAATCCATCCTCGCCAACAACGTCCAGGTCGGAACCGACTGTGTCGTCCCGGCCGGCTCCATTCTGTCCTTTGGCGTGGCTGTTGCTGACAAGGTCCGGCTCACTGCTGAAGCAGGCAACCCTGTCGTACTGTCTGTCTCCCAGTCGAATGGCAGCCCTGCCGTTGACGACGCGGCTGTTGTCGGTGCTGGAGGTAAGGGTGCGACGTACTACCATTCGACAAAGGACGACGATGACGATGACGAAGAGAGCGATGCGATTACCGCCGAGTCTCTGCAACGATCCCTCGTGTACTCCACCGCACACCTCAACCTCTCCACCTCTTCTATTTCTAGCTTCGAATCCGACGGCGGCTTTGGTGACGACAATGCTGTGTTTGACGACGATGACGAAGACGCAGCGGTAAAAGGTGGAAAGAGCGGTGATTTCCTCAGCGCTAGCAACGCAGGCGGCGAGCGGGGATCAAGATCGCGGCTGCCGTCGTTTGCGTCACTCGACGGCTCGCGGTTTTCGACGAGCGACGGCCTGGCTGGCCGTTTCGCATCTGGTCCGGGTGCCGCAACGGGCCTGATCGGTGCCGATGGCGTGAGCACAGTCAGCAGCTCCTTCCACACGGATGCTGTCAATGGCCTGCTCGATGCTCTGCGCGACGACGCTAGCGGCGACTTTGAGTCTGCACGTCTCGAGTTCATGGGCCTGCGTCTGTCCACGGACGCGTCCGATGGCGCTGTGCGTCGCGCGGTGGCGGCTGCGTTTGCACGCCGCGCTTGCGAGCTGGCCGCCCCCGTTGGTACGCCTGGTGATCAGGGCCGCGGTCTCGACGCCTCCAAGGCGGCCGAGCGCGCCGTCAAGAGTAAGACGGGCGCCGCCAAATTTGTGCGCGATGTTGGCGTCGGAAGCGGCTCGTCCGACGAGCAGGTCGAGTTCGTGCTTGCGCTGCAGCGGACTCTTGTCGGTATGCGTATCCGGGAGGAGAAGGAGAACAAGGGCAAGCATGTCGAGGGCCTGGCTGCGCCCGGGACATTACTTGCGGCTCTTCTGCAGCAGCTGTACGACAGCGACGTGCTTGACGAGGAGGGTATCCTGTCTTGGTGGGCCGATGGTCGCGCAGCCGAGGGCGGCAGTGGCGGCTCTGGCGATAGCAGCATGACGGGAGCTCGCGAGAGGTGCCGTGTGCTTGTCGAGTGGCTCGAGACGGCCGAGGAGGACGACAGTGACGAGGACGACGAAGATGACGAGGACGAGGAGAGTGATGAGGAAGACAGCGATTAATCGCGAGTACGGCGAAAATGAGGCCGTGAACGACCAGTCTGCGTGGGTGCAGGTTGCAATATAAGGGTCAAAAGAACAAAAGAGGAGAAAATGGGACATATCTTGAGCGAGGACATAATACCGAGTTATTTAACGCGTTTTTAGACTTATGGACTTATGGGATGGGGGGAAGGAGGCGTCATGCCCAAGCAAGGCAGGCGCCATTGACAAACATGTACACAACAAACAACCCAAAAAAATACGAAAAGGAGTCTACCCAAATTGGAAGCCACGATGTACCTTATAACCCAGTAGGCCAAAAAGGAGGGTTTCTAGTTAGGACGTCTACAAAGTTGGCACGACGCAGCATGCAATAGTAGTAGACGATGTAGATTTTATTAACCGTCTTCTTTATTCTTGTCCAGTTCCTATACAACGAGATTGAAATAAACACAAATTGGTTCCAAACGCCCTGCTTATGCAAAATGAGAACAGGTGGGGAGAAGGGGAAATGAGGTAGGCTCGATACAGAAAAACCAAAGATGAAAACGAAGCACAGATAGACACTCAGAAGGAAAAACACACACACACACACAAGGTAAAACAGACATAAGCCTTGCATCCCGAGAAACATCTCCCGCCCCCTCGCCTTTCAATTCCGCTTGTTGCCGCTGCCTCCATCGGCGCCCTCGGCGCCCCGCTGTGTCGAAAAGGCGCAGAACTTGTCTTTGATGGCAACCACCTCGTATGTGCCCTCCTGGCTCGCGCGCACCGTCTTCGTCATCTCGTACGAGATGTCGTGGCGCGTCTCGAGCACTTGGCTGCGCTGGCCCTTGCGCGCGTTGGTGCTGCGCGTGTAAGTGAACTCAAAAGGCGGCGTGCCGCCAAACTCAAAGATCATCTCCACGGCACCGCCCTCATGGATGTCGACACGCGACGTGCGGCCCTGCGACACGCGCACAGATGGCAGCGGGTGGATGACGCGTGTCAGGTTGACTGCTGCACGGCACTCTGACGCCTTGTCACTGATGCCCGAGATGGTGAACTCGCCGGGCGCCTCGGCGACGCGGCGGAATGTGGTCGTGGCAGACGCGCCCTTGCGTGAAACACCGCCAAATGTATACCACACATCAAAGGGAGGTGTGCCCGACAGCGTGTAGCTAATACGCTCACCGACGCAGTAGTCCGTGCGCGACTCGAGCGCATAGATGGCAGGTGCCTCAAAGAGCTGCACTTGCACAGACGACGTGGAGGCCGGCAGCGAGTCGCTCAAGCCACTCTTGCCGCTGACGCCCGGAACATCGTCCGTCTTCTGCTGGCAGCCGCGCGCATCACGGACTTTGCGAATGCGCACCTGCTGCGTACCCGGGCGCAAGTGCTGGCGCGGGATCTGTAACCCGTAGTTGTGCGTCATTATAGAAGGCACGCGGTAGGTCTCGGACACGACACCGCTCTGGTGCTTGATCTCCATCTCGACGTAGAAAGGGGGCACGCCCGTCAGGACCAAGGGAATCCGGTCTTCGTTGTCCTGCTCCGTCATGCAGTACTTGAACGACTGGCCGGCCTTGGCAAAAGCAGCCGTCGGTTTGGCGTAGACTGTTTGCTGCATGACCAGCGCCGGGACGCCTTTGCCGCCCGAGCTGACTCGGTTGTTGTTATAAAGGGTGTCGGCCGGGGGTGCAAACTCATACCGGTAGGTACCAGCCTTGCTAGTGTCCATCTGGATGGAGGCGCGGCCAAGCGCGGCATCGAGCTGCTTTTGGATCAGTGACCCTTGCGAGCCCTTGGCAGGATTGTGGCGCACGTCGTATTCCACATGGTAGGGCGGCGAGCCGCGCAGGTCAATTTCGAAGCCGTCAACGTCACCTTCACAGACGTCCTGTTTAACAAACAGGTTGCCCTTCTCCTGGATGGCCTCGGTCTGCACAAAGGAGAGTTTCGGCCGCGGGAACCAGTCGACATCAAAGACAGAGGCTGTGTTATCGACCAGACCAACGCACTGGTTGTCGGCAACATCGATGATCTCGTACGTGCCGCGCTCTGATACTTGCAAGAAGTCATTGCCTGAGTTGAGGCTGCGGGTGACCAGCGGGCCGGGGTGGGTGGGTTTGCCAGCTTCATCAAACGCCACGCCCAGGTTCCGGTACGAGACCCGCCAGGGCCCCTCGCCCGTGAGACGCAGGGGTAGGCGCACCACTGCGTCCTCAACAACAAACACGCGGCGCTTGTTCTCGAGCAGGCCAAAGGCGGCACGAGGTCGTTGGCGACGTACCGTGATCTTCAGCTCGCCACCAGTGCCCTGTAAGAACGTGCGGCAGCCACTGCGGTCGTGCACGCTCGTGAGGGCCAGGGTGTACTCGCCGCCTTGGACGAGCGCGGGCGTTTCGATGCGGTGGCGGTACTTGTCAATGTTCTCCTGCTTGAAGGCGCGGCGCTTGCCTTCGTGGAGAAGCACGTATTCGAGTGTGAAGGGCGCTTCACCGGACAGCGCAATAGCGACGCCCACCGAATCCTGGAGACAGGCGTTGGTCTTGCCCGTGGGGTGCTCGATGGAGGCGCGGGCAGCGGGTTTAACGTTTTGCTCCAGAGTCATCTCAGAGCCAGAAAGCGGTTGGGACTTGTAGACGGCGTCGTCAATGGAGCGGAAGATGTACTTGTGGTTGCCTGCGACACGGGGCACCAGCTCGAGCTGGTAGCGCATGCCGGAGACCTGCACCTTTTCATGGCGGACGACACCATTGGAGCTGACGTCGTAACGTACGAGGAAAGGCGGCGTGCCGACGAGGTCAAGATCGACACGAAGACCGATTGAGTTGCCACCGCAGCTGTCGGGTATGCCCTCGGAGCGCAGCGCCAGCTTAGGCTCGAGCGGGTTCAGCAGGAGGCACGACGCAGGCTCTTGCACCTCACCCTCACACGAGCCGGACGACACCGACTTGAGCGTGTAGAGACCGGGTGTAGAGATGGTGGGCATCTCGTCGGCATGGCGGGCGTTGAACGTCGCCAGGCTCACAACGTCGCCGTGGTCGCCACTCTTTGTGAGAGTGTCGATGGGCGAGAACTGCCACGTCAGCGTGTGGGCGGTACCGTCTTCGGGACGGCGCACCCCGGGGATGTCGTAGCGGACGGGGAAGGCCGTCGACTTGCCGCGGGCGACCTTGAGCGGCTGGCGAAGGTCGCAGCCTTGGAGCCGGATACGTGGGCGCTCGCGAACATGGAAGCTCTGGACCAGATGCTTGGGAGGGCGCGGGCGCACCTCGTGATCCTCAACGGGCTCGTTGTACTTGGCAACGTTGCCAAAGGCGTCGTGGACCTCGTCAATAGAGTAGCGCCACTCACCGCCGACGTGCATGGTCTCATTGAGGCCGACAGAGACGCGGCGAGAGCGGGCCCAAGAGATGTCTGCATCCCCCTGAGTGGGGAAGTTGGCCGCAACAACAGCGTCCGAGTCAAGCGGCTCGTGGGAGCGAGCCGACGGAGCGGAAGAGGACAAGCCAGATGAGCGTGAAGGGACAGTGCCCAGGAGCGGCGACACGAAGCCCTCAGGCTGTAGGCTCTGGAAGTGGAAGCTGTGGTCCTTGCCGTTGATGGTCCGGCTGTAGACAATCTTGAGCGGCGGCGTGCCATCCACCTCGAGCAGCAGGTCGGACAGATCACCGTGGCAGCGTGTGATGGAACCAGATGAGGACGACGAAGAGGTCCAGGAGGATTGCTTCGAGAGGGGATCGCCGCCGCCACCAACGCGAGCACTGGGGCAAGACACGACAAACGAAAAGGGGCTCGGGCGCTGCACATCGAGCTTGTACTCGTCGAGAACGCGGCCTAGGCGGTACGCACCCGTCTTTTTGACCGGCACATCAAAGCGAACAGCAGCCAGCGTGCCGTCGGCCGAAGCCTCCTGACGTTTGACGAGCTTGGAAATCTCGCGGAGCTGCGTCTTGGTCAGACGCAGCGTTTCCTCCTCGTTGGTGTCAAAATCCAGGCGCACAAGCTCGACCTCGGCCGGGATAGTTGCGTTGAAGTACAGCGGCAGAGACGCAATGTTGGTCTTGCTGCCTGCAGCCGCACCCCCCGGACCACCGATGCAGAAGGGCAGACCGCTGGGGTTCAAAATGGCCGAGCCCTCGGGCAATATGTTGATGATCTGGCGACCGGAGATGAGCGACGAGTTCTGCAAGATGCTGGAGGCCTTGACGTAGTGCTCAGAGATGGACAGCTCGCGGTCGTAAAAGATCTTGAGCAGGCCGAGGAACCACGCATGCCAGGGAACGCCAATGTTGAACATGAGCAGATAGTCGGTTATGACATGGCAGACGAAGAGGAAAGTGGTCACAGGTTGAGACAGCTCGAGCCACGGAATGCGCACCTCGGGCAGTCCAAACAGGAAGACGAAGTCGAGGCCGATCCACTTGAGGAACAGCCAGAACGACTCGCCATTGTCCTCGAGCAGCTGCACCCAGTCGTAGCACTTCCAAGCAATCAAGAGGACATAAAGGGCGACGGCGTAGAAACGCTGCGTCGGGGCGTCAATAACGTCCAGCGGGATGAGAGGCCCTGGTGCCGCAGAATCTGCGGCCGCAGCTGCTCCCGCCGCGGCAGTCGAACCTCGTGTCGAGATATTGGACGAGCGTGCCGATGCAAACAGCGGTTTGGGTGCCGCGGAGGAGCGCTTGGGAATGTCATCGACGGGCGGACTGGGTGAAGGTGTTGGTGGCGCGCCACGGCCGACGCGGATGGTGGTCGGCGTCTGGGGGAACGCGCCGGAGCGCACTCGAGGCGTGGCGCTCATGGCATCCCCAGTGACGGAGAAGCTGTAGGAGGGGCTCTGGGGCTGTATGCGAGGGCCTGGGCCAGGCGAAGGTCGGTCGTGAAGCTCGACAAAAACGAAAGGATACTGATACCAACGAAGGAAGAAAATGTCGAGATGTCGTACAGCAGTTGGCGATGGCTGCGCGCGAGAGAATCAAGTGCAGAAAAGATTGTGGCAGCGTATCTATTGCAGCTCGTTTCGTGTTGTACCAAGAGCTGGCCTATGTAGGGGCGTCGCGTAGTGTCGATGTTGTCAACTGTGATGTGTGTGTTTCTTGATTCTCGTCAATTTCTGTGTCGCCCGTCTGAAGCTTCCTTCCCATTCACGTCAAGACGCGCTGGGCTGCCGGGCCAGGAAGGAAGCAACAATAATTTTGCAAGTGCAGCCTGCTGTCAAGCATGCTTATTGGCTAGTAGCCCTGCAGAAAAGAGGGGCAACTGTAAACGACGGTTCAGTTGGTCTGTTGGTGCAGGCACGACCCAGAACAGTTTCAAAAATATTTAAGCACACCGTGCGCTAGTACGTTGTGGTGACCATATTTGTAGCTGCCCATAAATCGTCTGCAGCTCCAAGATGTGGATATAGCTGTTTGCGGTATTGATACGACGGACAACCGACCGACAGCGGCCACACAGGAGCGACTTTGCGAATGCACAAAATGCAAGATCGAGTAGCCATGCTGAATACCGAGAGTACTCTCATTTGTACCCACCCTTCATGATAGAGGTCCCTGGCGCCAGACTTTGAGGCTGCCGATCCAAAAAGCTGCAGCATCACAACTGTCTGCAAGCTTCTGTCTGGCACGATGACTCGCAGGAAAGCCTCCACCGGCTCGCCACAGCCCTCCAAGCGGACCAAGGTGTCAGAAGACGGCACCCGCAGCACTAATGGTAGTGTGGACAGCCCCACGACCGTCAGAGGCACAGCTACAGACACCCTGCAGGATGATGCCATAGACGAGGCCAAGATGAAGCTGCCGTCATCTCCAGTGTCACCGTCGCCCGCACCTCGCACATCGCGGCCACACCGTGCGGCAGCACAGAGGGCGTTGGCGGCTACGGCCGTGATCGTTGCCGAAGACGACGCGACTGCAGCGGTCCCCTCGCGGGACTTGATCCATGAGCAGCTGTTTACGCCGATCACCGAGACCGAGCTCAAGGCATGGCAGGGCTGGAGTGACATTGAGTCGGAGCCAGTACGTGACCTGTATGGGCAATTTCTTGTGACTCCGCAACAGTCTTGACTGACTCGCACAACGTAGGAATTCTTCAACTTTATTTTGAATGGACTAGGCATACAAGATGCCACCATCTTTGAGCTAATGGGCGTGGACGAGTCGTCCATCTCATATCTCCCGTGGGTATCTCGTTTGATGAGCACGCCAAGAATCAAGTGTATGGGACTAACGTGCATTATTTCAAGTGAGCCCCTGGGCTTGATATTTTTGTACAAGTTCGTGGAGGAGGACGCAGAGGAAGAATATGAGCACTGCCCAGAGCATCTCTGGTTTGCCAACCAGGTGGGCCACTCTTCTCGATCTTACGCAAGTTTGCTTTCTGCTTTTCCTAACTCTTTCACAGACGACAGAAAATGCCTGCGGTACGATCGCCATGCTCAACATTGCCATGAATTGTGAGCGTCTTGGCCTCGGTGAGCACTTAACGCGCTTCAAGGCGGCCACACAGCCTCTGCACCCAGCGCTCCGCGGCCACCTGCTGAGCAGCGATGAAGCCATCCGTTCTACGCACAACTCGTTTGCCAGACGCATTGACATGCTCATGTCTGACCTCTCGCTCAAGTTGGAGTGGGCTGGAGCCGGCAAAAAGGCCAAACGGAAGAATGCAAACAACAAAAAGAAGCGAAAAAAGGCCGCCGACGAAGACGAGCCGGCGTTTCACTTTATCGCCTATGTCCCCATGGGCAACGACGTGTGGGAACTCAACGGCATGCAAGAGAAACCACTAAAGTTGGGTGCGTCAGCCTAGAGGCGATTTGTACGCTGTTAAGGATCTTCTCTGCTAACCTACATGAAGGCCCATTCAACGGAGACTGGACGGCCAGCGCCCGAGAACGCATTGCCACTCGCATGGCGAAGTACGCGTCGTACGATGAGAGTGCTGGCTTCAGTCTGCTTGCTCTGTGCCACACGCCCAAGAAGGAAAATGCGGCTGGTCAAGCGAACGAGTCAAATGGGGTGGGTGAGCTCAATAATGGCACAAACGGCACGTCCAAATGGGGTCCTCCAACGACGAACAGCAATGACGAAGACGATAGTGGCGTCCGCCGTGCAGCAGCCCGCAAGGGCGACTACACACCGGCAGTGCATTTTTGGCTCAAGAAGTTAGCCGACAAAGGCGTGCTGCAACGCCTGGCCACAGGTGAACCAGATGATCAAATCATCGAAGAGGATGAAATGGTATGAAAGACAGCTCGAGTCTGCTGACACTTGTTTATCTGCTTCCTATATCTCCTCCCTGTAATTTCCCTCGTCCTATGTATTATATGGTTTAGTATTTGTTCTTTCTTTCCAGGACATTTGCGACTAATGAAGTACTACGGTGTTTAATGACAAGATAGATGTGACATATTGCAAGCAATGAACAAAACGTACAAAACCCGGAGATGGGCTTATCAACCCGTGTGTATTTATAAATGCTAGCAGGAAAACGGATATAGATGTGCAATCCAATGGCGCCTCGCTATTCTGAAATCAAACGTGCCGGTTGCTCGTTTGCTCGTCTCTTTATATGCCTTTGCTTTATAGCCCTTCGCTCTTCACTCCTCAGTCGTCAGGGTAAAACTCCCTTAGGTTGGATACGAACGTGCAAGTGCTCCTGTCGAAGCGCTTAAAGTGCTTGCCTGCCAAAAACATGAGCGCCTCCGGAACCAGGTCCGGGTCCGTGACAATCTCAATGTTGCGCTGCGCCACCACCTGCCGCTCGACGCCTGTCCGCAGGCACGTGTAGAACGCTGACTTTTTACGCCGCCTCGGCGCTGCTGCGGTAGCAGCAGCCGTGTCAGCGAGTGGTCCACCACCGTTTGGAAACGGCACGGGCGTACCGCGTCCACTGCCACCGCTGTCTTCTGCGTCACTGGGTGTGGTCGTCTCGGCCATGGACATGTTGTTGGGCGACGGCAGGGAGGTTGGGTCGTCGGGTGACCAGCCGTTTATAATGCCAATGTAGCCAAAACGGCGGTGGCGGAAGACCTGGCCGATACGGAAAAGCACCTTTTCGCAAATGTCCTGCGTGTAGCGGCGGCTGACGAGCGGCTGGCGCTGGTCGAGGTTGTAGACCATCTTTATCATGACACGCGGGTCCGTCCACCCACGCAGGCGCTGCTGCTGCTGCTCCTGCTGGCCATTGGCGTGGTTGTTGACGGCCGGCGGCGGTCCGTTTTGATGCCGTGGTGGTGGAAGATTGTCATCTGCGTTGCCACCGTTGTTGTGATTGTCATCACCAAATCGGCCCGCCGCGAGACGAGAGAGAAGACCGCCGACGTTACCGATGCCGCCGGACAAATCCACGTACCGGTCGTAGAGCGGCAGCAAGAACTTGGCAATGATCCAGACATCCTCGCTGTAGAAGTGAGCAAAGCGCGCCAGCAAGCTGTCGAGGTAGCGGTCCCAGCCGGGGCTGTCAAGTGGTCGCATCAGCGCCGTGGCCCAGATGGTCGCGTACAACAGGGCCTCAAGGTTCATATCGGGGTCACCACGACGGAGTCGACGTGCGTCGGTGCTCAGTTGGGGCACATTGGACACTTGGTTTGCGTGCGACCAGCTGGCCTCCATGTTGAGCGCCACGCGCAACACGATTGCCGATGTCGGCATTGGCAACAAGTGCAAGTCACGGTTTTCGACGATGCCCCAGTCGACCTCGGCAATGCTCTGGCGCAAAGTCCCTAGTGACATTTCCTGGTCGTTGTTGTATGGATCGAGAAACATGCGCTCCCCGTTATCCGGTAACGATGCCGGATTCCGAACCACCTCTGTGAACGGACGTGGATCGTTAGGCGCCATTGGCCACAGCTGCAGCATCTGGTAAGTCATGGTGGGCACTTGGTGCGTGGCTGCGGCAGCAATCGCAATGGGCGACACTGCATAAGACGGGGTGGATGAGGACGACGATCCGTTGTACCCTTCACGCTCGCCTTGCCCAGGACCATCGCCGCCCATCCCGTCTTCGTCCATCCCGTCTTCCACCAAAGTTCGTTCCCGAAGCGTCACACGAGAGACGGTGGGAGGCCCTGGTCGTTGTGGCTGCTGTGGATCGGAAGCCAACGGCGTGCCGTCGACCGATTCGCCAGGGTTGCCCAAGACGGTGGCATGGACGTGGCCAGGCACGGCGCAGCAAAAGGCACGCAGGCCTATGCGCTCGCCGATGCTGGCAAAGATGGCGCTCGAGATAATGGGCAGCGACGGGTGCTCCGGGTCGGTCAGCGCCTGGCCGATCAGGCAGTTGCGCATGTTGCGGTAGTTGAGACTGGGATCGGCCATGCCGGCCAGGTTGCGCATGCGGATCCAGCGCACAAGCGCATGTGCTTTTTCGCGCACTGTCATGTTGTCGACGCTCGGGTGCCGGTGGTCGCGGCGGAACTCGTCGGCCAGCTGGTCAAGCAGCTCCTCGATGCGGTCCATGTCCTCGTCGGCGTCGTGCAACACAAACATGTCGAAGGCGCCCAGGGCACGGTCCAGCCGGTGGAACCCGTTAGACTCGCACAGCACCTTGCACCACTCCTCAATGGCCAGCCCCCGATGGATACTGGCAAGTGCCGTGTTGGCGTAGTATCGTCGAGCAAGGACGTCGTCGGCCGCATCGTCGGCCAGGTGGTACTGCTGCAGCAAAAAGTCCTTGGCGTTGAGGCCGCGCCGGCAGATGGCCTCGAGGTGGCGCACGCGGTTCACCTTAGACGCCAATACATGCTCAAAGTGCCGAGCTGTGCTGGCGTCCCCACGCCGGCGATCCAGCCACATCTGCTTCCAAGGTCCGCGATTGGCTCGCCCTGCGCGGGCCAGACGGGCACGGGACGGTCCGGCCCAGTGCCCAAAGTCTGAGCGGCATCGTGCGAGCCAGAGCTTCGGCTCTTGGCAGAGATGATAGAAGCGGCGAGAGAGGCGTTGCACGGAGGCGATGAGGTCGGTGGAGGGTATGAGATAGAGGATTTGGACGATGAGTTCGTCAGGGGCCTGGTCAAAAGACGCCATGGCAGGTGAGCGGATGCTTGGGCTGGCCGGAAGGCCCGGTCCTCGCAGATGGTTACAAGAGCGTGTCTGCAATCATGCGCCACGGCGGTCTGCTGGCGGGTGTCGCCTGCGAGGGGATGAAGGGAGCGCTCAGGTGGAGGGGCTCAGCTAGAATTGTTGGCTTCAAGACGCCCAAGGTCGCGCCGGCGCTGATGTTCAAAAGATCTTGCGATGCGAGACGAATGACAAGCATCTGTAATAATCGAAAGGTACCAAATAGGTGCTGCTGGACCGCGAGGGTGGGTTTGGTAGAATGCTGGAAGGTCGTCCGGAACATGTGTCGTTTAAAAAACCATTCCGTTTGCGAAACCGGTAAGAGATGCGGTTCAAACATATGTACTAACCGTTAGGTCGTGTTGGGAAGCGGCGACCCACGGTTCGCTTCGCGCCTGTGGCGTGCTATAATTACAGGGGTAATTAATACGTCGTAATACCGAAGCAGCTGTGGCCGTGTTCTGGCTGGCAGATTGCGGGGTGGTCCTCCCAAATTTCCGGAAGAGAGCCGGCGAAGGTGCGATAGAGCAGCGCTGGGGCGACCTTCTCTACCCCCATGAACTGGAGGACCTGTCCGCTTTCCGGAGCCTTTTGTCGGACTTGACACTTCTATCGGCGCCTCATTAAAATGCCTCTATTTTTTTCTGGAGCACACCTTCAAAGCAGAACAAATGGTAAGACTCGATAAATAGTAACGAAAATAGTAGCCGTCAATTTGGTATCCTGTTGAACAAACCCGAGATGACAGTGTCCATGTCCTTTTCCCTGTTCCTACGCCAACCGTTTGCTGTTATGTTCTTTATTCTTATCTTCTTTTTTTCGGTTCATAGTACTTTCAGAAAGATGCCGTGTATATAAAATGCCAAACAAAGCACGCCAACGTGTCCCAGACCAAAAACGTTGAGAACATTCGAGTGGGGAAAGGGAGGGGACGGGAAAACAAACAATACAGAACCAGAAAATATCAAATACGTGAAATCGGAAAGGGAAAATGACCAAAAAAAAGTACAAGGCCGTGTTCTATGCAAAGACAGATCATCTCGACGCCCGCTTGCCCTTGCATCATGACGGCATCTTGCAAGCCTGCTCCTCCTGCGCCAAAGACCAACCTCAGCAGCTCGGCCGGTCTTTCTTCCACGGAATGCACCACAACATTGTCTGCCTGGTCTGCTTCGGATCTTTCCGTCGAAAGTCTTACGGCTTCGGAATGTGGATCGTCTTGCTGGTCATCAGGCAGCCGTGCACCACAAACAGCAGCGCAATCGGATGCAGCTCAAATGCCGTGCCTTCAAACCACGCGCCCAGCGGGAGGTTGTCCAGGATCCAGTCTTGGCTGATCCAGTAGGCCATAATTGCATCGAGGCCCAGGCTCGTTGGGATGGGCGTGCCCTCAAAGTACGAGGCCTTGCCGGACTTGTCCTTAGGGATGACGGCGGTGGTAACATTGAAGCGGGCAAGGCGGGTAAGGCCGCAGAGCACAAAGAAGGCGAGCATGACGTGGTCGACGGTCGAGCGGATGCCAATGGAGAAGGCGACGGCGGCCGGGGCCACGCCAAAGGAAATGAGGTCGGCCAGCGAATCGAGCTCCTGGCCCATCATGCTGCTCTTCTTGCGCCACCGGGCGACCTTGCCGTCCATGGCGTCGAAGAAGAGGCCCAGCGGGAGAAGCGCCAGGGCGATCCACAGGTTAAAGCGAGATGTCGGGTCAATGCAGTACCGCAGAGAGGAGAAGATGGAGAGGATGCCGCAAAGGCCTAAAGTAAGACGAAGAAAAACTGAGTCAGCATAACGTTGCGACAGGCCGGTAGGGCCGGACAGGATGGCCGAGGCATACCGTTGAGCTCCGTGATGAAATCGGCCAGGTGCAGGGCGCGAACAAGAGAAAAGTGGCCAGGGTCCGTCGACAGGAGGATCTTCTGTTTGTCATATGCTACATGTACATGTATATGTCAGTACAGCGGAAGCAAAGGCGAGGTGAGAAGAAGGTGATGGGATGAGCATACCAGGCTGGCTGAATTCGGCGCTGCCGCTGGCCGGCGCGGTGCTGCTACCGTTCGCCATAGCGGAGGTCCGTCTAGACATGGGAAGGGAGGGCGAGTGACAAAGTGGGCGATGGTAGAAGAAACGGGAGTGATTTCGAGGCAGCCAATCGTCGAGGCGGCGGCAGGTTTGTGGAAGGGGCGGTTGCGGAAGACGCTGTGGAGAAGGCAGGAAGGAGAGAACGAGAGATTTGAGGACTAGAGTGGAAGGAGAGAGGCCTGACTAGTGGAGCTTGCCGACGCGGTTCGATGAAAGAAGGAGGGAAGGAGGTAAACTGTCGCAATTGCTCTCAGGATTCAGAGTGCGCTTCTTCCAGATTCAAAGGCTCGGGGTCGTGTTTGTTCGGGAGGAGAATGCGGAGACAGGATGTGAGGAGCTTGCAGCAGGGCAAAAGTAAGAACCGGTGAAGGGGGGGAAAGATGCCACTACATCCCGTATTTTCTATTTTATTTTTGGTTGAGGACCAGGCCAAAACTGTTGACGTTGATGAAGGCACTATATTTGCTGGCGTGGCGGGGAACTACCGGACGCAAGAAAAAACAGCACAGAACGAAATACGCTAACGCAGAGTAGCAAGGGCAAGTAGTCAAAAGCAGGTAGGCGGTCAAATATAAACGGGAGAAAGGCGGCAGGTTGGGTAAATAAAGTTTACGATCGGACGGAGTTTATTGCTCTTTCCTTTCAGAGCTATGCAGCTTGCTGCCCAAACTTGCTTCTTGCGAAGGAGCACTGACGGATGTTGAGAGGAAGGAGGTTGGGGAGGGGCAAACGTTCGTAGAGACCTGGCTAAGACTCAGACCGCCTGACATCTCCGATGTCGTTTTGGCTTGTGATTTCACTCCTTATGGCGCTAACATCGAATTCTCTTTGCACTCTTCTTTTCCGCTGCACAGGCTTCTTCTCAGCAAACTGTGGACGGAGAGGGGGCCTTGTGCGGTAGCACCACGGCGATACAAAGAAGAGAGAGAGGTCTCCAGCCAAATTAGAACCATTGCTATGCTAATGTCTATGACGGTGCCCTGGCAGTAGCCCTAAAAGAGCCAAGTGAGACCTATGATATCAGCGGTTTTCTATTTGCCATTATTCCTTCGTTCCTTGCTAGCCACAAATTGGCCTGCGTCATAGTTACTCCGTGCAGAATCCCAGCGTGCAAAAATCGCAGATCGTCGAGCCCTGTAGTTGCTGTATAGTAGGTGAAGTCGTAGGTCATGGGGACGAAATACATCGTTTTACAATTCCTACCCTCACGCACAGGATAGCCGGGCACTCCACTACACATAATAGACGAGACAAGACAAAACGAAAATAGAATATAACCAAAGAAGCCCCAAGCGTGGTAATCACTTGGCTGTTCAGATTTCATCTACCAGTTGATAACAACAAAACCAAACATTTGTTGTTTGCCTTTCTGTATGTATACGTGATTATGTGTAAATGTGTATGTGCAAGGAAAATAAGATCATGCAAGCGTGCATAAAGACGGAGAGGTAAAGAGAAAAGAGAAGGCGGAACGCGGACGAAATTGGATATATGATGCGACTGTTCGCAAAACGTTGCAATATAATAAGCTTATTTCGTGATGAGGACAGCAAACGAATCGACCCATGAACCACAGGAGCCAGACACGCCGCAGATGGTGTATCCTCTTGGTGGGATCAGAGTATGTCTGCAATGTTAGTATATTAGGCCCTCACTCGTCGAGTTCAATCACGGAAGGAGCAGAAACAGTCATACCCAGAGCCGCCGTGAGCGTTGCCGTACATGGGCGATCGCCGACCCAAACTTGTCAGGATCTGGATGCCATCGATCCAGGCTCCTGCGCGGACATTGAAACCGCTAATGTATTCACCTCGCCGGACATCTACTGCTTGTTAGCTAATTGCTCAAATATAGTTTGGGTTCTTCGGAGACGGAGTAGCTGGCTTACCCATGTCAAATGAGTCGCCGCCCGGCTTGCCGCCGCGCTTGCCAAATAGTTGCCGCGAGTCATCGTCGTATACAAACTCCACACCGTCCAGCGCCCGACCGTGGTAGAAGACGACCCGTGAGAGCACGCGATTTTGCTGCTGTGCGCTCGTGAAGATGACCTCGTTTGCGTTTGTGCCTTGCATCTGGCCACGGCCGAGCTTGGCGCTCCGGTAGGCCGTCTTACCCATGAGGATACCACCACTCAGTTTTGTAGACGATTCCTTGGACACGAGCTGGCGTACATCGTCGATCACCAAAGTGCCGCCCCCCCATGCCCGGACAGCAATCTTGATCGGGTCCTTCCGGCGCTTGGCCTCGGGCAGCCTGTTCCGAATGTCTTGCTCAGTCAGTACAACTTGCCGCTGGAGTGGCGCGCCGTTGTCGAGTGGGTATTCAATCCACGACTTGCACACGCTGTCGCCCTCGGCGTGCAGCTCGATATATGCCACGCCCGATGCCGCCGTGATGGCCACACAATTGCCTTCAATTGGCCAGGCTTGGACGCTGTCGTCGACTTGCGAAGGTGGATCGTTGGGTAGGCGGAAGCAGGGGTGCGTCTTGAAGTGCAGGCAGTCGAGGCGGTGCCATGTGCACTCGTCCTTCTCGAGCACCAGGCCGCCTTTGGACTTGGTGCGTGTCGAGTATGCTTCGCGTGTGAGGAAGCTGCGGTTCAACCGGACGTAGTCGCGCAGCATGATGCCATTCTCGCGGTGGGGCAGGCCGAGTAGATGGCCTGTCTCGTGTAGGTGGGCGCCAATGCCAATGTTGGCCGCTTCCCACGAGCTGCCGGACTCGCCGGCATCATTCCCGACGTAATTGAGATCAGTCGGCGTACAATCGCTAAACGCAGGGACCACCTCCTCGAAGCAGGTCGGGTAACTCTGCATGGCATGTGATCCAAAAACACCCACGCGGAGATCGCCTGCACCGCCGCCGAGGGCTGCATGGCCGGTGATCATCTGTGCGCCCTTGTCCCAATGGGCGTCGAGGAGCAGAACGGAGACGTACATGGTCTGGCCGGACTTGGGCTGGAAGTAGTTGCGGACGGCGTCGATTGCGATGCTGTACAAGGCGTCACGGTTCTTCGCCTTGGCATTTTGCTGAGCGTTGTCGAGACTCCGCAGCTCGGCGATGGTCTTGTCGGTGCGGATAACGTGAATGCGCGCTTCAGAGCGCATCGTTCCGAATTCACGGTCCCGCAAATTGGCCGTGCCCTGTGTCCATTCCTCCTCGAAACGGAATACACGGCGACCGAGACGGTTGCGCCACATTTGCTCGGCCGTGAAGCTCTGCCACAGATACGCCGCCATGCGGAACTTTCGGATCGCCGTCTCCAGGCCGTTGCCCTCGCGCTCAACGCGGGCAGGCACAGCATCAAAGGTACCAGGGGAATCCCTAGCCAAGAGAATGGCCAACTGCAATGGCGGTGCATTGGTCGGAGGCACCATGTGAAGAGTGATGAAGGAGGAGTGGATGGGGTTGGAGGTGCCGCTGTTGGCAAGTTTGGGGCTGGCAAAGTCGAAGCGCAGCTTATTGGCGCCAGGCATAAGGTACACCAGGGACTTGAAGTGCGACTCGGTCACGGGCCATTGTACGGGTGGGAAGCCATCGTCAAGGCGGCTGACCGTGACGACACCGTCGAGGTTCTGCAGATTGCCATCGCCAATGGTGCCATTGATGATCAGGATCTTTTGGTAGGCCCAGGAATTGTCCGCGACGTTGGTAATGCGTGGGGAATAGGGCGAGACAGGCAGTGCGCGGCTGCCGCCGTTCATCATGGGAGAACCGAGACCAGCCATGCCGTTGACGCTATATCTTTTTGTGTTGACGGAAGTCGAGCTCACCGAGGACGCGAGCGGCGGCAACGGCGGGACGAGGGGTGGTGTTGTGTTACCACGCTGCTGGAGATGCAGACTGGGATCGGATTGGTGGCCGAGAGAGGGCGGCGTAAGGGAACCACTGGTAGGAGTCGTACCGTGACTATGGCCACCATCGCTAGAGGCATCTGTTGATTTGTCGGTCTTGAGGCTGGTTCTGGATTTCCTGCGAAGCTGTCGGATGTTGAGGAACGAAGGAGCCATGATGATGGAACAGAACGAGCAAACCCGCCAGCTGTTCCTGGGCCGTTTTTGCTTTCACTTTTCCTGTCCTGCGCCTACTCCTGTATTTGTTCGCAACTTGTCCTGTCCTTTTCGCTCCCTTTTCTCCCCACCTTTTCCTCGGCTTGTCTTCTCTTGGCCTTGTGTTGCAATTCGTTTCTTTGGTTTATCCTCTTGTCGCCAAAGCGAGGCTGTTGCTGACTGATTCGTGGCGGAGGTAGTGCACCGTGGAGGGTGCAAGTGCTGATCGCCGGTTTCGTCCAGGGCGTAGGCCACCTAAAGTAGCGGCAAAACAAGGTCGATGGTCAATTGGGCGCGAGGGAGGATAGAGTTGTGTGTGAGGTGCCGCTCCAACAGCACGCTTTGCTTAAATTGAGGCGTTCCTGGCGGGCAAGTGTGCTTTAAAGCAAACAAGGTCCGAGAGAGAGAAAGTAGGTGCATGTATTTCCTCTCGAAATAAAGCTGGTGAACACGAGCGCCGCTGCGAGAGAAAATAGAACAAGGATAGGGGCGAGCTAAGTCGGAGCTGAGGCTAAAAGCCAAGAAGGAAAACAGAAGAGAGAGGAAATGAGGCAGGGCAAAGAGAAGACACTAGCTTTGGAGGCCCAGAAAAATGAGAAGAAAAAGGGCGTCAAAAGCAGTCGACGTATATGAAGACCTCGATTGCGTGCAAGACCGTTTTGTCAGGGGCTAAAACGAATGACCTCTTCTGTCGTCGGAAAGAGCCACAGTGAAGTGAGAAGCAGCGAGTGCAGGCTAGCGCTCGCGGAGAAGCTGAGAAAAGAAGACAAAATAAGTGAAAAGAGCCAACGAAGTGCGTAGAGAGGAGGGGGATAATTGGCGACAAAGGGAAAGAAAACATAAAACCAAAAGATTTTGAAAATTTGAAACGAAGGCAGGAGCAAATACAAATTGAGGATCGAAACAGGAAGGAAGGGCTGAGAGAAGAGATGTGACAAGCCTTGAAAAGGAGTGGTGGGAGCTGCCGACGCGAGTTCAATTGGGGAAGGACCGGCTTCTTTGGTAGTGAGATCTCACAAATAAACAGGAAATGGACAGGGCAAAGTCAATTTACAACGAGGCAAGATACGAAAGTAGGCAATTGCTGTCAGATACCTGAAAGTGGGTAAGAAAGCCTTTTCTTGGCAGCAGTTTATCGACAAGAAAGCGGGCGGCCGCCGACTTGGTTAAAGCTCAAGAGAAGCACAGCGAGGAGAAAACGTGCAACAAAGAAGCATCGACGGGGCATCGGTTTCGAGGCAATTTGGAGTAGAAAACCGATGACGTCGACCTGGCCATGCCAGAGAGCAAATCACTTCTGCTCCACCGAAACACCGAGCCAGCGGCTGCCAAGAATCGCTTCTTGCTACTAGGCAGGGGGGAAGGATTGACAGAGACACAAAGAAGCATGCACAGTAATTTCTCCGACATATTCGTCGAGGGAACAAGAAGCACCAAAACAGAAAGGAAGAAAAAAAAGCAGCCGGTGGCCACAGATGCGAGTAAGGAGGCAAACGCAGCTGTCATTGAAAGTAGATCAGATACAGAGTCGAGACACGATACAGAAGCTGCAATGTTAAACGGTGAACGGAAGGAGCGTTTGGCCAAGGTACACGAGAACACGACAGAATAAGCAACAATCCTAGCAAAGGGGGAGCAAGCTAAGGGCCAGGGCGGGAAGGCACGATGAACAATGTCGCGAGAAGGCGAAGACGTTCCAAGGCATGGGAAGGACCTCTTGCCGCTTTGCGCTTTGCACTCTGCTCTCCCATTTTGCTCCGTCCTGCCAATTTATTGTCAGTTATTGCGGGGCCGAACACCTCGAAAAGAACGACATTGTTCCAGCAAGAGATTAAAAAAAACAATACCACGGAATCCAAGACACGTCAAGGGGAGAGGAAACAAAGCGTGAGAATAGCTTGGGTGCGTGGGTATGAGTGGAATTGCTCGGTGGCTCTTTGGCGGCCTAGTTCGATCTCTTCGATCTCTTCCAACTAGTTGTGTGTTGTGGGTGCGCAGCTCGATGCTCTGCCGGAGCCTGGCCGTGTGGGTGGGGCGGCTGCATCTTACCTACTTTGGGAGTGGTTTCGTGTTTGGTAGTTTGCTAAGAGCATCATGGAGCGTGTCCAGGCCCTCACTGCATGTGGTTGGCTGGACGAGCGGCGATCTCATGTTCAGACATTCTCAACGCCTAGCGCCTGGCATGATCTGCTCGTGTGTCACGACATCTCGGTAGCCTTCCGTATCACGGGCCTCCAATTCGGCTAAAAAAATCGACATGTCTGCACGTGCTATGTCCGCTCTTCAGCCGCTTATCCGGGGTGGTCGTGTGTCACGTCCTTTGTGACGAGCAATATGTATTGCAGGTGACACATTGCTTTTGAAAAAGACACAGTTGCTACCAGAACCCTGCCAAAAAGCTGAGCGAGCCGTTTGTATCACTGCCAAGCCAGGGAACAATACAGGGCCAATTAGGGAGGAATAGACAGCGAAGAACACGAGCAACAAGCTGTATTAATGAGTAAGAGCTTGATTCTGTGGATGATGCACCAGGTTGCAGCGTGGCGTGGTTGGCTGTTGTTCCCGTCTCTGATCTTTTTGATCCTTGTCTTGAAGCAAACCGGGATATGTGCCCACTACCTGCTGATATGTAAAACGAATCGGCAGAGGACAGCCTTAGCAAACGTATCGCTCGCCCAGGAAACGCAGAACGAAGTACGAAATAATTAGAACGTAGAACGTGGTCAGGACGCAAGTTTGTTCGTTGAGTGCCAACCAAGCCACGTAATTTTACGTGCAGCCTCGCCTTTTGATATGTTGCGAGTTGGGGGCCGTTCTCAGCAGCCTCCTTTCGTCTGAAGCGCTTTTCGAAAGGAACTGTAATTTTACGATGCATCAAGGTGTCTTGTGGTTGGTGCACAGAGCCTACGAACGGACCAACCCTCTTTGTTGCCAAGGAAGCAACGACTTTTATGCTGTCGTATTCTGCGTGTCGTTAAAATGGATACAAACAGTGGATGCTGCCATTGTTTGCATGCTACTGTGACAGAATACAAGGCAAATCTGTCACGGACTCATCCAGGCTCTCGTCCGTACCCAAGGAGATATGTCATCTCGATCAGCGTATTTAGCGACAATGCGCCTACTAAATACTTGGTATCGCGAAATATGAACTGCCCTACTGCAGACTTAGGATCGACAGTTATCGTCGCTAAATCTCCCTTCTATGGTCTTGGATATGTATCTTACTCCGTACCTACTCGACTCTACCGACGAGACTTGTGCTTTGCCGATGCCTGCCCTTTTGAGCACATCATTGATTGGTAGAAAATGTTTAGGTTTCTCTACATGCCTATCCAGGGCTTGGAGCATTTTTGCTGGAGCGTCTTTCCAAACTGTCTTGGGTTGCAGGGATTTAAATTGCTTCTCCCCACTGCTTCCCCTGGTCGCCCACATAGGGCGTTCGTTGATGGGGACACCGGGCGGCTGAGAACTAGGTGTTGAAAATGAATTTCCCTTCTTCCTCGCATCTCGATCTCTGTAATACTCCATATCTGTGTGGAGTTTGTGACACCGGGCACATCATTGCATACGCAATTTACAAGTACAATTTGACGTTCAAGACGAGTTTTGAAAGCTGCATTTTGGTTCACCTGTTTCTCGTGGGTTTTGTAGCCTGCAAATTTTATTGGCCCTGTGCCTAACTTTCGCATGAACGTATCCAAAATGTGGCGCTTACAGGAAGGTTGTAATACGAAGTACAAGATCAGGCATAAAGAAAACCACCCTCAATTCTCCAGATTTATTCCCCCTCCCTGTCTTGTATCACCCGTTATTTGTTTTCTGTGATGCCCGACCTTTCCGTCTGGCCCCGGGTAAATAAGTTTCTTTTCCGGGAGTTAGCAATGTTTCGAAAATAAATACGGCCGAAGAAACAGAGGACTGACAGTTCAAGCTTAATAGCTGGTTAATACGATATCCCTTGCATAGGAACTATTAAGATATACCGATGCATACCTCTTCCGGATATAGTGGTATTCACACAGTGCGGCCAGCATCTCCTTCTCTGTATATCAACAACCGCTGTCAATAACTCCCGCAGTTGCCCCTATTCCGCGTTTCGTTTGTTTTCTTTTTCGCACTCATGATGACAAGCACGTAATACAGCTGATGTGAAGAGACAAAGCACGTCCTCGGACCTTTCCTTGTCAGCCTCCAAATTTTTTAATTTTTTTTTCATTTAATTTGCTGTGGATCTCCTTGTTAAGTGACAATAAAGCTGGCTGCCAGCTTCAGCCACAGGCCACCTCGAATCAGCGCGAAAGTGATGGTAAGAGTGTGAGACCAGGTAGCAGCAACCAGGCCTACTTTCTTGTCAGTCTCAACCTCCTCTTGAATCTCAGACCTGAGAAACGAACGGAGAGATGTTCCCCAATTGGCTCTTCGTTCGTTCTCAAACGGTTGTGCAGGGACAGAGTTATGCACAACGGCGCCTCCGTCTTTCCTCTATTTCTCCTGTTGCGCCAATTGTTCGCCAGGGATGTAAATCGTCCGCATCAGACGAGACCTACGAGCTTCAGTGCGCCGGAGCAGCTCATCACCCATTCCAAAGAGAGGCGAGAAGTTGCTCTTCACGTGCCCTGTGTGCCCCATCTGTAGCTTCTGTAAGTCTTGCGTCCACTTCCGAACTGTCTTGCCGTCCAAATCAGGCAAGTGAGGCCGTAATCATTCACCCGTTCTGTCGTCTTCCTCGTGCTCTTTGTTAGGTCTGAATTCTTATGTAGGGAGTGGGGATGTTGTCACTGAGACGAGCTTCTGTTGGTTTCCAGTGCCATACGTCCGAGCCCACCGGTAGATATCCTTCCATTTCTTTGGCCGGGGTTCTGATCCGTTTGACGGGCCAAATTTACATGCGTCTAAACGAGTCCTACGCTCGCTCTTGCCAATTCTATCCCTTCCGTCGCCGACCGACTGTGGCACTCGGCGCCGCACAACGGTTGCCAGGGTCGCCCGAACTGGCAGGAGTGGATCTCGTCCCTCGATGCAAGTCCGGAGCAACCCATCCACGATGTACGATTTACACATGCTTGCCACCGGAACCCCCATATCCCTTACTCCCCTTCCTAATTGAGAACAGCTTTTCCCGTCTTTGATGGGCAATGCCTGCAGACGAAAAGGAAGGAGTGGAAAATTGCAGGCTGTGTCTACCTTTGCCCACGGCAACCAGCCTTACTGCATGTGCTATTACTACGAGCCCCGTCGCTGTGCCGGAGCACAGTAATCTGGGTGGTGCAAACCAACTGGGGGTAGTTCACAGTGGGTATCGTGCAAAAACAGCCCTGTCGCCCGCTGTACCACCCGGCTCTTGCCCCCGTCCGGCCCCATAAAAAGGTGGCCTGGGCGTCTGTTTGGCAGCAGCTGGTTTGAGTGGTTTGTAACCTAATCTGCCGGTTTCCACGGAACACATTTTTCTTCATTTTTCTTGTCCTTAAATTCCTGAAGCCCCGGAGCACCCCTGGCCTGGCGCTGGGGCCTAGGCTTGTAATATCCGTTCTTTTGGCCTACTCATCTTCAGCCGCTCGCCACTATGCTCCTTCCCCATCCTCTGGGCCATTTGGTTGGCTAGCCGCCCTTGCCAAATCGAACAGGACACCAGCCTGTAAGACATATCGACTGGCTAGGAGCATTTTGTGCCGCTGTAATTCGTAGCTCCATCCCCTTCCTCGTCTTTTTCCCTCGTGCTATCGCTGGTCCTCATCCCTTCCTTCCGTTCCTGGGGCCTTTCAACCTCCTTCCTTTCCCGCTCTCATACTGTTCACAATTCGGCAGTCTCTCGTGCTCCTCGCTCTTTTTTGTCCTCTCCTCTCCTTCTTCTTACTTTCGACCTCCATTTTGCTCTCACTGTTCCCAATCGTTCCTTACTTTTCTCTCATTTGCACACGCTCTTTTCAAAACATTACAAGCAGCTGAGTTTTGCAGACCGTCGTCTCTCCTTTGCGTCTTACCTACTTCTTTCATCCCTCGCTCTTGGACTGGTCTCTCCTCCCTTGCCCTTTTTAGACAAGCCCGAAGAGCTGCAAATCCAGGATTGCTAGAGTGCTGGAAGGAGGTCTGAGTGCTTCGACTAGACCCGGTCCATCTCGCCGCCGCCTGTTACTCCTACTCCTCTTTTGTTGTCGTCTTTTCTCCTCTCTCTCCTCGCCCCAATCTCTCACATTCTTTTTGTCTCTTGTCTTTCTTGTCCTCTGGCATTACGAACAATCCCAAAAGCACGCATACTTCGCCGTCGTAACGAGGCCGGCCTCATATCTCACAAATACGCATAATACACGCCGCCTTGGATTTTACGAGACAAACCACGCCACACAACACTCCCCTACAGTGTGCACACGCTCGTTTTGTTACAGCAGGCTCTGCAAGCGCCTTGCGGAACCTCGTCGTGCGTCTTGCGAGACCCCCCTTTGGCCTCGCATCCAGGTTCAGTTCCGGACCCAATCAACCTCGACCTGCAATTTCCGCCCACTTGACGGAGCACCATAACTTTTCTTGTAACGCCCCACAGAGCACCTGCTCTTGCAACATCAAAACTTTTTTTTTCAGATTTGGATCTCGCTTGAGTCCGACAGACAACGAACTGGAATAGATCAAGAAATAGTCCAGATTAGGAGAACCATGATTACCTCGACCTCGATGCCATCTGCAACGGCGACGGTCACCAATCGACCAGATGTCGTCGCCGACCGAGTTCTGCGGAGAGCAGAGCTGGGCAAGGTACGTCCTTTCACTAACATCGTCGATAATCTTCTTTCTTCCCTTCGCCTTGTCTCCTTTCACTAATCGTCTCCCTATTCTTCTTCGTTTTAGATGGCTCGCCGACTCCAAAACCGCCTTGCCCTTGCCCAGTTCAAAACTCGCCATGGCTGGGAAGACCTTTCCTTCGACGTGATCGAGCCCAAGTACGAGGACGAGTTGCGGCGGAAGCGAGGGTCCGACGGAGACGTCCTGTCGGACTCTTCATCCAGCACATCCGAAATGGCGTACCCTTCCGGCCGTACACTAATGAGCTCTCCCCTCAAAGCACCACTCTTCTCCGATGCCATCGGCTCCAGCAACGGCAGCACAGGCCACCGCAAGCGGACCTATGTGGCATCCTTCGACGATCTCAACCACGTCCCACACCACAGCGGCCGCCGCGCCAGCTATATCATGTCCAGCCCCAGCAAGCGCTACCGGTCATCGCCGCCTTCAAACAGACACGTTTCAGGCCCGTTGACTTCGTCCTACTTGCCACTGGAAGGCGCTTCTTTCTCTGGCCACGCCTCTTGGAAGGACCACCACCAACTGTCGCACAGCTCGCCCATCAAACCGAAACGCCAGCAGCACTTCACGACAACAGCAGGACCTGATGTGTCCTTGTTCCCGGGCACACGCCGCATTGCCGACGCTCTGTCGGTTGTGAACTACAATGCCAATCAGTCTAGCGACGACGACGACCTTTTGCCGACACACTCGTTCCGCACCAGCAGCATGTCTCTGGGGCCTTCGGCCTCTGGTCTGACATCGACTGTCGCAGGCAGCCACGCCACCCGTACCGGGTCGCCACCCAGCACACCTCCGATGCGCCACCGTGGCCTGCCAAATGGCAACGGCCGTCGCAAGAAGAAGGCCACTGGCAACGATATTCTAGAAGACGACGAGAACAACCACACTGGCTTGGGTATCGACCAGGTTGAAGGCGCGGGTGGCAAGTCCGGTGTCGAAGGCGCCGACCTTCTTCTCTTTCTTGCCGCCTCGCCTTCACCAGCCAACCCCAACGGCCGCAGCCGCATGGATCCGCCGTCGACGCCGCCGTCCAAGTTCAACAACCTAGCCCTGCCGTCGTCGATGATGACTACGCCTGGTGGCGGCAGCATGTTCCCCAACACACCCGGCCAGGCTTTTGACTTTGCTGACTTCGTCAACATTACGCCCAGCCCAGCACAAAAGCCTTGGAAGACACCCAACCTGCTGGGATCCAAGACGCCGATGAGCGTCACCCGCCGGCGCCTAACGTTTGACGAGCCTCTGTGATCTACACAGCTCGGCGTTGTTGTTCTGTATCTCTCCTGATTTCGTCTGGGCGTATTCCACATATTCACTCGTCACATTAATGCCAGTTTTGGATCGCTCACAATAACCCCTCCCCCTTTCCTCCTCATACCTCTACTCTACACCAACCTCTTTCCTATCTGTCCAACTACCTCACTACGTTTTCATTTATGTACATGATACCTCCCAGCGAGAACCTGGCTGGTTCTGGGTACTCTACGGAAAGCTTATTGTTTCCTTCCTTTTGTTTTTTTCACCCGACTGCATGTTACATCTCAGTTTTTCACACGTGTTCATCAACGTCTCTCACGAATGGCCGCTCTTTGAGCCTTTTTTTAATCCAGCTACTCGCACCATATTGCTTCTCGTTTCATGCCCCCCTCTTCCCTCTTTCCCTCTTTCCGCCTTTTTGCCTGGCGTGCATTAACAATCACACTACTACCCACATCCGCGCTCGAACCCTTCTTCGATCCCGGCTCTTCTTTCCCTTTTACGTTCATTCATTTTTTTTCTGTCTCTACATTCTGTTATATACGAAACACTTTTTCCTGTTTTGACGTCCTTACTGTGTGCATTCTACCGGCCCGATATATGGGACCCAGTGCCTGCTTGTGCGAGTTGACTAGGTCCTTGTCGCGACATGCTTTGCACAACTTTGCGCATTTCCGCATACTCTTCACGTCTGTTCAATTGGAACAGACTAGTGAATATACAGTCCAAAAGCAAATCGAAAGAATATTCTTTGAAATACAAAAAAAAAGTCAAATCAAATTTTCACATCGTAAGATACATAAGTGAAGTGTAGCCTGGTTTGCACGATGCGAGCTGAAAGACCCTCTTTCTGGCAGACATTATTTGATAGTTGCCATCCCCTGCCAACCTTGGCCCTCTCGGTGGTCTCACGCTGAACCCAATTGGCTGAGACAGATTGATAACACCCATCCGGCAAAGACGGTAAGGGAACAAACGGCAAAAAGAGGGTGTGAAGATGGTGAGCTGGCAAAAGAAACTAAAAACATTGGTCATAAGCATTTACAGGTACAATCGTGGGCACATTAAAACCAAAATGGCGGGGAGGTGAGTGGTGACCCGCGCGTTGCGAGAAAGCCGAAAAAAGGATGGACACCAAGCTCGAGGTGAGGTTGTGAAATTAGCTTCGACGCGACTTTTCGCGTTTTTATGACGCGCGCACGCAAAGCTCTTTAAAAAGACGCGTCCCAATGGCCTGTAGCCCCGCTTTTTGTGTGACCTATTGAACCGCTCAGCCTTTTTGGTGGGGCTCATTAAGTTAGCGTGGTTTGGGTGTGTCCATCGTCACATTTTCCAATTCTTTTTGTTCACGCCACCCTCTTTGTGCAACATTTCGCTTGATGGCGAATCGTGTGCCAATACGGAGTCAGATATCTGTACGAAATACGGAGTACGGAGTAAATCGTGCACAAAAGTGATATCAGCGCGCAGATCGTGAGGAGGTGAGAATGAGACATGAATGAGTAAAGAACACAAGACGAAGGTAATCGTCGTCTCTCACCCAAGCACAATATATTTCGACGACAAATTGCTGGCAAACGATAGTAGAGAATAAGTGCGTGTATCATCATCAGTTCACACCAGTCCTAATGTAGCACACTCCCCCAACTGATTTTCAACCAAGAATGGCCTCTTCAGAGAATATTCCGTTAGGAAGACGGTTTTTGGTTGCACGGTCGACTTATTATGCTATGAGATGATATTCTTGCCTGCCAAGCTGCTTTCTGGCGGAGGACATGGCTTTGTTGAAGTGCATACTAAAAGAGGACAAAGCGGCCAACTAATAACATGGCGGTTTACGGTGGTCCAAGCAGGCGTATGTCGTATGTCCGAGCGTAACCCGTACTTTATTTAAAACTACCAGATAATGTCATCAATGGATAGGCTGCTGTGCAATCAAATGTAACTTTTTTTATAAATAAACAAAATGTGACTACAAACACTGACGAGGAGAAAATACGTTGTACGACGTGCAACGTCACCAGCCCAAAAAGTCATGTCTCCCTTGGGCCAGCCTTTGTCAGCAAGAATTAGTTCGGTAAGTAGACAAAATAATAATTGAGAGGACATGCATCCCGGTATATAAACGAGTGTAGCTAAAGGGAGAGTTTGTATCTCCTTCTCTCTTAAAATTGTTTCAACCATCCTTTCCATAATTTCTGGGTATTCCGCGTGATTCTCGTTACCATCGTTTCTCCGCCTCGCCCAAAAATTCGTCACCTGAAAGGTTGATTTCAAAGCGATAATAAAAAAAACGAGGGTACGTGGGCCACATGAAGACCTGCAAGAAAGGGAAACATAAGACAAGAAACAGGGACGTAACAAGAAAAGAGGGACCAGATAAGGGCAATTTAGAACAAAAACAAAACAAACCGAAAACATCGAAACATCGCTCAAATTGAAAACATAACATCTGAACAGAAAAAAAAAGGTCGCCCATTTGGCATTCCACCGCATTTTCCCCTACTTGTCGACGGTTCCTTTTTATAAAGCCTTCCCAACGCTGCTGCTGCTTTCGTCGCTATTGCTTCTCTGTCGGCCTTTCGTTGGGCTATCTCGTCGTCGGTCACTGTTGTTGTCCCCCCACATCGGTGCTGACGGTCCAACATCTGGGCCAGGATCGCTCCATTCGCCCATGCTCACACCGCTGGAGTATTTACTGGTGAAGCTGTCCCCACGCTGGTGCGCAGTACGAGGACGTCGGATCTCTCCAGTGCCGACGCCACCAGAGAGGCGACTGCCTGATGCGTCAGACATTCTTGGCGCGTTTGACGACCCAGCCACGCTCATGTTTGACGATGTCACTGTCCTAGGTGTCGAGCGGCCGAGCTGAAGCAGCTCTGGGCGCTCCAGGTCGAAGGGATCTGAGCGGAAGCGGTTACGTTTTGCGGATGTGTCAACCGTGTTGACCGTCTGGACTGAGTCCCGATACATGGACTCTAACCTGAAGTCGGTCAGACGGTCGTTCTGGCCGCGAGAGCGCCGAATGTCAGCCACATATGTATTCGGCTTTGGGTTCGAATATTCGCCGCCGTTGCTGCGGATGGCGTTGGCGTCAGAGAAGGGGTTGTTCGTTTGGCTGACTGCCAATGGCGCGGGCTTAGCCGACTGGTGGGCAATGGCGTTGGAGTCGCTAAACGGATCGTCGAAGTCGATGTTGAGGCGGCCTAGGTAGTCATTGTTGCCGTTGCTGCCTGTGCGACCGCGGTCCATACTAGCCCGCTTCTTCTTGCTGTTCTTCTTGTTCTGGGCGGCCCTTTCGAGCTCGCGCTCGTCCATGCCCAGCAAGGTCAGGAAGTCGGGCTGGCCGTCCTTTTTGTTCGGCTGCGCATCCATGGCGCGCTTCTCATTTTGACCGCCTGCATCCACATTGCTTCCGCCACGGAGCTTTGAGGTCAGTCCGGCACCCGCACCTGCAATACGGCTAAACCAGCCTGCAACGCGATCTTTGGCTGCCGCGCCATAGCCCCCATTTGCAGCGTCAGTGTTTTCCGTGTTGTTCGTAGTGTTGCTGTCGCGGCTGCCGCTGACATTGTTGGCCGCCATGAACTGCGAGTTGCCCCGGTCCATGTTTACACTGCCATTGGAGGCGCGGCTTGCCACCATGTCTCCAAAGCGTCCCTTGATTCTCCGGATGTTATAATCCAAAGTTGCCTTGATGCGTTCCGTCTTCGGCGTCGGCCCAATACTGCCGCGGTTAATGACATATTCACCCTTCTCGCCGTTCCGCATAGTTCCATCACCGCCACCACGCCCCCCAAACGTGGCCGGGTCTGTCGACAAAGGTGTAAGCAGAGTGCTGCGGCGTCTCTTCCGCATCCGGCGGCGCCAGAACCAGACTAAAAATGCAACAAGGCACAAAAATGCCACTCCACCGATCACGCCGCCAGCAATAGCAATGGTCGCCTCGGGGTTCGTTCCGGGTGTGTTCGTTACAGCACCTATAGCTGCGTTGTTCCCATCGCCACCGGCAGCTGCTGCGGCCGCTGCCGTCGAAGATCCATCATCTGTAGCTTCCGGGGGTGCGGCAATTGTTGAGAAAATTGCAGCGCCGTTTCCGTTTGTAATACTTTGTGGGCCACCTGTAGCCACACTCGCTGCCGCCGCCGCACTGGCAACTGACGCCGCCGCTGCGGCTCCGGCTGGTGCTCCTTGCGTCGCGGTCGTGGCCGATGCTGTGGCTAAAGTGGCTATTACGCCGGTATCAGCTTGACTGGGCTGTATTGTTACAGGGGTGGTTTGTGGTTGTGCCTGTGCTTGGGGAGAAGAGACACCGGGAACATTCTGGTTCGTGGGAAGCGCAGAGCTGGTTGTGCTAAGGGGAGAGTCGGTCGTGGTCTCTTGCACATCTGGTGCAGGAGCCACATTCGCTTCTTGTGTAGAGGTGGAAATGCTTGTGGAAGTGGAAGTGGTAGTGGCAGAGGTAGAGGTAGATGTAGTTGATGTGGATGTCACCAAGGTAGAAGTGGTCGTCGTACTGTCAGAAGTAGCCGAGGACGAAGCCGCCTGTACCGCGCTGAATGTGGCCTGCACAGTGCCTCCGTTTCGATTGCCATTGTTGGCCGCCGTGGTTGCGGCACTTCCGCCGCCTCCGCCCCCAGCCTTTGGAACGGCTGTGCATCTCTTGCCACTGATGGTTGTGATGAACTGGCCGGAGGCGAGGTTAGCGTTGGTCGACATGGTGATATCGTCGACTGGCGTTCCTATTACGATGGCTATAGGAGAAGAGTCGGTGGCAGGGCGGGAAGAAAAGGATCGTGAGGTGTCGATGTCTTCTGTGGCCGTGTCCAGACGAGCCGTGAGGTGAAAAAAAAAACCGAGAACAGTCGACGTCCGGTGAATAGATGGTATTCAAACAAGGCTGTCGACACCAGGCGAATCCAGTCGCACGACGAGAAAGAAAGAAAAGAAAAATATGAAGCGGGCCTCGTAGGCCAAGTTCAGTTGAAAACGTTCATGAAAGCTGATCGTGAGAAAATTGGGTGAAGGAGGAAGAGAGGTGGGTACGGGTGTAGTTTTCTTCGGCGAGCAGACAAAAACAAGAAACGTCCAAGCAGACGGCTGGCTAGACAGATGACGGACAGAAGACAGGACTGGAGGACGGAAGACGGGAGATGGAAATAGACGGGTGGTGGCCAAAGTGACGGGGAGTGTGAGAGAATGTGAAGATGGGGCGGGGATGAGAGAGTGAGGAGGAGATTCGAGAAGGAGGGACGGGATCCAGAGTTGTCGGCAAAAAGATATTGAGAGACTGCGAGAGCGAAACAGTCCGGAATTGCAAATAGAATGGTTGAGTAACAGATATGATCTTCGGATAAGGAGGAGGCGACAATAACGAAACGAGAGAGAAGGTGAGGTCGATGGCTAAGGAGAAGGCGAAAAGAGGCAAAGGAATGGAAGTCGAAGTTGCAGATAATAGCTGGGAGCGGCCGAGAAGCTTGAATAGTGGGAGAGACGACGATCCAAACAGATATGACGGCTAAAGTCGAAAGAGTAAATGCGAGATGAGAGACAGAGGAATGAAGCGTCGTGATGCAAGAGATCAGAGGCGCGAGGATGAGAATGGAGAATGCCAAAGTCGTTGGGAGTGATAATTACGCGGATGAATTGACGAGAATCAATGGTTTGAGAAACAACGTGAGAAAAAAGTTTCGAAAGAAGGAAAAGATGAAGGCGAAAATGAGGACGAGAGAGAGAAAGGGCAGACTAGATCTGGAGAAGCACACTTCAAAGGAAAGAGCGAGAGGAGACGCCAGCAAACTGCTGGGAAGGAGGTCTGGGAGGAAGGCGTTTCGGAATCATGAAGGCCAGGCTACTCTGTCCTATGTTTCTGTCGCTCATGCCACCCTGTTCACTCTTTCCTCGTGGTTTCTAAGACACACAAAGCAACGGTAGTACTACAGTTTCTAGTTGAAGATCTTCACAGGAACATATCAAGTACAGAACAACCAACTCCGAAGTGGTCGACACATGTGAGAGAAGACCAGAGAGAAAAGAGAGGGGAAAGCACATCGCCAGGGAGAGAAGTTGAGAATGTTCCATTCTGTCAGAACGCACGATGCTGTGCAGGATTGATCGTTGTTTGATACGAGGGCCAGACAAAACGGGATTGGTCAGATCCTTGTCACAGACCCCCAGGAGTTAAAAGGTAGGAAGTGGGCAGCAAAAGAAGAGTCAGAGGACGCAGACGATTGCGCCAAGCATCGCTATGGCATGGATCTCTGACGTCGTTACTTGCTTGGACCCATGAGCTGCGCTCGGGTGCGCGTAATGATATATCTGGCAGATGGTGCAGGTTGACATATTGGCTATATTTACCTCCAGGTATGGATGAATTCGGTGCTGTATTGGTGGAAGCGCAGGACGCGGCTGTAAAAAGGACGGGGCCACGCTTTGACACACGGGATTCGCAACATCCCCTGTCCTGCGACACACCTGAGGCAAAGCCTTTAGCGGGGCAGGATGAAAGCAATGGATGGTAAAAGGATGCATTGGGTCAGCTCGGTAACCAATCGTCGATTTGGTTCTTTTATCGATTCTTAATAAGCCTGCTTACTTTTCAATCTGGTCATTGTTGACCACCGATGTCGCGATTCAAATTATTTTGACTGCAGAGAAACTTCTGGTTAAAACGACTAAAATCGACACAGAAAGCCCATATGGAGGAAAGATTGAATATTGACAAAAAAAGGCCGCATTCGTGCAAGGCAATCAACCAATAACAGGAAGGACAATGAACAGGTAGGTCCCTCTCGAAGCGCTGAAAGGGCCTTGGTGGTGATACACAGAGTGCTTCACCGTGAAGGATAGCCCAAGTCAACATCCACAGCCAAAGCCGCACCACTGGAGCCTAGATATTTTTATGTCCCGGCCAGTTAAGGCAGATTCGAAATGCCAAGCCAATTGCTGTTTCGACGTTTGTTGACCTCCTCCAGTCAATGCGAGTCTCTCTGTTGTAGTCCTGGGCGTCGATGTCCATGCATGCGGGGCTGTCAACACGATTGATAGAGGGACTGGGAGATGCTACATAAAGACAACCGCCAGGCTACCACATTTCGCTAAACGGTCTCAATGACGACAGAACTGCAGTACGATGTCCTGCATAGCCAGCCGTGACATGGTTCACGTGTGCCATGATAATCAGCACCTCCTCGTTTCCACAGCCAGCAATACCAAGATTTTCCTCCAAGCAACAATTGTTCCTTGTGGGGTCGTTCTTGTCATAACACTGTTACATTGGCAGACGGAATAAGCTTCTCTAGATACTCTGTGTCGCCGGGTGCGCTCCCTGCCGGACCAATGTTTGTGTTGTTGTTTTCCCTTCTCTTTTCTGAACAGCTACATTGGGCCGTCAAGAACTCCTGCTGTGTCGTTCTACTTGAGTTCTCTTCCTTCCTTGCGATATGATCTGCGATCATCAAACAGTGCGACGAGATAAAATATGCATTAGCTGCTCCAGCTAGCAAGCTTCGCACTGCTTAATTGTTTGTCTGCCATCGGCTTCGGGGTCGTGACCAGATACCGCCGGAAAGCCCTGGCGTGAACAAGCGGCGACCTGACATCCTGCGGTACAGCGGGACCTAAAGTTAGCTCCCGCGGTGGCGGACAGCATGACTTTTCATTCCTAGTCAAAAGTTACTTGCAGGTACTTCCGTACAGAAGTAGGTCTAATGTCATTTTTTCTTGTCTTTCGGTGGCGTATTTTCTTACATATATTTACGAGATACAGAGTGCTTAATAAGGGTAGGTGCCGCTACTGTCTTGTGCGACCAAGCACCAGCCGTGCCTTCCCATCTTTGCCCTATCTGCTGAACCGTTTTCGTTGCTGATGAGCGCCACAAAGTGGCTAAATTTTGCATAGAGTGGTGTAAGTGTGATTGTAAGAGTGATTGATGATAAAAACCGATACCGCCTTCTGTCTGGTCCTGGCTCGCAAATTGTCGTCTCGAAAGCAGCTTCCACGCTGGGGACTTCCGCTCCTTCTATCCCCACTAAACAACCAAAAGCCAGCAAGCACTGGGCACTCTCTTCTCCACACGCGGCGGGGTATCTTATCCTGGATTGCTCTTTCCTCGTTTACTTGGGCGGTGAGCTGGCCAGCATGGTTGCATTCCGTAATTACGGAGTGCCAGCACAGCGTCTACGACATACGAGTATCCTACTTGTGTGGTCGGAAGGGGACCGCCTGCCTACACAAAAAAAAAGAAAAGGAAAAGAAAAAGAAACGAGAATGGTGTGGGGTGCGGAAAGTTGCAATGCATGGAGAGGTAACGAGGGAAGGCGCCGCCGACAGTCTAAGGCCTAGATATAAAAGAGGAAGGCCACAAAGGAAGAGGGCAAGTGCATTTGCAAGAGCGCCTTCACAACCAGATTAGACGCACCTGATGGAAACGGCGGGGGAGCTGCGATCTTCGGCGGGCAAGCATGGCGTTAGCGGCGGCCTTTACTCCCACGCTTTTTGTAACTGGTGCCAACGGCAGCGAGCTGCACGCACCTGTTAGTGCTTCCCTGGAGAGGAAGGAGGAGAGGAAGGAGCAGCACAAGAACGAGTCTTCTAAAACAGGCAGGAACGACCTGAGTCGAGCTCGCGACTTCTCACAATAGGCTGCAATTTGCAATCTTTATAGGCATTTTCATTCTTGGCCCTTCCACGTCCAACATCACTTGCTTCCCCAGCCAGATCGTCAGATCTTCTGCAAACCACGCAGCGACCGCCAACCTGTCAAAGAATCCGCCAACAAGAGGCCCCTCTTCCCACGAGGCCGCGCTGGGGACCTCTACCGCACTTTACTTCCCCCTCCCACATGACCTCGCACAGCTCTCTCGTTTCGCCTCACCTCCTTTCTTCACCTTCTCTCCAGCTTCACGCATTTTGCCAGGGTTTGCGGCCTCAGCTTGTCTTCGCGACGGGCCTCGATCCACCACGTTTTTGTATTTCTCGCCGCTTTTAGTCTCGTTTGCCCTTCCCATGAGCAGTCATGTTTGGGAACCTGCCCATCTTCTGTAAGTATCCGCCTCTCTTTGACATCATTTTCGAATACCTGTTGAATTGCCCCTTCGTTTGACGATGCTGGTTCCTTAGCATTGTTTCGGACCCTGGGCCCCTGGGTGCTGCCGTTTGGCCTCTGTATACAACTGCCTTGACTCTGGTTCACAGTCCCCATCTTATCCGTCATTTGCCAACGCTCTTGGGTCGGCTCTGTTTATGCCTCTATACGCCATTAACAGCCGAATCAAAGCACGATTCCCCAACTTCTACATTCCCGTTCGGTGGGCGTCTGGCACATTCACATCCTTTGCTAGTAGACTGCCAGTGTTGGAAGTGATTGCTGGACCCTCTTGTCTTGTTAATGCCTTCGAATGGTTCGTTCAGGTTCGCAGCGTCTCATCCATCACGCTTGCTAGGTCTGATCGCCTTCGCACCAATGTCTATCTCGTGTGCTTGTCTCGGCTTGGCCGCGATCCGTTACTGTTTTCCTTCCTTGGCCTTGCCCATTCATGCCTTCTGCCTCTCTTCTTGCGACATGCCCCATCATCCGAACTTCATCTGACCAAGCCACACTATAGCAAATGCGCTTCCATCGACGCCTCCCAAAGATGTGCCACCGCCCACACCCGTGAACTTCCCGCGCTACTTCGCCGACTTAACGGGGCACGGCGCCGGTGCGGCTTCTGGTGGTCCGTCTGGGCCCACCAAGAAACATCCTCTGACGGCCATCCTGCAGAGCATTGTGCGCCCAACGGATATTAGCCTTGAGCACTTTCAGGCCCTTGGCGTCCACATCAAGCAGAACGCCGAGCCCACAGTCCTCATCCCTGAATACCACACCCTCGTTCCCGATTTTTCCACGTGGGAGGACATCTCATACGACGATGCCCGCGAACTCAACGAATCTACACGGCGGCCGCTTAACAACGGCAGCCGGTCTCCGGGTATCCAAACCTACCTGGACCGGAGACGCGAATTGTCTATTGATAATAACGCCGCCTACCGATCCGTGCGCCGTATGCAACCGCTACAACCCGGCCAGCCGGCAGTGCGGCTTGGTAACGCCTACGAGTTTTACCGTCATCTCGAGAGCTTCTCTACGTATTGGGATGACACATCAATGACGCTGCCTCCGGACAAAGACCCCTCCAAGTCGTCGAGTGCACCGTCGGATGGAGCCGACGCCCCCGATTCCAAGACCGCCAACGAACAAGGCGACGAAAGTATAGATGCCGATGGCGGTGACGGCAATGAGAGCGGTTGCGATTCTGTCTCTTCGGCATCCTCTACAGCAGTTACGACGGACTCGGAAAGTAAACCCTCATCACCAGCCAAGGACGGTGTACCGTCCGTTCCCGAGTTCCGCTTCTACCGAACCAACGCTGGCAGTCAGATGCCGCCAGAATATCGACTCCATATTATCACAGCTTTCCTCAAGCTTGTCGCCTATGACTTTGGCTGCAATGTTTCTGCACCCCGTGTGGAGCCGCGTCTATACCTCAACACGGGGACAATATCGCTCGAAGAAGCGCAAGACAATCCGTCTGACAAAAAAGGACACGTTGAAGTCCAGAAACAAAACCAGGATCAGCCACACGCAGTCCAAGCGTTGAGGTATCCAAAGGGCCCCAGCTCTTACTTTTCCTCGGGCTGTGTCTTTGTATTCCGCACACCGTCAACACGGGAAGCGGCCCGCGCAGGATTTGTCGACGGCCCTCTAGCCGCCGTTAGCGCTCGCCATACGACAACGTTCTCCAGCGGCTCTGAGGAAGCAGGGTCGGACAAAGACTCGTCCATCGACCTTGCACGTGAACTCGTTGCGGCACTCCTGACAGCCCAACACCGGGCACGTGAGGGCCGTGCAGAGCGCCGCATAGGCAAAGGCGAGTGGTGGGCTACGAAGCCGCGCTGGGGTGGCGGCTCTGGCGGCCCAATTGGTCGCGAGGTGGACTCCGCTCCCAATACAGACGAGGTCCTAGATACCACTGCAAAGGAGGAGGGTGCAGGCACCAGTGCTAATGAACCTGGAGGCGGAAGCGGCCTTGATAGCGGTGCTGTCAGCAGTGGGCTACCCCGGCCCGGACGATTTTCATCCGGAAGAGGGACGGGGGGTATCAGCGGAGGCGGCGGCGGCGGACGAGCCAACCTGATGAATGCCCTCGAATCTGCCTTTAGCATCACCGGTATGCCCGTCCGTGGTGCGACGAAAAAGCCGCGCAAAGGCTTGGCAATGTACGACAACTACCGCATGGTGCGCCCCCCGAGTTCTAGCTGGGACAAAAAGACACGGTTTCAAGCCATTGGCCGGAAAGTTGACGCCGATTACGATGACATATTCGTCGTGAGCGCACTCTTCCACCACATGTCCATTGTGCGTGTGCGTGTATCCCAGCGGTTGCTGCAAGCACTGGACGGGGTCGAAGCAGGAGACGACGTGGCCCTGGATGGAAAATGGGCAGGGCTTGAAGTGGTTCGCAGTCCTTGGTTCGATTTCTTTAAGGTTGAGGACCGGTTAAAGGCCATGCGACTTTCTTGGGCCATGATGGCCTATCTGTTGCGCGAGCAGGACACTGACATGAAGATGGGCGGTGACGCGTAACGCATGAGAAATATTAGCGAAGTGAACTGGCGCTGGAAAATATAAAGACGAGCAACGATTCGTCTAGGGTTTGCTTTTTACAATGCCTTAAAGAGTGCGGCGAAGCTGCCTTTTCGCAACGCTTCATAGTTTAGTAGGTCTCTAAGCAATACAAAATAAAAAAAACGCACTTTTTTCACGGATTTGAAAAGGGAAAACGACGCAAAGGGCTTGCGCATTCTCAATGGTCACTTGTAATACCAGATGAAAAAAAGAAGTAGTAAGTTTATAATATAAGCAAGTGGGAATAAACAACAACAATTGTGCACAATGTTGGCTATAAGAAATAGACCGGTCCATCTCTCTTTTGTCCTTAAATAACCCCCCAAGATTAACCCATATACAAATAAGAAATGTAAAATGTTTAAAAAAAAAAGTGGTGACTAAGAATAGAAAGCGCAATGGACGATAACGGAAATGACAGCTTGACATTCGGTAACAATTGTCTTTCTGCAAAAGTAGCGAACAAAGTCGAGAACCAAACGAAAAGGCGAAAGGAAAGAATGTTGTAATTTGCCCAGTGGCCACACTTGTGGTTTACCGAAAGAAACCCTGTCTGTCATATAAAGTCTCATTTACATGACAAATAATAGGTTTGTATCTGCGTCTCAGTTAGTATATGGTCGTTTAAGGAACGATTCGGCGTGGTGGAAAGCAGCAACATAAATAAATAAAAATACATGCTTGCAAAAAAGAGGCCTTACCGAGAGGGTGCGAACTCGACAGCTGTGGCTTCTGAGAGTAACGAGTGGATAGCTCGTCACGGATGCTGTTCAACAGCTGAACGTAGCTTTGCTGGGGGTTCTTCCTGAGAGAGGAGATGAACGCCCACGACATAGCGCCAGTGGCTTGTGATGCAATCGTAGCGTCGGCACTGTTAGAAAAAGAAAGATGTTAGCGGCTGTTTATATCCATCAAACACAAAAAAAAGGTGATGCCACCATGGGAGGGTACGTACGAAGTTTGATCGTCCTTGCTACCTGAAAGCATTATGACGTCGGCCGGCGACGTCTTGGTAGCAAGAGTACGAGCATGTGCCTCATCACCACCGGTTGCTTTCTTGAAGAAGCCCATGATATTATGGGCAACTCCACCAAGATCACCCTGGCTGTAGGACGAGATGACGTTGAGCAGGCCCTGGCCGGCTTCCTTGGCCAAGTTAGGCTCCTTCAGGATGCCCTGCGTAGAGTAAATGTACGGCAGGTCGAGGGCCGTTCCCGAATGGCATGAGTCGAAAATGGCAGTTAGGCGAACGCCAGCTTGTAGTGGCCGGACCATAATGCGGTGCATTTCGTCGTCAGTGATGTGGCTGTGGGTCCGGAAATCGACTGGGTAAATGACTTCGTCGTATCCGTCGTCTTCATCGCCGTCAAGATCTCGCGTCTGGCCCCCGTGACCTGAGTAGTGGAAGAAAAGCGAGTCGTTTGGCCGGGCGTCCTTGACCAACCAATGCATCGCGCGCAGGATGTTCTCTTTGGTAGGTTGGCTCATAGGGTTTTGCTGGTCGTCTGTGAGAATGACCATATCCTCCCGCCTGTAGCCAAAGTTCTCCACCAAGTAGGACGACATGTTCCGGACGTCGTTGATACAGCCCCGAAGTTGTCCCCGTTGGCCGAAGTAGTTGATGCCTATCAAAAGGGCCTTCCTCCGTCCAGTACATTGTGAGTATTGAAAGTTGTAGCCGGTTGGAGCACCGTTACCGAACTGCTGAGGCGTCTGTGGAGGCTTGTGGATGTTGGGGTCGACGTAGGCGGCGCTCGCTAGCCAAGTTAGATACGTCGGAAGATAAAGAGGTGAGCGGACTCAATGCACGTCATTACTTACACTGCCGGGGGCCGCCAAACTGCTGTTGGCCGCCGTTGAAAGGGACACCGCCAAAGTGCTGTTGTGGCGGTGGCTGGGAAGATGCTGTTAATTCTACAGGCACTACGCAAAGCATGCGAGATGACAACACTTGGGTGGAAATGTGACGCTGCGTACCTGGTTGTAACCATATGGTTGCGGGGGCGGCTGATGGAACCCATAAGCCGGGACGTCAGGACCTGGTGGCATATATCCGTTGAACTGTTGAGGCGGACTGCCAAGACGGAATTAGCATGCAGTTGCCCAAAACACGGGAAGGGTACACACGAAGCACAATAAAAAGGCACAAGGCGGGCTCCCGGCAGGTTGACCAAGTTCGTGCGTCGAAAGTTGGAAGGCGGAAGTTACTCACGGGAAGTAGCCTTGGGGAGGGAATGCGCCAGGCGGCGGAGCGCCGTAAGGGCCGTAATTTTGTCCCGGGTATCCAGACATGTCTGTGCTGTCTAGTAGCCGTCACGTTGTTGCAAATAGGCCGGAAATGCGCGCAATGAAGCGGCACGCTTCGGCTGTCTGGTTCGTAATGACGAGACAAAAGCAGGCGAACAACTAGAATCCGTCGAGGTTCGTCGGGAAGCGCCGAGGCTCTTTCGAAGGTGGGTAGTAACGACTTCGGTGGCTCGACAAAGGATTTTTATCAAGAGGCCAGCAGAACAAATCAGGCCAAGTATGGATTATTCAGTAGGAGAGCTCCGGCAGCCTTGGCACTGAGCGTTAGCACGCATTCGTTGCGAGAAAAGACAACAGATGAATGAAGCATAAAAAGGCAGTAGGATTTCCAGTTTGAAGAGGTGATGGATGGGATACTGGCCGGAGGAATACTGATGGAGCTCAATTAGGCAAAGGCAGAAGGAAACTAGGGGCCCAGACTTTAAGAATAGACTCGGGGGGGTTTTGGGTCAGTGCAGTGAGAGCCTTGGGCTGAAGCAAAAGAAATGATGGGAACGGACATGGGCGCCACCAGCTGAGAAGGCACGTCCGATGCGCGAAGGCTGCAGGCAAAGGTGTAAGGCAAAGAAAGGTGACAAACAGAAGCAATTGGGATCAGAGGTTGAGAGGCCCTGGCTTGAGTCTTGGGACCACGAGGTGGGAGAAACAAGCAATGACCGCACCGAAGAAGGAATGGGAATGGTGACGGAGGAAACAGGTTGAATAGGGAGCCGTGAGGGTGAACGACAGACGTGGTACTCGGACCAGAAGCTCAACTTAAGCTCAACTTACGGTCGCGGTGGGACGCGCAGAGCGTCGCATGGAAACGGAGTGGGGTAGCAACAGGACTGGTGCGGTGTGTGAAGCTCCATGAACAGATCTACGAACGACGAGCACTTACAGCAACGACCGGGAGATTGGGCGATGCCCGAAAGAGGGTCCGGGAGTGGTCGGGGACGAGGGAGAGCCCAGCGTGATGATCGGGTATAAATCGAAACTTTGCGGTGACGACAGAAATATTAACGCGGGTAAGACGGGCGCTCAAACTGGTAAGTGGCGGAGAGGCGGGGATGCAGCCGTGGCCACTCGAGTTGCTGGTAAAGGCGGCGAAGGACAGGCTCGTGTGAGGGCGAGAAAAGGGTGGAAGAAAGATGCCCAATGGACGTGAGCAGCGTGACGAGAGGAGGAGAAAAAGAACAGACGAGGTGGTGGGGGGGAGGACCGAGAGGGGTAGCTTTGATTGGATGCCAGGAAGGCCAGGCAAGATCGGACAGACGACGGACGCCAGAAAGGAAGCAACGAAGGAAGGTTGGAGCACGGAAGGCAGGAGCTCTGACAAAAAGCTGTGACGATGCAAAAGAGGCCGGGAAAATATGGCAGAATCAAGAGCAATGCGGACCAGAAGGCAGGAGGAGAACCTGGCTAACGAAAGGGGTCGGAAGAGAAAGGAAACCGGCGCGGAAGGCGAGTTCAAGAAAAACAAAGAAGGAAACACCAACCACTGCTGGCCGCTAGCGAGTTCCTCGGGCGCGGCGCCAGGCAACGCAATTGGACAGTGGCAAATTGGAGGTAACTTAGAGGGACGGTTCGCCGTAGCGGGTTGCGGCTTCCTTTGTGTCGGCGTTGCTAACAAGGATGGCTGGCGCGAGAGTCCTTTTGTAGGTTCGTTCCTCGTCCATTCCTTTAGTTCTTGCTGGGACAGGAGGGACCCAGTGGGAGCAAACAGACGTGGTCTTGCGCCAGCCTTTTCGCCATGTAATTAACGCCCTTTCCTTTCTTAGCAGGCTCGGAGTTTCCTTTGGGTGGGCACGACCAGCTGGATGGGGAGGCTTCGCTTCGCGCTGGCTCCGTCAGTCAGGCATTCTTGAATGGGAAAGACCGACCTTCGCATGACGGCGCTAACATATGGAGCAGATGGGGCAGATGGAGCAGATTCCAACAGCGCATATGGTTGGGTGAGATGCACATAGCACCGCTCCGCCTTGTCTGGTCTACATGTTCAGTACTTTCGTTCGTCTGGCAACATGGGGTCGGATACAGGTGGTTGCAACACCACAGGTGCGGACAGTATGACATACAGGGTTACATGTGCGACCCAGTCGCGCCTTCCCAACGACCGAACGGACACTGCGTTACGTGTACTGCATTTCGATATTTCAATATTTCGATATTTCGATATTTCGATATTTACTGCGATAAGCAGCAGGTGCGATGGTGCGCAGCACCGTCCCCTGCCTTGCCATCCAACGCTGATATTTTGGTCGCTTCTCACTTGCCTGACAGATTCGAGCCCCCCCCCCCTCCCCTTTATTTTCATTCTATTCCCTTGCCGCCGAGGCTGAACACGGCGACAAAACTTTTGCGCTCCAACGTCGCAATATTGCCACGGCTGATCAACAGAGAGCTCCAGTCGTTGTTCATAGCAGCAACACGCAAAATTCTAGACAGCGCAATTTCCCACCCTAGCAGATCGCGGTTTGCAGACGGCGGCCAGCAGCCAGCCGAACGTGCCAAAATTACAGACAGAAATATCATGGCCCCGTAAGTAATCAACACATCCCGGCAGGTCGGCAAGTGGGCGTGGTGGTCCTCTCCAGACAGAGCGACTAGAGAGTGATAGGACGGCGGCCCAAGGGAGCAATGAGTATGCCAACGCACTCACGAAGCTTGCACAGAAACCTGGATAGGCCCAGCAACGGTGGCCAGCCGTGTCCCGGTGGCTTGTACGGAGTTTTACTACAGCCTCACATTGCCGCTCCCTGCCCATGCACGCTGGCCAGGGCAGGCTGTGCGCCCAAGTTCGCGCAACAGGAAACGGGTACGTCCGACTAGAAGGCTTTTCCGCGTGCATGGGTAAGGGACCTCCCGCGCGCACGAAATACAGACGACATCCACCGACCGTATCATAGCCAATTCGCGGACGACCTGCCTCACGGCAAAAGCAGTAAAAATACATCGATGTAACTTGGGCTCGCTGTTGACGGTCAGGGGTCCCAGCAGTGCTTTTTATTCGTTGTGATTCGGAGACTTCGAAATGCTGCAAACACGCACAGTGTCAACAGTGCGTCGGAGAGGCTTTCAGTTTGTCGACTGGAGCCTCTCGCACGTTTTTGGTTGAAGCCGGGGAAGGCGACCAGCTGAGAACCCCTGTCCATCTGGCCATTGTCCAATGATGTTGTATACGATGGCGGGCCCGCATATGAGGCTAGACCGTGTTGGTTCAACACGCTGTCGACACCAAGCGACAATGCAAAACTAGGCCGTGGCCAGAGGCCAGACCACACTGTGTGTTACTTTTCGGCCACGTCCTTCCTATTTATTGCCTCTTGTGTTTACGAATTTCCGCAGGCGGACAAGAAACCGGGACGGAATTCCAAGCATTGAGACCGAGCAAGCCAGAATATGTGAAGAGAGACATGCCATCAAGAGGCTGTCGATCTGCCAAAACATGAGATTTCATTGCGATGCCGTGTTGGGACGACAGGGTTGTCCTTGCTCAGCTGCCATGCGACATACGACATCACACTGGACGCAACTGGGCAGGATATCCCGGGCCACGACGAACAGAAACGTATTGCATGGCAAAATTCGTGTGCTTTTGGTTGTTATTGTACTCCGCACCTTCGAAGCAGTCTGCTGTTGCGTTAGGACACAGGGCCTTGCATGCTACACAGGTACGGACGACGCAAGGAATACATGCCCCGAAACATCAGATAACTACGAGTCACAGGAAACGATCCACTGACCAACCGGTAATTACACGAACCATCACCAGGTTGGGACACCACTCAAAGCCTCGACAATTGAACCCAGTCTCGACTTTCACTCCGTCATCCTGAAGGAAATGCCAGGGCTGCCACAGAGACGGCATGCACTGTGCAGTCCGATGGGCGAGAAATAAGGAACCATAGCTAACAAGCCTTTCGATGCGGCAGACTGGCCAGCATTCCATGAACCAATCCACCGGGACACTCCCTCCTCCTTTCTCGAACCACGGCATCGGGATCTCCCTCAACCCCCGTCCCCTTGCTCCGCCTTGTAGTCTCTGTGATGTCGCGGGCCTCAGTCTGCCCACCTTTCTTTTGAGTCGCACTATGCTTTCGCAGTAATGTTAGTCTTACATTCGGTTTCCAGATGGCTGTGTGGCCAGCCTTGTTCTCTCCCCATCCTCTTTCTTTTTACAGACACGGCATCATACCGGCAGAGTTCCGGCCATGGCTACGCCGGGTTACCTCTTTTTATAAAATGCAACTGCGGAGTGCGTTGTCGCAACTTCGTGCTGCAGTACGACTCAGTCGATGTCTTTGTCGCATTAGTCTACCCGAGCTAATGCCGGATGCTCTTCCCAAAGTGTCTAAGCCTCCTTTTCTGGGGAATGCCAGCGCTTTTTCAGCTCTTCGGTGCACACTAGCATTCCTGTCATTCACCACTGCCCATACAGAACACATACAAGAAATACCCGTCAAGCACCTTGTCTTGGCGGTGATGTCTTTATGCCGTCAAATCGCGCAGGGTCCCATCACCATCAAAGTTGGCCTCCCCAATCTTATGGAACGGGGCTTGGGACAGAATCGGAACAGTAACAGCAAAACTGTAACAAGTCTCATCACGGCATCCATCAATTCGAGCGGCCTCTTTCCAAAAGCCTGTCCAGGTCTATTCAAACAACGAGCAAGACAAATGTAGCTGCGGCTGATTGAGATTCCTTCGTGGTCATTTTACCATGCCAGCTTGTCGCAGATCGTCGTTTCCTTTCAGCTTGCATGGTTGGGCAAATTTGATAGGGAGACGAGGGTCATGAAGACGCGACCACTCTTCTTCGCGCGCTGCATGTGCTCCCCGTTGACGTGGTCATCTTAAACTGTCTCGCCGCATCGTCATTCAGGCATCATCGGTGCCGTCAGTGCAGGGGTCCGCGGTAAGCCAGCTGCTGGCATGCACGAGACCTGTCCCGAAACGGCATAGCCGTTTGGTCAATTCACGAAATGTCTGTAATACTTCGTACTCCGCCCAAGGGTCAAGGAACATGAACTATCTTATCGAAGCGCACTTGAGCCTCGTAGGGTTAGGACGCGTCCCTTTGTATAGGGCTGAAGAGGGCATCGGAGGTTGAACTACGAAATATGAAGCGGGTTGTCTTGAAGCTAAAATTGCCCCTTTGTTTGACGTTAAACATCATGGGATCCCTATGATGGGCTGGAATTGGCTGCTACCTTGGCCTGGTAGTTTGTTACCGTCAATTTGCCGGTGGGTTATGTTCTATTGAGTTGTTTATTTGTCTCATTATTTCATTATTCATATTCATAATTTTGAAGAATTTTTTTTTAAAAAAAAAGTCAAAACACATGAGAACAAAGCTTCACGGCACATATAAACACCGAACGATTATGAACAAAAAGTCTGCATTTGGAGAGCAGTGTACGAATCACCAACTGGATATGCGAGGATGAGTAGGATGTTGATGTAAACCAAAAGCCGTGTGGACTCAGGAGAATCAAAATTGGAAAATAGAAAAAACCTCCCAATGCGAATCCAAAAACAGCCTAGAAAAAAGAAGGAATATGCGAAATGCAAGCCAAAACAAAAACTTCAAACTAAAGCCCAAAACGAAGCAGCATCCAAAAACTCCACCAAGACGCTCCCATGCCATATATCATAAACCACAGAGAAATGCTCATGCTTTTTGACCCTCCTTCCTTTCACCACGCGCTGCTACCCATGTCCCGATTACTGCCTCGTCCCAGACGATGCCGCGGTCGCAAGCTGCACGCGCCATGCTGCCCGCATCTGCTGCATTCGTTCGGCTTTGCGGACGCCCTCAGCTGCTGTGGCCAGTCGCTGCCGCGTTGCCTCGTGCTGCGACCATGCGCTGGCCGCCCGCTGTGTACGCACCATAAACTGCACGGCCAGGACCACACGACGCAGCGTCTTGCGAGCCGACTTGGTAACGAGGCCCTTGCCGCCCGCCGCTAGGTCGATGCTCGCCGATTGGAGAACAGGCTGCTTGACACCCAGTTGTTGTAGGATGCCCTGCAGCATTTGTAGATCTGCCTTGTTGCTGTGGGATGGTTAGCAGGCGATTACAAGCTAAAAACTGTACAAAACACGAAGAGGTGAAGCAAAGAAAGACATACCAATTAATTCGCATCTCCAGATCTTGCGACACGAGCTGCTTGCCCAAGACGGCGCCACACCGAAGTCGCGCCTCACGCTCCCACCGGGCCTGCATCCAGTCGATCTGCATACCAAGGCCACGCAGCTCCTTCCGATGGCGGTTACTCTGCTCCTCTGACGCGCGCACCAATGCATCGGTGTCGGCATTGCCATTGTGCTGGCCGGCCGAGGCGGCGGCAAGGACAAGCTCGCGGGTGTTGGTTGGCGCGTCGCTGTTTGTGCCGTAGTGCATCGCGGCCCTGGTCTTGCTGGATGTCTCCTGGAGGTCATTGACTTCGCGCTGCAGGCGCTCAACATCTGCGCGGAAAGCTGCCCGCTCACCACGGACACGTTCGAGCTTGGCGCGAAGTGCCTCCTCCGAACGCACAGCCTCGTCCAAGGCAGTCCGGTGATCCCGCAAATCGTGCTCGAGAGCCTCAGCTTCAACCTGAGTCTTGCGTAGCATAGCATGAAGGTTGCTGCGTTCCTCACGGCTCATTTCGCTTGACACAGACTCGGAGTCTGACCCGGCCTTGTTATGTTGGGCATCTTCCAAAGCCAGCGCAAGTTCGTCGCGTTCGTGCCGGTACCGCTCGAGCTTCGCCTGAACCCGCCGGAGCGCCATTTCGTGCGCCGATGCAGCCTCGGCCATAGCTTCCTGAGCCTCGTCAAGTGCCTGCTCCAAGATGACACGCTCCTCCTCCACTTCACCGATCCGCATTTCAAGTTCCTTGGCAGTTGCCGCCGATGACTCTGCGTGCCGCTCCGATTCGCGGAGGGTTTGCTTCATATCCGCCACAGACTGGTGCGCTGCTAGCACCTGTTCACGCAGCTGCACAATTTCGGCTTTCCGTGCCGCAGATGACGACGGGGACATAATGGACCCGACATCTTCCGTAGATTCCGAGGAGACCATCAAGCGCTTCAAATCGGCTTCATGTGCTGCCCGTTCGAGGTCTGCAATCTGGCGCCGCATTGATTTGACCGCTTCCTTGTGTGTGGCTTCGCGCTGCAGATACTCGCGTTCCTTGGCACGAGCGGCCGATAGGTCGCGGCGCATCAGGGACAGTTCGCCGGTGTTCGTGTCGTCGACGTCGGCTGCGTTCGCTGATGGTGGCAGAACTGCTGCAGTGGCCGCAGCAACTTCATAGTCCTCAATTCGCCTTTCAAGGTCGCGGATCGTCCGCCGTGCGGCCTGGAGCTCTTGACTCTCCGTAGTAGAGCTCCGCAGGCGCAGGCTTTGAAGGTGGCGCACCTCCTGGCCAAGCCGCTCCTCCTCGTTGGCCGCCTTCTCGAGCTCTTCTTCCAGCGTAGTCTCCAAAGACTGGCACTGCTCAGCTAGAGACTTGTTTTCCTCCCGTAGTCGCCGGACCTCGCTGTCAAGTTCCATTTTGGTAGTCCGGAGATCGATACGTTCTTGGTCGACGCGGAACGTGTCTCCGTCGTGTTGTTGGGAGCGACGCAGTTGTTCCTGGATCTCATCTCGTTCCGCCTTCATCTCGGAAAGCGATGCGCGGAGCGAGTGGAGCTCTATGTTGATGTTGGCGAGTTGGTCCTGCAGACCTTGCTTCTCCTTGGTGATCCTCGCCACGTTTGTTGCTGATTCTGTGATTTGAGCCCGCATACGGTCGATCTGTTCTCTATGCTGCTGCGCAGTGCTCGCCGCCGATTCTTGAAGCGCTGTTACGGCGTTTGTCGCGGATGACGCACTGGCACCGCTTGTTCGCAATGCCGCCAGCTGCTTCCGGAGACTATCGCGCTCCTCCTCAGCAACATCCTTCTCATGGCGCGCTTGCTCAGCCTCGCGCTTGTGGGAGCGTTGTAAGGCTTCGACCTCATCCTCGAGCCGCTCGCACTTGTTCTTTGAGGCTTGGCCAGTAAGTTGTGAGGAGCGAAGCTCATCACGTACAGAAGCAAGTTCCTTGCGGAGGCCGTCCAACGTTCCCTGCCGTGTATCGAGCTGGGTTTGCAAGTTCTCTAGCTGGTGTCGCAGAATGTTTTCCTCAGATTCATGACGCATACGCTCGCTGTCCATCAGCTCCTGCAGCTGTGCCTCTTTTCCGGACAGAGCGCCCTCAGTTTCCCGAAGTTGGTTGATCGTCTGTTGCAGTCGGTTTCGCTCGGACTCTAAATGCTCGCGATCCGTGTCCCATTTCTCGCTGTCGATATCGTAGAGATGCTCCTTTTCGCTAATTTCGGTTTGAAGGTCGATGATGTGTTTGTTTAGGCGCTCCATCTCGGCCTTGACTTGAACACCCAAGTCCTGCTCCACTTCCGAGCTGTGCTGGCGCTCCAGTTCAAGATCACCCTCCAACTGAGCCACCGCCTTCTGCAGCCGGGACACGTCGCGTTGCAGGATTGCAGATTCGTTTGCCAGAGTGTCGTGGCGGGTCTGCAGAAGTGTCTTCTGGTCGCGCGTCATGTTGAGGTCAGCGTGAGCTTCCTTCAACTGGGATGTTGCGGCCAATGCCTCCCGCTCAGCTGTGTCGCGCGCTACCCGCGCTTCCTTAAGCTTCAGTTTCAGGTCTTCGGCCTCCCTTTGCTGCTCCTCGTGCTTCTCCTCGAGCTGCGAGAACTCGCGCTGGGATTTGTCGACCTCTCCCTGGAGGCGTGCGACTTTCTCTTCGACTTGCCGAGACAGGCCCTTGGTGTGGACCGACTTGTTGGCCATTTCCTCCTGCAGCTCCTCGAGGTCCTCCTCGGCCCGCTTCCTCTCCGTTACCGCCTCGTCGAGTTTGTCCTTCATGTCGTCAACTTGCTGCTCAAGGCGCCGGATGTCTGCCTCTAGATCGTCGATGGTCTCCTTGGCCTCGTCTAGCTTGTCGCTGGAGTTGGCCTTCTCCTCCAGCTCGGCTATCCGTTCACGGTTCTCTTCCATGCGGGCTTCCATGGAGACCTGGAAGTCTTCGAGCTCCTCTTCTTTTTGTGAGATAATGCGGTCCTTCTCGCGCAGGTCCGCTTCAAGGTCCTCAATCTCTTCACGTGCATTTTCGCTTTGCTCGTCGACTTTGCGTTGCAGCTCTTCGATGTCTGCATCTTTGGCCGCCAGCTCGTCACGCAGACGCTCCAGCTCGGCGTGGAGGACCTCATCGGCTTGCCGCACCTCTATTTTTTCCTGCATGCTGAGCATCTCCTGCCGATAGGTTTCGAGATTCTGTTCAGCTGAGATGAGTAGCTTCTTGCAACGCTGTAGTTCGCGCTGAAGCGTGACTTTGTCGACCTTGAGCTCGGTATTCTCCTTAAGGGCCTCGTCGCTGAATCCTGGCCCAGCTTTGCGAAGAGCCTCCTCGAGGAAGTGGATCTTCAGCTTGAGCCCGAAATTCTCCTTTTCGATTCTATCGATGACGTTCTCCTGTTCTCGAAGCGAGAGCTGGTTCCCATCTTGGAGTGGGCCACCATTGTCCTTGTTGTCGCCGCGTGGCCGTATGGCAATGGGTGTAGACGCGATACTGCTACTGTCAATGTGTGGTAGCGGTGTGCTCTCGACATAGGACATATTGCGCGAGACGCCGAAGCTGCTCAGGTCCATGGCGCCTGGTACTGGGATTGTGGTGTCGTCTTCATCAATTTTGCCGAGCGAGAACGGCACAGCGCCGGCCGCACCATTCTCCTTGCCCCGGTATCCGCGCCGCGCGCTGTTTCGTGTTGCCGATTTGAGGAGGGGCGTAAACTCGACACCCCCAATTCCTTCGGGGAGGTTTTGCCGATTGCTGAAAGGGGCGCGCGCTCCGCTGCCACCGCGAGGTGTCCGAAGATTTGGCTTGCCGCCATTGCGCATCTGGTCAAAGATATTGCCATCTTTGGTCGGTGATTGAAAGGACATCTCTTGCGAGACGTCAAAATCCGGCGGTCGTTCGAGGTAAGTCGCGTCGCCAGCATTTGTTCGCGGCGTGTCGAGGCTGCCGCCGAGGCCTACCATCTTGGTATCGGCTGGAGCAGAGAACGGCTCTGCCGCGAGGGGGTACTGTGTGTGTCGATGTCGTCGCGCGGGACTTAGAAGATGCGATTGTGGATGGGAAGACGGTGCGGGTTATGTCGTCAAAATATGAGCAGCAAAGTTTGCGATTCGCGTGGTCGTAGCAGTTGTATGTGAGGTGTCATATATTAGGATATAGGCGCTGCTAAAGTCAAACAAACACCCAGAAACGCAACGTTCGTGAAGTCTAAGTACTGAAGGGATAATTACTGAACGGCTGTCGACGAATTGGTTCCATCGAATGGCTATGTCCAAGCAAAAACAGGTGTGGATGACTTTGTTGAAGTCAAGACCCACTTTGCGGCGCGTCGTCGTGTGTTTACATCTTTCCAAACTAGGCTAGCGTGTAACTACACATTCCCCTCCTCATGGCCCCTGCCCAGGGAAAATTGTATCACCTGACTACGCGTGCTTTCCGAGTTTGCGGACGACCAGAGAGACGCGTTCTTTTGACTCGCTCCTTCCGTTGCATCACAGTATCGCGACACATCCGGTAGTGAAACAAGGCCAAATTCAGGAGAACGGTCAAAAGTTTTTGAACCTCTCTCATAAACACAACATATCACCGACTCCACCATGTAAGTCTGCCCGACTGCCGTTATCAGGTGCCGCAATCACGATTGATAGCAAATGCTAACAACATGGACCTCAACAGGGCAACTGTGGTGTCTATTCCGCAAGGGAAGCCCACTGCTGTTGGCAGGCACAACAATAAAGAGAACATCCCTCGAGGCCGTTTCCCTCCCCCTAAGGCTTTCGATACACTCAGCAAGCCCTTCCGTTGCCCAGGAGCTTCTGTCGCAATTCCGGCTACCGACCGACCTGCGAGAAAGCGTAAGCGGGTTGATTACAAAGGTGCAGACGGCGGCGAAGATGGTGACAAACCCTATACAAATGCGGACCGGCTTGCTCTGGCGACAAGAGAGGCCAACAAGTTCCCCGTCTTTCGAGTGTTGGACAAAGAGCAGGCATTTAGAAAGGCCTTTGTTGTTCCTCTAATCGACAAGTCCACCGCGGCGTACAACCCTAGCCGTCCGGCCCCTGCCTTGGGCATGCGCCAAGGCCGTGCCTTTGTGGCCAAACCGCTCCATGATCCTGCCGGCGAGTTTGCCATTGTTCTCTACGACCCCACCATCGACGACAAACCAAAGGAAAAGACACCCGAAGAGATTGAGGCCGAGAAGGCAAAGGCGGAGGCCCCAAAGGTTGAGGTTCCTCTTGTACACAAGAGCCTGGCTGAAATTCTGGGCATCAAGAAACAGGTGCAGGAGGAGAACCCCCGTGTTCCAGTTGTGATTGACCCCAAGCTGGCCAAAATTTTGCGCCCTCACCAGATCGAGGGCGTCAAGTTCATGTATAAGTGTGTCACTGGCATGATAGACGAAAAGGCCAACGGCTGCATCATGGCCGACGAAATGGGTCTGGGAAAGACGCTGCAGTGCATCACGCTTCTCTGGACACTGTTAAAACAATCTCCTCAGGCCGGCAAGACGACGATCCAAAAGGCGATTGTCGCGTGCCCGTCCAGCATGGTCCGCAGCTGGGCTGACGAACTCGACAAATGGCTTGGTAAAGGTACCGTTAATCCCTTCACAATCGACGGCAAGGCTTCGAAGGAAGAGCTCACGCGCCAGCTTCGCCAATGGGCTATTGCCAGTGGACGTGCGGTCACGCGACCAGTCATCATTGTCTCGTACGAGACGCTGAGACTGTACGTGGACGAGCTCAAGAATACGAAGATCGGACTCATGCTATGCGACGAGGGCCATCGCCTGAAAAACGGCGACAGCCGGACGTTCAACGCCCTCGATAGTCTACAGGTGTCTCGGCGCATTATTCTCTCCGGCACACCCATTCAGAACGACCTGTCTGAGTACTTTTCGCTGGTCAGTTTTGCCAACCCTAACTTGCTGGGCAACCGACTGGAATTCCGCAAGAGATACGAGATCCCGATTCTGCGGGGCCGTGACGCAGATGCCGATGAGGAGGACCGCAAGAAGGGTGACGAATGCTTAGCTGAGCTTCTCACCATTGTCAACCGCTTTATCATCCGGCGCACCAACGACATTTTGTCCAAATACCTACCAGTCAAGTACGAGCATGTTGTGTTCTGCAACGCTGCTCCCTTCCAGCTCGACTTGTACAACTATTTCATCACGACGCCACACATCCAGGCTCTCCTGCGCGGTAAAGGCAGCCAGCCACTAAAGGCTATCAATATCCTCAAGAAGCTTTGCAACCACCCGGATCTGCTCGACCTTTCTACCGACCTGCCCGGGTCGGAGCGCTGCTTCCCCGAAGATTACGTACCGAAAGAAGCCCGTGGTCGGGACCGCGAGATCCGGTCCTGGTACAGTGGCAAAATGCAGGTGCTAGATCGAATGCTTGCACGGATCCGGGCCGATACCAACGACAAGATTGTGCTCATCTCCAACTACACATCGACCCTCGACATTTTTGAGAAGCTGTGCCGTCATCGCGGCTACGGAAACCTGCGACTTGACGGCACCATGAACGTCAACAAGCGGAAGAAGCTGGTGGACAAGTTCAACGATCCCAACAGCGACGAGTTTGTCTTTCTCTTGTCGTCCAAGGCTGGTGGTTGTGGTATCAATCTCATTGGTGCCAACCGTCTGGTTTTGTTCGACCCGGATTGGAACCCCGCGGCCGACCAACAGGCGCTGGCACGCGTGTGGCGTGATGGCCAGAAGAAGGACTGCTTTGTGTACCGCTTCATCACGACCGGCTCAATCGAAGAGAAGATTTTCCAGCGCCAGAGCCACAAACAGTCTCTGTCCACCTGTGTTGTTGACTCGGCGGAAGACGTGGAGCGTCATTTCAGTTTGGACGGCCTCAAAGAACTCTTCCAGTTCCGCGGTGGCGGTGTGACGACAAGCGATACCCACGACACACTGAAGTGTAAGCGGTGCCGACCAGATGGCAAACAATTCATCAAAGCACCAGCCATGCTGTACGGCGATACGAGCACGTGGAATCACTTTGTGAATGCGGGTCTCAGCCAGATTCAAGACCTTCTTCTTCGGCAAGAGTGCGGTGACGAAGTTGTTTCTGCCGTTTTCCAATATATTTCGCATTAGAGTCGGTGTGTTGCGGACGCTTGCCCGAGCTTTTTAGAAGCTTAGAGGGCGTTTGACCTTGTAATTTGTTGTTTCTTGTTATCCTTTGACCTTTTTATCAAATGGACCATGGGAAGTCGTTAGCAAGGCGCGACCAGAACATGAATATACACTAGAGTGTGATGAGGAGAGAGGAGACCTTAGAGACGATAATGACATCGTATTCGCGGGGTTGCCTTTATGTCACGATGTACGAAGCGCTGTTCGAATGGGTTGCTGTGTTTCATGTCAAAGACTTTACATTGCTATGCGCTTTATTTATAGACAAACGTCAAATATACTTTCTCCGCTGAAAGACCAGATTTCTTAAAATTCATTTACAACTCATCACGATCATGCGCCTTGGTTTCTTCCTTCGCTTCCTCCCTACCGTCACCGAGTGGCTTTTGCTGGCTCGCCACGCCATCACCGCCCACACGAACCGGAGGTGGTGCCGTGTCCGAAGCAGGCGATCCGCCCTGGCGACGGCGCTTATCGAGCGCAGCAATCTCATCGTCGTAGACGGTCCACTCAGGGACCTGCCGACGGGCACGATCCAGCTTGGGCTCTTTGGTCTGCGGGTTGTTACACAGGTCAATAGTCTTGGCCGTCTTCAGCGCCTCGTCGCTGCACCACGTCTCGCACCACAGCCAGTCCTGGGGCAGGCTGAAAATGGGAATGTTGAACTGCATGTGGTTGGGCAAGTCCTGGTCCAGGTTGGCCAGGCTGTGAGGGTCCGCTGAGAGCGTGTGGTACGTTTGGCGCAGGCGGTCGCCGGCGGCCAGTTCGCGGAACCGCCGCAGGTCGACGACATAGAGAGCCGAGATATGGTACGGCTGGCCTCGCAGGTAGTTGTTCCAGTAGCCCTGTTTCCAGAAGCGAAAGCCCTCCATCTCGGTGCGCGAGTCACACATGGGCGTGAAGCCGTAGGGCGCGCCCTGCAGGTCGAGCTGGACGAGGTCGTACATGTCAGTGCGCACGATCTGGTCGGCGTCAACAAAGATGACCTTGTCGAGCGACAGCGGGAAGAGCACATCCAAGAAGAGGATCTTGTAGCCCCAGATCTCGCGCTGCTTCTCCTTTTGCTGGCGCAGCCAGTGCGGCCACTTGTAGGTGACCATTTCGTACTGGAAGCCATAGGCCTCGGCCAGCGTCGGGATAAAGTCCTTGAAAGACGGCGACAAGAACTGTTCGATGAACCAGAACTTGACGGTGTGGTTCGTGTGGCGCATTACGCTGACCATCATAATGTTCAGCATGCGCTCGTAGAGGTGGCCGCTGGCGACGGAGAAAATGTTGATGTCGGCCTGCGCCTCTGATGCGGCCAAAGCCTTGTCACCGTCCTTGCCCTTGCCTAGGATGCCTTCGGCGAACTTGAGACCCTTGGCCACGTACTCCATGGCACCGCCCTGGGCCGACGGTGAACCCTCTTCGTTAAGAATTTCTTCCTTCTCCATGCCGGGCTTGCGGACCAAGCGCGGGTATAGTGTGGTGCCCTGGAAGTTCATGAGCGCGACGTCAGTGCCCTCGTCACCCGGTGTGGGGACAATGCCCTTGGAGCCGACACTCTCAATGGAGTAGATGTCCGCGCTGCGGCCCTCCTTGATCTTAATGTTGTAGTAGCCCGGGTTCGCCTTGAACTGGAAGTAGCCCAGGTTGGCCATGATGATGGTGTCGGCAAAATGCTCATCCTTTTCTGTGCCCAGAATCAGCTGGGCGCCACGCGGTGCCTGCCCACTGCGTTCTTGCGAGTGGCCCTCGATCAGGATGTGCTCTAACTCATAAGTTGCCTCCACGTCGGACTTGACGGAGCTCAGCTTGATGTTGTCGAGGTCGTGCACCGATACCTTGGGCGCGACCAGCCAAGCGGGCGGAACCTCCATACCCAGATTCAGGAGAGCCTCAGATGGGAGACCGTTGAATTTGGCACCGAGCCCCTTGACTTTGCCCGCGTCGTCGAACAAGGGCGTGGGTTCAAGGACCGAGCGATAAAACCGCTTTACGGGAAGCTCGTCAAGCCATTCACGGGGGTTTAAGAAGACGCGCATGTAGACGCCTTCGAGACTGGAAAGCACTTTGAGAATGGGACCCCACCGTTGGCCAATTTCGCTGGCCGGGTCCAGAACCGCGTTGAAGTGGATCGTGGCCGTGGAGGCATCGCCGACCTCGAAGGACGTGTGGGTCGTGTTCCAAAGGTTAAACGAGGAGATACGAAGCGTAGGGGCGGACTCGAAGATACCTTCGGGAAGATCAGAGATCGTGGACAGAGCGGTAACTGAAGTCAGCTTGGCGGCCGCCAGCGGCGACGAAACCTTGGCCGTGAGGTTCAGATCCTCCACCGCCATGTAGACGGGTAGAATGCGCTCGGCCTGTTCGAACTCGAGGAACGTGAGAAAGTCTTCTTCACCAAAGGCATCAGCATTCGCAATGGGACCGAGCACGCGGCCGTTCAGGATCAGAACATTGGTGCCGGAGTGGACAGCGGCCGTTTCGCGGAAGCGCTCGAGGGCGGCCACGTACTCTGCCGTTGCCGGTTCTTCCGTGGCCAATAGAGTCTTGAGGTCTTTCCAAGACGCAGTATCCGTAGCCTTGTCGAGGTTGCTCTTCAGGACCGAGTTGAGGTCGTGGCTGCTGCCCGTCTTCGCCGGGTTATAGACAATGTCCAGACGGATGCCTGGGTTATTTACACGGAACTGTAGGGCCGAGTAGAGAAGCTTGGTGCCGTCTTCGGTGTCCAGGTCGAGGACAGCAGTGAGCACGGCCCACGTCTCCTTGGTCGACTCTTCGCTTGCTTCAATGACAGGAATCTCCTCAAAAAGATCGGCATGGTCTGTATGTAGCTTGTGTACATTGACCACTTGCAGGCTCTTCTCATTTTCGGGGAAGATGTAGGCATTGCGCCGCGTCAGAGCGCCCTCAAGGAAATAACCCGCAACCCACGCATCCTCCTCGACCTTTCCGAAGTAGACGGCTTCCTGCACACTGCGTAGATGACTGCTAATCTTGGTGCTCATAGTGGCGACCCAGTTTTCGTCACGAGGAATTACAACACCGTCAACAAAAATGGGTGGAACCTCCGAGTCCGCGCCGAGACGATGCGCCCAATGGCGTGCAAGCTCGATCTGCTTGTCATACTCCTCGTGTCTGAATATGTCTGCAAAGGCCAAGGCTGTCGCGTCTTCACGCAAGTCACGATCCTTGACGGCCACTTTGAAAGCCTTTGCATCTGGCGAGGAAGTTTTCTTGTCGGCGAGGGACTGGGTCAGGTATGCCGAGAGAGCACCCAGGCCATATGTCTCAAGCATATGGTAAACCACCTTGGCCTGCTTGACGGACGCTGGGGTGGAAACAAGCGGGACCAGACCAAAGCGGATGGGCAGACGGCGACGAACAAACTCAAGTATCTGTGCCACGACCAGGCGCACGTCTTCAAGGTTGGAAAAGTCCACAGCGTAGACCTGGTTGAAGATGTCGCGGGCAACCTGCGGCAATTGACCAGGCATGCCGCCTTGTAGTAACCGCCGCAAGCCCTTGGGAAAATCGCTGTATCGGGAGTCCTTCTCAAGGTTGTTCAGCCAGATGATGACGCGACCATCCTCGATCTCGTCTCGATAGTCAAACCGCGGGGGTACGGCTTCTGCCCTGGATGCAGCAACTGCCTCGTGGCCAATCACATCCACGATCTCCTTGCCCGTCAGGCCCAACTCGCGGACGCCGTTGATCATTGTCCTCTCACGACGGACGGTGTCCACTAGGGCGAGGGGTTGGATTTGGCGCTCAATCATCTGCACACCATTCATCCAGAGCACGTTAGCACCAGCAGGCACTAAGACCGCGCGATTGCCGCGGTGTTCTTCGACAAACTCCTTTGAAAAGTTGTGTGCGGCAATGGAGCTGGAGTACTTGGGGAAGTCCTGCGTGATCTTAAGGAGAGAGTCGAAAGGGTTCTCGCTGTGAATGATGTAGTCGGCGGTCTTGAGGCCCAACTCAGCAAGCTCGGATTTGGAAAGCGCCTTGAGGTCAGTCACATCTGCTTCGCCATCCAGGAGGACCTCGGCTGCCACTGGAGGCTTTTTTTTCGCGTCTGCATTGGCTCCGTCGGCCTCGCGATCGTCGATGACAATGTAATCGGTCCTCTTCAGAGCCAGCTCGACACCATAACCGTTCACAGGTAGGCGCTCGTCTGCTGTTGTTTCTGCCGCAGCCCGCACGTGTCTGAGACGGTAGGTAACCTCTCCGGCGCGCGACTTTTCGCTGAGAAGCTTGTGGAAAGGGCCAAACTCAGGCGATGTGATGTCGGCGTAGAGAATAGCATCGGGCCCGTGGCCCTGCTTAACGTCAAAAGGAAGCTCCCGCACCTGCGTCTTATGGCTGGCGATCTTGCTGTCCTCTTTGTCCAGCGATGGTGAACAGTGCTGAGCACCATCGTACAGGATCCATTGGTCACATCCAGTATGGTCGCCGGCTACGGATCCCTTGACGGCAGTGTTGTAGAACTGGAAGTGTGCCTCGATACGGGGCGCGGCAGACCGCAGCGATAGCGCCAGTTTAAAGGTGGACAGTGCCTCGCCGTCAGAAATGTGGCCGTCCTCCGTGAGAAGAGTCAGAAACTTCTCATATAGGTCATGGTCAGTCGCAGCTCCGCCGAAGTATCCGTCGGCGATGCGATCCAGGATGGGGAAGTAGCTGGTTGCATTCTCTTGTGCTGCAGTTTCTCTTTGAAAAAAGTTAGCGAACGTTCAGCGAAGCAAGCGACCTGAATTTTTGTTATTTTTGTTTCTAAATAAATAGACAACCATGAACTCACAGGAGCTCCGTCAGGTATGGTGGCGAGGGGAAGGCTGCGATCATAGACACATCAATCGAGGGTCCGGCCGATGTGAGCGATGGCTGCAGAACCAGGGTGGCAAATAGGGCGTTCGCCAGCCTGAGGGGTAGCCGTGGGAGTCCCATTATGTGTATACTTGTTCTGTATGACTAGAATGTTCAGATATCTCACGCAGCCTGCCTTCTTAACGTGTGATATGAGCAAGAGGGGAATGATGATGGAATAAAGTAATATGAAAACCGGCTGCGATTAGCTCCAGGCCTTCGCAGGAACGGTCGCCCACAAGTGGCATGAAGTGCGTATGAGGTTCTAGTGAAATAGAGCGTCGAGTCGTTTGCGAGCCGAACGAGCCCTGACAGCCTAGCATTCGTCTCTATGCATTTTGTGGATGAAGCGGCTGTTTGGAAGACGTCTTGTCTTGAGAACACATCACAAAATAGCTGTACAAAAAGGGACTAGCGTCAACACGGAGCAACAAGGCAGTTACGGTTAGGTAGTCACGTGGGATGCATCAGCGAATCTGCAACAGCCAACTTCCAACGTGCAAGCGGTTGTTTACAGCTCTAGGGGCACAGCACCCTTTGTAGTAAGGGAACAGGCTGACATTATTGACACCGATTTTCAATGCTCTTCATAAATACACGCTCATAAGTTTTATCCCCAATGCAAATATAAAGTTTTGTTGGAGCTAGTTTCTCTTATGTGCCTCTGCTGTGTTTGTCAGGACGGTCCAAACGCTGCAACTGCCTCTTTTAATAAGGGGGCTCTGCAAACATGTGAAGGGACACTGTGGCTTGTGGCGCAGTATCTTACTTGCGCCTAGAGTTCCGTTTACGTGTCCAGTCCTGCTCTACGAACCCCTTTTGTCCCCCTAGTTAGCAACTGCCATTCCCTCCAACCCCGCCATTGGAGCTTCTGATTGGCTGGAATGCCCTCCCGGCGCGGATAAACTATGGGGCGTATTGCCTCAGGCGCCAACCATCCCACATTCTGGGGCCTTCAGGGAGGGCCACGCTGCTTCGGACGCTCCAAGCTGCAATTCAGATTAGGAGACAATAAAGGTGGCCTTGAAACGTCCCTTGGAGTCTGGCTTCCGACATCACATCCACACCACACCGCCTGCCCCGGGCTCCCTTTTGTCGACGGAGCTTTGGAAACGCACGCGATCCGCCTGCTTCCCGACGATTGCCCCCCATTTCGAAAGCCCTCCTTTTATTTACACCAATCCGCCGCCGAGCGCGAAGCTACGGTCAAGATGGCGACGCCGTCGCAGATGCTCACGAAGGTAACCGACGATGCTGTCCCCTGGCGGCCTGGGGCCGAAGACCATCGTTGGCCATGGCAGTGGTGAGGCCCAGCGTGTACTGACACAATACAGTTCGAGTCCAAGTCGTCTCGTGCGAAGGGCATTGCCTTTCACCCCAAGAGGTAACTTTGTCTACCCCCCCTTCCCTTTTGGGCCCCTTTTGAGCAACGCGTTATGCTTCGGATGGCTGTCGGGGCTTGTCTGCATCTCGAGTCTCAGACAATAGGCCCGTGGCTGACAGTCGATGCTTTCCAGACCATGGATCTTGGTGTCCCTCCACTCGTCTACCATCCAGCTGTGGGACTACCGTATGGGCACGCTCATTGACCGCTTCGAAGAGCACGATGGCCCTGTCCGCGCCGTCGCTTTCCACAAGACGCAGCCCCTCTTCGCATCGGGTGGCGACGACTACAAGATCAAGGTCTGGTCGTACCAGACAAGACGGTGCCTGTTCACCCTCAACGGCCATCTCGACTACGTCCGCACCGTCTTCTTCCACGATGAGCTTCCCTGGATTGTTTCGTGCTCCGATGACCAGACCATCCGGATATGGAATTGGCAGAACCGCTCGCTGAGTACGATGGCACCTCGACTCCCATCGCATCCCCTGTGTTGATGTTTGATTCGTCGGTTTCTGGACGCGCGGTGTACTAACAATGGGCTTCTGCCCCTCGTCTGTAGTTTGCACCATGACGGGCCATAACCACTACGTCATGTGCGCCCAGTTCCACCCAAAGGAGGACCTCGTCGTATCCGCGTCGCTCGACCAGTCCGTTCGTGTCTGGGACATATCGGGTCTCCGCAAGAAACACTCCGCCCCGACCTCCATGTCGTTTGAGGACCAGATGGCCCGCGCCAACCAGAACCAGGCTGACATGTTTGGCAACACCGATGCCGTTGTCAAGTTCGTCCTTGAGGGCCACGACCGCGGTGTCAACTGGGTCGCCTTCCACCCTACTATGCCGCTCATTGTGTCGGCCGGCGATGACCGCCTCGTGAAGCTTTGGCGTATGAGCGAGACTAAGGCTTGGGAGGTGGACACGTGTCGCGGCCATTTCCAGAACGCGTCGGGCTGTCTGTTCCACCCACACCAGGACCTCATCCTGTCTGCTGGTGAGGACAAAACCATCCGTGTCTGGGACCTTAATAAGAGAACAGCTGTCCAGACGTTTAAGAGAGAGAATGACCGCTTCTGGGTCATTGCCGCCCACCCCGAGATCAACCTCTTCGCCGCCGGCCATGACAACGGTGTCATGGTCTTCAAGCTCGAGCGCGAGCGTCCTGCCTCCGCCGTCTACATCAACAACCTCTTTTATATCAACAAGGAGAAGCAGGTGCGGTCCTATGACTTCCAGAAGAACCTCGAATCCCCCACTCTTCTGTCCCTGAAGAAGGTCGGCCCCGCCTGGGTGCCTCCGCGGACTCTTTCCTATAACCCCGCCGAGCGCTCGATTCTCGTGACGTCGGCTGCCGACGGCGGCTCGTACGACCTGATCAACCTCCCCAAGGACGGTTCGGGCGCCTTGGAGCCCACTGAGCTGAAGCGCGGCTCCGGTAACTCGGCCATCTTTGTGGCTCGCAACCGCTTCGCTGTCCTGAATACAGCTACACAGACCATCGACATCAAGGACCTCACTAACAATGTCACGCGCTCTTTCAAGCCCCCTGCTGGCACCACCGACATCTACTTTGGCGGCCCCGGCAACCTGCTCATCATCACGCCGACTGCCGTTCACCTATACGACATCCAGCACAAGAAGACCATCGCCAGCTTGAACGTGAATGGTGTGAAGTACGTTTCTTGGTCCAACGACAGTTTGTACGCTGCGCTCCTGAGCAAGCACAACGTGACGATTGTTACCAAGACGCTGGAGCAGGTCAGCACGTTGCATGAGACGATCCGTATCAAGAGCGCCACCTGGGACGATGCCGGTATCCTTCTGTACTCGACTCTCAACCATATCAAATATACGCTCCTGAACGGCGACAACGGAATCGTGCGCACTCTCGACCAGACGGTGTATCTGGTTCGCGTCAAGGGCCGCAACGTCTACTGCCTCGATCGCTCCGCGAAGCCCAAGATCCTGCAGATCGACCCCACCGAGTACCGCTTCAAGATGGCTCTGGTCAAGCGCAACTACGAAGAGATGCTTCACATTATCCAGACATCGTCACTTGTTGGCCAGTCCATTATTTCATACCTCCAGAAGAAGGGATACCCAGAGATCGCGCTACAGTTCGTCCAAGACCCGACGACGCGATTCGAGCTAGCCATAGAGTGTGGCAACCTCGATGTTGCCGTTGAAATGGCCAAGGAGCTAGACAAGCCCAAGCTATGGTCGAGACTGAGCAACGAGGCTCTGGCTCACGGCAACAACCAGGTTGTGGAGATGTGCTACCAGAAGCTGAAGCAGCTGGACAAGCTATCTTTCCTGTATTTGTCGACGGGCGACAAGACAAAGCTAGCCCGCATGGCTAAGATTGCCGAACACCGCGGCGACTTTACGTCGCGGTTCCAAAACGCCCTGTATCTCGGCGACGTCGAGGACCGGATACAGATGTTCAAGGAGATCGATCTTTGTACGTATTAATTTATACGCCAATTTGTTTTTGGGGGGTGGGGGGGTTGAAAAAAGAAAGCAAATACTTTTGAGGACGTCATTCGCTGACTTTGCAAACAGACTCTCTTGCATTCATGACTGCCAAGGCCCATGGCCTGGAAGAGGAATGCCAGTCGATTCTAGAGGCAACTGGAATCACAGAGGACCAGCTCACGCTTCCGGACCACCTTGGCGGCTCTTTGACGCCACCAAAGCCGGTCGTCCCGACCTACCAGGCCAACTGGCCGTCCAAGGGTACCTCTGTGTCCTTCTTCGAGAAGGCACTCCTTGGCCAAGTTGAGGGCTTGTCGCTCGAGGACGAGCCGTCAGCGGCTGCCAATGGTGCCGATGCCTTTGGCGAGGATGAAGCTGACGGAGGTGATGCCAAGAAGAATGGCAACCTGATGGACGTGGACGACGATGAGGATGTTGCTGGTTGGGACATGGGTGATGATATTGTCGCTGACCATGATAACGACTTTGTCAACGTCGAAAGCGCAGACGCTGGCGGTGCTGGCAGCAGCGAGGCGGATCTCTGGGCCCGCAATTCGCCGCTGGCTGTCGACCATGTTGCCGGTGGCTCCTTTGAGACGGCCATGCAGCTTCTTAACCGCCAGGTGGGTGCTGTCAACTTCGCACCACTGAAGCCGCGCTTCCTGGAGGTTTACCAGGCGTCGAAGACGTACCTGCCTGCGTCTGCCGGCCTGCCGTCTCTGGTCAACTACGTTCGCCGCAATGTGGAGGAGTCTGATCCAAGGAAGGTGCTGCCCATCATCCCGCGCGACCTGGAGTTCTTGGTTGAGAATGACCTGCAGCGCGGCTACGACGCGATGAAGAGCAACAAGCTGGAGGATGGCATCAAGACGTTCAAGAGCATCCTGCACTCGGTCCTGATCAACGCGGTGTCGAGTGAGTCTGAGGTTGACGAGGCCAAGAAGCTGATCACCTCTGCGAGCGAGTATGCTGTGGCGATGAGCATTGAGCTGGCACGGAGAAACTTGGGCGCGAACGATGTTGTCGCCAAGGACCCCAAGCTGCTGAAGCAGAGTCTGGAGCTGTCCGCGTACTTTACCATCCCCAAGATTGAGGTCCCTCATCGGCAGCTCGCCCTGCTCAACGCCATGAACCTGGCGGCACGCAACAAGAACTACAACTCGGCCCTTAGCTTCGCTAACCGGATACTGGCCAACGGCGGTTCTGGTCGTATCCTGGAGACGGTAAGCCAACCCCCTGTCAAATACTTATACTTCGCTTTTATACCTTTATGATCTTCTGCTAACAGCTTTTTGTAGGCCAAGAAGACCAAAGCGCAGTGCGAGCGTAACCCGAATGACGCGATCGACATTGAGTTTGACCAGTTTGCCGAGTTTGACGTGTGCGCGGCCAGCTTCACGCCCATCTACAGCGGCACGGCATTCGAGGAGTGCGCTTTTGATGGCTCCAAGTACCACTCCAAATACAAGGGCTCGGTCTGCCGCATCTGCGGCGTCTGTGAGATTGGCAAGCACGGCAGCGGCCTGAAGCTGTTTGCCTAAGTAACTGCAAACTAGCAAACTAAATTCGCAACACTCACGCAACTGACTCCCATCCCTCCGTTTTACCCCCCCAAAAAATAAAATAAAATAAAACGAAAGCAAACCCTTAATATGAGACAAAAGGAAGGACACGATTCCATGGCCTGTATACAGACAAAATAGAAGAAAGTGGGAGAAGATGACGGGTGCATGGGTTTTCGTGAACTATCAAGGCGGTTGCTCGCCCATGGAAAGGGGTATATCGAGATAGTTTCTACTGTTTTTACTTTGGGCGTGCATTTTTCGAAACGCAATTTTTTTATCGTACTTATGAATTTCTTTTTCTTTGTCACATTTCGCTATAATGCTCCCTGTGGGCTATTTTCTATTTTCCGTGCTCATAATGCGCCTCTATTTTGCTTCTTTTACTTTCTCTACAGTTGCGGCCATGATGGGCTCATCACCAACAAAGGTGAGAGCGGCGAGAGGGTCAACGGAATCTTCAAAAGCCGTCATTGGGGCGTTGTGGTTCGGGTTTGTTTGCAGCTGTACGAAATTTAACTACGTGAAAAATATAAAATCATCCAATACGACTTCATTTTGCGATTTTGCGGCTGGCGTTACCCGCTTGGTGTTTGTAGAAATTGATGTACCTTTTCTATGACGAAAACTGGCTATAATACAGAAACGCACCAGGGGGCCAACAACGCTCCCTTTCGTTTTCTCGCTCTGTCCGTCCATGCATGTGATGTGAGACCATTCTCTTAGACAATCGTCTCCAACTGCCGTGCGTAGCCCAGAACATTCTCAATCACCATTTGACTGACCTCCTTCTCAGCAGGCTCTTGTGTCAGGCCGTCCACGGCTGTGACGGTGCCATCTGGAGCAGGGGCGTGGGGTGCGCCGCCAGCGGTGGCGGACGCTGCCGACGGGAAGTAGATCTGGCCGTCTTTGACGGTCCAGCCACGGTGGCGGGCAAACTCGACAACGGCGCCCTCGGAGTCGAGGAACAGCAGAGACTTGGTGGAGCTCAGGGGCAGCGACGGGTAGGCGCGTTCACTGCTGGAGGCAATCTCGGAGCGCACCTGCGACGTGAGGATCTCGGAGAAGACGCTGTACTCCTCGCACGGCTCCTCGCCCTGCTTCATGGCCTTCCACACGCGGTCGTAGCTGCCCTCCATCAGCCACCGCTCGAGGCGGATCGGGTAGCCTAGGTACCGGTCGTCCTCGGAGCCGGCACCCTCGCGCGTGCTGATGCTCTCCAGCTCCGAGTGGAACTCGCCGTACCGGCCTTCGGTCAGCAGCAGCAAAAGGTAGAGGCCGGTGACCTTGTTGCGCTCGGCCACGTTGGGCGGCAGAACGGCGCCGGGCAGCGCGTAGAACGGCGCCAGCTGTTGCACGTAGCGCGTAAACGCGTCGGCGTCCTGGGCGCGGATGCTGCACAGAGCGCCCTGCTCAAAAGTCTCGCGGGCGAGGGCCAGCACGGAGGCGGGGACGGCGCTGCCGCTGTCGTTGGTCAGGGACGGTGTCAGGGCGCCCAGCTGCAGCAGGGCCAATTTGGCCTTGGAGAGCAGCTTCGCCTGCTCCGGGTAGGTCCGCGAGGACTTGAGCTGGCTCAGGATCTGAGTGAGCTTGCGTTCCGCCATGGTAGGTGGTATGGGATGGTTGTGATTCAGGCGTAGTGGCGATGGCAGCTTCGATAAGAGGACAGGGAGTTGTGGACGGGGAGGATGCAGTCGTGGCAGGTCCACGTCGCTGCCTGTATGGCGTGTGTGTAGGAAGGATGGTAGCACGCTGTAGTCCGGAGTTTTGTCAATTGTCTAGTGAGGGAGACTCGTGCATTCGCTCATATCGTGATCGGTCGTCAGGTTGTTTGCGGGCCATTCAAGCTACGGTGACTGGCTCCCAGTAGGCTGCATGAGGCTGACGAAAGAAGACACCCCAGCCAAAGCACAGGGGTGGGGAGTGTCACAAATTAGTAATCATATCACGTGCAACTTTCTCAAATAGTTTAGCCATAGTGACGTCTCCAAGCTCGTAGCAAGAACTTGTCACTGCCAGATGCGACATCCGTCGTTCAGTATTTTTCGAGTCAAGTCTGTTATATCATTGCTGGAGATTGTGCATTAATTGTGACCGGCTATGAGCGTTACCAACGATGTACTTGTTGAACAAATTACTTTTGCACTGCTATCTTGGCTGATAGGTATACTCTTGGGTTCTTTCCAAAAGCGGAAATATACACTGGGACTGCGACGATACTGTGTTTTTTAATATGAGGTCGCTTCGCAGTGCGATCTACGTCGTACATTTAACTGGTTAACCTTGTCATCGCAACGTTCAATCTCGCGTCGCATCATTCGTATCCGTACGAGGCTGGGGTCTTTGCTCATCGAAAGTCCAACAGAGAGTGTCGGGCTTCATTTGTTGCTTCCCCAAGGCTGACAGCGCCTCCCCTTTGTGGCTTGGATTAAGCCTGCACTAAGAATGGCAATCTAAGCTGATTGCCTCATGGACGGAGTAATTACAGTCGTTGCCATTCACTAGACTGTCTGCATGGCCAGCTCAGGCTCAAATGCAGACGAGAAATATCGGTGAAGTCGATCCGGCCTGGCCAACGGCCATGGCGCTAGGTGTCTGGCGAGACATAACGGCTCGAGATGTTCGGAACTGCTAGATGCCAATGGCGGAGTCCTATGCATGATGCATCTTTGGAAGTGCGGCGGGGTCACAGTGCTTTTTGAGAACCATATGCGAGAGAATGACCGAAAAGCATCCAAGACAACACGAGCCCGCTGGCGTACGGCTGATTCGGGATATGACCTCTCGTGGAGCGGAGAGGGTGGGCTGACAATTGCTTGTTCACTCTTGGCGAGACAATCGTGAGGTGGAGAGCGACGCTGGAAGCGCTACCCAAGTTGACGTCTGCATTTGGAGTCGTCTGTTGTTGGGCAGCATGGCAGCACCATGCGCAGAACATAACGGCATCTTATCTCACGTGTGGTGTGTATGTAGGGGTATGCGCGGTGGATCTTTACCGTTGCTTGTGGACTTAAGAACGAATACTCAAGGCCCGAGTATCGTCTTCGCTGACCGGCGGATGAACAGGAACAGCGACAATTGCGAGATTCCTTCTTGACTTTTTCCGGTCGCCGGCGGAAAGTCGACAATTTAGGACTCCTCGCATCTGTCGCGACAAGATAAGCTTTTCCTGGCCGGGGAATTCTGCTGCACATCCCAAGCAAGGTTATAGGTCATTGCTTGTTAGATAAATGTCGCCTTGTCAAAAGCAGACGTAGTCTCTGTACCGTCGTACTGTAGCGTAATGAGTGTTTTCTTCAAATAGCATGAAATCGTGGCTGAGCCCTCCTGACAGATTCCAAAACTGCCCGCCAAGTCCTGAAGCGGCTGTGTGATCAAATTAACTCGTGGAGCTGCTGTTGTTGGGGTTCAGGATACTTAGAAGACTCAGCTTGGCCCGAGAGACCCGCCCGGATGGGAGCTGCCGCTAACCGCAGTGCAGCAAGCAAAGCTCAAAAAAAGGTAAAATGAGTTCCCGCCGTCCTCCCGCCGTTGCAATGGCGCCAATGGGCGTTATCCTGGAAGGTGTTCTCTGGTGACTTCGCTGGCCTGGCCCTTCCGGCTTTTGTTTTGTGACCGACTTTCCTAGGACTATGTGAGCTCAGGCTGTTGCAGATTGAAGAAGGAACGCTGTCGAGACGCATTCCTTCCCGCTCGCCTCGTTTCCACCTGCCCACCGTAGCTTGCGTAACAGTGACTGCCTCTCTCCCTTTCTCGGTTTTCGCATTCCTTTTTGTTCGCGCTTGCCAAGATAATTCTCCAGTCACGACCGCGCTTACCACTGAACCGTGAATGCTCCGTAGTGGGGGGTTGTGAGGGGAGAAACGAGATTGTCCCACTCAGGTGCAGTCAATCAAAAGGGCGCCGCCGGAGTTCAAAGAATGCCTGCAAGGCAGGCTGTGAAGGTCCCATCGTCGCGACAAAAAAGTAGAACATGGTTGTGGCTCAACCCTTCGCCAAAAGTTCCTTGTCGTTTTGTCCGTCCCTTGGTCGATCCTGCTCTCTTCGGCATAGCCCATTCAAACCTTCCCCTCCACGGTTTGGGGAGTGCTATTTTCGATAATTTAAGTAGGAACAAGTAACCACCCCTCCGAGCACTCCTTCGCTTTTACCTCGCAAACCTCAACGCCCTATCCAGAAGCTGCTTCTCTCACACATCGATTTCCCTCCCCGAAATCTCGGCATGTGTTTGTTTGTTGTCCGGAGTATACTTCACTACAACAAAGCAACTGTATCGCCTCGTCTCTTGGCCTTGTGGCCCTCTTTTTCTCACTCATCCTCACGTGCCGCACGGCGTCTTACGGAATTCTCACATTCGGACGGGCCCCCTGTGCTTGGTTTTGTGCCTTTTCCCGCAGTTATATCTCGTCCTGCCTCCGCCTCCTCCTCCTCCTACTCTTTATCTCCCTCCTTCTCTTCCCTCCACCTCCCGTCCTTGACTTTACCGCATGCCGCATAAACCGACACAGTCCCGACATCCCAAACCATGCTCTGCGCATAAATATTGCGAGCCCTGCGTGTACCGCTACATCGCCTTCCTTGAAGTTGGGCAAAGCACGGAGCACTGGTACCTGGTATTACAAAGTACCTGAGCCGTTGTACCTGCAGGGCATTGACCATTCGTGTCCATCTCCACCTGGGGTTGTGTTCTAGCCAGGCGGATCTTCGCGCGACCTGAACGTGGGAGCGTTCCCCTTTATTCTACCGGTCGGGTTTGCCTTCGTCTCTTCCTTATTTTATTTTATTTTTATTTTTAAAGCCACAAGGCAGCGCCCGCTAGGAAAGTACAATGTCGAACCCACAGTACGCGCGTCAATCCCAAGGGGGCGATCCTAGCAACACCTCTGGTAAGCAAGATCCTACAATTTTATTTTCTACCTGAGCCAACGGCGACTGTTCAGCGAATGGACGGTGGAGATGAAGCAGTCGGCGCTTTGGATGCAAAGAATGAGACATGGTGCACAGAACCGGGGGCAGGAAACAGAAATCAGCAAATAGCAAGCACAAGGCAACAGTGGCGACACAACACTCTTCCGTACACATACGACGGTCGAATCTGCAAAGTGAAAACACGTGCAGGCGAACCCAAACGGCACACCACGAGCCAGCTATCAAATGACGACCTCCCAAACCGAAACGTCGCCACTCTACAACGACGTCAGGGACACGGCAACTCTGCGTTTCAACGGCCAACACACCGTAGTGGCATCCAGCTTCGGGTTGCATTGGGCTAGATCGGACTTGCAACTGGCTGGGACTTAGTAGCCCCTTACTGTGGGCAATTGGACACCCACATACGAATCCAAAAGAGGCAGCAGCTTTACGACCTGGCATAGCCGAGCAAGTTCCCCTCATCAGTTTACGAAGGGCGGATACGACAACCCTATTGAACCTCTTTTCTTCTACGCACACTGCCTCCTTTTTATTTCGTCGTCATATTCTGACAAGGATACGGATATTGCCTGGGACTCGTCTCTCCCAGAATCCCACACGACCACGGCACACCGAGCGCCAACCTTGCTTCTACTCCTTATTTCTTTCCATTCTGCCTGCCACCACTCGCTTTTGTTGCTCGTTGCCTCGTCCTCCTTGCGCTTGCTCCTACTTCCACGCCTCAGCCGCATTGTCGCTCACCGGATGCCGTGTGCGGCGCCTCTTCAACGTCTTGGCTGACAGACTCGATCCTTACTGTTTCTATTTTTGCAGGACCCCCAAAACCCCGGCCAAATCAACTCGTCACTTCCGAAATGCCCAAGCTCGAGGCTACCTTCGTGCCTGGTGGCTACGATGACTACTACATGCCAGAAGTTATCGCCCCCTCCCCTCAAAGGTATGTGCCTCTCCTCTCTCCAGTTTTGAGTTGAGTTTTTGCTTCTTCTGCACGTCATATGATGCCCACGGGCAACTGTTTGTCGTCCGATGCATCCTGTCCCTGTTCCTCGTTTGTTTTCCAGATCTCCACTCCCGCCGTCTTTCATCGTTCTTGCATCGTTTCCTTAGCTCCGTTTGCGCCTGGACTTGCAGCGATGGCGTTGCCGTCCCATCCATTTGTCCTTACCCCTCCCCCCACCATCAAGCGCGTTGTCAGGCGGGAGAGGCCCGGGCAAAGTCAAAAGTCCCTGGCAGGGCCCGGTAGTGGCATAGGCATAGGCACGAAAACAGCGCCAACGCCAGCGCCAACGCCAACGCCAGCCCAGTAGTGAACGACAAAGGGACACTAGGCAAAGCTTTCAAGGGGAACCTGGGAAACGTGGGAAACTGACTATTTGGCGCTTTGCCCGGCCGCAGGGTGATGCCCGAAGTGCCTCAAAACATGCAAGACGGCCTTCAGCGAATGGAACTCGAAGCTCGACAGCCCTCCAACCTTCCCACCACCGCGACCGCCGCCGAGCTCGACAACGCCCCTGCCACCCGCCAGGTCCCCTCGCTGCAACACGGACGCGAACCGTCCTTGTCTACCTACGTGAGCGGAAAGCCCGCTGCTGACATCGCTGATATTGCCAAGCCGGCCGGGCGTGGCGCGTCTCCCGCTGCCAATCAGCAAGCGCCGGCCGAAGGCTTCAAAGCGTTTGCCCAGGACAAAGACGGCGATATGGCGTCAAACTTTGAAGTGCCGTCTTTCTCGCCGTTCCCGCGCATCAGCCAGGGGAATGTCCCGCCGAGTGACGACGAGAAGGAGCGAATCCTCTACAACGCGCGCCAGGAGGTGCTGAAGTCCAACAATGTGGCCGTGCAGCTGGACTGGGCACTGGACGTACTGTCGTGGGTGGAAATCTCCCAAGAGGCGCATGCGCGCGATAACAAGGACCAGGGCAAGCGGCCGCAGACCCCGCGGATTGAACACGAACTGCGTCTCGACGCCATCAACATTGTGGAGTACCTGTCGTCCCAGAACCACCCACAAGCCCTCTTTTCTCGCTCGAAATGGCTCGAATTTGGAAAGTTCGGCTTCCGGCAAGACAGGAACGAGGCCTTCTTGGGTTACATGAATGCCGCAAGCAGGGGTTGGGGTCGTGCAGAGTACCGCATGGGCATGATCTACGAAAACTCCAATGACATTAAGAATGCCCTGCAGCATTACAACCGCGGCCTGGAGATGGAGGATTCGGCCTCCTCCTACCGACTGGGCATGATGAACCTCCTCGGCCAGCACGGCCACACCAAGGATTTCAGTACCGGACTCGAAATGATCCGGTCGGCGGCCGATACATCTGACGAAGAGTCCCCGCAAGGCGCCTACGTCTATGGTATGCTCATCTCGCGCGAGCTTCCCGACATTACCATTCCCGAGGGCATACTGCCATTTGATGTCGCCCAGGCGCGTCAATACATTGAAAAGTCGGCCTATTTTGGGTTTGCCAAGGCTCAGCTGAAGATGGGTCAGGCCTACGAGCTCTGCCATCTTGGCTGCGATTTCAACCCGGCCCTGTCACTCCACTATTACGGCTTGGCTGCCCACCAGGGCCAGGCCGAAGCTGCGCTCGGCGTGAGCCGCTGGTTTCTCTTCGGCTATGACGGTGTCTTCTTGAAGAATGAACAGCTGGCGTTCAAGTATGCCCAGCAGGCAGCCGACGCCAAGCTTGCCACGGGCGAGTTTGCCATGGGATACTACTACGAGATTGGTATCTTTGTGCAGAAGGATTTGCGCGATGCTCGCTCGTGGTATGAGAGAGCGGCCGAGCATGGGAACCAGGATGCTATCAACCGCCTTGAAGGCCTGAGCCAGGCAAAGACGCTCACGAAGCAGGACCACGAGACGACGGCGCTAACACGTATCAAGTCGAAGCACGGATCAATGCGTGGCCAGCGGCCAGAGCGCTTCGGCAGCCGCCAGAAGGATGTCGCCGCGGCGCTTCCCACGCTTGCCGAGTCCACGCCAAACCTCCCCTCCGAGTCTGCTCCGCCCAGCTCGTCCTCGCCCGACTACCGCCCCCCATCATCACACAATATCTCACCTGCGCAGCGACCAGTCCAAGACACGTCAGGCGCTGCTCGGCCTCCTGCCTTTTCTATCAACATCGACCAGAGCAGCGTGGCTATCCGACCCAAGTCAACAGCACCATACCCCGTGGATGACAAGCCTGCACCTCTGAACCTCGCCCGACCAAAATCAACAGCACCGTATCCCGACGACGGGCCGGGTGGGCGGGCCCCACTCTCTCCCCACTACAACCCCCAGATTCGTGCGAGCAACGGCCAGCAGGCTGCCGATCGGCCGTTGAGTGCTTTCGGCATCCGCCCCACAAGCATGAACCCGCAGGGTGGGGCGCGCCCGCTTCCCGTGTCACAAGCAAGTGGTAACCTGGCTCCGGACCAGCGTCCCTTCTCAGTCAACATCCCTGGAAGACCCCTGGACAATGATCCACGCGGCCGTGTCACATCTGCTGGCTGGGAGCCGCAGATTCCCACCGGGGGCTACCGCGGTACAAGCCCTAATGCACCCCAGGGTCGGGCAGATTACAACGATTCGTACGATTACGGACACCAACAGCAACACCCGCAACCCCCGCCCCATCAGCAAGCTCCAGCCTCTGCCCGTCTCTCTGGCGGCATGCCGCCACAAGCATCGGACAACTCCCGTAACCGTTTGTCAAAGACAAACCCGAATGCGAATCCGTCTGCGTACGGCGCGGCACAGACAGGCAATCCGGCCGCACAACCCGGCCGTGACTACGGCCCAAGGACATCTAGCCGGCCAGTCTCCAATGTCTACCCAGGTCCCAGTAATGGTACACCCCGGCCCGACCGGATTGACTCGCTGCCATCGCAGGTGCAGGGCGGCCACGGCCACTATCCCAGCGGTGGTGGCGGTAGTGGTCCCCAAATGTACAAGAATCGGCCACAGCTGGCAGAACATGGCCGCCAAAGCGCACCTCCCGCCCAGATGAGTGGTGGCGGTGGCATGGGCCCAGGCCCAGGCGCAGCCACTCGCCCTGTGTCAACCGCACCTCCACCGCGCGTTTCAAGTGCCGCACCGCAAGCCGCCCCGGGGCAGGCTACGCGTCTTTCAGCTCCGGCTGCTGCGCAGGCGCCAAAGCCCGTCAAGCAGGGCCCAGCAACCTTCGAGGAGATGGGTATTCCTCAGGGCAAGGGCGACGACGACTGTGTAAGTTTCTTAGTTTCTTACTCTTTTCACCCCCGGCACCATGCACCTGACGCTGACATGCCTTTGTATAGGTTATCATGTGAGGAAAGATATCTTGTCCCCCGTTCACGGATGATATTTATCTACTATTAAAGATCTTCCCCTTGGAGATTTGGTGCAAGTATATGGCTATTGCTGGCCGTTTGCGTTGGCCGTCTCTTGTTATTGGCATTTAGAGCTTGGGTGACTTGTTAGCACTCTTTATACTTCTCTTCTAGATATCATTTGTTTATCTTTTTTTGTTTCTTGGAAGCCACTTGTGTAGTGCCTACTACTTGGCTATTATGATCCCTTCGATGGGCCTTATGAACGACTTGACATGAAAGGCGTGGGACAAGGCGGATGGCATGTCACAAACTTTCAGCACATTTTACTTTTCGTTGTCATTCCGTCTAGGAATCAGCTGTGGCCGTTACTTAATGTACATTGCGAGGGACAAGCCATTCATAAACGGAACGATTTAGCCCCGTCTCAAACGACTTACTCAGTGATTACTCTGTAAGCCCTCCAAATGCGCTGTAAGTGATGTCGCTGTAGTGAGTAATTGGCGATATAACGGGCAAACCAATAATCCGGAGGTGGGGCTTTGAGACGGTGAGCGATCGCCCGTTCACACGGATGGTTGAATGCGCAATCAGTATCAGTCCATAAATGACCAAGACAGGCAAGTGCTTCCAGGAGCTGTTGCAGAACGATGATTTATCTACTACAGTTTTTTTTTGTTCGCGAAATTAGAAAGACCGACCCACGACCACAACACAGAATCTTGAGAGACACAGACACCAACTCTAGATCAGACCTCTCCGAACTCGTCACATTCTCTCGCCACCGGTACAGAAGCTCGGACTGCGACCGGCACAGAACGAGCTTGCCGAGACCGACCCCTAGGCTGTCCGCAGCCAACGAACCCCATGCCTACCACATCGGGCGGAGTGCTCTGTTCCCTGCTTCTCGACCTGACGGTCCCGTAGCGATTTCGCCTTCGAACAACAAACCATACATATTGCACAGAGAGTCGAGACACGGCGAATGTTTGAGCTGCGAGGCGTCTTTCTTTCCCACAAGCGACACTGGGACTGTGGCCGATCATGGATCGCGCTAAGAAACGTATGTTGGGCAACCTGGACAGCCACGATCTTCCCTTGTGGGACGCTGCGCTGTTGCAGCCATATTGTGTTCTGCAGTGAAATGTGCTGACATAGTGTTTATCTGTTGCAAGGCCAATTACGCGCGTTGAATGAACGCGCTTGGGATGGAGAGATAGGTAAAACGACCTTGATTATTGTCTTTTTGTTTGGTTGACCTTCCTGGCGGCTACTGACATGGGTGACAAGGTCTCTTCGCCGTGAACAAGTCCCTGGACTCGTCGTTGAAAAAGAACACCGCCTTTATCCGGCGACTACGAACGGCCATTTCCTCTTCGACCCTCAGCTCCCTCCTGCAAGAAATCGCGTCGCTCAGCCTGAGCAAGTACCTGTCCGAGATCGTTTCCGCATGCTACGAAGGACTCTCGCGCCTCAAGACCCCTGCCGACATTGAAGCCGGCGTTGAGATTGTATCGGCCCTCCACCAGCGCTTCGGCCCCGCCGACTTCACTGAATACCTAGGATGGCTGTTGGGCAAAGGAATGGCGCCGCCCGACAAGAATCAGCTCAAGACGCTATCGGCTGAAGCTCGTGAGAGGGATGAGAAGGAGCGTCTCACTCTGCAGCGGGTTCTGCTGCGAATCGTCACGGAGCTATGGCTTGTGGGTGTGCTCCGGACACCGGAGGATGTCAATCGGCCGGACGATACGACCAAGGGCGCCATTGGTAAGACCACGGAAGTCAAGTTCCGCACCAGCACCTCAGCCAAAGGCAACTCTACGGAGCCTTTCCCCCTAGCTGTTCTCAAAGACCTTCTCGGCCACGACCGCGATCATACGAATCTGCCGCTTCTCGTTACTTTTGTCAAGACCTTCAGCTGGGACATTTTGGGCACGAGCGGTGTGAGTTCCGAGGATCGGAAGGACGATGGCGTCAATGGTGGCCTCAGGACGGAAAATAGTGAGCATGCTGCTACCGACAAAGGAGGCAATGACCTCGACGGCGGAGACAATGATGCGACCAACCCGGGCGACGAGGAGTCCGGAGCCGGTGCACCGGGTGACTCTTCGAACACGACCGCCACTGGCGATTCGCCCATTGCACCTCCAGAGCTCCAGGAGAAATTCAGAAACATCCTCACTCGATACTTTGAAGATGTCAAGGGACACCTGGTCCGTGACCAAAAAGCCATTTCCAGCCAGTCCCGCCGCAACGCAGAAGCCTATGTCAAATCGGGTGAAGTCTTTGAGGACCGCCAATCCCATTTCGAAAAGCAAGTCAAGGCCCAGGAACGGTTGGTTTCCAATGCCCAGGTCATTGCCGACATCATCGGTGCCGAAATGCCTGACCTCAAGGACGGTGACGATGGGCAGCTGGCTGCTGGTGGCTCGATTGGCATTGTCAAGGCTGGCGATTATCCCCGCGGCCAAGGCGAAGGATCTGGGATCTGGGAGGACGAAGAAGAGCGCCGCTTCTACGAGAACCTTGTGGATCTCAAGGGCAAAGTTCCTGCCATTCTGCTCGAGGATGGCAAGAAAAAGAAGACTGACAGCGACGAACAAGTTGGCAAAAAGGTCGATCCCGCCGTCGATGGTGTAGAATCGTCCAAGGCTGCCGAGGTTTCAACCGCGGCGGCACCCGCCGACGACGACCAGTCGACGTCAATCGTGAATAAGAGCATCGGTGCCCAGGTTGACTCAATTCTTCTTCGACTTCCCGATTTGACAAACAAAGATGTCATCGATCAGACTGCTATTGACTTCTGTTTCCTCAACTCCAAGGCATCCCGAAACCGGCTTGTCAAGGCACTGACCGAGGTGCCCAAGGGCCGCAGTGACCTCCTCCCTTGTTGGTCCCGCCTCGTTGCCACTCTCGGCCAATACATGCCTGATATACCCAAAGGCTTGGTTGAATATCTCGATGCAGAGTTTCGTAGTCTGCAGCGGCGCAAGGAGAAGGACTTTCTTGGCCCTGTGCGGCTCAGCAACATCCGCTACTTGGCCGAGCTGACCAAGTTTGGCATCGTACCAGAGCATGTTGTGTTTCACTGCCTCAAGGTCAGCCTCGACGATTTCTCGCGTATGAATATTGAGATAATATCCAATCTCCTCGAAAACTGCGGCCGATACCTGCTGCGCAACCCAGAGACGTCACCCCGAATGGCATCGTTTTTGGAGACGCTCCAGCGGAAGAAATCAATGCAGCACATCGGGCAGACGGAACGCATGCTCATCGAAAACGCTGTGTACTACGTCGACCCACCAGAGCGCACGGCGGTCCAGCAGAAAGAGAGAACACCTATGGATATTTTCATCCGCAAGCTGGTCTATGTTGATCTGTGCAAGCGCAATGCGAATAAGATCCTAAGACAAATCCAAAAGCTGCACTGGGAGGAGGCAGAGGTACGCGACACTCATTGGAAAGAAATATTCGTGTTTATTGTATTGCTAACGCAGCATCTAGGTTGTTCACACTCTACGCAAGGTGTTTTGTCGCCCTAGCAAAGTCAAGTACGGGAACATCCACCTTCTTGCGGGTCTCCTTGGTGCTCTTTACCGGCACCATTCGGCTTTTGTCATTGACATCGTCGACGACGTGATCGAGTCGATTACTTTTGGCTTGGAGCAAAACGACTTTCGGATGAACCAGAAGCGACTGGCCGAGGTCAAGTATCTTGGCGAGTTCTACACGTACCGTCTGCTTGAGCATCCGGTCGTCTTTGACATGATGTATAGAATCCTGACTCTTGGCAATGGTGGTCCCCCCGCCCCTGGTCGTATCAATCCCATTGATCTTCCGGATGAGTACTTCCGTATCCGGCTCGTTGCTACTCTTCTTGAGACTACCGGAACCTACTTCAACAAGGGTGCAGCTGGAAAGAAGCTGGATTACTTTCTGTCTTTCTTCCAGTACTACATCTTTACGAAGAACCCTCTTCCCATGGACATTGAGTTTATCGTTCAGGACATATTTGCCCTTCTTCGGCCTCAGTGGAGACTGGCAACAAATTTTGACGACGCTGTCAAGGTATTCCAGCTTGCCGTGGCCCAAGACCAGAAGGCCACCGGGGCCGACAAAGTGGTGGAACAATATGACGGGGCGGCATCTGACGACGAGTCGTCGGAAGATGAGATCGACAACGCCGACGACCTAGCCGTTGGAGATGCGGAGGTCGACGACGATCTGTCTTCGGTTGATGAGGAAGGAGAGGTACGTTACATGTGCTTCTAGAAACCATGATTCAGGCTTTTTGTTATTTTACACGCACTGACCATTTTTGTTGTTGCGTTTAGGACGACGGTGATAGACAAGATTCCGATGATCACAGCGAGTCTGAAGACGAAGAGATTGTTGTGACGCGTGAGGAGGAGGAGATTGATCCCGAGGACGAGGCCGAATTTGAACGCGAGTACGCTAGGATGATGGCAGAAAGCTTGGAGACACGCAAATTCGACCGAAAGCCCATGTTCGACGTGGCTCTCCCGGTGCGCCAAAAGACCCGTGAAGCGACATCCACTGCTGCTGATACAAATGGCGGTGCTGGAAATGGGGACGACAACGCCCCGTCGTCAACAATGGCGTTCTCTCTCTTGACAAAGAAGGGTAACCGCCAGCAAACTCGTACGCTGGAGCTTCCTTCCGACTCTGAGTTTGCGGTGGCTATGAGAAACCAGCAACAGGCAGAAAAGGAAGAACAGCAACGCATCAAGAACCTGGTTCTGAATCTCGATCTTAGAGAGAGCGATGAGACAGATGGTAAGACTTTAGTCCTTTTTTTTGAAGTCTCTAATTGTTCAAATGCTTATTATTATTTTCTGTGCACAGGCCACGAAAAGCCCTCATCCTACTTTCACAACCGTTCAGACAAGGGCGGCAAAGACCGCACACAGCGCGTGCGGAAGCTGCAACTCAGCGACGTTGATTGGTATGTGACGCCAATGTCCCCAACTTTCCAATAAGACCGATGCCGGCCTAACCAATGTCTTTCTGCCAGTAGGACTTAATACGATAACATCTTCGGATTGAATCGCTCCTGTTAAAACCTCTCAGCTCTCGCCCACGTCGTCGATGGCACAATCTGACGGAGTCTTGGCTCGCAACGCGGACATAGTTGCACAAACTGATCTTGAAACGTCTCTATGAAATGGCCTGAGCATCTTATTTTGGATGCTATGCAGTCCTGGCATATCGCCCATCACGACAGCAAGAGAACCGGCTAAGTATATCGACCAGCTAGGGATTGCCGTTCCAGCAGGTGAACTGTAGGCGCAGTGACCGTATCGTCAGATGACATATTTCACGACGAATAGCTCGCCACGTCGGTGGTGTGCCCTTGTTGGCGTCGTTTCAAACTCCAAGTCATGGAATGGCGCGCAGTTTGTCAACGTAGACTGGAAACAATTTCTCTTTGACGACGGAGCAACATCATTTGCTAAGACACGAGGAAGAATGAATACAATAGTGCCTGCGAAGCACCCACGCTCCCAATCCAAGTCATGTCGTTGGTGTAGACTGAGTCCTTGTATAGTTAACACAACATGTTGCAACTCGTTGCATTTTGCTGAGAGTAGATTTAATGGCTCTCGTGTGATCTGGACCATCCACTCTCGGAAAGAGATGCATTACGCTCCGAAATAATATCTAGAGCTTGAACGGTAGAAAACATAAGGGGCAAAGCCCACTGCAAGGAAAGAACGGCGCTGGCTATTATCATGTGAATAATATTTCGAAGCACGGAAGTCTCCATGTTGACAGTAAACAATGTCTCCTGTTCATGTACGTCGCCCCTTCCGTTCGAGCTGCGCAATGTGAACTGCCTCTTCATCTTCGTGGCAGGTGCTTCAGCCCGCGATTTTGAGCCACGGAGTTTGCGGTCGCTTCTACAAATAGCCATACCTATTAAACCTGATCCTGGTAATTTGTGCCACGATTCACCAGTGTACGCATCCGATTTGTGACTGCAATTTATCCTAATTGCCCCTTCCCACGAGATCCCGTCGAACATCTCTCCGTCTGCTTTTCGGGCAAATTTGGTGGGTCGTCTTCACTTGACTCTACTTATTCATTATATTGCGGTTACGCGTCTTTCACGCTTTCCATTTTTGCCAAGGTGAGACCGGATGAGGAAGACAGGGAAAGAGCGAAGGTCGATTGAACAGGTTGAAACGGAAAGAGCCTACCTCTAGTGACCTGGGTCGCTCCTGCACGTATGTTTGCAAAAGACTGTTTGGACATCTGAACAGGTGAATGCAAAGCTGCATACACGACTCTCGCGCCTCCTTGTTGCCTTTTTTGTACGACTGTCATTCCGCATCTGCCACATCACGACCTTCACAAAAAAGCCCCAAAACAGATAGTACAACCTGTCTACCTCCGCCCCGACATTTCCACCATCTCAATTCTTTCAACATTTGTTCTCGTTCAGGGCTAGCACCGCAGTTCATGATACGAGCCTCATTACTAGACCCGGCAGTCGGCTCCGTCCAGGAGGTCGCGAAAGCCTGCTTCTCGCCCAGAGTGTAATTATGTCCACTACTTTCTCGTTTACTCCGTCACCCGCTGCCCAGCGGATTCCTACCTATGAACCAGCCATCCATTCAGCCTGTATAGCAGCTAAGTATGCTCTTGGATCTGTTTTGAACCGTTGGACACTTTATTTGCCCCCGTCCAAATGAAGCTACCATCCAGGACCGCACTGCCGCCTTGGGCCATGTTGCTTCCATCCCCATCTCTGCCGTTATTCCTGCACGGCGTCGTCTCGCTACTTCCTGTGGCCTATAGCCTCTTTCTTTGACCATTTTGCAATCATTCCGCTTATTGTCTGTTTCCCAGTGCCGTCTCGGGTTTCCTGTTCTAGCGGCCACTCTGGAGCATTGACTCGTTGCTAACGCTTTTTTCGCTGTCGGCCAGATGAACCACAGTGGATCACCACGATCTAAGAGGGCTCAAAACATGGAGTCCGCGAGGACGGGAGGATGAGCGAGCATATTGCGACGACGAATAGCCTCATTGACAGCGAAAAAATCTTAGGAAAAGTCGAGTGCTACTGCAAAAGCTCACAGAGAGCCTGTTCTATCCTTAAGTGGTTATATGCACAGCTTCTTTCGTGGACAGTTGTTTCCTTAGACCAAGTTGATACTCGTCATCGCCGGCCTCTCCTTATCCCGTCTTTTTTCTCCCTTCTCGCTTGGCCGGCCGCCCGTCACTGTGTTTCTGAAATTTTTGTGTCAATCCTGCTATTCGCCTGTTCTCATGCACTGGTTCGGAACACTCTGATTCTTCTTTCCTTCATCATCTCCACAACGGGCCATAAACGCCACGCGTTCCTCTTACCTCTCTCGTTGCATCTTTGCTCGATCTCGTTTATACGACCCGGTTGCCCGACCTCCATTTCCTGATACTGTGTTCCTTTCTATCTCCTAGTTATACCTTTTCAACTCGTGAGCTCTCTTCTCCTTTCACATCTCAATACTGATCTTACACAATCCAACGTCTCATCAGTACCTGGTCAGTGTCCGCATCAAGAGGGCAAGGGAGACTTTAACGGAACCAGAGAGACACAACATCAGTCAACTCGAAGACGTCCTGATTACCTGAATTATCGTTCGGTCGTACTTGTGTTACGCAAATACCAGCACCTGGCACCTTTTGTCACTCCTACCACAGTGCCACAGCTTCATGCGCAGCATAGCACGATATCCTTTGTGTTGACAAACGACTAATCACGAATGCGACCGCGCTGAGAATTCAACACGAGCCTAAGTGTACATCTTCTGGATCACGATATTCTCTCGCTTACCAACAATCGTGCTCCCCGTCGCAAATGCACCCTGCTGGTTTCGCCTCGACACTCCGTTTCCACAAGCCCCTGGTACTGTTGCACGAGCTCTCGTGTTGTTTTTCTCGACTGTTCCTTGACTACGATCCCCCCACAGCAGGCCCGTCGCTATTGTTAACCCCTGTTTTTACGACACATACCACATCGTGTGTATCCTGGTTGCCTTGTTGTTCCACCCGCCACGCTCTGCAGGTAACCGGCTGTTGCCTCCTCAGTGTAAACTTCACAGCAAGAAGTACAGGCCAACAATCCGCGGCGAGAAAGAGTAGGAAAGCCCAATCTACCACGGATCATCGTATTTTGATTTTGCACTTGCAGTCTCTGGGCCTATTATTAAACAACTGCATCGGACTTCACTCCACAAGTTCACGACCTGCGAACAGGACTACAAGGAGGCACTACTAAGCTTTGGAACCGGATGGCTGCATGACAACGCATTTTCGTCATTTTTCACACCCCCTTCAACTGCGTCCTATTTTGTCCGCCTCCTATCCGAACACTTGCCTTAAAATAACAACATTCTTTGCCGCATACTTGTCGCCTCTCGATACAAATAGGTGTGGCCCCGCCAGCAGCTGAGGCTTTGCCAAAGCTGTTATATAGGGCCATCTCGGCGACACCAATGCGCATTGGCAACCTCAATACGTCGTAATTGCAACCTGGGCTGGTCCTTCAGTGAAAGAAAATGGCGACAAACATTGACACCCCGTGGCCAATCCACGACGTGAGTATTCGCAATCCAATTTAATGCAGTTTTGATACTTCGCTAACAATTCCTTGACCAGATTGTCTACACCGCTATTGTCGGATTGGTCATGGTCGCAGCCTGTCTAGAATGGTTCTTATGGATTGCGGCTTTCCTATATTGCTTATGGAAAGTGTTCCGGAAAGCTGAGCATTGGACGGTCAATGTCCTGGCTATTATTGTTGGACTAGCGTTTACATTATTACGGTTTGTTGTCTGCCCCTGACTTTTGATGTTCCAACAGAGACAAAATACGCTAACACAACCGATTTCCCATTGCAGGTTTATCTTTTTGCCCATTATGATCGTGACGCTTCCTCTACCTTCCGCCGTTGTGCGAATGTGGCCTGCCGGTATGGTCTCTGTTTTACAGTGGTTTGCATTCTGGAGCTTTGCAGGCCTCTTGACTGTTCCATGGCTATTCTGCATCTACCAGATCGTCACACACCAATTGGGACGAACAAAGAGAATCAAACAAGTCCTGGACGAAATATCGGCACCAAAGGTCGTTGTTGTCATGCCGTGCTACCGGGAAGAACCTGAAGTCCTCATAACAGCAATCAACTCTGTTGTTGAGTGCGATTATCCTCCATCCTGTATCCACGTCTTCTTATCATTCGACGGTGACCAGGAAGATGAGCTTTATCTCAACACGATCGAAAAACTAGGGGTGCCACTGACCCTTGATTCATACCCGAAAAGCATTGACGTGACCTACCACTCGGCACGCGTCACCGTTTCCCGTTTCCCGCACGGTGGGAAGAGGCATTGCCAGAAGTCAACATTTAAACTCATCGACCGCGTCTATCAGCAATACTTGAAGCGGAACGACAACTTGTTCATACTTTTCATCGACTCTGATTGCATCCTTGACCGCGTATGTCTTCAAAATTTCGTCTACGACATGGAACTGAGCCCTGGCAACCGACGCGACATGCTAGCCATGACAGGTGTCATCACATCCACGACTCAACGTCACAGCTTGATTACGCTTTTGCAAGATATGGAGTACGTGCACGGCCAGCTGTTTGAGCGGACAGTTGAGTCTGGCTGTGGTGCTGTCACTTGTCTTCCAGGCGCACTTACGATGCTGCGCTTCTCTGCATTCCGACGTATGGCCAAATATTACTTTGCCGATAAAGCTGAGCAGTGTGAGGACCTGTTCGACTTTGCCAAGTGTCATCTTGGCGAGGACCGTTGGCTCACACATCTGTTCATGATCGGTGCCAAGAAGCGGTATCAGATCCAGATGTGCACGTCTGCTTTCTGCAAAACGGAGGCCGTCCAGACGGTCAAGTCACTTATCAAGCAGCGCCGCCGCTGGTTTCTAGGTTTCATCACCAATGAGGTGTGCATGTTGACGGACTGGCGTCTCTGGAAGCGATATCCTATTCTGATCCTAGTTCGCTTCATGCAAAATACAATCCGAACAACTGCCTTACTCTTCTTTATCATGGTGTTGGCACTCATGACAACATCGAAGAAGATAGCCGATCTGCCGGTGGGGTTTATTGGCGTGTCCTTGGGTCTAAACTGGGTCTTGATGATCTATTTTGGCTTCAAGCTCCGTCGGTTCAAAATCATGCTTTACCCGCTCATGTTCATTCTCAACCCGTTTTTCAACTGGTATTACATGGTATATGGTATCTTCACGGCCGGCCAGCGAACATGGGGCGGCCCTCGGGCTGATGCAGCCGCCGCCGACGGGGAGAAGACGACAGTGCAAGAGGCGATTGAGAAGGCTGAGGAGCAGGGCGACGATCTCAATATTGTCCCGGAGACGTTTCTTCCTGCTGCTGAGGTTCAACGCCAAAAGAGTGGTAAGCGATTGGCTGTTGCAGACGGAAAATCCATATCGGGTCCCGGTGGGCGCTTGGTCGTCACTTCAGGTGCCAAAGGACTGGACGCGGCTGCCATTGCTTCCATTGGTGATACAGGTGTCTCTCGGGCGACAGCAAATACTTCGCAGTTTGGCAGACCCGATACAGTCGGCGAGGGTAGCTATTTCGAGAGAAAGAACGCACCCCAAAGCGGTTTTCCCTTGTCGCAGGATCAGCATGGCAACGCAAACGACGAAAATACCGTTAGCCGGTCCAAGAGTGGCCGAGTCATGTTGCAGCCACCGGACAAGATCGATGGCATGTTCTCTGCACCGGAGCGGTCGTCAACCGGCTGGTATCATTATCCGGACGACTCGCTGATCAGTCTAAATCTTCTCGGCCAGTCGTCGCCATCACTTCTCAACAACAATGGCAACTACCTTGGCAACAGAGGGCGGAACAGCCCGTACATCACGCTACACCCCCGGGACTCGTTTGAGAGTTTCTTATCAAACAACACAATTCCGGGAGGCAGTGGCGGTGGACACAATAACTCCGTCTACATGCCACGCCGAGTGGAAAGTATCATGAGCGATGAAGACCGTCGAAAATATGAAATGGCCCAAGCGAGCCAGCTGAGCTTCCCGGGCACGACTGTCACGGGTACAACGACCGTGGCAGGCCATCATCTTCTTGGTATGCCGTCACCAGGCCAGGTGTACGAGTACCGTTCAGACGCAGAAATGCAACAGGCCGGTTTCTACACGGACGCCGAGGTGGCTGCGAACACGGGCGACGGGCAAGGCCACAGAGAGGTCAATAGCCACCATTTGGCGCCTCGACGCCCCGACCACAGAAGGCTAGCCAGCAATGACAGCATTGGCTCACGGCACTCTGCCTCGCGCTCAGTTTCCGCTGCATCCTCACCGGACCTTCAGCCACAACCTACCATGTCAGCTATGCCTCCGCACTCTCCCTTGGGCGGGGGCGGTTCGCTTACACAGGTAGGCTCGACCGTCCGTCCTAGCCCGCTCGGACGCCTCAGCTATATAGCAAGGTCTCCAAGCAGCGAGGAGGAGAGAGACGCAGACGACCAGAGCGCTGAAGACAAGGGAGCAGACGACGCCAAGCTACAAGCGAATCTATAGCCTCCCTCGCTGAGGAAGGAGAGGAGACAGTGAAGAGTGATATGTGGTCCAGGGGGACCATCACGCATCATTAAGACTGACAGGTGGCGCGCGCGCGTGAATAATTAGCAGAGGACCGTCAAAGGAAACAAGTTAAAAGTAGTTCAAAGATGTAAGGGCGCCTGATGTTTAATACTTTGTGCTATTTTCGCGCTTATCTCTTAAATCATCCGTTATAGAAAACTGCATAATGCGATTTTAAAAAAAGAGTCCAGCGCTTTCACTGATGAAGCCCAATGAAAGACGCGTACACGCGCAGTGGAAGGTACCTTGTCGTGACTTCATCTGTAGTCGAATTGGGAAGGCGGTGAGCCGCCCACGTTGTTTTTCTTCAGGTGAGATCAGAGTTTTGCATACTAAGAACTGTAGGAAGTTGCCCCTCCTACCCTGCGCCTTCCCCGTTGCTAGGAACATCTGGAAGCTTCTTTACGCTTCTTGGCCCAACGGCCAGTTTGTTGCCCTGGAACAAGGCTGGGCATCGCTAAATAGGTATCAACAACAAGCATCCCTCGCTTTGGCTTTTCGCAGTTTGGACTTTGGCATACTTTTCTTAATTTAAAAAAATCTCTCGTCTTTGATCTCTTTTCCTCTTTCGAAATCAGTATCACCAACTTTTTTCCCATTCTTTCTATTACCGAGCCTGAGTTTACGACAAAGGTACTTCTGAGGTACAACGCACACCAAAGAATAGCTTCTTCTGAGTTGCCCCTCCGTCGCTCTTGCCGCCTCCTGCTCTGTGTGGACGCTTTTATTCTGCCTTGTCGCTCCTTCCCCTCCCCCTCCAAACGGACAGTTACGGGGGTAGAAACGCAGAGAAAGAGAAGGAGTAGCCAAGGCGAAAGCCAGCAACGACCCCACTATTATTATTCAACCTAGTCAGCAGCCGCCTTCTTTCCTCTAGTTTTTTTTTTCTGCTTCCCACAGCGACCGCAGACGACCGAGAGATACATAATAAAGGTGACCAAAAAAAGGTTTTCCTCTGATTACACCCTACCGCATCTCAACTCTGCCATCGTAATCACCGAATTGTCCTCACCCTCTCCCAACGGACCTGGTACGGCCCATCGCAAACGAACCCCTCTCTCCCTTCAGCTGCCGTTCAGATCACAATTGATCTAAGCTCGCCCATCCCACCTACATCAACATCTCTCCCGGCCGTTTCGCATATACTCGCCCATCATGAGTGTTGTCGGTAAGTTTTGACGCCTAGGCCATGCCTCGGCATTCCTGTCGCACTTCCGCTGCTCCCGGGAGGCAGTTTGCTATTGCGGTCCACTAACAATGTCACAGGTGTTGATTTGGGCACCATGAACACGGTCGTCGCCGTGGCCCGCAACCGTGGTGTCGACGTGGTAAGTTATTCGTGCCTTGTCCCGTTGTGGTTCGATCGTTCCTTTTTGCTTCTAGCCAGCGTTGTGGCACAGTCACAACGCTGTCGCCGCCTGGCCTCTGCTTCTCCGACTGTTCCCTCGCCCTACTTTCGCTTCGCGGCCCAACAAGCTTTGCTAACGACCGTCCCCTTTCTGTAGATCACCAACGAGGTGTCCAACCGCGCGACTCCGTGAGTCTATACCCATCCTGGCTTACTTCCCTACTCGGGATGCATTCCCCTCCGGTCCCGACTCTGTCTAACATGTTTCTTTTAGTTCTCTCGTCGGCTTCGGCCCCAAGAACCGCTACCTCGGTGAGGCCGCCAAGACACAGGAGATCTCCAACCTGAAGAACACCGTCTCTTCTCTGAAGCGCCTTGTCGGCCGTTCCTTTAAGGAGGCCGACATCCAGATCGAGCAGCAGTACATCTCTGCGCCGCTCATCGACGTCAATGGCGAGGTCGGCGCTGAGGTTTCGTACCTCGGCAAGAAGGAGCGCTTCTCTGCGACACAGCTGCTGGCCATGTTCATTGGCAAGATCAAGCAGTCGACCGCCGACGAGATCAAGGTCCCTGTCACCAACTTGGTCTTGAGCGTTCCTGCCTGGTTCACTGACCGTCAACGCCGCAGCCTCATCACAGCCCTCAACATTGCTGACCTGTCGGTGCAGCGCCTGCTGAACGACACCACTGCCGCCGCCCTTGGCTACGGCATCACCAAGCTTGACCTGCCCACCGGTGACGAGAAGCCCCGCCGCGTCATGTTCGTCGATGTCGGCCACTCTACCTTCACCGCCTCGGTCGTCGAGTTCCGCAAGGGCGAGCTCACCGTCAAGGGCACTGCATTTGACCGCCACTACGGTGGCCGCGACTTTGACAAGGCCATTGTCGACCACTTCCAGAGGGAGTTCGTCGCCAATCCCAAGCTGGCCGTGGACATCAACACGAACGCTCGTGCTCGTGCTCGTGTCCTGGTCGCCGCCGAGAAGCTCAAGAAGATTCTTTCCGCCAACCAGACCGCCCCCCTGAACATTGAGATGCTGATGGAAGACAAGGACGTCTCCACTTCGCTGTCCCGCGCCGACTTCGAGTCGCTGGTTGAGCCTCTGCTGTCCCGAACCACCGTGCCCCTGATGCAGGCTCTGGCCGACGCCGGCCTGTCCAAGGAGGACATTGACATCGTCGAGGTCGTTGGTGGCGGTGCCCGTGTCCCTGCCATCAAGGAGCGCATCCAGGAGTTCTTCGGCAAGCCGCTGTCCTTCACCCTGAACCAGGACGAGGCCGTTGCCCGGGGTTGTGCTTTCGCCAGCGCCCTGCAGTCGCCCATCTTCCGCGTGCGCGAGTTCGCCGTGCACGATGTTGTCTCCTACCCCATCGAGTTCACCTGGGAGAAGGCCAACGATATTCCCGACGAGGAGCCAAACCTGGTTGTCTTTGGCAAGGGTAACGCCATGCCCTCCACCAAGGTCCTGACCTTCTTCCGGAAACGGCCTTTTGACCTGGAGGCCCGCTACTACGAGCCGCAGGACATCCCCGCTGGCATGAAGCCGTGGATCGCCCGCTTCTCCGTCAAAGGCGTCAAGCCCACAATTGGTGGCCCCGACGACTATATGACTTGCAAGCTGCGTGCCCGCGTCAACCCTGACGGTGTCCTAAATCTGGACAGCGCCTACTCTGTCGAGGACCAGGAGGTCGAAGAGGAAATCAAAGAAGAGGAGCCGCCAAAGACGGACGACGCTGCCGCTCCGACAGGCGAAGCTATGGACACGGACGCCCCTGCGGAGGAAGTCAAGCCCAAGACCCGCAAGGTCCGCAAACAGGTCCGTAAGGACAACCTGCCGGTCGTCTCGGCTGCCAACGCTCTGGAGCAGCCCGCCGTTGAGGATGCCAAGGAGAAGGAAGGCAAGATGACTGCCAACGACAAGCTCGTTTTCGACACAGAGGAGATGAAGAACTCGCTCGAGTCCTACATCTACGACGTCCGCGACAAGCTCACCAAGAGCGACTCCGGCGAGGAGGAATACGATGGCATCTACGTCAAGTTCTCCAGCGACAGCGACCGGGAAAAGATCCTGGCCAAGCTGACCGCCACCCAGGACTGGCTCGAGGATGATGGCTACGACACCACCATGTCCATCTATCGCTCCAAGAAGGAGGAGATCAGCGCTCTTGTCGGTCCCATCCACCAGCGTTGGTGGGAGCAGAACGAGATTGAGCGCCAGAAGCTGGCTGCTGAGCTGGCCCAGAAGGCTGCCGCCAAGAAGGCGACTGAGGAGGCTGCCATTGCTAATAACGCGGCCAACGGTGACCCCAACGCCCCGGATGCCGAGATGACCGACGCCGACCCGGCTAAGAACCCCACGATTGAGGAGGTCGACTGAATGGCAGACGGTGAAATGTAGATAACGAGAAAGAATTCTGACGATAAAAACCCGATTTAGATCATGAAGGAACAAAGGGAAGGATAGTGACTTTTGTGTTTTTTTTTTTTTTTTTTTTTTTGTTATGGATTATTGCTTTCCATCTTCATTTTCTGTTGTTTTCATGCGAGATAAATTTGAAATGAGGTTTGTTTTTTTAGTTATTCACAGTGTGTTTATTGTATTGGGACATTTTTGACTAAACAACGACGGTCACACATACAATCGTCACATCAACCATGGCCAAGCGAGGGGCACCACTGTTTCGCGATAATTTCAAGAATTGTTTTAGAAGGACTCTCCATAGGCATCATTTCATTGATAAATAAATAAAAATCAGAACTCCATGATACAATACGGATTGCCAAGAAAATTAAACGCTTCTCTGCAACCACGGCATTCTTCGTCACCTAAAATTGTGCTACTCATAAGTCTTATTTATTGTATTTGATGTTATTTCCAAAATTAAATGTAAACTTTTCTCTTTAGAAGGACAAAACAAAACGCAAGATGTGGTAGCAAAAAAGAAACAAAACCAAAATGAATAAAGTACATGAAAAACCACCTTCTTATTTTAGCGTAAAACCGAGGCAAAATGAATCACATGAGAATTCAACATGTATATGAAAAGAGGGACAAGACATCTAGAGTATGCGTTTCTTGGCTCCGGTTCCTAGATCACGTTGAAGACGGGTTTCAGCTTGATCAGCAGCTTCCACTCGTCGTCCGAGACGTCGCTACGGTAGAACTCCTTCAGTGTGTCGATACTGGCACGCGAAATCTGGCTGATGAGGGTATCGGACTCCTCCAGATGACGGCCATAGGCTGGCTGGTGGCCACCCATCTCGATCTTAACGGCCACAGACGGTTGGCCCTTTTTGCAGATCTGGATTTGCTTGTGTTCGCGCTCAATGGAGGTCCTAAACGCTTAGTTAGTATGGGAATGGCTTTTTTTTCTTTAACATCTGTTAAGAGTTTGAAAGGGCAAACGTACACTCTGCCGACGCTGATAATCTCCTTCTGGTTGGTGTTGGGGTTGGTCTTGACGACGGCCAACGGCGTGTTGATGCGCAGGTTGCCCTCGACAACATCGACACCCACGACAATAGGGGCCGTCTTGTTGAAGACAGCGACGGTGTTGAGCACGCAAGGGAAGACAGCTAGCATCTTGGACTCCTCCTTCTTCTTCTCGCTCAGGACGGCCATGTGCTTGGTGAAGGCGTCAAACAAGTGGTAGATAATGTCGGCCGTAAAGATCTTGACCCCCTGCTCTTCGGCGTAGGCGGCAGCCTCCTTGTCGACCTTGACATCGAAACACAGCATGACCGCGTAGTCGGGGCTCTTTTCCAGCATGATACCGGTCTGCATGACATCACGCTTGTAGACCGGGCCAATGCCGACATTGGCGACGGGGATCTTGCAGTCCTTCAAAAAGTCTAGCAGAGCCTCGAGCGAACCCAGCGTCGATGCCTGCACACTGACACCGCGACCGGACTTCTCAACACGGCTGAAGACGGAGGCGAGATCGGACTCGACCTCCTCCTCAAGGTCGTCCTCGTCGTCGTACTTGCCGACAACCAACAGCCGAGAACCAGCAATAGCGCCCTCGAGGCCGGGCGCGCTAATCTTGACACCCATGGCGGCCTTAACCTCCTTGTTGTGCACGTAGGCAGACCGGACACGCAACTCGCGCATTGGTGCAGGTGTGAGCAGGGCTCTAATATTTGTTTTGATAACACCCTCGACACCGCACAATATAATGCGGTCACCCTCACGCAGGATACCGTTCGACAAGATGACGTCAATGGTCATACCGAAGCCCTCGATGGCCTTGACTTCGAGCACGGTCGCCTGCACCTCGGACAGGTACATCAGCGATTCAGCCATACGTTCCTGGGTCAAGTGGACGAGCAGCTTCAGCATGTCAGGGACACCCTCGCCTGTGTGGGCGGAGGTGGGCACCAGCGACACGACACGGGACTTTTGCTTGTTGTCGTAGAAGAGCTCCGAGTTGAAACCCTGCTCGGCAAAGGCGACCTTGGTCTGCTCGAGGCGCTTGGCGAACTCGTTCTGGACGCCTCGGTTCTGCAGCGCCAGACTGTCCTGGAAGCCGTTGTTGTCAACCTTCTTCCAGCCATAGAGACGATCGATCTTGTTGAGGGCGACAATAAAGGGCGTTTTCCGGTCACGCAGCATGCGCATAGACTCGAGCGTCTGGGGCTCCAGACCGTGCATGATGTCGACGACCAGGATAGCAATGTTACACAGCGACGAACCACGGGAACGGAGGTTGGAGAACGACTCGTGACCGGGGGTGTCGATGATAAGCAGACCGGGGACCTTGAAGTCGAACGAGTTGTCCTTGTTGACAACCTGGGTCTTTTGTCGAATGGCCTCGATGGGGAAGTACGTAGCACCGATCTGCTGAGTAATACCACCTGCTTCGCCTTCCTGGACGTTGGTCTGGCGGACCTTGTCCAGCAGCTTGGTCTTGCCTGTGTCAACGTGGCCCATGATACAGCAAATGGGCGACCGCAGGTTGTCTTTGGACCGTGCAGCCAGAGCGGCCTGGTGCTCCTTCTCGCGCAGCTCGGCCAGCTCACGCTTGCGCTGCGCCTCGGCAGCCTTGGCGGCCGATTCCTGCTCGTCCTCGCTGGTGTCTTCGTCGCTGTCATCCTCGCTGTCCTCATCGCTGTCGTCGTCGTCGTCATTCTCGTCGTCGTCGTCGTCGTCGTCGTCGTCCTCGCCCTCCCCGCTCTTCTTCTTTGGCCGGACCGGCAGAGACTTCTTGTCTTCCTCATCCGAGTCGGCGTCCCAGCTGTCCTTGACATCCTCCGTCTTGGAAGCAGCGGCGGCAGCAGTCTCCCAGTCATCGTCAATATCGCTCTCGGCGGTGGCGGCAGCCTTGCTTTCCTCCTCCTTGGCCTTCTTCTTGGCAGCCTTCTCGCGCTCCTCGGCCTCCTTGGCCAGCTTCTCGGCGTTCAGGCGTGCGCGCTCCGCAGCCTCGGCCAAGACCTTCTCCTCGTCAACCTTGGCCTTGCGGCCGGCATTGCGCTTCCGGTCCGCTGTGGACGACTTCTTCTTGTCCTCATCGGCGCCCGTCTGATCCAGACCGCCTACCTTGATGCCCGCAGCCATCATCTGCTGGAGCTTCTGCTCGTTGCGAGCCTTGGCCTCCTTCTGTGCCTTGGTAAGGTACTTGCCCTCCCTCTTGAGCTGCTCGATCCGCTCCTTCTCCTTTTGCTTCTTTAATGCTCTTTGTTCTTCCTTGCGCTTCGCCTCTTCGGCCTCTTGCCGCTCGAGCTCCGCAATGCGGGCCTTCTCTTGTTCCAAGAGACGCTGCTCCTTTTCTGCGCGGAGACGGAGCTCCTCCTGCTGTTTCTGAATAGCGAGCAAGTGTGCAGGGATCTTCTTTTTCTTGCCACCGGCCGCGGCAGGTTCGGGGGCGGGAACCGCAGCAGCAGCAGCAGCAGCAACAGGTGCGGCAGCAGCTGCGGGTGCGGCCTTAGCTGGTGCCTTTGCCGGCTCAGACTTCTTTTTGCTGGCCTGCTCCTTCTTCCGTTGCTTCTCGCGTTCTTTCTTGAGTTTTTCCTTCTCGGCCTTAGTCAGTATGCGGCCGCTGTTGTCGTCATCCTCGTCTGCAGGCTCGGCCTTTGCGGGTGCCTGCTTGCCCTTGCCGCCCTTGCCTTTCTTCTCGGGGAGGGCAAACTCGTCGTCCATGGTGGCCTCAACGGGCGCCTTGTCGGCCAGCACGGCAGCAGGCTCAGCTGAGGCATCGCCATTGCCGTTCGTGGCGTTGGGATCCTCAAACTCCTCGGAGAGGCCCTTCTTCTTGCGCTTCTCCTTGTTCTTGCGCAGCACGGCCATCAGGCCGCCGCCGCCGCCGCCGCCTTCGTCGTCGTCGTCATTCTTGGCGTCACCGTCGGCGGGCGGGGCCGTAGACACGGGTGCGATGCTCTCGCCGAGTTCGGCTTCCCAATCGTCGTTGGCCTTCTTGCCTCCCTTCTTCTTCGGCGGCATCGTGGCAGATTCGTAGTACCACGTGGAAAAGGGAGGGGGAGAGGGGATGTGGGGGCCGGTATGGTATGTGACGCGTTCCGTCGGTTGTCAGCACTATCTCGTATACAAGATAAGTGCAGTTGTTCGTTCTTGTTTGTTGTCGTAACAAGATATCGACAGAGGCTGTTGGCGAGAACAAAGTGTTGAGGATTTCTGAAAACGGCAGAAAAAAAATAGCCAGGGCGAAACTAAGTCTAAGTTAATGGCTACCCAGCCTAAGAAAGGTAGGCGCGGGTGGGCAAAAAATTAAGTCCGGTAGGCAAGAACATATCTTTTTGCAGTATTTCAGCGCGTGTGTGCGGGGAAGGCAAGACGGATGACACTTGCGCAACTTACCTGGCCTGGCCAGCGCATGAGGGGCAATTCACTGACACTGATATGCGCCACTGCTGCAGCGCCCATCTAGCCCAATACGGCGGCCCCACTAATTATACTCGTTTGAGAAAAGACCATAGATCGATTTTGTACGGCAACAATGAACCCCTGACTCTGCAGTATTTTGTAGATGTTCGACGACAACGATGACCATTTTATGTGAATTAATATAGAAACTATTTAGAACACAGTTTTTCAAATAGAAAAAATAAAAAATAAAATTCGTGTGAAGTAATTTGTTTTCTTTGACTGGTACACACACACACATATATATAAACTAAAACCTATACTTGCCTTATTTCTTCTGAATCACTCAACCTACTGTCAATTGTACTGTCACATGCGGTTTAAGCTTTGCATAGCTCTCACGACGTCACCGTCACAGCCAGTGTTCAAGCATTTTTATTAAGCCCGACAGTACGGCTTGGCTTACGGGCTTCACAACAGAGAACCCGGTCCTCCAAATGCATCCTAACTCGGCCTTGCCTTGAAATTTTCTTATGTTTGTTGCTGTAGTTTACTTTTATAAATGAGGCCGCACCACCCGGACGGTCAACAAATGCACCTCCTAACCAGCAAGCAACTGCAACAATATCAAACCGAACGAGCCAAAACCTTCTACTATCGTATAATCTGCAGCCTACCATCCGCCTCTAAGAATCCGCACTTCTGTAAAGTTAAATCCGGGACCCAAATGTCGTAGTAATGCGCCTAGAACAAAAGAAATCCGAACAAGCAAAGATCGTGAACAAATCATACGAAGATGACGGAACAGGGACAAAACAACAATAACCGACAAGAGGTGATGAGCATGTGGAGACGCCGAAGTACGAGTATGGTAGTCATGTATACTTTGCGCACGCAGTGTCGGCGTCATGCCTCAGATGGCCGGTTGCAGATAGTACTCCAAAATAGTGTAGAGCAACTTGATGCATCTGCGAGTTCGCTCATCGAGAGCTGGTTCGTGTGTTCCATTCGCCTCAGAATGCGTCCCTGCATTTAAGGTAGGTCCTTGCAGGTGGTCGAAGCCTGCCGTTAAGACACCATTGTCGAGCTTCTCAAGTACGGCATATAGTTTGGCGGCGCGTGAAGGCTTCGCGAAGAGCTGCTCGAGGGCTCGTTTGTCCAAGCACCGTTGTAGCATATCTCCATCAATGTGCATAACTGTACTGTCACTTGTTCTTGAATCGTTTTCATAGTCGTCGTCTTCGTCGTTTTCATCGTACGTAAAAGGAAAGAGAACTGGCGAGCTTAATGCGAATTCATGCACAAGTCGTAGAAGGCGCCATATCGGTAGGTCAAGGAGCGTAAAGTGTTGCAAAGACCCATCGAGGCATACACCTAGGATTTCTGCTTCGTCAGGCGTACTTGGGACGAGACCGTACTGCACCTCGCGCCGAGCCTGCTGCCAGCTTGGACGAGTCCGTCCACGCACAAGTTTACGCACCGACGCGGGCAAGTCGGCTTCGAAAATCACTGAGCAGTCTTTCCCCGGTTGCCGCCATGGGATCCACAATCCGGAAGCCGTCGCATCGCGACCACACACCAGAAGTAGAGACGTATCAAGATCGTTGCCTGATATCTTGCTGCCGATCTCAATCATGTGGGTTGCAGACCTTTGCTCCGAGTCTCCGTGGTACAGTGCCATCTCGCCTGGAGCGCCATCGGATATGTCGATGATCTCGACCGAGCCATCGTCGTCGGTCACTGCAACGAGCTTGTGATTGACAATCCGGAGAGATGTTGCAGATGAATTTAACTCGAACGTCCCGCATGTGCTTAGACGCTTCACCTCTAGATCCAATTTGTCCCAGTAAATCGTCGAGCCCACACAGGAGAATACATCCTCACCTCGGCTGACAACAGAATGCACGGGCTCGGCAAAGATCTTTTTGTATCGCGTCCAGTACTTGACTTTTGGTTGCTGGTCGACAATGGTGCGTGTCGTAGAAAGGATGAGGAAACGCCCACCCTTCGTGCAAACAAGCAAAAATACCCACTTGTCTCCCTGCCGTTCGTAGTTCCACTCACCTAGCGACAGTATCTGGTCGCCTGATTTGCCAAGGCCGGATACGAACTCAACGGCCTCGCCATTTTTGTCGGTCGGCATCGATTGGTCTTCTCCAGTGTCGGGATCGATAAATTGGAGCGTGGGCCGATTTTCAAGGTCCTTGATTGCTACAACCAAGCAGCCAAGCGTGTGGGAGTAGATCACCTTGGCAGGCGTGCCGTTGAGTGGTAAGCTACGTTGAACCGGCCCCGGCTGAGGGTGCAGTTCTGCCAGCATAAATTGTTTTGTTGACGAAAGCACAAGTTGCGTTTTGTTTAGGCGGCCAGGCAGACCGCCGGTTAGCACAGTCACGCTGTTGATATGTGGTGCTGGCTTGTTGAGGGCAGCGGCATCAAATGGCCAGACTGTGTGTGTCGATCGGCACGTGGCCGCCTTCTCTCCGGAGCCGTAATGCATAGAAATCCGGCCATCACATGTTGCCAGAACTGCTTTTCCGAGGTAAACGTCGTCGAGGATGACAACTTGCACCGTACTTGGGCCGATTCTTTCTACATTTCCGGAGAAAACCCCCGATTCATCAAGAATTAGGGTCACTAGATCGCCTGCTCTTGTTCCAAACACGATTGCAGCTTCGTTTTCACGTCGGGGCAGCAGGGCGACACTGCTGATTGATTCGAGAGGTCGATTCAACAGAGGATTCCCCCCATCGGATTGGCCATGCAAAATTTTAGTAAACTCATCTATGTCGTTGTTAGCAAAGTAATAGTCCGTAGGCACAATGACTGCGCTCCTACTAGTTATTATTAACTTACCGCTTCCTGGATCAATAAGCATCGACTGCGATTTTTCGCCGTCTTTGACGTGATAAATCAAAATTGACGGACTTCCATTGACCATGAGACCGACGACGATATATGGCGACCCCAAGAATGAAGACAAGCTGAGGCAGGTAGCATCACCCGGTAATTCAAATGTCTCCACTATGACAACAGTTTTGTCCGGCTTGAGCTGCAGTAGGTGTCCTGCAAACACAGTCCCTACTAGAGTTGAGATAGCCAAAAGGTCTCCAAATATGCAAGCATCTATGACTGTAACTTGTGGCTTCTGAAAGGTGTTGGTGTGCAGGTGTCTTGAGCTTTTTTTTCCAGTCAAGGTTAGAGAAGTTCTTTTGAATGGGTTGTACACCCCGTAGTCAACTTACCTTGAGCTGGGGCCGGAAAAGACAACATAGTTTTCCGTCACTTGCACGATCACGTCTTCGGACAACTGTGCTGCGACCAGCGTCCGGGATTCCAAGTCGTATAACGTGGTCCCTTCTTCGTGAATACCAACTTGGGCGAGATCGGCGGATAAATAGAAGACCTCGGACTTGTCAACCAAAGAGATTAAAACTTGAAACTCGATGTCATAGTCGTCGGTTCGTGTTGCAAATATCCAAGCCGTTTTGACAGGTACGGGATAGTCGACTTCAAGGCCCAAATCTGCGCGTAAGCCGTGTCGAAACTCGGTGATGGCTCCTGTAACACCACGACCAGAAGTACTGAAAATGCGGTCTGGACTTGACAAGTGAGGAGCAGCAGACAGTCTATTTGCGTCGCGACTCCTGGCCTCTATCTTGTTTCCTTTGGCTCCAACTAGCCCATTGACCGTGGCAAATTCGTCGGTGGTCACAAAATCAACGACTGGGGACCAATTTGGTATTTTCCCAAGCTGCATGTTGGGCTGCCGAGGTCGGATCTGCACCGATCACTGTTAGCATGGCAACTAGCCTGACCCTTTTTTTCTCACTCTAAGTTTGGCAACATACCTGCCATATTGTGCCCGGGCCGGAGTCACCGCCCATTATCAAAATATCATTGAAGTCGTCAAACAAGCTGCAAAATGCTGTGCCGATATTGCACTCAAATTTTCCAATCTCCACCGACGCACCGAGAATGTTGTCAGAGTTGATATCCAAAAACATGACAACGCCATCTTCCCGTGCAAGGTAGATGCTGTCTCGTGTTGTGTTGTATGTGGGGAGCCGGTATGGCCGCGTCCACGCTGCCCAATAGGGAATACCGCGACCATGGTGAAATCGCGATGTTTCGTGTACTTCCATTGCAAAGTCGTCGAACTCGGTGGGGAGATTGAGTGCATCCTTGCAAACGCCAATATGACGTGCTGATATAGCAAAAAAAGCGGAGTGAAGCGTCAGAGGCACGATCAAGATTGGCATCTGATGTTGTGGAGGGAGCGGGTGCCCCCTCTTCTCGTCCCTGAATACAGCTGCTAGGTTATCACCAGCTTCCCATTCGTACGTTACCATCCGAGACTTTCCATTGTTGACGATAATGAGTAGGAGAATGATGTGGTAGTCGTCTTCGGTACGTGGATACAAGAACTCCATCTTGTGTATGACGCCCTGCACGGCACGGGGGCGGGAGTATTTGATGGGTTTCAATGGTTTGTTTCGTGAGTATGCGTCGTTGAGCTTTTGAGAGGACTCCAGCTCGTGTACAATGAAAAGGTTTTCTGGGCAGGCAACAGCCATGTATCGAGAGCTGGGATCGACGCATGTGTGGAACCCGGGCTGCACGATTCGGTTACTGAGTGGCTGGCAATGTGTCGACACGAATATGGGGTTGTCGCCGCTTTGGGGGTGGATGAAAAGGAAAACACAGTCGCCGCTTTCGAGCACGACGAGAAGTTGTTGTGGAGGTAAACTCAGTCCGACTGCCTTGTCGGTCGACCGATGTGGCTTCATGCCCCCCATTTCCTCATCGCCAGATGTGCTGTTGTTGTCATCATTGTCCAGCTTGGAATCGTCTATTTCAGTCTTGATATGGACCTGAACCTCGTCGTTTTCATCGTCAGTGGCGCTCTCTGGGGATGTACCAATGACCTTGGCATTTCGAATACGGGACCCAAAATCGGTCTTGCGAACAATGTTGCGAAGCCGGCCATCTCGTCCTAGTTCACTGATTTGCACATAGTGGTCCTGGAAGTAGGTTAGGAGCTGGCAATGGAAAAGTGAATGATCCACCCATTATTTAGACAAGGATAACGACTAGGTGCACGTAGATAAGCAACGGAAGATGCGCGGAAACTTACTCCAATAACGGCAACGTCCATATGCTGTGCAGACCGTAGCCGCACAGGAAGCATCCAGTGTGCTACAGGACTCTCAATGACGGTTTTGGTAAGAATGCCAATAGTTGGGGGTTGGTCGATATGCTGTTCCGGTACACTGGGTTTGTTGTTGGTACCTGCCTTGAGCATATCGTTGATAGCGACCGTTTCCGTAACCCACTCGCCATCGCGAAGAACATCCGTCTGGAAAGCCATCCTCCACGCCGTTTCATGCCCCGAGGCCTAACGACAAGGCCGGAGCACGTCTTGACAGCAGACCAGGTATATGGGTAGGAACAAACTAGAGCCGTATTGCTGGCAGTAAACCGAAAATAGGTAGAAGAGGTTGAAGAGCGGGTGGCACCTATGAGCGTCTGTCGACCGACATGTGGAGAGACCGGCTGAAGGACAATGTGGTGCCTAGGTAACAGTTAGACCACGTTGTGCGTCTTTGACATTAAGTAGCATGGTAAAAATATACATAAAAACAATCCACTTGCGATATCACATCATTTTGTGCAGGTGTTTGTTTAAGAGCAGGGAGTCAAGGTCGTGTTTTTACCACCACTTGGAGCATAGGCTGAGAAAGAAAGGACGCACTGAAGGGGGCAAGGAGGGATGGATTGAAAAGAATGATTAGTGAAAGTAACGTGCATAAAACAACACGGCAGGTAAGTGAAGAGTAAAACACAGTGAGAAAAAAAACTCAAAGCGCACAAGGTTTTCCAGGAACAGTGAGCTGCTGCCCCTCTTACAAAGCAGCTCCTCGCCAATGGGCGGCAGAGCTGCAAATAAACGAGAGAGGGGCGGGATTTCTGGATACGCAAGGACTCATGTATGGGGGAGGGGGGCTTCGTAGAGAGAGATGAGAGAGGTCTCCAGCGGCACAATTGTGCGTAGAAGTGCTAACAGCAAAGAATATCAACAAGTAGCAATTGCAGCAGCCGTAAAAGTTTTGGAGAGATGACAAAATAAAACAAAGACGGACAACAGGAGGATGGTGTCGTAGAGGGCAAGACGAGACGACGGACGGGGCTCTGGGAGAAGTGGAAGAGAAGTTACACAAGACAACATGGACGTAAAGGAAACGAACATGGATGTTAAGGAAACAGAAAACGGCTCAAAGGCAGCCTCGATACATGTCCGTGGCCAGGCAGGCCAGGCCAGGCAGACTAGGCAGGCCAGATACAACGAAGCCGGGAGCACGGAGGTGACGGTGAAGTGGCCAGGTGGGAACGGGAAAAAAAAAAGAAGACGAGGACAAGGGGTGACAAAAGAGATCGAAGATACACAACGAAAGGCAACAGCTGTACGGAGCACAGGAGGACCAGTAGAAGCGGCAGGGCAACAGAAGAAAGAGGAAGAGGGTAGCAATGACACGCTGTATGCCCATGGAGGGGCGAGGGGATGGGATCGGTGAACAAACGGAGGCGGAAGCTACCTAGACAAGCACAGCGGCAGCCGAACAGCCCAAGACAAGGGATCTGTGGGAGGACGAGGCCGCGCCGGGGTTTCAACCAGGGACCCTGCACGTCTCGGTCGCTGGGGACCACAATCTCGCGTAGAGAAGCTAGTCTTGGCGCGAGATGAGCGTGCTGCGTTTGTTGATCGTGATGGGGGATGCGTCGAAGGAGATGCCGGAGCTGCCTACTGTCGGACGAGATTTGGAGATGGAATTGGGCCGGAGATGAACGATGAGCGGATGCAGGGCAACGATTAATGGACGCTTTGTTGGAGATTAAAGGAGGAATAATAGAGAGGGAGAGGGAGAGAGGGAGGCCGAGCCGACAAAGTAGACGTGGTGTCAAGATGAAAGGAGGAAGCTTACAAGTGGCGCTCGCTATGCGTGACTATATATGCGGTCGTGCCTTTACGTGATGTGTCTCATATATTTGTCGTGGGAAAGCGCGATGCGGCCAGATCTTGCCGTGAAGGCTGCGGCGAGGAAAGGGCCAGGCTAGTGCTCCTTCTCGCTGCCCTCAGGCACACACAGGAACATTCGAAAACGCCGAGGCGCGATGATGTTGTCGTTCCAACCAAGAGCAAAGCGGTAAAACGCGCATGCGAGGAGCGCGGAAGGAAGTCGCGCACTCGGTGCAAGTAAGGCAGCAACGATGTGGAAGGAGCGGAGGGATTGTCGGTCGTTGGTGTGGGCTTGACCCTGCGCACATGGCCCAGTCTTTGTGTGTGAAAGAGGCGGCGGACAAGTACGGCAAAATCTCACAAGTTGGATAAGTAGTAGTAATTACTCCGTACATGAAAAGGGAAGGCGCATATGGCGGGGAACGGGGGAGCTTAGGTTGAGCTAAGCGGCTTGACAATTGGTTCGTTCGAAACGCAGTCGTTCTTTCCTGGTTTCTCGTGTTGTTAACATCAACTCATCGTTCTTCCCTGTGTTGTGTCGAGGACTTTGTGGATCAGTCTATGGAGGAGAGAGGAGGGACAAAATATGCCCCTCGTCTACCCTCGTCTACCCTCCTTCCTCCTCGGTTCTGAATCTCTATGCCGGCTTGCTGTGAACGCTGCTTCCGCTATCCGCAGCCCACTACCCGCATTTACATGTCGCAAGCATCCTGCATTTGCTGCTCACCCTTTTGACGGAACAAGCTTTGCTCTGGTTATGTGTCCCGCTCTGCACGCGGCGCAAACAAACACCTTCAGCATGGATTGGCCAGGCGTCGTCTTCCAAACGGCAAGCCTTCGCCCTCCTACGTCACCTGAGGAACAATAAAAACCACGGACATTCTCCGTCACTACGTCTTATAAAGGGCAATCATCTGAGGACAGTCCGTTTCAACCAAATAAATCAATGGACTGTGGACAAGGGACCAGGGTGAGTGAGTGCATGCCTATACTTTGTGGCGCGTGCAGGTCATCGTATATAGAGGCCAGGACGAAAGGAAGACAACATGCCAGGTAACGAGGGCTGGCTTAGACTGCCCGTTCTGGTTGCTTTGCCCTACCCACCGGTTCGCCAGTTACTTCGGCTACTTCGTCTCGTCCCCGCTCTACGCAGTGCTACGACTCTGCACGCTTCCACCTCCCTTTCCTGCTTGACACATCATCCTTTTGCTTTTCTTGCACACGACATCGGGTCATTGCCCCAGCTCCTCAGCAAGCACTTGTATAGCGGCCGGCAAGTGGTTAAGGTGTGAGTTTGTCTCCTTTGCGACCAAAAGACGTGCCGAAAACTGAAGAAGGAATTCGATATGCCAGGCGCAAAGGCTACGACGTACGACTCAATAGCCGATGGTAGCCTCGAGACTTGTTTCCAATTCGTAACGGCTAGGTTGCATCGTCCGAGCATGCAGATTGTGGTCCAGAAACAAGGACTCTTTGGTACTTTGGCTCTTTGGTTCTGCTGCAGGGAGAACAGAAACTAAAAGAGACAATAGGTTCGAACAATGGGAGCAATAGGACCTGCTATATTACGGACCATGAAATTCCCCGTCCTTGTTTCTCGAATTCTCGTTTCTCACACCACACACTAAGGCTGCCGGTACAGCCCTGCACATTCTCCAGGCCACCGAGGCGACCCGTCGCGCTCGGTTGCGGGTTTTTAGACTGGATGTAGCCGTGTCGCCTCATCGGTCGCTCTAGACCCCTGCATTTTCGACCAGCCCTAGCCCTTGGACCTCATTTTCGACTTTTTGTTTCTTCAGCAAACGGCCAACTCCTTTCGGATCTGCCAAATTGATGCTGGCCGCCAAGGTGCCTCGAGGCGAACAAGGGGATACGAAGGGAAAGAAACAAATACGATTTGGGACCATGGACAATCGGCCGGCCGTCTTCCGACTACAAGAGAAGCCGCATGGTCCTCGATCCTCGATCCTCGACAACAATGTCAGCACGTTGAGCGAGATGTGATAAGATGCGGCAGAGCATGACCGCACGCCGTACGTTACAAAGAGAGAGACACGTCGGGGAACGCCAGAGCAGAACGAAACACCGCACTGATATTAACACCTGGGTGTCGCCGTTGGGACCCAGATGACGAGTCATATTTGATCTGTCATCTGCGTTTGCGAACAGAGGGGAGGTACGGACGGCGGGGGACGGATGCGAGGGGAAAGAAGGTCGGAAAGGAACATGCAGCAGACAAGGGGTTTGGCACTGGGCAATCCATTCATGCGACTGAGAGGTCGGCACATGGCTGTTTGGTCTGGGCCTGTGCCAGGGCTGTGTGTATGGTGCGCAGGCGCTGTGGCACCTGCTGCAGCGATCCTCACTTTAAGGGCAGTGGAGCGTACTGAATCACACAAGTGGCTCGAACATCGGTCTGGAGGGCGGACAAGATCTGGACGTATCTTACCATACAGCCTGGCTGTACGGCTTGGCATCTGCTTTCATGAAGACCTGATTCGGTCTTGAAGATCGATCAGGTTCGAAGCGATGCGAGCTGTTGCCCAAGGCATCTCGTATCTTACGGCCGTCGTATTTACAGATGTATTGCCGCGCACTGAAGATAGCTAATACGTATTATGCCGCTAAACTAAAGCTCGTGGTCACCAAGCTGCTCCCTCCGAAAGCTCTAATTAGTAGTGCAGGATCTGGTGCAAATACGTCGTAAAACAGCTCTAGTGGGGCAAGCCAGGGCTCTTCTTAGAGGCTTAGGCAACCCTGAAACGATCGTTAGCTCGTCCTGACGTTGGTCAGTGCACAAATATCGCTAGCAGTGGACCAAACTGGTCCCACACTGCCACTTGTCCTGTCCATTCCACACCAACCCACAGTCCCACAGTCCACTGTCCGGTCTGTACCGTCTATCCCTTAGTGGTTCTGGAAAACCCACACGTCATGGCTTCACTCTCCTTCAGACCGCACGCGTCGACCGACTTCGACCGCACACAAAAACACGCACCAGCACGCTGCATGCACGTCCGTCTTCTCGTCCGTCTGCTCGTCTCGAGCCAAGTATCTACGGGAGTAATACTCCCCCCCGACGCGGTTACGCGCAGCCTCCGAAGCCAATCACCGGGTCGCCGTCAATTAACGAGCTTGTTCTTCTCTGCGTAACGGCATCTGAGTTTTGTTTGGCGTACGTTGGGGCGTTTGTCATCACATTGGTGATCTGCCTTCTTCTTTGGCACAAACCGGATGGTGCCTTTTGTACAACCATCATAGATCTTACGACGCCTCCAGACACACAAGCGATTCTATCCATATATGTCCATTGGATGGCCAGGCCGACGACAGTTGTGCATCCTGCAGGACAGCCAAGCCGGACGCACTGATCCCCGTCTCTTTAAGCACTGTTTGCTCTTCAACCCCCAAACATTTCGTCGTCTGGCAGGGATAAAAAAAGTCCAAAAAGAGCGTGAACAGTGTCCTGAATTAGGACATCGTGCAGCGCCAACCACTTCCCTTAGTTGATTCAACGGAAGGGAATGTGAGGGGCGGTAGTTCCGACCGTTGAGGACTGGGCCGACAAAAGCACCGCAAGACACACGGCTGTTATGGCTTCAGCAGAAGGTGGCTCTGGCGGCAGCACCGAGGCGGCTCGCTCTGCAACAGAAAAGGCTGCCACTTCCGATAGCCAGCAAATAGAGAATACCTCTCTGAATGGGGTACTTGAAGAAAAGTCACAGCAACAGCAAAGCAGCCTTCTCCTTCACGAAAATGGCCTCGGTGAGAAGAACGACACACATGACGACATCCCCAAAATAGCGCCAAAACGAAATGGTGGCCGTGTAACGGCGTCACGGCAGTCATCATCGCTCTCTGTGAGCAGAAGTGAAAAGACTGAAATGCCGGTGAAAGACGATCCCACCGTGGCCGCAAAAAAGCAGGAAGTCCGTGATGCTTGTGTGCTTGGCGACTTTGCCCAGCTTCAGAAATTGGCAGGCTCCGCGGGCGGTTTTCTTACAGACGAGTTACGCCAAATAGCATGTAAGTGGATACTATTGTTGGAATTCCACCACGTGTTTCTACTCGTCGGTTGCTAACTCCTCAAAGGGCCGGTACTCCTAGGAATTCCTCTCGACGCTGACGGTCATGCCGACGTGGAGGCGGCGTCGGCTATAGCAGGTATCCCGAAAGAAGAGGACAGCGGCTCCTGGGAGAGTCTCCCTCCTCATCGAGACGAGGAACAGGTCCAGTTGGACGTCAACCGTGCCTTTGTTTACTACCCAACGCGTATGACCTTCCCCTCCCTGGCCTTGTATTCTGATTTTCTCGCGACAGACCAGTCGTATTAATCTATGGAAACTAGACGCCAACGACGCTGAGGAAGCTCGCCAAAAGAAGGCCTTGTCAGCGCTGATTATCGAGGTCTTGCGCCGGTACCCCTACTTGTGCTACTTCCAAGGCTTCCACGATATCTGCCAGGTCTTCTTGCTGGTACTCCCTCCCCATTTGCGGACGCCGACCGTTGCCCGTCTGGCTGTCCTGCGCATCCGCGACTTTATGTTGCCCACCATTGATGCTGCCGTCCAGCAGCTCCTGTTGCTGCCGGACATACTACGAATGGCCGACCCGCCGCTCTGGAACCATTTGCGACTTGCACAGCACCCGCGGCCTTTTTTTGCTCTCAGCGGCACCCTCACCATGTACGCCCACGACGTACAATCTCTCGGTGCCATTGCGCGCCTGTTTGACGTGCTGCTGGCCCGCCCGCCTGCGTTCTCGCTATATCTGTTCGCGGCTATTGTGCGTGCACACCGCGAGGCCTTGTTTGCCACACCGGCCAACGAGCCAGAGATGCTCCACCATATTCTGTCCAAATTACCGGGCCGGACAGGCGGCGACCGGGGCAATAACGAAAACTTTAGTGAGGAGAGCGGCAGCGCATCGTCTCCACTGCTAGACGATCTCATTGCCGATGCTGCGCAGCTTGCAAACGACTACCCAGCGCATACGCTGCCGGCGTGGCGGTCTATCGCTGCGTCTTCTGTTTTGAAGACGGCGGACGATCGTGCGACTGCACAGTCAAAGAGCAGACCTGAAAGCGCCGCCGGCAAGCCCTTGGCCTCTGGCTTGACAGTAGCCGATGGCGAGCGGCTGTTCTACGAGCATGTGCGCGAGCTGGAAACAGCCGAACGGCGGCGGCAGCAAGTGGCGCGGGTCCGGCAGATTCTGTGGCAGTACAGAGGCCCCATGCGGGCTGTCGGTGTTGCTGTGCTCGTGGGTGTTGTTGCCGTTGCCCTGCGCCGGTCAGGTGCCAGTGTTGGAGCGGGAAGCTCGTTCCTCACTGGCCCAGTCGCAAAAGTGTCGTCACTTTTGTCACGCGTCGGGATATACATTGGCTAGTGTGCCTACTTTTGTTTTTACGTTCGCCTGTTTTGTCAATTATATATCCCGTTGCTGCTACATAAACAAACGTTATACTCCTTCAGCTTTGTGCTGTTTGTTGAATCTCACAGCTAACGAAAGTTTTATTGATACGGCTGTCTCGCGAGGCTACGATGGAAAAAAAGTATACAGTTGTGTATTTTTATAGACCGCCAAGTATTTATATAGAAACACCGCTAATGGAAATCAGACATGCCCATCAAGAAAAAATAAGCAAAGGAAACGAGAGCGCATATGAATTAACTGGACAAAAGAAATAAACCAAACATGCTGCAAAGCACCAACTCCAGATTCATGCCCCCTCTTGAAACGCCATCTTGAGAGCTTCAATGTGCTGTTTCTGCTCGGCCGCAAGCTTGCCGCCGTGCACGTCGCTGACAATGGTCAGCACCAGCGAGTAGTTGTTGTACAGGAACCGCTCGCGCCGGCGCTTGTCCTTGCCGAAGCACACCTGGCTGTACTTTGTGAGGAAGGCTTCGACCTCGTTCCGCAGCCGCAGCATACTCGTCACCACGGGCTCGTCGTCGCCGGCCTCGGTGCTCAGGGCCAGGATGCCGTGCAGCAGCTGGCCAAAACGCTGCGTGACGACGTGTGGCGCGGCCGAGGCGGCAGCTGCGCTGCCACCACCGCCCGCATTGCCGCTCGCTAAGATTGTGCTATTTCCGCTGCCGGCCAAGCTGTGCATGCTCTCGCAGTGATGGTCCATAATCACCTGGAAGCGTGGCCACAGTAGCATGTTGGTAGCGTTGTTATAGCCGTCGACGGCTGGAATCTTGCGCCGCTGCAGCTCAAAGGCAAAGTGCTGATTGAGTCGGATGCACAACAAGACGCCGAGGCAGTCGTATGTCTCGCCGATGAGCCCACGCGTCAGCGTCTGGCCGAGCTGGAAGGTCGGCTCAAAGGTGTAGTTAAAGTGCCGCGCAATGGTGGAGAAGGACAGAGCAGGTGAGAAAAAGGATGCCATAAACGAGTATTCGGCCGTGGCATTGTCGACGAGCGCGAGGTTGAAGTGGCGGAAAGGCACTTCGAGGTAGTGCGTCGACTTGTCGTCCTCGGCCATGTACGAGGACAAGGCCACCTGGTTAGGGCCCTTGAGGAGATCGATGCGCCGGCCAAGGCTGAAAGCGTCGTGTGGCGGGCCGCTCACCTTGGCGGCGCTTCTCCGTGACAGATGGTCGTCGTGGCCCAAAACGTCGTTTTTATCCAATATGTGCATCTTGAGTTTCTCGAGCGATTTGGCGTACCGGGCGAACTGGTTGCTGTAGTACCACCTCATGGTGTTCATGTATGCCAGGCAGATTTCGTCGGCAAGGACTGCGTGGTGTTTATGCAGAAAGGTGAAAAGGTCTTTGAACTTGATGAAGCTTTGCTGCTGGATGATTTGCGCATTGATGTGAGGGGACCGCAGCGCCTTGATCTGGGCCACGAGAAAGTCTCGAATTCGCTCGATGGCCTGGCGAGCGCGATGTTACTAAGTGCAAATGTAGGGGTCTCTCGGTAGAAATTGGGCTACAGCGACCTACCTTGAGAACCAGCTTGTCCAACAGCGGTAAAAGATCTGTGGCGGCCTTGATGAGATTTGAGCCCTGCTGCCTATCACCCGGTTGCTGAATGTTCGTAGACGAGCGCAGTGACGCTGTCCGCTTGTCCACTTCCTTAAGGCATTGGACCCACTGTTCGTCAATGTGGCCGTCCACGATCTTGTGAACCAGGTCGGGTGACACGCTCAGGTCCTCTACTGCGGGGAAGAGACCCTTTTCGACTGCTTTTCGGTTTTCAAGGCGAACGTTGAGCGCCGTGGACCGGGATTGCAGATTCTCAATGTCGGCGGACACCAGGCCGAGGTCGTTTCGGAAGCTGGTCAAATTGGTCTCGACGGAGTTTAATATCTCGTCGCAGGCGCGGATAGACTTGTGTAAATCTTCGAGCTTCGCTTGGTCTTTGTCCACTAATGATCGTACAGAAACGTTAGCACATATTAAGAGGACACCGCACCGAGTAAAAGATGGGCAATTGCACATACAATCCTCGGACGTGCGAGATGCTTGCAGACTTCCCCGGCGCTTCACCGGGACCTCCCAGGCAATTTCCCGTAACGTCAAACCAGAAAAGTCAAAGTCTGCCTCGAGGTCCTCGTCTGTAATAATCACTTCGTCTTGGCTCTCCGCCGGGTCTTCTACTCCACTGTCCTTTGGAGACGCGCCGATGAGCCTTCCTAACAGTGCGAGGGCTGCCGTGTCTTGCGCTCTGGGGTCCCCCGTCACGGACTTTGCCGATGTGGACTGCTTCAAAGAGGATCCGTTCTGCCTCCGAGAGGCAAGCAGCGAGGTTGTCGAGTCGTTGGAGACGAGCGAGAGCGACGAGCCCCGGGCTGGCCGTTGTGATGTCATGTATGGTCCTCGACTCGCACTCGATGGCCGTCGCGGGAGGGGCGATCCGGATCGGTTACCATTGCTCTGCGGAGAGGCCCCACCACCGGCATGGCCTAGACGGTCTAGCCACATGGCGAGAGCGAGGCTGGCGGCCGGGCTCGGAGCGACCGCAGACGAGTAGGGGGACGTCGAGGAAAAGGAGACCTGTTGCTTCGAGAGGCGCGATGCTCACGCCTAGCGCCCGTCGCAGCAACAAACAGCAATCGAGCCCATCCACAGTAGCGGCTTATTGCCTCTGAATGCACAAAGTGGCGTCAGAAGGCGTCAAAAGGTGGGAGTCGTGTTCTCGCGCCGCCGCCGTATATCGTCGTCGTGTTCTGTCGTCTAGGTGCTGTTGTGTTTGATAGCAGGTGTCTTCAGCAGCATCAGGCACTCTGTGTCGTATGGAGCTCCAATAGGGGACTAGAGCGCCCCTGCGCCAGAGCTCAGGCTGTCTCGGCGGCGCTGCAACCGTCGAGTCGACATGTCGGTCTTAACACGGATTACATAAGGGCATGTAGATTTGCTCCACTTTTTTGTCAATATGGATTACTTATGTAATAGCGCGTAATTCGTACCACTTGCACCGTTCCAAGCCTGCTTGAGACAGAGACCAAGTTGTGCTGCCTTGACAGGTTGCGAACCAGTGCATTGTGGCTTTCGTTGTCGTGGGCGCCGGCTCGACATCCTGACCGCGGCCCATTCCAACACGAAAGTGTATCGAGGCTGCTTACTCTCGAGCAACTGTATGACTCTTTCTAGGCAGTTTGTCTAGTTTTAGGCGTGGCGATGAATACATCGAACAGTCCGACTAAAGCTAAGAAACGGTTAACACAAGAGAGGCTGCCAAGTCCCAGGCAAGGCCGGACGTCAAGATTTCCGACACTGAGGAACGCAGACACCTTCATTAGCTAGATCTGATTGGCGCCCTCATCGCCCTCTGTTTCTGCGCTTGCTAAACTCGGTTGTTGCCCAGTACAGTGCTTCTGTCTAGGCCGCTCTTGCCAGTACCTGATCTCCTATGGAGGTGTTCTTGCCATCTTGTTGCCTCCCCACTGTCGAAAAAAATAGCCTGTAAAAAAAAAATACAAACCCACAGAAAACAGTCCTTCACCCCGCCCCTCTTTCTTAAAATTTCCTAGGAAACCATTCGCTCTTTCCCCTCCACCCTATATTTTCCTTGCCTTCCCCCGACTTCCCTCACTCAATATTTTTCTTCTCCTTCTCCGTGGCTTGAACATTGCTAGTTGGTTCAAACACAAAACTTTTCCACCTCGCCCTCATCACCACTGTCCATCTTTCTTTCGTCGTCAACAATCCTTTTTTCCTCAACCCAGTCAAAATGGCGGACGATTCTCAGGTAAGAAGTGCAGCATGTGGCTACTCGTGACCCAAGGTACACTGCCGAAAAGGGCGAAAGGAGGAGAGAGAGAAATCGAGAAAATCATCACCCCGCAATCGCGAAAATCGCAGAGGCAGAGGCCCCTCTTCCGATTGTCCATGTTTTTCTGCTTCTGCAGCGCCCAAATCTCGACAATGGGCGCTCTTGTGTCTTTGTTTCACATATTTGTTGGCTTTGATGCGAAGGACATGCAGCTCGACCGCAGCAAAGCCTCGTATCACAACCAGTCGACGGACCCAACTTGCGCCCTCTCGCCACCCAAGACAGTTCTCGATCGAATGCTACTGTTACGATTGTTTCTCTCTCTATATTTTCTACTCTCTCCTACTCTCTGTGCTTTTTTGGCTGTTCGCTTGGCTGCGGTGGCCGAAAACAATAATGTATGCGAGTGATTCCATATATTAACATGTTACCGTCCAGCATGAGCACACCTTCGACTCGGCCGATGCCGGTGCTTCGGCCACTTTCCCGATGCAGTGCTCGGCCCTGAGAAAGAACGGCTTCGTCGTCATCAAGGGCCGTCCCTGCAAGATCGTGGACATGTCAACCTCCAAGACCGGCAAGCACGGTCACGCCAAGGTCCACCTTGTCGCCATTGACATCTTCACTGGCAAGAAGCTTGAGGAGCTGTGCCCGTCCACCCACAACATGGACGTCCCCAATGTCAAGCGTAGCGAGTACCAGCTGGTTAGTATTATCTTTTCGCCCTGCCATGAGACCATGAGACCACGAGGCCACGAGGACCGTCTCAATACGATTACCTGCTAACGCATGCCGCACAGCTCGACATCTCGGACGACGGTTTCCTCTCGCTGATGAACGACGATGGTGACACCAAGGACGACGTCAAGCTGCCCGAAGGCGAGGTTGGTGAGAAGATCACCAAGCTCTTCAAGACTGAGGAGAAGGATACCAGTATGTTATATTCCCACCCGATGCATGTGGATCACAAGCACACACAGATGCGCCTATGGACCGAAAACTAACATGTCCTAGACGTCACCATTCTTACCGCCATGGGTGAGGAGGCTGCCATTGACGCCAAGGAGGCTGCCCGCTCGTAAAAAGTTTTTGCCATGATTATTGCTTTTTTTCTTGCCTCGTTGCTGCTGATTGTGTCGTTCTGGTTGGAGTCGTTGCTTGTCGGGCAGGACACGATTCCTTGTGATTGCGTGATTCCTGATAATGGCACAGCATTGGTCTTTGTTCCGATTCTGCATGGCAAGCGGACGAAGCCCCTGGGGGCGTTGGTTTCTGGAGGACTCGGAATCTATAACGGGGAACCACTATGGGCGCCACGGACATATGTCGTATATTTCATATAACTGTGCCCTAGGTCTCTCTGTCAGATCCCTCTCTTGGTTTCTGTTTATGACAGACATGAGCTGCTGAATTTTTTTTCTCGAACAAAACACCGTCATTAGAGCGGCGATGAAGAATATCTAAAGCGGAATAGAAAATTACGACCAAGGCAAGCCTGGATATTATTATACAAATATGAGTGAATGACGGAATCTCTCCCGCTTTACGTGAATGTAGCTGCAAGTGAATGAACAGAAGTCTAGAAGCAGGACGATTTGGTTGCATTGGCCTCACAGTGGTTCGCGATGCTGCCTATTTTTGGATAGACGGCTGTTAGCAAAAAAATTGTTACTACAGCGTAGACTCCACTATTCTTACGACGACATGCCATCAAACAACAGGCGACGTCCAAACTCACCTGTCTTTCGTCCCAACTCTGTGAACGCGAACACCGTTGCGCTCGAATAAGATTTGGGACGATACATATTGCGCTCCGCTCTTAGTTGCATGGTCATAACAGCGAAATGGTTGTTTTCATTCTCCGCAGAGCGATAACCACAACGAAACGGCCCCCGTTATTGACATCGCACAGCCATTGACGGCAAACCATCTGCCACATGCTCCTTGCTCTCCGTTTCTTTGACGGAGTATGGATCTCGCCTCGGGCCATCGCGATCTGCGGCGCTTTCGCCCAGGTGACTCATGTGACGAGTGCAATGCGCGCCGCTGGTACAGCGACAGCGGCTTCCACTACTGTGAGAACGGTCATCTGATTGAAGTATGCTTTCTCCTTTTCGTTACCTTTACATTGTTCTTTATATCGTGGCCGAAGAAGCTGGAGCTAACACGCACTCGCAGTCTTATGTTCCCACTGAGCATGAAGAAGAAGGAAACTACGGTAACCGTGGACATACCGCCCGCAGACAAAAGGAGGTCCGCGAGCGTGAGGCCCGCCATCTATCCGGCATCGAAGCGCGCGAGCTGTTTCTCGAGTGCCTGCAACTCCTATTGCGCAAGCAAGTGGTTTGGCTACAACAGCACGAGCGGCAGCTCCGAGGTGATGGCGAAGCGTCCACATCTGCGCAGTCTCCCATGGCAGGCCTGGAGTCGGCTGTGCGCGATCTCTGGGACCTGCGCATCCGCTATTTTCACGGTCTTACCGTGACGGCACTGGCAGATGCTGACCCGCGGAATCATGGAAGCCGCAGCTTGAGTCGCAGCCGTAGCCGGAGCCAGAGCCGGGCCACAAACGGAACACAGTCTGGGTCCGAGTCAGACGGCCGGACAGCCTACAGCTCGCAGCAAGCAAGCGACACAGAAGGCGGCTATACCAGCGGCGGCAGCCGCCTGTCACAACGGCGGGCACGATCGAGATCTGCACGCAAATGGCAATCTGGCCCAGATGAACGATGGAATGTGCCTGGCGTCATCGAGACGCTGGCGATCTGCTACCTTGGCGGTGTATTATTACAACTTCCGTTCCGCATCGGCGATTTTTACCGGTGGGCTAGAAACGACAAGATACCGTTCCTAGATGCAGTAAGATTTTGAGCCGCTCCCTGGTCTAATACGGGCGCAACAAGACTACCTTGCTAACAGAAAACAGACCAAGCACATTCCCAAGATCATGCGTGATCGACTCCCTCCGAGCTACCTCAGCGCCCTGACCACAAAGCTGCCCTCTCTTGTCCGCGGCGAGCTGCACGAGGCAGTGGTGAATCTTGTGAAAGGATTTAGGCTCAACAATGAGTTGCACTTCCCAGGACTAAACGTGCCACCCATTCTGTGGAAGTGGACAAGAGACCTCGGTCTCCCAAGTAAGCTTGCGTCTCGATTGAATTTGATGGGTGAAGAAATGCTAACAGACGCAGTTGATGTATACACGGGGGTCCTGGAGTTGTCTCGCTTGTCCAGGACAGACTATTGTTACCCACTAGAGCGACCCAGGCTCTATTTGGTCGACCACCCAGACGTCTTCCTACTATCAACAATGATCCTGGTCACGAAGCTTTTGTACCCATTTAACAATGTGGACGATGCGCACGTTAGTGGCAGCCGACAACTCCACAGCAATGAAGACGGTTCCACCAAAAGAGAAGTCTATGCCGACGACGAGCGTACCAGACCCCAGCATATCTTGATGGACTGGAGGAAATGGCAGGCCGTCTTCAACGCGTCGCCAAAGCGGCTGCCAGTAGCACGACAACTAGAACGCCACGGTATTTCCAAGTTGCGAGCACGAGACGCGTGGAGCTTGACAGAGGACCAGATTGACGACTACCTGGACTGGCACCAGCAGTATCGGTTAACCGAGAAAGATGGTGCGTCCTTGAAACCAGGTCAAGATTTATCACGAAGAGAAATGAAACTTCACTAAACACATCACAGATCCACGCCACATGTTACGCCTATTTCCCTTGCAAGAAATAAGGCCACGAACACCCTTTGCAGATGAACCCGAAGAAGCGTTGGACAGTCGATATCGACTGGTACAGGAAACCTGCCTCGTGATCCCCAGCGTTAACGAAGAACAGACGTCCCAGAAAGTAAAGGGAAAGCGACCAGTACCCATCAAAGACGAACCTACTTTACAACACCTTCACGACCACCCTATAAATAGATACCGGGAAGAGTCTGACCTTTCCGAAGCAGCTCACGCATTTTACAGCAGAGCAGGTGAGCATGCACAACCTGGCGCGGTCAGGAAAATAGTGTTAAACAGGCAACTAACACTCCTGGCGTAGCCAACCTGGCTGGAATCACTGTACAAGCACTCGTCCGCGAAGTGAGTCGACTAGAGAGACGCTGGATGACGTGGGATGCGAACCAAGCCAAGAGATCGTCGAATCAGTTGCATGGAGATAGGACAGACGACAGCGCGGAGGAAGATGTCACAATGGTCGTTGACGACGACGAAGGCGACGGAGATGGTGACGGAGAGCAATATTCTCAGTCATTTGCACACCTTTATATGCCAAGTAGTCCTCCAGGATAGGCAATACCCCCACTCCTGCTTGCATCATCCTTCGTCTCCGGTCTTTGGTGATGTTCAGGTCGAGGTAGTTGTCCAAGAGGTTGAAAGCTAGGGAAGGTAGCCGTACGCTTGACTGATTCGTCAGTTTGATGTGGATCCACTTTCCACGCACGTGATAGGGTTTTGCAGTCAAAGCTCTAAAGTGCCTGGGTCTGCGCTAGCCCGCTCTTGGCTTTCCACGCTCTTTCCCTCAAAAATCTTCGGGAGGCGGGGCAATTATTTTCCACTCTTAGTTTTTTGCCTGCACTATTACCGATTTTGGTGTGTCCCGCACCAATTTTTGCGTAGGATGGTGCGTCTGCATGATCTTTTCGTGGATTTTTGTTCCCGTTCTTTTCCTCTATCTACGAACCTCAACCATAGATAACTTCACGACAGTATCGTCAAGAGTACGTTTTGCCGGTAGTTTGAGTCGATGATGTTGTTGGACAGTCCTGGGAATGTCTTACTAACTTTCTTCTTTCTTCCGCTGCTGCAGTGCAGATGTAAGGCCCAGATTCCACCTCTTCCGCTGTCCGCCAGATCGATCTCGAAATGTCCGTCTCTTGTTGCCGAACGTCGGTCGCCGAACGTCCCACGCCCGCCATCGCATGGTCCTCCTTCCCCGTCTCCTTTCGTTTGCGAACCCGACGACTTCAAACTACCCAGTAGAACCGCCGACGTCGCGCCCGGAAGTTTCGAGATTCGAGCGAGGAGCAACCAACGACAGGCGATGGATGTACGGCCGCCGCAACGCATAGACGACATCGACGACATGGAGGAGAACATCTCAGCGTTATGAATTGCAGAAGCGCCACCGTGCAGCACAGTTACTAACGTCAACCCGCAATACAGCTTCGTGAAGACCCTTACCGGCAAGACCATCACCTTGGAGGTCGAGTCTTCGGACACGATCGACAATGTCAAGTCCAAGATCCAGGACAAGGAGGGCATTCCCCCAGACCAGCAGCGCCTGATTTTCGCGGGCAAGCAGCTGGAGGACGGCCGCACTCTGTCGGACTACAACATCCAAAAGGAGTCCACTCTGCACCTGGTTCTCCGCCTGCGCGGTGGTATCATCGAGCCCTCGCTGAAGGCCCTGGCCAGCAAGTTCAACTGCGACAAGATGATCTGCCGCAAGTGCTACGTACGTTTTGGATACCACTAGCTGATTCACGCTGCGGTGAACCTGGAAAGCGACAACCGTCGTCAACCAACGTTCCGATATTATGAAGGCGGAACTCATTACTGACAATGACATCTTCAGGCCCGCCTGCCCCCCCGTGCCACCAACTGCCGTAAGCGCAAGTGCGGTCACACGAACCAGCTCCGCCCCAAGAAGAAGCTCAAATAGACAACTCGCCCCTCGCCTCGGCAGTGGGCAGTGTGTTGTTGTGGGGGGTGTCTGGGGAGGAGACAAAGCGGATTCCGATGCGGAGGACGAATTTCGAACGGGGAAACCTGCGGGAGACACCGGCGTCTTTTTGGGGGTTTTATGCACCTGGTTTTTTTTCCTACAAGTTTTATAAAAAATGGGAAAAAGCAAAATTCATCTACGAAGTCAAAAAGAAACAAAAAAAAACATTGAAAAGACCCCAACGCGAATTGTGATGTACTATATGTTTGTAACGTGACGAACCATACGATAATCGGCATCTTGTCAGATACTGGCCTGTCTCATTCTGCCTTTGTGCGACGTAATTACAACAGCCAAATGCAAATGCGAGGTCAGCCGTGTCTTGCAGATGACTAAGCATGTCCCAGCTCCCCTAATGGTACAGAAGTATAGATGCCGCCATAGCGAGTTCTAATAGGGGGCTCTCCACGCAAAACAGGCAACTAGTTAAGCTCCACCACCAGAAGCCAACGCGACGTCAGCTTCGTATCCCTTTACGCCAAAGACCCAACACGCCTGCATCGAGTAAACCGACGGCATCACCACCACCCACACACCTTCCACCTTGCAACGAGAGCATATCGTTATCTGAAAGGACAGAAGCATACACCAGCCGTGCAAAATGTCGAATGCAGGCTACGATGCGGTCGTCGACGTCGACGATGAGGTGCGTTCCACTCTGTTGCAATTGGACAGATCGATCGCAAAGACGACAGACGCTGCTTGCCGCATACAATGCGCCTGTTCTAGTCTTGACTGTGCGCAATACTGACCCTCATTTTCCTTGGCAATCAGGGCGACCTCGGCCACACCGACCTTCGCGAAGACCTCGAGTTCCACAACTCAAACTTTAACGACTCAATACCGGGTGGCCGTAAGGGCATCAACAGCGGCGGCCTGCCACCACCAGTGACTGCGTCAGGCAGTGGCAGCGGCAGCGCAGCTGGCGGCAAGCGGTTCCTGTGGACGCTGTCATTCTACGCGCAGTTCTTTGACGTCGATACGTCGGCTGTGCTGACACGGTGCTGGGCTGCGCTCTTCCCGCGTGCCAACTTCCTTGACGTGCTGGAGGGCAACGCAGATCTGTACGGTCCCTTCTGGATTGCGACCACAGTTGTTTTTATCCTGTTCTTGAGCGGTACAATCAGCCAGTACCTCGCGACGACGGGCACGGAGCCGTTTGCCTACGACTTTACTCTTCTGAGTGGTGAGTCCCCTCCCTTCGAGGTATTTGCAACTGTCGCCCTCTTTGCTAACATAATGGCCGCAGGTGCTGCTGGCCTGATCTACGGCTATACGCTCGTCATCCCCGTCATCCTCTTCCTCGCCCTGCGCTACTTTGGCTCCGAGTCTGCCAACCTGCTCGAGTGCTGGGCCCTCTACGGCTACGGCAACCTGATCTGGATCCCCGTCGCACTGATCGGCTGGTCGCACATTGACATTCTTAACTGGGTGTTTGTTGCTGTCGGCTTTGGCCTGTCCATCATGTTCCTGCTGCGCAACCTGTACCCAGTGCTGTCTGCCACAGACCGGCAGACGAGCAAGATTCTGCTCGTCATTGTCGTGGTGCTGCACCTCGGCCTGGCGATCACGATCAAGTTTTTGTTCTTTGCGCACCACAGCCCCGTGGCTAAAACCCCGTCTGCACCTGTGGACGGTGGAAGCGGCGATGCTGCCCCGCCTGCGATGTGGTAAGCGGGTATCGAGACAGGTCTCCCAATGGTTTGGATATGGCCATTTGGTGACGGCCAAGAAATATACAATGGAGTGTAGAGAGACGAGGGGAGAGCCAGCTGAGCTTGCTCTACCTTCCAGTTGGCAAGTATGAATTAGTTAGAGCGGCCCATGTCTTATGTATCCCGTCTTATAATTTGCTGTTGTCTGGTAGCATTTTGGGGAGCAAAATATTGCAGGTTATTCTTTCGTGAGAAATATGCCCATCGACCACAACGGCACATTGATCTCTTCTCACAGCAGGGAGTTTTTTATCTAGCTTGTTACATGCCCAAGCTAGTGTTTGCTTTGTTTCTTCCAGGATTTGTACAATATATTAATGATGTTATTTGCCTTTTTTATTCTACAGATGGTGGCTCGTACTCAGCACGTCCATATCCAATACCGCGAAATGATTTTAACCCATTTAACGCTGTACGGTGCCGCCCTTCCCCGCCCAGTCGTTCCAGCTGCCCGGGTACTCGCCGACCTTTGTCCAGCCAGCCTCTTTGGCCAGACCGGCCGCCGCTCGGCTGCGCACACCGGCCTTGCAGTAAAAAATAACCTCGGTGTCGCGACTCGGGCGCACAAAGCCGAAGCGGTCCTCAAACTCCTCGTCGGGTAGGAAGAAGCCATCAGGCGACGTCGTGACAGGAATATTGATAGCGCCGGGAATGCGGCCCGTTTCCTTAAGCTCGCCTGGCTCACGGGTATCTGGGGCGAAGTTAGAGAAAGCGACACAAAGCGCTTCCGAGATGGGAGAGGATGGAAACAGCTAAATGTATACATACCAACGATGACAATAGGCGAGTCGGACTTCTTGACAAGTTCTTGAACCTGCGAATAGTTAGTCTCTTTGTCCCTGTACATCTCCAAATAGAAACCAGCGCATCGGCATTCCTACCTCCTCAAACGACCAAATCTTGTGGTCAGCGGATGTCGACGACGAGTAGGCGCGGCGGACAAGCAGGGACAGTGACTGGGAGGATGGCGCGGCCTTAGAAAAGCCTCTGCCAGCAAGAGTCTGTGGCTGAGAGACCACAGACACGGAGCGACGGGCAGCTGTAGTCACAATAGCAGCAGCAGGCGAGGTTGCTGCCAGGGCCGATCTCGCGACTGTCTGCCGCAGCAACGCCGAGACCGCGCGCGCGGTACGGCGGTTGACGGTGGAAGCCATTGTTGGGGTGGATGTACGTCGTAGGGTATCTGTATTTGTGTGTCGTACGTCCTCTCAAAGCGAGTGTCCAATGGAAAGCATATAGATTGACAATGCGTGGTCGGGAAAGTGCTGGTGTCGTCACAGGCCCTCTACGGGAAGAATGCCGACGGACGGTGCGCTAATCCTCGGCCTTGGATTGGGCTTTTCAGTGCTGCCCAGAACCCCACCCCTATCCACTGATGTCAGCCCCGTTCCTGTGCAGCAGTCGGAGCTTGCCGCTCAACCGTGTGCTCCGATAGGCACAAATACTGTGAAGTGCGCAACAAGCGGTAGGCCAAATGTCTTCCATAGAAAAAATAAATAAATTGGTTGGCTTCACCACCCAATGCGTCTTTTGTCTTCTTTGTCTTCTACGCAGACGCAGTGCAATCCGAAATGAAAATTAAGGGAAGAATAACGAACCGAAAAAAGGAACACAAAAAATAAAAATAAAAAGCAAACGGAAGTTAACCGATACACCCTCACCAACTACAGCGTATGTCGTTGTATATATTGATAATTTATCTTTTGTCTCACTCGAGTGTCGTCGTTTGTCTACTCCTCAGCCACCTGGATGCCCTCCCGCAGGCCCTCGACAACGAGCTCCTCTCCCGTGCACCGGCGGTAGATGTCCTTGACGTCGTCGGTGGTCGTCTCGAAGTGGCTGGTCGCATCGTAGCTCTTGGAAATGAAGATATTGTCGTTGGTGCCGTTCTCAATGGGATCATACAAAGGGATAGGAGGACCCTGCAAAGTTGACGTGTTAGCAAGTTTTTCTCGTCCGAAAAAAGGGTATGGGCTTCCCCATTCCGACGTACCATGAACTGCTCCTCGATCTTGCCTAGGCGGTCCAGGCCCGGCTGCAGCTCGAGGTGGTGGTTGGCCGAGGTCTCGGCAATGGTCGACACGATGGCGATCCAGTAGCCCTTGGGACAGACGTTGTGGGCCGACGAGACGCAAGCAATATAGATGTCTGTTTGTCAGTTCGTTGTATTTGAAGAGAGGGAGACGCAGAAAGAAAGAGAGAGAAGCGGAGGAGTGCCCACCGTTTTTCCGGCCAACCTGGCTCTGAGGAATGATCAGCTGAGCCGAGTCGGAGTCGTTGGTGTTGGCTAGCGGGTGCTTCAGGATGCAAATGGCGCGGAGCACGTGGCCCACAACCTTGACCTTGTCGGGGAAGTAGGACGGGTCGCCAATAATGAACTTGGCCTTAGTCTCAAAGTTGACCTTGTCGTCGCCGTTGGCCATGGCAGCCTTGATGCCGATCGCCTTGCCATTGTCGTATTGGATCTCGTCAATGCTGGTGTTGAGCATGTAGGTGCCGCCGTAGATGGCCGACAGGCGGGCGAAACCCTGCGGCAGCTCGCCGAGACCGTACAAGGGGTAGATGTACGGCGACTTGCCGTAACGCGCCACACTGTTGCCGTACAGGCGGATGCGCTCAATGGCCTCCGGGGCGCCACCGGGGGTGCTGATGTAGCTGTCCGTCAGATACAGGGCCATGGCGTGGCCAATAAAGTCTTTGGTGGTGGCCTCGAGGCCGAATTTGTCGTACACGTCCTTCATCGTGCACGTGTTGATTTCAAGGCCTGTTGGTGTTTGGACAACGGTGTCAGAGAAAAGAAGAAGAGAAGTAGGAGCAAGGGGAGAAAATTAGAGTACACCCGGGGATGTACGGAAGACAGGACTCACCCTTGTGCGTGGCCGGGTCGTTGGGGTCGAAGCTGCCGACCCACTCGATGAAACTCTTCATGCGGCGCTTCTCAAAGATGCCCATCAGCGGCGACCGCAGCGCCTCGGCGGCGTCGGCGGGGACCTTCGCCACCGTGGCCTTGGCGCCACTGTTCTGCTGGACGAAGCTACCGGCGATCTGGCGGAATTCGAGGTAACGGGTAACGTCAGTGGACACAAGGATATTGGTAAGCTCGCCCGACGAGATAAGGAACTTGGGAACAAGGTCGATGTTCCAGTCGTTGACACGGCCGTACTTGGTCCACGGCTCCTCGCCGCTAGCAAAGTTGCCATACTTCTTGTAGAGCTGGAGAAGATTCGTATTAGAGGAGACTGAGGCGAGACGGGAAGCGCAAAATGTAACGTGTTGAGCGATGGGCTTACCGCCTGTAGGGTCAGAGATGCAGCCTCGCTGGAATCATCGGTTAGCGATTCCGTCTCATAGCTCCGCCCGGTCGTCTCGTCATCATGTGGGGGGCAGCATACCCGCCGTAATGGTCATTTCTGTCGATGTGTAGGACCTTCTTGCCCTTGACACTCAGGACACTGTTCCATGAAAAAAGGAGGTCAGTTAGGTTCTCAGGGGTTGTTGCTCGAGTAGGCGGTGACGCACCCAGAGAGAATACACTCGGTGAGGCCTAAGCGAAACAGAAGCACACAGTTAGCCAAGCTCTTTCATGGCATTCAAGCAGTGCACAGCAAAGTGGGATCTTGTAGATTCCAGATTCTTCAAAGTTCAGAATCCCAAGCCCGTCCATCACTCACCTGTGCCCAGCACAATGACATCGTATTCCTTGGCAATCTCATCCATGGTGGTTGCAGAGAATGTTGTTGGTTGAGTATTCGGGTTACGAGGGAGAAAACGGCGGGAAACAGTGGGAAAATAGAAGGATTGGCTCGAGATAGGGAGAAGGCAGCCTGACCTGGAACAATCGGTGTAAATGCAAGAAAGATGTCACAGGATGCGGTTTGGCTTTGCTGTTGGGAACGGGAAAGGAGGGACAGTCCAGCAAGCAGCCCCGCAATTGCTATTGGGGGGCAACGTCGTCAGTTAGAGGTTACCAACTGCTACCTATCAATTCAACGGCATAGCTCCAGAACCGGGGGCCGTTCTATATTTGATCTAGCGCCTATTTCACGTGACTGTCTGTAACCAATTGACCGTTGGATGTTGATGATGTTATGTCTCTACGGAGGAATGTCGCACTCCGTACCACGTCGCATAATTATGTCGTGCAAGAGGTTTATACCAGTTTGTCTACTTTAAATCCGGGTTATCGTTGCAACTGAGTGCAACCGCCTGGCATTACGGTTATTGTTTGACGGCGTATTTGAAAGCTGGTTGTCTTGGTTCTGTGAGTCTTCTCAGTCCGTTTTGACATGATTGCAAAGAACCGCTGCCTAATGCTTGCCAAAGTACGTCGCAAGGAAGCTCCATAACAAGCCACAGTCTCAGTCCACTCGGCTACCGTCGCTCCTTCCCACCAGTCCCCATATATTGTCAATAGTAGTACATTCGCGAGAGCTAGATGTTGTATGTATGATGGTTGTTGTAGACAAAAAGGCGTGGAAAGCGAATTTCTTTTGGCCGCGGCCAAGCGTAATTCGAAGGATCTTTCCGGTTACCGTACAGGAGCCGGCTCCTGCTCGCCTGACCTGCTTTCTGCCGGCGCAGCCTCTGTATTTCCACTCTCACCAGCTGCTGCTGGCTCATCCTCCAGGTATGCTGCTGGCCGGAATGCCGGACCATTTCCGGACAGGTCAATCTCCGGGTCCGTGCGGGCCAACTCGACGGCATCCTCCCACACATAAAAGCGCTCCGTCAGCACGTGTTTGATACGTCTCATCGTTTCGCGGACCTGTCTCGTTAGTAAGTACAACTTGTAGAAAGCCCTAGTTCACGAGTCTATGCCACGGGGACAAAACTATAGACTCACCGCAGCGTCGCGCTCCTGCGCTTCAAAATTGCCAAAGCCCAGGTCAAAGTGCTTCCGCGATTCGGTCGCTGTTGCAATCCGGTTGCGCTCCTTGACGCACACCCACCACAGCCGGTGCAGGTCGTCCCAGCTTTTGCGCCGCAGCTCCTCGGCCATCCAGGGCCGTCCAAAAGCCGCATCCTTGGTCGGCGGTTGTGCCACTTGGCCGTCGTAGAAGAACTGCCATAGACCGTGTTCCGGGTCAATCTCAGGCCGCGTTGCAGCGGCCATGGCCTCCTTGGCCTCTCTGGTGCCGCCTACACCCGGCAGGGTCGAGCGGGGGAGCGGGGAGTCGGACACGGACAGGAACTGGCGAGGCCCTGTGCGGCGGATGCTCGAGACACCGCGCAGGCGGTTGTTGTCACGCGAGCGGTATTTATGGCGCTTTGCGAGGACGGGGGAGGTGGAGAAGGAGGACCGCTGTTGCATCTGCATTGCTCCTGGTGCTATTGTAGACTGTGTGCAAGATAATTTTGTCTGTGTCGTTCGTAGTGGTGGCTGCGCTTGTTGTGACGCAAAGCGTGCCGGGTGTGAACACGAGATCATGTTGTGGGCGGTGCTCCAGCCGGAGACAGCGCCGCGGACACGCGCCGCCGAGGGGCCAAGCGCAGCCATTGTGATCGAAAAAGTTGGATAGTCGTCGACAAGGATCCCAAGCTCAGGGGGGAAAGACAGTAATCGTGAAGAAGGCGGCCGAACTACTCGTTGGGGAGGGAGGAGGGTATCTGGTGCTGGAGCAGCTTTAAGACGTGAAGCTTTTCAAACAGCCGCCAATTTTTTTCCCGTTCTCCAATGGGATCCACATTTATCAACCTCGTTGCGAAAAAAGGCACTTGGGACGCTGAACTGGTTCTGTGGCTGGCTCGTGGCGGTGCAAATTTTTGAGGGACACTAAGATATCACTAATTGGTGCAACATAACACCCCATCCAAACAAGCCAACCTTCAACTCAAAATGTCGCTTTGGAGGTGAGTCGATTGTTTGTTTCCTTCATTCTTTTTTTTTTTCAAATAAAAAATAGCGATGGTTTGTCTTCCTACGAATACTAACAAAGCAGCTCCTACCGCGGTCTCTCGCCCAAGACGCGCGCTGGCGTCGGTGTTGGCATACTTCTTTGGGGCACCATCGGGCTGTACTTTTCTGATGCCGCGGGCGAACGCATAGGCATCAAGCCGACAGAAACTGACAAGGACAATCTTGCTCGGATGACACCGCGGATCCATGTGGTTGACCGGGATGACACAAAGCGGTAGCCGTGCCTGCCCTTGTCATCATGATCATGACACATGTCCATTTAAAGGAGATGCAAGGGACACATCTAATCACTGTGTATTGATATTTGACTTCATATAGCAGGAAAACGATATAAACGGCTGCCAAAATATTCTAAAATGTCTCGTCCAGAATATCCGCGTTCATCTTGACCATTGTCGGGCTATACTCCGAAGACCCATCCAAGTCTTCCCCTGCCGTGAGCAATATGTCCTCGACGATGCGTTTGCTTGCCTCCCGCGCTTTAAATTGTTAGTAACTTGTATCGCTGCATAAAGGGAGGAATAATATATATAAAGAATAATATATATAAATCACTTACCAGGCGTCTGCAGCAGTTTAGACGGTGGCATAGCGAAATTGATGGTTTTGGGCGGGCTCATGCCACCATACAAGTCGTCACCATCTTCGTCGCTGCTTTCCCATGCGATCTCGTCTGGGTTGCGCTTCTTCTTGCCGGTCTCGGTTCTCGTAAAAGGCGCTTTGGAATGTGATTTCTGATCCATCTCTGTCGACCCAATATCGTCAAACATAATCTCCCTGGGCTTAGTCCGCGCCGGCGTCTGCACGCTCACGCCGGGCGTCCGCGGGCCGGACACAGCCGTCGCCAGCTTGTTGCGGTAGGCCGCGCGCATAGGCGACATAAAGGCAGCGCTACGCAGCTTCGGCACAGCAATCTCCGGCGACGACATAGGCGACGACTCTTGCCATGCTGGCCGCTTGGCCTTCTCCTCGTTGTGTATCAAGTTCTGTCGGCCAGTCGGCGGTCGGTCTGTGACCTTTAGGCGCATGGGCGAGATGCCTCGGGCCGTGTTCTTGTGCGGTGTCGCCTGGATTCGGTAGTCTTTGCCCAGTACGCGGTGCATCAGGGGGTCCTTTTGGCGCCGGCTATTAGCCTGCTCGTCCTCGAGGGCCCGCCGATTGCGTTCGTCGAGCGACTGTCGCGGCGTCATGGACATGTTGGGAAGGCGTGCTGTGCGCTGGGCGAGCAACTCCGAGTCCGCTGCGGATGAGTCGTCACGGTGGTCGTCCTCCACGTTTTCATTGTCGTTGAACCGCATCATCGTGCTCTCGTCACTACCCGCGTCGGCCATTCTAGCATCTGAGAGAGGTGCTCGCGGCCGCGATCCGGACCGCGAGCGCTGGCCCCCACCGTTCGCGTCTGTGTCCGGCCCCCGGTTCATCTCCCGTCGTAGGTTTTCATATGGCGAGTCCAAGTCGGCAAATTGCGGGTGCAGTGACGTCGTGGCCGGCGGGCGAGGCGTGCTCCCACTTAGATCGCCGTCGCCGTCGGACAGAAGAGATTCGTCGCGCGTGTTGAGGTGTGTGGATGTCTGGACGCCATCTTCGTCGTCTCTCGGATGGGTAGTGTAGTCCGTTGTAGTATCGTCGTGTGTATCTGTTGTTGTCGTCTCCTCGACACCCGTGGATCCTTCATCGTTTGCGAGCTCCTCGTAGCCGGATAACGACACGTTCGCAGCGGCCTCGAAGAATTGTTTCCAAAACTGCCAAGCTTGTCAGCAACGATACTCTCCCCAAGAACCAAATGATCGTTCCGTCAATTCCTCCTACCTTGGAAGCATCCCATACGGATCTGCACTGCTCGCCGTATTGCTCAACCACAGGCAGGATGTTGCCCGTCACAATGCGATGCGCCCTGCTGAAGTTGTGGTCGATTTCTAGAGTTTGCAATTGTCAGCCTTATCCCACAATACCCCAGTCCCTTTTGTAACAGTCCCCTTTCGTCTCCCTACATACCTTGCAACGTCAGAGTGATGGACTGTTCCAGCTTCTCCAGTTCTTCCGTCGTGGAGAGCGGCCGGTTTGCCAGCGAGCCGCCGAGTCCGGCCATGTTTATGCGCAGGCGTTTTGTTCGGTTCTATAGTATATTTCCACGCTCCGAAAGGTCTATGCAATTCAAATAAAACAGGTGCGCAGGTTGTCGTTTGCGATGCGTGACGTTCGTTGCGCGCTGGAGGAGAAGTAAATAGATTTTAATATGAAGCGCGTTCATAGACGCGTTTTGGCGTGCGGGGCAGTGGGTGAGGGTCGCTAACAAACCACTGCCACTCCCCTATTAGTGGGGTATTGGTCAGGCTCTACTAAACCATTCAGCAGAAATACTCCCTATGCGCCGTAGCATAGACGACATATCACACAAATACTAAAATAAAAAACGAAAACTTCGCATCGTCTTGCTCAATGCAAGGCCAGCAGAACCAAATTGAACAACGTTTTCGCGAATGCCCAAGATTTCCTCAGTGTCCTCTACCTGCCACGGCCCCGTGCTCCACGCCCTCGACCACGCCCACGTCCCCGAGCCGCGCCACGGCCTCTTGTTCCCCCACGAGCTGCTTTTTGTGGAGGAGCTCGTGTCCTTTTGGTTGTGGGGGGCTCCTCCTTCTCCTTCTCCTCCTCCTCCTCCTCTTCTTCTTCGTCATCATCGTCATCGTCGTTGTCGTCTTCGTCGTCCTCCTCCTCGCCGTCCTCCTCATCCTGCTCTTCGTCGTCTACTTCCTCGCCTTCGTTTTCCTCGTCGCCTCCACTTCCGCTCTCGTCCTCTTCGCCAACTTCTTCTTCTTCCTCCTCCGGCCCCTCCTCCTCCTCTTCCTCGTCGCCGCCTCCACGCCGGGTTGACGGTTTCTTTGCCTTGGATGCTTCGCGCTTTCCTCTCCGTGTGCCCCTTCCTGTTGCGGCGGGTGATGGCACAGACGATGCCAGCTCAAAACTGTCCACCGTCGATGACCGCATCCGCAATACCGACATATCGCCACGCTTCCGTTTTATAGCACTCGATTTGGAGGTGGACGCCGGTGCAGCAACCGATTGGCCGCCCGAGGCAGCCCCACCGCGTGACGTTGGCGCTGGTGATTCCGGGCGCCATTGTGCTGGTGACGAGGCGGCGGAGTCGTCATCCTCGTCCGCCAGAGCGCGCTCCATCATGTCGTCGCGGAAGTCAACCAGAGGCAGACAAAACTCTTTGAAGCGGGACTCGACGTCGGCTTCTTCGACGTAGTCCAGCGAGTTGTCGCGGTCGTTGATCGTTTCGAGCTCGTACTCTGCCGCCAGCTCCTTCCAAATGCCTGGGATGCGCGTGTGCTGGTAGACGTCCGGATCGAACCCGCGACAACGTAAATGTTCGGAGATGGCAATCATGCGGAAGTGTCTGTGCATGCCTGTATATGTTAGTCGGCCATCTCTCAACGGCTTGATTTTCTTGTCTCCCAATCCTGCCGTTGCAAAACCTCACCTGAAGGCTTCCACCGTATGACGGCCGAGAACAGCCCTGCTTTCTGCTCGGATGTCCAGCAGCTCTGGAGCACGTCATATATCGGCTTGTCAGGTGGCGCAGACGCCGCGGGCGTTTCCGAGGCCTGGGGTGTGTCAATGTCCATCGCATCGTCGTCACGACTGGGTGTGGCAGCGGATTGCACCGCGCTACCGCGCCCGCGCTTTTTCGGTGGCATGGTGTTGGCGCTGTCGTATGTCGTAAACGTAGTTCATAGGATCAGCTACAACTCAATTGACATTTGTCCGCGCAGCAAGCAGTGGTCGAGGGTGGTAGGTCAAGAGGTGTGAGGTATCTGTTGCAGGATGGAAAAGTATAAAGGACTGGAGCTTTCTGCTATTGACCATGAACAAAAGCCCTTTTGGCGGCGCTGATAGGCGGACGCTGTTAGTTAAATTTTTGGTACGAAAGGCCACACATACAGGGGTTACTAACGGTTGCACAGCGAACGCAGCCGTCAAAAGCACGTGTCACAGCGTCCAAACAACGCGCTTTTGGGCGGCGACGCGTCCACAATTTGGACCATAGCCTTTCAACGTCACTTCCTAAACCGGTATCATGTTCATAGGCCACGAGGCTGCACACTCCATAAGCGCGCCGATGACAGCGTCTCAACACATCATAGTATGAGACAAACTGGTCTACCACCCATAAAGCCATGGCAGACACCGACAACGCCGACCTCTTCGCCATTCCCGACTTCTGGAAGCTCTCGTCATGGCAGCAACAACCACCGCCACTAGCTGCGGAGGAGAGACAAAATGGCTTCTTCAGCCTCGATGTGAACGGTATGCATATTGATATAGTGGCTGCAGTACTTTGTGATGGCAGTATTTGAGGCTGACTTTAATGCAAAGGCGACGGGGGGATCACCTTCTTCCTCGGTACGGACGAGCCAGAGCTGCCGCCATGCAACGATGACGACGGTGGCCTCTTCAAGATCCCACATCTACTAAACCAGCTCCTGCCGAGTGTTCCAGAACAGACACTTGATAAGCAGGACACAAGCTCGGTTACAGAACCCATTGCAACGCCCTCGTCTATTGTCGACGACTTCTGGCTTCTACCTGACGACAGCGTTCGGCCACCTCCGCCGGCTGAATTCAAATCGTGGGCATCGTTTGAGCATGTTGATGTCCCCATCCAAGCTCCGATATTCGCGACAGAACAAGGTCCTAGGTTTGTCGACGCAATTGTTGCTGAACACAGCGACTTCATACGCCCTGCGTCATCGTCCGAGACAAATGCTGGCGAGGACGAACAGGACCCGGCGATGCTGGACACGCGCGAATACTGCGCTTGCCTTCTTGCATTAGCCTTAGGACGAAGTTCGATCTTGTTCTCGTGGGACGATGGGAAACGGGCGTTCCTTCCCATGGTCAATTCCGCGAGAATCTCAGGATTCTCTGCACAAGTACTGCGAAGCGCTGAGAGGGACTGCCTCGAATGCGGAAACGACAGCCGTTATCTGAGAGCCTTTGTCGACCACACGTATACAGCCGCGGCTTCAACAAACTCTCCTTCAAGAGTGGCCCTCGCACGAGGCGTGGACAGCCTCCTCCTCACCATCCAAAGCGAGCTTGGCACCCGTGGCCAGAGGGCACACTCACTGCTCCAGTTGCAGGCGCTTGTGCGGCCCGTTGCCTCTCTCGTCAAATTCATACGCGGGCTCGTGACAAAGCTCTCACGCGCAACAACTTCTTCAAGAACCACTGACGAGCATTTTTTGACGATGCTGTACCAAGAGACACAGTCCATGGAGTACAGCGTTGTCTTTATGCGTGATATCATCAAGCAGTTGCTTCAGCTCGTCTCGGAACCTTGGCTACTCTTCGTGAGCGAATGGATTGGGTTGAGTCCCAGAAGCAAGGCTACACTTTGGACGGGCGAGTTTCAAAGCAAAGGATTCGTTCGCCTAGACGACCGGGTCTGGATCGACGACATGGGTGCGGAGTTGGCCGAATCCGACTACTTCTTTGACGAGGAACGGATGCCGGCTTTCATTCCAGCGGAAATGGCCAAGAACATCTTTGAAACAGGTCGCAATCTACGATTTCTGTGGACAAATCATCCCGAACATCCTTTGTCCAATCCCTCTACGGTTCTGATTGCTCGTCCTCCAGCACTCAGGTGGCAATTTGATTGGGATTCCATCCACGCACTGGATCGCAAGGCTCTTGCATATGAGAGAAATTTGTTGCAGTCTCTTGCTGCAAGTCGATATGCTTCAGTGCAGCTTGTTCTACCAACACACCACCATCCAGGTACGGTTGGTGTCACACCAAGTGGAACGGAAATCAACTGGCGTTTTCCTACGGTTGAATTTCAGTTCTTTGGGAAGAGTGAAGACCAGATTGAGCAGAGTCTGAAAGCATCCATAAGACAACTCGGCGAACCTCTCCCAAACCCATCAGAGGACGGCCTCGCCGCCGTTCTCCGTCGTCAGCTATTCGAAGATGGCCAAGATTGCGCAGCCGACATGGCAGCTTTAGATGAGTCTGCACCGCATTGGTCTCTTCTACCACTACTTTCATTTGGGCCAGCTATAGCTGCACAGTCTCGCCATATCAACCGCGAGTGCATGCGGCTGCTATTTGGCGTACACGGTGTCCGAAAACACATCGAACTTCAGCGCGAATTTCAACTCCTTGGCAATGGCATGTTTTGCAGCAGGCTGTCGCATGCTCTTTTCGACCCGGATCAGGCCGGTGCCGAGCGAAGCACCGGTATTGAGCTGTCGAGCGGCGGACTTGGATTGCGGCTGTCGAGCCGCAACGGCGAGAACTGGCCGCCTGCAAGCTCTGAACTTCGACTGGCTCTGATGGGCGTCCTTGCCGAGAGCTACTACCAGGGCAGGAAGAGTGAAAGCAATGAGATTCCAGCGAGTGCTGGCGCAGGCGGCAAGCATGAATTGCCTGGCGGGATGAGCTTCGCGGTACGTGATCTCTCCGTCGAGGAGATGGACCGGTGCATGGATCCAGACTCTCTCGAAGCACTGGATTTCCTCCGACTGTCGTACAAGCCACCTTCAGCGCTCTTGTCTATCATCACACCAGATATTCTAGCAAAGTACGACCGCGTGTTTCTACTCCTCCTACGCGTGCTGCGCATGTATTACTTGGTCAACCAGCTATTCGAGGACGACTTACAATCGCGGGTGCGCAACAGAGCGCCTCGACCGGGCCCTAGCCGAAACAAGAGCTATTTTGGCCATGAGGAGAATGTGTGCATGCGCTTTCGGATCGAAAGCCGGCAATTTGTGGCCAACATCATGGCCTATTTCTTGACCACGGGCGTTGATACGCCATGGAAGCGGTTCGAAGCATGGCTCGACGATGTGCAGCAAGGCCTAGCGGAACCGGAGCAGGAGCAGGGAACAACAACTGCAACCAACTCTGCACAAGCAGACCAAGCAAGCCCCGACAAGCTGCGCGAGCGTCACGAACAAGCACTGGATGAGATCATGCTCGCATTGCTGCTCCGCAAACGGCAGCAGCCACTGCTCTTCCTGCTACAGGGCATCTTTGGCCTGATTCTCGAGTTTGCCAAAGGCTCACGCGAGCTATCTCGAGCCGAAGGTACGGGCATTGGAGGACACAAGAGCAGTGAAGATGCCGCGCTCGGAGCGCTGCTCACGGCGCACCAGGTCAAGGCCAAGAAGCTCTATGCGTCGTTCCGCAAAAAGGTGGCTGCGTTCCTTGCGGTGTGCCGGGGCCTAAGTGAGAAGGAGGCGGACAGCGTGGCGCGCAAGGACTACCAGCAGCAGCAAGAGTACCAGGACGGATCGAGGGCGGGCGAGGGCAGTTCGCTGTCCAAGCTGTTGCTGATGCTGGACTATAACGGGTCGTATTCGTCGTCGCGGACGCAGTGGTAAGGCAAAAGACCCAGACCGGGATGCCAAATGGCCAGAATATTGTCTATATATACGAAGACATGTCTCCGGACTACAATTATACATGCGCGCGCGGGAACATGCGATGCTATCACGATACATACACCGTTCACATGGAGCAAACACCGTCGTCTTCTCCGCACGCAAACAAGCCACAGATCTTCCCCCTCCCGTCTCCTCCCAAGATCCAAATGCTATATCCCATGGCTGTGATCCACAGCGGCACACAAAGTAGGCACACGGAGCACACAACAAGACTCCACAGCTCATCACCAACTCCCTAGAATGGGGGTGAGGGCCCTCTTCTTTCTCCTCACGGCCCCCTCTCTTTTGGTTTCTTTGGGTCTTTAGGGTATTTTAGGCCAGGCCCAGTGTCATGTTTAGGGCCCGCGAGCTCCCCTTTTACCCCAAATCTACAAATCTGCGAATCTCTGGCTGGAGTGGCAGCTGAAGGTCCCAGCTGATGCCCCTCCCCAGAGCCCAGATAGAAAAGCTGTCAAGTGCAAGGTCCCCCTCTCATCTCCACTTCCCGTGCGGCAGCCTTTCGCGAAGGGATGGAAGGAAAAGCGAAGAACAAAAAATCGGAACCTCCCTTGTTCAAGGCCAGGGAGCACAGGACCCTCTGCAAAAATAACAAGCATAACTTGCAAACAGCGAACAACCGCAGAAAAGACGACTGAGGATTGCAACCGACCAAAACGACGACCATGCCTAATCCACCTCCTAGTTGCTCACACCTGCGGCCTTTTGCAAGAGTCCGAGAATTGCCGGGGAAATCCAAACGAGCAGAAAGAAAACCGCACTGAAAAAAGAATAAAAAAAATTAGTATCGGCCCTCGCTATGCGCGCGATCTCAAACGCCCCTTCTTTGCACTGCCAAAGTCCGTCAAATTTCACGCAAAGCTTTTTAGTTCTTGGCTCATCTCTCCTTTTTGGCTATCCTCGCTGGCCAGGCGCTAAGGAAAAACAAAAGGAGTGCTAATTTCCTTGTCGTCCCGGTCGGCTTCCAAGCGAGCGTGCCAACCGCCCTTTTTTTGACTCTCCTCCCTTGCATAGGCGCCCTGGAACGTCTTGTCCGAATAGGAAAGGGACGGCGTGCTCGACATGGAACGAACACTTTTCCTTGTGTGGTTTGTGTGTTGTCCTGATGTGTCTTGACGCGCCTAGGAAATAATCGCCCTCCTCTTTGCTGTTGCCTTGTTATTTCTTGAGGAAAACGAAAGAACCAGTGGCCAAGAGTTATGGCAGAATCTAACAAAATCGATTCAATCACATGCGGATCTTGCGGGTATTGCCTATCTAGCAGGTATTGTGTTGGATTCCACTCTTCCTGTTCTGGCTCATAATGGGCGAAGGAGACGACGAGGAAATAAAACATGCAACGGAAGCGGACACACGATAATCACTGAAGGCAATGCAAAGTAAATACTCCGCACGCTCGACACTACCAGTTCTCGGACGGAAATAGTCCGTACACAAATCGTCCGTCGTCGTCCGCGTGTTTCTTTTCCAACCCTTTCCGGCGGTATCGGCGATCTCCATTGGGGGGGATATGCCCGCCCTCGTGCGGTATTCGGGCTGGTGACAAAAAAAGCACAAAATACGGAATGGTGCGGCCTGTTGCTCTCGTTTTTATCCACAGCGAACAAACGGAGTATATCACGACGTACAGAGTAGTCTATTTGATCAGCAACGCAATAAACAGCAGAGCAGGTCAGTACGCCTCGTTGGGAGCGAGGACAAGCGACCGGAACGATTATGGGCCTGGCCGGGGTGTTTATTCGGACGGATTTATTGAATTCTGGCGGGAAATACGGCGTACAGGACTCGACAGTCCGCTGTGACGCGGACATAACGAGCGTCTTGGAGAAATTGCACCTCTCGTTTTCGATTTCCGCATTGAGTAATTTACCTGTGGCACTAAACAAAACGCACCATGAGAAGGTAACCGATTGATACCGACGATGTATTACTACCGAACAGAAGCACGAAGCAAGCACGTCTGCACGTCTGTATGAATCTGTATCAACACAAACTCGGCCAATGCTGGGCTCACACGTATAAAGTGACGGCCAAGCCAGGTTTAGAAAACATTGACCTTGCACTCCCTCGTCCTTTTTTTTTTTTTTGTAATTCCTCCTTGAATCGAACTTCCGCTCTCGTCCTTGTACATATGCACGGCCAGCCAAGCCAAGCCAAGTTGAGCTCCGGCGGCTTCCATCAGAGCGATTGGGACAACTTTTCAGTTCAGGAGGACCGCATGCTTCAATGTTGGGTAGATACGCTGTATATTTTGGCAGCAAGTCAAATTCGACAAACTCGGAATGAACCTTTTCAAAGCTGTTTCGACCTTTCTTTAAAGTCAACAGGTGGAAGAAGGAAATTTAGAAGAAGGGAAGAAAAAGACATACCACATGCTGCGTGGTCCGTCCTCCGTCAAACAATACAATGTATTGCAACACAACCACAAGAACCGTGAACCGTGAATCCCCGCCCACCAAACTCCCCCACGCTGTTCAACCATCTCCCGGGCTTGCCAACACATACACTTGTGAAGTTGTGCTTGCTTTGTAGCCTTGTTGACTTGTCCCGTCTGCTCTCGTGCACTGCATCTTGCAGGGCCCAATGTCGGCCAGCTGCAGAGACATGGACAACGGCAAGCTGCAACGGCAATCGTGGACCGGCCGCCGGCATTGGCTGAACAGTGGAGGCGGAAGCCCACCAAGCCATGGGCCACAGCGCTGCCCACAGGAGCCCACACAGGGGCGGCAATTCAAGTGGTGGTTAAGCCCAACGACCTCAACGCCCAACGGTTGGGTGTAGGTGACTCGTCTGTGGTTCCGCTGCCTTGATTTCTTCCCAACCCGTCCATCACTCTGATTTACTGGCGAGTTTACAGAATAGGTAAGTCACCGACAAGGAAAGTAATTGGCTCGCCAGTGTTCCAAGAGGAAAAGAGAAAGAAACGAAAAAGAAATGACGGGTTTTCTATTTCCGCCATGGGCAGGGTCTCTGTGAAATGCGTTCTCTACAATGTAAAAGGACAATGAACAGGCCATGGCAGGCTTTAGTTAACCGATTGGGCTGGAGATGTTCAATTTACAGGACAAGCCAGGCCACTTTTGGATAAACTTGGGGAAATCAAAATATGACGGGTTGGAAAACTGACCTCAGCTGAGCTGGAATAAGAGAGACACAGCCGGCTTGCCCTTCTGAGCCATCCCGGCACAGCACAGTTTCAAAGCCCTTGCTCCCAAGACGACGGAGAGTGGTGCTGAAGACGCCAAACTGTCTGCTGGTCCACTGGTTGAACTTTGTTGGAACGTCTTGGATATTGAAAGCGCCACCAGGGCCATCACAATGTGATTCGCGAACAGGTCGACCATCAATCCTGTCTCAACAGGCCCTATGAGAGGCGTGATATACTTTCGTACATTCTCGGGAAAAGACATTGAAAGGCCTAGTATTCCAAATGCCGTGTTGGTAGCAACAGGTCTCTCTCTTCTCCACTGTATTATCTCATCTTCCCTGGCTCAAGTGTGGAGTAGGTCGCATTGTTACAACAGCTTCAAGCAGCACTTCAGTCCCTACGTTTTTGTTGGTTGCCTCCGTTCTGCAGTGCGACATATTTGTCGTAGAGTATTTAGGGCGGTGGACGACGGGTGTCGTGAGTGTGAGGGTGCTTGCGGCCTGACAATTTTCCCTTTTCGTTATATTTATTTCCGGTACGAAATAATACTTCTCGGGTTTTCCGTCCGTGCTGTCAATCTTTCAGTCGCTTTTTCAGTCACGCTTCACACCATCTCGTACGCCGCCCCCTACCAGAGATGTCGCCTGGCACTGCCCTCTCGTTTTCATAGTCTAATTTTATTTGTCACCGGGCGCGTGAGAATATATGGTTCAATGTCCAAGACGCTCAATGGCGGCTAAAAAAAAAACACGAATGCTGGTAAGAAAAGCGGCCTGGAATCTTCTGCTGTTGATTTGTGGCCATGTTGGAGTGTCGTTGGATACACAATGTCCGTGTACATGTCGGGACACCTGTTCCCCGAAAATCAAGGGCGCCGCATTTGTACGCGCGAGAGCAACAAGACACGTCTGTCTGCACATGAGTGGGCGCTCATGCAACCGGCCTGGTGCGGCCCAATGGCCGTGTCTGGATATTCTTTTTCTTTCCACACCAACTGCCCGGGCTTCCCCTTTCTCACTTCTCTTTTCTCCTTTCTGTCTTTCGGTTCCCACCCTTTCGGACCAAATTCGGCGGTGGCCAAGGCAGCATCGGATGCCTCTTCCCATCTACATCGTACTTCTGTAAATACCTGTTGTTCCCAGCCGGTGGTGTGCTCGTCAATTTCGTTTTTTGCTGCCGCATTTGAATAACCTTCACCATAATTCGTAGTTCGCCGTTCATGCTTCACCGTGGCTCCCCTTTCTCCAAAAATGGATCTGACCACATCCCAAGCTCCCCTGTTTCTTTTTCTTTGCAAAAAAGACCTTTTCCAACTTGGGGAAACAGCTCATGTGGATATCGCACGTCCTTGCTGTCTTTGCGATAGCGCTACGAGGGGGCCATTTGCAGAAAAGGGGTGGGACAGTGGCCACAGCCCCCCTTCTTTTGCCATGTTCCGCGGCAAACCCACTCACGCTGCCCAGAGTCTCGGGAACCGTCGAGGAGCCTGTCCACCCCTTTTCTCTTTTCTCCTTTCGTGGTAATCCAAATGTGCAAATGTGCTACGGGGTACAAATACGGAATACTCGACCTGTTTATTGGTTTTGAGGTGCCCACACAAAGTACGATCACATAAATATGTTGTATGTTTACATGCTCCGGATATGGGACGAGATCCATCTCACAACTCTGGCCTACTATTCCTTTCGACCGCTCGCACGAAGATGGAAGGCAAAAAAAAGTACGGAGCCATACGACATACAAAATGAATACCTGTGAACGACTCCGTATTTGCGGTTGATTCCGTGCACGGTCCATGTCACTCCCTAGTCTACTCCCTTGTCGCTTTTCTGCACGCACACTGCTTCTGCAACACCGTGGATCCTTTCACACCCCAATTCTGGTCTGGGTGGTGTGTGCGTTGGCGGCGTTCTGCTCAGACGGCGTCGCAAAACAGAGAGGGAAAATAAAATTGCTCCCCCGTCAGACGTGTCCTGTCAGATGTTCGTAAGATATTCGCAAGCCGTAAAAACACAAACGGAAACGAGGAAGAAAAGGGGAGTCGCAATAACAATTTTAAATCAATTCCCGCCGCAAGCGCCGTTTTATTGAAGGCGGATTTGCGAACGAAAGAAAATCGAAATGAAATCAGAATTAAAAATGTACGGAGTCTCGAAGACGAAAACAAATAAAAAAAATATGTAAAAGAATTGAAAGTGCCAATAGTCGCATACATCATACATTCCGCACAGCGAGACATTGCATCGCATTTGCATAGTTTATCTCTCACCTCAGACACCGCAGCAACATCTTCTGGCTAGATCTGTCTGTCGAAGCAGTCAATCAACATCGAGTGCGGTTCTTCAAAAGTCGAGATATTAAATCGGGGGCCCCTTTGTAACGTTTTGGAGCTGTCGTGCACCCCTTCCCGATGGTGTGGGCAGGCGGGTCCTCTTTTCTTTGGGCATTTCTCTGGATATTTCTTTGGTGGCTCGTTTGTCCGAGAATAGAGGAGCCACTGGGAATTCGTGCAGCCTTTAGGGCCCCTACTTTTGGCTCTGTGCACCCCATTCTCCGATCGTGACCCCCAACTTCAACAAGGTGCAAGATCAAGATACGGCGTCCGACCTACACAGCACGAAATATCATCTTAGAAAACTATCAAGGGAGGAGTGGACCTCGCCAGCCTATCCAGCGTCGTTGCGTCCAGAGTGCGGCATCTGGAAAAGTCTCAAATCTTGCATCGCGTAATGGTGCAAGATGCAAACAGCCGTTGTTGCAAACAAACAGACGTAATTGCAGAGCAAAAAGGCGGTCTGGAAGAAGATAGGGGACGGCATGATTGCTGTGCCATGCCTTTTTGAGACTCCGGTTATGTGACTCTGGAAAATACGACGTATCGTGGTGCACATGACCGGGGGCACTGTTTTTACTTTTTCTTTTCTTGGCTTGCACATGCTGTTGCATATCGCAACGAGAATGCACAGATGCAACTTTTGGCCCCCAAGCGACACAAACTAGTCTGGCAAAGGGACCAGTCCACCCGGGTTCAAAGCGAATCCCACGCGCATCCCGCGTCACGTCGTGTCGTCCAGGGGGAGGGGGGAGTCTCCACTGGTTGTTTCTCTTCCTAGGCACGGAGAGCGGAGTAATTTCAGTGGAGCCATTTCGCCAGGTTCACACTTTTCTTCCCACCGACAGGCTGGCAGTAGACGACAAGGGGCCTGGCATCTCGTGGCTACGGACAGGAAGGGAACACAAGAGTATCCACATCGAGAAGGCTGGAGTTGAAATGGACGACACTCCTTCTCAAAGGGAAAAAAATCGGCCACGATGAGGTCTTGTAATATTGTGGCCAGCTGACGTGGGCAATGAAGCATTATTTCCAGATCCTCTACGACGCACTAGACTCTCATGATCGTGTTAGAGCCACACGAGAGCGCCGTGCTTCGCTCCATGGCGTATCAGGCGCCTCGGCCAATCCCAGTATGACAAACTCAACGAGACAGGCTCTACAAGGCACCAGGGCGCCCGTTGTCGCACTCCCAAGTTTCCCAAGACCGGAGAGCAATGTCTGTGCAAGCCCAGACGAGTGTGCTTTGCACGATGTATCTTACCAGGGGCGGCTAAACCGGTCCGATCGCAGGGGAAGTTTTTGCCGACGCCGTCGGAGCTGGGTCGTCGAGTATTTTCTACTTTGGGAGGAATTCTTGCAGGCAAAAGGGAGCCACCACAAAGGGCAAGTATCCGCGCTCGGCTACGCGGAAGAGCGGTTTCCCTGCTTTTTGGCGCGACCTGCGTCTCCTTCTCTTTGTGTGAGGCCTTTTTACTCATGCGGTCCGACAGTGTCAGGGCCAATAAAATACTAATCAAATTTGCAAAAATGAAATCAATGACGAGAAAATAGTCACTGACAACAGTCGACCAAAAGTCACAGAAAAGCCACAGTCCCTATACATCTCACACCAGACGTCGTCCTCCCCGAAACTGGGGTTTTTGTTCCTGGGACCACATAAATATGTGCTCCGTTTTAAAGCGTTGAGTGGGCTTTCCGTTCGCTTTCCCGTCCCCTTTTCTTGACCCCCATCACTTTGTAACAGTATTACCCAGTATTATCCAGAATGTGTGAGTCCTCTTTCCTCTCACACATCTTCGTGGCGTCCAGTCCTTTTTCTCCATCCACAGGTGGCCCTTCCCCCCAAACCCACTCATCCACCCGTAGAATTTTGGGTGCCGGCGACTGTTGTGAACTGGCTTCTAGAACGTCGAGAGAAAAGGTTTCCAGTTTTTCGAGGCCCACAACACCTTTTTGTTCCCGCCTGCGGTCTCCGCTGAACAAGGTTCATGCTGTGCTACCAGTGTCCAAAAATATAGTGCACGTTTTTTAATTGTCTCCTGTACGAATTATCATGACTCTGACGTCGGATGGGGGCAAATAAAAGGAAGCATACGAGGACACACTCGATCCATGCTTTGTCGCCACCATGGCGGTATGGCGAAGACCGCAACGCCGAACTAAACGGGAATCTTGGCTAAACTGGCCCTGTGACAGGACATTCATGGATGTTTGCTTTGTCAGTCACACCACACACAGTCTTTTTGTTCGGCGACCGTGGCTTGTGGCTGCTTTTTTTTGTTCTGTTTGGCGTCCTTTCAGCAACCATTTCATTCAGTAATGCGTCGTACTCGCACAAAAGGATCGTCGGGGATTTTGTGGTTTATGTTGGGGCAGATCTGCTGATCATAAAGCATCAGCAAGTCGATGTGACATGGTAATACATTACATATCTGTGCATACGTTGTATGCATTGCAGTGAATTTGAACAGCCTTGTCTTGTTTTCTTAAAGGAACACGCGACGCTGCTGTACTAGGACGGAGTATGCAGGGAGTTATGTGCTCAATAGGGGTGGATGGTGTGGTATATCTTACAGTTGGGCAGAGAGCGAGGGCCCCCAGGCCATCAGATTTCAGGACCCATCCCTTGTCTCTCACATCTTTCTTCTCTTTCCTCCAAACGGCTTGAGGTAGGATTGCCACCGGCAGGGCTTCCGAGAGCTTCTGCTCTCTATTTTGCGTGGCCTTCTTTGCGTCTCCTGATCTTTACGTGTCTGTCACATCAGAGACTCGTAGGATTGCTCGCTCGACAAACACTGCAATCGAGAAAGAAAACGGACCTCAGGAGCACACGTCAAATGCCTGCAGATCATCGAAATAGGCGGTAAGTAACGACGAAACGGGGCATGTGAAAACGGCGTACTTTTTGTTTTGTCTTTTTCTCGTTCGGTGTCTCGGTACAGATATGCGATGGGTCATGTCGGCCGTGCGGTTTGCATTCTGACCAAGACACCCCGAACGCAGCGACTTTCCGTCCCGTTCTCTCTTCCCCTGGACCAACTAAAATTCTACGAAAATAATTAAATGCATGAGAGGCTGGTAGGCACGTCAAGAAGACAAGGCAGTCATGTATCGCCCACTTGCCATTTGGCTCACCGGCGTGATGCACTCTATGAAGCCCCTGAAAACAACATTAGGTAGTGGTCTGACGGCCCCCCAAAACACCCAACCGACCAAAAGTCTCCAGTTCCGTCGGAACTACCGTCCCTGGCTAGTGTTGAGAGAGCAGACACCGTAGTTACGTATGCTCATGTCCTCTTCGTATATCCGTGTGCCAGCCGCGTGTTAAGATGAAACGGAGAAGGGGAAGACAAAATAAGTAGAAATAGAAAACAAACTCACGCTACGTCCACGGTGGAGAGCGAGGCCACCAGAAAAGGCCCGAACTATCTTACAATGGATGTCAGATGGGCGGTTGCATCCTCGTATCGTTGCAAAAGACGCGAGGATTTATTTACAGACCCAGTCAAGGTTACCGAAACATGCAAATGGGATATCGAACAAATTATGGGACAGTTACTCACAACACATCTCGTTTGTTTTCGTCGCGTCCGTCCTCAGGAAAAGAACAATTTGTAACAAAAAAATAATAATAATAATATAAAATAAAACTAAGAAACCGCTGGATAGGAATAACTCTTGCCCGGAGCGCCAGGTCGCTAGATTTACCCTGTACAAATTTGCCCAGTACCAAAACAACATATATCGTACATTTCTTTTTTTGTCTGGCCTCTCGCATCAAAGTATTGGTGCCGACGCTCGCCACTCCCTGGCAGTTTCTTTTTTCGGCCAGCCTCTGTCTCTTTTCGCTACCACGCTAGTCCCAAAGCAGTCGCCGTTCGCGGCTTCCCTCTCCGAATCAGGGCAAAGGCCGGAAAGCAGCAAACTCTGGCGAATTTTCATAAAATTACAGTCATTTTGCGCACTTTTAAATAGACAGGTCACTTGCCGCCAAGGTCCGGCCGGCAAGATACTTGAGCATCAGCATGCTGGATGAGTTGCCAAGCGGCGACACGACAGCGCGGCTTTTTCTACTTCATGTGTCCGGTCGCATTTTTATGTAGGCAAATGGATGAAACTTGTTTGATTCCTCCCTTTCGATGTGTTTGATCTGGTTCAGCAGGACTAGAAAATCGAGTAAAAGGTCCAACAGACACGATCGACACCGGAGCATGCTCGGTTTTTCTTCAGTCACATAAAAAGACGAACAAAGTGAGCCGATACAACGAAAGCGGTTCTCGGACACAAAGGCCAGGAATGGCCCGGTTCTCCGTAACAAGAACAAGCGATGAGGCTCGGAGACAGTGGGAGTGACAGGACCCCTTCTCCCTTGCCATTGGTACTTTTGCGATTCGTGCCAACGCAACCTACTAGGTTGATCGTTGTTTCGGTTTTACTCCGTCCAGTTAGAACAGCTGTCTGCCACAGTAGCACTTGCGATGCCAGCCAAGCAGCGTATGTCAGATACAACGTAGGATATGCCGCCGTAAGGTTCTGAGCAAGAAGCCACCGACGAGACGAATGGGATGGAGGTCTCGCCCACCAAGTCCATCCATACGGAGTTACGCATTCTTTCGAAGCGGAACGCAGAATTCAAACAGAGGGCGCGTGGTCGAAAAGCCACAGTCGAACAGCCCGGTTCCGCAGCAAGACATTGCAATTTGACGATGAACTTTCTTTTCCTACGACTAGCTTTTTCCATTTACAGAGTTTCTTGTCAATATTTCCAATGTCTCTCCGCTCGTTCGCTAATCTCGCCGACCATCCAGCGTTTCCTTCCTGCGACCGAGTTACAGAGTATCCATTTCCGACGCACGGTTTCTACGACAAATTCCTACCGTCCGCTCCATCAAAGGTGCAGTTCTGGCGGGCTCGGCCTTGTTGTTCACCTCATTTGGCTCCTCCAATCCATGGTCAGCTTCCACTTGGACTAGCGTTAACTTAGCCACCAACCTCCTTCCTTCTTTGTTGCCTCTGATGGGCTTCGTTTATTCCTTCGCGTTTTTTCCTTTGTCATAGTCCTCTCGCCCACGCAACAACGCAGTGGCCGATGTAGCAAATGTCTTCCGTAGCGGCCGTGTTGTGCAAACCGGCGAATGGTGGCCCATTTTCTACGGAGGAATAAATTACGATTCGTGCTATGCCTCCAGGCATCGTGCGTGGCCCCTGCCGGTGACCGCCTGGGATTTTATCTGGGATTTGCTTGCACGAAGAAGGAAATTCTCCGTTCTTTTTGTAGGCCACACGCGAACCGCGGAACAGCACGTCGCACCCATCTTCTGTCCCGGCATCTTACCTGTTTGATTTGTTTGGCTGCCTCGCCCGCCAGGCGCTCGTCTGGATTGCTGACGGCCTCTCGTTTCTTTCCTTCGTGTGTCTCTCAGCTGGTTTGTTCGCATACCAAGGCGTGGTTGGTTACGATTGACCGTTTGCTTGGGATGGCATCGAAATTATATGCAATGAACTAGCCCAACTAGGAAATATCCGAGAGAATTCACATGCATTAATGTCCGTGGCCGCGAATTTATTTATCGATAGTCGGCCCTGAGGACGGATTGAGTTTTACTAGCAGCCACATTCAGTTAGTACAATGTCAACAAAGCCCCGAGATGGGACAAATCTCTTCCACTTTTGCTAGCTCACCTGCTTTCCTTGTCGAAACTGACGGCTTCTGTTACGTCTCGATTCTTGTTTCCTGGTTCGCGCCGAGGTTCTTTTTGGCGCGACTTCTTTTCCGGACCTTAGATCATCCCGTTCGTAACGACAAATACAGCGAGGAAAGGGAAATTGATGATGAATGACATACGGCCTGGCTAACAGCTTCGTACGATATAAAGCAGCAACGAGCACGGGGGCAAATGTCCGACCAAAAAAAAAAACCAAAAAAAGAAGATGCCGCAAAATGGAGGAACTGCTGCTCGTTCTTTGTTTTCTTCTGGACGAAAACGGCTGGAAATTTAATCTGCCGCCATGTAAAGGACGTGATGTCGGTCTTGAACCCATTGCCCCGACGGGCTCCTCCTTTGCTCTCTCAGAATGACCCCTGGCGGGACCAACATAGGAGCGCGATATGAGGTGGGTACCCGCATGTTCGAGGCTTGTATTGGCCATGTTGAGTATACACTACGGTCGTTCGACTGGACCTCACGATGGAATCGATTTCCTTTGATTTGAGAGCTGCTCGGGTTTCAAACCACCGACAATGGAAAGGGTGACTTGTATACGATTTACAGCAAGTGCGTTTGTGCTCCGTCCGCTCTCGTTGGCAGGGGCGTTTGGCGCCGGGTCGACCGTCCTTCTTTCCGCCGCTCGCTCACCAACGCGCGTCGAGTGCCGTGCCAAACCTCCGGTATGTTTCCTAGCTCGTAATCTGCCAATGCTTCCTTTGCCTGTTTTGGTTTACGACAGTCACGGAGTGCGTCCGGACGCGGGAAAGCATCAGTGTATCAAAGTCTGCTTTTTCTGCATATGGAACGCCTGGCTGGTTGATAGTTTCCTGCCTGCCAAAGGATTCGCTCCCAGTTTCTCGCTCCTTCCCTCGACTTCACCGTTTTCTTTGTGTGGTGTGTGGTTCCTTCCCTCCCGGTAAGATACTTCTGCATTTGTTGCCAATCCAAACTCCTACTCCCCCCGTCGGTTACCTGCATTGCATCCTCACCACCGTTTTCACTCCCTGCTTAGCTTCTTTGCCGCCCCCGACAAAAACGTGGCAACTGTGGCCTGTCGCCTTTTGTCTTTGTTGTTTTGCCTTCGCGTTCGCGAATTTTTTTTTTTTTTTTTTTTTTTTTTGTCCTGCCACTTGCCGCTAGGCACGCGAAGATTCTTGGCCGGGTTTGCGGGTAAGCGCTGTTTTTTTAAAAGAAAGAAAAGGATTAAAAAAACTCGTTTTACGTATTCTTTCGTAACTCTTCACCGTTTTTCCCTCGGCAGTGACTTCCTTGAACCGTTTTGTTCCTTCTCCTCCACCTTCCGAATACACTCGTCGACAGTGTCCCGTCTCTCCTTCCCAGTGTATCCTTTTGCAGCACTTTCGACCCCTTTTCTTTGCTGCCATCTCCCACGCGTTTTTTTTTCGCCTCTCACTATCAAACCAAGCGCCGTCGCTCTAAACAGCGTTAACTGGTACGGTCACCGGGCGTGCTTATTTCCAGCGCTGGCATCTCTTTTTACTGTACAAATTATTTGTTTCCCTCTCAACCCCCCCAACCTCCCTCTGTATTCACTGAATTTGTCCCCGAGGCATGTGTGCTGGCTGACAATATATATATCAAGAGGTTCTTCCCTTCTTGACCTTCGGTATCCACTTGTCCACTTTTACATCTCCTTTCTTCTACGAATATCCACCCATACCCACCCATCTATCCGTCCCAAGCCACTACCACCCGTGTCGTCCGCCATCAAACGGTTCCTTGCTCACACAATAGCAGCACAAAACAGTGCACTAAAGACCGCCGCAGTGCTACCACGCTGCCTCCAGCCCACTGAAAAGAACCCACTCTTCCCGACCACGGACCACGGTACCTGACAGGCGCCCCTCCCAGTAAACCCGACCAAAAAAATTAAGACACAAAGCAAAGGTAAGACAGACAACGAGGAAGGCGCGAAGCAATCACAAGGAGAAAGAAAACAAGCAAGGAAATTTTCTGCCACTACCAACACACCAACACACCAACACTACCACACCACCTCAGCGCTCATAGCCTCTCCCTTCCCTGGCTCCTTCCCAGTGGTTCGCAAATTGATTTACCCGCTGTATTCTGCAGTAGTTTGTTCTTTCCTTTCCTCTCTGCTACACCCCCAACCAAAACAAAAAAAAATCCATGCCACTCGCCGGCTCTAACACCCAACCCTCCCAAAAAAAACGCTTGACCCTCACCCGTCCCCTGTCTCCACTCCAACTTCTTTTCTTCCCTTCCCTTCCACTTTTTTTCCTTTCTCTCTCCCACTCTTTTTTTACCCCGAACCTTTCCAAAGATTCCAAGAATCTATCTCTCTTTCGTTCTTCTATCCCATACCCTCCACTTTTGAGAGACCGCATTTAAGCATCACCTTATCCACTCTGCAAAATCCCCACCCCTACCAATATCACATCGCAACTCAATTGTTTTGTGTGCTGCCATCTAATCGACGACAAGACGGCTCACAGAACTCGAACTCTACAGGTAAGACGCGAGTTTCAAGAACTCCCCAGCCAACCCACCCATTGCCCCATTCTTCAATCCAAGGACGGGGTCCCGAGACCCTCGCAAAACACGTCTTGAGAGGACGCGAAGACGAGACGAGACGCGAGCATACAAAAACGGCAAGGCAGCAGATATTGCTTCAGAGAGGATCGCGTCAAAACAAACAAGGCGAGGCGAGGGCACACGCCTGAGAGCAAGCAAGATGGCACGCGGCATCGCGGAAGACATGGGATGAAAACATACCATGCGGCACTGTCGATTTCTCACCTACGGGGCACAAAGGGGGGCTCTCCAAGGACGGAAAACGACGTCGGGGATCAGGACGGTAGCATGACTGTCTGCATCGTCCCACGATACTGTGTCGCTGAGTTTCTTTGACCCGCGTTTTGTTTTGGAAGCAAATCGGCGGCTAGTGGAGAGAAAAACTTTTCACCCTAGTCTTCGGAAACACGCGCAACTTTGCACTTTCGACTCTCTTTGTCTCTGCATATCGGGTCAAGACGCGACGAACATCGTTACCTGCCTTCCTGCTCTACCGACAAACCAGACCATACGCGTTTGCTACGCAAACTTGAACCACCCGGGACGGGGCCGCCTGACCTTCCAAAATACACCCTTACCACCGGTTGTCTCTTGCCCCCCAGAGTCCAGGAGACGTTGCCAAAATCTTACAACGCGGGAAGTCTGGAGAAGTTAAAAAAAGAGCCACAAAACGGCGGAGGGTGAGGGGAAGAACGCACGGCTGGCTTCAGGTCGGTCGGGGATTTTCACTACGCTTTTCAGCCTGATGCGAGCCGCCAGATCGTCAACGAACGAACGGCTTGACGTGACGGTCTGTGGCCGCCTGCCCGTGGCTGACACAGCCGAGTCGTGCCCCCTTCTTTGGTTGCCTTTTTTCTTCTCTTTTCTCTCTTCCTCTGTGCTTGCCGCCTCTTGCATTTGGGGGTCACTGGTTATCTGCGCCCGCTCGTAACCTTTTCCGCCGCCTTTCCCTTGTCCATATACGTGCTACCGCCACGCTATTCTTTTGGTCAATCTCTGCAGTTGCCTTCCGTTTGGGGCTGCTTTTGCTGCCGCTCTCGTTTGTCGGCGTGCACACCCTAGCTCACTGGATGCGAGCGCGTGCACTCCGACCTCGCTCTTGTCTAGCTAGTCCTCTCTGCTACCGCTCCATTGCGGTTCCTGGTCGACCTGTCCTTGGATTTTGCGGCGTCTTGGGGGTGTCACATTGGCTGCCTAACCCGCACCAACTGTCACTCATTTCCTGTCACTTCCTTTGATCTCATGCGCGTTCGAATTGTGCATTTTTTGTTGTCGTTTTCTTCTGTGGCCGGCTTGTGCCTGTGCCCCCCTCACATCGCCGTGATCGTTGATGTCTTTTCTTTCACTCGTGCCAAACACGAAAAATGAAGTTAAAGCGCATCGATTCCTTGCAATTTTCCCGCGCGCTTTTTGGATTCGGCTTTAGTAATGTCGTGTCGCTTTTGTCTCACAACATATATACCCACATCGCGTCCCATCCACGCGTCACACTATGTTCTAACGTGAACACCCAAACAGCTAACATTTTAATCGAAAAGGTCATCCGAGGAGGAAACAGGAACCCATAATATGGACGGCTCGCACTACTCGTCTAATGTGATTAACGGCACATCGACTCCGTCCTATCCATCATCGGCCGCTTCTACGCCCCAGAACAATCTTCAACCCCATACCCTCCCGCCACTGCAGCACCAGCAGCACCAGCACAACTCGCAGCATCCGCAGCACCACCAACAGCAGCAGGGCAACGGTATTATGCAAAACGGTACCCCGTACGGCAGCTACCCGCACACGCCGCGCACCCCGGCTACTCCCAACACCCCGGGCCCTACCATGAACAACTACCCTCCTCCTCCGAACACCAACGGTGGCCGTGGCTCGTACCAGATGATGCCGGGTAACTACCAGCCTACCCACCAGTATGCCCCAACGTCGTCTGCCATGCTGCCGCAGACCACCACCGCCATGGCTCACCCGCAGCCGATCGCACCTGCCCCTGCGCCAGGCAACCGAGGCCCTCCGATTCTGCGCCCCATGCCCGCTAACGGTGTCATGCCGCAGCAGGGCATGCAGTCGCCCTACACTCAGAGCCCTCTGATGCCTCAGAACATGCTTCCGGATAACGAGCCGCCTACTCATGTAGTTGGCTCTCAAGGCCGCCGCGGCATCCTCCCCAGCGCCCCCGGCAGACCTGCTCCTCCCGCAGCCGGATCGGTTACCAAGAACCAGATCCCGCAGAAGGATGCGGACGGCAAGTTCCCGTGTCCTCACTGCACGAAGACGTACCTGCACGCCAAGCACCTAAAGCGCCACCTCCTGCGTCGTAAGTTTTTTTCTTTTTGCCCAGTGTGCCAACTGTGTCTATATAACCCGATGTTTTCTGGTTGTCTTTGTCTTTCTAGCTTGCAAACAGGGACGAGGGATTTTGTTAGCCTTTTTGAATTTCCCTCCCATCCACGCGAGTTGAATCTAACAATCTTTTAAGACACCGGCGATCGCCCGTACATGTGCGTTCTGTGCAGAGACACCTTCTCGCGCAGTGACATCCTGAAGCGCCACTTCCAAAAGTGCTCGATTCGCCGCGGAAACCCGACCGGTGTCAGCCACCTGTCGCACCCCCACGCGCACGTCAAGAAAAGTCAGCAGCAGCAGCAGAAGCATCTGGCTGAGTCGGGTGACATGAACCACATTAACGGCATGGGCAATGTTCAGGGCGACGGCATGGTCCACCCTTTCGGCCTGATCCCTGCGCCAGCCGATGGCTTGCAGAACAACATGCCCAACGACCAGTCTGCGCAAATTTCGCGGTCCAACAGCATGTCCCGTATTGACCCGGCCACTACTGACCCGAACCAGCGCACCGCTGCCCCTACTGCCCAGCGTGGTGTCACTAACGGTGCTCCTACCCCGGCTAATGGCCAGAATGGCCAGGGCTACGACCAGTCCGCTGCCTACAACGGCGCTGGCATGAACCCCCAGCTAGCCAATTATAACATGAATGCCAGCCAGAACGGCATGCCCATGTTCGCCGGACAAAACCCTAACCCCCAGTCGGGACTTGATTGGTCCTCGATGTTCCAGGCCGGTGCGTATACCCCCAATGTTTACTCACAAGCGCATCTCGCACAGTCAATCAAAGATCACTATCTAACTCTCGACAGACGCAGAACGCAACCAGCCTAGAAACTAAGTCGCTTCGAACTGGCGACGCCGACCTTCAAGCGGAAGGAGGTCACGATGACTATGTACCCAGCGACCAGCCGTTCTTCTACGACCTCTGGGGTCCGCCTCAACAAGCGCAGGACCTGTTCTTGCTGCTCTCCGCGCAAATACTCACCTTCCTCGAGCACCCAATTTTTACAGAGAATCCTTTGATCTCTATGACTTTTAGGGTGCTCTTCTCTCCCGAAAACGTCAAATATTTTTTTCTCGACATGTACATTCATTTTCACGTCCATTTCCAGTTCTTCATGTTCCTATTTTTAGTTTATCAGAAGCCTACACCGGTCTACTTTCTGCTATGGCATGCATTGGCTCATGCTACGCCGACACTTTCGCCGCAAACCAGGTGCGCGCAATGAACGACGTGGTCTGTGATTCCTTGCTGCGTCAATCACATATACTTGCTGCCATCCACGATTCTGCTGCTGCCGGCGATTCCTTGCTCGACGTAAAGTACGAAGAGCATCCTTTCACAGGAAACGTCCGCGATTTCCAAGAGTTGCAGGCGCTGATGCTGATGCTGATGCTGATGCTGCTGTGTTGGAATGACACTCCAGAACAGCGTGAACGAGGCCGGAAGATTCTAAATCTGCTTACCGTACCCACACGCAAATCAAATCCAATGCGAGTCTCCACGAAGACGTCCTTGCCCGCGCTACCTGGGCGAGACGTCGTTGGTCGGTGCCGACGACACTGCCTACGTTCTCTCCGTGGGAAACCCCCTCTCGCCGCGGACAGCTGCAAAGGTCTCGGCTGGTCTCGATACGGTCAAACAATATTGGGACGTGGACATGGCGAATCAAATCCAGCTGGTGGCGACAAACCCAAGGCGACAAGGTTTCTCCAGGGACGGCATTCATTATTTCTGCCTCGGCAAATTCCTCCTTTAAGACACGAGGCTATCGCATCTTCTTCGGTCACAGCAGAATTCTAAAAGGCACGGCAGCTGACGGCACAACTGGTGTAAAAAGTTTTTTCCTCCCTTTTTATTTTTTTCTTGTCTTTCCTCTATTTCCTTTGCCTGTCTTTTTCACCTGTCAATTATCTCTCCCTGGGACGGTTACCGGTATTATCCTCGCATCTGCGGCGTTTTTCGAAAGTCTTACTCACCTCCCTTGTTGTGCGTTCGTCGATTTGGCAATTACATTGTTTGGTGGTCTGTCCAATTTTTTTTACGTTTTGCTTGACGTCATTTCCGCATCTGTTTGTTTTCACTCTGTACTCGCCGTTGTTTCCCTCCTGTTTGCTGCTATTGTTTTGTTTTTGTCTATTTTAGTTCCCTCCCCCTCCCCATATACACGCTTTATTGCTATTCATCCTTTCCCGAACCCTTTCTTCCCACAAGACAATTAAAAGACAATGACCCTTGTTGCATCAGACTGGAACAACGGCGGTATGTTTGCTTTGCATTTTATTTATCACGGACGGGACTGGTAATTGATAGACTTATAAATAACTTGTTTTCACCAGTGGGTTTTTGTTGTCCGTTTTCCTGCATCTTAGATTTACTGCCACCTCCCTCTTTTATTTCCGTTTTAGTTACGTCCTTTTTCTATTACTAAAACAAACTATTCAAATCAAAAAAATCTGTTATTTAACTCTCTGTGCTCGATTTCAATCTCTACTGGTTGCGTCTCTTCGTAGGGCTTTGTGGCATGCTTTGATTGTCACTTTTGTGATAGCTTTTCATCTAATGCCACTAGTAGCGCCTTTGCCTTAATACGCCGTGTGCCTTTCGTGTGAAACGAGCTGGGATTGTAGTAGAGCATTTACAAGGAAGAGCAGGGTACCATCCTCTTCTGTGACCTGCAAAGAATCACTACGTCTATTAAGGATAAGTCGAAAACAGTTTGTACATGTTAACAAATAAGTTGGTAAGACCGTAAGACTTTTATGACAATAAGCCGTAAAAAAAGCCTTGACAAGAATTGCCTTCAAGCCTTTTCGTGGTCCCCTTAGCACACCGAGCCAATATCATGGCCCGTCCTAGGTTTGTCCGTCTCTAGATCCGAGCCGCGGACGGACTCACCGGATCCTCCGTGGCACGGTGACGCTTCTAAACCAAGCTGTGTGAATATCCTTTGAGACATTGTTCCGTGTTGTAAGAGGTGGTTATATATCTTTCTTTTCTGTTTGCTTTCCGTTTTTCATTCTCTCTGTTGTGTTTTCTGTAGGCGACGTAGGAAGAGGTTGAAAGTAACCATAATCACTAAAACAAGGAGACCAAGGCTAATATTGTTGTCAAGAGGGCGTCCCTTGGAAAATAAAACGAGTGTCCTGTTTTTCGTGGCACTGATTTATTTCTTCCCCTTTCCGTGGTGCTTGCGGGACAGCAGACTGCGGAAACTGCTGTACCTGCGCGAGCTACCGCCACTGAAGACAGAGGCCTTGTCATCTGCAACGGTCGGCTGGGAGGTGTAGGTATCATTTGCTGCCGAGGGTGCACCGGCAGGATGCCAGGTGGCGTTGTAGGAAGCAGCACCAAAAGACTGAGCACTGTAGGCAGCACCGGCGCTGTAAGACGAAGCATGTTTGCGGGCCTGTCTTTCTTGTTTGGCCTGTTTGGCCTGTCTGGACAGTTCTGCCCTTTCCGCTTTGCGAGCTGCTTTGGCGTCTTTGGCAGCCTGTCGAGCAGCCTCATGGCGCTCTATGGCGGCGATCTCATCAGCAGATGGTTTGTATGTGATATCGTTGATGAGAGTGCGCGCAGTATCACGGTCCACACTGTGGTAGTTTGTCGACGAATACGGGTTGACTCCGTTGTAGTTCATAATGACAGCTTTGTGATTGTCGGTCTGGGAAAGGGGCAAGATTGATGTAGGATGCTCCCTGGTAATAGTGTTTGGGAGGGTGAGTTTTCTTGGTGTTATTATATACGAAATGAGCAGGAGATATGAGTAATGTGCTTGTTACATATAAGTAGTCATAGAGTACTCTGTGCTGCTTGTTTGATTATTTTCACTGAAATTGATATTGGAAGTCAAACAGAGAGGCAGAGACAGCTCTCTAAATATGTCCAGAGGGCCGTGATAGTTAGTCTACGATGGTCACGCTAGACCGGGTACGAACTATAAGGATGAAGTCTATTGTTTACAATACAAGTCTAGAACTAGCATATCTGGTCCACAGAACACCAATTTGCCTATATTGCAATTGGAAAATGGATGCGTAAGTCTATCTGTCCTGCGAGCAGTCCTGGATTGTTGCCTGGATTGTTGCCTGGATTGTTGCCTGGAAGCCGTTGCAGGTCAATACCGGAATGGGTGCCTTACTGCATGCTCACCGTCGACCAGTTCGCTGTTCTTTCCTTATACATCACCATCCAAACGCGGAAGGACTTAACTGCTTACCCGGCGGGCTTTCGGCCACATCTCGTCATCTATATACTCTTGTTTGGTCATTATGCTCTAGTGGCACACACCCAAAATAAGAGACCAAAATCCCCGTGCCAGCCGCTACCTGACACTGCCCCTTTATTCACTCGTTCGGTTTACAGGTCTCAACTGCTATTCTGCCCGTTGAGCCCTAGACTTACACGAAGTTTGCCGCTCCGTCTGGGGGCGACAGCCTTTTTTTTTTTCTTTTGTTTCTTTTTCTTAAGGACAAATATGGCATCAGCAGAGGGCCACGGCCGTGTGACTGCATGTCCGGTATCCATACACCCAAAACGTGACAGAAGTGAATTATATTCGTCACCTGCGCATGGAGTGCACAAGTGAGGCTTGTTTCTGCATTGCTTCCTTATGACTCAGGCGCGCTACCGATGTCACATATACCATGCACGCAAACCCGCGCTTACGACAGTTCGCGGGTGCACACATCTGCTTATTTTTGACATTCTCGTCGATAGTATTTTTGAGAAGAGGTACCACCAGGGACACACAATCACGACCCTGCATGTTTCTAAAGAGATAAAATAATCAGATCGTCTCCTGGGTACCGATTTTGATCAAAACCCTTTAATGCACATGTTTCAGGTGGAGTCAAGAGCCCCTTCCTGTGCCACATGCGGGACACGGAGCCGTAAGCAGAACCATACAAAAGGACCAGCAAGAGTGACAGTGTGATGGGCGGCTGTATTGATCTTGCTAAGAGACTCTTGAACCTGGTGGCTGGGGGGGGTTGGATGGCAGGGGTCGCGTTCTTATATTCTATTAAAGTCCTTCCTCGCAGTTTCGTCACTCGCATATTTGGATTTACCCTGTTCGATTTACCCGTGACGCACCACAGATACGAAATACAAAAAAGCTCGCTCTTTTCTCGAGTCTGCTCCGTATGTGTACGAGTTCGGGCCTGGGGCAGTTTCTACCCTGGGGTGCCTACGTCGTCTTTACCTCGAGCTAGGACTCTATCGAAGAAAGAGGAAAGTCGTTTGGCAGAGAGCGTGGCCAGTGGCTCTGCAGCGCTGGCTTCCTCCAAAGGAAGACCAAAAAAAGACCTTGAAATGAGCGGTCCTCCCCATGGAGGCCCTGTGTCTTAAAATAAAGGAAGACATTGGTATTGCTCTCTTGTCGACACTGTATGTCGCTGATGTCGCCAACTTGCCGTCATGGATGCCTGGCGCCCCTTTGACACTTTTGCTAAGATGCAAAGATCTTGTGTCATAAGAGAGTGGCCAAGGGAAAATGTGACCTAATGCAACTGTGGTACTACCGAATATGGCCGTCTTACTACTGCATCGGCCACATGCTCGATCCCTAGATGTCCCACTTGTTCATTCAATTTGGGATGAATGGTGCGTCAAGCAGGAGGGTATGGCTATTGGTGTGTGGCTGTTAAAGTACGACACAAAAGATCGGATAATGTCTTTGTGAGAACATCGGCACTTGGACACGATAAAACATTGGACGGCTGGTGGCGTTGTAGGTTGACCAAGCATTTCCTTCTATTACCAAGGCCGCCCTTATGTTCTCATGTCCAGAACGAATTTCGGCAGGATCGCGAACTTGATGTAACTATGACTTTAGCGGGCGACTTTATAAAGCGACGATGCTTGCCTCCCTCTCTCGGTCCCGTGATGAAGCTTTCTGGGTCTGGTCCGTTTCGATGCACCTCGTGATAGTTCATCCAATGCCCCCACCGGAGATTCTAGGGCCCGAGGATGACGGCCGTGACGTGTGTCGGGGTATTCTGAGGCATATCCAATAGGTCTCGGAGAGACGGCAATATAGCTGGGGATCTTGAACATATGGGCAGGGCCAACGTTCGGGATTGGGCTTCTATGATTGCCGCGTGTCTTGGAGCGCCATGTTTACTAGCCATCTTTTGAGCGACGCGTTACGGGCGTTTAGATGAGAAAACGCCTTTGTACAGTCCAGTCAAGTCATGTAACAAAAACCAAATATCAAGCATAGACTGTATTTGGAACAGACTTCTGTCATTGGCAGCCTTGTGGTTCTGCTGACGACTTCCGAGCCTTGTGCCCCTGGTCGTTGCTTGACTTAGGGGGGTAAGCGCAAGGCTGGAGCCTCTTTGTGGTGTTTTCCCACTCGCAGCTGTTAGCTGTGTTCAGTTACGGGGATGACACACATTTCCGCGCAAATGATTGCGCCGTGGAGAAGGAGCAACCGCTAAAAGGCGGTGACCGAAAAAAGCCTGCAGACAACCAGCACGCAATTGGCCAATGGCTGCCGTTGGCGGAGCAGGGGCCACCGGTGCGATTTTACGGACACTTGCCCCTGAAAAGACGCCGTAGGAGCAACAGGAACGAGCAAAGGCTGCCGTAGTTTCCGGGCTTTTGGACACGCTGGAGCTCACCCTCTAGACGGCCCTGAAAACTACGGAGTATTATTAATTAAAATAGACACGAGGGCAGCTTCCTGCTTCTCAGTGTCCATTGTGGGCGCAGGGCTTCGGGCAAGGAAGGCGCGAATGGAGAGTGCCCGGAGATAGCACCTCGAAAACAGCATACGCGTGTCTGCATGCAGTTGCCAGGAATGGCAGGGACACAAACTTGCGCCCCCGCACGATCAAAGAACTATCTTACACTGTATTTGACCTCCCGCATACGAGTACGAAGCGCAGGCAATGCACATGCAATTTTGCCAACCAACGGCGCGCTCTGATTCGCCAGTTGGCCGCCCATGACATCCAATTTTCTCTTATTCGCATTCGTTCGTTCCCCAACAAAAACAACACAACCAGTTTGCGGCAGCGGAGGAAGGCAGAGTGGAACAATGACACAGCAGCCGCGCCTTCCTCGGGCCATACATGTCACGACGTTTGCCGGCCATGGCTTCCCAATTTGTCGGGTTACGTATCGTACATTATGGATGGACTTTATCGACCGGAATCCACGAACGGCAGGAACAGATATGCATACTGGGAGCACGGCGATGTGTCGCAGTTGGCGGTTTTAATGGGTCAGCCCCGTTTATTTTCCATCGCTTCTTTTTTTCACTTAATTTGCATGGAGTAATTACAGAGTCGAACGGCGACGCATTTAGAGTTGACAGGACCAAAAAAAATGGGGGAAAGCAAGGGAAGGAGCAGCTATTCCCTTGGCCGGGACCAGCCCCCACCTGATGCTGGATGGATTGCCTATGGCATCGCATTTGGGAAGGTGCGGACGTTGTAATTTCCGGCTGTGCTTTGTTTTGGCATGGAATTGTAGTGTTTCTTGGGAAAAGAGCGACAGTGCAAAAGGGGTTCCCAAATGAGAGAGCCGTCTCAAAGATTTTTTTAAACAACAGGCGATGTGGATTCCCTGGTCCCTGTCTCCGCCCATGATTTTATGATTTTTCAGCGCCCGCGGCGCATCCGTCCCAGTAAATCCACTACTGTAACGCATGTCTTTAGCCTCTGTCCCTTGACTCTGTCCCGCCGGTCATTTCCTTCCCACTCGACCACCGGCCTCCTTTTCTGATGCCGCCCCTTCCCCATTGTCTTGAGTTTGTCCGTCTCCCCTGGTCGTGTCCGCTCTTTCCCTTTTCAATCGTATTACCTCGTCCCTTCCTGTTGACTTCTCCCTTCGCCAGCCCAACCAGTCCCGGACGAGGAGAAATAATCGACCGACCAGCTTGACCCACCGCTCCGACTCTTGTCTCTTCACCCACGTTCGGATCGCAGCATCTCCTTTTATTACCTGTTTCCTCACCCTCTGCCAGCCCGTCACCTCCCGTTCTCCGTCCACCCCCAAACACCCACCCGATCGAGACCAGACAGTTGTATACGCGACTCGCTCCACAATGGAGACCACGAACGCGACGTCCTTTGCGTCGCCGCTGGCGAACGCCAAGTATGTCGCCGGCGCGCTGCCCGTGCAGTTCGAGCCTGTGATCAACGCCATTGCCAATGCCAGCATTTGGCAGATCCTGCTAGGCTTGCTGGTCACGGCTGTCCTCTACGACCAGAGTGAGTCCTTTGCCTCTTTCTCTTCGTTTTTTCGCTCGTCCTCTGGCCTGCGTCTTGGCCTTGCTTTGTTGCTGACGGCCTGTACCAAAAAACCAGTAAGCTACATCTGGCGCAAGGGCTCCATTGTCGGCCCGGCCATGAAGCTGCCCTTTATGGGTCCCTTCCTGCAGAGTGTGAACCCCAAGTTCGAGGAGTACTATGCGAAGTGGCAGAGCGGCCCCCTGAGCTGCGTCTCTGTCTTCCACAAGTGAGTATACAACGGACAGCTGTGGATCCGCCGGGGGGCGTTTGCGATGGGTATCAAGTGCATGGCATGACGGTGGCGCGGTTGTGGTTTGCTAACCAATTTGCTTTAATCATGTAGGTTCGTCGTTATTGCGTCCACTCGCGACATGGCCCGCAAGGTGTTCAACGCCCCGAGCTTCGTCAAACCCTGTGTCGTCGATGTCGCCCACAAGCTGCTCGGTGCCGACAACTGGGTCTTCCTCGACGGCAAGGCCCACGTCGACTTCCGCAAGGGCCTCAACGGCCTCTTCACCCGCAAGGCCCTCGAGTGCTACCTGCCCGGCCAGACCGACGTCTACCGCCGCTACTTTGAGCGCTTCGTCCAGATCACCAAGGACCACGACAGCAAGCCGGTCCCCTTCATGCCCGAGTTCCGTGAGGTCATGTGCGCCGTGTCGTGCCGCACCTTTGTCGGCCACTACCTCCCCGAGGAGTCGCTTAAGAAGATCGCCGACGACTACTACCTCATCACCGCCGCCCTCGAGCTCGTCAACTTCCCCATCATCATTCCGTTCACGCGTACCTGGTACGGCAAGAAAGCGGCCGACCTTGTTCTGCGCGAGTTTGCCAAGTGTGCCGCCAAGAGCAAGGTCCGCATGCGGGCTGGCGGCGAAGTCGACTGCATCATGGACGCCTGGATCAAGACCATGATCGACTCGGAGCGCTGGCGCGAGGCCGAGGCCAAGGGCAACACCGAGGGCCTCGAGAAGCCGTCCCCTCTGGTGCGCAACTTCAGCGACTATGAGATCTCGCAGACCATCTTCACTTTCCTGTTCGCCTCCCAGGACGCCACCAGCAGCGCCTGCACCTGGCTCTTCCAGCTCATGGCCCAGCGCCCGGAGATCCTCGACCGTGTCCGTGACGAGAACCTCAAGGTCCGCAACGGCGACCCCAACGGCGATGTCAGCCTGGACCAGGTCGAGTCCATGACGTACACGCGCTGCGTTGTCAAGGAGCTGCTGCGCTACCGCCCGCCTGTCCTCATGGTGCCATACTTGGCCAAGAAGGACTTCCCCATCACCGACACGTACACCGTGCCCAAGGGCTCCATGGTCATCCCGACGACGTACCTGGCGCTGCGCGACCCCGAGGTGTACGCCAATCCCGACGTGTTCGACCCGGAGCGCTACTACTCGGGTGACGCCGAGACCAAGGGTGCCAAGAACTTTTTGGTGTTCGGCGTCGGTCCGCACTACTGCCTGGGCCAGCAGTATGCGCAGATCAACCTGGCGCTGCTCATCGGAATGGCTTCGCTGCAGCTTAAGTGGGAGCACCACCCCACCCCCTTGTCCGAGGAGATCAAGGTGTTTGCCACCATCTTCCCCAAGGTGAGTTAGCCAACAGGCGCAACGGCAGTGACGACTGTGTCTTTTACGACGATTTTTTTCTCCCTTCCCAAAGGACATAACTAACGTTGATGTAGGACGACTGCCCTCTGACGTTCACCAAGCGTGAGTGGTAAAAGCTGAATGGAGGTACAAGGGAGCCGGGACAGAACCATGGAGTGCTCTTCTCCCAGCCTCATCAACCATGGAATCGAAAATACGCTGGGCTCTGAAGTCTTGACTTACTTGCAGCGGCGGCGTCGGTATTGTTGCGTTTTGCAAGATCCCTTTCTATAAAAAGACGTTAGCGACACAAAGCGCGGGCTCCTTTCTCTTTTGACGACTTATCATAATCCTTTTAGTTTGTTTTGTTTTACCAAATCCCGCCAGGCGTTTTGATGTGGTGTTTTGCCGTACCTCGCTCTTCTTTTCTCTCAGGTCTGCTGTTGGAAACAACGTTAGTCGGCCACGACGAAACGGGAAAGGAAAGAAAGGTTGGTAGGGCATATGTATTCTTTTTTTCTTGTTCTTACTTAATTGTTGGTAATACTTGCCAAAGCAGATGTCGGGTGTTTGCTCTCTCTGTCTCTCGTGTTTCTCATTTCTCCCGTGCGGCAGCATAGCATGATTTCGTTCACCAATCATAGGGACAACGCAGCCCGAGTTTCTTTGTCGGGATTGGGAGTCGTTGTTGGGGGCCTAGTTGACGACTTTTCATTGCCTTTTCATCGAATTTTATTCTGTTGTAGAATTATTTGTATCGCAGGAGCAGGAGGTTAACCAAACCCAACTTACAAATAGTTGTAATTATTGCCCAAGGGGTATATTAAGCATGAGATTCATTTCTTCTTTCTTCTTGCTTTTACTTGCTCTTGTTTTGTCCTGTGCTATTCTTCATGTTATTCCGTTCTCAACAAAAAAGGGTGAACTCACCTGGACATGCAGCGTGCGAATTGTTGGATGCGTAAGTCAGTGGACCGATAGGGCCATCGTTCTTCTCTGTGACTGGAACAGTGTGCATGACGACTATGAATAAGTAAAAGACGAGAAACCGAGAAAGGTTCGAAATGGACGTCATGCGCTTTATCTACAGAAACAAAATGGCCACTAAGAAAAGATCCAGAGGCCACAGTAGCCGTCAGCCGTCGCAGAAAATGGCTGAGGAGGACACAGCCGACCAGCCAAAAATAGGGCTGTCCCAAGCAGACCTAACCAACTGAGGCTAACGACGAGTCCCAGGATCTGGTCTGAAAATACCCCCTCCTTGCATCGTCCAGCCTCTGCAGTGTGTAAGAGTAGCAGCAAATCAAAATCTGACAAGCAGACAAGACACAGCCCACCTGGCGCTCCCTCGGAAACAAAAGTCCGTCTTGAGGTATGTCCTCCCTTACTACGGAGCGTCTTTGTTTCGGTCCGATCCGTCTAAGCTGAAGGTCTGGCAGTTTTCGATACGAGCCTGCGTGGTGATGAAAATAAACGTGGAAATGCACAATGTTCATACGTGTTTATTTATGGGTTTGAAACGCGCAGCAAGGGACAAATGCCCATTAGTACCAACCGAATCGGTTCTTTGCTGCAAGCATTATACACAGTCGATGGTCTCCGTTTGGAGAAGTGATGTCGTTGCTGTAGTAGATGCCTCCGTGTGAAAAGAGCAAAGGGTTATGTTGTATTGTCACTGCGACCTTTGACGGGATGTTGAAAAGACTGTGTGTAACAAACGCGAACCATCATTTTGTTCCCGAAGCCAAAAATAAGAAGGCGAAAGACTACAGAAGAAGAAGACATAAACCACCAAAAAATACACATCTTGGTCCAATTTTGTATTTGTGCATGGAATAGACGCCCGTGTCTACTCTAACATACAAGATACAACCCCCTTTATTGTGCCTTTCCACCATTTCGCCTGGTTATTGAAAAAGTAGGTAAAAGTGAGATAGCAAAGCAAAAAAAATTGTACAAAACAGACAAGGAAGTAACACATAACGAAGCCAAAGAAAGCAAGATCATAACGTTGCCACAAAGACAAGCACGCGTCGGGCCGTCACCCCTTTTTGTATGGACGCATCTAGTTGCTGGCTGTGGCGGCGAGCGGCTGCTTGGTTTCCTCGTCACCGCCCTCAAACATCAGCCGTGTCCCGTCGTCCATCCATTGCACAAACCCACCCAGCGCTTCTCCCGCAGCATGGCACATCCGCGCCGCGGCTGCCTCGCGTTCAGCGTCCTGCTGCCCCGCTGCGTCGCGCCGAGCGGCTTCCAGCTGCTCGTCACGCTCCTTGCGCTTACGCCGTCGTTCTTCACGGAACTGCTCCAGCCCGTTGAGGTACCGAACGCTGTGGCCAAGGCTCTCGTACTCGGGCGCCGCGCGCACGTTGTCCGCAGGCAGATCGTCGCTTCCGCCATTCGCACCGTGTCCGACGGACGGTGTCGTAAAGAAGAGCACGCGGCCTTTGTCGTCGCGATGATAGTGCTTGCGCAGACTGTCGGGGATTGTACTGTCAATGTCCTCGGGTAGCACAAACGCTTCGGCTGCCGCCCGTGGCGGCACATAGCCGTTGGGCACCGGGGGAGGCATGATAGCTTGCGACTGGTGCGACTGTTGATGTTGTTGTTGTTGCTGCTGCTGCTGCTGCGGTGGTTGCGGCGCTTGGTGATGGTGCGGTGGCACAGGCGGCATAATGGGTGTCTGGCGCACCGGCGTCGACGTTTGCATAGGCGCGTTCGCCATCCTGTGTTGTTGCTGCTGGTGCTGAGGAGGGAACTGCTGATTGTAGACGCCGGGGGCAGCAGGAGGCATTCCAGGATGATGCTGTTGCGGTGAGAGATGGAGCTGCTGCTGCTGCGGCGGCGGCGGGGGCACCATCATCTGGTTGTGTTGGACGGGCGTAGGAGGGCCCTGCCGTAGCATTTGCTGCTGCTGCTGATGCTGTGGCGCATTGGTGTTGTAGTTGTTGTGCGGCAAAAGGTGGGGGGATCCGCCTGGCATTGGCCCGCCCTGCTGAGGTGGCACGGGAGGGTGAGCCGCAATGGCCTGCATGGAGTGATGATGGGGCGACGGCTGGATGTGCGTATTGGGCGTCCCAGGCGTGCTTGGAGCCATGGGCACGGCTCTAGGGCGCGGTACAAACTGCTGCTGCGCGTACGACGCGTGCGGTGATGGAGACTGGCCGGGGTGCACAGCACCTGGTTGCAGATAGCCCTGGGGCGCGCCGGGCCCAGACACGCGACGTGACGGGTCAATGTGCATGTCGCTGGCCATAGATTGCGGCGGCGGTGGCACCGCTGCTGGATCTGGGGGTGGCGACTCCTTTTGGGGGATGTTAGCGATTGAGGTCTCAAAAGACGACGTATCAAAGAAGAAAAAAAAACACCAAATGGACAAAGATGAGAATAACAACGGAAAGATTTGCCAATTGGCACGCGTCATGCGAGAAACGGCCGTTGGCGGGTGGTTGGGAGTGTGATCTTAGAGATTCTTAAAATGCAATCGAAAAAAGAAAAATGGGAGTAAGACTCCGGGGAAAATAGATGAGAAGGATGGAGAATGAGATCCAGACAGAGCCTTTGCTCCAGAAGCAGCGAACGCGACAAGTGTGATCAGTTTTTGACACCCAGGCAGGCAGGACAGCCGCGGGGCTGACAAAGAAAAAAGAGAAATCTCAAACAGTCCATGCACCCCTCCAGCGCCATAAAGCGCAACCACGTGAACTTGGGCTCGTCAAAATACACGCGCGCGCGCAGGGGCTTCGTAATAACAACGGCAAATGGGGCAAAGGACAGTGGAAAGGTGTAGACGGATACCAACTGACAAACGCACTCGCAGAGACAACTTACATTGGGCAGCCGGGGTCGGCGATGCACAGAGCCGATCATTGGCGGCGCGTTGGGATTGCCCCATGTCGGCTTGGGCAGAGCATCTGTTTCGCTTGCATTGGCATGCAGCAGGTGCTTGATCGGACTGGGGAACTTGGGGAAGCGGCGCGGGGCCGGGTACGGTTCCATCAGAATGTCGAGGCCGCGCACCTCCTCCGGCACGCAGGTCTCCCACTTGGTGATCTTGGTGAAGCGGAACGTGTCCTCGCTGTAGCGGTATTCGCAAACATAGAGCGTCTTGTTGGGGGGGTACCCGCGTGGGCGCCCACGCGCGTACTGCTCCAGGTACATGACAAATGTGCGGTCGAGCACGTCTTCAAAGGGGTGGTCACGGTACTGCTCGGTCTTGATCACTTCGTTCTCGTAAAAGTGACGGTCGAAGCGATGCACTGTCTGCTCCGGGCGGTAGTACCAGCAGGCGTTGATCCACGCACGGCCATCTCTGTCGAACCACATGCGGAAGATCTGGGCCACGATGGGCTTGCTCGGGTCGTTGGCGTTTCGCAGCAGGACCCAATCGCCGATGCGCCACACCTGGCCGAGGTGTTGCACACCGGGCACAGCCAGCCGACCATGCTGGTCGCGGAAGACGTCGTCAGGCTTCTGGCGCTCCTGGGCGACCAGGCGGCGCATGAGGGCCTGCAGCTTGACGGCGGCGACAAAGATCTCGCTGCCGTCCTGGTTGTACAGCTTGGCATTGTTGAACATGAGCTCGAAATCACCCGCGGCGTCGTCAACGGTGAGGTAGATCTTGCGGCGCGACTTGCGCTTGATAATGTCGATGGCGATGGGGTTCTTGATCTCTTCGTAGTAGTCCGGCAGCAGCTCCTTGTCGGGGAGCGTCTCGAACGGGTCGAGCAGCGGGTCGCCGTCCTCGTCCTCGGCCTTCTGCAGACCGGCAATAACTGCATTGATGCGGCCCTCTGTTGCGGTGTACATCCTGGAGGACATGGCACCGCCGTTCTGCTTGACAAGCTTGTGTCGTGCGGCAGCAGAACCACCCTTCCGCCGCCGCCGACCGGTCTCCGAATCGACGTCGTCGTCGTCGTCGTCATCATCCTCGGATTCTTCTTCGTCCTCATCCTCATCCTCGTCCTGCTCGCCGTCGTCGTCGTCAGCCGGTGGCGACGGCGAGAAATCGGGGATCTCGCCGAGGTAGGGCAGCTCGGCTTCCTTGGGCTGGATGCTGCCGTCCTGGACCAGCTGTTGCAGCTTGGCCTTGAAAATCTCGCGCAGCTTGACGGCGTACTGGAAGATGGGCGCCGAGGGGCGGTTGTAAACCTGGGCGTTGTGGCAGATGAGCGCCACGTCGCGGACAAACTGCGTGAAGTCCGTGTACACTCGTTTTTGCACGCGGCCGCGAATTGTGCTGAAGGCTGTCGGCTCTTTGATAATGTCAAAGTAGTCGGGGATGACCCGCTTGTTGGGGATGCGTTGAAAGCCACTGGCAACCTCGATGCCACTGCAGGAGAAATAAAAAAACAAGGTCAGCATCGGACGTTCATCTCGCAAATTCGGTTGCTTTTCTTTGCGTGTCTTGGGCCACCTACTCTTCCTCGTATGTGCTAAGGTAGTGCGCCGTCGTCTCAATTAGGTGCAGCAGATCACGCTTGGCCCGGAAGGCCGCTGCCTGCGCCGCCTTGGCGTCATCGCTAGCACCGGGCGTGACCTCCATGGCCGCGTCCGTCATCTCGATGTCATCATCGCCGTCGGCGTCCAGGTCAGGATCAGCCTCGCCATCGGCGTCTTCGTCTCCGTCGGCGTCCGCATCGGCGTCCTCCTCCATGGCCGACGGCCGAGGCTTCGTGGCCTTGGCCTCAATGGACTCGTGCACCTCAGAGGACGCGTCGGCTCCCCCCAGTTGCTTCTCTGCAACGCCGTCTCCCGCCATGGCCGGTCGCTTCAGGCGCGTTTGTGCGGTCGTTTTGTGCGTTGTATACTGCGTCGCCTGGGGGTGCGTGGCACACGCATACGCCAAGCTCTATCGGTTGTGGAGATGGGACACCGCTGCCGGTCGTGGGTCGTGATCGCGATCGCGATTGTGTATCTCGTTGGAAGTGCGGCGTTGCTCTCCCGCTCGTTTGTATCGCTGTCTAGTTGCTGTCTAGGTTGACGCGCCGGTGGCTCTCGTCTGCAGGGAAAGAAGCACCGAGCGCGTGCAGAGGGGTTGTCGGAAACTGCAAGGGCAAGTGAATAGGCAAGTCCTTTCGCGAACAGTTCTTGCAAGCGTGCCTCGTCGTTCCTGCTCCTTTTGGCGCGCCTGTCGTTACGTGGTTTCCTGGTACGAGTTGCGCTTTCGCGGCTCCTCTTTTTCGTAGGGTCGCCCTTTCCAGTCGCTTTTTGACACGACCTGGTACTAGTGTCAAATGACTAAGCAGGCATTGCTCCCCACAACCAATTTGTAGCTCGGCAGAGCGACGGCACTCACGGGCACGCCTTCCACGGAGTGTGGTGCCTCCCTCTTTCCTCTTTCGCATATACAACAGGCTGTGTGACTTGCCTGACTTCTATTTACGGAGTAGGGAAAGAGGTTGGACCCCATTCTTTGATCGCCCTTTCTCGCATTCGACATTTTGAAATCGTAAAACTTGCTCTCGTTGTGCAACTCAGATAAAGCACATATCGACGTCACAACACTTTAGCCACCCCGCCGCAATCATCACTTCAACGTCTAGAGCGCCAGTGCAACCTGATCTGATTTGCGCCATCCCCCACCGGCGGCACGATTTCGTCTGGCTCGTCTCGGGCGTTGTCTCCTCCGAAAACAACAGCAAGCTTTTGGCTGTCAGATTGAAAATGTCCCTCTCCTCCAGGTTTTGATTCTTGTGCGTCCTCTACGTGCCTGTGCCCAGCAAGGACAATGTGCACACGAGCCGTTGTACGGCATTGGTGCGTTCTTAACCAGTATATAACTTATGGTCCTGCTAGCTTTGGCGGAAAGTGTGGTCGATCTGGTTTCTGCCACCGGAGACCAAACTAGCAGCTCTGATCTGGCGCTTATGCGGGCGGGCGGGAATCTAGGAGAAGCCCAAAGAAGCCGATCTAGTGCCTGCATTTTACCACTTTCACACCTGCCCCCTCTCTTTGACATTCACATAATCCGTCCTCGGACAAAGCCGCCACTGCTCTCCAGGCTTACGCGCAATGTAGGACAGGTTTTAGAAAAGCCCACAGGACTCGTTTATCGCCTTTATAGAAGTTATATAAATTCCCTCGAGTTTGCACAAGTGGCAAGTTGAACCCTTAGCATCAGCGGACATCGGTTCTCTCACCGTCTCTCAGTGCCACAAACACACGCACACACTCTCTCTCCATAATATGGCGCCGATTCGCATACGCGTGCGCGGCCCCCGCGAAATCGTGACACTCGAAGCCGCCGATGAGTGGACCCTGGCACAACTTCTAACACTCATCCGGGAGAAGACTGGGGTCGACGGCTTCACACTCAAGGCGGCGTATCCGCCAACAGCGCTCGATCTATCCGATGCGGAGTCCAAGACACTCGCACCACTGAAGCTGAATGGGGAAACGCTCATGGTGATTCCCACGGACGGTGGACTGGCGGGCGGGCCACCATCGGGAGTGCAAGCTCCTGTAGCACCTGCGCCTCCACCGGCACCAACACAAAAGCCGTTTACACCTAAACGGGTAGACGTTGACGAGACAGTCGTGCCATGGGACGAAGGCGGTGGCTATTTGGGTATGTATCCTGTGTTTTGCAGGGGGATTTCTCTTTATTGTATGATTTTTTCTTCTTTTTATTTTCTAAAACGAACTTCCAGTGTTGCGGGTCATGCCGGATGACAACAGCTGCATGTTCACTGCGTTTGGCGGCGTCATGGGTATATCAGATCCTGCGGCCCGGGTACGTGCCGAAGTGGCGTCGCACATCCTGGCGCACCCAGACAAGTACACCAAAGTGGTGCTCGAAAACACCGAACCCTTTGTCTACGCGAACCGTATCAAGGATCCGGAACGATGGGGCGGCTCGATCGAGCTCCAGTGCCTCAGCGAGATCTACGGGATTCAGATTTGCTCAATCGATGTGAAGGTGTGTTTTCTCACTCCTTTTTTTCTTCTTTTGGGTAGAAGTGAACACAGTCTGCTAACCAAATAGTACGGCCGGGTTGATACGTACGGCCTCGACAAGGACACGCGTTGTATCCTATTGTACTCGGGCATCCACTACGACCGCATCGCGCAGTCGTTTGACCTGGGGCTGCCCGTGGACATGGATGTGACGCAGTGGCGAGTGGACGACGACAGCGTGATCGACAAAGCCAAACAGCTGGCAGACAAGCTCAGGTCGGCACACTACTACACGGACACGCAGACGATGGCAATCCGATGCGAGATGCCGGGGTGTGAGAACTGGCTGGGCTCTGGCCAGAGGGATATGGTCAAGCACACTAAGGAGACGGGGCATACGGCGTTTTCGGAACTGTCGATAGATTGAGGTTGTTTGGTGTGTCGTGGGTTTTGAGCAGTCATTTATTACACCTGCATAGCGGTACATTGCTGGGGTTCCCTACACGATAGACACGAGTTGGCAATCTGGCTCATCTTTGTTTGTTGGAAAGCGCTCCATTTGACTAGTGACCGTTTCGATTTATTAGACCCTTCGAATTTTTTTTTTTCTTTTTCTTTGCGGTCTTTTTCCGTTGTGTGCAAATTTAAGTGTCTATTTTCCTGAACTGAATTCCTGCTGAGCCCATTCGGCGGTTGCTCCAATGCAAATTGTTCAAAACATCAACGACAGAGGCATCCCGACAATCCATACCAAAGGCGAATCAATGCAAAACAAGCTAGGCGCTATCAAGACAAAAATAATACCATGAAGACCAAATCAACAAAATGGAAGTGCAGTTGGACACATCGGATCACCGCCGCAGCAGTTGACGCGCCACATGGCCGACCACATCGGCGGCTTCTTCGGTGCCCCCGGCTCGGGTGTTGACGTCCGGGTAGTGGTAAGCGGCGACGGCAATGGCAATATAGACGATGACGCAGAGCAAGCCCTCGAGGTAGTTGCTCTTTTGGTCGCGTAAGAAGTTGCCGACGGTGATAATAGCGAGGATGAGGACGCCCATGTCAAAGATCTTAAAGTCGAGGCCCATGGGGCGGTGCAGGCCCCAGCCGACGATGACGGCGAGGGGCCCGTTGAACATGGCGGTCTGGATGGTGGAGCCGAGTACGTGCGCTAGGGCAAAGTTCATTTGATTGTCCCATCTGTTGATGTTAGCAGGAGAGGAGGATTTTTTTTTTTTAAAAAAAAAACAAGAGGGAGAGAGAGACAAAAGAACAAGAGGGATGTAAACGCACGCTTCGTTGATGGCAGTGAGGTGCTCGGCGGCTTTCTCGACAAGTGGAACGAGAATCAGGCCCATAAATGCATCGGACACGCCGCGTTCGATGACAATGTCTTCGATTTCCTCGACCAGGGCCAGGGCGATCAGAGACACGAGGGCGACGGCCACAGACAGCGAGATGAGGCACTCGGTCATGGTCAGCTTCTCGCGCTCGACGTCGACGTGGTAGTCCAGCTCGCCGCGCGAAATGTGCTCGAGCGCGCTCTCGGCAGCGAAAGCAGTGGCACGCTGCTCCTCGCCCTCAAAGATCTCGTCGTAGATGCTGTTGTGGGTGCGGGCCTGGAAGTAGATAAAGACCAGGTAGGCGACAATGAGCAAAATGGACGTGACGCGAGACACATTGACGGTGCGGCTCTCCAGGTCATCGGGGTCGAGGCCCACGATGCCAGACAGGGCGTGCTGGAAGAGCGTGGGCACGGCCAGACCAAAACCGGCCGTCAGCAGCAGACCATTACCGGCCTCGCTGACAGTCTCGCTAAACTCCTGCTCGGTGCGGCGCAGGCCGCCGACAAAGAAGCACATGCCGAGACACAGCAGCATGGTGGCCAGCACGGAGCCCAGGATGGCGGCCTGGATGACGACGTAGAGCCCGCGCGTGAGCAGCACAATAAACAAGACAATCTCGACAATGGAGGCCACAATCGTTTCCGTCAGGACGCCCACGACGTGCGGCACCTTGCGCGACAGCTCCTGGCCGGCAAAGCCAATGAGGTTGGCGCACGGCACCATGGCGATGTAGGCCAAGATGAAGCTGATCAGGTTGTTGGTGGGCGAGTCGCTGAGAGCATAGCGGCAGGCAATGGCTGCCGGAACAAAAGGCCACAACACGTTGACCATGCACGACACCGTGCTGGACGAGCGAAAGGCGATGCGCAGGAAATGCGAAATGTGGAGACCCGAGCGGCCGCTCTCGCCCTCGGTACGCGGCCGGAACCGCAAACTCCGGCCCGAGCCGTCGGTCTTGCCCGAGCTGCGCGTGAACATGCGCCGGAGGGTCCGGGTGGCTTGTTCTTTGTTGGCCGGTGTATTTGGTGGTGGCACGACTCCGGCGCCGGCGATTCCGCTCCCCGGGTGTTTTGTCGACCCGGTGGTCCCGTTTGACGGTCTTGATGTTGCGGCAGCCGCCGTGGCTGCAGTGATGGAGAAAGTGGCCGTCCGTTTTGACGGGCGAGGCCGGGAATCAGCTCCAGAGGTGCGAGCGGTGGCGGCAGGTGGTGGGACGGGCAGGCCGGCCTCGAGGTCGATCTCGCGTCCCGGTTCGACAACGGCCTCGCCCTGGGGTTTCTCGTTGCTGCTGGTGTTGCCGCCCATAGTGGATGTTGAGGCAGACCGGCCCTGCCCGGTTGAACTTGGCCGTATATATGCGGGCATTTGGGGGATGAGACGGAGAGAAAGAAGAAAAGAGAAAGAGAAAAGTTTCACTGAGTCCTTTTGTAAAGCGTAGTCGTCGTTGGGTCGTAATCGTTAGAAATTGAGAGTAAAACTGACGGAAACGTTAAGAGAAGGCCGAGTGCAGCAGACTTGCCGGCAGTTGTAGGGTGGATAGAAGGAGATAAATAAAAGAAACCAGGACAAGAATTAAGAGACGAGAAACGAGAAACGAGAACAAATCAGAGAAGGAAATGGAGTGAATGCAAAGAAACAGCCAAGTTCACAACGAGGAAAACAAGATGCGAGAAGTGCATAGTACGGGACACGAAGGATGCTAGGAATTGAAGGCAAAAAAAAGACAAGTCAGTTACAAGATACTCTGTACAAAGGAACAAAAACATCCCAGACAACGCACCAGTCTGGACCAGAACAGAGCCCCAAGCCCGATGGACAGGGTCCACAATCCTTTCTTTCTCCATGCCCCATGTACATCGCACCAGCACCGACCATCAGAGTGTGTCTGTTCTGGATGGCCGTGTCGCTGAACGGGCCCTGTTTGGCCTCGCGTCTTGCATGCAGGCTTGGCAGCTGCAGCTCGTTTTTTTCGCCCTGTTATGTTCTCTCCTTTTACACGAAACTCTTTGTCTTTATCTCACAAAGCGTGTACGTACCCACCAACCAGACAGGTGTTTTCATACTCGTTGTTTTGTCGACAATACAGAGAGGCTTCTTCGTCTTTTTTTTTTTTTTTGCTTCTTCTGCTTTCTTTCTTTTCCCATGCTCTCTTTAACCTTTAGTCAAATGCCTACATGCTGGGCGTCACATACATGTTGCGACGTAATTACCCCTATTGTTACTTTACTGACCAGACAAGTGCGGCGCAAATTCGCCTTCTGTTACGTCTTTGGAGTCCTTTTTCCTCCATCGTCTGCCATTCTGCCGCCCTTTTTTAAAGGTACCGTGTATTAAACTGGGTCGCAGGTTGTGCTGCCAGCCACCGCACGTTTGGACCTCTCCCGTCTCTGTTCTCTGCCGTTGCTGGTTGGAGGTGGGGGCAAGAAGGAGTCGTTTCTTGCTTGCTTTGGGCTGGCTTGGCGTCTGACATGCTTTTGGGATATGGTATCGAAAAAGTCCCTTTTATCAACTGTTTTGGAACATTCCCCCCTTCCCACCAATTTTGCCAAGCATGGTCCTGCAATCAGAGACCGCCTCCGCAAGGACATGTTCTCGCTGTTGGCTGCGGATTGAGGATGGAGACAACGTGGAGTCCATCAACGCGCCCAGCCTCCAGTTCAAATGTGCAACAGCATCGGCCCTGGCCCAGACCTTTTTTCTGGCCTTGAGCCTCTCTGGGCAAAATAGCTTGATTAGGCGGAGGTCGGCTCGTTCCTGGCCTTTCTGTTTCGTCTCTCCAATTCGCCTTTTGTCGTCTAATGTCTCTTGTGTTCTCAATCAAGCAATCTTTCAAACCGTTTTTGGCCCTAGTTTTGAAGCTTGGCAGTGTGGGAAATCCCCCCTCGGGCGAGTCTAAAATTTAAAAGCTGCCATTAATAGTAAAGAAAATTTTTATGCGATCAATACGCCATATTTCAGGGGTCAGGGACAAAGGTAACACCAGAACATGGCAACGAATGGAAGACGAAATGTTTGGCAAAGTAAAATATGCCTTGCGAAATACGACATATTCGCCGTACGACAACCATTGCAAGCTACCCGATGGAATGAAGCTCGGATGGATCAAGTTCGTCGTAATTCATCAGGTCCCGTCTGATATAGTGCTGAAAAAGCTCGGCTGGTAAAATGCTGCGTCGTATTACGTCGTTGAAGAAACGGAAAGAAAAGGGCTGAAAATGCGCGCGATGTGACCCTGCATTGAACGACCTAATCCAGAACACCTCGTAAAAGACCCTGCTTTTGCCCTTGAGAGGTATCACGGTCACTTTCAAGTCATTCTTCTTGTCATCAAAGACGAGGACAATATGGCTCTCTATTTCCTCGCTAAACTTTTCGTGTTTTGCGTCGGTTTTCCATCTTGTGCCTCCAGTCTTTGCTTCTATTCCGTGTCTCTGCGACGATGTCTGTGCCTAATTTTTGGCACTCCTGTTTCTTCACTGGCGGGAGACACGCTTTGCTTTGCAATCATTACGGCCGTACGACGTTTATTGACTTTTGTCCTGTGCAGCAATCTTTCTTTCCCAGCAACACGTCGTACTTTTGAACACTCCGGCTTCTGGGTTTGTCGCTTCGTCTTTTACCTACTCAGTGCTTGTACTCGCTCTGCCAGATGTGATGTGGAACCTGCAACTGAGAAGACTCCGTGCAGTCGGCGAGTCGTGTCAACGTCCCTACGCATCGGTCTGTTTGTCCTGCCTTGTCCTTGACTCTTGAGAAATAGAAGCGCGGCAGAGCCTCACAAGCAACCTGGTTTGGCCATTGCCAAGCAAAGAGCTCCGGAAACTAGGCCTGGGCTAGCAGGCCAGCTACATGAATTATCGGCACTGTCGCCAGTTACAGTCCCTGCATATCCGAAATGCTCAATTGAACCCTCATTAAACGCCAGTTCGTGTGGTGTTTCGTGCTCTCTTTTTATGTTCCTACCTCGTCTCCATTTGAATGTACGACGTCGTACGACTTACAACGTATACTGCTGCGTGCTTCTCGTTTCGTTGTTTCGGCCCAGCCTCGGAGTGCAGAAGCTAGCTGCCTAAACATAAACAGCTCTATCATCAAGGGGGAGCATATTCTGTACTGAAACGACATGCTTTCTATGCAGTTTGTCAATGAGTACCGAACATAACTGGTCACAATCAGACCCCACACGGCTCCAACTTCGCATGGACTCCACTTTCCCCAATAAGTCCCAAAAAGCGAGTGCGAAATGCGAGGCATAAACTTACTAAAGTACTGACCACGAGCTGATTCGTTTCGATATCGAGAGCATTTTGCGAGACAATGATCTTTGCATTCTAACTACATTGGCCATGAAAAATTGTTGGCTTCAATGTTGCACAAGATACTGGTAGAGACTTCCAGCACCCCACAATCCCACGTGGACTTGACAATCAAGTGACAATGCACGGCAGGCTGTGAGCATGGGACAATACGAGACTGGTGGTAGGACAGATATATCTCGCCTTGCCCGTATGAGCCCATTTCTTTCCTCCCTGTTGATATCTAGCTCTGGCTCCTGAGACACCAGCACGTCATGACACGCTCTGACGCTGAGATGGTCGGCACGGAGAGAGTAATGGGTGGGAAAGACGCGTTTACAACACTTGGGAAATGTTACCCGTCATCGTACGACTAGAAGGTGCTTTGCGTTGCTCATAAAATTGTTATCTTTTTCCTTCCGCTTTGAAAGAGCTTTGGCTTCACCGGGGAGGCAGGCGCGGGCGGTGCGGACCGCCTTTAGCGCTCGGTTGTTAGGCTCATGCATAACCTTCATTGCTTCACCACGCAATGTTACTGACCAAGTCAATGTTAACGACTTTTCAGCAGAGCATGTTGATCTGCTTCATCATCGGTGCTTGGAGACCCGGGCGTTTCCCTGGCCACATTTCGGCACCTTAAATATTCGCTCAACCTACATTGTGCCGGTGAGCCAGAGTTTCGTCTGCCTTCTGTCGATGCACACCATCTCGCATCTCAGCTTCGTAGCAACTACCGCCGGCTCCGAGACCTCGCCCGTCATATCCGCGAGCGGCAACTCCCGTTCGTGTCACATACGACGTATGGTGTTTACGGCTCGGTATGGTCGTTATCATCGGCAAATGAGGAAGGATGCCGGCGACTCTCAGATCAACAAAAATTAATGCAAAACGCTTGACCGGAAACTCGTGCCCGTAGCCTCTATCTCTATGGTGGGTTGTCTAAATATGCGGTTCTTCAATTTTCAAACTGTGCCCGAGTTGGGCCTTTTCGCTGACGTGCGAGTTTTACACCCCCTCCCCCCCCCCCTTCCGCCCTTTCGCTCGCTTTCGCCACCCATGGCTAGTACCGCCATATGGCATCAGCCATCGCAACAACCTGTGCCATCTCCCTCACGTCGTGCACTCGCACAATGTCCGCACCGCCTTGCACTGCTGCTGCCACCGTTGCCGCCGTACCCCAGACGCGCTCCGCCGGCGTGGCCACGCCTGTCGTGCGCCCGATAAAACTCTTGCGGCTCGAGCCCACCAGCCACGGTAGGCCCTCCAGGCCGGCCCATTCGCGCAGCTCCGATAGGTGCCGCAGCACGTCAATATTCTGGTCGCCCACCTTGGCAAAGCCCAGGCCCGGGTCCAACACGATGCGCCACCGGCGGATGCCGGCCGCCTCGGCCGCCTCAATACGCACCAGTAGTTCGCGTGCCACTGCCTCGATGATCGGCACACTGCCGGTACTGGTCGTCGCAGCCTGTCCTTCCTGACTGTCTGGCGAACCCTCAGCGGTACCATACTTGTTCAGCTTGCTCATCGTTTCCGGCGTGCCACGCATGTGCATTAGGCACACTGTGGCACCAAGCCGTGCTACCGTAGGCAGCATATCCGCGTCCATATCGCCAGCCGACACATCGTTGATCATATCAGCGCCTGCCTTCACCGCAGCCTCGGCCACTGACGCCCGGTATGTGTCCACGCTGATAGCAATGGCGTCGTACGCAGGGTCAGCACGGATCATCTGGATCGCCGGCACCACGCGCGCCAACTCCTCATCTGCCGACACCTGCGGCCGGCCCGGTGCCGTCGACTGGCCGCCAATGTCAATCACCGTAGCGCCCGCTGCAACGAATCCTTTCACCGTCTCAGCCAGTGCGGCGAGCGATTCCGTATCGGCAGCCGAGTGCTTTCCACCGTCAGAAAATGAATCGGGCGTGACGTTCAGGATGGCCATAACGATTGTGCGGCGGTTGGCACGCAGGGCCTGTAGTGGCGCATGGGACCGGCCAAAGGGTGTCAAAGGAGTCAGTGGCTCGGCCTGTGGCGGCAGCTCGTTGAGGTAGTCCTGAACAAGCTTCCAGGGGCGCGCCGGGTTCAATGGGATGTTGGGTGCCAGTCTGACTAGGTTAGCTGCGGTGCCACACCCCTGTCCGGAATCGGTATTTTCACAACGTAAAGGAGACAGGTACGTACTGTGCAAGTGGCCGCAAAACAAATTCCCGCTCCGGTATGCCGATATGGGGGATGATGAGCCGCTCGTGCTGGACAGTCTCATTGCCGTACAGCAAAATATCAAGGTCGATGTTGCGCGGGCCCTTGTCGATCAACTTCTTGCGCCCAAGCGTCCGCTCAATGTCCTGAAGCTGATCCAGCAGCGCCAGCGGTTCCAGCTCAGTTTCCACCTCGCACACACCGTTGGCAAACTTGTCCTGTTCGAGCACGTACATGGGCTCCGTCTCCCAGAGACTGCTTGTCCGCAGCACCCGGATGCCCCGACTGTCCATTTCGCGGCATGCCTTTTCAATCCAGCCAATGCGGTCGCCCAGATTTCCGCCCAAAGCAATGTATGCTCTCTTCTTCTTGCTGCTCGCCGGGGCTCCCGCCGACTGGCTGTATGGCGTTGCCTGCGCCGAAGATGACATGGCTCTGTATGAGATGCCGTTGGTGAAAACGCGCCCAAGCGAAGATTTCGACGTAGGTCCCCTTTCCTGTGAAAGAGGAATATGCGGTGGGCGATCGACTGTCACCAGCGAACGTCTACCGGTTCTGGCAACCTGATATTCCGCGGAAAATAAGCGACGGCCAATGGTGGAGCCTGATTTTGTGAGATGAGACGGGATCCAGGTGATGATGGCTTTCATGGCTCTGTGACCTGTATTTTGGATTTGTGCCCCCTTTCTTTCGTAAACACGAGAGTCTCGTCTGTCAGTCACGGCACGCGCCTCGTCGCCTAAAGATAATCAGATTGCGAGGTGAGGGACTTAGTGATTTCTCACACTGGGAATGTCGAAAGCGGATGAGAGAAAAATGAAATTCTACTCAGTGAGCGAACAGTGAGACATGATTGGCCAGCTGGAGACCAGTGCGAATACATCTTAGCGAGTTGTACGGTCACTAAAGTACCAGCATCTGTCGGGCCTTATACTGTGCCGCGATAGAGCGCATACTGTACCAGTGTCATGCTCGTCGACAGAGACGCGAGGATGCGATAGTTGCACGGTTCGTCGATACGCGGCAAACTGAAACAGCAACGATACTGGCCGGTGCAACGGTCTCAGAACTGTCTTTGTCGGCTAGAACCCGCACATGGCTGCCACAATGTTCGGATCCGGAGAGTCGGTGCCAAGGCGGTCGACTGACCATTTGCGAACGGGATGTGCACCAGTGCCAGGACGTGCTTGGAGGGCGGCGTGAACCTGGTGGTGTAAAAAAGGGGATTGAAGCAATTCAAAACAACGGATACGAGAGACACATACGGAGAGGACTCGGCCGGTCCTTCCCTTTAACGTCGAGCCATCACATGATGTGGTTGATACCACTTTCCTTCGCCCACGGCCCTCTTGCTCGTAGCGGAAGGAACGATGTGAGATGGTTGATTAATGATCTCTGGTGCCACTCCCGAAGGCGTCGAACTCCTCAGAAGAGTGTCCACCTGTTGAATCCCACTTTGGTAGTGGCCTCCTTCTTCTTTCAGAAGTCGCATGTCGCGTGCGAAAGCGTCGCAGTTTCCATACCCAAACCTAGTTGCCTCCACATCCGTCGTGCCTTCCTATGGGGAAGGTCAAACGAGCATCCCCAAAAAGTGTGCCTCGGCACACTTTCGTCCTGGAGTACAAAAACCTGCAGTGCGTCCGCTAACGATTCCGAAGTACTCTAGCTATTTCCGGAGCCATACCCGATTTCTGGGGCCCTGTTCCAAGCATTCCAACGCCACCTCCCCTGCCATCGTGCATGCCCCTCCTCACGGTTCCCCATCGTTCTTTCCCCCAGACTGTTGCCCAGACAAGCGGTTTGGCCCCAAATGCGTAGCGTCGTTCTTTCTGTTTCTTCGCTGGTCGGTGGTTGTCCCGCGACGATGACCGACCTACCCGCAGCGGACTATTAACACCCAGGCTTAGGCTTGGTTAGCGCGTAGGCACCACCACGCAACCACATTACTGCAGTGCATATTTGCGCGACCTCGGCTCTCGCCAGCATGTGGCCGCGCAGAAGAAGCCGGGGCGGCGCCTGCGGGGGCGGTAGGCTGGTGTCTTTCCTCCATTATTACTCCGCGAGTTCTTTCTTAACCTTTACTTCCGCCTCTCCTTCGTGGCTTCTGTTTTCTCTTTCTTCTCTCCATTCTTCAATCTTCTCATTCTTCTCTTGCATCTTCCCCTGTTCCTTTCTTCCTCTTGTCCAGCAACATTGCACACTTTCTGTGCTGTGATACCTTTCCTGTGATACCTTCTTCTTTTTTTTTCCTCCTCACCATTCTCCATACCGTCAAAATGGCTTCTCCTCGTGAGTATTCTTACTTCTTCCCCAACGCCGCCTCGACAGCGCTTTTGCAAATTCGGCCGCCAGAGGAAATGGCAAACGCATACGCATGCTTCATCTCCTTTACTTGACCTTGGTGCTGACCGCGGATTGTTGCCTACAGAGAAAATCCGCACCCCCATCACGGATCTGTTCAAGATCAACCACCCCGTTCTGCTGGCTGGCATGAACGTGGCGGCTGGCCCTCAGCTCGCTGCTGCCGTCACCAACGCCGGCGGTCTCGGTGTCATTGGTGGTGTCAACTACACGCCCGACATGCTGCGCGACCAGATTAACGAGCTCAAGGAGCACTTGAAGGACAAGAAGGCGCCGTTCGGCGTCGACCTGCTGCTTCCTCAGGTTGGCGGCAACGCCCGGAAAACCAACTACGACTACACCAAGGGCAAGCTCGACGAGCTGATTGACGTTGTCATCGAGTCCGGCGCCAAGCTGTTTGTCTCCGCCGTCGGTGTGCCCCCCAAGCACGTTGTCGAGCGCCTGCACAAGCACGGCATCCTGTACATGAACATGATCGGCCACCCCAAGCACGTCAAGAAGTGCCTGGACCTTGGTGTCGACATCATCTGCGCCCAGGGCGGTGAGGGCGGTGGTCACACCGGTGACACCGCCACCACCATTCTGATTCCCGAGGTCGTGCGCCTCTGCAAGGGCCACAAGTCGCCCCTGACCGGCCTTCCTGTGCAGACCATCGCTGCTGGCGGCATCTACAACGGCCAGACCGTGGCCGCTGCCCTGATGATGGGCGCGTCTGCCGTCTGGGTCGGCACCCGCTTCATCCTGACGGACGAGGCCGGTGCTCCCGAGTCGCACAAGGAGGCTGTCCGCACCGCCGGCTTCGACGACACCATTCGCACGCTCATCTTCACGGGCCGCCCCCTGCGCGTGCGCAAGAACCCCTACATTGAGCACTGGGAGACCGAGCGCCAAGAAGAGCTGCGCGAGCTCACCAGCAAGGGCAAGCTGCCCTACGAGGCTGACCTGGACAAGGTCCTGGCTGGCGAGCTGACCACGCCACCCTCGGGCCTGGACATCGGAAAGAAGGATGGCGCCAGCGAGGATGACGAGGTCGATGTGGATGAGCTGATGGACCAGTTCCGGCCGTTCCTGATGGGCCAGTGCGCGTCTGTCGTCAACGAGAAGAAGCCTGCCAAGGCCGTTGTCGACGAGCTCGTTAACGATGCCGTCACTGCTCTGACCCAGGGCAACAAGCTGATTGCCAAGCTGTAAAACGCTCGGCTGTAAAGATAGGATATGCGAGGACCACGCATGGGATGCGTATGGGCCTGGGAAAATAATGCACATACTAGGCCGTGGAACATTACTGAGCGGCATCTTTTATTTTTTTTACGTTTTTATTTTCATTTTTGTACATGTGTTTTATTTTTTTTGTATCTCTCCGTCTTGTCTAAATACGTCAATTAGAAAGAGATATCCCAAAACACCGATTATGTTCTGTCGTTAAAATCCGTCCGCTCTCAGTTGCGAAATTCGCCCATATGTTTTCGAGGATATGTGGAGGTGGCGAAGGAGGCAAATGATGCGACTGGATGGCTAGTAAAGTTGCTTCCGCGCAAGATCAGCCCAACACCAAAACGCGACTACCAAAAAAAAGCATGTGAATCTCACCCACAAAGCCCGAAAGACCATTTAAGCGGACACGGGCTGAGGTCACCAGGCCACACCATATTGAAGAGGACATACCACATTCTCATGCAGCAACTTCTCACGCCCACTGGTGAGAATGAGATGAGCGGCAATTTTCCTATCCTTTCCCCCTCAATTATGTTAAGTAATCACAATTTTATAAGACGATTAAATGTTCATGTTATGCTTTCTGGCTTATGTTTTGTAATCCGCCACCTTACACTGCCGCAATTGTCGTTGCCACGTTTATTTTCGATTTCTCGTATTTCTGTCTCCGGCCTACAGTGCTTGTAACACGAGAAGCGTACAACGCCAAGAGGCATATGCTTCGTCAGATCGTACAAGGGGGTTACAAAGTAAGGATGTTATTAATGTATTCTTTTTGGGAGAAAATCAGATATGTAACGACAAAAGAGGAACGACAAAAAGAAATAAGAAAAATCATATTGAACGCCGGACTCGTTTCGTAGACCACTTTCTTCAACCTGTCAACAGCCATCTTCCCCCATTTTCCTGCTTCTCCAGCCTGTATAAAAGTCGGATAGCAAAAACTCCACCAGTGCAAAAGGAAACCATAAACGAAAGAGAATAAGAGGATAGAAAAGTATCAATGAGACTCGAAAAAACAGAGCCGCAGTCCACCATTCCTGCCTTTCTAGTCCTCTCGGCCTTCTCGTGTTTTTTATTTCCCGCCATGTCAACCTAAACCAAAAAGAAGGGAAAAAGGAAACAAAAGTTCGCTTCCGCCTCAAGACGATAAATTCATTGCCTCTTTACTGGTTCAGGTAATTGCGAATCGCGCCTTGAAGCTTTGTGGCACCCGCGCCGAGTGCCTGCGTAAGGTTCTCGAGGTCGTCGCCTGCCGTGATGCCGAACCGGCGCACAAAGTCCTTGGCCGCCGATTCGAGGTCGCCGTAGTCCTCGACCGTCTCCTCTTCGGCGCGGCCAAAGTATGCGTTAGACGAAATGGCCGTGGCACCGTCGAAGCCCTGCAGACGTTGCTTAGCTTCGGACAACGCGTTGGCGTCGTAAGAGCCCTTGCCAAAGTACTCGTCAGACGAGATGGCCTTTTGCGCGCCAAACTTGGACCGTGCAAACTTCTCGTCCTCGTCTGCGTAAAATGAGGTTAGCGTACTGTTAATTCAAAGTGAGTGGATAACCCGACGGAATTAAAAAATAAAAAAGTCATACCGACGTTGGCCTTGATAGGGCCGACTGAGCCAAAGCCGCCGGTATTCTTCTTGGTTGCCGCCGCAGAGGCGCCAGCACCAGGCCGGCCACCGACCTGGCCGAAGCCCAACCGGCCAATGCCCATGCCAAGGCGCTCCATCTCTGAGGCCGACTTCTCACGCGAGTGCGAGGCCGAGCCGTACCCGCTGCGAACGGGGGCCACGGGCGTTGGCGACACAATCTCCGACTTTGAACTGGACTTGAGGGCAGCAGCTGCGTCCTCTTCTTCATCCGGGTTGTATCCGAGCTTCTCGATGCGCTCGGCCTCCTCCTTGGCCTTCTTCTCGGCCTCGTCAAAGTCGATAACGTCGCCCGTCACCTTCTTGACACCCAGCTTCGACGTGGTCTTCTTGGCGCCTAGAATGCTGGTTTTCCGGGGGCCGGTAGTCGTCTTCTTCAGTGCAGAGGAGTGCGTGATACGGTTGGCGGCCGGCTTGGCAGCATCGTCATTGCCGGCGGAGCCGCCAGAGAGCGGCGAGGCCGAGCGGGCGCCGGCGTTGTTAGCGCCGGCGCTGAGGAAGGGCGAGGGTGTGCGGCCGACAACGGGGGGCGTGGCCGTGCGGGAAACGGGCGGTGTGGGCTTCTTGATGGCGGGCTTGTCCCAGGACGAGAAGAAGTCGTCGGCTGGTTCGCCGGCGGGCGTGCTGGTGCCGTCGCTCACCTCGATATCGTTGATCACGACCTCATCGGGGTACCTAGGCGTATGTGTAAGCATGAGAAAGAGGTTCCATCGGTCAGGAACGACAACATACTCCTTGGCATCGCGTGCGGCACGCTTCTTCAGCTCCTCCTTGTACTTGGTCGCGGCATTGGATTGGTACTTTGTCTTGGGGTCCTTGCTGTTCAGGGCAGCCGAGCCGCCGTTTTGCTGGAAGAACTTGGTGGCCGAATCATTGCCGCCAACCTTCATCACGCGCAGCTGGTCCCATTGCCATTCTACAAGAGCATGTTAGTACATATTCGTATCCAGACTCTGGACAGGACCAAAGGGGGTCGTCGGTCGCAGGATAGGTAGAACAAGAGGATAAGCGTACGGTCGAGGTTCGTAGAGCGCACAAACGAGATGTGCACACCGAGGTTGCGGTGGTTGGCCGAGCAGTCGAGACACAGGTAAATGCCAAAGGGGACCGATGTCCACGTGGGGTTCTTCTGGCCGCAGTCGAAGCAGATCTAAAGGTGTAAGCGGGGTGGGCGCTGGATGGTGAACGATGAACGGTAGTCGGCCACGTGGAGCCCATGACGCGATGTAGGCCGCATACCTTGTTGGCTGGCTTGCTCTTGAGCTTCTCAAAGAGCTTGAGCGACTGCTGCTTAGTCGCAAGGCCGCTCATCGTGACGGTTTGCGGCGGGTTTGGGAAGACGCAAAAAAAATGAATGAATGCCAGAGATGTGTCTTGTCGATTCCGGCCAACGGCTGTCGGATGGTCTGCGAATATAAATTGAAAACACCTGGTCCGCAGATCTCGCAAGAGGGTGTCCGGATCGTGTGGCGGTCGTGGTGGTGGAGGAGCGAGCGCGTGGAAAGCAAAGGCGAGGGCGAGAGATAGGCAGAGTTTGGGAAACAAGGAAGAGGACAAGTTCGCGATAATTGAAGGCTCCGTATTCTTACGCCTACCAGCGCTCCCTCCCTAGGGTGCTGTTTGCGGGCTGTGGCCTGTCTGGGCTGGCCTTTGCGCTAAATGTGCACTGAAATCCGCTGCCAGTGAGTCTCGCCCCTCCTGAGGAGACCCCTTTAGTGGGGTTTGGGGTCGGGCATTGTGCGTCAAGAGGCCCTGTGCAATTCGGCTAGAAGCATACGACGTACTTGTCGCTCTTTCCGTTTTGCTTGACAGCGCTAGCCGTGTATGTGTTAGCTCCTTCCCCCCACAAACAGTAGAAAGATTCTTTCGCGCAGAGACGTATTAGCTGCTTCGGCGGGAAGGTGCGCTTTGCAGCAGCCTTCTCGACAGTGTCTCGTGTCCGCCAGCCTTCTTCCCCGCCCAACGACGACGACAATCTTGCTCAGCCAGCCAGCAACACGCCTGCCACAACCAAAATGAGAATAACACACGTCCGCTCGCTTGCCAGCCAGTCATCAACAGCGGCCATTTGGCCGTCGTCGGCTGCGTCCGGCGCATCACGGAGCTGCTGTCATATGGTAGCCTCGTTCCCTCTGCGCACCACCTCGACAGCACCCACGAAGCGGCGCATACTCGCCCGCAACTACGCCACACAACACCAGAGCACCACCTCATCCTCTTCGTCGTCTTCATCCTCGGCTTCGGCCCGCCGCCGCTCTGTCACGCCCTTCAACGATGACGGCGGAGTTCCTTGGACGGAGCTTTCTGGCCGCGAGAAAACGGCCCGTGCCGCTCAGCAGACCTTTAACCTTGGCATGGTGATTGTGGGCGTTGTGTTAACGGGCGGCGTTTGCTACTTCTTGTACACCGAAGTGTTCTCACCCAGCAGCAAGGTGTCAAACTTCAACCGGGCGGTCGACCGGATCCGATCCGACCACCGGGTCACGGATTTGCTAGGCGACGGTCGCAAGATAACAGCCCACGGCGAGGAGACGTCGAACAAATGGCGGAGAGCACGGCCAATTGCGTATGTTTATGCCGGCTATAAAACTGTGTTCAAATTGAATTTTTCTAACATGAGATATATTTAGCTCCACTGAACGGACTGATGCACAGGGCACTGAGCACTTTGTGATGCACTTCCACCTCGACGGCCCTCGCGCAAACGGCCAAGCATACCTGCACCTGACACGGCGGCGTGGTCAGAGTGATTTCTCGTATCAGTACTTCTATGTGGACGTGCCAGGGCATGACCGGATCTACCTGGAAAAGTCGGGCGGCGACGCTCCTGGAGACAAGAGAGGAACGCTCTTTGGTATAAAATGGTCATGAACGCAGACACTGAAGAAAAACGAGGCGATGTCACGAGTATGGAGAAACGAGATGGCGGGATGCCATGTCGGTGGTTGCGTCCAGGTGCCATAAACATGTTGAGAGGAGGACACACCTCAAGATCATGCATTGCGCATTTGCCTCCAGCGATATCTTGCATAATACATTCTACATAAACTAAAGACACAAACTGAACAACACTATTATTAGTTCTTTGGTATAGTACCGTCCGTTGCAAACCGCCCAACATTAATAATAAAACCGAATCCGTTCCAACCCATAATTGTACAAACACAAAAAGATAAAAAAAAAGAAAAGAAAAGAAATCGAAAACACGCTTCGGAGGCCCGCATTTCTGACGTCTATGCAAGGACTTCGTCTTCCCGCTTCACAAGCCATTTGCTCATTTGAGAGTATTTTTCTTCGAATGTTTTTTCCAATCGTTCGCAGGTTGTCCAAATTGGGTCGTCCTTTGTCCAGTACGAGTATACGTTGGAAAATATCTGCCGCATGTCAGCCAAAAACTCCTCAGGCGCCTTGTACCGGTGGTTGTCGAGGTTGTTCTTGATCGTGCCGAGGTCCATGGGCCGCTTGACCTTGGTGAAATAATCTGGTATGCCTTCCGACGTGGGGTCAACGGGCTCCTTGAACGGGCCCACGAGCCGCGTCCAGAACCCCGGCCCGGAGAGCATACGTGTCACGAGGTCGGCGCAAAATTCGAGTTTCTGGGCCTCGGTGAATGAATTAACGTCCACATTGATGCTCCGCTTCTTTGGAATAGCGCGCGGTGTGGCGCCACCACCGGTGGGCAGCGCGGTTCTGATAGCTTTCCTCCCTGTAGAGCCGGGCGCAATGTTCGCCGGTGACGCAGGCAAGTTTGGCGTTGCCGGGTTCATGACAGACGATGCTCTGCCCACGGGAAACGAGTCAAAATAACGCGCGCGTTTGGATGCCGGGGGCGAGCCACGATAGTGGATGCTGCTGTTGCCGTTGGCACCAGGGTCGCCACCATCCTGTGTGCTGTCGTCGTAGTCATCCTCGAGATAGTGCTTGCCATTGACGTGGCCGTTTTCGGCGGAGCGCGTGGAGGCTGCGGCGCTGGCAACGTCGTCGTCGCCGTTCGTATCGCCGGGAAGACCCCAGAAGTCCCCGTACGAACTGCTCATGGCCACAACAAGCTCGCTGAGCAGCTCTTGGGGAAGAGCTCTGGCAAACTCGGAACGGCCGCTTTCGCTCGACCGCAGGTACTCGGCGGCCCATGACAGCAGCAGATGGCGGATGGACGAGCCGTCCGGTGTGTCTTTCCAGACCTGCACAAGAATGTTTGTGGCGGGGATCGACTGTGTCAGGCGCTTGGTCTCGGCCATGGCTTCAAGCGAACGCTCGCAAAGGCCGTCGATGCCCAGGCGGTGGCCGAGCTTCCAAATGCTAACGAGAAGGTCGTAGCTGGGGATCCCGGGCTCTTCCTTGCCGGTGCTGAAATGAGAGCTGATGACAGTGGCCTGGTCCGGAACGACGTTGCCCGTGTACATAAAGTGTTGCGCGTAGGAAAACGCTTCGACTGAGATGTCATTCATTCGGATAACATTTTCGACCTCCTTGTCGACCGTACCGTTATCGCTTACATTCGGCGCCGTGCCGTTGGGTGTGCTTTTGTAAAAATAATCTTGAAAGTAACGGCTTTTTGCGCAAAGAAAGTCCTTTTGGATGCCAAAGGGCTTTTCCTCGGCGCCCACAATAAGGATAACAAAAATCGGGTGGGGATCACTGCACACGACGATGTCAGTCGATGGAATGTTCCATACAATGGATGTGAGCGCGTCTCAAGGGAGAACGCAACAGGTTCGCATACAGCCATGAGAAGGGTTTCGTCGGCAGAATAGACGCAGCAGGCTCGACAGGCTCGACAGGTTCAGCAGGTCGGGAGTCCTCTTTTGCTTCTATGACATCGGCTATGGGCTCGGGTTCGGCCACAGCCGCACTGGCATTGTCGCCCATCGTATCGTCTAATAATGACAGAGTAAAATAAAGATACTGTAGCTCGGTTAGAATGGTGATTGATCATGAGACTAAGCGATGAAGTGAGGCTGGGCGAAGTTGACAGGTTGGTGCAATGATCCAGTAGAATACATAAACTGTCGCATTTCAACAACTATAAGCTTATCGTCGTATCTTTGTACAGTGTCGCGATGAGCAGTGACAGGGCAACCAATTGCAGGCTCGCATTACATCTCAACACATGTCGTGCATGAGAAAGTAAGGAACGAAAGTCGTCGTGAGACAGGAGGGCAACAAACCTTAAAAAGGAATAAAATCGCAATGGCTCGCCTGCGGCAAGCGTTGGCCGTGGGACTTGCGGCGGTTTGATGAAGGTCAGATCGTGCGATGCGATGCGATATGAGTTCGTCGTTCTCACAACAGATAATTCGAATGAGCGTCCCGTGACGCGACGAATGCGCTCAAAACCGAATGCGGTAGGCGCGTTGCAGGGGCCAGTGAGTGAGAGGGGAAGGTGCTATGGATACCAGGTTTCACATGGATAGTGGGCCAGGCGCACGGGGGGTAAAGATGCTGATCCAAAAATGTCAAGTTCGTGACACTGTGTTGTCATTTCGTGAGATGAAAACAGGCGCAAAATTTAAGGTACTGTTCCAGTTAGTCAGACCAGACTGTGTAATGCAGGTAGAGCGGGGAGTGCAGCAGTAGTACGTTGTACAGTTGACTAACTCCACAAAAGGAAACCCACCTATTATTCGCAGCGTCCGCCAACAGCCATTTGACAATTCAGTCGGCATACATTGTATGAAATTAAATACTTGGACTTTCGAACACGGTAACATTGCGTCTTCTGTGTCGTACGCCCTCCTTCGCACTACTCTCCATTAAATTCGGTCTACTGCTTCTTCTTGCGTTTGCTTTTCTTGGATATTTTTTTTTCTGGATATATCAAGTCCGTCGGTCTCAATAGCCATTTTCTTCAAACTGGCACAGGCTCTACTAAAGACGAGGCATCGGAAAGCACCACCCTCCCATTCTTCGCCATGGCCTCCATCGACCTCACGGCCCCCGGCGCCGTCACCATCCGGCCTCTCACCGTGGCCGACCGCGATGCCTGCGTCGTCGTCGAGAACGCCTGCTTCACCAACCCAGACCACCGCGCCACGCCCGACAAGTTCTCGTACCGTCTGACCGTGTGCCCTGAGACAAGCCTCGGCCTGTTCGTGCACACGGCTGACTCAGAGACGCTGCTGCCCGGGACGTCCTCGCCCTCATCTGTGCCGCCGTCCGGTGTCCTAGTTGGCCATGTAATTGCCACTCGGTGCTCCACATTGGTGTTGTCGGATGCCAGCATGGGCGTGCCCAAGGACTGGCGGGCTGCTGTGGCCGCTGGCACCCCCATAGCGTCTCCGCTTGGCCACCAGCCGACTGGACGCACCGTTGCCGTGCACTCGTTGGGCATTGTGCCGTCGCTGCAAGGCAAGGGGTTGGGCACGAAGCTGATGAAGGCGTATCTCGGGCGCATGGCCGCTCTGTCAGCGTCGGATGGGGCGCACAAGGTGGACCGCGTTGCCTTGATCTGCCAGGACTATCTCGTCGACTACTATACGAGACTGGGCTTTACGAACAACGGTCCAAGTAAGGCACAGTTTGGCGGCGGCGGCTGGTTTGACATGGTGAGTTTTTGTTTCTAGACGGACTCGCTCTGGGGAGGCATTGATCTAACAAACACAGTACTATGCGATCTAAAGGAAAGCAGAACACGCTTGATGATATATGCCGAATCCAACCGAAAATAAATAAATACAATAATAACGGGACGGCGAACGATGAGCAAACATCTAACGATACAAAACAGAACTCCAGAGCCAAATGCGAGGTTACATCCTTATGAATACCGCCCAATAGGAGCCGAAGAGACCCGCCACAACGGCCTTCTCTATCTCCTTTCTATTCTATTTCTTTAACCCTAACCCTAACGCCTCCGTTGTCCTTTACCTCATCAACGCGCCTACTAAATACAATCGCATGGGTATTTCCCAGCTCCCCTGGTCTCATCCCTCTAGTCCTCCGCCTTGTACTGCGCCCGGTACGCCTCGGTGCGCGCCAGGTCGTCCGCCGTGGCAAACGCCCGCATGCCGGCAATAATGTCGTCCAGCGTCAGGATGGCCAGGATCGGGAGGCCAAACTCGCGGCGCAGCGCACCCAGCGCGCTCTCCTTGGTTGGCGCGTCCGGAAGCGTCTCCATTCGGTCCAGCGCCACCACAATGGCCACGACGTGGCCACCCGCGGCCCGGATCTTGGCCACAGCCTCGCGCTTGGCGGTGCCCGCCGTAATCACATCGTCGACAATCACAACGCGCTTGCCGGCCAGCGGCGCACCGACGAAGTTGCCACCTTCGCCGTGGTCCTTGGCCTCTTTGCGGTCAAAGGCATAGCCAATGCTGCCGTAGCGCTCCTTGTCGAGGGCGGCTAGCGCACCGACGGTGGCCGTGGCCAGCGGGATGCCCTTGTATGCCGGACCGAAGACGACGTCAAAGGCGGGCTGGGAGGTGTCTTTGCTCTCCGTGTTGCTAAAGACGCCCTCCTTGTCGGCAGCGGCAACGGTCTCACCAAAGGCCGTTGCAATGGCCGAGAGCAGGTCGGCGCGGTAGAAGGAGCCGGCGTTGAAGAAGTACGGCGATTGGCGACCCGACTTGAGCGTGAACGAGCCAAACGACAGCGGGCCGCCATTTATGGACGCGCGCAGGAACTCGGCCTTGTAGGGAGCAAGCTCAGACATGGTGGGCAGGTTGGTCGAACGAGGAGTCGCTTGGAGGGGTGGTCGAGAGTCTGGGTTGATTGTGTATTATTCTCTCTAGACTCAAAAGACTGAATCCACAATTTTACCTTCCTTCGAACTTTCCATGAACCATGATCGTACAAGAAAAAATTCGGATCATGTGACCAAAATGTCATCATATTAGTGAATAGCGGGTCCGCTTTTCTCGTGACCATATCGAAAACGCGGCGCGCCTCTTTTTTGTTTACTTGTGCCCGCATCCATCACCACAATCCTTCTGCTTGTATAATCTGCACGTTCTTTTACTGTTATGAATGGTTGTGGGATAGGACTTCACTATAGATTAATTGTTGAAAAGTAATAGTTTCGAGGGCGAGAGTAGGTGGGTATTGTAACAGAAACTAATTCTTACCTCTTCTTTTTTGACGCGCGAGCGTTCGTGAAACGATCACATGACCTATTTTAGTCAGCTTCTGTCACATGATCCGAGTTTTTTGTTGTACATCTTAACAAACTTGTTACTGGCAAACGCAACGATCGTCGTTCACGACAGAGCTAAAGCGACCTCATGAGACTCCAATTAAACATCTTCTTTGGGATAAAAATAGCAATGCATTTATATAAATAGCCCCGTACGCCATTACAGTTTTTTAACAACAGATACACCAGATTTACATTGATGCCTACGCCGGACATAAAAAGAGCACGCGCTTTCCGTTGCCCGAAAACCCTTGCATGGTGCCGAGTCCAAAGACCGGGCAGATATTTGGCCGTGCAAAAAGTGGGATTCTAGGCCAGAAGATTCAGCAACTGCATAATAATCCCGCTACTAGCACTGTTACCTCGGTACAACGATTATATATTCTAGTAGCAAGTCAGTATTGGCATACGTAGTCCTCCGATGCGTATGTGTGCACAGCCTCCTGTCTGGATCCCGTTACACGCATATAGGCAACAGCTTAACAAAGGTTAAGAGCGAAGCTATGGCCGCCAACCGACCGTGTAAGTGAGGTGCGGCCACCGCTAGCTTGTCACCGCGCTGTCGCTCCTGTGTTTACACTGGCCCTGCTTTATCATCTTTGATTTTGATCTCTTCGCATTGTCTCTACAATGGTCTCCTCCAACGAGAAAACTGGCTCCTCTGGTAGCAACAACGGACCGCCACCGTTGCCCGTGCGCCCTACCTCACCTCCAGTCACGACTCCGGTGCTTGGCGGATTTGGCTTTGCGTCGGCTTCGTCCAGCTCACTCAATGTGCATACTCCCGGAAGTGCATCTGGTACACCGAATGCCGGTCCCAGCAGTACCGGGAGCCTCCGCCTTTCTGCCCAGCACGAACGCCTCATTCTCGAGCTGCTTCCGTTCAAGGATGCTTCGCAATTCCGTGAGTGGCTTGCGTTTCTCGAGGGTGACTGGGAGGAGTACTGCCGCGACTATTTAGACCCTCAATATTTTACGGCGCTCTACGACGAGTCGGGCAATGCCGTTGAGATCCCTGATAAGGCTCCCAGCGACCCCGAGCCCGACAAGGCGGCGACAGCACAGCGGGCCAAGGACGCCATCAACAACCAGTCGGTCATTTTTCTGGCGTACCACCCGGACAAGACGACGTGGACGCCCGAGGACCACGCCGTGCGGTTCCTGGCCACGGCCATTGCGGACAGTCTGCTGCGTAAAGTCTGGGGCGAGCGTGACTGGCGCAAGCGGCCGCTGGAGATTGCCAAGGCAGTGTACGAGGTGCTGAGCTATAAGCGAGCTGGTTACGTCGGATATCAGCAGCAGCTGTGGGCGATGCGGCAACAGCAGAGGCAGCAGTCGCAGCACCAGCAGCAACAACAGCCCCAGGGCCAGGCGCAGCAACATACGTCTCAACATCAAGAGGCGGCCACTCTGGAGCGGCTCCGTCGCCAGCACCAGCCAATGCCAGCGCGCCGTCCTCACCCCGACGAGATGATGGACAACCCGCCCGACTACAATGCGTAAGCTGGAAGAGGGTGGGCAGGAGATGCCATGGTACGAGATTTATGGACCGCCTGACATCACAATAGCGTATAGCATTTGCTAAGTGCTCGGTTGTTTTGTTTTGTTTACCTTGATTATCCGCACGATTCGGACGAGTATTTGCTTTTCTTTCTTATCTCTTTTTAACTTCCAGCAGGCCTACAATTTATGGTCGCCCAGCCAGCAAGCAATTCACATAACACTTTCTATTGTTTTCAAAGTTTGGTATTGATTAGGAACCACTTGTTTCGTGTATTTTCCTGATTTTGTCAAGACGCCGGCGTGCTCTCTTGTCCATCTAGGTACGAAACGAAACAAAAGAATGTACCACATGACGACAACACAGCCCAACTCACTGCGAAAAAGCCAAACCGGGAAACCGGGTAAAAGCGTTTCTGACTCAGGCGAGCTGGCTTGTAACAGGTTCTGTATTTTTTTGTTCTCACTTTGGTGGTGGGAGGCTAGATAAATATGCACGCTATTCGTCTCCAGGTAAAATATCTTGTGAGTTCGAGGATACGCCAAGACAGCACATTCCTGCGATGCCTTGCTAAGGGGACGTAGCGTCAGCCCTGTTAACTACACAATTGTGCAGCAGAAAATGCGATCCCTGGCTTGGGGGAAACCAAACGGGTGACAAGGAGTGAGGCAAATCGTGATATGCGCCGATCTGTAGGTCGTAAAGGGATGAGGAGCTGCGATCGACACAACTTATCCCTTTCTGGGCCAGACAGGCAATGAACAATTGTCGTTGGCGCCGTGTTCGTATTGGCCCGTGCAACGGGAAATAACACTCGTGTTTTTTTAAACACAGATCGACAGGTCCAATGAAGAGAATTTTGCACTTTGCGCATCGTCTCAGTTTGCCATTCTAGCAACTCCTCTAACAAGTTGACATCAAAAAATAGAGCGATCTTTCTCAGGATTTCTCGCCATCCCGTACCAGGTGCAAATAAATAAATAGAAACAGCGAAGTCCTTACTCTTCATTCACATCTTCGCAATGGCCGGTTTTCAGTGTTGCTAGTAAACATGAGTAGGAGAACTAATCACGAGTAGTGACTTCATCAACTCATTCCACGGCATTCTGCCCCTTACGGGTCATTACTATCACGAATAAACCCAGTGTCAATCAATCACAAGCATAGAGTCACGAGGGCAGTGGGACATGAAAGGTTATGTGCAATGTCTGACGATACATTTTCGTTTTCTCCAGTAAAATATCGATAAAAAAATAAAAATATGCGACGAGAAAGTAGATCAAGGCGTGCGGGGGGGTTGGGTAAGCAATCGTACGAGGCTTGCCTCGTACTGGCTTGCGTACATTGAAAATAAACAGGAAGCTTTCGCAAGCAGCAGTGATATCAAAAAAGTAGTTAAATGGGTAAAAAATGGGTTGGTTGTCCTAGGACAGTGGTGAAGCACGCCCCTTCAGTTCTTTCATATCGCTTGCGGGACTAAAAGAACTGGAGGAACCTGCTTGTTCCCTGAGGTATCATAGACAGAGAAGTGAAAAAAAGGAAATAAAAAAACCAAAAAAAAAGAACCCCCAGTTAATAAAAGAAAAAACCAAGCCAACTCCTCAGCCAGATATGAAGGTATGTTCTTGACATTGAATATGTTGCGATGCGGCTAGCCTGCACGCGAACCCGCCAAAGCATTGCAAACATCCGACAGAGCACATAAAAAATAGAAAAAAAGGTTGGCGGATTGAGGAGATAGGGAAGAAGACGACCAGTGTCCGGACAAGAGAGAAGACGCCGCTTGTTTGTTTTTAGAGGGAGTTGAAATGGAGTCGTTTGTCTCATGAACGCGTAGCAGCCTGTGACGGATAGAGAGATGCGGTGTCGAGCATATACCGGCGTTTGCATTTACAGCAGGAATGTGAAAACAGCGGCCAGGATGGCAGCGGCAGCACCGGCAGGCTTGATGAAGCCACCAGCGCTGGTCGCGACCTGCGAGGCCGTGGGCGACGGGCCACCATGCGACGTGGTGAAGTTGTTGGCGTTGGTAGGGGCGGCCGTGCCAGCAGTCGAGGTCAAGCACGACGTGGTCGTGAAGCTCGTGCTGTACGAGGTGACGACAGTGCCGTTGGCATGGTGGCCGTGGTGACCGGTCGGCTTGGTAGCGGCGGTGCTGGTCGTCGAGTTGACGGAAGACGAGGACGAAGACGAGGACACAGACGAGGACGAGATGATTGACGAGGAGGCGGACGACGAGGTGGGCTTGGCGGTCTCGCGGGTCAGAGAGCCCTTGACGTGGTAGGCAGCGGCGCACTCGGCCAGGGACTGGCTGTTGGGGCAGCACACGGTCTCGCCCTTCTCGGTGCCGGAGCAGTAGTAGCCGGCATCGCAAGAGTTGCCGGAGCCGTCAGGGCAGCACACCTGCTGGTTGCTGGGGTCGTAGCAGTGGATGGCGTCGTCGGTCGACGAGCACGTCTCGTAGCCAGCACCGCAGGCCTGGGCGCAGGTCTCGCCGATGCCACAGTAGCTCTGGGACGGGGTGTAGCTATCAGCACCGTCACGGCGAACGACACCAAACATGTCGCGGACCGACATCAGCTTGCGGGCAGCATACGGCTGCGGCTCGGCCACGACCTGTGAGGCGGCGGCCAGGATGGCCAGGGCGGTCGACGTCTTGAGAAGCATTGTGCTGGTGTACGGAGTCTGTAGTCTGTGGAGAAGTGAAGACCGACTGAATGAGATCGTGATGCGGGTGGTTCGTTTGGTATCGTCGTGGTCGAAGCAGTGCGAAACGTCGAGTTCGCCTGGCGCGTGTGAGAAAAGAGAGACCGGTGTAAACCAAAGAAGCGGGTAAATGAAAAGGAATGGCACGAGTAACGGAATACTCTGAAGAAGCAAAGCGCAAAAAAAAAAGTGAGGGACCTAAACGAAGGATGCGATGGCGAGGGACAGAAACTGCAGAAAACGAATGGAAGGGGAAAGAGGGAAGATGAGGAAGGCGAACAGGGCGAGTCATGGGCAACAGCGAAAATTTGGAGGGCACGGCAGCACCCCCAAGAAAGGGGGACAACATGGACTGGCAGGTGTGGCCCAGCAGCGGGCGCGGTGCCAACGATGAAAATGGAAAGCGCAGCAGGGGACCAGATGAGAGGCCCCACACACGCGACAATAATATCAACGACCAGGGCCACACCTCCTAAGACCATAACGATTGTGTCGCCTGGAGGTAGCCAGAAAAGGAAAGAAGCGGGTCCGCTACCGCGACTGACACGGGGCCAATACCTTGGGGGTACAACAGGAGCCCCCGTCGGTTGCTTGGTGCGCTTGGTTGGCTTCGCCTTTGTGCTGTCCTTTGCTCCCGTAATTTCAACGAAGAGGCCAGGGTCGGCGTCTTGTCTCGACTTTTGCCTCGCGCGTCCTCTTCGTACATGCTCCGTACCACCATATGAGGAGCCCATGCTCCTTGCTCTGATGGCGAAATAGGCCGTGCATCGCACTTTTTGCGCCACTGCCGTATGGTTCTGAAGAGGATTGAACAGACCTGAAGCGCATCTTACAGCACCTTAAAAGCACATCTGAGAAAAGGCCCGAGAGGCCCTCGTTCTAGAGGCAAACAGGCCACGGCCAGTACCCACAAAGTATCTCTTTCTTGGGCAGGTGCGATTGTTGAAATCTCAGTCCATGAGGCGAAAACGGCCCAAGCAGATTCATGCCCTGGTCGCACCTGTAGTTTTCTTCCTAATTTTCAGGCACCTGGCCGTGGATTGTCCAACGACGAGGCCTAATGTAAAAGAATTTTCTTGGTCTCTTTCATTCGCCTTCCGCTTCTTTCCTATTTTGTTGGTCATTTGCCACGTTTGTGCTCAGTACGTGCGGTGTTTCGTGGCAAGTGCGGCCAGCGAAGACGGACTGCGTTGGCATTGTTCGCGCCTTCCTGGCAGCCGTCAAACTCGGGGTCCCGTTTGCACCTTGTAGAAAAACTGTCGTCACATTGACGCCCCGTCTGCGCCGCGCACAAACACCTCGTCAAGGTGCAAGACAGCGAACTTCAATTTAGCCAGTAATAGGCGGCACGTGAAACGAGGTACATCTCCAACAGAAACGGAATCCAAAAGAAACGGAAAATCAGAAACATGGTGGTAGCCCGTACCGAGAGAACATTGTCCTGAGCTACCGGGTTTCTTACTTCAAACAATGGATCTCGCCCCGGGACAGATCTCAGTTTAATTGATCCTCTGCCAAGTGAACCTTACTTTGCTCACTATCGTGACTCGCAATGCCGCAGCCCCTGTCGCTGACCGACAAACATGTTCTGGAACGCCATTTGCTCTTACCCTCTCCGTCGGTTGATTTTCTTGGCTCTTCCCGGTTCTGCTCTCCTCATTTCCGACAGCGCCCAAATTGGTGAAATGAGAGTCGGTGGACCAATCCCCTCCTGCCTATCGCTCTGGAGGAGCCTTTTGTCCACTCTGTTGGTCGCTGTTAATTGTCGATTATTCCCCGTCGCAAAAAATGTGCAATTACCCAGTTTTTGCACCGTTTGAAGTACTTTCTACGTACCTGTCGCGCTTTCCCAACGGACACCATCTTTTCTGCGCTGGTGGCTTTTTCTCTGGGGGGCAGGTGCGGCCCAGCCAATGAGCAGCTACGGGTACCTGGCATAGCGTACGACACAAACAAACGAAAGTGCGACCGACCGACGCTTGCCGCAGGCTGTTGGCTGGTCGCTCCCGTTGTGGATGTCCCGTCATTTCAAGCTCCCTGGCGCTCTGATTGGCTGCGCACATTAATGGACATATTTATGTAATCGTGGCCGTAAGGCCAAAAGGCGTTAAGAAGACATTCTCCTGTCACTTGTTTCATTTGTAACGTTGACCGGGACGAGAACGGCATCTCACTGGCAGCATTTTAATGAGTTTCGTTTTTTTCTCCCTCTATTTTCGTCCAGTGCATTTTTTCCTCGCTTAAAAAATCAAATTCTTCGCAATACGCCACCGTGGTTAATCGAGTTCCAGGAAGAGCAGGGAATATGACCGCCCCGGCAGCGCTCTCAGTCGTCGTCATTGATTGCCATACGCATTCACAGCCGCACGGCGAAGCCTGATATGCAGCCGGCGTGCTGAGCAGAGCGTACTACAGCAAAGCCGGCAGATACACTCGGTACGCGAATCTGTGGTCCGCGGATTGGATACGGAAGTGGGACTGTAGTACGAAAGGCCCTGGAAAACGGTCTCTGGAAGCGGCAATACGAACAATCTATGTCGTTCACCTGTTCTTGTTTTAGGCAGCCTTTCAGCACGTGCATCGCGAGCCCAGATGCCGAACTTGCCGCGTCCATCGGGTGGTGACGTTTGCTTTGGACAGTCATACATAGTAATTCGAACGCTCCTTGTGAAATCTTGGGTTGGACACATTTGCATGCGCAGGGTGCCCAACCCAGTATACACCAGCCGCCGTGTTGCTAGGTAGTCAGGCGTATTACGGAGTACGACATACATGAGGCATACAGAGAGACTGTCACAACAATCTCGCCAGCTTAGGCCCGCTGCTATTTGGCCAAGAGCTTGGTTGCTACTAGGTAGGAATCAAGACCGCTGGTCACGTCTTGGCCACCTCTTGGTATTCCTAGAAAGGGGGGGAAATCTCCTGCCAAAGACAGAAAAAGTTACTACTCAACTCTTTTAAGTGTCTGAAGCTGCCATTTCGTGCAGGTATTATTACGTACATCATAGACGTCCGGGTACCGTGCGTTCAATCTCATGCAATGTTGTCGGACGAGATGTTTGGCCAGGGTCGCGGTGCCAACGAGTGCTTACCCGTACGGGGATTCCAATGCGGTGTGTTTTGAATGTGTTCTCTTGCAGTGTTCATGGTGAGATTCGGAATTGTGTTGCTGCAGGGGCATTGTTGGTGTGTTTGTATGTGTCTTGTGCTATTCCTTAATTTATTGTGCCTTCAGTTTTTTGTTGGATTTTTTAATATAAAATAACCGTACTGAAATTTACACTTATTAAATTTTATTGTTATTGTTATTGTTATTATTATTTTTTGAAAGCGGGCGGAAATTAATCAGGAGAAAGAGTGCCGCTACAAGACTACACGATATGACAACAAAGGAAACACAAACAACAACATATAGAGAGTAGCATAAAGCCAAAAGACAACCTGCTCATCTCACCGAAGAGTATAAATACGATTCAATCGCCAACAATGTTGCATAATATCCGTGGAGGTTCTGTGTTGTAATTTCGATGTATGACTTCTTCATCAAGAGACTTAGACTGCCACTCTTATACAGTTTCTAATACAGATAAACAGAACACATAGTGGATACAAAATCAAGTTCGAACTCCGTATATCCCATTTCATACCCTGTGCACGGAGATGGACGTTATTGAAGTGTCATGTTGGCGGGCGTTTTAAACCCCAAGAGCGAAGAATCCTTTGAGGATTTGAAGGACGAAGTTGAAAAGGGTTACGGGGCGCAAAAAGTCGTTATGAGCAGTTGGCCGGCCACCTTGTAAGCGTGCCTCATCAAAAGCATCGACCGGCAGGTGTATTCATGAAAACACACACGCTGAACTGTATTCAGTGGCCTCCTCAAGAAGCATGTCTTTTGCTTTGCTAGCTTATGACTGATGCGAAGCTTATTGCATTGTTTCCCCACCATGCCATGGCATTTCGTGTCCGGACAGAGACCTAAGGTTTGTTGGGGCCCTACTCATCGTGTTGCTATTAGAAATCGGAATCGTCTTCACTGTCTGCGATGCTCCGAGGTGTCCTTATTGTCCCGGCCAACTGTATTCGCGGGCTTGTACCGTCCTTCGATTCTGGCCTGCCCCCTTCAATAGCAGCGGTCTCCGTACCGCCAGCATCATCCTTGTCGGCTTCCTCATCTTCGTCCTCATCTGCCTCTTCCCCATCATCATCGTAACGCCGATGACCAAGGAGAATGTCCTCACTGCCCTGCCACTGCGGTGGCATGCTGGGCAGGTTATCCTCGTCCTCGTCGTCCCAGCCATAGTCATCGTCATCACCGCCCCGAGGGACAAGCTCCGTCTCTCCGAGTTTCCGTTTGTAGATGGACGACCGTGGCGGGACGGCTGTGTAGTGTTCCTCAATGAGGCCGACCTCTGTAACATCAAATGCGACTATGCTGTCGATACCCGTGTCGCTCTCGTATCCGTTGAGCTTCTGGACCCCGGCAAAGCGCCCACCAACAGGCCGGTTGTCTTTCCAGGCCCAGTCCCGAAACAAGACCAGACGCGTTGTGATGCCGCGGTCCCAGGCCACACCATTAAGGGCCGGGGCGAGTGCGGCACCGCGCTCCGTCTGTACGCGACTGGCACACTGGGTGAGAACAACAACGGCAATGTTGCGTGTCTCGGCGAGCCGTTCCAGTGCCGCCGCCACGCACTGGAGTACCTGTGCCCGTTTGTCGTACGGACTGGGGGCTGTATACGACTGGTGTTAGTCTCGTCTCTTAATTCGGGCATATTGGTCGTACACGTGGCCGTGGCAGGCAATCGCCGATGCACATGCTACGCCCAAGTGCCTACCTTTCTTCCCATTTGCCATAAGCGGTGGTCCCTTCCCCTCAACTGCCCTTGGAAGTGCCGAGTTGACGAGAGCAGACAAGCTGTCGATGACGAGCAGCGTCGTGTCCGCCGGAATGCATGGCGGTTGCGCTGGTGGTTGGGGACACAGCATCGCAATGAAGTGTGGTAAACTCGGGCAGACATAATGCACAAAACCATCTTCCAGGCCTTTGGCACCGTCGAACCCGCTACATCGGCTGTCGTAGACATCGCCAAGTCGGTCGTAGCAGAGACTCTGGAAGCAGTCTTTTGCTCGTACGTTAACAAACGATTCCCGTCCACAAACCCAGGCCTAGGCCGTGCGACTTTCTCTCCACCACCTGCAAAGTGACATACCGATCCAGACACTACTACCACCTTGGCGCAGTGCATTTGCTGCGAGCTGTATCCTGTACGTGCACTGTCAACCCCCTCGGACTGTGTGTACAAAGAAAGTCTGTGGTGTAGCGAAACACATCTCGACGTACCCAAAGGCTGTCTTTCCCACACCGGGTGGCCCCCATATTTCCGTCAGTTGACCGCGGCGGACGCCTCCCGTGGTACCTACTGCTGCGTTCCTTCCTGTCGTTGCTGTATCCGGGCTCGCCTGTCGCTGTGTGGCGTCTCCATCTGCTTCGGCCCCCTTGGTTGGCTCGTCGCTGTGTGGCTTGTCTCCACCAGTCTGGGTTGGCTGATCGATGCCGGCCAGGATGGCATCCAACGTCGCGACGCCCGTGCTGACAACGAAACGCAAGGATGACGGTGCAGTCTCAGACGCAGTTGGCGACGCCGGCGACGGGCTCAGCAGAGCGGCCTCGGCCTCGGCAGCCGACACGGTCAAAACTCGATCTGTCGAAAGATTAGCCGCTCGTTTCGCAATAAGGGCACAGCCAGACCGTGAAGGGCCAGGGGACGACAAAGAGCGCATAGTGTATCTCACGAGTCAATGGCGTGCTGAAGTTGGCCACATCATGGCCATGGATCGCATGGTAGTCCATGGGCACCGCTGCGGTCGCCGTCAGTGTCGAGGCCACCACCGACGCAGCTGCGATTGTTGTTCCGTCTCGTCTGTACGCCGTTATCATCCGCCGTGTAGTGAGGTTAATCCCTGAGACGCCAACTCGTCGCTTTTTACGTAGTCGAATTTACTTTTTGATTACGTGTGACGTTGCGCTTGGCGACTGTACGAGACGCGCTTTGGCTACGCGTCTGCGAAGTTGTTCCTTCCCCCGCAGTTAAACCGATATGCGGGGTCTATAGCTCTTTCCTCTACGGAACTTTCAACGACGCTCTTGCGGCAATCCGTAATTGAAAGAATGAGGAAAGGTCAATCCGACGTAGCATTCGAGCTCCTTACGTTCCTGGTAAATTTATTTTGAGTTGCGCAATGGACAACTGAATTGGCATCAAGTTTTGTGAGGGAAAAAACGCCCACCAGCAACTGGCCTTCAAAAGACGCAACACAACAGACCTCCATCATACACAAGCGCCAGTCAGCAATACCGAGGCTGCGTCTCTTACTCTTGATCGACAGTTAATGAAAAATTCGGGAGGAAATCGGGACGGATATTCACAAACAGACATCATCGACAAAGACAGCAAGGGAGATACAGTAGCCCATTCGCATGGAAAACCCGCGACGAGAAACATAGCGGAAGTTTGCCGCCGGCTAGGAAGTCCTGTCCACCGAAATCGCACATCGACAGTGACATTCGGACACTATAAGGGACGGCGTGTGTTGCGCTGAGGTGAGAGCTGGCTGCCCTGGAGAAAGCTGTTTCTTTCTTTAGAAACACGCGAACGCTATTCACTCGTCGCCTGCTTGTCTGTCGCTGTTCAGTTGTTGATCCTCACTCAGCCTTCTCTTGGTCAGGCCACTAGCTAATATTGACAAGTACGCCGATGTACAACGGTTCTGCCGGCCGTTGCGTCACCTAATACTTTCGACCCTTCTGGGCCCTGCCTGCTGCGGGATAACGATCGAGACGACAAGCCCCTTGCTTCCCTGTACACCCTCTTGGTCTCTGGAGCACGTCGTATTACGACGCACACTGAGTACTGAGAGACCGCATCGAGAGACGACTCAGCAATATGCGGGCGTGGTGCATGTCTTTGTGAGCTCTGATGGCACCGCATCTTAAGCCGCAAGTAGCAAAGGCCCTTTGTGGTCTGTTGCCGCATTGTTGGGGGTCTTCGTTTGCTTGTTGATATTTTGTCTCCTCGAAGCAAAATGCCGGGATTTTGCATGTGCAAGCGCCCAGCAAAACTACGTAATCTGGGGTCTTTTCTAGCTTCGCCTAATTACACACCATGGAGTAGACCCGTTTTACCTGGCTTCGTCCTGGTCAAGAAAAAAGAGGACTTAATGCATTGATGAGCTGACGCGGTATTAAACCGGCGACGAGAAAAAAATTAATTAGAAAGAGCGAGAAAAAGCCCTTTCGTCTTTCGTTTTGCTAGTGTCCATTTTGGGCGGCATATCATCGGGAATAAAACTTTTGGTTTCTGACAGTTTCCCCGGCGTTCTGTTACCAAGAACACAGAAGACGGTCAGAAACGGGGCTCCACTCCAGTTGACAGTAATTCTCCGATGTGGAAAGTACAAACGTTTGCTAATATAACGGAGCACCAGATAAGTGACATAGGAATGAGCGAGACAGCAACGCGGCTAAACGGCGCCGAAGTATGAAAGCGTTCACTGTCCGTAATACAGCGAGAAAAACAGAGAATATGGTGGAGACAGCATTGGTTTCGTACGGCGCCGACTGACCACTGACAACAAGACGAGAACTGCATATGGACTCCCTAAGGTGCACCAGACCGTTCTGAGTCTTCCCCGTATCCCATCTTAACCATGGGTGAGGGGGAGGGCGTGTGCAAAGTCTATGCCTTACTGTAAGAGACAGGACCTGTTATATCGGCTTATTGAGTTGACGAAACAGTATGAAGAGTGCCTGGGCCACATCCACCAAAAACGTGGCGGCGGTACCGCCAGCTTGCGGAGCCGGGGAGAGAGGACCAGAAGAGGCAAGATGCGGCGCCTTCGGTTATTCCACCAAAATACTGTTGAGGATACCTGATATCATACACCGTTGAGTGGTATTGTGCCATGGAAATGGTGCAGCGTTCGGTAGAATAAGTCATTAGCAGAGCAGTATAAAGAAGACGGGGAGAGACCAGACGGCACTTGACGGCGGTTTTCCTTTCAACAGCTCATCTCGGTTCGGGTTCTTTACGTTCCGCCCTGGTGGCCTTGTCAAGGCCCCAGAAAGCAGAAGAAGAGGATCCCGGTCTTCAATGCAGTGCATATTTTAAAGGACTTCGGTTTTTCTGCCTGTGGGATTGAATGTCGAAACCCGCCGGAAGGCTTCATGGTCACGCGAATCTGCATGAAGATAATGCGGGCCCTCATATTGAGAACGGAGTACGATATGCGGAGTATGGAGCGCTGTGAAGCCCAGAACATGGAGTAGGAAGCAAGGGTATGTCGTCTTGTCGAGACACAGTACGGTTGGACGAGAGCACCAAATCAGAACTGAAGATATAGGAAATAGCTGGGAATGGAGAGGGGCGTGCACTTCATGTCTGTATATATAAGCTGCATAAATAGGGAGAGAATGAGGCCGGACCCAAATCCTACGATGCCATGGGGGTTTAGCAACGGCCCTAGCGCACCTAGCGATCAATAACGAAGTGACCAGAAGGGCGGCACGATGGGGTCCATGGCCATAGGAGATTCATCGACGAGGGCAATGCGTAAGAGATATGCGAGACAAAACGAGACAATACGAGACTAGATGAAAACCGAAGAGGCCAGAAGCGGCCAGAAGAGGCCAGATGACATTGAAGACCGACCGGGCCCAGAACCGTGGTACGTGCGATATGGAAGCATAACAAGAAGGAGGTAGACGGAGGAAAAAACCGACGGGGACAATATCACATAGCCAAGGCGAGAAGACACACGATACAACAGCGCCGACAGACTCACCGGACGGGCAGAACAATCAGACAGATGAGTCTCCAAAATAGTATGCAATCGGTCGATCGTCTTTTCGGTATATGGTACTGTAGACTACTGTAGACCTCCTTCCTTCTGGCCTGCAGCTAATCGTCTTGTCGTCTTGTTTTTTTGTTGTTTTCGCGGATATAAACTTGGCATGGCCTGGAGAGGAAAGAAGCGCGCATGAGCAGGACGCGATCCCATGAAGGAGCGACACTAACCTGAGATCATGGAAACGTGGGGAACCGTAGCTTTGCAGTCCAAGGGCAAGGGGGAGGGACGTCCGATGTTTTCTCTCCGCATGATCTAGAAAATGGGGAATGGTGCTCCACATGGAGGCATGTTGATGGACAGTGGCAAATGGGTATCGAGATATTGGATACATCGTGGCTTGTGTTGACTCTGTGCCGTAGTTTGCATCTTCCTGTAATCGGTTTGACGTCTGCCCCACCACCGTTTTGGTGCTCGTAGACCTATGGGAATGTCGAAAGGACCTGATGGTCGTCGTGGAGTTGGAGGATGTGGATTGGCAATGTGGACTGCGATGCGAGGAGAAACCGGGCCGAAAGGAGTTTATCTCGACGAAAGGAAATTGACATCTCCGTACACCTTCACCGAGAAGGAGCGAGCACCAACATGAGGTTCCAGGACAAGGGTAGTTGAATCATCGACAGCAGTGCATCCTCAGACTCGCGGATCGCAAGGCGGATGGACTTCCCCGAAGGCGGCGATAGGCGGAAGTGGACAATAGGACAAAAGGACAAATACAAAGGGACAACCGTAGGACGAAATACCTGGTTCTGGTATTTTGGTTTTGGTCTCTATCTTTACTTTCACTCTGTTTCTTCAATCCGGGTGGTATCACAGTCTTGATGAAGCGGAGGCCGCATTCCCAATTCGGACAGCAGACACACCAAAGCTTCCGCTTTGGGTCATCTGTAACAAATGATCGCTGTGCGACCAAACAACGGCGAAAATGAGTGTCTGTGGGTTTTTGAAGAGCTTTCGCGACGTGCGAGAAGAGAACAATTTTTTCTTTCTTGGAAGCCAAAGCATGCAGGACGGAGAAAAGCCCTGACGAGGCTGCAGTTACAATGTAAACAAAGGCGCGGCAGAGCATAAGAATACCCCGACAGCGCCAATAAACAAAATAGGGAGTAATGCACGGCTATCACAACGTGAACATCGCACGACGGTACTTCCCAAAGAGGCATTTGGGGGATCTGTTGCTAGGAAAAGCCTCGTAACGAGGCATCCCGGTTAGAGGAGAGCAAAAGAGGCGACGCAAGGCGATGCGAGTGGTCAAGACCAGGCTCTCCATGTCGGATCTGCTTTCTGCACCCACTGCTGCATCCTTTTCGTTTCTTTTGCTGGCGATGCCTCGCGGACGTTCCGCTGTTCCTGCATTGTTGCTCTTTGATCTGTGGATGCAGGTGTTCCCGTCCCTTGTTGTTCCGCAAACACGGAAAACCCGGGGCTGGGCTGAAACAGGAAACCATGGTCCAGTCTGCTGGGAACGGGGACAAACGAAGAAAAGTGCCTGCCGACCTCGGTGAAGGGGCACAGAATTTACAGGCAGTGCCGTCAAAGAGCCTGACGATCTGCCAGCTGCAGCGTCGCAGCCTCCCCTGTCCTTGTCGAGACGCCTATATGTGCGCTCTGCGAGGACATCAAGTTCATGCCATCCACCGGGCCGGTGTTCCTAGGACCGAAGGCCGGGACTGAAGAATGGGACAGAACAACAGCGATTCGCGATTGTGACTTGCCGTGCTTCGTCGGGGAACCTATATCGTCACCTGTAATATTGCCGATGCTCTCACCGAAATCGCATCCGATGACGATGCAGGATTGTTACAAAACTGCCGAGCAGTCTGACCCATGGTATGGAAGCACATTCATGGAAAAATTCATGGAAATTCATGGAAAATTCATGGAAAATTCGTGGAGCATCTTCACATTGGCTTGGACGAACTCGCTTATGCTCGACGGATGGATGTACTTGCAGGAAAATTGCCGAGGAGGCATCCAGGTTCAGATTCAGACTTTGATGGCAACAATTTTCCTCGTCTTTCACTTTATCACCATGCCCTCGGACCACTTTGGTTTCTTGCCTGTATCGTTCGCATTGCTCGCTTGGGCGTATCCTGGAGACAATAAGCCGCTTGTTGATTTCCAGACATCCCCTGGTTCTTAGCGACGTTCGATCGACTCACTTCTTTCTCACCCATCCCTCTCCCTATTCATATACAGGAAAGCATAGACGGAGAGCAACAACCAACACAGGGCGCTCCCGGGTTTCTTGCCTCCTGCGCACATTCGACATACACGGACCAGCTTCATAAATCTATTCTCATCTCACTTCGTTCTCCTTTTGTGTACGCCGTATGTTGTACTCTACGTCATCAATTTGCCCTACTTCGTACTTCTTCATATTTTCCGGTTAGAGTACGCCGTATCCGTATTTTCTTTGGCCCAAGAGTTTCGGCGACCGTTTGTAACATCCAGATACGGCTCACCGTTCTTCGTCATTTGGGCGTCTTGTCGCCGGTGGCGTTTTGTTTCGGTGAAAGTTTTGCATGCACTAACGTTTAGCGTACGGAGTACTCCGTTCACAGACGTTAACTAATAGTGCGTGCTGGAAGTCTCTCCGAGTCCGCACACCCCCCCCCCCCCCCCCCCCCGCCTTCGGGCCCTATCCACAGTGACCCTCCCCTAAGCCTCGGCGCTCTGAGGTCCTGTAAAACCCCCTAATACTGCGAAAGGAACCAGGGGCCTAAAATGCCCGAGTGGATCGCTAAAATGTCGCCCTTAGGCCTAAGTCCTAAGAAACGTTCTAGGGCGGATCTCTTCCTGTGCACCCCCAGATTTGGAAATGATGGCGATGATTAAGTGTACTGCCGGGGCCTTGGTCTCTCTGGGGCTAGCTGCACTCACAGGCTTCACAGTCAGAAAAAGTTATCCGAGGTTAACAACGGTTTCGCAGTCCACCTACAACAGACGCCCCCAGAGGCCAAATGGGAACAGTCCTTGCAGTCGGCTTTTTGGCGAGGGCACGTTGTCGACCTGCAAATTTCCTGTTCCAGTACAGCATGCATCGCGCTATACCGTAGACAGGACACTTCCGATGTAAATGCGAAGCTGGTGTCTTTGCATGGCGGCTTTTGTTTCCTGGTTTTCGGCCGAGGCAAGGCCCACGACAGGACGGTCACTTTTGCGATAATCGTCCACCCTTACATCCACTTTGAGAAGGTCCTGGATCATAGTAAAAACCGATACGTTCACATGACGCCTCTTCCGGGAGCTGAGCAGCCGGACGACGGATCACAACGGGGAACAAATCGTGGAGAATCGTGGAGAATCGTGGAGAATCGTGGAATCGCAGATAGGACGGCGAGGTGAATCCCACGAGTGGCATTGTGCACCGAGGCTGGCATGCCAATAACGCGATATCCTTCGTGCAGAAGTACAGCAATACAGCTATGCCGAACGGGACCTGACTAACGAACACTCATCAGGAGCCCGGTCGTCAGTATTTTCCCATTTTCACAATTCTCGCATCCCACCATTGCATTGCTCCCAAAATGGCCATCCAAGCCGTGGCCGAAGGCCAATTCTTTAAGAGAAGCATGGAGTTGGGATATCACAAACAAACGGTGCATGATCTACCTCCACAACCCTAACCATTTAGTGGCCGGGTGGAGAAAGGAAGAGGAGGGGGTGTGAGGCGTGAGGCGATGGAGGACGCAACGACATGCAGAAGAGGGTGTGGTGATGTGCACCGGGACAGAGGCTGTGAAGCACCCAAGACTGAGCTGCTGAGTCGGTGGCTCAAATCCTCACGAACGGCATTCGTAACGACGTCAACAAAGCGCTCACGATGCCCCTTCTCATAAAACGAACGAGCTCAGGCGATGCATCATACGGTTTGCGGATGCACAATATGCAAACTGAGTAATACACGGCAGACCGACCGGCCAGCAAAGGTCACAACGGCAGTGGACCTCTCTCACAGGCCACAAGGGCTCTCTCATCAATAGCCAGAAGCACATGATTCATGGCCCACAGCATGCATTTCTAGACCACGCCCCGAGGCTTTGATTTGCTGCCGGGAGCAGGCTAGCCCCAAGCCGTGGTCCTCGGTCTAGCCTCTTCTGCCGTTACCCCTGTGACAGTTTGGCATGACGATATCGAGACCTCATTTCGTTCCTCGGCGGAGCGATGCCGTGTTTGTTCCTACATGATGAGAAAGGAAGGTGTAAGATAGGAAGGAGACAATATGAGGTAGCTGTGACGCGTTGGCACTTTGGCATTCTGGCTTTTGTGTCTTTGTGCAGGGTCCTTGCTACTGTCTGCCCCTGCTCGTTTCTCGCCTCGATGGTACGTGCTGCAAAATTGTAAACGGAGTACGTGCCAGGGAGTAGACAGGGAGGGAAGGATAACGTCCGTTTTGGCCCCCAGAGGCCCCCAACTCCGTACGGCCCTTTTCAGGCTTGATGGATGCCTTCATTCGTGCTACAAGGTACCAAGCGTGGGCGAGCGAGTTTGGAGACAGCAATCGCGGCATACTGTGTCTCCGTGTCTTCTCCAACTCTCGGGAGTCAGTTGGCACGACGAGCTTCCAAGTCCGAAAATCTGGAGTTAATTGGAGTCCAAATGATTTGGAGACCTGGAATCTGCGGCAAAGGATTCGTTCTGTACTACAGGACATTTGCTCTGGGCCGAAACTAACAAAGCCTCAAGTGAGTTTCAGGGCATCTATTCAATAGCCCCAGGGCTCGCAGACACAAGGAAGTTTGAATTGGAGAAGCACCTCATGTAAACGAAAGCAACGAAGACCGCGCTGCGACGCACGGTGGAGACGTGAAAATGTCAATTCGTGGAGTCGCCGACAACGTGCTCGCCCCCAATGCATTCTGTGCTCGTGCAGACTCCGACATGTGTTGAGCTGCGTTGCTCGGGAAAACGGAGGCCCAGATTTCCTTGGAGAGCTTTGCGCACCTTTACGGTTCCAGGACAAAAGGGGCCCAATTTTGACAGAGGGAAATACAATAACAAGCATGCGGGCCCAAGAGCAAAACCAAAGCAAAACAGAAACGTTGCGGGGCCACAATTCACACGAGAATTCTTTGCGCTTTATACTTTATGCCCCCATGTCTGGAAGCTGCTTTGGCGATGGAGCAGAGTATGTTGTCGAGAGTGGGTTGACGGACGAGAGGAAACACCGCAGTTGAGGCTTGTGGTTTACCATGCCTTTCTCGCAAACTGTCTGTCATGGCAATCTCAGCAACCGAAAGGTGAGGCGTCGGCAAAGGACATACAGCTTTGGGACGGGCCACGAGCTGGACGTATGTTGCACCGTTATGTGGACAACCATGTCTGCAAATACCAGGTATCACGGTCATGCTCTCTTGACATCACACCTTTGCATGGCTGATTCTCACCGCACCCATAAAACGCCCACAAGACATCCACAAAAGCATAGAACACCCGTCAGACCGCATCGATTTTTGCCATTCCCGTTTTGAAACGGACAGCGTCAAGTCCAGGACGCAAGCCAATATGTGCTTCGGGGGTTCTCGGAATCGCGGAGGCCCTCTTCATTACGGGGATCTGGACATTCGCCGCAGCACCTCCTGGCCCTGCGCTTACAACCGCTGTGCTGGGGCAGGCTGCGAACTGCTTCATGTACGACGTATTAATTACTCCGTAATTATTTCCATTCGAGTAATGTCGTAGGGGGCACGTTTCCTCGGCCCCTGCTGCCTCTGCTCCTAGTCGTGGGGCGTGCGCCGTCTCTCCTCCACTCTTTCTACTCTTTATCGTCATCTATTTTGGACGTAGTCCAGTCTTCAGCACCACAATGGATGGGGGTTTCAATTGAGTGGGACGCTCCGACTCTCAAAGTCGCCCTCCGTGTTCACGCCCGGGATATTATTCTCCCTCGGTGACCCCTTGTGCGAGGACCCAGCTCCGCAAGCAATGACAGACGCGTGGAAAGGGGCATTGTGGAGGGTTAGACCCCCACGAAATAGTGTACACAAAAGTGCACCTAATAGGGGAGCAGACGGAAAGAGGAACAGGTCTGTGGCATATGTCCAAGCGGTGCGTACGAATGTAATTACTCTGGTCGTGCGCGGCTGGATGGGTTCTTTTTGGGAGCAATTCAGCTCTGTATGACTCAGCCGAGGCTTCGAGATCTTCGGCGATGGTTTAGGCCCTGGGGGAAAACACACCGGTTGCTCATTGCTGCCCCGAGAATGGGCCATGACGTCGCTGTTGCTCACCGTGTCGCGGGAGTCGGGCTTGGTTTCCTCGTCTCTTTGTTCCTCTGTCTTTGTGTGGATTGATCGAATTTTTCTTTTCCTTCTTTTGCCACGCCGTACTCTAAAAGGTGCAAATTTTCTCCGCAAAAAGAGAGAATACGTGGAGCAGCTAAAACGACAAGAAAAGAAAAAAAAAATACGACTTTGGTAAGGCGTCCGGACGCCAAAAGCCACAAAAGATAAGGGACACGCAAAAAGGAGCTTTTAAAGCCAGAAACGTGGGTTTGCCACCTTCTAGCTGAGAGTGGCATAGTCTACACCGTGCTATTTTTCACCTCGCTGTTGCATGCATCCTTGCTGGCCCTGCTTTCTGGAGAGCAGTTCTCGGCTTCTGGCTACCGAAATGACACCGAAGAATGAACCGAGAGACTTGTGCTAAAATGGCGAAATGGCAAGGAGGCTAGCAAAAGGACAGTAAAGCCTCAACAAAGGGAGGCAAAGCAAAAGATTCCTCAATGTCAGACGCTCTGAAATTTAGGAAAAACGGCAACACAGTCAAGGCGTATTTGACGAGGCAAAAGAAAACGGAGTATCAAGGAAAAAGAAGGGCAGTAAAGGGGAGGCGTACTTCCATGCTGGTGTACGTTTGCCCGAATTTTTTTATCACGTTCTAATTCTATTGACGAGCTCGAATATTTTGGGCCGTGCCCGCTGCATCTGTACATTGTACGTGGCTTCGCATTGCTCTTCCTTTTCGATGCTTTGCGATTTGTTTTGGTGATGTCAGGGGCAGAGTGCAGAGGTAGACAAAAGATTATGTCATTGGCATGTGAAAATGCAAGCCTACCAATACCATCTGCAGCCACAATTGCTAAGGGCCAACGCGAACAACACGCACACCCCTCCACACAAATTGCGGCTCCGGCTAAACGACCTCTTTCAGGAAGGGGCCAGAACAATGAAAACAACACCTAACCTAAAGATCCTAGGACATCGGGGTACTTTTGTATCACGCCTTTCTTTGTTATCATAGGAAGGATGGTCGTGACAATCACAAAGAGATTGGCATGTGTAACTAACCCCTCAAGCATTTTTAGGCTCGGCACTCTGCCAATGGCACATGCGGAGAAAACAACAGAGTAGAACTCTTCCCATACGTGCGTACTTCGTACGGGGTAGGGAGTGTGGATGTTGCACAAAGGACGTTTCCCATAATGACATCCAGAGACGGACGACAGGGACCAGGGCCTGAGAGAGGCGCACCGCGTTCCTGGGTGAAGCGAGCTTGGGGGGCAAGGGATAGATGGACACATAGTACAAAGCAGATAGGGGAAACGGAACAGCTTTGTGAACGAACAACGTGTCAATTGTGTGACTTCATTTATTGGTAGATCTCAAGATAGAAGCACGCTCAGTGATTCTGCATTCTACCCCGGCACGACTTGCTTGATCTCCGTTTCTAAAATAGTATCCTGGCGTATCGGGGAATATGGTAGCGGTGTTTAATGGGTTGAACTCCATCGTCGCGGTCTAGCTAATCGACGATGATAACAGACCAATTTATTAATTCATGTGAATTGCACTCACCCGCCCTATTCATATACAACATCTCGCCTCTTCAAACAGGAACAGGAACTGGATAAAACCGTAAAGCCCGCGCCGAAATGAAAGGAAATGATCGGAGTCAGGAGAAGTTGAGAAGATAGACGAGTCCTTTGTTTCTTCGTTGCTCGTTGCAATTTACGACATGTGGCCGAGTGAAGTGTCGTTTGTATTGTTTTGTTTATCTCAAAGCATATATGCAATAATAGCCGATTGCCCACCTTTTAGCAAAGAAAGCAGATCCGTCATCGTCCTTGTGCCAGGCCACTCTTGCTCTCGCAGGAGATATCTGCGACGGACGGCCTGGGATGACGGAGATCCCGTAAAACAGGGAACGTTGGCATGGCATCATGCTATGGCGCATTAGGCAACTCGAGCCTCGCCATACCTCAGAGGATTATCTGCCCGCTGTACGGCGTAATATTTCCTCTCTTGTAAAGAGAGGATAATAGATAGGTATCGGGGACGGAGACGGGGGATTTGGTTCGCTTTCGACTTAAAGATCGTCTTCTTTTGTTGCGTTCTTCTTCTTCGCCTTATTTAAGCTCCTACAACTTGCTGACGAAGCATACAACAAACAACAACGCAACGTTTCCTCTTGCAGCGAATGTCGTACTTTGACCCTTGACATTTTGCTTTGCATACTCTGCGCAGACACCTTTTTGATCGCTTGCTTAAAGAGGAAGCACATCTCTTGTCGTGTCATCAGAGTGATTGGCGTGGCGTGCTCCCCTCCCCCAATCATTCGTTCCTCTCCCTGGGTGTTAGTAAGATTACCATTCCCGGGGTACGGAGTAATTGCACAAACGATACCAAAACCAGACTGTCGATGGGTAAAAATCCAGGAGAGCGGAGAGGAGAAGGTTGCGGATAAATAGAAGGAGACAAGGGGCCCGCCAAACCAGGCCCGCCGAGCCTATTTGCTTGTCAACCGCCACGCACACCGAGGCTTCCGAATGCGGGGAGCGTACATGCACGCCTCAGCGTAACGTACGGTGCTTGCTGTAAGATTGCATTGTCAAGGTTTTTGCACCGTTTTGTTGGGTGGTGGGTAAGACAGGTCAGACTGGAGAGAGGAGGAGGAGGAGGAGGAGGAATGGCCTAAACTGTCGCGGTGTATCGCAGTTGCGAGATTGGCTGGGTTTGTCGTTGCCCGTTTTCCGCGACGAATAAGGCTGGAAGGCGCGACAGGGCATATTTGATCCAGAATATCCCTGTACGGAAGGCGCCTAGGACAGCTACTTACGTGTAAAACAGCTCACGCCACAGCACGATTGCCTCTGATAGGGTTACGTGCAAGTCGGCCATTCCAAATTGAAAGGTAATTAATATTGACGATTGGTTTCGAAAGGCTACGATCGACGATTGCATAGGACGTTGGTTGGTAAGATACCTTGCCAGCGGCAATCGTGATTTGTAGCCGGAAAATAGAGGAAAATAACGGCGGATGTTGTATCCCTCGCAGTGCATAACTTGCGTGCCAAAAGATAGCAATTCAAAGTTTTTGATAGGAAGAAAAGGTCCAGGTTTCCGCCAGGTGAGACAGTTTCGACATTGAGGATATTGGACAGTAAATTCGTACACTGAAAGAATGAAGATAGGGGGCGCAGTGAGGCGGGGAGCCGATCGGGTCGGCAAACTTTTGCTGTGACTGGTTCCGACCCCTTTTCGGGAGACTGGAGGCGGAGGGCAGTGGGGGGTGTGCGTCCGGCTCTGTTACTTTTTGGGAAAAGAGTGGCGTTCGATGCGATGTACCATGGCATGCTATTCATAGTACAAAAGGGACTTTAGAACCCCCCTGGCATGCTCGTGCTAGCGTAAGATAGCGTTATCGCCCTCCTTCTCGCAACTGGTCCGGGGTATGTGTGCTGGAAAGAGACTGGCGAAAAATGGCAAATCTGGGGGATCTGTCCTGGCTAGTGCCTTTTAGCACGGGATGAAAAATGGAAGGGAAAACAGGGCGCAAGTCACTCCTGGGGCCTTTGAATTTTGCCAATCCTGGCTGGGCACAGGCCACCGGGCTCAATGTAATGCTGCGCTAATCTTACCAGCTGCTGGGTCACCTTCTTGGCGAACATCCTCAGGGCATGCTCAACGCACGAGAAGCGTGTCCAGACGCGGCATCACAGGCACTTTGTCAAGACGGACACTTATTTGCGCGAGACACGAGCGTTAGACCTTTCAGTCGACACGTCTCATTGACCATTATGTTGATAGGCCGCAGTTCACGAGCACCCGAAGTGAGCGCGTTTCATGCGATTCGCGAATGCGCGCCATCCTGACTTTACGAAAAAGCGGTGGACAGGAGGATAAAAGGATCGGCGCATTCAAAGGCAAAAGGCCCAACGGGACGAGTACATACGAAAAGTGAGCAATAGATTCCCGAAAGATGGCCTGAATACGAGGACTTTTTGTCTATTTCCCATCGATAGGCATGCGGCAACATCCCAAAGCTGCACATGCAGGGCAGCCCCCGGACCTGATGACAGGCCCTCTTGGGTCGCGATAAGAGATGCCACTTGTCGGATACGCTTGCCACGTCCCATTTGTGTTGCTTTCACAATAAGGGGGATTCAATGCGTGAGACGACGGTTCTCGTGTATGAATGTGTCGTGGCAGAGATATACCGGTGGATGTCTGGGGAAGCCGATACAAGGAAACAAGCACGACATGTGAGGGTAAATTGTGGCTTAGACCCAGACACGTTTGTCATGATTGCAGTCTTATTTTGATAAGTCATAAAGTAACAACGAGTGACAGAGACAATTGGTTGGGCCTTGTCTTTTGCCCAGGCTAGGCAGCAGACTCCCGTGGTCATTTTATTTGCCCTCCGCCCTTCTTTTGATACGAAACTGTTTGACTAGCGGGACAACTGTACGGTTTATTCGTACTTTGTAGATAACCGCTGTGAGCGATAAAAAGACGTGGTTGATTGCCAGCAACTATCGTCTTTCTCGGCCGTTCTTCCAGAGTCCCTTTCGCTGCCTTGGTTCTGGATGGCCCCTTTCTTCCACCCGCCTTGCCGTATGTGCGGCTGGGTCTGGAACCAGGGCTGATGGTTGTCAGAAATGTTCAAATCTTTCAACAGTAGAAAAAAGAGAGTTTGGCTCTGGGTGGCGGGCCATGGGGGACAGCAAGATACATGGACAGGGGTAGATCTTGGGCCCAACAGCAAGACCCCCACGTTTTGTTGTCTTGTTTTCCCGACGGAAGCCAACGACGAGGGGGCGTAGGCTTCACCATCCAGAGCCCACAAAACCCACGGGGTAATAGCGCGATAGGGAAACGACTTGAGAAGGACAGGAATAAGGAGGGGCCGAGAGGGCAAGGAAGACCAGAAAATGGCATCCACAGAGGCCTGTTACTGCGTACGGAGACATACTCAGTTGCTCATCCACCCCTTTTCCAGTCCTTTCTGTTTCGGCAAGAAGGATACTACGAGGAGACGACCATCGCTGAGAAAGGGCGTCACCGTGAAACCTCCCAAGCCCCCTGCTAGACTATGAGCCGAATCACGTCGGAAGACAATCTATTTAAATGGTTGGCATTTAGTTTGCTGTCGTGTCTATTCCCGTGAGACAGACATCGCAAGGATAGCCAGGATCGTAAGCAAAGAAATAGGGATATCCCCCAGCAAATCGTGTATATGTAGAATATGAGAAAATCAACCAGAAAGGTAGAGGGGCCTTGGCAAACGGGCAAATGTGCCAGTTGTGTATGTCCGTATGCCTTGCTGAGAGTTCGCAGTATGAACCGGCTTCCTCAGGCGGTAGTTAACTAGAAAGAGATAGCCCGAAGGCACTTGAAAAACAGAGGACACCATGGTCCATTCCCACTCGGGGCTGGAAAATGAAAAACGTGCCCGCTCCTGCTGCTGATAATGGAGTCAGGATGGCCTTCTCACAGCAGTAACGCGTAAAAAAAACGGTGCTAGGGGAAACACGGGGCGACTGGGGTCTGTAGTGGTGTTTGGCGGGGAAGGTGCCATCTCTGCGCTCTGCGACAGGGCAAGACGGAGTTACGGATTCGCTAGACAGGGCAGGAGGGGGTGGATCTAGTAAACCGAGGATGTGCACTATCGCGCCGAGATACACTTCACTTGACGGCGAAGGACGTGAGAGCGACGACAGATACCACAAAAGATTCTCCGCAAAATATGATATCTTGTCGTGGAGTATCCGCAACGCCCATTTCGACCGTGTTTGATTCCCTTGACTAGGCCCAGGCGCGTCTCAAACCTAGGCGTGCCAGACTGCGTATCCTGGAAAGAGGAGGTACTCCGTACTCGAGATGAAGAGAGGAAGCCAGGAGCGAAAATCGGGATGTCGGACCTAGAAGTGCGTGCCAGCGTCCCTGTCGCTTGGGTTCCGTATCTTAGGGTCAAGAATGAGACTACGGAGTGCGATGTCGCATATCACCCGAACCTCGCAACGCCAAATTTCAAGGTGGACGGTAAGATATGCCCATGTGAAGTTTCCAAAACTTGCCAAATGTCTATGGAATCAAAAGCAGTCTCCATAAACGCTGTATTTGCGGAGAAACATACCGCTAATAGGGAGTGATTGCACCACGGGACAAGAAGCCGGAGAGTAGGTTAGGAGCGAGACATTCATGCCCTCCTGTCCTATTCTGGAGGGAGAGGGAGGGCGTTCACAGTTATGAGAAACGAGCCGAAATAAGCAATTGCAAAGAAACCCTCTGAATGCGCAATTCAAAATCGAGATAACGTTTTGGCATGGAGGGATGTATGAATCCTTCCGTCTTTTGCAGACGGGGAGCTGGAAAGGCTAAAAGGGAAAGAGAGCGACAATTGCGCCGTATTGCGAAAGGCGATCCCTTGGAACGGAGTATGTGGAGTGCCTTTGTGGAAAAGATAACCGACCGCTTAGGGGATGGCCACTCTCACTCTGTGACATTAGAGGAGAGAGGCACAGAAAACAGTGACCTGGCGAGCGGTTCCGATATGCCCCGGTAGCTCTCTCCTTACGTACGAAGTACTCCGAATGCTGACTGGCAAGTGACGGAAAACTGTGTCGGTTGCTTCCAAGCCGCCGTTTTAGGCCCCTTGCTGGGGTATAGCGAGAAACCTTTAGGGACGAAACGTTACGCGGTAATACCCTGTGGCTTACATTCGTACGGTCCCATGCCTACCGCCTTTTTGCCCTTCGGGAAGCCAAACCATTAACCCGTAAGTTTTTTTCCACATCTTCCCCAAAGCCACCAGGACATTCCTTGCAACTCGCCGAGAAATATGCGCTTAGGTGAAAAGACGGTCGCCGAGGGGCCTCCAGAGAGTTTCTCCGAGTGCCGAGTGTCCGTCTCCTAAGCACGCCTTTCCGCCTCCCTCCTTCCGCCATCGACTACTAACAAAATTTTCTCTTTGCTCTTTTCCCATCCTCCCCATCCTCTCCACAAAAAGCTGTTCCGGATCAGGAACACCGAAAGACCGAGGTGACCCAAAGACAAACAGGCGCGATGGGGGTCATAACAGGTATCTTGGAAGAAAGAGAGGCCTGAGAGACCCAGAAATACAGGAGTGAGGCGAAATGGTAACAGCGTAGCTTCGGCCGGCGAGAGGTTCGGATCCATTACTTTTGCCATCTTGTCAGTGTCGGGGCTCGTTTGCGGGCAGAGAGGGTGACAAAGCAATGGCAAAGAACAAGGCGCCGGAAAAGACTGACAAGGACAATGTAACAAATCGTTGTGTCCTTCGATTAGGGTTTGTATGGCGCATCGTGAGTTCTAGAAGTTACGCCGTTGACTCGTAGGAACATCAAAAAGTAGGTGGTGCTCAGATGCAGTTCTGTAGATCGCCAGTCGCGCCGCGTCCTCGCCCTGTCTTCGTCCGTTCTTCCCCTCATGCGTCGATCGAAAGTCGACATATACAACCCCCACACTTTGTCCACCTCCCTGGCTACGAATACAAAATTTGATCTTCAATTTATATATTTTGAATATCTATGGACTCTCTGCCGGGCCAAACAAAATGTGGCAAGTCCACCGGCGTAGATAATCAAAGTTGAGAAGATGATCTCCTTGCCACTTCATGTCTTTTTATTCAGAAATACGTTTAGGAATTGTTACGAGCGGCATGCAAGCAAACGGGTAGAGAGGAAAAGCGATCAAAAATCATCAGATAAACAGACCATTGTTGAACGGTTGGCCTAATTTTTGCAACGCTTTCGGCAGTACCTCTCTGTATGCACCCCCCGTTTTTTATTTCTCCCCCGTGTTTTCCACTTTGCCAAGGAAAACTAGGACATGTCGAAAGAAAACGACAAGACATATTCTATGCCAATACGCGTGTGTGGTCTTGGCTGGTTCTGTATGGACGGAGAATCATTACTCAGTACTCAACAAAACGGTCACGAAAACACCAAGCAAGACCAGGGAACCGCAATGGTGTATACAAGTCGTACGCAATCTTAGAGCTGACTGCCGCCATTTTCTTGCAACCTCTTTTGGGCTCACCGCCGTCTTTTTCTTCTCGTTACCCTTGCGCGGACTTCATGTAGGATCCAATACTTTTCTCGCATTTAGCTGTACACTTCTAAAGCAATATCGATCCAGCCTCCCCAACCCATTGGAGGTCGACCTGCATGATCTTGCTCCGCTAAGAAATAAGGCGCACCATTTGACATTGACTTTTTGTTCATTTAGTTTTGCCGGCGTGAAGCCATCGTGGGATTTACGTTGAGACCGTTACGTCCATCACCATTTCGTCTATTTCCCCCAATGGTCGAGTCAGGGTTTTTTTTGGCCTTGTCGTCCGTCTTGAAATTTCACCGACTATTTCAGAATTAGTACGACGTACAGAAGAAGTTTGCTTCAGGGTACCTTGTCTCTCAACCTGTTACTGTTTTTTTATTTTTATTTTTTATTTTCCCTCTTCGATTTCGCTTGAACTGTACAACTTTGGCCGCTTTTTGTTGCCCTTCTCGCTTTTTTTTTTTGCTTCACAAGACTGGGGTATTGTCCTTCGGTCCGTTCTGAGACCTCTCCACTTGTCTCCGACCCGTAACTAGCAAGGTCTCCATTCCCCCTAACTCCTTATCTGAGAATATTTTCTTTTCCTCAATATTTTGGCTTGGCGGCGGGTTGGCGGGCTTGCGGCTGTAAGGAGCGGCGATGTAAGTAATTGCGTACAGAGTCAGTCAATACGGAGGGAAGTACGGCGGATAACCCAAATGAGTGTGAAGGATAGCCGGTTCCACGCTCCCCAAGACAAGAGATGATCACAGGGTTCTTTCCAAACAATACCGTTACCCCGTGGTTCCGTTTTCGACCCCGTTTTTATAAGGTTCTGGGCTGGGGAAGACTTCACACAATAACAGGCACTTCGTCACGAATACGTCGTACATCGCGGAGCAAAAGTTAAGTGATGTACAGTGCCGGGGGTGTGTTGCGTCCTCGTTTGTTAGTATGTGCGACCGCACTCGTTTGTAGTCCTTGCCTGTCTGTGCCTATGTACTCGTCATTCATTCTTTGTTTCTTCGTTTGTGTGTCCAATAAAGGTGGTCTGCTGGGCATTGTCATGCTTTCTTTGGCTGGCCGCATGATCCAGATGTCTCGCAAACACAGGGAGTATGGGTGTCTCCTCCCTTTGAGTTGCAAGGCGTATTAAAATATCGTATCGTACAGGTGCAAAACATTTGCCACCTTTGAAATACCCGAAAAGGGGTTCCCGTCCTGACGCGAGCTGAGAAGCGAGCAGCGGATGACCCCAGCACCGGGACTCGCTTCAAACACAACGACAATAATGACACTGAAAACAGAAACAGACGAAGCTCCGGGGCAGTCAAGGAGACCTGGAGCCGGGTGTGGGTGACCAACGCCCAGGACAGGGGGGAGGCGCAAAGATGGAGAGAAAGCGTGGGGAGACCTGGTCAGGAGGTGAGACGGCCTGTTGTCCAACTGTTCCCCCCTCGTTTGCTTGTTGACCGCGACCAGAAATAGAAATCACAAGTGTGCTCAAGAACAACTCATATCACAATATCGACTCCGAGCCAGTCATCCCGTCCTTTCTCCCACCTCGTCCCCGTTGTGGTAGAGGAGAGGCACGGCACAGAGGCCAGAACAAGTGACCCATCCCCCTTTCCCGTACGTTCGTGGGGGAGCAGGAGCGTGAGAGTACCTGTCGTTTCTTTTTCCTTTCCCCCCCGGGATGCAAGCACCCTCATCACCGACCGAGAGCCAAAGCTGGAATGAAACGTGCTCATTGCACCCATCTGACGGGATCCAGCCAGTCGCGGTCGCGCGAGCCACTGGAGCAATCACATAAGATGCAAGTAGACATGCATCGGAAAATGTACAAACGTCCACCATGAGCGTTTTGCGCGCGCCAACGGCCCTCCTGGCTGCGGCTCCCTTTGGACGTTCAGGTCCAAGACAAGAATCCGAGGGTGGAGGGAGGTCTTACCTGACAAGGTCCAAACAGAACCCCAGATGGAGTACTCCACAGAGCTCCGTATCTGACGAGGAGTATCTTTTGAGTGCCTCCCTTTGACTGGACGAGATCGCTGGACATAAGCAGGCGTCGTATCTCACAGAGCACAAATGAGTTCAGCAAACGACCGCAGCGAACCAGGACGTCTGGTCGATGGCGAGCTGCGTCTAGGATGCTCGTAACTGGGGAAGGGGGGGTGGGACGGTTCTGGTCGCTTCCCCGGGTAAGATAGGAGGAAATGCGCAAGATATGGACTGGACATTCAAAAGCCCCAGTTTGCCATTTTCTGGGCAGGCCGGGCAATCACAGATTGGGGGAAGCCACGCACCGTTTTTTCCTTCTCATTCCCTCCGTTCCTTGTCGCCCCACGCCCCACGCTATCGCCGCCCATCGCTCCTGCCCTCTACGACATACTTAGCAGCAGCCCATACGCCCCTCGCGCTGCCCCCCGTGGTACAAGGGTACGTACCTTCTGGGCCTTCTACCCCATTCTTTCTTTCCTCACACCCACCCGCAGTGAACCAGTTGTGAGATGCCACCCACACCCGCCCGCCATACGCCAGCTTGCACACCACTCCGTACACCCCACCCCCTCCTCCTTCGCTCTCCCCCGTCCTCCACAATACCCCCCAACTCAGCGAACAGTAACAGCGAGCGTAGAAAGAAAAAGAAAAAAAAAAAAACAGGCCCTGTACCTACCGACCCCGGCTGGCTCTGCCTTCCTTTCCCAAGCCTACTGCCCCCAAAGGCCATTTAAAACCGTACCCGCTCCTCCCCTCCCTGGGAAAAAACATAAGAAAAAGACCGTCCACTGAAATCCTATTTCTTTTCTCTCCTCTTTTTTCTTGCCCTCCTCTTTCTCTCTTCTTCTTCCTACCTCACCACCAAGCATACCCCAGATTATCACTCCGCATCCAGCATCACGATTGTCGAGCACAGCGTGTTCACAGCCAGCATACCAACGCTCCCACCTCATACGCCCCTTCGATAGGAAGCCCCTCGTTGCTCTCTTCTGCAAAGGAAAAAGAAAGAGGAAAAAAAACCCCACACCACAACGACATCAGGGACGGTCAAACATTTGTCCTCACCTTTCGTTCTCGTCTGGCCTGTCTTCTGGGATATCCTTCCCGGAACCACACGACGGCCTCAATGCAGCGAGCACAGTCCGCCGTGGATTTTTCCAACCTTTTGAACCACGACTCTACGCCGTCGTCAACTGCTACGAGCAGTAGCATCAGCAGTATGAACCACCAGCTTCAGAACGAGGCGGCCGACGTCGAGATGGGCTCTGCCGAGTCCACCTCGGGCGCCTCGTCTTCGACCAGCATTCGCCCCAACGGCCCCGTCCCCAACGGCCAGGGTGCGGACGCAACACCAGAGATGCCGCGTCCGTACAAGTGCCCGCTCTGTGACAAGGCCTTCCACCGCCTGGAGCACCAGACGCGCCACATCCGCACTCACACGGGCGAGAAGCCCCACGCCTGCCAGTTCCCTGGCTGCAGCAAGCGCTTTTCCCGGTCCGACGAGCTCACGCGCCACTCGCGGATACACAACAACCCCAACTCGCGCCGCCACAACAAGGCCTCGCACATGCCGCATGCGTCCTACAACCCCACCGCCGAGAGTCTGATGCCGCCGCCTGCTGGTGCCAAGGCCATCCGCTCTGCGCCGCCCTCGGCCCTGGGCTCGCCCAACCACAGCCCTCCGCACACGTACTCCTCGTACAGCCTGGCCAATGGCTTCAAGCCCTCGTTCGGCGGCAGCAGCTCGAGTAACGGCCGTCTCGGCGGCGCATTTGGCAACACGAGTCCTCAGCAGTCCCACCAGGGCATGGACATTGCCATGCTGGCCAAGGCTGCGCATCAGGTCGAGCGGGAGACCGTCATGGCACCTCCTTCGCACTACTCTTCGCCCTCGTCCTCGCGGCACCACAGCCACAGCAATAGCCACCACCTGCATCACCACTCGAGCCACCACTCGAGCCACCACGGCAGCAGCAGTCTCCACACGAGCCCGCCTTCGTCGTACTACAACAGCTACCACCACTCGTCGCAGCAGCGCCTGCCCTCGCTGTCCGCGTACCACATGTCGCGGAGCCACTCGCACGAGGACGGCCACCAGGCTCCGCACGGAGCCAGCAACGGCAACGGCAATAGTGACGAGCACTTCCATGCCTACCGTCATGCCAAGCGCTCGCGGCCCAACTCCCCCAACTCGACCGCCCCGTCGTCGCCGACGTTCTCGCACGACTCACTGTCGCCGACCCCCGACCACACGCCGCTTGCAACCCCCGCCCACTCGCCTCGCCTGCGTCCGTTCTCGAGCACGTATGAGCTGCCGCCTTTCCGCCAACTGTCTCTGCACTCGCACACGACGCCTGCTCTGGCGCCGCTGGAGCCGCAGCCCGATTCGTCGAAATACACGGCGCCCACGCCTGCCAATGCAACGGCCAAGCCAAGCGGTGGTATCTCTCTGAGCGACATTCTGAGCCGCACCGACGGCTCGCAGAGAAAACTGCCGGTCCCGCAGGTTATGACCAAGGGCGTGCCGGACCTGCTGATGCCGAGCGACGGTTTCAACCTCAGCGGTCGCAGCTCCTCTTCGAACAGCATCTCGGGAAGCGACCTGATGGAGCGGATGTAATGGGCATCCCTCGAACGAGTTTCCTTTGTATACGCAAAGGGAGCAATCAGACCAGGCCGCATATGACAGCGGTGTCTACCTAATACTTTTTTTCATTATTTTCATGTAGCAGCGCCGGGATTTTGGATGCTTTTGGCTGTTTCTTTCTTTTTCTTTTTCTTCTCGTTATGAGATGCTCGAACAGGGGGTTTGGTGAGTGAGGAACAACGAACAACGTGCTTCTCCACCAGAGAACCGCGCGGTGCAGAGCAACCTCCTTCCCCTCCAGGAAGATGATTTCACGACTCTACTTTTAAACGGTTTCTTTTACGGGCAGTTTTGGATTTGGCGAATATTATAGACATCTGAATTTTTTTGGGATGGGATTAAGGATGACGGAAACCACCACCTATAGACTATTTTTTCCCCTGTATTTTGGGCAGGGTCTCGAACTTGGGCGTTTATATCCTGCCGGCTTAGCTTTTTACTACCCTTCTCACCAGGACACGCATGTCCTCTATTTTCACTCAATATTACGCAATTCAACATTTAACATTGATTCCATGACATAAGGTAAACCTGAAGGGACAATGAGTGCGAGCGGGGAGGACTGTCAATTTGTTTACAGAGGACATCCACGGCCTTGCCCAACATGTGCACTTTTATGTGTCTCCCTCCTCTGCTTTTTGTTTGTCCACGCCGCCCCATCTCTTGCCATGTCACACTCTGTCGTATTCGATCCCAACAGACAAACGGAATAGCACCCCCTTCACAAACAAATAAAATTAGCCACCTCACTCTTTCTCCCTTTGATCATTGTCGTCTTCCCTGTTCACTTCTTTGGGAGCGGCAGCCTGTGATTTCCTTTTCTTTTGCCTGTAGGTTTTGCTTGTGCTAAACGTGGTGCTTATTTTGCCGTTTAGGTAGTGTGTGTTGCGCACGCCCTCCCTTGCTTTGTGTGTAACCGCTTTCACATGTCTGGGAGATGGTTCCGCCAACAGACAGTCCCCAACCGAACAGGTGTAAACTGAGAGTGCCAAAGTCATCCAAAGTACGAGGTACAAAAGATATTAATAGCAAGGGTCACCTGTTATTGCTGCCGTCTCCCCGTTTATGACATTTGGGATACTTTTTTTCTTTTTTTTGGTCCTGAATGCTTCCCCTTACTACGGTGGCCAGCAGCATCTTTTTGTGTCTGTCCACCTATTTTGCGGACCATTGTCGCTGCTCGGCGAGATGGAGTCCAAGAAGAGTGGGTGGTATGACGACAGAGGTCTCTAAGAGGACAGGGAGGAAATTCAATGGTGAAAGGTTCACAACATGTTGAAAAGTGAGCGACGGCCGAGACGCGAGAAGTCCGGTAGCAAAAGGGGAGACGCATAAATTTTAATTCCCACCAAAAAAAGGAAACCAAACGGGCCTATTCTGTTCGGTATTCGGCAGCTTATGACGCCCTGCCCGCCTCATCCGCCCTGTCGCGCTTTTTGCTCGCTGTATTTCCTGCAGTTTCATCTCCCACAATGGGGTCATCCTATGGAGTACGGGTGGACAAATTTACGGAGTACGGACTGCGAAGAGACGGAGCATGCCCCTGGTTTTCACGTTTTGGCTCCCGTAGAACGAGATCCCCTGTCCACCAGACAGCACAAAAGGACCGCAACTGCCGAGGACAAGGCAAACGACACAGTAACAAGACGTGGCAGAGGGACCTGAAACCCGTGCAAATGGAAAATCCACTGTTTAAAAAACGGCAGATTGAACATCAACTTTTCGCCACCTTTTCTTGGTATCACTATTTTGTGGCCCTTTTCTACCTAGTACTACAGAGATAAGAGGGCTCCACGTCGAGCAAAGTCGATGGTATACGGGAATGAGGCTCCTCTTACAAAGGTCTTACGATACAGGTGGGTGCAGACGTGTGTGGCAGAGGCAGCTACATGTGTTCCTTTTTAAAATAAATAATAAATAAAATAAAACATATGCAACTGACAAAGCAATGGAACAAACCAACCAAAGAGGTCACTTCAGTGCTATATTCTGCAGGGCCGATTAAATTTCAAAGCAATGGGGCAACTGGCATCGTGAAATTCTGAAAAGGCTTAGTAAAGCGCGACCTACTCCATGCGAAGGATTAACATTTTTGTATTTTTGTTTCGATATATTTCGCCGTCCTGCCACGGAGACGAGAGCAAAGTAGTAAGAGAACGTGTACGGAGTACGGAGGAATACGTCGTAGGGAGAAAGTGGAGATGTAAAGCCAGAGAATAGGGTCGGGCAGGGAACGGTAATGAGCGGCAAGGTGCAATAAGGAGAAACGTCGTACTTACGAGGAGGTGAGGTTCGTCTGGGATCGTGTCCTGTTCCATTTTCGTGATGTAAAAGAACATGGGACTAAGTGCTACTACATACGTCGGCCGTCTCGTTTGGCTCTGTGTATTAATTATTTATTTTGTAAAGGAGGGGCAGACATACGACGGAAGCCAAGAGCAAACGCGGTGTACCAGCATCTCGCGTTTCTGCATCTTTTTCTTGCCACACACATTTTTGCATCGTCATACTGTTCACCGCCAGTTCAGAGTTCTAGGAGGGGGTGTGAACAAAGTGTTTGTGTGAGCGAGGACAATTAAGATCACGTCGATATCGGACGAGAAGACAACATCCATGGGGCCGCCCAATTTGAATGGCACTTGGACACTAAACCGAGGCGGAAGACAGATGATATGTGCTGGACTTGCCCAGACAGAGCCGCTGGCAGCCGAGCAGAGCTCAAGCAAAGAAGATCGCTTGCTGCGGCCATAGCTCGAAAGGAGGGGTATTCAAACTGTATGCCTTGTCCTCTCTATGAATGGATTAAACCATTCGTTTCTCGATTTTCAGCTTTGCTGCACCTGGAGGGGATCATCACTGAGAGCTCTTGTCTTCCCCGTTGGTTTAACGTGATCACCGCGATATCCGACAGCGAAAAAGAACCAAGCCAAATACCGAAGCAAAGAAAACATAAATAAGAGGGGCCCAAAAAAGGAACGAATTAATAAAAAAAGTGACGAGACACAACATCGTGGCGCTAGTTGCTGCTTCGTTTGTTTTTGCTTCTTCCTCTTTTCGTTTTTTAAATTTCAATTACGTTTCTTCTCCCACGACCCGACCGTAGTTTTGAACTTGTCCAACACGTCTCTTTTGTTTTGTCTTAGTCTCCCAGTTTGTTGCTTCCCCCACCCCACCCCGCAATATTGGCTTTTTTATCTCCTTCACTCACCCTCAAAAAGTGTGGGTGACATTTTTAATGGCTATCACAAGGAGGCGGTTTTGATGCCGTGTCTCTTGGTCTCCCATTTTGCCTCCGTCTCTTCTTACGTGGGGGATGCTGTAGGATTGGGGGCTCATGTGCATCGACGAACCTTGGGGAAGCCAAGCCGTCGCAGGCTGGCCTGGCGACAACCAAACTGCAAAGAATAACCCGCAAACGGCATCCCGTTGTTTTCCCGTATTCTGTACCTGTGACTGAATGACGCCTGATATGGCTCGATCATGGCGGAGTGCTCCACGCAGTCACCACAGAGAACAGATGACACTGCCATCTGAACCATTTACACACACTTATAATTCTGGCGAGAGGCACGTGGGCAGTGTTCAGCGCGACGGCCTCATGACCGCACGGCCATTTTGCTCTTTCAAAGACTTTAAAAAAAAAAAAAAAAAAGACAACAGCCAAGACACCGTGCAGACGGGAACGACACCCTATCATATTGATCAGTGCACAATGGCGTGCTTTTGAAAGGCTGTATTGCTGTGCTAGTTGCTGTGCTGCTTGCTGCTAACATGGACCTCTTTCATGCTGATGCTTCATGTAAACGCATCTTAACAAAAAAAAATCAGACCATTGGAGATCAAGAAATATTCACGCAAACCACACAGATCCATCTGAGGCATATCGCAGTCCACAACGTCGTTGCTAATCGGTAACCCGAAGAAGGGCACACCTGGTTCGCGGGTGACGGGAGATGAGGTCCACACACAGTGACCACAACCAAACCAGGCGGAACTCGGACCTCTGCAACTACGGCTCGCGGTCGTCTTATCCGTAGAACGCGCTTTGGACGAGCGGATTCTGGTAGCGGTTATCCATGGGTTGATAAAGTTTGGGAGGGTAAGACAAAGGGGGGGAGGCAAAAATCAGAGCTTTCTCAAACGAATAAACAAACAAGCAAACCACGGTTGGATATCGCGTGTCCGACATTTTGTGACCAGGCACCTCGTTGTCTTGTCGTGGAACGCTCGGCGGGCGACAGACAAGAAACAAAAAAAGAACGACATCTGATCAGACAAAGGCGCAACTTTCGTGTTTGTTGGTTCCTTCTGCCAGCTGCATTTCGTTTGCTCTTCCGCCCATCTCGTTCATGTGCGAGGCAATGCTTGGAAGTCTGTGAGACTGTGTCCGTCTTTTGATATCCGTAGGGAGTGCTGCGTAAATGGGGGGCAATAGTGGGCAACCTGACATGGAGGATGACCATCGGGGTTTCTGTCCTTGCTCTGGGCAGAAACGAGACAGGGGCCCATTGCCCCCCACGCCTCTCCGTTTGTTGAGACGGTTCTCTTTCGAGAGAAAACGGCTGCCGAAAGAGTGGCAACAGCGGAATGGGAACGGAAGAGACAAACAAGTCCGTTTTCTTGGGCGTTCGCGTTCGGCGCTCTCCTTAAAAAGAAGAATTACGAATGCAAGGTGATAAGGGGTGTGCAAAGTGCAAAATACAAAAGTATTGACGCGCTGTTGTCTTGCCTTGAGCCTTGAGCTGGCGACGGAAGTCAAAGCATTTGAGACACAACGCCATACGAGGTGCATACAAGCCAGCCATGTCTCGAATTGAAAAAGACATGGGGATCAGAGAAAAGGGGGGGATCAGAAGTTCCCCCGGACTGCTTCCCCGGTGCCTCCGCAGGAACGGTCTCCCCCCCTGGCTTCTCCCCATTCTCGCCTAAACCTCCAGGGTGTGCCCCCCTGTCACCAATGGATCTCTTCTCCCAGACGGCCGTTACGAGCCAGGGTTTGACGTTTTGCATGTACGTGTGGTCTTACATCTTTTCCATGCTTGTCTCTGATGACATTGTGCCGAACTCGTCTCCGTCTCGTCCGCAACCAAGGCTTTTATACAGAATAGATATGCCCCATGTGTTTTCCTCTTTTTAGCTTCGGGCCAAGATAATTCTCCAGCCCAAGGTGGCGGATTGCGTACAGCGTGTCTTGTGTAGAGTGTTAGTGTTACCACGTAAAAAGAAACGGTCTGCAATGAAGGATTGTGCACAAGTAAAGACATCGTACAGTGGCCCTGTACGTCGAAGATGCAAGTCAGATATGCGACGTACCTAACGCGTACGACGTCCAAGCTTGGGACAGCAAGACAGTAGAGAACATACAAAGAACGATAGAAGACAGACGGAAAAAGTGTAACAGCAGTCGACCCCAGGTGGAGCAGTCTGTAGTTTACAGTGTCGATCCCTCGGGCCGTTGCCGTCGCACTAAGAGAACTCCGTAGTGTCTCCCTTATTAACACTTTTTTGTATTTCTTCATGCTATGCATTGTGCCTTCTACTGTTTCGCAGCGGAACCGTCTTCACCAGTTAAAAAGTACAATTACAAGCTATCAAAATCATCTGTCATCTAGCGGTGAGGCCTTCTTCCTCATTTTCCCAGCTGAAACGGCACATGTATGCGACGCAGTCGCCAAGGGAGAGTGTGCAATGGCGAATGAGAGCAGGAGAGAGGGCAAAGGTGTAAAACCAACGCTTTTGGTTGGTGCCAGCAAAGACCACTGGATCACCAAAGAACAGCCCGTCGAAAAATGGCGTATGCAGATTGGCGTATATGTACGGAGTATGCACGAATCAATGCACGAAGGGAGGGACCTGGAGGGGGGGGGGGGGTAGGGAGTAATACACGTCGTCAGTATGTGTGCATAAGCCAACGGCGAGCCCGGCATACAGTCTTCAGGCCCCAGCGTTAAGCCGATACATGTGAATCTGGTCTGCGACATATCTCACTAGTCGTCCGTACTGCATCTTGTTTTGATCACCGTTTTTGGTTTCTTGATCTCTTTTGTTTATTCGTTATTTTAACTTTCTCTCCCCCATACCCGTCTTCAATATTCAGCTTCCGTCTTTTAGTTTTCAGCTCTCAGCCCGCGTCCCTCTTGTCGATATTTGGTGATTTATGTCTTACGTTGCTAGCTTTCTTTTCTGCCCCTTTTTATTGTCTGGGACGCCCCCTAATGCCAGGCATCCTGTCTTGTCTCTTGTTATCTCACACCCTAGCATAGTAAACCCCTGCATCTTTTTCTTCCTTTGCCGTTTCCCCCGGTGGACCTAGGTCCCGCCGCCACCATGCCTCCCTATTTGTTCTGTCGGGCGGGGAAGACAGAGGGAGAGCCGGGTTGAATGGATTTATGGAGTACACTTTTTCTGCTTTAATTTTTGTATTATTTTGTTTCCCCTTCGTTTCTTTATGTATTATGGAGTAGTGAACACCTTCGTCTCTAACTACTCTTTGACTGTCAAAGAAAGGTAAGAATTAGTGAGGGTGCCGACGGGGTGCTTTATAAAATCATTATTCGTGATGTTGGCCTACGCTGGTTGGCTTGTGGCGAATCGGTGACGAAAGCCAAGTGAGAACTTCCCCATATAAGAAATCTTAGTTCGATTGTATTCCACGTACGGCCATAGATAAAGGAAAATACGGGATCCCGTCCGCTCTCCCCTAGTCAAACCTTTAATCGGCGGATTAGTAGTTGGGTCGGTGACGACCAGCGAATACCCGCTGCTGTACGTTTTTGTCGACTTTAATATTTTAGTATCTCTTTTTTTGGTTTTATTAACGGGAAGTCGTTGTCTCCTATCAGTTTTTGCCCCTTTGTCCCTTTGGTTAATATATTTATTTGTCGCAACTTTACATTCTAATAAATGTCTCCTTTATCTTGAAAGAAAGTATATCGAAAATGGGTTGAATTAAACTGGTGAGAGCATTGCCGGCTCAGCTTGGATGCCACTTTAACGGTCCTCAAAGACCTCGATGAAGTGCCGTTGCCGCTATCTCTGTCGACATTAACGCGAGAGTCGTGGGCACGCAGCATATACCTTCCTTGACCGAAGCGAAAGACAGACATGTTCTACCACGAGGTTCCTGCGTAGTTCCCTTAACTGGGCCCGTCTCTGGAAGCCGAGGAAGTAAAGATGTACCAGGAACACACCATGCATCAGATTGCTGCCTACCATTATAAGAGAGTGCCGCTCTTAAAAGAACGCAGAGTACTCTGTACAAATTGTTGCGTTCTCGCCCCCTCGTAAATATTTTATATATATCGATACCCTCGTATGGCCTTCCTCTCGCTTCGCCCCAAAAATAAACTACCCGGAGACCCGGGAACTTGGCCAACGCCGAGACGGGCCTGTAGTTTTTATTGTCTTTTTGATTGTTGTCCATAGTGTCCGGTGCAGCTGTACTCCGTATTTTGGGTAAGAGCCATGCCATTCTCCCCTACAGGAACCCCTAGTATGGGTCAATATATGTGCACTTCCGACGACGACCCAGAAAAGAAACAGCCAGATGAGCGACAAAGGACGAGCGGCAGACGTCCAATATACAGCATACAGGACAGGGGCACCACCGGGCAGATAGACGATGGTGTCATTCTTTTCCCCGGTTTGCTTTGCGGGGCGAGAGGGAGGTCAACGTATCAATCCGCAGCGGGAGACGTTTTTGTTCTGTCGGGTCTGTTCGGTAGACAGAGGCAAGTCCGGATTAACCTTAACAGCCGCCATTAGGAGTCTATATAAATCCTTATCTACAAATTGCATGAGATGAAGCACGTTTTGGGAAACGGAGGGAGCGAAGGAGACAATACAAAGCAAAACAGAAAACAAAAACCAGAAAACGATGACAGATCTTGTGGGGAGGTGGAAAGACCAAGACGTTTCTTCGGCCCAATGAAAACAAACAATTGCAGGTCCACCAGCGACGTCGAGAGGTACATAACTCTCATGTGTACTACGTCCCTGATTGCTGCAGATGCGCACCTTGAACATGTCCAGTTCACAACCGGTTCCCCCAATAGAAGACTCGCTTACGATATTGCATTTTCGCCCCCAACACTCTCTGTTTCATTTTCGCAAAGAACAGCCGGAAAGGGCCATGAGAAGTCCACGCACACTCCACAACCACTTCACATACACAGCCTATGCAGATTACGTCGCAAGAACACGCAGCCGCCCTTCTCGCCCTTCCATCCCGTCCCAAGTTGCCCCGGGATGCATAGCCGCAGGTGCTGTTTATATGCATAGCAGATTGTCTGCAGGCCAGGCAAGGCAGACACGACAGCCAGAGACGGGTCCCCAACACCATCTGCCGCGATTTCTATTTTCAACGAGAATAACAGCGTGTTTTACTTGGCCCTCCCCGTATGGTGCATCTGCTGTCCGCCTTGTCCTGGTGTGCTCGTGCCGTATCTCGTACCAAAGTGTCGTCTGCTTGTTGGACCACAACGGGTTTCCTGCATGTCGCATACGACGATATGTAGTGAATTAATCAAACGCGAGTGAGGAGAAACCGAAAGGCTGCCGATGTAAAGAAGTGGCAGCCTTGTTTTGGCATGCAATTATTCTCGATTCAAGTACATGCTGTGACACGATATTGTACCAATTAATTCATAGTTTGTACTTTTGTCTGTATCTCAATCCCATGTCCATCTCAATACAGCAGACTTGTAAATGGCTTGGTGTTGATGAGTTTCCTAATTTCCACCTTCAAGGGGGAGCTATTCTTTTTGACAATTTTCGGTTCGTACGTGGGCTTTGCTTTGTTACAAAATTCTAAATTCCGTGAAAAAGAAAGGACACCAAACGGTGCGATCACGGTGTTTGTCCCATTTGCAATCATTTTCTGGGCGAGTTCATCGGAACGTGCATCTTACGTGCATTTTACGTCCCCTTCCAGACGGCAACATGAAAACGCCTGGACAACATCCATCGGGAAAGCGTTGATGCACAACGTGGGCCGTCTGGTCCTGCTTGGTCCTGCTCGGCCGTGTCTGGATCTGGTCGGACCTCTTTGGTTCTCTGCCGCGTGGGCGCGTTGATAGGCTGTGGGAATGACGAATCAGACGTCGAGCAAAGATAAAGAATTCACCTGTACAGTGGACATGAAGGACTCCCACGAACACGACAATAACAAGAGCAACGTAAAAGACAAATTGCAATGTACGCCGTAGAATCGTCTCGTATTTACTGCTGTCTTTGCCTAGTCAACTACCTGTTGTGACACCCCAACGTACTTTGTATGCATGCACAGCTGTCTGCGGCAATGTCTGCAGTCAGTTTATTTATAAAAATCAAAGACGTGATCATCTGGAACTCTTCCAGATCCTTGCAGCATGCTATGTACACTCTACCTTGATGGCGTAGCATTTTTCAGATGCAGGTTGACGGTGTCTGATATGCACGCAAACGCACGCAATGCGTTTGTCGAAGCAGAGACACGATTCTCAAACAAGGAAAAAAAAGAAGTGCGGGACAGAAGACGGCACGGAGGTAAGGTGTACACATGCAATGCAAAAAACCAGAAAACACGGAAAGACAGGAACATGGAAGGAGAATGGGAGAATGGTGAAAGATAACAGTACATAGAGGAAACAAGAATACTCGTTACTAGAGACACCCTACACGAAGTATGCCAAGACAAGGCTCCTATCTCGCCATCTGCACCTTCGCTTGCTGGCGGTGTCTCTGCCTCCTGAATTTGCCGTTTCTCGTCAAAAGACGGGAAGTGATCCCCTCCCTGCACGTTCCCCTGGGAGGGAGAACGCGGCAACAAATGAAGGCAAATTGCGACGGAGAGAGCGAGAGAAGGGGTGCGAACAAAAAGGGACGGAGATATGGGAACGGGAGAAACGAAACACAACCAATATAGTTTGAAAAAAAATCTGACCGGTCATTTCCGCCTTATGAGAACAATATACAAGAACGACATCTCGATTGGGAAGCATGCAGAAAATATAGATGAAGACGGGCTGGAATACGGAAAGGATACGACGTACAGAACATACAGAAATACGATGTGCCCAGGGGCATCACTTTCTTCACTGATCGATGCACGATAAAAGAAACTAGAGTGGGAGGCAAGGACGGGAACCAGCCGTGTTCCCCGAACAGCAAACATGGGAACGTGCAGATTCTCGGTGAGAGCGGGAAAATGGGGGAGCGGACGGGAAAGGGCGAGGAACGATAGCGAGGGTGTACATTCGGATGGAAGTACGACGTACGCGCCATATCGTTAATGAAAAGGCGGGGGAGGCACAATATATCTCCAAGCAGATGCGTTGGCACGGATGTCGTCAATTCGTCCTGTCGCACGCCTCTTGTTTATGGCCTTACTTCCTTCCAAAAAAAAACAAAAAACAGTACTAGACACTTGTACCCTCTCGAAATTGCGGTGTGCATCTTGGCTTCCATCCACGGCCTTTCGCTATCAGAACCGTGATCGCTTTGCCTGATTTCCGCCAATTCGCTTCGTCGTTGCGCATCCTGTTTGTCCGCTGATGTCTCGTCGTTGTTCAAGTTGCCTCCCCAGACTCCATAGACCTATTGGTTGTGGCATGACAGAGGTTTTTGCCTGTTCTCCCACTTCCGTTGCCATACACAGCACCAACAGTGATGAGTGCCCGTGAACTATCAGTCATTGCAGCTGGTATTGCTGGTATTGTGAAATGCGAGATGTGGATTGCGCAAGTGTACCTTGTGCAGGATACCAAGCAGAGAAAATGCGGTGAGCATAGTTGCTCCCGGTCGTCAACCACCATCTGTCGACAGTATACTATGAATAAGCTCTTGTTCTTCCGCTTCCCACGACTGTATCCGCCAAATGTCCGTGCTGGTGATGCTGATTTCCATAGCGAGATGGCCCAGTGCTGCAACCACGCGGTATGCCCGGGGCAAGTAGCCAGCGAGGCCGCCATCGTCGCTTTTCAGTAGACAGAACAGCATGGCCATGTCTTCAATATCGCCCCCCTTAATCTCTCCATTGTCGCAGAAAACGTCCTGGATCCGTCGCAGCAGGTGACCAAACTTCACGCGCTGATCATCTGGGCTCGTGTTGCCGTCCTGCGCCATGCTGCAGACACAGCAGTCGCAACGAAAACCAAACTGGATGAGGCTGCGCTGCCGCGCCTCCGTGTCTTGCAGTAGGTTGACGTAGCTGATCAGCAGCTCTTCGCCCGGTGCGACGTCCCGAGTGGCCCAGACGACATGGTGTCCTCGAGCTGTGTCTCCGTCGCCGTCGCCATTGCCGTCGTCGCGGTAATACGCCGGCACCCACAGATTGGCCACATTGGGCCTGCAGGAGTGGTTGAGCCGCGCCATGCGAGGGAACATGCCCCAGTGCGTGCCCCAGCGACCAGTGTCTCGCACATCGACAGGCACGATGCTGAACGCGTTGCTGCGGAAAATATAAAACGCACGGCCGCTGTCCGGCTCGCCGGGAAAGCGATGCTCATGGCAAGCCTCGAAGATTGCTTGGTTGGCAGGTGACAACCTCTCGAAGCTGGTTTGGATCTGGGACACAATGTCTCCGCCGTTGGACGTCCGCGCAAACGAGGGTGACGCCGTTGAAAATGAGCGCGTTGGCCCTGGAGGCACGACGACGAACTGGGGTGCTTCGACTAACACGCGCGTGTACTTTGGGATCCGCCGTGTCGCGAATGCCCCGATGCCCTTGCCGGGTGAGGTTCGGAGCTCGTACCATGGTTGGTCGGGAGGTTGCTGCCATGCTCGTGACGTTCGCTCTGTCAAGCACGCCGAGACCGTGGCGTTCTCTTCGTCTTCCGAGTTGCCATCGGCGTATTTCGTCTGACTGCTGTTCTCAGTGACCATCGTGTTAGACCTCCGCGAAGTTTGGCAGAATCGGCAGGACGATCTGCCAGACCATATGGGAGGTCGACAATCTTACCGTAAAATAGCCCTAGACCAACGCTGCCGGCTTTCCGAAGAATGGGCCCGCGATCGAATCTGTTCGTCATTGCGAATCAAGAAGGCGAAGATTTGCATGCCCAAGGCTAGAACAGCCAGCAGCGCTGCAATGGTGGCCAACATGGCCATGTCTCAGTCCGGTGGCATCTCCTCGACGAACAGTAGTTGATCGAGTCGATTGCTGTCTTTGCTCTTATTCACTCGAAAAAACAACATAACTGTGCGACTGTCGCGACACTACTTCTGCATTCTTCGCCGCACAACTTTGCCTGAAATTGCCCAGGTGTTGCGACAGCCAGTGTCGCCATCGTCGTGGACCATCCGCATTCCAACTACCGGTCGAGGTCAGCTTTGTCGCAGCGGATGAATGCAAAACTATGCGAAGAAAATAAAGCCAAAACGGGATGCTCGAAACACCAAACAAAATATTTCGCCTACTGTACCTGTATCATTTTGCTTAATTGCAAGGAAAGGCCTTTTCACCTTCTCCATTCGTCCATCACTCCTCAATCTCAACAGGAGCGCTCAGCCTCGATCTCACACTCTTTGTTGGTCGCTCGTTGAGGCGTTGCAAATGTGCCCGACACGCATTTATATAGCGCTTGACTCAAGCGGCAGACCCGGTGACTCAGAACGGCCAGGCCGCATTTTTAATGCACTCTTCCTTCCAACCTACCTTGCAGTCTGGTGGCCACGCCGAGCGGCATGGCCCGTAAACGTTACTGCTACCCCGCTACAGTAATTGGGATTTCGTTATTCTGTATTGTCCTCTGTGCTGTGACAGCGCAGTTTCTTTCTTGAAACCGCGAGCTCTACGAGCTTTGTTCACTAGCGTTCCCAACGATGCATCCTGAATGCGAAAACCAAGACTGGAGGCCACTAGAACAAAAGAAAAAATGGTCTGAATGACGAGCTGCGCCTGCAACAAACCCCTGTCGGCATCCGGCCTATTACTTGGCGGCGACTGGGATGTGACCACGTCGGCATTGCGTTTTCTTGTAATGCGGATTTCAGAGGATCACCAAATGAAGGATCCTTTTGTTGATGGTCATTCTAGTCAGGGGTGGTGTTAATCGGTTTGGTCGATTCAGTTGTACTTAAAGCATCGATAAAAGTCGACTGGAGGTCTATCTTTGCCCTTCTTTATTAAGTTGTTGAGACGGCCCACCCGACAATATACAAGAAGAGACCATAGGCCTCACGGTGCTCAGATTCGTTCTTCTTGATACCGTTTCCTTGTCGTCGTTCGCAATATCGAGCATAGCCATGACGTCCATGAACTCAGATTCGGTGTCGGCCATCCAGGTCTCATGCAAACAGACCCGCTTCCAGATTGAGAGCCCAAATTATCGTGAGGTAAGCTCTTATTTGCAGCCACGAACAAAGTGGCAGGAGAAATATTGACCTACCTGCAGCTCGATGTCGAAGGCCTCAGTATCGCTGTCTCGGCCGGTCCGCCAGCCGGCACGACAAAAGCCAAAGGCAAGGCGGCTCGCGGTAACAGCATTGAGATTTTGTCCGATGCAACGCTGCGACTCAAGGCCGGCGAACGATATGCTCTCATCGGCCGCAACGGCACTGGCAAGTCTAGTGAGTAGAACCGGATTTTGCAATAAAGTTGGAAGCGGAGACGGTTCTCATCGCTAACGTCGTAGCTCTTCTTCGCGCCATTGCTGAGAAGTTGATCCCCGGTATCCCGGAGGAGGCCCGCATTTCCATCCTGCAGCAGACCAACGACAGCGGAGATGGGGCCGATGCCAAGGACAATCGCCGCACAGTCCTAGAAGAGGTTATCGAGCGAGCCACAGCGAAAGACGAACTCGAGAAAGAGATACAGCGTATGTTGTGCTACTGCCAGTAGAAAACGAAGAAAAAAAAAAAGAAACTCGTGAGACTAACGCGTCAAGTTTTATCAAACGGCGTTGATACCTGTGCAGCGGAGGACGACAGCAAAGATAGATACGCGGCCCTCCGTGCTCTGCGCAAGCTGCGGCATGACCGCTTGCAGAAGCGCCTTTTTGTCCTCGACAAGAACGCCCGCCTGCGCAGCGGCGCTCGCGGCATGCAGGCCCGGAAAGCTCTGACAGCGCTTGAGAAGACCGTTGCTGACGCCACGGAGGCCTGGCAGCAGGTTGACGCCGACATTGCTGCCGATACATTGCAAGCCGAAACTCAGGAAGCGGCGGACCTGCTTGCGGATCTGCAGATCCAGGCTGAGCCGGCACGGCTGGCGCACATCGAGGCTCGTGCCAAGAGCATCTTGACCGGCCTGGGTTTCAGCGATACCATGGCAGCATCCAAGGCCGTCAGCGACCTGTCGGGCGGCTGGCGGATGCGCACGGCACTGGCAGCGGCGCTGCTGTCGGACGCGGATATCCTGCTGCTGGACGAGCCAACCAATTTTCTGGACATGCTGGGCATTGTATGGCTGCAAAAGTTCTTGCTGGCAGGCAGTGGTGAAGGAGGCTTGGATGGCACGACGACAGGCGGTGAGCCGGCACGGCCACCACCGACCCTCGTTCTCGTATCGCACGACCGAGATTTTGTCAGTTCTGCCGCAGATCATCTCATCTTGCTCCAAGAGAAGGCACTTTCGTACTACACAGGCGACCTGCCTTCATACGAGGCGGCACAGGCTGAGTCTCGGCTTCATCTGCACAAGATCAAGGATGCCCAGGACCGACAGCGAGCGCATTTGCAGGAGACGATCCAGCGAAACATGCGCGAGGGCAAGAAGAACAATGATGACACTCGCATCCGGCAGGCCAAGATGCGCCAGAAAAAACTCGACGATCGTTGGGGGCTCGAGACCAATGCCAAGGGTCATCGCTTCAAGCTGAACCGCGACATGGCTGGGTTTCACCTCACGCGGCGGAACGAAATTGACGTGCCGACTGAGGCGCGGGCGATGCACATTGTGCTACCCGAGCCACCCGACCTCCGGTTCCCCGGTGCGCTGCTAAGTTTAGACAATGTCTGCTTCCGGTACGGTGTTGTGAAACGAAATCAGGAACCGCCACCGTGGACGCTGGACACGGTCAACCTCAACGTACACATGGGCGACCGCATCGGCATTGTAGGGCTTAACGGAGCGGGAAAGTCGACGCTCATCCGCTTGCTTGTGGGCGAAGACAGTATCAGTGCCGGTGCTGGTGGCCAGTCCCGCCTCAAGCCAACCAAGGGAACCGTGACGATGCACCCAAGACTTCGTCTCGCGTACTACGCACAAGATGCCGTCGACGCTATCCGCGCACTCGACATCGACAACCAAGACGAAGCCCCAATGACGGCTCTCAGCCTTCTCATGCGTGATGCCGCCGGGCAGCTATCCGAAGGCGACCTCCGTGCTCTTCTTGGTGAGCTGGGTCTGCCGGGTCGTCTAGCATCAGACACACCGCTGCGGCGGCTGTCGGGCGGACAGCTTGTGCGATGTGCACTGGCACGATTGCTGTGGCAGCGTCCGCAGTGCTTGGTGCTAGATGAGGTCACGACTCACCTGGATTATGAGACGAGTACAGCGCTGCGGCAAGCTCTGCGGACGTGGCCGGGCGCGGTGGTGCTCGTGTCGCACGACCGTTGGTTTATGCGGGGTGCTATAGAAGGCGAAGTTGACATTGTGGCAGGCTCGGGATCTGACGACGACGGTAGTGGCCACGACGATACAGCAGGGGAGGATGGGCCTGGTGGAAGAAAGCTCGTCTATCGCTTGCGGATGGGCAAGTTGACGCTGCTCGACGGCGGTGTGCAGCAGTTTGAAGATGTGTTGGAGAAAAGGGTCAAGAAGCTGCTGATATCTTGAGATGGTTAGCAGTCAGGTGAAGGGCGACGGTTATAATAATGGCCAATGGCTTGTAATGCATTCGGTGCCAGATAAACGGCCACAACGATCCAAAAATCTAATGTGCATTCTTCTATTCAACTCATGTCTGTGTCATGTTTCTGTTGTGTTTGCTGTAATAGGTGCTGAGCAGCGATGTGGTTTCGTGGCTTCGTGGCTTCAAATGCTATAAAAACAAATCATTGCGTATTCACAATGACCTGAAGCACAGGCTTCGAGGCCTTGCGCACCTTCATCCACCCGCCTTGTGGGATCTCCACGATTGTTCCGTCGATGCATCTAGGAGAATTAGTACATACGTAGAAACAGATTTCGAGATTAAAGCACAACTGCGAACTTACACTTTCCGCCAGCGTGCGTCTTGCTCGAGCACGTCGACCTGCAGCTCGTCGATGGCGTCATATCCAACGCTCTCCACAGTCTGCGCCTTTACCTCGCCATTGGCATCCTTGCCCTCGGCTTCTTTTGTCCAGCTCATGCCGATGTGAGCGCCATTGTTGTAGGCCGCCATCATAATGTCCATGGTCTTGGCACCACCGACGTCGCCAAAGTGCACCAGTCGGAGCTGGCCGTCCAGTGGCTCGCTCGCAGGCGAGATGGTAAATGTTTTTTCCAGGTTGGAGACCATGGTCGCCAGGATGTAGTTGAAGCGATGGCTGAGACTGCGCGATGCGTCCTTATCAATCTCAGTGAGAGTGACATCCGCATCGTAGGCATGCGACGTCTTGAGCAGCTCTTGTGCGGCCATGCCGAAGCGCTTGTCGCCGTGCTTGCGGTACTCGGGCGTATCGCTCTCCCAGACAAGTTGGGCATGGAAGCCGTAGCTGGCGACGATAGCGCCGCGCAATAGCTCGACGTTCTCGGCCTGCTCCTTGAGCGCGGCCTCTTGGCCTGCCTCCTCCTGCAGCGAGTAGCTGACGGTGTGCGAGCCGGGAGAGAAACGGGCTTCAAAATTGGGAAGAGTTGCGGCACGGCCTTTGACGAGAGAACGCAGACCAAGGACAAACGACGACGGCCCCGTGGCAGCGGCGGAAGCAGCAGCAGCAAGGTAGTCCGGCCGATGCAGGGAGTGGAACAGCGCATTTCCGGTGCCAAGCGGCAGCAGGGCAATAGCCGGGAGCTGCCGAGGATCGATGTCGTCGCTCTCCATGGCCACACCGTTTAACAAGTCCACAACGCCGCCATCTCCACTCAGGAGGACAATCGTAGGTGGTGCATCTGTGCCGCTCGCAGGCGACTTTTGGAGCGTCTGAGCAAACTCCGCGATGGAGCGTGAGCTACTCGTTACGAGCAAATTGTATGATTTCTGGCCCTCTGGGACATTTTCGCTACCGCTGCCGGAGACGGCCGTGAGGCCGAACACGCCCAGCAGCGGCTTCAAGACTTCATCGTAGAACGCCTGCGCCTGGCCTAGCCCGGACAGCGTCGAGACGATCACGTGTAGGGACGAGGAAGCGGACGCGGATGAGGAAGAAGAAGAGGGAGAGGTAGACGGGACCGTAGTGTCCTCTCTGAAAATGGGGGCAATGTCGGCCAGAAGGTGCCGCCTCAGCACGTCGGCTGGTAGCTTGTGTGCGGCTGATTCATCGAGCACAGTCGTGTGGAAAGCAAAAGGACGAGGTGGTGGCGGTTGTTGAGCTTCGTCGCTCGATGAAGTAGACACTGTGCCCGCAGCGGGGGCTGCTGGCTCGCGCAGCCAGCACACATGGTACTCTTGGGGTTGGTTTGCATTCTGTTGGTGGCGTACGATGAACAGAATCTCATCCTCGCGGATGCGGTGCTCCGAGACAGTCAGCACGCCGTCCTTGTAGGCCACTGCAGCCGCGGGTGCCGCTGGGCCGGTGGTAGCCGTGCTGTTAACCGTCGTCATAGTGGTCTGTTGTACCCTGGCACGCGACTAATGTATCGGGAATGCTGGGAAGAGGTAAAGATGTCTCTTGAGCAGCTTTGTCGGTCGAAATAATGCCTTGTTTATGAATTTGTCGAGATTGAGTCACGAGAATCGATGGCGAGCTTCAACAAAGAGCGTGTGCCTGTAATTACGCGGTAGTTCTCGGCATGTGCAAAATCGCGATTGTGTGATTTCCAAAATGGTGTAAGACGGGAATAAGAGGACGCTGGAGGGATTGGATAAGGACATGCAACAGCATCGAAAAAGTCGACAGAACAACGAGGAGGATAGAAACCTCAAATAGAGGCACGAAATGTTTCGGTCCTGATGATGCTCCTGCCTTTGTTGTCACAGTCGCGGTTACCTATTTGAGGGTATATTTTAGCTGCTGTGTCGTTTAGGAAGGTGCGAGTCAAAGTCTTGATAATACGCCTTATCAGGTAAGAGCCTCCAATCCATAATCGCGCCGATTGGCAGTACGCCCGAAAGGCGTGTTCACACTGCGAACAGAGAGCGTGGGTCAATGATTTCAAAGCTAAATCCCGTGTAAGCAGTGAGATTTTGAGTGTTTTTCGACGTGAACGCATTTTCGGTCGCGCTGCCTGGATTTAAGGCACCTTCGTTTTTCAGTGGTAGGGGCAAACAAGGCTGTGCTGTGGAAACCCGGTCGTTACTTCCCCTGACTCTCGCTTTCAACGTGCTGTGATGGAATCGTCGCCCAGCAAAGCTATTTTCTGACATTTCCAGGCAATGATTTATTTCTGTTACGCATTTCTATTGGAATGTAATATACTATTCGTACATTGCATGCTCGCCGCCTATTTGCCCTTGGCACGGTTCATAGGTCCCCAGTTCTCGCGCGGGTTCACCTGGTACCGCACCAGCTTCTCGCCGCTGCGGCTCAACTGGCGCCCCAAGTCCTCGTCAAAGACAATAGCCTCGGGCTTGCCTGCAGCGTTTGTGGTGAGGTCCTCCTTTGCTGCTTTGCCCTCCCCTTCCGCCTCCTTGCGATCAGCGCCCTCGGCGCCATCGGCGCCCTCGTCACCCTCGTGCAACCGCAGCAGACGATGCGCAGCCGTGTTTGGGCGAATGTTCTCGCGCTTGACCGGGGCCTTTTGGCGGACAAAGGCTCGCATAATGTCCCAAAGCACAGACCAGGAGGCGTCGGTCTTGAGGCTGCCGGGCTTGCAGTGGCTGCGGGTGACCCGGTAGCCCAGACGCAGCAGCGCGCCGCGGATGGGGTCCTCGCCGGGCGTGGAGCAGTGCACGGCCTTGGCGAGGTTGGTGGGCAAGAAGAAGAAGGGAGCTGGGTCGACGGCAGCCAGGGCGTCATCCCCGGTCAGAGGAACAGGAGGCTCGACTGTGCTGGCATGGGAGGGCGTTGGCTTTGTCTCCGGCTCCATGATCTCCTCAAGAGCTGTGTGCAGCATGCCACGGATGCGGTCCGTGGTGCCATAGACGTCGGTGGACACCTGTGGAAGGTCATCGAGGATGCGCTGCACAAACTCGGCCTGGTGAATGGGGCCTGCGTACATGGGCCCAGAGAGGTGCATCTTGGTATCGCAGTGCTCGCAGCGCGGCGACGCCGTGGGGCCTGCGGCGAAGGTGTACTTGAAAAAGATCCCCGAGCCCTTCTTGTTGGGATGGCTGTGCGTGCGCAGCAGCGGCTGGGTGGCCCAGGCGCCGCAGCCCTGGTCGCAGTTGTAGACGGTCATGGTCTTGCCGGCCAGGAACTTGACACTGGCGGGCGAGCGCGTCACGGTGACAAACACACGGCAGTAAAAGTCGATCGACAGCGACAGCAGCGGCGTGATGGTCAGGCCATAGCGGGCGGCCGACGTCGCCAGCGCGTGCAGCACAATGCGCAGGCCGGCCTCGTGCGACGCAGCGCCCTTCATAGGCACGCCGCCATACAGGGCATAGCACTTTTCGGGGTAGCCCTGGGACGCCCAGACGCCGGCATCGGTACACGTCACGCAGAGCAGACCGCCGTCGCTGCGGACGGACTGGACGGCCGCATCAAAGAAGTTGGCACCCGTGCCGTAGGGGTCAAGGTCGATGACGTCGTACTTGGCCGAGGGCCGAAAGCGCGAGCCGGCGGCAGCAGCATTCTTTGTGGAAGTCGCTTCGGCCGCAGACATCAAGTCTTTGGATATGACGGTGTACATGTGGGCCAGTGCATCAGAATGTGTGACCTCGATCTTTTCTGTGAGCCCGTTCATCGATACATTGCGGCGAATGGACTCGGTAGCGGCGGCCAGCAGGTCGTTGGCCGTGACCGACACATTGAAGGGCAGCTCGTGAGCATAGCGAAGGGCACGCAGGCCGGTTGCTGACAAAGCGTCGAGAATGCGAATCTTGGGCGGTTGTGGGCTGGTCTGGGGTGTCGACTGCGAGTGTGGAACAGGTTGTGTCGTCTCGGCGTTTGTCCCGTTTGTGTCGTTTTGGTCGTTTGCCCCCCGCGACGCCAGTTCTGTCACGGCCTGCGCTGCGTCCTGTCCTTCTGCGCTCTTTTCTACCTTGGCCAGTCTTTCGCCATCAACGCCAACCACCCTTTCGTCGGCCGCCTCTGACTGTGGCTCGGCCTCGGCCTCGGCCTCTGTCGGAGCAGCATGTTGTTGGCTACGCTCTTCACGCCGCTTCCGCTTCTTGTTCAAAGCCTCCTTGCGCTTCTTCGCAGCCGCCTCTGCGCGCTTCTCGATCGTGGCCGTGCCATACGCCTTGATGGCCAGCACACTAAGATCACGGTTGAACTGCTGGATGGGGTTGTAAAAGACTTGCTGGGGGTGGTCGTCTACTGACGGTCCGCCACCACCATTTTGACGCTCCTTCCGATCACCTCCGCTCAATGGCACGTAGATGCGAGCCAGGCCCTCTTTGGCGGTCTTGTATCGTGTACCATCGACAACGACCACATTTTCAGCACCGCTGTCCAGGCCAGTCCCCTCGCCTCTCGCAAAGGACTCGTCCCGTGCCTCAGCAGTCATAGCAGTGTCTGAGTAGGCGTCGCTCAGGCGGCTGTGCAGGTGACGCGCCTGGGGCCGCTGTTTGGCGGGGCGGTGACAGAAAGCAGGTGTGCTAGTCGAGAACCAGTACACGGGGACGGCCGCACCAGTCGGTCGGCGAGCATACGAACTATTCAGTGGCAGATTCCGCTGTGACAGTCTCCTCGACGCTGGCGCCAAAGAACAAGAAAAAGAGATGCGATGGAGGGCAGGGCAGCACATCAAAGAACGTGGCGAGGATGAGGTCTTGTCTATGTCGAGCTTGGGCGAGAGTGGTTGAGCACTGTGTAGGAGGTGAGGGCGTTCGGACTGGCGACGCATTTAGATGCAGAAGACGTTGGCGACGGCTTTTTTTTCTTAGCATTTTATTTTGCAGGTTGCAGGGTAGCCAATCGTGGAGACTCAAGCGTTAGCGCGAGGCCAATGCCCGCTAGCCGCTTCAGGGCATTTGGTCTGGAGTCAGACACTGATTAAAGTGGACCCAACGAGGCTGGCTACATTACATCATGTGTAAGTGGCCATGTCCCAACATCATCCTCTACCACACAGCACGATCCCGCAATGTGCAAAAATGTGCGTGTACTTTGGAACGAAATAAAGACGAGTATATAGGTGGCCTGCACAGACAGTCTGCTTTCCATTTCCACGACACAGCCAGGAGAGTACGAGTTCGTTTTATTATAAAAAATAAATAAAAATAAAAAACGAGCAGATGATGATCGTCGAGTATTCTGTTTTGAATGCAACCGGTGCTCGTCGAGAAATGGTCGTTGAAGGCACATAGATATTGTTGTACCTTTGTAGAAAGTCCACATTTGTGAATCTACACTAGTTATTTCATTTGAACGCCGAGGTGGACGGCTGTACATTGTTGTCCCTGTAAGCACAGCATGGGGATTGTCATTGACAATCGACCGCCTTCGATTGCACGGTGGAAATAATTTTGTGCCATAGACAGAGCGGAATTTGGGTGATCAGAGAAGCTCAAGTTTCTTAGGCCGAAACATTTTGCTCTGCATAACTGGGGTTCTGGGGTTGTTGATGTTTTCCTAGAGCTCGCGTTTTTGCTCCCCCTTTTTTTTTCTCGTCGCCCTCCACTGTCAGCCCAGTTTGGTGCAGTTGTCACGCTCCTGCGGCGCTCATGGCTCCCTTTCGCATCGTATAGCCTCGAATGACTACTTCAACGCATCCAGAAACTAAATACTGCATTTTGTAGTCGCATCCCAACGCTTACTTTCTCTCCACCGTTGTGGAATACACTCAAATTCGACGGCTCGACAAGCACCTCACCGAATCCACCTCTTTCGTTTCCCTGGCGTTCTTTCGAGTGCTCCGTCGAGCACTCGGACGTACAATCGTTTCGAACACTCCTTTCACCTTTGATTTTGACTGTTTACGCTCGGTTTTGAATAATTTCCCTCCTTGGTAATTTGCATTCTTCGTCTGCATTGTATTCCTTTCTAATCACATGAATTAATTTGACGGCAGACACCAAGGGTATGCACATTTGTGTTCAAGGAAAAATCAGGGCAGACGGGTGTCTGATACAGCCAGAAGCTCAAATATAGGAGAACATCGACTACACAGCACACCCACATAGACACTCGCTACCGCCACGATGCTGCAATCGTCGATCCTGGTAGAAACGGCTTCCGTAAAGCTGGTCGAGGCCATCTTGTCCGTCTTGTGCGTCCTGTTCGAGAAGGCAGAGATCGTCGACAACTTCCTTCTCGTGAAGCTTGGACGCGTGTACAACCGTACACGACCCGTGCTCGCTTATGTCTTCCACCCAACGTGCTGGACTACCAACAAGTTGGTCTGCTTTGTCAAGGAAGGCCTCATGTCGTACAACTATCCCCACAGCTGCGCGACGTCATACGCGAGTCGGTTACGAAGAGCACGCTATCGCATTTCCAGAGCCACCGTGTCCTCGGCCATCGGTTATCGGACGGACGACTTCGACCTCGACCCCGACTTTGAGCCGCAGGGTAGTGTTGCACTTGCCTACCTGGTGCCTCCACCGGATCACATGCGCTTCCCGGGCGGCACTTTGCTGCACCGCGTGAAGAGCAGCCTCATGCTCGTGGCTCTGGCCATCCTTGCTCTCTTGTCCAAGTTTCGCCTGCGGGCGCTGCTGCCACGGCAGTGCATCTCGTTCAGGCCCTTCCTCTTTGTTGTTGCGATCATCATGTTCGTCTCCAGCATCTGGAGTCAGACCCGGCGACCAGCCCCGAATGTGCCTCATGCGATGGATTCCACCAGCACCAAGATCACCAATGCCGCACCCTGGGACTGGCCGTCGCACGCAAAACTTACCACGACGGGGCCGGACTTGGTTCCCAGCACGGATACCGAGGCTCCGGTTACGGTTCCTCTCAAGGCTCAGTTGACGACTTCAACCAGCACCAAAGCTCCGACCAAGGCTCAAGACAACAGTCTATCCGAGACACCCTCACTTACATCCAACGGCAGATGCAAGCCTACGTGCGTTCTGAAGCGCATTCGGCTTCCCATCTACAGCATCCACCTGGCCAACGAGACAAATGAGGTGAAATATGCCGATACGGCGTTCGAGGACCGTTTTCCGTCTGGCTTCTTTGATCCGTCCCCGTCCGATGTACCAGCAATGTCTAGCGAGACAACTGGAACGGCTACCGGCATGCCAGTGACAAGCAGCCCGACAGAGACCACCAGCTCGACAACGTCACCCACCTCTGCCGAGGCGGCCGCCAGTGCCACGGTCGAGGATGCAGCCGCGTCCAGAGACAAGACGAGGCCGCCCAGATCCTTCAACGAGCATGACCTTGCAGACTACTTGAACTTCCTGTCCGACAAGTTGAACCTTAGCAGCGAAGTCGACGTCAAGGTCAACAACGTCGAGCACGTCTTTGACCGGGACACGCTCAACAACCCGCCCAACTACCCCAGCGCCGACTTCGCCGTCGACATGGGCACGCCCTCGCTCGCCACCATTGACCAGGGCCTCGACGACTACTACTCGGGCTTCCAGCGCATCCGGGTGCCCGGCCGCACGGCCCTGCGCGCGCATGTGGCGAACGAGATGCTGCAGTGGCGCAACGACTACGGCGAGGCGTACAACCGGGGCCAGTACGAGCACATGCCCAAGACGCACCTGCACGACGTGGAGCTGCAAAAGACGCTCAAGTACGCCGAACAGGCAGCGTACCAGTGGCGGGTCGAGGCCAATGCGCAGCGCCAGGCCGTCGTGGAGCGCCAGGTGCTCAAGATTGCGCGCATGTTCCGGCACCTCAAGCTCGGACCGGGCCACCAGGACGCGGAGACGCTCGAGGACAACGAGGTCGTCGTCTTTGCGTACGACAACCCGCGCGACGCCGACCACGGCATGCTCGGGTACGTGAAGGAGTGCCAGGTGCCTCCCAAAGGGACCGTGTGCAACGACGACGGCGTCATCTCTGCGGAGGCTGGCGGTAACAAACCCGTCGCAGCAGTCACTGGGAGTGCCACTCCGGGCATCCACCCGGCTGCCGCCGCTGTTCTCCATGCACCTTCTACCCCGAAGGTTCCCGACATCCCGGCAGACATCCCCGCCGTCGACGGTGTCCCGCAGGCGGCCCAGCAGCACGTCCTGCAGCAGGCGCCGTTGGCGGACACGACGTCCAATGACCACCACGACTCCTTTTTGCAGAAGATTCTGGACAACATGGCCAAGATGCAGGAGAACGAAGAGAGGATGCAAAAGAACACGGAGATGCTCACCTCAGAACTTGACATGCTTCTGGAGAACATGAAGAACATGAATAACGTCCAGCTGCAAAAGGAACATGAGCCGGCAAGTGCCAAGAAGCCGGCCGACGGAGACGACAACCCGGGATCCCGTCCTGTCTCAAGAAAGCGCGGCCTCGAGGACAAATCGGTCGCAGGTGCACCGGATTCTCCGGCAAAGAACAACGCACCGGTCGACAAGGCGCCAACTCACACAGCGCCATCAGAGTCCTCTGCCCCCGTCGCATCCAATCCGGCCTCGCCGACGTCCGTTTCTTTCCGTCCTGCAAAGCCAAAGGCGGCCCCGGTGTACCACTACGACACCGAGGGCGCTGAGCCAGGCCATGTACGGCTGATTTATTGGGACCACAAGACCGCAACGAACCGCTTCGCCATCAGTCTGCCGACCTCGATGGTCGTCCACGTTGACGGCGATGGGCCCGTGCGCGTTCGCCTGCACCGTGACAACACGGGCTTCAGTGTTTCGCAGGGCGTATTGAACAGCGACACTGTGTGGGCCGACAATCAGAATGTCTTTGAATTCGTCGAGGAGCTGGTCGTTGCCTACAACGGCGGCAAGTACATCATCGACAACAACGGGACAAACATCACATACATCCCGCCGCCACCGATGCCACCACTGCCGCCGTCCCTCGAGATTCCCTTGGCTGCGGATGTCGAGACCAAGGAAGAGGCAAGAAAGCACCGGCCCGCGATCCAACGTCCGGCATTGGCCACGCCGATGCCCATCCTGCCCAAAGGAGCCATCCGTCTGCCCGTCAGCGGCCGCGGTCTGCGGCCCGACCCGGACCGATTTGGTATCCGCAATGGCACCTACGACAGCACCATCCACGGCACAGTTCCGTACGGCCAGCCGCTCAAGAGATACAAGAACCTGCCGCCGGACCTTCCCACGGTGCTGCCTGGCACGCTGGACGCCTCGGGCCTCGCGTTTGCTGTCAGCACAACTTACTCCAAGCTGCACAACAACGACTTTGCCGCGATTGACGACATGGGCCGCTGGCTCACCGATGGCCAGGGCCACTCGAACGGCGCATTTTTGTTGCTTCTGCTCCATCGCCCCCGTGGCAACGAGACACAGGTCGTGACCAATCTACTCGCGGAGCAGGGCATCTTCTTTGACCTCGTCGAGGACTGGGGCCACATGAACGAGGGCGTCGGCGGCGGCCCCTCGGACGTCCATCCGCTGCCCGTCGTGCCCGACGCTGCCGCCATCCGGTATTCCAATGCGCTACAGTTGCTCCAGTTGTACGACTTTGCCAACTTTGGAGGCGGCCGGCCGTATAAGCCCAAGAACCAGAGCCAGGTAGAGGACGCGAACCAGACGGATGCTGTCGATTCAGACGAGCGTTACCCGGCGTGGCAGCTCACCGTGTACGCGCTCATCGACGACGACGTGTTCGTGCCCGACATGCGCCGCCTCGTATCAAAACTGCGCGAGCACCGCGGCCTCGTCGCCACCCACGAGACGCCCCACGCCACGTCACCCGAGTCCGCGCAGCCCGAGCTCTACAACCAGAACCTGTACCTCGGCTTCCCCAGCGACCCCTGGTCCGACTGGACGTTCCACAACGGCTCCACGCTGTACGACCAGTACGCCTGGGAGTATGCCACCTTTGGCCGCGCCACGTCCACCGGCGGCCTGGACAACCGCTTCATCAACAAGGACGTCGGTACCCTGCTGCCCTCGTCCTATGGCGGCGGCGCCGTCTTTCTGGCCGCCGACCTGGCCCATCGCGCTGCGGAACTGCCGTGCATGCGCACCTCGCTGGGTGACAACACCATCAATACCGTGTACAAGGCCAACCGCGCCGCCTTTGCCCGCGGCGAGCACCCAGAGCCCAGCTGGGATGAGCAGCTCTTCCGCTGCATCCACGAGGAGATCCCCGAGGTCGTGCTGCGTCTCATTCCCAGCTACTACGCCCCCGCGGACGCAGCCATGTATGGCGGTAAACGGCAGTCGGGTGCCGACGACTCCCAGTTTGCCAGACGCCTGGCTCGCCTTGGCCAGTACGACGGCGGCACCAGCCCCATCATCATGCACAACCAGCGCACCTGGCACAAGTTCGACGCCGGCGCCACCAACCAGGTTGCCGACCTCTGCGGTGCCGACTGCTTCCTGCAGCGCTTCCACTTGGGCGACGGCTGGGTCCTCGTCAACGGCCACAGCCTGACGCACTACGACAGCCTCAGCATCCACCCGCTCCAGCGTCGCGACGACATCCACCAGGCCGACAAGGAGGACGTTTTCAGCGGAGCAATTGGCCGCCGCTACCAAGCTCACCACCTCCAGCGCGCCTACTTTGACAAAATCGGCCTCGTTCTCGAGGACCCTGTCCGCCCGCGCGACCCTGTCGCCCTTGACTGGCACGGCAAAAAGAAGACATACCCCCTCATCGAGACCACTGTGCTCGAAGACGGCGGTATCGTCCAGGTCTACCTGCGCCGCGCCGCCTCAAACGTGCCCGACCTCACTGCCATTGGTGGCCGCGAAGCCTTTGAGACCAACCACCGGCACCTGGCCCCTCCCACGAGTGTCATGGGCGGTCTCGATGGCAGCAGAGACGACGATGCAACGGAGGCACGCAGCCCTGACCGTGACGAGCTGATCATCTTGGTCCACCGGCCACCGGGCCCGGCCGGCCTGCACACCTACGGCCACCACAACACCGGCCACGGTTACCACTTTTCCACAAAAGCGACCTGGCTCGTCAAGCTTGTCATTCTCGTGTTTATTGTCGTCGCCTTTGCGGCCTTGGACGCGCTCACAAGGCAGTATGAGAGCTTGCATTTGAGCAAGGGAGGCCGTGGCATCGTGTCTCACGCGCTCTTCACAGTCTACACGCATCTCGAGGACCGCGGGCATCTCGACAGAGTCTGCGGCTGGCACCTGACCCAGATTCTCATGCGAATGCACCGGTGGTTGCAGAACAAGCGCTATTTCTTCGTCTATGTCCTTATGCTTGAGAACTGGATGCGATCCCTGCAAGCGGCGGACGATCGGCCGACCCCGAAGTCGATCTCATCATATGCGAGAAAAACCCAGAAGGGCTGGTTCGATGATATCGCGGACGAGCTTATTGAATTTTCCGCTGTACGGTACGTTTTGCGGTTGCCGGGACGGGTCGCCCAAGGACACAACGATACTATCGCATGGCTGCAAGATCGCTTCATGTGCCCGGATGCCGAGGTACCAATCGATGAAGAGAAGGGCTTTGTGACGACCCCACGGAAGGTGGGAGGCCCTGCGGAAGTGGCAACTGGCAACGCAGAGATGTCTGCAGCAGAATCTCCAGGACCTTCAAAATCCGCAGATCCTGCAGAACCCGAAGATTCTTCGGAGCCGTCAGAACATCTTGGGTCTCGCTTGAGTAGACTCGAAGCATATGACGAGAGGAAACGCGTCGAACAGCTTACCTATGCGAAAGTGAATCATGTTTTCCGGAACGCAATCGACAAAGCAGCCGAGACCGGTCTGCCCGTCGGCACGATCTTGGATGAAGTGGCCGCCAGCGTCTCGAGCATTGTCAAGGCCAGTCCGTCACCAGTGGCCAGTCCCTCTTCTACCACCAGGCATTCTTCAGCCGCCAAGGCATCAGCGTCAAAAACACCCTCGCGTAAAGACAATGTCGCACGCCACAAGCAGATCCAGCAGTCGCTTGATGAGTGGAGCTTTGACATCGCAACTCCCAGTCGGCAAGCTGGGTCTTCAAGGTCAAAGAGACGCTCATCCGAGGAACGGGCCTTGCTTCGCAAACAATCAAACGACTTGTGGGGACAGGACATTTCGAGTCTGGATGTCTTGGACGATGAGGCTTCCGATGTTGCACCGACTGCTTCGAGTAACGAAACAGTCGCCAAACACCAGATTGAGACTGATCACTCGGAAATCGGATCCTCTTCTGGAGTGTCTACGTCAACGTCAGACGAGCCCGCTATGAAGAAACACTCTCTAGAAGAGCTTACCAAAGATATACCGCTCGCTGAGGAGGCCAGTGCGACTGCTGACGATATGACCGGTAAGGTTGACGGAGAGGTCGAGAAGAGTATTGAAGCGCATGCCGTCGAGGACGACGTTAAGGACAGAATTCAAGAAGACGTTGAAGAGGAGGCGGAAGAGGAGTCGGAAAAGAAGATCGAAGTGGACGTTGAAGAGGAGGTTGAAGAGGAGATCCAAGTGGAGGTTGAAGAAAAGGCCGCCGAGAATACCGATGAGGTTACCACCGAGAAAGTGGAGCAGAATGTTGCCGCGGGTACCTCCGACGATGTTCCAGAAGAGGTCTCAGACGATACTCCGCAGGATCCAGATGATATGTCAGAGGATGCACCGAAGGATATCACAGGAGGTAGTTCAGAGGCTCTCTCAGACAGTCCTGCTCTGGCTTCCTCTTCCACAGCAGCACCATCACAAGAAGAACGTCTCGAAGGAGCCCGCCAAAATGCTAAAGACCGCGCCGCAGCTCTCAAAAAGAAGAACAGGAAGAAGAAGAGGAAGAAGAATAACGATAACAGGAACGGGTGACCTGGGTTTTTGCCATGTTAGCTGTTTTGTTTTGCTTTGTTCTAGTTTGTTTCCTACCCTAAGATACTCACATCGCGACGGGATGACAGCTTTTCCAGCATGTTTTGGTTCCGTGGGTTTCGCTCTCTCCTCAGCCAACACCCTCGCCTAGCTTGTTTTAAGTCGGCATTGTGGTGATGAACTCTGCTCTGTCTCATGGTTTTTAATGTGCTCATTTTGCTTGCCCTATGCTTCGGGTCTGCTATATTTCTGGCATGGCATACATGGCCATACAGCGGCATAGCCAGACCACTGATATCCCACTTGCTTTTGTATTTTCATTAGTGTTCAATGTTACGGGTAAAATCCAAAACTTTTCCAAAATAAATTCGTAAAAATATTTCTGATATAAAAAGAATAGACCATTTGCGCCAACGCCGCTTATATATACTGAAAGCATCATCACCAAATGTCAGGTCCGAACCGTCCGCCCTCAGGGACGGTCTGATATGCACAGGCCTGCCAGTCGCACCCCTGCTTGTACACCTCGGTGCCCCACCAGTGGAAGTTGGTCGCGAGGCCCGAGTAGATGAAGGCGAAGAAGACCACGACGATGCCCGAGGCAAGCGCTGCATCAAGCGCTGCACTGAGCGTCATCGTATACTTGGCCCACCAGGCAGTGGCACGGCGCTTGACCAGGTAGTTAAACAGATAGCAGACGAGCGCCCAAACAGAAAAGTTGAGGCCGGTGGCCGGCGGGATCCAGCCGAGAGAGCCCAGCAGGATCGGCAGGTTGATTTTGCGCACGAGGCTGTCGCGCCGGTGGCGACTGTAAAGCCATAGGGGGACGGGTGCGATGGCGCCAACGAGGAAACACCACACGAGCGGGCGGTAGATGGCGTTAGGCCCAAAGAACTCCCCGGGTCCCACGACGCCCCAGAGAATGGACCCGTTGAAATGGACACGGGCAATGGGGCAGATGAAGCCGTTGAGCGCCTCTGACGTGCACAGGCCCGGAATGTTGCCAAACATCCAATTGAGGACAGCGATTTGGGATACCGACGAGACCAGCGTGGCGACCATCTGGACCTTGAACAAAGTGCGGGGCGGAATCTTCATGTAGTGGCCAAGCTTGAGGTCGGCACAAAACTTGATGCCCTGCGCTGACGAGATGTAGCCGTAGGTGACAAAGACCATGTTGGCGACTGGGCGTCCCGGGAACATGGCGCCACACACCAGCTGGCAGATCAGGTAGATGCTGACGTGCTGGTTTGTGACGGCCATGACAATGCCAATGGGAATGAACAGGATGGCGCAAATTCCAAGGGCGAGCAGTAAGCCGTACCATGGTAGGTGAACGGGATAGTACTCGACAATGAACATGCCGACAGCTGTCATGGACACGAATGTCACAAGGTACCACCACATAGGCGCATCACGATATCGCTTCATAAGGCGGTTGTGGACATCTTCGTGGCTCATGAGGCCGTCCATGGTAGAGTCACTCACGCTGCGGCTGGTGGCCGACTGCAGAGGGACGGCATTGGACGCAAGGTTGGCCGAGCGGGGATTATCGACATCCGTTTCGTCGTCTTCAATCATGTTGTCGGCGGTACTCGTAGGCACGGGCTGATACGCACCCTCCCGGTCTGCAAACCCGCCGAGGTTCGTCGTCCGTTTGCTTGCTGCTGTTTGCAGTTTAGCCTCGTCCAGCGACTGACACCACTGACGCCAGATGTCTTTGCCGTGCCAGCAGGCGGTGTGCGTCAGCAGCGAGGCAAGCCCTGCAAACTGCACGCCATAGCTCAGAACATACGTGATGGGCAGAAAGACACGACTGTAGTTGCTGTAGGCTCCACGGTCGAACAAAAAGTCGGAGGTTAGAATCCGGCTGACATCGTAGACCTGTCCCTTGTTGTCAAAGACCGAGGCCGAGAGGATGGGCATAAAGGACGAGTACAGCCAGTTTCTGTAGTAGGCTATCGGCGCGATAATCCACATGACAATAACGAGGCCACCCACGACGTTCATGGCGGCCCAGAATGGCGTGAGGAGGGGTGAGCCAATGTAAGCAATCTGCGCCCAGTCAAAAGTCATTGGAAACAAACCAAGGCCAGACACAACTCCGAACAAGTTGGAGACAACGACGTTCCTAGGCGCGAACCAAGTGATGACGTTGAAGTAGCTGAGAGCAGGCATCAAGAGACCGGGGATGAAATAGAACGCAAAGGCGCCGACGAAGACGGCATAAAAGAAGTGCCAGCGGCTGATGCGCCAGCCGTTGGCAGGCTTGTTTTCTTCCTTGTGAAGTGTAGCAAACATGGCGGCCGACATGAGCGTAGACGGCCAAATCATGCCGCTAGGTCGCACGAGAAAGCGGCGCGACAGGCCTGCAAAGGTGTAGCCCAAGATCTGGGTCGACACAATGAGAAGCAGCTGATAAATGATGCTGACATCTTGCTTATAGAAATGCGTCTGCTCGACGATTACGTCTGTCGCAAAGGCGAATCCAAACGATACATTGCTGCTCACATAAACGCAGGTGTGCTCTTTTTCGTTCCAGCTGCCCTGAGACAGCCAAAGGCGGATTCGCACCATCCGGCTGCAAATCTGGCGTGCGTGTTGGCCCGAGTTATGCACAAGTACACCGTCAACAAAGTCCTCGGGCGGGTCGTCGGCACGCTTGAAGACCATATCCCAGGCGAGGCCGAGCGGGTGTACAAGAAGAAGTGCAATGACGGGTGTAATGGCGACACTGGGGTAGCGTAGGGAGAAGAAGAGGTTTGTGGACGAGCCAAGGAAGGAGAAGAGTATCGACAAGAACCACATACGTGGTGTGCTAATCGAAAGCAATGTGTTATCGACGGGGGCCACAGAAGCACGCACTTGTGCGAAAGGTGAGTTATCCGGTGGGTTGGACGAGGTCGCATTGTCGTCGTCTTCGTCATTGCTACCAAGCGGGTCGCGCTGGGCCGACGACTTGCCAACTTCTCCAGAGTCGCCAACGCTACCATCCACCGATTCGCCATAGCTCGAGCCGCAGCCGTTGTTGTGAACGTCCGTGTCTCTGAGCATGGGATATCCTGTATCAGAGACTGTGCCGGCCTCGCCATCATAATAGCCCCCAGACAGTCCATCCTGGCCATCGTTGTTGTTGTTGTTGTGATCATCGTCGTCGTCGTTGTCGTCGTCTAGCCCGCCGCTGTCAAAGCTGGCTTCGCTCGGCGCGGCCGTTACCGCTGCGGCCGCGCCAGCAGCATCGAAGCGTGTGCCGCCCAGGCCGGCAAGCATCGCTTCCACCTCGAGCTCCGGCGGGGGAACGCGTGTAGAACCGCCCGTCACGGCATCGTACTGTGCAAATAACGACGTGGCTTGAGACCGCTGTCGCCGTAGAGTGGCATGCCGTGTCGAGGCAGCACTGGCACCGGTCGACATGCGGCGTAAAGGAGCTTCGGCTGCCTCTGATTGAGTATGGATCGGTTCGGTGGGCGTCGCTGCAGCTGTCGCTACAGCCGTAGGCGTCGAGGTGCCGGATCCGATACCTGACACGGCGCCATAGGACGGCTTCTGGAAGCTCGGCGACGAGCGCAGAGACGGTGGAGGTTGTCTTGTCATCGGATCACCGTCACTGGGGCGTGTCTTGGAGGTGCTGAGCATGCCGCGATGGTTGACTCTCTCCTCCTGGGCCGAGTCCGAGGCGGGCAGGCCATGTGGTGTATACGGGGCGAGGGGATGAGGTGATAAGTGACGAGACGAAAAATACGGAGAGGAATTGGAAGCAGACAGAGTAGAAGTAGCAGCTTCCGACGCAGGTGAGTGTGGTAGGGTGGCGGTGGATAGAGCAGGCGCGAGAACGAGAGGGTCCAGAAAGCGTCGTCGGTGAGAAATGTGCAGCAACGCCCGTGGCTGAGCAGTCACTTATCGATGTCAACGAGGCGCCGTCTTCAATAGAAGTTGGCGGAGGAGGCGGCCGTTGACCAGAATGTAAGTCGGTGCAGAAGCCGCGGTGTTGCACCCGTAGTGGGAGACGAGGGCGGCTTGCAGCGGCATGACGGGGCGACCTCAAAGACTAGGGTAGGCTACGGGCATGTTGGCAAGGTACGGTCAGTCATTTGGCGGCCAGGTTGGAGCGCGAAAACCGATAAACCTACCAGGACATGATGCGAGTGGGGCAAAAGATGGGCAAATGAGTGGCACTACGTTGTATGTCGTGCAGTGTTAGACACCTAGCATGTGGACGAAAATAGCGAAACTGCGTGGGCGGGCGGCCCGAGAGATGAGGCTGAGGATGGGACGAAAAGAAACACGAGGGGAAATGCTATGCGTCAAGAGACAGATCCTAAAACAGAAAAGATGGTGCGAGGAGTGTTGAGACAGGCAAGATGCTACCCAAGAGGACCTGTGGGTCAATTGAGCGGCTCGTGAATGCCATGTGCCTAGCGAGGCGGGAGTGGAGTTTTGCTTCTGGCGTGGGATGGCCCGGCACTTCAATCTGATGTCTAAGATCGTGATGGGTTGATGTGTTGCAAAGTGTGCGTCGCCTGGGACGGATCTAAATTGGAGGTTTTTGTCGATGCAGGCGGAGATCTGATTCAAGGGCTGACCTTGCAATGGGTTCCTGGGCTGCGCCTGCCGTTGTAAAGAGCAAAACGCACTCACTACATTCGTTAGCGGAAGGTACGAGGGACACTGAAAGGAAAAAACGAAGAATGGAAAGTGCTCACGAGGTCTTCCGGGTGCCCACATGGCAGGGTAGCCGTGCAAGGTTACCAGCGCCAGCAGGTGCAAGCGGCCAACCGCAGGTGACGTGCAGGCCTGTCAATGTCAATCCCAGCTGGCGCGCTAATTCCGCTTCCACGGCTACCCAACGACAAAGCCATAATTTTGCCAGCAGGCATAAACAGCTAAGACGAAACTACCACATACTGTCACACCAACTTAACTGTTTCAACTTGGCCATTCTACCGCACGAAACACCAATTCACAAAAGAAAAGGTCGTTTCTAGTGGCCACGCTTTCTCCATATGCCGCAGCCGCCTAGGAACGAAGCCGACGGCACGATGACGCCGAGTGCCGTCCTGGGCGCGATGCCCGCTCTGGCTGTGGCCAAAAACCAGCTCCGGACCCAGATGAAGCAGCAGCTCAAGTCTCTGCCCGCAGCATCGGTGTCTTTGCAGAGTGCGGCTATCCACGGCGCGCTATTGCGCTTCCCGCCGTACGCGGATGCGCGCCGTGTCGCAGTTTTCTTGTCAATGCCTGCCGCCGAAGTGCAAACGGACGCCATCGTGCGGCACGCTCTCGCCGCCGGCAAGCAAGTGTTTGTGCCATATCTGCACAAGCCAGCAGCGACGATAGCGGCCGATGACTATATCCCGCCGCGCGTCATGGACATGGTCCAGCTGCACGATCTTGCCGACTACGAGGCGCTGGAGCGCGACCGTTGGGGCATCCCGAGCGTGTCGGCCAGCAGCGTGCCTACGCGCACCCGCGTTCTGGGTGACGATCCTCGGGAGGGTGAGACAAGTGAAGGCGGAGAGGGGAAGCGTTCGCTCTCCGCTCTTGACCTTATTCTCATGCCCGGTGTTGCCTTCGACGTCCACCCAGAAACACGTCGCATCCACCGCTGCGGCCACGGCCGTGGCTTCTACGATTATTTCTTGCATCGCTACGCACTCAAAATGGCAGCTGCTGTCCCGCCGCCGTCCCAGGCCGTCTGTCTTTACGGCCTTGCCCTGAGCGAACAGGTCTTGCCTGCTCATTCCGTGCCAGTAGGTCCGCATGACCAACCGCTAGACGGCCTCATCACGGGCGACGGAGCTATAATAACACCGGAGGCCGGGGCAAACACAAACCAATAGACGTTGTTTATATATTCACGAAAGCGAAATGACACGAAGTTACGAGCTACAAAGGCCCCAGACTGGAAGCACACTCATGCTCTTAAATGACTAAGCAAGGCTGGCAGGTGCATGCGCTGTGAAATTGCTCCAGCACCTCCCGAACGCTAACCTGGAAGGCGCCCACCCACCATTGACACCCCTCTTTTTGCCCATTTTGTCGGGCCACTCTGTAATTTTATGCCCCACCTTCCTGGCAACAAAGACGCAGTGAGGCAGTCCCTGTCGACGCTTGGCCGGTTGCTCTTGCCTACTAAAATTTTCTTGTTTTGTTTGCTTTCGGGGTTTGTTGTGGCATTAGCACTTTCCCGCTTGGGTCGGCAGCTGCCAATTTGGAACACAGCCTTCAGACGGAAGGAACACCCAAAGAAGTACCCAGGCAAGCAGGACATCGTGCATCTACATCTCCATTGGCAGCATCTTGCTCTGCAATTAATATCCCCCCTTCACCCGTGAGCGACCACTGCGACCGTGCACGCAACACCCCATCGCTATCCGCCCCGCCCCGCACAAGGCGCCGTCTACTCCTGTCGCGCCCCTCGGTCCGTTCACCACGTATCGCCCGCGCCTTTCGTTTGCCCATTTTCGCCGCGCCCTCGTTCACTTCCTCCTCACGTTCGTCTCGATCGCCACACTCGTGTTTTCCTTTGACGAGCACCTCCATCTGCACGGATCTGCGGCTGGGCCTTGTACATCTCGCGTGCCGTCCTTTCCACCACGACAAGCAAGCGTCCGTTTGAGCCAGCATCGCACCTCTGTCTTCGGTTCATATTCAATCATCTCCGTTGCCCTCGCGCGCCCTCGTCGGCCTCTCTCTGTCGGTCGAACGTGAAGCGGCCATCGTCCGCCAATACACCCGGCTTCTCTTCCGCACTTCTTTTCACATCTCCCGCGCCGCCCACCATGGCGTCAAACGGCGCCGCCGAGGTCTTCACGCCCGACGATGTCCTGGCTGCAATGGTCACGATGCGCGGCAGCGACGCCAGCAAGAAAACAGCCGCCATGGACTACCTTGCGCGCTTCCAGAAATCGGTTAGTTTGGACGCTGCCTAAGGGCTGCAGTCCACGCGCTTTCTCAGTCTCATGTACTAACACACAACCCTCAGGAGGGCGCATGGTCTGTCACCGTCACAGTCCTGCAGTCGTCCGTCGAGGCCGAGGCCATGCTGTTTGCCGCAACAACACTGAAGGGCAAGGTACGCCATCTACCCCGGAACTCCGTCACGAAGTCCACACCCTGCGTCCTGCTCTTCTTCGATCTGGAGCCTCATCGCAGCCCCCATCGTCTAACAACCTCACCAGATCACATTTGACCTCGCCACCCAGGTCCAACCCGCCCAGCTGCCGGAGCTGCGCAACCAGATACTGCTGCTGCTGAAGAAGTTTGCGTCCGGCCCGCGGCCCGTCCGTGTCCAGCTCTGTGTGTGTCTTGCCATCCTTGCCATCCAGATGACCGACTGGAAGGACGTGTTGCCAACCGTCATACGAGCGCTGGGCGACGACGTCGACAGCCATGCCTGCATCCTCGACTTTTTGCGCGTGCTGCCCGAGGAGGTCACCGAGGGCCGCAAGATCACGTTGTCGGAAGAGGAGCTTGCCGACCGGACACGAGAGCTGCTGGGCGACAATGCCGAGGAGGTCATTGGCCTTTTGACGTCCTACTCACAATCTCACTGTACGTACACGCGCGAGATGCAGACTCTTCAGCTGATGTACCAAGCACTAACAACTGCGTGTTTTCGCCCCGTAGTGGCTGCTTCAAACGGCCCCCTCTTACTTGAGTGTATTACTTCGTGGCTACGCGAAGTCCCCGTCAGCAGCATCGTCAACTCGCCCCTCCTGAACGTCGTCATCTCGGCGATCGGGAACGAGGCCACCATCCAGGCTGCGACGGACTGTCTGGGCACCATCTGCCGCGAGACGCGCGACGTTGATGACAACCTCGACACCATCCAAGCCCTCCTGCCCCGCATCATCGAGCTCAGGCCAAACATTCGCAAGTATGCAGAGGAGGAGGACGCCGAGAGCTTCAAGTCTCTCACACTTCTTTTCGCCGACGCAGGCGACTCGTGGGTCGTCGCCATCGCCCGCGAGCCCGTCCACTTCCGCCCACTCATCGATGCTCTCCTCGAGTGCGCCGCCCTCGACAAGGACTGCGACGTCATCAAGTACACGTTTGGTTTCTGGTACGAGCTGAAGCAGTACTTGGTCCTGGAGCGGTACATCGAATCGCGCTTGCAGCTTGTTGATGTCTACGCGAAGCTCGTTGACATCATGCTCGTCCGACTGCAGTACCCGCGGCCTGACGAGGAGGATGCCGCGGCTGTTGCGGCAGCCGACAGCAGTAGCGCTACCAACGCCACGCTCGACCTGTTCGACGGTGACCGCGAGCAAGAAGAGAAGTTCCGCGAGTTCCGCCACCACATGGGCGACACGCTCAAGGACGCGTGCGAAGTCTTGGGCATCACGGAGTGCCTGACGAAGGTGCTTGATGCGATTAAGTCGTGGATGGCCAAGTACGCCGCGCTCGTCACCCCTACCTCGGTCCCCCATTGGCAAGAGCTGGAGGCCCCTCTGTTTGCTATGCGCGCCATGGGCCGGATGGTGGGCAAGAAGGAGGACACGATCCTGCCTCAGCTGATGCCGCTGCTTGTGCAGATCCCGAACCACGAGAAGTTACGATTTGCGACGATTATGGTCTTTGGCCGGTACACCGAGTGGACCGCCGAGCACCCCGAGGTCCTCGAGCCTCAGTTCAACTACATTGTGTCGTCCTTCCAGACCGAGTCGAAGGAGATCGTCCGCGCCGCTGCCCAGGCCATCAAGTTCTTCTGTACCGACTGCCGGGAGTTGTTGAGTGGTCAAGTGATTCAGATGCAGCAGTTCTACGACCAGATCCTCGACAAGCTGCCAGAGATGAGCCAAGAGGAGATTACGGAGGGTGTCGCCAGCGTTGTCGCTGTCCAGAAGCTGGAGGACATCTACAAGCTGCTCAAGCTCTATGTCGACCCTCTGATCGAGCGCCTCATGCGCAAGGCCAATGCGGCCACCACCGAGGAGGGCAAGCTGGCCGTCGCCGACCACCTCCAGCTGATTACGATGTTTGTCCAGATTGTCGTTCCCTACGTTCCCGAGGGGCAGGAAAACCCGGCCGTCAAGTACTGGCAAGAGGTGTTCCACGTGCTGTCGACCGTCCTGGAAAACTTTTTCCACTTCACCCCGATCTGCGAGCGCGTGTGCCGCTGCTGGCGCTTCATGGTGATCTCGTACCGCACGGACATGACGCCGCTGCTGGCGCCCATGGCCAACAAGCTCGCCGAGGGCTTCACCGTCTCCAAGCAGGGCTGCTTCCTCTGGGTGACGGGTGCCATCCTGCGCGAGTTTTCGGAAAACCGCGAGCACGTCGACGCCCAGATCACAGAGAACATTTACGTGTTTTTCGAGTCCCAGGCGACAAGCGTGCTGCGCTTCATGTCGGACCTGCCGGCGGCTGAGCTGCCGGACGTCATTGAGGACTTTTTCCGGCTGCTGGTCGACGCGCTGCTCTTCTACCCGCAGCGCTTAATTCCCTCGCCACTCTTCACGCCCATCTTCGAGGCCGCCATCTCGGCGCTGGCGCTCGAACAGCGCGAGCCCCTGTCGGCCACGCTGCACTACCTGCGCGACCTGCTGACGTACGGCAGCACGAACCCGGCCTCTTCGACGCCCGACCTGCCCGCCGATGGCTCCGCTATGCGGCAACAGCTGCAAGTCATTGTGCAGCAGTTGCTTGCGGTGCGCGGCGAGGTGTTGGTCAAGCAGGTGCTCGCGGGCATGATGATTACGTTCCCACGGGACTGCTTTGCGGACGGCAGCGGCGTGTTGCTGTCCATGTTTGAGCTGCTGCCGACAGAGACGACGGCGTGGGTCGAGCGGACGCTGCTGATGCTGCCGGCGGGGACAGTGTCGCCGGTGGAGGTGCAGCGGCTCGTGAGCAAGATCCAGGACCGGCTGCAGAGCCCAGCACAGGGCGGCCTGCGGCAGGTTAGAGCACTGCTGCAAGATTTTACCAACTCGTACCGGCGGCGGTACGTGGCGCCACGCGATGGTCTTGGCCAGCTGGAGGCAGCACGGTTCCGGTTTACGGGCTAGGTGGGTTTTCGTTGTATGGTGAAGGTAGTGGAGTAAATAGACGAAAAAAAAATGATACACAATGACGGGGATATTTTTGTATTCGTTTCGTTTGAGTGAGCTGCGAGGGCGGTGGTTTGACTATTTGGGAGACTATTTTTTACTACGTCATGAGCAAGATACCGGCATTTGTATATTTGGCAGCATTGGAGACGCAAGGAAGAGAGGGATGTAGACGTGGTAGAAATTACAGGATGTGAAAGGAAAACCTTCTTATAGAATGGACATGTGGTATGTAAAAGGGGAAAGGCAACCAAGGGGCAAAGGAATCTAAGTAGAATGAAATATAAGCACAAAAATGTCCAACACCTTCGCAGCACATAATGTATGAATAAAATATTTACACTTGGTATATAATGCTTCATGACATATTCACGCACGGCTGAATCACCGTCCAGTGACTATATGGGGATTAACGAGAAGCTCACACTGTCTCGGCCAATATCAGCGCCATCTCTTCAACGAGCTTTTCATTGTCTATTTTAGGATTCTCGAAAGCCTCCTTTCTTTCAGAAACAAGCTTTTTACCGCACAGGACCAAAAGCGGGCAGAAGGCAAGGGGAGCATGCCTCCTCATCCCGCGCGTTGACACGAGGCAGGCGAGGGGTATCGCGGCGCCTTTATAAGTTTATTTTTAGTTGTAGCTTCAATGTTTTTGTTGTGACTCCTTTTCAATAAGTACTCATGACCTACGCTGCGGCATTCTTCAGTGTGGACTAGAGCCTACACAGTCGTCGAGCGAAATGTCCATCATCACCACGCCGGTGCTCCAGAGTCTCTGGACGGATGCACAGCAAGTCCCACTAGAATGGGCCACAACACGTTTTCGGGAGCACGTCTTCAACCGCATCGTCTTTAACCGGGACCCATGGGTGGTGTCGTCGCAGCAACCTCCGCCACACAACCCGGGCGTTGCTCGCCGAGTCGACTTGGTGGTGGAGCGCATCGATCCGGCGACAGGTAGCCGGGATACCGTCCTTTTTGCCAAACTGAAGCGCACATCGGCAACACAGACTGAATTGGCCGAGTGCGAACTGCAGGCCTGCACGGCCGGATGTGCATATTTCAGCATAGCAGGGGTCTAGGCGATGACTTGCATCGGCAGCCAGGCACGACTCTGGATCTTTGATGTCAATCAAGGCTTTCTGTTCCCTATTTTTCAACGTCACACGGCAAAGCAGTGCGTGCAGAGTATGTTAAGCATTTCTGTTTTGCATATACGGTATCCCACCTGCATTGGGACACACTGGTCTTCACAATTGACTGTCCGTATCGTCTTTCCGCCCTTCACTGCGATTTTGGCTCATATGACATTGTGTACGAGCGGTTTGTTGTGTAGTGCAAATGCAAAACACCTTGGCTGATGTCGTGGCACTCCCAACCATCTTCGTTATGGCAGTGTCGCGCCGTACGCGCCACATCAACAGCTATCCCATCGTGGTACACGTGTTTGTAAGCGCGGTATTGCAGTGGCCGGTAGCAGATGACGGCCGGATGGTCCACTACCCAGCTTTCGTCAACAAAGAGACGGCACTCTCCCAGGGCACGCACACCACCGTTTTTGTACCTTAGCAACAGACCACGACATGTGCCGTTGGCGTAAAAGACCCGCACAGATCGAATGTCGCGGAGTGGCGCTGACGAGACGTACGTGTCGGGGAAGCGGGTAGCGCTTGTCGTCTGCACAGAGAGAGCAGGCTGTACAAGGCGGCCGGCGTCATCAATTGATTGGGTCTCGCCAGAACAAGCTCCGACGATTTTCACAGGCTCGCTTTCGAAGGGTTCGCCGTACACAAACGTCATCTGATTTCCACGGGACAAGCAAATGGTCTTGGAGCTCCGTCCACACGCGCGTCCTACCGCCACATCACCAGCCAGCTCCATTCGAGCCTGGCAAAACGGCACGTCGTTAGTTTTCATCTTCATGAACGTTTCGGGTCATGGGAAAAAGCGCCTAACGACGTACCACAATAGTAATACCATGCTCGCGTTGGCATGCCCAAAGGGCCATGACGCGGTCGTTTGGAGCAATTGGGAGGAGCGCCCATACCATATTTTCCTTGACACGAGTGACAAGACGTTGATATGTTTCCATGGCGGTGTCGTGGGCGGTCCGATGCACGTGCACGCCGTAGATCTTACCAGTCAGGTAGAAAAACGTCAGGCCGAAGCATCTGTAGACGTCAACGGCGTAGAGCTGGCTCGGAATGTGACGACGGAGCTGCACAAGGCGCCGAAATGAAGCAGTATGGATCAAGACGCAATTTGGGGGGGGGGGGTGTATTCCAGACACGGAGACCACGGCAGTGAGGCGGCAAACGCAAACGTATAATGCCGTTCTGATCGCACTGTCAGTCCAATTTGTTCGTATAGATTCGTGCAGATCCGTGCAGATTCGTGCAGAAGATCTTCAAAGGAAGACGAGTGAGACGAGAAAGAAACGAACCTTTTTCTCGACGAGTACATCGGCAAGAGCTGGGCTTGCCGAAACCATTTCGACAATAAAGGCAAATCGAGTCGTTGTTTGGCCCGCATACTTCGGCATCTCGTGTAGGCGTTCGATCTGACAAATGCCTTGACGATCAATGGTGATTCGGATAAAGGGCGGTAGCGAGGACCGAGGTAGACACGAGTGGCCTGGGGAGGAAACGGCTTCTGCTAGCTGCAAGGGATGCCATCGCTGCCACGAAACGACCTGCGCGAGCGGGGCGAGATGGAGAGGATTGGTCCGCCGCATAGCCCAGAGACCGAGGCATCGCACAGAGCGCCAGAACAAACTAGGAGCGGACAGCTTGTAAACGAGGCACACCAGCTCCAGAGGCAGCTTGGCGAGTATGGGTAGGCCGGCCAGTGCGGCCACACGGGCAAATACACCAAGTTCAGCATCGCTGTAAGTCGCCGGTCCCGCATCTTCCAGGTGCAGCTGGGCAGCCCGCGACCACGGCCGGCGCCAGGCGCCAAGTATCCAGAGCTCGTCCAGGATGTCTGTGCCTCGATTGCCTTCCTGTTTGCTGTTCGGGTCTACACAGTGGTCTTCGTTTCTCGTTTGCTTTTGGTCGCCTGGATCTTTCGCAGCCAGCTGGACCTGTCTTTTTTGTTTTGGGTCGGCGCTGTCCTCGACGACCCGTGCGTCTTGTCGATTCTGCAAGCATATATGCCCTTTCTGGAAAACATGACAACAATCGTAGTGCACGAGGACAGCCATAGGTGCTCGCCTACAGGCTGAGCAGGAGTGTAGGGGAATGCGGCATGGCAACAGGCCGTCAACGTCCGTCAAGATCATGCCGTGTTGTGGGAACGGGAAAGGACGCGTGATCCGCCCGGAATACGCGGTTGCGCCATCGTTTCCGAGCACTGCTTGTGAGCCGTGAAATCCAGTACGGAGCTAGTTGAAAAGGACGTGCTCACTTGCGACAATTCTCTCGTGGCGATGGATTGTATCGCCACAGGCGGCGCACTGGGGAACGAGAGGAAGGTGTGGCTGCGATGTAGATTCAGACATTGTGTTGCCAGTCTGTTCGTGACGAAGGTAATTCCCCTCCATCGTCTATGGACCTAGGTCGCGAATGTCAGGGTATGGCCATAGAGGGAGGAAATCGATCTTTCCGTCGGCGGCACACAATGCTTGACATGGATCGACGGGCGCGAGACGCGTCCCAGGCAACGGAAAAGGCCTGTCAGTGCTTTCCTGCGGCGACAGGCGGCCGTGATGAGCAGATCTTGTGGAGAGCCAATTCTATCCAATGCTTTTCGTCGTTTACCGCCGCACAGGCGACTTGGCGGATCGTAGTTTGGTCGGTAGCAGGGGAAAACTGGAGGGAGAACAGTTGTCGTGAAGACCTGGTATGAAAGAGAAAACGTCGTACTCAAAGACGAGAGAAGCGGAGAAAGAAACCAGAGAGGACAGACAAACGAGTTGGTGTTGTAAGGTTGAGCGATGGAAGGTGGGCTGGCGATGATGAGATGTGAGGATGTAGAATGGCGGCGATGAAGCGCGTCTTGTCTATCGATGAGTATCGATAAGATCGCTTGAATTCGGCCTCCCAATAAGTGCCTGTGCGAATAGAGAAAGTATTACCTAAGCTGGACGCGACGATTGAACACATGGGTGCAAAGAAAACGGCCTTGCATTTTTTTGAAAACATCATGACAAGTCGAATAGGCGATTTAGCTACGTCACCGATGCTATGCTCCGATAGACGATAAAATACTGTCTTTTTCGATGGCTGTTGTACTTTTTTGTCGATTCCCGACTGTCTTGTTTATCCGAAGACTATTTTTACAGCATGCTTAATATGTTTAATGAACTCTGTATTTTTAAAATAAAATAGGCCGAGGTTTCTTTTCCGGGAAGGGATATATACATATACCAAAGCGTGAGCAAATAGAACAGATTAGAAGATAGGAAACAGACATAACACGATACACTGAAAACGCCAAGTAAAATGCACCTCTGAAAGGTAAAAAAGAATAAAAAGAACCAAAAAGAAAACAAGTCATAAACACAACAAGCAGAAAGACTCATACAGCTCGCGTCTCCGCCTACTTCCACTCGGCCAGCCAGGCTTTCATGGTGGCAAAGATCTCCTTGTACAGGTCCGGCGCACCCTCGTAGTACTCGAGCAGCATCTCGGGGCAGTGGTTGCCGGCGGGGACAACCCAGATGGGCGCGTCCGACGTGCTCTGACGACGGCCGCCGGGGCGGAAGTCGGATGAGACGGTGGCCGAGCGCCACGGGTCGACCTCGCCGTTGACAAAGAGGACCTTTTGGAAGGGCGCGTCCCAGCCGCCGGTGTAGAGGTCGAGATGCTCCGGCGTGTAGCCGTCGGCCCAGCCCGAGGAGTAGCCGTTGGTGGTGGGGAAGAGGAGCGGGCACTGGCGGGCAAAGAAGTTGACGTCGGCGTACTGCGAGACGATGTTGGTGCCGTCCGACTCCGGCGGGCCGACCTGCCACCAGCCAAAGGGGTTGTGGCACAGCAGCCAGTTCCACTGGCGGTTGTCCTTAAAGTCAGACGGCTCGTTGAAGTCCTCTACATTCACATACGTGTTGCAGGCGGTGCCGCCGTTTTCGGCGCACACAGTGCCACGGGTCTGGTTGATAAAGGACGCGTACAGAGGCAGGGCCGTAGCGAGGCCAACGCCGTTTGGGTTGGAGAGGACAATGTGGGTCTCGCCAGAGGTCTCGATGTAGTCGCAAAACCCCTGCACATACGACTCGTCCTCCTGCCATTGGCGTATCGGGGTCGAGACCTGGACGGCGAAGTCGTCGTGGTGGTCGAGCATGCCGAGACCGAAATAGTTCTTGAGCTCGAGGATGTCGGCGTCGGAGCCGTAGGACAAGACGTGGTCGACGTACTGCACGACGGCGCGGACATCGGCAGAGCAGTTGGCGGGCAGAGCCTCATTGACGGGCGCAAAGTAGGTGTAGAAGTCCGTAATCGTCTCGACGACGGCTGAGCTGGCGTGGTGCGCGAAGAAGACGCCCGGTGCCTTCTGCTGGATCCAGGCCGTCAGGGCGCCGGGGTACGAACCGCCGACCAGGACCCAAGGGGCGTTGTCAGAGTTGTCGTTGTTGCCGAGGTTGCCGCCCAGATCAAAGGACACATTTTTGGCAAAGTATGTCATGTCCATCATGGCCTGCGGCAGGTCGAGATACTGCAGAGTCTCGGCCGTCAGGGTGTCGAAAGGAAGGGACTTGCCCCAGTAGCGGTCTGCTATCGTGTTAGCCGTGCCAATCATCTCAACGACATGATGAGGAGACCTAGAAACATACGCTCAATAATAACAACAAGGCCACCAAAGAACTCGGCGTACAGGCCTGGGATGGTGCTGTTGTGCAGGTAGCCCAGGTACTGGCTCGCATCCGACTCGCCGGGCATGAAGAGGAAGACAGGCGAGCCGGGGCCCTTCCAGTACTTGGTGCTGAACCAGAAGCGGTTTGAAAACGTGCCCTTGGACAGGTCATAGTGGTCGATCGGCTGGTCAAAGACGCCGTCGATGATGTCGGCATCCGCATCCGGATGATCGTACGCCTGGATGCCAGGCGGCTTGGGGAACGAGGTCATCTTCTTGCCGGCCACGGCGGACAGGCCACCGAAGAGGCAGAGAGCCGAAGCCCACAGTGTCGAAGCCTTCATTGTGTGTGTGTTCGTTTGGTGTCCAAGGAAAGTGAAGAAAAATAGAACAAAACGAAAGGCGACGCTACAGAATTAGAAGGCCTTTCCTCGTTCAAACAAGCAAGAAAACAAAAAAAAAACGAGAATGAGAAGATCGTCAAAGACAGTGAATGATGAAGCCACCAACCAAAACAAAATCAAACGGCCAAGATCGAGGGTTGGCCAAGATTATATGCACAAAGACGTGGCCGAGCGTATCCCGCGGTTCGTCAACAGACACCCATACAAGGCTTCACCAAAAAAGGCACAAAGCTCGCACAGCTCGCTCAGCTCGCACATCTCGCACTTGGAGAAATTGGCGAAAGGCGTTTTCGAGCATGAGCTGGGGGGCCTGGTCTCCAGCAGGCACGCTAGTAAGCCGGAGCGGAGGATAAACATAGACAATCGTGCAGATGTACACCGTCCGAAGGACTACATTACTGGATCCATTCATGGGTTGCTTTTCACCATCGTTTGCTTCGCCTCTCACAGCCCAGCAAAGATTCCTTCAGAGTGACCATGCATGGGGAGCATCCAGCACCACACGGCCAGCCAGAGCCAGTCAAAACACTAGAATGAATAATGTAGGCTTGCAGAGAGCGAGCAGGGGTACCCAGCTCCATAGGAGCAGACAAAAATTAAAGGAACAAAAAAAACCACTTTAAGCTCATAAAGACTGTTCCTCGACGTAATCCCCCTTCTCTGTCGTCCACAGGGCGGACCCCTTATTCGTACCCGCAGTTTGTTTTGTTTGCAGGGATGGGGGGGGACAGCGCACCCCTAAAAACGAAAAAGAAAAAGGAAATGATGGGAAAAGGGGCGGGTGAAGGTGGCGTGGGATCAAGCCCTACCAACGACCCGCCCGTGCAGGAAGGCGAGCCAGTGAAGAGCATCGCAGAAGCAGAGAAGAGTGAGTTTGGTCTGCGGAAAGCATAAACGAGGAAATGAGAAAAGTTGAGACCAAAAAAACTGGTGAATGAAAGAAACCATACTGGAACGACACAGGCGACGCTCATGACGCCCTCACAGCCATGGCGGAGGTCGGTTTTGACTGACAAAAAGAAGGGGCGAGCTATCTGGCCGCCATTCAAGGCTGATACGTAGTCTGTTGACGTCGTTCACGATCTTAATTCGACGTGAGTTCTCGTCGTCTTCGTCGGTTTGGCCACACCTCGTCTAGTGACATTCAACGCTCATGTCGCGCCGTATTTCATATTTGCACGTATGGTAACCGGCGGAGGGTGGTGGGCGGAGGCGGAATCTGACTAGCTCTGGCCATTGTCGCGATCCTTTCGTAACCGCCGTATTTTTTATTTTTTATTTTAAAAAAAGCCCAAAGAAACGTTGGGTGAAGGCCCGCCATCTTGGGCCGTTGTGTTTCATGATAGGCGGTCCTCATTAAATTGGCAGGCTGGGTACGGCAGACATGGCGCTGACAGGCGCGAGTTGGACGCGGGTTGTGCTGCCCCTGTGTCGTAAACGACGGCGCGAACAAAGAGAGGGAAAGGCTAGTCTCAACGGAAATAGATAGACTCTCCTGCCTAGGATATCCCCGCGCTGGGTAAGGCTAACTGTGGTGCCTGCAAACTGCGCCCTCGTGCATTTGTTTTCATAGCGCCGACGACTTTTCAGGTCGTGTCGCGCAAGTTACTGGAACGGGAACTTGAGAATTCGGATAAGCGCGCTGAGGAGCGCATTCTGGTGGCTCGCGTGTCTGGCACAAAGCTCTGTTAACTGGCGGTGTCTTCGAGTACCATTCTCGCAGAGCCTCTGCGTCTGCGTTTGGCTCCGAGCTGCGGTAAGGTGATTCTGCCTCTGCGTCGTCGTGACTGGCCGCTTCCTTGTCGCACGTCGTATTCCTGAAAGGATTAGCGTCCCCACATCAGGTCCCCACGTCAGACAGCGCGCAAGAAAGAAAATGAGGGACTCTGAGGATCCGCAGGCAGACCATGAGGCGCAGGTGCTAGAGACTGCCGAGAAAAGGAAATAGTGTGCATCCGTCTGCGTCGTATCCGTCGTATGTGCTGCGTTTCCCGTACACGGTGGGAATGCGAAATTGAGTTGCCAAGCAAAAATCAGGTGTGTAGGCGTTTCCTTGTCTCTTCTCCCGACTTTTCTTTCTCAACTTCCACACGTGTCCTAGGCCCATGTACGACTTACATCGTACAAGCAACCGTTAATGCTAAATTAGGAGAGGCTGAAGCAGGCTTATATCGAGCAGCAGATTCGTCTAGAGTTTCTAGTGGAGCACCGTCGCTTTTGTTACCTGAGATGGCCCGTCCCGAAGATGTTGTTCTTTGCACGAGAATCAGCCATAAAACATCTCCCGGTTTTTGCAAGTGATAGGGAACGCTGCTTGTCGGTTCTAAGACGCCCTGATCTTGTGAACAGACGGACGGAAGAGTGTGGCTGGAGAGTGGTGTTGAAGGCCTTCCCCTACAACATACTCCGTAAAATAAGCTTCTCTCGGTCGGGCACATTCGGCTGACCTGGTCGTTGGTTCTGTGCCAATCATAGTGCCTCCCACGGATCCTAGCTGCATCTGGTTAGCAATTTGCGTTGAGCAAGGCAGCTTTTCTGTGCCCAACGACGCTCCGCACGGGGGGGACGAACCATGGAACTTCTCCGGAGAGTCAGCCCAGCCCATTTGCGTCTTGCTGCGTGCCAAACCTTTGGATTTCAACTTGCAGGTGGCTGAGCAGCACGCTGGTCGTCTGGAGTTGCAGATGCCCCTTGTTCTATTTTTGACACCATCCACAGACTTAACATCAAAGGAAACACAACGACAAAAAGATCGGCAGCATCAGAGCCTCTTCAACTTGGCTTCAACTTGGCGATGTGCTTGGCCTCTTTGATTTCTCGGCATCAAGGATTTTAGACAAGGGGAAGAGTCTGCATTTGTTGTTATAAGCGTTTCTGGGCAAACGTAGGCAAAAGCTTGATTCCTATTCCTTTTGCACCCAAAACTCTGGGGCTCGACAATCAAGCTTTCTTAGTCTTGGAAAAGCTCACAGCTTTCCCGTTCGAATAAAAAAAATCAGATAAATAAATCCTATATTACATGGTAAAATAGCAAGTAATAAGTAAACTCGGACTCCCCAACCATCATATCAAACCAAGAGCAAACAAAATATCTATCACCACTTTTCAAGACTGGAAACCTCCAGTTTGATATTCAGCGCCAAAATACGACGCGCCCCAAACGGCTGGGCCGTCCAGTTCCGCCTGCGAGAAACGCTCGATGCCCACAGCTTGGCTGGCATCCTGCCATCGCTTGCCCTCAAGGGTGCTGACGTATGGCTCGACATTGGCCAAAGGCGGATAAAACAGATCAAATTGGAAGTCTGTCGCCACATCACTCGGCAGGCAGTCTTCTGGCGAGAAATTCGAGGAGCTGGCTTGTGTCTGGGACAGAGGACCCTGAGCATACATTTGAGCCGGATGCTGCTCTTGTGCATGCTGCGCAAACTGGTCCCATTGTTCCTCTGGGATAGCTTGCATCGCGCCGCTGCCATTGTTGTTCTCATCAACACCGTTGTCGATGTCGTCTCCGGGAAATTGCGCGGCATTCTCGCCTCCATACAAAATGCCTTGCAAACTGTCACCCGGCACCGCAGTTGCCACCGTTGTAGCACCTTCTCCGCCATCCACTGCGGTATTTTCGTCGATGGCATACTCTTGTTGCTGCTGCTGCTGCTGCTGATGCCCTTGTCGTGGTCCTTCCCCTCCGTCTTGACCGATGGCATCTTGTGTATTGCTATAGGACGAAGGGCCATCGACCGCTTCCCGTTTCAGCTGCGACCTAGAAGTTTTTGCAGACTCCACTAAGTGTGGCTCTGGTGCAATATGTTTGTTGGCGTTGTCTCTGTCACGTTTGTTGCCATCAGCCGGAAGTTCCACCCCCTCAGAGCCTGCTTCTTCGGCTGCAGAGATCTTCCCAATGTTCATCACTTTCGGTCCGTGGACCTTCCACTCATCAAGGCCGCCATCATTGCCACCTTGCCGGACACTCTTGTGCCTGCCCGTCTCTCCGCCGTGTTTCTCTACATGCACCCAATATTCCTTTTTAACACCCTCGTAGTATTCATCCATCTCGTGGAAATACTTGACATAGGTAGTTGCCATTTGAAGCCATGTGCCCATACTTTTCAGGGCCTCAAAAGCAGCCGCTGTCGGCCCGTGTGTGGAGACCCGCCGGTCGTCGTTGTTGGACAACACAGGTCCGCGTCTTCCATTGCGTTCAGCATCGAGCTGGGTCACCATGCGGTGATTTTTGTCCATTCGTGGGAAATGCCACGCGTATATGCCCACGAATGCTGCCGTCCACACTGCAAAAACTACCAGTGCTGACATTGGCATTTGCTTTCGGGTCTGGCAGATTTCAATCAGCTCGATAATATTGTAGGCAGCTTCAAACATCGTGTCTGCACTCTGTTCCCAGAACATTCGAGGCGCACTTCCTTCGGGAAACGTTGGCTCGTCGAGTGGCCCCATTGGGCGCATACACCGGATCGGGATAAACGGGGTGTACTCGCGGTGCAGCATAATCTGACAGACGGCAAAAAGCATATGAAGCGATACGTACTCGGTCGACGCGTTGTGGTTTTCGTGCTTGTGGTAGTTGGCAGTTGAAAAGGTGAACGTAGACGGAAGGTGCGCATAAAAGCTCTCGAGTTTCCCACGCAGTCGACGGAATTTGGATTCTTCCCATGGCGGTTGCTCTTCTGTGTGCCTGCCTCCTGCGAAACTGTACTCGGAGATCTCGCCCCATATATCGACAAGAAGATTGAAGCGGGCCAGCAAGCTATCGTTGACATCCGATGCGACTTCCCCCGAATCCGGAGGTCCAGCTACATGAATCCCGACCTCAGGGCGGGGCCGCAGGTACCCAGTGAAGGTCTCAAAGGACAAATCAAACGCAATTTCGGAGCAAGGAAGCTGTATCTTGACGTTTTCAGAGCGGATCATGGCCGAACGGTTCTTACCGCAGGCCAACATACGATCCAAAACAAAGCAGCTAAACATAGTACGTCGCCGCACCTCGCTGGTAACAATCTCTTTGAGGGCCTCTGCGTCGTTAACATTTTGAGAAACGGTGCCGGTTCCTTCTCTGTACAGATCCGGTAAATCAGTTTCTGGGCGTGGAGCAGCTTCAAGTCTGGCATCGGCATTAGTCCTGCTGCCGGTCTCTGTTCCTGCTGCCGTCGTTGGAAAGGTAGTGGATGCGGACGCAGCCAAACGACGGCGAAGGTGAGGAGGCTTGTCATCACCGATCCCCATTTCCAAGCCCTCGGCCATGCGGATAGCAAAACCCACGTACATCCAAGCACCCATACTGTCGGACCTGGCGTCGTCCGAGTCGTCCCGTCTGCTAGGTCGTATCCACTCATATAAACCCAGCATCAAAAACGCCTGGACACGTTCAACTGTGGCCATTCTCACGCACGCGGAGAGAGGGCCCAAAGCTCCTGACAGAACACTGGCAAAGTATTCTGAGGCTGCCCATGGGTCGCTTTTAGCCGTACTCGAAGGGTTGGACCGGTTGCCGCTGTGATTCCCATGGGGAAAGGTGATTCGCCTGACAAGATCAGTATGAAAACGAGCCGTCAGGGTGAGAACACCAAGCAAAACCAGATTTGTGCCGTCTGAGCGACGAGTCTGACTGGCCCTCATTTTGTCGCCCATTTGCTCTTTCAGTGTGGCCAGGTGCAGGAACGAGAGCTCGGTAGCGAAGTGAAGGCGATAGATGTCAAAAATTTCCGTCCACATGGTCTCCGTAAAGTAGTGCTCAGAGAGCACTTCATTTGCGTAATAGGCGCCGGACTTTTGCTCGTCAAGGCTGACAGAGTCTCCAAGCTTCCGCAATCGCTTGCGTTCTGAGGTCCGCTCAATCTGTCCCGGATCATCTCGCTTCATTACACGGGGGAATTTTGTGGCGGTGGTGACAACAAATTGAAGATCTGCGTCATTCGCTGCCGGTTGTTGACTATTGGAGGCGATATAACGACAGTCTCTCCGGGACTTGACGCAAGTTTCGCAAGCGGACTTGCCCTCTCCGTCGTTCACACATTTGATTTTTGACCTGCGGCAACGCATACAAGCGATGCTGGATCGCACAGGTGCTCGTTTTGCAAGGACGACTTTCTTACACTCCGCAGCGGCAGGGCTATCGAGGCTTCTTGGAGACGAAGGTGCACGTTCGTGTCCTGCCAGCGACGCTACAGTGGGTTTGTGCTCTCCAGCCTCTCCCATTCCACTTCCGCTCGAATTTGAATGTTGAGCCATAGAAATGTTGTGCTCGACCCCGCCAGTTTGTTGGGAGGAGAGGTTTTGGCTGTAGGTGTTATAAAATTGCTGCTGATGATCGTGTCGGTGATCTTGCTGGTTCGAGATAGGTAGCTGGTGTGGTAATGGCAACGATGGTAATGAGAGTAACGGGGGTAAAGCAGATAGCGAGGATGCTGAATAAATGGGAGGTAGTGAGGGAGGTGAAGGCAGCTGGTGTTGATGCTGTCCTTGTTGCCGTTGTCCTTGTCGCTGTTGAGGTTGGTGATGATAGGGATGATGCGGCTGGAGCTGCTGATACGGTTCATGCCGGTAGTGATGCTGATGTTGCATCCGTCGCTGATGTTGGAGTGGAGATACAAGGGAATTGTGGCGATACGGTGGCTCACTTCCTTTTGGTGATATGGACTGTGGTTCCGGAAGAGGTGACGTGACGCTGGAGAAGGCTTTGAATGTTGACGGTGATTGACTTTCCGTGCTTCTCGTCCCAAACCCACCACTCGGGCTATGACCCGCAGGAGACGGAGCTAAGGTCGGTGGTGAAACAAACGCCGGAGGTGAAGCACGGTGTCCTTGGGCGCTTGAATGCTCGTGTGAAGAAAGTATGGACTGGATGCTAAAGTGTGACGAGGTCGGCGTTGACTGTGATGAGGACTCCATCTTTGCGAAAGCTGTGTGGGCGACAGACCCTTCCTTATATGATATAGTTTGTGTCCACCCACCTTCTTTCACATAGCAGATTAAAACAGCTTATTTGCCGTTGCTACTCTTCCCTTGCTCTAACAACTCTCTGCATGCCCAGCCGCACTAGGTGTGGTGTACGTGCAGGCACATGCAGATGGCACAGAGACGAGGTAGGCGGGATACAACGGCTTCTATGAGCAGTCGCAAAGCACGTTCCCGTTAGCAGTGCGTCCAATTCAGGAAATTTCCTGTACACATTCTTCGGTTGTGCAGCAAACAAAGTGGGATTGTATACGTACATACCTGTTTGTAGCCGTAGCCGAGGATGCTCCAGCAATAACGGTCTAGGCGGCCAAAATCTCTCGGTCCTTTTTCCAGAAAAATATGGCAATGTTCACTGTTCTAGACTCTGGCCAAACAACGTTAGCAATATGAAGGTTTCCATGAGGGTGTGAATGAGTAGCCGCAGCGGATGCTCATCCACGAATAATGAATATAGTTTCGGACTGAAAGCTGATAAAGATAGTGAGAACTCAGGGCCGTTAGAGGGCGAAATAGGCTCAAGTACAGAGAATAGCAACGCACAAGACAATGACACCATCTCTCCAGCCGTGAGATACAATGAGTTACAGCCTCGACGGATATTGTGTCTCATTTCAGGTTCCGCAGCGTGTCCACTCACTGCAAGCAACCGACCTGGTCTGGACTACACAGGCCAGTTCACCAAGTAGTGACTCCGTCTCATGTGAGACACGATGCATGTGGAAGCGCCTATCTCTTGCTTTGACAAGTACGGGGATAGGGCAAATCAAAGTTGAATGCAGGCATAAACAAAGAGCACGGCGAAAGAGAGAAGGTGTAGACATGAGTTGACCGGCACGAGAAGAAAAAGGGCTGGGAATAGAGAAATTCACGCCACGGGGAGGTGTGTGTCCATTGATGAGAGGCTGTGAATGGAGAAGCCGGGAAACATAATGCTCGACAAAGTACAACATAGAAATGACAAACATAAATGTGGAAGGGCCAAAGAGACGCACCGTTCACCGCGGGCTGTCAGCCAAGAGCGTGCGGCTCCGATGTCACGCCGTTTTGTCTATAGCTTTGGGATATCGGAGAGTTGCCACTGACAAGGTTTGAGTAGCGCTGCGCGGGAAGCGAACCGAGCCGCGACAGTAGTGTGGAAAGAGTATTGCCAACTAGTGTAGTGGTTGGTGCAAAATCAAGTAGATGAGTGCTAGCGTCAAGGGAAGTAGACTTAAGGCAATGACACTCCGAGGCTGGCTCCAGGTACTGGTTGCGAACTGGTATGGTTCTCGCAATGTCGCAACGGTAGTAACGATTGTCAAATTTGGAAGTGTTGCAGAGCAGATAGGGACGGACGGTTCTGTCAGTGTTGCCGACGTGTTCTGTCGATGGGGATCTCGATACTATCTGGGGCTGAGAGAGGCCGTTTAGCAACGGAGGTGGAGGTCAGCGTTCACTGATCGCCGGCACTGCTGTTTTTGGTGTAGGTGTTCAGTGTATCATATCATGGACTAGGTATGCTCTGAGCATCTCACGCGTTTGCCGGGTCCGATGGTCCAAGATGGCGGTGGAGAAGATGCGTTGGCAAAAAGAGACGAGCAACGCGGCGGTGGTGACATTCTAGAGGGAAGCGAGTCCAGGGTCGACCAAATCAGTCAGCGTAAGAAAGAGTGAAAATTTCGCGGAGGGCGTTCGCGGAGAGAAGAGATACCGAAAGAGTTGCTGGAAACGAGGAGCAAATCTATCCGGCGAATGACAGCTGCCCAACATTCATGCAGCCATCCAGACGACGTGCCATTTTCGCCATCAGCTCTGGCCCTCTCGATGCCGGAATCCTCAAGGGTGTCAGATGGGGGAGGAAAGAAATAAAGAGGAGAACACATGCACGGAGAGGGGTTGGGACAGATTGGAGGGGCTGCGTGGGTGGGCAGTCTGGGCGCATGCTCTGCTTGCATATTTGAGTGAGCAAGGGAAAGTGACAGGCAGGGGAGGCTTTGAATGCAACATCAAGAGGCGAGCCTGGCTGCCCGCGACGCGTAACGACAAGAGAGTTGACGAGAGAGAAAAAAAAAGCTTTGTCAAGCATCTTTGGAGACAATTGAAGCGGAAGATGCGGAAATGGTGGGAAGCAGAATTTTCTTACGAGTTCTGGTCATGTTTGTCCGATTACACCTTCCTTTTTGAATTGTCCAAGGCACCACAAAGCATATTTTCTCATGATAGAAAGTACGACCAGGTAAAATAAATAAATACAATCACAATACTACTCTGTATAGAAGGAACGAATCGATAAAAAAAAAGACTCGAGCAAAGAATGGAAGCTACGACCCGGAGAAGTGGCAGGAGCGACCTCGTCTTATGTCTTATTTGACTCCTGTTATTGCAGTGGTACTGGCTCCTTCCCTATCACAGATCCTTCCCTAGGTGAACCTTTGGTTCGGAAGCTGTGTGGGAAGGCACGAGAGTGCAACCAGTTCATGTATAAAATATGCGACGCTTTCCAAGACGGCAAGCTGGGTCCTCGAACCAAAGATGGTCTCCGTTGCTTAGAATTTCCACGGGCCATCCCAATACTGTTTGGAGTTCTATCATAATTTTCAATTGACAATTGTATCCAACTCACAGACATCTACCTCGTCGACACTCAACCAATTATGTGAGGCATTGTCTGGCATATGACTTGCAGGCAGTAAAGTTAGAGCCATTACCGTCGTCGCTGTTCGGACGGTTACGGTGGAGGAAATAACTCAAGGGTGAATCATATGTTGCTGACAATGGATCAGTACTCATCCTCCTACGCAGCCGTCCCGACAGGTAACGTCTCTTGTCAGTGCGAACTTATTACGGGGCCGCTCTTCGCAGCTATCTTTTGTCGTCGCATCCCGATGATCAGACTCTCGGACACGGAGCGCTTGAGTATTGACTTCGAGTGATTGCACCTCGACAAAGTTAATCCAACATGATGTGTACCGATGCGTATCTTCTAGCTTTAACATAAACATGGCAGTGGACATAGGACGGCGCAAACTGACAAAAAGAAAAGACTGTCTGGGATACAGGAAATCCTTCAACCCTGCAATCCACTCGATTGAGTCGAACTCGCTTATTCGAAATGTAACGGTTTATCATTAGGAATATGGACATTATCCCGGCCAAAAGTCCATTTCTTCAAGGAACACGCCGAACGCATGTGCGTCTAGGCCATCACAGCTCAGGAAACAGTTTTCTTTCTTTGGTCTAAAGAAATGCTGTGACCGGGTGCGTGCATACTTGTGGTATGATATTTCTTCATTCAGGCAGGATTTCCGCGTGTCACACACACAATTTGACTTCTTTGGCAGCTGAAATTGTTTTCTTGCCATGGCCCCGATGCATTGTGTTGTTCTCGCAATCAACCAAACTCGCTCGTCATGCATTTCACCAATAAGCCATTGCCTCGTGTCAAAGGGACGCCACGAAGGGGGAGGCAACAGTCGGATGCAAACGGATATCTGCAGCTATCTGCATACAGCAAGTGATTCTCGTTATGGGTCACCGTTTTTCTTTTCAATTTTTTTGTCTCCGTTGCTGCGGACATTTTGCTGCTCTGCCTTCGGGTCCAAGCTTTTGTACTCCGAGGTAGCCGCTTACCATAGAAAGAATACGATACGCCGTGTACTTGGTATTTGAACCGTACCTTTAATATTGTATTCCAATTATCTGAATTTATACTTCATTACTTAAAATATCTTAAGTATCATGGCCAGGAACTACTAACGGTGACCAATGTTGTTCTACAGACGTTGTCCTCGAATGAATATTACTTTTTTTGACGCAGCAACTGCGTCTCGGGTTTCATGTCTCTTTCATCCTACCAACGGTGCGGGCCTTTGATTCTCTTCTAACAGCGGCAACTGGTCGAAGCTTTTGCATTAAACTCGTTCATTCTTTGGTAGACGCAGGGGCAGTTACCTTGGATGGCATGAGAAAAGATGCCAAACATATGACGTAAACGTGGAGTCACGGTTAGCCTTGTCTCAGAACCCTATGGTAACAATACCAGCCGTCTTCAAAAACATACTCTTTTTGGTAAATATAAACCAGTGCTACATGGCCTCCAAATACTGTGGCATCGACTCGAAGAGAACAAGATTCCATTAGACGCCAACACGCACTGCTACATGTAAAGAGTCAATATTTTGGTGATAAGTCGTCTCGATTTGAAGCGAGACGCCAATGTTAGACCGACAAGGTTGACGGGTCCTCATCGAGTCACATATTGACCCGTTGGAAAGAAAAGATTGCTGTCGACAGTGAGTTGCATATTTCAGGCAGCGTGTCAAACTACGTATTTCCGACTTGGATATTTACTCAAAGTTCTCCACTTATGTGTCGATCATGAAGCACCACCAATACGACTTGGAAAGAGCAAGGCTCCGGAGACGGTGCTACAATTGCGAGACTTGTCGGTATGTGCCACGTGAGTGCAAATCATCTCAGAACGAGGGGTTTGCGGTAATGACGTTGAAGATTATTAATAGTACATACTGGGGAAATACTGTAAAATAAAGGGCTTTCTAGAAAACAGGAACCACGTCGTGACCTGCGGCGTGTGCTACTCACCTCGTTGTCTCCAACAATTCCACGTCGATTAGCTGGTCGAAAGGCTTTGGAACTACTGGTTCATTGCACAATTACACAAGATTTGTGAAGCGTTGCGATTTGTTGGCTGCCTCTGCTTGACAGCTTGCTTGTGGCGTCAGAACCACTACGGCTGTGCAAATGCTGCGCTTTGGGACGGCCGCTGGTGCTGGGCAAGCCCGGGGTAAAATAGCAGTGCACAGCTTTTGAGTGTCATCATTCAAGTGTCATGTCGAAATTCCAAGAGACGAACCAGAACAAAGGTCAGAAAGACGCTGACAGCATCTTGGCAGCCAGTCCACTAGTGTCGCTGCTAGCTTTCCTGCGTCCGATAGCAGCCAGTGATAGCTACCGCTCCAGCCCGCCGTCTCCTCTGTTTCGGACGGCGCTTGTGAGGCCTCTTTCCCGGCCGTATCCACTATCACCAAATCGCCGCCGTTCCTTCCATTTTGATAAATGTGCCAAAACCCCCAAACTTGGAAATACCCCTCTCCGATTACTCCTCTCCTAATGTGCTTTCTTTGCCGCGCCAAACAGCATCCACCTCTAAGCGCCGACCTCACGCGCGCTCGCATCCAATTCGTTCTTTCCTCCCCGGTTTCCTCGAGTGTTTAATTTTGGCGCAACTGGACGTCATAACCCAGTTGCAAGGCCTTTTGATCTGTGGCAGGAACTGAATTTGTCACCCAGCTCCTCCATCTTTCCTTTCCCCTTCATCGTCTGATCTTCTGCTTTTCGTGAAAGTTTTAAATCTTGCCAGTTTTCCCCGACTCACTTTCATACCGATTCTCGTCCTCGAACAAATCTGCCCGCCGTCACCCTGTCACACTAACACGCTCGTATTGAACCAAAACCCCCTGTGCCGCTCCCCTCCACGACTCGCCTGCCCCTCTTTTGGGGATCGCCAGTCTCCCGTCGCCAAGAACGCCTCCTCTGTCCGTCCGCCAACGCTGTCACGATTGCAACGGCAAATAAACAAGAACTAGACATCTACAACATCAAGGGTGGCATTTCAGACAGAGCGTGCAACGAGACAAAGACGCGCGCCCAGCCTAAAAACGGGCAGAGTATCTGAGCAGACGCTACAGTCTTTGCAACAACCGTCCAGCCAATACGTCTTTCGATTCCTCTTTACTTCTTTCCGTTATTTTTTGTTTTCTATTTTTGTTTGACAGGAGTTGTGCTGCTGGAAGGGCCAGTCCTCCTTTCTTACGCGGTACTGGCAAACACAATGGCGTCCAGCCTCAATGTAAGTGATTTGTTTTTGTACTCGTCAGTTTAACATTTCTTTCGCTCGTCGAGTGTCAGTGTCGCGCAATGGAATAATGAATGTGGGCTGACAACGTTTTCTTTTACAATTCTGCGCAGGATCCAAAGCTGCTGTACGCCATTACCGGCGTCTCTGCATACCACATAGCCAATGGCGCAGAGAGCTCTCTTACACCGGCAGGTCCGCAGACGCTGTCGCTCCTTATGGTCCCAACGGCGTCTCCATTCGCCGACATGTCGATTGACGGCAACCATCCGGATAACGGCGGTCAAGGGCAGGAAGAGGATTTCTATTTACATCTGCACCTGCCACCTGAGCTCGACCTCCCTCTCCCGGCGACCACTCAGATCTACCACCAGCCGCCGAGCAGCTATTTGATCCCGCGCTGGGATCTCGGCCGCAACAGTGGTGTCTTCACGCGCATTGAGTTCCCAGCGGTGGGCAGCCGCAAAGGTCTGCAGGAGGATGTCGACACATTTGAAACCATCTTGGCCCAGTGTACCGCATTCCTCGAGCGCGCACCACCACCTAAGATCTCGTCCCGCAAAGACAAGCCCTCAAAGGCACCCGGGTCGTCGTCTGCGGCAGCTGTTGCAAGAGAATCTGCCGCTGGTGCTTCAGGCTCATCGTCTGGCCGGTATCAGTCAGGGAGTGGCGAGAAACAAGGGTTTGGCGAAAAGCAGCGCGCTTCGGCTTCTCGGTCGTCGCGGTCGGTCATTTCCGAGGACTTGCCGGCCTACAACCCGGCAGCGTTCAAGCCCGGCGAAGCATACGCGGCAGGCAGCCATAGCTCACAAGCCGGGGGCCAGCTTGTTCTCATCGACGAGGAAGACGGCAGCGTCATCGGCGAGCTGGGTGACCATTATCAAGTCATTGAAGACAAGTCCCTGATGCCAGGCTCCAAAGGTACGCTTCACGTCGTCGATTGCACTTTGTTCCTCTTCTTCACGATAATCTAACAAAGGTAGAACCCGTCGAGATTACGCTTCCCACGGAAGCCGTCCCCAGCATCGCCGTCGCGCCCGCATCGCACGAATATGTCGAGACTTTGCATCCCGCCTACCAAAAGTCCTCTCTGGTGGCCAATGCCGCTGCTGCTTCGCGTCTCATTGTCACAACATCTGAGCTGGTGTCCAAGGCGCTACAAAACCAGGCCGACAAGTTCGCTGAGAAGGCCGTTCCCTCGAACAAGCCCATAACGTTCCAGCCCTCGACTCATGAACACATTCGCCGTATCAATACGTTCTCTGCGGGCGCAGCAGGTCTTTCTGCCAAGGCAGTCGGCCAGGTCGGCAAAGTGGCGCAGAACCTGGGAGCCAAGCTGGCCGGCCATAAGGCTCACGACAGCATCAGCAGCACGGGAAGCAGCACGGCGTACAGTGGCAAGTCCCGCCGCCAGCCTCCGACTGGAATGGGTCCCGATGGGCAGCCCGTCAACGATTTCCGCCCTGGTCTGCTCAACAAGAGTCTGATGGCCTTTTCGACGGTCGCCGACGGAATTGAGCAGGCCGGCCGTCACTTGCTAGACACGTCCTCGAATGCCGCCACAACCGTAGTCTCCTCCAAGTGGGGAAGCGAGGCCGGCGAGGTTACGCGCAATCTGACTGGCGGCATCAAAAACGTCGGCCTCGTCTATATTGACGTCACTGGTGTGTCGCGTCGTGCGCTTATCAAGAGCGTGGCCAAGGGCATGGTCATCGGCCACGTCCCGGGTGGCGGCAACCTAGTGGTAGGTAGTGGTGACGGCGGCGGGCCTGTGATTTCGCCGACCGGCTCGCCGCCTCCACTTCCGCCCAATCGCCCGGCGTCCAGCACCCCCGATCCTCGGGGCGGCAAGGATGGCCGCAACGATAGCGAGTCTACTAGTGGCCACGACAGTAGCAGCAGCAGCACCAACCCCAGTGCTCCAGTAAGCCGCGTGCGGTCAACCCACGACTTTGCCGACAACAACCCATACCGGGGACGTTGAGTGTGACGCAATTTCCCAAACGTTTCGGTGTGGAATTCTGCTCGATTTGCGAATTGGTTTGAAAATACGGAAAGGAATTCGTGTCAGGTTTTACTTGTGGTCTGTTCCGCTCATATGTTAATATACGGTATGTACAATGCAGCAGCTATTTTTGTTCAAATGAAAAAAACGACAGTGTCACGTTTAATGAGAGTAAAAGAAGAGCTGAGGTTTCGTTTGTTTTAAGCAATGACCTGCGCTTTCGTAAAGTAGCACGTTTTACCAGTAGAGCGCTTCTCCACAGCGGTATTCTGTAGAGGTACCATATTCGCTATAGCGCCTTTGTGTGTTAAAACGCGTCTCTACCCCTCGCACATATCTCGAACGCGCCTGCCTGATAAGATACCAATATCGGTTCGACGTGTGCGACTTCCTTCTCAAATGCCACTCCATCTGTACCTACCCAAACTAATGACAGCACTCAGTACTCTCCGAATATCAACATACAAATCCATCATCCAACACAACAACCAACTGCGAGGCCGCCAATGCTTCGTGTCTGTCCCTCACTGACCCCGTGAATCCACGTCCCGTATCCACGACCGGTCGCATACTGCGGATACCAAGGACATTCATTGCACCCCCACATCTTCGTCTCTGTGTCCATGTGCCGCTTTGAGCTGCTTGGTTGTTTGATCTTGCTGTCCCATGACCTCAAGGACAAGCCCCAGTACGCCGGCCTCTCCTTGGTAGCCCCCTGCTCCTCCCCGCCTCGTGCTAACTCAACCTGACTGTCTAGTCCATGCTCCACGAAATCCTCCTCTCCCTCTCTGGCCACAGCTCGCCGCTGCTCCGGCCTGACGGCCCATCCCGTCATGGCAATACCGGCGCGCAGGATAGCAGTGCTCCCAGCCTTGGGACGGCATCCAGCCCGGAGCCGGCCCTCTCGCCCTCCGAACGCGCACTGCTCTCCGACCTTGCCCGCCTGAGCGACCTCCACATCCGCCTGCGCGCGCACGCCACACACATTGCCGCCGTACACCCGTCCGCGGTATGCCGCGCGGTGGCTGCCGCCGTTGTTTCGGTCCATCTAGCTGCGTTTCAGCGCCATGTGCTCGCCGTCGAGGCAACTGTGCTCAAGCGTGATCCGATCCTCGTCGGTGCCTACGATATCGTACCACTGACGGCCGTTGTGGGCGCTTTTGCCGATTGGCCGCGGCGATTCGAGTGGTTGTGGGCCATTGTACAGTATATCTTACCTGAAAGCAGTGCTAGTCGAACCACAATGGCAACTGCCAAATCACCTGCAAAGGTCTCGCCGGACACACCATCGGGTTCGCAGCTTATCAACCGCCTCCGCGCAGAACTCCAGACCGGCTACGAAGATGTGGAACGTACGGCACGCAGCCTCGTGCGCGTGGCCGAGACAACCTGGCTGAAGCAGGTCTCGGCGTGGATTTTGTACGGCCGGTTGCCCAGCTTCGGCGGCGGCGACTTCTTCGTGCAGCAGGAAGCGTCCACGGCCGACATGACAGGCGAATACGTCTGCGTCAGCCAGCATCTGCCGGCCTTTGTCACACCTGCCACCGCCGCCTCCATGCTTTTTATCGGACGCTCGCTCGTGCACCTGCGCGCTAAGACGGACAGCAGGAGCAGCAACGGGCCCAAGGCCAGCCACTGGCTCAGCGACGGTGTCGTGGGCAGCGGTGCCATGACCATGACCAGTACCGGCGACTACCACTTATCGACCCAGCTGCAGGAGTTGTCCAAACTTACGTATCCGCTGGATGGCGCCACGTTTGCTCGCACCATAGCGCACATCCGCGCCGTACTCTCCCGCACGGCGTTGCGCAAGCTGCTGCCTCCGACCAAGGTGGTTGACATGCTGCAGCTGCTGCGCGACTTTTACCTCCTCGGCCGTGGCGAGTTTGCCATGGCACTCGTCGAGCAGGCGGACGAGACGATGCGCAGCCGCTGGCAGAGGTCCGACGGTGCAGGCGCTGCGCCGCCCACAACGGCCAGCAGCGTGCGCGGTATGGCTGCTGTGATTGTCAAAGACGGCGAAGTGGCGGCCGTGCTGGCACGGACGTGGGCAATGCTAGGCGCCATGCATGGCCGCAACGCCAATGCCGACCAGGGCGAGGAGGAGGATGAGGGTATGGAGCTGGCGCGGGAAACGTTGCGGCTTGTCTTGCAAAAACCGACCACATCCACGTCCACCACTCCAGCAGCACGGACACCATCGGCAGGCGCCACGGTGGTGGCTGGTAGCCTCGGAAATGGACGGCAACGGCACACCACCCTTGCTTCCATCGCGTCAACGCCTTTCCAGAACCTCTTGTTTTCGGTTCCCGCGTCTCTTGTGCTACAGATTCCCTACCCGCTGGACCTGGTTCTCAGTGCTGCCGACCTTCAGTCGTATTCGGCGATTCACGCCTACTTACTATCCATCCGCCGCGCACATATCCGCCTGACAGGGTTATGGAAACTATCATCACTACGGCGGCACCACCCGCCTCCGCCAACTCCTCCGTACGGTGGCCGTGGTCGACACAGCCTCGAGCAGGTCCAGATGCTACGTGAGAGATACACCACTCGTGCCAACGCGCTGCGGAGCGTGTGGGCAACTACTAGCGCGGCCATCTTCTTTTTGGCAGAAATCGAGAACTACTTGCAGATAGATGTCGTCGTGGAGCTATGGGACGGGTTCCAGAAGTGGCTGACCATCGGAAACGACGAGCCGATGAGGGGGGTCGGTGTCAGCAGCAGCGTCTCCCAGAAAAGCAAACCCGCCGAGCGGAAGGAAGATAGCGATGCCGACGTAGAAGGTGGCAACGAAGATGGCGCAGACGAGGACGAGGACATTTGGCTAGCCGAAGGTCTAGCCGCGGAAGACGACACAGCCTTCCGCATGGACGACCCTGTGGCCGCATCCCACGATCCCCAGAGCCTCGCGACTGCACACCGCCGCTACCTGCGACGCCTCGTGCGCCGGTTGCTGCTCGACCGTGCGCACTGGACGGAGCCGCTGTACGCGCTGCTTGTGTCCATCGATCAAATGGCCGCACTTGTGCACCGTTTACAGAGTCTATGGCTGGCACTCGATCTCGAGTCCGACGCGGGTGTTGTCGACGCCTTTGTAGACCTTGACCGCGAGCAGCACGACGTCTTGGATGCGCTGGCGGCGGCCGAGCGGGGTGTGCGGCAGGGTGTGCTGACAGTCGTGGGCGTGCTACGGGACTTGGAAGGACAGGAGGATGGCCGGGGCGAAGAGGAGGAGGAGGAGGATGAGGAGGACGACGACGGAGACTTTGGTGGCTGGGCCGACGGTGGTCTCGCCGGGAACGGCCTGCGGGCGGCCGGGGCGTACGTGCCGCGCCGGGTTGGACGGCTGGATCGGCTGTTAATGAAGCTCGACTTTGGCAGTTGGGGTGGCTAAATGGTTTATGATAACGAAACTGGCTCTGTCGCATTTGCAATGAACACGAAAGATTTTAAGCGAAAATTTGCACGACATGACTTGCATGGTTATGGTTAATTTTCTTGGGGTTTCGATAGTTTCCTTCACAACTATGGAGAGCAAATGTTTTTTGGAAAGTATGAAAATTTGATCACGCTTTATCTACACGTGTATGTGTGTGTGCAAATATACACATATTGAAGCAGATGCATATACCTTATACCGAACGCCTTTTTTGGGTTTGAAAATCAAGTTGTAATGCATTCAGCGCAGGTCATAACTTTCCATGAAACGGATATCGAGTAATATGAAACGGGACTCGGATTCTTATGATGGCTCACCCACACCCGGGCTGTTTAGGTTATTTACATGTTTTAACGAATCGATGCAGTTCAACGTTAACCTCTGCCGTGCGCAAAGAAACAAGAAAACAAGAAACAACGGCAAATCTCATAGGCACCAGGGGTTTTGCCTCCGGTAAAGCTCAAGACAACGCCGCCAGTGTTTGATCTTGCTTAGGTGTTCTTCTTATGCCTGGCTCGTTTTACACTTTTGCTTGTTGAGCAATTCTTATTACCTTATTTATTTGCATGGCGTGCCTGCACTTGCAATCCACCGTTTTCTTTTGCGTGTGTCCTTACACAGCATTGTGTTGGATACGTCGTCCAACCAAACGTGCGGGTCTGATTCTCTGTGTTTCTCCCATATACGCAGCGGTCGAATCAATATCACATAATGTCTGCAGTGGTGACGGGCAAATGAGTGCATTTGTGCTATTGGACTGTATTATTTGTTTGTTTATTTAATATTATTGTTACTTTTTTTTTTTTTTTTTTTTAAAAAAAAAAACCCTCTTCCGTGGATTCTATCGTTGTCGCTTTACTTTATTTGTAAAACAATAACCTTCCGTATGGTATTATACATCTTGTACGGCGACATCTTTGACCATTGCTATCGTGACCGCTGTGCAGATGTTATCGACTCACGATTGTTTCTGTTGCATTGGTCGCGTCATCCATCTGCACGTTCCTTTTGTTATACACCAAGAACCTAGCCCAAATAGGTCTTGAGGGCCAAGGCCAGGGCTAATGCAGACTTGGCCTAGCAGGACAGTGCGAGCCCCCAAACGCGCTAGCGACATTCCCCCAATGGGTGCTCTTCACAACAACACTCCGGCGGCCTACTGCACCTGATGCCGATGGCGCTCTTCGTAAAGTGGTCTTCTGGCCGTTCGCATGTTATTAGAGACAGCAATCCACGCATCCAGCCGAAAGTCGCCTATCGTTCCTTTCACGTACTGTAATTGTAACGGCGTGTTTGGCTCTTTTCAGAGGCAAAGCCCCACTTTTATTGTCGCGTTTTCCTTTTATTGGGGCGTTCTTGGGCCTGTGGCCTTGAGTCCGTCCTGTGATTCGTCCAACTGCTCCCTTCATCTGGAAATCGCCCCGCTTTAAACCGGCTAGCACTGTGCCAGAAATGCATGCACTGTTTGTGATTTGGCTTCCTACGCCTCTGTAGCGTGTTGTTTTGTAAGGCTTTGCTGCCTTGATGCCTGGCCTTTCCCAAAAATTCTTTCTGGTCATGTTTTTGCACGGATGTGATCTCTCCTCTCCAGCTTGCTGTTCTGCCCTTATCACAGTGCGTTCGCCACCTCTAGCAGCGCTGAAGTTTTCTTTTGTAGCACTCCCTCTTCTGTTCTTGCCACACTCCCTGGGTGTTTGGGTCTTTTTGGGTGCATTGGCAGATTGGCTGGGCTCCTGGGCTGTTGCTCTTTCCAGCTCCTTTGCCCTTGCTTGACGCGCCGCTTCGTGGGTCTTGCCTGCCTTGTGCGCGTGCTCGCCGAACCCCTTCCCTGTTCGTCCCCTTCCTGCCCTTGTCGTTCCCATTTCTCTCGTCCGCTCCTGCCCTCCCTTCCCTCACCCTTCCCTCCACTACGACCGCCCTCCCTCCTTCCTGACTTGCCATTTTTCTTCAATCCACTCCCTCCCACTTCTCGTCATCTATCCACACGCCCGCCGCCCATTTGGTGCAAGACGCAACAAGGGGTCCCAGGGCTCGAACGTCGGCCGAAAAATACATTCTCTGCATAGGTCGAGAAACATCAAATGCGTGCTCTGCATCCACACGCATTTTGAGCCTCGTGTCGATTCTTTGTCGACCCGCGCGCTGGCCGTCTGTTGGGGCTCGTGAGCTGACCGGAGAGTTGGGTCGACTCTCGCCTCACGTCCTCTGAAACCCATCTCCTCCATTGTGTTTAGCATCCACCGCGTCATTTCGTGTCGGCCTGCATCTTCGGTTCGTTACGGCTGTCACAGCCATTCTTACGGCGAGTGACTCTTTGCATTGTTCGCGCCCACCAGATTCTGTCCGACGCTTCTCGACGCCGATTCATTCAGTTCGAAAACCGCTCGTATCTGGGAGTCCCACGAACACGGCCGCACGTCGCCCATCATGTCTAACGGACTGTCCTATGGCGGCGTCAATGGCATGCGGCGCGGCTTTCCGCAGCAGCAAAATGCTACGGCCAACAAACCGCCGACGTCCCTTTCTCACGGTGGACCTTATCAGGCGTTCCACCAACAGCAGCAAGCTTCGTCGCCGTATGCCCACCACATCTTTACCGGCTCGGCACCACCGCCACCAGTGCAGCTCTCCGGTCTTCAAAATACCGGAGCCCGTCCGTCGCCACCGCAGGTCGCTGCTCCGGTGCCTCGGAATCGCCAGATGCAGCAACCACACCAGGTTAACTACTTGGCGCAGGCGCTGAACCAGCAGACGATGGGACACCAGGTCCAGCAGAACGACGGTTCTCTCATGGCCCAGCAGCAACGGACGCAGCAGCACCCACAACATGCGCAGCACCAACAGATGCCACAGCACCAGCAGCACCATCAACAATTGCAGCAGCCGCAGCAGCCTCAGCATCAACAGCATGCGCAACACGCACAGCAGCACGTCCAGCATCAACAGCATCAACAACATCCACAACATACCCAGCATGCTCAGCATCTGCAACACGCGCAGCACCAGCAACACGCGCAGCATGCTGCCCAGCACAACCAGCACGGGCAACACAATCAGCACGTGCAGCATAACCAACATCAGCAGCATCAACAACACCATCAGCATGCAGCGCATTCGCAGCTGCCGCAACATTCGCAGCCCCCGTCCTCAACCTCGTTGACCCCTCAAGCGCTATCTCAGTCGCCTATCCCCCCGGCACAACACATTCAGCAGGCGCAAAAGGTGCAGCACAATGTCCAGCACCAAGTCCAGCAGCAACACCAACAACACCAGCAGCACCAACAGCATCAGCAACAACAGCAAGCCCAACACCAGCAGCAACAGCAGATGCAGCAGACGCAACAGGTTCATAAAGCCCAAAAAGCGCAGCACGCTCAGCAGCAGGCGCAAGCGCAAGCGCAGGCGCAGGCACACGCACAGGCACAGGCTCAAGCCCAGGCGCAAGCACAAGCACAAGCCCAGGCTCAAGCTCAAGCTCAAGCTCAGGCACAGGCGCAAGCTCAGGCGCAAGCTCAGGCGCAGGCTCAGGCACAGGCTCAGGCACAGGCTCAACAGGCCCAGCAGGCCGCCCAGCAGCTGCAGGTGCAGAAGACGGTCCAGGCCCACCAGAAAGCGCCACATGCGTCTCCGACGTCTCCATCACCGAAACCCGGTGCTACGGCACCTCCTGCACAGGAGGAACAAAATGAGGAGGAAATGGAGGTGGACAGTTCCGCCAACGAAGCGGCGGGAGCGGACGGTCAGGCCGATAAAAACGCGGATGGCAATGTCCCGTTCGTGCCGCGCCAACCAATGGGCGCCCTTATGTCTGCTCCGCCCGAAGGTGGCAGTTTCCCCTCACTGGAGGCTGTACATAAGTTTGTGTTAGGATATTGCACATCGGTGGGCTACGCTGTAGTAATTGGGCGATCGAAGAAGACCGTGCCGGGGTTGAAGAAGGTCCTCTTCGTGTGTGACCGGGCAGGCAAGCCCCCACGGCGTGTCAGCCCGGAGCAGCGGAAGCGGAAGACGTCATCACGGAAGTGCGACTGTCAGTTCGGATTTTTCGCTATCGAGCAGCGGACGCAATGGACGGTACGATACCGGCCGGATACGAGTCACTTGAAACACAACCACGGTCCCAGCGAGAGCCCTGTACTCCATCCGGCTGCCCGGAAACTGGACAGCAACATGGTGGCAGCCGTGAAGGCCCTGAAGGACGACGGTGCGTTACCTGCTGCGACCCCCACTACCACTACCAAGCCCAGAGCCAAGCCCAAGTCCAAAACCACCCCGTTGAAGAAGGGAGCAGCAAGTGCCAGTGCAGGAGCGGGAGTTGGAGCAGCGGCGGAAGGAGCAGGAGACTCAGAAGAAAAAATGACAGAAGGCGCCAGTGGTTCTAACGCTTCGGTTACAGGCGTCGGAGTGAGCCAGACACTTGAGATTCTGCAGACGGAGAACCCCCATGTGCCACTGCTGCCGCGAGACATCTACAATGCCCGCGCTGCGATCACGCGGAACCCAAATAAGGTGGCATCGGCGATCGCGGAGAATCGACCGGCCATTTATAGCAAGCCACCGCCGACCGCCGATGAGCGCATTAAGACCGACCTACGGCGCGAGCTGGCGCAGGCCAAAGACGAGCTCGCAAAGTACAAGGAAGACACGCAAAAGGAGATTGACGAGCTCAAGCGGAAACTGGAAGAAAAGGACCAGGTCATCCAGCGGTTTGAGATGTTTATTGACATCTGCAACCAACGTGTCATCTTGCAGCGGGAACGGCTGTCCGACAACAACGATGGTGCGGGTGGGCCGAACCTTGCCGCATAGCAATGACAGAGCGGCAGGTGCCGACCAAACCCGACATCATATCTTCCGCCCCTTCTTCTCCATCTCGTTCTTTTCTTTTCTAACCTTGTACATTTCGTGGTTTATGTATGCACACGCACTTTGCCGTGCTCACGTCCACTCACTTCCACACTCACTTGTCTATATTTCACCTGTGTGACTTTGGGTTTTGGGAGTCTTCTTGGTTCTTGTTCTTTCTGGGCTCTGGCATTGCACGGTCGGTACGGTGCGTAGAACGGTGCTTTTTTGATATTCCATCTTTTTAGTGCTTTTTGTCGGGGGGATGATGGAAAACGTGTCTTGGAATAGGTCTTGCACGGATGACCACCAGGTTTACATCGCTTCATCAGAGCCGAATAGCAACAGGGAGCATTGTCGGGCTTGTTTCTTCCTAGGTTTTCTAGGTTTGGCGATTTATGCTTATTAACATGCTTTGTATTTCATGTTCTAGGCAGACATTTTGTTTATGGAATCGTTGCGTTATTTTGCCGCATTTGCGTTTTGCATTTTGCGTTTTTGTATTTTGCGTTTTGTGTTTTTTATCACTCCTTGAAATACTATTGTTCTCTGCCAATTGACCGCGTATGTTATTGATGAATCTTACGAGTCAATCTACGACAAAATTACAGTATATGTGACAGGCACTTGCTGTACTTCGTAGGGCAAACGGAAACAAACCAAAGCAAACCTAGCCCTTGCACATGGAAAGCTGGTCCCTGCTCTTGTGTGTCCAAATGATGGATCATATTTCTGCACGGGGCTCGTCCATCGTCTGTTCTCAAGACCGGCAAGGAAATACGACATAATAAATATATGATATATGTTAATCCTGAGCGTCGAGCTTCATGTCGATACTGGACTTGCATATCTAGCCGTACCCTTTGGAATGTGGGATATGGTGTTCTGAAGTCACTGGGTTCTGTGACTAGAGCGTGCTCGGCCGCTTCCACCCTTTCGATTAAACTTTGACGTTCTGCGTTCTGCAAACCCCTCCATTCCGTCGGCATGCCCTTTGCAAACACATCTCAGACCGTCTGCCGTTCCCAAACCAACGGGACGCCAGAATATGCAGCTCTGAACTGCCGGCTCTTGACCATGTGGGTGTGTTTGGTGGCACTGTCTTTGAGCTTGCTTTCAACGGTCGTTTTGCATACGAAGTATGAAGAAAACGCACGCTATTTTGCAGGATTACGTTTTTCACACCCCTCTTCACTTGTCCTATTTGTAAATCCACGTCCAGAAACACACCAACCGGCAGACCAGCGGGTCACGCCGCTGGGGCAAATGGAGGACGCTAAACAAAGTTGGTGCTAGCGTGTTTGCTGGCTTGGGCACAAAAGGGGATGTGAGTGTAGAAACAAACAAACGGCCGGGTGTTGGATTGTGGGATCTGGACGTGTTGTTGAACTTCTGCCAGAATTCTGGAAGACGACCGCATGGAAGCAGCTGACATTATATGCGCATTCTGGCTACGGGTGTACTCCGTGCGTCGTCCTTGATTGTGTACCACTCTGTTTGGAAGGTGCCATGTGCGTGTCGCATGAATGCCGTGCCTCGCCTGCCTATTCTTTCCGTCCAAAGCAAGGCAGGCGCGACACCAATCACAGACGCGTGCCCCACACCTCTTTCCCTCTCACTGGTTCTTCTGCACGGCGTTGTGGGACGCCCCTCCCGTTTTGGAGAGCACCACTCTTATTTCCTTATTATTTTTGCTGGCCCCTGACATGGACGTGACCAGGGGAGGGGTGCCCATGGTAATTTCGAGTACGAAGTACCCATTTGTGCTCTATTTCCACTATTGCGCTGCGTACTGCGTGCCGGGATGCACCTGCTCTTTGCTGGTTCCAGCGTCGCGTTCCTTCCGTTTGGACGGAGAAAGCTGCGTGGCTTCCTTTTGCGTGTCTCCTATTTTGGCCACAGCCAGGGGACCTGCTCGAAACTGGAAAATCCTCATCGCGAGACTCGAAGCGAACCGCATTTCTCTTCTGTTCTCTCCATAACCACATACAATAGGCAAGTCAACGGTTTACGGCGTTGCGTGCCTTTTTTTTCTTCTCTCCATTCTTTACCTACAACGAGCTCAGTACACTCGCATTACAGCGCACACGCATACCTCACGATAGATACCCGTGATCTTTAGACGCGTTTTCGTTCTTCATTTTCGACTTTTCCGACTGGCTCTTTGCGTTTTGCGTCTCTCCTTCGGTTCTCGACTCTTTCTTCTCGTGCCTTTTCTTCTCCGTTTCCTCTTTAACCACTATTTGTTTTAATCGAAGGCAAGCTCTTCTTGCTGTCCTGCTCGACATCCTTCAGATACCCACGAATCCGACGACCCCCTTTCCGAGTCCGTCCGAGTATGCGCATTTCGCCGATGAAGACATAGAAGAACGGCTCCGAGCTATAGAACATCGACCAAGGCCGACAAACTCCTCTTCTCTCTCTACGTTCCCCAACAAGCCGGCACTATGGATGTGGTCGTCCCATCGCCGGTGGTGGCTAACGGCATCAGCTCTGCAGCGGGCGGACCGACGTCACCGTTGACGCCTGGGGGTTCAGCGGTGGGCGCTGGTGTCTCGCCATCGTCCTACGTTGACCCAGCCCGTGTGGTTGACCATATTGCCGCTGTCCTCGAAGCCGCACTCGGCGCCACCCGCGAAGAGCTCGAAGCTCCTGGCAGCCTCCTCTCAAAGTCCCGCTACGCCGACACCGTGCAGCGCTGCTCCCGGTTTGCCCACGAGCCTCAAGTTGTTTCCCTCTACATCCAGAAAGACCTGCTCCCCACGTCCGCAATAACACAGGTGGCTGCGACCCCGTCAAGATTAGGCAACGCAGACGAAAATGACAACTCACCGAAACCGAGCGCCCCGTCCCATGTCTTTTCCCTGGCGGCCGACCTGTCGGCCATTTCCATGACCGTCGCCTTCCTCGTACTCCTCAAGCGACCGCAACCGCTCGACCCCAATGTCCCAATCACGTCCCAGGTCCAGATGCTCAACTTGCCTGGACCGGCATACCTGACCGCTACGGCCGGCGAGCAGGGTCTGTCCACGTCTCCCTTTGAGATCCTGCAGATGTATCTGCATAACGGGCTGGCTCCTTATTTCGACGCGAGCACAAAACCGGCCGTGAATGCCGCATCTGCTAATGGTACCAGCAGCACCAGCCGCGTGCGTGCCGATCTCGAGGCCAAGACAGGCGTTCCTGTCACCAAGAAGCGCTGGACCGAGCTCGAGCTTAGTTTGGCCCACCTGCAGCAGAATGTCGAGATCCCGGAGGTCGTCCTTCCCTTCCCACCCATCGTGCAGACGGCTCTGGACGACGCCGCTGCGCGAGGTGTGCGGCCCTTCTTCGACCAGCTACCTCAAGGTGTTACCCAGGATACCGCGATGCTCAACAGCCTCCAGGCCACAGTCAACACGTGGATCAAGTCCATCCAGGTGATTACGAAAATGACACAGGATCCCTCGACAGGGACGGCAAACCAGGAAATTAACTACTGGCTGTCGATGGAGTCTGCTCTGGAGCGCATCGAGACGCAACTTCGTGGTGATGGCGTCTCCCTGACGCTTGACATCCTTAAGCATGCGAAGCGGTTCCAGGCCACCGTCAGTTTCGTGGCCGACACGGGCCTGAAGGAGGCCATGGAGCGCGTGCAAAAGTACAACCAGCTGATGCGCGACTTTCCCCTGGACGAACTTCTTTCGGCGACTACCCTGGCCAAGGTCGAGGATTCGATTGTGCAAATTTTTGGCCACCTCAACAAGAAGCTGCGTATTTGCCCCTACCCAATCCGCCGCGCTCTCGCGCTTGTGGAGTCCATCTCCGGCGACCTCGACGACGCCATGCACCGCCTGCTTCCTGGCACCGAGCTGGTCGACCTCGATTACAACGAGTTCAACCGCGTCATGAGCGCCGCAAACGGCATCTTCCGCGCCTGGGACGACGTTGTCAAGGAATTCACCAATGTGGCTCGTGAGGTCACCCGCCGCCGCAACGACAAGTTTATTCCGATCAAAATAAACCCGCGTCACGCCCAGCTGCAAGCACGCCTCAAGTACATTCAGAACTTCCGCGAGAATCACGAGCAGTTGCAGCGCACAATTGTGACCGTCCTCGGCACTAAAGAGTCTAACGCCGACGGCGCTGATACTTCTGCTGCTTCTAACGGCAGTGCCGTGGTAGCTGCGAATGGCTTCGGCGGCCCGTCTGGCTTCGAGGAGACTAGCGATGTCGATGCTGTAGAGGAAGTCCGGCAAGCCTGGGAGGCGCTGCGGAACGTCGATCTGCTGGATGTCACCCCTGAGGGAACCACCAAGTGGGTCCGGGCCGAAAATACCTACAACGAGCGGACCGCCCGCGTCGAGAACTCCATCATTGCCCGCCTGCGTGATCGCCTGGCGACGGCCAAGAACGCGAATGAGATGTTCCGCGTCTTCTCCAAGTTCAACGCGCTATTCGTGCGGCCTAAGATTCGGGGTGCCATTGCCGAGTACCAGACGCAGCTTATCGACAACGTCAAGCAGGCCATTGCCGCCCTCCATGAGCGTTTCAAGCAGCAGTACGGCCACTCCGAGGCCCACGCCATGGCTACCCTGCATGATCTGCCTCCTGTGTCCGGTGCTATCATCTGGGCCCGCCAGATCGAGCGGCAGCTGGACAACTACATGAAGAAGGTTGAGGATGTCCTGGGCGCTGACTGGGCCTTGCACGCTGAAGGCCAGAAGTTGCAGAACGAGAGCATCCAGTTCCGCAAGAAGCTGAAGACGGCCCCCATCTTTGAGGCCTGGGCACGCGATACAATGCGCCGCGAAGTGTCTATTGCCGGCCGCCTTTTCAGCATCAAGCGTGTTCGCTCGGCTGGCAACACCCTGGAGCTTGCCGTCAACTTTGATCCTCAGGTTATTGCCCTTTTCAAAGAGACGCGCAACCTCATCTGGCTCAACTGCTCCGTGCCCCATGCCGTCAACAGCGTTGCGAAGGACGCCAAGCGTGTCTACCCCTACGCTGTCAGTCTCATGGAGAGCGTTCGCACCTTTGCTCAGACCCTGCGCACGATCAACGAAATGCCCGAGGTATCCATGTTGCTCAACGGCCACCGCAACGACGTTTATGCCTTGATTGCCAAAGGCGTACCTCTCCGCTGGGAGTCCTTTGTCAACAGCTACGAGGTCCACCTGCGCGGCCTACCATCACATATGTCTAACGGCAGCATTGGTGGCGGTGCCGGCGGTGCGATGGATCGTCTCAAGGGTGGCGAGAGCCGTCACGTTTTGTTTGTGCGTGAGATTGCGGCAGCAGTGTCACTGCTGCAGACCAAGACCGCCACCCTGGCTACCTACCGCGCTACGATTCAGAAATCCATGCGCGAGCTGGCTACCTGCCCCTACGAGGCTGCAGCTTTCGAGTCGCGCTTGCGTTCCATCCAAGAGGCTGTTGATCAGCTAAACTTGCAGCAGTATGCTAACCTTGCGTATTGGGTCGAGGGCATGAACCGGCAGATCAAGGCAACGCTCCTGACTCGCTTGCAGCGTGCCATCCAGGCTTGGATTGAGGCATTTGAGGATGATGTCTCGGCCGATGGCAATAAGCAAACTAAGTCTTCCTTCGGTACTATTGGTTTAAGTAACGCGTCTGCCAACACAACGTCTACTCGCCGGAAGCAGATTGCCGCCAACGACGCTTCCGCCGCCGCGACGACGCCAGACGATACTCCCACGATGAAGCAGCTTGTGCACGAGATTACCATGCGCAATCAGCTCATTTACCTGGACCCGCCATTGGAATTTGCCCGTGCCAGCTGGTATCTGCGCTTGCAAGACTGGCTCGGTGTTGTTTGCAACCTGCGCAAGATCAAGGCCACCAGCTATGAGATGCGTCTGGGCACGACCGTGGTGGAAGACACCCGCTTTAACGACCTGCCAGCTGACTGCACGCCTATGCTCCTACGCGTTCAGACATCGATCGAGACCAAGCTCCAGGCCATTAGCGGTTACGTTGACGAATGGCTTCGTTTCCAGTCTCTTTGGGATCTTCAATCCGAGAAAGTCTACGACCTGCTCGGTGACCGCCTGGCTCGCTGGCTTCAGCTTTTGCAGGAGATTCGCAAGACCCGCCAGACGTTTGACACCACCGAGGTCAGCCGCTCGTTTGGTCATATCACCATCGACTACGACCAGGTCCAAACCAAGGTCAATGCCAAGTATGACCAGTGGCAGCACGACATCCTGCTCAAGTTCGCCGGCCGCCTCGGTAACCGCATGCGAGAGGTTTATGCCGAGATCGGGAAGGCTCGTACCGATTTGGAGACCCTGAGCCTTGAGGTCAACTCGACTGCACATGCTGTCCAATTTATTACCATTGTGCAGTCGTGCAAGCGCCACGTGAAACTCTGGGCTCCAGAGATTGAGACCTTCCGCCAGGGCGAGTCGACTTTGGTGCGCCAGCGCTACCAGTTCCCCAACGACTGGCTCCATGCCCAACAGGTTGACCACGAGTGGAACTCCCTTAATGAGCTGCTCAGCCGCAAAGACAAGATCGTCCAGGATCAGACGGATGCTCTCCGCGCCAAAATTATTGCTGAGGATAAGATCGTGGTCGACAAGATTGCCGAGATTGCCGTGCAGTGGAACGAAGAGAAACCCGTTTCTGGCACCATTGCACCCGATATTGCGACGGCCACTCTTGCTGCCTTTGAAAGCCGCATTACCGCTTTCCAGGAGGAAGCGGCCATGGTGGCCAAGGCCAAAGAGGCACTTGACCTGCCACCAACTGCCGAGACATCTCTTGCAGGCATTCTTGAGGAGGTTCACGACTTCAAGTCTGTCTGGGCCTCGCTCTCCCTCATCTGGAAAAACCTCAACGAGCAGCGCGAGATGCTGTGGAACAGTGTCCAGCCTCGCAAGGTTCGCACTGCTATGGATAACCTCATCAAGATGACCCGTGACATGCCCAGCCGGATGCGCCAGTACGCCGCCTTTGAGCACATCCAGAACATTCTCAAGACGTACGTGCGCGTCAACCCTCTGCTGAGCGACCTGAAGTCCGAGGCTGTTCGCGACCGCCACTGGACCAAGATCTACAAACAAATCAAGCCGGGCAAGCGCTACTCTCCTGTGTCGATGACCTTGGGCGACGTGTGGGATCTCAATCTTGTGGCTACGGAAGCCATCATCAAGGACATTATCGCCCAAGCGCAAGGCGAGATGGCTCTTGAGGAGTTCCTGAAGCAGGTGCGCGAGACGTGGACCAGCTACAACTTGGAGCTGGTCAACTACCAGAACAAGTGCCGCCTGATCCGTGGCTGGGACGACCTCTTCGCCAAGTGCAGCGAGAACCTTAACTCTCTGCAGGCTATGAAGCACTCTCCGTACTACAAGGAGTTTGAGGAAGAGGCTTCGTCATGGGAGGACAAGCTGAACCGTGTCCACGTCTTGTTCGATGTCTGGATCGATGTCCAGCGCCAGTGGGTGTACCTCGAGGGTGTCTTCACAGGCAACGCTGACATCAAGCACCTGCTGCCCATTGAGTCATCCCGTTTCCAGAACATCAACAGTGAGTTCTCTGCCGTCATGAAAAAGGTCTATAAACAGCCCTACGTTCTTGATGTCCTCAACATCCCCAATGTTCAGAAGTCGCTGGAGCGTCTCGCCGAGCTGCTCAACAAGATCCAGAAGGCCCTTGGCGAGTATCTTGAGAAGGAGCGTGTTTCCTTCCCTCGCTTCTATTTTGTTGGTGACGAGGACCTCCTGGAGATGATCGGTAACAGCAACGACACTATGCGCATTGCCAAACACTTCAAGAAAATGTTTGCTGGTCTGTCAGGCCTCACCATGGAGGACGAAACAGTCATTACGGGCTTCACCTCCAAGGAGGGCGAGATCATCCGGCTCAAGCGCGATATTTCTCTCATCAAAACGCCGCGCATTAACGACTGGCTTGCTCTGCTCGAGGGCGGCATGAAGGCCACGCTCGCAGAGCTGCTGGCCGAGGCAGTCGCCGTTTATACTCCGATATTCACGGCCGAGAACGGCATCGATAAAGCGGCGCTTGCCGAGTTTATGGAGACATTCCCCAGCCAGATCGTGGTGCTGGCCACCCAGGTTGTCTGGACCACGGTTGTCGACAAGGCCCTTTCTGAGGGTGGCAGTGGCCTCAAGGATCTCTTTGAGCGCGAGGTCGAGGTCCTACGCCTCCTCGCTTCCACTGTTCTGGGCGACCTACACGTCCTGATGCGCAAGAAGTGCGAACAGCTCATCACAGAATGTGTCCACCAGCGCGACATCATCGAGAAGCTCATGAAGCTCAATGCCAACTCCCCCACTCACTACATGTGGCTGCTTCAGATGCGTTACGTTTATGCCGCTGAAGGTGATGCCCAGCAGCGCCTCAGCATCAAGATGGCCAACGCTTCTCTACAGTACGGCTTCGAGTACCTCGGCGTGCCCGACCGCCTCGTCCGCACGCCCTTGACGGACCGCTGTTTCCTGACTCTCACGCAGGCCCTATGCCAGCGCCTCGGTGGCTCTCCTTACGGTCCTGCTGGTACGGGCAAGACGGAATCTGTCAAGGCTCTTGGTGTCGAGCTGGGTCGCTTCACTCTTGTTTTCTGCTGTGACGACACATTCGACTTCCAGGCCATGGGCCGTATCTTCCTGGGTATTTGCCAGGTTGGCGCATGGGGTTGTTTCGACGAGTTCAACCGTTTGGAGGAGCGCATTCTGTCAGCCGTGTCGCAGCAGATCCAGAACATCCAGCTGGGTCTGAAGCAAGGTGCCGAGGACGACAAGGCACAGATTGAGCTTGTGGGCCGCCAGCTGCACGTTAATGCCAGCACGGGTATCTTCATAACCATGAACCCCGGGTATGCTGGCCGGTCCAACTTGCCGGACAACCTCAAGAAGCTTTTCCGCAGCGTCGCCATGTCTAAGCCAGACAAGGAGCTTATTGCCGAAGTCATGCTGTACTCGCAGGGCTTCAACCAAGCCAAGGTCCTCTCCAAGCAGACCGTACCGTTTTTCGACCAGTGTGCGGCGAAGCTGTCCAAGCAAGCTCATTACGATTTCGGTCTGCGTGCGCTCAAGAGTGTCCTTGTTAGCTCAGGTGGCCTGAAGCGGGCACGTCTCACCGAGGGAGGCGACGGCGTCCTGTCGGTAGAGGATAGCGGCGAGGTCGTTGAGCCTGAGATCATCGTCCAGAGCATCCGCGAGACGATTGCGCCGAAGCTCATCAAGTCCGACGTTGAGATCTTGGCTGGCATTGAGACTGCCTGCTTCCCAGGTGTGCGCTACGTCCCGGCCAACCTCGAGGCGCTCGAGGCCGCCATTCGCCGCCTCGCCGACGAGCGCCAGCTTGTGGTCAACGATACTTGGTTGACGAAGGTGCTGCAGCTCTACCAAATCCAAGGCATCCATCATGGTGTTATGATGGTTGGTAGCTCCGGATCTGGTAAGTCGGCCGCATGGCGACTGCTCCTCGACGCTATGCAGCAGGTCGAGAAGGTCGAGGGCGTTTCGCATGTCATCGACTCCAAGGTCATGTCCAAGGAAGCCCTGTATGGCAACCTGGACTCGACGACACGCGAGTGGACCGACGGTCTGTTCACCAGTATCCTGCGCAAGATTGTTGACAACCTGCGTGGCGAGGACTCCAAGCGCCACTGGATTGTGTTCGATGGTGACGTCGACCCTGAGTGGGTTGAGAACTTGAACAGTGTCCTAGACGATAACAAACTGTTAACCCTGCCTAACGGTGAGCGTCTCAACCTTCCGCCCAACGTTCGCATCATGTTCGAAGTTGAAAACCTGAAGTACGCCACTCTGGCCACCGTTTCGCGTTGTGGCATGGTTTGGTTCAGCGAGGACACTGTTACGCCGAGCATGATGGTATCGAACTATCTTGGAACGCTTGCCACGGTTGCATTTGAAGACTTCGACGAGGATGCTGTTGCCACGGGCCAGAGCGCCGCCAAGGCTCTGGCCGTCCAGACCCATGCCGCCGAGCTGCTCAAGACTTACCTGACCGGCGACGACTTCATTCTCCAGGCCCTTCGTCTTGCCGATACCCAGACCTACCGGCACATCATGGAGTTCACAATCGCCCGCGTCCTTACTACTCTCTTCTCGTTGCTTAACAAGGCCGTTCGCAATGTCATCGAGTACAATTCTCAGCACTCCGACTTCCCGCTTGAGGCCGAGCAAGTTGAGGCCTATATTTCCAAAAAGCTTCTCCTTGCGCTCGTGTGGGCGCTCACGGGTGATTGCCCGCTGGACGACCGCAAGGCGTTTGGCGACAGCATCGTCGGCCTTGCCAGCTTTGGTTCGCCCCCGCTTGACAGTGGTTCCGGCGGTTCCTCGCTTATCGACTTCGACGTGTCCCTCCCGCGTGCAGAGTGGACCGCCTGGCAGAACCAGGTGCCGACGATCGAGGTCAACACGCATTCCGTTACCCAGACGGATGTCGTCATTCCCACCCTTGACACTGTGCGCCACGAGGATGTTCTGTACTCGTGGCTCGCCGAGCATAAGCCGCTGCTCCTTTGCGGTCCTCCCGGTTCTGGTAAGACGATGACGCTTTTCAGTGCCCTGCGCAAGCTGCCCAACATGGAAGTTGTCGGTCTCAACTTCTCGAGCGCGACGACACCCGACCTTCTTATCAAGAGCTTTGAGCAGTACTGCGAGTACAAGAAGACTCTCAACGGAGTCATGTTGTCGCCTACCCAGATCGGCCGCTGGCTCGTTGTCTTCTGCGACGAGATCAACCTGCCCGCTCCCGACAAGTATGGCACTCAGCGCGCTATTTCGTTCTTGCGCCAGCTGGTGGAGCACAACGGTTTTTGGCGCACGTCGGACAAGGCGTGGGTTACGCTTGACCGCATCCAGTTCGTCGGTGCCTGTAACCCGCCCACCGACGCCGGCCGTACGCCTCTGGGTCCTCGCTTCCTTCGTCACGCACCTCTCATCATGGTCGATTACCCCGGTGAGCAGTCGCTGCACCAGATTTATGGTACTTTCAATGCCGCGGTTCTCAAGATCATCCCCTCACTACGTGGCTATGCAGAGCCACTGACCCAGGCCATGGTCAAATTCTACCTGGAGTCGCAACGCCGCTTTACGCCGCAGATCCAGCCGCACTACGTCTACAGTCCCCGTGAGTTGACACGGTGGGTGCGCGGTGTGTACGAGGCCATTCGGCCCCTGGAGTCGCTTCCTGTTGAGGGTCTCATTCGTATCTGGGCACATGAGGCTCTTCGTCTCTTCCAAGACCGTCTTGTGGCCGAAGAGGAGCGTCGCTGGACCGATGACGCGGTGCGTCGCATTGCTACGGAGCTCTTCCCCAACATTGACGAAGAGAAGGCTCTTGGCGGACCAATCCTGTTTTCCAACTGGCTGTCCAAGAACTACGTCCCCGTTGACCGTGAGCAGCTGCGCGATTTCGTCAAAGCGCGCCTCCGGACGTTCTGCGAGGAAGAAGTGGACGTACCGCTGATCCTGTTCAACGATGTGCTGGAGCACGTTCTGCGCATTGATCGTGTGTTCCGTCAGCCTCAGGGTCACTTGATCCTCATCGGTGTCAGTGGCAGTGGTAAGACGACGCTCTCCCGTTTCGTTGCGTGGATGAACGGCCTCAAGGTGTTCCAAATCAAGGTCCATGGCAAGTACTCGTCCGAGGACTTTGACGAGGACTTACGTGAAGTCCTACGCCGCTCCGGTTGCAAGGGCGAGAAGATCTGCTTCATCATGGACGAGGCCAACGTGCTCGACTCTGGTTTCCTCGAGCGCATGAACACGCTGCTGGCCAACGCTGAGGTCCCTGGTCTCTTTGAGGGTGACGACCTGGCAGCGCTCATGACGGCCTGCAAGGAAGGTGCTCAGCGCCAGGGCCTGCATCTGGACTCGCAGGAAGAGCTGTACAAGTGGTTCACGAGTCAAATTGTCAAGAACCTGCATGTCGTCTTTACAATGAATCCGCCCGAGGACGGCTTGTCGTCCAAGGCAGCCACGAGTCCTGCCCTCTTCAACCGTTGCGTACTCAACTGGTTTGGTGACTGGTCTGACCAGGCTCTGTACCAGGTGGGCCACGAACTCACGCAGTCTGTCGATCTTGACCGGCCCAACTTTGAGGCACCCGACACTATCCCAGTCGCATACCGTGGCCTCACCCTGCCGGCCTCGCACCGCTCGGCCGTTATCAATGCTATGGTATACATCCACTACTCGCTACAACGCTTCAATGCCAGGCTTCTGAAACAGCAAGGCAAGGTCACGTTCCTGACCCCCCGCCACTTCCTGGACTTTGTGGCGCAGTACGTCAAGCTCTATAACGAAAAGCGCGAGGACCTCGAGGAGCAGCAACGGCACTTGAATGTTGGTCTTGAGAAGCTCCGTGACACTGTCGACAAGGTGCGCGATCTGCGGGTCAGCCTCGCGGACAAGAAGGCCCAGCTCGAGAAGAAGGATGCCGAGGCCAATGAGAAGCTGCAGCGCATGGTCGCGGACCAGCGCGAAGCCGAACAGCGCAAGAGCACGTCGCTTGAGATCCAGGCGGCTCTCGAGATTCAAGAAGCCGAAGTTGCTTCCCGTAAGAAGATCGTGCTTGAAGACTTGGCCCGCGCCGAGCCCGCTGTCGAGGCAGCCAAGGCGAGCGTCAGCAACATCAAGCGGCAGCAGCTGACGGAAGTGCGCTCCATGACCTCGCCGCCCCAGGGTGTGCGTCTGACATTGGATTCTGTCTGCACTTTGCTTGGCCACAAGGTCGTAGGTGACTGGAGAGCCATTCAGGGTGTCGTGCGTCGCGACGACTTCATCGCCAGCATCATTAACTTCAACAACGAGAAGATGATGACCCGTTCGCTGCGTCTCAAGATGCGCAACGAATTCCTGTCAAACCCGGAGTTCACGTTTGAGAAGGTCAACCGCGCCAGCAAGGCCTGTGGTCCTCTTGTGCAGTGGGTCGAGGCACAAGTCAACTACGCCGAGATCCTGGATCGTGTTGGCCCCCTGCGCGATGAAGTGACACAGCTCGAGGACCAGGCCCTGCAGACCAAGGCACAGGCTAAGGCCGTCGAGAACACAATTGAGACGCTCGAGGCCAGCATTGCCACCTACAAGACCGAGTACGCCGCCCTTATCAGCGAAACACAAGCGATCAAGGCCGAGATGACGCGTGTCCAGTTCAAGGTGGACCGCAGCGTGCGGCTGCTGGACAGCCTGTCATCGGAGCGTGTGCGCTGGGAGGAGGGCAGCCGGTCGTTCGAGACTCAGATTGGCACACTTGTGGGCGACGTTCTGGTCGCCGCAGCATTCCTTGCCTACAGCGGTCTGTACGACCAGACGTTCCGCAAGTCAATGATGGATGACTGGCTGCACCAGCTACAGTTGTCGGGCATCAACACCAAGCAGCACAACCCCGTCACGGAATATCTTTCGACGGCGGACGAGCGCCTTGGTTGGCAAGAAAACATGCTGCCTGTGGACGACCTGTGTACGGAGAATGCCATCATCCTGAAGCGCTTCAACCGCTACCCGCTCATAATCGACCCATCGGGCCGCGTGACTGAATTCCTCCAGCGCGAGTGCAAGGACCGCCGCCTCACTGTTACGAGCTTCCTCGACGACTCGTTTGCCAAGCAGCTCGAGAGCTCGCTGCGTTTCGGTAACCCGATTCTGATCCAGGACGCCGAGCACCTCGACCCGCTTCTCAACCACGTGCTCAACAAGGAGTACCAGAAGACGGGCGGCCGTGTGCTTATCCAGCTGGGCAAGCAGCAAATCGATTTCTCCCCAGCATTTAAGCTGTACCTGTCTACACGCGATCCCTCGGCAACGTTTGCTCCCGACATTTGCAGCCGCACCACCTTTGTCAACTTTACGGTGACTCAAGGCAGCTTGCAGACGCAGTCGCTCAATGACGTTCTTAAGTCGGAGCGGCCGGACGTGGACGAGCGCCGTTCAAACCTGATCAAGCTGCAGGGCGAGTTCAAGGTGCACCTGCGGCAGCTGGAGAAGCGTCTGCTGCAGGCGCTCAATGAGTCGCGGGGCAACATACTAGACGATGACAACGTCATCGAGACATTGGAGACGCTGAAAACGGAGGCTGCAGAGATTTCTGCCAAGATGAATAGCACGGAGGGTGTGATGGCTGAGGTCGAGCAGATTACGCTGCAATACGCGATTATTGCGCGGGCATGTAGTGCGGTGTTTGCTGTGCTCGAGCAGCTGCACTATCTCAACCACTTCTACCAGTTCTCGCTACAATACTTCCTGGACATCTTCCACTCGGTGCTGCACAACAACCCACATCTGACGGGTGAGACCGACTACAATGTGCGCCGCGACACTATTGTGCGGGACCTATTTGCCACGACTTTCAAGCGTACGGCGCTTGGCGTGTTGCAAAAAGACCGCATCACGTTGGCCATGCTCCTCGTGCAGGCGGCTCCGTACAAGATGGACAAGGGCCTGATCGATGTGCTGCTCGATGAGCGCGTGCAGGGCCGTGACGCTTCCGCAACTGACAACAACAGCGGCCGCGAAGGGGCAATGGCAATCGCACGCCGCCTGCCAGCACTCAAGGACAAAATTGACAACGTGTCGGAGGTGGAGTGGTCGCGTTTCCTGAGCGAGGAGCTCGCCGAGACGGTTGTGCCTCCGTCCATCCTGCAAGGCGACGTAGGCAACAACGACGAGAAGCCGCCAACGACGGCAGCCGAAGCCGAGGCAGCCAATAACAGTGCGGCGTACAACAATGCGCTGCTCTCGCTGCTGATGGTCAAACTCTTCCGTCTGGACCGGTTCGTGCCGGCGGCCGAGAAGTTTGTGACGCTTGTGTTCGGCGACGATCTCTTTGACATTGTTGAGGACCTCGAGGGCACAGTGACGCAGGTGTCGGCGACGCGTCCGATTGCGCTGGTATCGAGCCCCGGTTTCGATGCATCGTACAAGGTCGACAACCTGGTGGAGCGCATGAACGTGCGGTGCACGAACATTGCCATGGGCTCTGCCGAGGGCCTTGCGAGCGCAGACAAGGCAGTCAGCAACGCGGCACAAATGGGCTCGTGGGTGCTAGTCAAGAACGTCCACCTGGCGCCAACGTGGCTGCAGTCGCTGGAGAAGCGCATGGAGTCGCTCAACCCGCATGCGGACTTCCGCCTTTTCCTGTCGATGGAGTCGAGCCCCAAGATCCCGGTCAATTTGCTGCGGGCTTCGCGTGTGTTGATGTACGAGCAGCCGGCGGGTGTGCGGGCCAACATGAAGGACTCGATGTCGTCGTTGGCGACACGGTCCAGCCGCCCACCTGTGGAGCGCACGCGGCTGTACCTCCTGCTGTCGTTCCTGCATGCTGTTGTGCAAGAGCGTCTACGCTACGCGCCTAACCTGGGCTGGAAGGGCTTCTGGGAGTTCAATGACAGTGATGTACGTTCCCCTTTCTTGATCCGTTTACCCTTTGTACATTTTATGAGCTCCTGTTTACTAACGGTTTCGCAGTACGAATGCTCAGCGTTTGTGGTCGACACGTGGCTGGAGACGGTGGCAGGCAACCGGTCCAACATTGCACCTCAGAACATTCCGTGGGACATGATCCGGTACCTGGTGCGGGAGACGTACGGCGGCAAGATTGACGACGAAGGCGACTTCCAGCGGCTGCAGCAACTGGTGGACGGCATTCTGACACCTGCTGCCTACGACATTGGTCACAAGCTGGTGGAGGAGGACGCCGAGTCCAAATCGTCTGGCCTTGTGGTGCCGGCAGGCACGTCGCTGCCGGACTGCATGGCATGGATCCAGAAGCTGCCAGAGCGCGAGCCACCGACGTACCTGGGCCTGCCGGCGAATGCAGAGAAGCTGCTACTGGTTGGCCTTGGCGAGAGCCTGGTACGGGACCTCAAGAAGGTGACGGACCTGCTGGACGAGGGCGAGCAGTTGATGGCAGAGGCGTGAGAGGGGTTGTCAGCTTCACGCGGTGCTGACGACAGTGTGTGTTGATCTATTTTGAGATTGTGTGGCTGTACCAAACAAGAGTACGAGCATACCGGGAAAAGGACAATCGTTTGTACCTATTTTTCTTTTCTGTGCTACTTTTTCCTTTTTCCTTCTTTTTCTTTTCTTCCTTCTGTCACATCATCACCGATACCCTGGAGGCCTGTTTTCTGTTCAAGTTGTTACATTGTCAAGATTGGTGTAGATTGGTGTTTTCATATGTTTTGTTCTCATATCGCGAGTCGCGCATTGCTTTAGCTATTGACGTTTTCAGTTTGTATTCAATCAAACCTCTTCAGCCCAACCGAAAGACCGAAAGAGCCCATTGACAACTTCTCACATGATGTTGTAGGCGTTGATTGTGTCGTCAATATAAACACACAACGGACGTCGCTCAGCTGCATTGGGGCAGATATTAATACCAGCAAATGACCTCGTAAGATTGAGAGCAAGAAGCACCGGGAAGGACCACCCCGCTGTAAAGTAATGTTGGCAGCCGCCTCTGTAGGACGGAATCGACAGGACGCAATACTTTTGCCAACGGCTTGGAGAGCACTTGACACGGTACTATTGCCTGTCCGTTCGTCGAGGGACTCTATGTTTTGGATATATTGCAACGCCTTATCCCGCTGTCCTTTGCACATCATCTCCGCATTTTCTTCCTGAGCGACTGCTGGCCTAGGTTGTGTGATAATCGTTCCTTTATTGTCACTTGCGAGGGGACGAAATTTGAGGGACTAAATAAAAGAAGTAGCATCGGAGACAAGCTGTTGGTGCTGTTGTTGCTGTTGTTGCTTTGTCGTCAATGGCCACCGTCAGCAATGTTTGTTTCAAATCGGCCGAGCCAGGGTGAGGCTGGTGACAAGGGGGCTAACAGGCGGCACGCCCGCTGGTTTGCCGCTGGCCGTTTTTGTTTCATGTTTCGAGTGTGAGTGCCCATGTTCTTGACTACAAACGTATTTCTCAGTAAAACATTTTGGACGATCTTTGCACGTGCATTTTTTGTGGTGCCACTTGTCTGCGCTGCATCTTGCGCACATGCTTTTTTTGTTTATTTCTTTTGTTTCTCCTGTCGTCTCGTCCCGCCTGTGCGTGCTTCGTAGTCGGGCGTTTTGCTTGTCTCTGTTTTTTTAACCGCCTTGTCCGTCTCGACGAGGTTTCGCCCTTCTTTTTCATATTCCACAACAGGAGAGGAAAGATGTTGTGCTGTGATTCATATTCACGAGAATCGCCCCGTGATGGTTGGCTCGAGGTCTTGTGATAACAAATCTCTATCTTTCAAAGACATTGGCAGTTCTTGCAGATTTCTTGTTTTCGTCAATTATTCCCTACCTTGTGATTTCCTCCTTGCTTCTCCCTCACGGCGTGTTCCTCACTGGTTTTTCGAGTCTCGGTATTTCCTATTTTGTTATCATCACTCCCTGGCGATCGCTGATCGACAGTCATCATCGGGAATATTTGATCATCTTTTGACCTTGCCTTGGTCATGGATACGACCTTGCGTTGGTCTCGCTCGTCATGGGAAGCTATTTTTTTCTGCTTGTCGTCTTTTGTGGTTGTTTTCTGGTTTGAAACGGGACGTTTATTGATGAGACCGTTATCCAGTCCTTCCAGAGCTGTTGTTATGGGGCTATTCAGGAGCTGACTTGGACGAGTCCAGATGGACCCTAGGGCGCCAATCTTTGACCTGAAACATTTGGTTGGGCCTATCACAGGTGTCGACCGCCCTTTGGGGTATTTTGATACATGGGCTGAGTTGGCGACAGTGGATAGCGCAAGCCCCTTTGCTCTCGGGTACCCAACATGCTAAAGCGGGGCCCAACCTTCCGCTGCGGCTAGGCCCTGGCCTGGCCACATCCCGCCCGAGCTCTCTGCTTTGGGAATGCGCAACAGCGCACTGCTGGCCCGCCATTCTGTGCCCGGCACATTCCAGTTATTAACTACACCACGTCACACTGGCATTGTCCTGTTCACAACATCTATGCGAATAGAGGGTCCTCCCGGAACCCTCATATCGACGACCGAAGACCCGCATACTCCCACTGTTTAAGGTCGTTGTCTTTGTCTCAGTGTTCTTTGATCTCTCTCTCCCTCTCTCCCACTGTTACTCGTCTTGCACGACAGTGACACGCCGCCGCACCCACCTCGTTCACTGGTTGGCGCATTGCATTTTCCCACCCCCCCCCTTCCCCTGGCAAAGTGGCTCATCTCGGCCATCAAGGGACCCCTGGCGCGGAGCATTTTACTGAGTACGGAGTAGACGTCGTGTACGTTGGGACAACACATAACCAATAAACATAAAAGAAGCAGAAGAAAATAAGCTTGCTTTGAGATGTACTCTGGCCAGGAGCCTGCCGCCACGAGGCCGACTTCATCCTTTTTCTTATCGTGCACAGCGGAGGTTGTTTCCAAACCCACCCAAGTGGGCACGGCAGCGATGCAAGGCGACGAGGAGGACAAACAGCCTGTTGGCGGTGGAGAAGGAGACCAGAACAGATCGTCACGGGCCCCGTCCAAGCAGCTCTCGTCCTTGTCTCCCTCTCTTCAGACGGACACTGGTATTTGTATATATAGCAATGGCTCGGGCTTCGCTGCCGGAAGAGGCTCTGTCTACAATGTTGCTGTGCTACCTGTATCGTGGTGCCAGCCTCAGTTGATACCGCCTTTGCTTTCACCCCCATTCTCTTCTTTTTCTTCTTCACGCTCATCACCTTTTCGTTCTCCGATTCGTGCTGCTCTGGCAGTAGCTCTTTCCATTTTTACCATTGTTGTGTTCTTTCCCTTTCTGCACCATCACTGCTCCTTGCTCCTTCCCCTTTGTATCTCCTCCCCTCCCCAACCTTCTTCGCCCTCGACGCCTTCCTCTTCCGGTGCTGGTATCGCCGTCTCTCACCTGACGACATCAATAACCTCATATCTCGCTTTTGTCGTCACCTTAACCCGCCCGCTCTTCGGCCTCTTCGGCCTTCCTACCATCGCCATGGTCCACCTCTCCGGCGCCGGCAGCCTTGCCACCCGCGCCCTCGTCTTTATGTCAACGCATCCCTTTGCGTCCCGCGCCGCGGACAAGGCCCAGTACGCAGCCAATACGGCGTCGGCTGTCAACACGCTGCAACACCAGTGGTACGACGATGCTGACGGACTCTGGAACTCGACGGGCTGGTGGAACAGCGCAAACCTGCTGACGACGCTGGCCGACTTTGCCCTGGACGGCGCGGCCTCGGATTCGGAAAAGGCCGAGCTGGAAGGCGTGTTTGCCAACACGTTTACCAATGCGCAGAAGGTCGGACAGACGGCCGTCAAGGTCGTGAATGCCGCCGGCCTCGTGACGTCGACCTACACCAAGACGGCCTCCGCCAAGACGGCCTCCGGGCCGACGTTTGTCATTGGGGACCGTGGCGAGCCCGTCAAACTCGCCGCGCGTGACGGCTTTGCCGGCTTCATCAACGACTTTTACGACGATGAGGGCTGGTGGGCGCTGGCGTGGATCCGCGCGTTTGACGTCACCGGAACGGCCGCGTACCTCGGCATGGCCGAGTCCATCTTTGCCGACATGAAGACGGGCGCGCAGCCGGCCTCGTGTGGCGGCGGCATCTGGTGGAGCAAGGACCGCTCGTACAAGAACGCCATTGCCAACGAGCTGTACCTGGCTGTCGCCGCCTCGCTCGCCAACCGTGCCACGTCTGCTGCGGACCGCGCGTCGTACCTGGCCACCGCCGTTGCCCAGTGGGCGTGGTTCAAGGGCAGCGGCATGATCAACAGCCAGGGCACCATCAACGACGGGCTAACCATCCAGCCAGACGGCAGCTGCGTCAACAACGGCCAGACGGCCTGGTCCTACAACCAGGGCGTCGTGCTGGGCGGGCTGGTCGAGCTGTTCCACGCCAACGGCGACCCGACACTGATCCCGGCCGCGGCCGCCATTGCCAACGCGGCCATCAATGCTCTGTCCACGGGGGGCATTTTGCACGAGTCCTGCGAGGCCAATGGCGGATCGTGTGGCGGCGATGGGCCCACATTCAAGGGCGTCTTCTTGCGCAACCTCCACTACCTCCAGCAGGAGCGCACCCTCGACAAAAGCACCGCGCGCGCCCTCAAGGCCTATGTGCTGCAAAACGCCGACTCCATCTGGGCCACCGACCGCGTCGCCGGTTCCAACCAGCTCGGCCTGGTCTGGTCTGGCCCGCCCACCGCCGGCGGCTCTCCGACGGCTGCCACGCATGGTGCTGCCATGGACTGTCTTGTGGCTGCTGTGGCGGCTGCGTGAGTCTCGGCTCTCCCCGGCGCCGGCCAGTGGCTTGTGCAGCTTCCTCTTGAGCTTCCGTTCTCTTACCCTCTTCCGTTTCCTTTCGTCATGGGCAACAAAATTACTGGCGTTTATTGGTGGGGGACTCTACATGATACCAGCAGATTCTGCATTTTTGGATTGCATATTTTAGTCACCAAGACTCGTACACATAGAATAGAATACCATAGCATGGAAATGCAGTGTTACGAATTACCTTTCTTGGAGTATTCATTCAGTTCAAACTCCAGTTTTGCCTGTCTGCCACCCAATCACGTGACCAAGCGACAAATAGCAGCCGCCACCACAAGCAACAAGGAACCCCCCTTTTCTGCCGATATCAAACATGCATAATTCGGCTGCCTAACCACTCCAAAGTAAATAAATGAGGTGCATACCGGTGAGGGTCTGAGGTGCTGCTTCTCCTTTTTCGTCCTGAATGCCACGTCTCCCAAGTGCAAGACTGAGTATTACAGCGCCTCACACCCCCGCCAAAAATGGACGCCAACGACGAAGACGACGATGTGCGGCTGCAGCGCATTGCCGGCGACCTGCTCAGTGACTTTGACGGGAGCCTCGAGTCCTTTCTCTTCAAGCCAGCGCCGGCTGTGACTGCATATGGGTCCACAAAGACCAAAGGCCGCCGGGTCCGCGCCCGCGTCCGGTCTCGCGAGACCGCCCGCATGGCCAACCTGCTGGAGCATTTCCAAGAGTTGCCCCAGCTGCTCGACGTCCATCTGGCCCGCTGGCTGCCCATGCTGGCCGATGCCTTTCTGCAGTCCGTCGAGTGCAACAGCAAATGCTCGGCCAAAGCGAATGCCACAGCAGCCGCCGCCACAGCCGCCGCATTCGCTGAAGCAGCCACCACCTCCCATGGCGGGGCAGGATCATCGTCCTCCACCTCGTCCCTTGTCATGCCCCTCCAGGCTGCCGTGGCCCGTCTGTTGTACACCGTCTGCAAGGTGCGCGGTGAAAAAGTCGTCGTCGGCTTCCTGCCTGTCGAGACGCGGCACCTGGAGCCGCTGCTGGGTGCATTGGAAGCACAGGCGGCCGACATCAGCGGACAACCCCACAGCAACGTTCGAAGCAGCACCAGCAACAGCGGAAACGACGGCCGTGACGGCAACGAGCATGGAAGCTGGACGTGGCAAGAACGGTACCTCGTGCTGCTGTGGCTGTCCCAGCTGCTACTGGCGCCGTTTGACCTGTCCACCATCTCGACCGGCCGTCGTGGACAAGTGGCCGACGAAGACGACGAGGAGGCGGGCGAAGAGGGCGGCAGCGGCTCCAAACACAGCCGTCTGCCTGCGATTGATGGCTTCACGTGGCCCGGCGTCGACGCAACCACCACACCCATCGCCATCCCTTCCATCACCTTGCGCGTCTTGCCCCTTGCTGTCCGCTATCTCGCCGTCCCCGGCAAAGAACGCGATGCGGCCCGCGCGCTGCTTGTCCGCATCGCCATGCGACGCGACATGCAAGAACTGGGCGTCCGACAGGCCCTCGTCCACTGGGCGCTGGGATCGCTCGACGGACGAGCACCCACCATCCACCAACCGTACTACTACATCGGCACCTTGTCCTTCTTGGCCGGTATTTTGTCGGCCGCCGCAGGCGCTTCGGATATGGACGACGCGCTGGCGTCCATTTTTGCTGCTGTAAACGCTGTGGCTGACGAGGATGGGCCCGAGGCGGCGAATGCCGTCTTTGCCGCCGTCCGCTCGTCGGCTCTCGCTCGCAAGATGATGATCAAGGCCTCGCGCGCCGTGGCTGTGCGCTACATCCAGCTGCTCGACCAGCTCGGCGCGCGTGGCCCCGACACCAACCCGGGCCTTGTCGAGGCCGCCGACGTCGCCATCGAGACCACCATCGGCTACCTTCTCGGTCGCCTCGCCGACAACGACACACCCGTGCGCTTTGCCGCGAGCAAGGCCCTCAGCATCATCACCCTGCGCCTCCGCCCGGACATGGCCGCTCAGGTCAGCGATGCCGTCCTCGAGGCGCTCGAGCGCAATGTCGTCGCACAGAATGGAAAGCTGGACCTGACTGCCGTTGATCCGCTCGAGTGGCACGGACTCATGCTGACCCTCGCGCACCTCATCTATCGCCGTTCGCCGCCGCTCGACGCCCTGCCCGCCATTGTCCGCGCCCTCCAGCGCGGCCTCGCGTTTGAGCGCCGCAGCGTGTCTGGCAGTGCCACCGGCACCAACGTGCGTGACGCCGCCTGCTTCGGCATCTGGGCCCTGGCTCGCCGCTACACCACGGCGGAGCTGCTCCCCCTCAACGTGCTGCAGACACTGGCCACCGATCTCGTCGTTGCTGGCTCTCTGGACCCGGCCGGCAACATCCGCCGCGGCAGCTCCGCGGCGCTGCAGGAGCTGATTGGCCGCCACCCAGATATCATCTGCGAAGGTATTCCCCTCGTGCAGGCCGTCGACTACCACGCCGTGGCCCTGCGATCGCGCGCCGTCACCGACGTGGCCCAGCGCGCGACGGCCCTGGCGCACAGCATGTACGGCGTCGCGCTCCGCGACGCTTTGCTAGGCTGGCGCGGCTTTGCCGATGCAGGCGACGCGGGCGCCCGTCGCACGGCTGCACAGTCGTTTGGCCAAGTCACCCTCTTAATGGCGATGGCGGAAAAGGGTCGGGGCCCAGGCACGTCGCCGCTCGATTACTTTGCAGCGTCCGTGCGCACGCTTGTTGGCCGTGTCGAGTCTCTCCAAACACGCCAGGTCGAAGAGCGCCACGGCTTCTTGTTGGCGCTGGCGGCCGTCTTGGACAGTTTCCCGTCCTTGGTCGAGACGGCTCGTGAGACTGAGGGCGAGTCCAGCAAGTTGACAGAACTGTGCCTTTCCGTGCTCGACCTGTTGCACCAAGTCTTGCACAAGTGCAAGGCCCTCAGCGCCGCCCGCCGTCCTGATCTCTTAGCCGAGGCGGCCAGCCGTCTCATTGTGTCGTCGTTTCCGATTGTTCAAGCCGCGGTCGTATTGCGCGGCGGGTTTGACTGGACACAAGGAAGTCGCAGCCTCGCCCTGCTCTCTGGCCCTGCTCTCCTCGCCGAGGCTAATCTGTTGCCCGCAACTCTCTTCCACAAGACAGTCGTAGCTCTGGACTCTGCGTTTGCGTCGGATCCAAGACCAGACCCAGACTCTGCTTCCAGTACCACACCCCACACTGCTCTTCAGGCCTTTGTCAATCTTGCCGCCGCTTGCCTCTCAGGTCCAAATGCATGGCTCGGTCGCCAGGAGATCGACGTCATTGCTGCCGCGTCGGACGCCGCGCTCATCGTACTCGTGGCCCTAGGTCCTTCGCCTGTCGCCCCTTCTGTCCCTTCCACGTCCACACCTTCCGAGCCCCCTGTCCCGCCGACCCGTGACTCACTCGTTTCCTTTTGGTCGAGCGTCGTGTGCCGTCCCAAAGCCGCTGCTGCCGTATCCTTCAAAGCCCGCGCAAGCGGCTCAGGCACGACAGGTACTGGATACGTATTTGCCCTGACCAAGGCATTTTCTCTGTACGAGATTTCGCGCACAACGGCAACACCAGAGGGCAGCGCGACGGGTGATGGCGACCCGATCAGCCGTGCTCTTCTGGGCCGGTGGGCCGCCGACCGGTCCATTGACACGCGCATAGCACTGCTGCAAGCTCTGGCCCAGTGTCCTGCCGTCTTGATGCAGCGGGCGACGACTGCGTCTTCCGTATCGTCGGCATCAGTCACGCCAGCGGCTCCGGGTAGTCGTTTCCGCTCGATTCTTGCTGCCGGTCTCGATGACTATACCACCGATGCCCGTGGCGACGTTGGTTCCCACGTGCGTATGCATGCCCTGCGCGCCACACAGGTCCTCTGGTCCCAAGAGGCTGTTCTTGGGGCGGGTGCGACCCCCAAGCCCGCAGGCGCCAGTATTCTCTTTTATCGCGTCCTGCGCCTGGCCGCAGAGAAACTCGACCGCGTGCGCATAGCCGCCCAGGCCACACTCGCCCAGGCTCTCGGCGGCGAGCGCAGTACCTATCTGCAGTCACTGCCGTTCTCCTCGCAGGCGTACTTCCGCTGTCTTCTTGGCCTCTGGGAGGACGTTGCGGACGGTGAAGGTGGAAGCAACATTCTTTCCTCCTCCACCTCCTCCATAGCTGCAGCTGCCGCGAAATCCGGAGACGGCGCGTCGCCGTCTCTCGCGTCAGCAGCGACAAAGTGGATGGCAGCACTCATGCGGGGCTACGTCACTTCCGCAGACACGGGCAACGAAGAACTGGTCGTTGCCAGCCGCGCGGCCATGGTGGACTACATTGTGAATTCCGGTGGTGGACAACAGCAGCGCCAATCTCGGCAGCAGTGCTTGTGGCAAGCCTTATTACGCAACATGCCCGGCAGCAGAGCTGCCGCAACTACCGCTGCTGGTAAGGCCATCACGCCGCCCGATCGGATTGTCGTCCCAACCTTGGAGATTATCGCCTTCCTGTTCAACGCTGGCGTCTTTTTACCACCAGTATCCACGGGGTCGAACGCGACCACTACGCCCTGTCATGCCGACCTACTCGACCTCTCCCGCCAAGTCAACGAGGCCGTCGAAAAGGCCGGAAGTGTGCGCAAGGTGGAGGCGTGCGTCAAGGTCTATGGCGCAGTGGCGGCGGCATCAGACAGAGCTGGCAGCTCTGTGACGGTTGAAAATAACGCCGCCGGCACTGTTGCTCGTGCAAAGTTGGCCGACCTCCTGCAGCACCCGTGGCCGCGTGTCCGTAATGCAGTGGTGGATGAGCTGTGGGGATTAGGGCTGGGCCAGGGGCTGGGCGTAAGCTTAGATACGGCGGCCGGGGCGGGCGCTGGTCCAGATTCCGGGCCGGCTGCCTTTGACGTTTTGAAGGGTGTGGATTGGGTAGCAGCGGATACAGCAGCCTTGCAGGCACTGGCTGGCGAGTTGGGTTTGGTGTGATCATAGCGTAGGGCGTCTGCCGCTCTGAACAGCGACCAGCCCTGCCAGTATTGGGCCCATAAGTCAGTGAAAAACAATTAAATTGATAAGCATCCGCGGGCATTTTAAACGTCTTGCCTGAGCATATGTTGATCTCGCCGCATTGCCAACGACTGCACGATTGGCTGACCCGCATACGATGTTCCGGACAGATGCAGACTTTCAAACGTCCAAGAGCCATGTCTGACGCGACTGCAGGCTGTGCGAGACAGGTGCCATGTGCACAAAGAGGGGGAAAACAACGATGCACGTGGACAAGACTTCTGTGATCTTCAAAGAGTGATCTGTACAACTATGCCTTTTTTTATTCTTCTTCCATTGGAGTACACCGCTACTCGTCGTAGCGGCAGCAAGATGCAAGCTGCCTTGGTCTCTCTGCTTGCCAGAAAGGGGGCCAGGGCCGCCAGGACCTGAAAGCCGTGAGCTTTTGTTGCCGGCCTCGTTTTGCTGTTGAAGAACCACAAAGACGTCGGAAAACCTGTGCCGTGATGTCTGTTGGTGATGGACCTCTGTGGGACCATCTCAATGGCGTATCAAGGATGCGCTTAATAACTATGCTTCATGTTCTTGTGGCTCTCAACATTCTGCAAGAGTCAACAAAATTTCAGCGCAACGCGAGGTCGGACCTGCGACCAACCTTTGCTCAGACCCTTTGTGGTTACTGTCTTTTTCAGTCGCTAGACGACTTGCAGCGCATGACCTCCCAAGGAGACGTGACTGCAACTGCATCGCGTGAATAGACGCTGGGGGGCATTGTCAAGTCAACAACTCTCGTATTCGAAGTACCTTTCATGTCACCAGCTGCCTCTCAGGACATAACAACGCAACCTCAGTCGCAAACCATCCTAAGCCTTGTTTCCGTGGTTGACCGTGCGGCATTGTGCCTGGAGCCCGTGCGCAGTCGGGCTGCTTCCGCGATGTAGATGCACACGGGAAGCGAGAAGACCAAGGTGAGCTGTGCGCCGGAAGCAGATTTGTTCAATCACCAAGTTTCGCCGTCACTCATCTCTCACACGGCAACTTGCATGTCGGACCTCAGTCTAAGTAATTTGTGGACACCGCGATGCGAGATGCATGTCTCATCACAATACTCCGTATTTCGTTTATTGGCCCAAATTGTCGATGCCTATCAAATGCCACATTGGCTTTTTTTTTTTGATAAAGAAAATGATTGGCAAGCTACACGTAGCCTGGTCTAGATGCCTGTGGCGTGAGCTGCAATCTTCTGCTTTGATGAATCGGACCAAAGCTCCTCTTGGGCAGTGGGCAGTGGATACCTGTTCCATTGTGGCAGATTGAATATGTGTGTCATTCACTCCATTCCGCACCACAACCAGGTTCCATAGAATTCAAGACCAACATGAGCAGGACCCCCACGAGCCGGATAGAAAGCGGAGAGGACTCGTGGAGGATTTTGTATTTTGTTCTTCAAACTTCCGTTCACAAAACAGGCCATACAGTGTACTTTGATGTGGCATAGAAGAGGCAGGTCTTTCGCGTTGGTTGCGGTCTGATGGCAACCCCTGTCGAAACAGAATGGCCCGCTACACCCTCTTTTTTTGGTCGGCGTTCGACTGTTTTCTGGAAACCAGACAACTTGCGCGCTGACTCCCGAGTACTATTTTCGCCTTCCGGCCGGTAAGGGTTCTTTAGTAGTTTCTTCGCCGTTCTTCCAGGTTCTCGACGGCCGGTTTCGACACCGCTTCTTGCGTGATTTTCACTCCTCTACCGAAGCAGCGCAGCTTGCAGCGACCAGTGCATGGGGGAACAGTCGAAGGCTGGTGGGGTTGCTGAGGGGGGTCTTCAAATGACAAGTGCAGACACAGTCTCTGTCGTGTACAAATGCGCCCTGTTGTATATCCCATGCTGTTTGCGGACCGTGCGAGTATGGCACTGTCCAATCGATTCTAAAAGATACAAATTGGTCTCCAAGTCCGTACTCTATACGACATACCTCGTTTGTAACATCGATGATGCGAGATCCGTGGGCAGAAGCGAGAGCTTCTTACACTGCAGAAACGAACGAGAATACAGCATCGGCCCGCCGCGGGGGACAACAGCATCGCATCATCACCATGTCGAGACGGCGCGTGCGCTCATACTGTAGAACAAGAGGCAGAGGGGAAAGCATGCAAGTAGCTTGACGATGCTGATGATGCAGCTGTTTGCCGATACCTCTGTTCTCGTCCTACCTGCTTGATCGACGGAATCCTGAGTAGTGCATTGGAAAGTGAGAGGAGCCGCTTGCAGGAATAGGTGACATCGCTGAAGGAGTCGATGCGCGCCCCAGGTCTCGTGTTGTCGAGGGGGATGTACGATGTAGTGGCGGTTGGCAGACTGGGAAATGCCACACGTCTCCGTCAAATTTAGGAGTATTTACGACGTTACGCAAGCTTATTCATGTCGAGGGCAAGAAGGAGTCTTTGCCAGTTGCGTTGTTTTCCTCACTCCGTCGTTCTTTCCTTGGCTACACTCACAAGTAAAACCGTCGTTTGTAGTTCTTGCCTTCATTTGTTTTTCGCCCTGGGCAGGTCCTTCTTTGTTTGCCCTTACAGTATCGCTTCTACTCTCGATCTGAACCACGACAAGAACAGGAACCACTTCGTTTGTATGTCAGTTACCACACGATACGATGTCTTGTCCGTGTACCACCAGGCGCTCTGCCGAAGTGTACCCACCCCTGTCGTATTCTTCTCTGATCCTGCGTGTCCATGGTCGTACTGGACACGCAGCAGTACAACACCCCCGGAGAAAGCGCGGCTCGTCCGGTCTTGCCTTTTTTGCTCTGTCTCCGCCTCGTCGTGGAAGGTTCCTTCCTTTCCGTCACCAACCTGTTCATCTCGGCGAAATTATGCCTTCGTCTGCAATTGGTCGAAATGCATCTGAGAGCTCTCCGTTCTTTCCACGTTTGGTTCTTTCCGCTGCCTCCCTGTTCCTGCCCTCACGCGAAGCCAACCTCCACGTCGCTCCTTCCCTTTTGCGGTCTTGTACATCGTCTAGCTTCGTGGTCTTGCCCTAGCACGACAGTTGGCTCCAAAATTCCCCAACGGCGAGAAAATCATGAGGTAAAAATAAAACTCGTTTGTCTACGGGCTTCTCCTTATTGGGTAATTCTCCGTTCGTGCAGGTGTGGCTCGTCCATTCAGTTTTTGCCTGCCGTCAGTCTTCTTTTATTTAAAATACCACTTGGCCGTCTGCCAACAGCAACCAACGGCGCCAACCAACAGTCACCGCTGTCTGTAAGATATTGTTACGAACGTATACTTGTAGGGCAGGCGCGAAAGGTCAACCCCTGTTGACCCAGCGCAGCTGCCAAATGCAGACATGTCTGTAGTGAGCCCCAGAAGTGCCGAGCAGTACTTTCAATTCTGCCAAGATGAAGCAGAAACCAGTAACAGAGGATACGAAAGCAATCTTGGCCGTTTTCTAGTCGTTCGTCGATCGCAGCGTAACGTCCCGCACTGCAATGTCTGTTGAGCGAGTTTTTACACTCGTTTGCACTCGTTTGCACTCGCATGTCCTGCACCGGGTCTTCCGCGGTAGTGTGCGCTAAGCCCAAACACCGCTAACTATTGCGCTGCATGTAAGGCGAGACAGGCGGCAGAAGGGCCCACGACCCACTAAACCCACTAAACCCATTGATGGATGCTCGCCAGCGCAGCGCTAAACCCCACATCCCTAGCCTTGAAACTATGGCGCCCTTCGCTGGTTGTAACTAAAGTGTTTTGTCTGCCTCTCGCCCTCAACCTCACGACTTCCTTTCTCTTTCTCGCTTTGTTCTGTTCCCATCGCGCCCACAACCCTTTCTTCACTGCGTCCTTATCCTTTTTATATTGTGCATATAGGAAGACACATAACGATTCCAAGGTGGTCGACAGCAACAGCGACAGCAACCGCATTTGGAGTCATCGAAGCCGTCATGCAATATCCTGTTTTAGAGATTGTGCCCAACCGCCTGTAGAGAATCACGCGACGGACTGGACGGTGCGACGATGATGGTCGAGTAGACAGCCAGAGTCTGCTACGATTGCGATCTGACCAGCTGTTAAATAAGTGCTCTCACCCTGCGACACTCTCCATCTTTCCCGCGAACAACGCGCGCGCGCGCGCACTCATCTAGCCCCGGCACACAATCTCTTGTCGCGGATCTGCTCGCTGCTGCGTCGTGGTGATTCGCTCACCCGACGTGTGCCTCGAGCTGCTCCGACGGTGCCCCCTGGCGCCAAAATTCCCATTTCGTCTATCGCTCTAACTACTATTGGTGTCCGCAGCGTTGACGCGGACGCCAATGAAGACCTGGCCATGGATGCTCTCAATGGCCTCATTACCAACGTCCCCGACTGGATTAAACGGCTCGACGACCTGAGCAGCCAGATTGACCAGCGACAGCTCGAACTTGCGCGGTTTGTCGACCCGAGCCCGGTGTCGGAGTCGCCAACCACCCCTGATGGAGCGCCCTCCCGAGCCAAATCGGTCCGCAACAAGGGCTCCACAGAGTCGCTGAAGCCACAGGACGAGGGTGCCGCATTCAACGACGAGCTGGATGCCATCGGCGCCGTCGGAAAGGAGGCACAGCAAATGTCCGTCGGTAGACAGGGTCAGGGACAAGGACAACTGGCGGCCTCGCCCACGAGCCCGGGCGCTGGCGAGCGGGCCAGGCTCGCCCTGCTCAAGCAAACGACGCAAGTCGCCGAGGTAGCCCAGGCACAGGCCCGCGCGACGCTGCGCAAACGCACCAAGCGCAGCGACTCGGTGGCCAGCGCCGACGGGCCGGCGCCCAAGTACCGCACGCGCAGCATGATTATTGTCTACTACGACAGCTACGTGCAGTCGTTTTTTGAGGAGCTGGTCCGATTTGTGTCGGCGCAGCGCAACCTGATGCGTAAGGCGAAGATGGCGGCGAAGGTGGCGTACATCAAGCGCATGGCCGAGCTGGAGATGCCAGACTCGATCGAGCCAGAAGACGGCCCGCCAGTACTGGACACGACGAGTAGTGACAAGATGGCTGTGGACAACACGGACGCACCGAAGCTGGAGGTGGACACTGGGGCGGTACCAGCGATCAAAACGACGCACGACTCGACACTCGCGGTCGCGGGCCTGTCTGGCGCTGACGATCTGCCCCAGCTCAACTACCGCCGGACACTCAGCATGCGTTCCCCGGGTATGCTGGCAACCGGCCGGCCATTGTACCTGCGGGCGTCAGGTCGCGCGAGGCATCTGCCCAGCTTTGGTGGTATGGGTGGCGCCAAAGGCTCCTCGCTCACCGGCGGCCAACAGCCGCCGGACGTGTACGACGAACTGGACCGGGGGCTCGAGTACGCGCAGTCGATGTGCGAGCACGCGGCGCACCAGTTCCTCCGCGACGGCGATTGCAACGAGGAGATTGGCAATATCAAGCGCCGTCTGATCGAGACGAAAGACATTGCGGACCTCGAGATGGAGCGGGTCAAGAAGGAGGAGCCCGAGGCGCTGACAGCGTTGGACGAGCCGCTCAAGTCGCGGAGCTTCCGGCCACAGACGATGCGCCGAGACGGGCCCAGCATGGCAGCGAGCGCCAAGGAGGCGCTACTCGGAACCTCTGGCCCTGCGACGATTCCACGTACGGCCCCCGGCGCCATTGCTTCGGCCATCGAGGCAGACACAGCTCTCGAGGTTGACGAGGGCATCGACGACATGGATGCCAAAGTGACACCGCCGCTGATGTACAAGTCTTCGCGGATGCGGTAGGAGTGAAACGGAGGCTGACGTTAAACAGAGGCCCTGGGGCAGGAGACGAGCCAAAGACGAGCTCGGGCGGGCGAGCATGACGACGTTGGCGATCCCCATCAAAATGATGCCGAAATCCCCCACAGCACACATTCACCGCTTTCCTTTCCAAACGTTTTCCACATATCTCGCGACATTCATTCGCATCTCCTTTATATGTACATGTCTTTTATTCTTTTGCGTGCTTTCTTTCTTTGCTATCGTTACGCATCGTGAAGGGGCATCTCTGAATAGTTTCCTTTTCCTTTTTTTAGTTATTTTGTTTCGGGTTAGCATACACCTCAGATCGAGGTAGGGACAAAATGGAAAAAAGTATTAATTTGTTTCTCTGACCTTATTAGAACAGCAGGCATGAAAGAATCACCGCGGCGAAAAGCGAAAAGAGAGGCGATTCGATGCGCGGAGGCGCCGGTTCCTTCCCGCGCCGGTTATTGCAAGGAAACAAAGAACGTGGCTAATCGATTCGTCCTAGCCAACTCTCGGGATAATGGGAATTGCAGGTGCTGTCAGCCGCTAACGTAGCGACGCTACAGGGGCCGCCATAACGTACCGAGCTGCCAATACCGCGACGACACTCACACCAACTAACAAGAGCGAAAAAGGAATCTTGAAACTTTCTTTTTTCAACGGCTGCTGATGGCGACGACAGATAGACCACGCGACGCGCTCCTGTTTACGAGCGCGGCCTTTGGTACTGCTTTCCTCTGATTCAGACCCCTATTCTTTAGAAAACATACCTTATTGAGCACAGGCGACCTTTTCTCGCTGAACGTCGTTGACAAAGACCGAAAACCATAAAAAAATACAAAAAAATCTCCGTCACACGCCACACCTTGTATGCCACACATCTCTGCCGCCTACCATGGCGTTCACGATGCACTCCCACTCGGGCCAGTTCTGCGGCCACGCCGTCGACACGCTCGAACAGGTCGTCCAGCGTGCCATTGCGCTCGGCTTCGAAAGAATCGGCTTATCGGAACACATGCCCCGTGCGCACACGAGGGACCTCTACCCGGAGGAGCGTGGCGACGGCCACGACCTCGACGGCAAGCTAGCCGGCCTGGCCGCTCGCTACGATGCGTACCTTGTCGAGGCCGTGCGGCTGCGTGATGCCTACAAGGACAACATCCACATTCTGATTGGCTTTGAGGGCGAGTGGATCTACGGCGCCAACGACGACGGCAAGCGCATCAAGGCGCTGGCCGAGCACCCCGATGTCGACTACTTTATCGGCTCGGTGCATCACGTGGGAAGCCGGGGGACGCCGATCGATTATGACAAGGCCACTTTCCAAGAGGCCATTGACGTGGCGGGCGCCAAGGCAGCTTCGACTTCTTCTTCGTCCACCTCCATTTCTTCAAGGTCGTCTGCGACAGACATCGTCGACCCCGAAGTTTACCTGAATGCCGACTACTACGACCAGCAGCTCGAGATGCTGCAGACGCTACACCCGCGTATTGTTGGCCACTTTGACCTCGTGCGTTTGCTGAGCGCCGACCCGAGTCGCGACCCGTCCACCGCCGCCGGCCTCGCGACGCTCGTTTGGCCCAAGATCCAGCGCAACCTCGCGTTTGTTGCGAGCTACGGCGGCTGGCTCGAGTGCAACACGGCCGCCCTGCGCAAGGGCCTAGCAGAGCCGTACCCCGGGCGCGCCATTGCCGAGGCGTGGCTGAAGCTCGGCGGCAAGTTCACAATGTCCGACGACAGCCACGGCACAGCGCACGTCGCGACCAACTACAAGCGCGGCCTGGCGTTCCTGCGGAGCCTGGGCGTGACGAAGGTATGGACGTTTGAGCGGCAATACACCTCATCCTCAGATGGCACAAAATTAAAAGGCGATCTGGTGGAGAAGAGCGTGTCGCTGGACGACTTTGAGAAGAGTCTGAAAGTGGACGAGTAGAGACGAGTTCAGCCATATATACAGGATACGACACATTGTTCGGCGGCTGGCGTTCGTTTTGACACAAATTATATTATACAGATAGAGCATTGCATTGAATTGTAGTTCCAAGGGCAATACAGGACAAGAAAAAATAAACTGTGGTGGGTTGAGGTCCTTATGTCAAGGCTGTTGTTGCGCTGGCGATTACCGTTGATGAAATGTGGGGGCAGCTGTGTCGCGATTCTGGTTATCGATTGGCGATTTGGTGGGGGTTTTCCAGAGCTTCTGGGAGCTCGATCGTCATGCCCCGCAAAGCGTACCACAATACAGCTTCATCGACCGCAAAACGACGGCCTTTGAACACAAAGCGACACACCCCAAACAATGGCTGATCCCAAAGCTGCAGCAGAGGCCCTGGTGCCTAAGTTTCAATATGAGCGGACGCTGAACCAAGGTAGGTCGTCCAGAGTCGTCCGTTGGAAAGTCACGGCCCACGTCGAGCTGACTTGTTGTTTTCTCATGCTAGACCAGGCCGGCCGCCGCACATCGCTCCTCGGTGCCATTGATGGCCAGCCCGCTCTTCTGGTTCTGGAGCGGGCCCCATTTCCCACGTCGCCCGACTATCTGAGCGCGATAACGGGCAACTTGCGGTCGCTGCGGAACCTCGGCGCGAACGACATATACCACTGGTTTATGGCCGCCGAGGGCGCCAGCAGTACCGGCGACACCAACAACAGCGAGCCCGACGCAAGCGACAACCTCAAAATCAACCTCATTTACCCCTGCACGCCGCAGCACGTCCGCAAGTACAGCCGCCAGGGCGTGCGCCTCGTCACCGAGACGGCCGCCATCTACCGCAACCAGGTGCGCCCTTTTGTCCAGGCGCAACGCGACGCCGGTCGCCTCAACTGGGTCTTCAACATCATTGAGGGCCGCAAAGAAGTCGAGGACGTCATCTTCCGCACACCCTACGACCCGCAGACCACCAACGACCAGGGCTTCCTGCTGCTGCCCGACCTCAATTGGGACCGCTCCACCCTCGAAGCGCTGCACCTGTTGGCCGTCGTCGAGCGCCGGGATCTCTGGAGCCTGCGCGACCTGCGTCGCCGGCACATTCCCTGGCTGCGGCAGATGCGCCAGCAGCTGGTGGATGCCACCGTCAGTGTGTATGGCGGCCAGGGCCTCGAAGCCGACCAGCTCAAGCTGTACGTGCACTACCAGCCAACCTACTATCATTTCCACATCCACATTGTGCACGTCCAGCTCGAGTCGGGCGCAACCCAGGCCACAGGGAAGGCCATTGGGCTCGAGGCCCTGATTGAGCAGCTCGAGCACATGGGCGGCCGCGAGGGCCAGACCGACGACGACGTTGGCATGGATGCAGTTTCGTTGAGCTACACCCTTGGAGAGGCCAGCGAGCTCTGGGCGGCTGTCTTTGGCCCGCTGAAAGAGCAGGAGGCCAAGAAACACGGCAGCACGGCAAAGACATTGCCATGAGAGCCAAGATGAAAATATCGCTTTGATAATACTATGCCAATGCTTGATGCTATTACGATTTGCAACAACGAAACGAAAAACGAAGAGAAAAGAAACAAAAGCATATACATAAAAGGGGGATATACATAATGTGTACTTTGGAGCTTGGAGACGTTTGCGGATGCAACTCGACACAAGGTGACTCCCATCAGCCGGCTCGGCCTGCAAAAGAGCTCATTCAGTTCCTCCGGTACAGCTTCTCCACGTTGACAATTAGATCGTGCACACCCGGCCCCGACGGGCAGTCCTTCCACTCGCCGTCGTCGCGGATGCAGTATATCTTGTTGTCCAACCGCACCGTGCAGCTCTTTGTCACGCCCGCCGCCGCCGTGTGCTGGACGCTGTCCCGCAGCAGGTTCATCGCATACTGCCCGTCGTCCCGCGTTGCGCACTCGTTAAGCGCTGCGAAGTCGACGGCATGCTCCAACGCGCAGCCCTCGATCAGCTCGCGGTCCGGGATCCGGTCATACTCACGCGTGATACACAACGTGAATCCAAGGTAGATCTTCGGGTCAGGATTCAGCTGGTGCGCACAGAGCTCGAGGATGTTACCCATGCCTACACGTCGTTAGAAGTCGGCTCGAAAATACAAAGAAAAGAAGACGAAAAAGAAAAAGACAAAGACAAAACAATGGGAAATGCATACACTCAGCAGGACCGTGCTTGCACTCGACGCCACCGTCGGCTGTTGGCCTGTCTGGGTCAGCGATTGCACTCTTCTCATAGGACGGAAACGTCGACGGATGTCATGGGACTTACTTTCCAACGAAAGAGAGCGTAAAGTTCACTTTGTTAACAACCTGCTGCATCGTGGGAAGCACAAGATCGCGCAGACAGTCCTGCCATGGCACTAATCAGTATTTCGTACAATCTCCCTCATATTGGATTCATAGTCAATGCAGCGACATACCAGCGCATCCGGGCACTTGCTCATAATATGTGCCTCTAATGGCACTAGACGACCGCTGGTGTGCACCGGCCGCGACGCGTCCGGCTTCGGGTCCAGCTTGCTGATTGGTGTCTTTGCCTGCCACACCTCTTCCTTCGTCGCCATAGGGCTCCAGGATGACACCTCGAGCAGGGGTGCTGGCTGTAAGAACATGACCACTGTCAGCCCGATCAAAATCAGCGCGGCCACATAGCCGAAGCGCAGCCGTAGCCGCCGCCGTACGGTCGACGATGTGTAGGGACGCCGCTCCACGGTCGGCTCCACGAGCCCTGCCATCAACCGCTTTTCTTCCATCTCTGAAAAAATGGGCGGGTTTGGTTGCCCGTCACTGTATTAAGGCTGTATGTCCTATATGACGATGACGCAACGCTACTTTGCTGACGGCGTGAGAACTATATCGAAATGGCATTGGTCGGAAAAGAGAAAGGACGCTCGAGGCCGAGAAGCACAAGAGCTGCCGTGAATACCAGACCCCAAATGCCAAATCAAGTTCGGTGTCGGGGCAAGGAGGCCTGGCGTGCCAAAAACTTGATCGAGACGCGGACGGTGGTATCTCGGATGAAGTCGACCGCGTGCGTAATCTCTCGCAAATACACGTGCCGTCAAGGCGCAAAAAAGCCCTCTTGAAAGGTGCGAGAGTATAGCGCCAAGAAACGCGTAATAGGGTACTATGCAACGGAGAGTTTCTGGTCGTCGTTACGTCGGCCGTCTTCGTTTATTCGCTTATTGAGGCTTCTTACACTGCCGAAGCTGGTTCGTTCGTCTGGTAGGTGCAGTATTATTCCGATGAAGCACCTAAATGCTTATTTCTTCAAGGGTGTCTGTGTACGTCGCATTTCGAGCGTCTCTCGTTTGTGAGGAGGATGTGGGATCGACACTAAGGCTGCTGACGGACAACGTCAATCCGAAACGTGCAAATGTAGAAAGACGCGCTTAGAGTGCGGACCTGATCTGGGCGATGCTGAAAGACGAGGTGAGAAAAGTGGCGCGATGTCGTTGAGAAAGGGAGAGACATGTCAACAAAATTACAAAGTGAAGAAAGGCGAAGAATGAGGCAATAGAGGGGAAACGGACACAAGGGCAGGTCCGGACCTGCATTGCAATGGCGAAATTCAGACGAAGCTTCCATAATCGGTTAGTATCCATCACCTGTTGTGTCCCCTGTTCCCCTGGCAGTTTGGCAGCCGTGGCACGTGAACACTCCGCAATCTGAGTTAACTACCGTTCCGGCCCTGGCGAGCTTGCTCCACCAGTGGGTTGGTGAGCCGATGAGGCTGTCTGGCTGGCTTGGTCAGGCGTTCTTGGTGGCCACAGGGTCGTTCTTGCCTCACCAACAATATGTGGCTTTGTTGCCTTCCTCTTTTTTCCCACGGCACACTCGGTGACACAGAAGGTGCAAAGGGGCAAGGGCACCAAACACAGCCGAACTCATGTTTTTTTGTGCACCATCCCGAGGTCTCAAGGAAAGGGCGGCTGGCATTGTTTCCTTTCCTACATCCCCAAAAGTCGGACTAGCTCGGCGTCGAGTCAAAAGCTAGGCACCTCTGTCGCAGGTCCCTAAACTTTTGTAGAGCAGGGGCGCTCGCTGCGTCATTGGCCTGTTGGGCAGGCGCGACCTTTCCTGAACTCAACGCGGGCAGCCTCGACTCACTGCTTCCTTCGCTTGCTCTCCCGTACATATTTCTTCTTGCGTGCTCTTCCCGCCGGCCCTTCTCTTCCTCCCCGATTCTCACTTCGCATATTCCTTCTTAGATCTATCTAGAACTCCCGCAGTCGATTGCCCACACCCGCCGACCAGCGAAACCCTGCAAACGACCCCGTCCCGCTGTCGATCATGGCTGGTTATGCCTGCTGGGCCGGCTGAAACCAGGTTTGTCGAACACGAAATAGATCGAATCGAATAATTTAAGCCCCGACAGTGCTTGCCAGTAGACACGGCAACGATCCAATATCGAACTTTCCCAAATATAAGGGCCCGGCCAGCCTACCTCCAGCCGCGACTCTATTTTGCCAGCTTGCCACCTTTCCTCTTGCTCTCTCCGCTCCGTTTTAACAGTAGCTGGGCTGGCTCCGACTCTTCTGCCTCTTACCAGAACTCGTATTCGACTCACTGTCCTTCCTGCCCCAAGATTCGACATAGCCGCCAAATGCCTGCTACCGCGACCAGCTCCCCTGCCCCAACATCACAATGACTTCCGATATGGCACAGCCCAGCCCGGGCCTCGAGGCTTTCCTTCAGCGGATTCGGGTTGACGAGGAGATTGTCTACAAACTCTCCCGCGAGTTCAGCTCAACCTTTACCCAGTTGGCTGCCGAGTCCATGGACCAGTTCTTGCCAACGCCGATCACGGAGTCAATCTTGCTACCGTTCAGTAAGAATAGGAAGAACCAAGGACGGTGAGATTCCCCGCCTTCCCCAGGAGCCCAGGTAGCGAATGTTGGCTGGTGCTGAAGCTCGATCAAGAAAAAAAAGAGGTACAACCATGCTAACTGCCATGTAACGTTGCGGGCACCACAGATATCTTGCCATTGACATGTATGTATATCCATCTTCCTTCCTGCATCACCAGCACTCCCTGCCTTTAATTCTTATACCGACCGTGATTCTTTGTCTAACTCGTGCTTTAGTGGTGGAACTAATCTGCGGGTTGGCTTTGTCGAGCTGCTGGGTGGCAGCGAACCATTGACAAATGGAACGGGCAAACTGAACGACCTGTCGGCGGATGCGGCACAGACAGAAGACCAGCCGACATTACAGCGACAGGCACAGCCACTGTCATGTCTACGTCGCTTACACGAGCGTAGCTGGCCCATCCAGGAGCACCTTAAGAGCGAGAATGCAGACAGCCTGTTCGCCTGGATTGGCCACTGCATTGCTGATGTCGTGCAGGAGGGTTGCGTGAGCTTCGACCTACCACGAGAGACGACGTTGCCGATGGGCGTTACATTCAGCTTTCCCATGGAGCAGGAATCACTGTCTGAGGCGAAACTCATGGCTATGGGCAAGGGCTTCACGATCTCTTCCCGGTTGGACCTCGGCTCACATCTTGTCGCCGGCTACGACAAGGCGCGGGCCGCTAGTGTCGGCTTTCCCCTGCCGCCCATCACCGTGGCTGCTATTGCCAACGACTCCGTCTCGACCTTGGTATCTTTTGTGTATGAGGTCCCGACACTTGCCAGCCAAAAAGCCGCCATGGGCATCATTTGTGGGACTGGAAGCAATGCAACGCTCTTGTTGAAGCGCAGCAAACTGCATCCGTCGAAACGTCCAAGGATTGCAAACGTTTTGCCAGGCGATGCCGACGCTGCCAATGGCGATGACGATACCAAAATCGCTGTAAACACGGAGTGGAGTATTAACGGCTCCGCAGCACCAATGCGGGCAGTCAAACTAATCAACAAATGGGACGAGGAGCTAAGTGATTCCGTTGAGTTCCCCGGGTTCCAGCCCCTCGAATACATGACGGCGGGAAGGTACCTCGGCGAACTGGGCCGTATCATGCTAGTGGATTACCTGACGCGCATTCTTCATGTGGACGAAGAGGCTATCCCAAGAAAACTGCTCAAGAAATTCGAACCGCACAATACCACATTCCTCAGCCACTATCAGCCGGGGCGGGAGCGGTCACTCTTGGCATTGCTGGAAGCCGAGTTTCCGACAGACGACGTCAAAGCCGGCGGTACGTCAAATGGATTGACAAATGGCCATTGCAACGGCCAACCCAATGGCTCCCAAACCGAGCAGCACATGGACGCCCGTTCCGTGCCTGAGCCGTTCCAATGGACAGAAGAGATGGCTGTGGCACTGTACCACATTGCTAAAGCCATTGAGACGCGTGCCGCGGCCATCATTGCTGCCGCCATAGTCGGGCTCTTGGACTGCGCCGATGAACTTCCAACCCCGGCCCAACACCCCGCACCTGGCGACGCATCCGCGCTCAACCTGGTAGAGCCCAAGTTCGAGCTGGTTGTGGGTTACACGGGCGGCTGCATCACCAACTTTCAAGACTATCTTGCCGATTGCCAAGACTTTCTCGATCGCCTCGTGGCAATGCGATACGGAAATGCAGCGTCATCACCTATCCGGGTTGTCTTGAGCCCATGCCATGACGGTGGCATCAAGGGTGCCGGAATCCTGGTGCCTGCGTCGCTGGCGAGCCAGGGACTCATACAGACCTAAGTTGTGATGAAGCGACGTGGAGTTAAGGGGGGTTTCGTGGATTTTTTTTTATTTTTTTGGGGTTTTAGAGAGCGTGAGCATGGAGATCAGTTGGCTCTTCGCGGTGTGTTCTAGCACGGTTATTTTTTGGCATAGTTTCTTGGGTAACAAGCAAGACAGGAAAAAGACAGCATAGGATCTGGTTTGGGTAGACAGCTCGGGTCATGTATTTCACACTGTCCATTTCGACCATTTGTTTCCAAGGTGTGTTTTGCAACGGTTAGAAGGCCATAGTCGGAATAGACTTTCGGAGAAGATGACCTGACAGTACGACGTGAAAGCTTGAGGACATGTAAGTGAACCTTACCATTTCATAGATGTTTATTAGGTAACAATTTTGAGCTGGTCGCAACCATCCAATTTTAGCTTGGCAAGAAGAATCGTTTTATGCATAGAGGGCCACACGAGGATACGAATAGGAGTGCAGTGGAGGTGGCAGCAAAGGTCAAACGGCAAGGGGATGGGGTGGTGTTTCGGGTTGGCCCGACCAAGCATCTGTCATTGACATCACCCCTGTCGGCGCGCCCTTGAACCTCGCTTTCCTCACAGCGACAGCCCCTTCCCCCCTTTCCATACAACGTTCGACAATTGCTAAACACTCAGAATCGCTCCAGATATTCACTAGGAACTGACCTAGTTATATCTGGCATGCAATCGGTATCAGATGAACAAGCAGAAACCGCTAAAGAAGGCTGAGGACGCGTCGGAGGCAGAAATAGAGACCCCAATCGTCGGTCGGAGAAGACCTACACAAGGCCATGTCCCGCTCGTTGTCCCACCGGTACAGCCTCTCTCTTTTGGCTGCCCCTACGACTCTATCGTGAAACTCGCCTCGGTTCTGAGACGAGTATGTTGTAAGTAGGTGAGTTATTCGAGTCCTACCTTGAGGGGGATTTGGTGCCCACGGTCGTCTGACAATGCATCGCGGGTCGCCCCATTGACTGAGAAGCAGACAGTAGCTTTTGTGTTTAAATAGTCTGGTTCCTCGTGTATGATTTTCGGTTCCGCTTTCTCGGTTTGATTTTCTTCTCTATTTTTGTCCAACCACATCTGTCTGTCGTTTTCGCATTTCATTTGCTGTTCTTTTGGTAGCTTTTTCCTCTGCGAGGATCTGTTTCCATTTGTCGTTGATCGGCTTATATATTTGGATTTTTTTATATTTACAAAATAAAAATACCCGCCGCCTCTTCTCGTCTAGACTCTTAGGGCTTTTGCCCTCCTCATCCTCGCTTTTATCACCTTTAAAATGCGTGCCTCACTTGTTGCTCTCGCCTGCGTCTCAGGCTGCCTAGCTGGTAAGATGTTTTGGGTCTCGCTCGCTGTTGCTGCTTTTGTTGCTGACCTTCGCTAACACGCATAGCTCCCGCTCCTGCCAAGCGTGCGTCGGACATCTGCTTCGTCATCGGCAACACCGTCCTGCCTGCTGAGACGCAGACGGCGGCCGATGCGCTCGCCGATGTAATTACGTGCTCGAAGACGACGACGACGATTTCCAACGTGCCGGACGTGACGTCGGATAACGTGTCGTTCTCGCAAATCAACTTTGCCAACTCCAAGTCCTCAACGCTGCAGTTTGCGCTCGACGAGTTTGCGACGTCGAGCCCACTCGCAGACAACGACCTGGCAACATTCCAGAACCAGCTCAACACGTACGTGGCGACGGAGGCGGGGATCCGGTCGGTGGCCGGGCCGCTGGCGATCAAGGTGCCCAAGTTCTTCTTGGAGTTCCAGGTGTCACGGATCCAGACGGCGCAAGGCAACCCGCCGACAGATCCGGGTCTGGCAGTGGACCACCTGCTGACCAAGGTGCTGACAAACGCGGCGGGCCAGAGTCAGGATCTGCTCGACCAGGTGACGGCGTTGTCCAAGGTCCTGGCGTAAGTATGTTGCGGAAGAGAGGGAAAGGGAGATATATCGGGCGTATAAGCTATACAAATGCTATACATAATTCAAACGAGAGCAGCAGCCACGAAAGGGAAATAATAAGCCAAATAAGTCTATTGTGTGTTGTACACAGGTCGCTTTTAAATGTACATCTTCATCTGAACGTCCTGCGTCCTCTTCCTTTAGTAACCGTCCCGTGCCGGGCCACCGGAGGCTTTGACGGTTCCGTTGGCGACGCCGAGGTGCTGTGTCATGACTTCGCCCAGCGCGGCAATGTCCGTAATGACAGACACGAGGTCGAAGCCCTGGGCCGCGCGCTGTGCCGCCTGCTCGCCGCTCGTGCAGAAGATGGCGGCCTTTTTGCCGTTGGCCTTGCACGCAGCCAGCACCTTTTGGATGGCGGCCTCGTGCTCGTCGCCGCCCCGCACAACGCCCATCTGCAGGGCCAGGTCAAAGGGGCCAATCAGCAGGGTGTCCAGGCCGGGCACGGCTGCAATGGCCTCGACATTCTCGACGCCCTGGCGCGATTCGATCTGCACGGCGACCATCAGGTTGGCATCGGCGCTGGCGTCGTAGTCGTCGCCCGCTGCAACACCGGGAAATGCGTGAATGGCAAACAGAGGGCCGTAGCCGCGGCTGCCGCCCTTGGTGCCTGTAGCGGCACCGGCGCGCACGGGATACTTGGAGAAGGCGACAATCTTTTCGGCGTCGGCGGCGGTGTGGCACATGGGGGTCAGGACGCCATGTGCACCCGAGTCGAGGGCGCGCTTGATCATCCACTCTTCAGCCCAGGGAACGCGGATGATGGGGCTGGCGCCTTCGGCGGCAATAGCCGAGGCGAGCTCGTAGTAGTCCTTGTCGGAGATGAGGCCGTGCTCGGCGTCGATGAGGACCCAGGAGAAGCGGCCGTTGGGCGATGTGGCGGCAGACCGCAGGATGGTGCGGGCGACGGCCGAGCTCGGGAAGCTGGACATGTCAGTGCGAGACCCAAAGGAACTCGGGGGAGGGCAGGGAGACGAACGTCAGCCAGAAGCCGTAGGCCGTGGTGGCGCCCTCTTTGAGGGCCTTTGTAACGGGGAGTTCGAACGGCATAGTGAGATGTGAGTGGCGAGAAGTGATTGCGGCGATGGAGTCAACGCAGGACCAAGCCGAGTGTCGATGTCAAAGTCGAGAAGGACGAGGAGGGGTAATGCCGTTTGAAAGGAATGGGACCCTGTAGACAGCCGGTCGGAGGTATTTAAGGCTCGCGATCAACCGCATCCACACACAACCGCTTTTCTTCCCCTCAGTTCTTGCACCACCGATCGGGTCGTTGCTGCCCCTAACGCAATTGCTGGTCTTGGGGTCTGGTGGATTGCGCCTTCCCCACGCTGAACTCGGGGTTTCGCAGGAGCGTTTGCCGAGTAGCGTGTCGGCAGCCCGTCGTCGGGCAGGAGCCGAATTAGCGCCAGAAAAGGGCTAGCGCATCGGCTCTTCATTGAGAACCGTCAGGGCAGACTTGCAAAATCCTACCGCCTATGATGACGGGAACGGTTTTCAACGGTGCTCTTTCATTCTTTTATTGTCTCGTATTTTATAAAGCGATGGACGCCGTGCGGATTTACGGGACTTGGACTTTTAGCATCTTGCCATAATAAAGGCTACCGAACGATCACTGTCTCAATTTCTTTGGTTAATGATTCTTATTTATCGTTCTTGTCCTACATCCACTTAACTGCTTGTATCCATTGACAAACGCAAACTACACTCTAGCGGCGGATTCTGGCGCAAAGATGGCCCGAAAACGGAAAACGCGCAGCAGTGTCGAGGTGGAGCCGCTGGACACCAAAGAGAGTCCAGCGGAAAAGCAACAGAAATCGGAAGAGGAACAAGACGCTGGGGATGCAAACGTTGCCAAAGGTACAAGAGGTGCAGGGCCACAAGGCAGCGCACCTCCCTTTACGGCACTGCCCCTGCGCCAAGTGCACCGCCTGATCGAGCCGGGCCCCATCCTGCTCGTCTCGACCGGCTCCGTCGCCGACGGCTCGCACAATCTCATGACGCTCGGCTTCCACATGATGCTGCAGCACAGCGGGCCTACGCTCATCGGCATCTGTCTCGGGCCCTGGGACGCGTCGTTTGAGGCCCTGCGTGTCCAGAAACAGTGTGTCCTGGCCGTGCCGAGCGTCGAAATGGCGGGCGCCGTCGTGGACATTGGCAATTGCTCGAAAGCGGACGGAGATACCCCAGAAAATAACAAGTGGGCGACGTTTGGTCTCACGCCGCTCCCTGGCCAGGCTGTTCAGGCGCCTCTCGTCGGGGGGCCGCACATTATGGCCAACGTCGAGTGCGTCGTGCACGATCGGCAGCTTGTTGGGCGGTACTCGCTCTGGATCCTCAAGGCCGTCCGCGCGTGGTGGGACGAGGACATGGTTCAGAGCGCCGGCCGCATGCTGCACCACCGCGGAAACGGCATGTTTTCTGTATCGGGGGACACAGTTGTCGACCTGCACGAGCGGATGACCAAATGGCCAGAGTTGGCGTGATGGAGACGTCGGTGTCGGTTGCGGTCGACGTGGTGTAAGACAGTGCATAATACAGTGTAGCGATTATTTTAACACTACTTACACTGTGTGTCTGCCAGTGCTCCAGGTGACAGTGACAACGCCGCTAGCGCCTTATCGAGATAAGAAAAAGTTAGTGCCAGCAGAAAAAAAGTTGGCGATCAGAGGAAGCGCAGGAAAAAGCTTCACTACGAAAACATCAGGGCGACCGCCACGGCTGCGTAACTTAACCGCAAATTCACAAAAAATTGACACAGATCCACACCGCAAATTACCACGTGTATGGCCATTCTTATCTGAACGACACCAACATCCGGCCGTCATGCCGCACTCTGAAAGCGGCGCGCCGCTGGTCAAGCGCCAGAAGCTGAGCACCGCCCCGGCCTCGTCCGCACAGCAACAGTCGTCTGCCATTGCCACGGGCTCCAACATCTTTGCACCGTTTAGGGTGAGTACCACATAGCACCAGTTCAGCAATAGCTACCTTCTAACACTGCGTTTCAGACCGTCGGTCTCGTCTCGCCCACCACCGTTCCTTTCACCTCTATCCCCCTCGGCAAGACGACGTTCCAGATCACCACGTCGGCCGGCCGCTGCCTCCAGACCTACGACCTGAAGCGCGGTCTCAACCTCGTTTTCGTCACCCGCCCGCAAACCCCGCGCGACATTACTGCGACATACGCATGGAAGCACAAGGTGTACGCCGCCTGGGGCGGCAAGCAGGACGGTGACGAGGAGGAGGATGACGACGACGACGACAGCAGCAACAATGGCAGCGATGCCGCACCCACCAACACCTCACAGGGCGTCTGGATCTTCCAGCGTGGTCGCAAGGTCGGCGAGCTGCCCATGCCGCGCGACCTGACGGAGCCCATCCGCCAGATCTCCATCTTTGGCGCCTGGATCGTCGGCCTGGCCCGCACCCGCATCGAGGTGTGGAAGTCGACCACGCTCGAGCACTACACTACCCTTCAGCCCACCGCCACCACCCCCGGCAGCAACGAACTGACCGGCGGCATGTGCACCATGCCCACGTTCCTCAACAAGCTTTTTGTGGGCCGCGCCGACGGCTGGGTCGAAATCTGGAATGTCAGCTCGGGCAAGCTCGTCTACACCATCCTGCCGCCCCAGACCGCCAGCCCGCCGGGTGGTGTCACCTGCCTGGAGCCTACGCCCGCTCTCGGGCTTCTGGCCATTGCCTACGCGGCCGGCCCGCTCGTCATCCACGACGTGCTGCGCGACCAACCGCTGATCCACGTCGAGGCCGGCACCGCCGGCGTCACGGCCGACGGCGAGAACGACGCGCCCGTCACGAGCATCTCGTTCCGCACGGACGGCCGCGGTGCCGGCCAGGACGGCCGTGTGGAAGGTGTCATGGCGACGGCGACGACGGCCAGCGGCGACGTGACCTTCTGGGACCTCAACAAGGGCGGCCGCATCATGGGCGTGCTGCGGAGTGCGCACAACCCGCCGTCGCGGGCGGCAGGCGGCGTGCGCGGCGGCATCAGCAAGATTGAGTTTTTGGCCGGCCAGCCCGTCATCCTCACGAGCGGTCTCGACAACTCGCTGCGCTCCTGGATCTTTGACGAGACGCCGTTCTCGCCCATTCCGCGCATCCTGCACACCCGCAGCGGCCACGCCGCGCCCGTCAACTGCCTCGCGTTTCTGCCGTCCGACTTTGACGGCGCCGACGCGGGCAACAAGTGGCTGCTCAGTGGCGGCCTCGACCGGAGCCTGTGGGGCTGGTCGCTGCGGCGCGACGGCCAGAGCAGCGAGCTGAGCCAGGGCAACGTGCGCCAAAAGGCCAAGAAACTCGGCATTCTGTCGACGTCGGCACTGCGCCACGGACCCACGACAACGCTCGAAGACTTGAAGGCGCCACCCATCACCTGCATCTCCTCGTCGTTGAACCGCGACGGCGGCATTGGCGCCCTGCCTGGCAAGATGCCCATCTGGCTCAAGATTGGCGGCCCGCATGGCAACGGCGGCCACAAGAACAAGGCCGGCCGTGCCGGCGAGGGTCTACGGCCCGGCGACACCGAGTCGAGCAGCATGACCGGCTGGGAAAGCGTGGTGACGGCGCACCGCGACGACACCTATGCGCGCACGTGGTTCTGGGGCCGCAAGCGGGCCGGCCGCTGGCAGCTCTGCACCGGCGACAACCGCAACGTGTCGACCGTGGCCATCAGCCCCTGTGGCACGTTCGCGCTGGTCGGCTCAGAGGGCGGGACCATTGACATGTACAACCTGCAGTCCGGCATCCACCGCCAGCGCTTCCCGTCACGCCTGACGCCCGCACAGGCGCGCCAGCTCAAGGTCCAGCAGCAGTTGCGGCAGGCAGACGGCGTGACACAGCTGCAGGCGGCGGCCACCACGGGCCATGGTGCCGATGGTGCCGCTGGTGCGGCCCCCTCAACACCAGGCGGCGCCGTTGCCGGTTTCCGCAGCCCCGGTGCCGGCCGGCACGCTGGCGCTGTCACAGGCGTCGTCGTCGACAATCTCAACAGCGTCGTGGTCTCGTGCTCGCTCGACGGCACCGTCAAGTTCTGGGACTTTTTGACAGGCCACCTCGTCGACCAGATCAACGAGTGGGGGGGCGTCCCCGTCACCGCCTGCCGCTACCACGCGGCCAACGACTTGCTGGCCTTTGCGTGTGGCGACAACACCATCCGCGTCGTGGATCTCGTCACGCGCAAGACCATTCGTGTGTTCCGCGCCGGCGCTGCGAACCCGCCTTCCAGCATCAACGACCTCTGCTTCTCCAGTGACGGCCGCTGGGTCGTTGCCGTCACGCAGGACGACGCGCGCTTGCGCGTCTGGGACCTGCCGACGAGTCACCTGATTGACTCTGTGTCGCTCGACCGCCCGGGCCGCGCCGTGGCCTTTTCGGGCACCGGCGAGTACCTGGCTGTGGCGCCGGACGGCGCGCTCGGCGTGCACCTGTGGACCAACAAGACGCTCTTCAAGCACGTACCGACGCGGCCCGTTGTGGAGGCGCCGACCACCTCCACAACACGCAAGGCGCTGACGGACAAAAAAGGACGCAAGAAGACCAAGGCTGTGGTGGCTGGCCCGACGGTGTCGGGCGAGGGCGGTGCCGGTCTGCTGGAGGGCGCCTTTGCCGACGATGGCGAAGGTGCCGACGGCGAGGACAGCGACGATATTTTGCCCGCCAAGGCCCTGGACCAGCTGAGCGCTGACATGACGACGCTGAGCCTGGTGCCCAAGGCCCGCTGGCAGACGCTGCTGCACCTGGACCTGATCAAGCAGCGCAACCGGCCGCGCGAAGCGCCCAAGGTGCCGGAGAAGGCGCCCTTTTTCCTGGGCACCGTCGGCTCGGCCGAAGCAGAAAAGGCCGGCCTGAGTGCCGCCTACGCCAACGGCCAGAACCCGAGCCAGGCCGGAGCGGACGGCACGGACGGGAAAGACGGTAGTGCCGGTGACGCCCGCTCGCGCATTCTGACGCTCGACCTCACGCGCGCCCAGCAGGCCCTGACCGTCAAGCTCCACCAGGGCAAGACGGGCAATTGTACGTATCTAAGAAAATCTTCCACATCCCCCTGACTTGGGTACCCTGTTTGACATTGTCCACTAACACCACATCCAGTTGCCCCTTTTGTCGACCACTTGAAGAGCCTGCCGCCGGCACAGGCCGATCTGGAGCTGCGCTCCTTGGCGGCCGACGAGGGCGAGCTGGCCCTGTTTGTGCGTGCCATGACCAGCCGCCTGCGCGCCCGGCGCGACTACGAACTGGTCCAAGCCTGGATGACCGTGTTCTTACGCCTCCACGGCAGCACGGCAGTCGAGGCGGCTGTCGGCGGCGGCGACGACGAAGGCAGCGAAAGCAACCTGGACGACTTTGCCGCAGCCCTTGCCGAGTGGCGCGTGGTCCAGGAGCAGGAGCGCAGCCGGCTGGACGCGTTGGTGGGCTACTGTGGTGGTGTTGTCGGCTTCCTGCGGAATCCACGAAGCTAGGAGAGGCCATGAAGGTGGCCGAAGCGTTGCCGTCTGGAAAAACATCTTGCGAGTGATTTATATAGTTGCTGCGTTTTCTTGTGTACATTGGCGAACATGGGATATATATTGTGAATGGCATTTCATCTTCTGATGCATGTTTCCAAGCCATTTCTTAAATGACATGTTGTATGTTGTATGGTATTTCTTCTATGCTCTTGTTGCGCTTATATGTACACGAGGTTGGCCGTCCGACGGCTTTGTTATACTGCGGACTCTATGTCGTACATCGTGCTCACGACCTTCACACGTCTCAAACCGGCAAGTGAGCACGTGTGCCTTTACCACTTGCAGGAGGGCGTGTCTTCAGCGCCTTGGCCCCCTATGTCCGCCCCGAAGAGCCCCCCGTGCTCCCTCATCGCTCGCATGCAGTCTCGGTGACAGAACGAGGCAAGGCGATCGATCGGCCACAAAGACCCCCCTTGCGACCCGCGCAGGCGGTGTTCCAGTTCGTGGGGAACGCCGGTGCATGCACGTCATGGGCCATGAGGCTCTGACTATATTTCTGTGCACATGTGCGGAAGCCTATATTCGACAACATCGTCGTCGCTGTGTTGGTGAGTGAGGACACTCCCCCTGACGCGAACGAACGAGCGCTAAAGTCCTCTAGAAATGCTTGAAATGCCCTGAAGAGCCGGAAGGCCTTCTGTACTTACCCCACCGCTCAGTCAGTCATGCCACTGTCCCCTTTGTCGGTGGTCTGGCCCCTCCTGACCTAGCCGACAGGCTCCTGCCGTCGTTTTCACTTTTCACTGGACAGCACCCCGTGCCTCGACTCTGCGCTTCCTATTCGCCACCGGCAGCGCTGCGCCCACTGAAGGAAAGCACCGGGTCTACTTAGCACCGTTTTTTTGCTCGCCGCATTAGCGCCAGCAGCGGCGCTCTTGCCTCTTAAAAGCTGCACCTGTCGTCATGTTGCATGCCAATTCCACAAATCGGTCGCCATTGTCGAGACAAGCAATCCGTTGGTGATCTGTGCGAGATCGCTTCAATTACACACGCAAGCCGCCTGATACGAAGAAAATCAGAGATTATATTTCGTAACGGCGTTTCCCTTTCTCTCTTTCTGTTTCTGTATCTGTATTTGTTTCTTTTCTTTTCCTTTTTTTTGTCCTTTCACTCTCCTTATCGGACGGTCCCGTGAATCACGCGACTCATTAGATGCACTGACACATTCGCTCTTGCCCATCCATCCTTGTCCCGCTCCGGTCCACGGCCGCCGCCAATTCGTCCCTGTGCACCTGCCCGCGCTGGCATATCGGCCTCCTGCCTTCTCTGGGCTTCTCTTGCCGTCTATATCGTCTACTCCCGAGCGCCTGCATTCTTTCCTGTCCAATGTGCAGGCCCGCAGCCTCATGCAAGTACACGACAACGCTTCGCATATGGCCCTGCCGACCAATAACAGATCGACAAGAGACCAATAATACGTTCCTATCTCCTCTCGCGTTCGTTTCCTTTTGGTTCCCTGGGGCTCGCTCCCTGTCGTGTAATCTGCTTTGCTTTGGTAGGTGCCGAGAAACGGTGTGTTGTCATCCTAGTGTGTTCTCGTTTTTAATTCTTATATTAGATATAGTAATAGCTTCAAGGACTCACAAGACCATGAGCTCCATCTTTTCCGAAGCTTCTACCTAGGTTCACGGTCTCAAAGATCTTGCTATCCTTGCTATATGTAGTCCCAGGTCCTTGGCCTAGCTTCGCCTTACCGAAAAAAAAGCTCCATTCTTTTTTTTGCCGCCGAGTGCTCTAGCTTCGCACCGGGTCACTCTTGCCCTTTCGTTCTCGTGTCGCCTCTGCCCCTCGGCTCCTTTGTTCTTTCCTTCAGCAAGCATTCTCCTCCGGTCCCTCTTGCCCGCTTTTACTTCGAGGCTCTTTCCTAACGTACGGAAGACGAGGCGGTTGTCGAGACTGGTCGTTCCTTCGTCTTCCCCATTCCGACGTGCACCTTCCGCAACATCATCGCTACCCGATTGGGAAATGAAAAAAACCCTGACCGTTGCCGACCGCTCTTTCCCTTTTCGCCGACTGTCCCCTGGTACGACGAACACATAGCGTCGCCATTGTCTCTAAACTCTCCCCATATTCTTTATTTCTCATCCAAGACACAGCCCACCCACCTCGCATGCGGGTGGCCCAACGACCCTTACCCACGACTCACGTCAACCAAAGGACCGTATGTCGTCTCCAAACCCGCCAGTCGATCCCCCGGCGGACCCTGCAACAGCCCCCGGCCCCGCATCGGAAACAACCTCTTCCGGCGACGGCAATGCTTCCGCAACAGGAGACTCCGGCAAAGGGTTCGGCGATGATTCTCTAGCCGACTTAGACAGCACTCCTGTTCCGCTCTCCTCGATCCCGCCTCTGCAGGTCGAGCCGGGTGCTGCCCACGTACCGCTCTCTGCGCCGACTGTTGCGTCAACTGGTCTGGCTCCTGTGTCGGCACAAGGATTAGCAGCGTCAACGTCCGACAACGCAATTGCTTCCCGGCGTGTCGTCTCACCTCTCGTCAACCAGTCCAACGGCGGTGGCGGCCCTCCGCCACGGTCCGCCGCACAACCAACGCGCTCCCGGAGCAGAGTCAAGCGTCGCTTCAGCGGTAGCACCGCCCCGAGCAGCCAAAGCCCGAGCAGCGAGCGCAGCCATGCCCACCACAAGAAAGAAAAGGAAGAGGCCCGCAAGGCCCCTCTCGGTGTCATTGGCGTCTGTGCTCTCGACGCCAAGGCCCGCAGCAAGCCCAGCCGCAACATCTTGAACCGCCTTATTGCCAAAAACGAGTTTGACGTAGTCGTCTTTGGTGACAAGGTCATCCTCGACGAAGAGGTCGAGAACTGGCCCATTTGCGACTACCTCATCTCCTTCTACTCCGACGGGTTTCCGCTCGACAAGGCCATTGCCTACGTAAAGGCCCGCAAGCCCTTCTGTGTCAATGACGTGCCTCTCCAAAAGGTGCTCTGGGACCGTCGCGCTTGTCTGCGCCTCCTCGACAAAGTCGGCGTACCCACTCCTCAGCGTCTCGAGGTCACGCGCGATGGTGGCCCGAGCATCCTCACCCCCGATATCACTCGCCACGTCCGCGAGGTTGGCGGCGTAACCCTCGAGGCCACCGATCCCGCCAAGAACCCCGCGCCCCAGAAGGTCGTTCTGCTCGACAACGACGACGTGCTCAGCGTTGACGGCAAGCTCATTCGCAAACCTTTTGTCGAGAAGCCCATCAGTGGTGAGGACCACAACATTATCATCTACTTCCCGTCGTCGGCCGGCGGCGGCGCCCGAAAGCTCTTCCGCAAGATCGGTAACAAGAGCTCAGAGTACTTTGAGAACCTCAACATCCCGCGCGCCATCACGCAACCGACCGAGAGCTACATCTATGAAAAATTCATGCGCGTCGAGAACGCCGAGGACGTCAAGGCCTACACCGTCGGCCCTACCTACTGCCATGCCGAGACTCGCAAATCGCCCGTCGTCGACGGCATTGTGCGTCGCAACACCCACGGCAAGGAAGTGCGCTACGTGACGACGCTCAACAGCGAAGAAAAGGAGATGGCCAGCAAGATTTCGCTTACGTTTGGCCAATGTGTCTGCGGCTTCGACCTCCTGCGCGCCAGTGGCAAGAGCTACGTGATTGACGTCAACGGATGGAGTTTTGTAAAGGACAACGACGAGTACTACGACCAGTGTGCCAGCATCCTCAAGGATATGTTTGTCAAGGAGAAGCTGCGCAAGACCGCGGCTGCGGCGGCTGTTGCTGCTGCTGCCGCCGCCAACGCTGCTGCCGCCACTGCCGGCACGGCTACGGCCAACAACACCTCTTCGCCGAGCACGGCCGGTGGTGCTCTCACGCCGCCCATGGGTGCACAGTCCGACGGCGCCGAGACGATGGCCGCAGAGCAAATGGCACTACAGCAACATCTTGTCAAAGACAAGGAAACGGCACAGGCCCATAAGCCGTCCAAATTGTCCCCGTCTTCTGACAACCAAGATCCTCAGGCAAAGTCCCCCGATGCCAGTTCCACAGGTCCCACTAGCCCACGACAATCTATTCCCGTGGGCACTACGCCCCCGCAACTCGAAGGACAAGCTGCCACCGCTGCTGCTGCCGCGGACGCCATTGCCACGTCACTTGACAAGCCGGCCGCGGAGACTGGCCCTGGCCTCGCGGCCGGCAGCCTTCCGTCTACGGCCGCCTCGTCGCTCCCACATACGCCAAACTATGCTGACAACCCGCTGATCATGGAAGACGACGAACCAGAGAAACCTCCACCACCTCCGCCAGCCCACTCGTGGAAGCTCAAGGGTGTCGTTTCCGTCATCCGCCATGCTGATCGTACGCCGAAGCAAAAGTACAAGTTTACCTTTCACACGGAGCCGTTCATCGAGCTTCTCCGCGGCCACCAGGAGGAGGTTTTGCTCATCGGCGAAGCTGCCCTTGCCAGTGTCGCCAACGCCGTTGATGTTGCTATTCGCGCAGGCATTGAGGACCGCGGAAAGCTCCTCGCACTTCGCAACGTGTTGGTCCGCAAAGGGTCATGGCCGGGGACCAAGGTGCAGATCAAGCCAATGTTCCGCAAGAAGAAGTCGCCCGTTGAGGAGACGGTCTTCCCTCCTGTCGAGGAGCAGAGCGTCGCCGAGGACGTAACGCCGACCGGGACGTCGACCCTTCCGACGGGTCCGTTTGGCGACATGGCCGATGCGAACTCGCCAGCCGACGATAGCATGACCCCCCGCATGCCACCGCGCCGCCATGACTCGTTGTCCGGTGTAACTATGTCCAAGTTCACCGCCGCCGAGAACAATTTTGTCCTCGACAAGCTGCAGCTCATTGTTAAGTGGGGCGGTGAGCCTACACACTCGGCCCGGTACCAGGCCCAGGAGCTGGGCGACAATATGCGCAACGACTACCAACTGCTGAACCGCGACATTCTTGAAGAGGTTCACGTTTTCAGCAGCTCCGAGCGCCGCGTCACGACCAGCGCCCAGATTTGGGCATCAGCGTTTCTGGGAGAGAAAAATCTATCAGAGGACTTCATCACCATCCGCAAGGATCTTCTCGACGACTCAAACGCCGCCAAGGACGAGATGGACAAGGTCAAGAAGAAGCTGAAGGGTCTTTTGCGCAAAGACAATGAGCGCCCGCCCCAGTTTGCTTGGCCAGACAACATGCCAGAGCCGTCCGAGGTGCAGACCCGCGTCGTGCAGCTGATGAACTTCCACCGCCGCGTCATGAACTACAACTACGCCAAGCTCAAGGGGTCGTCTGAGAGCACGGGTGGTAGCTCGGGCCGCCTGAGTAACAGTGGCCAGAGCACCGCCGGCAGCCTGTCGGCGTCGCCCAGCTTTGATAAGTCTGGCCCGAGCGGCTCCATGAGCACGGCGGCCTCCAGCTCAACGACGGTAAACCTCGATGCCCCTGCGAACAACGCCACGGGCGGCTCTGGCGGAGCTGCGAATGGCAACGCCGACAATCGCACCAGCTCCTTCTCACTCTCGAGCTCCATTGCACAGGCAAACGCTGTCAACGGTATCCAGGCGCGCTGGTGCAGTGGTGAAGACGCCGAGCTGTTCCGCGAGCGCTGGGACAAGCTGTTCGCCGAGTTCTGTGACCTCGAAAAGGTTGACCCCAGCAAGATCTCTGAGCTGTACGACACCATGAAATTCGACGCCCTCCACAACCGTGCATTCCTTGAGTGGGTGTTTACACCTCCGAAGCACATGCTCGAGGAGGAGGACTGGGTCGGTACCGGTGCCGCCAGCAGTAGTACGAATAGCGGTTCGAGTGGCAGTGGTGGCCTGACGTCCAACCCCGGCTCACAAGGCCCGAAGAGCAGCCCCGTCATTGATGATCGCAAATCGCATGACGAAGGCCGGCCATCGACCGCGAGTAGCGGTGCGAGCCGGACGACTGACAAGGATCTGGCCATTGGCAAAGAGGGAAAGTCGGATGGGAGCAATGGGAGTGGGAGTGGGGGTGGAAGTGGCAGTGCCTCGGCGATCAACGGTAACAATAGCCAACACAAGGCCAGTGTTAAGCGTATCTTCCGCCGGCGCTCCTGGATGGCTGGTCTCCGCCATACAATCGAGCCGCCGCCGGCAGAGCAGTACTTCCACCTATACAAAGGCACCAACAGTCCGACCAAGGCCAAGACCGATGCCCGCTTCGAGCCTCTGCGCGAGCTGTACCAGCTGGCCAAGGTGTTGTTCGACTTCATCTGCCCCCAGGAGTACGGCATTTCCGACAGCGAGAAGCTGGAGATTGGACTTCTGACCTCGTTACCGCTGCTCAAGGAAATTGTGCAGGATCTCGAGGAGATGCAGGCCTCGGACGAAGTCAAGTCGTTCTTCTACTTTACCAAGGAGTCACATATCTACACGCTCCTCAACACCATCCTCGAGGGCGGCATTGAGACCAAGATCACCCGAGCCAGCATCCCTGAGCTGGACTACTTGTCGCAGATCTGCTTCGAACTCTACGAGTCGGAAACAAGCCACCCCAAGGCCGAGTCGACGCCCGAGGGCGCCGATGCGGACGGCAGTTGTAGCAGTGGCGAATGCCACGACAGCGACAGCGCTATTAAATCGTCCACCTACCAGTACAGCATCCGAATTACCATCAGTCCTGGTTGCCACGTCTACGACCCTCTTGACGTGCAGCTGGACAGCCGGCATACGATCAGCTGTGCCCCGCGCCGCAGCTTAACGTCCCACAACGACTGGAAGACGGTCGTTGAGACTCTGCGCGGGCGATTCCATCAGTAAGTTACACCCTGGGGCCGCTGCACGGCCCCAGCCCCAATCTCAGGTAGAGCCACATTCTAACGGTTTCCCTCTCGCCCCACAGAGTCAAACTGCCCAAGTCCTTCTTGGCCGTCAATCTGTCCGACGCCTTCACATTCCAAGAGAAGCAAACCGGCGACGGCGATGCCCGCGACGGCGATGCCCAGGAAATCAAAGACGGTCTCGAGATGAAGCACGTACATAAGGCAGCCAAGACAGCGGCCGCACCGGAAGCCGAGACACCCACAGCCGAGAACGGCAATGCTTAATCCGTGCCCGATGTAAAGTGACCATCCCAACAACTGTCGCAGCTCATCAGGCCTCTTGAGGTTACATAAAAATCTCCGAGCTCAAAACGACAAATCCCAGCTATCCGAGATTTGATAGTGTATGGCCTGGTCGCTTTTGTTCTTTGGTCGAAACACGGTCTCCTTCTGCTTGTACGAATGTGGGTCGTTTGGGCTGAGTTGAGAGTTGAGGCGCCCCGGTGTCCGGGTGCGAACCTATTGGCTGGAAATGATGATGCCGGGTGGAAAACGGAGGATGTCAGCAAAAAGAAGAAAAAAAAAAAAAAAAAAAAAAAAAAAAAGAAAAAGAAAAGAAAACAAAAAAAGAAAAGAAATAATGAGCGAATGAGAAATGAGAATACCAAATGACAAATGCAAGGCACCTGTTTCGCCTTGCTTCGTCGGCATCGACTTGCCCGGAAGTTGGACCGGTGGCTGTCAGTGGCTCCCGGTACAATGGGCCATGGGACCCGTACGCATGGAAAAGGAGAGAAAAAGAAATCACAGAAGAAGAAAGAAACGGCTCAGACCTCGGAATTTAAGGGCAATGATTGCTCTAGGTGCAGCGCCGGTGGTTTTGGTGGAGTCATTCCAAGACATGCATCTTTTCAGCCCCCCCAAAGGCATCAATTGTTTCCCTTTGCTCTACCAATGGACAGCGACTATTGCATCATCCACCAACACAGCCACGTCGAAGACAGATAAGTAGAGGGGAGTATTCCAGAAGGGAGAGGGGATTTCTTTTCGATTCTCTCTTTTTTTTTGGTGCATTTGATAAGGGTTCTTGTGTGTTTGTGTTTTATATTATTAGAATTAAGAACCGACACCGGTTTAGAAGGTCAAGTACTAAATGGAGGTCTTTTGTTACTTAAAGCAAAGATAATGTGTATTTTGGCGTGGATTTTATATTAATTTCTCAAAAGTAGAAAGTGTAGGGTTTGTTGCTAACTAAACAGTTCATTTCATTTCCAAAAAAAAAAGTCCTGCAGGACCAATCCAAGGTAAGGCGGTTTGCCTTTCCAGCCCAGCTTACTACCCTCTTAAGTATGAACACTCCCAACTAAAGAATAATGTGAAATGAAAAGCATAAATGTCAGCCAGGTCGACTAAAATCCTTGATGAAAATTAGGTGCTTAGTCTTGGCCGAGATTATGAAATCTGACCAGTCGACATCCGTACATGTGAATGTTGGTTTTCCAAGCTACACCGGCTGTTTCAGGCCACGATCATGTGGTGATGGAGGGCACTTAACCCATTTGAAGCTGCTGAATCTAGACTGTCTTGACTGTATAATGAGGAGAGGGAGGTTATATCTGCAATTCGACCGAACCAAAGTCGACTAAACATTCAGCTTGCGGGCCTCTTCTTCGAGTTTTGAGTTGCTTTATCTTTGCTCCCACTGCTTTGGATGAACGCGGCAGGTTTGATAATCCCAGGCACCAGATCCCCAGATAACTGATTGCCGGTGCAAGCCCGCGCCTTATTTAGTGTTGAGGACTTGGCATATGTTGTAAAATCAAAAGAGAGAGATAGAGAGAGGCGAGAGAGAGGAAGAAAAAAAAGTCACAAGTAAAATTTGGCGAATTTGGTAAACAGTTGGGGGTGTCATGCAGATTGCAAGACTCTTGCATATGTTTCTTTTTTTTTACTTTCTTTTTCTGTACTTTCTTTTTCTATACTTTCTTTTCTTGTATTTTTTTTCTCGTACCTTCTTTCCTTATACTTTATTTCTTCATGTTTCCACGATTTGCCCAGTAAGTTTTAAGGCAACTGCGTCGTAAATTTAGTACTTGAGTGATTCGTTTAGAATAGGGTTCACCGTCCCCCTCATTCCCCAAACCCACGTACGAATTACAGGTAGACAACTAGAGAAACATGCATAAGACAAAGTCCGCAATTTCTTCAAAGCTATCGTAGTTCAACGTTCAGCGACATCCTATTCTACCCGAACTGTTATATAATGGACTTCCGAGAGGCATTTACATGTTCCGAACACGAGCATGTACATGAGTTAATGGTGTGCATCCATTACGTCCCGGTCAAGAAGGGAGCCGAGGTCTTCATGTAAGAGAATGGAACGACTAGAGTGCCGTACGTTTTCCCCTCCTACGTATTGAATCTGTTGCGTTTGGAACATAGCGGGTTGTATCGTCGGATCCACTTGTTCCCCAAGGTGAACAGACTGTATTACAAAAACGGCCTTTCGTCTCACCTTGAAAGATTATCAGATATCGCCGATCAGGAAGCCTATTGATGTTTCACGGGAGTTCGGATCTTCGTTGGAATATTTGTTACAATATTGCCAAATGGTTCATATTCTCTCCTTACTGGTGTCTTTTGATTCAGCAAATGGGGTCCTGGCATAACAGTCGGTCTTATCATGACTGTGTCTGCATGTCTCGCAATTCGGGGCTGAGTCCAAAAAGCAAAAGTAAAATGCTCATGAATATTCGGAATATTCCGTCTCGCTTTGCGGAAAGGTCAGAAAACCCCAATCGTAAATAGACCACCATTTGCGTTAACGTCGCCTTTTGCCTTACTACTATTTTCAGAGGCTTTTAAAGGTTCTTTAATCTTGTCTTCCATTGTTGTTTCTACTTCTATCGACACCTTCTCCAGAAATGGAGCGGAACCGCAAGAAGTAAAGTGTCTCAAGATAAAAGCAAAATAACACAAAAGACAGTTACAAAAGGTGACATATTTTGCGTTAAGGAGAAATTCTTTCCACGACGCTTGCCTTGTAAAAGGCATTCAGGTTTTCCATCTCCAGATTTTCATGTTTCCCGCTGCTGTTCGAGCCCCTTGCAACCTTGTTAGTCTTGCTAACATTTAATGGCACACAGCGCCTTGGCAACACATGTAAAGCTTCTAAAGCTACGAATGACTAGTTTCGTCGTAAAATGCCGAAATACGCCTGCTACACTGAATGGGGCGGCTCACGACAAGGCTCCTTGCCTTGGAAGGCGGCAGTACATTAGTCGGGCTTTGAGGCTTGCAGACGTGAAGGAGTACTACCGGTTACGCGATCTGAAGCAGATTGATTGTTCTCGTTTTTATGGGAGAAATGTGCACGTCGTAATAATTCGTAGATTCTTTCCTTTCTTGAGCGCTTTCCGCGAAGATCCGTTGGTCTGACCTCGTACGCCATATTCTCTTGCCTTGCCTCTTCGTTTATTCTGGTCCCTCGAAGCAGACGTTTCGCACCACCATGGAGTGGTTTGCGCGGCACAATTGTCTTTTCGGCCTTCATCCCCTCCTTTTGGCCATGCCCACCCTATTTTCCTGGGTGGTTTCGATCCCGTTGTTACAGTGAACTGGAGCAGGACGGTCCGAACTAGCCAGCCATATTTCCCGTTTCGATGTTATGTTGCCACCTATTCATTCACCGTGCGTCAACGGAGTACCTTTCTTCCTCCATGTCCGGTTTGGGGGCGCTGCAGCGTTTCATTCGGCAATGTAATACAGACCGTTTTAAACGAAGGGAGGTTCACAGGAGAGACAAAAAGGACGCCTCTGAAAAGTCTGGCGTGTTATGCGGCCCCACTAGACCTGTTTTGGGAGACATGGCGGAGGACATCCTGGCCTGGGGGCGAGACTCCGACCCAAAGAATGTGTAAACCTGGACAGAAGACTGACGCGAGAGAAGGGGCTTTGGATATCGGCAGAGACCGTCGTCAGAACGCATGTCGTACTGCGACGACGGATCCCATTTCCATAGTGCTATGTGTTCTTCCTCGCTCGTCTTTTCATGCGCTGGCCGGTGGGACTCGATGAAGGGAACGCATAATTATGTCCATTGGCAACCTCACATATCAGACGTACAAGTACCTTGAGCAACAACGCGGACTCTTGATTGGCCGATGAAAAGAAAAGTCGAAGAAAAGTCGAAGACAGGATGTCAGGGAGGTAAGCCCATTTCAGAATAACGAAAAGGGAAGGTACGCGAGGAAGTATTTTACGTTGTGCCCGACTCTTAGGCAACGCACGTGTACCTCCCGCTCCTTATTTGGAAATTTCGTCAGATCTTACAGAGGAGAGCTATGGGTACCACATCTTACGACCATGCAGTCTGTGCTAACAAATCCTTGTTGAACCAGACCAAAAAAGGGCGCCAAGGAATGAACGTGATATACGATTTGTCGGTAGGATGGGACAGGGATAAAAATGAAGAAAGGTGACACAGGGGAGAAAGGGAGAAGCAGAAGAAGCCACACGAAGTGCTCCGTTCCCAGCGTCGTAAATACGTGAAGCCTCTGCTTGGAAGGATTCCTTGACAGTACGGCTAATGCCGTTTCGAGAGTCAGCTGTTTGGACCATCTCTGATCTTCTTGCTCGACTTTCCACACAAGCGTGTTGCCTGTTTGCAACAATTTTAGCACCGCCAGCACGAAAGAGGATACACTGTTAGCTTGCGTTCCACGGTGACATTTCAATGGGCTCGACTGACTTAATTAGTTTGTTTGGGTTTTTGCATGTTAATCTCAATGTGTTGTAATTGCCTGGAAAGAACGGCAAGAGACAAAAAACCATCGACAGGACGCCCGCCGAACAGAAACAAAATCAAATATGGAAGGGTATGAAACCTCGCCAGAGCAGATCTGAACAAGGGTTCCGGTTTAGCCAGTCTCCATGGTGTAAAGATGATGCGGCTCGATGTCAACTGACAACGCGTCCCAGTTGGTCTTTATTTGCATATTGCAACGTTCTTTTCTCCTGCTTGCCCGAACGCAAGACACGATGTAACTGCGAAGCTGGCAACCCATGACAGAACGTATTTGGTACGGAATGATAGGCGGATGTTGAAGACCACGAGAGCGACATCTCTGTTGCGATTCGAGGTAAGCATGCGAGCATCTCATCTAGGACCTCGCGTGGTACTCGCCTCCTTTCTATTCTCATTCTGTCTTGCTTACAGAATACTCCATAAGGGACCGTCCTGGTCCTTGTACTCCACAGGCTCCGCATCGAGTTCCGTCCCCTCCGAATTTTGTTCAAATACGCCATGCAAGGCTGGGGAGTTGGGACTTCGACCTTTCCCCTAGCTGCACCCCAGTCTGCATGGCTTGTCAATATTCTACACGACGAGTGCCTGTCCTGGGCAGCGGCTTTGTGTTGGATTCGGCGGCCATTCGTTGTGGAACCCTCCATTACGACGCCTCAAACGGTCGAGCACATGGCACGCGATGGATCGCATGCTCGACAGGGGGGGCAGGGGGGGTATAAAAAAAACCAAAACGCAAGAAAAGAGGAGATATTTGCCTTTTCTTTGGGCTCTCTGTATCTTGCGAGAGTGCTCGTGTGGTTGACCCCTTGCAAAGAGCGTCTCCTGTTGGTAAAAGAAGAAAGTACAACATACCCGCGCAAAAATATTCCAGCAGCAAGTCTCAAGTCTATCGCAAGTTACAAGGAATCGTGGAAGGACATGGGTCCATCTTGTACATGCACTTGCACCCGTTGTGTGGGGATTTTGTTTCTCCTTTTATTCCAAAATCATAAAACCGCTACTATTCCCCAAAGTAACAGACCAATCCGCGCATTGCACAGACCTCTTCCAGAACAATCAATGACGCTTCCATTGCGAGGGTGCTTTATGACAGCCGAGCAAGATACGGACACCTTGGTCAGCCAAGAAGAGACACGGCTCGGATGGCAATAGAGGTGTAAGAGTGATGAACAAGGGTGTCTTCTGGATGGCAATTGGCTCGTGACGAAACACACGGGCTTTCTTCCCATAGCGGATCTGTAGGCAGAGCATGGAGTGTTAGCACCAACCGACATCAGAAAATTTCCCCTTTACGGAGTGCGTCATATACACGAGGAGTACGCCGTATTTTATACGAAGTCTGTGACAATCACTTCCGACAGGCCAGATCGAATCCCAACGTGGCCTTATCATTACAGCAAAGACCCGGGAGGAAACGGCGCGGCCCTCCGTCGACAGCACGGGAAGGCACGGGGCGGGCGTTGACAGGTCTGACGAAAACGGAAGGAGTGAGGTGTTGGCACAAGGAGGAAGGTGCGATCACCTACTTCGTCCCTACAGGGCAGGTAAATATGCCTTGTAGTTTGTACCTGCAGGTACCAAAACAACAACCGAACAAGGGACGATAAAAAAAAGGATGGACTCCCAACGGCCGTAGAGTACTGTCTGCGATCACCGCTGGCCCAAAGGATGCGAGACAAACCATTGTGGTCTAGAACCTGTCTTCCTTTGCTGTTCGTTTCTCCTTTTCTTCTTTCCCTCTTCTTCCATTATGGCACGTCCTAGTTTGTTTAGGACTCAGTCCAAGCGCAGTCTTTTGCCTCCGACGACAAGCCTACAGAGTAAATTATTTACTCGTCGCGCATGGTGCTTGTGTGCGCGTGTTTACGCGTGTCTTGTCTCAGGTTATTGGAAGGCCCTACAAGTACCGTCGATCAACGCTAAGGAACGTTAGTGCTCTACTTAGTGAACTCACTGACCACGTCGGTTAGAAGAGAAAATCATTGAAGAACGAGAAAACGACAAGAACAAACCGCGGTGACCACCATGCCTTGTCACCAGAACACCTGACCTTGCCCGTTTGGACAAGGATGTGGACGCTGTACCACGAGGGTTACCAGAGCTTGCCTGCCCAAAAGGGACGGAACTGGGTTTCGTTGCGTCGGTGATGCTAGGACGGCCGGACGAACTTCGCAGACGCAAGGTGAAGACTAAACAAAATACAGAGTGCATGGTACTAAGAACGACAAAGGAAGAAAAAAAAATTAAATGAGAGGCCAATCCGATTTTGACTTTTTGGAAGGTCTGAGGCTGCACCACCCACGACGCACATGCAGAGGACTTACAAGTTTTGCGTGTAAGTTATGCTTTGTAAGAAATCGGGCGAGAGCCCGAAACCCCGGCATTCTTGTCTTCGTTTTGGCTTGTTCTGGGTCCGGCACTAGGCAAAACCAGGTGCGGTTGGCCCATGGGCCGGTGATACAAAGCAACTCAGCAAGGTCATTCATTCTCTGGGCGCTTGTTTTCTTGTTTCCCCATGTCTGCTTAGTCGTTCCCCTTCTTTGGCTTTTCTAGCCTTTCATGTTTGAGTTTCTTGTGGTCTTTGCTGATGGCCTTCGCATTTCTTTCTTTTTGTTTCGCTTTTTTTTTCTTTTCTTCTCTCCACCATTTTTATTCCGTTTGCCTCTCTCATTGCGGTCACTACTGGTTGGAAGCGCCCTTTTGACAAGGATGCTGTGTATTTGAGCTACTACCGTACCCAATTGACCCCTTCTCAAACGTACGTCGTACCTTGTCTATTGCATTTGGCTCATAAACTTTCCTAGTCTGTACGTACTTTCATATGTGCTTTCGCTATTCTGTTCCCAATTTCAAGAGCTTTTCGTTCCTCTCGTCTCCTCCACTTCCATCCCACTTTGCCATCTCATGTTGTTTCTACGTGTTCTCCACGCCTCTCACTCTCAGCTTCCCTTTTTCTGATCCAGCCTCCCTTTAACTCTGTCAACTATCCTCAGAACAAAAAATAGAAACAAACGCAATGTACCAAGACCCGCTTCAGACCCTAGGTCCTAGCTCATAGCTCTCTGGTTCTTCTCCAGTTTTGCATCCTGCTTGCCATTACCTTTCGCCCAAGCGCAGAACCTCAATGCGGGTCAGCTGAGCGAAACGGCTTCGTCCCGCCGGCCAGTTCCTTGTCCGTCATGCGGCCGGGGCAGACAAGCTAAGTTTCACGGCTGCAAAGAGCACGACTGTCAAAGGTCAGGAGTGGCGGAAGTGCCAGACGTGCCATAGCCGGGCCCATGGGATATACCGTCAGGGTGGATATGGGCGTCCTGATAACTCCCGTCCCCAAGCCAAGCTTATTTCACTTTTCTTTGTATTTCTTTTATGTTTCTTCTTCTTTTGCTCTCCTCTATTTCGTGACATTTACTCCATGCTTTGTACTCTATTCAGACTACCCAAATCCGCCCACAAAATCGCCCCGTAACCCACTCTCCGTATAAATGCAAGGAGCATTTTGGAACATCCGTCTGCTTCCTTTTTTCTAATCCCTTCTCCCCTTACCGGCCCACCAACTTTTTTGACAACCACCTTGACAACTGCCTTGTGCCCTGTTCCCAGACCGGCTTGCCATTGCCACCGTTCTTTGTGAACTTTGGATGCCCCTCCGGAGCCACGGTACCCTGACCACGACATCAGCACGTCTACCGTCAAGACCAACCAACTCCCGCAACCAAAACTTGGGACCACAACCAGACTACAACCGAATAACAACTGAAGAACAAACCACAACCACGGCAGACCAAGACGAGGACAAGTACGAAGATACCGTCACCCTTTGTACGAGAGCACCACCATCCCGTCTCTTGTCCCCCTACACTTTATCTTCTTCTCTTTCTGGATCAGACGCTTTCCTGGGACCGGCGCGTTTCCCCCGTTAACACGCCCTCTCTCACGTTGCTGTCTGTTTCGGAGACGATCCCATTTGAAAGAAGCTGCCACCTCGTTTTGTCGTTTTGGCCAGTCTTCATATAAAGAGTGGCCCGATTTCCGACTTTTCTCTCCCCCTTTGGTCGCTGCTCAACCCTACTTGAATTTTCTCCATTGTCTGCGCTCTGCTCGGCAAACATCTTTCCGTACCTCGCCACACATTACATTATTCTCGTTGCTGCTCTGTGCAACCCAAACGATTTGACCTTACAAAACCCGCACACCTCAACCTGCCAACATCAGGCTCAGTACGACTTCACACCTTGCACACCTTGCACAAACGCAAACTAGACGAACATCCACGCCCCCTTCTTTGACAATCGTAAGTTCAGTCCACAATGAGAATCAAGAGACAACATAGACGGCCATTCTGAATTCCGTCGGGGTTTTGTGTCTACGTCTGTCCTGATATAGAGTAGACTGCTTTAAGTGTCTTGTATCATGTTTTATTCTAACATCTACACTGGCAGAGGCTTCACAAAAGAGGGAAGGACAGAAACTGGACTGTTGCTTCCTTCAAAGCTCCATTTTTACTCAAAGAACTTTTGAGAGAGTTTTTCGCAATATATCTTGCGCCTGGTCCTTCGCCTGGTCCCTCGCCTTCCCTCTTTTTCCTTCCATCTTCTCCTCCTTTCTACAAACGAAGACCTCCCAACCGTCACCAGCACAAAAAGCGGCGATTTCACTATTTCTTTACTACGAGCTCTTGACTCTCTTTCTTACTCGTCTTGTCTATCTTCACTCATTGCCCTCCTCACAACCACAATCATGTCCAATCCCAAGACGTGCCACCACTACTTTGTCTACATCAAGTCCGACAACAGTTATCTCACCTTCCAGTGCAGCTACTGTATGCTGGGAGAGCTGTTTGCCGTCTACGAGTGCCAACTCTGCCAGCTCAAGATCTGCGGGCCATGCTTGGATTCGATGTGAACGAAGCACCAAAATATGGAAGAAGGGCGTTGGAACTGCACAGGGGTGTTCTGACGTGAGTTCGTACTTGTCGTTGCTCCTACAGACCGGACGCAGTACTGATTGTTTCTCCTTCTCTGCCCTTCTACAGAGTGTCTTGGCGCTTGGGCGAACGCGTTTGAAATTTTGTCTTCACCGCGATGGTTTTATTGTTTGGAATTTTGAAAAGATGTCTTATACACGGATTTGACCCTGGAAAAGCGACGGACCGCAACGGAAACTTTGGCTTATGGATCGGGATCGGAAAAGGAAAAATCTAGAATAGGAACAGGGACTAGGAGCCGGAATCAGGACAAGGATTCCTGGCAAGATAGAACAAAGCACGATTATGTTTGTGTGCTTCTTGGTTGCGTTCCCTTTACATCGTTTTGTGTATCAATGGTCCTCTCAAAAAATCACGAGCACGAGATTATCATATGGATGATCTGTGCGAGTCATACAAAACATCGAATCACAGCGACCCAAGAGGACGGCAAAAACTGGTGTGATTTTCGTGATACCAACAGCCAGAACCTCCCAGCCCAGCCTATGGTGTTGCAACATTGGTGTGGACTGTTGGTTGTCCGCGTTGGTCGTGCTTGTTTGCTGTCTACGCCCAAAGAGTCCTGGTAAACTATTTTGTGCCGCCCTGCCCACTGTTCCTCTTCTTTCCTTGTATTAAGACGTCTCGATCGACGCTGTGTTACTTGATCATAAAGTGACAAGGCGACAGGCAGGACAGGTTCGTGACACAAGGAGGAGGGTTCAAAGCAGGGCCAAAAAGATCAGGTAAGGAAAAGGGAGGGAAATGAACATGAAAAGGGCCAAAAAAAAAAAGAAACAAAAATGGCCGTGGTTGCACACGGCTTCCCGGGTACACGGCTCGTGCAACAAGACAACAGGAGGGCAAAGGGAAGAGCCGGGACAGGACAAAAGATGGAAGTAGGGAACAAACAGCACGGTTAGGATACACAAAAGCAACACACGTAGAAGAACTGAGGCCGAGACCATCCATAAGAACCGACAATCCGCACGCATAGACGTGCCCCGTATTACACCGCACTAATTCTCGGTTGTTGGGCTCGGCGTGTTTGCGGCCCTCATCCGGGGAAATAAAAGGCTGAAAAGGCAACGCGTGAAGCTGCAAAGATCCGGTAGTTGGGTGCTTGTGTAAAGATATTTCCTAGCTGTAGGCGTTTATGTTGGCCTCCAATCGTATCGTTTTCCATGTATTTGCGTTAGAGATTTAATGATAAAATATCATTTTACTCTTATGCTGGTAATTATGTTACATAAAAGAATAAAGCAAACAAAACACAGAGAGAGAGAATGTGTGTGTAGTCGTACTATTCACAGAAGAGCCGAGGACAACAACTTATAAAGTGCAGTTGGTCCAACTAGCATCCAATAAATGCACCGCAGCCGCCGCGGACTGTTCCGACTGCTGCAAAGCCACCATCCATCGAAATTACTGGCAAAAGCAGATCGCCTTTTGCGAAGCGAACGCAAGGATTGTGTAACTCGAAGGCATACCAAGTGACTTCCGGCCAGCTGGAAGCCTGAACATTGGGCCGCAGGGCCTGACGGAAAAGTAAGGGCCTTCTCCGACACATTCGGGGGGAAACCGCTCCCATATCCCTCGAGCCAAACCGTTGTACAGGCAGTACGACTAGAACAATGCACCGTTAGATAGGGTTAATGAGAATACAGATACGTCTCGTGTGGTAAAAGTGGAATGGCTGTATCATATGTTACGAATGTTTTGTAAATTTATGAGAAATTTTTTAACGTCAACTTTGCACACCCCAATGGCATGTCAGATCTAGAAGTCGAGTAGATAAAGCAACAACCAAAGCATAAACGTAGCAATCCAAATATTATCCCGGCCCGTTAACAGTGTAACAGAAACATTGGCGAAACTGCGAGCCCATCCGTATCCGTGTCGTTTGCGTTGTTGCGTAATAAATAATAATGTCGTCTCTCGTTGTGAGTTTCAGTTTCCAAGTTTTCCCCGGTTCGTTGCAGCACGCTAAGACAATACAGAAAGAAAAGACAACAAAAAAGAAGCGAATCATAAGACAGCAAAACGAAGAACGCCTGCCTGTTATCCGTCCATCCCTCTCCCTGTAAACCATACTCTAAGGCAATGTAAAACGTAGAATGTGTAAAGGAAGACCTGAAAAGAAAGGATAATAAAGGGAAAGAAAAGTTATAAGAAAAGACATATGCATAAGACGCAGGCTCAACCCCATCTTTATAGGGCCAAGCCAGTGCCATCGCCGGTCCACCGGTAGAGCGATAGCAATTCGCGGCGGCGCATGTGCTGCTCGCCCAGGTCCTCGGGGACACGACCGCGCACCTGTGCCAGGGCGCTGCGCATGACGCGCGAGAAGTTGCGCTGGTATTCAGTGTTGAGTGTCACAACACAAGCCTCGTGTGCGCGGATGATGGTCTCGCAAGCGCGAACTACGCTGGTACTGGCCTCGAGCTGCAGCTTGTCGGCTATGAGCAGGAGCAAGAAAGAGCCTTGCAGCAGGTAGATGCCGAAGAAGAAGGGCATGAACTCCAGGCCTGGATCGTACTCCAGGATGCTGCTAATGGCCTCAGCAGCCGACACAGCATGGCCGGTGGCGGTGATGAAACCTTGCGAGCTGATCCACAAGTCGTTGTCGTCGAGCAGGTTGACAGGATCCCATTTACCGGCAAGCAAAATATGCAGGACGTGCATGACGTGTGTGCCGTAAGCGACCACGATGCGTGTCTGGATGTCGAGCTCGGTCATGCGAACAAGGGGCGCGGCAGCCAAAGTCATGGGCGCAGCAATCGACGAGGTTGTCGGCAGCGGAGTCGAATGAACCGAGTGCATAGACTGCACGCTGTGGCCCGATGGCGTACCGGCATCCTGGGGAGCGGAAGCAGCACGGCCAGTGGCAAGGGCACCAACGGTGATGCTGGCATCCATATTGTTTTGGCTGTTCTTGGAGTGAGCGTCGGCAGCATTGCTTGCATCAGCAGCGGCGAGAGCTGCGGCTGCCTGCTCCTCATGGGCGGTGGCCAGGGCAGACGGACTGAGCGTGCGGTGTTCAAAGGCCTTGAGACTCCGCTCGTAGATGGCCAAGTGGCGGGTAATCTCAGACATCTGCATGTCCCACTCCTGGGAGGTGCGGAAGCCGAGCCCAAAGCGTGGGTGGTTGCGGGCATGGTGCAGGTCGACAATCTCGCCGAGGATGGTCATGAGCGGCAGGAAGTAGCCATAGATGCTGTGGCCACAGCACTCAAACGATGGCCCACGATGACTGCGAGAACCTCTGGCCGAGCCCTTGTCATTCTGGCTCTCTTTGCTGTCCGCGTCCGCACGCTTCACACCCTCATCACTTTCCTCGTCCTCGGCAACGTTATTCTTTGCCGCTTTGCCTTCACTGCTGGAAGCCTCGCTGAATTCGCCGTTCTGCCAGTCCGTGTCGTCCATGGGACGCAGGAGACCGTCACACTCAATATCCAGCAGGAACAGGGGGCGGTTGTAGCACAGCGCAAGGTGGCGGTCAACAATGTAGACGAGCCACCAGATGCGGCGGCGCTCTTCACGTTCTTCTTCAGAAATGACATAGACGGGTACGGAATTGGCAGTAGAGCTTGTGGCAACGACACCACCCTCCAGGCTTCCATCGATGGCCTCAATACCGTCCATACTGTCGATGCTGCCAATGCCGTCGATGTCGTTGATACCGTTGATACCGTTCATACCCATGAGGTCGTTCTCGCGCTCATTCCTGTCGGCGCCCTCTGCATTCACTTCGCGCGTCGCACGTGTTTGCTGCTGGCGCGCCTGAGTCTCTGCTTGCTGGCCTTGGCCCTGTTGGTTATTCTGTGCTTCCGTCTGGGCAGACGTAGCATGCGGAGGCAGCTCACGGCCCAGCTTGAGCTCGCGTGCCAGCGACCAGGCGGCGTTCCACCAGCGCAGGCTGGCGCCCTTGTACTCGCTGGCAGAGACAACAGTGGCCAGATGAATGTATGTGGCGACGTCGTCAATGGTACCAGCCGCGCCAAAAGCGCCACCGCTGGTGTTTCCGTTTCCGTTTACGTTCCCGTTTCCATTGGCGTTGTCGCCGGAATTGGCAGTGGTGACGGCCAAGTTCATTGTCTCCATGGTCGCATGGGCCAGCGCGGCCTCCATGCTAATGGTACCAGGCATGGCAACGCCCAGACCCCCGAGCGACACGCCATCAAAGACAGGGCTATCCATGCCCGTAGCCTGCATGCTCTCATCCACATTGTTGTCGCCGTGGCGGAGACCATTCTCCTGGAGCTGCAAGTCGTCGCCATTGCCAGCATTTGACGGAGTGTGGATCAGGGGCTTCAGCAGACCAACGGTCAACTCGAGCAGCTTCTGGCAAATCTTGCCGCGGGCTGAGGGCACACTGGTGAGGAAGGAAGCGTCGCTTGTCTGGGCTGCGACCCACAGCATGCTTGCGAGCAGAGCGGGCTGGCAGGCACGTGGTTTGGTCGGGTGCAAGAACGAACGCTTGCGGAAGACGAAGCCCAGGACATAAGGAGACATGGGGTGCATCTGGGCTGAAGACGAGCTGGCAAAGTAGAGGTCGATGAGATCGCAGGCGAGTGTAAGCGGCACAATGCCTGCTAGGTGCGGAACCAAGGGCTCCAGCACGGGATAGCGCAGCTGTGTTGGATTGTAGCTGCTCGGCATCATGTGCTGGGTTTGGTGCTGATGCTGATGCTGGTCACGGCGCGCGTGTTGACCGTTCGGGTCATTGTGGTGCGAGTGGTGGCTGGCCATAGGCCCGTTCATGGATGGGGACATACCTGGCGCCAGACCGTTGAGTCCACTCATTCCGACACCAGTTGCACCCGCCAGAGCTGGGTGCATATTGTGCATATTCTGCATTCCGTGCATGGTCTGCAGACCTTGCATGTGTTGTTGTTGTTGTTGTTGTTGTTGCTGCTGCTGCTGCACCTGGTGTTGCTGTTGTTGTTGGGCCTGCACCTGCTGCGAATGCTGCTGCTGTGAGGGATACTGTTGGTGTTGCGGTGGAGGCGGCGAGGACATGGTCATCCAAGGCGGCGACCCAGTGTCACCGGCCATCGGGTATGCGCTCAGCGGGCTCGTGCCCATGCGGAAGCTGCTTGCATTGGTCGAAAAGCCAGTCGGGCTTTGCGTCTGCAGCCCATACGGCAGCTCCGGGTAGTTGGATATCGTGGCTTGCGACTGCGTATAAGGCTGGTGAGGCCCGTGGTGACCGGCGCCCATTGCAGCAGCGGCGGCAGCGGCAGCCTGGGCTTGAGCCTGCTGGTGCTGCTGTTGCTGTTGCTGTTGCTGGCGTTCGTATGGATTCTGCATTGTGGCAGCTGCAACTCCGTAGCTGTTGAGATCAAGGCCGCCAGCTGAGCCATCCAGGTGGTGAGAGTGCTGCTGCTGCTGATGGTGCTGCTGCTGGTCCATATGGTGGTGCATATCGCTGCCGGCCATGTCACTTAGGCTCTCCATGCTGCCGGTGCGCTGGCTGCGCTGCATAGCATCTTCAGCAAGGTCATTCATCAGTTTTTCGTTGGCGCTTTGCGGATGGCCGTCGTTGCTGGCAGAGCTGCTGTGTGTGGCATTGTTGAGGCCGGCCTTGGTGTCACTTTGATCATCGCCGTTCCCCTCAGCTTTCACCTGAGCAGCGGCAGCCGCCTGCGCAGCTGCCTGCTGGGCCAGGTCTTTGCGCGAAGCCTTGCCGCGCTTCTTGCGTTCGCGGATATATTCACAGCCCAGTCCGAATTCTACCGTAAATTGTTAGCGGGTGGTGGGATTCTAGAGGTGTTGAAAATGAAAACTCTGGGAGAGAAAACCTACCAATGCAGTGGGCGCACGGGTGCTGGCCATCACACTTTGTCCGGAGCTGGTTGCACTGGTCGCACGCACGGCTGATGCGGCGGCGAATTGGCCCGGCCGCACTGCCACCGCGTGCTGGCCCATACGGGTTCTGACGGTGCTTCACCTGCTGGCCGTGGCCAGGGCGTGCGAGATGCGGGTTGCCATGCGGGTTGTGAGGGTTGTGGACACCGACGTGCTGCTGCAGCTGCTGTAGGGCATAGTGCGACCCTTGGGCGAGGGCATCCATACCGGGTGCATGCATGTGAGCGGCCGGTACATGACCGTTGGACAGCAGCGTGGTGGTGGGGATGGTGTGGTAGGGAGAAAAGCGGTGAAGCGGGTTAGACAGCATGGCGATGGATGCGGGATGATTGAGACGTGCGAGAGGTGAGAGATCGAGTAGTTGAAGGAATGAAGCAAAAATTGTCGAGTGTGACGTTGAAAGAAATAAAAAGACGTTGGGCCAACTTCAAACGAGTGATGGCAGTTGGGTGAAGCTCCAGCAACTGGGACAAGAAGTCGATATAAACGAGGGTAGACAGTAGAAGTCAAGAAAGAAAAGAGAGTGAAAATGAGGGAGGAGAAGAGGTGAGAGGCAAGAACTCGCAAGGTTGATGGGGTTGGCGATGATAAATACAACGAGACGAGGCGGGACAAGATCAAGAAGCGAAGGAGAATAATAGATAAAGGTAGGGTATAGTAGGGTAGCAGCGAGAAGAAAATAAAGAATAAAGGAATAAAGAGTCGAGAAGAAACAAGGTGAACCAGAGAATGACAAAGTACAGAACGAATAAGAAGAGGATAAGAATAAATAAGGTCAAGAAAATGAAAAAAAAATAAAAAATTAAAGGAAACAGTCGAACAAAGTCGACAGGGGGTGGGTGATCAGTAGCTGGGGTGCAACAAAGTGAAGCTTTGAGGCGCGGGAAGGAGAAGGTCGATGTCGAGCAAGGGGGTCCGCGGTATCATCTATCGGAAGAAGGGTGGCCTTGCAATATCGGATGTCTGCGTTTGTCGAACCTGTTTATTTGACGGTTTTACTTGGAGTTCTATCAAGTAGAAGGCGTTGTCCTTGTTCTTTAGATCGTCGTGCAGTAGACACGATCAGGTGCTGCCTCTCAGATTCGTTTATGATTCGTTTGTGCTTCGTCTAATCCGTCTTCCTTTTGACTCTGTATCTTTCGACTGTGCTTGCGTTATTCGTCTCCGTGATAGATTGTGTGATTGTTGTTTTGTCGTCGTGCCTTGATGACCAGATGCGTCTCGGCAAGTTTCTGATGTCGTATTTTGTCGTTGTCGTTCGTCCTGGCAATTTCGACAATTTGTCGTACTCGTCTGCCGGGAACTGTGCTTTCGGGTCGCTTCCTCCTCACGACCCTAGACCAGTATCCGAAATGTCGTGGCCAGGCCGCCTCCTCTCACGCGCGACGCCAACTTCTCGTCGTTCATTCACGACCATATGCACGCTCGTTCGTCACGCAGTCTTGGCAGCGGAGGCGGGCAAGCGGGAGGAGGTTGTATATGACAAGGCACATATGGGGTGGGAGGGGGTGAACTGAGCAGCGAGAGTGGCAAGAAAAGAAATAGAGTGCTCTGGTGGGCACTCGAAGGCGTCGTATAGAAGTAGTCGCGTAAAGTAGATGAGTAGATGTGTAGATGAGAATATGCGCCTGTTTGGCCAGGCCAAGAGAGAGTCTACCAATCCCGACTGATCAATGGATAGCCTGGGCGGTACTTGGACGGACCGAGCAGCAGGTTGTCGCGTGTGGAAGAGAAGGGCGACAGATGCGGATGAGATGAGCTGCTGGTTGACGGCGGAGAGAATGAGAAACAAGGGCGACCCAAGAGAGGAAACGGGCGTGGACGAGCTACCAGAGTCAGAATATCGAGAATGAACCAGAAATAGAATTGAATGGCATGTGCATGAATGCGGTGCTGGCCGAGCCAGAGACCAGCATGAACCGAAGCCCAAACAGACGGAGGGCGCGCCCGAGAGGTGAAGAGTGGGCGAGACCGTGGAGGACAAAACGAGGACAGAAGAGAGAAGACTGTCGAGAAGGAGGATCGCCGCGGGTGGTGACGAGTGGGCGAGGCGGCACAGGAAAATGCACGTTGCAGAAAAACGGAGGGGAAGGTGCGAATGAGGTAAAAAATAAACACAGATGGAGGAAAGGTGGAGGAAAGAGGGGAGAGTGTGCAGGAGCAGTGTGAGAGGGAAGGGGCAACGGACAAACAGTCTACAAGAGTAGTACGGAGAAGACCAAAAAAAAAACTAACAAAAAGAGAAGGGCCCCCGGATGTGGAGGTGTTAGAATGGGGAAGCTACGATGGAGAGGGTCTGTCGTCAGAAGAGAAAGAACGTGACAGAGGCTGCCTTCCTAAACGATCGATTGTTCCTTCCCTCTCGGTGTCTCTCTGCCTCCTGCCCGATCCAGACCTGTCAAGTCACGATACATGTTCTTGGCGCATTTCTTCACCAGGTGGACTCCGTAATTGCTGCATCGAGTAAGAAGAATCACAACATGCGATGGCAGTTACAAGACCTCTGGGGAGCGGCGACGATTCGCCTATCATGCATCCTTTTGCCTCTGGAGCCATTGCACACTTGTGCCTTCTTTTTTTGCATGTCTGCTGGTCCCTGCGTGTGAAGAGAACAGCAAGGGGAAATGCGATTGGAGGTGGTGGAGACTGCAAGTGCAGGGAAATGTGGAGGGGGGCGTGTCATTTTGGGAAAATAGGTGGTTGCGGGTTGCGCACTGTGTGGACTGTGCAGTGTTGGCGAAACGGTGCGCTGCACTGGCTTTGGGAAGAGAAAACACAAATAAATCTATGGTGCTAAATTAGAGTGTTGCCGGGTCCAACAAACGGGAGCAAATAATGATCACAGGTGTACGGAGTACGACATACTGCGTATAAAAAACACATTCAGATTGGGAGCGGAAGGGAGGCTGCGAAGTGCCAAATGGACCAACGGATGCGAGGCGCAGAGGGGGCGAGAGAAGCAGATACTCCCCACAACTGCCACAACTGTTCACAATGTAGCAGGGAGGCACAAAAAGGTACGGGCCTCGTTCAACTGGTCGACGGTCTTGGCGTGCCTGCATGTACTCATACCGACGGGCTTCTTGCACTGCGCTATATTGCTGTACCAAAGAATCGAAACTGGTCTCGAGTCTTACGATGTGTGGAGGGCAATATCAAAACGCTATCGCATTGATATTGGAGGCAAAGGGACGCCGCGAGGCGCGAGCATCAAGAGAAGCAGGAGGAGAAGGAAGCTCGGAAGATAATATTGGACAAATAACTATAGTGTTAACAGACAGCATAACACGACAAGTGTCGCCGATCATATGACAAGTGGCCACACCGAGTTGGTGAGGAGAAGGAGAAAATGAAAGAAAAAGCATGAGAAACTTGAATTAGCTATCTGCATATCACTCGGAGGAGTGTGGATGGGTCCCACGCGTGAGATTGTTGGCTAGGACAGACAAAGTCATATTGACCTGAGGCGAAATGATAGAATCCCGTAGATCACGAAATGAACAGAACGAAGAAAATAAAGCGCGATCTGTTAGCACGGCAAGGAGCAAAGAGGTCTATGAAAATGTGCATATCTACGTCTACAAAGAACAGAGAATACGACGGCCACGGACATGGGAGAAGCGAAAAGAACCACCCCTGTCAATAGCAACAAACGTGGCGGCCTTGTGCTGGGTGGTGAGATGCCCCCGGAGGAGAGAACGTGGAAGGAGGGCTGGTGTGTATGAAGAACATAAAAACACGCGTTTAATTAACAGTTAATAACAAAAGCCTTCAGAGAAAGGCACCGGTCTGAGATTGATGGTCGGAAACAAATAGAAGATAAGCGGAATAAACAGAGCAAAGAAAATAAAGACGTCGTGCGGAGGATTCATTGAAAAGCACGAGGGAGAACGGAGATACTCATTCTCGACTGTGCCTAGACCCTGCTCTTCGTTTATGTTGTCTATGCCCTTATTGCAGATGCAGAAACACGGAGACATAGGCCACTCTCTAGCAATATGATGTGCAAGTGTACGAGTGATAAACGAGATGCAACACAATGGGCACAGAGCACATAATTGGGCAAACAAACAATAGAAGGGGACGTTGTCCAGGATGACCTGACAGAAACCACTTCGGCTCACCTGACAACACACTTTGTCTATTGGCAAGGGACAAGTAGCCAGACTGCTATCGGGGTTATATGAAGTTTCCTGTCGAGAATAAGGAGAAGAAGTTAGAGAGAGAGAAAGAAAAGAAGAAGAAAAAAATGGGACAGACACACCACGTCTGGTTATCATGGAGGGTTGGAGTAAAGAGGGTCATGCGTGAAGGATCGTCGCCACTTTTGAAACTCCCCCGGATTTCTCGTCCTGTCTCTCGGATCCGTGTTGAGCCCTTTTCGGTGTCGCAGGTGTACCTATTTCGCCCAGTGGCCAAGTGTTGGCTTAGGGTTGCATTCTGCAGCACATGTGCATCCTTCTGCCATTTCCTGTCTCTTGCCCACAACTGAGTGTGTACAGGAGGCGCTTATTCAGTCTGGAATTTATATGCTTGTTTCCCACTCTGTACTTTCATTTCCCCAGCCATGCATGTATTCAAGTGGAGCGTGCTGTGCGGAGAACGAGTAGTCAGGCAGAAAAAAAGGAATTATGACACAACTACAACCTTGCCATGCGTCCTAATTACTGACCAAACGATGGCTCGAAACCTTCGCAGTAGAGAGTGTTCGCAAACAGGATGGTCAGCCTCACGGTTTTGGCCAGCAAGAAAATGAGCAATGAAGAAAGGGCAAAAAACACTCAACACAAACAAACTTCACACCATTAAAAGACGCAAATAATGGCCGAGAAAGGGGCGGAGAGTCAGCAGCACGGTGTACTCCATACACAGGGGAAGAGGGCAAGGGGCAGGCCAGGGTATGGGAGGCCACTATCAAGCCGTTGAACGCAGCGCAAACTAGGCGGCGATGGTTTGTTGAAACGAAACATTGGCAGTAAAAAACGGCGGCAAAGAAAGCTCCGAAAACCAGAATCCCAAAGGAGGCCAATACAAACGGGGAGGGCCGTTCATATCGAACATGATGCTATGAGCGGAAGTGGCTGGTGGGAGGGAGCAACAGCAGACAAAGGTGCCAAGACGTAAATAAACATGAAATGCAGGGCTGGTCGTGTAAGAGGCAGGGGGGAGGGGGTTAGGATTGAAAGATGAGAGTATATCACCGAACGTATGAAGACGTGAATAAAAACTACAAAATAAAAACGACAGTCCCAGACAGAGAGTGAGCTGCCGTTCTTGGGGACTACAGGTCACAGACTATCGCCATGGCCATCAGACAACTCCCGAGCAAACCAGATGCCCTGTTCTTGGAACACAGGCGGCCGATGCTGGGACCTCGTTTGTTGATAGTGCACGCAACAGCAACAATATAGACGAGCATATCTTTCTTTATTTCGTGTCTTACATTGTAAACGCATTTCATGCTTGTCCGTTTTTTTTTCCTTTTTTGTTCTTCTTTTTTTCAGAGCACTTTGACTGCCGCTACTACAGCCATCGGAGAGATGAATCCTTGTCTAGTTTCCAAGCGTCGGTAGATCAATGAGATCGAGCCTGCTACAGTCTTTTTTTCTTTGGCGGCAGCTCATGGCACATATACTTCTCCGGCTAATGCAACATAGAGTAGAGAATGGAATGTGTATTTTCCAGTGATTTTATCGACCGTTGCAAAGTCTATTTGCTGCTCTGTGTTTCGTACACAAAGTCTCTTCAAACATCGTCAGGCCACAGGTGCTCAACGCAGTAAAATAGCGCTGGTACGTCGAAGCGTCCCTCCTCCACAGTGCGGACTGATCATGGCACCTTGAAATAGCGATTTTTGAAGTACCGAGCCCCATACCGATCCACTAGCCCCGTCTCGTGTCATCCATTTCGCTTCGTTTTCTCCAACCACCCCCGCTGGAGACGGTGGATTAGTGCCTTTTGTGCCAATCTATTCGCACACAACAATGTGACGGTAGCCGGACCGAAACTCCCCCCCACTAACATGTTTACTCACAAAGAGAAGGCGCGCTTGGCCAGCAAGGACGAGCCCCGTTTGGGAAGGAGGGACCCATCACACTATGCCTCGCTGACGGATAAATTGCAGCCCACAACGTCGGGAAAGAGCAAAGAAGGGGCGAAAGCGAAGCCAACATACGGCAGAGAGAAAAGGGAAAGAGCAGATCGTGACATGACGAACGCAGGGAGGCGCGACTTGGCCGGCGGTAAATTTCGAGGTCAGCTCACCGATGCTGCGACCTTTATCGCAGTTGTCAACGCGTCCCGGTGAGAGAGCGGTCCCTTCTTCCAGAAATTCCGTGTGGTGCATGCATGTCGTACACTCCCTGCTCGTCGATACGTATGCGCTCGTCAATCCGCACGACCGCTGCCGCATGGAGCAGCTCGCTTGAGCAGTGCCGTTTGCAAGAGCCGGCTGACCCAGAGAACTTTTTTGTTGTGCATAGTCGGTGCACGAGGCACACGTTCAACATACACATACTCAGTACTCCGTACTTACGATGTGGTCGTCCAAAAATACAAGACGACGGCGGACATGACGTTCGGGAGTGGCTCCGAGACAGATGACGCATCTTTTCCTGTAAGCTCGTTGGCTAGTTCGGCCTTTTTGCGGCGCCTACCCTTCCCCTCCCTCAGCAAAAGTTGCAGGAGTCCATTCACGAGCCTTGTTTCTGCCACCAAAGGTTGGGTTTGGGGGCATGGGGTGGTCTTGGCCTTGGCCAGACCGGGCCTAGGGCCCTGGAACCCTGCAAGCCACAGACCCTCGGCTTGCGACGCCAGCGCCTCTCCACGTGGCAAACGGGAAGCTGTCTCATTGTACGGAGTATGGAGTACGTTGTACGACATCGTGATTGTATGCTCAGCATGCCAGGGACAGAGCAAGCGAATGTCAACAGAGGTACCCCGTACGGAGTTCGTTTCCCACCACCACAACCCGTTTGTTGAAACATCGCCTTGACAACAACTGTTGAGAACAGACGTATGTCTTTTCGTTTGTCTATTCGGGACAAAATCTGCGTCGCAATATCGAGAGACGAATACTGGCGATATTGTGTTTTGACAGACAAGACTGAGGTACACGAAAACACCGCACGGACTGCGTCGCACTCCGTACACAATATTTTGCAAACAGACAGCGCACAGTAAGTACAGAGAACCCAGCGTTCACCCGTCCTGTTTCGTGGGCAGTCGTCGGTAATCTACAATCTATCCTTGCATTCGTCGTTTGTTTCATACAAGAAAAGTCGGCAAGTCGAAGACAGCGAAGCGTGAGAAAAAGGTCGGCAGTGGGCCCGTCTTTCCTAAAATGTGATGGGTGCTGGGCGTTGGGTTGCGGTTCGACGCACAAGGAATTACGACGTAGGAGTGCGCCATACATTTATGAGGCATTTGCTGCATTCACATCACATTGCTGTTGCCTCTATGGTATATACCACATTACGACTGGAACGAATATATGTTGTATGAGGAAGAAATTAGCACCAGATGGATTGTATTTGTGCTGGGGGGACTTTTTTTTGGCTCGACTTAACTTGCTAGGCACAGACTGATGCAGAGAGGCAGTGAGGTCATTTGCCATTTTTCTGCCGTTTAGAGCTTCATTGTATTGCTACTAAAAGGCAACAGCCTTGGACCTGGCCGATGTGACATCCCGAACGGACTAACAAGTGCCACGCGATCTTAGCGGTAGGAAAAAGGAGACAGAGGAAGTTTAAAAAAAAAAAAAAAAAAAAAAAAAAAGTAAAAGAAGAGAAAGAAGAAAGAAAACAAAAAAAAGAAACTGTTTAGGCCACCCGAAACTGCCTGCTTCTGGGCGACATGTGTACCTGCAGGCGTGTGGCGCCCTGCACAGACATTGTGAACAAAATACCTGCTGAACAGTTGACATTGTCATTTCGCCTCTGCTTGACAGGAACAAGGAATCAATGACCCGCTTGTTGGCCAAAGCGCCTCCAACCCGGTCTCAGTCCATCCGTTGTAAACGAACGCCGGCACGCGAGGAGGAGTAACAAGGCGAGGGATGAGAGACGCAATACGTTAAAAAGATGCACCAACAATTGGGACGCACTCTATCTCGAACATTTTAGGGAGGGGCGTGAAAACATGGACTGAGTCTTGGACGCGTTTACACAGCAAAACGATAATATTAATAAAATACTATACAAGGGCAGGAACTTTCAATGTTTAGTCGCGCTCGGACTCTGTGACCAGTGTGTTGATTGAGGGAAGGCAAAGTCAGTAAGCAATCCAAAACAAACGGGGATTCGGAGCAACGGGAATTTAATATCATCTACGAAATACGACATACTGTCACAGTTTTCTAGAGTGCCAACATCCTCTTGCATGTTCTTTTCATCAAGGGTGTCCAACTCACCTTCAAACAACCTCGGTACAGAGGATACCACTTTTGATAGTCAAGCAACCAAATGCCAGCCACCCACGTGCCGGTTAAATCAAAATGACACATGAGGATACAAAAAAGTGGGGGATGACTAGCACCCCGAAAAAAGAAAAAAAAATATAACTCTAAAATTGTGTTGTATGGGAGACAATGCCGGTGGTGGAGGATCAAGAAGAGGAAACAGAAAGGGAGATGAAAAATGTGTGGGTGCTACTATTTGTGGGCTCCCTGTCCTCACTCCGTCGTCCGTCTGCCAACCTCTCGAACTCGGGCTTATGGGCTGTCCGAACCAAGAGACGAGAAAGATGCAGAGGAACGTAAAATATATTACCTATAATGGGTATGAACTAAGGTAGAGAGTCTGGGCTTTGGCGACGGGATCCTGACTGCCAATCGCTGGAGACAAGGACGGTGCACGACGTGAGCAGGAACCGTGAGAAGTCATGTATACATGTAGCCTACGAAAATATGTAGCAGCAAGAACCACAACGATGAAAAAGGGCACTGGAGTGAAATGGTCTGTGAACTCGAGCCAAGCACCCCCGGATACAATACAATACGGCATACGTGCGGAAGAACTGCACAGTAAGCATTGGCTTCTAAAAGCCGTCTTTGGTACGCCTTCCGCTTTGAGGTGTGGTGGCGGCACGACGTACTGTTTTGTGCCGCAGAATGCAACGAAAACAGAACAGACCGCAACGGCGTGCAACGGAAAGACCCGTTCTAGGGCGCTCAGACGAAGGGCATTAAGACACCCATCGCCATCGCCATCGCCGGCATTGACGCCAGTACGGTCCCGAAGGGGACTCTTTTGGTTGGGTTGGTCTGTCTCTGTGAGACAATGAAAAAAGAGTAAGCTTCTAGAATCTTTCCTTGTATGTGTGCTTTTCTGCTTCCGTGAAATTCTGTCCAACGCGGTAATTACACAGGAGGCGGCACATAATAAATGCTTGTAAAGGAAGACAGGGGAATGCAAAAAGGGAAATGAAGGAAAGGGCGGCCGTTGCGAGAACCATAATTGAATATCCTCTGGCTGTGCGGCACGTGTGTATCGCCAGCCAAGGACGAATCAGATTCTGGGCTGCGAGGGCGAGAAACGATGGGGGGCGGATGAAAGGTTCTGGGCGCAGAATATGGTGCAGAATATGGTGCAGGGTCTGGAGCTCGATCGCGGCCGATCGATCAGGCTTGTTGGCTACTGGTGGTGGACGATTTGTTGGCCGGCGGTCATGCCATCGGCTCGGTACCGAGCGAGACTCCTGTCCTGTCTGTTGGCTGCCTAGGAAAGCGTGACAAGCTGGTATGCGGCCTGGGCCCAGCCCTGCCAGGGCCGAATACCAGATGAAGCCCAGCCTTGTTGGCCTTGTTGGACAGCCGGCCGTGAATGTTGTAATGTGTCTTTGTGTATTTTGTTTCTCGTTTTGTCGGCGTCAATTCCGTAGTTTCCGAACGAATGTAAGCAAGCAAAACGATGAATTGCAGAGGTGGCTCTTAAAACGCTATGAAAATATGAAAACACGAAACAGTTGCATAAGTCGTATTTCGCTGCACAATGCACCCAAACACTACTCAATTTCCCAGTAAACTCCTTCCACGACCCTTCATGACTACCGATCAAGTCAAATGGCCACTTGCAGACGGGCATCGTCCGGGCAGGGATTGCCCATGCTGCGAATCGTTGACGCGGTCGCCTCATAGACAGCCGTCCTCGTCATCTTCCTCCCGTTCCTTCTTGTCACCCTTCCTATTCTATACCGCACAACTGGCCCTCGTCTGTATGTTGTTTGGGTCCCTACACCGACACAGAATCCTTCCACAAAACTGTCATGCCTCTTGCTACCCTGTTTTGTGTTCACCTGACTCTTATTTCAGGCCGTTCATCCCAGGTCTTCACTGCTGTCTCTGGGTTCTCCGGGTCATCTTGCCCCCATGCCTCCGCCGTGCCGTCTTGACAGGCTTGAGCCTCACCATGTTCCCTGTTATTTTTGCTTTTTACTCCCTAGCGGCTTTCAATGTCACTTGTCCTTGTAGATACCAACCGGTCGGTGCCATGGCCGTGCCATCAATCGGTTATGCCGATGTCAACGGAGATTCTGTATGCCGCCCAGCCTTGTGCTGCTTTTCTAGAACCTCGGGACGTCTTTTTTTTGTCAGTTTTATTTTCCATTCAGTTTTATAGTTATATTTTCTATCTAGGATTTCCATTTTCACTATTACAACACTCGTCACAATTCACGAATACATGAGGCAGGCTCACCGATCTGTGCTTCTCTATTTTTACTCACTTCCCCACACCAAATTGTAGACCCGCATACCGCAAGACGAGCAGTTTGGCTCTTTATCATGTCACGTCGATTCGTTCTCTAGTCTCTTGGACATTTCTTTAATTTCAGTAGTTTCTGTCCTATTTTGTTAGCATTTTGCCCCCCCAACATTGCGACACTACGCCCATCAAATGCTCTGACACGTCCCGTGTTTTAACAACTATGTGCTTCCCGCCTCTCGCCTCCTGGCGAACCACTCCAGCCGGTTGTCTGTTTTTTTGCGTGTTTTCTATTGTACGCCGTGCCGGTCCCCCAGGCGCTTCCCCCAGAACACGCAATAGGGGTGATCCCGGCATCCCAGTCGCAACTCCTCCACAGAAGCAAACAGATGTGACCAGACGCAGGCAAAGACCAAGATGAACCAAAATAATGAAGGGCACGTGGGGGATGTATGTCAGACCATTAGGGTCTCTAGGTGGTCTTTGTCTTCTGCGATCGCTGGTCGTGCCTTGATCTTGCCTGTTCGGAGTCGTTCACACTCGTTGTTCACCTGTCTGCGGATCAAACTCATTGCGTGACCTGTGCCAAGCCGGCTCGGTTTGCGTTTTCTGTGCAAGAACGTAAGAACTCTTTTTGGCAAGTCGTTTGTGAAAGTCTAGACCTGTGGTCAAGCGGTATATCGCATCTCCAGGACGAGACAAGGGAGAACGAGAAAAGACAAAAGAAAAAAACATGAAGAAATTATGATTGGACTTACTGTGTACTTTTTTTTGGTTTACTTCCATTTACTCTCGCGCTCTACGAGTTCTCACGTGTACGGCAATCTCAATACTGTAGCACGCTTTCAAATAATGAAATGGCGACCGCCATGTCTGCGCAACTGGCGGCGACTGCTCCCCCAATTATCCCGTGTTTAGACTAACAACCCCTCAGAGGTTTCATCGCCCACAGGTCTCACAGACGCAGAGTTCACCTGATTGATGCAACGCGGGCGGCATTCAAAAAGCATGATCGACGCCATCCTGGAACGACTGCGTTTTCCGGTCGTCTGCATTGTGTATTGCCACGTCACGTCTGTTGCTGCTTGCCGAGTGTTTTCTCCCCCTTGTCAACCATCCCCCACTAATGACTGTCTGGCATAACTGTAACTGTTGCCGACACCATACAGAGCACGAACGCCTGGCCCGAACAAGAATCGGGACCAAAGAGATATCTCCATTTGGACGTCGTGGAGGCTCTGGAAGGGACAGGGGTTGTTGCTCTATCCGGGGAGGCCCTGTCTTTGATCCTCCATTTTACTGATAGTCTTTTTTCTTGTCTTCTCGCTCACTTTTGGTTCGTTGGATCGTTGCGATTCGGGTATCAACAGTACCGATCCGATCGGACAGCTTTGTTTCCCTCGTTGCTCGCAAATGTGTCTCTGCTTTGTGCTGCTCCTTGCTTTGGTGCACGGAGACATACGTGCACGTTTAGATGCTAGACCAGGGCATCGCTTTGATTGAGAAAATGATAAACGTTGGAAGATAGAATCAATCGATCGAGGAAGAAGGCATGGCATAAAACTAATGGATTAAGCTTAATATCTAAATAGGAAGCTGAGCATGGGCGAAAGAAAGCAGCTAAGCAATATCAAGGGGAGGTCGTTTTTGGCACTTTCTAAAGTTTAACTTTCTTCCTCCTCATCCGAGTGCTGTTTTTATTTTTCCTGCTCAATGCTACCGTTCTTCTCAATCTGCCGCCCCCAGACTCTGCCGCTTGATGCTACAGTGCCATTTGCTACCCGTCAACCACACTTTCAAGTCTGGCCATTCCATGTTTTACACTCTTGATAGTGCTCTCAGACACCACTCTCTCTCAAAGCTCGGCTCCTCATCTTCTCCACACTCGTTGACCTCGGGGGTCGCCGTGTCTCTGCTTCTGACTTTATGAATCTCATGTCATGATTTTCGTTCCATCCTTCTCACCTTCGCTTTTGAGCTTTGCGTCCCATGGTGGCTATCGACTGCTTTTCGCCTCGCTTCGATTAGCCGATACCATAGTTTTGTTTCTTGTGTTTCCTGTTCCATGTTTTTCATCCTCACGTTCTGTCATGTGCCCAAGAGGCATGGGTTTGACATGGGCGGCTGCTAAACTTGCTGGTCATCACAATGTGGACTGACCCATGGATATGCACCGGCAGTCACCTCCGTCACTTGTCTCGTCTTATCTTTTCTTCCCCATTTCTCCCCCATACCTCCCCATTCATCTCCATTCCTCCACACTTGCATGCCGTCTGAGACGAGGTGCCGAACCACGGTTGGCGATTATTGGATGCGTTCTTTGCAAGAATAGCCAGACCTACTCTCCTCGTGTTTGTGAACCCTTTGCGTTTTCGTGCAGTCCTGAGGACCAATCAGTGGCGTTTCCTCTTTGCTTCTTGTCCGTGCTTTTTCATTGCAGCTAGACACCAAAATAACTTCTGACTTGATGTATTGCGTTGTCTTCCGAGCCAGTTGGCTGATCCTATTTCTATGTCTCTTGGTTTTCTTGTGTGTCTTTCCTTCTCCCCGTTCCAACATCGTTCCATCCCGTCTCTGTCCTGCATCACATCGCATCACACCTACTTGATGTTCCTTGCATGTTCATGGGCTCAACCCCCCGCCTCCTTGTCTCGGTCCCTGAACCTTGCCATCGTATGCCATCCATCCATTCATACACCCTCACTCCCAGCGGAGCATCGCACAGACGGATTCTGGAAGCTTTCTCTTTCCGCATCTGGCTTGTTTGATCACAGACAGTCGCCCTTCTGCTTGTCTACCGCCGTGTGGAGTCTTTGTATGACCGCCACTGCACGCATCACTCCATCCAAAATGTGTTCCGGCACTCTCGACAGACCTCGTCCTTGCAAACTGTAACTTCAGCGTCCATCAACGTAGCTGTCATCGAACCGGCCCGCCGTGACCTGCGTCGACCCCTTAATCCCGGTACCCTGCGTTCCGTATTTGCTGTTGTAGTTTCCATCCTTCTTCACCGTGCATTCTGCATGGTCTGTTCGCCAGTCTGGTCACGCATCTTGCTCAGGGTGCTTTTGCATCGGGCCCTGTCCTTGCGACCATCCGGTTTCTCCGTGCACATATGCATGCCTCTGCAGTTGCATTTCCCACAATCACAACGGGAGTGCAAGCTGCTTCTGGTACCGTCCTGGCGAATGGGACTGGCTTGCCGCTTTCTGCTGCCGAGGCAATTGTCATGGCACGGAAACTCTAAATTCCTGCCTCACAGGCACTCTCAGAGCATAAAGAATGCAGCAGAGGCGATCTTGCTACCCGGACCAGTGGCTGCTTTGTTCCTGCTTCAAACTAGATGGGACAGACCTCCATTTGTTCTTGTCATCGTCGCACACCCCTCCTCCATCTCACCAACAATTGTCAAGCACTGTGTAGTACTCGTCCTCAAGGAGGCCAACCTTGGGTTGGGACAGAAAACAAGGGGAAGGAAAACTTCTAGAAGAGAACTAGGGATGCGTCGTATCTGGACGCATTGCGACCAAAGGACGAGAAGAAGGACACGATGAGACTTGTTGAGACGAAGAGACTCTTGGCGAGCACGCTGAGATAATTTGATATTGTAGAATTTACTACACGTGACAATGTTATTATATGTCATCATGACAACCTAGTATACCACAGACAAGTATGAGAAGTATTTGATATGCTAATGGAGGCGGATATGTTGGTATTTTAACGTAGATATCGGTTGTTTACCAACTCCCACTCTTCGAGCCTCATATCCACACGATGCTTCTTCGTTCCTGGCAAAATCCCATTGCAATTAAACTCTACCTGGAAATTCGGCATGTACGTGAACAGGGCATCAGCGTCCTCTCGCAGCAACTTTGCCGACGCGTAAAATGTGAGGCGAAGAACGTGGCAAAAGAAGTCGAGGCTAATATTGATTCATCTTTTATGGTGGCTGACAAGACAATCAGAGGCATGGCAAAGGGCACAAAATTCATCGTGGATGGACGGTGGTCTATTTCTAACACCCTCTACTTCAGCCAACAATGTTATCCATTTCAGCCAAGTCGGCTCAGGCACTTGTCTCTATGCTCCTGCCCTATCTCGTGCCTTGTTTTCTCGCCTCTACGGTGCAATGGCATCTCCATTGTCTTCATCCGCCTTTTTTGCCTCCTTTCGCTTTTCAAACTTTCCGAAATAGCAGCCGCGTTTGCTCCCTTTTCTTGCTCATATTCCACGTATCTCGTAGGATGAAATCAAAAAATAAGAGTCATGGCTGTTTGAAATAGGAAGGAGGCAAAAGGAAGAAAGGGGATGAAAAGGGAAAATAGGTGGCAAAAACAGCCAGGGCACATGGCGTGGGAGAAATCCGTGAGAAGGCACTCATATCTGCCGTTCTCAGTAGATATAAGAACGACATCATGTCCTCGGCCGAGCAAGATGCTCTCAGGTTTCTTTTGATTCCGACCTGATCAGTTTTGGTTACACATCGGCGACGGACATCACTCCGACAGTCGACGACAAAGAGAAGCTATGAGGACGCATCACAAGACAAGAACAATCAAGGCATCGAGCAAAGGCACGACGACACTCGACCACGTTCGCCACCTATCAACACAACACATAGGATCACAGTCGAATGTGTACCGAGAACAGGGGGAGGGCACTTGAACAGTCACGGAGCACAAAATAAAATACATCGAGAAATAGGCAGCCTCAACGACACCCGGACACTTTCAACACATCATCGGCTGCGAGAAACAAAAACAACGACAAAAAGAACGAAGCGACAGCAAGCTACTTTTGGCGTCGAGACAAATCAAAAGCCGACACTAGCAGACCCCGATCGAGTCTACAGAGTGTACACGAAAGCTCGGACATTCGCCACGGGCCACATATAAACGATGACGGCAGATGGTCAGAAGGCCATTGACAACACCAATACTGTTTAATCTAAATTGGGGCAAAGGCAGAGATGTCCCCTTTCAACACATCGGACCGATATCCCGCTGACACGAGGCAACTTGATCAAGGCGAAGGCCCTTCCTTGTCTCATATACGACGGACAGAAGCAACAGCCTCCGTCGACAGTCTGTTTCGGCATATCAGGAGACCTACTGTGGCAACAACGCTCGGTATTTCGTCTCAAGTATGTCGCCGATATGAGACACACCATGCTGTCCAAGCCATCACGAATGCCATCCCTTGGCCTCTCGGCACCACTGCATCAAAAGAGGTTTGTAGGTAGGTTGTAGAAATGCCATTTGCTATGTGAAAGGTAGAGGGAATGAAACAAAGAAAGGCACCCATGCCATAAGCCAGCCCTTTTTGTAAATCCGTAGACAATGACAAGATACAATAATACAATGCAGGATGCAAACAAAAAAAAACCGAAAATGGCCAAAAGACCTCAATGCCCATTTGTGGCCACCTGCCCACCCAGCGCCAGCAGCTCCTCCCTGTTTGCCTGGTACAGCTCCTGGGCCTCGCGTTCGCGTCGGCTGATGAAGCTCACTTCGTCGCGCAGGCCGGCCAGCCGCCGCTGCAGCGCCTGGTCCTCGGACCGGGCCAGGATCTCAAAGCCGTTGAGTGCCGCCTGGGCCTTGCCGAGCGCACTGTGTGCGTCGGTCATCTTCTTGCGCAGCGTATCGGCGCGGTGCTTGTAGCCGCCGAGATGCACCGTCAGCTTCTTCTCGAGCTTGGCACCCTTTTCGGCCGACGCCAACGCAGCGTCACGGACGGCCTATAGATAGTTAGCAAAATGTAAACCAAACAATAACAACGGAGTGGGTGCGCGGCATATGGTCATGGCCTACCTCGAGTGCCGTCTGAAGAGACGCGACCTCATCTTCGTCGTCGTCGTCGTAGCAGCCGAGGCCGAGCAGCAGCGCCGTCGTGCGGCCGTCGTCGTCCGACGCGGGAACAAGACCGGTCCAGGTTGCGTCGATCGCGTCGCGTGGCGGCGCTTTCTTGGCCTCAAGCAGCACCTGCAGCCGCGCCTCGGCCAGATCGTCGTCACCTATTGTCTCGAGAGACACCGTTGTCGCCGGCCGGGCCGCCGTTTTCGTGAGCGGGAACTTGGCTGCATCGTTGGCGACGAGGAGCGCGGCCTCGTGGGCGACAAGCGCCGCAGCTGGATCCTCGAGGCTGGCAGTGCTCGCCAGCAGCGCCGCCAGGTCCACGGACGCTGGCCGTGGCAGGTTGCGCTGCATGACCTGCGTCCGCCGCTTGCGCTCGAGCGCCGCCAGCGCCTCCTGGTGCTCGCGTGCCCGTCGGTCGCGATCTGCAGCGTCCTCTACTTGTTGCTGGGCAGTCCGTGCCGCCCTCTCGTCGTTCTCGTCCGCCTCGTCCGGCAGCTCCAGCTCCCAGTCCGTGTCCTTGGGCTTGGGCAGCGATGCAAGGCCCCGCTGCAGCTGGCCCCGGAGAGCCACTTGGCGCTGGGCCGGTGTCTGTCCGCCATTCATGCCGCTGCCGTCGTTTAACGCAAAGCCGTCGCGCGGCGTACGCAGCGGTGTCTGTCCGGGCCGCAGCGGCGTCGCGAGCACGCCGCTGCCGCCAGCGCCGTCCCCTGTCCGCAGTGGCGTTGCGAGTGGGTTGGGCGTAGCGACGACCTGCTTGCGCGGTGCAGCCGTCTCGAAGCCCGTCGACCCGGACCCTTCGCGCAGCGGTGTGTTCTCGCCGCCCAGCAGCGACGACTGTGTCTGGGTCAGGGCGCGGATGTTGCGGATCTCGTTGGCGACACGGTCCTCCTCGGGCGCCGCGCGCGGGGTGCGGATGGGTCCGCCGGTGCCCTGGATGGTCGAGTAGTCCTGCAGCAAGCCGCGCGTGGCCTCATTGTCGCTGGCCTGCGCCAGCTGGTTGGCGCGCTCGCCGATGGCGCCCATCTTGATAATTTCCTCGAGCTCGCCTTCGCTCACTTGTGGCGCAGGAAGGGCGAGTGCGCGGCGCTTGCTGCTCTGCTCCGCCTCGCGCAGCCGCTGCTGCTGGCCAGCCTTGATGGCCGCCGCCGACAGACTGTCCTTCTTGTCGCCGTCGTTTTTGCGCTTCTTGCGCCCGGCCTCGTCCGCGTCCGCGTCGCCGCGGTTGCGCTTGTTGGACGCCTGCTGCAGCCGCGGGTCAATGGCCGCGCGCTGGCGCTCGTTGCGCGCAATCTCCTCGCTCGTGTCGTAAAAGCCGGGCGCGGGCGCCTTCTCAAAGGGAATGTCGGCGTTGTAGTCCATCTCCCCCTTGCGCCGCGTCACCACCTTGATGTTGATGCCGGCTGTCTTGAGTTCACGCCGCTTCTGCAGATTGGCCAGCCGCCGCGACTCCTCCTGTTCCCGCTCCCGCGCCTTCCGCTTCGCCTTCTTGCCCTGTGTGTTGGCCAGGCGAGCACGCGCCTCACTGAGCATCTCCTTCTCGTCCTCGTCCAGGTCGATCGTGTCCGGCCGTGCCGGTTTGCTTTCCGGATCCGGGTCGACCTCGCCAGGCCGTAGCCGCCGCACGTGGTCGGCCGACGGTGCGGACGCCTCGCCGTCGGCGTCGCCCGTCAGCCCAAACTCGGACGCCTCCCGTTGCTCGGCCTCGTCCAGCAGCCTCTGGTAGCGCTCGAGGCACTGGTTGGCCGTGCGGCCGACAATGGGTGCGATGGTGCGCCATTGTGTGGGCATCAGCTTGGCCAAGTGCAGCAGTTTCTCGTCCTCCTCCTTGCTCCATTCGATCTTGCGAATGCTGGGGTCAAGGTACTCGTTCCAGCGCGCCTTGCACTGCTTGGGCGTCTTGCGCGCCAGCAGCGACGACACGCGCGCCCACTGGTTGAGGCCATACTTGGAGATGGCGGCCTTGAGCACCTCGTCCTCGATGTTTGTCCACACGCCGCCTTTGACGGCAACCATGATTGCGGCTGTGGATAAAGACTGATGGTTTTGTTGAAAGGGGTGCGACCCGAAGGCGCGCGCAGGGACGGTCGACACAACCCCTCGGCTTTTTTTGTCGGATGAATAAAGTCGAGACAAATGCAATTCAATGCAGGTCCGGTCGTCTCGAGGTCGGGGATCGGCCGTGGGGTGCGGGGGTTGATGGTGCAGGTTTGGTCGATGTTGGTGTTGTTGGCGCAACTGCAGCCAGTGAGGCAAAGAAACGCGACACAGCGCAGCTCGCGACTTTTTTCCTGCTGCAGGCGCTTTGCAGGGCAGGAGCCAGAAAATTCTGGAGCCGCAGGCACGGCACGAGGCTGAAGTGTGGCTTGCGTGCAGCCTAAATGTGCTGGGGTTTCTAATTGGCCAAATCCAGCTAGCGCCACATTTGGCCGAGTTTGCAGGCGCTGCCACTCACTGCGACGCCAACTGACACAACCGCCAACACAAAGACCGACGCGCCTCTTCAAATAGCTTCAGTGGCCCCAGCACAACAGAGCTGGACCGTCGACGCTGCAACCAACCACACCGCCAGCCCCCTTGCTTCACGACGGTCTGCGTAACCGGTTCGACTGATATCAATCGGAGACGCGCTCATCGTCAGTCTATTTTGTTCTCCGCTAGCTTCTGCCCTCTCAATGGCCGCCGACGCGGAGGTTGCCCCGGACGAAGCGCCGCGGGCAGCGCCGACGGGCGTCAGAGTAACACCCATCCCACCGCCGACGATCCCCTATACGTCCTTTGCCTCGCAAGCTTCCGCGGGGAAATCACCCACGCCGCCCCCTGGCGCGGCCGCATCGCGTTCCTCGGCGTCGCCGGTTCCCGCAGCGCCGCCGAACCCGCCCTCCACGCTGCCGCAGAAACGCGCCTTGGCCGACGAGGACCACACGCCCGCGGTGCGGTCGCCGCTAAACCCCGAGTCGCGGTCGACGCCCAAGCCGACGGGGCCGGGCGACGATGTGCCGAATGTGGCGGTGCGCGAGAAGCGCGTCAAGAAGGAGTCGCTCAAGAAGCGCGAGTCCAAAGCGGCCGAAGGCGGGCTGTCGCGTGCGACACCTGAGCCAAAACGGAAGGAGACGGCAGGAGGCGGGGGATCCAATGAGTCGACGGTGACGTTTAGCGTAGGCGGTGGCGGTGGCGGCGGGGGTGGCGGAGGGAGCGGGAACGAGACGGCGAGCACGACGACGACCAAGGCAACCGCCGCAGCGAAAGCCAACGAGGGCCTGCCGGTGCGCGTACGGCTTGCTGGCCCACTGCGGCCCAGCGACTTTGAACCGCCAGCGAGCCCCATCCACCGGGCCCGGCACAGTGTGCAGCTCGCCAGTGGGCAGGAGGTTGAGTTTTTGGAGCTGTTTTCTGAACAGTATGTCGTATCCCGCTCTCTTCTTTATGTTCTTGTTTTTGACCGAAGTGACCTTGTTGAAAATACTGACGTTTCATTAGACCCATCAACCGACGTGGGTACGTCTACGAGAGCGGCATTGCCGACCCTCGCTTTCCGTCCTCACACTACTTCCGGCAGACGGAGCCCAAGCCGCACTATGCGCACTTTAGCTTCGAAGACGCTCCACCCAATGTCTTCTTTGACCAGACGGGACTCAACATCCACGGCGACAGCGGCTTCCGCACGGCGCGCGCCAATGTGGCGGCACGACAGGGCCGGTGGTATTGGGAGTGTAAAGTGACGCGTGGTATTTTGAAGGACGGCGAACGGAGCAATGGCAAGCAGAAGGAGACAGACGGCAAAAAGGCCGGCGAGCCACCGTCGCACGGCCATGTGCGCGTGGGATGGGCACGGCGCGAGGCGTCGCGTGACGCACCGGTCGGCTACGACGCATACGGCTACGGCATCCGCGACCGCAAAGGCCAAAAGGTGCACATGTCGCGGCCCAAGGAGTTCTTGTCGGTGTCACAGAGCGGCGGCAGTGGAGCGACCAGCGGGAATGGCAGCGGGACGGGGAGTGGAAATGGAAATGGAAGCACAGACGGCGATGACGACGAGGACATTCGCGAGGGCGACGTCATCGGCCTCGAGATTCAGCTGCCGTCCGAGGCGCTGCACCGCAAGGTGGTGCAAGGCACGTACAACCCGGCCGTGGACACGGACGACGACAGCCGGCACGACTACGACCACGACGACGGGCCCAACATTGTGCGCGACCGCATCCCGTTCCGTTTCCAGACGACCAAGACAGTCTTTGAGAAGTTCGACTACGTGCCCAGCCGCGAGCTCGAGGACCTGGCGAACCCGGCACCCACCCTAAACGGTGCAAGCAACCCGGCGTCGGTACACAACGCAGCCATCAAGAGGCAGCCTCCGGGCGCAGCGGGCGTGCCGGGCGGCGGCGAGCCGCCCAACCCCAACCACCCGGTGGTCTGCATGCGCACGCTGCCCGGGTCGCACATCCGTGTGTACAAGAACGGCAAGCTGCGGGGCACACCGTGGACCAACCTGCTGTCGTTCTTGCCGCCGGCGTCATCGACCAACAGCAAGATCCAAGAGGGCGCGCGTGAGCGGCTCGACGACGGCACGTTAGGGTACTACCCGGCCGTGAGCGTGTTTGGAGGCGGGGCCGTGGAGGTCAACTTTGGCCCGGACTTTTGGTACCCGCCGCCGGGTGAGAATCTCAAGCCCAAGATTGACGGCAGCGGCGGTGGTGAGGACGACGAGGACATTGGCGACGTCACGATGGTTGATACGGGCGACGACGACGGTCTCTCGCGCAAGATGGTGCCGACGGCACCGCCGCCGTTGACCAAGCTGCGGCCTGTCGCAGAGCGGTACGCGGAGCAGATTGCCGAGGACATTGTGTACGACATTGTCGACGAGGTGTACTTTTGGATGCTGGACGGCGGCGGCGCGGGCGGAGGAGGCGCCGTGGCCGACGCAAGCAGCAGCACGAGGACAGCCCGGGCCGCTCTGGAAGGCGGACGAGACGCGTCGATGGACGAATGATACAAGGGCACGCGCATTTTATGGCGTGTACAAACACGAGACGAACAAAATATAAAAGCACCGTGAATGATTGAATTGCGTGTATTTTGCAGTTGCTCTGGTATCCAACATGAGTCCGCACTCATCCCTAGTAACTTATTCTGTCTGAAAGAAAAGAAGAACATGAAGACAAAGATAAAAGCAAGAAAATTAGACAACGTTTTAAATATCCTTTGCGGTACATTTCCTCCGGGTATCTCGTTTCTTATTTCGATTTCGGCGCATCTGGGCCAATGGGCGGCCGCGGTAGGCCACTCGCCGCCGCGGCCTCCTCTTTCGGAGAGACCTTGTCGATCACAATCGGCGGTTCGGGCGTGCCGGCTGTCTCGGCACCGCCAGGTGCTTCCGCGTTGGACGGGCCAGCAGCGGCATCGCTGGCCTCTTTTCCCAGCCGCACCTCACGGCCGCGCTTGTGGCAGTACCAGAGGACAAACAGGAGCACTGATGGATGGTTAGCATGGGAGGAATCGCGCAAAAAAAAAACCAAAAAAAAACCGGATGCGGTCACGTACAGAACAAGGCCACACTCCAGATGGCGCTGGTACCGATAAAGGCAGGCCAGCGCAGCTTGAGCGCGTTCATAATGGCCTTGAGCATCTTGACAATGGCGTTGGGTTTGGTGAGCAGCGGCAGCAGCATCGTCTTGGCGGCGCCCTTGGCCGTCACACCCTCCTTTTCTGCCTCGTACGCGACGCCCTGGGACGCGGCGGCGGCCGCCATCAGCTCGGGCGCGAGCGAGGACGTCAGCTTGCCGGGCAGCTGGGAGACGAGCTTGCGCAGGCTCGACGGTAGGCGCTCAAAGCCGCGGGCGAGGGCGCCGTCGCGGTCGTCGAGCAGACTCTTGAGGTCGTCGGCCGCGGTGGGGACGCCGTTCACCAGGTCTTTGAGGACCAGGACAAACCGGCGGACGAGCTCGGCCGACTCGGCCGACAGCGAGACGGCAAACTTGTTGGCCTTGGACTGCTTGCCCCGCGTCTTGCCGCCCTTGTTGTCCTTGGTGTCCTTGTTGTCCTGGCTGTCCTTGCCGAGGTCCAGATCGTCCAGCACTCTCGCCAGATCGGCGCGCTCCCGGTCCTCTTCGGTCGGCGTCACGGCCGCGGCCAGCTGGCTGTTGGACGAAGCGGCGTCGGCATCCACGTCGACCTTGCCTGGCACCACGAGGTGCGCCGGATGCGGCCGGTCCTTGTCTTTGCCCTTTTTGGAGCTGAAGAGGGTCGACAGCCGCCGGCCGACGCCACTGATGCCGCCACTGATGCCGCCGCTGCTGCCCTTGTCCCGCGCTTCTGTCGGCATCAACACGTCGTTGTCGACGGCCACCAGGCGCTCGCCGCGCACAAACGACTCGCTGTCGCTGTCCCAGGTCAGGTCCGGTGTCTTGATGCGCGGTGGCAGCGGCGGCCGCTCGCCGGTCCCGTCGTCATCGCCGTCGGCATAATTGTCTTCGTTGTCCGAGGGGCCCCAGTTGCGCGTCAGGTTCTCGAGGAACGACTGCTCGTCCCGGTCAAGCACCGGAACGTCCTCAACAGGGCCAGTCGACGTCGGCCGAGGTGGTTTTGTCGGTGCCTCTTGTTGTGGTGATGCGCCGGAACTGGCGCTCTCCGGCACCGGTTTGCGGTTCTTCTTGGTGTTCAAGTATTCGAGCATCACGGCGGTTGGGTATCGTATGTTTGACTGTTAAAAGGAATTGATCGGTACGAAAATAAGAGAAGAAAAGAAGGGAAGTCGGACCCTTTATCGATTGTCGTTTTCACTGCTTTCTATGCTGTCCCGCAAGCTTCGAAGTCACTAGAGGGCGGCTGGGAGGCCGCTTTTCAGCTCGCCTCCTCCTGGCGCCTGTGGAACAGCACAAATGGCGGGTCGCCGACCGCTGAAGCTTTTTAGCAGCGGGCGCTAATCCGCTGTAGCACGGCCACCGCCACTGTTCCAGAACCCGCGGCGGGGTGATGTCATTCCCAAGACCAAGGCACCAGGATTTCGACAATGACAGGTTGTGCAAAATTGACGAATCAGCATCAAGGAAATGTTGTCGGTACGTACAATGTGTGAACCACATGTGATGCTAGATGCCAGCTGGGATTTATGCACTTCGTAGCATGTAGATTAATTCATGGCTGCTATCATCGCCATGTGCCGGATCTACGAGCAAAATCTGCTCCTTTTGTACACCGAAAACGCCCGGTCGCCCGTGCAAAACAAAATACCAAAAGAAACCCAGATGTGTCTCTCCTCGTCCTCCATCCGCATGTCGTCGTAGTCCTACTCGTCCTCGCCGTCTGCTGCAACCTCCCGTCGCCGGGACGCTGCTTGCCGGAACGGCGCAGCCACTTCGTCCTCCCCTCCTCCCGTTCTTCCTCGCCCACTGCCTCCTGTGGCCGCCCGCGGCTGCAGCGTGCGCATCAGCTCGTCGACGCCCTCGCTCGGCCGGCCTTGGCGCTTCTTGCGCCGGTAGACGTCCGTCGACGTGATGGCGCGCTCGCCGATAAAGTGCAGCTTGCCCTCGACCTCGCCGTTGGCATCCTCGGCTTTGCCCCAGGGCGCGTCGCACTGGGGACACCGGTGGCGGTGGCGGTGGTTGCTGTTGGTGGTCGTGGTGGTGGTGTTGCGCGCCGCCTGCGAGCGCCAAAAGGCTTCCTCGCAGTGGTCGTGCAGGCGCAGCGTGCACGTCGGCGTCGCGCAGCGCAGGCCCGAGGTGATGAGTTCGCGGCACGCGGCGCAGTACTTGATGCGCTGCCAAGTGGTGGCCGTCGTGCCGGTCGGCTCTTCGTTGTACTGGTCGACGAGGAACGGCTCCAGCTCGAGCAGGGCGCGTGTCGTCAACGCGTAGAATCCCTGTGCGCTCTTGGCCAGCCACCCCTGGCGGACCAACGACGCCAGCAGCGACAGCACGACGGAGTGCTTGAGGCCCTTGTCGCGGGCCGCAGCCGCTGCGGCATTACCGTCGGCGTCGGCACCAGCACCAGCACCAGCACCAGCTCCGTCGGCCTCCCCGCCCACACTCGGCCGCGCTGCCGTCCGCGGTGGCCGCGACAATTTAAGAGCCTGCTGCTCCGTAATGCACAGTGCCTCGATGCGCGGGGTATTGTACGTGTCGAACAGGGCGTCCAGCAGGCGGTGGATGAACGCGAGCTTGCGTGGCGTAAACAGCACCGCCAGGTGCGACTTGGGGTCTTTGTCGGTGCTCACAAGGACCCAAACGCGGCGGTCGTTGCTGCTGCTGCTGTTGGTGCTGCTGCTTTGGCCACCGCTCCCACGACTCCCGCCACTGCCCATCGACCGCTCGTTCGTCGCCGACCGAATGTCAAAGTCGAGCGGCACCAGCGCGGCCTTGGCCTGGTTGATGTAGTGCCGCAGCGTGTCAAATGTAACGTCCTCGGGCGACAGGTGCTGGATCTCTGTCGGGCTGGCACCGGCCGCCGTCGCTTCGAGATTCTTTTTCACGTTGAGAATGGGAGCCAGGACCTGCTGGGCTTGCTGGAATGTCAGGGCGCCGTGCGCCATGAGAGCTTGAAGGAATGCACGGTTGCTGTCGTCGTAGCCCGCGGGGAGGCGCCAGGAGCTCTGTGCGTTACTAGACGCTCCGTCGTCGTCAACGTCCATACCGCCGCCATTGCTCGGGCCGGCCAGCGAGTCTTCGCCCCGGCTGTCGTCGTTGTCACTGCCGTTGGCGTCGCCGTCTTCCTCACGCCGTGATCGCCGGCGGGCAGAACGGCCGCCATCCGCGTCGGATCTTGCCCGTTTTCGACTTGACGATGGCATGTCGGGGCGCTGTCTGAACCTATGCTCGTCGCACCGTACCGGTCGTGTCGTGTGCCAATGTGCTGTTGGTATTCTGTTGATAAGGTGAAGCGATGTACAGAGTATGGTGAAGTGCTCTAAAGAGGTGCACATTCGGACGCGTTGAGCGCGTTTTAGCGCCTTTGGTGCTAAAGTGGCAAGCCCCAGGCTCACTGCGGCTCCTAAAACTCCTAAAACCACACCCACCCTCCGAGCCAGTCAGATTCCTTTAGGCGGGGTTGGCCCCAGGCCCCGGGCGAGCCATAGTAAAGCATGTCGCCCCCGCAGCCTCCAAATCTGGCCAAGCCTCGTGTATTTGCAGTTCCGTTCCTGTATAAGACCAGCCAATGACTGTGGACACAGTAGAACAAAGTAAACAATGAAGATGATATAATTATTTGAATAGCTTTGAGAACAGATTTTTAAGAAGCAAAACGGCTAGGACGAATCCTGGGGGGGGGTATAGAACAGAATAATCAATCCAAGAAAAGGCTGAAAAAGCGACTACCAAACACAATTTGATATCATAGAACAAAATGGTACTTGCCAGACGAAGTCAGTAAGGAAAAGGAGAAGCAGAGAGGACAAAAGTTCAAGAGAGAAAAAAGCAGTGTGCAAGGGGAAATGACTAGAAAACGAAACAAATCCAAAATACACATCCAGTGCTCACGGGAGCCAACGGCGACTGCGGAAGCTAGAGGGATCCAAATAGGACCGCGGCAAGTTCGCCGCGGTTGCCAGCATATGATCAATTCGGTTGCCAAATACGAGGCGGCTCTCGGCTTCCTCCGGCGCCTGCGGCTCGATCTCGCTCGGGCTGGGCACATCGAACCCGTCGTCGCTATTGGCCTCTCCATCGAACTCGGCGAGCGTATCGTATTCACGGAGGACGAGGTCTGCGATGGGGTCGCCGAGGGGAATGTCAGTCATGCCAGCGCTCCCTTCCATGACAGGAGCGTCGTCTTCACTCATGTTGTCGGCGTCGGCCTCGTCGACATCGGAGCCGGCGTGGTTGTCTTCGGGATCGTGGCATAGGACGCTGTCTGCGTCGGACATGTGATCGCAATCGATATTGGCTCCGGCCTCGGTCTCGGCCCGCGAGCTCGTCATCGGTTCGTGCCGAGTTGACTTGCTCGCCGAGGTCCGATCCATGGAGCACTGCAAGACCAACATCCGGGTTCTGCAACGGGGCTGAGACCGTCTCTGGGACGGGCGGCCGCAGGACGCCGCATACTCTCTCAGAGAGAGGCAGCAGATGTGGGGGCTGTTCGTGCTGCACCGACAGGCCGTTCTTGTTGCCAGTGCGTCGATGTGCTCGTCAAACGGGCCGCCATAATATGTGCCGCATGTCGTGACATGCTGCTGCTGGTGCTCCTTATGGATGCCGCTTGTTGAGGTCAGCCGAAAACCTGACGAGACACACAGAGGCTGCAGCTGTGGCCGAAACACGGTTGTGTGGCGATGTCTATGGTGGTGGGAGTTCTCGTTCGTTGCATTGTCTGGAGCCATGATTGCTCGGCAGTACCCAAGCGAATCAGGTAACGGCAGTTGACGGCAACGAATAGTTGAACGAAAAATAGCGAGATGGAAAGCGAGGGGATGTGCCTGAGCACCGCTGATTGACAGGATCGGAAATGTTGCCGGGACAGAAGTAATGGGGAACAAGGAAGCGCCTCAAAAATTACGGAGAAGAAAAGTCACGGGATCAGAAAATTATACAATATTCAAATATATTTAAAAAACGAAAATAAACAAATAAAAATGACCTGCTCAGTAGTTGAAAGAGGGCAGCAAACAGTCATGGCCGATGGGCCGACCCAGAGGGCAAGGGCTTGTCTGTTGGTCGGGCTTTGCCCTAAATGGGAAAAATGAGGCCAATAGAACAAGACGGAGGAGCATGTCACGCTGCTGTCGACTCGATGTTGACTAATAGCCGTGCCGTCATTGTCTGTCAGCGCAACTGCGTCGTTATCGGAGCACACATCAACACGCAGACAGGCACTGACAAGTGTACCTCCGACCACCAGCACTCTTTTCGCATTGTCTGCGAGCCCTCTCGACAGCTCTGGTAAATGTAGTATGCAACTACATTGTGGCACTATACGGAGTAGGTGATGACACATTGCTGTCTATGCGTTACGATAGGCCAAAAGTGCCACTGGTCACGCTGAAAACTTAACTGACTCTTATAAATGGTGCCGTCCCTTCAGCTACAGAGGTGTCTACCTGAAGTCACTCTCCTCTATGGTGAAGACTCATTCTCTGGATTTAGTCTTGGGTATTGTCCCAATGCAAATCTATGTCGAAGTTAACGGCACCACTCATGGTTCTTTTAATTCGTTCAGTGGTCCGACAGAATACAACGGTCTATTTTCAGTAAATTTTATTTATTGATTGTTCTAATCAGATGTGTTCAATAACAAAGTGTTTCTTTTGTTTCTTATGTTTTTCTAAATTTCATTTTATGCCAACGCATGATTATCAACGGTTTGCTCCTTTCGTTTTATAAAACATTGCTAAAATAAAATATCATTAAATATTCAAATACATACATACTATTATTGAAAAGTAAAACAAATAGGCACGTAGAACTCACCTCCTATGTCACATTCTCTCTCTGCTAGCAGCCAAGAGACGGAACTCGTTTGGTGTTAGTCGAGAATCAGTTGTCGAAATCCAGCGACCCACAATTCGAGCCTCATCATTCTGGCCAATCAGAATGGGACCAGGATGGAAACCTCCAACCAGCTGGTGCTCACCAAAAGTGGCGGGGTCTTCCGAACATCGCCAATCAGCACCGAACAGGCTGCAATCGGCACGTTGCGCATCACCGTCCAACAACCACCAATTTCTGTCCCTGTCGGCCAACCGTGAGCACCTCACGTTCCAGTCGCTTACTACTACAATAGAAAGGCCCGGAATACTGTCCAGCAAAACTGCTCCGGCCTGTTGATGCTGCACGGGCCCTAGCTACCTTTGGCCAGCTTCAGGGAGCTTCACGTCGCCTCAGCTCCCGCCTCTGCTCCAGCTTCTCATCTCCCCAAACTCTCCCCCATCCGCCAACATGGTGGCCTCTACCGCCCCGGCCAACCCGTTCCTCTCAACTGTCAAGGCCGCCGACGCCGTCCCTGCCGTCCTCCATCCCCTCGTCCTCCTCTCCATCTCCGACCACATCACCCGCCATACTCTGCGGAAGCAGCCTGGCCCTGTCGTCGGTGCGCTGCTGGGCCAGCAGAATGGCCGTCAAGTCACAATCGAGCACACATTTGACTTTGTTGTCAGCAAGAACGATGGGGGCGACGCGAGTTTCAGCGCCGTCTGGTTCAACGACCGCGTCGAGCAGAGTGCGTCTTCTCCTGACCGTTTGGCCCAGGTTGTGGCAAAACCTCCAACATATTGCCTGTGTGCTGACTCTCGTCTCCAGTGAAAACTGTCCATAAGGATCGGCACCTCGACCTCGTCGGCTGGTACACGGTGCTTGGCCATTCGGGCCCGACGGCCCAAGTCATGCAGGTCCACGAGCAGATTCTGCCGTTGTGCAGCGAGTCCACCGCCGCTGTGCTGCTGGCTTTCCACCCCGAAGACCTTGCCGAGCCGTCCGTGGGCGGCAAACTGCCACTGACACTCTACGAGACGCACTACGAGCAAGACGAGAAGATCAGCGGGCAGGACGACGACAACGAGGACGAGGAAATGGCCGATGCATCCACGGCCAAGGCATCGACGGCGCCCCAGCTTGCCATTAAGCTGCGCGAGATTACGTATACGGTTGAGACCGACGAGGCCGAGATGATCAGCATCGACTTTGTGGCGCGTGGTGCCGCCAACGCCTCAGCGACTAGGGATGCTTCTACTGCTTCTGCTTCTGCTGCTGCTGCTGCTACATCCGCCGCCGAAGACTCGAGCAAAGACGCCGCCTCCAGTTCCTCGAGTCCCAACAACAACCGCGACCGGGCCGTTGCCATAGAGTCAGGAAACCGCGGAAAGAGGCGCCTGGTGGCGGCCCCCGGCACACCGTCGCTGACACCGACATCGTCCTCCTTGAACGAGCCACAGGCGCCGGCACCAGGAGCACCAGCAGCGAGCGTTGCCACCAACGACACCCACCTGTCCCCCGAGGAAGAAGAGCTGATCGCCACGTTGACGACCCGTGCCAACGCCATCCGCATGCTGCATGCACGTCTGGAGCTGCTGACCAAGTACCTCGCCAGCCTGCCGCAGGACGCATTGTCACGGACCGGCGCCGGTGCCAAGGACGTGAGTGAGGACCCCAACGCGGCGGGCGTGTCACTCCCCATCTTGCGGTCGACCCAGGCCCTCGTGCAGCGGCTGCCGCTCGTCGTGCCCCCACCGGTGGCGGGCGCCTTTGAAGAGGAACGTCGGCGCGAGGCCAACGACGTGCGCCTGGTGTCGCTGCTCCTGGACGACATGATGCAGAGCATTGCCTCGGCGCGGCAGGTGGGCGACAAGTTTGGCGTCGTGGAGACTGCACGTGCGTCCTCACGGCAGCAGAACAGGCTGGCCGGCCAGCCCACAGACTTTTCTGCGCGAGGAGTTGGTGCTGGGTCGGGCTCCCTGGACGCGCTGTTGTGAAGGAAACGGGTCAAGGAGAGTACGAGCGCCGACCTGTCGTGTCCTTGCAGATAGGAGACATGGCCCTTGTGACCAAGCATACTAGAAATGACGACGGTTCATGCTACGAAATGACAAAAAGGTGAACAGCCAGACAAGCATTTCGGTACGCGGCAAGCAGGGGCTGCCGCACATCTTTTAGCATAAACGAGCGAACAAATATGTCATAATTATGTCCTCATGCATCGATTCTTTTCATCTTGTGAGGCAAACACGTCCCTGATAATGGCAGTGGCTGTTTTAAAATGCTAACTTCGGAAGAGCCACCGCAAAGAGAGTAAGTAAGCGATGCAAAGAATAATTGCAATCGAAAAAATATCAAATTGGGGCACCTGGGCCTTTTAAAGGGTCTAAATAATGACGCGTTACAGCAATAAACATCATAGCATCCGTGACAATCGTATTCCAGCCAGAACCGCCGTGATTATGGCGAAACTGCAATTAAACCTGAAGCCGTGAGAAATAACAAACGAAACAAAAGCAGAAAGAAAACAAAATCTGGAAACGCGTTCGCTACTCTCAAGACATTAAGAGAGACTTTCGAGGAACAGTGATTAAAAGAGGCCCGAAGCAGACCAGCCACCCTTACCACGCAAGATAGCCTTTTTGCCTTTGGCATCTAGTGCAGATAGTCTATTGTCATCAATCACATTAAGGTCAAGCAAAGCATCCAACAAAAGACAAATTTTCCACAGCCTCCAGAACCCAAACCGAACCAAACCAGAGCAGAAGATAGGAGGCAACGAACTGGGGGGAAATCAACAAGATCTTGTAAGAACGTAAGAGATCGAGTCATTGTGACTCGAGAAAAATAACGTAAGAGATAAAATACGGCACCATGCGTGTGTTCTGGCGTGGTGATGTGAACATCTTTAGTCCGCCGACGACTCAATGACCACCTTTAAGACAAGGTTACCCTCGTCGTCCATCGTGCCACTGGCGATCTCGAATGCATCTTTGGCCTCCTTCAGACCCTTGAAACGGTGTGTGACCATGTCGTCGAGAGATGGGAGCATTCCGGAACACATCATGCGAATGCCTGCAGCATATGTGTTGGCATAGCGGAAGATGCCGAGTATATCAATCTCGCGCAGGTGGGCGACGGAGATGGGCAGGTTCTGAATCGGCGTGCCCATGCCCACCATGACAAGTCTGCCGCCCGGTTTTGTCGCGTACAGGCCAATGTGTGTGCACACCTCTTTGCCCGTGCACTCAAAGGTGATATCAAAACCCTCGTCATCGTCCTCATACAACAAGTGCGGTGGCGGTCTGGTCAAACCCTGCAACTCGCCTGCGATATTCTTGGCGCTCTCGAGCTGTGAGGAAAATGACAAGAAACTGGCCGGTGTCGTGGTTCCCGACTCGGCAGGTGTGGACACACCCGAGCTTGCTGTAAATATTGACGAGCTGCTTGACGTGTTGTGGAAGGGTCGTGGCACGACGTAACCGTGCGTAGCAAAACCCTTGGCGAGCGCGTATCTCACACGGCCGGCATCGATATCCATGATGGTAACTTGGGAGCAACCCGAATTGCGCGCGACGGCGGCTGTCAGTAAGCCAACGGTGCCGGCACCGGTAACCAAAGCCGTGGATCCAGGCAGTGGGTTGGCACGGTTGACGGCGTGAATGGCAACCGAAAGAGGCTCGAGTAGAGCAGCAGCGTCAAAAGAAACATGGTCAGGGAGCCTGGATATATTGTCAATATCTGTCTTTGGCCCGTGTTATCAAGGTGAATATAAGAGGGAAACGTACTTGTGGCACCAGTCGGCAGGGTGGTTGATCCGCTCCTGGAGGGTACCTTGGTAATGCGGTACACTCTTCGCACTGCTTCGGAACCGCATCTTTTTGCACAGGTTGTAGCGACCACGTCTGCAGATGGTGCAGTTTCCGCAAGGAACCCCGACCTCTAGAGCGACCCGGTCGCCCATTTTGAAACCAGACACACGAGGACCGATAGCCACAACGATACCGGAAGACTCGTGGCCGAGAGAAAGTGGCATGCAGGCGCACAGGTCGCCATTGGCGAATTTCTTGTAGTACGACACATCGGAGCCACAGATGCCTGTGGCCTTGATGGCAATTTGCAACTCGCCCTCGCCAGGGTCTTCAAGGTTTCTGACCTCCTGTCGCAAGAAAGAGTCAATTTTAGCGGAGCCCATGCAAGCTACCTTGAACGCGTACACAAAACCGCCGTTCTCGTTTTCGCTCGCTCCCCTGCAATTCTATGCAGAATTGACGTAAAAGACCCTTGTAGTTGGACACGATCTTGTGTAACCGCACGATCTGGGGTAAGTGAGGGGCGTGGGGGTGGTCTTACCAATCTTAGATCGCGAGGGCCATGCAGAACAGAAGCGTTGACGGTCGACGCTTTGGAATAGGTGGGATAATGCGTGGCCGCATCTTCGACCATGGCGGCGGGTGCCATGTTTAGATTCGGTGAAGAGATCGGTGGTGTGAAAACGGGAACTAGTCTAGCGGCGTGGGATGAACTCCGCCCTGTCGCTCTAGAATGGGGGTACACAGCGAAACGGGCTGAAAACGAGGACTTTGAGTTGCCTCTTTTGGAAGCACACAAAGAGTAAGAGATGCTTAGTTTATCTGTGATGCCGATGACCAACAACAACTAGGGTCGTTGAAGCAACTGCACTCAAAAGGTGAAGGAATTGAACTGAGTGTAAAGTTCCGGGTTGGGGGACGCGGGGGTCGTAGGAGCAAGCTCAGGGCGAAGCACACAATACAATAAAACTGGGAATGGGGGCGCACAGGAACGCGCGTGGGTGAAATGTGGAAGAAGGGTGTGTCCTTCGTTCTAGAATGTCCTTGACAAGAAAGAGGCTGCTCAAGATGGTGAGGCCCTTTGGAAAGCCGAGTCGTAGCGTGGGTGTAAGTAAGCGTGGGAGCGCGTGGGATGGCCAAACAAGTTGGTTGTGGGCGTGGGAGGCCAACGTGGGTTGCCAAAGCTGTGCAGGAGAGATATATATTTATATGTATGTGCTCGGTTCCTGTGTGGGGTGATCATATAAGAGCTTCAAAGTTCCAACAACGTAAAATGCTCAGTGTGGAGAGTCTGTCCGAGGACCTGACGGGAGATTGAAAGGGATTAGAACAGGGAGTCAGGTAGGTTTGAAATTGCAAGCTGAGGGGATGTAAAAGAAGATGGTATCTTTATCAACTCACTGTACTCCGACGCTAGGAGGGCACGAAAGGAAACATCTGGAGTTAGGACACAACGGCAGCACAGCAACGGAACAAAAGACAGCTCAAGACCAATGGTCACAGAACGAGGTAGATGGGGGAACACGGGTAAGAGGGAGGGTACATCCCCCAAAAATGAAAGGGAGATAAAAGAATGGAAAAAAGTCGATAGCGGCTAAGAGACAAAGCAAAATGGGTTAGGAAAGGCCCTGAAAGTTACAGAAAAAAAAACGTGAAAAATGCAAAAGCGGATGCATGTAGAAGGATACAATGTCACAGAAAATGGCGATAGAGCAGGGACAGGGTAGCTTGTGGAGAAATGACACAAGGATCCGAGCCTTCAAGGTCCCCCAACTTATGACCCCACATGCTTCATGATGTTCTTTCTCTTTCGTCTTGACTATGCTTTTTTTTGCTTCTTTCCATCCCTCCGTCTTCCACGGGAAGGCTTAGGTGGGGGTCCCGGCCGACTTCATGAACGTTTTGACCTCCATGAATTGATGCGTGACCAACATGATTAGCAGGTATCAAACAAGGACAGGGGAGCTAGGAGACGGGACGACGACGAAGACAAAAGTGCCCAGAACCGAGCAGAGAGGTAGTTCGGTTTGCCGGTGAGTGAGGAGCGCGAGGGCCACAAATGGTGCACACCGTGTTTGATCAAGCCGCTTCTTTTGCATTTTATTCCTTTTTTTCTTTCGTTAGTGGTATGGTTTTGTTTCCGTCCGAGCCGCCTAATTTTCAGTCGCAATCGCACCCTGCAACGTAAGAGGTATTCTGATGTGCAGCAAGCTTGCCGCTCTGCATAACTTCTTGAGCTCGTTTCCTGCAGTATCAATGGCGTCGTGTTAGTGCGTGTTCATCGTATTGGTGCATATGTAGAAGCAGTTGCTTCCCGAATCAAAACCCAAATGAGGAAAGGTAGCGAATAACTGGCCCGTGCAGGCCAGTCAAACGGCTACAAGTTATCTCTGCCTCGGGATGGAAGTTGGGATCCTCGAGTTGGCTTGACGGAACTCGACAGGGGGTAACATCAGGGGCAAAGACAGAACTGGAAGTGGGCGCAATCTAGGAGGGTGTGCAGACACAGAGAGGTGTGGGAGAATGGTGCGGTAAGGAAAGCGTCAAGTATCGGGAAAAGGCAATGCAGGTTCGGTTGTGATGGTGAGCAAAGTACCTCTTTGACAAAGGACAAAGCTGTCGCGTCCACCCTGGACAACTGACGTGCTTGTGTTGGGTTCCGGAAAAGTTCATCTAACGTCGTATCGGAACCAGCAATGTGGAGTTGAAGGACGGTCTCTGGGAATCAAAAGACAGTAAGGATCCAAAAGAAGAAATGGCAAGTAAGGCTGCCACACCCCAAATACTCATACGGTGTGCAAGGGATGGGGGCACAAAATAGGGCTTCATCCAGCGGAAAACCGTAACGAGTATGGGATATTACTTGTATGGTGCAGGCCACATGCGACTTTTGCAGGCTCAAGTTGCATTCGTGTACACTGCGTTTTGCTCAGAATGTGCTGTCCTCGTCGATAAAAGGGTGCATCAATGGTGGAAGGCAAATCACCGCACCTTCGATAGTGCCCATCTGGGGCCGCCACGCGTTTGGGATGACACACGGCTCGGAGGATAAGCCGGGGAGCACATGTTAGCCCTGACGTACAGATAACACAGAGAGTCAGAGACGAAAGGGTTTGGTGGTTTTGCTCCGATTAAGAAGCGGCTTGGAGACGGCTCAGCAAGTACGCACCTCATTTTCTAACCATCCCCGAGGTATGTGCATACTGGAGCTTGAAAATGCGCGCACAATGTATTGCAGCCAAGGTAAATGTACCCCTTACAAACTCACTCTCCGGAACCACAGGTTACGACCCGCCCTAGCTATGAAGCTCGACAAAAGAGGCACTTGCGGCGAGGATGTCGACATGCGGCTGGTGATGGTGTTGCTATGAAAGGATGTGATATTCGCTTCTTTCTTCATGTTTGGCATTGCGCGCTTCCTGGGCTGTCCCGGAGGATACGATGCAAAAGCACGGTGAACGGGATCGTCTTCGTCGGACCAACATTGCAGAAGCATGCATGTTGTTTTCTAGCGGCAGTAATCTCACAGGAGCGCTAACGCACAGGTCGTCCGACACATCGTGGTCTTGGAATAAGCCGACGGAGATGCGGTCAGCGACGCCTAGTTGGGTGTAGCCTCGTAGCAGGGCCTTGTTCTAGGCAAAATGACCCTGTCGTCAGGATGTGGTCCTGTCCATGTTTGTGTTTCGGCTAAAGTAATCTTGTAGTTTGCGAAATGTGTCCTACGTTGGTCAGCCATACATTTGTGCATTGGGAATGAGGTCACGAAGCGGCGAGACGCAGAGTAGAGAAGCCGGAATGCAGTCCTCATAGCCCACTGGTGCGAAAACGCGGACTGTCTGTGGAATTTTCGGAGTTGAGATGATAACCACACCGTTTATGAATTGCGGCAGCTCATAGACAGCGCACCGCGGCCAATGCTCGTTGGCGTGTGCGGCAGGGTTGCATCCGCTGGTATCTCAGCATGGTGTTGCCAACAGGTCTGGGAAAATGCAAGTGTCAGGGAGAGGAGACAAGATAGCACGAAAATTTCAACGCCGAACGCAAGAGAGGTGACGTTGAATGTGCAATTTGGCACTGCGAGAGTATGCAGCAGAAAGGGGTTGGGGGGATTGGATTTGTTGAGGGCGGCAAAGTGTGTATGTTCCATTACATTGGAAGGAGCGATGGTCAGTGACTATCAGCGGTCGCGACTTCTGTTTCCGTGTCGGGTTTGGCACTCTGTACCTTCCTGGGGCGCAATTAACATGCCCCTACTCCGTACTCCGTATGTGTGTCGTACCTTCCCGTGTCCGTGTATCGAGAACAACGGCGACTACATATTGTGATAGATGGACCCAACACCCGTCTCTTTGCGCACTGTTCTTGCTGCAGTTGTCCACCATCAAAGATAAAAGACTATATGTTGGTCATTTCTCTGATTTTTACGTCGCACATGCTGATGCATATGCATGGGCATTTACCATTTACAGGTGCAATGCAACCCAACAGACAGACCCCCTTGAAAATTACGTGCAGAGAAATGGCGAGGCGAAGTCCACGTTGACACAGTATCGACAAGGCTAAGGCTACTCAAGTCGACAAACTCAGTCCGTGTCTGCAAAGAACGAAGGCGTATCACTCTTCCCTCGTGTCTTACGCCGCAACCAGGTTGCGTGCTCGGCACTTTTGTTACCTTTCACTGTTCATGGCTCGAGTCGTTCTCAGCTGCGTGTTGAGGCACCCGGGTGTATTTGGCGGTAAAATGAAAAGTATGTCCCGCATAAGCCGGTTGACTTCTGGGCTGTTCGCCTAGATCTTGCTCATGTCTGCCGTCGCCTATTTTCTCGCTTGTGCGGCATTGTATATTGCGTGCCAGTTACTTGGAGGCTTTTTTACTTTCTAGAACACCAGACGAGACGGCTAAGATGCCAATGCTCAAACTACGAATTCTTTATCAGCGGACAGGAGAGAATAACCAAAATAGAAGTGCTTGGCACAAACTGCCGTAAGGCATCAAAGAGACACAGGGCATCTGTGGTTGTACAATGTCGTGCTCGATTCTGCGCGGATGTTGCTACTGGCCGTCTTTCTCCCGAGGGCGTCCATTGTTGACTGGGGATAAAGCGGTACATTGTAGTAGTGCAGGTAAACGGAGAGCTTCCGTCCGGAAAGCCGCATAACAGCTGCAGCTACAGTGGACGACGGATGGTGTGCCTTGATATGTCTGGAATGAAATCTAGCAATGCGATAGGACCCCAGACACCTTGGAAACGACGGTGTAGTGCCACCCCTTGGAACACACATCTGCGTTGCATTGGCGTAGCTTGGGCCAGCCGGGAAAATACCGATATCTGGCGACTGGTTAATGTGCAATTTCGCGGAAGCAGGTCGTGATAGGCTTTACTGGCTACGAGCTCTCCCAATCCCGTCCACCACCCGTTCGTCGCCCGTTCTTTGGCCCCATGCAACGTCTGGACCATGGCTGGCTAGTCTTGGTTTCAGCACAGGTTGGGACAAAAAAAGTTGAAAATACACAAAAAGGCAAAAATGTAAAAGACATCCGAGTAAAAACGTGCCGTTTTATCAAACCATCGGCAAAGTGCCTTGACCAAGAAGCCTTACCGCCTTTTTGCGTTTCCAAACAGGTTCCAGCCGCCTCCCTCTCCGCTTTTATTTCTGATATCGGAGGAGTTTTTGGCACTAGGAAAGCCTTGAGAAATGGTGGTAAAATGGAGAAAACATTCAGCATCAACAACTGTGCATCCGGCTCCGTCGGAAGCTTGGTTACTTTTTGAAAAGTAAAATGGAGTGAAGAGAGGGGAGACGGGCCGAACAGAAGCTTATTGCACATGCGGCGTACAAGGTGAGATAGGTAGCTGTTTTATTCCTCATGAAGTAGGTCATCACGGCCCACATCCCCTTCTCCGCCTTGGGTGTTAACCGTACCTTCCCATTGATGGAGACACCGTCAAATTCATTTTGTGCTGGAGCAAGATACAAGAGTGGCGATGCACGAAAACAGAAATAGCGAGCAACCCAGTCTCTTAGGCGCCCGCTTGGTCGACACAGCCAGAGCCCCTTCTAGAATGGGAAACAAGAGCCACAGTGAGGACGGCAGAAGTGAGGAAGGGACGGGATGGTCGCAACTGGCAAGAACGAACAGTTCGCAATAGATGGGGTAGGTGGGGGAACAAGTGTGCGTCGCTCTTTCTTACACTTCCAAAGTTGGATTGTTTTGGTCCACCAAATTTACGGCCGCTTGATTGAAATCACAGCAAAAGCGGCAGCAAGGACAAGGACGGTGTTGTTCTTGCAAGAGCTGGCCGACATTGCGCGGAAGAGAACAAGGGATCGCGGGTGCCGTCCAGCCTTTGTCCAAATCGGGACATTTCTAGCAAAGGCGATAGAAGAGCACATGAAACCAAGCGGAAAGTGCGCACGGTAAGGAAGGCGAAGTCGATGCTGCCGGTTGTTCTTTCCGTTTGTCTGTATCATGTTGGTTTGCAGGGCAGGTACGTTTGACTTCGTTTCCTCTCAGTGGAACAACTGGGATGCATCGCACTGCTCTTTAGCAGTCATCCCCTTTTCCTTCTGACACAATGACATGCTATATTATGTAGGGATCCTCGTTTGTCTTTTTTCAACATGAAATTCCTTGCCCCATATCTGTTCCTCCATTCCTCTTGTGCATCTTGATGTCTTCTCTAGCTGCATACTGGACACGTCAAGGCACCGCAACTTGTAAATGCTCCGAATACGGGCCGGTGAATATCTCGTTTTTACTTCGGAGAAAGCGCTGTTCATGTCTCACTGACTTCTGTCCGAGACGATGGATCGTCGTCAATGCTTGTCTTTATTTCTCTTTGTCAGATATTCACAGATTCATTCAGAAACCTTGCCTCAATGGGCTTTTCCGAGAAAACTTTGGCTCGAGATTGAGTCTACCATTTCTCCTGTGCTTGACCACTTCAGGCCTACCTTTATGTTAGTCAAAGGCCGAGTCACATCATGCAGAATTTGGTCGCGGTCCGTCGTCAACAGGGGCCAATTGGGAGACGACGGCGTGAGAGGGTGTCGGGGGGATGGCCAGAATGTTTTCGGAGGCAATGCATTCATGGCACGAATAAACCCACAAGCAATCCAACGGACCCTGCCTCATGATGATCCTAACGTAGTCCCCGGCCTATGGAAAACTGTCGCGTATTCGCCTCTATGAAATGTCGGGGCTGCCTGCCCACTCTTCGAAGTTTCTCCATGTCAACACACCGGCCCTTTGCTTTTTATTAGGGTTTGAATTACAGGCACCGGTCCGAAGAAAGAAATTTCTTGGATGAAAAATACCAAGCAGAAATATATTCAAATATATCGGTCACAGAAGCGGTGAACGTAGGGCTCGCGGTCACTTCGTTACCTTGTGAGAGGCTCGGATGTGTCTTTCTTATCCCGAGCCTACTATATCCGTTTACGTCAATTTTTGCTACCACAAACAAGGAATTGCGAGAGATAATCTTCATTGGGACCTGCCATACGTCTTCAAAGGTATTCGTGCGTGCCAGAAGGACAGAAGATGGACTGCAGCCAGATGTCTAAGGACCATCCTGGCAGACCGGTTCACCATCGTCATTTGGGACTGAATGTGTGCGCGCAAATGGTGTCGTTGATTTGTCAAAATGCGTCGTGTACCTCATCGGGGAGAACATACCGTCCGTCTCTTCTAAATCATCGATTTTATTGTTGCCATTTACTGCTAGATGTTAGGTCGATTTCCATCAGATACAAGTCGTTGTTAATTGTCGCGCAGCGTTTATTCGTGATCTTTTTTTTTTTTTTTACAGAATGGCGTTAACCTATCTAGCGAATGTTAATATGGCAGCCCTCTCATGTCGAATTGGGCAGCATGGGCTTATTTCGGCGCTCTTGTCGATTCGTGAGACATTTGATGGTGCCAGTTTGCATGGATCAAAGCTCATCGATGCCACCATAGCTACCCAAAACGAGAGCAATTTTGAAAGAGACTGCAAGGTAACATCAGCCCAATACCCGTTATTCGCGTCACGTATCGAAGGCTGGAGAAAACATATCGCTCACAAGCTGTTGGTCGCACTGGGTTGCAGCTTTTCAAGCCACCAACTTTGTTTTGCTCAACTATACAGCGCCAGACCGCTTCGGACCATCCCGAAACAAGGCTGCTACCCAGGTAACAGAGACCTGAAAAATAGAATGGAGCTGTCTCGTCGTTCTAGCACACCATACTTTCAACTACCGCTGTACAAATTACACGCATGGCCGCAGTTTTGGCCAAACGGGAGGCCCCAAACCAACAGTTTTGCTGCGCGGATTTTTTACTTGTTCCCAGAGACGGGACGTTGGACGGTTAACTCCTTTCTTCAGGCCCCAGAACATGCGGCCAGGTTGGGGCCAGGATGGGGGCAAGCGAGCGGATGTGTTTCCTGTGCCACCAAACTGCGTCCGGATCTGAACTAGAAACAGGTTTCTGGGATTCCTAAGTACCGAGACGGGTCCTGGAAGGATTTGTGCCGTGTCAACAGTTTCAAGGAAACGACGAGGCTAACGGGGCAGGAAATGTAGGAAGACAACGAATAAGCGACAGAAACGATGGCTTCAAACATTGAGAGAAGCAATTACGTTACGATGAAGACGATGAAGACGATGAAAAACGTGCAGAGATAAAATAACAATATACAGGTCAGACGTGGGATGAAATACAGGAAAATACAAGACTGCCACGAAAAAAGGTCCGCACAGATGTCCTGCTTCTGCTCCAATGCCCCCCAGTGATGAAATGAAGAAACGCATGCACGGTCAGCCAAAAACCCTCATTAGAACGTGCTCGAAGCCAGCCGGCTGGCAGCATTGCGTGCGTCCACCCGGTCGTCGTCCTCCTCCTCCTCGTTAATGACACCCGGTATGCTTGCGGGACGCAGCATGCCCGAGCTGGGATCGTACTCGTCCGTCGGGCTGCCCAGGCCACCGGTGCCTTCACCATCGTCACCTCCAGCCGGCGCCCGTGCCAGGACAGCATCGGAGCGGCGCGGAACACCGCTCCACGCGTCGCCCTTGGGCCCTTGGCTTGCGGCCAGGCTGGTACGACGGACATTTGTTGGGTGCGACTCGCGACCGAGGCGGCTCAGGCCGCCTGACCCGTCGATGCTGCGGATGTCGGCGCGGACGCTCTCGAGCAAGGACAGCGAGCGGCGCTCGGCCTCGATCTCGCGAATGACAAGCTCGCGGATGCTCAAGCGAAGGTCGGCAGACGTACGTGTAAACCAGCGGCGACGTTCCTGGACGAGATTGGCGGTGACGCGGGTGGTCTTTTGGATAAGCTCGGCCTCGTTCTGGCGGGCGTCGTCGAGTGCGGTGATGGCCTCGTCCACCTTTTCACGGCGGACGTTGGAGCTGTTCTTGAGACGGTCGGTAGCGTTGAGGCGGCCGCGGGTGGTCTCTTGGGCCTGGAGCAGCTCGCGGATGAGCAGCTGGCGGTTGGTGAGGGTTTCCTTGAAGATGAGGGCATCCGAGGAGTGGTACTCGAAGGGGTCGCCAATCGTAGTGGCCTCGGCGGTGGCCTGGACGGCCTGGTAGTCGCCGGCGGTCTGGAGGATCTTGCCGAGCTTGCGGTAGGCATTGGCCAAGCCCTGGTGGGGTTCCTGAACATTCATAGCACCGAGCTTGACACCAAAATCGGACTCGGCCAGGCCAAGGCCGCGGCGAGCCTTGACGAGCTTGTCGACCTTGTGGCAGGCATCCATGGTGCCCAGGTAGAAGAGCTTCACGGTAGGACGGGCCGCCTGCAGTTCAGGGGTGTCGTCTGCGGGCGGGGCGAACTGCTTGAGAATCTTGCGGCGCACGCCGGTGGCGGGTTGCTTCTTTTTGACCATGGGGCTATAACCAAAGTCGCTCTCAACAAAAAGGACCATCTCTTCGTCGCGAATGAGCACTTCGTTGCTGCAGACATAATTGAACCAGCGCTGCATCTGGGCCTTGACGCGAGCCTCATCTTCGTCGGTGCCGGCGCCTGCGGACGTCACGGGCCCAGGGACGGCAGGCACGAGGGCTTCGGGATTCGCTGAGATGAGATGCTCCGCCAGCTTCTCAAACTCGGAGTGCAGGCGGCGCACGTCGCGGTATTGGGTGGTACGGAAGCGGGGAATGTTCGTCTGAAAACCATGTCAGTACACTAGACAAGAAACAATACCACCTTTGCTGACTTGGCCACTTGCCCACTTCGACCAGACCCAGGCATCGACTCACATGAACATCAAAGCGGAAGATCGGGTCTTTCTTTGCGCTCCGCTCTAGCGCCGTAATCTTGACCTGCAGCTTGTACTGTGGTTGCGGCGGCCGTTGCGGCTGCTGTTGTTGTTGTTGTTGCTGCTGCTGCTGCTGCTGCTTCAGCTGTGAATCACCTTGCTGGCCAACGGCCGATGGATTGGCGGGGTTTGGCGGCAAGGGCGAGTGCTGGTCGTTATGCTGCTGCTGTTGGTACGAATAGTCGTCGGCACCACCGGCCGCTGTCGCGTCGGACACGCTATCGGCATTGGAGGTCGACTGCGTGCTGCTCGCCGTTCCTGGCCGACGATAGTCTGCGGCGTCGCCTGCACCTGTGCCAAACCCGCCATTGTCGTCGCCGCCACCCAAAAAGTCGTCGCGGTCGCTGCCACTCAGACCGCTGCTCGACGCCGTAAAGGGTCGTTGGTACGGCGACTGGGACGGATCACCGCCCACGCCGCCAGCACCGAAACCGCCGGTGCGCTGGGGTTGCTGCGGCGAGGTCTCAGGCGAACCCCACGGGTCGCCGCCCGAGTGTTCATTGTCCTGGTGGATGGAGGCGCTGTAGTCCATTGTGGCCCCGGGTATATGACCAGGCGAGGGAGACTGTCGAAATATCGGTTGGGACGCCGCGAGGGTCAACTGGGGGCGATGAGGAATCCGATTGCCTGTCACAGATGGACCGTCCCAATGGTGGGAGGCGGGCCGTCAGCAAGGTCGTACGTCTGTGAACCAAATTGTGCAATGTCCGCCTAGCTCGCAGGAGTGAGGACGAGAAAGGAGGTGGAACGGGGGGCGATCGGCAGGTGGTGATGTCGACAGCTGGACGACGTATCGTGAAGCTGACGTCGTTGCGTTTTGCCGGTTTTCGTGTGACCTAGGCTCCTGCATTCTTTCCCCGTCGAGAATGCGAGAGACAGCAGGAGCCAGTGAGAGCGGCGTACTTCGGAGGCAGCGACGGGTGGCTCGTGGGCGACGGTGGCTGTGGGTGGAGCAAGGTGGGGCCAGTGGGAGCATGGGCCAAGAACAGCAAGAGCGAACCAGACGAGCTTGCAGGAAGCGGGTTAGCGCTTTTGTGTGGAGTTGGAGGTCAGGTGACTGCATCCAGGACCTGAAGCTTTTCAACTTCATCGGCTTTCAATGAGACGACAACGTCGGACGCCAAACTAGGCCAATTGACCTCTTCACGTTGCTCCGAGGTCTAAAACTGCCATGTCATCACGGCCAGCGGTCAATCGGTACCGCAGCTGGCGTGTGCATCTATTTGGCCAGCTATCAACAAGAACAACAGCAACAACGGCGAGAATAATACCAAGCCCAAGAGCAGCATGCTTGACATTGAGCCTTGGCTTTACGCGAGCTGCATCCACAAATGCGGTGTCCAGTGCCGCGTACCATGACGCAAAAATAGAAGACATTCGCAACATCGGCATCATTGCTCATGTGGACGCAGTACGTGTCTGAGGTCTCATATGAGAAGCTTTTTCCTTTTTTTCTATTTTTGAAACATCAATTTTTGTGGTCTAATAATCAAACAGGGCAAAACAACCACGACAGAACGCATGCTCTACTACAGTGGCGTGTCAAGGCATCTCGGAAGTGAGTAACCCATTAACTGTGTCTCACGTACAGAACCCCGTTAACCAGCCAGACGTCGACCATGGCGACACCATTACGGACTTTCTGCCAATGGAGCGGGCCCGTGGCATTACAATCCAGTCGGCCGCCATCAGCTTCAACTGGCCGCCCAAGCAACATCTTGCACAGGGCCAGACGCCCAAAACGATCAATCTAATCGACACGCCCGGCCATCAAGACTTTCGGTTCGAGGTCGACCGCTGTCTTCCGGTCCTCGACGGTGCCGTGTGCATCATTGATGCTGTTAAGGGCGTCGAAGCGCACACGGAGCGTGTGTGGGCGTCGGCACAGCAGTACAGCATTCCGCGGCTCGTATACGTCAACAAGCTGGACCGCGACGGCGCGTCGTTCCAGCGGTCCGTGCTTGACGTGGCCTCGCGGCTCAACGCCTGGCCGCTCGTGTGCCAGATCCCGCTGTGGGACAAGACTGGCGACGAGTTTCAGGGCGTCGTGGACGTGCTTGAGCGGCGGGGTCTGCGGTGGTCGTCCAACGGCACTTGCTCGCTCGTCAAAGAGCAGACGCTGCGGGCCAACGAGGCGCTGTGGGACGAGATGGAGACGGCGCGCGTCAAACTCATCGAACGGCTGTGCGAGGACGACGACGAGCTGGTCGAGGCGTTTTCCGAGCAGGGAGCGGACCTTCCGTCGTCGCTGGTCAAGGCCAGCATCCGACGTGTGGTGCGGACGGCTAACGGCAGCGTCGTGCCCGTCTTTGCGGGGTCGAGCCTGCGCAACATCGGCGTCGAGCCGCTCCTGGATGCCGTCGTAGACTACCTGCCGAACCCGCAGGAGACACACGACGTTGAGGTGCGCATTGGCCAAGAGGCCAGGATGCTGGGCGATGTTATGGCGCGAGACGTGGCGACCGAGGGTGGAAAGAAGGCAAAAGGCGGCAAGGGCAACAAAGCATCGACCGACCCCAGCAAGACGGGCGCCTTGGCATCCGTGTTCAAGGTCGTCAACGACCCAAGTCTGTTTGCAGGTACGCATGGCATGCTGACATTTGTGCGCGTCTACCACGGATCGCTGCACAAGAACGCGCAAGTGTGGAACGCCAACCTGGCCAAGTTCGAGAAGCCGTTTCAAATTGCACAGGTGTCGGCCGCCAAGATCGGCGAGATCCCGTACCTGGCGCCGGGGCAGATCGGCGCCGTTACGGGTCTCAAGTCGGCGCGGACAGGCGACACGCTGCACATTCTGCCCACCTCCACCCAGAACATGAATCTCACAACGGCCGACCTGCGCGCCATGACGATCCGACCGCCGGACGTCGGGCCTGCAGTGGCTTTCGTGTCAGTCGAGGCGTACGGCCAAGTGGAGACGAAGAAACTGGCCGACGCGCTGGACAAGATCTCCCGTGAAGACCCGAGTTTGCGGTGGCAGCGCGGCGAGGAGGCCGGCAGCGAAGACACGTTTGTGCTGTCGGGCATGGGCCAGCTGCACCTGGACGTGGCCATGGACCGGCTGCGCACGACATACCGGGTGAACGCATCGTTCAGTGACGTGCAGGTGGACTACAAGGAGTGCCTGGCCACGGCGACGACGGGCCCGACACGGCACGTCTACGACCGCACAGTGGCCAACAAGGCGGGCATGGCAGCGTGTACGGTGGAAGTAGAGCGCATTGAAGAGGGCGAAGCGAGCGAGCTGCAACAGCAGCAGAAAACACACAGGGACGAACCAGGCGAGGCCTCGTTCTACTTTCAGCGCGACGGAAATGTCTTCGTCATCCGGTTTGAGGGCGGCGGCGAGAACACTGTGTTCCCCTTTGACCTCGACATGGTCAGCCGCCAGCTGTTCAGCGGCGCCTACGGTGCCCTTGCTCGCGGCCCCCGTCGCGGTTCGCCGCTGCACGGCTGTAAAGTGACGATTGTCTTCAACGCGAAGACGGACTATGGCGGCGCCGACACGGACGGCCACATTGTGAACGCGGCATTGCACGGCGTACGCAACGCGTTGCGGGGGGCGCATGACAAGGGCCTGGTGGGTGTTCTCGAGCCAGTCATGAACGTACGCATTGCGTGTCCCGACGACAGTGCGGGCGCCATCCAGCGAGACATCACGGGCTCCCGAGGCGGCGTCGTTCTCGAAGTCCGTGAGAGCTCGTCGGCGGGCGCGTCGTCGTCAACCTCATCGACGGCCGGTGACTCTCCCATCGACCTCGCTCAAGTGTACGCGCCGCCCGATCCGTACGTGTCCATCCAGTCCCTGCGCGAGGCCAAGCGCGGCGTGACCCGTCTCCTCGAGATTGTGGCCAAGGTCCCGCTCAAGGAGATGCTGGCGTACGACACGCGGCTTCGCAGCATGACGGGTGGACGCCACTCCTTCACGATGGAGCTGGGCAGCTTTGAGCGCGTGGTTGGTTCACGGGAAAAGAATGTGTGAGATGGGAGGGTGGGAGGCCTGGACGGGGAGAAGCGGAGCGAGAAATCGAAGGCTAAAAAGCCGTATGTACAATATATAAGATATGTCGATATCCACGTGAAAACATGAGCAAAATGGATTGAATACGAAATGGTGGCAGGCATATCATGAATTGATAGCTGGAAAGGCAGTGTAAGTCTTGAACTGCCATATACAAGTATATGTATATGTATATCTAAGTATGTCTATCTCAATACAATATATACGCACGTAAATCGAGTTGCATGCGAAATTTTCTGTCAATAAATCATAAGCGCGACACTTATCTCGTTTCGTCCCTTAATTCACATTATGAGGCTCAGAATGATATCACCATGTAGTGTATTTAGCGTGTTTGAACCACTATATGCGCTAAAATTCTGCGACGCCGTAAAACGACAGCCTTGCCAACCCAACCTAACAACAACCTCAACTGACACGAGCGCCTGTCACGAACACCGCCCGAGATGTCGCACTTGACAAACCCACTCGCCACGGCCGCACAGCTGGCCCGCTGCCGTGACCGCGCCGCGGCGCTGCAGCTGCCCAGCGAACTGCTCGACGCCGTCTTCTTCGCGACACAGCGCTTGACCCAGGCCGCCGGCTTGCTGCTCGAGCTGCCACAGTCGACGACGGCGCGGGCCAATGTCCTGCTGGCGCGGTACTGGGTGCAGGCGCCTGGGTTCGACATTGACGAGTCCCGCGCCACGGACTACCGCCACGTCTCGGCCGCCGCCGTCTACCTCGTGGCCAAGACAGGACCGCTCCCACGATCGGCCCGAGACATTGCCAATGTGTACCACTATCTGGCAGTGGCCGGTGCTGCAGAGGGCACAACCGGGGGCGCGAGCAACGATACCGAGTACGCCGCTTTCCACACGCACGTTCTCGCCTGCGAGACGCGCCTGCTGGACGTGCTCGCGTTTGAAACGCATGTCGCCTTGCCCCATCCTCTCGCCATCACGTACCTGCAAACCCTCAGCTTCCTGGGCGACACCGGCCCGCCAGCCGACTCGGCCCTCGCCCACCGCGCCGTCCAGTACCTCAACACGGCCCTGCTGTCGCCGCAGCTGCTGTATGTCACGCACCAGCCGCACGAACTGGCTGTCGCGGCTCTCTACAGCGCGGCGCGCGACATTGGCGCCCGACTGCCCGACGCAGCCGGTCCGTGGTGGGAGGTCTTTGACGTCGACCGCGAGACGCTGGGGTTTTTGGCGGTGGCGCTGCGCAGTGTGGCGTCGTGGGCGGCAGCAGCACAGCTGCAACAGATAGCGCCGGCTCTCTTTGCGTCGGTTGGTGGCGGCCTGACAAAGAAGAGTGTTTATGCGCAAGCGCAACGGGTAGGGGAGGAGTGATAAGAGGCTACTGGAGGCTCCTGGAGGCTACGGATGTAACATTTGTGATTTGTACAGGCGTTTGGGTTTTTTGTTGGTTAGCATGGAATTGCTTTACGAGGATACAGATTCGTCCTACTTAGATATCCACTTTTGATTTACGATGTGAATAAAAGACCGTCACATTGCAATGTTTGTCAAAAACTCGTGTATTTCGTTTGCCTTTCTGGAAAGCAATTCTCCAGCTACGACGGACCTGGATTCGCGTCTCGTCGCGCCTTGGCTCCGGCCCGGAGCTTTTCCCATTTCTCACGGTACTTTTGCAATGTCTTTTCCTGGTGGGCCCGCTCCTTCTCCGACGCATCCAGCCGCTGCAGCGCCTGCGCCAGCTCCTCTTCCAGGTCCCGTGTTTTTGAGAGCAAGGACGCTGTGTCCAAGTTCGAGTCGGCATCCGCAGACGTGCCAAGACCGCCGGTGTTCATGCTGCCCGCCCCACGATTCGCCTTGAGCGAGGCCGCGGCTGCCGCTGACGCTGCTGCTGCCGCTGCCGCCGCCGGCGTCAAAGACGACGTCGACGCCCCAATTCCGCTCCCGCCTCCACCGCTGTTCGGCGACCCCGGCCGCATGAACCGCATACTCTCCTGCAACGCCATGTGCGACTGCTGCGCACTCGCTTCGAACGTGTGCAGCCGCCGGCTCAACTTGTCCAGCATGTTCTTCAGACCTTGGTTCTCCGTGTACAGCTCTTCGATCAAGTGGTCCACCGCTGCCACGCCCGACTTGGCTCCCAGCTGGTGCATACGGTTGCCCCGTGCTCGGCTGCTCGTCGGCGACGGCGGCTGCTCCTTGGCATCGACGAAATCGTCGTCTCCGTCGTCGGCCACCTCGGGGATCTCGTCCATCATGCCGCCACCGCCGCCACTTCCGCCATGGAACGATGCCGCCATCTGCCGCCGCTTTTCCTTTTGGTCGAAACTCAAAATATTCGCATACGACGCCGTGTGGCCCGTCTTGGGCACCACATAGAACGAGTCGTTGGCGCTGCCCATGTGGCCTGCCGTGTCGCGGCCCAGGGCGCGCAGGGCGGCGCGAGAATAGATCTGCGACAGATCTGGCTCGGCAGCCGACGACGTGGACAGCTGCGACGATGAACGGCCGTGAGCTGGGTGCCTGGGCGCCGCACCAGCCTGTCCGTGCGCCTCTGCAGTCGTCGAAGCTGGCGCGGCGTCTGATGCACTCGCCTCTTCCGTGATCAGCGGCAGGCCTGCAAAGGCGAGTGGCGCCGACAGCCGGTTGATGATGCTGCCAAACCGGCTGTAGAACCGGGAGAAGCCCTCGTCGGCCTTGGCCATCACCTCGCCCTCTTCTGTCTCTGTGCCCACAAACATGTGCGGATGCGACTGTGGCTGGGCTGTCGGCGGCACCCAGCTGGGCTTGGCCTGCTGTTGCTGCAGCACACTCTGCATCTGCGCACGAGACCCGCCGCCCTCTTTGCGCCCAGGCGACGCTTCGAGGTTGCCGGGTGCCTGGTCGTTGGAGACACTGGGTGCTGCAGGCTGGCCCCGATGGTGCAGACGGGCAGCAGCCGACCCGCCGCGGATGCCGCGTGCCGACGCCAGGTTGTTCGCAATGGACGACGACAGCTCGCGGGACGGAGGGTAGCGACGGGCCCCGGCCTGGATGTTGGCCATTGCAGCAGCTCCGGCTTGGTGTGCCGTGGCCGTCGCAGACATGGACGCGGCCGCGGCCGATGCGCTGCCGCCGCTTGCCGCGCCGCCCGAGGCGCCATCACCCCCACCAGCGAAGCCACCCGCCGTGCCACCTGCTGCCCGTCCGGCAAACTCGCCGCGCGAGACTACCCCGGACACAGACGTCGTTGTCGCAGCCGTTGCAGCTCCACTCCCCGTCACGGCGGCCTTTCCATCCCCGGCACTTTGCCCTGCTACTTTCTCGTTGATCGAGTCGCCGTCCGGTTTCTGTGCCAGTGCCCCGCCGGCGCCTGGCAGCGGGTGCTCAAGCGAGTATCGCAGCAGCTGCGAGAGCCGTTGGTGGTGCTGCTCGAGCAGCCGCAGCGTGCGCAGCGCTTCGGCGCTCGAGGTGTCGCTCGCGGCCGTGGCGAACTCGCCCGCCGCCAGCGCATGCTCGTTGACTGCGACGACGGTGTCGGCGGCGTGTGTTGCAACAGATGCTTCGCGAGCATGGTCGTGAGCCTAGATGGGGAAGCAAGGTTAGTCCGCAAACTCGAGATGGGTTACACAGGCCACGAATCCGACATGTCGACATTTTGGTTGCCTACCTTGATCAGCGGCGAAGCCTCCATCGTGAGGCCCGCGTGAGATGTCCCTCCAAGCAGTCACAGTCGGTTCTAAAATGTAATCGCCAAGAAGCTCTCTGGCTTCTGTATTGGTATCGTGAAATTCGAGGTGACCTCAAGACCGGTTGGATGATGGTTCGAGGATGACGATGTCAGCGTCAACTGAGTGAAGTGTGACCGATTACGGGCGATAAGGAGGCGGGAGGTTAGCGAATACTGTGTTATGTAATATTCACACTGTGGAATGTGTACGGTACATGAGCTACGATAGGCACAGTGCGATACCGTCACCCCGCCGACTCTCACTCGCTACTTCCTGAAAGTGGCTGGCTGGCTCTGTGCCTTCCCCCTTGGTGTACGAATGTAGCTTGGCGACAACGCCAAGGAAGGGACAATGTGGCTACTTGCTCGATCGTGATTTACGAACGACCTGGGAGGGAAGTAGCAACCATGACAAGGGGGGAAACAGAGGGAGAGAAAGGTAGGTAGCCTGATTCGCCCCAGGGACGGCAAGATGCTGGAGTAGCACCTTCCCACGTACCTCAAGAGTCGCAAATGCAACAGCCTGTACTATCAGTTTAATTCGTAGTCGAATGGGGGAATTGATGGGCAGGAGCACATGAGCATATGTAGGAAAGTATCGTCGATTCCTTTCCGCGCCGCATCTTCGCGTCGCCTCTTTTCCCCCCTTTTCCTTCCCATTCACCAAAACCCGCCGACATCACCACCTCCATCCCCCAGGGCCTCGGATCTCTCCGTCAGCTCTCACGTTGCAGGAGTGACCCCACGTTTCGCAGAGCACACGGCCCAATTCTGCTGATGCGCTGCCGGCCATTTTGGAGCCCCCTGTTTTGACTTGCTATTTTTATGTTTTTGTGTTAAAACCTGCTCCTCTTTTGCTGTCTGCGTTTCTACGTTTTACTCTTTTTGTTCTTTTTGCTCCTTTTTACGTCCTTGTCACCACGCTGCCTGGGCAAGCTTGCGCGGCCAAGCAAGACCGACCCACTACTGTTGCAGCAAATTGCGATCACGAGCGTCAAGAACATAACGGTGTCCAGAGGAACCCGAAGCGAGTCTCCAGCCCAAAAAATCCAATCCCAATCCGACACCCGGGACCCTGGATCCTTCAACATCGGCCGTCGAGGGCAGAGTACAGGACAGTCATTGCTTTTAGGAAAACCAAGAGACCATGAGACACCAAGTCTGACATTGTCAAAGACGGCTTATGTCAGATGTCAGACTGCGAAGCGGTCTGCGCAGCACGTTGAAACGCACGAAAACGAGAACGATCTGTGCCGAGACAGACGAAAGGGACAAGAGACCCTGGCTTGGCGAGGGACCGCGGAAGAGGCGGAAGCTCGTTGGCAACTGAGCAAGAAACAAATCAACAACACGACGTGAAGCCGCACATCAATAAAGAAGAAAAACCACCATCAGCGCAAGTAGCAAAATAAGCCCATCCACCCACGCGTCACGGATTTCGCAATTGCGCCGTCCCGCCGCTACCGAGTGCACCAAACCCTGTTTACTGGGCCCCATTTTACGAGGTACGAGAGAACGAATACGGAGCAAAACGTCCTGTATTGCAGCTCGTAGCGCTCGATAATACGACGCTTGCTCGTCGAGCTCTTGGAGCTCCCAAGCTATCCTGTCACTCTTCAGCTCGCCAGCTTTCCAGATTCCCAGCTCCCCACTGACCCAGGCAGCACACAAAATTGCACAGGCGCATTCCAGCTGCTCGCAGCACGTCCGCATCTCGGCCAGTCACTGGACGGCCCATCCAGATACACACGAACATGTCAGCGGAATCAAGCCCGGCCAACAGCATCAACGGCGGCAAGGGAACAAACAACCGTGGCAAGCTGCCCAGACCCAAGTCGATCCGGCGCTGGAAGCGGTCTGCCCAAAAAGAGCCGACCGACGACGAACCAAATCGATCGCGAGGGCGCACTGCCCTGAGCCAGCAGACCACAGCCACTGGCGACGACAGCCTGCTCAACATGGTTGACGAGGAGGACGCCAGCGGGCGATCCGACGACGATCTGCTGTGAGTTTCCTGTTCTCTTTGTTCAGCAGTCTTACATTTGCTGCGTCGTTTGCATTCATTTGTTTCCCAGTCGTTCTGTCTACATGCAAACCACATACGCGTGTTTGTTGTGAAGGCATGTCTACGTTGCTTTTCGCTCCCCTCCCATCTCTCGTGGCCAGGCAACAGTGACTCGCTCTCCTCTCCCGGTTCTGTAACGCTGAAGACAGGCGGCCAATTGTCCCAACGGCCAAAATACTCTCCATCTCGCCTCACGTTGCTGCGTTTTGTGCCGTCAACATTTTGGCTCTCTGCCTCGTGTTTCTGCCTCTTTTTGGCTTGTTGTATCTCATCGCTGGTTTTCTGGGTACTTTCGCCGCCCTGTCGCTTCGTGACGTCGTCGGCTGAATCATCCTCGAAAATCCTTGCCTCTGTTCCCCAGCTTCGTCCCTGCCTTTTTTGCCTTCGCCCTGAACTGCATTACGACCGCTCTCGTCTTAGGAGCTTTTGCTAGTTCATTAGCTTATCCTTTCTTTCTTCGCTCTTTTTGTGCTTTTATCCTGCTCACCTTTTGCCAAGCCCGCTGCTGAGCAGCGGTCAATTGACTTTGCCCAGATTCTACTTTTTTTTCCCGACGCTTCCAGTCCAGCTTATTGTTTTCTCTTAACGTCCCGCTTCCTTCCCGTGTTCTCCTTCTACAATTAAATTTGTGTTTCTATTCCCCCTCACATCATTGTTTCCAAGGCGACATTTACATCTTGCAATACTCTCACTTTCTCTTCCGGCATGATTCTCTAACGTTCTCCTAAAGCCCGTCGCGCCCCAAGGGCCTCTCAACCCACCCATCCCAGATTGGCTACCTCACAACGTCATCACCACTAGTCCAGGCCAACCATCTCCAAGACATCCGCACTCCAGACGACGACGCAGAAGACCCTTTTGCGCGTGCATCAACGCTCCCACCGGAAACCACCGACTCCGACACGCTGGGTTACACGCTTCCTTTGTCCTCAAGCAAGACGGGCCTGGCGCCGCCATCGTCCAAAAGCCGCCGGTCCACGTCACCGGCTGGCCGTTTTCGCAGTGTATTCAAGTCCAAAAAGAGCCCGGCCGCGAGCATCGCCAGCACCGACAGCCACAGCCCTGAGCGACAGCGACCTGTCGATCTCATTCGAGCGGACACGGCCGAAGAAAGCAGCAAGAGCTCCAACTCGCCCGCCTCTAGTTTGCAAACCACGTCCTTCCCCTCCATTACCGTTGCCGACAGCTCGACATCCGCGACACCACCCTCCTCCTCCCACAGTGTGGCCGGCGCATCTCAGCACCAACCGGGTACCTCCAAGACCGCTCCCAACGAGCGGTTCCGGCGTGTCTCCCGTGGTCAAAAGGTTGACACGACAGCCCGCCCCGAAACACCGCCGTCCGACGAGAAAGCCACTCCGGTCATTGTCAACACACCCCCGACGCCGACTGACCCAAGCCATCTGAACACCATTGTTCGCCCTCGGACGGCTGTCACTGCGTCCCCTGACGCAGTCAGCTACAGCCCGGTCGGCCACTCCAACGGGTCCTCGCCTGCGTCCGTCAATCACAGTATAATCGCGCAGAGACGAAGCCGTGCCGGATCCGCTTCTCTAGTTCCAAGCAAACTCTCCAACTTTACCCTCGCTCCCCTCACGCCCACGCCCGAAAGCGGTGCGGTAACACCCTCTGCCAGTGGCTTCTTCTCGTCCGTCCTCTCTGCTGCGCAAAACGCCACAAACAGTCTGAGCAACGCGACCAACAGCTTTGGCAGCACCATCGCGAGCACCAATCTCACAGCCCCCTGGAGCAACAGCAGCAAGAAGACCGGTGGCAAAGACCAGGACGACAAAACCGGGTCGAGCCTCACTGTCTCTACAGAAGGCACCGGGGAGGACCACGACGACGAGGTTGAAGTTGAGTCGCTCGGCGCGCCGCTTGTTCCGTCCGTATCATCGAGCTCCAAAGAACCAGCTGTCAAAACACTTGGCATGGGTGATTTGAGCCTGAGCCAATTGGGCATCGCTGACCAGCCCAAGAACAACGGCAGTTTGGGCGGCAGCTCGGCCGCCAACTCCGCCAACATCTCTGCCATGGCCAACTCGCCGATCCTACATGCACAGAGGGTCGCTGAAGTGTCGTCCGAGTCCAGGCACCGGTCCGAGTCTGCGCCAGCGGACAGCTCTCATTTTCATGCGCCGTCCGACTACACAGACCACGGCAGTGATGCGGGCCATAGCGGCCGGCCCGGATCCGTTTCGGACTTCGCACACGACGACCGCACACCACCGACGGCCAGCCTGTACGGTGACAAGGAGCCAAAGGAACCAGCAGCCGTCCAGCGTACCGGGAGCATAAGGAGTGCGATTGGGCGCCGGAGAAACCGCGGCAGCTCCGCCGTGTCGGGCGGTACCATTGCTGCCGCGATTGCGGCCGCCAATGCGTCGGTCGCGCACCCGGCCCACGCCGGCAGCACGCCGAAGCTCACAGGATTTGCCGTTGCCAGTAAGAAGCGCAACCGGGACTTCCACAACTTCTTCAAGAGCGTGCCAGACGACGACTATCTCATCGAGGACTATAGTTGCGCGTTGCAGCGCGAGATCCTGGCGCATGGTCGTCTGTATGTGTCCGAGGGCCATCTCTGCTTCAGCAGTAACATTCTCGGCTGGGTGACGACACTCGTCATGAGCTTTGACGAGATCGTGTCGGTCGAGAAGCGCAGCACGGCCCTCGTCTTCAAGAATGGCCTGATGATTTCGACTCTGCACGCAAAGCACATCTTTGCCAGTTTTGCGAGCCGTGACTCGACGTACGACCTGATTGTGAAGATCTGGAAGCTTGGCCACCCCAGCCTCCAGAGCTCACTCAACGGTGTGCGCATCGACGAGACCGGCGGCGACAAGACCGAGAAGATTGACGAAGGCGACGAGGGTGCCTCTGCGGGCAGCCGCAGCGAGTCAGATTCGGGCGACGACAGCGACGACGACTCAAATGACGTGTATGACGAAGACGCCGAAGACGACGACGCACACGATGTGGCACAGGCCGCCGAGGCGAATGGCGGGGCAGCGGATGCCGATGCCGAGCGCACAGTGGCACGCAAGGTGTCGGGCACAGCGGCCGCCGCTGCCGCGAATGGAGCAGGGGGAGACAAGCCCAAAGATGCACCAGCGGCAGCGGGCGGCGCCGATTACCCCGGCCCGACGACGCACGCAGTGACCGACTGCGGCAACGCCGACGCCCACTACGACAAGGGTCTTATTGACGAAGTCATCCCTGCGCCGCTGGGCAAGGTGTTCAGCTACATCTTCGGCGGCGCATCCGCGACGTTTATGCCCAAGTGGCTCAGCAACGACCAGAAGTGCTTTGACATCCAGATGCAGGACAAGAAGGGCCTCGGCACAGACAACAAGTCGCGGACGTTCTCGTACATCAAGCCGCTGAACGCGTCCATTGGCCCAAAGCAGACCAAGTGCATTGTCACGGAGCAGGTCGAGGCGCTCGACTTTGACAAGGCGATCCACATTGTTTGCTCAACACAGAACCCGGACGTGCCGAGCGGCAACGTATTCACGGTCAAGACCAACTACTGCTTGTCGTGGGCGGAGGGCAACGGCACACGGATGCAGATGACGTGCACGACGGAGTGGTCGGGCAAGAGCTGGCTCAGGGTGCCGATCGAGAAGGCTGCCAACGAAGGCCAGGCCCAGTACGGCCGCGACTTGCTTGCAGGCCTTAAGGAGGCGGTGGCGACACGGTCACGCGCGGGCACAGCCACGAACGGCGCGGCGAACGGCGCCAAGGGCGGCAAAGCCGGCAAGAAGGGCCGCAAGGGCAAGGCGGGCGCGCTGGCCTCGGGACCGACCAGCGACTCGGAGCGCAGCAAGCCCAAGCCGTCGGCCAAGTCGGACTGGGGCGTGCTGGAGCCGGTGCACGGGATCCTGGGCCCGGCGGTGGACATTGTGAAGCCGCTGCTGACGGGCAACGTCATGTACGGCCTGCTGGTCGGGCTGTTGGTGGCCTCATGGTTCCGGTTCGGGTCGAACGGCAACAACAGCGGCGGAGTCGGCGGCGGCGCCTCGCGCCGCGGTGCCGGCTACCCCGACCGGCTGGTGGCGTACGAGGAAATGTGGCAGCGCGAGGAGAGCGAGCTCTGGGACTGGCTGGAGGAGCGGGTGGGGCTCGACCGGCTTATGGACAACGGAGGCGTGGTCAGCGGGGCGGCCGTCGGCCATGGTAGTGGCGGCGGCCGTGGAGGAAGCACCAAGGGTGGCGACGCAGCTCGCAAGCGGACCGTGGAGCCGCGGACGGTCGAGGAGAAGCTGCGCGAAGAACGGATGGACGACCGCGAGATTCGCGAGGCGATTCGCGTGACAGAGGAGAAGCTGCAGGTGCTGAAGGAGGTAGTGGACAAGCGGGAGAGGATGTCCGAATGAGTTGGGGGGGGGGGGGGCTGAACTCAAAAACTGGCGCCAGCACTACGGTCTTTTCTCTTTCTTTTTGTTTTCTTTCCTTTTTCTATTGTCTTTTGCTCTTAACAAAACCATTTCCTTTGTTCCATTTTCTTGCCAGTTGCAACTACTCCACTGTCTGTTTTCATTGTCTCCGTTTTCTTTTCTGTTGCATTTCTTGTACGATAACCCCTTCGGCGAGCATTTCTTTTGGCTTTTACTATCTATATTATTCCATCAATGCAATCGTATGAATTTGTGTAAATGATTGTTCTTTGTTCTCTGTGTTGTGGTATCATACTAGATGTATACAAATCTAGTTCTAAATAGTCCTTCCTATATCCATGCCGTGATCCTCTATGTCAATAAAGAGAAATAAACTATGTGGTAGAATGATAAGTAATAAAAATAATAAAAATAATAAAAAATAAAAATAAACAGAAAAAGCCGAATGCTTTATGAATACAATGAAGACGGGACACAGCTGCTTGTCTACCGCAGCAGCTGGCCAACATCACTCAGTCGGATGTCGTCCAGGGTGTTGTCGGCCGTCGCCTGGCCAATATTGGAGCGGTCGATGCGGCCCCAGCCGGCGCCCCAGCCGGGAAAGACACCGATTCCGCCGTGGCCAAGATGCGCAGGGCCCTCGCCATCCGACGAGAAGCCGTCGCTGTTGGTGGTGCCGCGCGGGTACCGCTGATGCGCGGCCGTTCGTGGGGGATGCGCCAGGCCGCCCATGGCAATGTCGCCGTCGTCTCCGGGCAGCCTGCCGCCGTGGCCGGTGGAAAAGGCCGGGTGCAGCGGATGGACCATCCGGCGGCTCGGGCGGTCGCCGGGCTCGCCGCTGTCGTCATGGTTGCCGCCGTAGCCGGCCGTGTTCGCGTTGGTGTATGTCGTCAGCGTGGCTGCGGATGTGTCCGAGTCGCGGTCGTGGTCGTGGTTGCGGTTGCTGCTGGAGGCGCCGCCGCGGCTGAGGAGGTGGCGGCCGCTGTGCGAGCGGGACGGCGCGGAGTGGCCGATGTTCGCGGCGGCGGCGGCAGCCGCCGAACCACCGGCGCCCTTTTTGCTGCTGCCGCCCTTGTTGTTGCGCGCGGCTTCGCGCTGGGCAGCCAGTTCAGGACTGGTCATAATGTCGATGCGGGCGTCGTCGCCGTCGTTTGTATAGTCGTCGCCGCGCATGCGGGCACCCGACCCGCCGCGCGACGAACCGCGGCCGCCAACGCCGCCGCCGCCGAGGACGCGGCCAAAGATGCGCCGACGGCGGTACTTGCGAGCGCCCATGCGTGGATACAAGAAGCCAGCCGGCTGGCCGCCCGCAAAGGGGTTCCAGTCCAGGGGTTCTTGGAAGGCTTTGGCCAGGGAGGACGACGAAGAGGCCGTGGCACCGCCACCAGCACCGTTGTTGTTGTTGTTGTTGATATCGAAATCGGCGGCAGCATTGCGACGGCGTCTGCGCCGTCGAGCGCCGCCACCGCCTCCGCCGCCGCTGCCGCCGCCGCCGATGCTGCCGTTGCGGCCCGCATTGTAGGACGTGGGCGCCTCGCCGGACAGCTCCTCGAGGGTGACGCCCTTGGTCTCGGGGATGCAAAATAGCGAGACGATGGTGCCGCACAGCATAAAGAGGGCAAAGATCTGCATGAGGCGGTTGAGCCAGGGCGAGCAGCTCTTGGAGGTCGGGCTGCCGCCGCTCATGGTGCAGTTGGGCGGCGCGTCGCGGCTGAGGATTGGGATGCTAATGACCTGCGCGAGGATGGCGCCGATCTTGCCCATGGCCGCCGAGATGCCGTGGGCCGTGGAGCGGTAGCGCGTTGGGAAGCACTCGCCGGGAATGACAAAGGTGGTCGTGTTGGGGCCCCAGTTGAAGAAGAACTGCGCGACGACGTAGAGGGCGAGCATGGCGGTCTCGCTGAGCCGGTGGAACGCGAAGCCCATGACGCAGAAGAGGACCGTCAAGACCAGGAAGCCGCCGACCTGCAGCGGTTTGCGGCCAACGGTGTCGATGGTCAGCACAGCCGTCCAGTAGCCGGGCAGGCTGCCGGCGCACGCCAGGATGATGGTGCCAACGGCGTTGCTGGAGAGTCAGCATAAATCAAAGCTACAGGATAAACCACCCAATCCAGGGTGTACAAAAAGACGACCTACTTGTAGAGCACCGCATACAGATTGGCACCCTTGGAGTAGCCAATGGCCTCGAGCACGACAGAGTTGTTGAGAGCCAGCCCGTAGTAGGCCAGGTCGAGAAAGAACCACGACAGCATGGTGCCCAGCAGCACGCGCAGATGGTCCAGGTTGCCCCGGCCCCAAAAGTAGGCGCGCAGGTCGGCCCACGAGGCGTGCGGCACGGTGGCCGACGGACCCGACGACAGCGCAGGCCCGGCGACGCGCTTCAGCCGCGCCTGCACCACGGGGTCGACGGTGCCTTCGCGCTCCCTGGCCATGTAGGCGCGGATGTCGGCATCGGCCTTTTCGACGTCGTGCGCCACGTCAAACGTGTAGCGCGGCGTCTCGGGGATGGTGATGCGGTAGTACAGCGCAAAGCACGCCGGCAGCGCGCCGAAGCCGATGATGATGCGCCAGCACCGGTCGGCGGCCGCGCGGCAGCCCACGCCGCACTGGGCGGCATTCGCGACGCCGACAAACTCGGACCGGAACGCCGCCGTCACCACCAGCGCCACAATGGCGCTCAGCAGCTGCCCGAAGCCCTGCATCGAAAACACGGACGCCACCATGGCGCCGCGCCACCGCGTCGGCGCAAACTCGGAGGTGATGACGGACGACAGCGGGTAGTCGCCGCCGATGCCGACGCCCATGACGACGCGCCAGAACACCAGCAGGCCCGTCGAGCTCATGGCCGGGCTGGGGCTGGCGAGCGCACAGCCGAGCGTCGCCAGTACAATCACGGCCAGCTCGATGCCGTAGACGCGCCGGCGGCCCAGGACGTCGGCCAGCCAGCCAAACACCAGCTGGCCGACGATGATGCCTGCGCTCGTCGACGCCTTGACGGCCTGGTTGACGGGGTCCGGCAGCGAGCCGTGGTTGTTGCCGTAGCCGTAGGCGGCTGCTGTTTCGGCCACGAGCGCCGATGCCGTGGCGTCGCCGCCGCCCCAAAACACGAGGCCCCAGAGGTTCGTGACCATGCTGATGGCAAAGATGTCGTATGAGTCGAGGAAGAAGCCGACGCCGGCCACTGCCACGGCGCGCACGTGGTACAGGCCGAGGGGCACCTTGTCGATTTCCGAGAGCGCGAGGCGCCGCCGCAGGTTCGGGTCCGAAATGTGCGAGTAGTCGTTGGCTGTCGTCGGTGAGAAGTGAGAGAAGCCAGAGGATTAGCAAGAAACGAGTGGACGGCCAAGTGCATGCTGAGGCAGAGCACGGCACCCACCATAGTTGTGAAAAGCCCGGTTGCCGCCATAGGTGCGGCCGGGCGGCAGCCCTGTCACGGCCGGCTCGGGCAGCATGTCCATATTGGTTTGTTGAACTTTTGTTATATTATTGTGTCGGGGTAAATGGGGAATCGTCCCCGGCGGCGGGTAGAGGTGTAACCAAGCGGAATAACAGGCGAAGAGTGTCGTTGATGAGCCGTCTTTGGTGCTGATTTGATGTGTGCGACGTAGGCGACGTAGGCGACGTTGGTGATAAGAACTCTCCGGTTGTAGGGAGCCGAGAATGAAAGTCCGGGCGTCCGGGCGTCCGGGCGTCAGAAGGATAACGAAAACAACTGAAAAGGAAACGAAGAAAGGCAACAAGTTCATCAATGAGAAGGCATTGGCCGCCGATGCAAGGGCCCGTTGGAACACACGGGAGTGGGCGATAAGAGAAGAAGTAGAAAACTACAAAGAAGACGCTGAACGACAGACCGACTGGAGACTAGCGACAAGCCAAAGAAGCGATCCGCCAGTGCGGAAAAAGAAGCACTGGCACAGGGCACAAGTCCAAGCCAAGAGAAGCTAGGATCCTCGGGCGTGACACATATGCGTGGGCGGACAACAGCGGTGCAATACAACATACATCCAAATGCATCTACGACGTAAATGTGGAGTGGTGGGACTTTGGGTTGCCAAACGTGTGGCAGGCAAATCCTTATAGCGTGATGGGGGGAGTCTCGAAGGCAAATTAGAGGCCACAGGATAGACGGGGACAAGGTATTGGCTGGCGGCGCTCGTGGGTATGGGAGCCTAGGGGCGAAGACTGGAGAAGGGACTCGAAAAGAAAGCAATACTACGGATAGAGAAGGAGTCGAAAAGTCAAACAAAACTATGCAAAAGGGTCGTCCATAGCTTGAAAAGTGCATGATGTGAGTGGGGGTGGGCTGAGGAAAGAGGAAAACGAGACAAAGAAGAAAGAAAAGCAGACTAGGATGCGAGGATGGTCCAGGGTGGCCAGGAACGTGCCTGCATGGACCGTCGTGGAGTGACGACGAAGATCACAGACGGTAACCGGTGGGTTGGAAGAGGTCGAAGAGAGTGGAGGATGATGCAGAGAGCAGGCGAATGGACTCCGTCCTTTTGAACAGACTCTATGCTGTTTCTGTCGAGGATGTCGCATTGCTATGAACGGGCCAAGAGCTTATGGGGACATTGTGCAATGGTATGGTGGCAGGTCGTGCATGACATTTTCTTTGTCTGTTCATCTTTGTCTTGCTCCTGTCTCGTCCTTTGTCGTTTAACACTTTCGTTACTTCGATTTTTGTCTTGTTCCTTTTTGTGTTTTTTTTTACGTCCTTTTCTTGTTTTCTGCGATCAACAGCTCTGTTGCCTTTCCCGTGACCTGTTCCAATATTCCGTGTGTCGGTCAGCTGGAAAGGTCGCAAATCCAGTCACCGAGACAAGGCGAGAGCCGGCCTACTTATTTCCGCAGTGGAATGTCTTTCCTTTTTCGACAGCCGGACACCAGCCAGCCCAGGCAACCTTGACACACAATAACTTGACACACTGAAATACTCGAGAACGCATCCATACGGAATACAAACTGTGGCAACCTCTTTTGTTTATGCATTCGTTTGCCGTCGCATTTTGCCCAGCTCTCGTCCACCTCTTTGGCGTGTTTGCCTTTTATTGCCTCACACCTACCCAGTATTGTCTCTCTAGTACGGGGTATGTCGTACTCGACCAAGAGTCCAGGCCACTGCGACCTTTGTCACACTGTTCCTAGCTTCAAGAGTCTTTATTCTCATCCAAATGTTGCTTCCCACGTGGATTGCCACCAGTTAGCCGTTCAGGAACAGAGAGCACGGCCGGGGATGTGGCATGGTCAGGGATTCAATAAAAATACCAACGGTGCAACACTCTCACACTCAACATGCACGACGGTTCAAAGTTGACAGCGGACAGGGAGCGGCCTCGAGTTTCCTCTGAGGTGCTCTCGGTAACGTCTACTTACACGCGCAAGTCGGCCAATCACAGCGCAGAGATCGTGCACATGGATCTTGCTAGCTCGGTACGGAACTCGCGGTAGCTTCCAGGCGGGAAAAGTGGGGTGCAAAACTCACCTAAAAGTGGCAAGAGCAGACGCATGCGCGCCAGGAAGGAGCGCCTGGCGGTAGCAGAAATCGTCGTGTCAATGGCAGGGGGCGTTTTTCCACAGGGGCCGTGAAGACTGCCTCGACTGCTTCGTCCGAGCACAAGTGCCCAGGGTGCCGGTTCCATGTCTGGCAAGGTTGTCTTGGCTTTCTGAACTATGTGTCTTGGCACGGCCGGCCAAAGGTTAAAACGACATTTCCGATGCCGACAGTGGCACCTCAACTTTCCGGAGGACGTGGAAGTCCCGTTACCTGGACTTTACACATCCGAGCTCTCTGGGACGCATATTCATTTTCCAATTTTTAGTTTATATTCTATGAGCGTGTTTCAAGTGTAGGCGGAGACGATAACAGTTGTCAATTGTCTCGGGGAATTCCCTCTCCTCGGGCCGCACAACTACCATGCCGTAATGTCGTCCACCTCGGCTTCGCCAAAGGTGCTCGACTTGGTCAGCTTGCCCACCGAGCTGGCCTCGTTGCCGCCGCTCGTGCTCTGGGCGCCGTTCGCCACGTCGGCGCCGTCAACGGCACCCTCGTCCGTGCGCGCCAGGCCTGGGCGATTCATAATGTCGGGCAGCACCTCGCGCAGGAACGCAAGGATGTAGCGGTTGACCTGCTCAAACTGCAGCAGGAACGCGTCGTGGCCCTCTGGGCTGTCAATGCGCTCCAGCCGGCAGTCCGGGATGTGCTCTGCCAGCTCCTGCTGCTCGGCAAACGTAAACAGGCCGTCGCTCTCAATGCCCAGCACCAGTGTCGGCTGCTTGATCAGCGCAAGGGCCTCGGCCACGCTGTCGGCCCGGCTGCGCGACACGTCGTGCGTGTCCAGCTTGCGCGTCATGGCAATGTAGCAGTTGCTGTCAAAGCGCTTGACAAATTTGGTCGCCTGGTAGCGCAGGTACGACTGCGCCGAGAAGTAGGTCGACGTCGGCGGTGCCGATCCGCCCGTCAGGCTCTCTTTGGCGCCAGCGCCCGCGCCAGCGTCGTCGACGGCACTTGGGCCGTGGAACTGCGGGTCTGGCGTGGCCGCACCGCTCGACTCGTTGCCCTCCGTCTTGCCGCCGCCACCGCCGCCGCCACTGCCAGATGCCGACGATGCGGCCGACGTAGCCCGGAACCGGTTGGCCTCCTTGATCCGGTGGCCGTCGTTGTGGATGCGGAAATGGCCCTCAGACGGCGACGCAGGCGGCAGCGTGTGCGGTGCCAATGCCGACGACAAGGAGGCAGACGACGTCGCCGCGTGCGCCCGCTCGCGCTCCAAGATCAGCTGCTGCCGCTTCGGATCTGGAATGTTGCGGCCGAACCGCGCCTCAAAGGAGTTGCGGCTGCGGTAGGTCAGCAGCGCCGACATGCGCGCCGCCCCCAGCCCTGTGACCGGTGGGTCGTCAAAGGGGTAGTAGCCGTCCTCGTACTTGGGATCCGCGTAGATGCTCTGCCGCTGCGCCTCGCCCCAGCTGATGCCCCACGCGCTGTGCCGGCTGCTCGTCGCAATCGGCACCACGCACCGCACGTAGTCGGCGCCCAGGTAGGCCCACTCCAGCACGAACATGCCACCTAGCGACCCGCCAATCACGGCCGCCACTTGCTTTACGCCCAAATCGTCCAGCACCATCTTGTGCAGCCGCACGTCGTCGCGGATCGTCGTCAGCGGGAACTCGGGGCCGTACCGCCCGCGGCCAGCATCGCCGTCCTTGGCCGTCACGGGACTGGCGCTGCCGTAGGGACTACCCAGGCTGTTTACGCAAATCACAAAAAAGCGCGACACGTCAAACGCCCGGCCGGGGCCGCCCAGCAGCGGGCCCCACCAGTCGCTGACATCGGCGCTGCCCGTCAGCGCGTGGCAGATGACCATGGCGTTGTCGCCGGCCGCATTGAGCGTGCCGCGGGTCGTGTAGGCGACGGGGACATTGCGGAGCGTCACGCCGGACTCGAGGTCGAATGCGGGCACAATGGCAATCTGCTGGTCGGGAATCAGGCTTGCAAACGGGTTTTCGGGCTGCGCTGAGATTCTTTCTTGCAGGTATTCAGCAGCTGGTCTAGGAGCGTGCGGTGTGCTTGTGGAGGTGGAGGGTACTCGTAGCTACTGACCATAGTGTGGCTGGGGCGTGCCGTTGGCGGCAACGCCATCCGAAGCCATAATTGCAAATGCGTCCGGAGCGGACGGCTGATCGGAAGAAGATCTCGGTTGCGATGCAGGCGAGAGAATGGACTGGAAAAATGGCAAAGAAAAATAAAGATGAGAAGCAACAAAGATGTCCAAACACGCCAAAACAAAGACACGGGCTGTATTAATGGGCGCCGATACTGCTTGCCGGGGGATGTCGTCTGTGATCTGAGTCACGCTGTGAGTCGTAGGTAAGGGGGTGGTTTTGCGACCTCGATGCAGAGAGGAGAGTGCAAGAAAATACTAAAATTCTGACTGTTGCTCCGTAGGTCGGCTCGCGCCATCAGACACCAGTGCGTACTAGTACTTAGCCAACGCGCTTGTTACCACCAGCGCAAAAGTACTGGTACACGTTAGAGACGCTTCCCCGTGTTATTGGATAGCCCGTCGTAGACGTCGTCGCTCATCGCTAATTGCATCTATGTACGCCACAAAACACTGAGTCTTTTTCTTCGGATTTCTTCCATTCTCCTACGTAAGACGTATCTTTCGTACGACACTGCATTCGTTCGGCATCATTGCTGCTGTGAACAGTGAGAAAGCCACCCCACGCCAATGCCCCACTTTTATATCGACCAAACCGGAGCCTTTTCTGTGACTCTCGCACATGTGGCGGTGCAGTATTCAAGCCACAATTATCACACAACCGGCACGACTTGGCCCCACAGTGCTCCTTCCCTCAAACGTGCCCAGTGCACGGTGGAGCCTTTGCAGGAAAGCTCGACGCGAATGTGTCGTGAGGAGCAAAAAAAGAGGCAAAATAGCTTCGCAACTGCATCTCACTTTTGCCTCATCTCTCCACCACCTCGTTTGCCGACTCCACCATCTTGTGTCTCTCGCTTCTCGCTCGTCGTTTGAGAGAGGATTGACAGAGACTGCAAACAGGCGCTTGCCAGCGACGGTGCCATTTCCACGCCTCGCTGTGTGTCCTTTCCTTTTGATAGTTTCTCTGTTCCTTTCATTCTTTTCCTTTTTCTTCTTTTCGTCGTCCTCGTTTCGATTGTCAACATTGCTTCATCTCTTCGACCACACGTCTACTCGATACCTCCAGTTTGAATTCATCGCCCACGTCGTGTTATCGGCCGACGGATACGAGCAAGCGACACCTGATTATCGACGGATCGTCTCGTCTCCATCACAACTCTCTCCACGCACGCATGACACAACTGTCGAGTCGTCCACCGACGTAATCAGCCCTCGAGGGCCCTTCGACACCGATTTGCCGGTCGATTTTCTCGAACCCCCTTCCTTCTCCGACGTGCGTACGTTGTCTTCCAGAGCCGACACTTTCAAGTCTCTCGTTTCCTCCTATAAACATCCATACACATGCATCCTTCGGACACTTGATCACCTGAACATCTGAACATTAACACCCATGCCAAGGACGCTTGATGCCTCCTAAGCGAAAGCGTGGCGGCACCGCCGACAACGGTGGTGTCCGGCCCTCGCCGCATCGCCCGGAACAGACACATCTCGGACAGCACGACCGCAACGACCGGGGCCATGGCTATGTCGACGGCGGCAACGACGGCAGCATACGTGGGCGACGGGGCAGCAGTGGCGGCCGTGGTGGTGGCATCGTGGGCAGCGGACGCGTGGGCGCCGACCGTAACAAATGGGGCGAACGTTTGGGGTCGCAAGGCCCTTCACACGACAGCAGCGCTGCTCGTCCACCACCCACAAACGGCACCGCATCGACCACGCCCTCCGTCACCGCCTCGCCAGCAGCCGTCGCGCGACCGTTGCCACGGAACAGCACACCTGCAACGCCTTCCGAACCGCCAGCACCCCCACCGCCCGCGCGACCGTCTCTCCCGCACGTTTACGCCATCCTGACGGACGACCGAGTTTCGACCTGGACGACCGGCACAGGCCGCCAGGAGATTGTCGACGCCGGCGAGACGGCCCGCACCGATGAGGACGAGGTGGCGCTCTCGACGCTGTTCCAAGAGGCCCTGCGGTCCGTCGTGGACCGGCGGCGTCCCCCGGCCGAGCTGGGTGCCGTCGTGAAGCAGGTCCTCGGCGACGACAGTACGGCAACAGCAGCCGCCAGCGCCGCGGCCGCCTTCAGCCCGTCCATTGTCTTCCTCGACACCGTCTCTGTTTTTGTCGAAGTCGACGACGCGGCTGCTGTCCCGGCCAATCTGCTGTTGCTGCGCACGTTTATGGGCGCCACGGGCGTGCCTCCCGCGCTCATGCGCCAGATCCTCGACCACGAGTTCCTCATGCGCCTCGGCCTGCTTCGCGACACCTTCCACCGCATGACCATCCGCTTCTCCACCAACCTGCTCTACCGCCAGCAGAGCTACAACCTGCTGCGTGAGGAGACCGAGGGCTTCTCCAAGCTCGTCACCGAGCTCTACAACAACGCCGTCGCCCAGCAGGACCCGTCCTTTGACACGGCCCGTGCCACCTTCGAAAAGGTCAAGGGTCTTATCGGCACCTTTGATCTCGACGTGGGCCGCGTGCTCGACACCACCCTCGACGTCTTTGCCGCCACCATCGTCAAGCAGTTTCGGTTCTTTGTCAAGTTCCTGCGCATCAGCTCCTGGTGGCCCCGCGACCACCCCGGCCACCCGCGCAGCTCCTTCTTTGGTGGCCTGCCGCGATGGGCCCAGCCCGAGCTTGCTGAGCGGATTTCTCGCCTGGGCGCAGCTGCCGCCGCAGACGAGGTCGACAGCGAAGAGGCGGCTGTTGTTGCTGAAGAGCGCCGCAAGCGCGACGTTGTCTTTTGGGACATGGCACGCCAATTGCACATCTACGCCTTTTACCAACTGGGCGGCCGCGAGGTTGCCGATCCACGACTGCAGAAACTGGTCGAGGCCGCCACCGCCAACGGCAAAGCCGATGGTGCCGACGACATGCTGCTTGGTGACGACGACGACAACAACAACAACAACAACATCGACGGCGACGCTGACGCCGACATGAGTGCGAACACAGCCGACACCGAGGCGACGGACATCTCCAACTTTTCCGAGAACGAGCTGCAATGGATCAAGAAGACCAAAACAATGCCGCCACCCGGCAACCGCGTCGCCGCCCAGATTCTCGGCTTCAAGCTGCGCTTCTACAGCTCGGATGCCCGCAATGCGGACGACATCCTACCGGCCAACCTCCTCTACCTGGCCGCTCTCCTCATCAAGATCGGCTTCATCTCCTTCTGCGACCTCTACCCCCACCTCTGGCCAGCAGACGACGACATGGATGCCGTCCGCCGCCGCCGCGAGGACGAGTTGGCCAAGAAGGAGGAGAGTGAGCGATACGGCTCGGCCGACGCCGCGCTTCTGGAGACGGTCCTGGAGGACGACGACCCACCTGCTGCACCAGCGCTCGAGTTGAGCAAGCCAGCAGCGTCTACGGCCGCAGGCGGCGACGCGGCAGCAGCTGGTGCAGCATCGGCGGAGGCGCCCGCCGACGCACCACCAGCGCTCCCCGCGCCAACCGACATGAAGATCCAGATTCTCGACCAGCTGCTCCTCATCGGCGCCATCCCTGAGGCCCTCTTCATACTGGGCCGCTACCCCTGGATCATGGAGCTGTACGGCGAGAACCTGCTGCCGCTCATCCACCGCATCCTCCTCCAATCGCTGCACAAGGTCGCTGCCGAGGCCCGCCCTGTCCCTGCCTCGGACGCCGCGGCCTCGCTCATCACCGACGGGCCCCCAAAGAAGATTGCCGAGTACGACCAGAGCGGCACAATGAAGGGCTACGTCAAGCGCGGCGAGCAGGCCATCCGCCGCCCCTTCCGCTGGCCCTTTGCCGACAAGCTCGACGTGGCCGATGGCCAGCCCTACCGCTACTACTTTGACGAGTGGCTCGACAACGTCCCCGTCTGCCAAACCGTCGACGACGTCTTTGCCCTCTGCGACAGCTTCCTCGGCGTGTCCGGCCCCAACATTGGCCAGGAGCCGGAGCTCGTTCTCAGTCTCGCGGCCATTGGTGCCAAGGACCTGCATGACGACCCGTCCCCCGCCAACCGCCAGCGCTGGTATGACCTGCTGCAGCGCCTGCTCGTCCCCGCCCTGAGTCTGCTGCCGGCCAACCCCGCCTGTGTCGACGCCGTCTGGCAGCTGCTGCGCACGTACTCGCTGCGCCAGCGCTACGAACTCTACACCGCGTGGTTTGAGGGGTCCGTCGCGCGCCAGCCCGTCATGCAAAAGGCCTTTGCCCGTACCAAGCGCGAGGCTCTGCGCATCATGCGGCGCATCTCGCGCGAAAACAGCTCGCTCATGGGCCGCTCGCTCGCCAAGGCGGCCCTGACGTCTCCGGCCGTCGTCTTCAAGGTGGCCCTCGGCGAGCTCGAGGCGTACGACAACCTCATCGACGTCTTTGTCACCTGCGCGCGCTATTTTACGGACTTGGGCTACGACGTCCTCGTCTGGTCGCTGATGGGCTCCATCGGCGGCGGCCGCCGCAGCCGACACAACGCCTCGTCCGTCCTCATCGCCAGCAAGTGGCTGCAGGCCCTGTCGCGCTTTGCCGGTCTCGTCTTTGCCGCGTACCCCAACATGGACGTCAAGCCCGTCGTGCAGTACGTCACGCGCCGTCTCTCTGCGGCCGGCGACCCAGGCGACCTGATCATCCTGCGCGACCTCATCGTGTCCATGGGCGGCCTCGCGGCCGATTCGGACTGGACGGAAGCCAAGATCCAGGGCATGACCGGCGGCCCGGCCCTGCGTCGCCTCACCCTGCTCGCTATGGGCGACGTGCGCGACGACACCGATACGAGCGCCAAGGGTGCCAAACAACGCCACAGCGCGCAGCGCCTCGTCAAGACGCTGGTCGACGCCGGCCTCGTGGGCCGCCTCCTCATCAACATTGCCCAGCACCGCCAGGCTGCCATTTATGCGCCGGCCGCGAAACAGGCCCACATCAAGTATCTGGCGACGCTGGTCGACGACAGCCAGGAGATTCTGACGCAGTACCTCGACCTGCTGCGCAACATCCTGACCCCCGCCCAGTTCGATGCTCTCGTACCCGCCATTCCCGAGCTCATGAAGGAGTTTGGCCTCGACGCCAACCTGGCTTTTTTAATCGGCCGCCCGGGTCTCGATTTTCACGCGGCCATGGCCGCGCTTCCTGTTCCGACGATGCCCACAGCAACAACAGAAGACGCTTCCAGCGCCAAACCAGACGCAACCGCTGCGGACGACGTGGCCATGGAGAACGACGACGACACGCCCCAGGCCGACGGTAAGGCGGATGGCAAGCCCGAGCCAAATAGCACAGAAATGGACGTCGATGCGCCGTCTGCGCCTGCTGCGCCTGAGACCGTCGCGCCCTCGCTCACCACGATGGGCACCCTGCAACCCCTCGTCGAGTTTATCGCCGCGACCCTTCCCGAGCGGATTCTCAAACGCATCAGCCCCGAATTCTTTGTCACCTTCTGGGCCCTTCAGCAGGGCGACATTGTCGTTCCGCGAGCGCGCTACGATGCCGAGATCGACCGGCTGCGGAAGGAGAGCTCTGCGCTCAAGAACGCGCGTGGTGTGCAGGGCACAGAGAACCCACGTGCCGCCATGATGCGGCGTAACGAGGAAGCCGAGGCCCGCCTCAAGGAGCGCCAGGCCATCGCCGAGGAGATGCTCGCCCTGGGGACCCGTAACCGCGACACTAAGCGACACCTGCTGGTGCATGCGCAGACCTGGTTCACCAACAACGGGTCATCGAGCGTCACCATCGCGTCTGCCTCCGCGCTGTCCGACATTTTGCTCGAGCAGTGCCTTGTGCCGCGCATTCTGCTGTCTGTGGCCGATGCCGAGTACGCCTTCCGCTTCGTGCGCTTCCTCCACGAGAATCGCGTGCCCCACTTCCAGCTGGCCACCTTTTATCAGCGGCTGTTCAGCGCCAACCGGCTTCGTGACCTCATCTTTACAAGTACCGTGCGCGAGGCCGAGCGTGTTGGTCGTTTCCTCAAGCTGATTCTGGCGGACCTGGCACGCTGGCATGGCGACAAGAATGCGTACGAGCGCGAGGCTCTTGGCCAAACCAAGAACGGGCGGCGCAGCTACCTGGGGTTCGTCAAGAACTCCAAGGCGGCGGCCAAGCCTGCTGGCAAGGCTGCTGCGACGTCCTCCGAGAGCGCCGAGGGTGGCAAGGACAAGGACAACAAGGTCAACGAGGACAACGAGGACGGCCCGACATACATTGAGCACACCGAGTTCCGCGACCTTCTCTACAGTTGGCATAAGAACCTCAACATGGCTCTGAAGGACTGCCTGGAAAATCTCGAGTGGACGCACATCCGCAACGCCATCAGCGTGCTCAAAGCCGTCATGGACGCCTTCCCGGCCGTCGATTTTATGGGCCGCCAGTTCGCCGACCAACTGCAGCGCATTGCCGCGCGCGAGTCCGCAACGAACAATGCCACGCCAGAGGCCAGCCAGCGCATCGATTTGTCCGTCACCGCCCGCGCCATCTACTCGGAGCTGCTGCGCCGCAAGTCCAAGTGGGTCATGGTGCAGGCCTTCCGCTCAAACGTGTCAACCAAGTCGTCCGCCGGCGATGACAAGTCCAAAACCGCTTCCAATGGCGAGAATGGTCTCCGACCCGATGCGCCCGAGTTCCGACCCCAGCGCCTCGGCGGTGCGGATGCAGAGGACGGCGAGCTCAAGGATGCCGGGACCAGCGGGGCCAACGGCGTCAAGCGTGCGACATCGACCGCACCGTCCACATCGTCCGGAACGGGCGGCGGTGGTGGTGTCACGAGCAAACCTTCCACACCCCGACCTGGTGCCGGCCACCTGCAAGGCAACCGCACACCCAACGCCTCTCGAGGCGGCGACGCTCACTCGCAGCTGCCTAAGCAGCCGTCTGCGCTGACCTCGCTTCCCCTCTCGCACAGCCTGCCCAACCGCCCCGACTTTTCTGTTGGTGGCGGTCGCTTTGCGCAAGGCGACCGGTTTGGCCAGATTCGGAACCAGGACCGGCGGGACGCTTCGTCGCCTCGGGGCCCTTCGGCACAACATCACATGGACAACAGCAATGCCAACAGCACCGCGAGCAGCAATCACCAGCAACAGCAAACGCCGCAGCAGACGGCTGCCACGCCGCCGACCGATCCCCGCGGACCAAGAGATCCGCGCGATCCGCGCGACCACGGCCGCGATGGTCGGAATCCACGTGCTCAAGATAACAGCAGTAGCCGTCCCGATCGGCCCCCTGGCGGCCGTGATTTTGCCGGCAACATGCCTGGCGAACATGGTGGCCGTAACCGCATGGACAACACGCCGACACGGCGGGGCGGTGATCTTGTGCGCGACAACCGTGACGCTCGTGATGCCCGTGACGGTCGTGGCGCCCGCGACGCGCGCGATCTACGCGATGCGCCACGCGATGCGACACCACCCGCAAACGTCACACCACCACTGGGGCCTGCGTCGTCGACCCCACAAAAGAAACCCGACGCGGTGGCGCCTGAGGTTGCCATCAACCCCGAACGCGCGCGCTTGATTCAAGACGACAGCCGAGACCGGACTCGATCAGGATCCGGTGTTGGGACAACGACGCCCGGTGGAGGACGCACACAGTCACCTCGTGTCTCCGACCGCCGCGGGCAACCCTTGGCCATCGAGCCTGCCTCGGCCAACGACCGAGGACGTGGTCGGGATGGTGATCGAGAGGATCGCGACGCTCGTGACGGGCGTGACGGACGTGACGGCCGCGATGGCCGTGATACTCATGAGGGCAGGGATGGCCGGAACAACCGGGACCGCGAGCATGACCGTGATAGGGAGCGGGAGCGCGACGATCGCCATGGCCGGAATGCGCCTGCCGGGGCTCCCAGCCAGCCGAGAGATGCAGCAGCAGCCGAGCCAGGCCGTGAGTCCCGCGCCGAACGCGGCGAGCGGTCAGAACGTGATGTGCGCGGTGAAAGGAGCAGCCGTGGCGGAGAACGCGGCAGTGATCGTGGAGAGCGCAACGATAGAGCCGAGCGCAGTGATCGTGGCGATCGTGGCGAACGCGGTGATCGTAGTGACCGTGGTGACCGTGGCGACCGTGGGGAGCGCACAGAACGTGGCAGCGAGCGTGGGGACAGGGACCGCGACCGGGATCGCGGCGAACGCAACGAACGCAATGAACGCAGCGAGCGCAGCGAACGGGGCGAACGGGGCGAACGGGGTGACCGTGGCGATAGGAATCGTCCGCCACACGACCTCAGCTACGGCCGTCTGAACGCCGTTCCACCCCTCGTCGACAGCAACAGCTTTCCACTTGGCCCTCGTGGCAGTCGAGGACGCGATGGCCGCGATCCTCGAGACCAACCTCTGGCCGGCCCTCGGGATGGTGGCAGATCCTCCCAGCAACAGCAACAACAACTATCCTCTCAAGGCTCAAACGCCGGCGACAGCCAGCAGAACCAGCCGCCGTCTGGCCCATCCCGCTCCGCTAGGAGAGGACGCGGCGGCCAGCTCGATGGCGGTTCCGGCAATAGCGGCCGCAGCAGCCAAGGTTCGGGACTCGGGCCGCCCGCCCCTCCCTCCGCACCCTCGACGTCGGTCAACGCAACGCCTGTGTCAGGCGACCGCATGCGCCAGTTCAACAACAACGCGAACGCCCGCGGTACACCGCCTCCCCCACCTCGTCCTCTGCCTCCTGCCGGGCCGTCATCCGGAGCTCCAGCACACAGTGGTACGCCCGACCGCTCCGGGCAACAGCATCAGCAGCGCGGACAATCCTCTGCCAGCCTCCCCCAAACGCCTGCCTCCGACAACACCACCACCACCAACAACAACGCCAGCGGTGGCCGAGACATTCGTGGTGGTCCTGATGGCAGTAGCAACGCCGGCACACCGTCGTCGTCGAGCCGCGACAACAACGGCGGCGGCGATCGCTTACGTTCCCGTGGCAATGAGCGTGAACGCATGATGAAGGGCATCCAGGACGCCATTGCTGGCGGACCCGGGAGCGGCGGGCGGCGCGCCAACAACATGAGCAGCCGTGGCCACATTGCGGGTTCGGACGCGCAGGTGCTTACTGGTGGCATGCCCCCTCCGTCGCCCGCCTTTGAGCGCAACGATCCCCTGCGCAACGGCGGTGGCGGCGGTGGCGGCGGTGGCGGCGGTGGTAGCAGCAGTGACCGTCGCAGCGACCGGAACGACCGCGGCGAGCGGGGTGACCGCAACGACCGTGGCGACCGTCGCAGCTCGCGCCGTAGCAGCCGTGAGCGCAGTCCTACTGGTAGTGGTGGTGGCGGTGGTGGTCACGGCCATCGTGGTGACCGCAGTGGTCCGCCACAGCAACAACAGCAGCAACAGCAGCAGCAGCAGCAGCAGCAGCACCATGGTCTGCCTCCCCCGCCTCCTCCACCTCCTCCAGGACCGCCTCCCGGTCCCGGCCTCCCGCTTCTGCCGCAGCAACAGCAACACCAGCCAAGCTCCTTTGGCGGTTCAAACTCCCGGCGGTCATCCAACCGTGGTGACCTATTTGGCGGCAGTGGCCCGCTTCGCGGCAGTGGCAGTGGCGGTGGCGGCGGCAGTGGCGATCCGAACCGCGAGCCCGTGGGCCCCGGACGGGATGCTCGCCGCAGTGGCGGTGGTGGCGGGAATGACTTCCGTGGTGGTGGAGGTGGTGGTGATATTGGAAGCGGTGGAGGTCGCGGAGGTCGCGATGACCACCGTGGCCGCAAGCGGCGTAGTGACGAAGGCGCAGGCCTATTGTCCAACGACCGGGACAAGAAGCGGCGGCGGTAGAGCCGACCGATGTGGAAACGAGCGAGTGTGTTTTGAGTTTGTGAAGCTTTCCCTGGTCGGCCGCGCCATTTGTCCATTTGATATTTCTCGGCTTTGTTCTTACAGGATTTCCTATTTTCATCTCCCTACTGTCTTTTAATCTTTCGCCTGTCCACCCGGGTTTGCATTATGCAAGTTTGCTATGTATCATTATACACCAGCTGCGTTTCTAAAAAGGAAAGGGGACTAGGGGACTTTTGTCTTATTTGTTTCAATCTTTTCAATTTACTTTTGCGAGTCTCGGTTTTCTTGTCTCCAGCAAATAGCAAAGCATGCAAAATAGCGTTCAGGAAAATTATTCTATTTCAACTGTGAGCCACATTTACTGACATCACACAAATAGCCATGGTGATTTGTATGATTTATTTACATCACAGTTTGGGCCGTTGCAAAATTGTGAAGTAATCGAGGTTACATTGCTGCTCTGTAGATTCGTTCCTATTTTCCTTGTCCACGAGACAAAATTCCTGCATGCTGTCCCTGTTGGGCTTTCCAATAAATCCCTCTCCTTATTAAACCTGTGATGTTCTTATATAGAGCCAGAATAGCATCATTCTGTGCACAAACACCGTAAGAAATAGATGAATCTAACATGAAAGAGGACGCTTCTCCATGCTCGTGCCGCAAAATGCTGACAAGTAAAGAAGATGAGAACGCCTGGCCCAAGTAAGTAATAACGCCGCCATCGGTATCAAAATGAGTCAGTACTATCGGGGAAGGGTGAATTGGTGGTAAGGTGAGACACAGCTATCTCCGGGACACCTTCTGTCTAAAATATGCGACAGATAAAAAAAAATTAACAAAAGACAGAACCAAAGATCATCAGTCATTACTATCCGCACCACAATCTATCCATATAAAAAAGACGAGATGTGTCGTGATGTTCGTTTTTTATCTTGCTTCACCCCACTGTGTCTCTTCGGGGTATTCGGCACCACCTCGTAATGCCGGGTGTTGTTGTTGCGGTTGCTGGTATGGCTGCACAAGAGGCCGTGGTGCAGGCGCGCGGCCACGGCTGTCGTAGCCACCACCATGCGCAGTGCTCGACTCATCGGCCCCATACACGTCGTCATTGTAGACGCCGCCTCGGCTTGGAACAGCCGCGTTGCCATGGCGCAGGTTGTCTTGGTCACGATAACGCTCGGGACTGCCATCGTCGTGGTCGTGGCCCACGGCTGTAGACGACATTGGCTGTGCGTAGGCGATCAGACCGGCAGCCTCGTCGCTGGCCTGCCGCCGACCGTTGGCACTCCCACCGCCGCCGCCGCCGCCGCCGACGTTGCTGCCACTACCCTGAGTAACGGCCATACCAATGTCACCTCCTTGTGAGGATAAACCCGGTCCACTCTCTCCTTCGTCTGTCAGCATGTCAAAACGGCTTCGGCGAAATTGTGTCGCAATTGGCAAATGTTCGGTACTCTTCATACCGCCAAAACTTGAGTGGTACCCCGTGTCGACGCCGTCGCCCATCATCACACCTTGGTTGTTGAACTTTTGCGGCGACAGGTCATCTAGATCCATCTCAGACGACTTGAGCGGCGTCTTGTAGCTGACATCTTCTCGGCGGTGGCGCACGCCGACAAAGAGCCAGCGGATACCACGACCAAAGGCCTTGATGACGTCCCAGATGTTAAGCGCGTCAAAAATGGCGCGCAGGCCCATAAAGCCACCGCTGCGCGGGAAATGCTCGTTGGGCTTGGGAGATGTGTCGGAGCCATCGGGGTCAGCCACGGGGTAGAACGTGGGGCGCGCACCGTCCTTGTAGGGACGGTACGGGAAGGCCCATATGTGGAAGATAGCAAAGCAGGCCATCTCAAAGCACAACAACAACGACGGGATACCGACGACAATATCGGGGTAGGCAATGACGGCGTTGGCGTGCACGATCTTGAGGGTCGAGGTGCCCAGCGAAATGGCAGTCGACTGCCAGAAAGACAGGAAAATGACGAGTTTGATGGCCAACACCTTCTTAAAAGGCTGGTGCTCAGCCAGAGGCGCACGCATCTGGACGTAGAACTGAATGACAAAGTACATGGCAATAGTGACGGCGAGGGACTCGATCACGAGAATCTAAATTGTTAGGGAATCCGTAAGAGACATAAAGTATACGTGAGTCGCACCAGCGTTGGACGAAAAAAAACCTACCCAGACATGGCTGAACACGGGGCTGTTGGAGCTCTCACAGTAGCGGCCGAAGTATTGCGTGACGACCGCGGTGACAGTCATGGTGACGCGAATAAAGCAGTACTGGTAGATGCCGATCCAGATGATGTTAAACCAGGTCAGGCCGCTGGCCGGCGTGCGCCAGGGCCCGCGCTGGCCGCCACAGCACTTTCGGAACCAGCTGATGGGAGCAACCCAACCCTTAATGGCCCGCAGGTCGCGGAAGTAGTTTTTCTGGTCGTGGAGATCCGGTCGAACATAAGAGCAGAGCAGCGCAAAGAAGGACGATATAGCAAAGGCTTCGTAGCAGTCGCTTATGACTTGGAAGTAGATGGCGTGCCAGTAAAAGCGGAGAGACAGGAACGAGGCGGCGGCGTAAACAGGAACCATGAAGAGAATACGAATGATGCTGGGCATGCAATGTTAACCGGAGAAGATCACAGAAATGGAATATCCGGCAGGGTACGCACTGTCTCTGTTCATTGGGCTTGGTGTAGTGCAGGGCGTGCATCCAAATAAGATACAGGCTCATGCAGACAGCAATCAGGGTCGAGGCACCAGCGATAATGAGGGCGAGATCGTGGAAGGTCAGCGGGCCGGCGACCTTCAACTCGGATGTGGGCAGGACTGTGAGACGGGGTTAGCAAGACGGCGCGTGGTTGAAAACGGACAAAGGATGACAAAGGTCAAGAAGCCATGAGTCGTACTCCGAAGATCGTCCAACGTCGTGTTACACGTTAAATTCATCGTGTCGGAGACGTCGCCGTCAGGCGAACAGGAGGCCGGAGACGGCGGGCGATGAGCGAGGAGGTGTCAAGCAGCAGGAGTGTTCTTCGGAAGTGGTCGCGGGCTCGGTCAAGGTCCAGTCGTGCACAGTCTCGTCGAATGGTCCAGCCAGGCAGGGACAAGCGGTGCCGCGCACGTGAGGTCGTCGATGTCGAAGCGATATCGTAGGCTGAGACGTAGGAGGGATTCGTCGACGTTGCGCGTGTCCGTTGACTTGCAAAGAAAGAATGAGGGAGGAAGTGGAAAGTCACAAACTCGTTTCGACGTAGGTTGGGGGTTGGTCCGCAAGTTGGAATGTGACCGTTGAATGAACAAAGTCAAGACACAGCGACCGTACAGCAAAGTCGATGGGTCGTTTCGTGTAAATAGGAGAACATAAAAGAACAAATCGGCGTCAAGTAAGACGAGGAAGTGAGAGAAGACGAGTGCGAAAGAGAAACACGAATATCAGAAACAGACTACGCATACACAAAATGCGAGACGGGAAAAGCGCATCGACTCTTCTCTGAAGTAATGTGTCGTACTGGCCGTGGAGCGTTGACAGGCGCTAGAGGCAATAGAAGGTGGGCAAAAGCAGCCCAAAGCGATCCAGGGACCCCTTTTTTGGTCGATCTTGGCAACTGGTTTGGACCAGGGCAAGGAAAGGGACTGAAGAATAATGGTGTGTGATAGCCCGGGAGGCACAGACAAGCGGCGGCCGCCAGCTGATGGCTCATCTGAAACAGGGCAGAGATTGTTGGAGAACTAGTCTTGGTCGAGAGAGGAGCTAGCGGGCGCGAAGTGTGGCAGAAAAGCTTGTGCGGCAGAGGCACAAAGAACGCCTTAGCTGCTTAGCACCTCGCTGATGCTAATAATAAAAACGACAGAGGTGTGAGAGTGTGAGAGGCAGAACTGGTGCCGGGTACAGTGTGGCTGGGTCTGGATGTCTGGATCCAACCAGACCTAGCCAAAGACGGCGGGAACAAGCGACGGGGACGGCGAGAGAATGGACAAGGCGAAAGCGACGGTGCGAAACAAAGCTCGTGATGGAGGTCGATGGTTGTGAAAGGAGGCAAAAGAAGGCAAAAGAAGGCAAAAGAAGGCAAAAGAAGGCAAAAGAAGGCAAAAGAAGGCAAAAGAAGGCAAAAGAAGGGAGGGACCTTCTCACGAGAAAAGGAGTTTTGAGCAAGGGCAATGGTTGATGCCCAGCAGAAAAGGAAGCCGCGATTAAGCCTGAAACGGCTGACAATTTGCGAAGATGACCCAAACAGGAAGCGGCAACGGAGAATGGATGAGCTTCAATGCCCTCTTCGCACTTGCCTCCGCGACTCGCATTCGACGTACGGACTGCGCTTTCCTCACGAGCCCTACGAAGTCACCTTACATTCCGATGCCAGGAAGGCGCAAGCCATACCTTCCTTGTCTGTAGGAAGGGCCGTAAGATGCGTCTTACCACCACTTTAAATTGCACTCCTTTCGTCGCCCATTTTACCGAATGGAAAGAGCGCACAGCGGAGATGGGCATTGAACCAAACGGGAAAGAGGCACTTTGTAAAACGACGCAATCCGAACTTGGAGAAGGAGCATGCAAATATTGCAATGTGGCAGTGGAAGGAGCGAAGCTCCATTCATGAATCCTTTCTCACCGACAGTCCACTCCCACGGAAGGAGTGACGAGAGGTCAACGTTGTCAACGCATCCTTCCGCTCTTTCCCCAAAGAGGTTGGTTTTCACGAATGCCTCAAGAGGCCGCACGGGACACACTTTCAGACGGACATTGGGAGAATGTCACATTATCAAGCACAGGTAGGTTTTGTAATACTCCGTACGGCATAGCAAAATGTGCAAATCGGCAAATGCGAGCGCAAGGCCCATGCCACGTCAATCGTTGAGGATGCGCGTCGAAAACTGCCAAGAACCGGTAGCGTGAGGCTGAGCCTTGGCTTCGGACAAGCTCCTGGCTGCGCATCTCAAACCTTGTCCTTTTGTATGAGGAGAAGAGGACGACGTATGAACAGTTGGTTCTAACAAATCGCTTCTCTCGAAGAATATCGTTTCAAAAATGTGTGCCCTCGGGCGGTGGCTGAGGGCGAGGAAGAAACGAGTCAATATAAGTACTTCCAGGCCAGCAACCCACGCCCCCATCTAAAGCTTTTGTGAGATGCTAGCTTCTCTGAGACGGGGAATGTCGATTATTTTCTAGAGGCCTTCGACTGTTTCTACTCCGTACGGGGTGACGTGGAACGTAGAAGCGTAGCAGTTGACCACTCAATTTTGAAAAGTGGGCATCGTGGGAGCCGAGCAGTCCGAGACGCGTTTATATGGACGATGAACAATATTCCTCCGATACGATGCGTCGCACGCCGGACAGTGTAGAGACCCGAAGGGAGGAGAACATCAGAATAAACTGCATATATTTTATAACTTTGAAAGGGTCGAGGGAAGAGGCCATCGTGGAAAGTACGCCTTACACTCTGGGAAATTTGGATACGCGCTGGTGACGACATAGTCCGGTAATACTCCCATGTACAATTCGTATCGCTTGACAATCGCTGACGAAACATGGCAACGCCTCATAGAGGGAGGACTTTGGGTTTTGGGTTTTCGGGGCTTAAGGAACACTTGCCAGCGCTTAATAAACAAGGGGGGCCAACATTCACTTCACCGGTACGGTCTCTTCTTGGCGCCTGACATCGGCAACACGGTCATGATTCAAGCGGCCCGCACACAAACAAAATCACGTTTTGTTCTTATACGAATATGCCGCCGCTCAATGCACATCTCCACTTACAGCGGCGCACAGAGAACAGACAGTCGGGAAGATGGACCATAGGAACAAAGCTAACAAAACAAAAGCGTGGCATTATGAAGTTGTGGCCACACGGCGCGCTCTTTTACTGTCAATGGCGCATTGGCACCCGTGGTACTCCATACACGCGTACGGAGTAAGTACTCTGTACGGAGTGTTATTGCATGCGGAGTATGTCGTACTCCGTACAGGGTAGCTGTGAGGGTAGTCGCGGTGACAATATAACATTTCGTTTTTGAACTAGGCAGCGCAGAGCAACAAACAGAAACCAAGATGGCACATAACTGCGATGTAGAAATAGGATGTGTCTGTGCAGACCAGACAAAGCAGGCTATGTCGTCGGCTCGCGTGTATGCTCGGCTTACGATTGACCGGTGAGAAAGACCAGACGAAAAGTCTGAATAAAGGGAAACGAATATTATGGAGATATGGCAGTTTTGCAATTATCAACGTCAAGATCGTATATCGCTCCGTTTCGGCAATCGCTTCTGTCAAGACGGACGTGAATAAGTACGGGACAACTATCGGTGACCGCACCACAGTTTCGGGTTAGGAACCAAATAGCATCAGGAAGAGATCCGGAGGAGGCGGCAGGTCACAGACTGAACACACTCCGTTACAGACGCACACAAAGCCAGACATGGAAGAACATAAATCACACTTCTTGTTACACCGGATCTCCCCAGACAACGAAGCCAGACGCACCCCGGCGCTGCCACCGTCTCAGTCGCTTGTGTTGTCTCTTCTTACGCGTTCTTTCTACCGTGTGTGATGTTGTGCTGCAAGACACGCATCGTGGCTTGCTGCGTACCGTTCCCAACGATCTGTACGACGTGACTCCGCAAACAAGGAGACGGTAAATCGATGATGCTCCCCCTCCATTTGTGGTACCGTCGCGGTAGGTTTTTCTCGTCGCTTACTGCGTCTGGACGACCTGTGATAAGGGAAAGCCGGTTCGTCTGTTGTGTGTCTTATGGTCTGGATTCCTGTGCCAGTTAAACATTGAGATATGCTTGTGTAGAGACGAGGAAGGGCAAGTGACTGAAAGCTTAAAATAAAAGTCGAGAAATAAGCAAAAGACAGACATGCGCGCACGCCGTATGATAAACAATAATAAAAGAACGCTGGCAAGTTTCAACCGCACCGTAACCAAAATGGTGATCGACGGGAAATAACGTCGTATTTCGTTGCTTCCCGCAACGTGATCTTTCGTGAGACAAGCCCTCGTGCCAGACACATAGTCCAACATATGGGCATGTTGCTTCACTTCCAGCGGTTTGAAAATATCAGGCCTTGTTGACGAAGTAGCGCCCTGCGTTGTGTATGACACCACATAAGGATTCAGTGACAGCCATAGAGGACGAGCTGAGCAAGACCAGACTCAGTCCTTCACATCATATCAACTTAGTCGCTAAAAGTCCAGGGCGAGATAGGGAAACCTTGTACTGATAGAGGTCTGATGCCTCCGTGCTGTGTTGTGGACTCGCCAACCATTCCGTGTTCTCCTGAAACATCAACAACACAAAACAAAAAAAAAAAAAAAAAANAAAAAAAAAAAAACCTAAACAGCGATCCACCACAGCTTGGTAGCGTCAGGTTACATGTCGCATAATTATCGTACTGTGCCACTGCTCGTAAACTGCGCGTATAAATTGTGCAGACACAGATGGCCTTCGGTAGATTTCGCCACCGATGTTATATTGCAATTTTAACTAGGAGACAGCTGGTAAAAGTAGCATGCCAGCCATGGAGCTATTTGGCATCAACGTGGGAAAAATGCAAAATAAAAACAACAGAGCGGGCGCTACCCAAGCTACATTCCACGGCGCCGCCCCCGACAATCTTCTCTCCGTGGGGAGCCCCAACACGACGCTTCTCAAAGCATTGCTTCAAACCATGAGTGTCTGTTTCGAGAGTTTTCTGTATGCGGTTGGATAACGCGACGGAAAGTCTTGGCACGGAGGCCGGGTCGGTGAAAAGCAACTGTCCGAAAGGCCCAAAAGAACGCAATGTCACATTCATCCTCTCGCAGGTTGATTGCAAAAGGATGAGAGCTCGTGTTCAGCCACTGTCGACTCTGCGCTCAGAGTGTCCCGCATGATAACACTCGACAGTGGAGGTCTAGATTATCTCGGCGTCTTATCGAAAGTTGGGAAATGCTCTTGCTATTGGTGATATATTTGGACTCTAACGCGGTCGTAGAATTATATCAGCTTTTGTCAGATTACAAGGTACGTAGGTGTGCATCCTCCCATTGCACACATGACAAAAAGAGTTGCCTTTCGTCGGTTGCACGCTTTCCACTCCGTCGTAATGAATGTGTGGGATGATTTTGCTTCCCCTGTGGAACCAAAATATGTTCCCAGTCCCAAAACAAAACGCCTATTTCCTGGTATCTTGGGGAAAATGCAAAGCAGGAAAATAATAAAAAAGAAAAAGTATGGACAAAATAGGCCAAAAATGATCGCGGGCAAGTGTAACAGCCGTAGATGTAGATGTGGTGTGGCAAAGCAGAGCAAGAGCGTCTGCTTAGCTGCGGATAAAAATTCGTGTACGTCGTAAGAAGAAAAAAAGTCTAGTAAATAGAACAACATAGGAATCCAGTTGTCGACAAATATGTTGGGTTGAAGGGGGCCGCCGCTAATCCCATGGAAACAAAAACGAAACAAGAGTGGGCAGTGTTTGAATCATGGCTCCACGTCAGGATCCGGGTTGGTCGCTCTCAGCACCCGGCCAGGTTGGTGGACTCTGCGAGAGTAATCGTGGTCGTCCCGCAGAGAATTGACGCTGTCACGGCTCTTGTTGTCGGTGCGAGCATAGATGCCGCTGTAAGCTGGGTCGATACGCGGGTCGATGGGCATCAGAGTGCTCCGGCGGCGGCCAGACTGGTCACTCTCCCACTGGCCCTCACCCACCTTCCGGGCGAAGGCAGGTGCGGACGACACCTCGCTAACCTTGGGGCTGTTTGAGGTGTTGGGAGAGGTGCCGCGAGGTGACGGCGTCTTGGTCTTGTTGCCAACGAAAAGAGCGTCTTCGGGCTCCTTCTGCTGACGTTTGCGGCGCCAGACAAGGAATGCCACCACGCCGGCAAGTACAGCAATAGCAACAACACCTACGGCGATGCCGGCGGCAGCACCGGCGCTGAGGCCCTTGCTGCTAGAAGAGACAGATGCGTTGTCACCGGAGCCGGACGACGGCGTCACGGTGACGGTCTGGACAACACCGCCCGTTGTAACAGTCTGCACGGTGGGGGTACCAGCGCTTGTTTTCTACAAGAAACATGTCAGTAATCGTCTCCTTCCACCAGACGCATATTGCACGCGATATGTATATGCACCAAATCCCTTCATTTGGTCTCAATAGCTGCTGTCATGCATAAAAGTCACAGTCACACATGCAAGTGCCATTTGCCGTGCCAGTCATATCTGCGTCTCTTTCGATCAATCTTGCAGTCGGCATTTTTGCTGTGTTCCTCGCTACAGCAATGGAGAGGAAAGAAAAACGCATCCGGCAAAGAGTAAACAAAAGGGAGGTAATTTCGTACAGTATTTGATGTTGTTGAAGTTGATCCTCTTGTTGATGATGATGCGGTCGAGGTCTTTGATGTGGCTGGTGTCTGGTTGTCATGAATAATAGTTCAGTCGACGTGTTCCATTCCAGTATTGTAAAACACAGTCCAGTCTGTCCCAAAACTGGTCCAGAAGCTTCGTATAAAGCGACACCGCTTTGCAAATGTATAATATAGAGTGTACTTGGTGCTGGAGTGTTGAAAAGTTGAACGCTGAGAAAACGCTGAAGTGTTGCAGTGTTGAAAAGGAGACGATATACTTATAGCAGCGGCAATGGCAGTCAAGCAAGAATGGATATGGGAGTCAAGGCATGGGCACAGAGACGAATAGGACTCAAGAAAGCAGACATTGGTGGAGCAACAGGTGACAGCATAGCATGGGTGCACAGTATTCGTCGTTGTCAAGAAGAGGCCGAGCGGAGTCGATTCTTCTCATCGCAAACGCAAAACGTGTATTTCAGTCTGTTCAATGATTGTAACTTACCGACGAAGAAGTGGGAGCAGCAGAGCTGCCGCTGCTGGCTCCAGCAGTGCCAGAGGGCGCCTTGTTCAGGGCCATATAGCCGAAGAGGTTGTCGCCGCCGCAGACATCGGAAGGCCAGCCGGAGCAAGTCTGGTCGCATTCGGAGACAGAGACCTGCGAGCTCTTGGTTGGGGTGTAGTCGGAACACCAACAGTCATTGCCCTGAACAACGGCAAAGGCGTACTGAGAGACACAGAAGTTGTAGCAGAGGCCATCGGACTGGTATATACTGGTGTCTAACAAGAAAGAGGCAAGTTAGTAAGAAATGTCGCGTGTGTTGGGAGAGGCTTGGGATAACCCAACGCTGCTCCAAAACCTGTCGTCCTTGGGAAAAAGACATACTTGTAGGTGTTGTGCCTGTGTTGACTTTGGCGCAGTATGCAATTGGGACCGAAGGAGTGGCATAGCTTCTTGCGAGCAGTGTCGAGGTAAATAGCAGCCCATAAAGGCGAGACTGGTATGAGGGAGCCATTGTGTCGTTGACGAGGGAGGTGCAAAAAACGGGATGTCAACGCAAGATGCTCCAAGTAAAGCTTTCTTAAAACGAGTGACGATGCCTGTTTTAACGATCACGAATCGTATGAGAGAAACCGCTAGATCTGAGAAATGCAGTTCGCTACTGCCATAGCAGAGCCGAAATAGGTCGTGAGTGGGAGACAATCGTTGCCGTGTCTTCAAACAGGTCCTGTGATTTCTTTTCCTATTCCGTCCAATGCTTGTCGTCGAAAAGCAGGAAATAGCCACACACAAGTGTCGTTCGTGAAGTCGGTCGTCACGCTCGTAGTCGTCAAGACGGGAGATGAGGGGAGGCGAGGCGATCAAAGAGGAGCAAGGAGGAGAAAAGGCAGCACACGAGAGAATAATATTGGGGTTGCAAGTTCCGTTTGACGTTGTGGCTTCCGAGGGAACCCTCGAGCCTTTAGGAGATTCAGAATTGGGCGGTCCAGAGTCGCTTGGAATGCTGGTGTTGGGGGCTAGCCGTCCTCGGAAGCGATAAACAAAGGCAAGTGAATGCTTTCTTTATCTCGGTGGGCGCGCGGCCAGAGATGCAGACTGAAGAATGCAGGACGAAGCAAAAGAAAGGAAAACGAAGGCGAAAGCGAGATGAGTCGTTCGTTGGGTTGTGCTGCGCGCGGAGAGGCCGGTAAACACAAACTGAGGTCGAGCCGAGGAGGATGAGATAGGAGACGAAGATGCTCAGGTGAAACAAAGAGAGTCCAGAAACGAGGAGTGGAAAAAAACAAAAAAACAAATGAAAATTGAATATCGAGAAATCGAGGAATCGAGGAATCGAGAAATCGAGATTGTGTTATTCTGACGTCCAGAAGCAAGAAGATGGACATAAAAAAAGAGGCTCGAGGATGAATGGAGGTGGGAACGAAGGGGAGAGGAGACTGGGGAGAGATAGGGGGACAGCTGGGAGTGTTTATGAAAGGACGGGGCGGGCAAAAAAAAGGACGCAGAGCGAGGAAATCCACCAGAAGGAGGGTTTCCAAGGAATATGGAAAAAGAACGACGGTCTACTTCGTAGGGAAAAGTGGGCAGGGGTGGGACAGGGGTGGAAGGAAAGAGGGAAAGAGGGACAGAGGGAAAGAGGAAAGAGGGTGGTGGTGACAGAACGGAAACCAGTGAGTGAGTAAGAAGTGGAAGTAACGAATACGGGGTACAAAAGAAGTAAGTGGAGAGAGCACACGTCAAGACCTCGTAATACAGAGGGATTGGTGGCTCGAACGGAAGCGACGATAAACAATCCGTACAGAACTGTATAGAACTGTACCAAAAAAAATTGTGAGGCAATTCGTGAGAGAGAATAGCAACCTCAAGTGCACAGGAAAAAGCGATGGAAGCGAAAGGAGCAACCGCCGAGCATAAGCAGGAGCAGACATGAGGCAACACATCAGGAATGTAAACCGGGAGGCTTCCAGCGCGTCTTGCGGACTGGCAACGAAGGCGTGATCCAGTGTCGGTAAGCTGGTCATGCCAGCCAGTCTCTCTTTCCTTTTTCTGACCGATTTTACAGACGTTCTCGTGCCCAGTTCCTTCCTTTGTTAGTCCATGAGCGAGCGCAGGCATGTGCGCAGGAAAGAATCACGAAACAAAGGAAAGAGCACAGGAGCACAGGAGCAGCGGACAGGAACAAAAGACCGACGCACAAAGGCGCACTGAGAGTGCCCTGTGGCAACCAGCCGCCGAGGCACGTATGTTTCTATTTGTCTCTCTCGCTCACACAGTCACTGGCGATGATCTGAAATTGGAAAACGGAATGACAAAGAACACACTTGGGAAGGAAACACTCCCTAAGAGAAACAATTTGTAGGGCAGCACCTGCCATGAACTTTGGGAAGCGGAGCAGGGGCCGCCCAGAAGCAGAGCCAAAACGGAAACAACCTTTTCTCCCGTTCACAACGGAAGGCACGAATGGGCCTCCACCCACACCCAAGGTGCACCAAGCCAAACCAGCGCGCAGACACGAACCCACACCAGCCCACACACACTTTCCGACCTCCTCCAAACGCGCGCAGTCAGGCTCAAGCTTGCTCAGCTCACAGTTCTCCTTTTTCTCGCAGAAGCGCAAACGGGAAACGGGACGACGAGTTATTCAGTGGCTCAGCCAACTCAGACCGGGGCCAAGTCAGCTAATACAAAGCCCCGAACGGACAAGGGAAGAGCCCTAACCAAGAAAGGCTACAAAAAAAAAGTGAGGAAAATGGGCCCAGAAAACAGGAGTCAACTGTTCTCCCCTGTCCCACCCAGCACGGCCTTACAGGTGAGTGAAGGGAAATCGAGAAAGGAAAACGAATGCGCGCCACGCTCGGAAGGTGTCCTCGCCGAAATGGCAGGGATCCTGCAGTGGTGACTCTCGGTGGCCTCGATCGTGAGGGCAGAGCGCTAACCAGAAGTAGGTTTGAAGAACGGAGCAGGATACATCCGTTTCGGCGGTTGTCCTCGTAGGGCGAAGCGCTTCGGACTGTTCTCACAAGATTCGGCGGCAAAAGAGATTCGGCACGCCAGCGTTCTCGCGATTCTGCAATCTGCTGGGCAGTTGCTGGATGCCGTTCCAGATCAGGCTGCAGATAAATTTGGCAACGCAGCGCTGCAGTGGCCGCTGCAGACACGTTTGGGGGCCCAATTGTCTGGCGAGAAGAAACGCTACGACGCCTCAATGCATGCCCCTGACTTTCTAGGCCTCCGTTTTGGTCTCCATTACAAAAAACACGATTACTTTGTTACATGTCGTCACACGTCTCGATCGTGCATCCTGAAGTTAGTGCTGTGGGCACTGGCCGATCTTTTTTTTCTGCGGCAAGGGAGAGTGAACCGCCTCCACTGAAGATAGTCTGCAAGAGTTTAACCCCAGATCGAAAAGGACTGGTTTGCAGGCGCCGTCGTCTCGACATTCCTGCCCACCGTCCTTGAACTCCTGGCTTAGCTTAGTTGCATGCACGTCGCTGCTGCCAGCGCATATTCATTATTCAATAGTGCATATGAATTCAGCTCGACCAATGGGCAGGGGTCGTCACTGTCTCCTCACGCCCTGACTCGGTGTGGCTGGCCCAAAAGGTTTGGGCCAGCCGGCCTGGTCTAGGCCGGACAATAGTTGCATGCTGTCATCGTGGCATGCTGCCATGGGACAGGATGGCACGCAATTCAGCTGGTTTTTATATCGTCAGGGAGTGGGAGAGGCGATGGAGGAGGACATTGACCATGCGATAAAAGAGGCGCGTGGGGAAAGGGGTTTGAAATTATGCAAGATGTTTATTCCCACCGACGAAGAGTAGCTGTATATTTTAAATTTGTGGATTGGCAACGATACAGGCAACATCCCAGTTGGGTCGTCTTCTCTGATTATCATCTTTTCTTTAGATATTCCAGAAAGGATCAATATCTTCGGCAATTTGTACGGACCACTCCAATGTCGTACGACACGCCGAGAAAGACCACATCGTCTGCAAATGGCCGTTTCGGCGTTTGCGTCCGCCGTTTTGGGGGCCGTTTGCAGTCATGTTGTCCGCTTTTTGAAAGACCGTCCCTTGATTCCCACTTGTAATCTCCACGCCAGGCCGATGGAAGTACGATGGAAGTACGATGCGGAGGCGAGGACGAAGAGAAACCAGAGCAAGAGGATAATAAAACAGAGAAAAAGTACAACTGTACAAAATCCCAGATTGGGAATTCGTAGTCACCTAATCAATCGACGCCATGTCCAGCATCCTAAATACAGTACGGCTACACCATACAATATGCAATGCATTATGCAATACAATATGCAATATAGACTGTCGACAAGGCAAAACAGGGCTTTTGTTCTGCTTTCGAGGGGATGAAGTCCCAAATCAGGATTCAGAAATCGTATCGCTGGGCCCGGGCGAGCATTCACATGAATAAACAGGTGTATGTGCAGAGTACGGAAGTATTACGACATACATGCAAGCAAGGTTATCTCGGCGACAGCACGCCTCGACGCGACGCCATGGCAAGTCGATGTCGTCGACATGCAGGATTTAGATAAGGCCAATAAAGCCTTGTCCCGCTCGAGCGTGTCCATTGTGCCACCGACTGGTCACCCAGAAGCACCCTTGCAAGTCGGGTCCTTCGACTTTGAGTGCCCATTGCCTCGCTCCAAGAATATTGCAGCCCGCACGCCGTACTCATTAACCGGAAAATCGACGTCCATTGCCAGTCGTTGTTTTCTTTGAATCGTTTGTCGTTGCATTGGTAAGTCGACCCTTTGTTTCTTTGTTCTAAACCGGCGTCCGTCACTCACACCATGCTTGGCGGCGATCAAGGAACCAGGTAAACCCTCATTTGAGCGTAGCGGCCGTCGATTACTACGACCATATGGATGTCCAACGTACAGAGCATTTCGTACCCTATGATCCGTTCTCGTCTGTTTGTACTCGGACGTACACCGTACTCTGTACGTATCTCTCGCTTTTGAGTTGCAACCTGACGCAGGGAGCAGCGAATGTGGGAACACGGCAGCGAACCAAGGCTGACGATTAGAATGAGGAAGGGTGCCGGGGTGATCTGTGCGGCCTGGGCCTGGTCCAAAATGACGGCCGTGACAGAATACGGACAATGGAGAACTGGGAACGGACAACGAATGACATCTCACTTGTTGCCCAGTGGCGAGCGGGCCACGGCCTTTTGTGTTGTATTTGTGGCGCAAGACGGCAATCCTCCTTTCCCACCAAAGATCCGCAAAAGAAAGACATTCATTCAAGTGTGAATGAATATTTTGTACACCGTAATTACTCCGTATAAAGTGATGCATCATCACAGTCACAGTGGCGTTTTGGGGAATGTTTTTCCACAAACCTAATTTGCACATGACTTTCCTGCAATCACTTCCGAGCACTGGAGAAAAGTACCGAGTAATAATACAATGTCTTGGAGCTGACCAGGGGGTCGTTTTGTCGTCCAATTGACTTTTGATTCTGCGACGGAGAAACCTGTCATAGCTTGTTGTCTGGAGAACAGAATCAAAACCAGGCAGATCCGATTCCCAGCCTCTTCTTTTTTCGTCTTTCGCTTTCAGTCTGTCGAAATTGGCCAGTCGGGATCAGTACCACGACGAGCTCCGTCCCTGTCACTGTCATCCCTTGCGCCCCTCGAGTTGCTTAGGACAGGGCCAGCCAAAAGAAAAAGGAAAGAAATGACACGTACAGTGGAAGCAGAGCGTAGCAGGGGGCTGTACGATCTCACATACGCCGCACAACCCGTGGTTTCCTTTACATGATATGTCGTACTCCTTTCTTCTTTCGTTCTTAGCTTTACAGAGTGCATCTTTCCCTCTTTAGAGGTCTCGTATTGAGAGACTGGTGAGACCATTGAGCCGATCCGCAGCGAGGCACAACCAGCAATTAGAGCACGGAAAGAACGTGTATCGTATATTATGTCGACGCCCAGTCCTCAAACTACCCCATGATGATATTCGGGAGCACGACCGGCGGGGCGAGGAGGGGCAGTCGCTTAAAAGGACAACAAGACCGCCGGCAAAAGGACGATGCAGGATGTCAGGATGTCCGGACGTCAGATAGGTGGATAGAATGTGGATAAGAAACCGATGTTTTGCATGCGGCCGTGGAGCCATTCTTCTACTCTCGTTTATCGTCTTGCAGGTTGCATGCGCCGGGGTGGCGAGACGGAGGGGTGGCAATGAGGAGGTTGGTGCAAAAATGACAAGATAAGAGGAATTCGCAATGATATGGTGACAGAGAAGACGACATGACGACAGTGAGAGTCGTTGTTCCTTTCTTTCATTCTTTCCTTTTTCCTTGGTTTTAAGCCGCTGGACTCCTTCCATTTTTGTTAGCCGTACGGAAGTGGTTCCTGCAACCTCGAGCCGAGGACATAAATAACGTTTGAAGCCAATATACGAACTACAATACATCAAAACTAGAAACGAAATCGAGACGAAGACCAGCCTGGAACTGCACATATGCACAAGCACAGACGAATCAATGGCTTACGTTGTAAGGAGCTACAGACACATGTCGGGAAAGCTCGGCATCATCGTTGCATATACCAGTGCCATGAACTTCATGTTTTGTCAATTACCACAGTCTTTTGATCTCATCAAAGCCCCCAACTAGCAAAGGTATTCTCCGTACTTTTGATGTAAACCATTGATCGTCAGCGGTAGTTTTTATCACGGCTCATAAAGATTTGTCATAAGAAGTTCCATGTATGTTGATTGATTCAAACACCCAACCCATCCCCCCACAGCTCGTATCATGCAAGCATTCTACCACCAACCCCCTCCTCGCTGCACCAACCTCGTATTCGAGGACCACTACCTGCAGCGTCACGACGCCCGCCCGCAGCCTTGGCATCACACGATGTAATGATCCGACGACGCCCGTACAGTGGCCTTGCAGGCGGACAAATCTGCTTGGACTCGACGGCAAAATTCAGGGTCCAGTGGGACGAGAAAGAAAAAATATAAAAACAAGAAATAAAAAGAAGAAGAAAAAGATCAAGATAGGACAACGAGGCTGGACGGATACCAACAACCTAGACCAACGACCTCCACATCCGAGACAACCACCACTTTCCCGATTCCTTCTCGCGATGACGAGTGTCTTTCGTGGAGCCCTTGCAGTTCATCCGAATGTTCTGACAGTCTTTTGAGCGAAGACGAGGTCAGATGGGAGCACTTTTTACCAAAAGAGCGCTAAAAATGAGCAACACGGTGAAATACGAGTAAAGCGGGCAAACACCAGAAGCGGATGAAAAAACAAGAGACAAAGCTAGACGCTCGGGCAATCCTTTTCATAAAATAGTGGTGGTTAGCTCAATCACTCCAACTGAGAGGTAAGAACCGCAGCCTGACATAAAAGACACTGCAGTCGACATCCGTGTCAACCATAACGGTGGAAAAGGTCAAAAATCAAAATCAAATTTAAAAATAAGAAAACACAAAACACAAGTCAGATACGCCTTCGATCGACGGCACCGGCATAGCTACTTGGCAAAAATAGACGGCAAAAAGTACCGTCTTCGGCACGTCATCTCAGGTCACCTCCCATGTCTCATTGACGTCTCCATTTTTATCTACGACGTAGTCCTGTCGTGAATACTGTTGGCCGTCTCCTTTTCATAGTTTCGCAGCTCACAATGGCCCTTGGCACATCAAAAAAAGTTGCTGACTCGGTGGACGCAAGGGGGTCTCGATGGCCGGAGTAGGGAGTGCCGCTTGACAGACATCATTGTCGGGACGGTCTTTTTCGTCTGCGGTGGTTTCTGTACAAGCATGTCCGCCACCAACCGTAATTGCCCCCCTCCCCTTGACTCCCCAACAAAAGCCGACTGTCCTCCATTCATCGCATATCACATGTGTTTACTTTGTACATAGAGGGCCACGAGCTAAACTGACGCAAAACTTACACCCCTCCGGGACCCATTTTGTCTTTCCAGCCGTCGATACTCCCTTTCGTCGCCTCTTTGACGCTGTCATTGATCCGTCAGCCTGCACCGAGTCTTGGTTCGAGGCCGGTCTTTTGCAAACTTTCCGCCCGGCATCCAGACAAGTTGGTTGATCGAAAATTGCGCGACCTTATCGTTTTTGTTGACTAACAGTTTCTTGGCTTTTTCTCTTGGCCAAGCTTGTAAGAGGAGGATTCCAAGTTAAAAACAGGACACAGGAAAGGAAAGGAGCAAAGGAGAACTGGCTCGACTGGGCTTGGCTTGACCTTGGAAAGTGGAAAAGAAAAACGGGAACAGCCAAGTGCGTCACACTAAGCAAATCCAGGAAGAAAAAAAGAAGAAAAAATTGTTACATCGCTGCAAAGTGGCAACACAAAACCAGGAGGCATCCCGGCTCACTGAAGTCTCCGTTCCGTCTTCCTCCTTGACGAAAGCTCAGTCAGGTCGACAGGCCGAATCGCATTTGCCATGCCCAGCCGAGCCAGCATACCTCATTCTGCCCGTTGCCCACTCTGCCACGGCACGACAGCCAGCACTGAAAACAAGCACCAACCCTGAGCATCTCCCTAGCCTCCATGGACGATCGATCGCATCGTCCGCCAAATCGTCGGCCCACGCGATCAAGGGAAGGAAAAGGGAGACCGAAACCGCCCCAAATTGTTCCCCCCCGCGCCACTGCCCATTAAACAAAAAGAATGGTGGGAATGTGTAAAAACCGGGCTGGCAGTGTCGATCGAAGCCAGTGGAGTGGGCCGCATGGGCTGAAGGCGATCATCCAAGTACAATGTATGAAATAAATAAATAAAATAAATAAAAACCAATCCCAAGTTGAGCGACTCGGGTGTGCATGTGATTAGTCACGTGCTTTTTCTGTCGTGAGCCAATGGCAACCGTTCGTCAGGCACGTTCGCCATGGAGTCGTTGAATTCGGCTTGAGCACGTGATTTCGACCTCAAACACGGCAGCATCGACGACGACGAACCCTCGAAGTCATCATCCAGCACGTCTCAACGGCAGAAGAAGAGGGGGAGTCGTCTCTTCCATCTGTATCATTTATTCGTCTTCTCTTTTGCCCTCCGCCGCCTTCCTGCACTGTGTTGTGTCCGTTCCTCCGCATGCAGCAGCCAGCATCCATCTCGAAAATGGTAGCGTTGCGAGCTGTCTTGCACTCAACTGAGCGTTAACGCGTATTGCGGTCATTGCTTTAATTTGCCCCTTGGCCATCAACTATACTCCTGTCTTGAGCCGCTTCCCTCCGCTGCCATGACCCTTTTCCCCCGCCGCCACCCGGCGCCCCGACCGGGCAAACGGCCGTTGGTGCCGTGCATCGCGACCAACGGCAGCAACACCCGCTGCGCCTTTCTGTCGGTGCCCTTGGTGTTGCTGCTCGCATTTATACTGACGATATGGTTTGACGTGTTTGACCCCTTCCCGGTGCTCGAGTCGCCGTCGACCGCCAACGTGCCTTTCATCCAAGCCCATACGGCGGCCGAACTGCAGGCCGTCGAGACGGCCACGACGGCAACATGGCCTGCTGGCGCCACTCCCTACGACCCGTTGGCCCCCATCAGCACGAGTCCCGAGGACAGCCACGCCTCTCCCTTCTCCTTTGACATTGCCGCGGCCTTGACGGGCCGCAACGCGTCGTTGTATGCCGACTGGATGGCCGCCGCGCCGGACGACTGGTCGTTGGCCCGCCTCGCCATCCCGGGCACCCACGACACCATGACCCACCGTGTCGATCTCCTCGGCTACCGCTGCCAGAATGCGGCGCTGGGTGAGCAGCTGGCGGCCGGCGTGCGGTACCTCGACGTGCGGGCGCGTGTGCAGGTACAGCCAACACCGCCGTCGTCCCCCAACACCGCCGACCCCCTCGGCATCTACCACGCCTCCGTCTACACGGGCTACGAGTTTGCCGACGTCGCACAGACCGTCTTTGCCTTTCTCGCGGCCCATCCGTCCGAGATTGTCATTATGCGCCTCAAGGAGGAGGCCCTGCCCCTCAACGGCTCCGTGTCCGACCCGCCCGGCCCGGCCAAGGACGCCGGCCAGTTCGCCGTCGACGCCGCCGTCTCGCCGCCCTTTCTCGCCGCCTTTGACAACTACCGCCTGCACGACCCGCGCACGGCCCCCGGCCTCGCCAAGCATCTCTACCGCTTCAACGCCACCGACGACCCGCAGTTCCAGACGCCGCCGCCCGCCCACATCCCCTCAGTCGGCGAGCTGCGCGGCAAGATCCTGGTGCTGCAAGAGTTCCCCTACTTCCCCGTTAGCTACTTGGCCGCGCCCCCGGGTGCCATCCCCTGGTTCGGCGTCCCCTGGGAGCTGTCGTCCCGTCTTCTGGAAATTGAAGACTACTGGCAGACCCCCGATCTGGCGGCCCTGGACGACAAGTGGGACGCCGTGCGCGACAACCTGCAGTCGGCTGCGAAGAATGCGACGGCGTCAGACGATGCCACCAAGGCGGGCATGCCGCTCTTCCTCTCCCACCTCAGCGCCAGCGTCGGCTTGTCGCCCATTGACGCGGCGGCCGGCCCCTTGAACCACTCTGTCGTGGGTATCAACGACCGCGCCGGCCGGTGGCTGGAGCGCGGCGATGACGTGGCCGAGGGCTGGGAATCGGGCGGTCCGCATTCTGGGCCGTACACGCCCGTCGGCGTCGTCATGGCCGATTTTCCAGGCCGGCGCCTCATTGACGCCATCCTGCGGCGGAACTCCTTTTTTGAGTTTGAGGACTACTAAGGAGCATGGATCGGTTTCATTTTGTATATATTATGGGGTACTTTTGTTGCACTTTTATGGCGTTCATGGTTAGAAGGAGTGTTCAACATTCATAGCAATCGGGTAGAGCATTGCTAACACAGCAGCTCGTAATTTTGCATCATTAAACATTATGGGTTTACAATGGCTACTGGGAAGTACGATTTACGTGATTACTCTTAAAATTTTCGTATTACATACAACACCTTGTCTTTAATTTGCATATTTACCTGGTACAAATATACTGTTGTGGAAGTGTACGAAAGGCAAAAAGTGTTACGACCGTAAATAGATATAAATCTGCGGAGTAATCCTGTACCATACGAAAAAATATCCCTAATAATAATAAATACATCCCGCTCCCCGTGCCATCCGCACTGCCGCCGGCATGCCCACCGCCGTGGCCAGCGCGACACGCGCCGCCTCGGCACGGCTCCGCGGCATAGCCGCCCCGCTGCCCCCGTCGACCAACAAGCGCACGCGGCCTCCCACTACCGACAGCTCAACACCGGCCAGCAGCCCACTACGCAGCCGCACCAGCGACGTCGTCGTCGCGCCCGAAAGACTACAACGGTCCCCGGTCAAACGCAGCCGCACGGCTGCCGAAATGCGCACCGTGGCCTCGACCCTGCACGGCCGCGACACCGCTGCCGCTGCCCCACCGACCCCGACCGAGGCAACCAGCATGCACGCCACCCGACCGGCCATAACACCGCACACCACGAACGTCCCGGAGGACGTCGCCAAGATCTGTGGCATCGCTAACGGCCACGCGGATGCTCTCGCCACCGCACTTGCTATTGTGTACGAAGCCGACCCCCTTACAGGCTCGGCCGTCGACACGATCCTACAAAAGCTCTTCTACACCGTCACCTCGCAGGCACACCACGCCGCTACCACGACACCGCCTCCGGTCACGACGGCCGTACCGGCCACGACAACCAACCCGCCACCCACATACGCCTACCGCGTCACCTCACAAACCACCCCCATGTCACAACAAACAAACAATAGCCACAGCAACACCCACACCACAGCAACGAAGCCACGATACGAGGAGGTTATCCTCCACACCAGCCGTATGACGTCACCACCGTCATGCGAGACTATTGTTAACGCCGTCAAGTCCGCCGCCGGCGACCGCACTCCAGCCCACGCCGTACGCCAACTCCCGAGCGGCGACAGCGCGGTCGTCTTCCCGAGAGGAACGGACCGGTGGTATGTCAAGGACATGTCCTGGGCTGACGACCTCGGAGCCGACGTCACGATCACTGGCCCGAAGGTCGTCCTCCACGGCGTACCAGCCGACACACTCCTCCAAGATCTCCGCACCAGACTCAAGGCGCCTTGCCCAATACTCCAGACACGCCCTATGGTCCGCAAGGACAGCCCGCCGGCCCGTCCCGGTAGCTTATGCCTCACCGTGGCCACCGACGCTGACGCCACCTTGCTTCTCCGGGACGGTGTCATCCTCGACTACTGCCTCTACCGCGCCGTCCCGTACAGACCAGACACCAGACCACATATCTGTAACCGCTGCCAGACCTGGGGCCATAAAGCACGCACCTGTCGAAAGCCACCCCGGTGCGCCCACTGCGGAAGCGCCCACGAGAGCCTCTCTTGTGACAAGTCCTCAGACGAGAGACACTGCCCGAACTGTCGTGGGCCCCACCCAGCCTACTCCCGCACCTGCCCCTTCTACTTAAACACTCTTGCCGAGTACCGGGAAGCTGGCGGCCCGGGCCGTCGCCCGCCGCCCGCCCGCCCCGATAAAATGACCGCGACACACACACCACAACTGCCCCCCATATCCTTCTAATGGTAGTGATCATTTCATGGAATATACATAAAACGAACCACCACGCACAGACAGCACTACACCACGCAGACACCCTTGACGCCGACGTCGTCTTCCTACAAGAAATAGTCAAGACGAAGAACGGCGACGCACCAGGACCGGCCTCCGGCAAATACCACAAACTCTGGGCCGGGGAGGGACGCCTTGCCGGCTACGTGGCGAAGCGCTTACCGCTGTCCTGCTGGGAATACACAGCCGAAAAAGACCTTATCCACATCACTCTCTACACGCAAGGGCCGCGCCCTCTCCACATCTTCGGCGTCTACAGCGAGCCATTACCACCTGGTCCGGGGCCGTGGGACTCGCCACTGCCCCGCCTCGCCGCTCAACCACAACCCGACACAGAGGCCGACGTCGTCCTTATAGGAGATGTGAATCTCCACCACCCACTTTGGGACACCGCCGGACGGACCTCTACCCACGCGGACGTCCTCCTCAATCTCACAAATACGTGGGATCTATCTCTACTCACGCCGCCGGGCACACCAACCTGGCAGCCGCAGGGTCAACGGTCCCACCAGCGCCCATCAACGATAGACCACACGTGGGCCTCGCCACGGCTCCGGGCCACGCATACCGTGCTCGACTGGCCGGGCTCCGACCACACGCCACAGGCCTGCTTTATACCAGCGACGACACCACCAGTACCGGCAGACGGCTTCTGTTGGTCCCGATTCAATCAAGATAAAGCCGCGGCCCTAGGGAGAGATATCCTCCTCCCGACGCCACCGCCGCCTACCGACGTCGCCACCCTCGAGCACCAGACCGACGACTTAATCGGCAAACTCGCCGGTATTATGCACGCATGCGTCCCGGCCAAGTCACCCCCCCGGGGACAACGCTTTCCTGGTTGGGACGAGGCTACCGCCGCCGCTACAAACGCTCTCCGCGCCGCGGAGAGAAGAGTACAAGCCGGAGACCAGTCTACGGCCGCATACGACGCCGTACGAGACGCACGCCGAGAGCAACGGCGCGCCCTCCGCCGTGCCGGTACCCGTCACTGGCGGGCCGTATTATACAAGGCCTCGGCAAGAGACGTAGACCTATGGAGACTCGAAAAGTGGGCTCGCTCCCGGAGCCATAACCCCTCCGCTCCGCCACTCCTCCCCCCGCTTCGGCGCCCTGACGGCACGTACGCCACCCACGTCGACGACAAAACGGAGATCCTCTCCCACCGCTTCTTCCCGACTCCTGACGCCGCACTACCTCCACGGCCGCCCGCGACACCACACGGCCGTATCTTTATTAGCCAAAATATCTCTATAAACGACGTCACAGCAGTAGTCTACCGTACCTCCCCGAGGAAAGCGCCGGGACCGGACCAAATACCGAACGCACTCCTCCGTGCTTGCGGCGACTCTCTCTTCCCATGGCTCCGGAACATCGCCACCGCCAGCCTCCACCTCGGCCACTGGCCGTCACACTTTAAGGCGTCCCGCACAATAATTATCCCAAAACCCGGCAAAACCGCTCAAGAGAGACAAGAAGCAAAAGGGTGGCGCCCAATCGCGCTGCTTAACACCGTCGGTAAAGTCATCGAAGCTATCGTGGCCCGCCGGCTGGCCGAGACAGCAGAAGAAAACAAGCTCCTCCCGGAGGGTCAAATGGGTAACCGGCGCTACCGGTCGACAGAGCTCGCGGCCCGCCTCCTCACCGACGCCGTACGGAGCGTATGGAGCGCCGGCGACACGGCGTCTCTCCTCCAACTTGACATCCAAGGGGCCTTTGACAACGTCCACCACGGGTGGCTCATTCACACACTACACACCCTCCACCTCCCGTACTGGATAATTAAGTGGATAACGAATTACTTGACAAGCCGGACGACGGAGCTCGCCTTCGACGGTAAGGTTGCCCCGGCACGGCCCGTTACCGCCGGCGTCCCCCAGGGGTCCCCGTTATCACCCATCCTCTTTATCCTCTTTACGACACCACTCTACCAAGCCCTCCGCCGCCACCATAAAGTTATTACCCTCGGGTTCGCAGATGACACCAACCTCCTCGCGAGCGGCCGCACGACAAGCTTTTGCTGCTACCTCCTTCGGGAGGCATGGTCTACCGTCACGGAGTGGGCACAACCGAGAGGCGTCGTGTTCGAGCCGGCGAAGAGCGAGCTCCTCCACTTTTCCCGCACACACGCGGCCCCGACGACGACGCTTACGCTCGACCGGGATACCGTCCTTAAGCCCCGACAGTCGGCCCGCTTCCTCGGTATCTGGCTCGACAGGAAGCTCCTTTTCTCGGCACACCTCCGGCAAATAAAACGCCGCCTCACCACACAGAGCTATGCCCTTACGAGACTCACCGGGAAGACGTGGGGCTGCACGCTCCCGTGGGCCCGCACGATCTATACGGCAGTACTCCGGAGCACAGCAGCTTACGGCGCGAGTGTCTTCCTCCCGGAAAAGGACAACCGCCGGCCAACGAGCTCCCTGGACACTATCTTTCACGGCTACCTCCGCACCGTCCTGGGGGCCTACCGGTCTACACCTATCCACCTCCTCCACTCCGAGGCAGGTATACCACCACTAAACCTCTACCTAGCTTACCGCCGCGCCGTCTTCTTATCCCGGCCAGACTACCAAGCGAAAGCCCAAGCTATCCGGAGCGCGGTCCACCGCCCCCGGCCGTTCACTAATTATTACCCGCCTATCCCCGCCCCACCCCTACCGCCCAGGCCCGAAGAGACGGACTGGACTGTCGTTACCGGCCGTTGGAAGGCCCTCTGGCAACAAGACGCCGGCAACGGCCACTCTACGGGATCCCTCGCGGCACGAACACCATGCTGGACGGCAAAGGCCGTACGGCGCCGTCACCTCCACTTAACCAAGGCCGAGAGTAGCCTCCTTACGCAGATCCGCACGGGCCATATCGGCCTCCGGGCGTACCTCCACTGGAGAGACGCCGTGGGCTCCCCGACATGTATATGCGGCACTGCGGACGAGACCCCGGCCCACGTCCTCTTATCTTGCACAGCAACACCCCAAAAACCGCCAGACTGGCCACAAACACTAACGGACCTGGACCGCCGCCTACAGACGGGCCTCACGGCCCGTCCACTTCTCCGCTGGCTTATTCGGAGCGGGAGGCTCCCGGAGTACAGCCTAGCTAAGGAGCTAGAACGGACGCCGTCGCCGGTGTAACACAGCACACCCACATCTGCACATTGTTCCTTTGTTTTATTTGTTTTGTTTTATTTGTTTTATTTTATTTGTCTACTTGTTAAAGTGACCACTCGGGCCACTACACGCACCTGTACCATAGAAACACCACCCACTTAGATCTGTGACAGTTTTTTCCCCATGAGGGTTCTGTCTAGCTAGTCGCCAATAGCCAGGACTGGCTGAGGAAGGCGGATAATAATAATAATAATAATATACTGTTGTGTTTATTAAAACAAAAACCAGAAAGGTTCAAAATCATAATATTATTCCTTGAAAAGAAAAAAAAAAATCAATAAGCCAATAAGAAAGATCCAAAAGTTGTTGATTATTGTGAAACAGATATATATTACAATAGATTCAAACGCCCATGTTTCCAAGATATTCCCCAGATAAGCCCTAAACGAAATCACATATCATCCTTCACATACTAGTCATGACAACCTTCCTCGTCAAGCATCAAGACGGCTGTGCCCCGACTTGGGCGACCCCGTTAACTCAATCTTGTCCACCATGTCCAACACAAACCCGGCCGGCTTCTTGATTGTGCTGGCTGCTTCGGTCGCCGCTGGAGAGCCCAGCAACGTGTCACCACCCAATGTCCCTCGCCGGCCCGATCGTCGGGATGCCAAGGATGCTTTGCTCGACAGCGAATCGTCGGAGATGGCCTTGGTGGGTGTTTTGTAAGTCGACCCTAGCGAGCGGACGGGCGTCAGTGGTTTGACGGGTGTTGTCGGTATAGCCGGCGAGCGGGTAGGCGAAGCGGGTGGCGCAACGGCCGCGGCTGGTCTAGCTGGCATGGTCGGTATCGTCGCTACAGATGACGCGGGTGCGGATACCTTTGCTGGTGCTGTCGTTGGAGCCGAACCAGTTCCTGGCCTGTTCATCAACACGCGCGCCAACGCTGCTGCGGTCGCCAACGTCTCCCGCTCCTCGGCAGCCTTGCTGCGCTCCCCAGCGATGCGATTGCGTTTCTCCGACGCAGATGACGTGTTAAGGGGTGACGGCATGTTCCCTGCATCCATCCAACCCACGTCCACAACCTTCCCTCGGTCGACCGAGACCGCCTGCGCTTCATCTTCGTGCACCTCTTCCTCATCGGAGGTCACGGCATCGTCCTCGTAGTCGTCGTAATCGTCATCATGGGCATCTAGCATCCACGGCTCAATAGCTTTGGTCGACAACAGGCGCTTAGACTCGGCCAAGGCCTCGTGAAGCTGCCGCAACTGCTCGTCCTGTTGGTCAATGACCTCCGGTGGTATGGGTGATGCGAGATGGTGGGACGGTGGCAGCGCGCGGTATGACTCGTCGGCCGAGGCTTTGGACGTGCTCGTCGTCTCAAGCGGAGAGCGCGACCGGTAGGATTGATACGGCCGCTGTAAGACGGGAGGAGGAGGGGGCGCGGAAAGGCCGCCTGCATTGTCATCGTCGTCAACAACGTCGTCGTGGTTAAGATCGGTGTTGATGCTGTAGTCGTGAGGGTCGACGGATTGGCTGACGCTGCCGATGTCGGCCTCGTCCTCTTCGCGCTCTACCTCGGCATTGACAACACGCAGCTGTTCGGCACGGGGCATGGTAAACATGACCTGGACGACGCGATTTTGCACGGCCTTTTCAACATCCCACTCATCCGACTTGCCACTGCCGTCACGCCGGCCCGCCGTGATGTTGCCGGATGCAGATGGCCCACCTGCTCCCGAACCACTCCCCTGGCCGATGCTGTGGCTGTAGCCAGCCATGGATCCCATACTTGCGGTCCGACCACCGCTGCGGAGTGCTCCCACTGCTGTGTTCTCCTCCTCACGCAGCTCGTCGGCTTCCCAGTCGGACCGGCCCTGTTTTCGTCGCAGTAGGGTGGCGTGAGCCATGTCACGGTAGTTGGGACCTTGCTGGGCGCCCGTGCCCACACTGCTGCTATTGGCGGCGTCGAACGGGAGGTCGGAGTGCAAGTTCGCGTTGGCGGCAGAGCCGGAGCTGAAGATGCGCATGATGCTACCCATCCAGGTGCGCCGACCCTTGAGCTTACTAGGGCTGCCTGGGGGCGCCTCATTGTCGTCGTCTTCACTGGCATGAAGGTGCTGGTAAGCACCGCCAACGGCACCGCCAACGGCAGCGCCAGAAGCCAACACGCCTGCAGCACCACTGTACTCATGGGAACCTGTCCCGAACCCAAGAGGTGGAAGTACTGGGGGTGCGTTCAGAGTATAAGTCGTAGGTGTGCTAGCTCCCGCACGGCCACTGTTGTTGTTGAGGCTGCCACCACCGTTGTCAAAGCTGCCCCCGGCGCTGCTTCCGTTCTGATGCCCCTTTCCGTACAGCAATTCCGGGCCCTCGTTGCGAAGGCTGCGGAAGCCGGTCTGCGCAGTGTTGAAGCTTGCGGAACTTGAGTCGCTGTTGGACACCTTTGTGTTCAAGACCCCAGGAACGCCGCTGTGGGGCACGTTGCCGCGCGAACTAGTCGTTCGCGACAGGAAACTGAACGCACTCTTATCGGACAGGTTGCTCCCTGTACGGGCCTCGTCTTCACCGCTTCCCCACGCGCCTGTCACGCCCGCCACGGCTCCTGCAGCAGCGGCAGCGGCCGAACCCAAGAAGCTGCTCCGCGTAGGGCTACCGCCGCTACTGTGCTTGGACCGCAGGCTAATACGGCGGCTTGTGTTGCTTGGTGACACCCGCCCACGTGGCTGTGTCTGGCCTGGTGCGGGCGAAATCGAGGCTGCAATTGCTGCGCCAGCTCCGTGAGCAGGCGGTGAGAAGAGCAGATCTTCAATTTCGAGACCTGTCACCCATTCCTGGACATCACGGTCCTGGCCAGTTTTCGAGGGACCAGCACCAGCACCGGAAGGATCCATGACGCCCAGGACCGCACCGCCGTACATAGCCCGATCGGGGCTGGGTGTGTTGCGCACGAACGGGTTGAGGTTGACGGTGTTGGGCCCAAGAGCGCCGGCGTACGACGACCGCATGGGGTTGTTGGAGCCAGCGTGCACGGATTGCGTACTGGGCGTGAGGAATGGGTCGATGAGCTCCTCAGTCTCGGGGCTAATGGACCGGCCGGTTGAATCGGCGGTCTGTGCCCCGGCACGCTGCTTGCCTTTGTCGGTGCCGTTGTCATCGTCTTCTTCGTCGGCCTCATAGATGGGGTGGATTCCGTTAGTGCTGTTGCCTGCAGCAGCACCTCCGTTGTTACCCAGCGCCAGGAAAGACTCGTAGTCATTGATTGTTGTTGGCTGGTAGAGGCCACGCGCGACATTGCGTGCCGGCGTGCGTCCATTGGAAAAGGCCGCACCTGGCACGCTACGGTCGTCGGCATGCAGGTTGGGTGACTGGTAAGTCGGGAAGGCAGGACTTGGCTTGGTTCTCCGAAGGCTCTCAAACCCAAGAGAGCGGCGGCCCACGTAGGGATCATGGCCGCCAGTATAGAAGCCCATTCCTTCCCGTCCGTTACCCCAACCGAAGGGCACGTTGCCACCGTTCTTCTCCACCATTTCGTCGTGGCCATGCAGGAACTGCTGGTGGTCTTGGGCGAGAGCACGAACGGCTTCATCTCGCCGATGGCGCTGGCGGCTGCGGCGTCGGCAGATGTGTACGAGCAGGACAAGAAGGAGAATGGCAAGCGGGATACCGAGGCCAAGGCCCAGGCCGAGAGCGATCTTGGAGGAAGAGGTGTGTGATGTGGTCGATGAAGGGGCGGCAGCTGACGAGTCCTTGGTCGGATAGGTGTAGTTCTCGGACCAAGAGAGACTGGTCAGGTTGTAAAACATGAGACCGTTCCCGTCCGACGGGGAGCCTCTCCGGATCAAATTTGCAGGTGAGGTGGATGAGCTGCTAATGTTATAGCCACCGTAGACGACCATGACATTGCCGGGCAGGAGGGCAGCACCGTGGCCGTACATGCCGGAGCCTGAAGGTTGTGTCGACGGTATGGACCACTGCCACTGTCCGTAGTCAGGTCCCATCTTAAGAACCGCCAGTTGCGGGTCTGCGGCCTGAGTAACGTCCCCGACCCAGCCACCTAGGATTATCAATGAGTTGCCATCCTCGCTTAGAACGGCCGAATGTCCCGAACGGCTGTCTGGTGCAGCCGCTGTGGAGGGCGTGCCGTCTTTTCGTACGACTGTAAGCTCGGAGTTGCCGGGCGCAGCCGACGACGGGTTGGCAATGGACACAAAAGACCATGCCTCTTCTGGTAGGCTCCAGATTGCGGCGGTGCTCATGTTGACAAACGCCGTTTCGGTGTGGCCGCCAAGCACGACGCTGTTCACCTGCTGGGTCACGATGCCCGACCGGTTTGATTGGGACGCCGGCAATTTTGTGAACGTGAAGCCCGCTTCGGCGATTGGGGGTCCTTTGCTTGAGACAAAGGATGGCGTATATGAGTCGCCGGACGGCACGAGCTTTAACATTTTGTTGGAATAGGAGGCACTGCTCTGCCAGTTGGAAGAGACATCTGCGGAGGAACTGGCAGTTCCTGTTGTCGGACACATGCCGCCGTAAAGGTAAAACGTAGAGTTGGACATGACCGGTGCGACCTGGTTCGAGAAGCCAGTGCTGCTGCCGAGAAACCATGGCCCGGACTGGGAGGAAGTCAGAGGTATTGAGCTGCTCGTCCATTGCGCTGTCGAGGACGAGGGGTTGTAGGTCCAGACGGTGGCCGAGTCGGAGCTTGTCGAAGAGCAATCGCCGGCGTAAACAAATATCGAGCCATCGGAGCGAATGGCTGGCGTAAAGGTTGTTAAAGTGTTTTCTTGCCCATTATTCACGAGGAACGGAACCCCTGCTGTGAGTGTTTCTATGCCGCTTGACGAGTATGACGAGAGAGTGGACGAGATGTTGAGAGAGAGGAACTCGACTTGGCCGCTGGCCGAGGCAGAGAAGAGATAAACAACGCTCGAGTTGGCGCTCGGGACGAGGATGGAGGTCGGCGTATAAGGGAAAACGGCCGGGGATGAGGAGGAAGAGGACTCCGCAGCGACACGTGGCAGCAGCTGGACGAGGGTTGCAAGAATAACTGCTTGAGGAGCAACGGCCATTGGCTGGCGACGGCCGTGGAGGAGGCCAGTAAGTCGGCCATCCAGGGCCGCTGCCATTGTAAGTGGATGGCGGACAACCGTAATTGACTGCTCCGTGCTCAACGGCGCCCGGCAGGACGGAGCGTACTTTTTGCGTGAGACGACGCTGCGTGAAGGTCGGAGTCGGCTGTCGGCAAGAGGAAAGGAAAACTAAAATAAAGTGAAGCCAACGAGGACTGGAGTAATACAAACAAAGCACGAGCACTGGATGGATGCAGCTGTTGACGGGCCGTTACATGGCACAGTGGTCGGTGCTCTGCTGTTACTTGTGTGAGTGCTGCTGTCGTTGGCCGTCTCTCTGCTGCTCCAGGCTCACCAAACACCCATGCTTTCTGCGACTTCGACGTCGACAAGAGACGGGGCCCTGTCTCGCGATGGCAACCAACGCTCTCTCGCTCTCCTCGGCGGACGCTGCTGGTCGGGTTCAGCGGCGCATCGCTTGGCTTTTTGAAGTGCTGGGGAGGAGAGAGGTGTGGGCAACGAGCGTGAGACAACAGAGAAAAGGAGGGTGACGGACGAGGGGAGGGAGGTACGCGGTAACAAAACGAGAAGAATCGAGAAGGACGAATATCCAAGAATGAAGAATAACTGCAAGCAAATAGGATCGGCTACTGGTATCGAGGGGTCTGTCTTGCCAGGACAGCTGTGTACCGCATATGGAAAAGCAAGGAATAATAACAGAGGTGTTTGGAAGTGTGGGCCAGGCGAGAAACACAGATACGTAGATGCAGGGATCGAAGTGAGGCAAAGTCGAACGGAGGCGCGCAGAACTGGAGCAGAACTGGAGCAGAAGAAAAGGGATATCATACGACGTCCGGCGTACAGGGGTGTTGCGCTCAGACGGACAAGGAAGGCTCGAAGGGTCGATGGCCTGAGCTCTGAGGATCGTGCCTTCTCTCCCGCGATTTGCAAGGTTACGTTGATGGATATGCGCAGGAGCCATCTGCGTTGCGCCAAGAGTAGAAGGCGCGTTGTGAACACGCAGGGAAAGGGCACATGAGAAGTGGGGCGCGGCTATTGCTGGTCCTGCAACGACAACGAGGGAAAGTGCGGAAACGGAGAAGCTGCGAAGCGGAGACATCCAGCTTGTTGTGGTGCGCTGTTGCTACGGCGACGGAAGTGGGGCTTCGAACGGACCAATCGCATAGCACGGATGAGGAGAGTGCTTAGAAAAATGATAAGAAAAAGAACCAAATAAATAAAGAAATAAAATAAAAAATTAAGAAATAGAGACACGCCATCACAAACGGGCGAAAGCGATGTTTAACAGGCGCAATTTTATCCTACAATCTATGTCGGTGCAATTTACAATGTAATTACGATTAGGCCCCGACAAGCCCGGTTTGTCTGCAAATGGTAGCACAGGTCACTAAAGGGAAGAGAATGGGATTAATGGGGGAAAAGAAAGAAATAACAGAACAAGAGAAAAGACAAAAAAAGTAAAAGACTAGGAAGGTAAAAGAGTAAAAAAAAACTGCTGCCTCTGCAAGTATCCGACTGACCAGTTAATAAACCCGTGACAGGAAGAGAGCCGGCACGACGAGTAAAGTACCGCAAGACCAATATTTTTGCGGATCAATAAATCAATACAAAAGGAAAGGTGAGTGAGAGAGCTGATGTGAGCTGAAAAACAAAACGAAACCCGACCAACCACCGCCTCCGACCGGTTCCGCATCTTAGCACTGCCCGAAGACAATGATCCCGCGGTGTGTCTTCCTTTTCCGATCGTTGCAGAGCCTTGGCTCTCTCAGTTGCCAAGGTGAAGAGAGAAACGAAAGGGAGGAGCTGATGGAGTCAAAGTACGCCGTCGACCGAAAAAGGTCACAAACAACAGAGCACAGGTGATGAGGCGAGATGTGATTTCCTCCTGCATGTGTCACACAGTCACACTTGTCGTCGAGACATCCTTGGATGCGTTCGTTCATTTCGGGAGGTCAGCAAGCATCTGGGGACCGTGCTTTTCATCTTGCGTTTTCCACTTTTGTTTCTGTTTCTGTTTCTCTTTCTAGGATCTCTTTCCTATTCCTGCTCATCGGTTCTCGGATGCCAACCTGTGTTGTAATGTGGAAATTAGACTGCATACGCCCCCGCCCGAGCTTTTCCCAGTCCCCTGTCAGCTGCCCTGCACCTTGTCATCTGGGTCATCTTACTTCTCTCCGGGTCAGTCATCCACAGCCACAGCAACATGCGCGGCAGGTGGTGTCATTCTACAGAGACGTCACGCACGCGTGTCCTCACCAGCCTCTCGTGGACTTGAGATCTGCGAGCTCCGCCTCGGCTGTTTTCAGGCGCTGCCTGGCCGCGTCGGCCGTCCTCTGCAGCTCCGCGTTCAGCGCCAGCATGCGTTCTTGGTCGCGACGCAGCACCAGCAGCGCCTGCGCGTGCTGGAGTGCCTGCTCTGCCAGATGCTGGTTGGCACGGGCAATGCGGCCGGCGTCCTGAAGGCGGCGGTCGTAGCGCTGCTCGAGAGCCGAGGCGGAGTAGTGGCGCCCTTGGGCCGCGTGCCGGTCGGCGCGCTTGTCGGCATCATCGGCCGCCGCCGACGAGCCGCGACCAGAGCCGTCCTCCACGCCTGCATCGACGATGCCCGGTGCGCCGACCGGACACACGTAGATGGCGCCGCGCGCGTGGGTGCCGCCGACGTCCGTCCGGTAGAAGCGCGTGTTGATGTCGACGTACACGACGCGGTCGGCCGACGCCGCATCGGCGGCTTGGTTGCCGCCAACCACGCCCTGGGTGCTGCGCTGCGCCGTCCACGCTGCATCGGCCGTGCTCGATGCGTCCAGCTTGCTGTGCACGTCGGCCCAGACGTCGTCGCCGGCGTGGATCATGCGCCACTTGTCGGCCGCGGCCCCCGTGTCGGCCCCCGTGTCTCGTCCACGGAGTGCATGCACGGCGTTGGCATAAGCAGCCTCCAGCTCGTACGTGCGGCCGATGAGGTTCTGCGAAAAGACGATCCACTGGCCGACAAGGGTGTTGCGGGCGGCCTTTATCTCAGGCGCTTCCTCGTCCTCGTCTTCGTCCTCGTTTTTGTTTCTGTTTGTGCTTGTGTCTTTGTTGTTGTCGCCGCTCACGCCATTCACCCGGCGCGTCGGCAGCAGCGACAACAGCCCGCCCGTGGCGGCGTACTCGTGGTCCAGCCGCTCTAGACACATGTTGGCATGCAGCAGCAAGCCGTGGTACGATGCATAGGGCCGCCGCTGGTCAAAGCCGTCCTCGTCCCAGCGCCGCGCGTCGTCCTTGTCCTTGCCCTTGCTGCGGTCCCGCGTATACCGCCCGCCGTTGCGCGGCTCGTACGTCGTCAGCGGGCAGTGGTATGTCGTGTCCAGCACGTCGTGCCGCGCCTTCACCTCGTTGACGAGGTCGATCAGCGGCCGGTGGTGTGCCGGATCGGCATCGTTGGTGTACGGCCGGCTGAGGTCGAGCCAGTCAAAGGGATTGTCCGTCGTCGTGTCGGTCGTGCCTGACACGAGATCGCGGAGAAGACTGCCGTCTGTGACGCCGGTGTCGTCATCGCCAATGTGGCCCGTCTTTTGGCGTTTGGCCCTCTTGGCGCTCTTGGCCGCCTTGGCCCTCTTGACGAGCACTTCAACCGCTTCGTCGTCGCCGCCGTGCGGGTTGAGCATCGCAATCAGATAGGCGAGCGACTGTGCGTGCTGCTTGAGCGCAATCAACGTCGGCGGCACCCCGGGCGTCGACAGCAAGCTACAGTTGACATGGCGCAGCATGCCCGCCTCGTCGTCGTGCGCCATCGAAAAGCGCGAGAGGTACGGCAGCGCAAACTCGGTCCCCGGGATGTAGCCGGCGCGGTGGACGCTGGGGTCAAAGTTGTGTGCGTACACGTGTGCCATACTGGTGAAGGATAGGGGCGTCGTCTGTGTTGGATGTCAAATGAAGCTGCAAAGCGCGATGCGTTGATTCTTCACGTCTACGGGGACTTCATCAAGTCATGCCCTTTTCATATCTCTACCATGCTGCGTTTGCGTGGAAGGCCCATAACTGTTTCCTAGTCCGTATTCATCACAACGCATGCAGCCTCCTTTGTTCTTGGTGTTGCATTTGTTTGCTTGCGTCGAACAGCTGCTTTTTGAAGTCCTTTGATGTCGTTGGTGATCCCTTTTAATGGCAGTTTGGGAGGTGCATGTCCGCATTAGGAAATCGCACCAACAACCAACAGACATTCAACATCACCACGTCGCACTGCAATCGTGTCCATTATCAAAATACGGTTAGAAGCCTCCAGAGCCAATATGTAGTCATCCTCCTTGCCTACGCGAAGAATGAGGTACGCGCACATATTTTTGTGCATTGATACCGTTCTATTATTGCGACGTTGTGACGTGAAAGACGAGCGAATCGCATCTCAGCATCGCACCCAGACTCCAGGTCCAAGCAGCATCATGCTATTGCTACTTTCTCGACAGTTGCATGCATAGGCCCCCGTATCAACCGCATTGCGCACGTTCTGGTGGTTGCAACAATGCCACCACGGGCCCTCATCTGCCTCCATTCCGATCACGGCCGTGATGCCTGCCTCACGGCTCGTCTTGCATTCCGGTCACTCTGGCGTTCTGCACCGAGCTTGTTTTATTGTCACCAAATATGTCGTACGGCGTGCCGACGTACATGCACATTCGTGTCAAATTCCAACGCAATCGACGAGTTATCGACTGCCTCTTCGAGCGAAGTGTTTAGCAGTTGCTTCTTCGATCGCTCATCACTCTCCCTTGCTCGTTTTCTTTGTTGTGTCTCTTTCTTTCTTTCTTCTTCTTCTTCGAATTCCCCTTTATTAAGACTGTGTTCCTGTCCATGTTTTACCGGACAACGTGCCGGAACTGGACCGGTCAGACTAGTAGAGCCGCCACCCTGTGTACCTGCGATTATGCCGCGGAAGAAGAACGGCATCGCGCAAACGGACCCTTTGGTTCTTACTCACCACCCAGGCACCATCAGGGGACCTGACCATGCGCCGCGTGAGGCCTCTTGAGGGGTCGTCGGCGTTGACTTACATATATGGAAGGCATACAAGGGAGGGAAACGATTCGAAGGTATTCGCACCAATAGATAGTGCGCATGTCGCATTCTTGGCCTACATGTTGGACACTATTAGTGCCAAAGGCTTTCTTTGCCTTGTTTTCCTCGCCTTTGTACTCTGCTGGATGGAATGCGAAGTCGCATACCATCACTGTTGAATAAAAGAACTGAAGAAAACTCAAAAGCAATTATTACTCCGTAAAGGGGGGGCAGAAAGCAGGTATCAGTACACCGTCGGCGACTACGATCTACGTGGAGACAAAGAAAACAAAAACCAACAACCAAGATATTCGTGAAGTGTAGAATGAAGACCAACAAACCATAAGCCTAGGCGAGCCGAGGAGCATTGACAGCGTACGATGTGTTCTCGTACGAGTAATGGCACATTGCTTGTGAAGCTGTAGTTAAAATCAACAGGTTATTAAATGAAATCGCAACGATTGAACATAAAGGCTTTTTGGCATATGAAGTTAACACGCAGCAAAATATTCGACCAAAACTAATAGAATTTAAAGGGAAGAAAGAAAATACAATCAAGAAGAAATAGCTCTACAGAGAATGCCACTTTAACCCTTCTCAAAGACCGAATATATATATGTATGTATGTCAGCAGGTGAAGGTGCCGCTGTAAGAAACGCACACGAATTTCACGACACGAGCCCTACGGCAACACAACCCTGTGTGTCTGTGTTCGTGTCTGCCACTATCATGGACGTCTATCTCTGGCCGAGAACGGGCAGACTGTAATTAAACGCTCCCCATATCGTACAGTTTAAGTCGGGTTAAGTCGCGACGGCGTGTTGTGTCTGAAAATTCGACGCAAGCCAGTGGAGCCTTACAAGAGGTTGAACCATCGCCATCCTTGTAAGGCTCTGCCACCATTGGGCCCTGATATGAACCTTCTCATCTGTCTGTGCTTGACCTGATGCTGTTGTGCCTCACTGTAGTCACCACGAGCACTGTCCGGCTCAGCCATTCCACGCACATCTGTCCATCACCATTTCGGTCGACTGCCAGCCTCTGCCTTGCTTCAGCCTCTTGATCGGTCGACCTCATTGTCTCGACCGTCCTGACGTCGCCAACCTTCGATTATCGGCATGTCTTTGTTGCGCTGTTGTACCCCGTATGCATGTTGTATGTCATATTCCTCTCAGAGATACGCCGTCCCCCAAACGATTGCAAGACAAATAAACGGCGCCACTGTCGATCGTCGCTCGTCCAATCTCGGCACCAATCTGGGCTTCTCCACTCCTACCTTGTCCGGCGCTATGGAAAATATTCCGTAGGCATGACGAGGCCCAGCCAGACCTGGATGGCCTTTGCCTGCCTGAGATGCGCCGTGGTCCTTTCGGTCTCCTCGCATTTTTCTTCAGTGCACATCACGGCTGTCTTGGACCTGGCGTTTGCTCTGGAAGTCACAGGTCGCCGAGGATCGACTTGTACGTGTCTCCAACTCATTTGCATCAGTGCCAATTTTTATTTTGACGCCGAGATAGAAAATACTACGCGTTACTCCGCAACTGCATTTTTTTTGTTTAGTTTTCGTACGAGTTGTCTTTTTCGAGTTACCGTCAGGGTCTTTTTGCGCACAGCCTTGGCAAATTGTCTGCACGTCACAGCGCCTGTTATCATGACGTCGTTTGTTACTGTGCCTCAGCTGATTCTGAATCTTGAAGGAACCCCCAACGCACGCGCTGAACAGGGGATTCCCATTGGCGTGGCGATAAGACCTCTCTCAATGTAACTTTGCAAAGTCGCAGCCGTAGATAGGCCCAGAAAAACGAACCCTAAATCCAAGATGAACCCAGAAAAATAGGCTGAGACGAGCTCGAAAACAAGTACATGTACTGTGTAGCGTTGCCTTTGGTTTCTTGGCCGTCTTCCCGGCTGCAACACAAGCGATCGTTTTCCTGGAGTCCAGTCCAGTGTGATACATGATGGGATTGCTTCGCTGTTTTGCATACATGGCTGTCGCCGTCCTGCAATGCTGTTCCAAACTGTGCCATCACACCGCACTGCGCCAATCACGCGTGCTGCTAGTCCGCGTCGCTCGCTTGCCTCCTATCATCAATTATGATGCCTTTCTCTACTTCACACAAGCTACCGGCGCCACGCTCTGTGCTAATTCGAGGTGCATTTTTTTTTTTTGGCCGCGTCGACTGCAGAGACAACACAGCACGCGCCCAATGTCTCTGGAGTGGCTTTGACTGACATTGACTCTTTTTCTTGTCATTAATTTTCTCTAGTTTTATTTCTTTTCTTGTTTCTTCCCATACAATTTGCCAGCCCCATATTTGTGATCGAGTCGCTCCTTCCCACACCCCTCCACGACCCACATGACCGCCCCAAAACAACCCACAAGCATGACAGCCTTGACCAAATCGGTCCTGGCTTGGGAACTGAGCTCATCAGGACCCGCTTTTCACCAATCTGCCTGTGCTGGATTTTCTCCTCTCCTCAATCTTTTTGCCGTCTGCCGTTCAGCTCGACATGGGTTGTGAACTGCTTTTCCGTTTCTCGATTTCGTCATTGCCTGCCATCGCGCCTGCCAAGTCCGCTGTAAACCACCTCTTGCGTGTCGTTCCTTCCGTCGCGCTCTCCGTTTTGCCAGCCCACTGGGGCGACTTTTGCCCTTGCGCCTGGGTCGCTCTTCCTTCCCGAAAGGCTAGTCGCAGCGTCCTGTAAGATAATACCGCGATATTCAGCTTGCTGGGCCGCCCCTTCTGAACTCATCATGTTGCATTGAAAAGTTTTTGCTGTGATGCTCTTTCTCGTTCCGATGTTCTGGCTAGGCCGTCCCACCTCTTTCCTCGAAAGTGGTATGTCCGCTCTGAGTAGAAGAGCCTTAGTAGCGCAACTCAGCGCAAAAGCAAAACTTACGTCGGTGGCAAGAGCAGGGTTGACACATGACAACAAATAAAGCAGGCGCGACTGAGCCAGACAACAAGCAGCGCAGAAAAATCAAACAGGGCAAGGGGCAAGGGACCATTTGTACCTTGCCCCTCAAGGCTGCGCTAAGTTTGCGCGACGAGACCTGCTATTGTGGTTGCACATGCAAGATAAACAGTACCTGACAACTAGCTGAGAGATACACAAGATACACAAATTATACTCCGTAGATGAGCATTGCGCTGCAGTGCACTGCGTCGGACACCAGTGACACAGTCGTTCCTTTCGTCTCGACTTCGCGTTGTTGCAATTGGCCAAGAATTGCCTGTCCGACTCTGGCGCGCCTTCCGTTTTGTTGTTTTCTTAGAAAATATGTACTTCGTCGTTAGTCCATCGTGGCTTCCCCTTCCTCATCTCCCTGGCCCCAGCAACGTGCTTTAATGGAGCATTTCTTGTCTGGGACCCAGAACTTCTCGGCCAGCAAGCACAGGCCATCTGACCATCTGTCCGCCCACCCCCAAGCTTTGCGTGTCGCGTTAACTTATTTCGTAATGGGGCGACCCGGGAGCTGAAGACGAATAATATAATAACAGGGCAAATTAAATCGTCGCAGTGAGAGAGATATCGAACGTGCTGTGCCCCTCCTAGGCCTCCTGGTTCTCCTGGTCCTGGCATCGATCGCAACTGCCGTATCGTGCGTCTACGACGTTCGTGTATCCTCACAGGAAGGCATGACCGAGCATCTCCTCTGAGGTTTCACGGTCAACAAGCGCTTGTCGCTCTTTCTGTTTTGATGTCCTTTTGTCTCCTTACGTTGCTGTCTATCCTGTTGTTTTGTCGATCCAAACCACAAAGGTACCTAGTCGTCACACATCCCAACCTCTCACTTCTCTTTTTTTCTTTTTTCTCTCGTTGGCCCCCTCCTCTGGCATTCACACATCTGTACAGTTGTACTGTGTATTTCTTCATTCATCCACACCCACCTTCAAGAACCCAATCCACACCCCTGTACGCATCTCGATTGACACCTGGCTTGGGCCCGCCATTGTATCTTACCAATTGCGCGCTGTTCCCAGTTTTCTTGACTTTTTTTGCTTGGCCTAATCTGTTTCTGTCTTGCATTTTTTTTCTACTTTCTTTTGGCCATTCTCGCTAACTGGATGCTCTTTCGCGTGACGGTAGCTGCACCTGTCCAGAGCTCCCATTTCCCAATCCGACTCCTTATTTATCTATTCCCACCGCCTCGTTTCGATCCCCCTCCCTCACTCCCCTGGAGACTCTTCTTTTCCTTTCTCCCTTTTCCCTTTTTGGTCCCTTTTATTTTGGTTCCTTTTATTTTTGTTCCTTTTATTTTTGTTCCTATCCCGCCTGCCCCCTCGTTCTTGGCATCAGATCGTGGAGCATCGACAACAACAGACTTCGACGAACATCGCCATTGCACGGCATTGTTATCGCCAAATACGACGTAGCCTCTGCATAGCTACGTGAGCCCTGCTCCTTACGTTATCACACTCTCACTTTTGTTTGCGTCCGGGCAGCGTTCTGGATTCGTCACAGCCATGAGCGACTCCAGCGGCACGCCGCAGTCATCGTCGCTGCAGGGTAAGGCTCTTCTTCCTTTGCCGAGCCATTCCAGATTTGAGATTACAGCCTCGTCTGGACTGGGACAACACTTGCTGACCAGAGCTTCGTTATACAGGCCTTTACCTGACCATTGGTCCTGTGGCCGTAGTTTCGGCCATTTACTTCATCATCTTCTTGGTGCTCCGTCGTAGCCAGCCTCGCTGGTATGCGCCGCGTACCTATCTTGGCTCTCTCAAAGAGGAGTATGTTCTTGCTATCACAACACCTTCACAGCAACGGCGTGACAGCTGTGGCCGTTGCCTCTATCCTGGGGACTTACTAACAAACCTCACTCCTTTCACAGAGAGCGCACTCCCAAACTCCCCAATGGCTTCGTGAACTGGTTTCGGAATTACTTCCACCTGCCTGATGTGTACGCCCTGCAGCATCAGTCCCTGGATGCGTACCTGTTCCTCCGTTTCCTGCGCATGACGGTCATCGTCACCTTCGTGGGCTGCCTCATCACCTGGCCCATCCTCTTCCCCGTCAACGCCACCGGCGGCGGCGGCCAGAAGCAGCTGGACATTCTGTCCTACTCCAATGTCGACAGCAGCACGTTCAAGAAGCGCTACCGCTACTTTGCGCACCTCTTTGTCTCTTGGGTCTACTACATTTTCATCATGTACTTGATCTTCCGCGAATTCGTCTTCTACATCAACCTGCGCCAGGCCTTCCTGCTCAGCCCCGTCTACTCGCAGCGCATGTCCTCCCGCACCGTGCTGTTCACCTGTGTGCCCGAGGCTCTCTGTGACGAGCGCCGCGTGCGCAAGGTGTTCGGCGCCCACGTGCGCAACGTCTGGATCAACCGCGACACCAAGGAGCTCGACGAGCATGTCAAGGACCGCGATAAGGCGGCTTTCCGCCTCGAGAAGGCCGAGGTCAAGCTCATCAAGGCCGCCAACAAGGAGCGCCAGAAGGCCCTCAAGAAAGGCAACGCCCCCGAGATTAAGGACAACGTGGCTGCTGCGCCCGGTGAGGGCGAGTCGGGCAGTGTTGCTGCCCGCTGGCTCGCGCGCAAGAAGCGCCCTACCCACCGCACCGGTCTCCTGGGCCTGATTGGCAAGAAGGTCGACTCCATTGACTACTGCCGGTCCGAAATTCAGCGCCTTTCGCCCCTGATTGTCCGTGAGCAGGCCGCGTACCACGCTGGCACGCCCAAGCCTGCCTCTGCCATTTTTGTTGAGTTTGACAACCAGGCCGCTGCCGAAAACGCCTACCAGTCCCTGGCCCACCACGAGGGCCTGCACATGGCGCGCTTCATCGGCATCACGCCCTCGGACGTCATCTGGTCTTCGCTCAACCTCCCCTGGTGGCAGTTGGTTATCCGTCGTTATGCCGTTCTTGCCTTCATTGCGGCGCTCATTATCTTCTGGGCTATCCCTGTCGCTGTCGTCGGTGTGATCAGCAACGTCAACTACCTCGAGACCATCTCGTTCCTCACTTGGCTGAAGAAGGTGCCCCAGGTCATCATGGGCTTCATCACCGGTCTTTTGCCCTCGGTCGCTCTGTCCATTCTCATGTCGCTCGTGCCCGTCGTCATGCGTCTGTGCGCCCGTCTGGCTGGCGAGCCCTCCACCGCCCGCGTCGAGCTGTTTACCCAAAACGCCTACTTTGCCTTCCAGGTTGTCCAGGTGTTCCTCGTCACGACGGTCGCCTCGTCCGCCTCGGCCGTTGGCAAGCAGATTGCCAGCAACCCGGGCTCCGTCACCAGCCTGCTGGCCACCAACCTGCCCAAGGCGTCCAACTTCTACATGTCGTACTTCATCGTCCAGGGCCTGACAGTCGCTGCTGGTGTCATCTCGCAGGTCGTGGGCTTCTTCATCTTCCACCTCATGTACAAGTACCTCACGGGCACTCCTCGCGGCATGTACCAGAAGTGGGCCAGCCTCAGCACCATCTCGTGGGGCAGCACTCTCCCGGTCTACACCAACATCGCTGTCATTGCCATCACGTACTCGGCCATTGCGCCCCTGGTGCTCGGCTGGGCGTGCTTGGGCATGGCCTTCTTCTACTTCGCCTACCGCTACAACGTCCTGTTCGTCACGGACACGCAGATTGACACGCGCGGTCTCATCTACCCGCGTGCCCTGAAGCAGCTCATGACGGGTGTCTACCTGTCGGAGATTTGCATGATTGGTCTTTTCGGTGCTTCCGTTGCCCCGATCCAGCTCGCTCTGCAGGTTGTTTTCCTGGTGTTCACTGTGCTCTTCCACATCAGCTTGGTGTCGGCCCTCGACCCTCTTCTGTACAACATGCCCCAGAGCCTGTTGGCCGAGGAGGAGGCCCGCCGCATTGGCGATGTTGAGCGCGTGCCTGCTGGCGGTGTTGCTCCTGTTGGCGTTACTGGCAACGGCCCTATCCCGGCCGAGATTGCTCCCGCCGGTGCCTCGGGCGCGGGCGTGAATGTCGCTCAGAACCGCCCTGCGGAGAGCAACACCGTGGTGAGCCCGGCATCGACTCAGGGTGGCGCAGAATACGAGAAATATGGTGACGCTGGGGCTCCTATCGGTGTTAAGGGTGCCAACGGTGCCAATGTTGCCAACGGTGCCAACGCGGATGTTGGCGCCCATGGCCACACGGGTGCTCTTACTGGGCCTCCTCCCAAGGGCAACATTCTTCTCCGTTTCCTCAAGCCTTGGGTGTTTTCCAACTACGAGTCCATGCGCGAGCTGGTTCCGGACCACGCAAACAATGTGAACTTTGGGAACATGTACACCCCAGAGGTTGAGCGGAATGCCTACGTTCCGCCGTCGGTGGGCAGCGAGCCCCCGTTGCTTTGGATTCCCGAGGATCCTGCCGGTGTCTCGAAGCAGGAGATTGCCCACACGCAGCCCTACATCAATATCACGGATGCTGGCGTCACTTTGTCTGAGAAGGGCAAGATTGAATGGGACCAGGACAACATGCAACCTCCCATCTACACTGAGCGCGTCCTCTACTAAGCACAGCACCAAGTTGCTCTAGTGACGGTCTTGTCATTGGTGTATATTTGGATACGGCACGTCTCCCGCAACAAACACTTTTTTAATTCTCTTTTCTTATTATTCCCTGTTGTCTTAATTTCTGGCTTTCTTTTCCTTTCTCGTTTTGTTTACTTTATTTGGCTACATTGGACCGGTGAAAACGCACGGAATCTTTGTGCCAGGGCGATACCAAAAACAATAAAACATACATCATTAGTCTGGATCGTGCGAGGTGGTGTCGCTGAGATGGGCCTGCACTTTGGGAGGCAGGCGTGGAGTTGGACTGCGTTGACTTTAGGTTAAAGGAACGCCGAAAGATATCCCGGGAGCGTGTAGTTTTGCTTGTTATTGTTTAATAAAAGGACTTTCAATGACATGCAGTCTATATGGGTATAAGTGACAGAGTATGGGGTACAGTAGGGACGGCTCATAATGGATGCTCAACACCCAAACAAACGGCCGTGGCATACTCGCCGTCGTGGCTGATGCTGATGCGGGCCTCTTGCTCGACGATGCCGTCGTCCGTTTCCAGAGAGTAGACACGGACATATGCCAACGGTGGCCCACTGTTGGCATTCCGCCGCCGCACGACATCGTCGCCGGTTGCGATCGCGTCGCCTGTTCTGCTGATGCCGCCCGTTTGCTGTGACGCTGGCCGTCGTGCAATCCGCACGTCCTGCAGCGTCAGCCCCGGCAGGTGTGGATGCGCCTTGATGGCAGCCTCTTTGGCCGCAAACCGGCTGGCCAAGTACTGCGCCGCCCGCCACAGCGGCGAGGTCTCGACGGAGGTCTCGGCGGTCTCGGCGGTCTCAGAAACAAGGTCTGAAACGGACGCACCCCTCGCCAGCAAGGCCACCGCAGTGTGCGCGGACATCGTAGTCGACGCCTGCGACGGTGACGGTGATGGTGGTGTACGTGGTGACCCTAGGGCATCCACTTCGCTTGGTGTTAACACACGCCGGATGAAGCGGGATGCTGTCGTCTGTGTTGGCGGTGGCGACGACGACGGCGACGATATAGACGACGACAAAGGCGACGCGGGCCGGGCCTTCTTCAGAATGGCATAGACTCGAGCGACGTGGCAAATGTCGGTGCCGACGTGCAGCTGTGGTACGCCAAACGGCAGCACACGGGACGCTGTCCGGGCAGTGGCCGTCGGACACATTGCGTGGGTTGTTGTATATGAGCCTTGTGCTGGAGATAAAGCAGGTGTGAGAGTGAATGCATTGAAAGTGAGGTTGAAAATGAGAACGACGAATTGGGACGATTAGGTAAGCCTTACTGGGGTAGCTACCCAGCGATCTGCAGCGGGACGTAAATGGCAGGATTTAGCGCAACACAAGACCTTACCAAAACAGCCATTTACAAGTTCACTTACTTGTATTTTCCGGTGTCTTGACACAACAACATGCTTTCCTGACATTGTGGGTTTTATTTATGCAACTCCATACTATATAGACACATTTCAAATGTTACCAAATTGCCGAATTATGAATGAAAAGCAGGCGAAATAGGAAAAAAAGACGTAGACAATCTGATGGGTTTTTTCCAGTCATGAACCAAGGGGATGAATCAATACGGCCAGGAGGCGCGGTGAGGCCTTGGCTATGCAATTGTTGTAAAGTGTTATGAGATGTTGTGAGATATCGTGACGAGAGTTCAAATACGGGTGAAAGGGTTCGCGATAATTGTAACTGTTTTTTATTGTTACTTTGTGGTGCTTCGTCGTGACGTGACGATTTTGTCCATGGATGGGTACAGTGCGGACGATGGATCCTTGTCTTTTTGGTGTCCCATGAAAAAGCTGCGTAGCAGACAAACGGTATGGTTTCTCGGCTTGGTTTCCGTCTGTTTGGAGGCATGTTTACTGCGGCTCGTCAAGCAGAGGAGCACGCTCCGAGTCGCGCGGGATGACCAGCGCAGACTGCTGTCTGCCGGTCCACACAGGCAATGCCACGGCGACCGTCGCGAGGAACAAGACGCTCATGACGATAAAGGCAAAGATCCACTGAAGCGCAATGAACTGGCGCAGGAACTGGCCTGCGCCCAGCGCGGCGGCCAGGATGGACAGCGCAAAGCCCATGGAGTAGTCGGCGTAGACCATGATGTAGAAGAGACCGTACGCCAGGATGGCCCACACAAACACGTTGGCCAGGATGCGCATCGCCAGGCTGTGGGCATGCGGCACCATGATGGCGCCGTTCCAGTAGATGGCGACAAACGTCCAGGCCAGCGGGCCGGCAACGGTCGGCGTGTGGACGAGGCCGCGCGGGTGCGACGCCGACGGGTGGCGGAAGTACAAGCTGGTGAGGTTGACAAAATTGAGCAGCAGCACAACCTCGGCCCAGAAGAAGTGGCCACTGACAAAGAGCAGCACAAAGACGGCGTGGAAGACGTTGTTGACGATGAAATGCGAACCAACGGCAACGGCGGCATTGACGCGCTCGGACTGGTGGGCTGACGCAAAGAGGTGGCCCAGGTAGCCGGCCTGGGAGACGAAGAGGCTGACAAAATAGACGTAGACGATGACCATGTTGAGCGAGAAGGCCGACGGATGCAGATGGTTTTGCCGGGCGATGCGATGGGCGTTGTGGCCCCAGCCATGCGGCGAGCGGACGGAATAGTAGACGGAGACGGCGACGGAGAGGGCCCAGGAGGCGAGCGTCAGCACACGGTAGGTGGCGAGCTCGCTGCGGGTGCGGCTCTCCCGCCGGGAGAAGGGGTTGAGGCGGTCCATGATGGCGGTTGTGAAGCGGTGCCAAAAACAGATATGTTGACGATGGTTGGTGATGAATGCGAACGAGGAAAGACCAAAGAAGCAATTGTGTTCAATGGAGAAAGAATTCAGTTCGAAAGCGAGGAAGGAGCCAGGAGATGTGGTCGTGGCACTTGTAAGGAAGGAGCAGACGAAATAGGAAGGCAAGCAAGGAGATACTCGTAAGCTATGACGGCAACGGAGGCAGGCACGGCTGGGATCAAACGCGGGGAAAAAGCAGGCAGCTGGAGTGAGGGCGGGTGACTGCCAAAAGCGCCGATCCGCAAGCTGAAGTGACCAGTGGCAGGCGAGAATGGGCAAGAGCAAGCTTCAAAGGGGCGAAATACTCCGGCTATAACTGTGGGAAGTAGAGGATGGCGACTCTGGACGGCGAGACGTGTTGTCTCACGTCGTTTTGTGATCTGGACATTCCTCTTTCGTCCAATCGACCAGCATCGGAGAGTTTACAGACTCGATTGGAATCGTCTACACAGTATGCAACGGCCAATTTCAACGGCCGAAAACGAATGACAGCAAGTCTTTGCAAGCATCGCACACCGACAAACAGAATGGCATCCAAGTGGCAGAACAATCACGGAGAGAATGTTCCCGTCGGCCCAAAATCGATGACGACGCCATGGAACAAAACGGGGTAGCGTTGTAGTCGCAGAGCGGCTGGGCTCGGCCTTTGTTTCGCGGGCATCGCTAAAGCAGCCCCACACTAGCTCTCACAACATGCGAATTAGATGGCTGTTGTCATCGAGCCAGTGGCCTGGAATCGCGGCGGGCATTCTCCCTCCTGGCCTAGGCGGTGCTTTTATACCAATTATTTTAACACGTCGGCACGGTTGTGGTTATGATCGGATAGTCGCTTGACGGTTTTTTCAAGCTTCGTTTCCGTTTCTAATATTCTCTGACCCGAGTTGTTGTATCGCAATTCCATTGTGCCATGTTCCAGTTGCTGGCCTTGAAAGTAAACGAGGAAGAAAAGAGTAAAAGAGGAAGGATTACAACAGTACGTACAGACGAGTTGGGTATTGTCTCGAAAACAGAGACGGCACAGAAGTACAGAACGAAGCTACCAAACAACGGAAATGAACGGACAAGAAAAGAACACAAGAACGGCCCAAATAATAAAGAGACGAGACACCTGCACCCAGTCTTATCCCTCTTTTGTACGCCTGCCCTCCTTTCAATAAACAAAAAATGCAAATGGTTTGCAAAACACGATATATCCACTCTCCCGATGCGCAGTATGGAGTCGGCACAAGCCAGGTCGTTTACCTTACTTCTGCATCTTCCGAGGCGACTTGGTCGGCGAGCGCGGTAGCTTTGTCGGTGAGCGCGGCCGCATTGTGGGCGATGCTGGTGGTAGCGTGCCAGACGACGTAGCCGGTCGGGACGAATTCGAATTCGACGCCACCGACAGGCCTGCCGAGCTCGGCCGCGACGACGACAACGTGGCACCGCCGCTGCCTCCGCCAAAGAAGGGGATCGCAGACGTGGCCGTGAACACGGGCAGGTCGGCGCGCTTCATGGGCGACGGCGTCGCTGCCACTGTCCCAGGCGTGTTGACTTCGTTGGGAGGCAGCCATTGGAGGGGCGCTGCCGTAGCCGACAGCGACGGTACGCGGGGTGGCTGGGGTGTGCCGTCGGGCTGGTAGGGAATGAAGACGGCCGGTGCCGGCGCAGGTAGAGAAACACCAGGGAAGCTGGCCATTGGGTCGCCGCCAAGACCGCCCTCCGTGCTCGGCGTCAGCAGCGGCGAGTGGTCGTCGGAGCCGGCAATGGAGGAGCCGGCCATTGCCGTATCCACGGAGAGGGGTGGGCCTTCCAGATCAACCGCCTCCGTCAGGCGCAGTGCCGGGGCGGCACCAATGGTCTGGGCGAGCGGCGTGCTAGGCGGCGCTGCCGTCGATGCTGACGCCGTGTCGGCGACCTTTCTGTGCAGCGGCGTTGCGGCCGCCGCGGCCGGCAAGTCGGCCGAGGACTCGCGGGAAGAAACGGTTTGTGACGTTGTCTGCGAAGACGAGGCCTGTTTGTCTGTCTCTGCTGCACCTCGCTTCGCCTTCTCCCGTGCTTCCTTTTGCGCCGTCGTCACAACATTGATCTTGATCTTGCGCATACCGCTCGTCAGCTTGTCGATTTCATCGTTGGCCGGTGCCGTGGACGTGGTTGTGGTGGTATTGGTGCTACTGGTGCTCGTCTTGCGGCTGTAAGCCGGCTTTGCTGTTGTCGATGCGGCCGCCTTCTTGCGTGGCGTCTTTCCTGTCGCGGTGGTCGTCCGTGCTTTCCGTACAGAGAGTGGGGCACCGCTCATGGACGAGTCGGGCTGTGTAGCCGTTGTGCTACTGCCGTGGGCGGTGGTGGGGCGGGTTGACACAGACGTCGGTGCCGTAGACACATCAGGTACGGCGGGCACGGGAGGAAGATCAAAGTCGTCCTTGGGGAGGCCGGTTGAGGCCGCGCTAAGGCGCCGACCGGTCGTCTTGAGCCTACCACCACGAGCACTTGTAGAAGTCACGGGCGTAGCAGTAGCTGAGGCCGCGTCACCAATCGTCCTGCGACGGTTCTTGCGGGCCAGCTCAGGGTCTTCTTCTTTGATTACGGTTGACGTCGAGGTTGAGGCTGTGGAGGCCACAGACGAGCCGAACGGCTTGACCTGCTTGCGCTCCCGCATCGACACGCGCGTGGGCCCGCTAGGCGTCGCTGGAGTCGAGTAGGACGCGGCAGCGGGCACAGCGACGTCAATGGTGCCTAGCTGGATCTGGCGGTCCCGGCGCGCGCGCGTCGCCTCGGCTGAGAGGTCCTCGATGGTACAGCTTGTAGTGGTGCACTCGCCAGTAGGTATCAGTAGCTTGCTGAGCTCATGCATGGCCGTGGTCCAAGGCACTTCTGGAGGTGGTGGGGGTGGCGGTGAGGGCGGGCGTGACGAGGGCGAAGAGGCCAGACCACCGCCAGCGCCGTAGGAAGAGGACAGGCCGGACATGCTGCGCCGCAGCTTAGGGGTGTGGACGACGACCTTGGCCTGGGACGAGGCGGTGGGTGACGAGTAGGTGGTGGCCGGGTGCGTTGGCCGGTCGGGCTTGGGTTCTGGCGGCGGTGGTGGCGGCGCAATGGCGGCTTCGATCAGGTCGAGCTCAGCAGAGGCCCACCATGTAGGGTCGTATGGTGCACCAGATAGTCGGACATCCGCCTCCTTTTCATTCCCGTTGATGGACAGAGCTCCAAGACGGCTGCCCATCTCGTATCCCAGGCCAGACTGGAAGGCCTCGTCGCGCGTGGTGATGGGATCCGAGCCGGCCAGACCGCTCATGTGGCCTAGGACACCGGAGAAGAGTGCGCGGTCGCTGTAGCCGCCCTCCAGGACACTGACGACGCGGCCAGCACACTCGTCGTTGGCAATCTGGACAACGTCACGGGTGAAACGGGCGTAAAACTCGGTGGGTACGTTAACCTTGTGGCGCTGCATGCTGGACGTCTCCCATTCGCTGGCGTCGAAGCCGGCCGAAATGAAGATGGCACTTCGATCGCTACTGCCTTCGCCACGCTGCACGGCTTGGTTGCGGAAAAAGGCACGCAGTTTGTGGAGCAGGGCGGTGTACTTGTCGGCGTAGAGTGCCCAGAAGGCGGCCTCGGACTTCCAGGGCTCGAGGTGGATGTTCCAGACCGTCTGACCATGGGCATTTTCAATGCACAGACTGGCGTTCCGCACCTTGTCGTCATCGCCCGATTCACAGGGGAACGAGTTGATGTCGTGCAGACTGAAGTAGCCAATGGACGTCTTTTTCCATGCGGCCGCGTTCTTGGTGGCCGAGGCACTGCGGGCGTTGTGCTGCCAAGCAATGGCCTGGGAACCGTCGCCGTGGTGCAGGTCGATATCCACAATGGCAGCGTGGGTCAGGCCGTGAGAAAGGATGGCGTGCATGATGCCGACGTGGACATTGTTGATCCAGCAGAAGCCCGAGGGCCAGTCGGCCGAGCAATGGTGGCCCGGCGGACGGATGGCGACGAAAGCGCGGCGGTTCTGCGAGGCTGGATCAAATACCGTGTCGACAGCCTCGCACACACCGCCCAAGGCGCCCTCCAAAGCCTGCAGCGACTCAGAACACAGATACAGGTCACCCTCGTGTAAGCGGGCGGGTGCGGCGTGGTGGTGCGGCGGGCCCCGATCCATGTCTGGGCGCTGCAGTTCTTTGCCGTTGAGGGCGAGTTTGGCCTCGGCGGCATCGCACATGATCTTGAGCTCCTCCATCCACTTGGTGCCATGGACATTGGTGACGGCGGGCGACTGCAGGGGCAGAGCACGGGTGGTCTTGTGGATGCGGAAGGGCACGGCCGATGCGGGAATCGAGGAGGGGTCGAGCCGGGGGTGAGGCATGTAGTCGGCGTCGGCATGGCGGCCGCCGAGACGCACGTAGGCCGCGGACACGCCGACGGCACAGGCCTGAATGCGCTCGGGGCGCTCGACAATGGTGCTGAGGTTGGCGCGGGAGGTGCGCGGGCGTGCAAAGCGGTGGCCGTAGCAAGCATCGTGCAGGATGACGACGGTGTGCGAGCTGTGGTGCAGATCATCGTCGGGGCTGCGGTGGCGGGCCAGTTCGGCCTGGAAGTGGCTGCGGGCGATGTCGGCAGCGGTGGGCGGCGGTGGGCGGGGTGGTCGCTGGCGCTGCTGCTCTTCGCGGAGCGTCTCGAAGCCGTGGCCACTGCTGAGCAAGGGCGACCGAAGCGGCGTTCCGGGCGAGGGGGATTTGAGGTTGGAGGCGCTCGTGCGCCGCGCGAGGCTCTTGCCGGGACTGCTGCCGTTGATGTTGCTGCCACTGTGGAGCGAGTTCAAGGAGGCCTTTCGCAGCAGGCCAGGCGTGCCGGCGCGCGAATCACGGCCGTTGGGCAGCGGACTGCGCGGCGTGGTGCTGTGGCGGCGGTTGCCAGCGACACTCGGAGAGCGCGGGCTGCCGGAAGGTGGACCATTGGTAGAGGAGGTGGCGCGCGACAAGGGCGACGGCGACTTGGACTTTACAGGTGTGCCGGTGGAGAGGGACAGCTGTCGAAGGGATTGAGAGAGAGGCTCGTTGGCGTTGTTGGCGTCGTTGGCGTGGTTGTTCGTATTGAGGCTATTCGGGGGATTGTTGGTGATGTTGTTGCCGGTGGCATTTGTGCCGGCTGCGCCACCGAATGTAGTCGACTGCCGGCGCTGCGGCGTCGCCTGGACCGAGGACATGGTGGGTAACCGTCGTGGTACGCCGCGTGTCGCGTACTATCGGTCGTTGCGTGTGGATATAAACTGCCTCTGCAGCCAAGTGGATGTCGACGTCACGATGCAGTGGAAAGGGGGCATTCGACCGTTGTCCATGCGCGATGGCTTTAGTGTGCAGCCGACAGACAGAACGACGTCAGATAATACCGGACCAGTTGTTTGCTCGACCGTTTGGCGTTGTTTGTTGTGGCGAAAACAAAATGAGCGCGGGCACCAAACAGAAGACGGCTCGCCTGACGGACATCAACCAAATAAAAATAATAAAAATTAGTTTGCGAAAAGGGGTGACGCACCCCGAAAGGGAAGAAAACAACTACGTCAAGAGCGACCTGGCCACCCACACACGCGCCTTCCCTAGATCGACGCGTCTACAGCCTTCTTGGCGCTGGCGCTGTATTGTCACGTGGCAGTATTGGCCTTCAGGGACTGTTTGCGTATACAACCGCTGTACACTGCCCGTACAAAGGAAGGAACAGCTGTTGTTGGCACCCCACCGAACTGAGAACAGAGGGCAAGAGCAACACCTGGCGAGTCATGCATGATGCTCGATATTGAAGAGAAAGTGATTGTGGAATGTGAAGCACGAGGAGGGGCTTTTGCATTCCGGGGGCGATCTGTGAGGGGCGACATGAACAATAATAGACAAAAGGACGCGAAATATGCGCCAAAAAGCATAAATGGCATTCCACGGGAAGGCCTTGCGTACCACGAGAGAGGTGGATGAACTGAGGCAATGCTCGAAGAAAGGTAGGAGGACTCGGAGGGTTTACAAGCCCAATGGAGGAAGAACTTTGCAACTTTTGATAAAAAAGCCTTGGCCATATCGACCTGCGTCAAGACAGCCTAACGAGTGTTGTGCAACACTGCATCCTACGACGTACTGCTGGGAGCCAATGTGACGCTGTGAGTTCCAAGTTGAGGACGAACTTAGTTGCGGCACGTACATACGTGCTTTTTTGGTCCCAGCTTTACTGAGTACGCCGTTTGCTGCTGTGCGAAGTGCTTGAGCCTCAAAAAGTTCCTACAAGACGACCGATGTACGAATTATGCAGTATATTGAACGACAGAAGTTTAAAAGACGGCAGCAAGCAAGCCAATACCCGGGAAACTCGAATAATTATCGTCAATAATACGGAGTATGTCGTACATCTGCTCAACCTAGCTCGAAAATGGAGTAGATGAGTCGATCGGAACATGAGCAGTGGCGAAGTAAGTATTGTCGTGCAGAGTGGAGTGTGAAGAAAAGCCACTGCATTAGCGGTAGCTTCGGCTGGAGGAGTGTGGCAGCAAACTCATGCATCGTGCTAGAGGCAGGCTCTGTTCGACATGTATTCTGACAAGAATATTTCGTACAGATTCAAGTGTCAGCAACAATTGTGAGGTGGATCGATTAACAAGATACAAAGTTAGAAATAAAAGGAAAGACACAAAAGAAACCACAGATTGTTCAATGCAAGGGCTTCGGGCAAGGGCAAAGCAATAGATTGGTTTGTCGATGAAAAGGGCCTGAGTCACATGGTGGTGGCGGCGGCTGAAATATTGGACTACAAACGACAGACCAGGCGTCTTCTCTCGATCACCAGTGGTTGCTCCCAAGGTAGTTAGAATAGCTCAGGCCGAGATCCTGAGTCGCGTTTAATCCTTGGCCGCGCCTGATCCGTCTTGCCCAGCCGGCTTGACGCAGCCAAGACCACGAGAGCCTCAAAAGTCTCTGGGTCTGAGAGCCAGTTGGATCGAGACTCGGAGATCGTCGCTTGGCTTTTGACAAAAGCGAAAGGTTGACGACAAGCTGCTTTTACAGATCATGAACATTTCCTTCCATCTTCTTCTTGGGCACATGATGATTGCAAATAGCTTCTGTTCGAGCTTCATCGACGAGTCGCGAGAATAATGGAGAGCAGGTGCTTCTTACCTCTTTTACGGAGAAAAATTCAATATTCCGCTTGCCGAACCATTCTCATCAAGGAAGAAACAAAACCCAAGTGAATCTCACGAATAAGGAGACTAGAAAAAATTGTCAGCACGGACAAGGATCGTAAGATTGCAGGCAGGGGCCGGAAGAAAAACAGAAAACAATGAGGGGGCAGGCAAACAAAAACAGAGAAACAAAAGGACCGCCTCGAGCCGTCGCCGGCGCCAACTGTCAACCCTCCACTGGACACACCCTTTGCTGCCACGCTTCTCCACCATCGACCCTGGGGCTGGCCCGAGTCGGGCTAGCCTGGCTGCAGGACCTGAAGAAGCTTTCCGATTTTAGGTTGGACGGAAACGAAACATGGCCGATCGCTCCGCAGTAACAGCTGCCAAAGATAGGCCAAAAGCAAGGCTCGGTTCCATGGTCCTTTCCTCTCTTACGTCGCTAACACCGCCGGCCTGGCCTAGCCATGCGGCGGTTGGGCAAGGTGGATGCGTGGTTTTATTGATTTCTGGATGGGGATGTGGTAGGGGGGGAGCTGATTGGAAGCAGCCTTCTTTAAAACGAAGCAGACACCCAGTGTCGTTGATCTCTGTATTTCGTATTTTTGCTTGTTTTCCCTGTTCTCGCGATAGTCGTCCAGCGTGCTCCTTCCAGGTTTGTGTTGTGGCCTCGTACCGATCGTGCCTTCCTTCCACCAACGTCTGCAAGAACGCACCTTCCCACAGTGTCGCCAGCTCAACATGTCTCGCCTCGTCCTCCTTGCCGGCGCAGCCTCCCTGGCTGCTGCGTACGAATTTGCCATCCCGGCCAACCTCCTGGCGGGTGGCCATGCGTTCGCCGCCATCGACCCCAACTACCAGGCTTGCGGGACGGTCGGCGACGTCGTCTCGTACTGCGCGTCCAACCTGCCGGGCAATGCCGCCGTGACCGACAGCGCCTCATGCTACTGCTGCAACTACGCGACGTTCCTGGCGCCGGTCTACAGCAGCTGTGAGGACTACATTTTGTCCTCGGCGCCCGGCTACACGGAGGACTATTCAGGTACGCTGGCTCTCTCTGTCTTTTTCTCTCTTTCTCTCCTTCATCGACGTCGCTAACAACCTCAAGTCGCTAGCATCGCCCAGTCACTGTGCTTGGCCGTGAGCAAAGAGGGCTTCCGCTGCGGGGGCGTGGCCGCGACGACGACGCACCCCAGCACCGCTACCCGGACCGGCAGCGGCAACACCTTCCCGTCGTCCACGAGCTCGTTTTCGGGCGTCGTCCAGACCTTTGGCGGCAGCGCGACGGCCCAGCCGCCGGCCTGCACGTCCTTTGCGTCCCTGTTCGAGTCCTGCGACTCCAAGATCCGCGGCTTCCAGACCATGGACGACGCCCAGGCCGCCAGCTGCCTGTGCTACATCAACGGCAAGTTCACGACGGCCCTCGACGACTACATTAGCGAGTGCGGCGACTGGGCCAAGACGGCCGACCCGGCGGAGTACGAGTCCTACGTTGCCGTCGAGTCGTTTTGCGAGCTGTTCCAGGGCGGCAGCAGCAGCAACAGCGGCGCCAGCGCCACGGGTGGTGACGCGGCCACGTTTGGCGGTGCCGGCGGTTCGAGCGGCTCGGCGTCCAGTTCCACGCCCAACCCCAACAGCAACTCGTCGCCCACCACGACCAAGGCGCAGCATACTGTGACGGTGACGCCGACGCCGACGGCGGCCAAGAACGCGGCTGCCGGGCCGGTGCAGGCGGTGCAAGCGGGCAGCGGTCTGGCGGCCTGGCTGGCCGTTGTGTTGCCGTTTGTCTTGTAGGCCATTGTAAAGTGCAGGGGTGAAGGGCGAAAGGGAGTGATCTAATGTCGAACAACCGAGCGATACCATAATTGAAACAATTAACTCTATTTTTGACATACGACGTGATTCATGTCCATGTTTTCGCAAAGGTCTACCCAAACGCCAAGCCATGCCGTGGTATTTTTGGTGCAAATGCAGCCACATTCCGCACATTTTGTCTTTTGACTCTTTCCCCGATTTAGTCTCGCAGATTCAAGTTCACGCCCGCCAACGTGTCCACGGCCCAGTCTGGGTAGTCGCCCGGTCCGTTGGGGTACAGATCGGCAAAGAACTCCCGCACGCGCGCGGGGAAGCGGTCTTGGAGAATGGCCTCGCGCAGACTGGCCATCAGCGCCAGCTGGTACCACACATTGTGCATCGTCAGCAGGTGCGCGGCCACCGTCTCCTTGGATGCGTTGTGGTGCACAAACGCGCGCGTAATGGCCGGACGGGGCCGGCTGGCCTGTTCGCCATTGGTGGCCCCATTCTCGGGCACACTGCCCCCGCTTCCATCTCTGTTCGCCGCGCCCTCGGCGGTGGCCGGCCGACAGCACGGACACCCACAGCCGTCCTCGATAGGGCCAAAGTCTGTGGCATAGCGCTGGTGCTTGATGTTCAGCACGCCGTGCCGCGTGATGGCATTGCCGAACCGCGCCGTCCGTGTCGGCCAGACGCAGTCGAACATGTCCGCGCCGAGCGCCACGCTGACCACCAAGTCCTCGGGGTAGCCGATGCCCATGACGTAGCGCGGCTTGAGCGGCGGCAGCAGCTCCGTCACGGCCGCCACCACGCGGCAGTAGTCCGCCTTGGCCTCGCCGCCCGACAGGCCGCCAATGGCAATGCCGGGCGTGTCGCGTGCCAGCATGGCGCGCGTGCAGGTGCGGCGCATGGCCACGTCGAGGCCGCCCTGGATGATGCAGAAGAGGTTTTGGCGCTCGGGGATGCGGTGCGCCGCGATGCAGCGGTCCAGCCAGCGCACGCTGCGCTCCATGGCGGCCTGCATGCGCTCGGCGTCGGGCGACGTGGTCACCAGCACGTCGTCCAGCTGCATGGCAATGTCGGAGCCGATGCTGTTCTGGAGGGCAATCGAGTACTCGGGCGTCAGCAGCATCGGCTGGCCGTCGTGCGGCGACAGGAAGCGCACTCCCTCTTCCGTAATGGTGGCCAGCTGCAGCAGGGACACCATCTGGAAGCCTCCGCTGTCGGTCAGCAGGTTGTGCTGCCAGCCCTGGAATGCGTGCGCGCCGCCGACGGCATCCAGGACCGCCTGGCCCGGCTTGAGGCCCAGGTGGTAGGTGTTGTTCAGGCAGAGGCGGCAGGACGTGTCGGCGAGCTGGGCGGGCGTCAGGCCCTTGAGCGAAGCCTGCGTGGCGACGGGCATGAAGACGGGCAGTTGGACGGGGCCATGAGGCAGCGTGAGGATGGAGGCACGGGCCCGCGTGGTCGAGCAGCGGGCCAGCAGCTCAAAGGTGAGCGCGCCGTGGGTGGCCGAGGCAGGCAGAGCCGGGAGAGTCGACGAGATGGTTGATGAGGCTGCAGAGGCTGTAGAGGCGGCAGAGACGGCAGAGACGGCTGCAGCCTTGGCTGACGGGGTGGACGCCATCCTGAGGGCCGCCAGCATGGCCGTGAGGGGCGGATGGAGTGGACGAGGGCAGATTCGAGGCAGTTCTCGGTTGGCGGCGTAGTACGGAGCCCTGTCGGCTTGCTTCTGTAGTGGCCGCTGCTTGCCTGTTGGTGATTTTCTTTACCTTTTTTTTTTTTTTTTTTTCTTTTTTTTGCTACTCTCTGCCACCAGGACATCGGGACAACCCCGCAGAACAAGGCTAGCGCCGGCCTGAGCCTGTGGCCGCTGTCGACCCCGAAAACTTCTAAGCCTTAGAGGCTTTTCAGTACCTGTCAGCTGTAACGCTCCCCCCAAAATCCTTCCAGAACAAGTGAGGGCAACATCCTGCACGAAATGGGTCTAGCAAAAAGCACCTGATTTTCCACTTTTTTTCAGCGCGCTACGGCGGTCGCAAAATAAAGCTCAAAAGGCCTGTTCAGGCGGTCGTTTAAAATCCATCGCGGCTGGAAAGCTGTGGTCGGCTATTATGACACATCCTCTTTTCTTCTTTTTTTCAACCTTTTGCACCCTGGTCCCCGTTGGCACCCAAAAAGTCATACGATTTTGGTCCAGGGTTGCACTGATCCCAAGGCAGCTTTCCAAAAGAGGCAACTATGGTTGTGAGCAAAGAGTGGGAAAGGGGTAAAGGAACCGTGAACCGGGGAAGAAAATGAAAAACGAAATAAAGAAAAATGAGGTAAAGGTATGACCGGAATGCAACCTTTGCGGCCTCAACAGGTCTTTCGCTATGCTTTCCTCTTGTCGTTTCTCATCCAGGTATATCCATTTGGATGGGATGAATGATGAGACTAACTGCGCTGCGTACTGAGTCTTTGAGTCTGTCCTTTTATGCTCGATTTTTCGATTTCCTTGTCTTTTTTTCTTCTTCTTTTCTCTCTTTCTTTCTTATTTATGCCGATTTCTTTCCTCTCTCAACCCCTATAAACCACTTACATAGGTGGCTGATACTCCGTTCGCATAGCCCCATGTAATACTCTTGTTCATGCCTTCCCATCCCCAATGCCATCCATATCTTTTATTTCCTTCTCATTCTTATATCTATTTACTGACCACCCTCCACCTGCACCCCTCTTCGTACTTAATCCCCATTCACCCTACCCTATATTACACCATCACCCGCTTGCGGACGTGCACTTTATCTGCACTCTACGTGCCGCAAGGTCTTGGCCGTGACCTAGATCACTCCTTTTCTTCTTTCCCCACCGACTTCAGTCTCGTTATTTTGCGCTTCATAGTCACTGCAGCGTTCTCATCCCGGATGCATTTCGTAGACTTCAAGAACCCGTGTCTGGCAGCACCATCATCCATAATTCGTATGGTACCAGACGTAGAGTCTGCCTCCGCTGTGCGGAACCGACCGGAGGACTCCCCGATGCCCAGCTCGTCGGGCTCTTGGCTGCAGTTTTGTTTTAGTCGTGGTCTGGCCAAGTCGAATAAGTCAAGTCACTTAATGCTATTATTTATTGGCGTCCGTCGTAGGTTGGGGTGGATGGAGGCTAGGCGCCAGGACCAACAAAGCAATTCGCCTCGGCGAACCAGACGTCATTTGCTTTGCACTTTTTTTTAGCTATGTTATTTCTACTTTGTTCTTTCATTTCCTTTCGTCTTGCCTCGTTACGGACGTATTTTGTCAATACTTTAAACAATTGACCGTTTTCTTACCGTTTCTTTCTTTTTTGGATTTCTCTTTCGTTACGTATCCTTATATTCTTTTCTCCTCGTACACCGTCTACTCACCTTTGCAGCTGATCTGACTCCGTTCATTACATCACCACCTCGGTCTTGACCACCACCAACGACGCCGAATGCTCTCCAAGTACGGACGCAAGCACCATAAAATACCCATTCCCAGTCTCCAAACTTTTATGCTGTAATTTTCACTTCGCCCTCTGTCGGATTACTCTTCCTCTCCGGTTTCGCGACCACATAATGCATCTACCACCTCACTGAATGGCATCTTCTACCACATTAGCCATGCACTCCTTCAAGAGATTCTCCGACTTGCCGGCTGAGCTCCGTGTCAGCATCTGGCGCCTCAGTCGCCAACCCCGTGTCGTCGAGGTCTGGTATGATGCCGACGCCGACTGCTGTCACACCACAGCACGCCCGCCCGCTTTGCTGCACGTCAACCGCGAGGCCCGTGCCGAGGCCCTGCACCAGGACTGGTATCGCCGTGCCTTTCGCACGAGCTCCCACCCCCGGGACCACTACATCTATTTCTCGCCCACCTTTGACGTCCTCTACCTGCCACGACATGGCCTCATGGGCTACGACGACACCGCCCGTGATTTCACTCTCCACGTCCGTGACACCGCCGAGCACGTGCGGGCGCTGGCCATTGATCATGTGCGCACCGATACCATCCGGCCCTGGGAGCCGTATAACAAGCTGATGCTCCTGCTCAGCTTCCCGCATGTGCAAGAGGCAATGCTGGTTGTAGGCTCGCCGCCTTCACAATCCCCAGTTGGGCGATTGCATGACCGGAAGACCCTGCGTCGCCGTTCTTACGAGTCGATCGAAAGCAGTTCCTCGTCATCTTCTTCTTCCTCCTCCTCTTCTTCATGTTTACCAGCGCCGTCTCCCTCATCAGTATCAACACCCTCAAAAGGTGACGTCGTGCTGGTCGACCCCCAGGGCGATACCTCGGCGATCATGGAGGTCATCAACAACGTCATCGAGTCGTTTTCGCGTGAAATCGAGGCCGTGGCCGCCGTGTCGGACCACAGCATTGGCATCGACAACAGCAGTAACAGCAGTACATCCCCGCTTCCAAAAGACGACAGCTGCAGCCCCGGTCGCACACTGCCACATCTTCCTTGTCTCATCCCCAAAGCCATTGCCTACCATCGCCAGCAGCGACACCGACGCCGGCATAAGCACCGTCCAGCCATATGTGCGTGAGGAGGGTAGGAAATCGTGTCTCTAGCATTGTCGAAGTTGAAGCGAAATAATGTAGGCGTGTGAATATGTATACCAAAAAGAGAGGAGAATAATGAGTGGGAACCGATTCAAGGGGGAAAGAAAGAGAAACCATGCTGAAAATAAAGTCCATTGGGAAGACGGCGTACACGGGTTGACAGAGCATTCTTTCCTAGCAGAAATCAAGCGTGCATACGGTCCATTTTGGTCTTGTTTTGTTGTTAATCTGGACATCCCGAACCACATTTCAGAGCATGTTGCAAACTGTCCACCATTGCGACCATGTATTTGCGGACATGCCTCTCATCTCTACCATCTTTATTTTGTATCATGGACTGTTGAAGTGGACCCATTTACCCAATCTCTGATTGGACGGAACCTGCACACCAATGAAATACACTCAATTCCCTGTTGGCCCACTTTATGCTTCAGGTGTGTTTTTCGTCTCGCCATTTTTTGTAGCTGCCTCCAAAAAGCTTCACGTCGTCGAACAGGCTTGGCTGCCTTGCACTGACTACACCGTCCTCGTCCCTGCACAGACGACGGCAGATCTTCTCTCCGACTCCCACATACCCTGCTGCAATGGCTTCAAAAACATTGTCGCCAGGCGCTGCGCTGCTGCGCACCTCTCGCCTTTTCTCCTTACCAGTCAAGCCGGTTCCACAAGCACCAAGCGATGTCTCCGATGTCCAAACCCAGAACTCTGACAGAGCCACCAAGCCGTTCCCAACCTTACCGGCCATCCAGAGTCCCCGATCGTCGCGCAAACGGGGTGATTGGGGCCTGAAGCGGCGCATGCCGGACTTGGCCATAAAGTTTCGTTCAATTCGCGTCTACGAGCACGACACTATCGAGGGCATCACCGACTATGCCCACGCCCACGACCACACCACCACGCTCCGCAAATGGCAGAGTCTCAACATGCCTCTGACCTCCCAAACAGACGCTGAGCAGAGACAGCACATTGCCGGCAAGTCTGTTTTCGACGAGGACGCCGACGTCATCGCCATCGACCCGTCCAAGCGCCACACCCCCGAGGACAAGCGCTGGAAGTTTGAGGGCCCGTGGTTGGCCGGCATCACCGAAGGTGATTTCCAGGCCTACCTCAAGAAGAAGGTCCGCACGCGCCGCCCCGAGTTCCGCGAGTTTCTGCGCACCCAGCTGGCTGCCGACAAGAACGCCACAGCCGCTGCCGACGCCATGGACCGTGGCGGCGCTGATGCGGCCCAGACTCTCACCGCCGCCGACATCACCGACGAGCAGCTGACCGAATACCTGCGCGTGCTGCGCCACGACCGCCCACTGCTATACCGCCTGGTGGGCAAATTCTTGGACCTGGCACCAGTCGAGCCCACGGACAAGATTTACCAGAACCTGGCTCGCTCCACAGCGAGCTTGAGCGGCGGCTTCCTCTCGCCACTGACCGGTCTCGGCGACCTGGCCAGCAGCGCGTCGTCGTCCACGCCCTCACCCACGAACGGTCCCGCGGGCAACCCTTGGGCTCGGGACGGCCCTCCCATGTCGCACCCCTCGGCGGGCCTGACCTACCTGCGCACCGCCGCCTTCCTCGACAACCACCCAGTCTACGGCCCGCAAAAGTTCCACCCGCCGGTGCAGTCTCGCGTTATCCAGCCGCGCACCGCCTCTAGCAACCGGACCGCCAAGCTGGGTGTTGCTGGTATCGTGACCAACAGTCCCTTCAGCGAGGCCGCCTACTCCAACACCCGCCACAACCCCACCTATAGCAGCAACCGCGCCATCCCCGGCCTGAGCGTCATCGACCCGTCCGTCTACGGCGGCTTCAAGATCCCCGTGCATGTGGCTGCCGCCAAGGTCAACTCCCAGGGCCGTATCATGGTCCAGCTTGCCGAGGCAGACCCCGAGGCGACGCTTGTCCGGGACGAGCTCGAGGGCAAGGAGATCATCTATGGCCAGCCCTCGCGTCTGGAGTCTACACGTGCCGACTCCCAGCCACGGTCTGTGTCCGGCCGCTTTATCCTGGGCCGCCCCGTTCGCCCGATGGGCCTGAAAAATGCCGACTCTGCGATCAGCAGCGCCGAGAGCTACGGTCTGAGCTAGGAGAAGCGAGAGGAGGCATGTCTGTGTGTATATATCCTATGGGGGGTAAGAGGATGGAAACCTACGTCTCTCATGTACTACTACCAAATGATACGAAGAAGTAGAGCGTTTTTATTCAATTCAAAATTCATTCCAATCCCTGTGTGTAAGGTTCCATCCAAATGAAAACAAGACGCGGCATTAAGCTCCTGCTCCATACAACGCAACCTCGAATATAGTCACGTGCAGAGACAGGTGCAGATTTTGGCATCAACATTGACTCGTGCTTTAACCCACTTTTAGAATCACGTGCAGACCCACTTCCGTACCCTAACATCCTTTTTCCCTCCCCCACCAGAAATTTTCGACACTAAGGGCTCAGTAAACTGCGTGGAGCCCGCCCAAAAAATTGTTCCAACTGTCTGCATCTGCTTTTGGCTGCTCGTTTTGGCTCTTCCCACCTTCAACCTCGACTTCTTTCTCTCAACCACCACCGCCACCGACAACCACCTCCCCCTCTTCTCACCACACACAAACCGCCAACATGGGTCGCGTTCGCACCAAGACCGTCAAGAAGTCCGCCAAGGTCATCATTGAGCGGTACTACCCCAAGCTGACTCTGGACTTCGAGACCAACAAGCGCGTCTGCGATGAGATTGCCATCATTGCCTCGAAGCGCCTGCGCAACAAGATCGCCGGCTACACGACGCATCTGATGAAGCGCATTCAGCGTGGCCCTGTCCGCGGTATCTCCTTCAAGCTGCAGGAGGAGGAGCGCGAGCGCAAGGACCAGTACGTCCCCGAGGTCTCGGCTCTCGACTTTGCCCAGAACTCCGAGAGCGGCCAGCTGGACGTCGACACCGAGACCAAGGACCTGCTGAAGCACCTCGGCGTAAGTTCACACCCATATCTCAATAGGACTGTATGCTTTGGTTCACCGTCTAACAACCACAGTTCGATGCCATCCCCGTCAACGTCATCCCCGTCACCCAGGTGCAGACCGCCGAGCGCGGTGGCCGCCGCTTCGGTGATCGCCCCCCTCGCCGCGACTAAGCGGTGGGCGGTAGCGTGGTGGTGCCGAAGATCACACGACGACAAAATATAAATTTACAATACCAAAAATTTCAAAAATCTGGCGTCCTCGGATTTTTTTCTGTCTCTTTTATATTTATGAAATGGCCCGACTCCGACATCTGCCCCCTCCTCTACTTGACCCTCAGCGCTCCCTGTCCTCTTTCTTTCGTCGACATGTGTGCAGCAAAACCGTTTCTTTGGGACGCCGCCGGTGAGAGTCAGGAGGGGAAGCAAGCGCCAAAAGCACGCAAGTATCGGGAATACCGGGATCTGTTATGAACTGGAAGCGCAGATGGAAAGTACGGACCGCTTTGACGAAGCCAGACGCCTGGCCGTCAAAACACACACACAAAAAAAATAAGAAACATGTTGCACAACCCCCAAGGTGTCGCGGAAAGTCATACTGGCACTTTGCTCCAGATAGGCTTTTGTCTTGCTTGATCGCCAATTCTCATTTCCCTCTCCTAGATGCTTGTGCTGTCGTTGTGCTGCCAGACTGTGTTTGACCACGTATAGTCGTGACTCGTTTATTTGTCGCTGTATAATTGTAGTTGTCCCTGTAGACAACGTAATCGTTACAGCCAATCTTTGACCAGAGACACTCGTAATATCAAGGTCGAATAGAACGCGCACGTTTTAAAGTCAGAAGCAGATATGAGTATGATAACATTTGATTTTGGACTGTCTTTCGACAGTATAATGCGGGTATCTATCTATTTGGTCCTTGTATGATTCAACCCAAACTCCGTATATAAATCAGTCGGCACATTCTCCTGTTGTGTGCATGCCCCGTTCCGCCTAATCATCGCGGAATCTGATCTTGTGACCTTCGACGACCATGTGCGAAGTATCACCGCCCGTGCTGTCGGGAGCGTCTCCCGTTTCCAGCGTTGGCGCTGTCGGCGCCGTAATCACCTTCTTCTCTACAATGTTGACGTCAACGAGAGCCGTCGGCATTGGAGGCACGATCCGTGGCGGCTGGTCATTATTATTGTCGTCCAGGTCAGTCAGCGCAGCGGCAACACCGGCGTGTCCCGCATCGCCACGCTCCATGGCCAGTGCATTTGCATTTTGTGCCAGCCGGCGCTCCTCTCCAAGTTTGAGCCGGGCCAGGTCTTGCGCCAGCTGGGCCTCGTTGGCCACTGCCGCCTCTGCGGTCCCAACTTCTGCAGCCTTCTTGCCCTTTGGCGTACCCTCGTCCATTAACTCGATGCGAATGTCCGGGATGCCTGCTCGCTCCCACGCTGCCGTCTCGTTGAGCTGCACCTTGATGTACAATGCCCGTCGTGCGCACTGTGACGAGCACCACTTTTCGATTTCTTTCTTGGCGACAATGCCAAAATCCTTGCGCCCTGTGTTGACCAGTTTCCAGGTCCCGTTGCCTGCAAATGTCTGCCGCGGCTTGGGGCACAGCACATAGCCGCAGTGACCATATGTGTTGCGCTCCTCGATGAGGTCGTCGTAGTCGGACGGCTGGAAGATGCGCACGAGGCTTGTGAATTTTTCGACATCTTCGTCCGCCGGTGTGGCAGCTGAGAATCCCGCGCCCTTCACGCGTGGCAATTCGGTGAGCGTCTCGATGGATAGAAAGATGGCCGACTCGAGCTCACGGCGCTGCTGAAGGATGTCCGCGTGCTTCTTCGCAATCTCAGCGTTCTCCTGCTCGGACCGCACACGACGGCTGTGTGTGGCGGGTCGCGTCACGGCGCCACGGCCATCGTCCTCCACGTCGTCGACATTGTCATCGACGTCGGGTGCAGGTGCAGACGGCTTTTTCAGAATGCTCTTCAGTTGCCGGTCTGGGGCTGCCATGATGGAGATCGCGGAGTGGTGATGGCGAGCATTTGTTGAGGTGGAAGGTCATCCTTATTTGTCACCAAAGTCGCTGGAGAGGCGCTCGAAAGAAAAGGTTGCGCTTAGTTAGCTTGCGACGTTTTGCTTGCAACAGCAGAGTTGGCCAGGCCCCGCTTGAAGAAAAAAAAGTGGGGTGCAGTAATTACGTAGGAGCCAGTGACGACGCCCAGCACTGGCAGGTGCGATCGCCCCGTATTATAGGCAGGACAGGGCAGTCGCCACCCACTGAACGATGACGGTATCCCGTCACCCGTGTCAGGCGGGCGCCCACCACATGTCAGCCAATCCTGGTTTATGTAGCAACGGCTGTCCAGACAGCTCGCCTGCCAACTGCCAGGTCCAGCCCCACCCGCCTTGTGCCCCTAATCCCCTGAAGCGCATCGTGTCAGCCAGTCGCCCATACTTTCTTGTTTTACCGTAGCTCCAGGGAAGGAGCCCCCCTTCTCCGCCTCTGCTGGCCTTTACAGAGCAACAATCTCCTGATAATATATTGGCGTCTCCCCTGTCTCAACCACCATCGTAACGACAAAGGCCCGCCTCACCGTTCACACCAACGTCTCAAGTGCGATCACGCCGGCAGAACGAGTCGTCGTGCAGAATTGCATCGCGCCCCGAAACATTACTGTATGTCGATCCACCGCAGCCACGGCCACAGCCACGCTGTTCCCCCTTCAAGCATTCTCTCCTTCTCTAGCTTCACATTTCTCCAGCAGTTTGTCTCAGACAAAGCTATTTCTTGAGTTTTGCGGGCTGCCATTGTCTCTCACTCCCCTCACTCTCCTCAGTGTTTCCCGTAAAGTCTCTCTTCCCCGTGTCAGCACAAGGACAAAAGAAGGCACTTCGACCAGACGGGCAAATGCTGACCACAGAAGCATATCTAAGCATACCACACAAGAAACGCAAGCATCGTCCAGAAACGGCACAGCACGGCATTGCGGCTAAGCTGGTGTCCCTGCCTACCTCCCGCACCGTGACCGTTCGTGTTTGAGAATCCGCAGTCGAGTCGTCAAGGCAGCGCGCAAAAAAGGTCAGCACAACCCCCCCCTCCCCCCCGCCTCGTTGTCGTTTTGCCTTTTCCTTGGTCCTGGAGCATGCAGCCAAATGTGGTTTGTGCATTGTCCATGTTCGTATTTGGCAAATCGGAAGGCCATGCATGTTATTTTCTGCGCTCTCCGCGTCCTTCGCTGCCCTGCGCCTCATCTCTCCAAACGGCTGCCTACCCGATTAGCGCTGCAGAAAGCACCAGACAGCGCCAGATACCATCCGAGAAATAGCCCCCCAAAAAGAACGAAACGCTGACCGCTGGGCATCAACAGCAGCACCCGTTCTGTCATCCGTTTTCCCTCTCGTCTTGCATTTTCTTCTTGTTTTTTGTCCTCAGAGTCATCGACGTCCATTGCACCTTCCGGCCTCTTTTTGCGCTCTTTCCTCGCCCGACCGGCTTTGTCGCGGTTACGTACCCCCCCTAACTATTAGGGCTCGCCCACAGGCATCCCCGCGGTTTCCGGAAAAGGAGGGGTCGAAGCTTCAAGTCGAGCCACAGCTCACCCACGCCTCAACCCTGCAAACCGGCGGACAACTCTGCCAACCGATATACAAACACAATCGAACCGCCTCTCACTCATTGTCTGCTGAGCGCGTCTTCACAGGGACGCGCTCTGCCCCCGAAACACACCGCCCAATATGTACAAAGTCAAGGCAATCTACGAATACTCCTCCGCCCACGATGACGATCTTACCTTTCCAGTCGGACAGATCATCACTGTGACGGAGGAGGAAGACGCCGAATGGCTGGTTGGAGAGTACACCGATGACGCCGGCAATCACAACGGGGGCCTCTTCCCCCGGAACTTTGTCGAAAAGTACGAACCTGTCGCGCCACCGCGGCCTACGCGCACTCGCACCAAGCGGGACTCGGAGATTCCTGCGGCCTTTTCGCCCGGCCCCTCCCCCGCCGCTGCCGTGGCCACGGCCACAGACGAACCGGCCTCCCCCCTGGCCGCTCCGGCGCCAGGTGTTGTGTCTGTACCTGCTGCCGCATCGCCTCCCCTTGTCTCGCCTCCAGGCGCCGTTGCCGCGGCTGCGCCTGCCCTCCCGTCGCCGGCGGAAGTTCCACAACAAGTAGAGGAAAGGGAGGAAGAGGAAGAGGAGGAACCGGAGCCGCCGAAGCTTGATAAGACTGTGGTGTCGCCCGTGCCTGCTCCACCTAAGGCCACCGAACCGACGTCGCCCGTGTCTCCCGTCGCCGCGTCTAAGTCCCCCGAAGCTGCCCGCCCACCTCCTGCTGCTACTTCGAAGCCTGCCCCGTCCCCCGTTTCTGAAAAGCCTTCGGGCAACTCCTTCCGCGACCGTATTGCGGCATTTAACAAACCTGCTGCACCGCCCATCACTCCGTTTAAGCCTAGTGGCCTTGGTAGCGGCTCAGGCAGCAGCAACTTCATCAAGAAGCCGTTTGTCGCACCTCCCCCGAGCCGCAATGCCTTTGTCCCTCAACCACGAGATGTCCCGACCGCCAAAATCTACCGCCGAGATGAAGACCCGGAGATCAAGGAGCGCGAGGCCGAGAACCTGGAGTCCGCTGAGAAGGCTGGTCTTGTTCCAGGCGCAGCATCTGCAGGTGCTTCTGCTGGTGGCGGTGAGGGCGACGATGACGAGCCCAAGCCCATGATGAGCTTGAAGGAGCGCATGGCCCGTTTGCAGAAAGAGCAACAAGAACAGGCGCAGAGACACGCGGATGCCGCTGCCAAGAAGGAGAAGCCTAAGAGACCCCCAAAGAAGCGTCTCGAGAGTTACGACTCCGCGGGTGCAGCTGCCAGTGCTGGTGCTGCTGGTGCTGGTGCTGGTGCTACTGCCGGTGCTGCCGACGAGGCTTCTCTTCCTGCCCTTGAGCGAAAATCCACAAGCGACACGATTGGCCGCCGCTCCATCGAAGAGCCTGCCACTGCTCACCCACACCGCGTACCCCATCCTCCCCGCCGCAAGACGTCTAAGGATCCTGAAAGGCCCGAGGCTGATGGCAACGATGCCGATATGTCTGGTGCCGGTGACACAACTGAAGGCCAAGACGACGAGATCACCGAACGCGACGACAGCGACGAGAAGTCGAGACGCCCATCTCGAACAATCCCCATTATTGTGCCAAGCGAGAGACGCTCCGTTGAACAGAATCGCGCTAAAGTGCCTGACGAGGATGACGGGGAGGAAGAGGGAGAGGAGCATGCCCTTGAGTCTACGGCCACAAAGGCGGCGGATGAAGAGGATGAGGAACAAGAGGCTGGTGGGGAGGACGAGGAGGATGAAGGCGATGAGACAGATCCCGAGACACGCCGTCGTGAAGAGCTGCGGGCGCGGATGGCTAAGATGAGCGGGGGTATGGGCATGATGGGTATGCAAGGCATGCAGGGCATGTTTGGCGCACCACCGCCCCAGGGACCAAAGAAGAAGAAGGCGGCAGCACCAGCTGCGCCCGCAGAAGAGACAACGTCACCGAGCACCCGTGCTCCACCTGTGCCCGCTATGTTGGCGCTGCCTGGCATGATGGGCCGCCGCTCTGAAGAGAAGCCCGCGGAAGCGCCTGCGGACGAAGGAAACGAAGAGGACGAAACGCCTGAGCCCATCACCAAGGAGTCGCGTTCCCCATCAATCCCGACCCGAGGTGCGGCACCGCCCATCCCAGGCGGCCGTCCTGTGCCACCACCTCCTCCCCCTGCGGCGGCAGCCGTCATTCGTTCGCAGAGTGAGGGCTCTGCTTCGGACGACGAGCTGTCCGAAGCCCAGCGCGACCCTCTGGAAACACCCAGAGGCGAGCCAGCGCAGCTGCCACCGCCTCCACCTCCTCCTGCCTCCGCGCCCAAGGCACCGGCGGTCCCCACGTCTCCCCGACCCACGAGTAGCGGCCAACGTGCTGCGGAAGCTGCTGGTTCGCCTTCCTCACCAACCTCCCCGCAGAATAAGCGTGCCAGCCGCCTGCCGCCCCCGATCCCTGGTACTGCGCCAGCCCCGCCCCCGCCTGTCCAAACCCGGCCGCCGCCGCCGCCTCCCCCGACTTCTCTGAGCCGGCAGTCTACCGCTGATATGCGGTCGCCGTTGTCACCTAGCAGATCGCAGCCGCTCGGATCAGATGATGAGGAGGAGGAGGAGGAGGTTACAGAGTACGAGGGCGACTATGACACTGACATTGCCAACCCCGTCTCGCACAAAAACTCTCTAAAGGCTCATGCCCGCGATTCTAGCCTCGAAGACAGTGCATCTCTGAAGTCGCCCACTTTGGAGAAAACACCATCCTTCCCACCGCCAGTTCCGGGTGCGTCCAGAGCGCCGCCTCCGATTCCGAGCCAACCACCGCCCCCACCCAGCTTGCCCCCAAGTCTACCGTCCAGCGGACCGCCCGGCGTCCCGTCCAGCCAGCCGCCTCCTCGCCCATCAATTGGCGACAAGAGACGGTCCGTGGACGTGCCTCGGGGCCCTCCGCCTCCGCCTCCTCCACCACCTATTTCGAGCCAGACGCCGCGCCACGGTGATGACTACGACCCGTACAATTACTCTGCGCAGCCAACCTCGCCCGGTGTAGCTCTGCCAGGACTTACTTCTGGGGCTACTGGATCGTTTATGGATGACTCGTACGCAACACCCGACCTCAGCTTCTCTGTATCTGGCGCTTCGGCCTCGACCGTCACTGGATCTCGGGGCGGTGCTGGTGCACAGTACCCACCCGGGCCGCCGCCACCCCCACCAAATGCACCAGCACCGAGTGCTGGCCCTGCACACAGCAGTCGAGGCACACGGCAGTCCATGGACATGCCTCGGGGTGGTGTCTCCGGTGTGCGTCGTTCTCTGGACGTGACCCGCCCCTCGATGGAGTCGGGTTTTGTCGCCAACGACCTGGATCTGGCACCTCACTCTGGATGGTGGCTGCAGCCAAATAGCCTGCCACCCCAGCTGCAAGGTCGCAAGGACATCTTCTTCGAATCGGAGGAGTCGCAGTCGGCCAAGCGGGGCGGCAAGGTGGAGATCACCCGTGACCTATACGTCCTGTACGTGGACTACTCGCAGACAGTCATCACCGTTCGCTTTGACCCGTCCGACTCGTCCGACGTTCACCTGGAGCAGCGCCACGAGCCACCGCCGCGCAGCTTGCGCCAGGATCAACTGGAGCAGTCGTACGAGCGCTTCGGTCGCCACATTGCCGACTCCATCCTCGCCAAGAAGGACACCGTTGTGGGCGACGGGACGCCACAGACGCTCGTCCTCGAGCTGATCAAGCCCTTCCGGGATGCCCTGCTACCGGTTGGCACGCGCGCTTTCGGCGCTCTTGTCTACTCCAACTTGGCCAACGCCAGCACATTGCAAAACGACGAGATCCGCGCTGGTGATATCATCACGCTGCGCAATGCCAAGTTCCAAGGCAAACACGGCGCGATGCATGCCAAATACAGCATGGAGGTCGGCAAGCCTGATCACGTCGCCGTTGTGGGTGAGTGGGACGGCACCAAGAAGAAGGTGCGTGCCTGGGAGCAGGGCCGCGAGAGCAAAAAGGTGAAGCTCGAGAGCTACAAGCTGGATGACTTGCGGTCCGGCGAGGTCAAGATCTGGCGGATCATGCCGCGCAGCTGGATCGGTTGGGAGGGCCAGAACTAGGAAACCCATGGCCAACTCCGTGGAGGAAGAGGGCGGAGGGGAGGGAGTGAGTGGGCGATGACAGTGGCTGGCTGCGCCAGGACAGCTTTCAGGTCATCCAACATCCGGTCGAGCGTGAGGTCGCTCCGTTCTTGGCCGTCAACGCCAACGATTCCGTCGTCCTACATACCTCCGCCGCCACCGCCGCCGCCGCCGCCGCCACCGCCGCTGCTCCCGAGTTCGCCTGTAATGCTAGTTCCAGACGAACGACAATGGGCTTCGTCATGGACACAAATCATGCCCCACGATCCAGCCCTGTTGGCCTACCATTCTCGACGCAGTGCCGCGCAAGGCAACTAGTACTTTCCAGTGACGGCGCTGCGCAGCCAAGGCAGCAACTCAGTCGACAATGCAATCCGGATCCGAGAAATCAGCGAGAACAGTACCATGGGTGACTACGAGACGTTCGATAGGGTTGGCCAGTCGGAGACGGGAACCATCCGGCGATTGTACCGGTCAGCTTGATTTTTGTGACTGTGCCAGGCTGTGTCTTTTTGTGTTTGTTTTTTTGTTTTCAAATTTGTTACTTGCTGTCATTGGCTTTTGCTTTTATTATTCACCGCATTGCCTTCAGCTGCTCTCATTCTTGTCTTAGTCTTTTTTTCTTCTCATGCATGTTAGTTTTAGTACTTGATTTTATCACGTTACCTATAATTTTCTGTCTTCACCTTCATTGCGCTCGTCATGCACCACTACTTTCCTCTTGTACACATTAGCACCAAGCAATAAGCAATAAAACTGCAATCACCACATTGTCATTAACATATATGAGGTTCATCAGATACTCTCCACGATGCTGCAGATAAGAGGAGTTCAAATTGATAGATAATGGCATAATTGAACAAAAGAGGGGATCTCGAAATCTTCATAATGTAAAACGACTGTAATATGATTGTGAACAGAGGTTTTTTGGGCTTGAAAAAATCAAAAATAGAGTGGAAACAAGAATGAAGACCAAAAAGGCAAAAATACAAATGAGAACTCCAAATAAAGATATCGCGTTGGACAATCGTCACGCTGCCCGTGGTCTTCCAAATATAACAAAATATACGACGCAAGCCATTGAGGGGTGAAAAGTCTGCAATACCCGTACTCCAATGCTAATTTGAGTGAAACCAAGGAGAAGACGAGCCGACAGAAATATGCCCAACATCAGAAAAGGTTGAGAACCGACAACGAAGCGGCAAACCGTGTCGCTAAGCACCAAACAAAAGGAGGAAGAAGAAGAACAAGAAAAGAAAGGAATTAAAAAGAATACAGAAGTAAAAAAAGCCCAATAGAAACGAAGGACGCCCCTGTTAGAAATTGCATGTGTAGCTCAATAGGTCGCTTGTGCATTGCGCAAGGGGCTCGACATATATGGGCTACCATGATTACCGCTACTGCCACTGCCGTGGCTGTTGCGGCGATGGAATACATGCTGCATCAAAGCACGCGGGTTGACATTGTCCATGTCGAGTGTGCGGGATATCAACGGAACAGCAAGGCCGTGGGCCTTGCGCGGCTGCCAACGCGTGCGGATGCAGTCATCAGTCAAGGAAATAAGACCGGTTGACACAATGACGCTGATAAAGTTAGTATCGAAAGAGTTGTTTACAGCACAAACGGGGGTGGGGGGATCTTACTCTGCGACGTCCGTCATGACTTGGAGGACAGAAGGATCAGCGATCCACATGTGGCAGGGCGGAATCCAGCCGCCAGCCACCTCGTCAGCATCGATCTGGTTCGGCGACCGCATCTCAGGCACGATGTGGGCAATGGGGTTCTCGCCGTTGTCGTCACGTAGTAAGTGGTACGACACCACGTTGAGATGCTTCTCCACGGCCCTTTTCCATGTGTATTTGTGGCCCCACCATGTAAACTCGTACCGGGTGTTGTCATGACCGTTGTTATGCCCACCCCGCAGTTCCAGGTCGACGCGGGCATAGTTGCTGAACTCGAGCTTGATGGTGTTTGTTGGTTTTGGCGGCGGTGGGAAATGCACAGACCGGGACTTTTCCCGTCCAAAGAGAGATGGGGTGGAGCTGGACAGTGAGGGCTGTGTCGAGGATGTGGTGTATTCGCTGGCGTGATTGCTTCCATACGGTGAATGGGACGTGGCCGGGCGCTGTTGGTGGTAGTCGGTGCCCGACGTGTTGGAGCGCCGAAACGCTGGAATGGTCGCCATTGCGCCCAGCGAGCGCAGGGCTGTTGTCATGGAACGCTGTAGGGCTGGCCGGACGTCGGTGCTGCCAGTCTTGGCATGGCCACCACTGGTGTTGCTTGTGGTGCTGCTTCGGCCCCAGTGCTTCATGTTGTCATCGTAGCTCGACTTCCGGCTGGTCCTGCCCACTTTGTGCTTCTTCTCAGACGGGTCAATGAAGGTGAGTTTTGAGTTACACACCTCACGGCCCGAGTCACGACTGTACCGGCGCAGCGAAAAGTCACGCTTCGCCAGGTCGTACATGCGTAGGTGGAACAACTGGTACGAGGTGAGAATGCGTCGACGGCCCATGGGAACAGAAATATCGACTCGCAGGTTCATGTTGCCGTCAGCAGTAAACTCGTCGTGCCGAACAGACATGCGGTCGAGGCTCGGGAAAAGTTGCGCAAATTCTTGGGGTGTCGCGGGGCACACATTCCTGTCAACGATGTCATGACGATACTCAGGAAGCGGCGGGATGCTGTCTTCGGATCTGTTCAGGCCGTGGTACCAGTCGTGGTCTTTGGAGACGTCGTCGTCGTCAGTCAGGTCCAGAGCGCTCTCGGGAAGCTGCTGATCCAGTTCCTCGTCAGAATCGGCGCCCGAAACGTATGTATCCACCGACGCGCGAGGATAGCACATTGTCGATGGCGACAAGTCCTCGTGAGGATCATGGCAAAGCGGCACCGGCGACGAAGGCATGCGCTCACTATCGGGCAGACGAGGCGAGCCACTCATGGAAGTGGGAGCGGTGCTTTGCGATGAAAAAGGGACGGCATCGATCACACTGCTGTGGCGGCCCTTGTTGGACTCGTGGTTGCTGCTGAGAATGGAGCCGGTGCTGTCACCGGAGTTGTACTTTCGTATTGACGGCATGACGGATGGTATGTGAGATGTGATATGTGATGAGAACTCGGCGGTGGTGCTTTCTCTTAAGAGTGGCGTAAGTGGATTGGACACGTCGTCGAGGTTGTTGATGTTGTTATTTTGCAGGCAGGCGCTATTCAAGGTGGATGTCGATCTGTTGATTTAAGAGTTGACTTAAACAACAGCGAGAGATATGACGGTGACATGCGGAGGCAGGCAATGACTATATAGACAAGACTCAAATCACAAGAGATGGAAATCAGGGACGGCGAAGGGGACGGGAGGAATTGGCGGGTGGGCTGTGTGGAACACGGAAGTGTACAAGTAGACGACCTAGAAATGGTACAAAACAAAAAGTGAGGCGTTCCGTTGGCTGAAAATGCACGAACAGTGCAGCAGAGGCAGTGTTTTATCCAAATGGGTGTCAACGGATGCAATATTGGGCTGGGACGAGGGTCTCAGAAACTGGTCAAGCTATTTGTGGAAGCCAGTGGTGGACAGAAGACGAGACGGGGTGAACAACAAGCTGGGGTTCGACAAGCAGGACAGAGGAGATCTTGCTGGTTGCGGGAGAGCCGTGAAATTGCGAACAAGGTCTGGGAAGTCGTCGCCAGCAGAGTGTGAGAAAAGTACACGATATATAGCAGTGACACAGATGCTGCGAGAAACCACTTTCGTCGTCCAAGGCCGACGGTTCACTTGTGCAAGAGGGCTTGTAGGAGGAGTGAGGTTTCGTTTTGAGGAGTCGAGGACATGAGGACAGCGAGGACGACGAAATTGTGGGAAGCACGGATACGGGCGCATATATTAAAGAACACGACGAGAAGGTATACAGATAAAACTATCGATGTTTTGGTCACACGGTGCATGGGAGCGCGCGTGGAACAGCAGTGCATCGCTCTTGCCAATCCGTCCGCGCGGGATGGGGGGAAGAAACAGAAAGTGCGAGAAACAGAGGCAGGAGCATACGACCTCTGCAGTTCCTGCATTCAGTGCCAGGCAGGTGCAGGCAGAAGAGAAAAGGCAGATCAGGAAGGAGTGAATGGTCAAAACCAGCCAGCAATCCGAGGCAACGGTACATCGTGGAAGCCCGCGGTGGGCGTAAAAGCCAGAAGTAGGGGGTGTGGAGTGGAAGGGCAAATCACAACGAACCAAAGATGGCGTGGGAATGGAATCGGAACAGAAGGCAGATGTGCGACCGACGCAGAAGACGAAAGGGAAAGAGCCAGAACAAAATAGAGCCATCAGCGCAAAGGTACAGCGCGCGGCAGGAGCGGTCGGCTAGGGTGGCTTAACCAGCCGTCGACCCCCTTTAGGTAAAAAAAAAAAACAAAAAAAAACACATGAGACATGCGAAAAAACGGAAGACCAAACCAGCACAGATGGTGATAAGTTGCGACTGGCTCCACCATCGAATGCTTGTTGCTTCGCTGTCGCCTGTCCCAAGCCACTAGTAGAGGCACCCAGGCGGAAAGGGAATGCCCCGTTGCTTCGACAGCGCTACTACGGCCGACAGTCATCACTTAGCGGGCGGCTGCGTCCGGAAGGGGCGAACGGCGTGGTTTCCTGAACAGGAAACCAACAGGAGGTCGCGATGGCCGAAAAGCGCCTCTTTCTGAAGTGATCGCAACTTCCTTTCCAAGCATGACTGTGAAAAATTTCGCCACTACCCTTCAAAGTTTCCTCAAGGAGGACATACAAGGGCTGCTCTTTCCCATTATCGCCGACGCGGTGCCTACGTTGCGCGTTTCCAAACCAGTCGTGCCTTTCCTCGCTGTCGCGAATATCGCCACTTCCATTTCAGGAAGTTGGGCCAGCTAAGAAGGCAGCATGGGGTAGACACGCCCACCTTCCACGGGCGGGATTTTAGGTAAAGTTGCCCGCGATGTTTTCGCTCCCATGTTTTGGCTACTCTGCCCCGTTTGCTTCTTTTCCATCTTATATTCCATCGTCCCAGCCACAGAGGCAATTAACCGATACAACCGTGCCCGTTTCTCGCCTTCGAAGACACGCAAGCAACTGTCTTTAGTGCCCGGAGTTGCTTCGCTGGCAGCCGTGACTGCCTAAACATGCTCGCTGGTCGCGGCTTGACACATCACCCGAAATTATCTTACCAGCAGAATAGCAAAGTCGAGGACCCCCAACGAGCAACGACTAGGGGCCGACGAGAGGCGAATGTAAAGGCGCTAGAGAGCTGATGTTAAGGTTTCAACGGCCTCGGCGCCAGCGCAAGCCCCGGGCTAGCCCATCTGCACCCGAAAACGATGTCAGATATGTCACCTTGCGTGAGAAAGGAATGCTTGAGTTGAGCCATAAGCACTGTGGATGCAACACTTTTGTCAGCACGCGCCGGCCGTGCCACTGTGAAGCCTCAACGGCTGGATGCAGGAATTTGGTGCTGCCAACGGAAATCCAGGTCTTTTGCAAGTTTTTTCCCGCCCTCCTTTCCTTCTTGTCCAATCCAAAGGTCCTGCAGACATCCTCGCGAGAGTATGCTGACCAAACCGCATTTCCTTCGTCCGTACTACTCTTTACTGCGTATTACATACACAAACAGCGACCCTGAGACAGTAACTCAGCGGTCTGTCCACACCACATTAGCTCTCGCTCATTCCGTCAGGGCTGGTAGCTCACATGGACTCGCGGTCTGCCATGTCTTCTATTTTCGAGCCTAGATCAGTGGGTGTGTCCGGTCGCCTTCCAGGACATGCGCCTGCTCGTCTGACATGTGCCATTCTTGACTTCTCCCGACTTGCCCAGTTTGTTGAACATTCGCTGTCTCTAAGAAATACCCGAAAGGCTCACTTTCCACAACGTTCATAGTAGAGTTTTTATGACCATCCTTTCACTTGTTCTCTCAATGACGTTGTTTGTGTTTTCATTTCTCGTCCTCGCGACAAATAAACCGCACACACACCCTTTTTGCACATCCCTTTTCTTTCGTCATTTTCTTCTCAATGTCACATCTTGTCGTCCTTGCATGAACGGACAAGCTTTTTCGCAACACAGTGTGGCAGCTACAAGCGCAGGACAAGTCACTCTCCGCAAATGGATGCCCAAATGGCCGTGCAATTGCTCACAGCCACACAAATGCCTGAGGCTTTCCCTGGCGCGAAACGAAAAGCCATTGGCTGAGATGTGTACTGCTGCATGATTGCTTCCATCGTTTGTTTCGTCCACTGATTTTGTTCGCTACCAGCACTTCTTTCCCCTCATCTTGACATCCAATGGTGCTGAGCCAAGTGGATGCAGAGGCCACCATCACGAGCTGCTTGTACACACTCAGCAATAAGGTCGTGCTTGCGGTAAGGATAAGGAAGTTTACAAAAGCAACGGCAATTAATGCGAGTGCTCCGTTGGTTCCTGTACCGTTTTGTGGTGCAAGTATTCTCTCACGGCCAGCCCACTCACCAGGCTCTGTTTAAAGGCCATTTTGGCTCGATACTGAACCCAGATGACGCAGAACAGCACTGCGAGCGTGACGGTTACAAAAATGATCCAATCTGGGGGTGTTACGCAATGAGCCAGACGAAGCAAGTGTTTGTCGTGACGTCTTTGCGTATCAAGCTTCATTTCTGAGAAACAGGAAATCAGCTTCAGCGAGGATGGGCGTGTGGGGTGAAAACCAGTGAGCATGAATCTGCCTCAGGAACAATTGGGAATTGCGCTTTTTTTTGTTCCTGCATTCTACATTATCGTATATTGTTGGTAAATATCTGTTTGTCACTATCAAACACGGTCGTTGGGCAATGATTGTGCCTCTATTGCCGACTTCGAAAGCAAACAGCTGAACCAACAAAAAAGTAAAACAAAAACTTCCGCTGTGAGTACTGCCCCCTGCCTGCCCCAGAAGCCACTCACGCCTAGCACTCAATTTTAGATGAATGGCATGACCTTACAAAGTTGACAATGGAGCTTTGCTCTGCTGGCATGCGCTCATTGGCCAAGGTGGTTTTCCGTTGGGTTAACAATCCCTCGTTGCTTGACGGCTTGTGAGCCTGGACAACACGGCACTTCCAGCACGTGCGCCCTGAGCAGCTATTTCTGGGGCTGTCGATTATTTTATTTATGCGTTGGGCCTTGTTGCATGTTGTTCCTGGATGCAAGCCGTTGTGTCCGTTTACGGAGCACGTCGCACTTTTACAATGATGCACAAGGAGGCCCAATGAAGACAGCGGTGGCGCTTCCCCGGATAATACAGGGACTGTGCACGGCGCCATTGAGCCCAATGTTCGACAAGACGGCAACATCGATATCAACCGTGAACCCAAAGTTACCAGCTTGACGGACAAAGGTTGACTCCTTGTTCAAGAGTTTGAATTCCCGCGTGGAACTACGCATATGGCCACAGGCACGGTCCACAGATACAATCGATCGGCCCAACCATCGGCATCAAGAGGCGTCGACGAGCCACAGATGACTTCAGAGTAGCCTAGCAGTCCTACACCGGATATCACGTCCATACCCGGAAATGACAGACCGTCTGCAGTACTTGGACCACAGCACTGCCTAGCCAGTTCAGGGGCCCAACAAAGTGGTGCTTGGGCGTCTTTACAGGTGCATCGTTTCTGTTTCCTGGAATTCAAAAAGCAACATGAAAAGGACTCAAGACGACCGGCCATGTGCTGCTACCCGATAAGCCAAGATGGCCTCACCATCCGTCACCCATGTTTCCTAGTAGTTTCCTCGATGCCCCTACACACATGGACGAGGTCACTTTTATCCAGCTCCTCGCTGACATCAACAGCGCGATGCGTACAAGTCCGCCGGGCTGTCCTATGCTAGTAAGTACCAGCTAGGATATAGTTACGCTTCCACTTTTTGTTGGGGTTGGGTAGTGCCCTGGTGGACAGTAACGTTGAGGTACTGCCCTTGTTTGTGCTGCCATATCAACACGGACGTGCCAATACATTTCGGGGTAGCATGCACATTCAACCTACTACTTTCACTTTGTCTTGTAGGATACATGATCGACCGACCAGTCTCGTTGTCAAGACGCACCTTTCTGCATTTGATTGTCCACGGTGTTTACCACGCTGTATTACAAAACGCAACCCACCCCCTCGCCTCACTTTCTGCCACCAAACCGCGGCTTGGCGATGGGAAGTGATGGAACAAGATGAGGGGATGAAGGGGAAGCAGGCAAGGGGAGGGTTGCCTTACGACAATGGGGCTGCTCCAAGAAGCAACAACTCACCAATGAATTTGTGAATGGAGGTGGAGAGCGCAGCTGGTCTGACGATCATAGGCATTGACTCAGACTCGATACCCAATTGCCTAGCTCTCCCACTCACACCATGAACCCTGCCCTTCCTTGCAGGAAGATCGTGGCTGATACATCTGTTCAAGTCCTTTTGTCCAGGCAGTCTTTTTATTTCCATCGGCAACGGCGTTGTTGCATTCATTACGTGGGGGACGCAGACTAAAATCTCATAATAGAGGGTGACCTTGATGGTCAAGAAATCCCCAGAGACGGAAAGTTTGATTCTATGTCCACGCATCCGTGTCTTCTCCCACATCCCACCCACGAGAATGTGGGTAAATATATGGGGGCGCATGGAGGACTGTGAAGGATGCTGCAAGACACAACGCGGAGAATGGGCATGGCATTGCCAGAAAACTGAGAGAACGAATGAGCGCAGCAGATTTATCCTCTTTTATCGCGCTGTCCTTCTTGGACTGGCCAGCGTCTCTTCATTTCTCAAGCTCTCTTCCCCCTATGTCCGTCCACCCCGCCCGCCTTGAATCGGATACTGCGTCAAACCAAACTGCCCTTGCAACTCTAAACGGTTGGTACCAATGTACAGCGCCGAGTAACGGCAGCGTGAAAACGAGGAAGAAGGAGGGTGCGTGTCTCCGTATCATCTCATTCTTTCCAATTCGGCCAGTGGATATGTCGGCCGTCGATCAGCCTTCATGACGTGACTCAAGTTTTAGCCTTGACTGCCTTGGCTTCGTCTCGCTCCGCGCACTTTATTTTGTCCTTTGATCTAAAACCTATCCAAAGGAAAACATTTCTTTGCCACTTCGGCAAACTCTCTGGACTTTGCCTTTTTTGGTTGTGAAGTACAACCTTGTGCATACCAAGATACGGGAAGATAGACGTAAGAGAAGCAAGTAAGAGGGGCCGGGTAGACAAATCGACGAGCACAATGCATGGCGATAATGGCTCGTTCTACAAGAAGGATCCAATTCATCAATCCCTTTGTTCGCAGTGTTTCAAAGATTTGGAGGAGAGAAACTGTGGTGAAAACAGAGTAAACAGGTTTTTATCAGTATCAGTCTCTTTCTGTGATAGGCTCCGTTCGCTTCTGCGCAGAAGCATACGGTGCACACGTTGGGGACGATGAGTTGCACAGCGCGATGTGGAGAGAAACGATGGCCTGTCCAGTCTTCTTTGGTTTCTTTCTCCTAATTTTTTGCGTCTTGTGACCAGTCTCTTGCAGCTTCTGTTCTCTCTTCCTTTGTCTTCTTTCTTTTCGTTTTCTGCGCCCATTTCTCTCCTCGATGGACGCCGCTTGTCTTACATTCCAGAGAGGAGGATACTCGGCGAAGCTGCATCACGAAATTCGCCTCTTTATGGTAAAAGGGTTTGCTACAGATAGCATTCGTTTGGAAAGTACGCAAGGTACTGGGGACGAGATAAGAACCTGAGGCTGGTACGGAGATGGTGTAATATTGTAGCAGCGTCAGTATTTAGAATTAAAAACATACGACACAAGTATATATATTTTGGTATTTATTTTACTTTATTTTATTTGTTACGTATTTGCTTATTTCATATAAGGATGAAAAGACATTCGAAAAAATGCACTTTGTTCCATTTTAGTTTATCGTCTTATGTAGTATTCACGGCTTCAATTAAAGGTCAATACCCATATCATAATAGGAACTGAGAATTATTAGGTGATCAAGCATGTATTCATTCTACTACGCTCGTCGCCATGAGACCGAAAAGTACCAACACAAAACACAGAGTACAAACTAATTAAACTTTATTGTGAGAGAAACAACATCCTTGAAAGAAAAAACCGGCCTTTCACAACATGGAAGATCGTAGGGAACAAAATTAAAACAGCATCGTCGTAGCAAATAAAAACACCTCCCAATGTAGTCTAAGAAAGTCTTTGGAAATCATCAAACAGACCCCTTCTCACCCATCACTGGCGCTGAACGTCTTGCCTAAGCAAACGTCGACACAGCTATGGCCACAGCCTGGCTGTCTGCGTGCGAGATCGAGACGGTCACCTCTCTGAGGTTGGCCGCCTTGGCCGCCGACGCCGCGTCACCATGCAGGTGGACCGTCGGAGCACCTGTATCGTCACGCAGCACCTCAATCTCCTTCAGCGGCGCACCGCCACCGCGGCTGGCGACGCCGAGAGACTTGAAAATGGCCTCCTTGGCCGACCACCGGCCGGCAAATGCGGCCTGGACGTTGGCCGCCGATGTGCAGTAGGCAATCTCACGCTCCGTAAAGTTGCGCTCCAGGAACGTTTCGTTCTCAATGTTGATCGCCGAGATGTCCTCCAAGTCGATGCCGACCTTGTTGCTCGACGTCTGGATCTGATGCGCGAGCACCTGCAGTTTCTCGAGCGTGGTCGTGGCCTTGGCATCCGGAATCGTCTTGGTGGACAGCTGCATGAAGTTGGACGGGAACGTCAGCTCCGCCGTCTTCTTGTCCTTGTTGACGCGGGCATCGGGGTTCAGCAGCACCGACGACAGCTGCTCATCCGTGTACGGCGCGTGCGTCTTGGCCACGAAGACCGAGTTGTTGATCATGCCGTTGTGGAAGTAGCGGTATGCCTTCTTCTGGCGGGCCTCGACCTTGACGCGGTACGCGTCGAACGTCGCCTCGTCCAGAGTGGCATACAGGTAGCGGGGGTGGATACCAATGGCCTGCGCGCCCTTCTGGCCGAAACCAAACGACGTCACGGAGAAGGCCTTGATACCATCCGTCTGCAGGCTGCGGCTCGGGTACACAATGTAGTCGAACTTCTCCATCACCTCGTCCACGTTGTCGGCGTTACGGTTGCCGGGAACGAGACCCGTGTTGAGCACCTGCAGACAGCCGTTCATCATCCAAGCACCAGCAGCACCCTTGGGATGGCCAGTGAGGTACTTCTGGAAGATGCCAAGGACGGCGTTGCCCTTGGTGCGGCCCAGATGCGACAGCTGCTGGCAGATGACGGACGACTCGTTCTTGTCGTTGGCCTTGGTGGACGTGCCGTGGAAAGAGGCGACGTCGAGGTCATCAATCGTCAGGCCCCACGTGGCAAGGGCACCGCGCAGCGGCGCGATGCTGGCATCGCCCTTCCAGAAGTTGTTGCCCAGGCTGCGAAGCACGTCCTTCACCTGGCGAACAGCCTCCTTCTCGATGTGGTTGGCGCGGTCAGCGAGGTACGCCTTCTCGTCAAACGCGCCGTCGCTCTGGGCCTTCATGGCGGCAACCTCATCGGCCAGGAACTCCAGCTCCGACTCCTTCCACTGCGCAATCTGCTTCTTGCGAAGCTCGATCTGGCGGCGGCGGTACTTGATGTCGAGCAGCGGCGACGGGAACTTGCCGGCGTGCTCGCGAGCCGAGGTCAGGACACCCATGCCAGGCGCGGGCACGGACCGGCCAATCTTGTCGGAAGCCGTCGTCGTCATGGCCAGCACACCGTAGATGGGGACGCCCATGTCGAGGGCCAGCTGCGCGGTCATGATGACCTGCACACCACTGCCCTGTGACTCCATGAAGCCGTTACGGGTGGTCGTGGTCGGGCGCGACATCTCCTTGGGCGTGCGGCCGTGGGCAAACTCGTCGACCGCGTTGCTCGTGGCCTTCATGTTGGCGAACTCGTATGAGCCCTCCTCACCAAAGTCGTCAAAGCCACCGACAAGGCAGACGCGGGCCTTGCCCTCCATGATGGTCTCGTAACCAATGTCCACAGACTCGACGGCTGTCGCGCAGGCACCAACAGGGGTCTTGATCGGACCCGACGAAGACAGCAGGAGCATGTTCACCCACGCACTCATAGTGTTGATGAACGACTCCTGCAGAATATCGTTCTGCAGAGGCTTGTCCAGGTAGCGGTCACGGTGCATGCCGCGCAGAGCGCCTGCGCCACCCATGCCGGAACCAATGCAGTTGCCGACCTCGGAAACGTGCACGTACTTGTAGAACTCGTACGGGTCGGTGACACCCGACGACAGGAGAGCCTCGACAACGGAAACGAGCACGAAGAGGGCGACGGGATCAACCTGGGAGATGATATCCTCCGGCACACCGTAGCGCTTGGCATCCCAACCCGTGGGGATCTGGCCAGCGACAAGACGGTCGAAGCGGAGGGCCTTGGGGATCCACAAGCCGGCGCCCTTCTTGAGACGGACAGTGTATTGGTCGCTGTCGGGCACCTCAAATATCTCGACCTTGTCGCCGTGTTCACGCTTGAACTCTTCGGCAGTCTCCTTGGAGGCCTCGAAGGGCTCGAGGTCCTCCTCGATGACGACCTCGTGCAGCAGTTGCTTCTTGTTCGGGTCGTAGCCATCGAAAAGCTCCGGCTCAATCAGACGGATGCCAGAGTGCTCCAGGATGAACTTCTCGTACTTGGTCTTGATGTCCTTGTCGTCGACCGGGTCGCCCGACTTGGCGTCCACCCAGCCGGAGTACGGCTTGCCCTTGATGGGGCCGTTGAAGTTCTTGATCAGGCCCATGATCCAGGCCATCTCAACACATCCTTCCAGCGAGAACTCGCCGTACGCCTCCATCTCCCAGCGCGTGCGCGAGTTACCCCAGGGGCCGACCTCGGCGAAGCCGGTGACGACAACGACCTTGTCAAGGTCGACCATGCCCTTGAGGTTTGCGTTGAGGGGCTCGATCTCCTTCTTCCAGTCGGGGAAGTCGGGGAACTCGAATTTGATGTTGGCACGCGGCTCGATGACCTTCTGCTTGTAAAGAGTCTCGGACTTCTCGCCGTTGACGATCTTGTTCTCGATCGAGTTCTCCTTGGTGACCTCCTTGCGGATCTCGCTGGTCTCGGTGATCTCCTTGCGCAGCTTGGTCATTGCCTCGTTGAGGTTGGGGATGAATTGGAGGCCACCGTTCAAGTCGGCCATGACCGGCTCGTTCTGGCACAGGTCGACAATGGTGGGGGACATGAGACCCAGCAGGTTGAAGGCCATCTCCTGCTGCGAGAAGGTGCGCACGCCGAAGCGCTCGACACCCTCAGCCACGATGTTGTTGCCAGACATCAGGCCCGTACCACGGGTCCAGCCGATGACGGCACCGCAGACAGACAGGTAGTCCGACCAGTCCTCAGCGTGCCAACGGTTGAAGAGAGTCTCGAGACCCAGCTTGGACTCAGAGTACAGACCGTCGTTGCCGAACGTACCGTGGTTGGGAGACAGGGGCAGAATGACCTGGGCAGGGCGCGTGGTGAAGCCACGGGAAGCCTTCTCCGTTTTGACGCTACCGAGGAGACGGATGAGGTTGGTCAGCATGATACGGTGAGCCAGCTCCGACTTGGAGTCGACACCATCAATCTGGCGACCGTTCTCCGAGATGGCAGCGAAGGGAACAATGTAATCGAGGTCCCAGCCGAGGCCGTTCTTGGGGTCGTAAATGTACTGGACGAGCGCCTCGACGTCCTGCTTGCTGCCCTGGTTGAAGGGAACGACAACGAGCTGCGAGTCGCGCGAGCCGTGGCGGGCGTACATGGCCTGGTAGTACTCAGTCACCTCACGAGAGTAGCGGCTCGTCGTGACAATGACGTGGGCACCACCGCTGATGAGACCCTGGAGAATGTCGGCACCAATGGAGCCGGCGCCGGCGCCAGTCATCAGAGCGTACTTGCCCTGGAAGCTGACACCGGCAGCGGCAGCCTCACGCAGACAGTCCAGGTACAGGCCGGTCAGCTTCTTGCTGTAGTCCCAGCCGCTGAGGGACTGGCTGCGGAGATGCAGGAAGGGGATGGTGTCGACCTTGGCCTTGGGCGTGCCGTTGGGCTTGGAGGTCAGCGACTTCTTGGCAGCACCGTTGGCGGAGATGATCTGGCTCTCGTTCATCTCCAGCGAGCGCAGAAGCTCACCGTACAGCTGCTTGAACTCGAGCTGCGAGGTCTTGGACACCTTGTGCTGCTGCTTCATAAGCTTGTACAGACGGGACAGGCCCGTCTGGACCTTGGCACGGGTGCCGTACTCGGTGATCTTGCCACCGGCCGACATCTGCTGGACGTAATGCTCAAGTTTGCGGCAGCTAGCACGTGGGACCTCTTCGTAGTTGAGAACGCCGCGGGCGTCGACAGTGGTGCGCGGGCCCGTGGGCATTGCGACATCCTTGTAAACGGGCGGGACGTTGAGCACCTCCCTGCAGTTCTCGATGAGCTGGGCGCCAAGCTCCTTGGCGAGCTTGTAGGTCTCGCCGCGCTCGGTCGGGCAGTTATCGATGTGGTACTGCATGAACTCAAGCAGAGTGGGGTTGGAGCGGTTCATGATGCGGATGCACTGACTGACAATCTCACGGTCAACGGCCTGCAGCCGACCAAAGATGATATCGTAGTACATGCTGAGAGCGTCCTGGCGCGCCCAGTTCCACGAGGAGTCGTAGACCCGGGCCTTGAGAGCGCTGAAGACAGGCTCGATGCCGGCGGCGTAGAAGTCACCGTGCTCGGCGTTCCACAGGTCGAGCTGGCTCTGCAGGACCTTGGACGACTCTTGCGAGGTCTGGAAGGCCTTGTCGCCAGCACGCAGATCCATCTTCAGGTAGCGGGCAAGCAGTTCCAGCTGCTGCTTGAAAAGAGCGCGCTGGTCCTTGGTCAGGGCGTCCAGAGCAGCCGGGTCCATCATCATGCCGCCGCCACCGCCGCCAGCGTCACCGCCAGATGCGGCCGTGGTCAGGCTGACGCCCGCATTTGCGGCATACTTCTGAGTGACGTCGTCGAGGAAGGCCTTCGCATCGGATTCCGAGCCAAGACGTGCGGGAGGCTCCATAGTTATGGCCAGCAGCAGCACACCATCTTGGCGACCAGATGCCAGCCCCCACCGAGTCTCGAGATATTTGCGGGCAGCTGTGATGTTGAAGCCACCGGGCATTTTGGAAGAAATTAAACGGGCAATGAGCGACTGGGAATGCTTGCCCAGGTTGCCGTCGAACGTGGCCTGCATGGAGGCACCGAGCTCGTCAAGGGGAGTGTCTTCTGGCTTCTCGGGTGTAGAGCCGAACTCCTTGCCGAGGTCACCGAGAATCTCGTTCTGGAGTGTGGATTTGCCTGTATTTTGTTAGTGAGAGCGCTTGGGTACAAGCCAGTGAATGTATGGCGCCACTATAACATGAAACGTACCACCGACGAGGTCTTTGATGGCCTTGCTGAGCGGCACCTCGAGGAAGGGCTTCTTCAGCTTCTGTGCAATGAGAGCGCGAACGATCTCGAGCGCCTGCACCGGCGCGTCAGGCACCTGTGCGGCCGGGCCAGAGCTGGGAGCTGGTGCGGCAGCAACCGGGACAGCAGCAGCAGCAGCAGCAGCAGCAGCAGCAGGCGCCGGAGCACCACCCGAGCTGGCCTCCGGCGTCGGCTCGGGCTCCTCCTCAACCGGGTCGACATCGTAGTATATCTCTTTGGCGTCCTTGTTGTAGCAGAGAATCTGTCTCTGGACGGACTTGGCGGCGTCGTAAGCCTCGTATTTTGACGCCAGAGTCCGCTTGGCCATCACGCCCAGGGTGTCTGCAGGGCCGATTTCGACAATGCGCTCGGCGGTCTTCTCAGCGAGGAAGACATCTTGTGTTTCAATCCACCGCACAGGCGAGGCAAACTGGTAGGCGAGAAGCTCGACGAGCAGTGTGTGCGCGAGCTCCTGCTCGACCTCGGGGCGCATGGTTGCGGTTAGTGAGGGTGCCGGGTCGAGTGGGTTGTGTAGCAAAGAGGTTGGTCGGAGCGGTTTCGACGAGGGAAATGGTCGATAAAAGCAGGAGAAAGGCTCCCGAGGTGAAGATTTTGGGTATCTCAAAATAATGTGTGGGTGACGGAAATCGCAACGAGGATGCGGCGTCCGATTCAAGTCAAAGAAAGGACCGAGTATAGATGTAATTAAAAGGGAGAATGGTAGAATGGGAGAGAAAGAAGAGAAGCTGAAGCACCACCGACAGACGTGGAGTACGGACAAGTTAGGATGGATGGATGGGAGGGTGATGGCAGCGTCGAGAGAAAACGAAGAAGAGAAGGCAGGCCAATTGGAGATGGCTAAGGGCAAGCTTGTTGATTGTTGGCCAGACGGAGGAGAAAAACAGGAAAGCGTGTTGGGGATGCCAAACGGGAGCGAACGGCCAGCTTGGGGAAATGGAACGGCAGGAGAGGCCAGGGGTGGCTCCGTGGCAAAGAGGTAATTTTAGGGGCCAGACACTGACAATAGAAGGAACGAACAAGACAACCGTCGTGGATGGGTGGTGATGAGGAAGGCGCGAGTGTTGCAAATTACAGCAGGCCCGTTCTGGTAAGAGCAGCACGGTCACGGCGAGTGCTATGCCAGACGAGACAAGAGAATGACACCGAAAAATAAAACTGGGTCTCAAGGGAGACAAGTAAAAACTGATGTCAAAGTATCTCATCCGTGAGGAGTAAATTACGGAGCACGAATATGTCGTACCCCAAGGCAATTGAGTTTGCTGTTCTGTTGAAGCAGCATTATGATTCCCAACCAAAATAGACAGTCTTTTCCATAATAGGACTAGCGTGTATTACATGTCTGACCCCACTGTCAACGTTGAGCTGCAAGCCGAACAACCCCTGGGACACGTTCAAGGTGGCGATAAGATAAGCGGAAACTTTTTTTGTTCGTTCTTTCCTTCGCTACTATGCACGCCATTTGCAAACAATACATCGTTTTTGTATTTCGTACCAAGCCTTCGTCGATCGCGCCTGCCAGTGTCAAGAGCATTTATTAATACGAGAAAAGCAGGTCGTATTACTCCTTAGCAGTAGTTTGCCCTCTGCGATAGTAGCTCTCTGCCCATCGCCCTGTCGCAAAGTAAATATGTGCAGCGTGGTTGGTGCAGCCCAGGCCCGCCCTGTGGGTGGTGTTAGTGATTGACGCTAGTGGCTCGGGCTTCCAAGCACTGCAGGTCACCGTGTACTGGTACCTTCGGCTATTCGAGATGCAGAGTAACGCTCTATGGTGAATGGGTGGGCGTAAATCGGTTGACAGCTCAACATATCAACGTATCACATCAACACATCAACACGTCAACATATCAACATATCAACAAACATATTATGCTGTACAGCCGGCTGCCAGGCAAGGAATTGCTCCTTCCCGGAACACCCGAGTCATCAGAACGGAGAGTATGAGCGTCCGATCAGTATTCGGCTCCATGCGTCGATTGCTGATACAAACGAAGACAGGTGGCTGTCAAAATGAAAACCGCTGGGGTTCTTGACCTCACCCCGGCCGTCACCAACAATGTGCATACTAATCAACATCCGTCTAAGCGAATTGACGGCACGGACAAGACAGGGCCGCGCTGACAGATGGCAAGGCTGCGTCCAGGGTGGTGGCGTCCCCAGGAGCAAAGGGAGTCTGACACCAAAGCTCCCCTTGAATAACAGCCAAGGCTTGAGATACTGGCACACGTAATTCGTATTCCGTAGAGCCGAGATATCGAAAACCTGGATTCTCGGAAAAGCACAAACATGTTTACTGCAGCAACCACATCCAAGACAAATACAATGGATGAGACAAGTCAATATTGGTCAATAACAGCGACGCCTTGCTTGGGAATTCGAGGGGCGGGGGGCGGTCTCGTTCACTGCTTGCTTTCAGCACATTCCGAACACTTTGTATTTTCCCAGATGTGGAATGCCTCAATGCAGTCTTCGGTTGTCTATTTCTGCCTGATCTGTCCATGATCTGTCCTTGTTGAAGATGCGGTGTTTCCGTCGCTGGTTAACGCCTCGTACGAGCTTCGGTTCAGCGAGGTACCGGTACTTCAGCTGCTCGTTGGGTGCAGAGCAAGTGGGCCTACCGACCCAAACTTTTTGACGCCGCCGCCCCTAACGTCGGTTAAGATACGTGTTACATTTGGGGCCTGGGAGCGGAGCCATACGCTGTCCGACTACCAGAGATCAACCAGTGTTTTGCTGGGGTCTTACCCAGTCGCAAAGGGGAAGAACAAAGGGGTAGTTTTCTTTTCCTTCTTTCCTTCTCAGGTGCACACCCTTAACGCAAGGGGGAAGGTGCGCTGACTGGCCTGCACAAACTCACTCATTAAAGAAGGAACCACAGGTAATGAGGCCGTACCATCATTGCCGCAACTAGGTAATACTGCACCAACTCAGTATGTGACCCCTTATAACGGCACAACGTTTGCACTGCGACTGACGCCGCCGCTGCCGTGCCGACCTGTAAGATATTGTGTCATGGAGCGCCATGCAAAACTTTTTTTCAAGCTCCCCCAACAAACAAGATTGCTGGGCGATACGTACCTTCCCTGGTTGGCCCAATTTAATTGTTCTGTCGTGTTCCGTCTGGTTGCTCCTTCCCCTTGACAACGGCGCACTATTGTGCACTTGCCTATTTCGTAGTCGTGTTGGCCCCATTGGCTGTTCTTGCCTTCCGCGTTCCTGGTGGACCCCATCTCGAGACAGTTGGTTGATGCTGTTGGGAAACGGCAAGCTCTTGATCTCTCGTCTTTTTTCTGCCATCCATCCGGGGCCGTGACAAGACACTTCGTTGCCTGCCCACGCCAACAAAGCATCCACCTCTCGTCCTCTCTAGCCACTTGCACGTTCTCCAAACCCGTTTCTCTCCCCATTGTGATTTCCCGTCCTCACATCTGCTCAATTGCGAGAGCGCGACCACTTTCCTACCTCCGCCTTCTCGTCTCCTCGAAATTGACGATTGCAGCTTGTTCTTTTTTTCTTTACCTCTCTCCTTTCGAAGCTTCATTTTCTCTCCCATTTCACTTCTCTCCATTTTGCTTTCTACTCACGAGCTTCTTGTCGTTTTTCGAGCTCCCTCTTCGCTGAGCTGGAGTTGTCATAATCTGTTGATGTGAGCTTATTGTCTGTTGCTCTCCTTGTTCCCCTCGATCGTGACCCGTTACTGACTCCACGCCAGCCTCCCAGAACTCGATTTCTCCTCCATTGATACCCCCCCCTTTCATCACCATGTACGGCACCGGCACAGGCCCGCAGACGGGCGTGTCGACCCCGCGCACTTCCAACTCTCTCCGGCCCCTGACCGTGTCCCATGGCTCGCTCGAGACGTCGTTCCTCGTGCCTACGAACTTGCACTACCACGCCTCCGAGCTGAAGGAGCGCTTCACCGCCAGCTTACCAGCACCCACCGACGAGCTGGCCCAAGATGACGAGCCTTCGTCCGTCGCCGAGCTCGTGGCCCGCTTCATGGGCTTTGTGGCCAACGAGGTCGAGGAGGGCGAGGACGACGCCCAGGGCTCGTACGAGGAGGTGCTCAAGCTGATTCTCAACGAGTTTGAGCGCGCCTACCTGCGCGGCAACGAGGTCCACGTCCTGGCCGCGTCGCTGCCTGGCATCGACACCAAGAAGTTGGCTGTCATTCGTAGCTACTACGCTGCGCGTGCTGTCTCGAACCGCACCATCCGTCCGCACATGCCCGCGCTCTTCCGCGCCGCGGAGGACTCCTCGGCAAATCTCTACAACATCTTTGGTGGCCAAGGCAACATCGAGGAGTACTTTGAGGAGCTGCGCGAGCTGTTTGAGACCTACCCCACCTTTGTCGGCGACCTTATCGTCAATGCCGCCGAGCTGCTGCAGACGCTCTCCAAGCACTCGAGCGCCGACAAGCTGTTCGCCAAGGGCCTCGATGTCATGACCTGGCTGCGTCGCCCCGAGACGACGCCCGACACCGACTACCTCGTGTCGGCGCCTGTCAGCTTCCCCCTGATTGGTCTGGTTCAGCTCGCACACTACGCCGTCACCTGCAAGGTCCTGGGCATCCACCCCGGCCTGCTGCGAGAGCGGATACGTGGCGCGACGGGCCACTCGCAGGGCATTGTTCTTGCTGCTGTGACCGCTGCGGCCGACTCGTGGGAGTCGTTCACCGAGCTCGCCAAGTCCGCCCTCACCATTCTGTTCTGGATCGGCGCTCGCAGTCAGCAGACCTTCCCCCGCACCTCCCTCACACCTTCCATGCTCCAAGACTCGATCGACAACGGCGAGGGCGCTCCGACGCCTATGCTGAGCATCCGCGACCTGTCGCAGGAGCAGGTCCAGAAGCACATTGATGTGACCAACCAGTACCTCCCGGTCGACCGCCACATCGCCATCTCCCTCATCAACAGCCCGCGGAACATGGTTGTCACCGGCCCGCCCATCTCCCTCTACGGCCTGAACCTGCAGCTGCGCAAGGTGAAGGCCCCGACTGGCCTGGACCAAACGCGCATCCCCCACACCGAGCGCAAGGTTCGCTTTGTCAACCGCTTCCTGCCCATCACCGCGCCCTTCCACAGCCCCTACCTGGAGAAGGCCACTGCGTTGATCGACGACGACCTGAGCAAGATTGAGATTGATGCGGATGACCTCGGCATGGCCGTCTTTGACACCAACACTGGCAAGGACCTGCGCGAGAGCGTCCAGGGCAACATTGTGCCCACTCTCATCCGCTTGATCACCCGTGACCCCGTCAACTGGGAGAAAGCGACTGCTTTCCCCGAGGCGTCCCATGTCCTGGACTTCGGCCCGGGTGGCATCTCGGGCCTGGGTATCCTCACCAGCCGCAACAAGGAGGGCACTGGTGTTCGTGTCATCTTGGCTGGCGCTGTCAATGGCACTGTCACCGAGGTCGGCTACAAGCCTGAGCTGTTTGACCGCGACGAGGAGAACGCTGTCAAGTTCGCCATTGACTGGGTGCGCGAGTACGGTCCCAGGCTGATCAAGACCAAGAGCGGTCAGACCTACGTCGACACCAAGATGAGCCGTCTCCTCGGTGTGCCCCCTATCATGGTCGCCGGTATGACGCCGTCGACTGTGCCGTGGGACTTTGTTGCTGCGACCATGAACGCTGGCTACCACATTGAGCTCGGCGGTGGTGGTTACTACAACGCCAAGAACATGACCAACGCGCTGCTGAATATCGAGGGTGCCATCACTGCTGGTCGCGGCATTACCATCAACCTCATCTACGTCAACCCGCGCGCCATGGGCTGGCAGATTCCTCTGATTGGCCGTCTCCGCGCCGAGGGCGTACCCATCGAGGGTCTTACTATTGGTGCTGGTGTTCCTTCCATCGAGGTCGCCCAGGAGTACATTGAGACGCTTGGCCTGAAGCACATTGCCTTCAAGCCCGGCTCGGTCGAGGCCATCCAGGCCGTCATCAACATCGCTAAGGCCAACCCCAAGTTCCCTGTCATTCTTCAGTGGACCGGTGGCCGTGGTGGTGGCCATCACTCCTTCGAGGACTTCCACCAGCCCATCTTGCAGATGTACAGTCGCATCCGCCGCTCGGAGAACATCATCCTTGTTGCCGGTAGTGGCTTCGGTGGTGCCGACGACACCTACCCCTACATCACTGGTGAGTGGTCGAAGAAGTACGGCTACCCCCCGATGCCTTATGATGGTTGTCTCTTCGGTAGCCGCATGATGGTCGCCAAGGAGGCCCACACCAGCAAGAACGCCAAGCAGGCTATTGTCGACGCCCCCGGCGTCGAGGACAGCGAATGGGAGAAGACGTATAAAGGTCCGGCCGGCGGTGTCATTACTGTTCGCTCCGAGATGGGCGAGCCCATCCACAAACTGGCCACCCGCGGTGTGCTCTTTTGGGCCGAGATGGACAAGAAGATCTTCAGCCTGCCTAAGGAAAAGCGCGTCGCCGAGCTGAAGAAGAACCGCGAGTACATTATCAAGAAGCTCAACGACGATTTCCAGAAGGTCTGGTTCGGTCGCAACAAGGCCGGCGAGACGGTCGATCTGGAGGACATGACCTATGGCGAGGTGGTCCGCCGCCTGGTCGAGCTGCTCTACGTCAAGCACGAAAAGCGCTGGATTGACCCCTCGTTTGAGAAGCTGACTGGTGACTTTATCCACCGTGTCGAGGAGCGTTTCACTACTGGCGCCAAGCAGCCGTCGCGCCTGCAGAACTACTCGGACCTGGATGAGCCGTACTCTGGCGTGGAACGCATTCTCGAACACTACCCCGATGCCGAGACCCAGATCATCAACGCTCAGGACGTCCAGCACTTCCTCATGCTGTGCCAGCGCCGTGGCCAGAAGCCTGTGACCTTCGTCCCGGCCCTGGACGAGAACTTTGAGTTCTTCTTCAAGAAGGATTCCCTCTGGCAGTCTGAGGATCTGGAGGCTGTCATTGGCCAGGATGTGGGACGTACCTGTATTCTGCAGGGCCCCGCTGCCGCCCGCTACTCCAAGGTTGTCGATGAGCCGATCAAGTCCATTCTGGACGGCATCCACGAGGCCCACATTGCCGGCCTGACCAAGGACGTGTACAAGGGCGATGCGTCCCAGATTCCCACCATTGAATACTTTGGTGGCAAGCTTATTGACACGGATGTTCCCCTCGACCTGGAGAGCGTGTCTGAGTCGTATGACGAGCACAAGAACATCTACCGCCTTGCCTACTCTCCCAACATTCCTCTGCCGGGCGTCGATGACTGGCTGACGCTGCTTGCCGGCAAGAACCACTCTTGGCGCCACGCTCTCCTGCTGTCGGACGTCCTGGTCCAGGGCAAGAAGTACCAGACGAACCCTATGAAGCGGGTGTTCGCTCCGGTGCGCGGCTTGTTTGTGGAGATCCGCAACCCCAACGACCCCGAGAAGACGGAGATCATTGTCAAGGAGCAGCCCCGCCAGAACCAGTACAAGGACGTCGTTCACGTCAAGCTGACTGGCAAGAACGAGATCCAGGTCAACGTCATCAAGCACTCCACGGCGCTTGGCAAGCCGGTCGACATGACCCTCAAGTTCATCTACCACCCCGAGGCTGGCTACGCTCCCATCCACGAGGTCATGGATGACCGCAACGACCGCATCAAGCAGTTCTACTGGCGCGTGTGGTTCGGCAGCGAGCCGATCAACCTGGACGCCGAGGTGACTGGCAAGTTTGACGGCGGCAAGGCCGTCATCACGGGCGAGGACATCAACGACTTTGTCCACGCCGTCGGCAACACCGGTGATGCTTTCGTTGATCGCCCGGGCAAGACAGTCTACGCTCCCATGGACTTCGCCATTGTTGTCGGCTGGAAGGCCATCACCAAGCCCATCTTCCCGCGTACCATTGATGGAGACCTGCTGAAGCTGGTGCATCTGTCGAATGAGTTTCGCATGCTTCCTGGTGCCGAGCCGCTGAAGAAGGGCGATGTTGTCTCGACGACGGCGCAAATCAACGCCGTTATCAACCAGGAGTCGGGCAAGATGGTCGAAGTCTGTGGCACGATTGTGCGCGACGGCGAGGCCGTCATGGAGGTCACCTCGCAGTTCTTGTACCGCGGCGATTACAAGGACTACGAGAACACCTTCCAGCGCAAGACCGAGACGCCGATGCAGGTCCACCTGGCGACGACCAAGGACGTCGCTGTCCTGCGCTCCAAGCAGTGGTTCCTTCTGGATGACCAGCAGGACATTTCCCTGCTGGGCCAGACGCTGACCTTCCGCCTGCAGTCGCTGGTGCGGTTCAAGAACCAGACCGTCTTCAGCCACGTCGAGACGCGCGGTCAGGTCCTTCTGGAGCTGCCGACCAAGGAAGTCGTCCAAGTCGCCAGCATCGAGTACGAGGCCGGTGTGTCCAACGGCAACCCGGTGATCGACTACCTCGAGCGCCACGGCTCGTCGATTGAGCAGCCCATCAACTTTGAGAACCCGATCCCGCTGAGCGGCCGCACGCCTCTTCTCCTTCGCGCCCCCGCATCGAACGAGACGTATGCTCGCGTGTCGGGCGACTACAACCCCATTCACGTGTCGCGTGTGTTTGCCAACTACGCCAACCTCCCCGGCACCATCACGCATGGCATGTACTCGAGCGCCGCGGTGCGCAGCCTGGTGGAGACGTGGGCGGCCGAGAACAACATTGGTCGCGTGCGTAGCTTCCACGCGTCGCTTGTCGGCATGGTGCTGCCCAACGACGACATCCACGTCAAGCTGCAGCACGTCGGCATGATCAGCGGCCGCAAGATTATCAAGGTCGAGGCCAGCAACAAGGAGACGGAGGAGAAGGTGCTCCTGGGCGAGGCCGAGATCGAGCAGCCGGTCACTGCGTACGTCTTCACGGGCCAGGGCTCGCAGGAGCAGGGCATGGGCATGGACCTGTACGGCAGCAGCGAGGTCGCCAAGAACGTGTGGGACCGCGCGGACAAGTACCTGATGGAGACGTACGGCTTTGCAATCACCAACATTGTCAAGAACAACCCCAAGGAGCTCACGATCCACTTTGGTGGTCCCCGCGGCAAGCTCATTCGCCAGAACTACATGGCGATGACGTTCGAGACGGTGATGGCCGACGGGTCGATCAAGTCGGAGCGCATCTTCAAGGACATCAACGAGACGACGTCGTCGTACACCTACCGGTCGCCCACGGGTCTGCTGTCGGCGACGCAGTTCACGCAGCCTGCTCTGACCCTCATGGAGAAGGCCAGCTTCGAGGACATGAAGGCCAAGGGCCTGGTGCCGCGCGACAGCACCTTTGCTGGTCACTCGCTGGGCGAGTACTCGGCGCTGGCGGCGCTTGCGGACGTCATGCCGATCGAGTCTCTCGTGTCGGTCGTGTTCTACCGCGGCTTGACGATGCAGGTGGCCGTGGAGCGCGACGCGAGCGGGCGCTCCAACTACTCGATGTGCGCCGTCAACCCCAGCCGCATCTCCAAGACCTTTAACGAGGAGGCGCTGCGCTTTGTTGTCAACGGCATTGCCGAGGAGACGGGCTGGCTGCTGGAGATTGTCAACTTCAACATTGCTAACATGCAGTACGTGTGCGCGGGCGACCTGCGCGCGCTCGACACGCTTGCGGGCGTGACCAACTTCCTCAAGGTGCAGAAGATCGACATTGACCAGATGCGCGAGCAGCTCAAGATCGAGCAGGTGCGCGAGCATCTCAACGAGATCATCCGCGGCTGCGCGCAGGAGACGGAGAAGAAGCCAACGCCGCTGGAGCTGCAGCGCGGCTTCGCGACGATCCCGCTGCGGGGCATCGACGTGCCGTTCCACTCGACCTTTTTGCGCAGCGGTGTCAAGCCGTTCCGGTCGTTCCTGCTCAAGAAGATCAACAAGACGACGATTGACCCGGCGAAGCTCATTGGCAAATACATTCCCAACGTGACGGCCAAGCCGTTTGCGCTGACCAAGGAGTACTTTGAGGACGTGTACAAGCTGACCAACTCGCCGCGCATCGGCCACGTGCTGGCGAACTGGGACAAGTACCAGGAGGACGGCGTTGTGAACGGCATACACGGCACGGAGACCAACGGTGTCGAGATCAATGGTACGAACAGTACGAACGGTACGAACGGTGCTCAGGTCGAGACCGACTCGGACAGCGTCGAGGCATAGGGGCGCCTTTCGATGCAACAGAAGCGGTCGCTCTGGAATGTGGCCGTTTGCAAGGAGGTGCGGTGAGGTGTAGGCAGCGGGTGCGAAGGTGCACGGTAGAGCACGAAGCGGTGTCTCGTTTTGCGCCGAGGAACGCATTTGAATGAAGCGACATTGTGTATTTCGGAGTGTAGATTTGTTTTTTGTTTGGTTCGTTGCTTGCTTGTTTTTGCTGCATGTTTTTGCTATTTTGTGTTCGGTTTCACGAGTCGGATGTTTGCTGGTCTGGTACTGTTTTACATGCTGTTTGCACGTTCCCATTTCACATTTTACACAAAACAATATAGATAACTAATAAAGAGAGAAGCTCGAAACTACGTTGGCGATAGCAGTCCATGATGTGAGAATGCCGTGAGCGAAGCGCAGATAATGGATGTTTCACAATGCCGTCCAGTCATGTGACGTCCATTCTGAGTCGGCCGCCGCCGCTAGCCGGCGAACCCCAGAAAAGCACTGTAAGCAGCCTCAACCGCCAAATCGTATTGCTCCACATGTGAAGCAGCAGTTTTGGCCAAAAGCGCGGACGGGTTCACCACAACCGGCCGCAACCAGCGATCGTGCGGAGGAGAACGGAACTGTGCCGGAGGGGAAGAGTGGACAAGAAAACAGAAAGAAAAAAAGATGCGCAAAGGGGAAGACAAGCAGCCGTTTGCATGGATCCGCGTCTTATTGAGCAAACTGCGGACGAGTTGACGGCGCTGCTCCGCACATCAGTTTAGTACAAAGCCGACTCCACGGGGCGTCAACAAGAATCAAAGTCCCTCGTACGATTTTATTTGACTGTTTCCTCGGTTTGCGGTTTTATTCTTTCCTAACGGTGATCCAGAGTACACGGCAAAGCACAAACCTCCCGGATCAAACAGACGAAAGTCCAACGACAAAGGGCTGGCTAGTTGACCTTTCGAAGCCTGTCGAACCTGCGTCGTTCCAGTCCCGAGCCCGTTCTCAACTCCCCGCCAGCTCCCTCTTACTGAGCGCATCGTCATCCTTATCTCTGGCTGTCCTGCAGACGCCACAGCTTTTTGTCTGTGATACACTCGTTTGGCACACCTCGCGCCTTCCCTTTGCCGCTCTTTTTTCATTCTTGCCTTTTTCTGCTAGCCATTGGAATCGATCCGCCTTTGTTTGGTGAAGGGAAGGAACGACCTTTGCAGCTGCAACTTATTTAAATACTTCTTAAGGAAGGCACAGGTCTGCTGCGTGAGGGGGCTCTCCGTGTGACTTGGGAAAGAGCGACCTGTCTTCTTCCGCAGCCGTTGTCTGTCATCATCGCTGTTGTGATCGCGATCCTTTCCAGAAACCACACAGCTCAAGGGGACGACCTTGGACGCAGCAACTCCTGTGGCACGTGTTGTCTGCGCCGCGCTTTTCATTCCCTTCCGATTTCTTCTTCCTCCATATCTTTTTCGCAGCATCGATTATCGTACTGCAGCTCATTGCACGTATAGCCGGCGCTGCATTGTGCATTTCGACCTCCAGCAAGCTTCACGACCGCCTGCGTCGTCTACGTCTCACGCCTGTCCCCGCGAACAGCCGGTGCGATGGCAAATCAAATCTTCTTCGGGACGTTTGTCCACACGCCGGCCCTGGACCAGATCGAGTACCTGCACGACACCGTTGTGGCGGTGGAGGCGACTGGCGTGATCTTTGCGATTGAGGAGCTGCCGCCGATCGGCCGACACAACCCGGTGGCGTGGATCCGCTCATCGCTGTTGCCGAACCTCGGCTGGGCCGCCGACACTGCGATCACGGCGACACGGCCGGGCCAATTCTTCTTCCCAGGGTTTATCGGTGCGTCCTCGCCCCCGTTCGTGCCCATTCGTGCCTGTGAAACGTGCCATGCTAACAAAGTCAACACAGACACCCACCTCCACGCTTCGCAATACCCGAATGTTGGCATCTTTGGCAAGTCCACGCTGCTGGACTGGCTCAACAAATACACATTCCCGCTCGAGGCGTCCCTGCACGACCTTGCCAAGGCCCGCCGGGTGTACGGCCGCTGTATCCGCAAGACGCTGTCGCACGGCACGACAACAGCGGCATACTACGCCACCGTCGACGTCGCGTCGACCAACCTGCTGGCGGACCTGTGTCTGCAGGCGGGCCAGCGCGCGCTGGTGGGCCGGGTGTGCATGGACCAGCACGCCTTCAGCCCCGACTACTACCGCGACGAGACGCCCGAGGAGGCGGAGGCGGCGACGCGCGTGTGCATGGACCACATTGCGCGCATCGACCCCAAGCACACGATGCTGCGGCCCGTGCTGACGCCGCGGTTTGCGCCGAGCTGCACCGGCGACCTGATGGGCCGGCTGGGCCGGCTGCACAAGGAGGGCCCCTGGCCCATCCAGACGCACATCAGCGAGAACACGAGCGAGGTGGCGCTCGTCAAGGACCTGTTCAAGGGCATTGTGCCGCCGTCGGCGGGCGAGGCGGACGGCCTGCCGTCGTATGCGGGCGTGTACGACCACTTTGGGCTGCTGACGCCGCAGACGATCCTGGCGCACGGCGTGCACCTGACGGAGGCGGAGGCGAGCCTGATCCGCGAGCGCGGCAGCAAAGTGTCGCACTGCCCGTGCAGCAACAGCGCCATCACGTCGGGCGCGGCGCGGGTGCGGTGGTTGCTGGAGCGCGGCATCGAGGTGGGGCTGGGCACGGACATGAGCGGGGGCTACTCGCCGAGCATCTTGGAGGCGGCGCGGCTGGCGAGCATGGTTAGCCGCCACGTGGCGATGGGCGGCGACGACGCGGCCAAGCTGTCGGTGGAGGAAGTGCTGTTTCTTGGCACGGTGGGCGGCGCGCACGTCGTGGGCATGGGCGACCGCCTGGGCCTGTTCCGGCCGGGCATGCTGTGGGACGCGCAGCTGGTCGGGCTGGCGCTGGTGGACGCCAGCGGCAACGCGGACGTGACGAGCGGGTTTGCGGACGAGACGACGGGCGCCGAGGCGGACGCGAGCCTCTCTGAGGAGGAGGGCAACGTGGACGTGTTTGGGTGGGAGACGTGGGAGGACCGGATTGCCAAGTGGCTGTTCAACGGCGACGACCGCAACACGAAGAAGGTGTGGGTCAACGGGCGGCTGGTGCACGACCGCAGCGCGCGGGCGGCGCAGGCGCGGGCGACCGCCAACGGGACGGCGGCCAGCGCGGTCTCGGCATAGAAGGTGGTGGCTGCGTTTGTCCTGGTGGGCCTGGCGACGGTGTCGGCGCTGTTTACCCTGCTTCTCTCGACGGTGCCGCGCATCGCCAAGCTGTTGGAGGACGTGTTGTCGGCGTCGTCGTCGCGGCCATGAACCGTCGGTGTTTTTTGTTGTTCTTGTTGGGCCATTACGAGCTTGCTTTCCTATACATCTCTCGTTGGTGACTGGCGTTTGGCCTCTAGGCCTCTTTGACCTCTTTGGTCTCTTTTGGTGTTTGTGTACGGTCATTGTGTCGCCCATTATTTTAGAATTTATGGATTTTTCACAGCCACGGCAGCAATGAGAGTACGGAGTACACAGTCTGGAGATGCTGCCATCTCGTACAACGGGAGGGGACTGTGGAGAAGGAAATGTATGGCAAAAGTGTCACAGTCACGCGGTCTGAGAGGCACAAATCAAAAAACATGTAATACCATGCATGGCCGATATTCCACAAGCTTCCTCGGTGTATGTGGTAGATTTTCTGGCTGTCGTAACCAAGAGCCTGTTCCGGCGTATGTACATGTTCACAGACAAAGAGGCCATGAGTTGATTGTGATATTGATCATAAATATGAATGCGTGATTAGGTGGTAGGTGCCATGGGATAGAAATGAAGAACGTAATGGAAACGCGACTATGCAAACTGAAGAAAATAAGGCACAGGCAGCAAGGACCAACGCCCCATGTCCGTACTCCGTCATGGCCATGCCAGGTGGGAAGCGAATAAAAGGCAGAAAAAGGAAAACGGTAAATAGATAGGACATTGTGAAAAAGAAAAAAAAACGAAAGAAAAAGCATGAAAGTGATTGCCCGTTCATCAATCTAGACGAGATATTTCGAGGATCCTTGTGACGAAGGATGATCAATAAACAAAGGAAGCAAATGAAAAGAAAGAAAATCAGGAGGAAAATTAAAAGTCAAACGTAATCGGGGATAGGTAACGGAGAATAAAAACAGCCGAGAGTAAAAAGGACCATCGCCACCAACTCTTGCCCACACCGTTCTTCCAGTAGAGACTTGAGCCTCCTAAGCCAGCATGCCGACCACGATCGAGCTGCCGTGACGAGAACTGTTGTTTCCCTCATCGTTGTCGCTGTCGTTGTCGCTGTCGTTGTCGCTGTCGTTGTCGTTGTCGTCGTCGTCCTCGTTGTCGTCGTCGTGGCCATCATCGTCGCCGTCAGCATCAGTATTGTGTCCCCGCGATGCCTTGCGCTGTCCTCTCGACGAGCTGCTCGATTGGCTTTCTCTTTGGCTGCCGCCGCTGCCTCTGCGTCGCTTGGGCGTCGTGGGCGTCGTGAGCGCCGAGGCGGCGCGTCCTTTTGCGACTCGTCTGGCCGGCGACGGCATCCACGACGGTCCCCGCCGCTCTGCCGCGGCGAGCTGCCGCCGCAGCTGCTGCACTTCGCCCGCCAGCTGCGCCCGCTCCCGCTGCAGCACCGCAATGGTTTCTTCGGCGGCCTCGATGCGCGCCACCTTGCGCTGGCGGCTGCGCTTGGCGGCCTCGTTGTTGCGGTCTTTGAGGCGCTGCTCGCGCACGCGGTCGAAGCGCAGGTTGGCGGCGCGGCGGGCCTCGAGCTCGGCGGCGTCGAGGCCTTCGGGGAACTCGAGCAGGCGGACGAGGCTGGCGTCCAGGCTGGCTTTGTGGATGGCCTGCTCGCAGTAGCGCAGACGGGCGCGCCAGTCGGCCGGGTCGGTTGGCGGTGGGCCGTTGATGTTGATGTGGGTGGTGACGGTGGGACGGGTGTTGGACGGGTCGGCTATGCCACTGGTCTCACCATAGCAGTCGTCGTCGTTGTCATCGTCGTCGTCATCATCGGCGCTGCCGAGGCTGCTGCCGCGCATGTGGCTCTGGCCACGGCGGCATTCGGTGGACGGAATGGGATCCGAGGCCGAGCGGACACTGTGCGTGCTGTGCGTGTTGTGAGCGCTGTACGCACTGCGGACGTGGCGAGCACGGCTGCGGGTCAGTGGCGGGCTGTTGTTAACATGGTGGTTGCTGCGATCATTGGCAGTGGTCTCCATGGCGGCTGTTGCGGCTTGCGGCAGTGAGCCGAGGCCCGTGTAAGCAGACGACAAGGCCATGGGCGCCATGGATGTGTTGAACGGGTAGCCGGTCGAAGTGTAGCCGATCGCGTAGCTGCTAGGCGGATCGCCGTATGGCGAGGCAGACGAGGTACCGTTGTCGAGAAGCATGCCTGGCTCGTCGAAGAGGAACGGAGAGTGGCGCGTGATGGCGGACGTCGAGCTGTGGTCTGTGTGGTTGTACGTTAAGCCAGTGTTGCTTGGGTAGCCATTTGCATCCTCTGGTAGCGCCAAGTGCATAAGGGCATCCACGTCGATGTCGTCAAAGTTCATGTCCATGGCCGTGTCCAGGCCCACATCCAGGCCCATTCCCGTGCCAATGTCGGCCACATGCCCATGGTTGGTGAGGTCCAAGCTGTTTCCCCAGTCCTTTCCGTTGTTGGGAACATGTCCGTTGCTGTCTCCGCTGCTGTTTCCGTTGTTCTCCTGCTTGTCGTACATGTGCCCACCAAACAGGTCGTGCGACGCTGTGGCCGTCGTCTCCGTGGGGAGAGGCGGGGACATCGACAGAGGCATCGCCATGGGTGTAGCCGTAGACATGGACAGGGGAAGCGACAGTGGCAGAGACAGAGGGAGCGCCATATGGTTCGGCGGCATCTGCAGCGGATAACGTCTCAACGAGGGCGGTGTCGGGGTTGTTGTCGACTGCTGGGTCGTTTGTCGTGGCGGTGTTGCCGGCAGCGACGGCTGGGAGCTGCGGCCACCGTCCATGGTGGGTGTTCTCAGTGTATCAATGGATCTGTGCATGGCAGGATGAGTTAGTGGGCGGGCACCTCGGATTTTGATTTGATTTTGATTTGATTTTGATTCTGAATTTTGTCACGAGGCCCATGGACGCAACGTACCGTGACGGTCGGACAATGGTGAAAGGAGGAACGTGCTCGTGGTGAGGTACAAAATTGTTGGAAAGGGGAACGACGAGGGAGAGGAAATATGACGGTCAAGAGGGAAACTGACCTGTTTTTTCGAAATGTTGTTTTTAAATCTGTGCTTGTGGAACGTTGTGATGGTAGACTGCAAATATGTATCACTTGTGAAAAGAACAGAAGAACAGAAGAACAGAAAGCAGAAGAGCAGAGACTTTAAGAGCGAGATCTGGCACTGGACATACGGGCCGGCATGCTGCTTTTAAATCTGTGCGCGTCCGTGGACTTGAATGCCTTTTTCCTGTCCTGTTCGTAAGCATCGCCGACCTGCTGGGCATGAGAGGAAAAGGACCTCGTCATCACCTGCGAAAAACAAGGCATCGGACGACGCCCTGTCCCATGGGTTTCTATTCAACGACTATCAAGTGCCATCAAAGGCCAGAAAGACCATCCGTTGCCTACTTTCCTTTCCCAAATCTCCATCCCATCTTTGGTCGGCCCGTTTCTGCCTCCATTCTCTATTCAGGAGGGCCTGAAGAGGCCTCTATGGCATTTCGAATGGCAATTCTGAGTGGCATTTCGGGATGATACAATGGTCTTGTTTCCATATTGTGTCTATTCAGCATGTCTGTCGGCATGTCTTTCAAGCGGAAAGTGAAGAGGCGAAGAAGAACCAACATAATGCTCTCTCATGCGGGACTGATCTTGTAACCATGACAAGCTAGCAGTATTCATATTCAACGTTAACTTATGGACAAGGCTCTTGCAGAGCTGTGGGCCTGCTTTCCCTTCGTCTTTCTTTCCTTCTTTCAGTTTTAAAGTGTCGTCCATTCATTCACTTCATGGGATGTGATTTTGTGTACCCTGGAGCCAAAATTGGCAGAGGTGGCAATATAAGATGCTGCGTTCTGCAGTGCAAGGGAGCCATATGGAGCTATATGCAGTCTAGCGGTCGAGTATCTATGTGCCTGCATATGGAAGCGATCAGACAGGAGAGAGAGAGAGACAGCGAGACATGAGGACGAGGTGAGACGGAGACACGAAATTAGAGGGCAGACGGTGAAAAAGGTGAAAAAGGTGGCAAACGTCAGTGATACAACAATCGGATCCGAACGAAGGCAAGGACGATGGTGAAGACACGCAGTAAAGTCAATCAGTGAAGCCAATCAGTGAAGCCACTGGCATGCCATGCCATGTGGGGGAGGGATCGCGGGCGAAGATGGGACAGGAAAATCAATCGAAATCAAATCGAATCAAATAGAGGAAAACAACCGATCAGGACAGCCTTCAAATTGCATCAACCACCACCACAAGCGTTTGTCGCACACACGTTACATGGACGTACAAAGGTACAAAGGCTCTGCAGGGCGATCTTGTGTCTGCTTGGCTGTGTTGCCATCCACACCGTCACGACGTACAGGTGGACAGGTGGCTGTGGACTGTGTACCTGAGCGTACCTAGACGCCGGGCCTGTTTGTGTGACACGACGGACAAGAAGCGCAACTGGATGTCAAAACGTCTTTTCGCTGCATGGTGCGCCCCTCTGTTTGCACATAATTTTTATCGTCGTTAAATGCAGTCTATTATGTTGTCGTTAATAACAGAAAATCAAAAGAAGGTCCAAACAGAAGATATACACTCCATGCCGGTAGGAACACCCCGAGAAACCAATAGAAGCAAGACCGACGCCTTTTCCACCAGAAGACCCATCCATCGGACGGACACAAAACAACAAAAATTAATGTAAGAAACATGTTAAAAGAACGACAGACCGCCCCCTAGTAGGACGCCGTCTGATGGCTGTACGCGGGCTGTGGTTGGCCGTAGAGAGGCTGCTGCTGCTGGCCGTAGGCCGTCTGCGGCTGGCCATAGACTGGCTGCTGTGGGTCATAGATGGACTGCTGGTCGTAGGCCGTCTGCGGCGGGTACTCCACCGGCGGCTGGCCGTACGGGGCGGCCGACGCGGCCGGGTCTGTCGAGTAGATGAGGGTCTGGGCCTCCTTGTTGGGCTCGACGCTGCTGTAGCCGCCACCCATGCCGACCGGGCCCATCTCGGACTGGTGGACGGCCGGACGGTCGCTCACGCAGGCGCGGACCATGCAAAAGAGGTTGACAATCGACAGCACCCAGATGATGGCGCCGAGGCCCGCCGACGCCGCCAGAGCCCCGCCCTCCTTGGCGGCGTAGCTGTTGGGCTTGACGCAGGTGCCGTCGTAGCAGACGGTCGACAGCCAGAGCGCGGCCACCGAGGCGGCCCAGGCCCAGGCGGACAGCCAGAAGATGATGCTGAGCGCGTAGGCGACGGCGGCGGCGATGCGCGGGAAGCTGCGCGGCATCGAGATCTCAACAAAGAGGAGGATGCCGTAGATGAGCCACGTCTTGACGGCGACAAAGATGAGCAGGCCGGGGGCGCCCGAGTAGCTGCCGAGGTAGCCGGCACGAGAGCCAAAGACGGACAGCGCGAACGCGGCGAGGGCGAGCACGACGACGGACAGGACGATGATGACGATGCGCAGCGGCAAGAGGAACTTCGGCATCTTGGCCGGCACGCCGGAGGCGAACAAGCCGCTGGCCATGGTGACGGTTGGGGACGAGGTGGTGGTCGAGAGGAGGAAGAGGACGAGGAAGAGGTGGTGGTGGAAGACGGCGAGTCTGATGCAGAGCTGTTGCTGGTGACGAGGATGGAAAGAAAGACAAGACAGCCAAGCAAACAAAATAAGACTTGGGCCAGCGCCCTGTTATATGGACAGCACGACGCCCAACTAAAATCAAGCCCTTCAGGAGCACAAGAGAATTTAGAATTAAAAAAAGAATACACAGTACTTTGGACAGAGGTCTGGTATGGCAGGGGTCAGACGGCCAGGCCCTACAAGGATGTTGCAACCTAACGGCCGATGGACGAATACGTGAAAATGTGCCTCGTAGCATCCATTCGTTGTCCGAATTCCTCACTCAGGCGGCAAACCCCTTGATCTGAAGTACTGTCTACAACATACTGCATGCCCCTTTTGATATCCATGCCTTTCGTTTCTGCAATATAGGTCATGTTAAGAACACTGATCGTGCGTCCTTGTTAAGTAAAGTGAGCCCCCCCTCTCTCAGAGTTGGGCGTGGATGCAAGAAGAACAGTTGCAGTCGATAAAGACTCAATTCTTGCTTTTGCAACATGAAGTCGGCATTTGTCAAGAGAACCGAAGGCTCGTTTTCCAGTACGCCAGAGGACGACGCATCCCATAAGCATCCCCATAATTTAGACATCGACAAGGGTGTGGACTCTGCAAGCCAAAAAAGGGAAACGAGACACGAGAAGTGGAGGGATAGGCGCGCTAATCTGCCGCTTTTCGTCGACGACAACGCCTTGCCAAGGAGGCTCGAGGCGCAAGCCAACCTGGCAGCCAGTGAAAAGGGAACTGCAAGAGACGCGATCAGCGAACTGCGGCAAAAAAATGGGAAAAAAGGGGGGGACAGCCAAGACGTAGGGCGCGTCGAGCGTTGAGAAACTTAATTTCGACGACGGACTAAAAACACACCCTCTTTATCTCGCGTTCTCGCATTTGCCATGGAACCCTATCTTTGGTCCTCAGCCTCAAGATCGGCGCTGCCTCTGTTCAGACTTTGCTGGCCCCTTTTCTGTCCAGAGCTGAGTCTGAGGTTTGCAGCCAGAAAGACAGAATAGAAAATAAGTACCTTCCGAGCACGCGGTGCGGCATACTTCCATAGTATACTGTTCATGATACCACTCTACATCGTGCCGTATTGGTCTGCTTGTCTCTTAGCCGCTTGTTCTGGCTTTTGGTTCGAGACCAGTACGACATACCTTGCAAGACAGGATCGCGCAGGTTGCCTATTCGAGCCAAGACAAGTCTTTCCGGTGTGGCGTCCACGTTGATTTTAATTCGAGTGTGCTGCTTCTGATCAAACGGCTGACTTTGGACGGTAAGCAACACCTGCTGCTTCTGCTTCTGCTTCTGCTCTTAATATCGTAGTTGATGCAAAAATGTGTAAATAAATGATGCATCTAGATTATGTAGTAAACCCAACGCCTCGTCAATGACATCAATTCATCTTCGTCATCTTATGCTGCATCGTATGCCCATCCTTTCTCGTAGAAACAACGACGTACAACACACCCTTACAGGCCCCGCAAGAACTCGTCGACCGAGATGGGCTTGCGCACAGCATTGTTCAGCCCTTCGTGGAACGTCACCCACACCCGCTGGCCCTTGTCGCCGGTGCCTTCGTCGTCCGCGGCGCCGTTCTTGGACCGGCCCGCGCGCGCGTTGCCGTCCACTTCCTGCAGCGCGTTGGTGGCTGCCGTCGGCACCTCGGCCACGATTCTGCCGAAAAAGTCGCGCTTGACAGACGCCTCCTCCAGGTCCGCTGCCGCCGACTTGCGCTTGACGCCGCTGCGCTTGCTGCCCTTGTTGCCCTTGTTCTCCTTGTCGTCGTCGTCGTCGTGACTGGGTGTGCCCAGAGCCGTGCCGGCCTGGAAGCGTGCCTGGCGCGCCGCATTGTCTCGTGCCGCCAGCGTCTTGCGCAGCTCCTGGTCGAGCACCTGCCGCACCGCATACCGCGTGGGCGCCGCGCTGCTGCCGGACAGCAGCAGCCCGCCGGCCGTTTCAAACGACGCCAGCATGTCCAGGTCGGGCTCCATGCGGTAGACCCACTGCGGCCGGCCAACACCAACGGGGGCGCTGGAGGACGGCCCGCCCGCATCCTCGAGCATGCCGCGCTGCAGCTTGATGCCCAGTTCGGCGAGCACCTCGGCCGCACGCCGCACAAGCATCTTTTCGCCCTCGCGGCGAACACTGGCCACCGCCGTGGGGCCACTGCTCTTGCCGTTGGCGCCCGTATGGCTGGCTGCGGCCACGTTGACCAGCACCGGCTTCACGTCGGGCGACACCAGCCGCAGCACGTAGGGCAGGAAGTCGGCGGCCAGGTCCTCGGCGTTGCGGAACGCGCGCATCAGCGAGGGCGGCAGCTGCGCTTGGATGGCCTGCAGTGCTGCGCGGCTGTGCTTCTCGGCCTCGCGCGCCAGAAAATCAGCGCGGGGGCCGGAAAAGGGCAGCGCGGGGCGGCCGTCCTCTCCCGCCCGCGCGACGTCGGGCACGTATTTCCGCGACGTCGCAAACAGCTGGTGGCACGCCAGCACGGGCTGGCTCGTGTACGGCGCCAGCTCCCACTCCTGGCTGCCAAACACGCGGCGCGCGCACGCGTCGTGGAAGTGCATCCATTCGTACGCTGCGTCCGGTTTGCTGAGGAAGCTGTCGTCGTTGAACTCGCGGTGCGGGTATTCGCCAAAGATGTCCGTCATGATGCGGTCGACGTCGCCGCTGGTCTCAATCATCTCCCGCAGCCGGCCCATGGCGTACCGCTGCTGCGCCTCCGCGAAGCTCATCTGCCCCTTGGGCTGCTCGTGCCGGTACGATGTCTGGGCGGACGTCGCTGTGGCCGACGCTGTCGATGTCGACGCTGTTGTCACTTGCCCTGCCGTGCTGGCCGCTGTCTTGGGGAAGCCGGCACCCTCCTGGAAGACGCGCGTCACAATCTCGCGCACACCACCGCGACCAAGGCCGCGGGCCCCGATGCCGCCGCCTTCGCCGCCACCGCTCGCGAGATCGGGGAGCACGTGCTTGTCGACCCACGTGCGCGTCAAGTGCGGCGTCGCCGATGCAAACGTGTCCACGGATGCCGTCGCCCGCAGTCGCCGCGCCACCCACTCGCCCACCACCATCACCCCCCGCAGGTCGCCTTCCGCTGTGCTCTCGGTCCCCCGCCTGCCTGCTTCGCTGCCCGTCGCCATCCCCCACGCCGCCTCGCACAGCTTGCGCGCTGCCTCCTTCTCACACGGGATCCCTTCCTTTTCAAAAATCGTCTTCAGCCGCGTCACCACCGTCTCGACTGTCGGCTTGCCCACGTGCACAATCTCGGCAAGCCCCGACAGTCGCAGGGGCCGCAGCGCCGGGTGGTAGATGTCGTTGCAGATGAGGACGAGCGGGCGCATCTGTCGAAAGTCGTCGCCGCGTCTGCTTCTGCGGCTTCGCGAGGACGCCGTCGTCTGAGCAGCGGACGTCGCGCCGCCCGCGTTCTTCTGGTCCAGCAGCACCAGGTCGATTAGCGCCTTGACGAAGCCGCCCTCGCCGCCGCTGCCGCTGCCGCCCACCACGCCGTCCACCTCGTCGACAATCACGCACACGGGGCGCGCCACGCTGGTTTTCTTGGTGTCTGCGGCTGCCGCGCCTAGCGTTGTTGTCTGCTCCACCGCCTTGACGCTCTCCGTGCCCAGGCTCGTGCGGATCCGCCCGTTGACCACGTCCCTGCTGCGGTCGTCGCTGGCGTTGATCTCCAGCACCTCGTATCCCGCCTGCCGCGCACACACGTGGGCGAGCGTCGTCTTGCCGAGGCCGGGCGGGCCCGTCAGGATGAGAATCTTGCGGTGCGGTTTTTCGGATTCCTCGTTGCCGTTGCCGTTGCCGTCCACGTGCGGTGTCTTGACAAGGGGAACACGCTTTCGCGCACCGGGGAACACCAGCGGATCCCACCGCTTGAGCCACCGCAGCACCAGCCGGTTCGTCAGGTCGTCGCCCACCAGGTCCATGAAGCTGCGCGCCCGGTACTTTTCTGTCCACAGCATTGCGCGTTTTGGCCGGCGGCCAGATGCGGTTCCTTTGCCTTTTGTGGGTTGGGGAGCGGCTTGGACGGCCTCGCCTGCCGCGTCTGCTGCTGCTGTTGCTGCTGCCGCTGCTGCCGCTGCTGCCGCTGCCGACTTCTTTTTCTCCGCCTCCTTCTGCACCGCCATCTCGTGTCTCGCTCCGTCCACGAGTTCGTGGATCGCAATGCCATAAAAATTGCGCTGCGCCCGGCCCTCCTTGGTCTTGGACCGCTGCGCCACCATCGCCTCGTACGGGACGGGCGCCCGGGGCGTACTGCGCTGCCGCACAGGGATGGCCCGGCCGGAGCAAGTCTGTACAAAGATGGTACTCATTGTCGTGGGTTGTGTGGTTGTTGGCAAAGTGTCGTCGGCGGCCGGGGCGGCACGAAACAATAGGTCGTAGCGGTCCTCCTCTTCGTTCTCTACCGGTACCGGTGAGTGGCGGTCTTGGTCTTCCAGGCCCCGGCTGTCCTTTGGTGGCGCCGTCTGGGCCAGGAGATCGTCGAGTTCGGCTTGAGACGGGATCTGTGCATCGTGCATATGTGTATCGCCCCCCTGGCTGGCATTTGCACGAGGCGCTGTAGACGTAGGCTCGCTGTGCTGTGTTTGCTGTATCTGATTTGCTTGTGGCTGTGATGGCTCCAGTATTGAAGAAGTGACGATTGCAGTAGTGTCTGGAGAGATATCGTCATCCTCTTCGTCGTCCGAATCGACGAATCCTCCGCGCGCAACTCTTTTCACTGGCCGAGGGGCAGAAGCAGAATCGGCCGACTCGACGGACGCCAATGGCGCCGCAACTGGCTGGCTGGCGATGCCGACGTCCATTGTGTTGGGGACGAAATCAAGGATCGGCAGGTCAGTCGCGGAACGGACAAAAGTGGTGATGTGTCTTACGGCGATTGCCCTTTAATTTGGTGTTTTGATGTCGACGTTCTTGCCTTGTTCTGTGTACTTTGGATCCAGTACAAACGTCCGTTGTTTGCGGCAGGCGCAATGGGCATGCCTGGACGCGTTAAGCTGAATTGGCCGCCGCGACGCGTCCCACTTACACGCGTCTATTTGGAGACTCACACATGTGATATGTCACGTGCGCATATACTGGCCTGATGCATGACATCGGGCTTCCATTTTGCAACTCCATTGGTTTCGATCGATTCATCCCAAATGTAATGCTTTGTTCAAATTTTGTCTCTTTACATACATCGTAGCATAACTCGTTATTAAGTGGATGAAATGTACTACGATATTGGCAGCTAAGAATAGCATCCGCACATCGTCGAAATATCATAAGTCGACGTAAATTCGTTTCAACCAGAAGACGGCCGTCTTCTCAAATCACTTCCAAAGTACGCCGTATAACCGACAAACATGGATAGTCAAACTGGATCCCACATAATGACACCGACAACAGCCCCAGGTCACTGCCTACGTGACCTCCCCCATGATGTATCCTGCGACGTTGCTGTTGCGGCCCTGCGGTCCGGCCGGTAGCTGCTTGATCGCACTGGCCAATTTACGGCCCTCCGTCAGCCGCTGCATCTCACGCCTGTTCTGCGCGTGGTCGTATTCGTCAATGTGCCGCCGCTGGGCCACTTGAATGGAGCTGACCTGCTGCGCGGCGTTCACCTGGTCCTCCGACCGCTGCTGCTCGTAGGTCAGCAGCATCCGCTGCTTGCGGTCCTCCAGCTCGAGCATCCGCTCGCCTTGCTGCCGCTTGAAGTTGAGCTCGGCCGCGTGCTCGGATTCACGCTGCCGCGCCCTGGCCTGCATCGCTTCCATGTCGGCTGCGGCTCTGCGCCGCGAAGCCATGAGTTCCGCGTGCGCGCGCTGATTCGTCGCCTCGATCTCGGCGGCCGCACGCTGCTGGACGACGAGGACGTCCCCCGCGGCGCGTATGCGTTCGGCCTCCACCTGCGCTTCGGCGGCTGCAATGGCCTTTTGTCGCACCGTCTGCTGCTCCATCTCGGCGCGCTCCTTCATGGCCCGCATCTCCTCGCGCTGTGTCCGTTCCGTCAGCTCCGCCAGCTCCTCGGCGTGCCGCCGCGCCAGCGCCCGGTCGCGTTCCTCGGCCTGGGCGCGCTCGAGCCGGGCCTGGCGGTCGCGTTCAATCTCCATCAGCTCGTCAGGCACGCTCACGGCACCGGGAGGCTGTGGGCCCGACCGCGCATAGTACAGGTCTTCGGCACGGTTGCTCTTCAAGACGCGCACGAGTTGGTCTCGTACAGCCGCCGGCAGCTGCAACACCAGCTGGGCGTACATGGTGGGCGAATATACGAGGTTGCCCTGCTGAAACCGGTTGAATGGGCTGTTGACATACTTGTACAGCCCGGCCTTTAGGAGAGCCCTGGTCGTCGCCACGGGGTCGTTTGCCTCCAGGGCCAAGAGAAGCGGCGTCTTGCCTTCGGAGCGCAGCTGAATGTCGCTACCGTGGTCCAGGAGGAATGTCATGCATTGTTCGAGTGCTTTGAGCCGCGAGCCCGCCAACGCGGCCCCGTCGGAACCGTGCTGGCAGATTTCAGCTAGGGCGCTGCGACCATCGTACTCCGGACAGGGAAAGTCGACATCGTGCTTGTTCTTCACGAGAATCTTGAGCGCTGCAAGGTTTAGCGTCTTGGCAGCAAGATGCAATGAGCCGTCGTTCCTGGCGGGCTCCAATTCCAAGATATCGGTCATCATCTCCACGGCCCTCGTGCCGCCGGCCTGGACGGCCATAATAAGTGGCGTGTGATTGTTGTAGTCGGCCACATCGACGTCGGCACCCGCGCGGATGAGCGACTTCACGAGATCAGCTCGTTGACTCTGAATGGCGAGCATGATGGGCGAGGTCATCGACAGGCTTGAAACGAAGTTGATGTTGCTGCCACGTTCAATAAGAAGCTCGATTACTGCGCTGCTGATTTTCTTTTGTGGTTGGAGGAGCGCCCAGAAGAGTAGAGTAACAGGCTCGTCGCTGTCCACATCTGGCGTGGTGTGAGCCGCCACCAATTGGTCGTGGTAGTAGCCTGCATCCAAAAGAGCCTCGAGGATGCGAACGGACCGGGGGTACTGGGACAGGGCCAGCGACAAGACGGGCGCACGGTCAGGGTGCTCGAACAAGACATCTAGGCCATTCTCAGCACCCTGAATTCTTTCCTCGCGGAAGAGCTCAATGAGGCGCACTATGTCGTCCTCTGAAACACCGGATTCGAAAATGTACGAAAAGGCCATCGCCTTCGACTCGGCGCTTGGGTTGAGCTTAAGAAGCTGCTGGACAAGGGCGGCATCGCCCAATTTGGCTGCCGCTTGGAGAGGCTCGCCTTTGTTGATGTTCACATTGGCGCCGTTCTCGACAAGAAGCTGAACAAACTGCCTTGCAATGGCGCTGTTATCAGATTCGCCGGCGCACTCGCTCACACAGAGCGCAAGCACGTGGCCGAGGTCGCTGCTCTTAGCACCTTTCTCAAAGAGCAGTCGGGCCGTGTCAAGTCCCTCTTGAGTCATCCACACGTTTGCCCTTGACGGATCCAAAGCGCCGGCCAATGCAGAACCGAGGTGGGATGCTGATACCGTCGACAATGTTGTGCATAGCTCGAGAATTTCCATTCTGGACCGGCAGGCAGCATTGACCAGGGCCTGGCAGCCATCGGCGACTGGCGAGGCACCGTGCTCGAGGAGAAGCCGGATGAGTCCTACGTTTGGTTTCTCTTCTTTGACGGCTTTGTTGAGCGCAATGTGAACGGCCTCGGTCGGCTGCAGGCCGGCCGCAAAGAGCCACTGGATGATTTGATAGCGCAGCTCACTCTTCAGCATCCAGCTGATTTTGAGAGAGCGGGCCAGGGTGTCCTGGGATGGGCCTCCTACAGCTGGATGATTCTTCTTCGTTATCGCGCCTGTGTCGTCCACAATGTCCAGCAGCAGCTTGAGCGTCGCCATGAAGCCATGTCGCGTACTTGTCCGGATGGCTTCTCCGTCATTGTAGTTGGTGTCGGCACCATTCTGGAGCAGGAGCCGGACAAGACCAACGCCGTCGTCTCCGTAACCAGCTGACGTGGCGAGTTCTTTATCAACGACCATTCCTGAGACGCCATGACTCAAAAGAAGGGAGAATGTGGCCTCGCGCGCATTGAGGTCGTCGACTGCGCCGGCCTCTTGAAACCCGCGGGAGAGGGTCTCTGGCGTAATTTCCGACCGGCTTTTCAGGAGTGTTTGTAGGACATCCGACGCCCCAGACCTGCATGCCGCAATAAACGCTTGGCTGTCATTGTGGTCCGCCCTGGCGTCGTTCGATACGAGCAAGTCGCAGAGGTCGAGGTCAGCGTCTGAGGCGGCCACCACTAGGGCGTCCGACACGCCAGATCCAGTTGCGCCGGCCTCCAGAATCTGTTTGCTCATCGCCAACCGCGTCGGCGTCTTTGGTGTTGTCATCACTTCGTACAAAGCCGAATTGAGAACCTCAACGTCAAACGCTTTTGCCGACAAAAGTACAGCCACCAGGTCGGGTGTCTTGGATCGGACTGCAGAGAGGAGGGCAGCGCCTTGGTTGCCGTCCGCGGCGGACGCCAAGGTCCTGATGAGGGGATGATCTTCCGGAAAGTGGACGACCGCGTGATTCAGCGTCACATTGATCTCGGATGCAGGAACACCAGCTTGCAGCAGCATTTTCGCTACGGCTAACCGGTCCATGGCGTCTGTGATGTTAAAGATGCGGGGGATGGTCTTGATGAGCGAGGCCTGGCTTGGTTGGCGGCTGAGTAGCATTTCGACAATCTGCACAACGGGCGCAGCCACAGCATGGCCAAGTGCGTCGGCGTTGTGTGCGTTGACGTCGGCACCGGCAGCCAAGAGCACCTGAACAACAGAAATTATGCGCTCTTGAGGCGGGGCCTTGACAGAAATCACCACTTCAGAGACGAGCAGGGCGTCGAGCTGCTGTTTCATATCGCTGTCCGCGAAACGGAGAAGAGTTTCCAGTTTAATCGCTTTGGCGGCTGTTGATGGATGGCTGGAGAGGCAGTTGAGTCCGTGCGAGAGCGTATCTCTGTTGGCTGTCTTTGTGGCCAGGAGCCGTTGCAGAATGTCATTTTTGGGCGAGGAGGCAGCCAAAGCAACAGCCTGACCCCCGTTGTAGTTGATGTCGGCTTCGCCTTGTACCAAGAGCATCTCGACAAGCTCCATGTCTAGTGCCGGCTGGCTTATGGTATGAATCAGGAGTTCAGATACAGCAGCACGCTCATCGCCGACGCCAGCACCGAGGAGCAGCTGGACGACCTGCCGCCGCGTGTGAACGTCGACGAGGGTCTCTGTCTGGGACAAAGCAGCAGCCAGAGCTTGTTTGGTCGGAGTGCCCTTGTGCAGCAGGTCCTGCATCAAGTCGACATCGCCATTTGCCACAGCAGAGATGAGCGAGGAGTTAATGTCAGCATTGGCTCTGAGCAGCGCCGAGATGAGGCGCTGGTCGCGGGCCTGTGGTGGCTCTTGGATCGCCTTTTGGAGGGTGTCCGTGATGACCGGTCCCGAGAAGCCGGTTCTCAAAAACATGTCGGTCATTTCATATCGTTGGTCGGCAGGGAGGTGAAAGATGTCGGGAAAGGCCTTGGCCAAGGTATTCGGCGAGGGCCGCTGAGGGCGTGAGTACAGCATGGCGGCGACCATGTCAAAGTTGACTGCCTGAACGGCCATCCGCAAGGCCGCACCTTCTTTGTGGTCGACCGAGGCCGTGTGGTGTTGCTGGTGGATGGCGGGCTGTCTGTGCGCCATTCTTGTGTCATCTGGCGGGCCAACGTCGATATGTTCCGGGTAAAATGGTGTAAGCAAGAGTCTGACCGAGTTTACATCGCCTGCTGCGGTTACTTCGATGAGGTAGTCATTGAGACGGGCACCGCCCGCCCCTTTGCGGAGGAGGAGGAGAAGCAGCTCGAAACGCTCTTCGTTGCTGACGTTCTTGGGGAGATACGTGATGCACTTTGAGGCCAGCTGGGGGCTCACGGCGACAGCTTCGGAGAAGAGAATCTTGGCCAAATCCAGTTGTTTTTGTGCCAGGGAGCGACGTAGGACAGCGGCGTTGTTGTACTCGACGGACGCGCCGTAGTCTGCCAGGAGAGACGCCATGGCGGAGAAGTTGGTTATGCACGACTGTGCTAGATGGTGCGCGACGATGTCTCCGTGTGCGCCGGCGCAAAGCAGAATCTCTGCCAACGCCATCTTGTCGTTTGGCAGGACTGTGGGGTGCTCAAAAAGAAGCTTAAAAGCACCATTGACCGACGAGGTATGCGGTGGGTGCATGCCAGTGACAATGGCCAGCGCAATGTCGGGCCGGCACGACTTGACGGCTGCACAGAGGGCGGCGGCCTTGTCGTAGTTGCCATCGGCGGCCGAGCGGCTCAGACGCATGGCATTCTCGATGCACCCATGCGTGGCAGCATCGACCATGGCCAGTGATAGGTCGGAGGCATCTGGCCGGCCGTCTGATGCGAGCAGGAGGCCGACCAGGTCAGCATTGGCATCCGCGGAGCAGAGCTGGCGGAAGGCATCCAGGCCGGCGGTCGTATTGGCCACACCGGCACCATAGCGGAGCAGGTGTTTGACCATCTCGGGGTGGCCCGACCGGATGGCCGCGGGGAGAGCGGAGTCCAGGGTCATCGGGTCGGCATAGGGGACCAGAACGGCAACCAGATCCGGGTTGTTGAGCTCAATGGCACGCTGCAGCAAGCGGCTGCGCTCCAAGGACTCAATACTGCGGCGACGGGTGAGCTTGTTGACCTTGACCTTGGTGTCGACAACGTTGACGTTGCCGCCGACGGCCGTGAGCTTTACAACCAAGGACTCAGCAAGGGCAGCCGAGCCACCTTGGCCGACATGCTCTTCGAGGGCGGCAAAGATCTCGGCAGGCGTCCATTCTTTTCGTTTGGATGTTGTGAATGCTCGCATGAGCGTGGGTGGCCGCTGGCCTTCGGCGGCCACACGCCTCTGTCTGAGCAACTTCTCTGCGTCGTCGTCGTCAAAGGGCGTGCGAACGCTGTATGGCTGCAATGGTTTTCTGAGTGGAGCGATGGGAGGCGGCGAGTGGACGCCCAGATCGGCTCCGATGGCCCCCAATCGCTGCAGCCGGGCAATGGCGCTGATGCTGGACGCATCCATCTCAACGGCGGCCGGGACGGCCATTTTTGTAACCCCACAAGCTGGGACGCAGCCTTGGCTCGATCAAAAGGAAGTCCACGTCTGCGAATTATTGTATGTCCAGTATGTCCATGAATTGGAGCTGCCCAGTGCGCAACGAGGCGTTATGAGGACATTGGGTATGTTGAGAACGAGACCGATGCGTGCACGTGTCTAAAAAACACGCGCCGTGAAGGCAGTTGAGCCAAATAAAAGGAGCTGGAGACGACGGAAACAGAAATGCAGAGATACGGGCCACAAAAGAATATGGAATACTCAAAGGGCCCTCCAAAGTACTAAAGAAGACTTGGATACTTGGTTATTCGGGACAAAAGACGCCAAGCAGTGCCCAAAAAAGGCTGGCTGTACGACCAAGGTGGGGGGACCGGGCAGGTTTGCGTATGCGAGTGCGGCTACGCTGCTCGAGTAAGGACAAAATCGAGGGCAGACAGAGCCGGCACGATCAGAAACATGTGGCTTGCTGCAGATCGTCGGGAATGTGCCGAGAGTGTTGAGAAAGTGACGCGACGAGTAGAAGAGAGGGGAGACGTGGTGTGCAATAGTGAGAGCTGTGAGGTGCAGGCCGTCGGCGAGGATGAGAGCGAGGTTGAGAAGGACAAAACAAGATGTAAGAAGGGGACGAAGAGGGGACAAATTGGAGACGAGCGAGGCTCAGCCTCGTGGTTGATATTGGGCGACTTAGTAGCGCGGGCGTCTGATAGGCGACAGATGCCAGCCGAGGAGAAAGCGTGCGGGAGCGGTTATGCACAACGGGCGGTTAGTGCAGGAGAGATGATTGTTATATGTTGTTGAGTTGTAGGTTGCAAAAGAAGATATTAATAGAGCTCGAAGAAGGCCGAGAAGACGGAGATCGGACGAGACGTGGAAAGAGGAGTTGGGGTTTCAGAGGGGAAAAGAGGAAGGAGCCGCAGGAGCTGTCATTCCAATCCGAAGGAAGAAGTTGCGACTAGGTAGGAAGAGAAAGTCAAGTAGTAAATCAGAAAGAGCGACTGAATAAGGTGTAAATGCATAATGGAACGCACAAAGGGAAAGAGCGAGGCGCAGGAAAGAGGCGACGCCAAGTAATTACGGCGTTCGAGTTAAGAAGCGCCTTGATAAAAAATCGCGGCCTAGGCTCGTCTTGGGTTTGGGAGGACGCCCACAATAGTGCCAATAATACGAGGTTTCTGGGATGCTGGCACAAGACCCGGCCTTGAACTAGAAGTACATCAAACCAGCCGGAGTCACGTCACGGGAACTTGCGCGGACGGTGTCCTCTCCTTTGCCTCCCTCTCCCTTTTGCCAGGCACTCAGGCACGACCAATGTAACGGTGGATGGATGGTTTAGCGCACGAATTATCAAGTTCTACGTCTTCCAAGGAGTGAACTGTCGGGTAGCGGCTTCACAGTGAGGAATGTCGGTTGGGTGGCGTTTCTGGAACAGCAAAATGCACCAAACATACCAAACATACCAAACACACCAACTGCACCGCCTCGCCTGCTCTGGGCGTAGCATTAGGCTATGTTACGCCACAGACGCATTCAAGGCAGCAAGGTAACGACTCTGTGAGCGAACGAGCGTAATTGATTATGAAAAGGCAGCTTGATACATGGCACGGTTCCAAGATGCCGTGTAATCGCCAATGCTAGCTTCTTTGTCCCAAAGTGGGATGAAGGTCCAAGAGGCAGTGGAGCTCGAACATGGCACTAGTGTTATTCAATGCAAGGCAAGTGCACCCGCTTCGAATGTGCCCAAAGAGCTCTCCGTCTCGCGACTCCATAAGCTTGAAGAATACAGCATGTAAATTATCTTCTTTTACCGTGATATGATGCTCCGTACTCTTAATACAACTGCAGAATGCAGGGGCCATCCTTCTTCCCCAACATGCCCCTTGTCAACCACTGACGCAAGTCAGATTCCAGGCATCAGCATTTCTTGTTCCCCTTCCTTCGGCTTCCTAACCGCGTGGGTTCTCCGGGATGTTCCACCGTCTTTCCAAAAATAAACCAGACATCGCATGTTCTAACTGAAAAAGAGCACCATGCAGGTCCAAGGCAGCGTGGTATTGTTATAAATCGTACGTCCTGATCTGCGCGGCACGGTGTTGATACCGACTCCTTCGCCAGTGACACGATTATATGTGATGTATCACGTGACACGTCGCCAACTTTAGAGGCACGTTCCTGTGGAATTTGGCTTTTCACTGAAAATACGTCACTTTTGGCGCGCCTATTGCATGCTGCACTATCGGCGGAAAACACGAAAAAGAAAAAAAAATTGTCATGAACAAATTCAATCTATGGATATATAGCAGGTATATAACAGAGACAAGTAAGTCTTTTTCTGTTTCATTTTTTTGTTGGTTCGTGCCTGTGTTTATTTTGCATGTATTTGTCTTTTCCCCTCCATATCCTTCTATGCGGAAGCAGCGTCGGTGACAAGCTTCTGAAGGGCCGGCGGGTTGGCACCGACGATCTCGCCCGTCTTCTTGTCGTCGACAAAGGCCAGGAAGGTGGGCATGGCGCGGATACCCTGCTCCTGGGCGACCTGGGGAACGGCGTCAACGTCGATTTTGGCAAAGTAGATGTGGGCGAACTTGGGATCTTCGGAGAGCCTAAAGGTTTGTCAGTATGCAATCAAACCAGAGCAATGCACTGCAGAGAGAGAGGAGAGAGAGGGAAGACTCGCTTCTCAAAGATGGGCGAGATGATCTTGCAAGGGCCGCACCAAACGGCGTGGAAGTCAACAAGAACGACTTTGTTCACCTTGCGGATGCTGGCAAACTCCTCGTAGGTCTTGATCTCGTGGACGGTCATGTTGGGCGAAGAGGCGTGGAAGGCGCGGGACGCGGTAGATGTGGTAATAGGCGTGGTAGCGAAGCGGGATGCGATCGTAGGACGAGCAGTAGTAGAAAGTCGGTTGAAGAGCGTGCGTGATGCAGACATGTTGGGAAAAAAGAAGAGGAAAAAAAGAAGAGTGGTTTTGTCAAACAATGGGGCAGGAGGTCGACGCTATATACGATAACTGCGTCGCATACTTCGTACACGTTTCTCGATTACTGGGCAGAGGCGAGGGGCCGTGGAAGGTACGGGTGAGGGGTCGATTGGCTCAGGGCAGGAACCGTGTGCCAACGAGCCAGCTTAGAAAAGATTAGATGGCATGCAATGACAATGGATGGAGCTGGAAGGTGGCAGGAGCGACCGCGTTTCGATTAGCAAGCACGAACGGCAGTGGACGGCTGGCAGAATGGAGTGCAAGAAAATCCCGAGCTGGGAGCTGTGCACCATTTGGAATGCGCGCCATTCTGCCATTCAGCCGCAAAAGGCGGGGACGCCGACCTAGCGAAACGAGGCGTGCATATGTCTGCATGCTCCGTAATCCATTGTCAGTCAACGCCTGGCGCGACGCAGTTACAGAAGGCTGAGTCCGACAGAGTGCTGTGCCAGCTTTTCTTCCAGGAAGGTACCAGAACGGCGGGGAATTTTCGTGCCGGGTTTTGGGTGTTGGTTTTGGGTGGGCTAGTCCCAATACGGCAATCGCCAGAGACCGCTGTTTCCAAATCACAGCGCCCATTTTCGGGCATCGTTAGGTAAGCTGGGCCTCTGTAAATTTAGTGAGCAACGGCCCGCTGCCCTTGACAAATAGCCCAGACTGCCAAAAACAGTAGCAACTACCTACGATTTCCTTTCTGGGACATACGATGATCTTGATGATATTGTAATCTGTGTTTTGCCGTGATGCAACTTGTGGCTTTGAGCAGCTGGCTTGTCTTGCCAAGCGAAAATAGGGACAACTCAAGCTCCTCTGAGAATTCCGTCGGCTGCATTCGTGGACAGTCACGTAATTACAGCACAACAAAGTAGTTGTTCGTGTGATCTGATTCAGTGTTGCAGAAAACCAGGACAAACAAGGACCTTTGTATATCGTGCAGAAGATGTAAGGCTGTCAGAAGATCCGTGGCCGTATTCCACTTTGAATTAGCGACCGTTCTTCACGCTAAGAGCGGGAGTGGTGATGCGGCGCCGTCTTGGATCTACATCCAGCCTTATGTATACACGTACAGCGAAATATAGTGCACGGTGTACAAAACAGAAGTCTTGGGAGGAATTCAGGCCGTTCGCGAAGAGTAGACTGCTCTCGATACGTTGGTGAAACTCCATGGCCGAACGAGCGCGGCTTCACCATGTCAGTTGTTGGGTTTCCCGTTCCGGGAATGTATTCGCCATGTATCTCCGAAGAGGGGTTCACGGTGATTGCGAACGTAGCTTCGAGGAGGGACGTGATTTTCGTGTGCTCTGACACCTTTTAGTAGTGTTGGTGTGTTTGATAGCGCAGGCCAGGATGTTGATTGGGCAGAAGTGGTGATATGGCGGATGTCGCTACCGCAACCCCGGTTTGCGACATCAGTCTCCGGTATTTTGGGTCCATGCAACCACGAGCCATGCCGGGACCCGCGTGGCACTCATCGCGAGAGCGGCCGCATTGCTTTCGTGGGGAAATATAAATACAAAATGGAAACTCTCCTTGATTTTGAGTATGGTGTACGGCGTGCTGTCGCAGCCTCCATGATATTGCCTATATAGACAGCCATACCATATAATGGCCGCCATCACACCTTCGGACAACGTCGTCGCGGCTGACGCCGCGGCTCACGCCCCCGCCGCCGCCGCACCTGCTAAACGCTCGTTCCGGTCCTTCATCTGGGACACCGACACACACCTCAAGACCCCCGAAGAGCGCCGCCTGCTGCGGAAGCTCGACTCGGCCATTCTGACCGTCGGCTGCCTCGGCTTCTTCATGAAGTACCTCGACCAGGGCAACCTCGCTAATGCCTACGTCTCGGGTCTCCAGGAGGACCTGCACATGTACGGCAACCAGTACACGTACGCCACGTCCGTCTACACGGTCGCCTATGCCGTAATGCAGATCCCCAGCACGCTCATCATCCAGCGCGTGCCGCCGCGGCTCTGGCTGACGGCCATGGAGGTCGGCTGGGGCATCTGGACGTTTGCGCAGGCCGGGATGCACACGACGGGGCAGCTGTATGCCTTCCGGTTCCTGGTCGGCCTGTTTGAGAGCTCGTTTTTTCCAGCCATGCTGTACCTGCTCGGCACCTGGTACACCAAGACCGAGACGGCTAAGCGCATTGCGCTGTTCCACATGACGGCGCCGCTGGGCACGGCGTTTGGCGGCTACATGCAGGCGGCCGTGTACAACAACCTGGACGGCGTGCACGGGCTGGCCGGCTGGCGCTGGCTGTACATTGTGTGCGGCAGCATGACGGTGCCCGTGGGCATTGCCACCTTTTTCTTGCTGCCGGACACGCCGTTCCGCACGCGGGCGTGGTACTTGACGCCGGCGGAACGCGAACTGGCCATTGCGCGGGTCAACCGGGAGGGCAAAGCGGCGCCAGCCAAGATCAACCTGGCCATGTTCAAGCGGGTCTTGTCGTCGTGGAAGTGGTATCTCTTTACGCTGGGCTATGTGGTGAGTTGCCGGGCGTGTGTGTGTGTGTGAGAGAGAGAGAGAGTGTGTGTGTGTGTATGTGTAATCTAACTCGTATAGCTCTATGGCGAATCGTGTGGCGGCAACGGCTACTTTGGTATCTGGCTCAAGGCCGAGGGCTTCTCCGTCGCCAAGCGCAACCTCATCCCGACGGGCACGGCCTTGATTTCTGGTTCCTGTGTCGTCCTCTGGGGCTTTCTGTCCGATTACACAGGCAGTCGCTTCGCCTTTGTGCTCATCCCGCTCATCTTGACTCTCCTGCCCAATGGCATCCTCGCCTTTTGGTCCTCCAACATTCATTTTCTCGAGTTTGCCTTTTTGACCGTCAACATCCACTTGATGACGGCTGTATAGTGAGCCTCCTATCCCCTTGCGCTCTTTTCTCGGCTGATTCTCTGCTCTCTTTACTCACCACTCCAGTTACACGTGGGCCAACGAGGTCTGCGCCGCCGACAACGAGCAACGCGCCGTCGTCATCAGCAGCATGAACGGCTTCCAGTACGCCGTCGCCGCCTGGCTGCCCATCGTCATCTTCCCGCAAACCACCGCCCCGACCTTCCGCCGCGGCTTTCCCACGACCTTTGGTCTCGTGATTGCGTCCATCTTTGCTGTCCTTGCCATCCAGTACATGATTGTGCGTGACCGGAAACGTGCGGCGGCCGAGGCAGAACGGCGGCCGTCGACCGACTCGGAAGACGGCGAGCTGTCTCGCGAGCAAGCGATTGTCCCCGGTAAGGACGAAAAAGTGCAAGTATAGTGTTGGTCATCAGGGTGCAGAAAGTAGTGTGGCTGAGGGGTGGTTCGTATATAAACAAGTTGTCCAAATCTATGGTTCTCCAGAATGTACATTGGAATGATTAACGCAATCTACGACGTATTCAAATATTTTAATCATCTTTTGATCCGATTTGTCCACGTGCCAATATACGATAAAAAGGAAACAAAGGTGTATGTTTATTAACTTAATGTGCTTTTCGACCTAAAGGTGCAGTCTATAGTTTGGGCCGGTATTTCAGACTGGCCAGGCCGTGTTGTGTGTCGAATATTTGTGATCTTGAGCTGCACTGCAAGACGCGCCTAGCTATATCTTAGAGACACACGAATTTGGATCATTTTATTTCGGTACAACTCCGGTGGACGTAGCACATAAAACACTCATTGTCCCTGTGTATTTCCACGTACGGCCATAGATAAAGGAGAATACGGGATCCCGTCCGCTCTCCCCTAGTCAAACCTTTAATCGGCGGATTAGTAGTTGGGTCGGTGACGACCAGCGAATACCCGCTGCTGTACGTTTTTTTGTTTCTTTCTTTCTTTCTTTTTTGTGTTTTAAAACAAAATGTTTCTGTTCGTACCAACTTCATTTATCGCCTTACTGTATGTACAATGTCCAGCCTCTGCACCAACGTCCCACATGTCTACAGCTTCGCCTTGATGGCTGCGTCCTGCGCAATCAGCCGACGCCAGTACTTGTCCTTCAGCCCCAGAATAGCCAGCCCCTGCGCTGCCCACTTGTCGTCCCAGCGCGGCAGTGCATATCCGTCGGTGCCCGGTGCCGGCCGCCCGGCAAAGTCGACAAGCCAGTTAAAGTACGCCTCAAAGTCCGGGGCGATGGCGTGGAAGGCGTTGGTGGGTCCGAGCCTGGCGACGCGGTCGGTTTCCCAGGCGCGTTGGTCCTCGGCCGTAGGCAGTGGGATGCCGTTCCGGCCGGCGTAGTAGCGGGCGACGGCGACGGCCTGGTACTCGTAGACCCGGAACGAGAGGCCCGCCTTGACCTGGCCAATGAGGGTGAGGGACGGGTCGTCAATCGAAAAGACGTGCTGGTAGAAGCCGGCGACACGGTTCTCGGGCGTGGTCGGGTTGGGATGCAAAAAGGGGTACTGCAGACGGTAGCCCGTGGCAAAGAGAACGTAGTCAATGCCGTCGATGCGATGGTCGTCGCTGAACACCACGTTCACCTTCCCGTCGGCCGAAGCCTCAACGGCCTTGACGGTCGTGTGGAGGCGCACATTGGGCAGGCGGTACACGGCGTCGAGCACAGGGTTCTTGTTGCGCACGGCCACCTCGAGCTTGCCGCTCACAATGCCGTGCAGGTCCTGGATAAAGTCGGACGCCGACACGTTGCCGCCCACAACCAGGACCCGCTTGTCGGCGTACTTGGCCGCCTTGCGGTACGACTTGCTGTGCTCGAAGCGGCCGGGCAGTTGCTTGGACACCTCGATCAGGTTGTCAATGGCCGGCACAAAGGGTACATGGTAGTGGCCCGACGCCACCACCACCGCATCAAAGGTCTCTGTCCACCAGTAGTCGTGCGGCTTGCCTCGGTACAGAACGCCCGACCGCCGCAGCGTCAGCACCCACTCCTTGCCGCGCTTGTCGACCTTTTCGACCGTCGTCCGCAGCGTTACCAGCGACAGGTACGGCTTGAACAGGTCCTCGATCCAGTTGGTGATCACGCCGTACGGCCGCGATGGGTTGTTGTGTCCGAACCGCTCAATCGACACGGGCGAGTTCACCACAGGGAACGGCGAGTGCGTAAAGGCCATCGACTCGGCACCCACGTTGCTGTCGAGGTCCCAGTACAGTGCCGAGCGGGCGTAGTGGTCTGGCGCGCTGGCGGGCGTAAACGCGGGCAACTCGGATGTGGATACAGGTGGCTTGCGCGTCTGGTCCGAGGGCACGCCGGCCGTTGTGGGAAACGTGTCAGGCTCGGCATCGTAATGCCAGAGACCGCCAACCTGGTCGCGGCGGTCAAACACGCGAATCGTGTCAAACGACTTTTCTGACGCGAGTGCATGCGTGGCCGCAAGGCCAGACGGGCCGGCGCCGATCACGGCTACTCGGCGATAACGAGGGGCCATGGTGTTTTATGTGACAGATTGTATGATGATAAGTAGGCGGATAGAGACAAAACAATGTAGAGGTGCGAACGCAGCCACGACATCGTCAATGGTTGCGAGCGATATGGTTTCCTTTATAAGAGCTCAAACATGGCAGCGCTCGAGCTTGCGATCTCGGGGCGGACCACCACTGTGATACCTGTCCATCGGCACGCTCGTTTCGCTCGTTCACTGACCTCGCTCGTCATCCCACCTGGGCTCATGCACGCTTCTCGCATGTTTGCTTGTCCGACCCCCGCTCAAGGTTTGGCGAACTGCAATGCTGTTGACAAAAACCCGCCGAAAAGCGAATGGAAATGCTCCGAATACGTATCGGGGTCCATTATTTGCAAGCAGCGGCGAGCACGGCGACGACGCGGAGATGGCGCGATTCGAAGCCTCATCGTATTTCGTGGGCGGCCGGGCTGCAGTGAGCCACTCACAGGCGCCCGTCAGCAAAAACGCCATTCGGCGCCAGGCTGAGCAAAGCAGAGCAGAGCCAGCGAAAGCAAGAAAAAGCGTGGGAGCTGGAGATGATGCCTTTATCAGAAAGTGACCATGCCCTGTCCACGTTTGTCCGGGCCGGAGAGACAAGAAAGTGGATCGGCAGGGACGGCATTATTTGTGTGGCAGTGTGGTTGCGTTGATTAACATTGAGAGAATTGGTGATGCGATGGATGTAGGTCGGGTGTATGTCGTATATGTGGGGCAGATTAAACTGTACCTCAACGGTCCTCTCCGGACCGGACACCAATTCCGATGCTGTGTTGCCCATCCTGGATAGCCGTCGTGGGACACACGAACGAACACAGTGGAGACAAAAACCGTATATGCAGAGCGACGTCTGGGGAAATCATGCACGATATCACCAAAAAAAAGAGTAGTCAAATAATGTGTGTATCAAAATCATATCCGTACATATGTACGCAAAGGGTATCTAGCAAATAATATGACGCGGCAAAGGCAACAGAATAAGGCCGACCTGGGCCGCAAAGGAAGAAAGGCACCAAAATACAAACGAACCGCAGGGCACGAGCGCAGAAAGGGGGAAACTTCCCGTCTCTAGCACTGTAGAGCTGAACTACAAGTAGGGGGCAAACACCGGGGTTTGAGGTAGGAACGACACAAGAGGGGAGAAAGGATGAGCAGAGACAACGGGAGCAGCAAGTAGACGGCACGGCGGCGCGAGGCTGTTAGATTTTTGATACTTTTTTTTGGGTGTCCCTACGCCAGGGTTGGGGTTTTCCGTATGTTTTTTGTGCGCTTTGATTTTGTTGGTAGATTTTTTTTTCGTATTTCATATTCTTTTCCTTTTGTTTTTGCGTTTTGTTGGTTCTCTGGCGTGCGGATTTTGTTTTTCGTGTTTTCTTGTATTCGTTTTTTTGTTTCTTATTTTGGTAAGACGTGATAGGAAATGGTTTGAAATGAGCGAATGTAGTTGGTATCGAAGACGTCAAAGGAAATGCTGGAGAGCTGGTTGTCGATCCGGAGTATATCGAGACCGTATTATTTTATCATAGCCGTCGTGTCATGCTTGCTTGCTCTTGGAGCTCGTGTCTCTTGTTCGCCTCTCCCTCTCTCACGCACCTTACCCTCTCTTGCCGTAATTCCTCACCTTGGTTGTCAGACACTTTCGCGCAAAGGGGCCCAAAGCCTAGAACAATGGTTCACGCGACCAGCCGGCCTTGGCGTCGACCGAGTTCCGCGGCGACGGCGTGATCTCCAGCAGTTTGGCACTGCCGGCGCTGATATGGCGAGCATGGCCTCGTCCAAGATTTACGCTTGTAGCGCGCTGCAAGCCAGCCTCTTCCTCTTTAAACTCGCTGCTTGTTTGGCTGATCGGGCTTGCCATGCTCACAGGGCTGATGGGACTGTCAACGGGGCTCTCGGACCGGTCCATGCCCTTTTCGCCATCGGAGAACGAAGTCATCAGAACCTCGCGGCTCTGGATTAGATTGGCACGGTGTGACATCACAAAAGCAGCATCAACCCGCTTTTCGTTCACGGAACCCCAGCGCGGATCAACGCCGTCGCCATTGACGGTATCGAGCTCGTCGTCGCTAGACGGAAGCATATCGCCCGTCGACTCTCTCTGCATAATAGCCCGCGACCCACCACCGGTTGAGCTGTGAGCAAGACGGCTGAGATACTCGTCATCCAGCACGATGCTCGACTCGTCGTCGTCCATGTGCTGAGCAGAAGACACGGCCACGGTGCCGTGTGCAGAAGAGACCAATTCGGCTTCGGTCGGCGACACGGCAGGCTGCTGGCCATGTGTGCTCCCGTTTGAAGGCCACGACCGCTCGCGATGATGTTGGTGGGTTGCTGTCTTTTGGAACGAGCGCGAGACACTGTCCAGCGATGGCTGCATCTGTGACACCCGGCGGCGTGACGCCGTGCGGCCCGACAGCCAAGAGCCCTCGGAGTCGATTGACGCTAGGGATAGTGACTGCTGCGGCTCTGGCGACGGCTCGGTCTCCTCCATTTGGAGCCACGACGTCGGGGTGTCCCGCGTTCCGTTGGTCGTGCTGTTGTGGCCCATGCTCGTGCTGTCAAACGACGGCGGCTGTTGCGGGGCCTCATGAAAGCCGGTCGGCATCAGGATAATCGACTCGTCGTCTCCACTGTTGTTGACAAAGCTCGAATTTTGAGTGGGCGAGGAGCTGTAGACCGCTCCCTGTGTAACCATCTGCGCCTGAATAGGAGACACTGCTTCTTGCACCTCCGGCGACTGAATGCGCGAGGCTGGAGGAGACTTGAGAAAGTCAGGTAGGTCTTCACGGAAACGAGAGAGAGTGCGCTTCGGAACCAGGCCGGTCACCTTCATAGGGTGAGGTTTTGTAGGACGTGCAGCCTTTGCAGACGAGTTGACAGATGCAGTGGACGCAAAATGGCCCCCTGCCATCCCCGCTGCAGTTTCTGGCGCTGCAAAGCTAGAGGACTCCTCAACCAGAGTCTGAGAGGGATTCCGCAGGTGGCTGTGAGGGACAGCGTCAAAATTATGCAGAGATCTTTGGATCGAAGACTGGGCAGCCATCGAATCTCGAGATAAATTTGCAAACGACGATTGTCCTTGTGGGGTCCGCTTGGATCTCGACCTCCATCGGAAAAGAGCGCCGAGGGAGCCCCATGTTAGGGACCCTCTGCGGACTAGCCCACCGTTGGACGGCTTGCGGGCGACAGTGGCATTGGTTTTGGCAACAGTCTCGGAGTCTTCTTTTATCGATGATGCGCTAGACATGCGTCTTCTTATTCTAGCGAGTCGTCTGAGCATGGATGGGGTCCGTGCTGGAAGTGCAGCAGCTTCTTGCCGGGGTGCGGTCAATTCCGGGGTTGATTCGGGGGGCTCAAACTGGACAGGTGCTGTGGGGATGCTATTTGGTCGGTGATACATATCAACCGGTGAGGGTATGCGCCTGGAATTCGAAGCTGACCCACTGTTGACAGCTGGCAAATCGGCCCCGTCCTGGCGATCAGCGGCAGACGGCGTGGAGAAATCGCCGCGCAGGCCCTGCGGGAGCGGGTCATCAATGTCGCGCTCGGGCCGCTCTTCGAGCATTATCGAGTTTCGTTCCGAAGGTGTGGGCGGGGGTGGAGTGGGAGACTCGCGTCGAACAGCGGACGTCACAACGGCGGAGGTAGTGCCGGGTCCAAGTCCAACTGCTTCACGGCCAAGCACACCACGGGCCAATTCGGGCGATGACCGCAGCACCGGTGCAAGAGGGCGCGCAGAGTTTGCGCCAGCTGGTTGCTCAGACTGCAAATGGCCTTGCTGCAGACGGTGCTTCTCGGCCTGTCGAGCTAGTCGGCGCGCAGCTCTCTCTTCATCCTGGACTCGTCTCCTGTCTCTTCGCCGCGCATCTCTTTCCATGAGTTCTCGCAGGTCGCTAGCGTTCATATCGTTCGCCAGATCGTCAACGCGCTTGTGCGCCCTTAGCGTCGCTTCGGGAATCGGTTTCGAAAGCTTTCTCTTTTGTGAAATACTGCGCGCAGGAACATAGCCGCCACCGTTGCCTGGTGCGCTGGCCCTGGGTTGCGAGGCATAGCGTAAAGTCGGCTTTGGCGCCAAAGCAGCAAAAGGCGAAATAACAAAGGCAACCTGGTCGGAGTCGGACGACATGGCCGAATCGATGGACTCGGCCATGGGCAATGAGATATCGCTCGGAAGCTTTCGAGCATATCGGGCGGCAACGCTGTTGGGATGGGCAACCTTCATTGTTTCTCGCTTCATAGGACGGCCGGCGGACCAAGTTTCTGCCGCAGGCCGCATGGGTGTAAAGTCATAGCTGTCATTGGCGTTGCTGGGATTGCTCAAGGCCTTGATCTTGACCTCGCGCGCGCGGTCGTCTGCATTTTTACGCCTCCTGCTGCTTTTCGTTCGCGACATACGTTGACGCCCATCGCGTTTGCTGTCGGAATGGTGCAGTGTTGGATTGCGCTCGATTTGGGCGGTATTGCCGCCAATGCCGTCACTCGCTGAGCCATTGAGCGGGCCGCCATTAGCGTGAGGTGGCGAAGGGATAGATGGCTTGCGACGCGCCGCGCCCTTCCAGGTACCTGCGTTGCCAATCTCCAAGTTGTCGGCGCGGCCCGACTCAAAACTGTATGTGCGTATGCGGCGCTGGAGTTTGTTGGGTTCCGGGCGTTGGTGTTTTCTACTGCTAGGACGTCGCCGGATAGGCGACGAAGAAATCGGGCCTGCAGCGACCGGTCCACTCGGAGCGGTGAAGCTTCGCGGCATTGCGGAAAAATCATCCACGGGTGAGCTGGCGCGACCTCTTTTCCGCCGGCTCTTTCGTTTGAACAGCCAGAGAGCCATTTTGAGTTGAAAAGCTGGCTTGTTGGCCCAGCAGGCCGGCAGCGGGCAGTTTGTAGTGTTCGCTGGAGCGTGGACAGAATGCGTCGATGTTCCAACTGGTGCTTTAATTGAGTGCTGGGAGTTTTAGTCGCAGATTCGGGCCATTTCTGTCGCGGCTAGCGCTCATGGTGTCGACGAAGGTTAAGACGGTAGAGGTTTATGACTGCAGTCAGGGCGTACTGTTTGGAATGTGGGAAACGATTGTTCTGGCGTGAGGTAAAGACAGTTGAGTGTGGCGTCGTCGATAAGTGTGAACAAAAAATTATGAGAAGAAGAAAAGAAGCAGGGGAGGCGCAGGAAGAAACGAAGAACAGGAATACGAGGAGAAAAGAGGGATGGAGAATATGTTGTAGAGAGGGAGATGGGTCTAGCGGCGAGATTGAGATCTCCAGCGGCTTTCTTTTGCGGGTTGGTTTTGCACCCAACGGGAAGGGTGGGTAATTGGGAGTAAAAGCTTTCCGGAATGGCTGAAGAAGAGCCCCACCGTGGGTGAATGAGCGTAAAAATGCGCCGACAAAAAAAAGTCCCTTCGATGGGTTCAGTATCGTGTCAGGAATGGGAAGGAAATGTTTTGTGTCAGAGGCTGGGTTCCTTTTCTTAAAATAGTGACTGAGCAGTCCTTGGAAAGCGGCCAGTTTAGCGGGTCCCGACCGTGTCGTATCGTATTCCGTCGTTCTTCGCCTCTGCAAATTGCCGTTCTGTGCGGGTTGGGACCTGGTCCCTTCTCCTTCTGCCTTGCCCACTTCACTTTTGCCAGCGGCAGTTCGGTATAACCTCAGGGTTAGTTGGCTTGCTAGAAGACAAAAGGTCGAGGAGGGCTATATCAGAGGCGTGTTAATGAAGTTGGCGTGTCGACAATTTATGCACTCTCTGCCGGTAGGCTCTCTGCTACTGGGCTGTCGGAAGATGCTGCTATTTGGTAACATGAGGGCAGGCACAGAAAGCAGGAAATGAGACAGTCTGTCGAGTGATCGATCAGCTTGAGAGGGGCAAGTGTCTGGTAAATGGGAAGGGAAGGGAGGAAAGACAAAATGTGCAAAAGAAAGTAATAGTGAGCTTGAAGACGATCAAGACGACGAAACTGCAACCCAAAAAAGTCAGCAAGTCGGGCGATACGGAGGATACAAAGGGTGTGCCGGGCAGGGTTGCATACATCTTGTGTGTGTCAGTGGAGAGGTCCGTTTGCTGGGTCACAGGGGATCGTCAGCCGTTCGAAGGACTTCTCGAATAGTTGAACACTGCCTTCACAGACTAGAGTCTAGCTACCTGTTCCTCGAATTAGCTTTTCGCCTCCTCGTTCGCTTGGGTGGATTCCCAAAACAAGTGCTAAGATGCCTTGTGACGCAACTTTCCTGTATCCGTGCGACACAGAGGTGGGATCAAAGTGAGTGTTCTGCCGCCCAAGAGGGTCGAGAGGGTGTTCGACAAGGAGAGAACAGTGAGGAAACGCGAAAGTGGAAAATGCATGAAGCTACCGGCATGAAGACGCTACGCTTACCCACAAGTGGCCGCCGCCTGTTTCCGCCCGCCGTTAATACGTTGCAATTTTGCCTCTCAACGGGACAGGGGTGCTCTGCAATGAAATCGATGAAACCCAAGACATACGATGGATGGAAGCCCTCCACCTGGCCAAAAAAACGCGTACACACAAACGCTTTTTGGTGGAGATGTCGGCACTGTTACAGTGCTAAATTAAAGATTTCTTGCACTGAAAGACTGCTAGAACATTTTGTGTGTACGCCTTTTTTTGTCCAGGGGGAGAAGCCCTAGAGGGATGACGAAGGAGGGGTGGCGGGTTGTTTGGCCAGCTGGCTGAAGCCACAAAACTTGGTTGCAGGGGCCTGAGAAGGACAGCCGTTGGCCAGCGAGAAAACAGGCCCATGCGAGGGAGGGTGTGATTGGCGGTGGGCATGAGAGGGATGTGTCGGGTTGCAGGGGTGGTCAAACGGAAGTGGAAGAACGACATGGAGGCATCGAGGGAGAGGGAGAGAGGGACAGAGGGAGAATCACTGCAGAAAAGGGGGAAGACTATGATGCTGCTGGCCAGACGTCGTGGTCTGGCCCACACCGTCGACAAGCTTCCACCGCACAGGTTGACTGCAGGGCTAAATACGGTGCGTTCGCTGGCGATGCACAGCAGATGCCGGCGGGACACAGGTGTGAGTGGGCTGTCGTGCGTGGGCGCACCGTTTCTTCGGATGTTTATTTGAGGCTGGAAGAGTACGAACGGAACAGCAGACGTGAATGTGAAAAGAAGGAAAGGAGAGGGAGATATGAATACAGTAATGGAGGAAACTACAGCTCGAGGACGCAGGAAAGCGCGAATCGCCACAGTCAATGATTGGAAAGCTGCCTCCGTCGCTCTTTCCTGAACACGAGAACGAAACCAATACACTCAGACTCGCTGTCACAGGCAGGTCCCACGTTCCATCGCACTTTCCGTAAATATGATCAAGCTCAACCAGAGCACGATGAACTTTTAACGGGCGAAATACAGACACCACGTGCACCGCCGTGTAAAGCAATGTACGCCGGAATAACATTGAGTGCGTTCCAATGCAGGGTCGCTAAAGCACTTGAAATGAGGCTCAACGGGAGCAGCAACGAAAGACAAGATTTAGCAGAGCGTTTCTTCTTATCTTGCGAGCATTGCAATGGCCTTTCTCGGAATAACAATTCGTCAGACAGGCAGCTTGCATACACTGCACAACATCGAGGAGAGTGACGATGGAGATGACACTGCCCAACCTGCATGTGTCTACCATTCCCCGACAGCAAAACACACTGCTTCTCTCTCCATATGACTACAAGTTACATGGAATATGTCGTGGCTCGCAAGTACGACGCAGCAAGCGCCAGCATGTCCAGCCTGGGCACTATCAGACCCGGGCGCAGGTACGGCGTCCTGGCGCAGGAAGCATAGCGTTCGTACGCCATTGTCAGCTCTGACCAGACTCATTGTTCCTGCAGGCTGTTTGCAGCGGCTTGTGCAATCGACACTCGTTGCGGTATGTTCAGGCTGCGTTAAGGAGGCAAACGGGCGCCCTCTGTGCCACGAAGCATGGCAAACGAAATGAGAAGCCATGCGGTGCGCCCAGGTAGTATATCAAAAGTACGGAAGAGAAAGAGGCAGCAAGAACTGACAGCCAGGCCAGGACATCCTAGTCTGGTCTTTTCCTGCGCCGTCTTTTGTTCGTCTATTCTTGCCCCTGCCGTTGGGCATAAGGCTACTCCACTACGAAGAACGGTCGATCGGGCAGTTCGACTGGGATCGGCGTCCTTCTCAGGCTTTTGGCAGGTGTATGGGCCTTTTTTTGCCTGGAAAACTGGCCAACGGACAACGACCGCTGGCATTGACCACAGAAGGAATACTGGGACTGCTGAGTATTCCAGGTGACGGAATGCAAACAGAAACGAACAGATTTGTTCTAAAGAAAGAGTCCTCAAAAGACTTGGTCCTTGAACCTCACAAACACAGACAAGAAAGTACCACCTGGCAATCGTTGAGGTACAGCTTCGGTGCGAGGCACATAGTATTTCTACATTCCTTTGTTTACAAAAGTACCCAGCATTCCACCAACCAAAAGCAAGGACTGCTGCTCCAAAGCAAGCTTTGCATCGCCTCTCAAGAGCTGCAGCATGCGTGACCGAGGATGCTGACGTTCACTGTCGGATCGGACCTCTCAGTGGCCAGAACGAGGCCCTGGGGCGCATCCTTGGGCACATCCGGCTAGTCTGTGTTTCATGGCTGCAGCTGGGCAGGTTTCTGTACTTTCTTTTTCTTTTCTTTTTCGTGTTTGTTCTTTTTGTTCGGGGCCTCTCTCACAGAATGCTCAATCTCTTCCACCCTCGAGTCTTCCGCCACGCTCAGGTTCCATCCTTCCTGCTCTCGCACCGTCTTCCGTCTTCAGTTGTACCTCACGCATGTAGGTGCGCCATCCAAGACATCACCACGTTCCGTCCATTTGATTGGCTTGGATGTTTCGTTTCACGGAAAGCACCCGAGATGACTGACAGGGCTCTCCGGGCCTTCAGGGCTCTCGGCAGGTGTCTTGCACCGGGACGCCTGCACGGATTTTAAATTGCAATTTTTGGTTTGCGAATGTAATCAAATGGTTCATGCGGGCACCAATCGTCTCAATCAAGTGAAATGGCAGAGGACATGAGAAGAGACAGAGGGAGAGATAGAGAGGACAGACGACGGTACGAGCGTTTGTGGAACGGCGACAGTCGAGTATTTCTCCGGCATCATCTCCGCTTGGGCGCACGGGACGAGGAATATCCGTTGCCATCGAATCGAAATCGAATCAGATAACACACATACTGGTTTCTTTACCCAATGTCACGGCGCTTTGCCTGAAATGAAAATACAAAAGCAAAGAGGACAATACAGCCGTCCTCGTGCGACGAAGCAGCTCAGTACAGTCATGTTGTCAAGCTGATGGCCATTTCAGCAAACACAACCAAAGTTGCACAGGTACAGGAGAGAAAGCAAGTCCTAAACTTGTCGTTGAAACGCCTTCGTATCAATTGAAATTGATGACATTGATAGTCTGATACACATTTTAGTGTAAGTCGTAGTGGTGAAGCTTTTGGTGCGGGTTGGCGGCACCTTCCCAAGCGCGTTGCTGGGCAACTGCTCCACAATTAAACACAATACCAGAAACACGCGCCTCACCAATTGTCCCTTCCATGTCACAAATCGCGCTTCGATCATCAACAAAGAGCTCCAGCAAAATCGCCATTCGAAGCGCATCGCGACCTTTTGCCAGCCGGCACACATCACCAATACTACGATACCGACTCAATACATGACAATTACGCAACGACGCAACCATTGAGCTTACACACCAACAAGCGTCCGTCGACCCTTCACAATGGCGTTCAACCCGCGAATGTCAATTTTGCCGCCGAACCAGCATCGCAATGCCCGGCCCAAAGACGTGCCCGACCTGCTCGTGCGGCTCACAGACAAGGAGATTGTCGCGTGCGTTGCCGACATGGGCATCCCGTTCTCGGTCGCCGATCTGCAGAAACCGAATCCGCTGCTCGTCCAGAAGATCTTTGAGTGGTTCGCCGAGGAGCTGCTCAACGTGTCGCGCGAAACGGTGGAGCCGGCGATGCGGGCGGCCGCCGAAGAGGTGTGCGGCAGCGAATACGGCGACGTGCTGATGCCGGCGGACACGCGGTGCCTGATGGGCTTTTGCGCGTCGCTGCGCGTGCTGCTGGCCGAGTGCTGCGTGCGCGACTTTAGCCTCAACGACCTGTACCGGCCCACCTACGAGCGCCTCGTGATGATCCTGAGCTACCTCATCAACTTTGTGCGCTTCCGCGAGGGCCAGGGCCACATTGTCGACCAGCACGCGCAGCGGGGCGCCATGACGCGGCAGCGCGCCGACGAGCTGTACAGCGCGAACCAGGACCTCGAGCGGCGGCTCGAGGCGCTGCGCGCGGCGCGCAACGCGGCCGAGGCCGAGGTGCGGGAGAAGATGCAGCGCAACGACGCGCTGAAGCGCAACCTGGTGGACCTGCAGCGCAGCCAGCGGCAGGTGGGCGCGCGGCTGGACGAGGCGCGCGAGCGCAAGAAGCAGCTGGTGGACCAGCTCGAGCGTCGCACGCAGTCCAAGGTTGTGCTGCGGCAGGAGATTGCCAAGCTGCAGCCGTACGTCCTGCAGAGCCCGGCGTCGCTGCAGACCAACCTGGCCGACCTGTCCAACACGCTGAGTAACAACCGCGCGCACATTGAGTCGCTCGAGCGGCGGGCGCGCGCCCTGCAAACGTCGGCGGACTCGTTCCACGTGGTGGCGGGCGACGTGGCGGCGTGCATCAAGCTGCTGGACGAGATTGGCGCCGAGCTGGGCAAGGAGGAAGAGGACAATGCCAAGAAGAGCCGGCAGCGCGACGCGCTGACGGAGCGCGGCGCGGACGTCAAGGAGGTCGAGCGGGCGGAGCTAATGCTGCAGAAGCAGCTGGCCAAGTGGAACGAGCGGACGGAGAAGCTGCGCGAGCAGAGCGCGCAGAAGGCGCAGGAGGCCAAGGAGAAGATGGAGGAGCTCAAGCAGATCCACCGGACGCTCAACGAGGAGCGCAGCGACAAGGGCCGCGACATTGAGAAGCGCCGCGTGCGCATCGAGCAGACGGAGAAGAAGATGCTGGACCTCAAGGAGAACATTGAGAACGAGGTGCACAACGCCTACGACGAGTACCTCAAGATGGAGTCGCACATCAAGCTGTACATTACGGAGATGGAGCAGACGATGTGAGAGCGCTGGCGCGCGCGGTGGTGTGCAGTGTACGATCTTCTTGGTGCTTTCTGTTTGCTGTTTTCTCTATGACTGATGATGGGCGGATACCATGGGCGCGGCGTTTTCGGTTCTTGGGGTGATAAAGACTTTAATTTGATAACAAATAACGACTCTTCTTATCGACCGCAAGACACAGATGCAAAATTGTACTCGTAGTCCGGTCTAGGTGTCCATGGCCTCGTCGGACAGGTCATCTTCGTCTTCACTGTCTCTGACAAAGGTTTTCTGTGGCTTTTCTTCAACAACCTGGATAGTCTCTTCCACAAGGGAACCGTCACCTGTGCCTTCTGCATCTGCCTGTACTGCTTCTTCCACAAAAGTGACTGGGTCCTCGTTGGCCTCATCCGTCGCTTTCATGCGTTCAACCTCAACAGGTCCAGTTAGAGCATCGTCGGTGGCAGCCGTCTCAAACTTCTCCGCCTTCCGCACCTTTTCAACCTTCTCCTCCGTCTCCTCACTGTGCACTTCCACTTCCTCCTCTTTGACAGACTCCCGAAAGGCAAACCATCGCGCCAGGACAGCTTTGACTCGTTCCGTCCGAAGCGGATAGCCCGCCTTTTGCAGCTGTCGGCGGGGACCCGTGCTCAACACGGGCATCTTTTCGTCCCAGACGTCTGTGCTCCCTGTGGTCTCGGTGCCTTCCATCTGCGGTCGGCCCCCGTCCACGACCAACACATCCAGCCCCGTCCGCCATCCTGCCTCCACCAGCACGGCCGCCGACGCACTGAGGCCCTGGCTGCTCCACTCGCTCGTGTCCCGGTGCAGCCGCAAAAAAATCGTACACCACCAGAGCGTGGTCGCCACGACGGGCCGGCGGGGGCGCACCACCGGAGGACACGAGAGTGTCGGCTGCCGGTGGTGCCGTCACGCGGCTCGCTGCCAGGTCGAGGGCGGCCAAGAAGCCACGCAGGTGGGCGACGGTCGGCACAAAGGCGACGCGGATGTGGCGGGCAACAGCAACCTGCAGCAGAGATGCCGTGTGCAAGACGCCGTCGCCGCCGCCGTCGCCGTCGTCTTCTTTGCAAGCATCATCCACACAGCGACGCACAAAGTCGGTGCTGGACGAGCACACGATCAATGTCGTCGGATGGGCACAATGTGCCAGCACATGGGCCAGCAGTGCCGTAGGGCGTACAGGCGGCACTACGACAACGGGGCTGCCCATGGCGGCAGTTTGGTTCTTCAGTCGGCGTCCAGCGCCGGTTTCATGGTGTCATGGAGAGCAGCGTGCAGAAAGAAGTGTGTAGTCTGTCATTGCGTCGTGTTTTTGTGTTGTTTTCGATGGTGTTGTTTAGTCATCGTAGGTCGTTGGTCGCGCTTTCTCAAAATAAAATGTAACAGTCTTGTCGAGCCCCACTAAAACAACAGCTCGACAAAGCTTGAGCTCGGTGCACGTGCCTGCCCCAATTGCCCCCCACCAAACTCCAAATCAATGCCATTCCGTCATCCAAACAAGGCTTCCACCGCTCTCCTCCCAAACATCGACACTATCGTAACACGCACAGGGCGGCACACGACCGCCGACCCAAGGCCCATTGCCTACCCCGTAACGCACCTTCTCCTACTGAGCGGCTGCACCGGCGCTGTGCTGTGCCCGCAGCCATGGAGTCGATTTCGCGCATCTCCAACCTCCTCGAGAGTGGTGCGTCTGCTACATTTTCCCAGTCCATGTGGCTCTCCTTTTCTCCTCCTCCTCCTCCTCCTCCTCCTCCCCTGTGGAGCACTACATGCTGACCAAACTCCACCTCTTCAGCCCGCGAACTCACACTCGATGCGTCATCGGCTGCCCGCAGCGGCTTTCGCAGCCCTGCACGGCCGCTCGACAGCCGCCAGATCAAGAAGCTGCTCGATAGCCGCGCCGACCGCGACGTGCTCGACGGCCTGCGCCGTGTCACCACGATGGCCTACCGCGGCCAAAAAACACTGCCGTTCTTCTCGTCCGTCGTCAAGAATGTGGCGTCGCCCAACCTCGAGATCAAAAAGCTCGTCTACATTTATGTCGTGCACCACGCCGAACAAGAGCCGGACATGGCCCTGCTGTCCATCAACACCATCCAAAAATCGCTGTCCGACACCAACCCACAGGTGCGCGCGCTGGCCCTCCGCACCATGTCGGGCATCCGCGTGCCCGTGATCAGCCAGATCGTGTCGCTGGCGATCAAAAAGGGCGCCGCCGACATGAGCCCCTACGTGCGACGGGCGGCCGCCCTGGCGATTCCCAAATGCTACCGGCTCGACCCGAGCCAGCTGCCGTCGCTGCTCGAGTATTTGGGGACGCTTCTGGGCGACAAGCAGTACTATGTGGCGGGTGCCGCAGTGGCCGCGTTCATGGCCGTGTGCCCGGAGCGGCTGGACCTGATTCACCGGCACTACCGCGACCTGGTGCGCAAGCTGGTCGACATGGACGAGTGGAGCCAGCTGGCAACGCTGCGGATGCTGACGATCTACGCGCGCAAGTGCTTTCCGCGGAGGACGCGGCAGGTGGCGCAAGAGAGCACGACTGCAGCCAGCAACAACAGCAGGCGCAGCTACAAGACAACGGCGGCACGCACCCTCGACCTGGGCGATTTCTACGGCGAGCCCGCCGCCGACAGCAGTGGAAGCAGCGACACGGGCCAGGTGGCTACTCCGACGGAGCCCTCCACCTTCCAGACCGTCGTCGATCTCGACCCAGACCTGACTCTGTTCCTCAACGCCATTCGTCCCCTGCTCCAGAGCCGCAATGCGGGCGTCGTCGTGGCCGTCGCCCGCTGCTACGTGAGCGTCGGCACCGCCGAGTACGTCCGCGATGCCGTGGGCCCGCTCGTTGCCCTGCTGCGCGGACCCCAGGACACCCAGCAGATTGCTCTGTACAACATTGCCTCTGTATGCCTTGCCTACCCTGCCGACTTTGTACGCTACGCATCGCGGTTCCTCGTCCGCGCCACCGATCCACCGGCCGTTTGGCGCCTCAAGCTCGAGGTGCTGGCACTGCTTTTCCCGCACAGCCCGGCACCCATCAAGTCGCTCATCCTCAGCGAGCTCGAGCACTTTGCGCGGGGGTCCGATAAGGCTCTTGTACGCGAGGCCGTCCGCGCCATTGGACGGTGTGCGCAGGCAACCGACGGTCCCGGCGGTTCAGGTGGGCAAGCGGACGCGACGACCGCGGCCCGCTGCCTGCGGCTGCTGCTGGCCCAGATCACCAGTCTCGACGGCACGCTCGCGGCCGAGTCGCTGACCGTGATCCGCCACCTGATCCAGCAGGACCCGGAAGCACACGCGGCTACTGTTGTACGGCTCGCCAAGAACTTGGACGCCGCAGCCGACCCGCAGGCGCGTGCCACGATCATCTGGCTCGTTGGCGAGTTCTCCGGTCTCAACGGCGAGGACAACATTGCCGCCGACGTGCTGCGCATCCTCCTCAAGGACTTTGCCAGTGAATCCGAGGCCGCCAAGCGCCAGATTGTGCTGCTGGCCGCCAAAGTGTACCTGCACCACATCAACCGCGAAGCCGAGCGGAATCCCCCACCTGCACCATCGGACGCCAAGCCAACGCCGTCACCCACACCCTCGCCGCTGGCTGACCTCGTTCCAGAAGGTTTTGCCGACGACGGCGGGTTCGGATCTCCGCCGTCGCACTCGCCTTTGCCCGCCGCGTCGCCGGCCCCCGACGAGTCGGCCGATCACCCCATCCGTCGCCTCTGGGACTACGTTCTCTTGCTTGCGCGCTACGATGTCTCCTACGATCTCCGCGACCGCACCCGCCTCTACCGCGCGCTGCTCGAGGTGCCGCAGCTGGCCACGCTGATGCTGCTCGCACCCAAGCCTGTGCCGCACGCGCCCAGTCCATCCGCAGTGCGTCGCGGGTTTACCCTCGGATCGGCGGCTCTGGTTCTGGGCGCAGGCGGCGACGCATCCTCCGCTGCCAGTCTCGACAGCACGGGCGGCGGCACGGTCAGCCGCGGTATGCTGCATGGGATCCGGGGCTACGAGCCGCTGCCCGACTGGGTGCACGAGGGTGACGAGCCGGACGCGCGGCTGCGGGAGACGGAGGAGAGTCTGGCCGCAGCACAGTACGACGACCGTCGTAGCGGCAAATCCGGAGCTGTGCCGGCCGGCGCGAGCCTGGATGCCGCGGCGGCCAAGAGTCGTGGCCCGGTGGTTGGTGGAGCCGGGACCAACGGCGGCCGGGCCGCCGCGGGCAAGCTAGGATCCAAGACACTTGATGACTGGCTTGCCGAAGAAGAGGCCGAGGAAGAAGACGACGACGATGACGATGACGACGATGACGAAGAAGAAGACAGCAGTGAGGAAGAGAGCAGTGACGAAGGCGACGATGAAGACGAGGAGGAAAGCGAAGAAGAAGAGAGCAGTGAGGAGGAAGACGATGAGAGTGAGAGCGGCGAGGAAAACGACCGTCTGATGCCGGCGTAGACCCGCGTGGGACGGGGAGCATATACAACAAGCATTTGCCTAGACTGGGCATCACATATACAGGCGTTCCGGGACAACCGGCCATTGCAATAAAAGTATGAATTTACGACAATATTTGATGCGAGAGTTGTTCCTCGTCGTCTCTAAACGAATATGTCGAATGGCATTCAAAATAGGTTTTCTGTTTTTGACAACTTTATGTCAGCCATTTTATTATTATTTTTTGTTTTTCTTCTACAAATTCAATTTACAAAAATAAAAATTAAAACAAAATAAAAGAACGACAAATTATCATAATTTTCGATCTCATCTACGTTTTACAAAATTGACTGTCGATTGGGTGACCAAGTTCCCATCACGAAGGCCGTAAGATACACCATTTGCTCGAAAGCTCAAGCTCTCTATGCACAGCTTGACTCCTGTCTCCTGTCTCGGCAGTGCTCGCTGGATCATTGTCCCGTATCTCCGGCTTCCACCAGTAAGCGCTGCAGTGGCCTAACCAGCTATGGAGTTCTTTTTGCTGTTGAAGTTTTAGCGGTGAGTCAAACCCTTCAGCGATCCTTCAGCGATCCTCCAGCAGTTAGTGGCTTACGGGCCTCGCAGGACAGGTCGAACCTACCTACAAACTGTTCCGGCGATAAATGGTGTTGTCTCCGTTGTCTTGGTCGGCGCTCGGTTGTACTGAAGCCGCGGAAGCACCTCTATTTAGTTGCTGTAAGATATGCCGTATTTCAGCTCTCACGTCAGTTCAAGAAGCTTTGTATTCCTGTTTTCCTTCCCAGCCTCCTGCATCTCACACTGACCGTCAGACTTCAGTGGACCGTCCTCTGTTATCTCCGACTTCGGGGTGTGCGTAAGATACAAGGATTTTGCGGGTCACTGAGTTGTTCAGGCGCTGGAAGCTCGGGGCGTGGGCTTTTAGGCCCGCCGCCTGCACCTACACGCGGCCTTATCCAGCGGTCTTAATGGTCCCTGGTTTCGGTGCCAGTTTGGTCCCAGCTCCTTGCTGAAAGCCGCCTAGCGCACCCGATGGGCAAGCACCCGTTCCTGTATCGGTGGCGCTGGAGCCACTAAAACAAACATCTCGATCCGTTTCAGGGCACTCGGCAACCCAGACAGGGGATGATGCCCCCCACAGACAGCCTAAAATACCCCCCATAGCGGCACCATCAGCGAGAGCGGAACGTTTTTGAGCAACCCTTTTGCGACACGGTCGGGTCGCAAGTCCCAAGACCAATAAAAAAGACGACGGTCGCAAACAAAACTTTTGAGATTAAGCAGAGGAGTTAGAAAGCAACAAGAGGCTTGTCAGTATGCATCATCACACAATGCATTTGGATACAATATAGTCTCTCCCTCTCCCTGCTCCTTCCCTCGCTATCGCCTTCCTCTTTCCTCCCCTTCCGTACCTTCCCCGTGTTTTCCCCGTTTCCCCGTGCCTTCCGGTTCGCTCGCTCTTTACTCTCTTATCGGCTATCGTCAACGACACCAGCCACCACTCACCACTTTGGGGAAATCAACCTCCACATATTCGACGACTGACAGCCGGAGACGACAGCGCTCACTCGTAACGGAGTCTTCTCTCCCGTCGGCAGAACGAGTACGGGCATTGACTCGCTGTGACGCTTGCATGCGTTGGACTACACCGAGCCGTAACGCATCGCCCGGCTCCGGCTGACGGACGCCGCAGCCACCGATTTCCTTCTTTTCTTTTCACAACCGCCGCCACAGCTTTCCCACCATGGCACCACCGGCTACGGCACCGGTGCTCGTGCCGACCGACGGCCTGGGAAGATCCCGAACCGGCCTCCATGAAGCCATGGTGACACCCTCGCCGGCTGTGTCTTCGGCACCGTCGTCCTTCTCGGATTCGTCCTCCTCAGCAACGTCTTCCTCCTCAGACTCGTCAAGACAGCCGTCGACTTCCACCTCATCACCGTCGGCATTACAGCCAGACTCGACATCCACACCCTCGAGACCCAAGTTACTCACGCCGTCCCTCCCGCCCGCCCATATACCTCCGTCGCCATTCCCAAAACGAGCCCCAGGCGGCTCATCTTCCACCTCCTCCACCGCCACCACGTCTTCTACTACCGCCGCTGCGGCCAAGCCCCAGTACAACACCCGACACCTGGGCCTCCGTCTCGCTGCCGACGCCGCCAGCGGTTTCACCGCCGCCTCCTTGGTTGCGCCGATCATCGCCATCATCGACCGCAGCATCATGGAAAACGCCTCGGGCGCCAACTCCCTCGCCGGCTCTCTGCGTGCCTCCTTTGCGACCCTCGTCCGCCGCCCCCAGCAGATCCTGTGGAGCAAACCGTTTGGCCTCATCTGCCTGCTCTACGGCAGCACCTACTTCACGGCCAACGCCGTCGACACCGCCACCAGCACCGCCCACAACCGCCCCGCCTCGCACGTCACCGCCGGCGCCGCCAAGTTTGCCGCCTCGTCTGCCACCAACATTGGCGTCTGCATCTACAAGGACCAGGTGTTTGTCCGCATGTTTGGCCCGCCCGGCGCCGTGCCGCGCCCCGTGCCGCTGCCGTCGTACCTGCTGTTTGCCCTGCGCGACTGCATGACCATTTTCGCGTCCTTCAACATCCCCCCGCGGCTGGGGCCGTACCTCGACGACAAGCTTGGTCTGGGCGGCGAGGCGGCCGCCCGCCAGGCCCTGTCGCGCGCCGTATCCGGCCTGGCGGTGGCGCAGTTTGCCGCGCCCGCGCTGACCCAGTTTGTCTCGACGCCGGTGCACCTGCTGGGCCTCGACCTCTACAACCGCCCGTGGCAGGCGAGCGGGCCGGCCGGCCATGCCAATGGCCCGGCGACCTGGGCGGACCGGTTTGCCGCCGTGCGCAGGAACTGGCTGGTGAGCTCGCTGGCGCGCATTGGCCGCATTGTGCCGGCGTTTGGTGTCGGCGGCGTGGTCAACATGAAGATGCGCAAGTCGCTGATGACGCCGCTGGAGTAAGGGTGCACCTCGGCCGTCGTTCAGCGTCGTTTTCTCTGATCGTTCTCTGATCTGAATGCATCCCCTTCGCCTTTCATTTTTTCTTCGTCATTCTCCTCATACATGGGACACGGAAACGGACCAGGCTCATTGAGACCCATGACGGGCGCCGTACGCGATTATAGACTCATACACCATTTACACGGTCTCGGATTAGACACACAGGACTTGTCAAGCATTTGTTGTCGTTTTATGGCTTTTCTCTTTATGTTCGTACTTTGTTTTGTGCGTCTTTTCTTCATACACGCGCTATACTCTTTCACGACACAACGGCGTCTTCGGACGGAATGCTTCGTAATGAATTGTACGACTAGCTTAAACGTGCACACTCTGGATTCGGTTCTCTCATTTCATTTTATCTCATAATTTGGCGATTTTCTTTTCCATTTCAGACCATCTCACCACCAGTCATCAAAAATTAGAACAAACAACGCGCCGTACACGCCCTCAAGGCGTAAATTACAAGAAAGTGTCATTGAGTTTTTGCTTTGCCCTGCAAACGCTTGCCATGTGCCTCGAATATGAACGTTTCGTAGCCCCCCCCCCCCCCCCCCCCCCCCCCCACGCCAACCCACCGCCGTCAGGAACTCCACTTGGTTTTATCTTAACATTCATCTCCCAGTCACCTTCCTGTAGGCAAGGCTTTCCTCTCAAAGTATGACAATGCCCTCCTATCCTAGCAGCCAACGCCAGGACCAATAGACGGTCAAGACATAAAAACAACATAAAACAAAAAAAAATAGTACAATCTAAAAGGGTCAAACGAGAAGCGAAAGAGAGAATATAAAGAAGGCGAACAAGACGGAGAACACCAGTTCCTGCATCCTTCAACTCTGCTGCTCGCTCTTGAGCAGCGCCCGAAGACTGACAGCCTCGCGCCGCAGCCGCGCATTGTCCTTTTTGAGCCGCGCCGTCTCCTCCGTCTGTTCCTTGAGCTTGGCCACGAGCTCCTCCTTGTCCTCGCGACCTTTGCCCTTGAGCGCCCGCACAATCTTGCCGAGCTCCGTGTTGAACTTCTCGTACAGCAGCTCGTTCTCCGCCGTCGCCTCCTTGTACATTTGGTCAATCGCCCGCACCTTGCCCTCGGACGCCTTGACCGTGGCGTCCATGTCGCGCTGCAGCGCCTCTTGGCGGTCGCTGACTTCCTGCAACCGCTTCGGCAGGCGTGCCTCGAGTGCTTGCACCGCGGCGGCCAGCGTCCGGAGATCGACCGTGGTCGTGCCCGGCGCAGGACCCGTACTCGTACTTGGAGGAGGAGGCCCTGCACGGTTCAGCTTGGCCATGTTTTCAGAGATGAGAGACAGCTCCGACTGCAACGACGCGTCAACCTCTTCCACCGCCCGCTTCTCTGACTGCAGGCGCTCACGCAGCTTCTGTGGTGACTGAAGGCGCAGCTTCTGTCCCGTGCCGCCAAGTGTGGATCCGTTGTTAGCAGAGGCCAGCGTGCCGGGTGTCAGCTTGGATGGACTCGGTGGAGGGAGGTGGCTCTGGCGGGTGGGCGATATTGAGCCCGGCGGAGGCAAAATTGTGCCGGCCGCCCGCGATGTCTTGAGCGTCGGGATGTGCGAGCCACTGGACAAAGTCTTGCTGTGGCCCGGCTCGTACACGGGCTGCTGCGGGGAATCGCCCGCCGCGATATTTTCCTTTTGGGTCGGGGACTGGAACATGCTGGCCAACTGCGGCGGGGCCTGTATTTGCTGCGCCTGTGTGCTGTTCTGCCGGCCGTGGCTCTGGAATTGTGTCTGTGACAGCGATTGGGGGCTCTTGGGAATCTTGGACGGCGAGGGTGCGCGCGGGCCCGCATTCACCTTCTCGGACGTGATCTTAGTTGTCCGGAGAGGAATAGGGGGCAACGGGCTATCGTTGTTCTTTGATACCGGGCTGGGCTGAACATCATCGTCATCGAGGCTCACAACAGCCATCAGACTCTTGAGATCAGACAGCGAGCTGCGGCGCTTTTTCTTGAGCGACTTTTCCGTGACCGACTTGCCGGACGTGCCGACCCCCGGCTCTGTGTCTGGCTCGCCGATTGTCTCCAACTGTTTATGCGAGCTTGTCGGACGGTGTGAGCTTGTGGGCCGCTGCATCATGGACAGGTCGTCAAAGGCACCCGCAATAGGGGGACGATCACGCGATGCAGGGCGCCTCATGAGCTTGTTCATGCCCATGGGCGAGTGGTTGCCCATATCAATGGACCGAGAGCGGTTGACGTAGCTGGCCGACGTCGCCTTGGACAAACTTGAGCTTTCGCCCGTCGCCGGGTTCCGGTGGTGCTTGCTGAGACTCCGCCACATGGACGGGCGTTCCGACGTGGAATCCGCAAGACCGCTTGCACCGCTCACCATGTTCTCCAGTCCCCGGTTGCTGCTGCTATTTTGACGAAGCAGAGATTCGAGGCCAAACTTTCGCCGGAGTGACGAGGTGTTGGATGTCAGGGAGCCAGTTGCAGATTTGTGGCTCCGGGCCACAGACGAATTCAAGGACTCGTAGGCGGAGCTGCGCAGATGGATGCCTGAGCCAAGTCCAATCTCGTCAAAGATGCGGTCGCAGTCTTGGACAAGGAGGTCGAGCAAGTTGATGTAGTTGTGCGGATCTCCGTTTCCTGCAACCAGGAGCTCCGCGAAAGCCAGAGTCAGGGCACCGCGGTCGCCGTCGTCGCTGCACCCGTCAAGGAGGTCGGCTAGAAGCTTGATCAAAGCTGTAAATGCACGTCGATTCTGTGGTGCCATATCGCCGAACAGGTAGTTGACAAAGTCGGCAAAATCGCCTGGCACCTTGCGAATGGCACGTTCCTGCAGAGCGTCAAGTGACTGGATGGTCATGATGGTTCCCATCTGGTCGCGCCAGGCGATGCGTGTGAACTTTTCAAAGGCGGCAAAGACAACCTCGGGCATTAGGTCCGAGGACGACTCCCAGTCGTACGGGCTCTCGTTCAGCCTGTTGTACAGCAAATTGACCGACAGCTCGTCGGCAGAACTGGAACTGCGGCCGAGCAAGGTCCGAGCAACAAACTGGCCCTTCCGCGCCTGGAGAGCAGCGACGTATCCAGTAAAGGTTTGCTCCAAGCGCACCAGGGGGTTCTCCGGCCGCGATGCGTCGCCACCAAAAGTTGCACCGCCAGTGCGGTCCCGGATTGACCCGCTGAGGGATGCAGTGTCGGCTTGAGGTGGTTGTGGTGGGCGGCTGCTGCTGGACTGTGACCGCTGCAGACGCATGGAGCCGTGTATGGTTTCGGATAGGGTGGTTGTGCTTGTGTTCGCAACGGCGGCTACAGCCGGTGAAGCGTTGTTGCTAGCAACATTGGTCGTGCTGCCACCACTCAGGAAGCTCGACAACAGCTTGACGGGAGACGAGCCAAGGAACGACTTGGTTTTCTCGGCGCGGTTGCCAAACTTGAGCGAGCGCAGTGTCTTGGTGTGGTAGGAGACAAGAGCAGGGACCAGCTTGGGATTGGACGGGTTGTACTGAGAGCTCATGAGCTGGATGATGCGCCGCGCGAGAGTCGGCAAGAAGTCATCTTGGGCAATGTCATCTGAGTACCGCTTGCCATTGAGGCCGACCGTGTTCATAATCAGGCGTTTCTCTCCGTTGCTGTAGCTGCCCCGGCTGCCCGTGCTGCTGCGGCCGACGTCCGTTCGCACCTCAACGACAATCTCGACACCGTAGTGGCCGACAGGAGCGCCTTTAGTGCCCAGGTGATTGTCGAAGACGACGCGCACAGGGGCGGGCTCCCGGCGGCCCTCGATAAGCTCTTCGGCGGCCTCTTGGAAGACGGCGGCATGGAGGCCCATATTGTTGTTCTCGGGAAGGCGAACCGAGCGGAGCGACCAGGTGGGTGTCTCACGCTCAGCCTCAGAGAAACGTCCCTCGATGCGAGCTTTGACGAGGTCCTCGCTCCATCGCATAGCCTTGGCCTCAAACGTCTCTTGGAGGACGAAGCAGCGCGAGGTAATGGCCTTGCTGGCCATGTAGTCACCTGAGTGTGCGCTCTTCATCTCTTGCGTCGAGGTCATCCACACAAGACGGCTGTCTGCGGATTCCGTGAAGCACACATCGGCTAGCCGGTGCCACCCGCTGAAGGCGAAGTCGTACGTTCCTGGGCCGCCTGCTGCGTTGGTCATGGACACCAATAGGCCGGCCGGCGACGGTTTGTCAATCTCGCGCAGGAGGTCACGGCCCGTGAACGTTGTGCCTGCCTTCTTCTTGACAACAACGAGGCAGTCGCTGAAGAGCAAGAAGAGGCCAGCACGATCCTGGATACCAATGCTGTGCGCGTCAGCATCGTAGGGGGCGGCCAGCTCGACAAAGTCGGCGGCTAGAACCAGACGGCCCCGTGGCTCGAGGTCCATGGGCCAGCACTCGACCAGATTGCGCAACCGGTTGACGACATGGGGCTTGTTGTCAGACGGGTCGTCCATGGAGCAAATGTTTGTGATGATGTCGCGCGCCTTTAGCATCAACTGCAGGGCTGGGTGTGTGATAGGCAGGCAGCCGACAATCTGGTCGATGAAGAGGCTATAGCGCGGCAGGCGCTGCACCGGTTCGATGAGGATAGAGCGCAACGCCTGCTCACCGGTGGTTTGCACAACACGGTCCCGGAAGCTGGACTGGTTGTTGTCGAGAAAGCTGCTCAGCAGCTGTGGGAAGTTCTGGCTAGCACGAATGTAGTCTTGGTAGCAGTCGGTGAACTTGGGAAACCACTCGAGGAAGGTTTTGGCCATGGCTAAAGCACCGCTAGGATCCTTGACACGGACGGAGCCACCGCCACTAGGGGCGTGGGAGCTGACCAGCATGGTGCGCGACGAGGCCGACCCAAATGTGTATGGTATGTCCAGGTCGCGCACCGCATCCTCCTCGGTGTCATCCATGACACGGCGCAAGTCCTGCATAAAGGCCGAGTTGACTTGCAGGATGTGATCTGCAGAGCGCGGGAAGAGACGGTCGACGTCTTCCATGGACGGACTCGAGCTAGACGCCGTGCGGTCCTTGGCCTTCTGGCGGAAGTCATCGGCAATGTGTTTAACGAGCTCATTGAGCTTGAGCACGTAGCGCTCCTCGGTGTCCACCAGCTCGCCCATCTGCATGCGCAGCTCGACCTTTTGGTCCTTTGTAAAGGCCTTTGTGCGGTGGTTGAGCGAGCTGGGCCGCGACGGCGCGCGGCGCAACTTGGATGTGGGAAGGAAGACGGGCTCGCCGAAGAGCTTGACGAGAGGAGTGTACGCCGGATCATACTGGCGCAAGGTCGGGTCAAGGATCACATCGTCGTCGTCATCTTCGACGGCGCCGCTGGCGCCGTCGCCGTCGAGAGAGGGGAGTCGAATGGCTCCGGGTGGAAGGACAAGGTCGAGATCGATGTTGCTCACGTGCTGTGTCTGCAGCGCACACTCGAGGGCGCGCAGGTGCTCGTCGATGTTGGTCTCGACGCAGGCCATGGCTTTGGCGAGGTCTGCGGCATGTTGCTCGCCGAAGAGGGCCGGCGCCGAGCCCGGACGGCGGCCGCGTGTGGTTGGGTACTGGTTGCGCAGGTAGGTCTTGACGGACTCTGGCAGCTCGCTGAAGTACTTGAAGAGGGAGAAGGCGAGGCCGCGGCAGATTTCGTCGCCTTGGAACTCGCGGGGCAGGTGGGTCACGACGCTGTAAAAGTCGGAGCTGGGCGAGACGGTGAGGCGGGGGAAGGACTGGAAGCCGGCGGGCGAGTAGATGTGGACTTGGATGCGTGAGCTGTTGTGTGTGAAGTTGGCCGTGGTCGAAGGCCCGTGGAAGGCGAGGACGGGCAGGTGGCCGAGCAGAGGGTCACTGGCATGGTAGAGCGCGATGGTCTCTGGCGAAATTGCCAGCTCGTCGGTGACGCGCACCATGGCGACGACGTGCGACGGGGCTGGGAAGAGAACGCGCGCCTTGGTCGGAGAAAGCGGGAGGGGAGGCTAGACGACCGTCATGGGCTTGGTGGGATGGCACTGTGATGCAATGCGGTCGGATGTGAGGCCCAGGTCGGCGATCGCAGATTCGACACAATGACAAAGAAAAAGATGCGCAGGTGAGGAATGTCGAATAGAATGGGTCAAAGGCGGCCAACTGGGTCGCAGCCAAAGGCGGTCGAGGTTGGCCGACTCGAGCGGACCACAAAACAAAGATATAAATAAAACAGGGGGGTAGAAAGTAACAAGGGGACGAGTGGCAGCAAGAGGAGAGCTGAAGAGGGAAACGAGGAAGGGGAATAGAGAGACAAGAGTGGGTCCACAGGTCTCTTCCTTGTTGAGGTAAACACCAGCAGGCGGGGCTGGACAAGTAGGTGGTCTACGGACGATACAAAGGCGAACAGAAACCTTTGATGTCGTTCGTGCTGCGTCAAGTAGTACTTTCTGTGTGCGTTTTGTGTTCGTATACTTGTCTGTCCAGCGTGACGTCGTTGTGCCAAGTGTAGCCCTCGTCGCGTAAGCTGGCGATGTCAACAAAGCGGACGGGCGTGCGAGAGACGGCGGGGGATGTCGAGCTGCAGCAGGGCAAGCCGCGGTATGAATGAAAGAAGAGGGAAGAAGTCGACCTTGAAGGTAGAGGAAAGCAATCAAAAGTCAGAAGAAAAGAAAGATCTGGGTTGGACGCGGTGGACTCAGCGTGGAACGGTCGATCTCGCCCCGTATGACCGGCCCGATCGTAGCAGAAAAGCAGTGATAATACCAGCGACGACCTAGGCTGGGGCAGGGGGTTGGTTTTCCCAGGTCAATGGCCCGTCTGGTCCTGTTGGTGAAGCGAAACAGCCCGTGTCGACCTCGTGGGTTCGGTTGGCCGGAATGGAGGTTCGTTTGAACGGCCCATTGATTGACGGAGAACCCCTTTAATGTCCTTTTCTGTATTCCTCCTCACTGCCGGCCGCACTTTCCCTGTGTATTGAAATTCGCCGTCGTTCCTACCACCCTACAGTGTTTTCCTTTTTGCACTGCCGCTTGGATGCGGAAAGAGCGCATCGAAAGGAAAGTACGGGGTATGCTCCTGCTCTGAGGTTGTTGAACCTATCGCAGCTCTTGCTTGCTGTGGCAGAAAATGGCACAACTGGACCCCGCGCCTGGGACTAGTCTGTTTCGCGCGAAAAGTAAACAATGGAATGTCAGCCAAATGACAGGAACGCGTGCGCCGAGGACGGGACGAAACCACTACTACTACGCGCTAGTGTTCAGATTTGACGCCATTCTTTCTGGGCTCGTATCCTTTTGCTGCATATGACACTCTTAAGCGAAACAACAGGTGAACCCACAGCCCACGCCGTGCCGTGTCTCCAGCCTCTTTATTATTCTCGTCTCTATATCACGGAGGGCAGTTAATATATAGTTGACCGGGATTTCCTGCCACTTTTCTTTCTTTTTTCTTTCTTCCTTGTTGCTTTTCTCCGTGTCTCATACCAGTGGCTACATACTCGTAGTGTCCCTCTGTTTTGCGGGTAGTTGCATATTCGTGTAAGAGCACAGCAGATACCTGCATCTGTACCGCATATTGTGTAAAGTGAGAAGGAGGATACGAGAAGACAAAGCGAGTGATTGTTAGTAGTGGAGGATGATTTTTACCCTCGAGGAGTCCGTAATGCAACTTCGAAGGCACATATATTGTCACGTATTTCTAGTACTAAACGCCAAAAGGACGTGTAAATTGGCTTCAAATGTGGGGCAACCTTGACTTTACTCCGTCCCTTTACAGGTGGCGCACTCTGAACAGACACCACATCAATTCTTTCTGTACACACACCGTACCATGTCCTCACAAGATCTGTCCTCGGCCATTCCCCTGGTCCACGCGTCCGACGGCATCGGCTACCGGCTGATCGAGCTACCAGGCGAGCTTGTCGACGACCGCACGCAGTAAGTCCACCGCCAGGTATCACGTCTCCCTCCTCTCGGTTCGAGCTCCCACTAATGATAGCCACAGGTGGTCCCTGTCGTCCTCGGCCGACGGCTTGGCCCGCCTCAAAGCGGCGGGCCGGACGTACGCGCTGCGGCAAAAGAACACGTCCAACGCGCTGGTGCTGCTGCGGGCGGGTGCAGACACCGACGCCAACGCAAACGCAGACGCAAATGGAGGACTTCCCAAGCCCACCATGTCCGCCATTGCGACCGTGCACGAGACGGTGGAGCTTATTGAGGAGAAGGAGCCGGCCACGTCGACCTTCCAAGCACCCAAACCGGTAGCGGCGCCGGCCCGCGGCAAGTGGCACGAGAAGTTTGGGCGCACGCGGTAGACAAGACTGCATGATCTCATCTTGCTCATACGTACTTACGCGTCTATGAATTGTGATGATTTAGGCGCATATGGTTTTCTAGCTACGATTTCTGTTTTTGTCATGGTGTACGGGGACCATAGATGGAAAAGGGACGACGGGTATATTTACCAACTATCTAAGTAATGGACCAAAAACATCCTTTGCTAAATGCAGTATTTGACCAAGGAAGGGAAACTTGAAGAAGTTTGACAAAGGAAAGGGCCAAGGAAAAGGCGAATGAACACTCGGTGACGGCCATCTATACATAAAGGAAAGACAAAAGCAAAATATAAAAGACATGGCCCAGACAATGGATGTGTAGAGGCGATATTGATCGCGGCGAAAGACAGAACGCTCAAGATGGGAAAAAATATATGTCAAAACAAAATTGCAAAATATGCTGCATAGACAAAAAGAGGAATTCCAAACGTCGTTCATCGTGGTGGTCGCGGAGTTTTGTCTTGACTTTGCACAAGCCCCGCAAGCCACCTCTGCTCCATGTTTCACTCACACTGCACGAGCCTCTGGTGCTTCGGCGGAGCCTTCTCCATTACAACCGACTGCTGTACCCAAAGGACATGGTCGCCGCCTGTCGGGTCTGCTGCGCCCGGGACCGCACTCAGCGTTGATTAGCTGCCCGCCGTTCGGCATCTTCGTTCTTACGGCGGCTCTCGTCGGCCGCCACCTGTTCGGAGATCTGGAATTTCAGATGGTCAATGTTGACATCCGGGTTATTCTCGATTGCCTTTTGACGGGCCGCCTCCTCGGCGTTGAGCACTTCCACTTCATGGCGTTCCTCGGCACTCTCAAACAGCGGGCAGTTGCCCGCCTTTCCACCTCGGGAAGTGTCGTCGAAATGCGAGTAATCGCACGATTGGTGACAGACATAACACTGCACATTGGAGCAGCCGGCACGCGTGCACGTCATCTTGTTGCAGCCGAGCTCCTTGATGAAAGGTGTGCCACCTGACGAGAAAATTAGCATGCGCACCAATAAACGCAGAACAATAGCAACGGCACTAGGAAGGCTATACTCACATTTGTTGCACTTGCGGATCATGGCCAGTGACATGGCCTCCTCGATCGTCAGACGCACTGCTGCTCCCTTATCCTTCTCGACCTCGTCGCAGCTCTTGGGAATATGCGACTCTTTGCGGCACAGACGACAGGTGACGGCCTCGCACTCGGAGTTCTGGCATGCAAACTCCTTGTTGACCTCCACAGGCGGGTATTCAGCTGCATAAGGGCAGAAGGGGCATGTCTCGAGATTCTCGATGCCGGCGACACGCAGGACAAACTCTTGCTCGATGCTGTCGAGGGCCATTGCCGTCTTCGGGTCGAGGAAGCGGTCGCGCTCCGCACGGGCAAAGCCTGCCTGGCAGCCGTCCATGGACATGCACGCCAGCTCGTACTTGGACAGACCGATTTGGGTTTCCGCCATGCGCCGCGCGCAGTCGACACAAAACCACTGTGACTGTTAGTGAATATACTCTTATGCCACATTGTATAATACCGGAGGAGAGGGGAAAAACGTACATGTAGAGTGGAGGCATTGCAGTGCACCATGCGGTTCATGGGGAAGTCTCCGAAGCAACACTCGCAATCCTTGATAGTCCCGTCCTTCTTGGCCTGCTCGATATTGGCAGCTTCGCTGATTTCCCGCTGCTTCTCTTCGTCGCGCTTCACTTTACGGAGCTGTCGAATTTTGAGAGCCGCAAGGTACTCCTCCAGGGCGTCCTTTTTCGACTCCGACTCCTCAATACGGATCATCCCTGGCAGGGATTCCATCGAGTAAACCGGATTCAACTTGGTCTTTGTCTTCTTGAATACAAATCCCAGATGCAGCGGGCCCTTGTGAACAATGTGCTCATCGAGGTCGAGTAGGGCAAGCAAGAGGCAGTTGCCGTGTTTAGTCAGTTGCGTGGTGATGAACTTATGCGGCACATATGGGTATGCCTGTTGCAAAAGCGTGCGAGCTGTTGGGGTGTACGCGCCCACCTTGTGCCTGCTTCGACGTTCGTCGCTGTTGAAAAATCGAGCAGCACGCTCTTCTCTCTCTTTTACACTCAAGCTGCTGTCATCGATGGAATCGATTGTAAAAGCACTCGTCGCGGCAGTAACGCCGTTTGCAGTCGTATCCACTGAGCTCGCCACGCGCTTCCGCTTCAAATCCGCTCTGCGTGGATACGAGGGGCCGTCATCGATTTTGTCGAGGATATGGCTGACCACAGACTCATAGTCATAGGCCAAGCTCTCGCATGTTTCGTGGACGTAAACAGGACAGATGTCGGGGAAGAGTTCTAGAACAGCGATTGTACAGGCGCTTTTTATGCTCTCTTCAAAGGACACTCTACCTAGCTCAGCAACAGCTTTAGGGTCCTCCGCTGGGGCTTCGGCTGGGACTGGTGCATCGTCGTCGGGTACAACAATGACGGGATCAGCTTGTACCTGTTGCCCATCAAGTGCTCCTAGCGGATCACCGGCGAGCAGTGCTTCTGGTTGTCCTTGCATGACTTGCGCAGGCGCGGGCTCGTGAACCGGTTCGGGTACGTGTGCAGGTTGGGCAAGTCCCTCCACCGATGGATTTCGTGGAGCCTCAGCCGGGATATGTAGAGGTGAATCTGGAGCGGCAGCCGCAGGAACAACGAGGAGGAAGTCAGGTATTGGTGGTTTCTGCACGACAGAGATGATGGGAATGCCCGGGTGTTTTGATTTCCGCCGGAACGGTAAGTTGACAGGGAATCGTTTGCGTTTCTCGTCCTGGTGGGAGAGGGCTTTGGTCCCCACACAAAGTATGTTTCTCATCCTGACATCGGCCCGGCCCCCAAAGTAAGGACACAAATGTTAGCAAAGGGACCCCACAGCGAATATGAGGTAGAAACCGTGGTTAGTGAATAAACGAGAGGCTGCGAAGATCCTGTACGGAACAAGACAAAGGATAGTGAAGCGATATTGTTGGAGGTGAGAGTGAGTGAAAATAAAATGTTAAGCGCTCATGTATGTGATGTGTGTGGGGGAGAATATGCTCTTGTCGACGTAGGTGAAAAAATATCGAGAAATATCGAGAACTATGACCAGGCAGCGAGCGTCAGGAGAGAAATATGTAGGCTGGACGAAAAAGGGAACCATAGACAGCTGACTGCTATTTAATCACTCGAAAATAGGAGGCCAACGCTGGGCAATATCCGAGGCAGCATAATACTAGAGATGAAAGCCAATGAAGACAGCGAAGAAAAATTCGACAAAGGGCGAAGCCAAAGACAGAAGATAAGTATATAGAAATGGAGGACGAAGAGACTGGTGGAGCGAGGCTGGCAAGGAGACATCCAAGGGCTATCTCGGAGAATGAGTAACAGCGAGCGCGGCAAATACGGTTGGCAAATATGAGTCGCAAGGCTGAACCCGTGATGGGTCTCTGTCGGTAGTCGTGCTGTGCTGGGGGAGGAGAGGGGTAGTGAGGCGACCTGAGGCAGCTTGCGGCTACTTGAGGCCTGGCAAGGCGACGCTGGGCAATGGCGGAGTAGTGGAGGTGGGAAAGTTGGACATAGCAACAGATATGGCGAGAGCATAAGGATGCGATGAGATAAGCAAGGGAGAGAAGAGATCGCGGAACGGGGCGAGGCCAAGTTGACAAAATAAAAGGGAAGAGCGACACAAGAATGTAAAAATGGAAAGCGTGACTGTCGCACTTGCCGAGACATGTCTGCGTAAATATAACGACGGTGGACGAAGAAGGAAGGAGGGGGTCGAGGAGTGGACGGAAGGGAAGGGAAGGGAAGGAACGGTGCAAGGAGTATAGGTAGAGGAACGCAGGCTGTGGGTGGGAGACTGTATCACTCGTGTTCTGGTGTATACCGACAAATTAAGAATGCAGACAGACGAAGGAGAAAGGTACCTACGGAGCCGACAGAATGGGGGCTGTCTGCGTAGTACGCGGCAGAAGGAGCAACGGAAACGAGGATGATAGCCCGGAGGCGGTCGCACGCAGACGAAATGTTGACGATTTGGAGGTATCTTATCTCTGGAAGGAGCGATCCTGGGATATTCGCAGACGGAAGGAGAATACCAAGAAAATACAGCAAGAGACGAGAAGGACAGAGCGACGGAAGAGTCCGAAGATGAGGATCAAGAGAGGCTGAGATCCGACACTTTGCCAACGTGGACGCTGTCTGCTTCACTCGGTTGATCAAAGGGAATAATTCGTATATGATCACAAAGAGACGCGAAACAAAAAAAGAAAGAGCAAAGCCAGAGAGTGGCAAGTAAGAGCAACAAATAGTACGTCCTTGTCCAGGAGCAGTTACAAACGGAAAGAGTAAACAATCCAGGCAGTACATTGCAGAAGCCGCAGCCGGGCACCACAAGGCCGGCGCCACACTGTAAGTTTGCAAGATGCAGAGGAAAGAGCTATGCTGCCGCCTGTGAAAGACCGACAGCCTGGCGACCATGGATTGGCTGGCAAGAGCAATGGCTGCTCTCTAGTGAGCCATTCTCGACAAGTGCCCGACCTACTTACACCATCGTCCCATGTATGACCCCACTTCAAACAGCCAGGACTCTACGAGCAGTGGGTCCTGATATACAGGAGAATCAAGTGTGCTTACAGACAACCAATACCATAAAGACTGTGTTGTATTTACACAGGTATTGGATTGGACACCGACAGACAGGCGTCTGGGCTGGATATTGCAGACCAAACTAGCGTTGGGGGCGGGTCGTGTAGTGCTGCAGCTTGACGGCTTCCTGCTAATTGCGCGGGTATTGAATTAATGTCGAGTTTCTGAGGTGTCATTCCTACTTGTTGCAGGCCTTTTCTTTCGAGAGCAGCCGCTCACAGCCAATGAACAAGTGCAGGGGAAGCTTGGAGGGTGGGTGGCAGGAGGGGCACAGGGACCAGGCAGGAAAGGGAAAAATGCGAGACATAAAGCAGAAAAGAAAAGAAAACCACATTACGAGAGTACATGGGGTTCGAGATACATGTTCCGAGCCAGGCAGGTCGCGAAAATGAGCCAACGGGAGCCGGTTGCATCAGCAAGACACACTACTACTCATCATAGCATCATGTGGCTGTCCGAAAAATAATAAATGCAGGCAGCGCCGATGTACTCCGTACAAATAGCGCGGGCGTGGGGCGAGAACAGCCACTGTGCAGTTTGCGTGTCTTGAAGGATTTCGTACATAACCCGACCAAAGGTCATTGTTACGCAGAGAGGTGAGAGACAAAAAAAGAGGAAAAGCTACTAGGGACGAAACAGGCCGCTGGTAATTGTCATGGTAGGACAGCACGAAAGTCGAGAGGGAATAGCATGCAGGATTTAACGAACACGAACGACGGACGGAGACCGACAGCCTGGCCAGCAGCTTGAAAAGGTGGGGAATGCAGAAGCAGAAGTGGACGACTAGACAACACAGCGCTCGGTCTCTCGATTTGTGATTCAGGCCAGGCTGACCGGGAGCAGGGGCCTGTTGCCGCCAGTCTCGCCAAGGCAGCAAAAAGGCAACCGGTTTGTTTGAGGTCCCGAGAGTTTTGTGGTGCGCATCGGGGCGGAGCAAAACTGGAGCTTCTGGCGGCCTTCTAGAAGATGTGAAGCTGCCAGAGGACATGAATCCGACAGCTTGTCTCGACGTTGATCTGTGGATTTCGAGCAACGGTGTAGCATGCGTAGAAATAAAGACTGAGCATAGAGGAGGGGCGTAACAGACGAGCGCATTTCTGTCGACAAGTCCGGTGAGCTTAAGCTGCAAGTTCACCAAACGGGAAGAGAAATGGGCTGGAATGGTTACAATCACGAAGAAGTCTGGTGAGTGCTCACTCGAGCCAACTCAGTGTCTTGTCGTCAAACTAATCATATTGAGACAAGAAACATTTAATCACTATTGTATATATACTTACTGTAGCGTACAATAAGGGTAGTGTCATAGGTAAATATACCTATGTCTCTGGAAGGCCTAGCTGCGGGAGTTGCCTCATGGCCCACTAATTTTTCAAGGTGCGCGCAGCGTAACGATCCCAGAAGCACGTCCAAAGCGCCCGAGGATAAAGAGCGCATTCTGTACAATATACGTGAAGGCAAAGTAGGGATACTGAAATAGTAGCGGTAAGGGATGCCCTTGTCGTGAGGTCCTTCCTGGACGAAACAGGAAGCAACGATGCGAAGTGACCGATGCAATCGGTGGGGTGGACATGGCAACTGTGCCGCTCAAGGCCTGGCGAATGCCAGACACAAGACAAATGCAGGGCAGGGTCCGCAGACCGCACACTGGGGCACACGAACAACTTTCACAAGCCAAATGGAAACAACGACCGGCATGCTGTGCGCGTGTTCACAGGACTTTGGTTGTAGTTGCTGGTAGTTGCTGGCTCTTTCCTGTTCTGCAGATCAGTGCTGTTTCCTGAAATGGCTAGGTAGTTTTGCGGTCGCCTTCTTCCCCTATTCAGTGCGTGTTAGTGGTTTCCAGGGCAGGAAGGCAGCCTGGTCAGCCTGGTATGCAAACCGATCGTGCCTGCGCACGGGGCTGTCTTTGCTTGATTTGTCGCTCTCCGGTGGTTCTCTCCTGCCCAGGGAATAGACAGGTTCGAGAATAAACGCCGGTCAGGACCTGTTCCTTCCTCGGGCTGGTCGTCCGCACCTTCCTCATGGTATTTGCAGGCACTGGTATTTCATACGGTAGTTTCCTCTGGACAGCCGAGGAGTGTGGACTTGCATGCTCCAAACAGGCTTAGCGGGGCGCTAGTCCAAGGCACACTGCCATCCATTTCTTGACAGCCTCGTTTTCAACCACGTCGCATCTGGGAGCGAAAGCTTGTCTCGTCGCTCTGACTGTCCGTTTATGAGTTAACATCATCTTTGACCAGCACGCACCACTTTGGGCTGACCGATTCGGCCGTGATGGAGCTGTATGTCGATGCAACAGACCCTCACCTCGTTTTCGACTATTTATTTGTCTTGACTCCTTTTGGGCTGGCCTCATCGTCTGTGTCTTTTCTCTTTTCCGGTTTGAATTAATAATACCAGCGAGGCATTTCCAATGGAGCCATGTGGCCCAAGGCTGACCCCCAGGGACATCCAGGGCCATCAGACAGTGCCGCCGATCCGCCCACCCATTGTCTTTCGTTTCTCCATTGGCAATGCCCAAACGAGGGATGCCTGCGAGGATTGTCAGAGCCTCCTTTCCATACTTCGCACGAATACCAATCAAATACAGCGATTCGGCATTGTATATTGTGTTCTCGGTTGCTGTCTTCTCGCCACTGGTGCGCTCGTGCGCCTATTTAGCTCTTGGCGATGAGCCTCGTGCCCACGATCAAGAGAGCCTTGCCCACAGTGACAAACTTCGTCAACAACAGCCCCTGCCGACGAAGTCGGCATTCGCGTCTTCTGGTCTCCGGCACTAGCTTCCGGGGACGTCATGATAGTTCCTCACTCGACGAAAAAGCGCAAAGTCCGCGGGACAATTCAATGCAACAAGGCCATCTTCCACACAGGAAACAGCTTCTCCGGCGCCCTACTTGTGAGGTGAGGCCAAGAGGCCAAACGAGGCTGACCAATGCGGCTGACCGGTACGTGAATGCCCACTCTTTAGGATAAAATAAAGGTTGAGACAATCTTAATATGTAGCACCATATGATTTTAACAATTCAACGACAGCCTCGCGCTTATTCATGGCGGCCACTGATAGTAGCGTATGGCCATTGACGGTTTTTGCCTCGACGTCGGCGCCGTTAATGAATAGTGATATTGAGAAATGGACGCCCGTGGCCTCGATATCGGCGCTTTTCGGGAGTAGATGCCTCACGACCGAGATATGTCCGAAATACGACGCCACACCAAGGCCTACAAAAGACTCAGGAGAAAACCAGTCTTCCGGGAAATTGATAGCAGACTATATTAAACGGCTCGTCGAATCTTCATCACAAATTCCCGACGCGAGAGGTACTATAGCGGCGTTATCGGCGATATTGGCCTCGTGGAAATGATAACCCTAGTTGTTGGCCGAGTAATCTAAAAAGACGAAGCGGACATTATTTTAACTGAGGAACCTGTTTATATTTGTCGGGGGAGTAATACCGGAGCTAAAGCTGTCAAGATAAAAAACACAGATCTTGGTAAGAACGGTGTGTGTTTGGCGGTGTCAGAGGGTCCTAGGGATAGGGGTTCAATATAGAGAGGATCACGAAGCAAGACAGCCAAAACGTAGGTAGTAGGATGTGCAAAATCTAATCCTTACCCCGCCTTATCGAGAGGAGAGGGCTCGGATGAGTTTATATTATTATCTATAGAAACATGTCATAATCGATTCGAGGCCGAAGGCCACAAATCAGGTGACTAGGCTTATATAATAAAGCGAGGTATGACTAGTCCTTAACCACACGTTAACGCCACGTTTACGAAAGGTTATTCTTTTTAAATAATAAGACTCCCTTCTTTTTAAAAGGAAGAAGGGGTAAGAATTAGTCTTTATTATAATATATACTTACTTTCGTCCTTAAAACTAACGTTTTTATTAATTAATTTATCGTAAAGACTTATTTTATAATTACTTATAATAATTTTAATTCTTTTTTTACGGATACTTTTTTATGATAGTTAAAAAAAGAGAAACGATAAACCTACCCTTCGTTGGGTCGAACCGAGTTACTCGTTCTCGTTTACGAGGTTTTACGAGTCTTTTACGTATAAACGTCGACTTTATTAAAGACTTTAACTTATTACTTACGGTTAAAGGTTCGATCGAATCTTTAAAAACTAAAGTAGTAATAATAATATTAATTAATAGTAAAAAAAAAGAAAAAAATAGTAGAATTAATATTATTATAAAAGAGTAAGTAAAAAAAAAAGACGACGAAAAAAGAGTGTTAAAAAAAAAGTTAATAGTATTTAAAAAAAAACGAGTTTTTAAAAAAAAGATCGTATTTTTAAAGAACGTAAAACGTTAACGAGTTTTTCGTTAAAACGAAAAGATTAAAAATAAATTTACCGTTTTTTTTTCTTTAACTTTATTATTTAAAGAAAATTCTTTTTAATTAAATAATAACTTAAAAGTCGACGAAGAAACGTAAAAAAAGTGTAAATTAAAAGATTTAAAGATACGACTATCGTTTAAAGTTTACGGGAATTATTTTACTTTTAAAGATCGAGAATTTTAAATCTTAAAATTAAAAATAATATTTAAAACTAAACCGTATAAATTCTCGAATCTTTATAACCGAGTCGTCGTTATTTATAATTATATAAATAAACCGTTTAAAAGGTAGTAAAACTAATATATACGTAACGTTAAAGATTTTAAAGAACGTCGGTAACTTAAACGTTTTTAAAATAAATTTAAAGATTAAATAACGATACTCGTTTTAATTATAAACGATTCGTCGATATAAACTTATAAGTTATATAAAAAAGTATACTTTCGTTTAAATTAACCGTTATTTAAATTTTTAAGTTATTTATACTCTTTAAAAAAATAAATAACGTTTTTTTTTCGACGAATTTAAAAAAAAAGTCTTTTATTTTAAGTTAAATAAATAACTCCGGTATACGTTAAATAACGTACTCGATTATAAAAAGATTAACTTTAAAGACTTATATATAAAAGTAAATATATTATTTACGTAACGAGTTAAAAATCGTTCTTTTAATAACGTCCGTACTTTATAAGAAAGTCGTAAGTGACTCGGTAATAAATAGTAAAAAAACGTATTTTAAAAAAGGAAACGACTTCGTTAATTAAACGGTTATAAAAATTTAAGAAATAATAAAAGGAAAAATAAGTTAAGGTTTTAAATACTTTATTTATAAAGTAAAAAAAAGTCGTAAAAAAAACCTTTAATTATTTATTTTAAGTATAATAAAATAAAATATTACGTAAATAATTACTTAAAAAACGTATTTATTTAAAATATTACGGTTAAAAAGTTTATTAAATTAAAAAACCTTTAATTATTTTTTTTAAGTTTAAAAGAAAAGTAATAAAAATAAAGTATAAACGAGTTAAAAACACGTCGGTAATATATTAAAAAAGAGTCGTAAAAAAAACGACCCTCGACTTAAACACTATTATAAAAGTAAATATCGTAAGTATTTAATTCGTAAAACACTTTTACTTACGAAAAACGAAATACTTCGACTTAAAGGACCGTATAATAAATATTAATTAAATTAAAATATTTAAAATTTAAAATATTCTTATTACTTTTACGGATTTCCGTAAAAGAATTAAAGAAACGGTCCGTTTTTATATTACGTTTAATAAACCGAAGAGTTTAAGTTTTAATTTTATTTTATTAAAAGTTACGGGTTTAACGACGTTAAATATTAATATACCGGTTAAAGTACCGTAACGTTTCGTATATAAATCTTGAAAACTTTAAATTAAAGTATTAAAGAAATTTATAAAGTTAACGTAAAATAAAATAATAGTTTATATAATTATAATAATCTTAATAATTTTAAATAAACGTTTTTATAAAAACTATTTTTTTTAATACGGAAAAGTAAAAAAGTTATAAAAAAAGTCGTATTATTTATTAAGTTAAAGGATTTTATAAATATTTTTAATATATTTAAAGTAATAATAATTTTACCGTTAAAGTAAACCGATTATATTATAAATTTTTTATTAAATATATAACCCTTTTATAAAACGATTTACTTATTATTTAAACGGGAATTATAAAAGTTAAAACTTTATATTAAAAAAAACTTATAAAATAAACGTATCCGTTTTTTTAAGTCGTTAATAAACACGTTTATATTATTTATATTTAAAAAGAACGGTATATTATAACTTTATATTAATTATCGTAAGTTAAATAAAGTTATTATAAAGAATTAATATACTTTTTTATTAATTTTTAAGATTTTAAATCGGGTAAATAAAGTTTAGTTTTTTTTTAAACTCGATATTAAAAACGTATATTACCGTATTTAAATTAAAAAAAGTAATAAGTAAAAAATTATATTTCGTATATAATATAACTACTTCGAGTATATAGTTTTTTTTTTCGGTTTAATTAATACCTTTATTACTTTTTAATATTATATTTATATAACTTTATAAGGGTTAATTAACGTTATATACGTAATATATATAAATAATATATTAATATTTTTTTAAACTTAAAAATAATACGTATAATATTTATACGAAGTATTAAAAAGACTTAAACGAGTTTAATTATACGTTAATTTATATAAGTGTAAATTTTTTATAAATAAAATAAAATTTTTAAGATTTATCTTTATACGTTATAAAGTTAAAATAAACTCGAAGTAAATAATTATTATTATAAAATAATTAAAGTCGAAGTTTTACCGTAATATATAAGTATTTTTAAAGTTTTATAATTTTTATAAACGATTTATTCTCGTATATTCGTAAATTATAACTTTATTTAATAATTTATTAAAAGGTATATAAAATAAAAAGAAACTAAAAATAGTTACGTTTTCGACTCGTAAACAAAAAGTTTTTAACGAGTTTAAAGTTTATTTTAAATAAGTGTTATTATTAAAGTACTTTAACTTTAAACTATAAACTCGACTTAAAATAAATACGTTAAAAAACGGTAACTTTAAAGTATTATTTTAACCGGACGAGTAAAGTAAATATTATTTAATTACCTTTTAGTTAAAGAAATAAAAAGGGTTAGAATTAAATTATAATACTTTTAATTAAAAAATAATAGTAATTATAAAAAGTTTTAAATATTAATATTAATATTTAAATAATAATCGTTAAAAAGTCGAAGTTTTATCGAACTACGTTAATTTATAAACGTTTATAAGTTAATAAAAGTTTAATAACTAATAAATTAAATAATATATATTTTTTATACTATTTAATTTTAAAATTAAATATTAAGTAAAAAAACGAAACCTTATAAACGTATTATTACGTCGTTTAAACTATAAGTTTAACGATAAAGATTATAATTATAAAAACCTATTACTTATATTATAATAAAGGTTAACGGTAACGTAATAAGTATTAATTTTATAATAAAAGTACTTTAAAGTTTAAAACTAAGACCTGAAAGAAAAAGTTACGTTTTTATAAAAAAAGTCGAACGAAAAACCTTTATAAATTTAATAAATTTAAACTTACCTTTAAAAAAACTAAGTTTAAACGAGTAGTATAAAAACTTCGTCGGTAACTCGTAAACTTTAATTAAAACTATTTATAATATAATATATTTTAAAGACCCTCGTATAATCCGTAACTATATAAAAAAAGGTTACGTTAATAAACTTATTTACCCCGTTATAAGATTTATTATTATTTTTATAAATTAATAATTTATTTTATATAACGAAACGAAACGTTATATTAACGGGTAAGTTACGAAATATTTAATAAAGATTAAATAAAGACGGATTATTAAAGTATTATTACTGTATTTATATCCCGGTAAAAAGTTCGGTATATTAAAAAATACTTAATTAATATTATAATAAACCTTTTATAAGTTACTTTAAAAAGGTTAAAATAAAAAAAATAATAAAAAGGAAATTTTATTAATTAAGTATAATTAAAGATATTTATAAGTTTATCGACTTTTACTCGATTTATTAACGAATCGTTACGAAAAAATATAAATTATATAAAGAGTTATAACTTTTATTAATTCTATAAAGACTTTAATAAAAAATTTTAATAAACTTTATTATAAAATTATTTATCGTTTTTTATAAAAAAAAACTAATCGATAATATTTTAATAATAATTAATAAATATACGAAAATATATCGTTTTTTTTTAATATTAATTATTATTACGTCCGAAAGACTAGTACGAATAATATACGTTAAAATTAAAAACTAGTACGGAATACTTAAAAGAATCGTTTCGAATAAAAAAAGTATATTTATTAATTAATTTTAATTCGAAATATATATGACGTTATTAATTCGTCGAAGACTTTTAATAACGTATTACTTTTAAACCGATAAATAAATTAAACGAATAAATTAAACTTTAAAATATTATTTAAAGGTATTTTTTAACGACGAGTAGTCGAATTAGTTACTACTTTTATAAGACGTAAAGTTTACGGTTAATAACGTTATTAACGTAATTATTAAAGTTATACCCTTTAATATATTATACGGATATAACTTAAATATATATATTAACGTTAAAAACGACGTTTATAAAAAAGACGTATTAATTATCGTAAATAAAATCGAGAAAATTTATACTTTTAAAAAAAAGTAAAGAATTATTAAAAAAAAGTTTAAAAAGTATATAAAAAATATTATAATAAAAAGTATTAATTAAAAGTTTTTAAAATAAAAGATCTCGTTTTATTATCGACGTAAAATTTTAAGTTATAAGTAATTAAAAAGAAAATAGTATTAAAATTCGTTAAACCTTTTAAAGTTATTAAAGTAATTAATTTATAAATATATAAATTAACGTTATTATAAATATATAATCGTATTTATAATATATTCTTAGTCTTTTTATTAAAACTTTAAAAGTCTTAATAAAAGAATTCGGTAAAAAAAATATCGTTACTTGTACTCGAAAAAAACCCGGAAGAATAAAAGGTAAAAGTAGTTAAAAATAAAACGAAGTATAATAAAAAGGTTTACTACTTAATAAAATAAATTAAGTAACTTATAAAATATAACTAGTAAATATTTAAAAAAGATATAAAACGTATTTAAAAGGTTATTTAAAATTACGAGAAAAAGTATAAAATAATCGTTTTATAAAAAAAAAAGTAAATTATTAAAATTTTTATTTAAATTTTAAATAACAACTTTATAATAAAACGTAAATATAATACGTTAAAAGTGTTTATTTAATTAAAAAATACGAGAAACGACTTAATGTATTAATAAGTTAGTTTTATACTTATAACGTTCGACTTATAAAAAAAAAACCGTTACTAATACTTAATACGACTCGTTAGTAAAAAAAGTGTAAAATATAAGAAAAGTATTTTAAAAAAAAAAGGGTTAAAACGTCGTTTATAACGTTTTATATATATAAACGAACGACCTTTTTTAATCGTATTCCGACCCATTAAATTAAGAAAAATACAACGATTCTTTAATTATTTTTAATATAAAGGATTACCGGGACCGAGTCGTAAATAAAATCGTTTAAAATTCGAGTTATCGTTATTAATAATAAAAAGTATACGGTTATAAACGGTCCGTAACTTTATTATTACTCTTTTATATACGGTCCGACTTATCGTTTTATTAAAATCGGTGATTAGTCGGTAGGTTTTTTTATAAGTTTAAACGAGAATTATTAATCGGTATATAAACTCGTCGGTAATATATAGTAAAGTTAAAGACGTTTTTTCGTTTAGTTTTAACGAAAGGTTAATTACTTTAGTAATAATACGAAGAACGGTGTAAACGTTTTTTATAAGTAACGTAAAAACTTTTTTATAAAAGTAATAATAAACTTTATATCGTTAATATTTTATCGTTACTTTATATACGTAACGTAAGGTTTAATAAAGGTTAATATTTTTAAAACTATTAATAACGTTAAAAAAATAAGTAATATAAGTGTAAACTTAAAGGTCGGTAGTAAAATCCGGTTTAAAGTCGTTATTATTTTAAATATTTAACGATTTATCGTCAAGACTTTTATTTATCGTATTATTATTACCGTTTAAGTATATATTATTAAAAGTATTACGGTTGGACGTATTATAAAAAAAACGTTTAAAGGTCGTAAACGTAGTCCGTATTACGAAAAAAACGGAAAAAGTAAAAGTAGTATCGTTAATAGTACACCGTTAATTTATAAAAGTAATTAAATTAATAATAAGTTAAACGTAAAACGGGTTCGAAGGGTTTACGATTATATTATAAGTAGTAAGATTATTAGTTAACTAAAGGTGATTTAAGTTAAAAGGGTCCGTAATTAAAGGACGAGGAATAAACGTAATAGTTTAAAAGGGTGGAATAAAAGGAACTATAAACGAGTTAAATAATAAGTTAAAACGAAGTGGTTAAGAACGAGATTTATTTACGGACGGTAAGGTTATTTATCGAATAGTCTTTAACGAATCGAGTTAAAGTTAAAAAGGTTTAACGATTAACGAGTAACTTATAAGTAAGTTATTACCGATACGTCGGACGGTAATACGAGTATAAACGTGTTTTTTAACCTTCGATATTATAAGTTAATTAGTATAAAAGGGGGTGAGTAAGTAGTAAAGTAAATTAACGGTGTATTAAATAAACGTACGATTTAATACGTTCGAAAGACGTTAAGTAGTCGAGTTCGAATTACTTTTATCGTTACGTAAAAAAAAGGAAATAATAAAAAAAGATTACGAGATTTTTATTATAATATTATTTAAAGACTTATCTTTATCGTATTTATAACGTTTAAATATATTAAATAATATATTAAAAAATAATTTAATTAAAAACGACTTTTAAACGAATAAGTTACGAATATAAACGAAAAGAAAAGAAATTAAAGAAAAAACTCGATTAACGATTTACGGACGAGAAATAATCGACTTAATTAAAAAGTATTAAAAAAAAAAGAAAAAGAAAGTAAGTTACGATTCTTTTACGAGTAAAAAATAATTTATTAAAAAAACGTTCGTTAAATATAAAAGTAAGTAAAAAGTAAAAAAGTAAAAACGAGTTATAATAAAGGTTTAATTAAGTAACTAGTTTTATACTCGTATATAAAAAAAGAGTAATAAAAATAAATAACGTTTATAAAAAGAATAATATTTATAAATAAACGTTTTAAGTAAAAATAACCCGTAAACGTTCGTCGTTATTTATTTATTATATAATTACGTATATATTTAACGAAAATAACGACGTTAAATAATATTTATATTTTAACGAAATATAAAAATATTTATTTAAATATTAACGTTTAATAATAAATAGTTTAAATACGTTTAATACTTTTAAACCTTATATTACGTTAATAATCGACGGACCGGACTATTATATAATATAAAAAATTATGAAGTAACTCGTATACGAAATAACGGACTATCGTATTTAATTAATAAATTAGTTATAATTTCCGATACTTTTTATTCGGGTAAGAGTAAAAAGAATAAAAAAAGTTACGAAAAAAACTAAAGTTTAGTTTATTAAAAGGGAAGAATAATTATTATAATCGAGTCGAGGTCGAAGGTTACGAATTAAGTGACTAAACTTATATAATAAAACGAGGTATAGTTAATCTTTAGTTATACGTTAACGTTACGTTTACGAAAGGTTATTCTTTTTAAATAATAAGACTCCTTTCTTTTTAAAAGGAAGAAGGGGTAAGAATTAGTCTTTGTTATAATATATACTTACTTTCGTCTTCGAAACTAACGTTTTTATTAACTAATTTATCGTAAAGACTTATTTTATAACTACTTATAATAAAACACCGTAAATTCTCCGTTAAATTAACGTATACTTAAGGTATTTACGTAAAAGACGCCCTAGTCTTAAAGGTTAATGGTTAGTTATAAAGGAGAGTATATAAGTACTTTACGATACACTATAAAATCTTTAACGAATAATAAGTAAAAGGGGCCTGTAAGTGTTTAATAATTAGTTAGGGTTTTGACGGTTAACGGCGGTTATGTTAGCGGGCCGCGCCTAGTAGGTACGTTAGTAAGGCCTGGTTGACATAAGCGGTTAAACCCCGTTGAATCCCCGTAGATTTAACGGTGTTTGGGTATGTTATGATAGGCGGGTGGTGATAAAGCCTTATTAGCGAAGCTTTAACGAAAGGGTTATAGACCTAGACGATAATAGATCCGTAAGGAACTCCCGAGTAGTTTGATAAAAGAAGTAGACCTTGTCGTGATAAATGGAGACGAATAAACCACTTTAAGATTGGAGGTGTGATTTAAAGTCCTTATCTTCCTTTAACTCGAGATCGTTAATGTACTTTAATTGGTTATTTATACGTACGGTAATATTTATTTATAAGAAGCCCTGAATTTTCTCTATAAATCGGTACTATTTATAATACTATAACTTTATTTATAGTACCGTTAAGTGTTTTTTACCCTTTTTCACCTATTAAACGCGGCGTACCCTCGACCTTCGTGGCGTACCCTCGACCTCTTACAGCGTATAGGCGCTATAAGCTAGCGCTATAGTCTATAACATACGATGACTAAACCTTTCACCTACCATAGAATATAATAATCCTCTTTTCGCTCTCTCTTCGAGGAACGAAGATTGGAATCTAATCCTTGTAACATACAACTAATTCCGTATACAAATCATCAATTCATCGATTTTTTTTCGTGTTTTCATCACCAAGTTTATCGAGATTTATCAAATTGACCTCCAAATCTTACAGAAAAAGGTGTACGGAGTATGCTCTTTCTCCCCATACGGGACTAAGTATAATAGGCAGTCAACTTCGGAGTGTGTGCCGTATTGTGGAGCCACGCTTATTTCTCACTCCGACAAAGCTTATTTTACTCCGACGTTTTCACTCCGATAGTCCGAAGCAACGGAGCCTGGAGGGTTATCACAGGATCTTCATAATACCTTTTTCACCAAAACAAATTCAATAATAATGGATCCACCGTAATATGACCGACGGTTCCTGATTCAATACCCCAGACGCCAAGATACGGGGAAAGGGTAGCTATCTACAACGTACGGAGTAAAAGGCCACGGTGTGAGAACAACCCCACTCCGTCAAGCTGATATAAAGGAGACGTCAGTCTAATTTGCATCTGCTTTGTAGTTGTACTCCCATCCCTCCTTGATTCCGTCTGTTCCACCCATAACGTAAAGTGTCATGGCTATCTCACGCATTTTGCTCACCACTGGCTTACTGGCTGCTCTCTCGTCGGCCATGCCGGGCCGAGGGGGTGATGTGCTCGGCTTCGGCACGCCCCAGTCGGTCGGGATGCTGGCCGAGCCGCTGCATACGATGGTGGGCAACCTGACCAATTTCACGCACGCGGCCAACTACGGCTCGCACAGCTACCACGCCGTGCACCCGATCGAGCCCGGCGGCGTGACGATTGTCGGCCGCGACAGCAAGGTGGTCAGCTACTTTGCCATTGGCAAGCGCAACCTGTACGCCGACGCCAACGGCACGCTGCTGCCAGCGCATCTGCAGGAAGACGCGACACTGGATACGGTCTACGACATGGCCAGCCTGACCAAGATGTTTACGACGGTGGCGGCGCTGCGGGCGATGGATGCGGGCCTCATCGCGCTGGACGCCCCAGTGGCGTCCTACGTGCCCGCGTTTGCAGCCAACGACACGGAAAAGGCAAGCGTGACGATCGAGATGCTGATGACGCACACGAGCGGCTTCGACGCGGACCCGTCGCCGGCTCTGTACTCTGGCGCCTACGCGACGCACGCCGACAAGATCGACGCCATCGTCACGCAGCGCCTGCTCAACGCGCCGGGCAGCACGTTTCTCTACTCGGACCTAAACTTTATGAACCTCATGGTCGTGCTCGAGACCGTCACGGGGCGTCCGCTGGACGCCTTGATTGGCGACTACACACGCGAGCTCGGCATGGCCTCGACGTTTTTCAATCGCGGCAACCGCGAGGGCTGGAGCAACCCGTTCTACGGCCGCGCCGCCACCCAAGAATTCCAGATCGCCGTGCTCGGCGCCGGCGAGCCGCAGCGCCCGCAGCCCGTCCGCGGCACCGTCCACGACGAGAACGCCTGGGCGCTGGGCGGCGTGTCGGGCCACGCGGGGCTGTTCTCGACCGCCCTCGACACCGCCAAGCTCTGCCAGATGATCTTGAACAACGGCACCTACGGCGGCCGCCGCATCCTCTCGCAGCAGAGCGTCGACCACATTTTCAAGAACTACAACGCTTACCTCGGGGATGTCGACGCCGATCACGGCCTCGGCTTCGAGCTCGACCAGTACTACACGGCCGGCCCGCTCGCCAGCCTGCAGACGGCGTCGCACACGGGCTTCACCGGCACCAGCCTGGTCATCGACCGCGCCCACAACGTCTTCTACGTCCACCTCGCCAACCGCGTCCACCCCTCGCGCGCCTGGAGCAGCAACAACATTGTCCGCGAGACCCTGGGCTACTGGGTCGGCGAGTCTCTGGGCCTCGACCTTACTGTTCCGGAGTAGGAGAGCAGGAGAGTGGGATAGTGGGGGTGAGGTCGGGGAGAGATGCGATATAATTATGTAGTTGGACTGTTCCTGTTCTTCCCCGTGTAAATTTAATTCTTAATTTAGTTTTATACTCTTGATATGCCTATGCTCATCTCGTCATCCACCCTTCATACAGTCTGGCTGAAATAGAAGGCCAAAACCATCATCTCCTCCCTTGCCAATCCCCGGCCGCGCTGCCCGTGGTGTTGGCGCCACCTTCGTTGTTTACGCCACAACAACTGCGAAGCCGAAGGGGCCCAAAACATGGCTGTTCCAAGGAGCGGAAGTGTCCTTACGCGTTCTATACTCTCGACTTATAAATAAGAACCTGTCTACCCACGAGGGTCGCTCAAGCTTTCTCTCTCTCGGGTTTTGTGTAAGGAGAAAGAGATTCGGCAAGTAATCGCCCACCAAACTTACCCAAGTAGCCGGGGAAGGTCAAAAGCTCAACCAGAGTCCGATCGTACATAAGGCGAAAAGGAAGATTCTAACAAGTTCCATTGTCGCCGACGCGCCTTAAGACGACGAGCGACGGAACTAAGAAAACTCTGTAAAAACTCTGTAAACTTCTCCACTTAAAAGGAATATATAAGAATCCTTTCGTAGGCGGCCACGTATCGTCGTTTAAGTGAAAGTCTTAAGAACTTAAGTATACTTAAATTCTTACCTTCTTTATTCTTTTCCTTTATTAAACTATATTTACGGTCACTTTATTTTAACCTCAAGTATTTATTCCTTTATAAGACCGTGATAAATTAAATAAGTAAAATACGAATAAGGGAATCATAAATTATAAGGCCTCCACCGGAACACGGGATTAGAAAAAAATATAAAGTTTTAGTCTTTTACTATAAAAATCTCTTTTAAAAATATAATAAACTCAAGATAACTGTTAAACTATAACGATAAACAATTAAGAAACGACCAACTCTTGTTATAAAAAAAAGATAACGATATATATATATAAAGAAAAAAAGTACAAATAAGAAAAGTATTTTTAAAATAAAAATAAAAATAAAAATAAAAATAAAAATAAAAATAAAAATAAAAATAAAAATAAAAATAAAACCATAAATTAAAGAAGGCCAACAAACGCGAGAACGTAAAATAAGTCACCACCACATGACTGTCAATGGAGGAACGGGGACGACAAAAAGGTGACAAGCCGCCTTGAGTATTATCTTTTTTCTTCGTAAGGTACATTTGCTTTCGCCTCCACGACATCGATATCCATCTTTGCGCGCTTTGTGTGTTGGAGGCTGCCATGTTGGTTGGGCATTATCCTTCGTTTGAGCTGCCTGCTTGCTGGCTCCTGGTCCTGGCGTCGCAGCTCATGGGGTAGGCCGGAAAGGGCGACCAATTTACGGCATAAGCGCCGACGGGCTTCAACGTTGATCCTTCTCCTTTCTTTCATACAAAAAACAAAATAAAAAAAAGTAAACCATCAAACGGCCAGGGCCGGCGTTACGCCTTTTATTCATGCTCGTTTTTCTGGAGCCGACGTTTTGAGAGTCGATTTCATTGGATGACAATATCGCAGTGCAAAACACGGGGCTTTTAAGACCGTCAGCCTTGTCCCCAAAATAAGATAGCGAGAGGGAGGAAGACGAGAGGAACAAGGGCCGTTGACTGGTGACCATGCGACGTTCCAAATTGCGAATAGTACTGTTTTCTCTATATGTATGGGCTCGTCTCCCTGTCTTTTCTTTCTTGGGTCTTTGTACGTTCGTTGCCATATCCATCGACCCCAGATATTTCTCTGCTATCGAGACTCATCACCAGCACACACTTTACCTCCCCGCTCTACCAGTCCCGCAAAACAGGTTGCTTTAAGTCCCTCAGCCTACTTCCCCAGTCAACCGCCATCGGGCAAGAAAGTGTGATCGATACGCAATGGCTGTTCTCACTCTCTACATTGCCATATGCAAGCTCAACGCCACAGGCGGTGCTCGCCATTGGATATTGATCCTTGCTGAAGAAGGCGCCAGGAACGGCACCTATCCTAAAAAAGGTCAAATATATTTTCCTTTTATTTATACATTATTTATCTTTATATTAATAAATAATTTAATAGGAATGATACCTTATAGTTTTGCTTCAACAAGTCATTTTATTTTAACATTTTCTTTAAGTTTTACTATAGTTTTAGGTGCAACAATTTTAGGATTTTTAAAACATGGTTTAAAATTCTTTTCTTTATTAGTACCCGCTGGTTGTCCTTTACCTTTATTACCTTTATTAGTTTTAATAGAATTAATATCTTATTTAGCTCGTAATATTTCTTTAGGTTTAAGATTAGCCGCTAACATAATGAGTGGTCACATGTTATTACATATATTAGCAGGTTTTACTTATAATATAATGTCTTCAGGTATATTATTCTTCTTCTTAGGTTTATATCGCCCAAATCTCCGACAAGGACAAAAACAAAGTGAAGGCTTCCGCGCAAAAGTACTCGGCAAAGTTTTGCCAGCAGTGGGTGATAGAAGTGCTGGCCGATCTAGAGAGGAAGGGCTTGATCCCTGCCGGGACAACGGCCAACTGGGAGGACGAGATGGAAACGGATCCGTATGCTACACAATATGCATAATGAACGATGCGTGGCGTGTCAGTCGGCACCAGTCGACAGCCGGACACGCTGGGGGAATCGGTAGTGTAAATAGGATGCTATTTAACCATACAACAGAGAATAGTAGCCAAGACCTGCCGCGGACACAGTCATGTGTTTATTCTTGTATCTTCTTTTCTTTCTATTCGTTGCCTCCGCCGATACCGATACTATCTAATTCACCAGGCTGAAGATGTATTAAGCATCACCGCAACTTCCTTCAAGTATGGATCAAGGACCCGATCAACAAATCCCTCCTTGATCCACGCCTTGTCCCACCCGGGGCGCCAGAGGGCCTTGCAGTACTCCCAGTATTCGGGAAAGAACCCGGAAAACTCCCAATCCAGAATGGCGACGACTGTGGCGCCGCGGACCAGAATGTTTCTCGGGTCCAGATCATTGTGTGTCAGCACAATTTCATGGTCATGCATAACAGCATGTTGTACCCTGCAAAGCAGACGCGTGAACGGGTCATCTTCATCTTTAGCAGACCAAACTTTTGCCAGGGCCTCATTGAATGCGGCCTCGTTGGCATAGGGGCCGTGTTCCACGTCGTCCATTGAAAAGAATTGGTCGTTGCATCCAGAACCGTCGACCGTACCGATGAACGCGCCTTTTAACTGTCGAAGCTGTGTGAGGTAGCCGCGGAGCTGGAACAGAATGGCATCCTTGTCTTCAGCAGTGAGGCCCTCCCACACGTTGTCTAGTCGGTCGCCCTCCACATACTCCATGACTATACAGACATGGCCGGAATTGGCATCTCGGTAGACGTTGTGTACTTCCGGGACCGGGATGCTTGTGTGCTTGCTCACAAACTTCATGGTGTTGGCCTCGGCCTCGCGGACCGTGTCGCCGGATTTGAGTACCGTTTTCCCATCTGGGAGCAGACAGGGCATCGAAAATGGCGGAGCGAGTTTCGTCGCCTGGTCGACTTCTTCATTAGTGATAACTCTTGTCATGTCGGGGATGGGCATTGTTCGGTGTTGTAGATCAAATTTGAGAATACAATTGATTTTCTTTTTTTAATGTTCCTTTTTTTTTTTTTTTTGAAAGACGGCACCGAGCGGACACTAAATATGCCTAATTCCCCCATTGTTCGACGTGCTGCAATGGCAGTCAGGTCCTATCGGTCACTGGGCCCCTGGGCTGCGTTAACCCCGCACGGGGAGGGGCAATATTATGGGGCGCGTGGTGGACAACGGTTCAAATCCTAGCCAGCCAACACATTCGTGCTAAATCTGGCACCCTTCAATCTTCCACACAGCAATTCATACGACCTAAATACAGCCCGCAGCATCGTTTACACTCTCTAGAGGATATTAATCTGTTTCTCTACTGCGCCCTCATGGCGACACAGTCAACATCGGGCCGGCCCGCACCCGCGCCGTTTGTTGTAGAGCCAACCGCACACCACACCCACACATTCATCCTCCTCCACGGCCTTGGCTCCAATGGCGAGAAATTCGGCCGTGAGCTTCTGGAGACGGGGATCGGCTCTGATGGCCTTGGACTGCCATCTCGGTTTCCCGGAGCAAAGTTCATCTTCCCCACATCCCGGCGCCGGCGCTCGACGGCGTTCCGCCGGTCCATGCTCACGCAGTGGTTCGACGTCGCATCCCTCGACGACCCTTCCGACCGCAGCCACAAGCAGCTCGCGGGGCTGCGCGAGTCGTTTGCCGAGACTCTCGCCGTCGTGGAGCAAGAGTGCGGAGACGCGGGCATCCCAAGACAGAACATTATCCTCGGCGGGCTGAGCCAGGGCTGTGCGATGGCGCTCATTTGCCTGATCGCACTCGAGCGACCCATTGGCGGATTTGTCGGTATGAGTGGCTGGCTACCGTTTCAAAAAGAGATTGAAGCAAGAGCAACTGCTGGGGACGGGCCGCAGCTTGATGATGTAGTTCTTAGTGGAACGGACGAACGGTGTTCTGTCTCTGCGGGGGCAGACACGGAGAAGCAAGACCACGGCAGGTCCCTGGCTAACAGCATAGACTACGTACGGGAGCTGCTGCAGTTGGACAATGTCTCTGACGGCGCGCACACGGTCCTATCAACCCCCGTATTTCTTGGCCATGGCGAGGCCGACGACAAAATCAAGGTTTCGCTGGGCGAAGCAGCACACCGCACGATGGGCCGGCTCGGATTCGATGTGCAATGGCGGGCCTACGCGGGGCAGGGCCACTGGTATAGAATCCCAGACGAGATCGACGACGTTGTGGCATTTGTCTCTGTAAAGTGTGGGTGGGCTGGTGACGAACAGCCGGGTACGTAGGGGGACAACGAGGCATAGGAACCCGGGGCCCCTTCCAGCGACCGCAACATAACAAACCGTCTGTTTGAAAGTACTTGAAGCGTTCTTTTTATCTTTTCTAAATTACATTTCCGATTAAAGTGTTGTTGTATTTGTAAGCCGTGACTGGTACTGGCGTGTTAGAACCATCTTTGGAGTCCCGACTACCCTTTCTCGTCCACTTGAATACCATGCGAGAAAGTTTCTGACTTCGTTCGGGCACTGTGCCCGTTGTTTCGCGGTCCTCGATGGCCGTCTTCGGTATAGCCGAGAGAGGAAATTTTGCGTGGCCGATGCTGGCACCGCGAGCATCCGGGTATGCTGAGTATGCTTTGGGCGAGTTTTGTTTACTGCCACCCGATCCGCCAAAGAATGTGGTGCCCGGTGTCATCATACAGGATGATCGTTCGAGAAAGTCGGCATATTCTTTAACCCATGACGCAGATGGGGACAAGAACGGGAACGGGTGTCACCCCACTCCGCTATTTCTGTCTTCAACATACTCATTAAAACTATGGAGGAATAAAGGAGCGGTTAGAAAGAATCATCGCGAAACTAAATACCTTAATCACTGGTGCTACATATGGACAACAAAACTACCAACTCCATTAGTAACGGCAGCATCTTCTCGCAAAGATCCAAACATTTCGACATTAAGTATCACTACCTAAGAGAGAAAATTGCGTTGGGACTTATCACCACGAAGCTGGTGCCCACAACACTGCAGCTCGCCGACCCGTTTGCCAAGGCACTGGCGAAAGAGACCTTCACCAAATTGGTCGAACAGTTTATGAGCGAGACTGGTAAGAAGAAGGACTGAATTCAGAAGCAACAGGCATTTGGAAGCCTTCACAGATTTCAGACGACGCACATGCAAGCCAGCGCCAATACGCAGTTTCTCTTCGTTTCACTGTCGGAGGGTACGTAGGGAGAGGCTTACTAATCCGTTTACTTGAGGCATCTTCTTTTTCTTATCTAATTCATTCGGTGGCTGACCAACTTAAACAATACAAACATCATTACGCTCAACACTAACGGCCCACCACGTAATGTAACAGAAGCAACTTTCGATAATACTATACAACTTACGAAGTACGGAGTACTCCGTAAAAACAAATTATATAGTGACCAGACTTGTTTCGAGGTAGGCCGGCCCAACTCTTCTAACTTATAACCATACCCTTTATAAAACTACGCTAGTCCACCTCTTTTCTCCCACCACTTAACCATTAACCATCCACTTCTATCTCCTTAAGCCCGAGAATAAGACTTTTTTCCAACGCGTATTATAATTAACCTAGACGTCAAAAAAAGATCCACAGTGACAAAAAAATACATACGATTACATAACAAAAAGAGGTACCCCCAGATCAAATTGTCATGACATACCCAAACACCGTGAAATCTACGGGGATTCAACGGGGTTTCACCGCTTATATCAACCAGGCCTTACTAACGTGTCTACTAGACGCGACCCGTTAATATAACCGCCGTTAACCGTCAGAGCCCTAGTTAATTATTAGACACTTACAGGCCCCTTCCACTTACTTGTTATTCGTTAGAGATTCTACGGTGTATCGTAGAGTACTTATACACTCTCTTTTATAGTTAGTCGTTAGTCTTTAAGGTTAAAACGTTTTTTACGTAAGTGTTTTAAGTATACGTCGATTTAACGGGGAATTTACAGTGTTTTTATAAATAATAATATAAGTTTATCCGAACCCTTTTCTTTCGATAAAACGGGGTAAAGATTAAATTTTATATATTTTACTACTTACGTTTTAACTATTTTACTTTATAATCTTTTTTTTATTAAAATCTTATCTTTAAAACCTTTTAATAATTCTTAATTTATAAGGGTCTGTTAGGGGAGATCGTTACGTAAACACCTAGGATGAATACTTTGGTGAAAAGTTAGTTCCTGAATTAAATAAAAGAATATCGATAAAGAAAGAGAAAGAAAACAAGAAGCGTAAGACTGGGTAAATAACCCCCTTTTCTGGTCCTACTCGTAGACTTTTAATTAAGGGTCCGGCTCCCTAACCACCGTACCGTCACATACCCCGGCCTATAGATGTCTGATTAGAAGTCCGGGAGTTTAGTTATTAGTTTACGTACCGTTTAATTATCCTCGGACCCTTAGTCCGTTATAATACCCCCTTTTTTTATAAGACGGGTCTTCGTCGTTTATAAGACTTTACCGAGGCTTAGTTCGTAGTCTTGTAAAGTTTTAATATCCGTTATTTTTTACCGTAACTTTTATATTAGTACGGGATACTCGGTTTAATATATTAACACCTTTTAATTACGTCTTTAGTGTCGGTGTTTAAAGATCCGATCGATCTTTTATTCGTCTTAGTCCTTTATTAATAACGGCCTCGGTTATACGAACTATCGTTATTAACTCGGGAACGGGTTATTTATTACTCGTCGTATTAAGTCTACGTAAAACACCGGGTGAATCCTGGTTAAAGTGTTTAATCGTACTACGTACGATCTTATTAACTCCGTTACGGTATATTATAAGACTAGTTAGTTAAACTTTTTTAATAAACGGTTAAAGGTAATATTATATAAGTGTAATATAACTTTATTTTTAACGTAAAAGAAGTTTATTACTACCCTTCGTTTATTTATTACTTTAATTTAACGGTTTTACGTTACCGTTATTACCGTTTATATTACTACCGTTACTATCCTTTACCGTTCGATTTATACTTTTACTTTTATTACCGACGACCTTTATTCGAACGTAGTTTTAATCGTCGATTTTAACTCGACCTTATAATAATAACCGTATAATATATAAAACGGTAATATCTTTATCGAACTACTTATCCGGTTATTTAAAATTAATATTACTATTAATAAAAACCTTACTTAATCGTTTTACTCGTACGTAGTAAATATTCGTAAGTATATTTTTAACTTTTAATTTATACGTTCCGTCACGTCGTTTATTTACGGGTGGAAAACCGTTAATAATCGATAAGTAATATTAAGACTTTTATAAATTAACCTTTAAAACGTACTTACGAATTAAAGGCCTTTATTCGATATAATAACTATAAATAACCCGTAGTAACGTAAGACTTCGATTAAAAGTTTATATACTACCTTTTTCGTCGTCGTACCCGTTATTAATTCGAAGACTACTACTTTATTTAACTTATTTATTACGATTATAATCGACTCGTAACCGTTAAACGACGGTAACTCGGTTATAAAGTCTATTAATAACTTTATTTAAAGTCTTTTCGGTACTAATAAAGGTTTTAATAACCCGTACTTTATATTACGTTAATACTTACTTTTTTAATAAATTACGTAATTCCGAACGAACCTTCGTACGTTTAACGTTAATCTTAATTATAAAAACTAACGGACTATTAAGTTTCGTATACTTTCCCGACCGGAATAACCCTTTAACGAGAGTCGTATATTAATTAAATAATCTTTATTCGTAAAGGTTTTTACACCGGTATTTAAACCCTTTTATATTAACGAAGTTTACTCGTCTCGTTTAAAGAATACTTTAATATATTAATCGAAAGTCTTTATTTTAACGGTAAAGTCTTTTCGTTTTTGGTTATTAATTATCGTATCTTTTAATAACGGTTATTTTATTATAAACCTTTTCTTTAAAGGTTACTTAACTCTTCTCTTTTAAACGGTAAAAGTAATACTTCTTTTAAACTTACTTTTTAATCGTTTTTAAGTTAATCGTAGTCCGTATTAATAACTTAAGTTTATTTTACGTATACCTTTTTAAAGTTCGTTTTACTTTAATTACGGTCGTTTTTAACGTTATTCGTTTATACCGTTTATACTATACTTACCCGTAAGTTTAACTCTTTAACGTTTTAATTAAAACTTTACTCGGTATTATAATCTCGTATTATTATTAATTCGTATTAAACCTTTCGTAATAGTTAAATATTTCGTTCGATTAAACGGTCGTTCTTTACTTTTTAAAGTATATTTTTTTTTCGTTATAAAAGTACGTCCGTAATTACTTATAACTTTTTTAACCGGTATATTAAAGTATAGTTATAACTTATTAATTTATAAACTTATCGTATTTATTATTTATTAATTTATTATTAAGTTTAAAAGTAAATTAAGTTTTAATAGTTTATAAATACCGTAAATCTCTCCCTTTAAAACTCTAATTACTACTCTTATAAGACCGAAATTACTAATAATATTTCTTTATCGTAAATCGAATAATTATACTCCGTTAAGGATAACTTTTTTAAAAAGTAAACTATTAAGTATTACGTTAAGTTTTTTACTTATTATAATAACCCTTTACTTATTATATATTTTAACGAGTCTACGTTTACTCGTTTAAACCGACCCGGTTTATAAAGAATTAATATTAAAACGTTAATTATAACTTTATATAATTAATCGAAAACTCGTTAATATTTAATAATTTATACGAACTTATAATCTTTTCGTATTAAACTAGTTAAAAGTATTACGATTTTAAAGTAGTCCGTAATAAACTTATAATAAAACTTTATAAAACTTAAGAATTTTTACACTTTTTTTATTATTATAAGGACCTTTTAATTTTTAACTACTTTAATCTTTATAAAATTAATCGAGAGTTCGATCTTTAATTATACTACGTAACTTAAAAATTTTAACTTTTTTTTTATAAACTTATACTTTTTAACGTTTAATTATAACCCGGTCTTTTATAGTTTTTTAATTACTTATTTAACGACCTTTTAATAATTTTTAAAGGTACTGTTAATATATATAACTACGTTATTTATAAAAATAAACGTGTTTTTATTTAAGTAATCCTGTAATACTTAATTAATATATTTTTAAAACGTCGTCGGTACTTTAATTAAATTAAAGGGTATTATTAATTATTTATATAAACCGGTTTATATATTAAAAACTATTTTTTATTCGTTACTTAATTAAATTCGAACGTAATAAAAGACCGAAATTACGTTTACTTTTAATATTTAACGGTTTTTAACTACCGTCCGTAACGTTTTTATTATTAAAAGTATTAAGTATAAGTCTTTTTTAATTATTAAGTTTAACTTTTAATAGTTTATATAAAACTATAAACCGTCGTTCGTTTTTTTAACGAATAATATTAACGTTTTTATTAACGACTTATTAAGTTTAATTAGTCTTTAACTTAAAAGATTTAAGATCGTTTTTTTTATAATTAAAAGTTTCTCCTTTAATCGGTAATAAAACGGACTTAAAAGGATAAATAACTTTTACTTATCCGGTCCCTTTTAAATTTTAATCTCGTAGTCGATACCGGGTTAATTTAACGATAGTTTTTTTATAACCTTTCGATCGAAAACGTTCGTTATATCCCGTAATTATACTAATAGTTTCGTTTTAATTTATAATAACGTCTTTAATACCTTTTACGTATATAACGTTTTTTATACGTTTTTAAGTGTTACTTTTTAAACCGTTAATTAACTTTCTCGGATTACTCTTTATATCGTTTTAAAAGTTATTTACTTTATCGTTTTAATTAAACGTTAAAGGTTTTTATATATTAAGACTTAAATCTTTTACTTTTTAATCGTAAACTTATTATTAATTAAATTTAACCGTACTTCGTAACGGTTTATTTAACTTCGACTTAAAATTAAATCTTTTTTTTAATTCGGAACGATATAAGTTTATAATTAAGTCTTATATTTTTTTACGTTTAATTAAATTTTAATTACTTTTAAAATCTTTAATAGTAATTATTTTTTATTAAGTATTATTATTTAACGTAACTTATACGACTCGATTTATAACGTCTTTATAACGTACGTATACGTTTATTACTCGAATAATTTTCCCGTTATTAAGTAACTAGTATCGGTAAAAATAAAGACGTTATATTAATTATTTACCGTAATATTTATATATATACTTTTAACGTATATCTTTAACTTTTCCCTTCGTTACTATTCTTTTAATATTATTTTTTACTTTTTATTAAATCTTTTATAAAGAGTTATTCGTTTTTCGAACCTTTTATTAACGAAAACGAGTTATTTAAACTCGTACTTTTATTACGGTTTATTATAAGTTTATTAAAGTTATTACGAACTTTTATTTAAAATTTTAAGGTTAAATAGTTTTTTTTTTAAATACCTTTTTTAACTATAATTAAAATAGTCTTTTATTTTTTTATATACTTTAATCTTTTACGGTTACGGGTTACTTTACTTTACTTAAGTATTTATTAGTTTAAGTAAACTTATAAAGGTTTATTAAAAAAGATCGTTATATAAACACTTAAAATAAATACTTTAACGAAAAACTAGTTCTTAAATTAAATAAAAGAATATCGATAAAAAAAGAGAAAGAAAATAAAAAGTGTAAAGTTAAATAAACAACCCTTTTTTCTAGTCCTACTCGTAAACTTTTAATTAAAGGTCCGGTTCTTTAACCACCGTACCATTATATACCCCGACCTATAAATATTTAATTAAAAGTCCGGGAGTTTAATTACTAGTTTACGTACCGTTTAATTATCCTTAAACCCTTAGTCCGTTATAATACCCCTTTTTTTTATAAGACGGGTCTTCGTCGTTTATAAGACTTTACCGAGGCTTAGTTCGTAGTCCCGTAAAGTTTTAATATCCGTTATTTCCCGTCGTAACTTTTATATTAACGTAAAATACCCGGTTTAATATATTAATACTTTTTAATTACACTTTTAACGTTAGTGTTTAAAGATTCGATCGATCTTTTATTCGTTTTAACTTTTTATTAATAACGACCTCGGTTATACGAACTATCGTTATTAATTCGAGAGTAGGTTATTTATTACTTACCGTATTAAGTTTACGTAAAATACCGGGTAAATCCCGGTTAAAGTATTTAATCGTACTATATATAATTTTATTAATTCCGTTATAATATATTATAAGGTTAGTTAATTAAGTTTCTTTAATAAACGGTTAAAAGTAATATTACGTAAACGTAATATAACTTTATTTTTAACGTAAAAAGAGTCCGTTATTATCCTTCGTTTATTTATTATTTCGGTTTAACGGTTTTACGTTACCGTTATTACTATTTATATTACCGTCGTCGTCGTCCTTTATTATTCGATTTACGTTTTCGTTCTCGTTACCGACGACCCTTATTTAAACGTAGTTTCGATCGTCGATCCTAGTTCGACCTTATAATAGTAACCGTATAATATATAAAACGGTAATATTCTTATCGAGTTATTTATTCGGTTATTTAAAGTTAATATCGTTACCGGTAAAAGTCTCGTTTAATCGTTTTATTCGTACGTAATAAATATCCGTAAATACGTTTTTAACTTTTAATTTATATACTCCGTTACGTCGTTTATTTATAAATAAAAAGTCGTTAATAACCGGTAAGTAATATTAAGGTTTTTATAAATTAGTCTTTAAAACGTACTTACGAATTAAAAGTCTTTATTTAATACGATAGTTATAAATAATCCGTAATAATATAAAACTTTAATTAAAAGTTTATATATTACCTTCTTCGTCGTTATATTCGTTATTAGTTTAAAGACTACCGTTTTACTTAACTTATTTATTACGATTATAATCGACTCGTAACCGTCGGACGGTAGTAACCCGGTTATAAAGTTTACCGATAGTTTTATTTAAAGTCTCTCCGGTACCGGTAAAGGTTTTAATAACCCGTATTTCGTATCGTATTAATATTTACCCTTTTAATAAATTATATAATTTTAAACGAACCTTCGTACGTTTAACGTTAATTTTAACTATAAAAACTAACGGACTATTAAGTCTCGTATATTTTTCCGGTCGAAATAATCCTTTAACGAAGAGTCGTATATTAATTAAATAATTTTTATTCGTAAAGGTTTTTACGTTAGTATTTAAACCCTCTCGTATTAACGAAGTCTACCCGTCTCGTTTAAAGAGTACTTTAATATATTAATCGAAAGTCTTTATTCCGACGGTAAAGTCTTTCCGTCCTCGGTTACTAGTTATTATATTTTTTAATAACGGTTATTTTATTATAAACCCTTTTTTTAAAGACTATTTAACTTTTATTCCTTAAACGGTAAAGGTAATACTTTTTTTAAACTTACTTTTTAATCGTTTTTAAACTAGTCGTAGTTTATATTAATAACCTAAGTTTATTTTACGTACATTTTTTCGAGGTCCGTTTTACTTCGGTTACGGTCGTTTTTAATATCGTCCGTTTATACCGTTTATATTACGTTTACCCGTAAGTTTAATTCTTCGACGTTTTAATCGGGACCTTATTCGGTATTATAGTCTCGTATTGTTACTAATCCGTATTAAACCTTTTATAATAGTTAAATGTTTTATTTAATTAAATAATCGTTTTTTATTCTTTAAAGTATATTTTTTTTTCGTCGTAAAAGTACGTTTACGATTATTTATAGTTTTTTTAACCGGTGTATTAAAGTATAATCGTAGTTTATTAACTTATAAGTTTACCGTATTTACCGTTCGTTAAACTATTACCGAGTTTAAAAGTAAACTAGGTTCCGATAGTTTATAAATACTATAAATCTCTCCTTTTAAAGTTTCGATCGTTACTTTCGTAAAACCGAAATTACCGATAATATTTTTTTATTATAAATCGAGTAGTTATACTCCGTTAAGAATAACTTTTTTAAAAAGTAAATTATTAAGTATTACGTTAAGTCTTTTACTTATTATAATAACCCTTTATTTATTATATATTTTAACGAGTTTACGTTTACTCGTTTAAACCGACCCGGTTTATAAAGAGTTAATATTAAAGTGTTAATTATAGTTTCGTATAATTAATTAAAAGTTCGTTAATATTTAATAGTTTATATAAACTCGTAATTTTTTTACGTTAAACCGGTTAAAAGTATTATAATTTTAAAGTAGTTTATAATAAACTTATAATAAAACTTTATAAAACTTAAAAATCTCCGTACTTTTTTTATTATTATAAAAGTTTTTTAATTTTTAATTATTTTAATCTTTATAAAATCGATTAAAAGTTTAATCTTTAACCGTATTATATAACTTAAGAATTTTAACTTTTTTTTTACGAACTCGTACTTTTTAACGTTTAATTATAACTTAGTCTTTTATAGTTTTTTAATTACTTATTTAATAACCTTTTAATAATCTTTAAAAGTACCGTCGGTATATATAATTACGTTATTTATAAAAGTAAATACGTTTTTATTTAAATAATCCCGTAATACTTAATTAATATATTTTTAAAACGTCGTCGGTATTCCGGTTAAACTAAAGAGTATTATTAATTACTCGTATAAACCGGTCCGTATATTAAAAGTTATTTTTCTTTTATTACTTAATTAAATTTAAACGTAGTAAAAGGTTAAAATTATATTTACTTTTAATACTTAATAGTTTTTAATTACCGTCCGTAACGTCTTTATTATTAAAAGTATTAAGTACGAGTCTTTTTCGGTTATTAAGTTTAACTTCCAGTAATTTATATAAAACCGTAAACCGTCGTCCGTTTTTTTAACGAATAATATTAACGTTCCCGTTAACGACTTATTAAACTTAATTAGTTTTTAATTTAAAAGATTTAAAATCGTTTTTTTTATAATTAAAAGTTCCTTCTTTAATCGGTAATAAAACGGGTTTAAAAGAATAAGTAACTTTTATTTATTCGGTCCTTTTTAAATTTTAATTTCGTAATCGACGCCGGGTCGATTTAATAATAGTCTTTTTACGGTCTTTCGATCGAAAACGTTCGTTATATCCCGTAACTATACTAATAGTTTCGTTTCGATTTATAGTAACGTCTTTAATACCTTTTATATATATAGTGTCTTTTATACGTTTTCGAGTGTTACTTTTTAAACCGTTAATTAATTTTCCCGGACTATTCTTTATATCGTTTTAAGAGTTATTCGTTCCGTCGTTTTAATTAAACGTTAAAGGTTTTTATATATTAAAACTTAAATCTTTTACCTTTTAATCGTAAGTTTATTATTAATTAAATTTAACCGTACTTTATAACGGTTTATTTAATTCCGACTTAAAATTAAATCTTTTTTTTAATTCGAAACGACGTAAACTTATAATTAAGTCTTATATTCTTTTACGTTTAATTAAATCTTAGTTACTTTTAAAATCTCCGGTAGTAATTATTCTTCGTTAAATACTACTATTTAATATAACTTATACGACTCGATTTATAACGTCTTTATAATATATATATACGTTTATTATTCGAATAATATTCCCGTTATTAAATAGTTAGTATTAATAAAAGTAAGAACGTTATATTAATTATTTACTGTAATATTTATATATATACTTTTAACGTATATCTTTAACTTCTCCCTTCGTTACTATTCTTTTAATACTATCTTTCGTTTTTTATTAAGTCTTTTATAAAAAGTTACTCGTTTTTTAAACCCTTCGTTAACGAAAACGAGTTATTTAAACTCGTATTTTTATTATAGTTTACCGTAAGTTTATTAAAGTTACCGTAAACTTTTATTTAAGATTTTAAAGTTAAGTAGTTTTTTTTTAAATACCTTTTTTAATCGTAATTAAAATAATCCTTTATTTTTTTACGTACCTTAGTCTTTTATAGTTATAAGTCGTTTTATTCCGTTTAAGTGTTTATTAGTTCGAATAAGTCCCGTTCGGTTTATACCGAAGTTTAACGTAAGTCTTTAATTTATAATTCGATTTAAAGTACTTACTTTTTAAATTATTTATAGTCCGTATAAATAAAGGTTTTAATTAAAACTTTACGTGTCTTTTCGTTTAAAACGTTACGTAAATAATTAATAACTACTACGTCTTTTACACTCGTTAAGTTACTTCGAAGGAGTAAAATTTTAAACTTCGGGAAAAAGTAAAAGACCGTCTCGTCCGTCTTTTATTTAAAGTAAAATAACCGATTAAAAGTTTTAATCGTTTCGTTCGGATCTAAATAAATAAAATTTAAGTATTATAAAAAGTTCTCGGGTTAGTCTTAATAAAGTCCGGTCTTAATATACGATACTATTAAGTCCTTCGTTACGTTTTATAATCGGGAAAAGATATAATAATATTAATTTTACGGGTTCTCGATCGTTTTTCGGTCCGTTTTTAATTTTATTATTATTTCCACCCTTTAAACTTTATATTTTAACTTTTAATTTAAAAAATAAACTACGTCCGTTAATTTCGTATAAAGTTTAATTAAAGGTTTTTCGTAAACGTTTAAAAAAAAAGGAGTATTTATCGTCGTCGTTAAATTTAAAGTCGTCGTCGGTTTTAGTCCGTTATATTTTATTAATATCTTAAATAAAGATTTAAATTTAATCTTGTTAACCTTTTTTTTTCGACGTACGTTTTATTTATTCCCGTAATAACTTTTTATATTATCGTTATAAACTACGTTATCGTTAGTTCCGACGGGCCTTCGATCGGACCTTCGTCGGTCCCGTTATTATTATTTATTATTTCGTATAATCTTTAAAATCTTCGGTTTATTCGTTTAAGTTAATCTTTTAATTACTGGGTCGTCGTTTTAAAGTTTATTATTATTAATTATTTAGTTAGAATTTTACTAGTCCCGTACTAGTCTTTTACCACTCTAGTATAGTCTTAATCGTAAGTCCCGTCTTTTTTTACCTTGTAAAGTGTAACGAGTCGTTAATTTTTATATATCTTAACTTCCTTTACCGTTATTAAACCCGGTTAATCGTTAATCGAATTACGTCCAAAAAAAGTGTTATATAGTTCGGTTATCCCTACAGTAGTCGAGTAAAGATCGATATTTTAATATAAGGGTCTATTAAAGGAGATCGTTATATAAACACTTAAAATAAATACTTTAACGAAAAGTTAGTTCCTAAATTAAATAAAAAAATATCGATAAAAAAGGAGAAAGAAAACAAAAAGTGTAAGGTTAGGTAAACAACCCCCTTTTTTTAGTCCCACTCGTGGACTTTTAATCAAGGGTCCGGTTCCCTAACCACCGTACCACCACATACCCCGGCCTATAAATGTTTGATTAGAAGTCCGGGAGTCTGGCCACTAGTTTACGTACCGTTTAATTATCCTCGGGCCTTTAGCCCGTTACACCGTTAACCTTTAAAACTAGGACGTCTTTTACGTGGGTGCCTTAAGTATATATTAATTTAACGGGGAATCTACGGTGTTTCTACAGATAACAATATAAACTCATCCGAGCCCTCTCCTCTCGATGAGGCGGGGTAAGGATTAAATTTTGTACATCCTACTACCTACGTTTTGGCTGTCTTGTTTCGTGATCCTCTCTTTATTGAACCCTTATCCCTAGGACCCTTTGACAGTAAAAAACACTTAACGGTACTATAAATAATATTATAGTACTATAAATAGTACCGTTTTATAGAGAAAATTTAGGGTTTCTTATAAAAATTAAGTTAATAACTTTAAAAGTCTTGTACACTTTACGTGTCGTTTAAAGAATCCGTTTAAAGAGACAGTAATCCGAAATACTCACCCGAAGAATAATCCACGTCGACCGTCGTAATAAATAAATGTAAATATAGTATTAGTAAACTTGTTTTCTAGTAAGTTTTTTTTAACTTTTACTAAAAAATCTTTTCCTTAAGAATATTTTTAACCTTTTTACCTTTTTCTTCTTCTTCTTCTTTTATAAACTATTTAAACCGTCTTAACGGTAACTACGTAACGTACACTAATAATATAGTTCCCGTTTCTTTTTACTAAGAGCGTTCTTGTAAGAATTACTGTTTGTTAAACTTAACTATTTTTACAGGAGCCGCTCTCCATTTACTCGCGGGGTCTTTACTAATGTCTTTCTCGTTGTTTTATAATACGAATTAATATTCCCACAAGACGTCTACTATTCTTCTAATAGTTCAAAAACTAAAGAGTAATTAAACATTAACGTGATGTACCGTTATAAAGACGGGCTAAAAGGATTACGACTATAAGTACGAAGGCGCCCCTTAGAGTGACACGGGGTCGCCCCCTATAGCGACACGGGGTGTTTACTGTCTCTTTTTGGCAAAATCGACCCAAAACGGCTAGCGTATAAAATAAGCCGTCTCGAAGTACAAAGTACTTCGAAGAGACAACCTCTCACTGCAAAGACCGCCAAAAACGGCGCCACGCGCCAGTCAAAAGTGGCGGCAAGAACAGCGCTTTCTGCCTTTATTGTGTAAATCAAAGTGCGCGACTCGCTCATATACGCGACTCGCTTATCAACTACGTTAAGTCTTTTTTATTATAATAAATACCGGGATATATTAACCCTTTACGTTCACTTTTTAAATTACCGTAACTTATTCTGAAATTATTTAATTAAACTATCTTTACTTTTTTATATCGTTTAACGTACGTTACAACTATAAACCCGCGCGTGGATTCAATGACGACTGCTCCGACACCGCTGCGACACGGCCGTGTTGGACTAGGTAGCTCAATCATACCTCGAGTTTATTGGCCCGCATTTGGATCGCGTTTTTATCTGTCAAATATTTATTCCCATCATGTCATCAGTTCTGTCATCATGCCCAAAGATATCCATTCCGCCAGCCAACCCAAGAGGGCCCATAACTAGTCACAGTCCCTGTACGTGAAGCGCATCGGTTACTCTAGAACAAAACCACCTCCGTCGAAGTCACCTTCGTCTTCGTTGCCTTCGTCGTGTACAGGGAAGAAGCTGGACGTCGTTGCTGGCCGTGTGGCTGGCTCATCTTCGTACTCGTAACCCTCGGGCAAGAACCCACCGGCAGTCTCGACATCGTCATGGGGCGCCGCCACGCTATCTAGGTCCACCACGCCCCGGTCGTCGCGGTGGCCAAACACCCGGTCGTCCTCCCGCACTTCGCCATAGTCTTTCCGGATCCGCTCCACGATACGCAGGCCCATCAGCAGCTTGCGCCACAGACTCAGGGCCACGGCACGCTTCTTCTCGTCGGCCTTGCGTGTTCGCTCGGCCTCGTCCTTGACCAGCTCCTCCATCACACGGTCGTGGTGCTCCTCGGCAATCACGACACCCTGGATGACAGGCACAGCCATCCGGTGGCCAAACTCAAAGTCGATGACGGCCTCCGCAAAGTCGATCTGCAGCTTCTTGCACACGCGCATGGCGCCGCGGAAGGGCACGTGCACGGCACCCTTGGGCAACATGTGCTCGGCAAACAGGTCAATGTTGCCGTAGGCATTCTTGGGGATGACACCGTTTTGGATCGGCGGCGGAATAATCCAGTCGGTCTGCTCGTAGCTGTACAGACCCTGCAGGACTTTCTCGCCCGACGCAGCCTCGGCCTCGGCAATCTCGCGGCGGCGGTTGATGGTGGCGGCGCGGTAGGGTACGCGTTTCAGCGGCCTCTGGCCGTCAACGGGCGCACGCCCTTGTTTGTGCCATGTTTCGGCGCTCTTGACTTGCACGACATCCTTGCGCAGGTACACGTTTTCAGCACCACCGGCGTCGGCAGTATCGTCGTCGTCGTCGTCATCACCATCGAGGTCTGCGTCGTCGTTTTTGCTCTTCTTTTTCTTTGCAGCGCCTTTGCCTTTCTTGCCATTGCGAAACACCTTGACTGGCACAGCGTCCGCCACCAGCGCTTCTTCGCGTTTGAGGTGCCGCTCTAGAACAAACGTTTTAGACTGCTTGTAGTACTGTAGCGTCTCTTCGCCTTCCTTGACCTCTTTCTTCTCCGCCGCTGCGGGCCGCAGGTCCGTGCTATCCTCGGCGTCGTCCACCTCGGTAAGAGGATACTTTGCACTCTGGCCTCGCACATAACCACGCATCACCGACTGCCGGAACCAGTCCAGCATGTCGTAGCGCCGGATCTTGCCGTGCTTGTTGTAGACAGGTATCTTCTCCACGGGGAAGCGCACGCCGCGGGTGCGGCCTGGCAGCATCTGCCGCCGTAGGTAGCGGACAGTGACGTCTTTGGCGGTGCCGTCCGCCGAGTAGCCGACGACGTAGCCCATGACCTGCCGCGCCTTGTCGGCCTTGCCACCGCGGGGTTCGAGGGATTCAATCAGCTCACGGCTTGTGGCGACAATATGCTTGACGAGAGCGTCAACAGGTATGTATTTCTGCGTCACGGGGCTCAGCACCTCCGTCCAGTAGATGGGAAAATGCAGGTCCTTGTCAAATGCAGGCTTAGGAGCAGCGGGCTTGGTAGGCGTCGTCTTCGCGTCGGGAACAAACACGACTGACTCGTTGTCGCTGTTCACCTCGGCCATCTCGAGATCAGAGTCGTCGTCAATCACGATGGGACCATCCTCTTTGGGGTTTACTTTTGTTTTTGGCCGTCTCGGCAGAGCTTTCGGTCTCGGCTTCTTTGGTGTCGGCGTAGCCGGTGTTGATGCTGATGACGTCGTGGCTACTGGCGCCTCCGAGTTCCCATCGACCTTGTCTCCTTCTTCATCCGCATCAGCTTCTTCGAGCTTGGTCCAGCCAAACCCAAGAGGCTGCAGGTTGGCCACCAGCCGCGCTTCCAGTCCCAGCGCCCGCAGTAGCGCTGTGAAGAGTTGTGCGCCAACATCACGACTTCCCTCTAGACTGGCAGCATGGTTTCGAAAGGCGGCACGATTTCGTATTCGCTCACCGAATCGGAGAGAATTGTTGCCCGCAGTGTCTTTGGCAGCTTTGAGGAAGTCATCGAGACGTTCCAGAGTCAAGTAGCCTTTTTTGCGCAGGCCAGGTGCAGTGATGCGGAACTTCTGGCGCCACCAGTATGATAGGGCACGGAGCAGGCGGAAGAGCGGATCACCATGGCTCATATCAACCGCGCCGGGTTCCAGCCGCGCCGCTGCGCCGCTCCACTCTCGAGAAGCCGCGCGTGCGCCCTTTCCGCTGTTCCCTTTGCCTTTGCCGACCGTATTGCCCTTGCCCTTGGTCTTGCTGTCACTGTCCGGCACGACCAGCCCCGACTTGAGCCGCCATCGATCGACCTCGTCCCACAGACGCGGCGGGATATGGGACAACAGCAGCCCCTGCACCTCGGGGTCGCACAGCCAGGCGTTGCGTTTAGCGTTGTGCCAGAGCAACGACTGGACATGAACACAGTGGGTGGCGCTGCGCACGAGGCGCTCGATCTTTGTCGGGCCCTTTTTGGCGTCGCCCAGGCCGGTTACCGAGACACGGGTGTCTTCGATGAGGGTCAGCTCGAGGTCGCCCGAGGCTGCGCCGCCGTCGTTACCAGTCTCATCGTGGTCGACGGCCATAGATAGGAACGAGAAGGGTGCTGGCTCGGGCGCAGTGACGTCTTCAAACTCCATGTCCTCATCCTCGTCATCATTGTCGTCGTCGTCATCTGACTTGACGTCCTCCTTCTTGCTCTCCTCAGGCGCCAACGGCACATCTTCAAAATCGGCATCAGACATAGCGGACAGCTCAGAGCTGCTGTCGCTGTCTTCGCTTGCTTCGCCATCGTTCTCAAGGCTCTTCAGGTACTGCAGATCCGAGACGCCATTGGCCGAGGCAGGGGACGATCCAACACCATCGAGGTCGTCAAAGAGGGTCGCTTTTCGAGGGACTGCTTTTGAAGCAGACGGCGATGGACTCGGTCGCTTCGCGGCGGCAGTAGGAGTCGCTGTCTTCCTCCTGGTACTTCGGTTGGCTTTCAATGCCAAGCTATCCTCCTCTGGCTTTTCTTTTTTCACTACCGCTGCTTTCGTCTTCTTCGGCGGCACAGGTGACGGGTGATCACCGCCGCCCGGCCGCTTTCGAGGAGCGCGCGAGGACGACATGGTCAATGTCAACTGGACGCAGTTGCATGCGATGCATTGCGATCAGTGCACAGGCGAGCAAAGGTGTCGTCGGAAACCCTCTTTAGGATTATGTCAGGAAAACGTGGCAAACTGCGAAAGGCGCGGAAGGCGCGAATTGGCAAAGTGACCGCTGTTGCCCTACCATTCTCAAACCGCGACAAGTGCGCCAAATCACGTGTGCCTGGCATTCAAAAATCCACTGTAATTTAGCGTCAATCGGCAACAATGGGCGCTAGTTTCCAGTGACATGTTGGGGTCCGCCACGGTGGAAGAACCGCTAATGACAGACATGCTCAGGCTGCTTCCAGAACCATCCGAACGTCCTTTGTAATTAGAGTGCGTGGCGCCCCTTGTCCCTCCCGGAGGGGAAACGCATGCCCTGAGTCTTGGCGTTTAGTGTCCCGCCACTTCAGCCTCGTGGCCCTCATGCGCAGGTCCCTGACTTTCACCCGACCGCATCTTTACGACCCAGATGACGAATCCGGCATGTGCCTGAACAGACAGCCACCGCGCAGACGAGTCGTCTTCGTACACCTCCTTAGCCTCTCCTATACTCCGCCAATATAAGGGAAGAGCGCGCTGTCGCCTTCTCGCCGCCACATTCCCGTCACCATGTCCGGCTCACAACGACCAAACCAAGGCGCATCGTCTTCTTCCACCGTCTCAACGCCTTCTGCGCCCTCCAGTTCCGAGACCTCCTACGTCAACATGACCGACGTCGACAGCCGCGCGACCGATGTGTCCCTTACGGGCAAGCATTGCCAGTACGAGTACTGTCGGCAGCTCGACTTTCTGCCCTTCTTTTGCCAGTCGTGCCGCAAAACCTTCTGCCTCGACCACCGTACCGAGAGCGCCCACCACTGCGCACATGAGGGTGCCTGGGCCGAGCGCCGGCGAAAGGCGCAGCTGGCCCGGCCCTCGGCGGGTGCCGACCGCACGATGCGCGACCTTGTGTCCCAAAAACCGTGCGCGAGCCCGGCCTGCAAGACGGTCGTAGGCACAAGCCTCGTGCCCGGCGTACACTGCAGCAACTGCAACCGTGATTACTGCTTGAAACACCGACTGCGCGAGGACCACAACTGTGCCAACCTGAAGCCGATTGGCGCGCGACCGTCGGCGGGCGGCTCCACCATGGCGGACTCGGCAGCCAAAGCCAAGTCGGCGCTCGACAAGCTGCGGGCGTGGGGCGCCGCCAAAAAGGAGCAGGCCAACAAGGCGATACCGCGGCCAGCGGCACAACAGTCGGCCGCGGCGCGCATGGCGGCGCTGACCGACCTCAAGAAGACGGCCAAGGGCGACGCTAAGATCCCGGCCGAGAAGCGGCTGTATCTGCACGTTGAGGCAGAGGCGGCGTCGACGCAGGCCAAGCTGCCCAAGGGCAAGTTCTACTACCAGAAAGACTGGGTTGTGGGTCGCGTGCTGGATGCTGCGGCTCGCAACCTGCAGATCGACAACATCAACAACAAAAGCTCCAAGGAAGAGGACAAGCTGCGCATCTTCCATGTGGAGGGCGGCCGGCTGCTCGAGTTCAACGAGCAGGCGGGCAAGGCGCTGGCCAACGGCAACACGATTGTCCTATTGCGCGGCGTTGGGCCACCCCCTGAGCTGATCAACCTCTAAAGGGAGTTTGTGCGTTTCGTGAGAACGCGAGGGCGGCAATTGTGATTCTGGCGAGCGTGGCATGTCCTAGGGCACTGGCGTTGGGCTTTTATTTTTAATTATGTTATGCTTATTATTAGCGGGATTAACATATCTACATAGCATCATTTGAAACTGAGATTTGTACATTCCTATATGACTGTGAAATCGTGCGCACATCTGCAAATCATATACAAAGCGTGCAAAATAAAATGAGTGAAGACTCCCAAGAACGCTGTCCAAAACCATGACCGGTCTGATCCACCCAGCCAAGCTAAACCGAACAAAATCAAACAATTGACTTCTAACCCGCCCTACAGCTCCTTCTCCTTGAGCTTCTTGTTCAGCTGTTTCTCGCGGCCGATCACGGGCGACTCGCCTACGGCCTGCTGGCCGCCAAAGTGGGCGAATGCCTTGTGGAAAACAAACTCGACCGCGTTCTCCACCGGCTTGTCGAAGAGCGTCGGCAGGAACGGCACGACGGCCAGGCCCAGACCAATCGGTGCCCACGTGCGGATCGTCTTGTTCTTCATGTCCTTGAGCGCGCGTCCCGAGTACCGCACGACGCTGTGGATGGTGAAGGCGGGAAGGCCCATGCTGGCAATGCTCTGGAAGATGGTGCGCTGGAGCATGACGACGCGGTAGTCCTCGAGAGGCGTGACGACGCCCGGCTGGAGCGCGGGCGGTGGTGTGGCAGTCGAGCTTTGCGCGCCTGCCTTGACCGTACTCCGCACAAACGGGTCCGACACCTCGTCAACGCCGACAAGGCGCTTCTGCCGCTCTGAAAACTCACGGGTCGGGTTCAGCACGCGCTGGTTGTGCAGGTACGCCTTGTAGCCCTCGTAGCTGACGTCGCCCAGGATGTAGGCCCACGAGATGCCGTAGGCGCCGCGCACGAGCAGCGGGTGGGCGACGGGGCGGAACGACTCGCCAATGTCGGAGGTGTAGGCGACGTAGCGGTGGGCCGAGAGCAGAATGGTGCGCAGCCGCGCGGCGTAGGCGGCGTACCGCACTTTGGAGTCGGTCGACTCGGGCACGCTGTGGAGGTCAGTATCAGGAAATAAGGGACAAGGAGACCGTCACAGACGTACTATCCCGAGACCAGCTCGTCGTAAAAATTGTCTTCCTTGTCCTCTTCGTCGACCATCTTTTGCAGCTTGCGCGGGAGGCTCTTGGGGGCCGGTATATTGTCGGTGTCCGCCGTCGTCGAGCTTCCGGCCACCTTACCGGCCGTCTCCGACGGTTTGTCGGGTCCCTTGCCCCAAAACATTGTGGTTATACAAGAAATGGGGAGTGTGTCGAAAAAGAGAAGGTCTGTTTTACCAGTGTGGGTGGACCGGCACTACCTATGTCGGTCTCGATGGGAGATAGTGTACGAACCGTCCAAAGTACGGCAAAAGACTCGATCGAGGCTGTCGTCATGCAACGGTAGAGGAAGAGGATAAAGTCAGGGCTATCACGTAGGTTCTTGTTCGTGAATCGTCGTCGTCTCTTTGCGAGGACACTTTTGCTGGTACTGGGTTGTGCTCCGCGATTCCCCTCCTAATTGGCGTCACTGACGTATACTCAGCGCCCGCTAATCCGTAGCTGGTGCTTGGGCCACTCTCAGCGCTAGCACTGTAAGATAGCCATCGGGACGCTGGGCCAACTGGTTCATCACACGTGACTTTTCGCTTTAGTGCATGCCCTTTAATCCGATTCTTTCCAGGCCAGCCGCGTTTTCTCGGAGCTTTGCTGCTAGGCCCAGGCACGGCAAAAACACAAGCGTCTTTTTTCTGCGTCTCCTCTTGATCTTTTCTCCCGAGATACTCCTGTACGTCGCTCTCAACACTACCACCACCACCTCCAACACCACCACCGCGCATCACACTCCCCCACCGCAAATATGGTTCAGTCGTACACCATTGCCGGCCGCCAGATCGGCTCCCACTACGTTAGTTGGCCCTGAACTGCAACTCCTTTTTCTACCGACGGCACGAGACTCTGGAAAACGGAAAACGGGCAGCGGAAGACGAGGCGCGAGCACGGCCGCCCGATGTTGACGCCGACCCTCTGCTGTTGCGGCAACATGATGGGGCACTCGACTCGCAGCTCCGCTGTCCCCATTGCGCCCGATGGCTTGCGCTCTGTCGACTTCTAGCGATTGACTCACAGACTAACATCCCATCTCTAGCTGGCCATTGCCACCCTGACCACCCTGTTCGGCGGCATCTATGCTGCCACCCGCGGCAGTGGCCAGAAGACCACGTCGACACCCCCCATCAATGCCTCCTCGTCGGATGAGGCGGACTTTATCAAGTCAGTACACGACAACGGCGATGCATGTTGACGCATTGTTGGCCCCTTGACAGGCTATTTACTAACGCACATACCCCCATACACAGGAAGTTCCTCGAGTCTGCCGACGCTGACGAGAAGAAGAACCAGGCGGCGCACTAAGGGATGCGAGCATGGCGACGATATGAGCATGGCTGACAGGGGGTGGAAAACGACGGTGGGGAGAGAAATCAAAACAGCACTCACTGCATTGCGTTGTTGGAGAATTTTTACCGGTCCGGGACACCACACCGGCCGGCATGTGTACATTTTGTCGGTTTGAAAAGATAAATTGCCCAAAAGAATTGGACGAAATTGTCGAAAGCAGCAGAGCGACGCGAGTGACAATGAAGGCCATTCTCTCCAGCTTGGTCGATTGCCAATGGAGCTTCGAGAGAGCCTCTTGAGGCTCAATGAGCTCTCACAAATGAGCAGCGCAGGAACACAGAGGCACTACGTCGACAACGGCGACACAAGTGTCGCCTGGCGGCATCCTCGACATTATGTTGAAGACGTGTCAATTGTAAAGAGACTGACACGTCAGTTAGTACATTGTACACGACAATTGAGGCAATCGGACGCGGTGCCGTAGTTGACGGCAAGTGCGGCGGCGGCTCCTTCCGATGCTGTGTAGTTTCGGCGTCGGCGTGCTCAGAAACGGGGTCTGGGCGCTAATGGCAAGCGCTACCAGACACATGCCTCTGTCCGGCGTTACGCACGCGAATTAGGCAAGCGCAACCCACCTCTTTCGTATCGGCTGCCGCATCATGGCTATCATGCGCGAATCCTCACATCATCCTCGCTTCGCAACCTGTCCCTGCATCCCGTCGCATTTAACCTTGTTCAACCGTCTTCGCCGACGACAAACAGAAACAGCAGAACCATAAACAAAATCCAACAACAGATTTGAAAATCCCGAAAGCTTCGTCCTTCTCCCTCCCCTCACTCCCCTCTACTGTCCTTGTCCCTCCTCGTCCCTGTCAGTCTTGCGATCCCGGCACTTTGCTGCTCCGACGATACAGCGCATGCTCTGAGACGAACTTTTCTTCACTCTGCCTTTGCTGTGTTTTCTTTCCTTTGTTTTCGTCTCTTCTCATAAGACACATCAGCCTGTTGACCTATCCTGTTGACCTATCCTGTTTGCCTTCGCTTCGCTCCGTGTGGTAGGTATATAACAGCCGCAAGCCGAGCTTTGTATCCCATCTTCACTTACAGCTCAGTTGTTTTGCTCTACTTTTCATTTATTGCACTGTCTGCCCTTCCTCTACCCCTGCCGATTTATCGGCGGAACATAAACATCAAAACGATGGCAACAATAAACAACGACATCAAGGTGAACCGAACGCCGATGCAGGTACACTGCAAACACTCATCCCTTCAACATGGCGGGGGCTCAAACTCACGAATATAACAGGCTGTCAATCGACTGTCTATCGGCCGACAGGAATCTCCATTGTAAGACCGAGGGCTGCTCATTTTCTAATCAACGCAAAGAGTCTAAATCCACAGGACGACACGATCAGTCTTTTCATCATATGCTGACGCTCTGATTTTGCACGCGACAGACTGGGAGAAGGACAACCGAGGCCGGCGTTTGACGGTGTATCGTTCAAAAAATATCACCCCGACTTTGCCACAGTTGTCGGCAAGGATGCACGGCACGCCCTGCTCTTGTCGTCCGCCGAGACCTCCCGCAACGCCTTCTTCCACACGGGATGCGTCCTTGTGCGAGAACCGTCAGCATCAAGTCGTGGCAACAGTGCTGGCAACGGGACCGGAAGTGTCCCGATCGACGACGAGGTCATCTACACCACATCCAACCTGCTCCAGACGTCAAGCAGTTCCCAGTTGCCCGCAATTCTCATTTCTCGCGTGAGCTTGCGTCGCAACAGCGCCGGTGACGTCACGGCGGCTGAATGGACTAAATTGAGGCCCCCTATGGCCATGCCCGCGGGCGCCATTCCGTATCAGACGAAACCAGGTATTGGACGGCCTCGTAGTGGCGTTGGCGGTCGGGGTAGCAGTGGTGTCCTGTACTGTGCACAGGGCAATCCGGGCCCGGGCACCAGCGGCCTTTTTTATATGCCCACCGGCCGGCCTCCCATCAACCTCCTGTCCAACTACTATGGCCGCGACTTCAACTCCGTGTATGACGTTGTGCAGCACCCAGACGACGGCTCGCTTTGGTTTACGGATCCATGCATCGGCTTCGAACAGGACTTCCGCAAACGTCCACAGATGCCGTGCCACGTCTACCGCTTCCATCCAGATACAGGTGACCTGCGTGTCGTTGCCGACGGGCTCAACCGACCGGCCGGCATCTGCTTTGGCCCCGATGCCGCCACCGTCTACGTCACGGACGCCGATGCGCTGTACAACAACGGCGGCGGTAGCATACTCGGCAGCAACAGCGGCGCCGATACGCGGCGGGCCGCCACCATCTATGCATTCGATGTGCTGCGGCGGGGCGGCTCGGACTTTTTGACGAATAAGCGCGTTTTTGCTTATGCTCTTCGAGGCACACCGCTAGGCATCCGGTGTGACGCGGCAGGCAACGTGTATGCCGGATGTGCCGACGGCGTGGAGGTATGGAACGCGGGCGGCGTGCTGCTGGGTGTCATCGAGGTGCCCGCCGGCGTGTCGAGTTTTTGCCTCTCTCACGACGGCGAGATGTTCTTGTGCTCCGAGCAGCAGCTGTGGTGGGTGCATCTGAAGCAGACTATGGAATCGGCGCCTCGCTGGGGTGCAGTCCCCGTACCGATGACGGTCGACCCAGATGACAACTTTATATGATTGCGAGGAACCAGGTCGCCGTTATTTTCTATACAGTTTGAAGCCGTCATACAATGTGTACGAAAAATGTAGGATGCAATACATAAGTAGAAGCTCTAACAATTAAATTACAACGTCTACAGTACCTGTACCCAGACATCAGGACCAAGGCAATCAAAGTGTGTACAGCGGTACCCTCCTCCATTTCTAACTTTCAGGTCACCAATCACAGTCATAAAAGGGCCGACTTGGGATGCCAGCCCGAATATCGAGCACGTCGCACTCGTTCTCGCAGGAGAAGGCACCCAGCACGAGACGGGACGGCCATGCGAACTGAGACTTCACCCACATCCGTCGGCAGTGTGCATAAAAATAGGAGGGGGACGTCCTAGTCATCTCGTCTTATTTAATTTATTATCTTTGTTCTACCTGTTGCATCTACTCGGCACATAACGGTCTGACGAGGTCGATCAGCGCAGTCTACGGCTCGTGTCCGCAACACAGGAGGGTGACAGTGCAGGGAATGGGGGGCAAAAGAAACCCAATCAAGATGATGAACAGTGTCATCTACTGTCAACTAGATACGCTATGGCTTCTCCTAGTTGCAAATACCCAAACATTCAGTGACTAGAATCTGTCCACTGCCGCCGTTGTCAAGAAGATCAGCCATGCACATCAGTTTATGTTAGTTCCTGCAACTATCTCAACAGTTGTTAGCCAAACGATGGCCATTACTCGCTTGCTCGGAGCTCTATAGTTTGCCGATGACCGAGTCTCGGCCAGTTCAAACGGCCACAAGCCGGAAACCTTGGAGGCTACCCGTTCATGATCGTCACTTGAAGGGGCTTTCAAATGCCTTCATCCACTCCATGAAGTTAATGCGTGGACTATCATTTGTGGATTGAACAGTTGTCAGACACAGATGGAGGAAATAAATCGACCGTTTTCACGCGTCGATACAGCGATGTAGCGGAAAACCAAGCGTACTGGACGATGCTATGAACTCTTTTTAACCAGTTGGTACATGTATCGTACTCCAGAATTTTCCAGGTTCAACAACTTTGTTTTTCATCACTCTGTTGCCGCATTGCACCCTGAACGTCCCATCTTCGCAAGTGTGTGACCTTTTGGTGGCCATATATGCCGTGTTTTGGGGATAATACCCGGCTAACGAGAGAACAAATACAGTGTAGTAATTAAAAGAAAGTAGAGAGGGAGCCAACACACTTACCATGTACTTTGAATGTAGATTTGAGTGTACGATAACGGCGCTCCCGTAGACCTATGGATATATCACTCCGATAGTCCGCAAGTAGTCGACCCGGTTTTCATTTGTGGGGGACCTCGTGTCTTGTTGAATCATGACATTCAATAGCAAGCCTTCGGCTCTTAAAATAGGCCTATTTTATTTCCAATTTGTCGTGTCAAAAAGAATACCCGTATAGGTGTGTTTTCTTCGCAGCATAGCAAAAAATGTTGAATTTGTACGCCATGCTGGGCGTATGCGAAAACAACAGCGCCCAATAATTACATACGTCACTCATCCATTGCATGTGCCTTGTTCTGCATCACCTTCTGTCGCCCGTATGTTCGAAACGGTTTGTGAATATTACCTGCCCCTTGTCACTCCATGTGCAACATTCCATCTGGCTTGAGATGAGGTTATCCCGTCCAGTCCAAATTTCACTTTGCATTTCCGACGAAAATCTGCCACCCTGTCTTTTCTTGCACCGGGCAAGAAAAATTACGGGGTCGTCCAAGGGGGGCGGCCGAGGGCGCGTCCATGTTCAAAAAACAGGAGTGTCGTGATTTGGATAGATTAATATTTTGGCAATTAAGCCATAGCTCCCCGATGGTTAGGGTTTTGTCGAATAGGTCACCAAACCAAGCGGAAAGGGTGTGCGGTCCAAAACAGGGTGTGGAATTAGTACACGCTGCTGTTTTGATATGTTGCAGTAAATAAATAAAAGAAAAGAAACACAAGAAATGGAGCTCAGAGATAGAGGATTTGAGCAACGACAAAAGTACGAGCTGCAGCAAAATAACACACCCAGTCAGTAGAGTACGGACTATATAATCCCATAAGAGAAACCGCCAGAGGACAGACGGCAGCCGCATGCAGCTTCTGAAGCATGCGTAACCGACTCGACATGTGGTGTAATATGGTGATACCCTCTCAAAGAAGAAAAGAAAGAAAGAAATATGGGCCTTCTGTCGCACAACAAGACGCAGTCCTGGAAGAACAAAGTACGACAGAATAACAGAACACAAAAGAAGGACAATAGAAGGCGCCTCCTATTTCCTGTTGTCTCTTCGTGCTTTTCCCCTGCGTATTGTGTCTTTCTCGTTGTCCCGTTGTGCTACCGTTTCGTCTCCCCTTGGACCGTGTTCCCCGTGTACGATGCACTCGCCTCCATTGACGCTTTACACCTCTATGGTTTTGCAAGTCGGTATATCCATCTAATTACTGCGTGTCTATATTCCCTACCTACGCTTCCGACCATATTTTCGTTTTTATTTTTTTTCACTCGTCTGGTGTTTGGCCAAGTCTTTTGGCTCCTGGCCGCAATCGTTTTTTGTCGTGAGTGTCGTCTTTATTTCTTTATTTCATTTTTCGAGTTTGAAGTCGCCTTGCTGAGTTTTCATTCACGGCCTCTAGTTTCCTCAAATAATGAAGGAAGGAAGGAAATACCATATTCGGATAGGTAACCGACTTTGCATCCAATGTAACTGCACTGTGCTGTTTTGTATTTTCCCGGGCGGCACGGACGCTAGAAATACAAATCTCACGTCTAAAACCGTCTCTCTTCGCTATATGCGGTATGTTTCGAGTCCAATCCATGAGATACAGCCACACCCTGATACCCGCCGAGAACAATAGCAGGATAGCAGACTTTCCCGGTCGCAAACTCATAACCAAGGCAAAACATGCACAGCCCACTGCACAGTGCCTGTAAACAAAAAAGAAATAAAAGCGTTCGGCAAGCAGAATGGTGCAAGGCTACCCTCAGCGCTCTTCACTTCGTACATGTACGGAGACAAACGGGAACGAGCCAGGGTTCTACTCGGCCACAGTTCTGCCTCTCCAGGGGCCATTTGGCGTGAAACACGGCCTGCGCTGGCCATGAACAGCTGTATATTCGGCCCAGCTTGCCACAACATAGGACAGATAGCAACGGCAATCAAGGAACAAAGCGTCGTCGGTTCGTTGTTGTCCTCAAAGGATAAGCATTAAAAAAAGAAAACACAGAGCAGGGAGCAAGGGGGTATCGTCCATCTATCGACGTCCACTGGCCATGTGCAAGTGGCACAAGCACTCAGCAAAGCATATGATTGCTCTTTAACCCGAGCTGCAACGGTCGAGCCAGAAACAAAGTCATTCAATTCAGTACCTGCATAAAGCAGGGGTCAACCGCAATACTGCGTTCGGCGTTTTAAGGTTCGGCAGCGGGCAGGAACGTCTGTGTTGACTGCATGCTGCAGCCGGGGAAGGAGCACAGGAACAGGATTGTAGCGGCCCTCCGATGCGCCGTGTATGGAAGCTATGAGCTTCAACACAGGCGACCTTCAGCAAAGAAAAGAGAGAAGTTAGCAAACATCTCCGACCGCGAAAGGCTGTGTTATGTGTTATTGAGAGGTGGGGCTAGACCATCGACGTCGTTAAAACGCGCTAGACCCTTCGCTGTTGCACCTTTCTGTAACGAGTGCTTGTTTCTGACAGCAACGGTGGACGTTCTTTCCCTAGCTTCCATGGTTCTTTCCTTCTCTCGCTTGCAACCCCAGCCTTCCCAATTTCCTCCCAGGTTTGTCGTTGCCCCACCGCGCGCTTTCCCTTTACGCTCCAGTCACCTTTTAGTCCTACCCTCACACCACTAATGCTAGAACGGTCCTTATCCACCGCGCCACGCCCCACGTTCTTGCCTGTTTCCTCCCAATTCCGCCACCAAAACGCGAAAAAAAACTCTGTTAACTTCTTAACCGATCTTTCCTCCCTTCATGTGCTTTCATTTTCCCTTCTCTTTCCTTCATAGCCCACGAATTGCTTGACGCGCCTGCCCGCCCACACACACCTCGAGCTCGCACAGCCGATAAAAAAATAACGGCAACAGCGAACCACAGACGCAATTGGCAAGCTTCGATAGAGCGATGTCGAAAGCGATTTCGCAGCCGCCCCAATGACTGTCACCAAACACCAGCCGACAACGTCAACGGTGTCTATCACGTCCTCTCCCGCGCTTTCTTTCTCCTCCCCACCTTCCACCCAGCTGCTCTCTCGCTGCTGGCCTCAGACGAGCATTCTCTGGCCCGTCTCGTCGCCTCCTCCTTGAGCGCGTGCGGTCGCTCTTTCCTTCCCTTTTGCCGTTCGCTCTTTCCATTCGTTTTTGCGGGTAACGCCCCAACGTATACGGAGCATTATCTCTAAAAGCGAGTTTTGCACTCCCCCCCCTCCTCTCGCATCCCACACCCCTACACACCCCATCTTCATCCCCTCACGTCCGCCTCTGTCAATTCGCCTCACGCCCCCAGTTCCTCTGGCTCTCTGCCGTCTCTCTACGGCCTCTGGTGTTTGCGTGCTTCTGGCGTCCACCATCCGGGCAGCTTCCCGGCTTCTTCAGCAACCGATCCTGCTTCTCTCACATAGCCAGGGCCACTGTTTTCTCCCACGCCCCGTTCGCTTTTGCTATTCGCTCCTGTTCGTTATTATACCCGACTGTCCTCGATTTTGTCCTTCCGCTTTTTTATTTTATTGTCCTCTTTTATCTTCCTATACGGTACCCGTTACGTGCTGTTGGAACGGCAAGCTTCCCTATTTGTCTAGCTCTCTAGCTGTCTAGGGCTCTTCTCTGCCTCCTTGGGTTTTCTTCCTCTCCCTTCTCACAGACGGCGCACTACACTACACGAGACGCGCATACACAGTCTTCCCCGTTCGCTCCCGCCACAGCCACCACACACATCTAGTCATCGGGCACACCCAAGTCTTTCCACAGACTGGTCCCTTCTTTTGGCTATCTTGCTCACCTCTCCGGCTCTTCTCACAAACACAGCTTCGTCCGCCCCCAATGTCCGAAGGGGCGGCCGCCGCTGAGGCGCCGGACGCGGCACAGTCAGCCAGGTCGGCGGCGGACGCTGCAGCTGCAGCTGTCGCCACGGTCATTGCAGCTGCCAACGCGGCCAGCGAAAGAGACAAGGCCAGCAATGCGGGCGACAACAGCAAGACCGATGCTAGCATACAGGCGGACCATGAGATGGTGGACGCTGTTGATACCCAGCTGAAGTATGGAAACGACGGCAATGTCAACAACGAGGAGAACCATGATGGCCACGAAAATAACAACAACGACAGCAACAACGAGAAAGACAACAACAACAACGCAGAACACAGCATAAGCAGCGCGACGAATGTTTCCATACAACCTCCACAACCTCCACCACCACCGCCAACTTCGTCCGCAGCATCAACGCCACAAAAGGAGCGCCACTCCCTCACCCTCGACCAGCGCCGTGCACTTCGCAGCTGGGCCAATGCCCAGCTAACGCGCCCTTCGCACAAGCAATGTATAGAGTGGTTCCAGAACCAATACCACCAGACAATATCGCAGTCCACCGTGTCGCACAGCTTGTCACCCAAGTACGCCCGACTCGATGGCGAGCCTTCGCTGTCTGGTAGCCGCTTGCGTTTTGGCAACTGGCCCGAGGTTGAGAAGCTGGTCTTGTTGTGGTACCAACAGATGGCGCACTCCGGCCGCCACCCCACGAACGAGGAGCTCGGCGAGAAGGCCAAGAGCATCTTCTCCCAGTTGCCGCGTCATCGCGGCGACGAGCCACCCGAGTTCTCTCCAGGATGGATCCACCGCTTCAAGAAGCGATACGGCCTACTCATCAAGCGTCAGCGACGCCAGTCGGGTAGTATCGGCGCTACGGGTGGCTCATCCGACGACCCTGCCAATGACATCCCCTACCTGGTCGAGGTCGTGCCGCGGTACATGAACGGCATCACGACTACCACGAACCCTGTTGCGATCCGCGAGACTATCATCCATTCTCTGGGCATAGAGCCGTCTATTGCCACCTGCACACGGGTCCGTGACGAAATTGCCCGTTACAATGCGGACGTTGCCGCAGGGGAAGCGTCTGCTCTCGCTCTTGGCAACGCCACGTCCGAGTCACATACCAACGCCGCCACGGCGGCGGCGGCGGCCGCCGCCGTCGCAGCAGCAGCCGCTGCTGCTGCAAATGCTGCAACACGAAACGCAGGCGCGCTGTCCACCGATACACAACAGGGCGGTTATAATGAAAACGGTGGTGGCGGCTCCGTGTATCACCCACATCCTGACGAGGACCCAGAGATTGTGCTTCAAAATGCGCTGCGCCAGTTGCAAGAGAAGGAGGATGCTGAGGCAGCGGCAGCCGAAGCGTTAGCTGCAGCTGCTCAGCAACAGCCACCAGCCACACCTTCACAGTCTGCGCTGGGCTTGGCCGCGTCATCACCGGCCGTGGGCGATGCAGGTGCCTCAACAGAGGACAACGCCCCACGGAGGTGTCCGTTCTGCGTGAACAACCGGATGCTGCGAACGATCAAAGAGGCCGTTGATCACATAGCAACACATGTCGTCATGTGAAGGCGGGGGTGAAAAAACAGAGGAGGGCGCATTGGAGAGGACGAGGAAGAGAAGGATACGAACGACCCGCGAGTCGTGTGTTGAGATATTTGCGCGATCTTTCATGGCACAATTTGGTAAGCGAACTGGTTTACAGGGAACCGGGAAGAGAGAAAGACTGAAAGGAATCGAGGATTCTTCTTTCACTAAAGAGCAATCTTTGGGGGTTTTCTATTTTGTGCTTTTATTTGTCTGTATTCGTTTATACTCACCTCGCATATTTTTTGTCGGTTTCTCTTGTTTTCTTCTCCCATTCTTCTATCGGCGGCTGACAAACAGAACTTGGAACTGTTTTCTATTTTCCCTACTTCCCCCCCTTTTCGTTGTGGCATGCATTCGTCCATGTTTATATCGTCTCCTTTACTTTTCAAGTTTGTAACTTTTTGATTCATCAAAGCAGCCCTGGTTCGGCCATTGTTGACTTTCTCTTCAGTTAGCACCTTTATTTTTATTGTTTAATTTATTACACCTTCCATTCTGTGCAGTGTCATCGCAACATGGTCGAATGATGAAGGCCGCACTCTGTCATGTTTTGGTCTAATGCGACATATTTTTACATAAATTTCGAGCATAACTGTGTTAATAGTTTTACTTTTATTTATACCATTGAATTTTATTTTGCTTTGAAATACGTACTAATTTTTTTTTTTTTTTTTTGAAAATATTCATCAGTTTATAAGAATGGGTATTAAAGCTTGAGAAAGAGGTGAATAAAAGAAAACCGGAACCACCACCGGCTCAAGATTGTGAAATACGATAAATAAGTAGATTGGTGAAAAGTACGACCTACAACAATATTTAAACCAGAAAACAGGTAACGCGGTGTACGACCACGGTAGCAGACGAGATGCCTCGTCTCATGGCCTTAACACTTGACTCGAGAAATAAACGAACAAAATGATTGACATACTGGAAAGGCACGCAGGGGTAATAAAGAAATCCCACAACCCGGTGAAAGGGAAAGAAAAAAGAAAAGGAAAAGAAACGGATAACGTCGCACCGCTTACATTGCACCGAAAGACGCCATCTTCAAAGAAGAAGAACAAGAGAGTAGGTCGAGAAGAGAACAGACAGAAAATAGAAGACATTGATACGGTTGACGAGCTTCAAATCGAAACGTTTTGGTCCTTGTTCTTGTTACCCCTTCACCCCTTTTGCCTCACGGCGCAGCAAATTCTTTTTTTGGTAACCCAGCACAAAAAGCAAATACGGCAAGTAAATCGACAAATCGAAAGAGAGACGGAGCAGCAGAGCATGGAGACCATCAAATTCAACTTTCTCCAGAAATGGGACAACGAAAAAAAGGAGAATGTATATATAGAAAATGTAGGAAAAGAAAACTAAAAACCCTGCGACGTCATGAGCGTGAGAACAAAAGGCCCCCCAAGGATAGCAGAACAAAGAAAGGGTAAAAAGGACCATCAAAGTTGAAAAGTGGGTAACGTGGAGCGGCGAAAATGAAAAGCCACAGTAGAAGTTTTAAAATGGGGATCTGTGAAAAAACAAAACGAAATGGTATGAAAGAGCAAAGAAAGAAAAGAAACAACGTCTTTGTCTCATGAAATCTCGACATAAACAAGCAGCTTTTCGTTTCGCCGCATTGCCTGTGCCAAGTCGCCATTGCTAATCATAGCAGGCTTCTCACCAGACGAGTCGTCCTTGTAGTAGAGCTGCATCTGGTCGGCCACGGAAATCTTGAGTCGATCGCGGATCTTGTCGCACAGGTCGCGGAACTGGATGTCCGACGGAACGCGGATCGCAATGAGCTCGTTGTTGAAACTGAGCTTGATCTTGATCGCCTGCGCCGCCTGTTGGTTAACGCCTGGGGAGAGGGACGACTGCGAGGGCTGGGACAGCGAGGATGCTTGGCGGGCCATAGCCGGTTGCTGCTGGCCAGCATATGCGCCGTTTCCGTTTTGCATGTTGGCGGCACCGGCAAGGTCCGTCGTGGACGGCTGCGAGCCGTTTAGGACATGCTGCTCGTCGTCGGCCACCGGGTCGATTTCGTAATCACCTTGGCGGGGATTGAAGAACTGCTTAACCAGCTCGCACCGGGCAATGTACGGGGGCTGCGCCAGCAGGTTCTTGACGTAAGCGTCGAGGTTGTGTAGGCGACCTTCGGTGATGGCGTCGGTGACGTAGTTGACGGGGCCGGGCATGTACGGTAGCGTGCGCTTCTTTGTGCCGCCGTTGCCAGCCTCGACAGGGAACTCTCTGAGCAGAGCAATCTGAAAGTCGTAAAAGTCTTCGTAGTAGCGCGACAGCTCCCAATGCCGACCATCTTCGAGCGCAGCCTCGATGACGAACCAGTACTTCTCCTCGGCATAGCAGTATCGTGGGATATGGGCGGAGAGTGGTGCGAACAGCTGTGACGTTGTGCTCTTGCCGTTGTATCCTGTCTGGGGCTGTGCCTGTGCTTGAGTTTGTGCTTGCGACTGTGGTTGCTGCTGCTGCATCTGCATGTTCTGTTGCGTGTTCCGCTGTGAGTTGTAACCGGGGTTTGCTTGCGGCTGCTTGGGGTGTTAGTATGTCGTAAATGTAGACCATGTGGACCAGAACGGAGACTGTAGGGAAAGAGAGAAAAACTTACGTATCCGTTTTGGCTGATACGACCACCGGCCTGGCTGCCTTGCTGCAGACTCATTCTTTCCATACCTTGCGCAATGCCCTGTTCGCCACCACTTCCGCCAACCTCGAACTTGCCAAGTGTGATGCTGCTGTTCTTGTAGTCGGCTGCCATCTTCTTCCATTCTTCCACCTTGGGAATGCCTGCTCGACGGACTGCGTCTTGGGGGTTGGGAACAGGGGTATTCGAGGCCATATCACGAATTTCCACAAAAGACACCGGAATCAGACCCGGGCCACCTAGACGCCCAATGGGCTTCGCAACAAACCACTCGGGGTTGGACTGGGCGATGACGATGATGGCTTCGCCAGCCTTCGCTTCCAGTTCGTCTGCCCTCTCGGCCTGGAAGTCGTACATGACAATACCGTAGACCATGGGGCTGTTCTTACCGAGAGCCGATTCTCGGTTGCCGGCTTGGCCGGGTGCAGGGGCCATGCCGGGAGCAGGTGGTGGAGCGGCCATGGAGGATGAGCTGCCGGTACCAGCCGTGCCAGGAGCGGAAGTCTCTGCGTAGCCGGAGTCGTGGTCGGGGCTTTTGCCGGGCACTTGACCTGAGCGGCTGGAGTCAGACTGCGCGCTGTCTCTCTCGGTACGGCCGAGAGACTGGAAAAATGCGACAGGAACTAAGCCACGGGCATCGGGCAGCGCTGGATTGCAAGCCTCGTACCAATCTGGATCATTCTCGCGGCCGATGACGTGGAAGAAGTCGCCGCGTGAGAAGCTGAGCTCCTGGGCAGACTGGGCCTCGTAGTCGTAGAGGGCACGAATAACCTAAGGGTACCGTATTAGTGGCGATCATCAATAGGAAACGGGGGGTGAGCCGGCTCTTGGTAGGCGAGGGGTGTACAAACCTTTTTCGGGGGGACAATAGCAACTGCAGACTTTGGTGCGATTGGGTTGTGAGGCTTGGCATCCTTCTCGCCCTTGATTGACCTCCGTAAGGCCTGTTAAACCGGACATGAGAGTTAGTTGAGTTCTTCTGTAGTCATAAAATAGCATTATGAGTGACAACGAGAGGCGACAGCCACATGTTATAGTCGCAAAGCTGCCCCAGCTTCGTGTTGCGCGGCGGGGCACCGACAAAACTTGATACGAGCGCAGAGAGTGGGTGGAAATGCACGACCAAGAAAAAATAAGAGTGCCTAGCTTAGGCACCGCTCTTCCCAGCATGCAGAGATTCGCATGTTGACATTTGTTGGTCCGCACAAGCAAACGTTACGACGCACCTTCATGATTTCTGATTTGGGATCGTGGTTTGTAACAAGCTCGGCCGTTGGTCGAGTCGACAACGTGGCAGTTTGCTTTTGTTGCAGCAGCTTGTTGGATGAAAGGCTGCCGCTCGAGTGTGTGAATTGGTGCGAGATCTGCGCAAATGTATTCGCTTGGCAGGCTTCGCAGGAGAAGTGACGAGAGAATAAGGTTAGCGGTTGCGAATGGTGTGCGCCTGAACCGACAGCAAGATCGTGCAGCGATGAGGATCTAAGCCGCGCGGGTGTGATGAAGAAGATGACGAACGAGTGGGCAACGAGGAACGGCAAATAAAGACGTGTGCAGGTTACGCCGACTCAGTTGGCTTTCACAGTCGAAGAGGCTAAAAGGCGTGCACGACTTGTGACGTGTTGAAGAAGTGCGATGAAAGTCTGCTGGTGAATGACACACACCGTGCTTTTCGGACGGTGTCAAGTCGCGTCCGGGGGTGCTGTATTCAAGCAGGGCGCAATGCGACAAGAGGCTTTTCGGGAGGACGACGCTTATCCTCTGGTGTTGGTGGCTGCGCGTCGCTGCGAGACAAGACACTGCGCGGGTATTAGATACGTTGTTGAGGACGAATTCTTCGAGGCGCAAGCGATGTGGGTGAAATGAGCGAGATGACGAAAATTGCTCGTTGGCTTCGCCTGTTTGCTGTCGGGACGTCCGATAAGAAACCTGTTTGTCGATATGGGTTGTTCCTTGAGAAAAATCGTTTGGCGGGACTCGTTTGTTTAAGTCTCGGAGAATGGTGAACGATGACTGGCAACACAACACGGGAGGAGGTGGAGCAGGTCAACAGGAGAGCGCGGGAGGATGAAGAGTTGCAGCATAAGAAAACGGCTCGCGGTCGCTGCAGATGCGGCTCGTCCAAGGATCGAAGTCGTTTGTCGCGTCCGGTGGCGGCGCAAGGTGCGTGAGCGTTCGTTTGATCGAAATGCGAAAGAAGCCACGAGAACGGCGGCAGTCGTTTGGAGGGGAGAAGAAGTCGGGAGGACGAGAGAAGGGACGGGACGGGGGAGGAGGTTGTGAAAAGAAGAGGAGGGCGAAGAAGCGATAGATTGAAGAGACTTAATCGGCGGAAGAGAAGATAACGAGGGGGAAGCGGGTGCGCTCTTGGGACTTGGGCGATCGGGGGGAAAGCGCCAATATGGGAGGGAGCGTCCAGAACCAGAGGCCTAACTAGAAGAATAGCAAGAGCAGTACGAATTAGTGTTGTGTGCGCGCCGGCTGATGGGGAAGGAGGGGACTGGAGGGGAAGACTAGGACAAGGAAGGAACGCGGGACCCCGGTCATCGACAACAGAAAGGGCAGGAACGACTTGTCAAAGGTGGAAAGAAAGGGGCGTGGGAAAGGGAGGAAGGGACAAGGATCGGGTTGGGTCGTCAAAAGGGTAAGGGCGGGAGTGCGGATTCACAGAGGCACAGAGGCTAGAGCGGTTTTCTGCGTCGTTTTCGTCCCTATTTTTGTGGGGCGTACAGTACAGAAACTGGTGGGTGATTTGTGGGCTTTGTGGACGTCTTGGTGCTCTTTGGTGCTATTTGGTGGATGGCAGGCAGTTTTTGCGCTGTCGACTGTGGAAGACCCCTGTCTGCACATCGCCGCCTGCTATTAGTGGCACGCCGTTGTTGTGGTGTCGCGTAGTGGTGTGAAGACTTTTCCATTGAGCGCCTGTTGGGCGTTCAGGCCTGTGATTGTCGCCGTTAGCTGTTAATGTTAGCAAGCCGGCGAACGTTGAATCCGACCTTCAGTGGCGCTAAGCTGCAGTTGCTACGCATTGTCGTTTTAGGAAGGCTCGGTGGCGTGTCCTGTGCCCCTTGCTCAATTTGAACATTGAGACCTCAGGCTAATTTAGCTTTTTTTCGTGTCAAGGAAGTCGCAACCCGCGATCACGATGTTGTTGTTACAGTGGCTGCCGTTTGCAGTGCTTTCGCCTTTTGGCTATGCAAGGGGAAGGCGCTGCAATGCAGAAGGAGCAGGGTGCACTGGGCGGGGCAATTCACGATCGTCGCTTCCTCAGCGAATGTCGAACTTTCGCGGCAACCATGTCGGCCGCCCCGTCTCTCTGCACAGAGCATGACCAGTGATTTGCTGTGCTCTGTGCGCTACCCCATATCTCGTCTCCGTATGGACATCGGATCGCAACAAGGCAAGAGCGCAAGGTCGCGAGCTCATCGTGCCTTCCGTGTGCGCGGATCGTGCCTTCCACGCAGGGGATGCGGGAAGCTTGCATCGCAGTCCGTCCCTCGTAGCACTTTCACCTGTTTCCATATTTTTGGGCACGACCATCGTCCCGTTTTGGATGGACCAGTATCACGTATTTTCCTTCTTTTTACTGTCGCTGTGTCTGTTCCTACACCATCTAATCTGTCGATAACTGAGGCTGACTCTCGAGGGTCGAGGGTATCCGACTCGCCCTGGAAATTGTTTTCATCGCAGCCCTCTGTCTCCCAACTACGGAAGTTTTCTGAGGTCTCCGTATCCACATAACCAGTCTTGTAACAAGCTGACAAGCTGAAGAGCCTGTAAGGCCTCCACAATTCGACCAATCTTTGGAAGGAGGGAGGTGGTGGGGGAGGGCTTGGGCGGGTTGTGAGGAGGCCACCTGTGAACAAGACCCCAATGTCAACCCCACCGATCGACATGCTTTCTTCGAGTGTCTTGGTCTTTTGGTCTTTTGTTCTACTTGTCCGCTGGCACGGACCCCTCCAAACTGCTCCGACATGCGTTCTGCGCATATTGGTGCATTGAATACCTCTGATCGACCCGCATTGACGTTCTTCCAGAAGCAAACAGCGTTTTCAGAACATGTGAGGTGCCGAGTTGGGCAGAGGCACTTCAGCGAGACCCAGAGCTCTTTGGGCTCCGGTTGTATTGCAGGTCTCCAGCGATGGGCCAGCTAAGACAAGGCTTAGCTACGGTTTGCTGGGCTCCCGGTCGGATAGACTACATGCCAAGGGCTGGCTTGTTGAAGAAACAAGACCAGCCTTGGCCTTCCTGTCCAGTTTCGAGCCCCGACCAGCACGGCTTGTTGCTCCTTGCCAATGAAGAACATTGCTTCGCTGGTTGGCGACACCTGAGACCATTGTATCTTAGCTCGACATACTCCAACATGCTAGGGTGAACATGCAGAATCCTGGCGAACAACACACCAAAGGAGGAGGCCGCCGCGCAGCCTGTTGCACAGCTAAGCATGCACATGCACAAGAACGGAGTACTGTCGAGATACCGACGACGCAGCACAAATGCTGCATACCCTTGCCATGTGGCATGATATCGTCACGGAAGCCAGGGCAGGTTACGCGGACTGGTCGGCTTGTACGGAGAGGGAGCGAGAGGCTGTCGAAAGGAAAAGAAACGAAAGTAAAAAAAAGCCAAGGGCTGAAAAATGCAGGGCCTAGGAAGACCTTGCAGAAGCGAAGTATCTATCTGCAGGGGACGAGAACACGCCTGTGAGACCTGATAAAATTCATGGCAATAAGGTGAGCGAGCAATTGGACCAGGCAAGGACAAGAAACAACCGGCCATCTGACTTGCATTTCCCCCCTGCCGAGAAATAAAAAAAACATTGACCCTTTTCGCATGCCCTTGCAGATCGCGAGGGCGCCGCCTACTACGAACAAACCGAAGATGCATTCTCGTGGCCGGCTTTAGGATGAGAAGAATAGGCTGCAAGATTGCATACAGGTCTCACATTTGGCGACTGCTCGGACAGGGACGGCCATGAAGAGCAGAGCGTCGAGGCTGTCCTGCAGGAGACACCACTTGCATCGTTACTGGTAAATCTGGCTGACTGATCTAGAGAATCCACTGTTTGGGCTCATCTGCTCATTATCAAGAAAAGCTTGCCTGAGCCCGTGTTACAAGTCACTGCCCAGCGCTTAACTTTGTGTTAAGTTGTTTCCCTTTGAGTCATCCGTTGATTACACCCAACCAGGTGGTGCTTGAAGTTGCCCTGTTCCTGTTTCCTCGATTTATATCTTCGAGTCCTTGGCAATAAGATTGGCCAGTGTGGCCCTTAAACGCCGGCGCGGCGAGCCATTTTTGTTTCGTCGACAAGAGCGCGCGTCAAAATGTGAGGGTCTCATTTGCTGGCCAGCTATTGTGTGCTCTGGTCTCATAGCCCAGACCATATTCGGTCTCATGTTTTCTCGATGATGCCTGAAGATTATCGCCTTGTTTGATTTTTCTCAGCGCAGAGAGTACTTGTGGAGGTTGCGCCGTGAATCACAGAAACCGTTCACCCAACACTGCCTTTCCTCAATGTAGGAACTCTCAGCGCGACCTCTGCGAGTCTGTTCGCCGGATGAGTTCTTTTCACTTTCTCGAACATCTTTTCGAATGCCCGAATGTCCCCTGCCGCATCTCCAACTCCCACAACAGTCACATTTCTTCGGCATGCTCCGCCAACGCAGCTACATTACTATGAGTGTGCCACCCTGGCTCCTTGTTACCATCGCCCTGGTTGATGTCCGTGAAGTAGCAGGGGACATGGCATGAATTTGTCTCAAACTGTTCTGGAATGCACAACCCCCGCCAAGATCCCCGGCACGCGAGGCCACATTCTTTTGTTCCTGTCAAACCACTTTACGCCAGGGAAAGCAATCATTCAGGGAACAGACTCTCGGCCACGTCCCCTTGATCGTCGTCTCTTAGCCGCTTCCAAAAATCCCCGTCCCTGTGAAGAGACATGGGGCCGGGCCATATCACATCATATCCGACACAACGCTTTCGGGTGACGAAAAGAAGAACAATGGCGAGGGCCGAAATCGTGGGTCTACGGAAGTGTATTTCGACTTACAAGGTGTAAACAAAAGTACCAAGACTGTTTGTTGTTGATGCGAAGCGGATAGCCGACAGGTGGAAAAATAAGAGAGAGAGGGCCGAACCGACCAGGGAGAGAGAATCCTTCGTTGTCGTTTTGCACATGTCTCGTTTGTGAGCGCTGAGGGTACGGAAAAAAGTGAGGAAAGAGGCGGACGTTGGTTGAGAGACGGCACTTAATACACCAGCACCCCGAACTAGTGACGACATTTGGAGGGCCGTTTCACATTCTATTTTCATTTCGCCACACATTAATGCAATCGACGAAAGCGGATAGTACGTCGAACAATGACATCTAGTTACCACGAAGACGGCCACTCTATTCTTTGTTTTCTTTTATGGGCGATGGTGTTGATTTCACAATTATGGAAAACAACAAGATTTTTGTTTTTTTTTAAAAAAAAAAAAAAATACGGCAGAAGATCGACGGAATTCCAAATCCCACAACAGACGAACAGGGAAATGAACCGAAATTCATGCATTCGGAAATTCCCACGTTTGAAGTGGTCGGGCAAACGATGGCTAGGCCCCAGCTGCTGCCTCTCATCCTCCACACCACTCTCCCTGAGACTGAGTGCCGAGTGTGGCTCTGACCGAAGCAAACGAAGGGGGGCGGCCAGCCAGGCGAGCCGTGGAAGATGGTGTGCATACAACACGATCGACGTGCCCAAGCACGAGACCACACGCCATTGTCTATTCCTGTCATGTTTCTCCTTATTTACTGGGCGACGAAAGAAACGGCCGGCATTTGCGGGGTGTTCGCTGCAAATCGATATCTTCGCTGGCTTTCTTTTCGGATCATGACGGTTCCGAGCAGCCACGAGCACTGCCTCAATGAAACAGTGGTACTCATGTTCGTCTGGGCGTTTCGAGATTGAAGTTCGAATGTACTACAAGGCATTTCATGCTTGTTGATTAAATGTGTTGAAAAGCAGAGGCGGTTATCCAGCACGTCTTCTTAGACGTGTTGGCAGTTACGGTTTTTATCACAATGATTGAGGAGATCGTTCATTACGAGTTTTGCACATAATTGTAAATAAATTTCACTATGTAGAAAGCGCTCAATTTTATTCTTTAAAGTATTGCGTATTATCACGAACCTCCCGTGTGTGCCCCTGCAGCGGACGACAGTCGCAACAGCCAGCAGACAGGGACGGACATGCCGATATCGTTAACAGACGCAAGTCAATAACAGCATGGAAAAACCGGCATAGGACGACGTGGGTAGCCACAGCTTCCAAAAAACAATCAAACCCGGCAGCCTGTTGCTTGCACAAAACCGACCGGTATCATAAATACGTATTTCCATTGTTGATGTCCGATGGAATCGCGACATGTTCCAAGCTGATGTTTGTGCTGCACTGAGTCACGCCGGAGCCAGAGGCATCTACTGGCCGGTGTGAAGTGCCCGGCATTCCATAGTTCTGGGTGAAGTTATAGCGTGGCCGGATTCCGAACGAAGTGACGGCCGGCAAACATATTATCTGGTTATTGTCTTGGAGGCCCCGGAATCATCCCAACCTGACGATAGTGTAAAACACAAATGACTTCTTTGCACTTAAATCACACTCTGATCTCGTCATCTTTTCAATAAGAGGATCGGACAAAGCCACGCAGAAACAATATCAATTGGAGCGGTCGTAAGCTTAACCCGGCAGAATTGGCGCCTTTTTTGCAAACTGAACAACTAAAACGAACCAACGCACGCCAACCATGAATAAAAAAAAGTCGAACAATATGCAGCGCGTGGAAATCAAAAATCCATTTCTGACAACGCTGGAAACGAGTCAGACGCACGGCTTGCTAATTATGTACGCGAAAAATGCGCCTGTGCCATCACAAGAGAAAGGAGCCCACGGGACATTATGAGAACGAAGTTAGAAGTATTTGTGAGGGAGGAAGAGGAAAAGGAATATAGAGCCGCGGGTTTAGTCGGAATCATGTCTAATAGCTGGAACAAGGCGACGAGTCGTTGGTCAAAAGGAGCGACGTGAATAGGGAGGATAAACGAGAAGGGAAATTTGAAAGGAATGAAAAGGAGGAACCAGAGCAAAGGATGGATGAAAGCACCACCCAGTTGATTGTGCATCAAATCTGAAAGCGAGTAAAATGACGCAGGGGGTTAAAGAGAGATGAAAGAAGGGGACGTGGTAAAGAGGACGGGAGGGGGCAGGCAATCTACACGGCGGGATACGTTTCTGAAGTAGAGTTGGGAATGGCGAGAAAAGAGAGGACAAGGCCGGAAGAAAGGACGGCGGAAAAGAACTCGGAGACGGTACTGCTCATTACTTTTCGTTCCGCGTCTTGATTCTGCGGAACGCGGCCTGACGGGCCTCGTCAAACTTTTGTAGGCCCTTGGCACTGAGGAACGCGATGTGATCTTCGCGCTCCTCAAGTAGCTCTTGGGCCTTGTGGTCGATAATGAACTGGGCAGCGTCAACGTCTGACTCGAAGCCAAGCTCTTCAGTGATGAACCGTAACCGAACATCGGGTTTGTACCTGCGCCGCGTTAGCACGCAATTCTTCTACCACGAGGAAGAGAAACAAAAGGGAAATGGGCATACTCACGCTCTACATATGTTGCACATGGCGACTAGACGCTCGCGATTCGCAAACATGTCCATCAAGTAGGCTCCCATGTTGGGCGTGGCGAGATATAGCTGGAAGAAGCGATGGTAGTTGCCCAGCGCCAGTGCCGACCGCACCTGCAGGGCGTGGCGGATGGGCTCCTCCTTCTTCTCGTCTGCGGTTAGATCGGCCATGGCGTTGCCGAGGGCCGCCTGGTTGGCCGTGTGGATAAAGTAGAGGACGCGGTACGCCTTGAACTCGATAGGGTTTCCCTTCAGGCCCTGCCGGTACAGGGCCATCAGTTGCGTCTGGCACTGATTATACTCACCCAGGTCCCCCTTTTCGAGTGCAATGCGCGCGTGGATCTCGTACACCAGCACCGTGAAGTCGTTGCGGATGCGCTGCACCGTCAAGTCCTGCCGCATGGCCTTGAACTGGTCGCAAATGTAGCCGTAGTCGCCGTGCTGCCGCCACTTCTTCTTGAGCAGGTCCAAAGACTGGCGCAGCACGCGTTCGGGCCGCACCAGCGCCGGGTTGGGCGCTGACGTCAACCGCAAATACGACTTCTCGAGCTTTTCCGACGTGCCTACCACGGGTCCCGCTGGCTCGCCGGTCGCGTCCGGTGTCAAAGATCGCGCGGGTGAGGATTGGCGGTTGGACGAGGTCGTGCTGTTGAACCGCGACTTGCGCTCTTCGAGCTGCTTTTGAAACTTACTCTTTGGCATATCGATGGCCTGGCTGATTCCGTTGTGGTTGTTGTTGCTGCTGCTGCTGTTGCTACTCCCTTGCTGCGCGTTCTTCTCCTTCTTCTCTTTCTTCTCCTTCTTGCTCAGCTTGCTAGGCCGCTCTGTCGTCTCGGAACGCTGGATGCGATCGGACAGGGGTGCAGCATTCTTCCTCCACGACAGAGCGCCCGAGCTGTCGTCTTCTTGATAGTCGTTGGACTTCCGCTTCTTGGGGTTCGGATTTACGTAACTGTTGCTGTTGCTCTTGTGGCCCTCAGCATTGATGTTGTAGTACGACCCGGCAGTGGTGGCTTGCGTCTGCTGTACCAAAGCAGCAGCCGCGTACAGAGCCTGCGCTCGTTCTTCGCGGATCAACTGTTGTGGGAGGGGCATACTGTCCCAGTCGATCGTATACATGACGTTGGTATCGTTTGCGTGGGAGATGGTTTCTTTTAACTTGACTTCCATTTCGGGTCGTGACACAGAGGGATCAAGGTTTTGGGGCAGAAACGATCGCTGGACGTAACTACGGACAGACGCCGGCCAGTCGATCTTCTTCTTTTCTTCGGAAGCAGCGGGTGGTGGTGGTGGTGGTGGTGGAGGAGGAGCATTAACTGAATAGGGTGCTGGGGGATACGGGGGTGGAGCGCCGAAGGACTGGCGAACCTGGACAGCGGTGTAGGCTGTGCCTGCCCAAAAGTCAGCATAGGTCGGAAGACGCCTTGTTATAATCGTTCTCGATGTTTGGTGATGCCTACCTGGATATGTCGGATAACCGGGCGGATGCGCACCGCCAGATGACGGTGCGGAGTTCCAAGACGCCATAGTGGAGGGCAGCGACGTCGTCGGCCGTTGGCTAGAGTCGGATCAATCAATCACTTGTAGGTTAGTAGCAGTTTAGAGAGCGATATGACGGCGGGAGACTGTGATGAGGAGCGAAGTCAAGCGTCGTGTGAAAAGAGGGTGGTTGCGAAGAGGCAAGAGTTTAGAGATTATTTAGGCGTCCACTAGGGGGGGATGTGGGAAGACAAAAGAAAAGCGGTTAGAGCGCTTGACTGCTAAGTTGTATATAAGAATACTTGTCTCGTATGCGACTATGCGGTTATGACATAATCGTGATGGCTAACAATTGGGGTTGTATTGCGTCGGCGCCCCGCCATCAGAGAAGCTATCCAGGCGACCTTACATCGACACACAGACATTAATATTCAAAGCACACACGAAAAGTTGCATGGGGCCATCGGCACAGTCCACCGACAACACGACGAAACACCCGGGACAGAGCGCCCTCGAGCGATATGACGGATGTCCCTAAAGCAGTTGGACCTCACCACGGCGCTGCGGCCCTTGTATCTGCCGGATGAGGACCTGCTCTTCGTACAAGATAACGTCGGACTGTATGAGGGGTGAGCGACAATGGCCGACACTTTTATGAGAGTTGCTTGGACAGTAAATCTAATGGCCTAGAAAATACAAGATCCTCAACCAGCAGAATGGCCAGGTCTACCTGACGTCGCACCGCATCTGCTATGTCGACAAGGAAGACCCCCGACGATACTCGGCCGCGGTGGAGCTCAAGGACATCGAGCGATTTGAATTCTATGTTGGTTTCCCCGTACGTATTGTGTGTGGCATGCCGCACGATTAGGTACGCGCGACTAACGTTTGCTACGTGTGAAGGCCGGCTTTCTCAAATCATCACCAAAAGTCACACTGTACCCCAAACCCGCAAAACGAGCGTCACAACATGCTCGATCGGCATCGGGTGTCGGATCGAGTCCAGCGCGTAGCAGCACAGCATCACCACTCGGTGGAGGCAATGGGCCTGCACGGCGCGGCCCACCGCCGGCCGCAGCAGCGACTTGGGTGTGCCCTATCTGCAGCTTTTCCAACCCGGTGCCGTCCAATTTTGACCCGGAGTCGCTGAATGCACATACGCAGATGCCGCCGTGTCTGGCGTGTGGTATCCCGCCAACATTGACCCACGTTCTGAAGGCAGTGATCGCGAACGCTGCCAATCGCCCGCAGGTCTCGGGCAGTAGCAGCAGCGGCAACGGCGTCACACAGACGCTGCCAACACGGCCCCGGCCATTATCGCAGCCCGACCCCTCGTCTCTGGAGGCAGCAAGCAGCATCGGTGACACAACGACAGCAGCAGCGGTACAGACGGGCGCCACGGATCCAGACGCATCCTTCCAGTGCCCACGGTGCACGTTTCTGAACCACCCGTCGCTCATGGCCTGCGAAATGTGCGGAGCGCCGCTTGTGTCGCGTGACCTCCCCGCAGAGCTTACACAGACACACCAGCTGCGCACCGAGTCACCGGGCCCCGTGGTTGCTGCGAGTTTTTCGCCAGCATCGCAGACAGGTACCGATGCTGCCGAGAGTATCAAGCTGTCCTTCCGTGGCGGCGGCGAGAAGATGTTCTACGAGCGAATGAAAGGCTCCATTGCGCAGCGCAAGTGGCTGCTGCACAATGCGCCGCCCATCCCGAGTTTGAGCGGCCGGGCCGGGCCACAGGATGCACCGGGTTCCTCGTCAGGCACCGGTCTCAACCGATCGTCGTCGTTGAGCGGCACGGGCCTCGACGAACCCCGACCGCGCATCGTCAAAACAGCGGGTATTGCTGGCCTGGAGAAGCGCGGCGTGGACATGCGCAAGAAGAACGAGATTGTCATTGGCGGCGCCTTTGAGGACCTGGAAGCGCTGATGGCGTCGGCCAAGCAAATTGTCGCCCTAGCCGAGCAACTCGCACGTCAGACGGGAACAAGTACAGCAGGATCGTCTTCGTCATCAGACGCCATGTTGCTCGCCGAATCGGCCAGCAGCCAGCTTGGACTGGTGACCACCAAGGACATTGTTGGCGGTGGTGGCAGCAGTGGACGTGAGTCGCTCTACCTATCAGAGCTTGCACGCAACCTGGCAGAGTTCTTGACCGATGATGCTCGCGGCGTGCTAAGGAAGGCTGGCGGCATTATGAGCCTTGTTGACCTGTGGGCCATGTTCAACCGGGCCCGTGGCGGCGTTGAGCTGGTTAGCCCCATGGATCTTGTCAAGGCGGCCAGGCTGTGGGAGTCACTTCGGCTGCCGGTCCGGCTCCGCACGTTCAAGCGGAGCGGCGTCTTGGTGGTCCAGGGCAGCGATCGTACCGACGAGGCCACAGTCAGGGCCCTGCTGGGCTGGTTGCGGGACATCCGCGCGGTTCCGCCGGAAGAGCGCGGTGAACCGTCTGTGCCTTGGGATTGGCAGGCATTTGGTCGCGGTGTGAGTGCGCAAGAGGCGGCCGAGCGGTTTGGCTGGAGCATTGGTGTGGCCGAGGAGGAGCTGGAGATGGCCGAGGAGCGTGGCGCGCTGTGCCGGGAAGAGGGTATTGCAGGACTGCGTTTCTGGGAGAATATGATCACCGCCGAGTAGGGGCTGGACGCATTGCTGGGAGTTATGCATGTATCGTTGGCGCTTATTATTTTGTACGTGAGATTTTCCCGTTCTTTACCGGCCATCAAGAAAACGATACCGTTTTGCCCTTGCTCGTTTGCGGTGTACCTTCACCGTTAATGGAGCTGTGCGGTGCCATAATCTTGTCAAAGCTGACCGAGCCATTGGATGTTGCCGTCGAAGCAGACGCGACTGGAGGAGGAGGCTGCAAATCTCCAGCACTTCGAGCGGTGGATGCTAGTTTAGCACTTGGTGCTCCTTCTGCTGCCGCCTGCTTCACGGCGCTTTCTTCTACCCAACATTCGAGGAACAACGGCGAACTATCAATCGAACGTATGGATGTTGTTGACGCACCTATGCCGCTTGTCGATCCGCCTCCAAACTTTCTTTTGTGCGAGCCCACCTCTGGGACCCAGTTTGCGTCCACATCTCGCTTTTTGGAGTATTGTTCGGCCCTGTCTCCGTCACCGAGCTCGATGGCCATAGTAAAGGTACACCCATTAGGGAGCGAGCCGAGTTGCTGCCCAGCCTGGGCCAGTCGTTGTAGAACGCCCCGTAGTTGGTCGTTGAGGTCTTTCCAATTAATTGCGTCGGCACTGCCTGCTTGTGGCACGTCCGTCGTCTCGTCCTCGTCTCCGGCTCCTTCGCTTGCGGATCCCGATTCGTCCAGCTCTGCCTCAGACTCGGCATTGGCGAGCTCTTCTTCTTCATCGTAGTAGTTGTACCGCCCTCCATTTTCAACACCCGGGCCCTCTTCCGTTCCGTCTGTGTCAGCCTTGTCTGGCGAAATTCGTCTGCGTCGCCGACCACGCCGTTCTCGATCGCGCTCTTCATCTTGGCGGCCACGTTTATCAGTGTCTTTCTGCATACGACGCAGTGTCTCAGCTCCGCCAGGCCAGCCACGCGGCAGATGACGCACATCAAAGACCCAGCGCTCCAGCACGGCGCCTGGAGGCAGGCTGTGCGCTTGTGCACTGCCGGTTGTTGTCTTATACGGTGCGTGGACCACCACGGCAACGGCGTTGACATTGTCCGCAGGTAAGCTGTTCTCGTCCGCTTCTCCACCAGCAATCTGTATCATGACCTGCTCGACTGCCGCTCGTACCCAAGCGCACACCGCAGGATGCCGGCTTTGGTGGACAGGCACATCAAACGCGGTTGCCGAAGCAAAAGCGCGCTCTGGATACAGTCGTCGGTAGTAGAGGATGGCGTGCACTGCAACCTCAAAGAAGTGATGCAGAGTGCTGTACAGCCGTGCAGCCTCGTCTAGTGAGAGGGACGACATGTTGATATCTGCGTCGTCGTCGAAGGCTGCAAATTGACAAAATTGACATACTTTTGCCAGGACATCCTGATCCCTGTCACGATGGATGCCGCTCGCCTTTGACTTACAGGCCTGTTCAGGAAAGTTGCTCACTAACGAACGCCTGTGCGAGACGCCAAAACACGTGATTGCCCCTCGTCGCTTTAGTGGTGTCTGACCGTGACTTCTGCCTTGGCATCTGCCTCTCCCTGGCGTTTGGAAGGCACTGCTGCACAGCGCACAGACCGCCTGCCACAACAACGGCTCCCCCGCCATATGTACAGGGGTTCAGTCGCTCTTGCTGTTTACTTTTGGCAAGACACCCCGCCATGGGTCGTAGCTGCCGCCCGCGCATGTTTTTTTTTTTGCTCCTTCCCTGGTCCAGTTTCGGGGCTGTAGGTTCCTCGGTTTCCGATTTGCTCTCGCTCCTCTTTTCGACTGGCCATTCCAATCTGCGACCCTTTTTCTTTCCGTGGCATCCTCCCCTCCCTCTTCGTCTCTTCCACCTCCAATTGTTGCTCTTTTGGTTCGTGGAAGTCCAGACTGGTCGAGATTCTCGCGATTTTCGGCCACTCACAAACACACCATCGAGCATCGACAGCTGCTGCCAAACCGCTTCCCCTTTTGACCAACTTCGACCCTTGGAAAACAAGCTCTTCGTCACGATTCACGATGGATGAGCTCGTCCGCCTGCTGAGTGACACTCAGCGGCCCGAGGAGGAGCCCCGGAAACGCGCCGAGCTCGAGCTTAAGAGCGCCCAGAGCAGTCCCGCGTACCCGAGCCTGCTGACCGCCATTGCCGCGACCTCCTCCTATCCGGCCGAGATTCGCCAGTCCGCCCTCACCGTGCTACGGCAATTTATTCAGCGCAACTGGATCCCCGGCGGCCTAGGCGGCGATGTCGACGACGAGGACGACGACGAGGCCAGCGCCGCCGCCTCTCGTATCCCTATTGGCGACGATGTGAAGCAGCAGATCCGCGTCCAGCTGTTGGAGCTGGCAACGCGTGACGGGAGCGAACGGCGCGTTCAGGCGGCGGTGAGCTTTGTGGTGGGCAAGATCGCCAGTGTCGACTACCCGGACCGCTGGCCCGACCTGCTTGACTCTCTCCTGGCTGTGATCCGCTCGGGCACCGACTCACAAATACACGGCGCACTACGCGTGCTTCGCGACCTGGTTGACGACGGCTTAACCGAGATGCAGTTCTTCGCCGTGGCCCGTAACATTGTCGAGGTGCTGTACCAGGTTTCTGTGTCGGGCGACCGCAAGCCGCTGCTGCGCGCACTCGCTGTCTCGGTGTTCCGCAGCAGCTTTGACCTGATGGACATGGTCAAGGACGAGCACCTCAAGGAGGTCAAGGCGTTTGCGCAGGAGGCTCTGCAGGGCTGGCTGCCCTTCTTCCACGACGTCATGAAGCTGCAGCTGCCGCTCGACCAGCCGGCAAGCAAGGAAGGCCAGCAGTCGGAGAGTTGGAATGGTCTGGTGGCCCTCAAGTTGCAGTGTGTCAAGACCCTGCTCAAGATCAAGACTGTCTTCTCGTCGCTGCTGCTGCCCCAGAGCCCCATATTCTTCCAAGAGACCTGGCAGGACCTGGCCCTGCTCAAGGGTGCCTACGCGCAGCTCTACATTGACCAGGACAGCCAGAGCCGTCTCGAGGACGCCGACGGCCTGCCTTACACGCTCGACTTCCTCGTACTTGAGGAGCTTGACTTCCTCAACCAGTGCATCCGTGCGCCGCCGGTTCAGAAGCAGCTCAACGAGGAGCTGGCCAACAGCGGCGTTGCTGCTCACGACACGCCGTGGCTGGCCGAGCTGATGACGTTGCTGCTCAACTACGCTCGCATTACGCGGGAGGAGGAAGAGTTGTGGGACATTGATGTCTCGCTCTACCTCTCGGAGGAAACGTCCGTCACTGCCAATTACACGGCGCGCACGGCCTGCGGCGATTTGCTGATCAAGCTGGGCGAGTGGCTCGGCCAGCGCTCTCTGGAGGGCCTCTATGCGCGCTCGCGCGACCTTTTCGCAGCCGACCAGCCCAGTGGTGGCGATTGGCGCGCCAAGGAGGCTGCTCTGTACCTCTTCACGATGCTTGGTGGCGACATGCTGGATTGCGGCAACCCCGTCTCCGAGGAGATTACCAACGCGTACCTCGCTCTCGTCGAGGTATCCACTGCGGCCGGCCAAGAGCCGCTGCTGGTGGCCCGTGGCTACTTGGCGGCCGGCCTCATCTCCCAGTCAAACGCGCTTGGTCTGCGCTACCTGGACAATGCCATCCTGTCTATCACCAAGGCGGAGTCGGAGCTCGTTCAGGTGGCCTGCATCAAGGCTCTGGACGGTTTCCTTCAAGCTCGCCCGCCGCAGCCCGGCCAAGGCATTGCCGCGCCCGCTGAGCGGCAAGTGCCCATCCTACAAGCGCTCAACGACTTCCTCGGCGCACGAGATCCGGCGGACATTGAAGACGCCGACGACCTGCTGGCCACGTTTTGCGAGACGCTGCGCCGCACCATCGGCCTAGAACCCCGTGTCATCCTGACCAACGAGACGATCCCGTCGATCGACCTGCTCTTTGCCATTGCGCGCTGCGGCGCGAACAACTTCCACGTAACAATGATTGCCAACGACTGCTTTGAGGAGATTGTCGAGGCCCTCTCGGACCCCACATCATATGTGGCCCTGTGCGCTAAGGTGCTCCCGACGCTCAACGGCTTCTTCTCCTTCTCAGACCTGACCCAAGATGAACCGCTTATCACTATGGCGACGGAGCTCATTGCCATACTCCTCCAGAGCGGCACGGAGCCGCTTCCGGCGGGTCTTGTGGCCCAGGTGGCGCCCAAGCTCAAGAAGCTGCTGATGGAGTCGGACGAGGGCGAGCTGCTGCGTCCCGGTGCTGAGGCGCTCAAGTACATGCTGAGCCACGACCACCACCAGATGTTTGAGTGGCACGATGAGCTGGGAAACAACGGCCTGGTTGTGTGCCTGCAGATCATTGACCGGCTGTTGGGCCCGGCGGTCGAGGACAACTCTGCGTCCGAGGTGGGCGGCCTGGCGGCGGAGCTGGTTGAGAAGGCCGGCCACCAGCGCCTGGGCGACGGCATGCTGGAGCGTCTACTGCAGGCCGTGGCCACCCGACTGAGCTCGGCACAGACGGCGCCATTTATTCAGTCGTTGATCCTCGTGTTTGCTCGTCTCTGCCTGACGGCTGCCGGCGAAGTGGTGGCCTTTTTAAGCCAGATTACTGTCGGCCAAGAGAATGGACTGGCCGTGGTGCTGAGCAAGTGGCTGGAGAACTCGCCCAACTTTGCAGGCTACGACGAGATTCGGCAAAAGTAGGCTTTTCTTTTCTTTTCCTCGCTTTTCCGTCGAGAGTGTACTGCATACTAACCCACCTCTAGTGTCATTGCTCTATCGAAGCTGTATGACCTTAACGATCCCCTGATCAACCAGACCCAGGTCAAGGGCGACCTGATTGTGCCCACGAGTGACCGGATAATGACGCGGTCGCGCGCAAAGCAGAGTGCGTATTCTCTTGCCTTTCCTTTGTCCACCATCTTCTTCCCTTCTCACTTCCTTTTTTTCCGCGCTCACACAGTACAAAATGCACCTTGCTAGTCCCGCTTCCGATCACTGACTTTTTCACCGTGCCTGTTAAAGACCCGGATCAGTACACGATCATCCCGGCTCCTCTCAAGGTGCTGAAGCTACTCATTGAGGAGCTCACGTCCGCCCAGGGCAAGTCGGGCGCTGCCTCGCTCGAGGTTGGCGGTAGTGCAGCAGCCGCAGCCGCTGCTGAGGCTATGGGCAAGGAGGCCAAGAAGGACGCCGGCGAGGGCGGTGAGGGCGGTGGCGACGACGAGGACGAGGACGATTCTGGATGGGAGGACGAGACCGACGACATCCTGGACCTGAGCCTCGGCGCTACGAAGAACGACCTGTTCTCGTACCTCGACGGCGGCCCGGCCAACCGCCGCTCACGCGACGACGAGACGCAAGCGTACCTGACGGAATTCTTCTTGCGGACAGCGCGTGAGGACACGGGCGGTTTCAAGGGGTGGTACGACCAGCTGACGCCGGTGGAGCAACAGAAGCTGAACGAGCTGGCATAAGTGGAATGGACTTTGCTGGGGAGCTTTGTGGTAGCTGTAGGATGCACAGCGTGTAGGAGAAAATGGGTGGATATACCTCTTTATTAATGTTCGTTTCACTGTCGATTGCACGAGGCTGCAACGGGGTCACGACCGGAAGAAAAGTCAGATGGCACAGGGCCTGATTGAATCACAAGCACATACAATACTTGACAATGTTTTTAAAGCTTGCGAAGATCACATATGCAATGGTGATGTGTGGCGTTTGGACTGCGTGGTTGAGGTTTAAAATTATTGAACATTTAACTATAAATCGACCAACTATTCCACAATATTGGCCGTCCTTGTGACAATTTGGGGTTTAAAATACCAAAGCACCGTTAGACACGTGGAACTCATCTAGGCGAATCCGCCTCCGCCAAAACCTCCAAAACCGCCGCTGCCGCCGCTGCCTGGACCGCCAAATCCGCCAAATCCACCTCCGCCGCCAAACCCTCCACCGAAGCCTCCACCAGGACCGAAGCCACCGCCACGTCCACGGCCGCCAGGGAACTGCGGCATGCCCTCACCGCCAAACTCGTCGTAGATGCCGGAAGGATCCATACCCGCCGGGCCGGGGTCGTCCCAGCGTGCGCCCGGCGGATTCTGCGGGAAACCACCACGGACCCCGCCACCGCGTCCACCCTGTCCACGGATCCCGGTAAACAAGGGGTCGTCAAAGGTCGGGTGCATGCCGCCAAAGCTGCCGTCGCCTACACCGCCTACACCGCCTACACCGCCAATACCCCGGGATGGCCGCAGTGGGTCGTGCGGGCCAAGGCTGGGCGGGTTGAGGTCGTCGGCGCCGATGCTGGGGTTGAAGTCGCCGCGGCGGGGGCCCGTCGTCTGCAGCATTTGGTGCTCGTCTTCAAAGCCCGGCGGCGGGAAGTCGGCACTGGGGCCGGGCACATGGGGGCCACCACCGGGGCGGGGCGCGGCAGCCGGCGGCGTAAAGTCGTCTATGATGGGGCCGAGCGGCGTGGACGCGGCCAGCTCCGGGAGCAGGGGCGGCTGCGCGTGCTGGGGCTGGCCTTCCTGGAGGCGCGAGCGCGTGGGGGGCTCGTCGTCGGGATCCCGCTGGGCTCCGGTGTCAGGGAGGGAGGTGCCGCAAACGCATTGTCGGGCCTGGGCGCTGTCGGTGACAATCGCGTGCGTGCTCTGCTTCTCGTCACCGGCCCCAGCTCCAGCTCCAGTCCCAGCTCCAGACGGAGGGCTTTCGAGACGCGAATATCCCTCGTGCTGGAGTGTCGGCACGAGACGCTGTAGGATGTAGAACTGGAAGTCGTTTGCTAGGCTGGACGCGGCGTGCTCGGTGAAGACGGCTGCAATGTCCTGGCCGCTGGCAATATCGAGAGAATAGCCCGCCGCGACAAACCGGCCCGAGGCCACGCGCTGTCCATTGTTGGCGATGCCGTCAGGCGGCACCTGGGCGAGGCGCACAGGCGGGGATGCCACCGAGCCCGACAACGGCCGTGACGTGCCCAGAATGTGGACATGCACGCCGGACACGTGGACCCGGAAGGCAAACACAGTGTTGGCGTGATTCTCATGCGTGTAGACCAGCTCGGTCACGGAATCCGCGCTGCCGGCGTTCCATGTGGGCGGCAGCCGGTTGCTTGACAGTGTCGTTGTCGAGCTGGAGGCCTGGCCCTGGTCCTGGTCCTGATCCTGGTCCTGGCCGTGGCTGGTGCTGTTGCCGTCTAGCCGTGAGCCATCGCGGCTGCTGTAGCGTGAAATGTGTTGGAAGGCGAAGCCGACGTTGACGAGAAGGGCGTGGACGAAGAGCGTAAAGACCTCGCCGGTGTTGTCGACGCGGGGCGCAGGCAGGACCGCGTTCATGGTGGACAGCAGGCGGCCGGTGCCAGACGACTCGGCTTGACTTTTGAGGGTCATGATGTGATGCTCCGAGGGATGTCAGATGGGTGGCGAAACGAAAGATGGTGGATAAAGCTTTGGTGCGATGCAGTCTATCTGGGATGCGTTGCGATGGTTGCACAGCTGGTTGATGCGGTGTAGACGGTGCTAGCTGCGATAACTGCTGTTCTGCTGCAATGTCGAATGGATGCCGAATGGAAATGGCGACGAATGTGATGAATATGCGGATGTTGTGGATGCAACGATTGAAGTAGACACAAGTGAGGCGCTGGGGTCTGATATATGCAGCGAACGGACCGTTGGTGATGCTATGGCGTGCGTCGTCGGTGGTTGCCTGTGACGTGCAGGACAGTTGGGCTGGGAAAGAGCGACCGAACCTAGGGTGGGGCGAAGTTTGAGGCCTAGCTATGTCATTTCTCAGCCCTATTTGCGGGGAAGCTCAGGCCTGTGACTAATAGGCGGTCTTAGCGGTTGCAGCCGCAAAGTGCCGCGTTGCATGATATTGGCACTGTTGATTGGTACGGAAAAGGGATCGGGTCAAGCTGGAATGCTTTGCGTTCGGTCCTTGGAGGTGGGCAGTAGTGAACCTGTTGGGCATGTAGCTATTGGTATTGTTTCGTTGGTCTGCATCGGAATCTTTTTCTTCTTTAACAGTACGGTTACGAGTCATTTACGTGTTGTTTGTGGCACAGCAATTTGAAGGCTAATTTTTTTTTTTTTTTTTTTTTTGGTAGAAATTTTTACTTTATTTTGTTCTCTAGTTGCTTCTTACTGCCCCAAGGGTATTCCCGAGCATGACCAACGAGATGGTTTAGTGTTTATTGTGCTTGCTAGCAAATGAAATTGTTTTAACAAACGTGAGTCTGTTCGATATGAATTTCATGCCAGGAGCAACCTGTGGCGATCTCGACTCGCCGAAGCGCTCAACTTGACAGTGGAATCTGTATTTTTTGTTAGTTTTGTGCTGTGATGTGATTTGACTTACCATGTAGTGTTACCAAAGCCACGAATGACCGGGAACGTCAGACGATTTATGACGATTCAGCCAAGGAGTTTAAAACTCCTCGCGGAAACGACTCTTGACCGGACGGCTGTTGGGTGTCTTGGGCTTCACCAGGTACTGAAGAGCCGGCGACGGATCGATGGGGACCGGGTAGCCCATGTCCACGATGTCATCGAACGAGACCATGAAAGGCGGTAAGAATGTAGGCGAGGGAGGTGCCACGGAGGGAGAAGACGGCGTCGCCTCAGAATAGAAGTCGTCCGGGAGATAAACAGGAGGATCACTGATTGGGTTAGCATCCCGAAGCATCATATCACGGCGAGAGCCAGGGCGGGCCGAGGGGCTGGCAGAAGAGCGGAGAGCACGAGTACGGGAGAGCCGGGGCGGGAAAGGGGAGGGACCACCAGTACTATAGTCACAAGTGCAGGCAGAGATGGGGATGTAAGACTTACTGTTGGAGTAGTGGTTGCAGGGGCAGACCGAGACAGGCGACGAGAAACGGGCAGCGTAGCCGTGGTTATCACCAAAGATGTCGGAGTCGGCGTTGATCGGTTCGTTGTAGGCCATCTGGAGTAGTTGTTCCCGGAGCATGAGGTACTCACGGTGGGAGCCACACGCAGGAGCCGGAGGCGTATGGTGGCGGACAGCGTCGGAGCGGGTAAGAGACGGAGCAGCAGGAGGCGAGTGAGCGGAGTGAGCAGACTGAGCCGAGTGAGCCGAGTGAGACGAGTGAGAAGAACCGGAATGGCGGCGAGAAGAGGGGGACGAAGCGGAGGGGATTGACTGCTCGGCGCCCATCTTGAATTTCGAGATGGGTCCGGACTAAAAGGACTTTTGTTAGCTGTGTTCGCTGTGTTAATTGTTAGTTGTGTTGTGAAAAGGCAGCAAGGTTTGATCCGTTTAGAAAGTAGAAGTTACTAGGAGCAGATCCGACTTGGAACGGCCAGAGGGGCGACATGGCTTTATAGATTTCTGGGAGCCTCCATTTCTATGGCGTGAACTGTTTTCTGGCATAATGAACATCCAAATGTTGGCCGATTTCGGTACACATGCGGAGTGTATGTTCGTGGTTGAACTCGTTGGCCAGTATTGAGGACGAGAACAGGTGAGCCATCTTGATTTTAGAACCAGCGTGCATGACGATAGGTATCGATTGCATCCAGCATAGTAGATGCGTGTTCGGGCACGGCCCGATCCAAGCGTCTTTCGTTGTTCAAATAACAGCTTTTAAATGTGGTGCAGTGAGGCCGACTCGTGCGCAAAGGAGTACCTATCCGTGAACAAAGAGAATTTGCATACGTGCGGACTGTCCAATTGATGCGTGTAAAGATATCGAATCAACGTTACGGATTCAAACAAAGAACAAGAATGGAGAATGGAATAATAAAATAATATTAATAGTAATACATTACAGTACAGAGTAGAGAAAAGCCCGACAGTCGTGCGAAAATGCTTCTCCAGTATATGACGCTTAGATGGAAGAGAAAGAGAACGCAGTAGCCATGGAAGGAATACTCCAAATACCAAAAAAAAAAAAAACGATGAGATAATTCAAAGGCTAAAACCAAACCCAACCACCCAGCATGGAAACGAATCAAGCCCATCCGCAAACGACGGTCACGGTTTCTACCAGCGACGACTAAAACGGGTGTTAGTACGACATACATGATACATGAATGTCAAAAGAAACGGAAGACTGACCTGTACACGGACGACTCTTTGGGCTGCCGCCGTTTGGGAATGCGTCCATTGACATGGCGCATCCGCTTCTTCGCACGGCTTCTGCTGTCATCGCTGTCATCACTCTCCCGATTTCGCGACCGGTCGCGAGAGCGAGACCTCGACCGGGACCTCGACCGGGAGCGGGATCGCCCGCCGCTCGAATCGCTGTCGACACTGCCACGACGGGTCCGCCGGCCACTGCTGCCGTTGCGTCGTGTGTGGCCGCTGTCGGCCGCCGACGGCGCCATACCCAGCATGGCCAGTTCCAGGTCGTCGAGCGGTGAACTGCTGCGACTGCGGCTTCGACTCCGACTCTGACTCCGGCTCCGACTCCGACTGCGGTCGAGACTTCTACTACGCGTCCGGCTCCGGCTGCGTGTCCGGCTCCGACCGCCGCGGTCGGTGGTGTGGGTGTCGTCGCCTGCCTGCACAGTCCGGCTCCGCGACCGGCTGCGGGAGTAGGTGCGGCTGCGTGTGCCTCCACTGTGGCTGGCGCTGGTGCTGGCGCTGCGGCCATGGGCACCAACGACGCCCTTTAGGACCGGCGGAGGGCGGGACGGAAGGCTGCTGGGGACGGGGCCGGCCGAGAGTAGGCGCGGGCCTGTTGGGATGCTGGTCGTTTTCGTGCCGTTTGTGCTGCCGTGGCCGTGGCTGTGGCTGTGACCGTGGTGGTGGGAACTGGTTGAAGGCGCAGGCGGCCCAGGCACTCCGGATGGACCGGATGGACCAGATGGACCAGGTGGACCGGATGCTCCCGGCTTCTGGCCATAGCTCAGGATGCGATTGTTGATTGTTCGATTGGCCCAGACCGGGTTCGCGGGTAGACTGGCGGGTACACCACCCGGCAAACCACTAGGCAGCTTGGAGGCGAGGCCATTCGGTCCCGGCAAGGTCGCGTGACCTTTTGGACCATTTCGTGGCCCTGTCGGGATGTTGTTGACGAAGCGGTCGCTTGTGGGTGATGCTGGCGTCATGGGGCCCTGATGGGTGTGGGTGTGGGTGTGGCTATGACTATGACTATGGTTGTGGCTATGGGGTGAGCCAAAAGCCGGTGACGGGCGCGCCCTTTTGGCATCGCCACGGTCTACGGCTCCAGAAAAGTAGTCGTCACGGCCGCGCTTCTGGTGGAGGCCTGCGCCCGTATCGTGGTGGTCGGCGGCGGAATGCGTGCGTGGCGATTCATACGGCTTGTCTTCGTGTCTCGACGCACTCGGCCTTCCTCCACCCTTATAGGACATGGAGATGGGCGTCGGCGGCTTGGCAGGCATACCTGGTGGCCGTTCCGGCAGTTTGTGCACCATGCTCGAGCTTGATGGTGGCAGTGCTGGCTTGTGGATTGTGTCGGGTTGTGATGGCGACTTTTCCGCTTGACTCGCACCGTTTGGTGTGTTTCCACCACCACTACCACTACTTGGGCCGCTCGGTATGGCCAGACCAGTCGTAGGCGGGGAGCCAGCAGCCGGTGTACTGCTGGAGTGAAACTGTCCACTCGGCACGCGGCCGCCGCGCCCTCTTGCAAAGCCACCGCCACGGTGGTTACCACGGTTGCTCTGATTGTTCTGGTTGTTGTAATTGTTGCCAAAACTGCTCCCACCAAGCTTGTTGTTGGAATTATTTGCATGCCACGAGTTGTTGCCATTGGCACCGCTTCCACCGTTTCCACCGTTTCCACCATTTCCACGTGGGAATGCCGGTACAGCAGCGGGTGCCGACAACACAGCCGGGCCGGGATACTGGCCCGGATCGCCTCCTGGCAAAGAATGGAAAGCTGGCGGCGGCGGGAAGGAGCCTGGTGGACCAGACTGACTACCAGGATAGCCATTCTGTGGCTGCGTCTGAGAAGGGTATGGTGGGAGAGACGGATGATAGTTGTGGGCGCCATATTGTGACGATGGCGGCGGTGGCGGCGGCGGTCCAGTCACGCCTGGCGGAGCCTGAGGAAAGTAGTCGGCCTGCGGTGGGCCATAATGTTGGTTGTAGTATGGTGCATGCGGAGGCGGCGGTCCTCCAGCAGAGGACGGACCAGAAGGCGGCCCGTGGTGTTGTTGGTGTTGTTGGTGTTGTTGGTTGTACGAGTCGTACGATGGGAAGCCGGGCGGCGCCGATGCCGGTGCAGACGGAGGACCGCCGGTCGGCGTGTATTGGCCGCCACTGTACGACGACGGCTGTGGAGGATACGACCAAGACTCTGTGCCCGTCTGGGCATGATATGGCGATGGGTGAGGATGGTGCGGCGGATGATGGTACGACGGAGCACCGCCGCCTCCGGACGGGGGTGGCGGTGGAGGTGGAGGAAGAGACGGAGGCGGAGGAGGGGGGGGAGCTTGTGTCATGGGCGGCGGTGGCTGTGGAGGCTGCGATGGTTGAGAGTAGTGTGTGATGTGCGGACCGTTGGGGCCCGGAGGCGGCGGGTAGCGGGTGACGACCATGCCGTTCGCGTGCCGGTTCTGCGAGGAAGCCGGGCCGGAGTGGTTGCTGAAACTATGGCGGCCGCCACGGTTGCTGTTGCTGTTGCGGCTGTTGTTATTGTTGTTGTTGCTACGGTTGATGCCGTTGTAGTCCTTGGACGCCTGCCGTTTGCGGTGAGCTTCAAGGCCTCTTTTCGGGTGTTAGTAGAGTCACGAGACACAGTCGACACGCACAGCCTGCAGATACTCACGCTGGCACGGCCCGGGTTGGCTCCGGACATGCAATTGTCTGGTGGCCGGTGATGCCGCAATTGTAGCATTGAGGCTCATTCCGAAACGAGTCCTGTTCCGGCGCTCGGTCGCCCATGGTCTTCCTCCTTCAGCTCCCCCACCAGTTGCGTGCGGACTGGGCCGAGGTGGCCGCGGTGAGACTGCAGGTGGTCGTTGTGTGTACAAGGGTCATAGGGCAGATGCAGCGTAAGCGAGGACAAAGTGACAGGGATGTGCTGGATATGGATGTGGACAGATGCGAAAACGGGAGAAAAGAGCGGCGCAGTGACAACTGTTGGGTGATAGGGGAAAGGAGAGCACGTCCAGAAACGAGGAGAAGCAAAATCCCAACAAGACAACGCAAAAGAAGAGACTGCTTCGACATAGACGGGCTGTCACGCCGACTATTCGATGCAACGCTCGTGTGGATGCTTCTGTTCACAGTGGACAATGCGCCAACACGTCCCAGCACCGACAGCCGCATGCACACTTCGATAACGGAGCAGATACGACTGTGTCGTGGTCATGCGGGTATGGTTCAAGCGTAGCGGTCGTCCGAGTGCGTCGCTGCGAGTGGCTGTCGTTTGGCGAAGCGCGAGACGTCGTTGGAATCGCGTCGGTGGAGCAAATGCATTGGCGGACTCGCGCTGTTTCGGAAAGCTAGCCAGAGGCGCGTACAGGTAGATGAGTTGATCGGATGGGTAAATGTCAGTAGAGGGCGACAGGGGCGTCGGTCGGCCGCGGCAGCAGCAGCATCTGCGGCGTTGTGCTTGGGGGGCGCAATCGGGGAGGAAGAGGTGTTCGAGTCGGACGTGAGAGTTGGAGTTGGAGTTGGGAAGCGAGACGAGACAGGCGTGGAGCGGCGCGGAAAGGGCGAAAAGTGGAACACGGGGAAGGGCCAACTGACGGTTGGGTCCATCACGTGTACTTCGTAACGAGGACCCATATATCACGTGCACTGCGTGGATATGTTGGACGATGGTAACCTTGGTGTTAGTTGTTGCCGTAGCGCTAGATTCTTCCTTCCTTAATGGAAATCACATCCATCGCACGTCTTCACCCTTTGATCAACAATCGATTATCCACGCTTTCCATTCGACCGACCATGTGTGTTTGCTGTACCATTTTGCAAGCGCCATGGCCGGCCGCTTGCAAGCGCCTGTTTCTCTCGTCGACTTCGGACTACTAGAAGCTACGCCGCCAGCCAATCCAACCAAACCTCACCGCGCTGTCCTCTTCTTCTCATTCTGCATTTCGCGGCTACGCCGTGCACGACATGATCGATCCGTCATGTCGAAACCGAGCGAGGATCCCTTGGCTGCCCTAGCAGAGGTAAGAAGACGGTTGGAAACGCGGAAGAAAGGGCGAGACAGGCAGAAGAGGAAGCGAGGCAAGCGGAAGAGGCAGCGAGGCAGGCGGAACAAGCTGCAAGACATGAGCGTATCGCTCGCATTGCCGCCGAAGCGCAGGCACAACAAGATGCTGCGAATTTCCAAGAAGCACTTCGGCGAGAGAAGGCAGAATACGCGCAGGAGGCTCCAGTAAGGCCGAGGTCACTGTGGAGGGTAGCGCTTTTACCGGTGGTAGCATTTTACCTTTGTAAATTACTTCATTTCTCTAGTAACTGTAAGTGAAAAAAAGATTATTCATTGCTGGCTGTTAGATACCCAAAGTGCAGTTAGTACCTTTGCTCGTATCCCGCCCGTATTATGTTCTACGGCGCGACTATTAATAACAGTTGCTGTTTCCATAGACATTATGGTCTTTGCACATTTAAAACCGTTTCTGATGTTGTAGTAAACTCGGTTGATGCGAAGTTGGTCGATGCGAGGTTGTGGGGCTTGCTTCCTTGTAGACAAGACCGATGTGAAGGTGCTTGTATACGCGACTCGACAATAAAACATAAAGACATTGTTTCATCTTACACAAATCCTAGCCTCACATTCCAACTACTGACATCGCTGCACAGTCAACTAGCTAACATTTTTGAAAGGCAACGCATTCATTGCTTGTTGAATATCAAGTCAAAGTGATAAAGTAATTCTCCGTAAGTCATGTGACAGTTGACTGCTTAATAGCTGCTTTTCGGTTGGAGACAACTGTAACAGCGGACGTTCTGGTAAGAAGTTGAAAGGATGACCTGGTGGACAATCGAACACTTCTTTCCCGTTCGCGTGGCTGTGGTACATCCCACAGAGGTATTGTACCGTTTCGAAGAGTGGCCGCAGCCCCACACAACCATATTGAAGTGATCCTCACACATTGTCCTGGACGAAGTTGGTTATGTGACGATGGACAAAGTTGTATTATCGATTTGGTTCTGTTTTTCCACGTGAGATAGGAGTGTCTGAGAGGAAACGATATTGGGAAAGATGCTGAGAGACCATCAAGAGAAAGTAAACAGCTGGGTGAGCGATGTAGCTTTTTATAGGAACAGCAAGAGGTGCCTCACTTCGATAAGGAAACAATACACATGGCTACATGATGTCACTGCAATCGCCGTGGGATACCTTTGTTACTTGACTGTGAATCACAACTGTCTGCGAACACGATATGATGGTTCAATACGAATGACAAGGTAACTCTCTCCGGAACTCGGCATCACGCAGTTAAAGTGACAAGGCTGCTTCTACTCCGAGTGTGCCAATGCAGCCAGCAACACGCCACGCTTCTTGCTGCACGTTGAATGCCGCACAAAGATCGCCAACGTGTAGGACATTTGCTTGCATCGTACGCTTGCTAGATGGTTTGATTTTGTCTCGCCGTCCAATGTACTTCTCTGTTTGCTATTTGAATGCTACTTGAATACGAATCAAACATTGCAGTCTCGATCCAACAGGCTCTCAAATATCATCCGGACCGGCCACTTTGGTGATGGTGCCGTCCTCGGCGACGCTAATCTTCTTCTTGGCCAGACTGGCCTTGACGGGGTTCTTGGCATGGAACAGAGCCTCGATCTCCTCCAAGTTCCAGCCGCGGGTCTCGACGAAGAAGAAGTAGATGACGACAATGCCAAATGCGTCCCAGATGACGTAGAGCAAATAGTACTTCCAGCCAGAATTGGCAATGGCAATGGGTGGCACGTATGTGTTTAGGACCTTGACGGCGTTGTTCATAAAGGCCAAGTAGGCCATGCCCTTGGCGCGGGCATTGTAGGCGAGGACCTCGACGGGATACAGCGACTGCATTGGCGTCTGGGGGTGTGGGGGAACAACATTAGTATGTCTAGCTTTGTGGTTCACAACAAGAGAAACGAGGAGAAACATACCCATGCAAAGGCAAAGCACACAAGGAAGACGTAGAGAAAGGCAATGCCGGTGCCGCCGACGGCGGGCCGGCCTGCTTGTTTGGCCGTGCACGCCGTGATGATCGCCATGGACACGGTCATGCCGGCGCTGGAAATCATGAGCAGCTTCCGACGGCCAAACTTGTGGACGAGACTCAGGCCCGCAAGGGCGGCCACGGCCATGACGGGTGTCTGGATGGCGTTCAGCAACAGCTGCGTCGAGACACTGGTGATGCCGACAGTTTTGACTGGGGTGGTCAGACACAGGTGGTACAATGAATAAAAAAACAAGAAAAAAAAATAGAACAAATGACGAGAATGTAGCAGTGTCACCACGGTATGGCTTACCCATCAATGGAAAGTAGTAGCTGGTCGGAGGCAAGTCCAGCTCGCCGAACCACGAAATGCAGGAGACCAAAAAGATGCGGTAGCGATCGGCGCGGGTGCGGAACAGCGACCGGAAGTCCCACCAGCGCTTGTCGGTGCCGTCGAGCTCAATGACCTCGGCCATTTCTTCCAGTTCGAGGTTGGCCACCAGCGAGTTCGGGTCGCCGTCGCCGTGGTACTTGATGAGAATGGCCCTGGCCTCCTCCTCGCGTCCTTGGGCGTAGAGCCTGATGGGGGTTAGAAACTGTAGAAGCAATAAATAGAAGAGAAAAAAAAAGGAAAAGAAAAGAAAAGTGAACAGAACAGAACAACGAAGAGACAGGAATCATACCATCTCGGGCTCTCCGGGATAAAAGCAATTGCGCACAGCATAATGATCGACGGCAGGCCCTGGACGGCGAGAGGCAGCCGCCAGGGGTAGGACAGGTTCGTGTCAATGTGGTTGAGGCCGTACTCGAGCCACGTCGAGATGATGGTCCCCAAGAAGAAGCAGGCCTGGTAGCCGCCGGTGAGCTGGGCGCGGTACTTTGGGTACGACATCTCGACGACGTAGGCCGGACCGGCCGTCTGGACCAGCACGGCGCCGACGCCGAGGATGAAGCGGCCGGCCTCCAGCATGGCCAGGTTCTGGCCGGCCGTCTGGAGGACGGCGCCGATGACACAAATGGTGGAGCCGAGGGCCATGCCGACCTTGCGGCCGTATTTGTCGGCACACGGGCCGGCAAACAGCGAGCCGGCAATGTTGCCAATGACAAACAGGGCGGCGACCAGGCCCTGGTTCTTGGTGGTGATGCCAAAGTATTTGGTAAACTGAGGGATGGCAGAGAGGCCGCCTAGAAAATGTGAGTACGTCTCCTTGTTCCTTGTGTCTTGTGTGTGAAGAACGACTCTCCCACATACCAAACGTGTTGGAGTCAAAGCCGTTGGTGGCACAGCACAGGTAGCCGACAAAAATGCAGCCGTACAGCTTGAGGAAGCTCTTGCGGAACGGACGCGGGTTCTCACGCAGCAGAGCAGCCTGCATGCGCGACTCGGTCATGATGTTCTGCGTCGTGGCATGCTTCAGGCTGTGGCTGTCCTCCTCGTGATGGGAGGTGGCCGTGGCAAGCTTTGCTGTAGAGTCAGCCATCGTGACGGTGGGGACAACGGTGGTGGTGACGGCGATGTGGTGACGAGGAGGTGACGACAGGTGGTGATCTTCTCCAAGGTGAGTGAGGTCAAGGTGAGTGTGGAGGACGGGACGGCTGTCCTATATACACATGCTGTTAACACGGCCTTCTCGTGTTGCTTTTTCTTTATTGTCCCTCCTTTGTCTCTTTTCGTCTCGTTCTTTTTCTTCTTTTTTTCCCTCCCCCGGTGCACATGGCTGACCCACACCATCTGGACAACCCCAGATCTGCAACCCCTCAAAAGAAATATCCCCAGAAAATTACGGTGCCTGCATCTGGTAATTCTGGTAATTTTGGGGTCCATACTTGGGACACTAAAATAATGCCAGCCACCGACTATGCCAAAAACATTAAGGCCGTTTCTTTTGTTCGGGGCATCTGTCTCAACACGGCGAATTAACCGGTCACATGATCGCTTATATCTGCGCGATGCAGTAGTTTGCGTGTGTGCGTTTTGTTTCAAAGGATTGACGAGAACATGAGACGGTAGGAAGGTTAGGAATGTCTTGGTGTATAGTTGTATTTCTAATTTCTTTCAATTCACTAGTAACGGGGATTCCAAATGCGCAACACAATTCGTTGGAATCTTTAGTCGAATTGACCACGAGACATTAACGGAATAAAAATAATAACGCAACTGAAAGAAGGTGCTACTATCTTTCAATATCGCAGCGAACGTCACTTTAAAGAATGAGAAGTAAACACTACTGTAGATACTGGACAATATTTTTGATTATTTTTGTTGATATCCCATTGGTTGTGTACATTAGATAGGAGCGGATGGTATACAGTCTATTGATCTTGTCTATCTCTATCTATTCCTTCTTTGCAAACTCGACGGGCAGCACCTCGTGGATGAACGTGTCAAGTTTTTCGAGTTCCTATGGTACAATGTCAGTTCGTCCTGCAGTTTATAAATCACGGAACGGGAAGCATGGGTCCGGAGCGTACCTCTTGTGTGACCGGATTGGCGCCCGACGACGCATTCTTGCTCCCATCGACGACAGCGCGGACGGGGTGGCCGGCCGCCTCGAGCGCCTTTTTGCCCTCGTTGCCGTCGGCGCCAGAGCGGTCGACCACAAAAACAGGCGTCTGGGCGTTGGCGTCTTTGCGAACACCCGCGAGGCTCGGCAAGGCCAGTCGCTCGGTGATGCCCAGGACGCCGTTGATTGTGTTCTTGGGGTCGGCCAGCGTCGCCAGCAGGGCCACGGCCAGGCCCTCGTTGTAGCCGCCGACGGCGACGCGGTCCGGGTGGCAGCCCTTGACAATCTCCTCGTCGACGATTTTCTGGACGAGGGCCTCGTTCTTGGCGCGGATGGCCGGGTCGTTGGGGGCGCTGTAGTCGAGGTAGGGGAAGATAAAGGCAATGTGGTTGCAGTGGCCGAGTTTGCGCAGCGGGTCGACGATAAACTGCCAGTCGGCGCCCTTGTCGGCCGCGGAGTGGCACCACACAAATGTCGAGGTATGGCAGGTCGGGACGGCACGGACCCGGAGGTAGTCGTCTGTGAAGATGAGAGGATCAAAGGGGACGGGGGCGGCCATGGTGAGGAGGACGGGCGTTGACAGGAATAGAATAAGAGTAAATAATAATATTGATAATAATATTGATAAAAGACAACAAAAAAGCAGGTGGATGAGAGCAAACTCTACTCTTACAGAACAGGACAGCTGTTCTTATTATATCTCCTATTTGGTAGAACGCTGTTGGTTCTATAACCAAGAGTTGAAACGTATCATGATGTTCGTCTTGGTAGAACGAGGTCCGACTGCGGTCACGAAACGGTGATGCTCCACTGACACCGCGTGGATGCCGACTGTGTCTGAATGGAACCGTTAAACGACCACCTGACCGGCTAGACGATGTTTCTGAGGCCGACACCATGTCCTCAATGGCCGTTTAGCCGAGCGGGGAGGGACTTTGTGCATTGTTGCAGTGCGGAGTAAGTCATCCGTGGAGTCGCCACAAGAGCTAGCTCGACTGCTAGCTCGACTGCTAGCCCTACCCCATTCCCCACGCTTCGTTGAGGGATTGAATCCCCTCGGCCGTGCTGACAGCCGTGACCTCCTCGATCCGTTGCAGCATGTGGACCAGTTCTGCTTGCTCGTCTGGTTTTTTGAAAATCCGACCGCCTATAGAGTGCGTTGGTTGTGTGCGCAATGGTTAGTCTTTGTAAACATACATTTTCCGTAGGCCGAGATATCTCGGCGACTTACATATGACGAGGGGCTGCACGGCGTTGACGAGCACGCCCGGGTGCTTGTCTCCCGTTGTCTTGGTCATGCCGCACAACTGCAGCGCATGCTCGAGAATCTCAGTCTGTGGAGGTGAACGTGTTAGACGTGACATGCAATACAAAATGGTCTGCCGACAGTAGCACGCACACCACCCGCCAACCCTACCTCGAGGGCTCTCGCAAAGCCGAGAAAATCCATCCCCCGCGCGGGGTGGGGATTGTGCAGCGCCAGCAGCACCTTGGCCAGGTGGTAGAACTGCATGGCAATCATGTGCCATGTGGAGAGGTAGAAGATGTGTGGAAACGGCCCGCCGTCGTCGAGGACGGCCAGCGGCTGGAACGACTCGGGCAGGGCTTCGTGCCACGCCGAGACCTCCCGCTGCAGGTCGCTCCAGCGATCGGGGGGGTGGGTGTCGCTGTTGTTGCTGTTGTTGTTGTTGTTGTTGTTGTCGACGCCATCGCCGTCGCCGCCGCCCCCCTGCCCAAAACAAAAGTCGACCACCTCGGCCATGAGCATCGTCATCTGCTCCGTCTTGACATAGTCGTAGTCGCCGCCCCAGGTGATGTCAACCTTCCAGTGGCGCGGCAGGATGGCCGTCGGCCGGCGCGACGCCAGGGCCACCATAATCTCCTCGCGAAAGTACGTCCAAAAGGCCGTCCGCTTGAGCGCGCGGAACCCAATGTTTTTGCGGTTGTGGATGAAGAGCGACGAGCAGCCACGGCGGTGAAGGTCGTTGCGCTGGGCATCCGTCTCGCGGTCCGCCGTCGCCTCATTGTCCCCGCCGCTCTCGTAGCTCAGCATCTCGTACATGCGCAGCACGACCGTCGATATGGGCAGCACATTGTCGAGCGCCGTGGCTGGGTCGGCGAGCGCCGGGATGAGGTCCTGGATGCACAGGTCGTGGAACTGCGAGGCATACAGCTTGTCATGGGGCCCGTGGCCGTTGTGGACCCCGTAGCGGGACCCATTGCGTCGGTGGAGATGGCACGCAGACAGGGCGAGCACGGCGTGCAGCAGAACCGGGCAGCTCAGGGCCAGAAACGGAACGAACGTCTCGAACTGGCGGTGCGGGTCGTTGACGTCGAACCAGCCGGCCAGGTGTTGCGTGTAGTGCTGGAGCAAGGTGGCAATCTGTGGATCCCGCAGCGGCTGCGTAGGTCCGGGCGTGTAGATGACGGAGCCGGACGCACGCATGCGGATAAGAGACTGCATGGGGTCCACGATGGTGTCGGGGCTGCCGCCGCTCGTTGTGGAGTACGGGGAGGCGAAATCGGTTGCATTGTGCGACGGCGTCGGGGCGGTAACGGGATACGCCGGTGTCGAAACGGGCTCCGAGACCGGCTCCGGGACGGGCTGGTGGGCGGCGTGTTCTGCTGCCAATGCAGGCATGTGGCCATCGTCGTCAAACAACACGCCCGTGTCCGGCTCCGGCGACGGCTGGGCGGGTGTGGAGACATTGGTTGCCGTGTTGCTCTCGGTGTTTGCGTCGGTGTCGTCTGTGCTCGTGGCTACGGTGTGTACGAAGCGGACTGCGAGTACAACAGTCAGACGTTCTTCTGGATTATTGGAATTACTGGAGAGGACACGGAGGCACGCTCACCCTCGGGAGTGTCCAGCCAGACATGGCTCGCGTCAAACTGGAAGCCGCCGTTGCTCTCGGAGCGGCGGGCGGCCGACTCGGAGACGTCATAACGACACTCTCGACGGGCTATTTCACAGTGCCGACAAGTCGGTTTGCGTTCGTCACCTTGCGCAGTCAGTCAAATGCTTGCGTGAGTTCTTTCAGCCCACTGTAGATACACTCTCTATAGACGTACATTTCATATGCCGTTTCCGACAGGTGATGCTGTCTTGTCAGTACGACACGCCGAATGAGAGTCTGTTTGGCCGCAGTCAATGCATCCTCCGCCCTTGTCCTTGGAAAAGAGTCCGCTTACCAACCTGCATGCGGTCAGAGGAGAGTCAGCAAGGAACCGAAAACATAAACACAACGCAACCGAAAACGAAACCAAAGATTACCCACCGGTCCGAACTCGCCGATAGACTTCTCGTGTCGGGGCCATGGCGCCATATTCAGAAACGAGACGAGGATAACGATGAAAACAGACGCAGAGCCCGGTTCGAGAGTCAATTCATGTCGAACCGGCTACCAGTGGATATGGAATCTCTCTTCTCCGTTTCTCCTCACGAGACGACCATTTCCCCGCTCGCATGCCCACAAGACCCACCACAAAGGACTACGGCTGACGCCCCAAGGAATTAATTTTGTGGCAACGGCGTGTTAGTTTAGTTTACGTTACCTCAAAGAGGTCGGTCGGTCTGGCAGCCGTGGGCTGTGAATGGCGAACAGTATAGTGGAATCAAACACAAATCGCCTACTCATACAATGACACCGAAACACGTCTTTTATTGCATCCTGTGATTTGTCTACATCTAGTAACGGTCGACTTTGCCGTTGCTTGTCTACACTAGTAAAGGTCCACTTTCCCCCCGCCCTGGCACAGGCTCTCGATAATGGCCAGGTCGTTGAGCGCCTCCTCGGGCCCGGCGCGCGACTGCGCCTTGCCGCTGGCAATGGCCTCGAGGAACGCCTTGACCTCCAGCTCCACGCCCCGGCTCTTGATCGTCTCGGTGCGCCGCTCGCCCGACAGCAGCTCCAGCGTCAGCACGTAGCCGTCCGGGCCGTCGGTCAGGTGGAAGCTGCCCTGGGTGCCGATGATGACCAGCTCGGTGGCGCGGCGCGTGGACGCAAACGACATGGACAGCGTGCCCGTGGCGCCGCCGCTCAGCACGAGGCCGGCGTTGACCGTGTCGAGGGGCGGCAGGTGCGGCGCGACCTGGCGCGCGTAGCCGTGCGTCTCGACGACCTCCTGGCCCGAGATGTAGCGCAGCATCGCCGTCTGGTGCACGCCGCCGTCCAGCAGGAAGCCGCCCTGGTACGCGGGCACCTTGCGCCACGGCGTCTCGTAGTACTTGCCGCCGGCCGCCTGGTTGCGCCAGATGCGCAGGTGCAGCTGCGTGATGGTGCCCAGCGCCTGCTCGTCGACGACCCACTGGCGGCCCTTTTCAAACTCGGGCTGGAAGCGGATCTGCTCGGCGATGCTGAAGACGAGGCCCTGGCCGGCGTACGTGGCCTGGTAGTCGCGGATGAGCTGCCGCGCCGTCTGCACGTCCTTGGCCACCGGCTTCTCCGAGAGGACGTGCTTGCCCGCGGCCCAGCAGCGCCGGACGATGTCGGGCTGCACGGCAATGGGCAGCACCACGACGACGGCGGCAATGTCCTTGCGTGCCAGCAGGTCGTCGAGCGTGTGGCCCGGCGTGTCGTCCGAGTACAGCTCGACGCCTGCCTGGCCGAGTTTCTGCGCCTCGGCGACCAGCGGTGCCGCAGTGGCCTGGGAGCGCGAGTAGATGGCCTTGACGCTGGCCTTGTTGGCGACGAGGGCAGGGAGGTGCTCTGCAGTCGTTAGTGTGCTGGTCTGGATGGTCACGTCGTTGTCACGTCGTGGTCACAGGAACTGGACATACCTTCCGTGGCAAAGATGCCGGCACCCAAGATGGCAATTCCGGCCATTGTGTAGATGGAGGTGTGGTGGAGGGAGGTGGTGTGGTCGACAGGGTCTTGTTTCGTTCCTGGGAGGATGGCCGTTGAGCACAAGCTGCAGAAGTCAAACAGCTCTTTTTGGAATCAACAGCTTTCCCCTCTTTGTCATAGGACGTACAGCTTGTACGAATGTACGGCTGTACATATATAGGACATCCCGGCAGACGCCGAATTCGATTCCGTCGTCGGCGACAGTGTGTTCGTGCCAGAGGCTCGGCTAAATCCCAAAATGGACGTAGCCGACATCCCCCTTTGTTTCTTTAACAACCCAAAACAGGCCAACGACCCGAAGTCGGCCTGCTTGGCGTCGAGTCAGTCACAAACAACGTCATGCTGCAGAGTGTGTCGTATTGTGTACGCCGAACGAGGCGGCCACATACCGGCCACGGAGGACGAGAGTCCGGCATCCATTCGGCGTTCAGACTGGACGATGGACGTGGTTGACGTATTTATTTGATTATTTATTTGATTCTTTCATGTCTGTAGACGTCTTCTGCCCATTCTCAATCCAAGTAACTGTTGTTTCACCTCACTCCCGTCAAAATGGCTGTCAAGCGAGTGGACATTGACCAAGGCTGGGAATTCAAACAGGCCAGCAGCCTCAACAACGCGACGGCCTCGTCGTTTTTGCCCGTCGCCCAGTTCCCGACGGTCGCCCACATCGACCTGTTGCACCACAAGCTGATTCCCGACCCGTACATCGACGACAACGAGCTCGCGTGTCTCTGGGTCAACGATGCCGACTGGACCTACCGCACGACCCTGCCCGCGACGCCGCTGCCGACGCCGCAGGCGCGGGCCGTTCTCGTCTTCGAGGGCCTCGACACCGTCGTCGACGTGTTTCTGGGCGGCACGCGGATCCTGTCGAGCAAGAACATGCACGTCGAGCACCGCGTCGACGTGACGGATCAGCTGCGCGCAGCCGGTGGCCCGCTGTCGCTGGAGCTGCTGTTCAAGGCGGCGCCCGCGTTTTCGCGGCAGGAAAAGAAGCGCATCGGCTACAAGGGCAACGAGACGGACGTGCACTTTGGCGGGCCGGAGCGTCTCTTTTTGCGCAAGGCGCAGTACCATTGGGTATGTTTGTGTCGTGGTACCATTGGTACGAGTACATGCTAATACGATTCTTAGGGCTGGGATTGGGGCCCGGCCGTCAACACGTCGGGGCCCTGGAAGCCCGTCTACCTCGAAGTCTACGAGACCCGCATCGACCGACTGGTGGTCCGCCAGCAGGTGTCGGACGACTTGACGGCCGCGACCATCAGCATCCAGGGCCGCGTGGAGACGGTCGCAAAGGCGCAGCAGGACGTCCATCTGCACGTCAGCGATCCCTCCGGCGCGTCTCTCCAGAGCCACACGCTCCAGACAGCGGCGGATGGGTCCTTTGCCACGACCGTCACCGTGGACACGCCCCAGCTGTGGTACCCACACATGTACGGCGACCAGCCTCTCTACACCGTGTCGGCGAGCGTGGCCCTCTCCGACGCAGCGTCGCCTCAAGACAGCACCAGAACCAGCCGCCGGATTGGCCTGCGCCGCCTCCGGCTGCTGCAGCACCCGCTCAAAGAGGCCGCGGGCACGTCGTTTGTCTTTGAAGTCAACAACATCCGCCTCTTCTGCGGCGGCTCCTGCTGGATCCCCGGCGACTTTATGCTGCCGCGCATGACGCGCCAGCGCTACCGCGACTGGATACAGCTGGCCAAGGACGGCCACCAGAGCATGATCCGCGTCTGGGGCGGCGGCATCGTCGAGTCGGACGACTTTTACGACCTCTGCGACGAGGCGGGCATGCTCGTGTGGCAGGACTTTTTGTTCGCCTGCGGCAACTACCCGGCCTCGGGCGACTTCCTGGACAGCGTGCGCCGCGAGGCCGAGCAGCAGGTGGTCCGCGTCGGCCACCACGCGAGCCTGGCGCTTTGGGCCGGCAACAACGAGGACTACATGGTGGCCGAGCGCTGGGGCTGGGACCTCGACATGAGCGACGAGACGGGGCCCTGGGACCAGACCAACTTCCCGGCCCGCGAAATCTACGAGCGCGTGCTGCCCGCCATTGTCGAGACCCTCGGCGGCGACGTGCCCTACTGGCGCAGCAGCCCCTACGGCGGCGCCTTTTCCAACGACACCACCGTCGGCGACACCCACATCTGGGATGGTACGTCACGTCACCCCTCTCCCTCCGAGGCATACCTAAAGAATAACAGAACAGCATGCTAACCACCTCCAGTCTGGCACGGCAAGATGTCGGCGTACCAGGACTATAAGAGCTACACGTCGCGCTTTGTCAGTGAGTTCGGCTTCGAGTCCTGCGCGTCCCTGGCCACCATGGAGCGCGGCATCACTGTGCCCGCGGAGCGCCACGCGCAGTCGCGCCTCTTTGACATCCACGACAAGGGCCCCGGCCACGCGCGCCGCTACCCCATGTACATGGGCGAGAACTTCCGCTTCCGCATGAACCCCTTCCGCGACTTTGTGTACTGCACGCAGTTCTTGCAGGCCGAGGCCCTCCGCTACGCCTACAACTGCTGGCGCCGCGCGTTCCGCGGGCCCGGCGAAGAACACTGCGCCGGCGTGCTCGTGTGGCAGCTCAACGACATCTGGCCCGGCACCAGCTGGGCCCTCGTCGACGTGGACCGGCGCCCGAAGCCGGCCTACTACATCACCAAGCGCGCGCTCGCCCCGGCCGTCGTCGGCATGGAGCGCACCGTCACCGGCGCGCCGCCCTACATCACGACGGGCTATCCGCCCGACCGGCACGCCCTCGACGTCTGGGCCGTCAACGGCGCCCTCGCGGCCTGCCACGCCACGCTCACGCTGGCCGCCTACGACGTCGAGACGGGCGCCCCGGTGCCGCTGCCGCACGGCGTCGCCGCGACGCGCAGCGTCGTGCTGGCGCCGAACCAGACGACCGAGCTGGTGCGCCACATGGCCATTCCCGCGGCCGACCGCACGGTCGTCGTCGCCTACCTCGACGGCCCTGCTACGCCAACGTCGGCGACGGCGGCGCCGCCCACGCGCCTCGCCCGCTGGGTCTCCTGGCCCGAGCCGCTGCGGCTGGTGCGCATGTCGCCCGCGCTGGCCGTCACGGCGACCGTGTCCGACGCCGGCGACCAGGTCCTGCTGACGGCCAATGCGCCCACCAAGGGCGTCACGCTGCATGTGTCGCCGACAGAGGGCGTGGCCGACGCCGTCTTTGACGACAACTTTGTCGACCTCGTCCCCGGCGAGACCGTCGTGGTTGGCGTCCACGGTCTGCGCGGCCGCGCGGTGGAGGTGCGCTTCCTGTACGACTGGGAACTAAAGGACGGATTTGAGTTGTAGACGTGTTACTATGGGGGAATGTACTGTTGAAAATAAAATAGGTCAATCAAGACCTTTCTACTGAAACGAGCGACAGATAGCAATCACATCCTTGTCGTTCCCATGTCCTCTTGCCACTGTGCGCGCACGGCATCCAGCAGCCCCGGCGTCGTATACAGGTCTGTGGCCGCCCCCGCCATGGCCTTGGCGACTCGCATGGCCCGTGCAAAGGCACCACGCGTCCCCGAGGCCGCTTCAAAGTCGGGACTGTGCGGCGCGCCTCCGCTGCCGGCCGGCGGGACGGCAAAGCTGACATTGATGCTGGGCAGCACGTAGCTGACGTCGCCCTGGTCGGTGCTGCTCTTGATCCAGGTCGGGCCGTCTGCGCGCAGCGGCGGGTTCGGCCGGTCGTCCACCGGGGCGAGGGCGGCCCAATGCGCCGCGTACTGCGCCGCCAGCACGCGGTTCGGCACGTGGTCGAGGTAACCCAGCTCGACGTCGATGGCGACCGATGCGCCGGTGGCGTCGGCCCCGGCGCAGAAGCAGCCCTCGACTTTGCCCTGCAGCGTGCGCAGGCGGTGGGCATGGGCGGCCCGCAGCACAGCGACACCAGCCGCATGGGCGTGGATGATGTTGGTGCCGCCGTCGCCACCGTCGGTAATGTGCAGGCCAATGACATCGTCCGGCTGCGTCTGCTGCCGGAGGGCCGCGATGGCCGTGTACGCGACCACAAGGGCGTCCAGGGCGTTGATGCCGCGCCAGGGCTGCTGCGCGGCGTGGGCCGCGCGGCCGGTGTAGCGGACGCGCAGGCGGGTGAAGGCGGCGGTGCGTACGAGGGCGCTGTTGTGGGCGATGCCCGGGTGCGAAATCATGGAGACGTCGACGCCGTCGTACGCACCGGCGGCCAGGCACCGGATCTTGCCGCCACCGCCCTCTTCGGCGGGTGTCCCGACGACAAGGACCTTTCCGGGCAGCGTCTGGCGGCGGAGCGTGTCGGCCGTTGCCAGAGCCGCAGCGACCGACACGACGGCAATCAGGTTGTGCCCGCACGCGTGGCCGAGTCGGGGAAGGGCGTCTGTGCGGTAAGTATGGGTATGCGGTTGGATGCGAGCAAAGCCAACGCCACAGCAGTGACATACCCATCTCAGCATTAAAATTGACGACGGGCCCGGGTACACCGGTGTCGTACGCGGCCGACCAAGCCGTCGCCATGCCATACGCAGAGCGAGTCACTGCCCAGCCCGTCTGGGCCTCCATAAAAGCACAGAGGGCATCGTGTGTCATGTGCTCCTCGTATGCAAGCTCTGGATGGCTGTGAATGAATTTATTCAGCGGCCAGAGCACTGGCTCCAGGTCATCAATGAATCGGTCGATATCGGCGAGGATGGGCTCCATGGATGGTGATTCGTGCATAAAAGATGTGTTTCGGAAGTAGTTTGTTATAAAGTGTACCGCGCCGGTTGGAGGGAACAACGTCTAATAATAACAAAAACCTGTCGGCAGATGCACTTCCCCTGTCAAGTGTGTCGTATCGGATGGTTGAGCAGCGCCAAGTGCACGTCGCAGGAAGGGTCCTTTGTCCAGAGAGTCGGATGTAGTATTGTAAGGAAATGCCGAGTTTTTGTTTACAAACGCAAGCGAGACGATCAACAATGGGCCTGGCCAAGGAACAATAAATATGTCGGTAGTTGGAAGACAATTAACCTTCTTAACCAAGTTGCCATTGCATCTCGTGAAGACCTATCACAAATGACAGAATATATGCTTCCAACATCTCTTAACAACTGAGGGGTAACGCCGTGGCGCCACTCTCTGGCGCGTCATGTCCCTACAGAACGAAGCCTGTGCACTTTGGAAAAAGGGAAGCGGAGTCGGCGCGGCACAGTGCTCGGCGCGGCATAGAGCTCGGCGCCATGCAAAGGTGGGGGGAAGCCGGTTGTTGTGGATGGTGGAGCATGCAAGACTTTGAAGATAAACCGGTTGACATTTTGAAGTAGAGATATATCTATATAAGAAAAGGGTCATTGTAACAAATTTGCAGGTGTGACACCGTAACACAATTGATATCAGAACCGCCACAATCTACAACGACACATCAAGCACACCACAGACGTACACCAACTTATCCCAACTTACATCATGGCCCCTGTTCTGGACTTTCCGCAGACGGTTGACTGGATGGGCCAGTCGACGCCGGTGTGGCCGATGCAGACCATCGACTACGCTCTGCTGCTGTCGCAGGACCCGGGCGAGGTCGAGCGCGTGCTGCAGGCGTGCCTCGAGGAGGGCTACTTCTACCTGGACCTGTCGGGTCTCGACGGACGACGCACGCTGTCGGACCACGCGGCCTTGCTGGCACTCATGAAACGCTTCTTTGCGGCCCCGATCGAGGCGAAGAACGAGTTTGGCCTCTTGTCGTCGCACCTGGGGTGAGTGTCGCCGAGCACCGTTGGGTAGCCCCACAACGCTACACCAACCAATGCAATGCTAATGCTACGCCCAGATACGAACCCGTCGGCAGCCGCACAGGCGTGGCCGCCGGCAGCAAGGATGGTTACGAGATGCTCAAGGTGTCGCGCGACGAGATCCAGCACGACAGCATACGCATCCCGTCGCCCGTCAAGAACAGCGGCGACCTGCAGATCCTGGAGAACGCAATCGGCAGCTGCAACACCGTCGCCAAGGTCATCCTGTCGGCGCTCTCGACCGGCCTGGGCCTCACCGGCGCCGGCCGCTTCGAGCACGCCCACCGCAACGAGCGGCCGTCCACCACGACGCTGTCCATGATGCACTACCTGCCGCTGGCCGACCTCGCCGGCCAGAACCGCCTGGGCCACCAGAAGCACACCGACATCAGCACCCTGACCCTGCTCTTCACCGAGCAGTGGGGCCTCCAGGTGCGCCCGCCCGGCGGTGCCTGCGGCACGCGCGAGATGGGATTTGTAGCGCCCCGGCCGGGCTGTGCCTTTGTGCACGTCGGCGACTCGCTGCGGTTTGCCAGCGGCCACCGGTTCCAGAGCTGCATCCACCGCGTCGTGCCCTTTGACCCGGCGGAGCACCGCTACAGCGTCGCCTACTTTTTGCGCGCCGCGGACGACACGCTCTTTGTCGACTCCGAAGGCCGCGCCGTCACGGCCGCGCAGTGGCACGACGAGAAGTTCAAGGCCTTTACCGACCCGGAGCTGTGGCAGGCCATGGCACCCAAGTCCATGATTCTCGGTGGCATGAAGGAGGACGGCGAGGACAAGCCGCTGTCGGCGTCGGCCGCGGCGATGGCCAAGGGAGCATCTGTCCCGGTGCAGGTGGAGGCATAATAAGACGTTGCCACGGGAAGACATAGACGAGTGAGAAGGAGAGTGCGGCAGAAATGTAACGTATTCAAGACGGTCGTTAGTGAATAGTGATATGTCCAAAGATATCGTGTGAAAATGAGTAAGTTGGGACATAATATCAGCAGGATTGTTGTACGTATATTTATTTTTAATTGTATTGTCAATAGTCTATACATCTTTGCATCGATCAATAGTAAAACAGCACAACTCAAATGCACAGAATACGGCTCAATGTGAAACTCATTCGCATTCAACTTGCATAGCAACCTTGCTTCCTGCGACGGGCTCAAGTTTGCTGACGGCAAGTCGGACGTTATGGAGATAACGTTGTTAAGACTTGTAAGCGGGAGTCTGCTGATGAAAACTCGGGAATGTCTATCGAGGCATCAGCAACTTGTCGGGATAATGAAACGATGTCCATAAACCGACGGCAATAGAACAAAAGTTGGTCCGGTCCGGTACTGCATCGATGTCTACAACGAGCCCCAAGTGTGTGATTTCAATTCTGAGCTCCCATTACTGCGGCTGCGGCGATAGGCTTCCTTTGCTTGGTGTTAGTGCCGGTCTTGAGCACCGCTTTAGTCACTGCTCTCTTTTTCCAGTTCTGTTAAACAACATAGTGAGATTGACGACGCACGTTTAGGGGCGAAAAGACAAAAGTGACGTCAAGTAAAATCCAGAACAGTCCTCGGAGTGTCTCAACAGCTCTTTGAGCTCCTGGACATCGCCTAGCTCTACCTAGCTCTACTCTGCAGCTCTGGTCAATGTAGCAACTGCCGCAAAAAGTCTCCGCTGCCAAACGTTTACGTCAAGGACCTGACATCTGCTGTATTTAAAGCTCGATGCCCCGCGACCTGCCCCGCGAGATGGAAAAAGACGAACAAACAGTCGAGAAAGACAACAGTGTTCTCTATTCATCAAGTCAAACCACACAATCCTCGCACAACGTCCTTGCAATCCATCGACTTTAATTGACAACTACCATCACAATGGCCCCCACCGTTCTCGTTGTCCTCACCTCGCACGACAAGCTCGGCGACACCGGCAAGAAGACGGGCTGGTATTTGGTGCGCTCCCTCGTCCATTATCGTCATTCACCGTAGCCAATTGTGCGTACCGAGCACACGCTAACTTGCACAGCCCGAGTTCGCCCACCCGTATGACGAGTTTGTCGACGCCGGCTTCGACGTGACCGTCGCCTCGCCCAAGGGCGGCGAGGCGCCGCTCGACCCGTCGTCGGTGGAGGCGTTCAAGGAGGACGCCTCGTCGGTGGCCTTTTTGAACAACAAGAAGTCCATCTGGCAGAACACGCAGCCGCTCCATGCGTTTGCCGGCGACGACGCCACCGCCGCCAAGACGGCCCAGGCGTACGACGCGCTCTTCTACCCGGGCGGCCACGGCCCCATGTTCGACCTGGCCTTTGACAAGCAGAGCCAGCGGCTGGCCGCCGCGTTTGCGTCGGCCGGCAAGGTCGTGTCGGCCGTGTGCCACGGCCCGGCGGCGCTGGCCAACGTGTTTGTCGACAACGACGAGAGCAAGGGCTACCTGCTCAAGGGCCGCCGCGTGGGCGGCTTCACCGACGCCGAGGAGGCCGCGGCGCAGATGGACAAGGCCGTGCCTTTCCTGCTCGAATCGCGTCTGCGTGAGGTCGGCGCCAACTTTGGGAAGGCGGACGAGCTCTGGGGCGAGTACGTCGTCGTGGACGGCAACATCGTTACGGGCCAGAACCCGGCGAGCGCCAAGGGCGTCGGTGCGGCCATTGTCAAGGCTGTCAAGAAGTAAAAGTGTACAGCGGTGTACGGCTGTGTAACACAGGAGAATCAAGGAAACGACAGGACGACCAATGTCACAGAAACAAAATCGTATTTAGGTATCTGAACAATATAAATTGGCAAGGCCAGGACTCGCAACAGATTGCCGTGGGTCAGGTGAGGTTAACGCCCTCCATCAGAGACCGTCCATGTTCCTAGTGCAACTCCGCTACAGGCGCGCCTGCTTGTGGCCGCTTGACATCGCGCCACCGCTGCAGCCAGTCGAACACGACGCGGTGCCACACCAGTGCATTCTCCTTCTTCGTCACAAAATGGCCTTCGTCTGGAAAGTTGAGGTAGCGTGCCGGCACGCCCTGGAACAGCAGCGCGCGAAACACGGACTGGCCCTCCATGACGACGCAGCGGTAGTCGAGGTCGCTGTGGACGACCAGTGTCGGCGCAGCATAGTCTTTCCAGGCCGCGATGCGGTCCGGGCGGGCCGGGTTGTACCGCTGGATGTTGTCGTTGTTCTCCCAGGCGTACCCAGGACCCGAAAACGTGGCAATGCCATCGGAAAAGTCGGATGTCAGGCCCATAAACTCGGTTGTGAAGACGGGGTCGTGGCAGACGGCCGCGTTGAACTGCTTGCCCAGGGGCTTGCCCAGCAGCCACGCGACCATGTAGCCGCCGTAGCTGCCGCCGGCGACAACGGCACGACTGCAGTCAATGTCAGGAACGTCCTGGAGGGCCAGCATGCATTTTTCAAGATCGCGGTACGGTGAGCCGCCCCAATTGTTGTAGATGCGTGTGGTGTGGTCGAGACCAAAGCCAACGCTGCCCGTAATGTTGGGCATCACAACCGCGTACCCCTGCTCGGCCCACACGGCGGCGTTCCAGCGCATGTGCCACTCGTCGTCGAACGCACCCTCCGGCCCGCCATGGACAACAAGGGCCAGGGGCAGTTTGGCAGGCGAGCCTGGTTTGCCGTGGTTGGATGGCCGCACCACCCAGGCCTGGACAAAGTAGCCCGCAGCTGTGTTGCTGTGACCGTTGCCGTTGCCGCCGTCGCTGTTGCCACCGTCGTCGTCGTCGTCCAAACAACCGCCCTCAAAGTACATTTCCGACACTTGGTGGTCGTACGACAGACCAAACCGCGCTCCGTCCTTGGTGGCCGTGGAAATAACGCGCGGCTCAAAGGTGTCGGTGTCTCCGTCGTCCTCGATGTCGACCATGTGGAAGAAGCGGCTGTCGACAAGAGACGAGCCAGAAATCAGCACCGAATACGACGACAAACGATCGTCGTCGGGCCGGCGGCCTTCCCGTCGGATCACGTAATACTCACTGACGGATCCCCGACCGCCACTGATCCGCCGTGGCCGTGCCCCGGCCCGCAACTCCATGACAAACAGGCTTGTTCGGCCGCAGTCGCGAGCCTTGATAAAGACAGCCTTGCCGGACGGAGCAAACTCAAACGCATCCGGCACGGGACCGTCGCGGGAGACGAGCGCAGCCTCTTCTCCCGGCCCGGCCACGACGATCGACGCGTCGTGCACAGCGCCCGAGACAATGTGGCCGAGATGCACGCGGAGGTCGGCAGGGCAGGTGAGCGGGGCCCACAGAAAGGCGACCATTGTCCCGTCGGGCGAGAAGCGCGGGTTGAGAGCAAGGCCAGGAGGACTGCCGCCCGATGCCGACGCGGGGCTGGTGCTGGCCGCTGTATGCGACACCCGGATGCGCGCTGGTTTGTACACCGTCGGCGATGCAAAGCTGTCCAGCGGCACATAGTACACCTCGGTGCAGCTGGTGTGGTGCATATTGGCCGGCGCCGGGTCGCGGACGACAAAGACGACGCCCTGGGCGCCAATGTCATACGAGGCGGTCGGATCGAGCGGATCGTAGATACCAAAGGGGGCCTCAAAGCGCGGAGGCGCATGCTGGAGAGCGTTGTAGAGATCACTCAGGGACCAGACAAAAGTCCGGTCGTCGGGCAAGGCCGACAACAACGGGCGCCGGGTGAGCGAACCGTACCAGATGGCGTATGGCTGGGGCGGCAGGTAGCGGTCCCAAGCTCGGACCTGCCAGGTGTCGTAGATGCGGGCTGAGCTGCCTGGCTGGGGAGGTGAAGGAAGCTCTGCAATGGTGGGCTCGACCGATCTAGACGGATCGTAGTCAAAGTCGATCAGCTGGTCGAGGCGCGAGATCTCCTGCGGTGGGAACCGCATCTTCTCGTTGTAGAGCTGTCCATCCGCGCCGACTTGGCCAGCCACGGCAAAGGCCACGGACCCATCCGGCAGGGCCTTGAGACGGAGGGCCTTGATGGGGGCTGCCACATGGCCGGCGACGTAGGGCTGGAACGACGGGTCGTCCATTTCGTGGTACGTGGCCTTGCCCACGACGACGTCTGTCGACCCGTTCTCGTTTGGCCGCAACCACAGCAGCTCGTCCGCCGACCCGGGGATCCAGGCCATGTCGCCTAGTTTGCTGGCATCATTCGATTTGTCGACGACAAAGGGCCACGAATTGCCGTTGTTGACGTCCAGTATGAACAGCTCCTTCTTGGTTGTGCCCTTGATATTGCCATCGTCGACAAAGGTATGCGTTGACACGGTAAAATAGGCGATGCGGCCAGACGGACAGGGCACGGCGCTCGACCGTTGCGGTGCTGCGAGAAACGTCTCGGGCGTGAGTTTTTGTTGGAGAACCATTTTGGGTGCGTTGGCTGGAGATGCAGTAAGACAAAGAGGGCCGAGCAATCGTGGTGTCAATTGAAGAAAGAGCTCTCAATCATTCCTTCCGTATACGACAGTGGCCACGATGTCCCCTCTTTTGAGGAAAGAGGTCAAGAACCGCTCGCTCCTTCTTTATCTTCCAGATCAACGGTAGTCAACCATATTTTCTTGCAGTGATGATGCGGCCGGCTTACGCAAAGCGTAGGTGCGAGTGTGTTGTTACGTAGTGCTGTAAGTACAAGTGGGGGGAGATCACGCAGGCTCCGCCAATAGCCGACAAAGAAATCGACGCAAGACACGCCATAAAACATCTGGAGAACAGCCCTAATTCTAGGCAACGGCCAATCGACAGCCAAGCACGACGTTTCTGCCAATACTTATGAATTAAGGTTAATAATAAGATCTGTGTACGGCGTACTTTCTTACATTGACAAATATGCTTTGATCCCTTTACCTGGCTGCCTTTATGGACGGCACAATAATGCGACGATCTTACTTGAGAAAATATTCGAAGGCTCATTGCCTGGATGCCATCTGCAAACAGACAGAATGCACTGTGATCGATCATAAGAGAGTATATTGTTGCAAGAGTACCATTGCAAGCGAGTGTAAGTCTAGTCTAGATGTGATTGGATGAAATTCGTATGAGCACAAAACGATGACAATAAATCGATCAGAAGGCATATGTAAAAATGAAACAATGAAACGCATGCTGGATATCGGTCAAGTAATACCACTTGTCTCAAACGCATCTTTTGGAATAACAGTCATCACCTCGATGCCTCAACAACGGCATCCTTGTCGGTTGCCACCGGGTTGATCTTCTCGTTCTTTTCGGTCTCCGTGTCGGTGTTCACGTGGGCCGTGGCGGCTGCCGGTGCTTCCGCAGCGGCCGCCTCCCCCTCCGACCCAGCTTCGCCACCGGCGTTGGCCTGCAGAGCCGCCGCCTCGGCCGCCCGGCGCTGCTTGCGGCCGTTGCCCATTTGCGGGAAGAAGTAGCCCGGCTGGAAGCCGGCCAGGATGGCGACGGCAATCATAATCATGAAGCCTTCGAGGACGATGAAGGACGGCTCGTCCTGCATAATCTTGTTGCCCCAGCCGCCGGCCATTTCGGCGATGCGGTAGATGCAGCGGATCAAAATGCAGCCGTAGGCGATGGTGACGGCAATGATAAAGGTGCGGAAGCGGCGGTGGTGCCAGAGGGCGAGGGCGGCTTCGGTCGGCTGCCGGCCGCGGCGGTCGCGGCCGGCGATCCAGGCCTTGACGCGGATGAAGTAGTCGAGCGAGGCGACGCCAAAGAAGGCGAGGACGACGACCTGCAGGACGATGCCGGCGATGATGAGGCGGTTGCCGGCATTCAGCAGCTTGGTGTTGGTGTACCCGGCCGAGGCGGCAATGGCGCCGCCGGCGGCCTGGATGAGCAGGCAGCTGACATCCAGCGGCACAAACACCCAAGGGTAGAGCGTGGGGCGGATGCGGGAGAGGGCCGGGCAGAGGGCGAGGCAGACGTGCTGCAGGGTCAGGTAGATGCCGATGCAGATGAGGGTGGGTGCGAGGATGATGGCGCAGATCTGGGTCTCAAAGGCGCTCTGGTCCCACGGGTTGGCGTGCAGTGGGACGCGGGAGGCGTAGCCGGCAAGCTCGAGGGCGGCACCGGCGGCGATGAAGCACGAATAGCTCCAGGTGCGGCGGGGGAGCAAGCCGAAAATGAGGGTGATTAGCAGGACAGCCGTGGCAATGCCGTAGCCGGCGGCAAAGAAGGCGTTGATGCCGACATTGGGATAGTAGCCGAGCGTCGTAGCCTTGACGGGGCAGGAGGGCGAGACCTCTTTGCAGTTTTTGAACGGATGCGCCGTGATGTTAACAGTCGATGCCATGGTGGTGGGCGTGTCCGACTCGGGGTCGTCGGGTTGGTTGTTATGCAAAGTGGCGGATAAGTGGCGGATTGTTTATATAAATAGGAGGCGATTCAGTCGAGGGCCTCTGTTGACATCTACCGCATCGTGCGATCTGACGATAAACGGGGAACGGATAAAAGAATGTAAGAAAATCAAAGGGGGGGGGAAAACGGAAAAAGAAAAGATACAGGTGGGAGAAAATAATAACGATCGAAACCAGCTTTCTTTGTAGTGACGGATGCGAGTACGAACCAAAAAAAGTGAAAGTAAAACACCTCTATTAGGAAAGGGGCCCGGGAGACAGCGCCGGACAGAACGAGGAAACGGCCGGGCAGTGTGGCAGAGCGAAGGCGCACTAAACACGAAAACTGTGGACCGTTGGAGGGATCACACGCGAACCAAGCCTAAACTCAAAAAGCGAGGGAGCATTAGCAGCGAAAGCAACGAAAAAGCACAAGCGAGCCCCAGCAAGCGAGGTCTTGATGGCGGGCTCGGTGGGGCATGTAGAAGCGAGGGTTGCATCGGACTCCATGCGCCTGCTACATCCCGATGATACAGAGAATTTGTTACGAATGTATCTTATTTTGTTTCTGCTTGTACGCTACCTTACGTCGTATTGTTTATCAATTTCAGGTCACTCTTGCGGTCTCTGGAAACAACATCTACGAGCCGCCTTCGGCCCCTATAATTTCCATTCCTAATTCCTTGCCATCACCAACTCGCTTCGCCGTCGAGGTGAGCCAAGCCGGCGGGACGACGGACGTGATGGGGCAGAGACAAAACCATGCTAAAGGGAAGCACCTGATTCGTGAGAGGAGAAAGGTTGCCGAGCGCCGACGCAGGATGGCAGGTCCGTACGAGGCCATTGGCAGCCCGCTGTGCAGATGCGGGTGAGCAGGCAAAGCCAAGACCAGAGGGCACCACTTTGTTTTAGCGAGACACACGTATTGATTTAGTGCATCAAAAGACTGCCACGACTGGGAGACACAGAAATTGAAGCGGGCCCAACCAGAGCCAGTAGTTGGGGCCGGAGGTGAGAGTGAGAAAATAGGGCATTTTCAGCAAGCGTCAAGCTACGGAGTCATAATGTAATTAAGGAATAATAATACGACAGGGCATAATACCTGTCAAAAAGCGCGGACGAGCCTTGAAAACACAGAAAATTGGAATATAAAGAATGAGATCGAAAAACAACGTAAGTAATAACTAACGTCTCAGCGCCCAGGACCAGTTGTAAACATTCCTCTGTTCTCATACTTTCGATGCTACATTCTCAAGCTTCTGGCATTTTGACGTTGGTGAATGAACACAGATAACTTTGAGTAAATCCGAGAACTCTGAGTTGGTAACGAAACGGTGTCAAGAGTCTGTCCGTGTCTCTTGTGCATCCTGCCTTCCTATTTGGGTACCGCATTTTGGTGACATCTCATCTTCATCTTCATCTTCATCCTCAGCAAACATGTGAAAAGTACAAAAGCCTTCGACGGACTTGCCCTCACTGAACTCCTCTTTCTCCTCGTCCCCTTCCGAAAATATGCTCTCGTCGGGGTTCGTTTGGTGAATGCCCGCCACATCGTTTCGCCTTGTCGTATCCATCGCACCTGCTTTCCCTCCCTGTACGCTAGCCTCGGAAGCAGCCACTTCCGCCGATGGGTGGAGCACCTGTGCACTGAGACTGGCCCAAAGGCGCTGAAGGACGTTTTTTCAGAGCACTATCCGCCACGTGCAAAGAACGCGACAGCGTGGGGGCGGTCCGCTGTCAGGCTGTATCACGCCTCTATATCTGTCCACTGAGCAACTGTCGAGCCCTACAGAAAGCACCGCACATCCACATCGACTCACAACATCCGCAACTGCTATTATCTCGATGCCCGAACTGGCAGGTCGTTGGCTTGCATCTGCGACATGGAGCACTGCCAATTGCTTGGCAGCATCGTCGACGTTTGGAATGTCAGCATTGTCGGCCAAAGCGGACTATCTATTCCACCGGTCTCGCAGTGTGGGTTAGGCCGCATTCTAGCGGTTGGTCCGCACTTTGTCCAGGGCGACTTGGTCGCCGTTTATTAAAATTACCTTCCACGGTTCTCGGCTCACTTTAGCTTCCAGTGTCGGACCTTACATACTCTGTGGTTCGGCTCCTTATCCGATCCGTTGATTCCTGTAGAACAGAATGTGCCTAATGGGAAAATGATTCTCGTCTATTTTAATTCATAACTATGTACAATATACAGCATATGGTTTACAGCTTCCACCTGCCCCCATTTTGTTTTTCTACCGCGCCGCCCTACTCCTTGCCACCCAGGTACCGGTACACGACCGAAAAGTCGCGACCCTTGCACGACTCGTCCTGCTCCGCGGCTTCGTACAGACCCCTTGCCGAGTCCGCCAGCGCCAGTTTTGCGCCCGCCTCCTCGGCCGCCGCAATCGCCAGCTTCAGGTCCTTCTTCATCAGGCTGATGCCGAAGCCGCCCGCATAGTCCCGGTTGGCCGGCGCCGTCGGGACCACGCCCGCGACCGGGTTGTTGACCTCGGACGGCCAGCACTTGCCGGTGCTGACATTGATGACGCTCGCGAGCACCTTGGGATCGAGGCCCCACTGCACGCCCAGGTGCATGGCCTCGGCGGTGCCAATGTTGTTGATGGCCAGCAAATAGTTGTTGGCCAGCTTGGCGGACAGGCCGGCGCCCTGGTCGCCGCAGAGCAGCACGCGGCGGCCCATGTGCAGCAGCAGCGGCTCGACGGCGGGCACCAGGTGCTGGGGGCTGCCGAGCATGAACGTCAGGGTGCCGGCCGTGGCGCCGACGACTCCGCCCGACATGGGCGCATCGACAAAATCGCCGCCGGCGTCCTGGACGGTGGCGGCTACGGCGCGAGACGTCGAGGGGTCGATGGTGGAGCAGTCGACAAACACGGGCTTCTTCGACGGCGTGGACGCGGGGGCAAGGCCGCCGGCCAGGATCTCCTTGTAGACGCCCTTGACGTGCACGGGCTCCGGCAGAACCGTCACAACGTAGTCCTGCCTGTCGTTAGTGGGAAGGAACGGCGAGCGTAGCGAGGACACAAAACAAAAGTAGACAAAGAGAGTCCTCAGAGGATTGGCTTTCAAAGATTTAATAATCATCAGAGGGCCAGATCTGACACCAGCCCCAACTTAGATCATACAAACATACTCATCATCGGACGACGTGTAGGGGAAAAAAATATAAAACGAGATGGGAAAACGTACCGCACTCTTGGCCGCATCGGCGACGCTCGACACAACCTCCACGGCCGCGCCCGTCGCCGACACCTCACTCGCCAGCTTCTGCACGGCCGCCTTGTTGATGTCAAACAGCCGCACCGTGTCCGCCGGCGTCAGCTTGTTCTGCAGGTTCTTGGCCATCTGGTATCCCATCTGGCCGAGGCCGATGAAGCCGTACTTCTCGAGCCGTGCCGGCGACGACGAAAACAGCCGCCGGGCCGCCGCCGTCGGATGCGCGAGACGCGCCTGGCGCAGTGCACGCGTAGCCGGTCGCATTGTGCGGGTGGTAGTGAGGAAGAGGCAGAGAACGGAGGAATGTCGGATGACTTTGTCACTTGGATGCTCCCAATCTCCAATGTAAGAGGTAAGCAACAAAACTGACGAAAAAGGCCAGCACGAAGAAAAAATGGTTCAGACAGTCGGTCCCTCGACAATGGACAAGAAAATGGCAGCTGGCAGCTGTCTCCGGTTCAGGAACAACAAAACAGCACGAGGTACCGAGAGGAACCCGGCCAAGAGGCGAGCTCATGACCTGCGGGGAGACAAACGCTCCCCAGAAATGCGCACGACTGGTCCAGAAGGGTCAAATGTGGGCATAGAATATGGGGTTGGACGGCCTTGGGGAACTCCCGCAGAGCCACACAGCAGAAAGGGAGGGGTACTGTTTTCCGAAAGCCGCAGATTGCCGAGTAGGCCGGCTTTAGAGCCACGCGCGGATAGCCACCGACAGCGCCTTTGCGGCGCGTCAACTGACCCCAAGAGGCCTAAACCAAGGCACTGAACCGACCACGCCAGGTCCGGGGAAGGAGGCAATGGAAAGTTGACAAAGTCGGACAAAAATAAATATCATATAAAATGAGCAGCTTCCCCCCCGAGGATGCACTTGCCCTCGGGGAGCTCATGTTTCTTGTTTCAATCAGGAAGGCGCGACATTGTGAACAGAAGTGCTTTTGGTGACGAAAAGAAGGAAGGAACAGGAGAGAAGAAGACGAGCGAAATTTTCAACTTTGAATGCCGAGTTTTGGCGTGTGCCTTTCCGCTCTCATTTCCTTTGCGTTTTTTTCCCTGCAAACTCCCTAATTTATTCTGTGCGAACAGCTGTCCGCATTGGGTGTCGCTCCAGAAATGGGTCCGAGAGAGTCGCGTCTGAAAGCGGTGAAGAATGGCAGTTACGAACGCAATACTCAACTCGACGCTGGGGAGTTGAGAATCACGAAGTTGTCAAGATCTGTGAAATAGGATGTAGTTGCCGCGTTCGATTTTTGCGGCAAATACATTTCTTCTGTTGCCATTCGACTTGCGGTGAACCGACTACCGTCCACTACTTTATAGGTGTCTGATACGACATGCCTTGACATCCTTCGTGTTGCTTACTCTGTGGACTGCACAAACAGGCCAGGCCGACATACAAGTCCATCACATATAACTGCCAAGAGAGAGAGAGATACGGGTTTATAACGTGAAGAAAGTACAGTGATTCAAGCAGGCGCAAGTTGTGTCCATCGGACTGTTCCAAGTCGGCGGCAAACAAGCGCGAAACTACTCAAAGGGGGGGGTATGTCCAAGAAGAGAGAAACAAATCAATACAAAGGTAGTAAGGTTGCGGACGGGGGTAAAAGAACAATGAAAATGGTCAAAACATAAACGCAGAAACAAACTAAAGAAACATCCAAAAACAACCGGGGTAGGGTGATACATGGAAAACAACCGAGAAAACGGGGGATTTTGAGTTGGTGTGGACGAAGGAGACAGGACCAAAGACGGAAAGCAGCTTCAGTTCCCAAGAAAAAAACCAAAACAGACGGGAGCGAATGAGACGAGGAAGAAAGGGAACTCCAAAAAAGACGACAGGGGAAATAAACAAAAACGGCGCTTCTCCAACACGACCCCAAAACAAGGCCGACTGTCCCACCTTTCTCCAGTCTCGTTGTAGTGGATTAAATAGTGTGTAAACACGTCTGTCTCTGGTCGCACAATGTCTTCCGTCCTTTTTCTCGTTCGTCTCGTCTTATAACATGCCCATGACGTAGGGGATAAACGCGCTATATGTGTTAGCAAGATGAGATTGGCATCATCCATTCATCATGGCGGCATAAACGTACCCAACAGCAAGGGTCGCGCTGATGCCCAGCAGGGCCCGGTTGCGCACCCGCTCCTTGCGGATCTGCACGTCCGTCTTGATCTTCTTGGCCCGCGGCTGCTGCGTCGCCGCGCCCTCGCCGGCGTTCTCCTTGCCCGCCTCGCCGTCCTTGGTGATCTGCTCCTCGGCCTTGCGCTTGCCCTTCTTGGACGACGCGCCGGCAGCAGACGCAGCAGACGCAGCCGCCTCGGCCACGTCGTTGGCAGCCTCGGCCACCATCGCCTTGGCGTCGGCCAGCAGACGCGCCGAGTCCTCGGCCGACAGCGGTTGGCCCGCCAGGAGAACGTCGCCGTCCGAGCCGGCCGTGAAGACCTTGTCGGCGACCACAGAGGCGTCCGACTTCTTCTTGGCGTGCTTCCTCTCCTTCTTCTCCTTCTTGGACTCCTTGGCGTCCTTGGCGTCCTTGACCACCTCCTCCTCCTCCACCGAGGGGAGGACGTCCTTGCCGTCGCCGTTCGTCAGGCCCGCAGACTGCGGCGCAGGGGTGCTCTCCGTGCTGGCAACCGACGTCTCCTGCGAGGCAGCCGCTGCCGCCGCCGCTGCCGCCGCCTTGGTGCTGCGCTTGCGCGGGCTGGCAATGGCGCGCTTGCTGGTGCCCGTGGCCGACTTGGTCGGGCTCACCGAGCGACGCGAGCGGGCGCTGCGCGGCAGCGAGGTCGGTGTTGGCGGCACCAGGGTCGGCGGGGTGGGCGCGAGGGCGAACTTGGGCGGCGGAGCGATCTTCTTGGACGGGCTGCCGTCGGCGGCCGGCGGGCCGGACACGGGGATGTCGGCCGGATCGAGCAGGGCGCGGATCCAGGGCAGGATGTCGTAGTCGTCGGCCAGGGCCAGGGCGTCGACAGGGGGCACCCAGATGTTACCGGCGGTCTCCTCGGGGCTGGTGGTGGGCAGCGATTTGATATATTTGCGCTCCTCCTCCTCCTCCTCGAGCTCCGCGTAGGGAAACGTGGCACGGAACATGCCGGTCGCGGACACGTAGCCGTCGCTGCTGCGGCGCATCAGAAAGTAGCTGTTGGGGCTGGGCTTGAAGATGCCCGAGACAATGCCCTTGGGCAGCGGCGCGCGCAGGTGCGCATAGTCGAACGCGGTGACACTGTTGCGCTCCGTGTTCGAGCTGGGCGAGACGGCGACGAGGCGCGACGAGAGCTGGGTCTGGCCGAGTCGGCGGCGCGAGACAAGTTCCTCGTCTGCAAAAAAGGAAAACGGGTTAGTCGAGGCGCGCGTCACGAGAGACCATTCGTCGCACTTTCAAACGCGCTAAACACACAGGCGCCAGGCGATGACGGCGCATGCATGGGTGTGGCCCTTGACAGGACGCAACGAACGTGGACAGCAAAGGACAATAGAAAGCATCAAGGAAATACGAACGCTCAGGAACCGACTCGGTCAGGAGGGCATTCTTCCGCTCGGGAAGACGTCTCTGTGAAGGGGCCATTGCGGATGTGGGTGTTGGTGCGAGTGGCGGGTAGTGACGGTAGCAGAGGCGGGTCAAAGGCGGAGGCGGCGTCGCGACAATGGACAGTTGGCCAGTCGATACAGTGGGTTTAGCGGATGTGTTGGGCTGCGACGCGCCACAATCTCGTCAGGCGACACAAATCGATGCGATCGAATTTCGAGGACAAAATACGACGCGCTTTCGACGCAATGAACGTCTTTGTCGAATCAAATTGGCTTTTCGTCCCGGTTGTCGCGGTCTTGGATTCGATTGTTTCCGGGGTGTGGCAAGGTAAAAAGCGACCTGTTCGATTGTGTCCCAGAAAGTGGTCAGCGCGTGTGCGACAAACAAAAGAAGCCAGAAAGCAAGGACCAAAAAACAGAAATAAAACGGAACAACACATATGCCACGCATTCGCGACTGTTGAAATCGCCGCGGACCATGCATACAATAGCAGAGCGCATGAATCACCTTTTCGTTCGCGCCTCGATCGGACACACGGTGTTGACGACAAGAAATGGGATTGGTGAGTGAAAAGAAGGGGAGAGAGCTGAAAAGGCGCGTCGTCGCGACGACAAAGAAAAGCGGCGAGAAATGAAAGTCACGGGTGCGTTTAGGCGCTTTTTAGGCAAGAATGGGAGCAGATTAGGGAATGACGGTGGTCGCGTGTGGGTTTTTAGGGGTTTCGGGGCGGGAACTTAGCGTCGTGGGTGGCCTGGGGAGTTACTTGATGAGATGTGCAATTAGAGGCTGTGTAGATAGAGCCAATGTCTGCGGCGAACCAGCGTTAAAGCACCCAAAAGACGAAATAGGAAGGGACAAGACGGGCGAAATAGGGCTACGCAACGGCGGATTAGTGCTAAAAAGGCGTGGGAACGTGCCAAAGTGCGGGAAATTACGACAAAGTCAGATACAGTGTGCATAGTTGGTATGTGGAGGCGCCAAAAAGATGCTGCGCGAAAGGTGTGATGAAGGTGGGCGCCATGGGGGTATCTGAACGGAGCGGCCCAGACACCTGAGACCTATTACGCGCTGGGCACCCTTCTTTTGCGGTAGGGGTTAAGCGTGACTGTGCCTACGAAGTACACTAAAACGCCGTAGCGTGGAAAAGAGCTGCGCTGGTAAAATGCAAGAGACAGGGGCTGAAGGTCAAGAAAGGTAAGAGCGACTCGACGGAATTACGCTCACCGGACCCTGTGGGGTATGTGCAAATAGGGACACAGGAAAACGTGGGCGATGGCAAGCCACTTTCAAAGTCTTCCAATTTGGCCACAGGGATGCCAGGTCGCCTGGAGAACCCCGGTTCAGGGCAGACTCAGGCACCCTAGGGAAATCTAGCGCACTGGCCCCGTGTTCGACATGGTCGCAGCCAAAATGGAGGGTGCCACAAACACGCAATTTGTTGGGGAGCGGCGGCCAGGCGAGCGGCGCGCCGGGCTAACGGCACGCCAGCCAAGGTGGCCACAAACGGCAGGTACGTTGCTTGAGGAAGGTAGGCAGAGCCTCAAAAATCGTGCTTCGATGGGGCTTTTGCTTCTCCTGCCAGAGATATTCTTAGCTGTGCATGTTTCCAGCCGGCATCCTGGCCATTGGATACAGCAGAGGCGATGAAACGGGTCTGGCACACCCGGGTGGCGTGTTAGCTGAGATCGTCAAGTCCCAGCCAACCAGCTTCAGATACCAGACTTTGCTTTTACAGCGACCATTGCCGAGTGACAACAGAGACTTAATACTCCGTAAAAAAGGCGCTGTAAGGCTGGCGTGTTCCAGAGAGCAAGCAGCCCAGAAGTCCCTGCCAAGCCCAATCAGTCAAGGTCCCTGAGGACGTAGACTCGAGCAGCACAGTCCGTCCACCACGTCTAGTTCACCGCCAGAGCCGTTAGAGCATGCATGTGCAGCCGTGTAATTACACAGTAGTCCTGGAATTGGTGCACGCCGCAGCACATCCAATGTGGATGATACGAAGCTAATCCAGGGCAAGCCGCGGCCCGCAAACGGTCACTCACCGCCTATGATCGAGCCCACCCCCCAAGGGCCCCACCATGAACGAGCGGCCAGGTCCAGTTCTAGAGTGCGCTGACACCAAAGAGTAAGTTGTACCCCTCATCCCAAGGAGAAAGTGGAGGAAAGAGCAGGCCAAGGACCAGTCAGGGGCAGGAGAAGGAACGGTCGAGCTCTAGTTGTTGGCTGTCGAATTGTTGATTTCCTTGTTTACAGGCCTCTCAGGAGGGAAAAAACGCCGAGGACAGGACTAGACTACTAATGAACCCCGTTTGCCCACCGACATCTTGAACCTCGTCTCTGTTGACGAACTTACTTCATCTTCTCTCCTCTTTCTACCCACAAACCTGCGAAGCCCATCGAACTACCACAACCGACGACCAAAGACCACTCGTCCTCCAGTTACTCCTCCCCCGTCACCGAAATCCATCCAACTACTTCCGCGTTTCCCCCTCCATCCACACAATGGCCACACAGCAGCACGACGACGACCTCCACGAGGGCACGCCCGGCTACAAGCTGTCCCAGCCGAAGCAGAGCCTGGCGACTTACCAGCAAATGGGTACGTACGGAATGTGCTGGGTTTGACGTCAGGGAGGTGGTGATCTATGCGCAGTGAATGAACTGCCTGTTCCGGCGAGCTCGGCGAGCCTCAATGCCGTGCGACGAAGCAGGAAAAGGTGCATACCGAGCACCAACAGCAAGGATGCCCACTCCACTGCGGCCGCACTGCTTCCCGTCACCAGCTCTGCTGCCAGGCGGCTCACCATGCGTCTGTCAAGACGACCTCTACAGAAAGTACAAAGACTGCACATGCTGACTCTCCCCCCCCCCTTCCTCAGATGCCGGCGACGAATCCTTGCAGCGCTACAAGGAGTCCCTCGGCCTCGGCGGCGGCAAGGACCTGAGCGACCCGTCGGATGCCCGCGTCTGCATCATCCAGAGCCTGACGCTCGAGTCGCCCGGCCGCCAGCCCGTGACGATCGACCTGAGCGTGCCCGGCTCGGAGGCGACGCTCAAGGACCACCCGTTCACCATCAAGGAGGGCTCGCGGTTCACCATGGTGGCGACGTTCAAGGTGCAGCACGAGGTGCTGAGCGGCCTGCGCTACGTGCAGGTGGTCAAGCGCAAGGGCGTGCGCGTGGGCAAGGACAGCGAGATGCTGGGCAGCTACGCGCCCAACACGGACAAGCAGCCGCTGTACACGAAGCGCTTCCAGGAGGACGAAGCACCGAGCGGCATGCTGGCGCGCGGCCACTACGTTGCGTCGTCGAGCTTTGTGGACGACGACAAGAAGACGCACCTGGCGTTTGAGTGGAGCTTTGACATTGCCAAGGACTGGTAGACACCTCCGCCGACGGGGGGGGACTTGAGCACACCGCGCCTGGTCCACGGCCAAGCCAAGGCCACGGACAACATATACGAAAACACGATTTAACGACTTTTGCGTTGGTTACAAGGGAACGAGAGGGGGAAGACGGTGGCGCGCCATGTCGTACAGAGGGCCGTACGACGCGAAGACAACTGATTGTATATGTCTTCCCACAGTACCATTCATAGCAATACAAATCATTTTTGATATCCATCACATCATTGTTGAGCGTAGGGCATGAATCTTGCCTCTTACGAACACTCGAAAATAGACGTCATATTGGAAGAATAGCAGACAGGCCTGTGGATGCAGAGCTAGGGCGACGAGAAAAGCATGAAACAAGTGACCGGACATGATAAAACGTGCAGCGTGGGATATAAAACACAAAGGAAAGCGAGCGTTCGGGTGGGGGGGCTATAAAAAGTAGTCGGGCAGCGCGCCGGCGTCGCCCACCTTGTCGGCGTTGCCGTTGGTCTGCTGCAGGTCCTTGTGCAGGTCGTTCTCGGGGGCCGCCGCAAACACGTTGAAGAACCGCTCGCCCGTGTCGCTGACCTCGAGCACGCTGGCCATGTTGCCGCACCGGTAGCAGTAGTTGGGCGCGCTCCACACGGTGCTCAGCCGGTCGTCGTAGAGCACCTGGTAGCCCTCCTGGCAGAGCTGGTGCGCGCGCAGAATGTGCGACATGCCGTTGACGGCCAGAAACTTCTTGACCACCTGGGCGCCAAAGGTGTACCCGGCGCCGCGGGGGCTCAGCGAGAACTCGTCGCGGTCGGGGTCCGGGTCGGACCAGACCAGGTCGGCCATGGGGCCCTCGTGGGGGATCTCGCGGAAGCGGTCGATGATCTTGATCTGGTCAATCGAGTGGATGGACGGCGAGAGGCCGCCGTGCACGCAAAAGATTTGGTCGTTGATGACGACGCTGAGGGTCAAAAAGTCAAACATGTCGGTAAAGTAGTGCCACACGCTGGCGTTGCCGTACTTGCGCGCGCACTCGGTGTAGAATCCGTACGACTGCGTGACGCCGCGCGACTCGTGGTTGCCGCGGATCAGGTGCACGCGGTTGGGGTAGCGCAGCTTGAGGCACACGAGCAGCGAGATGGTCTCGACGCTGAACATGCCGCGGTCGACGTAGTCGCCCAGAAACAAATAGTTGGTGTCCGGGCAGTAGCCGCCGATGCGGAAGATCTCAATCAGATCGTAAAACTGCCCGTGGATGTCGCCGACGACGGTGACAGGGGCGCGCACGTGCACGACGTTGCTCTCGCGCATGAGCAGCTCCTTGGTCTTGGCGCAGATGGCCTCGATGAGCGACTCGGCGAGCAGCTCGCGCTTGTAGAGCCGCTCGATGCACTCGTCGAGGTCGACGGAGGCTGTGACAGGAGGGTCAGCACTTTGTGATTTCGGTCCATCGGTCAGCACGCTTGCCTCGGTGATACACACCCGGTAGTCCCGGCATCTTGTCTGTCTATATGCCTCTGGTGTTTCTCTGATGTTTCTCTGATGTTCTAGTATCTCCTTCGTCGGCCGACGTGCTTGGCTATCAGCGAGCACTTGTGGTGCCGTCGCGGCTGCACTCGCTCTCGTTCTCACTCGCGCGTCTGCTACTCCCGGCAGGGGACGACGTCTCTGTTGTCGGGGCCCGTCGAAGAACCCACATATTTCGGGACCGGCCAGACGATGGAGAGCGGAAGACGCGGGTTCAGGTGCCAGTCGTGATCAGTTGCTATGTGGCTTTGTGAGGAGGCGGCCGTTGGGAGAGGGAGAGAATCGTTTTTGTTGGTGCCAAATTGGGCCAAAGAACGGCAAAGTCGTCAGCGTCGTGGGGCCGCCTGTTTTGCCGCGGCAGCTAAAGATTACTCGTAACGCCGTCTGCAGTCCTTTGGGTACCTGCGTCGACGAGAGGTGATTGTTGCGTGCGTACGGAGGATGTCGTAGGACTTTGTCGTCCTATGCTGTGTTGTGGTATTGGTCGCCCGCTTTGATGCCCTGGCCTTCACTGTCTTAGCTGCGACTTCTTAGCGCCTTCCAGAACCTCTGCTACGAAACCCGGAATTTTGACTAATGCGCGCTTTGCCTCCAAGCGGCAAGAGCATCTGAAGGCACGGCTCAGCCAATCAATAAATGGGGCTTTCTCCGAAGCGTGTTGACATGTCGACATGTCGAGTGTAGCCAAGGACTTGGATCAGAGACAAGTCAAAACTTACATTTCTACAACGCTCCGTCTATATTTGGGAGGTATTTAAAACAACTGAATTGCTTCTGGAAATGGGACATAATTTATTATTGCCCGTTTCAAAATTGACCTACTCTCTGTACAAGTATGGTCACGTGATGATGTCAACTTGGCTGTCGTGCGGTCTACTTATGAACTTCATCCGTTATGAAATACAGACAAGTTTTAAACGACTTGATAGATCCAGAGGAGTTTTATGAGTTCTCGAAAGGATTATTAGCAAACTGTTTTTTAGACACATGTTAGTCCTGTAAGCATTGAAGTCACCAAGCAGTAAGGCTTGAGAGAATCGTAAGTATTCTTTTTAATTATTTTTGTTTTAAGTTTATTTTAAAAACGAACATGGAAAGGAAACAAAGTAAAAAAGAAGAAAAAAGAAAAAGAAAAAGAAAAAGAAAAAGAAAAAGAAAAAGAAAAAGAAAAAGAAAATAATGACCCATAACCAGCCTTTAAGCGTTTTCAACCATTACCTCAATCAACATAGATGGCATGAAATAAAACCCAGCTGCCCTTCTTACTTGGCAGCGGAGCCCTTCTCAGCCTCCTCGGCCTTGGCATTCTTGATCGCCTCGCGCTCGCAGTCCGCACATGGACCATGAACATTGACGTAGACGTGGACCACGTTGTCCACTGTCTCGCAGTCGAACTTGGCTTGACGTCCGCGAACCACATCCAAGAACAGCTGATCGTACGAGTATGAGGCGTCTTTCTGCTCCTCACACTCGCACCAATTGTACTTGAAGTGGAAGACCGGACTACCAGACATTTTGAGGATGAGTATTTGAGTGTTTGGGTAGTTATGGAGAAAATAAAGGATGTTGAGACTTGTTGTGGGTGACGAGAAAGACGACAAGAGAAATCCAACGTTTACAATGCAACACTGCCGTTTTATACTATTTCTTGCCTTATGCCGAACAAGAGCGTGTGTTTGCGGATTTGCGCAGTTGTTCATTTTCATAGTCGATATTCAAGGTCATTCCTTTTATTGATATTCATTGACGTTCATTGAACGTCTTTGTTGTGTTATGAACTTCCTATTTTTGCACTGTTCACCGAATCTGTAAGAGCGCGTTGTCGAACAAAGCGCCTCTTTTAACATTATCGACGTCAATGTACACCTGTGAGTCTGGAAACAATATCAAAATATCACCTAGCCTATACGGAATAGTGTCGGCCGCAAACATGTCCGTTACACCTTCAGACATATTGTCTTAGAGTCCACTACGAGCTACTACTGCTCGTGGAAATATGTGTTCATGCTCAGTGGCGCTGGAGCGTAGAGTAGCCTGCAGTCTGGTGGACAGTGCCTTTCACGTAACCTTAATGGGCTTTGGGAGTCGGGATTGCTTAAAAAGGAAAAGAGCTGGAAAGTGGACACAGACGACATCTTTTGATCTGTAAGGGATGCAGATGGTAAGGAGTGCAGCTGCTCACTGAATGCAGTCACTTTACCTTTAAGATTTTAACAACGATGACAAGGAACGGAATCTGTGATGCGAGTGGTGCTTGACACCAAGATCGCAAATATAAAACGACACAGTCCACCCGAGGCTTTTGTCCCACTGCTTTGTCCACCAGACTTTTGTTACCGCTGCGGACTTCGAATTTGGACGCGCACTATCAAAACGTCTCCCGCTCACTGAAACACCACCCGCCAACATGTGCGAGCAGCACTACACAAAGTATGCGTATGATGACTGTGGCCACCGCGAAGTGGAAAAGGCCGACTTTGAGTACTGCGCTATTGCTGCTGATGAAGGCTTTTCGGCCTGCCGCAAGGTGAAGGACGCGTACAGCAAAGTGACGCGGGCAGGCAAGTGCTACAACTGCATCGACAACATATACTAGAATATGTTTCTGCTTGGTTTTGGTGGAAAATCTTGAGATTGAACTTTACCAAGTGTTTTACCATGAATGTACGAAATATTCCGATGCGATTTTGGCAGCCAGAACAATTTGACCTTGTTAACGGGCCGATCCGTAAAATAAACAAAATGTAATGTACTAAAGAAGGGAAAACGTTTGACCACCCAATGCTGGGAAAAGAAATACTCCGGCTCTGAAAAATAAATTAAAATTGGTTTGCTGGTGTCGTGGCTGGATTTGGAAAGTAATGAACTGATGCTGCCATTTCTGTTTTTGAGAAAATGCCTTTCTGCCACCTTTAACGTTCGTATTTTCCGGCCAATATGACCGTTTATGACGATATGCCCTTCAAATGTGTGATGAACACGGCAAGTTCTGATATGGAGCATTGTTCACCGAGGCCGCAAGATCACTTTGTCGCTTTTTCGCTTTTTCGCTATTGTTTTCGCTGAACAAGGCAATGTGTGAACCCCCAGAACACGGCACAATGAAGGTCGCAAAGAAGGAAAACAAAGGGCACATTCAGAGGACAACTCGATCGTACTGTTCAAGTGTTCAAGTCATGATTTCCTTTCACTTTGATTGTTCAGTCTCCCCGACGATCTATATATATTGCCAGCCCTTCCCTCCGATTACATTCAATCTCATCTTTCTCAGTCACCATCACTCACACAAACAATCAACCGCATCGACACATTGCTTTCTTAACGAGTGGGGAGCAAAGGCACTCTCACAATCTTCGACGTTGACTCCGCTTCACGTTGAACTGGTAAGATACACCTGCATTCCTTATTTATCCTTACGTCTACTCTTGCCCATCTATTTTTGAAGACAACTCTCAAGATGTGCAAGGTCTACATCGCCACTTACCTTTTCGACTGCGAACACGTGGCAAAGATATTCTCGGACATAGAAAAGTGCGAGGACGCAGTGCGTCTCGAGAAAGAGTGTCTAGAGACGCCCTATGAGGAGAAGATGATAGTTGTCGAGGGTAAGTGCCCTGAGTGTGTTGGGGACCCGGAGCACGAGATGGAGTTTGACGACGAACCGGAGGACGCTGCCAAGGCCGACAAGGTTGACCCAAAGCCTCGCTACAAGTCTGACTTTTTTAAGGTAGTGATGAACGAGGAGAGTGACACATAAGAATGTCGTAGGATTGTAGAGTTGTAGAATGACAGTGGTTCAGCGCTGGCGCTGACACTGTGCTGTTGAATCGCTGAATATCAATAACATGACAAAGTTGTCAAACCACATACAAACGTCTTCAATATGCACCCCGTGAAATATAAATAACAACCATGCCTAGCACAGTTCATGCAATGTCATTGTAACAAATTGGCAGAAAATAACAGAATTCCTTCAATCATTAGACTCTACTTGCAACCTCGACCACCGTCCCAGTTCACCATAAACACCGTTATTTACGTCAAAACACGGCGGAGACGTGTGTTCTCAGTACATAAACCGGTATAAATACGTGCAATGTGGCCATATTAAAAGTTACAACGGGGACCTTACTTGGTGCGCGTATGCCGTATCGCTGGGCCAGGCATGCTCTTTGGTCATCATCCCTTTCTATTGCGAGCCCATCGAATACGATGGGCGGTGTCGAAGCTGCTATTAAGAGTGTGTGTGCCCTTTTGTGCCAGATGCTGGTCGTGGAAGAACAGCTTTGATTGAACGACGATAAGGATTTGCGACGGAGTTTGAGCAAGGTAAACCAGATAGTCTCCTTACACGACGATTATTTAGAAATTCTTCAAACATTAATACAAAGAGTTGAATAAATGAACACCCCAAGATGAGTCTACGGCAACATTGCTCACCGTTCCTTTGAATCCTTTTAAATTACGTACTGTATCAAAATATATACATATCGGCTGCGTTTACAGTGCTACCGACCATAGCATGACTACATGGGCTGCATGTTTATTTGCATTGAAGATGCACAGTACTGGCAGCAGCAAAAGGTAGTCCATCCGTAATATCTTGCTGAGTATTAGTGACAGAACTCCAGTGATTCGACACTCTCTGAGCTGGTAACGAACGAATGGAAGTTTCATGACAACGTTGTCACACCTAATGCTACCACCATCCAGCATCATCTCTCATGGAGAACTATATAAATACAGGGTCTGCTTGCCCTCCTTCGCAACGGTCGTTATTTATATACAGAACGTACTACACAATTCAAACAAAAATCGCCGTTTGCGAGTAACGAAGAAAACCAAAGCCTTCAACTCCAGCATATGCACTTCTCTGGAAAGAACGCAAACATGTGTTACCAGTACATGAACCGCTTCAAATTCCTGTCATGCGGCCACATTCTCGTATTTCCCGGTGACGTTTCGTTGTGCTCGGTTGCCGTGTCCCAGGGCGAACGGTGCGCGGCAGTGTCCAGTTCCTATGATGTACTTATTGAATACGCGGGGAATTGTAGCAACTGCTCAACTCGAATCAAGTAGCACTGTTGCACCGGGTTGGTCATAGACCGCTTTTCATTTCACTGTAGTAGCAGTGGTTACAACAGCACAGGTCTCTTTACATGACAATGGTGATTAAAGGGCAATCGTTGTTTTAATTTTCATGGACGGGTCCGAAATGCGATGCGTTTTACACGTCGGGGCGCTTGCTGAACCTTCATAGCCACGCAAGGAATATCTCTACACGGATAAACAGATCAACAGTTATCGAACATATGCGAGGAATTGTGAAATGGTCAAATGGGTCTTCCGTATGCAGAGAGTTAAAGCAAAGAACAGCATATCTGTAAACAAATTGGGCCGACACGGTGACGCAGTCTACTTCGCACTGCTGTTCTGCGCCATCTGCATCTGCAGAACCAGCTCCGTCAGCTTGTCAATCTTGCTCGACAGTTCGGCGATGCGGACCTCGACGTCCGTCGGCACATCGATCGCAGTGTCTTCATCAGCGGTCGCTGCTGCTGCACCCGCCGTCACCAAACCCTCACGAGACTGCGCGAGACGCGGCACGTATTCGGATGTGCTCAGGGGTCGTGCAGGTGATCCAGTGTCCTGTTGTCGTTGTTGCTGGTGGCGGAACGACGACGACGACGGCCGCTGGCCGAGCGGTGGGCGAACAAGCGTCTTCTTAGGAGTCACCAATGCGCCCGCAGTAACCGACGACGTGGCACCACTCCTGCCTGAAGCACTACCACCACCACCGCCTTGGTGTGTTCTGGCTCCAAAGTTGGCAGGCGTTTGTTGGCGACCCGGTGGACCGTGGATGGCAGAGTACTCGTCGCTGGCGTCTTGGATCTTGCCGCGAACGAGCTCATAGAGCTGGATGGTGCCGACAATGGGCAGATGCGTGGCCTTGAGGAGGGCGATGCGGGCAGCGCGGAACTTGTGGTCGGACGGCAAGAAGAGACGCAGCGGCCGGAAGATGACGAGGGCGATGAGGTTGAAGGGCGGATAAAAGTGGGTGAGACGGTTGCTGGTGGAGGCCTCGAGGACGTAGATGGAGTACACGTACAGATACTCCTCGCGGGCGTGGCCCATGACGCGGCTGAAGCTGTTGCTCAGCATACCCGTGAGGGAGCCCATGAGCAGAATGGAGCTGAGGGTCACGAAGACGAGCATGAGCGGCGGACCAAAGACGGGGTCGATGTCGTCCATGATGTCGAAGCCGACGTAGCTGGACCCAAAGAAAATCTTGGTGAGAACCATCGTCATATGCGGCAGCGTGAAGAGGGTACGGCCGAGGAGCGAGAAGGTGGTCAGAAAGCCGAGGTAGATGATGACAACGAGGACCATGAACTTGACAAAGTCCTTGGTCATCTCCTTGAAGCAGGGGATGAGGGTACCCCAGTAGGGACTCAGACTGAGGATCGAGCTGATGCGCGGGACCATGAAGAGTGCCTCAAGCGAGAGAATGTCAAATGACAGGTCGATGAGGTACTCGCTGTTACGTGATAGACCGATGGTGCCTGTACAGTCAGCGCGGCGAACATAAAGGGCGAACAACAGAAGGGGGTGAAAAAGGGTTGCCATACGTAAAACAACAAAAAGGAAACCGATACAGATCATGATGAGGTCAAAGACATTCCAAAAGTCGTAGACATAGAACAGCGAGCCGGCATCGATCCACTCGCTTAGCTCGTCGTAGGCAAAGGCGGCCAGGAAGAAATAGAAGAGCACTTCGGCGGGGCCGACCTTGAAGGGGTTGCGCTCCAGCAGGGTCAGGTAGAAGATGGCCAGGAACGCCAAGAAGTACATGGCCTCGAAGATCTTGAGGTACTTGGGCACGCGCAGCCGGGCAAACGGATCGGCGGTGTGCGAGTTGTAGAAACGGGGTTTCTTGACGGCATCCACTTCCAGGCGGTCCCAGAAGACAATGTCGCCGTTCCAGATGCCCGTAATAATCTTCTGAACCACGTTTTGGCTGAGGAAACGCTTGGCGTCGGCGACGGCAGCAATCTCGAGGGCGTTGAGATTAACAAAGGGCGCCGTCGGGTCCTCCTCATCGTCATCACAATCGTCTCCATCACGGTGGCGATGGTGACGATGCTCGCCGTCTTCGCCATCCTCGCTGTCACAGTCCGAGTCTGAGCTATCATGGTGATCGTGATGCATCGACATGGTGAGCCGGGAGATGGACTGCAACAGTTGATACCGCTGGTTGCCAGCACGAGGACGAGAACGCCGTTTCGCCGCCCGGTCGTGGTCCGACGTGGCTGACGTCCAGATCCGGCCGAGCAGCGGCGACGACTCGTCGATGGCGCCGCTGACCCGCGGCAGACTACCATGGCTGCCAACCTCTTCATCGCCGTTGCCACTCGGGGCCTGGACCCCAATGGCGGCCGCAGACGCAGCGGCAACTCCACCAGGCGCCTTGCTGGTGCCTGGAATCTCGTACAGACAGAAATCCACGGCCTCGCGCTCGCTCAGGTGTGTCAAGAACCGCCAGGCGACAATCTCGCAGGCGTTGGCGCGAGCCTCACACAAACTGCGGTCGCCACCGGCCGCACCGTAGTGCCACTTGAGGGCCAGCAGGGCGTTGACAATGGCCGGGTTGTCGCACGTGATGCTGAGGTGCGTGACGAGGGTGCGGAGACGGTCCCCGGCCGAGGTGGTGCGCAGCTGCTCAAAGGTGCATGGCAGAACGACCGCGTCGGCGATGTAGAGAGACAGTTTCTTGATGACGACACGGAAACTGTCCTCCAAGCCTATGTCAGGCATGTCGTCCGGCAGCTGGCCGCCAGATCGAAGACCGCCACCCAAAAAGGGAGATGGTGATCGCAGCCTGCTGTCGGCATCCGCCAGCTGCGTCGGCCGCGACTTGACTCGTATGGGCATCGTAAGCAAAGTGTGGAGAGGCGGCTGTCTGGGTATCCGGCAATGCCAAGTGCGTTGAGGAGCAAACGGCGCAAAAGAAAGAAGCTAAGACGCTTGACTGTTGGCAACAAATTGAGGATATTTGACGGACAGGCTTGGCTCCTCCCCCTTTTCTCAAAAGACGTCAGCGTTCCTGCTTCATTGATTGAGTCGCGTTCGCAGGCAGGTGCCACTGTGGGGTCTGTGGTGTGTGCGCTCTGGGCTGTTTTGAAACCGTTCGAGGCAGGTCCACATCGGCCTTAGGTTGCTTAGTTTTGCTTGGTGCTGCCAAGTCTGGAGCTTGTGATTGCTGGTTTTGCGGGGAAGCCGCGACCGATTCAGGCACCAGAAGGCGGAGCTCTATTGCACCTGCCTTGCCATCAGTGCCATGACATCAGGGCAACAATGTGGGGAAGGCGCGCAGTCCTTTCAAAGCTATCAGATGGAAGGAGCTACATTGCCACAGATCATGTTTCTGTCTCTTGCTTTCCTAACCGGGTAATGTATTGGTCCACCCTGTAAAATGTTGCCAACGTTACTACATTCTTGGACCACACGGAGATGCCTCCTCCGCGAGGCACTGGCCAGTCTGACCAACGAGGAAGGCTATTGGGCGATCTTCCGCATCGGGTGGAGACAATGCAAATAACGTCCCAGGCGATGGTAAACGACAAACGACATACGACGTTTGTCCACTTCGACCCGACCGGCAGATTCATATTGAGGCGTTGATTAAGGGGCCACGAAATTCCTGGGTCGTCCCTAACAGTGCAGAGATGGGGCAAAAGGAGCCAGGCATCGTGAATTGGACGGCCCCTTGCTAGGCGAGTGGAGAGCAGGAGAGCAGCCGAGCCATGAACCGTGTTAACCAGAAGGGTGAGCTTCCTCCGCGGTCGCTTGTTTGGGTGGAGATGGGCGACAGTCGACGTGGAAATTGCCAAATATAAAAGGACAAAAAGATGACAACGATGACGACGATGGCGATGATGACGAAGAGATGCATCTCCATTTCGATAGACTTCTTCAAAACATTCAAACGGCCCCAGCTAGCACAGGACCACCGCCACTGAGCATGATGCTCCCTCGCGTTACTTCTTTGTTTGGCATTGCTGCTGTGGTGACCAGTCTGTTGTCGAGCACCATTTTGGCTGCTCCGTCGAAGCCTAGCAGAGGAGCTACGTCTGGCATTCCTACTACCAAGGGCCTCCGGTTTTCCGTCGACGGCGACACCAAGTACCTTTCCGGATCCAACTCGTACTGGATCGGTTTCCTGTCGAACACGGCCGATGTCGACTTGGTCCTAGACCATATTTCCTCGTCAGGTCTCAAAATCTTGCGCATTTGGGGCTTCAACGACGTCACCACCAAACCCTCGGACGGCACCGTGTACTTTCAGTACCTGTCGTCCTCTGGCTCCCAGATCAACACGGGCGCCAATGGCCTGCAGCGCCTCGACTACGTGGTGGAGGCAGCGGCCCTGCGTGGCGTGTACCTGATTGTCAACTTTGTCAACAACTGGGGCGACTACGGCGGCATTCCGGCGTACACGTCGGTCTTTGGCGGCACCGCCCAGGGGTGGTACGGCAACGCGGCGGCCCAGGCGCAGTACCGCGCATACATCAAGGCCGTGGTGACGCGTTACGCCAACGCATCGTCCATCTTTGCCTGGGAGCTGGCCAACGAGCCGCGTTGCAACGGCTGCTCGACGGACACAATCTACAACTGGGCGACGTCGACTTCGCAATACATTAAGAGTCTGGACCCGCACCGCATGGTGACGCTGGGCGACGAGGGCATGGGCCTCACCCCGGCCGACGGCGCCTCGTCGTACCCGTACACGACCGCCGAGGGCGTGGACTTTGTCAAGAACCTGGGCATCGCGACGCTCGACTTTGGCACCTTCCACATGTACCCGTCGTCATGGGGCGTGGACAACAGCTTCGGTCCCGGCTGGATCGCCGACCATGCGGCAGCATGCAAGGCGGCCGGCAAGCCGTGCCTGCTGGAGGAGTACGGCACGACGACGGACCACTGCGCCATCGAGACGCCGTGGCAGAGGGCCGCCGTCGGCGCGGCCAACGACGGCCTGGCAGCCGATTTGTTCTGGCAGTGGGGCGACTCCCTGAGCACGGGCCGGTCGCCCGACGATGGCAACACGATCTACTACGGCAGCTCGGATGCGACGTGCCTGATCACGGACCACGTGAGCGCCATTGACTCGTAATGTAGGAGCCGGCGGTTGAGGCTCACACTTTGTCGGGCTATCGGTCTATTTCTGTTTCTTTGGGGATTGCGGATGGTCGATCGAGATGAGTGCACGAAGAGAAGGCAGTTCCTGTACGAGAAAAAAGGGCGCCATTGTTTGAGGCGTGGTGGTGTATTGACTCTCACGGTCAGTGGCCGGTTTATAGCTGACGGAGCGAGTGCCAAAGATGGAGGCTCTGGAGGGCGTTCGTCAAGCTTGGATTTGTTCGGCAGTGTAGTGTAGTCGTTGATATTCACGGGCCTTGCCGCATTAGGTCTGTTTCTATTTAAAGACTGTTCGTTACTTGGGGACAGCTTGAGGGGGCAGACTGGATTCGGCTGTTAGTGGGCTGCTAGGCAATAAAGCGATTGCCGGATTGAATCAAAAGCGCAGCGTCTTGGGGGCGATTTCGAGTGGTCTTCGAACGCTATTCCTCGTGTTAGTGGCTGTCAACAGGGGAATTGTGGGGTCTTGCAGCGGCCGCAGTAGCAGATCCGTCAGAGAGATTCAGTGCTGTGCCAAGGCCAGCGGGTCCCGCCTGTCAAGACCTCGTATTCCCATATCCATGGAGGCTTCGGCGACGAGAGAAACAAGCAACAAGAGACAAAGTGGCTGGGGCCGTGGTTCAGCACGGACCAGAAGGGCGCAATGGGAACAATACGAGGTATTTCCACGAGAAAGGACGTGAACAGCTGCCTGGGCCTCGTTCTACAGCTTGTTTTCAGCCGCACTGCCGGGACACGATTTTGCTCTCGAAGAGACAAGGCCTGTCCAGATTCATGTTCATGGCCAGTGGGCCAGTAGGCAAGTGGATAAGTGGGTGACTGGATGGGAAGAGTGGGTGACTGGGCGAGCGGGCAAGTGGGTGCAGTAGCGTTTCACTTACGACGCACGCCGCCCGTCTTATCACTCTCAAAGTGACGAACGATGCTCAGAGTGGCCGACAAATAAACACCCACCAAAAACTCGTATTGCTGCCAGACCTGCCAAGACACCAGATGCATGTCAGTACGTAGTGGCTAGCAAGTAGAAAGAGTGGACGGGATGCAAGGAGGGGGGACAGCGCGAACGAGACGATGATGACAGCTTGAGAAGTGCCAGATTGACACGGCCCGAGGATCACGATTGTTGTCTTTTGTTTTCTGTCTTCACTATTTGTTTTATTCCATCATCGTTTGTGCTACTCCTCTCATCCATCCGTGGACTGTCAGTCACCGAAGCGCATTGTCTCGTGATACAAGGCCGTCGTTGTCAATCGCACTTGTCTCACATGTTTACTTTTGATTAGCGACTTGACTACCTCTCAATCGACCTTTTGCCCATGATCGAAATCGAATAACGGCCTTCCGACGACATGGCCCCAGCAGACGTCTTTGCCGTGGCGCTGGCGGTAGCGGCTGAAACCGCTGCGGCGACCACTACATATGTATTGGCGCCGTCGACAACAGCCGCCTACGACCTGCGAATCTCTCTACGTACCTATACGACCACGGCGAAGCCCACGGCGACGACGCCGTCACGAACGGCGCACCCCACGTCGGTCGCGACGACCACAGCAATGTCCTCCACGTGCTGGCCAGGTCCCTGTTCGCCGTACATGGCCGTCTCGTTCGCCCCGTTTCCGGAACAGGGCAACAGCCGGTTCATTAGCGAATGGGGCGGAGCCGCATTTGCGGCCGCGTTTGGGGTTTTGGCCATTGTACATCTCGTGCAGGGTTGCTACTATCGGCTGTGGAAGGTTGCGACAGCGGCCGTGGCCGGCGGTGTGGCGGCGCTCACCGGGTACACATTGCAAGCGGTGGCCTCCTCGGCGGCCGTCGACGGCAACGTCGACCTGCAGCCGTACCTCTTGGCGGCCGCGTTTGTCCTTTTGCAGATTGCGCCGCTGTGCATTACGCTCGTGCCATTTGCAACTCTCAACCGACTGGCGCGCACACGGTTCCTGCCGGCGCACGATAGTTTGTCCGAAGCCGTGCGTCGGCCGTGGCCGGCAAATGGCCGCTGGGTGGCGGCGTGGCCTGTGTGGGTGCTGTTCATGGTCGCGGCAGGGGCGCAGGCGGTGGCCGTCGCGTTTTTGGTGTACTGCGGACTGACGGCCTCGTCCACGTACAGAATCGCGCAAACCTTCCTGATGGTGGCCGATCTGGTCTGGACCGGCGGGCTTGCCGGGCAGGGCATCGTGGTGCTGATGCTGCTCGCCGCGGCCACGCAGGCATACGCAACACTCCCGCCGGCGCGACAGGGCGGCCGGCAAGAGCGTGACGAGACGGGCACGGTCCGGCCATCACTGCCCCCGCAGCGACGACGACAGATCATCTGGCTTCTGGGGACGACATACGGCGTGTTGGCGCTGGTGACGATGCGGGTGGTGTACCGGACGGTGGAGGCCGTGGAAGCCGCAAAAGGGAGATCGGTACAGTCCTTGTCGCCTTCAACCCTGCCAATGCAAAAGGAAGCGGCCTCCGCCTCACGAAATGCACTGTACGCGTTGGTACTCGACGCCCTGCCGACCGTTCTGGCGTTTTTCCTGCTGTGTGCATGCCACGCGGGCTGGGCGCTACCGGCAGACGATGCGCGCCACCGTGCCAGCCAGCGTGGAAGTGTGCACAGTGGCGGCCGCGGCAGCGGCAGCAACAGTCCAGCCGACGCTGGTGTCGGTGTCGGCGGCGTTGGTGATGGTGGTGGTGATAACGAAGATATGGACGAGCGAAGGGACGCCCTTCACGACTTACACGACATGGGCAGTCCAGGTGAGGGTGGGCGAGAATACTTTGGGCAGTCCGCTGTGCCCGGCGTTGCTGGCGCTGTTGGGCACATGTCAACAGAGCACGTCCTCCTCCAACAAAGGGCTGCCCTCCAGCGGCATTACCGGCAACAACAGCGTCAACAACACGTGTTCCGGCCGCGCCACTCACCACCGGCCGTCGTCGAGGCCTTGGCGCGCTCGTCGCTGTCGGCGTCACTCTCGGTATCCCTCCCGCGAGAATCCTTTGGCGGCGGTGCTCGTCCGGCACTTCCACATGCGCCCGGCGAGCTCCACGAGCCTACTGGTGGAGCGCCGCGACGACTATTGGCACGGATCTCCACAGAGAACTTTATCCTGTTCAGATTCTTGAACTCGCCATCACGATCGACGTCCGGACGCAGTGGGCCGTGGGCCATACCTTGGGGTGCGCGCAGTGCCGCCAGCCGTGCTGCCAGTCAGAGCCAGAGTCACAGCCGGAGTCAGAACCAGAGTCAAAGCCACGGAGGCAGCCGCGTCGACGGGGATGACCCGTTTGCTGGTTTTGACGATGTGGCGCATGCTGGCTTGCAGCGGGAAGAGATGGAGAAAAAGGACAAGGACAGGAGAGACAGTGACAGAGAAGACGATCTCGGCGTACACAACGAGCAGAGCAACGACCAGAACGAGAACGCCCCTTTACACGACAGCGACAGTCGTCGGACGTGCGAGAGTCCGGGTTTGGTGGAGAAGGAGAGAGAGCAGAATGAGAGGCAGGCGCAGTTTGAGTGACCGTTATCGTGGCAGGTGCACATGGCACTGCATGGCCAACGGATTGGGAAGGAACGGAACACGACGGCAGGACAACGCAATGCAAAACAGCGACAATCACAAACACCGTTGGTAATACAGCACGATAGAGACACGCATGTACGAGAATATGAGACAAATAGACACGTTATGACTCTATGTCTCTGAGGTGTGATGAGGCTGACGATGTAAGATTATGTCGTACAGAAGTACATGGACGATGCTGATGAACGACGGCTGAAACTCCCACCATTTCTCCACAAGATAGGAATATTACAGCAGCTCGGCCCACTATTTTAGCGTTCTAGGGTGGTTTCCGCGCCCATAAAATAGTACCGACAACACTTAAAACGGTTGCGTTGGTCAAAGGGCCGTACTGCATCCGTGGCATTCATAATTCTCTCATATCTCATCCCGCCTCACTCGTGTTCATGCATCAGAGTCGGTGGAGTTGCCGTGGGGAAAAGAAGGCGCATTCCTGGCGGAGGTGGACGTTTTGGGACGCCCAAAAGACTGCCCTTTCAGTACAGTCACAGTGTGTCAAAACTCTCACAGAAATGTCTTACCGTGCCACCCACACTTGTATCGTTCTTTGTGTGTTCTTCATCGTCAGTGCCATCCGTGCCTTCCTGCAACCAGTCAGCGTTCCTGCCTCTTGTGCTTGCCGTCTTTTCGCCAGCACAGCCCCCTTGTCGGCCCTGACGATCTTGTTGTCGCAAACCTTGGCGGTTAAAAGAAAAACGGGTAAGTAAAGAAGTCTGTCGAGACGGTATACATCACGTCTTTCTCTTCTTTTTGCTTGCCATCGTTTGGCGGGTGTCCGTGGCAGACATTCAGCGCCCTGACATCACGGTCCTCGACTGGCAGTCGTTCCTTCTTGATTTAGCCAAATGTATGTCGTACCTGCTTGCAAAATACAATCCCTATCAATCTCTGCCTTGACAAGGAAAGAAGCACGCGTAGTTAAGCATGAGGAGAGCTCCCGTTGCAGTTTCCGAAAATAAACATTCCTGCCTGACTGAACCGGGTTTCGTCGCCCCTGACCTTGTCGATTCAGCTCTTCTCTCTCTTCCTCCTCACGTTCTTTCTGGCAACCTTTCTTGTGTTTTGACACGTCTTGACAAAGAAGCCTCTTTGTGCAGGTCACATCGTGCAAGAACGTCTACGCCGCGTTCTCTGTTGACTTTCATCCTTCCCCTCCTACAAGCCACGTGCAATGCTCGGCGCAGTCGCAATGCAAGGCGTTTCGTCGATTCTTGTGTTCTTGTGTCTTTCTCACATCTCTTTATGAACACAAATACGACGTCCACTCGGGTGCATCCATTTATGTCGAGCATCCAACGTCAGGCCCGCCATTTTTATGAATTTCGTCGTGGCCTGCATTCCAGAGCTGTGTCGCTAGCCGAGATTGACGGGCCAATGCGCCGTTTTGGGACGATATGTCTCACATTTTCAAAATGACTTTAACAGCCTCGCTCCATCGCCGAAGCGTTGCCATAGCCGCCTCAAAACAACATTCCAGCACATCTTGAATTTTGCAAACATCGTCGCCGATAAAGCCTTCAAACGACACAACTCTCACTGAAATCTCATGCTTAATGCGACGCACCATTATTATCATTCGTCGCCTATTGTCTGTTCCGCCATATTGTTGCAAACACTGGGCATCCTTTGCCTCGTTTTCTATAACACATTCCAACCAGGTTTGTCCACAGCTCGACCTCGTCCCAATCCGGCCGTTGCATTCATCCAGCCCTCTCACACGACTACGACCCTTCTTCAAGGCCATGCGCACCTCCTTGCACCAGGCATATCTTCGATCTTGAGTCGCCATTCGTGGTCGTATCCCGATTTCTTTACGTCTTTTGTGTTGAGCATTTTCCTTTTTTCCCTGTGTCTCTTGGTCATGTTTTTTTCTTATTTCTGTGTTTAATATTGCGGCCTCTTTCTCTTCTGAATTGTCACAATTTTAATTATTATTCTTTCTTTGCCTTCGATTCACTTCTCTTCCCTTCGTTCCTGTCCCAATCATCGTCACCACAGCCACCACATCCTGTTTACTTCGAACGGAAACGGCGGCGATCGCCAGTTGTCATCTCTTTTATCCTTTTTTGCCGACTCCTCTCTCATTGTCTTCTTTGCACGTTCGCGTCTGTCTTCTCGGCAGCTCAGTTTGCTATTTTGGTTCATTTCAGTGCACCTATCCTTGCTCAAAGTACTTCCCCGGTCGAGTCGCTCTTCCTTCTCCACACAATCTATTTACTCTCCCGCCTTGACACCCTCTCGCAAGCTCATCCCGCCTCGCTAACTTTTTCCCCGCGACACGGCATAATCAACAAAGCCTCTCCGGTACACATCTTTTTAATGACGACAGCTGTAGCAAAGAACTCATGGTCTTGAACCGCACAGGTGCTTGCCAATTCACCGAACCGTTTGGGTTGCGTACTGTTCAGGTCATCCTTCGATATTAGGGAACGTCAACACAGATTCCTATGCTCCTCAAACTTACACGGACCACATCAAAACTAAGGCAGAGTCCAACAAATTGAACAACCGTGGATCTCTCAGATCATTGGGGGTCCATTACGTTTGTTACCGCCTCTTACTTTGTTATTCTGTTTTTCTCCCTCTTTTCTCTCATTTTTCCTCCTCTTACACAGTTATCTCGACGGACGAGGCATTCGCGGATGCATTGCATGTGAATGCAAATTAACTGCCATCCCGCGGTTCACTTTATCACTTGTCGACCTTCACAGTCACTGGATGGTGTCGGCTAGGTTTGCCGAGTGAGGTCACAGCTCACGAGCTGCTTCATCATACGCCTTCCAATACTTTGTTTATATAGGTTGCCATCCCAGTCCCTTCAATATCACGACGCTACGGCCAGTATACAATAGCAAGAGTACAACAAGCGACTGAGACGGCAATCAAATATTACTTCGAAATCAGTGCCACAATAACGCGCGTTTCCACCCGTTTGGTTGTCTCCATCAAGGGCGGGCACTCTTTAAGCCGCACTCTTCCGATACCATGGCGGCACATAACCTTGCCAAAGAGCACCGGCATACGTCTACAACATCCCTCATTCTCACCCTGCTTTTGGCCGGTAATCTCGTCGATGGTGTATCCGCAGCTGCAATTTCTGACGGCCTGCCAAGAGCTGCGCCGACCGCACAACCAACAGGAGCTGCGGCACCAGGGTCCTTTCCGGAGGCAGCACCACTCACAACCGTCCCTTACCGCTCTCTCAATGTTGTCCCATGGCCTCTTCCCACAGCGTTTGCAGATGAGCAGGGTCGAATAAGTCAACGGCAGTGGTCACGACAACTGCGTCAGCTAGGTGGTGCGCCACTGCCCCGCCAAAACGACAACACCATCTGCGGTTATATTGGCGGTAACCCAGACCTTCCCGCCACCTGCTCTGCCGGGAGCCACTGTGTCCTTGATGCGGAGCACGGTGCTGTTGGCTGCTGTCCTAATGGGGTCGATTCCTGTACGGCGGGTGTGTTCACAGGGTGCGTCGATGGCGGCAGTGACGCCACTGATGTGAACCCATATGTATACACCTGCGGCGGAGGCAGCTTCTGCTACAAGAACAACTTCCCCGGTGGATACTACCAATACGGTTGCGGGTCGGCCAGTACTCTGGGCCAGAGTGTTGCCGCCACAGCTTCGGGCATGTCGGCGCTGACCATTACCAGCCAGCGTATCACCTTTACGGGCACGTTTACGGATACGACCTCCACGTCCAAGACAACGAAGTCCTCCTCTACGAAGTCCTCGTCCACGAAAACGAAATCCTCCAGCACATCGTCCTTCTCCTCCTCCTCCACTAGTTCCTCATCCCTGTCGTCCACCACATTGTCTTCCTCCAGCTCTACCACATCGTCTTCAGCCACGCACACTCCGACTGGCGCTGCGTCTTCCTCCACCGACCCCGGCAGCGAGGTAGACACGGGTGTTAACAGCGGCGATCGTGCAGGTGTCATTATTGGTGCAACCATAAGTGCCGTCGCAGGCCTGATTGCCCTCATTGCCCTGGCCGTCTACTTCTGCTGGAAGAAACGCCGCGGCGGTGGCGGCACGTACACCTCCCGCAGGGGTCCCTTGAATTTCCGTTCTGGGAGCGGTCGTTTCCAGGCCCTGCACAATACTCCAGATGACTTTGAGTCCGGCCTCCGCAATCCAGAGATGGCCATGGGTCCCGGTGCCACAGGAGCCTACAAGCAGATGTCGGCATTTGAGGCACCGCTGCCGCTGCCTCCGTCGGATGGCAACGACAATCTGCTCAATCCAGGCGGAGGCGATGGCGGTGGTAATGGAGGCAACAATGATGGAACTGGTGATGCTGCTGGTGCTGCTGGTGCTGTTGGTTCTGCTGGGGCTACTGATGCTTCTGCACACGATGATGATCTGTGGGCGACGCCAGCCGTCGGCCCTGCAGCCTTGGCCGCTGTCGCTTCGTCGTCCTCACATACACCCAACCGGCGTAGTAGCGCTAGCGTCAGCAGCTTATTGTCCCGCGACATGTCCCGTCGGAGCAGCTATCGCGGCGTCGTCCCGACTACCGGCCCCGGCACCCCGGTTATTGGTTCCGTATCAGGTAGCATTGTCTCCCGTGTCGCTTCTAGGGCTGCTACATACAATCAAATCTCACAGCAATCGCCCTACTACGATGCCAACGGGAACGCTCCGCCACAACTCCACCAGCCCCAAAACGCCTACGGCAACATGAACAGCAACTATGTGCCCACTCATCCGGATGACATGTTGATTGACCACGATCGTGTACCCCTCAACCGCGAGTTTGACGAATTTACGCGCGGCTACCAGGATGTCCTGAGCCGCATCGGCGAGGAGGACCCGAGCGAGCTGAGCCACAGTGGCAGCGCTGCCAATTTGACCGGCGCCGACAATGTGACAAATAGCAAACCCGCCCAGACCAAGGCCGGCACAAATGACAGCCTCAGCTCTCGCTCTATCAAGATCGTCAATTCTAGCAACAGCCTCGGCGCCGAGCGCGACTCATCCAGTGCCCTGCCTGCCAACCACGAAACCTCATTTGGCAATATGAGCAACCTAAATTTGCGTGGCGGAGGCAGTAGCGGGATCGCTAGCACCGACAGTCAGAGCAGCGTGCGCGACAGCACGACCAGCAACAGCACCAAAAGTCTCGACAAGGGTAACCCGGGAAGTGTCACTGGCAGCGTCAACGCGAAATATCGCAGCAGCACCAACAGTGGCCACAATGAGCAGCTCTCCCTCAACATGACGTCTCCCTCACTCTCCCTCGATGGCCCACTCCTTGGTGTCGGTGGCGTCAGTCCACCCGCAGCGACACTTGCGGCCGGTGTCGAGGGAACAACCAAGACTCTGTCGCCACCGGACTCACCGCCGATGCGTCCTCTGTGGCAGCAGAACCGACAAAAGAGCCGTAATCTCATGTGGTCGTGATAGCAGCACACACCTGCTCGTCCATTGGTCTGTACAGATAGGTGTTGGCAAAACATGCACTCTTATACCGTTGATTTACGCATAATAGCGATTAGGATAGAATACATAATAATCGAATAATCAAATAAATGTATTATATGGTTTAAATGTGAAGGAACAAGCGAATATGCTGTGAATATCGTAGTTACCTGGTCTGCTCCTTCCTCCATATGTGTACTATCGCGACTTCCCTGGCTGACATGCTTGTGACTTCCTTTTAAAAAGCTAATTTTCGCTCCATCGAAGTTTCCAGTTTTGGCAATTTTATGAACGAGGAGCGCGGTTTTTCCCAAATCCCCTTTTCGAGTCAACATGAACTAAATCCTAAAGACTGACTCACACAGGACCAATTGAAGACATTATCGTCCCAAGCACACAGCATGATCCGCGCCGACAACGATGTCCTATGGAAAGATCCGCTGCAGCCCCTTACGGAGAAACAGCTCCAGGCGGCTGCTGACAGCCACGAATATGCCCGCGCCAATGACCTCGTCCTCGCTCTCGAGACTAATGATCATTTGCAGTACCACTATGGTGTTGCTGCCGACGAGCAACGTCGCATTCCGGCTGCCGAACGGTCCCTCGCTGATGACCACCTCCCGCCGCTAGTGCTACAGCCTACCAAGATCGAGGAACTGTGGATCGTGCCACGTCGTGTCGCTGGAGTGCTGGAGGCGGCATGCCGATGGCTGACGGAGGACGAACTGAAAGCGTGTGAAGAGGCGGTGGTCAGCAATGAGTCAAAAACGGTGAGATCGGCAGCGGAGCAAGCGCGCACACTCAAGCTCGAAACGCCACTTCTTCTGACCGACCCGGACGAGGACTACGCCGAGTTGCAGAGGATCACGACCGCGGCTCTCAATCGTGGAGAAGGCTGTGTACGGAACCACGGCATGGTCCAAAGTGTCCAAGAGGAACAAGAGCTGTTCACCGTTCCCACCCATGCATCGGCTTATGCATCGCGTCTTGAAGAGGGCGTCCGCACAGAGACCATGGCAGTCTCTGAACTGTCCATCCGCTCCTTGGTGGCTTTGATGGCCAGCACGGAGTGGACTGACCAAGACCAGGCGGCTTTTCTTGACAAACAGACGCCAATACCGGTAAGATGCATTCCATATCCGTGAGAAGGCCAATGGGGTCTAACGTATCTATCCAGAGCTTCACTTCCAGATACGTATCGCCGCCTCTGCCGCCTGTGGACGACTTCGAGTGCTACTATCCTCAAGGCGACGCGTGTCTTGTCTCGGATGCCTCTGATGTCAGTTCAGGCATCAGTGAAGCTCTTGAAGAGGCAGAAAGCCTCCTCACAAAACAGGCAGGAGACAATTGGGTAGATGACGGTATCGACCTAAGCTTACCGTCCTTCTCGGACTACACATTCGACGATTCAATGACGATCCTTTGCTCACATGTTCCTACTCTTCACCCCCAGAGTCAACAGGAAAGCGAGCTATCCATGTCGATATCACCGAGCCTCAAGGAGCTTTCTCAGCACAATACACCTCCGTACATTTCCGCAGATGACGAGCTCTTTAGTGCTTGGATCAATGAGTCCATGGTCGATGGGGAGCGCAGCGCGGCGGATATTATCACACAACCGTGCTCAGATACTCCTCTTGAAACAACTCAAAAGTCTTCATACGAAACTCGTTCAGATGACAGTATTCAAGACGAGTCCTACGAGGAGCTCACAGAGGAGGCCCTGTTTGCACTCGAAGCAAACGACATTGTTGTACAGGCCAAGGTCCCCCTTCCCGATGTCGGAATTGAGTCCAGCCTTCCAGGTTGGCACGGTGTAGGCGCCGACGCTCTCGACATGCTCCAATGGATCATAAACGACACAAAAGCGGCCTTTCAGGGTCTTTATCTCCATGGGGAAGATAGCATGTTCCTGTTGCCCCATGTTGACTTGGATGAGTTGAGCAAACAGTACACCAACGTGGGCGAAGAGACGCTCAATGTCGATTTGCAAAGCTTTGAAACAGCGACGGCGTTCATGGAAACGGTGCCAGACGTTCAGTCAATGCTCATCAACAGCATCACGCCAGTGGTCTTTCTCCCGGGATTCTATAACGATGCGCCCCTCGACGTTCTGTGGGATAAGCCAAATGAGTCCACAGATGCTGAAGCTTTCGCATTGCCAAATGACTCCATGACGCCAAAAGAAGATCCGGCCAGTCCTTCAAAATCAGTTCAGGGCAAGTCACGCAGCTCTCCAAAAGTGTCCAGCCAGATTATTTTAGAAGAACAGTCAATCCAGAAGCAGACACCGGGGGAAACTGGCGATATATGGAGAGATCTCATGACGCAACACAAGAGACGGAAGCAAGAGCGCGCACTGGGTACGTCTACGGCTTCCAGCGCAAAAGCTCCGACTTGTCAGAAGACGATCCAAATCAAGGCTCCAGAGCTTCTCCTGGGCTTTCGAGCTTTCGCAGACCCACCATTTGAGCTGAGCGAGCAAGATAAATCCCACGGTGCATGTGATGATGGGGCAGTTCAGCCGCCGTCGTCGACAAAACAATCATCGACCATACTGATTCAGAAAGGCCCAGCCATTCATCCAGTTGATACAGGAACTACACGCCTTTTTAAGGCCATTTTGTCAATGTCCATTCCGCGCACCCTTCGAACCATGCTGGAGACGCTCCTACCCAACTTGGAGTTTGTTGAGCGAGATTATCAACAGACACATCCTGGGTACGGTGGCATAGACGCCAGCTTCGAAGCTGACCTCGTTGTATCGCCATCCACAGGTTTGATCATGGCCACCATGGTCGACGTTCGCCAGACAGATTCACAAAAACGTCCCATCTTCCAAAACCGCGTGGCGGCCGTGGCACCACGGTACGAGATGCTGCACGTTTTGATTTACCGCAACAACGCTCGACCGATCCGCAGCGATGAAGCAGATATGCACGACGAGCTTCCGGAGTTGTCGCCATCGGACGCCATGGCATTGGCCCAGCTGCAGGGCTTCTTGCATAGTCTTCCGTGCAAGGTGTCAGCCTCGTATGTTGGTGGGGGTGAGCAGGCCGTCGCCGAGTGGGCGGCATCGCTAGTGGTGCAAGAGGCAAAGAAGGACGGACAGCAACAGAGGGCAATAGAAGTAGAAATGTATCTCGTCGAGGAGGAGACACGCTGGGAGCTGTTCTTGCGGCAGGCCTGCCTCAATGTTTACGACGCGCAGATTGTGCTTGGTGTTCTCCTAGCGGCCACTGGACGACAGCCACGGGACACTACGGATGGGATACACGCGGTAACTCGAATCTTTCAAATGCCAACGGAGGAATGTTTGCAGCGACTGGGCAGTTTGGTGGGATGTCGAAGTGCCGTAGCAGCCATGAAGAGGCTCTTTGGTGACAGCGCTGACAGCGAATCACCCCTGTCGATAAAGCAACGTCAACACAACAGCGCGGAAGACTAATTCTCTTTCAAGTTTCGAGAATTTGCGGCATTTCTTTTATATGAAAAATACAATTATTAACATTGTATTTTATGGTTGTCCGTGCATAATTTTGCGAAGGACTCGGTTTTCTTCTTCATAAAAATATTGTTCAATAGATGGGTACAGAATGAAACAAATCTACTTATACAAAAGACTAATCTTGGATCTCATCACACCAAACTCCGTTTGCTAAATGCACCTGGTAGTATAAAACAGTTCAAAACACCAAGCTCCTCACGAGCCTCCATCATAATCTTGTAATGGTACCAAGCTCCATATCTTGATGCTGGGATCAGACACTGTCGTTCGTGGACGAGCAGCGCGACTTGGCACATTGGAATCGGCAGACGATGTTTCACTGTCATCGGCCGAGTCCTCGTCACTCTCATTGCTCTCAACGTCTCTGTCGTCGTCGTCGTCGTCGCTGTCTTCGTCACTGCCTTCATCGTCGTCAGGAACCGGCGGCGACGACGCACACGTCGCCAGCACCGACCCGCTCGCGTGCATCGCAGCGCCGCCTACCATGCTGCGCCCGTGTGCCTGCCACTGCCACGTGGGGTCGACGACACCGTCTCGTGTTCCGACGCCCTCGTACAGGACGCCGGCGCCGTGGTCGGTGCCGGACCACAGCTCGAAGCCATTGGCGTGGCTTGACTCGTAGACCGTCGCCCGTATGGGCTGGCTGACTCGGGCCGACCGTCCCGCGAGCGTGCAAAGGAGCTTGCCGGAGCCTCGTATGTCGTACACGAGCAGCCCGCTGGACTTGCGCTCGTTGACGACGAGGTAGCGGCCACAGGGACTCCACAGCGTCTGCACGACGCCGTCGCCGGCGGCGTCGCCAGAGTCGGCACTGACTTTCCAGTGGGCGGTACAGGTGCCTGCCCGCGTCAGGTCGTACAGCCCAATGCCGCGGGTCCACGTCCCGGCCGCCGTCAGGTTTTGCGAGACGCCCGTGCCGGCCGCCAGCGCCGACACCGTGCCGCGCAGCCCCAGCGAGAAACCACCGCCGGTTGGCATCACGGTAGGCACGCGCAGGAGGGGTGGGTCGTTGCCGGTGCGGCTGGCGTCAAAGAGGGCCAGCAGGCTTTTGGTACCGACGACAAAGTGGGTGCCGGGGGCGGACCAGAGCAAGGCCATGGGCGGGAGGTAGGCTTCGGTTTCGTGCTTGACGAGGGAGTAGGAGGCGAGCGGGGCAGTGGGACGGGTGTATACATCGTCTTCGCCACTGCTGTCGTCGTCGCTGCTGTCACCGCCCTCTGGAAAGAGAGGATACAGTTGGATGGGGCGGTCACGAAAGCCGACGAGGACGGATTGGGACCAGGGCTCGGCGAGGGAGAAGTAGGGTGCTGGGGCGAGAGCAGAGGGTGTGATGCCAAAACGGAGCCGCCCATGGCAAGTGAGAATGTGATGGCGAGGTGTATAAGGGGAGGAGGCGTGTTTGTTGCTGTCGCAGTCGTTGTTGTCGGCGTCGTCCTTTTGCGGTTCGAGGAGGTCGGTGGGCAGGACGTAGCTGAGGATAGACTTGGAGGCAGTCGACGCAATGACGGTCGTTCCGTCGGCGGACCTGGACGAGTCAGCAAGATGTCTGTTTGCGAACATGGCCTGGCGCCACTCACCACTCAATTGTCTTGAAAGCTGGTCCGGGGTGGAGGCTCGTGGGCTTCCACCGCTGGTTCTCGTGCAGTTCGGCGGCGGCGACCAGGCTCACATGGGGCGAGGACGACGCCTGCTGAGGTATTGGAGTCGATGACCGTGACCTCTGCGGTGATCTGGGCCGTCGCGGTGACCGAAGCGGCAACGCCACCTCCTCCGGCGCGTGAGCATCCTCGTCGACCTCCATTGTGATAGTGGGGGTTGTTGAGAATTGAAACTTGACCTGGTTTGGTGACAGTTGCAGGGACTGCGAAAGCTACAGCTTGTTTAGGCGCCGCGAGGCAGCAACGGGCGCTAAAGTCTCACACCGCCTTTATTCCTTGTGCCTTCCCCAAGTTTCCTATGCACAATGGCGTCACAGGCCATGTGGCAGTAGCTTTTTAGCGGCCATCGCATCGTTTTAGGCCCTTGCGCGAGCTACCGCAGTATTTAGCGGCGCGCTCTGGCCAGCTGTGGACAAAATGGATGGGATATGAGAGCCAGCAACCGGCCATTCACAAAGTCCAATTGAGTTGGTCTTCTCCATCGTCTCTCGTGTATGCCTCAACATCTACGTTGTACTACGCTCTATTACGGCTCCTTGCATAAGACGTCGTGTTCTCAAACGCATGTGACTCGCAAAGGCCATATGACGACGCATTGACAATTGACAGCATTGCCATGCCATGCTCGATATGCTGAGGCTTTTGGCGCTGTGTTTCAGCCCAGGTGACCTCTTTCTTTTCCTTTCTCTTTTGTCTTTCTTGTATATGTGTCGTTTTCTCTATTGGTTTTCACCGCCTTATTTCTCAACTTAAATGTGCTTGGACGGCTCCGTTGCGCCTGCCGTCTTCAAGCCTTGCTTCCCCGCCCTACGGACGACGGAGCATTTCCGTTCTTAGCGGCTCACATAAGCATGGCCCACTAATTGACACCGGATTTTGCGCACAACCAGTAGCCTTGTAGCGCAATTTTGTCGCGCTCTGCCGCGGAGAGCTGCTCCTTCCTGTCAGCACCCCACGAGGCGCCGTTTGGTGGGTGATTCCTGCCTAGCCGCCATTGCCAAGTTGGGATTGGGGCTTGTTTCAACCCACCCGCGCCTTCCTTTGTCCACATGCTCCTGCCCCATCCCCAATCATTCTGATTCTCGTATCTCTCTTCGTTTCCGCCTCTCCTTCTCTCCTCTCCCCTTTCTCTTGTCTTCTACTCTCTCTCTCTCGCTCGGTCCCGCATCATTCGCCGACATTCTAAGGAGCAGTGCAATCTCCTGTACGCCTCGTCGCGCACCTTTATGGTGCCGGCCGAACGCCCAGCCGCCTCAACTACCTGCCTGCTTCGCCCAGTAGCTGACTCCGCCAGCCCCTGCAGCACATCGATTCTCGAAATAGCCACCGGATCCGAACGACATCCAACGCAGACGACGATAGAAGACCTCGCCTTTACCTCTCTACTCGGCGTTCTACCTCGTTTCACATCGCCATGGACGCATTTCTCCTGGGCTCGCCCGACTTATCGTCGCGCTGCGACGACCTGCGCGCCCCTGGCGTCATGAACCTCATTGTGTCCATGTACGTTCGAAAGTGCCGAAACAAACAGCTGCGACGGCCGGTGATCCCTCTTTACCCTGGTGCTAACGTGCTTAGATTCATCCTCGTCGGCATGCTCGTTTCGTACCTTCCTCAGCACTGGCGCATCATTGCCCGCGGCACCTCGGAAGGCATCTCGCCCTACTTTGTCCTCTTGGGCGTCACCTCGGCCACATCCGGCTTTGCCAACATCCTGACCCTGCCCCAGTCCCGCCAGGACGTCACCTGCTGCCACGAGCTCGACACCCTGCACTGCTTGGCCGGCCTGCTCGGAATCGCTCAGTTGGGCGTGCAGTGGCTGTGCTTCGCCTTCATCCTCGTGCTCTTTCTCGTCTTCTTCCGCTATGACGACGCCACCGTCCCCCTCCCGGAAGACGAGATTCGCAACGAGCAGCCCCGCTGGCAAACGGCCGTGCTGGTGGCCTGCACCTGCTTTGTGCACGGCCTCGTTGTCATTGTCGTCACGGCCGTCCTGGCCGCCGTCGCACCCCAGGCGCTGTCCGGCTGGGCCAATACGCTTGGTCTGATGGCGGCGCTGCTGGCTGCCATCCAGTACTTTCCACAAATCTACACAACCTACCGTCTTAAGCACGTCGGCAGTCTCAGCATCCCCATGATGTGCATGCAGACACCGGGCGGCCTGTTGTTTGCTGGCAGTCTGTTTGCACGCTTGGGCTGGGCTGGCTGGAGCTCGTGGGGCATCTTTTTGTTGACGGCCATCATGCAGGGCATGCTGCTGACCATGGCCGTGTACTACGAGCTGCAGCGGGCGTACCCAGAGGACGAATATGTGAGCGGAAGCGCAGGCGCACATACAAATACCGATGCAAACGGCAACGGCTATGGTGCAACAGACAACGGGCATGGCAGTGCCAACGGCGGCACTAACGGCGGCGTGGCCCCACCTAAGACCGCGTCACGGCCCCTCTACCGCCGCGTGTTGTCCTACCGCTCCGCCCGCCTCGACGAGAACACCCCCAGCCGCTACAGCGCCCATCCCGAGCACTACGGCACCACCCCCGACGAGATTTCTGACATCATCGACCGCCAAGAGAGCGATGCCGCCGCAGAGACAGAACCGCTGCTGCGCCCGGGCGGCATCGGCAACCCACGACGGGACTATGCTGCACCTCGCAGACGATGAGAGAAGAGGTCCTGTAAGCCAAGGATGGGCTACGCCTGTGGATGTGGGCGGTATGGCGACTTTGTATATTTTAGCAGACATGTCGGGAGGGCGTTTCACTTCTTTTTTTTTTTTTTTGTACCTCTTGTCTATTTGCCAAATACCATTTTCTGGAGCAATTTTTATTTGTTTTGTTTTTCTATTTCATTTTTTTTTGACATCTCCGGCAGTTGTAAAACATATATTGGTGTTCTTTTACATTTTTTGCTCAATTCTCACCACCCACCACTATCCATTCATGTCTTGCATGCTGCGTGATCTGCGTGCTGCCGTCTCTGGTTTATGCACGACTTGGTATTACTCTTACGCTCTGTGCGCAGCGTTACGCATTTTGCATTTTAAACTTTTTGGTCCCACGGGCTTCCCCAAACTCTCTAGAACTTCCCCGAGCGGGCAATAACGACAACGAACCCAAACAGGGAACATGCCCTGCCAGCGTTGCAAGCCGTCGGTCCCATCTTTTTTACTTTTTTACCTTTCACCTTCCAGCCATGTCCCTGTTATCGTCGACCATTTTTCAAGTCCAATGGATCAAAATTGGCCGAACATCATGGAAGAGACGATGAAAAAGGGAACGTGCGGGGGATGTGCTTTTCTTGTTCTTTGATTGTTCTTTGACTCGTCTGTTTCTGTCTGACGTCTCTCCTGTCGTTCTGTCTGTACTCTCAACTCAATCGTCGGTTGTCCAGGTATCGTATCCCAACTGTCCTTGCACGCCACGATGAGACGCTTCCATTTCCGGCTTCAGAACTGTTTTGTGAAGAGTTTTTATTGAGTCTCCTTTAGATTGCCCTTCCTCTTATCTTCCTCCTATACACCCTCTGCACTTCAGCATTTCTTGTCGTCTGTTTTGTCGACGAAACCGACGATGGCGGCAAACGGGTGAATGCAACATTTGACACCGCCTAGATTTAGCCTCGCAGTCGGGGCATTTGCTACCCGCGCAATGTGTCGTTCTTTCTCACACACAGACACTTTCAGCCACAATGCCCTCGTCTCTCGCTTATGCTTTGTCTGGCCATCTCACGTGTCTGTGCAGCGGCATGGAGGTGGTGATCGCCCTTTGGAAACAGCACGACCAGCCGCGACCGTCGTCTCATGTTTAAATGGTGGGTGTTTATCCGCTCCGACTGTTTGAGTGGGCCACGAGCACGCACAGTCTGGGGTTGACAAGACGAACGAAGCTACAGGTGCCAGTTTGATGCCAACAGCAGAGCGAGAGCCAAGACGACAAACGGAAAGTGGCCTGACGGCAAAGCACGATGAAAGATGAAATCAAACAGAGTTCCTGAGACAGGTCTTGGTCGAATTGCCGCTTTTGTCTTTGTTGTGCCTGTCAACGTCTTCCCTTCCGAAGCATCACGAACAGGAGCAGGACCCTCTTGCTCGGCATCGTCAACACCGGATCGTGTTTCTTTGCTCCCGGCCTTTTATTCTCCTAATTCTCCCTATTCTCCTTGTCCTTTCCCCTAACCCTCCATCCGCCTTCTTATTTGCCTCCTGTCACTTGTTCCAAGATCGACACGTCTGATGCGCTGGACGAGGATGCAAAGTGCGTCTCTGTTGCATCTCTTCTGAACGAGACGTCCCTTCCTGATCGGCGACCCTACCTATTACGTTTGTGTCACGCCTCTGCAGTGCACTACCTTTTTGTGTTCTGCCGTCAGGGGAGGTTTTGTTCCGTTTTGCCATTGTCGCCCTCTGGTCACCCGCCGCTGCTCTGCCGGCTATCAGTTCTGCCCGCCCTCTTCTACGTCCTCTCGCCTTTCGTTTTTGTTTCTTCCACTCCCACTTTTCTTCTCCCCCCCTCCCACCTCTCGTCTCTCTGTTTCTTGCCTTTTCCTACTTTCGTCTTTTTGTCCTTTTGTCCGTTTTGTTCTTTCTCGTTTCTTCCTTTTTGCATTTTTCTTTCTACATCGTGCACCCTCTCTTTTGTCGTCGCCAGTCGTCGTTCTGCGGCGCGCCATGTCGTTCATTTCTACAACTTATACTGCTGGCAGTTTCACTCTTACGGCGGGCTCCCAATAACCTACAAACACTTTTAATCATTGAACTTGTTTTTCTCTTCGCTTCGTACTACTCTTGCACGTCATTTCTTCCTATTTCTTTTTATTTCTTTTCCTTCATTTATTCATCGGCCAACATTCTGCTATCGTCCTCATCGATATCTCGACAACATGCACCTGCCGCGCAGCGACTTGGCATCTGGGATGCTGGTCTATGCCAGAGCGGACACCAGCGGTGGAAGTGGAAGTGGGAGCAGTGATGGAAGTGATGGCAGTGACGGAAGTAGTGGCAGTGATGGAGGTGGTGGAGGTGGCGGTGGAGGTGGTGGAAAAGGAGGCGGAGGCCGTGGTTTTGGCGGACGTGGCGGACGATTCCGAGGTGGGTTCGGACACGGGGATGGCAACGGCCGCGGTTTCCCCCCCTTCGGTGGAGGTGGAAACGGAGGTAATGGGGGCGGTGGGGGCAGCGGAAACAACGGGAGCAGCGGAGGAGGCGGAGGAGGTGGAGGAGGCAGCAGTGGTGGCAGCTCAACGACGAGCAACGCTTGCCCACAGACCAACGGCACGACCATCGGCTCCGTGCAGTCGTTCACTCTGCTCTGCGACTCGGCCGTGGGCGGCGATGTCATCAACTCGACGGCGACGGACACGTTTGATGGCTGTACGGTTGCGTGTGCGTCGTTCCACCCGAAATGCGAGGCCATCTCGTTTGATGGGTCGACCTGCACGCTCAAAGCCAACCTCGACACCAGCGGCGGGGCCGCGACGGCCGCCACTTCGTCCACGACACTGAACGGCGGCATCGCGCAGTTCCCGGCGGCGTCGTCCAACTGCGCCTCGCTGGGCGCATCCACCACGCAGAGCAATATGAGCTTCAACCTGTTCTGCAACAACATCATTTCTGGCGCCGATCTCACGCAAAACAACGCGGCCTCTTTGCAGGACTGCATGGACCAGTGCGTCTCGACGAGCGGCTGCGGCGCCGTGTCCTTTGACCCTACCTACGCGCAGGGCTTCAAGAACTGCTACCTCAAGACGACGGGCGCCTCGGCGCCGGCCGTGGACACGGGCGTCGACACGGCCGTCATGGGCAACGCCGTGGCCGCCGCGGACTCGTCGAGTGCGGACAGCACGGCGGCGGCGGCCACCTCGACGACCAACGCGGGCGTCATCACCGTGGCCCCGCCGCAGCCGAGCGTCGTGACGCAGACGGTCGTGTCCGTCGTGACGTCGGTCAACGACTCGGTCAGCGAGACCCTCGTGACGACCGAGCTGGTGACGGTGTCCGTGCTGGGCGGCAGCTCCTTCACGGGCGGCCGTGTGGCGACGGGCACGGCGACGAGCGAGACAGGCGGCGCCAGCACGACGGCCGCCACGCCTGGAGCGGGGTCCGTGACGGGCCTTGCCGCTGCGTCGTCGACGGCGACGGCGGCTGCGGCCTCGCTTGTTTCCTCCACGGACACCGGCGGCGGAAACAGCCGCGCCTGGATCGCTGCACCCGTGGTTGGTTCGGTGGCGGCCGTCATGGTGGTGGCGGTGATGTTTGTGCTGTGGGGCCGCCGCCGGCGGAACAACGGGCTGTCGTCACCGCTGTCGCCGGCCTTTTTGTTCAACCGGTTCCGGGGCGGCAACGGCGGGGGCGGTGACAGTGGTGGTGGTGGCTTCCGCAACCTGTCGTCGCGGGACTCGAACACGGCATCGTTTTTCCGGCCCCAGCTGCCGTTTGGCAACTCGTGGCGGACCAGCGGCAAAGACTCCAGCAACGACAGCACGGCGCCCGGCATGAGCGAAAAGTACGGCGCCGGCAGCGGCGTGGCCCGCAAGGTCGTCGACGGGGAGAGTGGCAGCAGCAGCCGTACAGGCACGGGCCACAGCAAGAGCGTGCCGCTGGTGATTGACACGGAGATTGCACGCAGTGGGAGCAACAAGAGCACCAAGGGCAAGGCGAACATTGTGGCTGTGGCCGTGACGACAGACGCAGCCGAACGGGCGGTCCGCGACAAGAGCAAAGAGTCTGCGCCGACCTTGCCAGCCATAGGCATCGCGTCGACAACCAATGGCAGCAGCACCAGCAGCACCAGCAGCAGCGACAAGCCGGTACCCTCGCGCGACTTGACGGCCAACACAAAGTCGACAAACTCTACAAGCTCTGCCAACGACGTCAAGAGCAAAGTGGCATTACGGGACAGCCTCAACGGACTGGCACAGAACCGGACGACACTGGATGGGATCCCCATCTTCTTGAGGGAGTAGGCGGACGGCGCTTTTGATGCGATGGAAATCCGCAGTGTTCCGGAGTGATGTGGTACTTCTTTTTGTTTTATTTCGTTTTAATGGCGGTTTATACCATGGGTGTTTGGACGTTGTGGTCGTGCCTGATGTCTGGTTTTCTTGATACTTTATGTTTATGTTGTTTGCTTTGTTATATGTGCCTCTCACTCGTTTTAGCTTGTTTATATCTTACTTTGTAGAGTAGTTTTTATTCTTTATTCAATATTTTTGTCACTGAAAGCGACTGCACCGTAGACTTGGAGTCGGGCAGACTTCGCCAGCCTGACAGACAAGATGATACCTCAATATGTGCTCAGCCCTTTTGAATTAGGACGCCCAGTTCCAGCCTCTGTACGGCACAGTTATTTATTTCCCAAAGGCGCCATCCTCTGCGCAGAGTACATTATCCGGGCAGCCTTATGGGGGTGGTCAGCCAGCCACACTGAAGAGCACACTTCAAGTTCCTACATAATCATCCGGTCGTATTCATGCGAATACACAGCCAGCCACCGATAAACTCATCTCATCGTCATTGTTTTGAAATTTGTATTTGTATGATATTTCGTCGTCACTACTCGTCGTCGTCACTCGTCGTCACTTGCTCAGAGCGACAGCGCAGGCGGTTTTCGCTTTTCTTTACTCACTGTTATTTATTGTTTGTTCATCCTCGCTTTCTGCTAACTCTTAATCAATTGTTTACGCTCAACTCTTTTTGGTCGTTTGGGGCACTCGCAATTAATTATCTCATTTCTCTCAGCATTTGCGCATCTATTTCTGACTCGAGACCTTCATTGAAGCCGCATCTTCCCCATTTCCCAGCCCGTGTTGATGCGCCCGATCGGCAATTGCTTCATTCCAGTCTCTGTTGTGCGGTCGCCGTGCTTCGGTTTGCGTTTCTGTGAGTCGGCTGAAAACGATGATCCCTGCTAGTTTGGCTGACTCCGTCGTTTAGCGCCTTTGCGTTTACTTTTGCAAACACAGCGGCCAATTTGGCGCTGTAAAACAAAACGATTTGTTGTTGACCCCTGAGATCACCGACCTTTTGCTGGCATGTTTTGCCATTCTGTTTTTTTCCAACCTGTGATATCTGGCAGGTCTTCATGTCCACTCTTTCTCTTGCTTCGTCTCTTTCCGCCTTTCTCTTCATGACACTACGTCCTTTTACTACTCCTCCTTTCTACGAACCATCATCAGTAGTGAATTCCGCAGCATGAAGTTGTAGACCTTTAGATGCACTTCGAGTTCGTGTCCGTCCACAACGCATTATCTGACCTTTGTTGCCAAATGTATGTCGTATAAAAAACACAAAAATGTGGCCAGACAGTACATAATTCCGGGGGATTCAAAAACAGTTTCTCCATGAGACCAGCCTCGTCCATTTTTTCACAGCCACGGACACGCGTACTCCCTTCCTTACCTCCGATGCCGTTGTCAACCACCTCCCATGCCATGCCGTTGCAGCCTTTGATTTACTTGCTTCCACGATCCCTTTCTCCACCGCATCCACCCATATCGTCTAGACCGTCACGGAGCTCATGTGTCTCACTTGTTCCACTCTCGCTGCTCGATGTCGATGCTTCTCTCGTTCTCGGGTCTGCTGGACCCGCCGACCAAGCCGCCTAGACCCCGTCTTTTCTTTGGATTCGGGATACTGGGAGACTTTTTATTCACAGCCTCTCCTGGATTGAAAGTATATCGAGGTCCTTGCTCTTTGCATCCTTCTCGTACCGCCATTCAAATGTTCATATTATGTTCTTTTAATGTTGTCTCTGCCCAGCCTTGCCATCGACGTCTTAGCCACGCGGCCTCTTCTTTTATTTCCTTTCCGAATCGTTTAAAGTCCTGCTCAAACTCCTGTCTCTGGCCTGTTTTTGACGTTCGGCGACCATCTGTCTTCCTACGGCCTCGTGTTGCCCTATCTGGCATCGCCTGCCATCGTTCTACGCGGTTCTTCCTTACCATTCTTCCTGCTGGTGTTCTGCTTTGACCAGTGTGTAAACACATCTTCATAACATACAGTACCTCACTCACCCGCTGCTATGAGGCTCCTTTCTATGGTGGCCGCTGCTCTTTTGGGCGCCGATTCTGTCCTCGCATCACCCGTTGTCCTCGCACCACGGACTCCTCGAGCCATGCAACGCCGAGCCCGGGCACACAAGTCGTCGCCCATATTGGCCGCAAATGTCAACCTCGGCTCCAATCATAAACCGGGCGGGCCATACAAATTCAATGCGGTGGGTGGATCCGGCGTGAACGGCACGGGCCTCGGTGCTGGCCAAAATAAGGACCAAACCCACGGCAGCAACGCCATGATCTACTCCGCCAACTGGGCCGGTGCCGTGCTGAACGGCGTTGATTTTCAGCTCGTCACGGGCACCTTTGCCGTGCCGACGCCGCGCCTGCCCAAGGACGCCGACGCCAACACCGAGTACGCCGCCTCGGCCTGGGTCGGCATCGACGGCTCGTCCTGCCAAGACACCATCCTGCAGGTCGGCCTCGACTTTAGCATCCAGGGCACCCGTGTGTCCTACGACGCCTGGTACGAGTGGTACCCGGACTACTCCTACAATTTTGTCAATTTCGCCATTCGCGCCGGGGACATCGTCCGGCTGACGGCCGCCAGCAGCAGCACCACGTCCGGCCGCGTCCTCGTCGAGAACCTGACGACCGGGCAGTCGGTCGCCCACACCTTCTCCGGCGAGTCGTCACCGCTGTGCCAGGCGAATGCCGAGTGGATTGTCGAGGACTTTATGACGGGCAACAGCCTCAAGCCCCTGGCCAACTTTGGGACCGTGACCTTTACCAACTGCAGCGTGACGCAGACGTCCGGCACGCAGCTGGGCGTGACGGGCTCGACCATCATCAACATGCAGCAGAACGGCAACGTGATGACCAACTGCTCCACGTCGTACGGCAAGACAGTGTCATGTACATACACATAGGTGGCAAGCGTGGGGGAATATAAATCGGCAACGTTCGGAGTATTGGTGCATGCTTTTGGGCTATCATTTTGTTTGTTTCTTTATATTGACAGGGAGTATTTTTTTTTCTTGGCCGTTTTGATAGTCACAAGGGCGCAATGGTTTCTTTTACTGTACATAATGTTGGGCTTACATTGATTTCTGAGGTTTTATATGATAGTCGCAAGTTTATATGACAATACGATTTCGATAAAACAACGTATCCCGACGATATCGGCGAGGTGTTTTCGGACGACCGTAATTACATTGAATAACGCAAATAATTAGGAGAACCACAATGGTTCTCATTCATGTCGCCCGTTACACCAGCCGCCTTGTTTTATATAACAATTAATAGACAAAAGTTCTCACTTTTTGCGTCATTTCTTACATTTAATTTTTACACTGGACGTGGCAGGTGCCAGCCCGCGGGTCGAGCCACTTAATTATGTTTTACAGCAGGAATACCGGACCGGAAAGAGCACTGCCGGGGCGATAATAGGGGCGCATTAAGGAAACCGGAATGGAAGGAGCGAGGCTGGGAAAGTCACAACCAAGCAAGGTGGCCGCTAGAACAGCATTATTTCGACACAGGAGAGCTGTTTCTAAAAAGACAAGACTTTCTTTATTTTAACATACATCATTACAGCTGTTGGACGCGAAATATTTGTATTCAGAACGTTGGTGGCTCCATTAGACGGTAACTGTGATGTCTGAAATGAGTGACGCTTCCTTCTTTAAAACATCGGTACCTTGAGCCCCACCAAAATGCCACTATGCCAGCTGTACCTGGCCTTTCCCCATGCCCAAACCACGCTAAACCCCGTTTGACCTCTTGCCTTCTGTCCTCGTGGAAAGTTGGATAGCTCCTGCCTGTTTGCCCGCCAAACGAGCGAAGCGTGCCACACACCTGCCGCAACTTGGCCAAACCACTCTTTCCTCATCGGTGCCCCTTCCATTTTCAGCCCTCCACGCCCGCCAAACACCACCTCGTTCGCCGCCTCCTCCACCATCACTGCCACACGTCGTCATCTACCTCCTCGCCGACAGCCACCACTTGTGCACGCACCGACTGCATCGCCTTTCGCCTTTCTGCATTGCCGCTCCTGTTTGTCGCCTCGCGTCGTGCTCACCGGTGGGCGATTGACCTGCAGCGCGGCCCGATTCCCCTGAAGCCCGTGCGGCCCCGCGACGACTCGACCGTCTCGACAGACATTGCGAGAATCATCACGACATTCGCTGCCAAGCATCGCCGCGAGCAATTGACACGAGCCTCGACCCTCACGACTCTGCGTCGCGACTCTGTGCCCCGCCGACTGCGCACAAAGATGCTGCAGCCCGTCCGCCCGCCCGCCTCGTCGATCTGATCCGGATAGGAAGGGGACCGCTGGCGAGTCTCGTCTCAATCCGACCTGACCAACACTCTCGCCTCTCGCCTCTCGCCCTCCTCATCCACCACCCACAAACACACGTGCACTAGCGACCCCACGCCTCCGCCACCATGGCAATGCCGGGCGGCCGCGACATTGGCCGGGCCGAGCGGTTCGAGGACGAGAAGCGCCGCATCGTCGAGAGCTGCTTCAACAAGAAAGACGACGACGGCTCCGTCATCGAGACCTACATCACGCACATCAGAATCCAGGAGTACTCCTCGCATCCGACCACCCCCCCGCCGCCCCAAAGTCGAACCCCCAACTCGGAGAAAAACCGCGTCATTATCGTCGCCGTCCGCAAGTCGGGCCGCGTCCGTGTCCACAAGTCCAAGGAGAACCCCAATGGCACCTTTTCCATTGGCAAGACCTGGGACCTCAATGACCTGTCGGCCATCGAGTCCTACACCGCTGCCAACGTCAGCGCCGACTTTCGCGCCTGGGCCGGCAACGTCGGCTTCCTCATCACCCTCGGCAAGCCCTACTACTGGCAGGCCCAGACCGACAAGGAGAAGCGCTTTTTCATCGCGAGCCTCCTCAAAATCTACGGCAAGTACTCCGGCGGCAAGGTCCCGCTCCTGACCGGCTTCGATCCTTATGAGCTCGAGCAGGTCCAGGGCGGCGCTCAGCGCCGCCCGCCACCGACGACCGCCGCCTCGGCGACGACCACCCCCACATCCGCAACAAGGCCGCCAGCCCCTCCCCAGAACCAACAGCAGCAGCAGCAGCAGCAACCACCACAGCCACTGCCTCAGCCAACACCACCGCCGCCGCTGTCCGCTCGCGAGCCCATGTCCGCCGGCGGGCCTTCGTCGTCGGGTGGAGGCTATGGATCGATGGGTTCCAAGGGATCCATGGGATCCATGGGCTCTGCTGACTTCCGCAACCGCAACGCGATGCTCGTCAACGGCGGCGCGGCCTCTCCTGCCACCAGCATTGATTCGAGCCGGTCCACCAACCAGGCCGCCCTGCGACGCCTTGCCGGCAGCAACAAGAGCCAGGAGTCTGTGGCCGCTTCGCTGACCGCCCGCAGCGACGACGGCAGCAACAGCCTGCCACCGCGCTCCCGCAACGGTCCCATCAATGCGAATGGTGCCCCGTCGAGTTTGGCCGACAGCCCCGCAATCACACCCGACGGAACCGGATCCAAGCCGCCACCCGAACGGAAACGCCCGCCCATGGACCCCTCGCGCCCACAAGGTCTGGCCGACGACGGCCTCGTGCCTGCACCGCTTATGAGCTCGACGCGGTCGCGTGATGGCCGCCCCATCAGCCCTGGTGGCCCTGGAGGGCCTGGTGGGCCAGGCGGCAACGTCGTGCCTCCGCCGCGCAGCTCCAATCGCTCCTCGCCCTTCCAAGACGGCGGCTCGTCGCCCGGCCGCACGTCCGAGATGGCCCCACCACCCCTACGCAACCCCAATCCCATGAATGCGAACGGCTCACCCTACGCGGCCTCGGCCGCCTCTCCTCCTCCGACCCAAGCCCTCCCTCAGCCGCCGCAGACGTCCGGCCTGCCAACCGCCGCGACGACATCCGCCGCCGCCGCCGCTGTCGGTGCCGCGACAACAGCGTCTTCCGCACCCGCCTCGTCGGCACCACCACCAGCCGAGTCTGCACCCACGCCGCCACCGGCTCCCGCCGAACCTGAAGACAACCGTCCCGGCCTGGGGCCCATGATCAAGAAAAAGTCCAAGGGCGACATTGCCAACGCCTTTTGGAAGGCGGCCACCGCCGCCAACGCGTTCAAGCCGCGTCCGGGCGGTGCCGGCGACCGTCTGCGCCAGGCCCAAGCCAAGACCCCGGACGGGCCCGATGGTATCACAGGCGTCGTGCCCGCGCCTCCTCGGCCCGTCTCGGCGGAGAAGTCAAAGGATCCCGCGCCAGACGCAACCACCGCCCCCGACGTTCCGCCCAAAACACCCCAGCGGTCCTCCGTACGGTCGATTCCCGAAGTCAAGATCACCGTGCCCAACTCCAGCCGGCCGTCAAGCATGCAGTCAGCCGCCAAGGAGGTGGCGCCTGCCGCGAAACCTGCCGTTGCCGCCGACCTTGGACCGCGCAAGTCCATCATTGCCGGCAACGACGCCAAGTACCTCGCGACGCTCGGTGTGGACTCGTCCATCATGGACAAGCGCGGCGCCGAGTTCGCCAAGTGGCTCGACTACTTTGGCTGGGTGCCCGGCGACCACATGCGCACCGTCAACATGGACGACCTCAAGATCGACCTAGACCGCGAACTCAACCGGGCCCAGGCCGGCGGCTGGCTGTCACGCTTCCAGGCGGAGGACGACCGCGTCGAGGCCATCAAAAAGGGCATCGACGACGCCATGGACGAGTGCGAGGAGCTCGACAACCTGTTGACGCTCTACAGCGTCGAGCTGTCGACGCTGTCGGATGACATTGCCTACATCGAGGCCCAGGGCCAGGGCCTGCAAGTCCAGGCGGCCAACCAGAAGCTGCTGCGCAAGGAGCTCGAGTCGCTGCTCGACACCTGCGCCATTACCGCCCAGGACCTCGAGGCCCTGCGCGTTGCGCCGCTCGAGACGCCCAGCGGCATCGAGGAGATTGAGACCGCCCTCGTCACGCTCTACAAGGCCATGTCCAAGATCAATCCCAACATGGGTAGCGACGGCACGGGCAACGGCGTCCACGGCGCCCTCGGCGGAGGTGGTGGTGCGGACACGGCCCTGGCTAAGCTCGAGGACACAGCGGGCGACGGACCTGGCGCGCTCAACGCCGATTTCGGCCAGATGCGCGTCGTCCGCGAGAAGAAGGAGATGTACTCGGCCGAGAGCGACACGTTCCTGCGCCGCCTCGTCATCTTCATGGCCACCGAGTTCGACCAGGCGGTTGCGCTGACCCGCAAGGCCATGGAGGGCGCGCTGGCCAAGAAGGTCGACCCGCGCAACCACGACGTCGGCCGCGACCTGCTCTGGAAGTACAGCCCCCTGATCCTGTATGCGCGCGACGCCGACCCGCCCAACTGGAACCGCATCATCCAGATCTACGAGGACAAGAGCCACCCGGTCTACAAGTCCGAGTTCCGCGACCTGCTCATGGTCTGGAAGAAGAACGCCCGCAAACCCTCGAGCGACGACAGCGACCTCCTGTTTACGTCCCTCCAAGAAAAGAAAGACGAGGGCATCGCCACGACGGCCCGCAAGCTGACCGTCAAGCGCAGCCAGACCCTGGCCCGCTCGCTGCGCTCGCCGCTGGGCGATAACAGCAGCAGCGGCGGCGGCAGCAACAGCAGCGGCGGCAACCGCAACCATCTGGAAAAGACCACCGGCGACAGCCGCAACCACCCGTACGAAGTCTTTGCCAGCGTGCTCGACGAGCTGCTGCCGCTCGTGCAGATGGAGCAGAACTTTATCATCGACATGTTCCACGCCACGACGCTGCAGCAGGCCGACTTTGCCGACGTGGTAGCCGCGTCGCGGCCGGCCGAGCGCCGCGGCGGCGACCTACGACGGTACCGGCCCATGGAGCCGCACCGGGAGACGGCACGCCGGGTGACGCGCGCCATGGAGGCGGTGTTTTCGTTCCTCGAGCAGGACCTGCAGAACCTGATTGACTGGGTGCTGGCGACCGAGGCGCTGCAGGGCATCGGCGTCATGGCCACGCTGGAGCGCAAGATGGCCGAGACGGCGCAGTCCAACCAGGAGTTTTTGAACAACACGCTGCAGAAGCTCCACAGCACGCTCGAGGGCCGGTTCCGCAAGTTTGTCGACGAGCAGATCCGCGCCATCGAGGAGACCAAAGTCAAAATCAAGAAGCGCAAGGGCATCATTGGCTTCATGCGCATCTTCCCCTTTTTCAGTGCGGCCGTCGAGAACATGCTGGCCGACGTCGACCCGCACCTGGGCGTGCGCCGCACCGTCGACAACGAGTACGACCGGATCCTGCAGTCCATGTTTGACTCGCTTAAGGTCATTGCGCGCGAGAATCCCACCATGACGGTCGCGGCCGCCGGCTCGGCCGACCCGGAGGACAAGGAGGCCCTCAACTTCCACATCCTGCTGATTGAAAACATGAACCACTACCTCGAGGACGTCGACAACCCGCGCGGCCTGCCCGTCCTCGACAAGTGGAAGGAGCGCGCCGCCGCCGAGCTGACCGAGCACATGGGCCTCTACCTCAACGCCGTCATGCGCCGCCCGCTCGGCCGCCTGCTGGAGCACCTGGAGAACGTCGAGGCGCAGCTGGCCGCGGGCCGCCCGCCGACCGCTGTGGCCGCGCAGCCCAGCAACTCCAAGGCCATGTTCAACAAGGTACTGGGGAGCTACGACGCCAAGGAGGTCCGCAAGGGCATCGAGACGCTCCGCAAGCGCGTCGAGAAGCACTTTAGCAGCGCCGACGACGAGCAGGCGTCGGCCCTAGCGGCGACGATGGCCTCGGCCTCCACCACGTCGCTGCCCATCAGCAATAGCAACAGCAACAGCAACAGCAACAACAACAGCCTCGTCAACTACGTGGTGCGCGAATGCGAAGCGTTCTACACAAACGTCGAGAACCGCATCGGCAGCATCACCACCAATGTCTACGGCGGCGACGTGCTGTACGAGTGGCCGCGGGCCGAGGTCAAGCAGGCCTTTGCCATTGCCGGGGGCCGGTAAACTTTGTCGACATGACAGAGGGCAAAAGCGAAGGGGGTGCAAGCCATCACTGAACAGCTGTTGGTTTGGGTAGAGGACCTTGCCTATCTGGGACGGTGCGTATGACCACGATGTGTGGCCATAATGTATATTTTTCTTTTTTTATTTGTTTTCTTCATGTCCATGTTTCACTGCATGTTGTTCTTTTTTCGATTCTCTGTGTCCTGTTATCATATCGTCTCGTTGGGCAGAAACCACTTCGATCCATTGGGTGTGTCTACAATTGAAACGGCGTTTTGTTTCCTGTTTGTTCACAAACGTCAATTTGCATGCTCCATACATTCGCCTCCATCTCAATGGCAACGTGTGGCACCAGCTGTTCCGTGATCCGAACAAGGTGCAAACAAAAAAGGGGAGGTTGTATGCCCGATCTGGAAATCAAAGTCCCTTTATGTTTTGGGCCTTTTTCATTTTCTCACTTTCTCGTGCCCGGAACAATGCATTGTGGCTTGGCAATGATCCGGACGAGTGGCGTTGCCCTCCGTCATACCTTTTGGTTAAAATCAGCTCTGGGGGACAATGCCAGACAATGCAATTGCCGGCCACCACCCGTCTCATTCATCCGGAGACATTCGCCTCATCGCAGAGGCTGTTTTTCAATTGGAGGAAAAATGAAGTATGCATGTGTCTTCGTCTTGTTGCTCGATACCTTTACTCAGCACATGTATAATTTTGTTAAGTAAAATCAAGATGAATTTAAGATGTTGTACACTTGCTTTTCCTTCACTTTTTCGTTTTTGTATTTTTTGTCCGTGTATGCTTCGTAATATTTTCCATTAATTTTTTCCAAAACAAAGCATACCAACAAAACAATTCGAAAATATGCTCCCAAGTCTCCCAGAAACTCAAATGAAAACGGTCCTAAAATATTATTTTCTCGTGATCTCTCAAAAATAACCAATGCCCAGACACGGGCAGCCCTTTTCCGTAAGGTCGCTCGGCAAAACATTCGTTGCGTCGTAGCCGTTCATCGCCAAGAGCCCTAAAATGGTAGACAACCCCTAAAGGAAATCAGTCAAAAGCATATCAGGACACCGAACCCTTCCTTGACTTGTTCGTCTTCGTATTCTTACCTATTCCACACCTCGTTCCCTTCTTCTCTTTCAGGGGTTCTCTTTCTACGTCTCCATTTTCTCTCTTGACGTTGGCTTAACCTTCTCTGCTTCCTCCACATTTTCGAAGCTTCTCGACCGCCGGCTGGAACTGTGGCCCCCAGTCAATCTCTCCACAGATCCTCGCACCCGTTTTTGGCATGCCGTCCTTTTTCTCCGAGCCGAAGCCGATGTCCATTGTTATGCGGTCTGTATGCGATATTTGTATCTTGCAAAACTATGTCCAAGACAGTAGAGGCCCTTGGCGCTGGGTGAAGGGGAAAGGCTATTTTAGGAGATGCATCGACCAAGAGTCCCTTTTATCCTTTTTCCGCGCCAAGTCCACTGGGGTCGAGGTTCATTTGCCGACGCGAGATGGTCCACAATATAAGATATAGACTTCCGTCCTATGCATGGCAAGGCAAGTCTATACATATATTTATGTATATTTATATATATGTATATATATGCATGGGCCAGGACCAATTCGAAGACGATTATTGACCCGGGTGACAAGTCGAGACGAAGGCAGGCATGACTTTGGAGACTCCACTCGCTCAACCTTCTTTTTCTTCCTCTGGCCCACGACCACCATGCTATCGGTACTGTGGATATGCTGCTATGTCCATCTTCAGCATGCCTTTGGATCGTGGACTTTTCTACGTACACACGTCAAATGAAGCATGTTATTTGTAAAACAAGACCACCAAGAACATTTCGGCATAGAAAGACGAATTGACAAGTTGCCACATTCGATTCTTCTCCTCACGAATGACGGGGCATAGCTTCCGTGCCTGTACTTTATGTCGTCCGTCATCGTCACGACTGGGCAGAGTTGATTAATCTATAGGGACGAGATGTCCCCTCTTTTTGGCTGGGCAGCGTCCATGTTTATATTGATGTCTGGTGTAGGGGCAAGACGCGTATATGAACCCGATGAGGGGATGGGATGAATGGACAGGCTCGCTTGCGAGTCGAGTGATTGTAAGAAAAGAGGGTGGCCTGCAGCGCTGCTGATTGTGTCTTCCTGTCCTCACTGTCTGTCTTTCTGTCTGCTTTTTTTCTAGTTTTTTTCTTCCTTCCAGTCCTTTCTGCCACTCGTATTCTGATTGTCATCGGCGGTTGCGTTTGATATCTACCCCAGAGACACACCACGGATCGACACCGCCATGCGTCTCACACTGCCCGTGGCGGCCCTTGCTGGGCTGGCCAGCGCCGACATCCCGAAGCTGCCGCTGCCGGCGTCCTGCAGCGGCGTCACGGCGCCCCATTTCCCGGCCATGACTGTGGCCGACGGCTGGAAGGTCACCAAGATCCTAGGCGGGCTCCGGCAGGTGCGCATCGTCATCTGGGACCCGCTCGGCCACATGCTCGTGTCGCAGGCCGGCAAGGGCATCTCGGTGCACACGTTTGGCACCGACGGCTGCGTCAACAGCACCACCATGCTCATCAGCAACATCGCCCTCAACCAGGGTCTGGCGCTGACGCCCGACGGCAAGACGCTGTACGCCAGCTCGGAGCGCGCGGCGTTCTCGTGGACGTACGACCCGGTGACGATGAAGGTGTCGGACCAGAAGACGGCGATTGGCGGCATGGACCAGGGCATCCACTCGACGCGCAACTTGCTGGTGGTGGCGTCGCAGCCGAACCTGGTGCTGCTGCAGGTGGGCAGCAACGCCAACTTTGACATGGCCGCGCAAGACAAGGCGACGGGCCGCGCGATTGTCAAGATCTTTGACATGAGCAAGGCGCCGGCGGCCGGCTACAACTACAAGAAGGACGGCGAGGTGCTGGGGTACGGACTGCGCAACGAGATTGGCTTCACGGCGGACCCCAACGGCCACATCTGGGGCGTCGAGAACAGCGGCGATGTAAGTGAAGTGAAAGCGTGGGGGGGTCGTGAGGGCCGAGTCGTGAGCGACGCGTCTGTTTGCGTGAGCGCCTGCTGATACTGCGTCGTAGGACTTTACCCGCACGGTGAGCGGCCGCCGCACGGATATTCACAAGGACAACCCGGCCGAGAAGCTCAACTACCGTGAGTCACCCCTCTGGGAGAAAATGTGGAGAGGAACAAGCGCCTGTTAACAACTCGCCAGTCGGCGATCCTCTCAAGGTCCGTGATGCCTGGTACGGCTACCCGCAGTGCTTCGCCGTCTGGGACCCGTCGGCATTCTCGGACAACAAGGTCCTCAAGACCGGCAGCCACTTTGTCCTCGCGCCCAACAGCAGCTACTCGGACGAGACCTGCAACGGCAAGGCCCAGGGCCCGCGCCTCACCTTCCAGGCCCACAGCGCGCCCATCATGAACACGTTTGACGACGGCGCCAAGAACATGTACGTCACCTTCCACGGCTCCTGGGACCGCCAGCCGGCCACGGGCTTCAAGGTCGTCCAGATTCCCTTCACCAAGCTCGGCAACGGCAACTACGACCCCGTCGCGCCCGCCGACAGCATGAAGGGCTACAACGACATCTGGGCCGCCTCGAACCCGGGCTCGTGCACGGCCAACGGCCTGACCACAAGCAACTGCATCCGCCTGACGGCGGCGTCCTGGGACCCGGCGGGCCGCGGGCTGTTTGTTGGCAGCGACAACTCGGCCGAGGGTGAGATCTTTATCCTGTCGAAGAAGTGAGGATGCGTTGGCGGAGTGACTGGTGGCGGAGCGAATGATTTCATAATCCAGGGATTGAAATGTGGTATTTGGCGGAAAGCCCGCGGAGAACGAGTGAGAAACGTCAAAGGATGGTTGTTTTAGGACGTTGTAGCTCGGCCGCATCTTTTTTTCGAATAAATACGACAAGTATGGCATTGGAGCTTGGTTCGTCTTTCATAGTGACGTGGGACTGTTGACGTCCTCGCCATCATTCTCCTGGGGGTTTCAGTGCCGAAGACGAACAAAAAAGCTGTTGCCTGGCACTATGATATTGCAGTCGGGAAGTGCCACTTATGTACGTCTATGTTGGTCCACATATTGTCTAGAACAAAACAGCCATTTCCAGATGGGACAATCTCCTTCAGGACAAGGGTTTCTTGTCGCGTCCTGCCTCGGTACCTTTCCAGGGGATCAAAAGACATGACATGCCAATGCGGACGTCCACTGTTGACTTCATCGACATGACATCCACATCCGCGACAGATTCTACACGAGTTCGCGTTGTTCTTCCTTTTCGGGAAGACGTAGCAGCGCCAAGCAGGCGACAAGAACCGACGGGCATCGTCACAGATTTGTCGTGATTACGACACGTGCATAACCAGGCGGTGAAAGCGAAGGGAATTCGAAGGACCAATGTGTAGCTAAATGACTGATTGCGTGGGCCGTTGGTTGCCGTCGTCTCACGATGATCTGTGGAAGTGGATTTCGAAACTCGCATTGTAAAGCCCAAAACGGACTAGACCCAATGCCAGCCTTCAGTTGCCTCGTTGCTTCCAACACCATTTGCCCAAGGCCCCATAAAATGTCCGTCGCTCTTTCCCGCCAAACCCAATTAGGGACCATGGCGCGAGTGTTGGTCCTGTGGTCCTTCCTTGGTTTTACCAACGACGCAGAAAAAAGGCGACCACCCCTTTGGATGACAGCACTCCACTTCCCGTGTTGGTGTGGCATGGCTTGGGCCCCGGATCGCTCTTGCATTTCAGCCCTTTCTGTCGTATTTCGTTGTGCTCTGTGATTGCACGCTCTTTCCCACATCAGCCCCTTCATACAGCATCGCAAACCAGTTACAAAAGAAAGGTACTTTGGTACTGAATACATGCCACTGTCGCGTCGTACTTCGTATTTCGTTCTGACCACTTCCATGTCTCTGAAATGACAGGCTGTTTGTGGCTGCGCGTTGAGTTCTCACCTGCTCCTTCCCGCTCGCCAGTGATTGTCTCGTGCCTGCCGTGTCATGCATCGCGCCTTCCGTGTTAGTCGGCTTACTTCCAACGGTCTTTGTCATGGGTATCGGCACTTTGGCCAGTCTTTGTCCAATCTGCTAGCTCAGTCCAAACACAAAATAGCGAACCCCTTCCCACAATAGCCTAGCTCACAGCCACAAGGCTATCTGCAAGGTAGAGTGGAGGTACGATGTACACCGGTACCTGGGCGCATGGAGCACACCCTCTCCAAACAAACCCTTCCCCTTGCCCTTTCCCTTCATTTCTTATGACACTTCTTTGATTCGCGCCTGCCAAATGCTAGGGAGATTTAAGTTTTTTTCTTGTGGCGTTGTTCCGCATTGGGCGTCACGGTTGATCGCACCTTCCTCCCTCCCAGGCAGCTGAGTCGGTAGGGAAAGTACGATACGCACGTTGAGCTGCGCCTACCCTCTCCGTACGCTTCTCGCATTCTAATACCCCTTTTGGGCATCGCGTTGTGTTTTGCCTTCTCGGTCAACCCCGTCCACTTGGTTCGTCCTCCACTTCACAATTTTGTTGTTCGTCATCGTTCCTTTCGTTGCCTTGGGCCCTTCATTGATATCTTGCCCCTTTACCATTCACCGTCTACTTTTCAAAATATAAAACATAAATACTCTCGCACCCCTGAGGGAGACAACCAGCATCGACCGTCTCTTGATATCACCAACCCAGCATCTTAACTGCATCCCTTGACTCGATTCACACCATCACCACTGGCATCACTGCTATCACTGCCACCGCCACTCCTAACCAACAGCCATCGTCCTCACCATGTACTTTGCTTACAAGTACTACAAGAAAAAGCGCCAGGAGAAGCGCGAACTGCAAGAGGCAGAGGAGGAGGAGCGCCAGAGACCAGCAGCTGCTGCCTCCGGACTGGCCAGCAACATCAATGGCGTGCCCGTGAGCCGTGATGGTGTCGTGGCCGGCGACGAGCCCGGCCGTGGCGAGTCCATCGAGCCCCTGCAACCGGGCACGATGCCCACGGCCGCCACGGAGAAGACGACGAGGTCCAAGACCAAAAAGGCCGTGCCAACGCCCGAGGAGAAGGCCGCCAAGAAGCGCCGGCGCATCTACCGCCTCAAGGTGATCTTCGGCCTCATGATGCCCTTCACACTGCAGGGTCTCGACACGACGATTGTCGCCTCGGCACTGCCCTTTATTGCCTCTGATTTTAGTGCGTCCAGGGCTGTATCTACGCCCCATCTCCGTGCTCTCTTACCTCCACTGACCATACCTTTCAGACCAAATTGCACAACTCAACTGGATCATCTCCGCGTTCAACCTGACGTCTGCCGCCTTTTTGCCCTTTTGGAGCCAAACGGCCGACATCTTTGGTCGCCATGCCACCATGCACGCCACGCTCGTCATCATGCTCATCGGCTCAGCCATCTGCACCGGTACGCCAACCAATGCCTTTGGCGTGCTGCTGCTCGGCCGCGCCCTGCAGGGCATCGGTGCCAGCGGCATCAACATTTGCGTGCGCACGATTCTGGCCGACCGCGTCTCGCTCAAGGAGTATGCCCTGCAGTGGACACTCTTTGCGCTCATCTCCGCCTTTAGCTTTAGTGTCGGTCCCGTCATCGGCGGCTACCTCACCGAGTACGTGCTCGTCTGGATGGACATCTAGAAAATCTTGAAAATCTTGCAAATCTTGCTCATCTGGCAACTGTACTAACACGCACTCAGAGCAAACTGGCGCTGGTGCTTTGCCATCAACCTGCCCGTGGCCGTCGTGGCCATCATCATGGTCATCGTCCTCCTCCGCCACGATCTTCTCGGCCCTCAGCCGCTGCCCGAGCTGCAGCGCCACGACGTCTCGACCCACTATGGCCGCTTCTTGGCTCGCATCAGCACCCTCGACTTTGGCGGCCAGTTCCTGTTCCTCTGGGGTCTGGGCCTCATCATTCTTGCTCTCACCTGGGGCGGCAGCAGCTTTGGCTGGAACACCGCCCATGTCCTCGCTCCTCTTGTGATTGGTTTTGTCTTGACCGTCGCTTGGATTGTTTACGAATACCTCATGAGTCCTGGCCATGCCGTAGCCCGCGTCTTTCCCACGCAGCGCCCTATGATGCCGTGGGAGCTCCTCAGCAAGCGCGACATAGGACTGCTCTTCTGGATCAACTTTAGTCTAGGCTCGGCCATGTTCGCCAACCTGTACTTTTTGGACCTGTACTTTGCACTGGTCGAAGGCAACAGCTCCAGCAAGGCAGGCCTTTCCCTTTTGTACTTTTTGCCTGGCCTGGGCGTCGGTGCATACTCTGCCATGTTCGCCTCCAACGTCTGGCCCCGCCAGACCATCTACCCTCTGTTGCTGGGCGCCATCACGTCGGCTGTCGGCATCACCGTGCTGGCCTATGCCGTGCACGCTCAACAGAGCAGCCTTGTCTACGGCATGATGGCCCTGTCTGGCCACGGCGTCGGCCTTCGCATGAACCCCGGCTCGCTGCACGGCCTGGCTTACTTCCCCAAGGCGACTGCCGCCATCACCTGCATCGTGTCCTTTGCCATGCCCTTTGGCGGCACCGTCACCCTGACGCTCATGTCGACCGTCTTCAACAACAAGGGCGGCGCGTCAACCGACGTCGCCACCATCCGCAATGCCATTATGTGGGCGTTCATCGCCATTATTCCCTTCATGTGGGTGTGCGTGGGCCTGACGACGCTTCTGGGCAACGTCTGGATTCTCAAGGACGAGTCGCATGAGATTACCAACATGCCCTACCTCTGGAGCCTGCTGTTCCGCAAGCCGATTGTTCGCGAGAAGCGCACGCGCGGCGACAACGACCATTTTGCCAACCAGACGCGCCCCGGTGTGACGACCAAGGACGAGGAGAACGTCCTCGCAGAAGCCAGCCTGCCGGGCCAGCCGGGTGACCACCAGCTCTCGGACATGGCACCGCATCAGGAGGTGCCACAGTACCCCAACGGAAACCACACGAACGCGTGAGCTCTCACTATGGCCTTTGATAACACATAAGGTTGAGAGACATCATCGTACCATCTAATACCTTTTGATTGATTTACATTTCCTATGTGTTTTTATGTTTTTCTTTTTACTGTTCTTTTTTTCGTACAATTTGGTTTTGGTTTGTCGTGACTTCTTACTTTTACGTTGCCTTATTTTGGTTCTATTTTTGCTTTTGATGTGTCAAAACACATGCGCATCTTTTCTAATACCACATTGGATAGACTTTGGAACAATATGATACCACTAGGAATTCTTTTTAAAAACGAGACAAAAGAGAGCGTCATTGAACCAACAAGCTAATAAACGACCCAAATCAAAGCACGGCGGCATACTGTTTTCCCTCGTTGTTGTCTATCGGATGTCTGTGCCGCTACTCATCCGAAATCGTATATCCGACCGACGGACATCGTTGTCGCTGACAAAGCAAGCTCAACAGCTCCCATTAAGAACATTGCCCATCGTCAAACATTTTTCCTACGGCTACTTCAATTGTCCCAAGCTGTCAAACTTTCCATGTTCATGGATAACTTGTATATAACGGCCACAATCTCCCTCCTCGTTGCCTCTGCCATTTTTCTCTCTCCGCTTCCTCGGCTCCTGACGTCACCAAACAACCGCGTCGCGCTTGTGCTCTTATCTGCCGCCGCTGCCGTGCCGTTCATTTTCTTTGCTGGCACAGCCAATACAACCAACTCAGCAACACCGTCGCATTCGACCATGGCCTCCTCAACACCCGCTGCCCCCGTCCGGCCCACGCCGACCACTGTCGCCCAGCACCTCGCTGGCGCCATCCAGTCCTGGCACGGCACCGTCTCGGCCGATGGGCCGCATCCACCGGAAGCCGACCGCTACCACCTGTACATTGGCCTGTTTTGCCCCTTTGCCCACCGCGCCAACCTTGTCCGCCACATCAAGGGCCTCCAGGATATTTTGCCTGTCACCGTCTTGAAGCCCTACCCCAAAGGCGACGAGTCCGGCTGGCCGGGCTGGGCGTTTCCGGCCACGGCTGAAGAGTACGAGGGCGCCACGCCCGACCCGTTGTTTGGCGCCCGCTACCTGCACGAGATTTATTTCAAGGCCGACGCGGCGTACCCGGGCCGCTACTCGGTGCCCGTGCTGTGGGACAAGACGGCCGGCACGATTGTGAACAACGAGTCGCCGGAGCTGATGCGGGATCTGCAGACGGCCTTTAACGACTTGCTGCCGGCCGACAAGGCAGCCATCACGCTGTACCCAGAGGCGCTGCGGGCACGCATCGATGTCGAGTCGGTGTGGATGCAGCGCGACCTCAACGCGGGCGTGTACCGGACCGGCTTTGCGACGACGCAGGAGGCGTACGATGCGGCCGTGCCCGCTGTGTTTGCGGCGCTGAACCGGCTGGAAAAGATGATTGCGGCCGGCGGCGGGCCCTTTGTGCTGGGCGACCAGCTGACCGAGCTCGACGTGCGTGCGTACGCGACGGTGGTCCGCTTCGACACGGTGTACGTCCAGCACTTCAAGTGCAACCTCGGCACCATCCGCCACGACTACCCGCAGATCAAAAACTGGCTGGCGTACCTGTATGGGCACGTCCCCGGCTTCCGCGAGACGACCAACTTCCGGCACATCAAGGAGAACTACACCAAGTCGCACAAGGACATCAACCCGCGTGGCATCACGCCCATGGGCCCGTGGCCAAACGTCGAGGAAGGATACGAGCCAGACCTGACCAAGGTGCGCGTCGGAGGTGTGAAGATGCCGCTCGTGCTGCAACTGGAAGCCAAGATTGAGCCGAAGCTATGATCGAGCTGAGTTTCGTGACCAAAGTAAGAATGGAAGCAAAAAAAGGGGCTCATCAAATTGAATGTTTCATATACGAGAAAGCTGCTCCTCTTCATTTCACCATAAATTTGTCCAGCGTCGCCTTGACCTTGTCCAGATCCAGCGCCTCCACCGTGTGGCCCTTGAATCCCGTCAGCGTCTCCGCCATACACAGCGCATTGTAGATGGCCTCCTCCGTTGCGTCCGCCGCCGCCTCCAGCAGGCCATTGATGGACTCGTCGGCCACGACATTGACGCTGTGCACCAGCGGCTTGAACGGGTCCGTGGGTGGCTCCTTGTTGAACTTTTGTACGGGCACGTGGTTGGCCGTCGAAAAGGCCAAAAAGATGTCGCCCGACGGGTTCTGGCCGTAGCCGCCCACGCGCGCCAGGCCGACCGTGGCGCGCTTCGCCAGCCGCTCGCACTGCCGCGGGTGCAGCGGCGCGTCCGTCGCCAGCACGACAATGATGCTGCCGTCGCGCTCCGCCTTGGCCCTGTCGGCTTCCAGCGGCGGCGGTGTCGGCGTAGCCGCGGCCCGCTCGGCCGCCACGATCTTGCCGTACGGCACGCCCACGATGCGCAGGTTGCGCAGGCTGCCAAAGTTGGCCTGCACGAGCGCGGCCACCGTGTAGCGCGTGTCCTTGGCGACGCCCTCCACCACGCGGCTGCTCGACCCCGTGCCGCCCTTGTGGCCCAGACTCACCATGCCCGTGCCGCCGCCGCGGTTGCCCTCGGGCACGGCCGCGCTCGTCGCCGCCGCGATGCCGTGGCGGACGTGCGACGGCTGCACCGCAAATGCGACCGAGTTGTTGAGGAAGCCGTCAAACGTCTCCGCCACCACGGGCATGGTAAAGTACCCAATGCCCACGTCGGCGTCGCCGTGGTGCGCCGCCATGTACTCCACGACCCCCTGCCACGCCGCGCCCACCGCCGTCGTGTTGGTCACCACAATCGGCGACGCCACCTTGCCCATCTCCTCGACGAAATGGCTGCCCGTCAGCTCGCCGGCGCCGTTGAACCGAAAAATCCCCGCGTAGCACCCGCTCTCGTACCAGTTGTGCCGTGGCAGGATCGTCGTGACGCCCGTGTGCACGCCGCGCGCTGCGTCCACAATCTCCTGCGTGTGCACGAGCACGCCGGGCACGTCCGTCAGGCTGTTCTTGGCGCCCGTCGGCCACACGCCAAGGTCAATGCCAGGGACAACGTCCCGCAGGCGTCGACGGGGAGGCGTAGCCGTCACCATTGTGGTCGTGTTATTGTATTGTGGGTCGAAAAATGTGGGATGGTTCGCCTTGAAGTTCGTCCATCCGACGCTGTGAGAGATGCAAGACACCGGTGTTGCTGTTTGACGTCCGGCGTCTTCCTTTTATATTTCTTACATGTCTTGTCGACTTTTACACGTTCCTTCCCTTCTACAGCTGATTTTAGGGTGTGCTCTTTCCAATTGCGGGTGCCTTGAAAGTCATGAATTTGCTGCCTATTTCGTACGTCCTTGTTGCGTCGCTCCTTCCTGATCGGGCTCTTAAACGTAGGCGCCGCGCGTATCTTACAAACCACGGAATGGAATCCTTTCCCCACAGACCAGACTGGCCGTCAGACCCGATGTTGGCACCAGACCCGCGAAACGGCCTGCCAAACGCTGGCTTTTCGCATTCTGTCACTGGGTCTAGACCCCGCACTCTAGTTTCCTGCAGCGTCCTAACCAACGGGTCGCCGGCTCATCTCACTGGAGTCGTTCCTGACGCAATGTCGTAGGCGACTCGGAAAGGCAGGCGCGAACGGCGATTGAACAATAGAATGCGACAAGGCGCCACGAGTATGAGAGAGGAAAGAACGACACTGTTGGAAAGAGCGATCATCAAACACCGTATCACGTGCTGCACATGGCGTCGACTTCATCGTTCCGTCCTCAACCTTGGCAAACTGGGGATGAAAGACAAAAACAACAAAAGGCTACAAAACCCGTTCAATACCCCAACTTTTACCACGCCAGCACAGCGCCCGAACGCGGCACCGCTCCACATCGGCCGCCTAGCCGATTCCTCGTCCACTGCTCTCTATTGGATGCTTCGGGACTGGGAAATGTCCCAATTCAGATTGCCGAGCTCCATCCATCTCTCCCCGCTCTTTATGACCGGCGGATCGGAGACGACAGAAGACAAATAGAAGACGATTCTCAGTCGCTCTTCGTCAACATAACTTACCAACGAGTACGCGACTGCTCTTTGACCTCCGTGTGACCGTTGCTGAATATCCTCTACCCAAATACCGATACAATGGGCGCAATACGGGTTACCCCCAATGTGAGTGATTCGTGACGATGCCGAGGCAAGGCCGATTGCGGAGCAGAAGAAGACAGAAGACAAGACAAAAGACAAGAGACAAAAGACAAGAACAAAAGAACACAACAGAACAGAACACAGCTGACCGGCTGCTAGGCCACCACACGGGCTGTGAGCCTGCTGCGGACCATCCAGTACACCCATCCGCCGTCGTGTCCATGTCACTCCAACCCCGACCACCATCACCACCACAAACACCAGGGCCCGACGCCGTATGCACGCAGGGCCGCGCGCGGCTATGCCACGCCCCAGCAGCAGCCGGCCACGCCGCTCAAGGAGTATGCCTTTGAGATGGCTGCGTCGGCCATCCGGTTCGGCAACGGCGTCACCCGCGAGATCGGCATGGACCTCAAGAACATGGGCGCCAAGAACGTCGCCGTGGTCACGGACGGCACCGTCGACAAGCTGCGCGCCATGGAGCAGGTCCGCGCCGCGCTGGGCGAGGAGAACATCAACTACGCCGTCTTCAACCGCACGCGGGTTGAGCCAAAGGACAATTCGTGGGTGCCGTCCTGTATCCACACTGACGCTTCGTTTACACTATGTTCATGTCCAGCCAACAGCTAACACTTGCAGTATCCTGGACGCCATCGCGTGGGCCAAACCAATCAACCCCGACGTCTTTGTCGCCGTTGGCGGCGGGTCCGTCATGGACACCGCGAAGCTCATGAACCTCTACACCTGCTACCCGGACGCCGACTTCCTCGACTTTGTCAACGCGCCACTGGGCAAGGGCCGCCCCGTCGACAAGCCCCTGCGTCCGCTGATTGCCGTGCCCACAACCGCCGGCACGGGAAGCGAGACCACGGGCACGGCCATTTTTGACTTGGTTTCGCGGCGTGCCAAGACGGGCATTGCCCACCGCAACCTCAAGCCCACGCTCGGCATCTGCGACCCCCTCAACACAGCCACGATGCCCGCGGCCGTCAAGGCGAGCTCCGGCCTCGACGTCCTGTGCCACTCCCTCGAATCCTGGACCGCCATCCCCTACAGCGAGCGCGTCCCCCGCCCCGCCAACCCCATCCTGCGCCCGGCCTACCAGGGCGCCAACCCCATCAGCGACATCTTCTCCTTCAACGCCCTCAAGAGCACCGTCAAGTACCTGCCGCGCAGTGTGCACGACCCGGAGGACGAGGAGGCGCAGTACCAGATGCTGCTCGCTGCGACGCTCGCCGGTGTCGGTTTCGGCAACGCCGGCGTCCACCTGTGCCACGGCATGTCGTACCCCATCTCGGGCCAGAACCCCGCGGGCTACCGCCAGCAGGGCTACGAGGTCGACACGCCGCTCATCCCCCACGGCGTGTCTGTCGCCGTGTCGGCCCCCGCCGTCTTCCGGTTCACCGCGCCCTCCAACCCAGACCGCCATCTGCAGGCCGCCGAGGCCTTTGGCGTCGACATCACCAACGCCAAGCGCGAGAGCGCCGGCGAGCTGCTGGGCGAGGCCATCTCCACGTTTTTGGATACGCTGGGCGACCAGCCGCGTGGGCTCAGGGACCTGGGCTTTGGCCGCGAGCACATTGAGGACCTGGTCGAGGGCACCATCCCGCAGGCGCGTGTTTTGATGCTGGCGCCCGGCCTGGCGACGGAGCTGGAGCGCGAAAAGGACCAGCTGCGGATGCTGTTTGAGGATGCCCTGTCACGTTAATTCTGTAGATAATTTGTATGTACACAATTTGTACAGAACCGGCCGTACGACTTGAGTAGTAACAAGAATGAAAAGGATGGAAAGAATGAAACAATGTAAATTGGTCTAAACTAAAAGGTGAAAGACAGAACCGTGCGGTTCCGACGCATTCCTGAAATTACTAAAACACACTCAGACTACAGCTGGACAGACCGGACAATGTCCTCGGCGTCGGCAAACTCGAGTTCCTTGAGTGTTTCCTCCCACACAAGCGCCGACAGACCCTTTTCCGTGTAGTAGTATCCAGCAAGACTGTCCTTTGGGTTAGCAATCAAAGCGGACAAAGCAGAACAACGTAGGTCTCGATCAGTAAAAGTACGTACGGTGCAATTTCGGCATTCATCAAGAAACACCCGTGCGACTCGGGCCCCTTGCCCAGCACAGCGTGCACATACGTCGCCGCACCGCGCTCGACCGTGCGGCCGGCGGCGCTGAAGAAACCCTTGACAGCCACGCGCATGGCGCCCTTGGCGTGGCGGAACAGGCTGGTGCCTTTGGTGAGGCCGGGGTCCACAAAGTTGATGAACGGGTTGCCGTGGACGGGCGCAATGCGGTCGGTCAGCTCGACCAGGAACATCTGCGAGATGAGCTTGGACACGCCGTAGCGCTCGGTGGCATCGAACGGCAGCAGCGCGTCGTCGTCAAAGGTGGGCAGCAGTGGGCGCGCCGCGCGGTTCGGGAACTTGCAGAGATGGCCCGTGACCGAGTTGACAATGGTCATCGCGGGGGGCCGCGTGGGTGACGGGCCGCTGGCCGTTGCCGTCGCCTTCGCCTTGATGACGGGAATCAGCAGCAGCGCCAGGAGCGCGGTCCCGTAGTGGTTGACCTGCATGGTGGTCTCGTGGCCCGTGGCGCTCGTGACGCGCACAAGGTGGCTGAGGCCGGCGTTGAGGATCGTGCTGTCGATGCGGCCCGGCAGCTGCTCCTGGCAGCGGCGCGCAAACGCCCGCACCGACGGGTACGACGCCATGTCGAGCTCCCAGACGTCAATGGTGGCGCGCGGGTTGGCGGCCTGCAGCGTCTTAGCGGCCTCGCGGCCCTTGTCGAGCGAGCGGACGCCCAGGACGAGGTGGCTGTAGCCGAGGGCCAGCAGCTGGCGGGCGGCCTCGAAGCCCAGGCCAGTGTTGGCACCAGTGACAATGGCGCGTTGGCCGGAAGCGTTGGGGTACATGGATTTGGTGGGCAGCGGGATGGTGGTGAAGAACTGGTTGCGGATGAAGACGGGCGTAAAGTTGGACGGCAGCGGCGCCAAGTCCTTGGACGGCACCGACTTTCCTGTCTTGGCGTGTGTCATGGTGGGAGGGAGTTCTAGAAAATCGACGAATAAAAGTAGACAAGGTGAAAAGCCAGAGTAGGATGCTGGGGAAGTTTGGTGAATGTGTAACTTTTGAGATATTTGGAGAGGTCAATCTTCTCTTCGAGACGGAAAGGCTCCTCATTTAAACACTGTAGACAGTCCGACAGGACCCGTATTGTTCTTCTCGCGGCATAGTGCAACTTATTTCCGACTGGATTCTGACCTTTCGTCACCGTGCAGCAAAAGTGTCTGAATGAAATGCTTAGCAACAACGACAGTCGAACTCTTGGTGAGATTCGTCTTAATCGAGCCGTGTAAGTCGTGATGTTGAACGCCGACGGCATTCGAGCTATACGAAAGTAGACTAGCGCGAGAACGAGTGCACCAAAACAGACAAGTGCGACGGGCGAGGCGACCCACTTCTTGCAGTCTGCTCCTTCCTGAATGCCGACGGAGCATTTCTCTGTGTCTCCGACGGCGTCCTTCATATGCATCGCGTCGCCAGTCGTGCCTTCTTCGTTGTTGCCCTCCCCCTTTTCCCTTCATATTTCAACTTTCGGACCATATCGACATCCTATCTTCCGAACTGTCCTTCTCTCACACCATTCCAGCGCCCTCCCATTGGCTTACTGGCTGTCTCGCAACAGGCAACAACTCGTCTCTGACACACGGCACACTGCCCACAGCCATGCCAGCCTCGCCGGGGCGCCACGATACGACGCCTTACGGCCGCGCATGCAGCCAATGCGTCAAGGCCAAGGCCAAGTGCACGCTCCGTGGCGACGGGAAAGCCTGTGAAAGGTAAGCTGTGCCTGTGTCAGCCCATCGCCGTTGGAGCACTTGGGCATCCGTCCCCGTCCCGGGTTGCAGACGGTCCACCCGCATGAGATTATTAACCCCTGTCCCATATCCTGTTTTGCCGCCTCGTCTCCTTTGTCTCTCCACATTGCAGATGTCTCCGTCTCAAGAAAGATTGCCAGCCTGCCGTTGGTGCCCGGCGCAAGCCAGGCCGGAAACCGGCCGCATCCAAGACGGACGAGCTCGAGGCACGCCTCAACGGGCTGATGTCGATGCTCGAAAACGTGCCTGGTCTACATCAGCAGCAAAAGCAACCATCGCAACAGCAGCGGAAAGATGGACCGAGATCAGAGTCAACACCTGATTCGTCGTCATCCGCCGTCGTGCCACGCACATCCGTCTTCCTCTCCGGCCGTACGATCACCTACAGCCCACATGAGATATGCATTGGCGGTACCCAGCAGCCGATGGATGGGGATGGCGACCATCGTGATTATGCTTCTGCACATCGCCCGCAGGACGTGCCAAATCGCAGCGACCGTCGCGATGATGACACCAGCCAGGGCCTCATCGCCGGCTTCGCAGGATTGGACGCCGAAGAAGCCCTCGAACGCTTCCGCACCCGCAAACTCAAGTACTTCCCCTTCGTGCACATTCCACCAATGACGTCTGCCGCGCGCTTGCAGCAGAGCCGTCCTCTGCTGTGGCTCAGCATCATGGCCTGCAGCGCCCGGTCTGCCGACCTGCAGACCCGCCTGTGCCTCCGTCTTCGCGAGCAGATCGCCACACAGGCCGTTGTGAAGCACCAGCGGTCCGTCGACCTGCTGTTGGGCGTCGTTGGTTTCCTGGGATGGGGCATGTACTACCTCAAGCGCGACCCGTTCATGCTCATGTACTGCCACATGGCCACCGCCATCGTCCAGGACTTGGGCCTCGACCGTGACCCGCCGACGCCGCGTCCGCCCCCCAACACGGCCGCCGCTTCGGAACAACACCCGCTGTCCACCATCCGCATTCACGGCTTCGCCATCAAGCTGCTCGAGTCTCCCGTGCGCACAAACGAGGAGCGCCGTGCCGTCTTGGGGGCCTACCTGGTGACCGTCATTGTGACCCTCTTCCACCGCAAGCCCATCACCCTGCCCTGGACCGAGCACATGGACGAGTGCCTGCGTGTGCTCGACACCGAACCCGAAACGCCACTGGACCGTCTCCTCGTGTATCAGTGTCGCCTGCAACGCGTTGCTCTCGACATTCCCGGCCCACAGGCGTACATCTCCATTGCCTCGGCAGCGCAGATGCGCCAGACACGCGACTTCCAGGTCACGTCGTTGCTGGCGCGCCAGCGCGAGGCCGAGAAAATGTGTCCACCAGACCTGCCCGCCGACCTGCTGGAGATCTGCCGCGTCTCGAACCTGGCCAACGAGGCCTCCATCTACAGCATTGCCCTCTTTGCCACGAACCAGTCGGCCGAGGAACGGCTGCGCCATGGCCCCGACACAAGGCGAGCGGAGTTGCTCAACACCTGTCTCCGCCTCCACAAGCAGTGGTTCGACCTTGTCTTCAACAAGCGGCCCGACCCCAACCTGCAGCAGCAGCAGAAGAGGCACGAATACGAGCACCAGGAACCATGGCGGCCGGCTGCTGAGAAGCGCCGAACGGCGACTACAACCCTTGATGTCGGCCCGCCCAGCATGCCCGCGATCGACAAACCGCCCGTGGACGACGGCAGCGTCCCCAGCCACCCGCGCTCGGCGTTCCACGAACTCCCCGACGATTCCTTTTTCCACATGTTCTCCTTCCACATGGTCGCCCAAATGTCCTACTTTTTGGTCGTCGTCTACCGCCTCGCCACCTTTGGCAAGGACGACCCCAGCTGCGGCTGGGACAAGCACTGGGCCCGTGCCCAGCTCGACGTCCCGGGGATGGTCGGCGCCGTTGCCGACCGCTTTGCCGAAGTGGCCGCCTACTTTGCCGACCATGCCGCCATCGGCCCGAGCGCGACGGCGCCCACCATGCCACCCGCGCCACAGGGCGAAGCCGCCTTTCCCGATTTCTTCACGCGGTCGGCCCGCGCACTCAACATGCTCAAGGCGACGTGGGTGGCGGGCTGGGCCAAAGAGGAACAGCAGCAGCAGCAGCAGCAGCAGCAGCAGCAGCAGGCACCAACACCGTCTAGTGCGGAAGACCTAGAACGACTCAGGCAGCAACAGCAACAGCAACTGCAACAGCAGCAAGCACATCTGTTTCGTGACGATGAATCACGCCACCACCGACCGGATATGTCCTTTAGCTTCTCGCTTCTCCATACCAGTCCCGACGACGCCCTTCCCTTTGAGGCGCTCGTGGGCGATGAGCAGAATCTTGACTTTGACGGCGGCATGGGCATGTGGATGGCCGATATGTTCACGTCCGACTGGGGATTGCAGTGAACTGTTGGTCGGTGCTGATGACTTCGAATTGCAAAACTTAAAGCAGCGAAAAGGGACAAACAAACCACATTCTACAACAGCGTCTAAAATACAGTGAACTACAATGACACTCGAAAAGCATATCCCGCAAAGTAAGAGAACCTCCGCCTTCACATCCTACACAAACTTGACATGTCCCCGCAAGAAATCCACAATGCTACTGCTCGACGTATGTACCCAGCTCGGCTCGGTTGGCTCTTCAGGCTCTGCAGGTTCTACTCGCTCGGCTGGCTCTGCATTGGCTACTTTCAGTGACAGTTCGGACTCTGGCCCCTCTGCCGCCACCGTGTCCATCGCCTCGTCTCCTTTCGGCAGTGAATCTGGTTGATCCGCGATTACTGCTTGTGGCCCTGGATTCGTGAAACAAAGGCTTTGTGGCACAGCCGTTGCTGAAACTGCACCGTCCAACTTGCTACTGTCCCTCGTGGCAAGTGCATCGTGGCTGGACACGACGTCAAGCTGTGGGCTGTTTCTTCTCGAGTCTGGTATGACCTCGTTTTCAATAAGTGTATCGATGTGGTGCATGTTGAAGACGGGCGGTGCCAGGGCGGCTGCAACTTTTGATGGCTTTCGTGTTGGTAGTATAGTGTCTGCCGGACTGGTCTTTACGGGCCCGATCCCTGACGATTTGCACTTTGTATCAGACGGCCGGTGCCGAGAGTTGAAAGGCGTGCTCTCTGGTGACTCTTTTATGGGTGGCAGCTCAATGTCGTCGAAAATGGACGCGTCAAAGGTGTCCTCATACTCATCTGACCCCGAGTCGTCTAGCATGAGCGGATCCTGTTGGGTACCGCCACCACTGCAGTGCCGTGGCTGTCTTGTTGGTACAGCCTCAAAGGCAAACGGGTCGCGAGGGTACTGGACAGGATGATGAGTTGTCTGAGCTTGTGTTTGCTTGTTGGTACTGAGAGGCACCTGAACTCGGCCGTCTTCCACGTCGTCCACGGCCGACAGGTCGACGCAGTCAACCGTCGTGTTACCGATCGTGATAGTGCGCATCGAGTAGTCTAGCATCTTCTGCCTCTTTACAGGCCGTTCCTCTTGATATCCCCGCCGAACAAAGTCGTTTGACGCTGCGGTGCTGTCGGCTCGAGTTGACGCCGTCGGCGGGGATCGAACAGCTAGCTCGTCTCGAGGCACCTCGACGCAGGGTAGTTGCAAGGATTGCATTGTACCAACAATATCATCGCACGTCTAATGACAATGAACTGTGTCTGCATCCGAGGATGGAACTGTGAATGTAACTTCATGTTTCGTCTCTAGGAGCTTTCCCTGCCAAATGTGAAGTAGACGGCCCTCCTCTGTCAAGGCGAGAAAGGTGGCAGATGGCACCTTGTTCCTCCAACGCGGAACACCACCTTCATTCATGCAACCAAACTTGACTCGGGCAACGGCTTTCGCCTTTGTTTCTGAGTCACGACTGTTATTCTCTCGTAGCCCTTCCGGGGCCATGGCTACATGACCATCCAGTGTGAGACGGGGGAAGGCTCGTAGTGAGTCGGCAATCTTCATGGCGGCAGGTGGGTTCTTGGAGAGGAACCGCTCAATAGTCACCGTCCCGAGATCAGCAAACACAAGTACGGTGGTGACCTGCCTGTCCACGAGTTTCTTCATGTTGGCCGGTCCGATGTCGGGGACCTGGCATAGCTGCGCCGGGAAGCCCTCCCAGGCTTTGGCAAGCAGGCTTCGCGAGAAATCAAGCCCAATTTTGGCGGCGTGTCCGTTGTTGTCCGCAATCATACAAACAATGTAGCTCTCGAGGAGTCGCTGCATCCGCTCAATCGCTTGCCTCGCCTCCAAGGCCATCCTCTGCTGGTACGGAAGCACGCCCCGAGCCAGTTCAACCTGAATGAGTACGGATATCTTCTGCCACGTTTCCATAATGTTGTCCTTGAATTTGAACGGAATATCTTGAGACTTGTTGAGCTCTCGTAGGCCCTGTCGCTCTGTGCTTTTGATTCTCAGCTCATCAAACTCGGAAGCATGACAGAGCGCATTGACCTAACACTGTCAGCATATTACTCCATTGAAATCCCAGCCACTCTTCCTGTAGCCAAAGACGTACGAGTTCCTCCATGGACACGGAGCTGTTGAGCTTCAGCATCATTACCATAGTCTCAAAACGGACCATGTATGTTGACATGGCACTTCCACGCGGTGTTCCACGGAACTCGGTGTCGGAGTCCGCGAGATACTGGATGAGTCCCACCTCCGCCAGTCGACCAATACCTGCCTTGCATATCTCTTGCAGCTGCTCGTCGGTTGTTCTTGCCAGCGTTGTCTCGTTCGTCAACTTGTAGTGGTCCGGATTTTGTCGCAGCCGGACGGACAGAAAGGTGCCTTTCAGCCACTGCACGGCCTTGGGCAGCGAGGTGATGGTGCCCAGAACAATCTCCGAGTTGAGGTGCTCGATGAGGTTCATGTGTAGGGTACTCTCGACCGTCTGGTAGCCAGACTCGATGTTTTCGTACTTTTCTTTGTTCTCGGCACGTGTCAGGATGATAGCAATGGCACTTGTATCAAACTGAGGCCGTCCAGCGCGGCCAATCATCTGCATAACCTCGCACTCGTCATATTCAGAGAATTTGCCATTATGGTACCGCAATGTGCCCTTGAGAATGACCGTATGGCACGGCAGGTTGACGCCGACCGCCAGTGTTGACGTGCAGCAGACAATGGACAGGTGACCACGCAGAAATGCCGCCTCGATCGAGGCCCGATCGTGTCGCTCGAGGCCGCCGTGGTGGAAAGCAACGCCGGCATTCACCAAGTTCTGCAGGCGAGCACTGCTTCGAATCCCGACAGATGGACTGGGCCATGGCTTTTGTGCTGCAGAACACATGCCCCAGTACTCCGCCAGGGCTGTGGCAGCACTCTCTGTCGACTTGCGCGTAAAGCAGAATACGAGGACCGGTTTTCCCTCTGCATATTTGACGACCAAGTCAGGCAGTTGGTCGTCCAGAATGCTGTCCAGGGAGTGTTCGTTGCCACCGCCCATATTGTAGCCGATGACAATCTTCTCGAGGCGAACGGGGCGGAACTCCTCGCCGCATACATAGGCCTTGGCGGGCACCTGAGGACTTGTGTGCGTAAGGCCCAGCCACTGAGCAACGTCGGTCGAGTTGGAGATTGTAGCACTCAGCGCAACAAAGCGCACCTCGCCGCCAAGCGTCTTCATGCGGGACACAACCGTCTCGAGAGTGGCACCGCGTGGGTCTTTGAGGATATGCACCTCGTCAATGAGGACCAGCTTTATCGTTCTAAGCAGAGCATCATGGTCAGACCACTTGCGTGTAATGGAGTCCCATTTCTCGGGCGTGGTGATAATGACGGATGCCGTGCGTGCACGCCGGACCTCGGCCGGCGTCGTGTCGCCCGTGAACTCAGCCACCTGTAGGCCGAGCGGCTTAAACTTGTTCTGCCAGTCGCGGACGCGCTCCGAGCAGAGTGCTTTTGTGGGTGCCAGGTACACGATTTTGAAGTCCTTCTTGTCGCGGCTGGCGAGCAGCTTGCAAATTGCCAGCTCAAACACAACAGTCTTGCCGCTTCCTGTAGGGGCTGCCACGACAACATTGTAGCTCGAGCCGTAAACGGAACTGAAACAGCGCGACTGCATAGCATTAAAGTGCTCGTAGGGGAAGATAGCCTGGAAGCGTTTGTCGACTGCCTGTGGGCTGATGAGCTCTGTGCCATTAACTTGCGGTGCCGGATTGTTCCGTGGCTGTATTGGGGCCCGAACAACGGCCAAGGGCGATGGGGAAGAGTAGCGAGGAGTTGGAGGTGCCATGAGTTGGGCTTGCCCCGACCGCTGTCGAAAGGTAGCTGGAGGAGCAGGTGTCGGAGGGGCCTTGTAGTGGTTCTCGCTGCGACGGTTATACGAGTTGTACACCGGGGGAGCATACGTCTGCGGCTCTAGCCCAGTGTCTGGCTCCAGCTCAAATTCTTGTTGCTGTCTTTGCGGCCCGTCACTACTGTACCCGTAAATCGGTGTGTGGAATGACTCGGCTGGTTCTTGTGGTGGCTGGCGCAGCCAGTTGGGTCGTGCTGTCGGCCGGATCGACCAAGGAGTTCCTGGTTGATCCAAAGAGTTGTGAGATTGGATGGTCTGCCGTCTCGGTGTCTGCACGGCGGTTGAAGCTTGTGGCTGAATCCGAGGGATCTGGACGTCGGCCTGCCCGTTATGGGATGTAGGCTCTCGGTAGACAAAGTCCCTCAGGAAGTTCTGTCTCTTCGGAGCAGGAGGCGCAGTCAATACCGTCGACGCTGGTGCTCGTTTTGGGGCAGTTCGTGTTCCGGATTGTGCTAATTGGTTTGGTCTGAAAAAACTACGACTCGGGTTGGGCGTTCTCGATGTCTCCGTCACTGACATCGGCCGACTGACTGGTTGGTCAACATAAGGATACAGTTCGTCGTCCTCTCTGTCGTTTCTGGTATACTCGTCATTTCGGTCGACGGTGGTACTTCTTGAGCCTGTAGCAAAAGCTGGGCCACGAGACGCGTAGTCCTCCTGCCAGTTCCCATATACCGGTTCCGTCGACCGACCAGTTCCAAAATAATCCGGGAATCGATTGCGGCGCATTGGGTTCGTGGGCGGCAGAGCGATTTGGAATTTGATGCACTTGGGGCGATCGACGGGTGGAAGCTGTGATGATGTTTCGTCTCCGATGTGATCAAAATTCCCCCTTTATTTCCGCCTGGCCCAAAAGCGGCAGCCATGGCTGGCTGCCTACATACACATTGCGAGCGCTTTCCAGAAGGCACGACCGCCCACTGGCGATAGCTCCTGCCACCGGTGCGTGACCGCTCCTTCCTGAGTTTGAGTGCTGTCGAATAAAGGTCGCGATATTGGCGCGTCTTCACGTGATGGTCCACTGAAGTCAAAAATGAAATAATTGCTTTCCAAAGCTTCCATATAGCTATATATGAGCTATATGAGCCTTTGCACAATGACATTGACATGGTGCCGTCAATTCCTCCTACCGTGACAAGATCAAGCTACCAGCTTGCGTTTACCATCCCATTTTACAATCCGTTGGCTCTCCTAGCCTCCCAATAAACGATGCTTTGTGCTATGGGCAAAGAAAGAAAGCGAGAAAAAGGGACGAAAGATAACGCCATAAAACAACGCGGCCGCCTTGGGCCCAAGGTTCGCCCAAACAGATTGTATCCGTGTACAGGTATAGTCGAATCGAAAACCAGGACGACGAAACAAAAAAAAAACGCCAGTGAAAGAACGAAAGGAAGGAAAAATACAACAGCGTGCTTAAGATGAAGGCAGACTCCCTGGACCGAGCGGGTTCTATTCGTCTCGGGTTTTGCTCCGGCTCGACTGCACTCTGTTATGGTGGCCAAGGGGAGACGAGGGCCGCGACGTTGACAGGCCCATGGTGCGGACGGAGTCGAGCGGGTCGAGGTGCGCGGACCCGTGTGACGATGATGCGTGCGACGACGGGTTCCTGATGTTGTCCGTCGACCGGATCCGTGGGACGGGTGTGCCCGCGCGGTCAATGGTGGTCTTTTCGTAGTGGACAATGTTGATGGGGGGCGGGCGGCCGCGCTTGCGGTCGGGGCCGGAGTACAGGTAGGTGGAGGCGAGCACGAGCAGCGTGCCGACCGTAAACGTGGCCGTCATTCGGAAGCCAAAGAAGACGACGCTGAAGAGAAAGCTGATGACGAAGCTAATGCTTGTGGCAAAGTTCTTGGCGATGTTGTCGGCGTAGTTGATGCAGAGAGACGTCAGGATGCCGCCCACGGCCTGGAAGACAATGACGATCCAGACGACCCAGTTGTAGCCGTCAAAGAAGCCGTGTTGGGCAATGTCGGCGCCGTCCTTGAAGACAATGCCGACAAAGAGAGCCGGGAAGAGCGAGTAAAACGACAGTTGGATATTGCGCGTCCACACGGACACGGGGCTGGCCGAGTCTTTCAGGACCTTTTCAAAGTAGACGCCCGTCAGGCCCGACACGACGACCGCGACCAGGACAGCAGTAATGCCCAGCGACGCGTTCATGGCGACGGCGCCCCCGTCCTGTTGGTCCTCGTTAATGCCCTCGTAGGATGCGGAGCGCTTGGCGAGCAAAGCACCGCTGGCGACATGGGCGACCGTGCGCTTGGTGAGCTCGCGTGCCACCTCGCTAACGCCGTCGACCATCTGGCCGAGCTCGTGCATGGACCGCGGGAAGAAGTGGTCGCTAAAGTCGTGGATGATGAGGGCCGAGGTGTCGTTGGAGGACTCGTTGGAGGACAGCGAGACAATGGAGACGCCAATGGTCAGGACGACCAGGGCAATCCAGCGCTTGGTCGACAACGAGCGGCCAAGCAGGGCGACGCTGAAGAAGGCCGTTGTGAGGATCTTCAGTTGGTAGAGGATCTGGAAGTGAACGGGGTCCAGGTTGCCCAGTGCGACGTATTGCAGTGTGTTCTGGAGGGTGTAAAGGGTGGCCGGGATGGCGAGCTTCCAGCTGTCGTGGGAGAAGACGGAGTTGTAGATCTGCTCGAACAGCACGGTGGCAGGTGTTTGCGGCGCGAGAGTGCGCGAGACCTCGTAGATGGCAAAGGTCAGGGAGATGGCGAGTTTGAGGACCTCGTTGAGGAAGACGGCGGTTGAGGCAAAGTAGCGGTGGTCGCCGGGGACGCCGGGCATGACTCGTGAGTAGTGGAGGATCAGCGTCAATAATGAATTTTGGAAGGTTAACTGTGCGGAAGCGCGAGCGCGTTAGCAAACGAGAAGTCTATGTACGACCATTGACGGCCCCACGGGAACTCGTTGGAAGCTCACGGTGATCAAGGAAACCTGCTTCATGGGCAACCCAAAAAGGGTCGGCCCGGAAGAGGTTTGTGGTGCTGCGTCGAGCAGCGCCATTGTGCTGTGAGGGTATGGACAAGCTGGTCGAGAGACGAGAGCAGACGTTAGAGTGGAACAGCCGGGCAGTCGATGCACTTGACAACAGCTCCGACGCGGCTTCAGTCGACAAAGGGGCGACTGGGTGCGTGTCCGGTTCAGCCCAGGCGCAGTTGTCAGTTGACGAAGCAGAGGTTTGTTCGGAACGAAGTGAATGTCTCGTTGAAGGAGTGGAAAAGTGGTAGGAAAAGCTGGAATGCAAGCAATTGGGGCAGATCGAGACCGAAGAGCCTTTTGAGGCACTTTAAATTCTGGCGGCTTGGATTCCAAGCAAGCTCCGGTTTCTCGGCGGCCAAAATGGCTTCGAAACCGTCAGAAGCTGACTGGTGTGCAAAGAAGCATGTGGCGGTCGAGTGTGGATGTCTCTCTTTTTTGAGGATGTCTTAGGTGCTGACAGCTCCTCTTTTTTTTTCCTCCTCGAGTGCAGAAACTATTCGGGGGGTATTTTCTGCGCACAGTCGTTTTCTTACGTTCTTGATGTTCTCTGTTCTTGCCCTCCCCCAGTTTCAATCCCCTTTTCTCCAGTTTCTAGTTGCAGTAGCTCCGTGTTTACGTGTTTTGCTCCTTGAGAATCGACCCCTGGTCAGGTTTTTGTTGTGTCTTATGGTTTTGTGGTTTTTGGTTCTGGTTCGACCTTTTCGATTCTGCTCACCCTTGTTTCTGATACTGGAATACCGTTGTGACGTCGCCGCCGGCCCCTGACTTGGCGAGCCGTGTGTCCTGTTCAACTTTCCGGTCTTCTTTAAACTTGCTTCGGAGGGTTTTTGTCGATTGCCAAAGCTGATTTGCTGGTCGCGTGTTCACAGCACTTGGTGTGGCGCGCCTAAAGAGGTCAGACTTCGGCAAAGTTGGAGAAGTTCTAAATTGGGTAAGGACGCAGGCGAGTTGGCGCACGCGAGGTCGGTCCCGACAACCGCGGCCGAAAATTGTGAAGATGTTGGCGAGAAAGGAGGGAAGTGTGTGAAAGAGAGGCGAGTCCGATTTTGAGAGAAATCAAGAGCGAAGAATCATAAAGAAAGTGCGAAACAGAAAAGAGTGGCAGGCACGAGAGAAAAGCAGAAATGGGCAGTTGTGACCGAGTGACAGTGGTACAGCAAAAAGGCTTGGAAAGAGTTACACACAAAGCAAGCGCAGCCCGTTCCGGCCAACAACGCCAACAGGCAAGAGCCCCTCCCCCCTCTTGCCTCCAAAACCTTAAACGCATCGAACGCCCGATCCCTTGAGCTTTCCTGTTTAGGCCGCATCTGACCACTTTGTCGCATATTGTGCGGAGCCCCTCCCTCAATGTTCAGGCGTCGTGATGCACCCCCAGGCCTTAGCGGCGGGGAAAACAGCGCTAAGCTTAGTGGGTGGACTTGCCCACAGCCACCTGACACCGCCAAAGTTGTGGTCAGGAGTCCGTCCTCCGTGGGCGGCCACCATTGGTTGTTAGCCTGTACCTTTCGACGGCGAGAATTGGGAAGGCACGAACATCGGCCAACGCATCAACGGAAGGAAGTACGAAGAAGAAACGGAGATAATAAAATACAACGTACAAAGCACAAAGCACAATGATTGATTCCATAAACTTCTGCCACCACGCATCACTCAGCTTGGGCACACACACTTTTGATTGTAGCACTTGCCGCCCGATCATGATCGATCTGCGTAAAACACACGCATAAGAAGTGTCGTCATTGGGCGGGACCCGGGCCTCCTAACAAGCCGTTTTCATATCCGATCGTACGTCCTCCGCATGCAATCTATATTATCTATATTGTTATTCAAAAGCACACGCATTATGTCTACAGGTAGTACCGAGGCAGTATCCAAGCGTCAACATACTGTTATCTACGGAACAACGAACAACTATGACTGAGAGTCCCAAACAGCCATACCTCAGCGCATGCCTTAGTCATGTCTGAATTTCGTCTTCCACCTGTTTCGGCATTTACGGCAGTGGACCAACGGAGAAGGAATAGCAGGACGCCCGGTACTTCTGGAAGCCAAGCATAATCAACGCAATGTCTCAACAAAACCTGTCGACACTCTCCAACACATCCACGGCTGTTGCGGAGATGGGGTATGACAACCATCGGCGGCATCGGGTCAAAAAAGCGGTCTGCTAGCGCAACGTCTTGGCCGTGCGGAAGAATGACCATAAAGACGGTGAAGACGAGCTAGAAAACGATGCCACACAAGAAAGGACAGGGAAAGACGACGGACAGACATCTGCACGGAAATGCGTTGTTGCGAGAGGCTCAATATCGTATGCCTTGTACAATTGGCTGGTTGTTAGTAAGTGCAGGATGCAATGTTTCAGCGACCGTTCTCAAGGTCTCACATATTTTTAACATCTATATCTCTCCTGATTGAAAAATCAATTATTGAGAGGTGGCAAAATCGGCTGTGGGAATATTAAGGAAGTTTTCTATTCTTTTTTTTTTTTTTTTTGTAAAAAAAGGGGGGGAATAATAAACAAAATCCAAAAAATACATGCGTGCAAGTATTATTTATTTTTCAAAAAATATGCTTTAAATGCAAGGAAACATTAAATCACTTCGTATGAAATGTAATGTTTTTCGTCTCTTAGTCTATCCGAGAGCATTTCAAATAAATCAGGAGTCAAATCATTTATTTATAAAAAAGGAAAAAAGAAACAAACAACAAAAGAACTCTACGTCAACACTTACTAGATGGTTTGTATCGACTTGTATGTTCTGAGCTGCGAACTGGTCTTAATGACAAAGCGTAGGCATGATTCGACAGGTTGAAGGTTACTCAATCTCCGTATGCTGCTCCCGCTCCTTCACAATCCTCTCTTGAATGTACTCACGGAGACCGTTCTGGTCATTTGCAGCACACTTGGACCGCACGCACACGGAGCAGCTCCGGCGCGTACTGGGGATGAGGTACGGGCACAGACACCAACACGGGCACCGCCTCCAGGGTATGCACTTGTCGCACCGCATGTGGCCGCAGCCAGGGTTCGGGGTCTCGGGCATGTCGCCGAGGAGAGGGCCGACGGTGTCGCCCATCTCGTCGAGGATCTCGCGTAGGTCGGAGAGAGAGATTGCAGGGCCAGCATCATCGTTGACGGCGTGTCCGTGGCGGCCACCATCGGGCCCACACCCACATAAACCATCGACACACATCAAAGGTGTCGTGGCCATGGGATGGAGACGTGGCACATCCGCTTGCGCGTCCTCGCTGTCCTCGTGCAGGCTGTCGCCACACACATGGCCCGTCTGCAGCGTGTGGTTGTCCTCGGGCACCCCCAACGACGGCGCCCACCGCCGAAGCCGGCTCGACGACGACACCGACCGTTTGCCGTTGTCCCTGCGGCTCTGGCTGCCAAAAGGCATTAGGATCTGGCACGTGCAGCACGTCCAATAGTTGGGGACACACGAGGGGAACATGCAAAAGGGGATCTCGACGGGGTTCCGTACATGTCGCGTCTCACAGTTGGCGCAGGGAAGGAAGAGGGCATTGCCTTTGGAGAATGTATTGTGTGGCACGACGGTCGCCGCGTGCACATCCTCCCCATCCCTGCCGACGGCTTTGTCACCATCGCGCGGGATGGCATTCTGGCACGGTGCGAATGCGCGGAGGAAGTGGCCACAGAGCCAATGCACGACCTCGTCTCTACACATGGTTAGTATTCGTGAGTGAAAGCGGCGATGGAAAAGAGCTGAAAAGGAAACGAACCACCACAGCACAGAGATGAGTTGATGTGATAAGAGTGGCTGCTTTCTGTCAAACGTCAAGCTTGACACGGCTCTGTTTCGTTTCTCTTCGGTTGGTTTTTGGTCAACCAGCGATGGCAGATATTAGTAACATCGTGGATGAAGAGAAAGGGAGCAGAAGAGACGAAGGAACGAAGAAAGCAACATTGTTAAGTATGTCGTGAAGCGAGGCGCAATGAAAGGCTGTTCATTGTATTGTTCATGTCGATGAACTGGGCTTTGTGATGCTCGTTTCAGACGGATTTCGTTTTCGTAACAACCGTGTGTTGATATTCACGAACAAGTGGACAAACGTGTAGGAGATACATTAAAAGTGATTGAAAGGACTGTTTTGAGAGGGGAATAGAGGATGGTGTTCTGGAGGCTGTACTGTTAAGTAAGAACAATGGAACAAGGAACAAGAACAACGGTCTTTGTTGTGACGAAAGTGCCCAATTTCCATCACTGTTTGTATGAATTGGCTGCATCAGGAGCTGCACATCGTCGCACCTGACAGTCCTGCGTCCAGAAAATGCACTCCCGCAGTCCATGCTCGTGTCTTGGCCATGTCGGTAGTTGAAAGTATGCAAGGCGGACGCTCGACCTGGTTCGTCATAATTCCCAGGTTTACAGTGTTGGCCGTGCAGTAGTGTACGTGTGTTTTTGCGGGAAACAGCGGACGGTGATGTCATATATGCGTATTTTGAGAGACGTGTTTTAATTGTCGTCATGGGTTAGATGATTTGTAAACTGTGTGAATCTCACCGTGAGACAAACAAGCAGCTGTGACGAAAGCAGCTGCCATCAGAATGTGCCATAGCAGGCAAGGGCCTTGTGATTTACGTTTAAACTTTGCCAGAGCCCGCCCGAACTCTTCTGGTTTGAACAATGTGATCCATGTCAGTGGGATCTGGAGATGCCCCGTATATGATCAGCATTGATACAGAGTGGATGGATGTACGACGTGCCTTGTGATCTCTGCCTCTTCTTGAGCAATGCGTGCGTCCTTTAGCAGCTACCCGTGGTAAAATACAGTGAATGAAGGCTTTATTGTCCTCAATATTTACGCGTTCACTTTTGTCGAAGGACAAATTGATAGAACATGCCAAATGGCACTCGTACATTTTGATTTTGACCCCTTGACGATTGTACTTTACCAGTCGTTTCACGTCTCCACTGGATGCGCAGGCAGATGTCGTATGTCGTAGTGTTCCCTACGTTGCATTTTGTGTTGTCGACGTAAAGTCGCATTGGAATTACTGGAGCCGTCTAACAGTGGTGGCTTCGCATTACGTGCATTGGATATTGAATGCAAGCCATTCAGCCATTAACAGGACAACAGCAAAAGGATGTAAATGGTGAGTGTCAAAAAAGTGTTCATCCAATAAGTCAACCTCTTGACAGTGCCATGAATTGCCGTGTTCCGACATACACTTGTTCTCGCAGTCTCTGTTTTTATTTTTTATTTTTTTATGAGATCCTCGGTTTCCTTGTCTTGACGTATGGGTCCTACTTACTGCGCCTTGACGTTGCGTTGACGCTGGAGCTTTGGTCCCGACCCACGAAACGCAATTGGAGATCCGAGAAAGACGAAAGCCTGGTAAGTCGTACTGACGGGCACGTCTTCGTCCTGATTTTTTCCCGTCTTCGTGCGGGCTGCGACCCCAGGATGCTACCCTTCCCCTTTCCTTTTCTCTTTATGTTGTGCGCTCGCACCCGCCAACCGCGAATCATGGGGTCAAGTTTTGTGCCGTGCAGCGCTCAGATCGCTTGCAGATGGAAGCCTACCGTTGCATCAAGAGCCTCTTTGGCCTTTTCGCGCAGCCCTTTCGCCCAATTGTAACCGCGAATAAAAAAACCTTTGTCCTCCCAGTTTTCTGTGCCGTTCGTTGGCACATTGCCTCCATCCAGGCCGTTGCTTTTCTGCCCGCTTTGACGTAGATCGCAGGTGGATCTCAACGCCATAGCGGACGAACTGGTCGGGAGAAGGTATCTACTTCAAGATAAAAGAAGTCAAAGCTTGAGTTGCATTTGTTCCCTTGACGCATGGGCCTTTTCTTTCCATTCTGCTTGCGAATGTGAGTGTAAGACTTACTTCGTAAATGATAGTAAGGCATCACAGCCGAGCTGGCAACCTTTCGATATCAAAACAACCCGTGTTAGTCCACACAGAAGCTTGTGTCATTGGAGATGTAACAACGCTCGTTTCGCCATGTCTTGCTTCTCCTGATCACGGCATTTATCTACCGGGCAGCTATGGGTATTGACTGCAGCATATGTACGCGAGTGCCGTGCTGTCGTTTGCCAAAGTGACGTATGACAAACGTATGACATGTGCAAGGGCACGATAGCCGTGGAGGAGAGTTGCTATCAGCAGGCCTTATATTTTCGCAGCTCCATTGTCTGTTGTGGACAGTTTTAGGCCGTAAAGCCTGTCTAAAACTGATATCTCGCGGTAGTCTGTGCTCTGTGATGAGCGACGTCCAGTTTCGAGACCCAACCTTTCAAGGACTTGTTTTACTGGGCCTGAACAGACCAGCAAGCTGCTCCATAAGGATGTCACGGACATTCCCGGTGGACCGCTCGGTCGCCCAGAAACTGCCTTGGTCGGCGACATCATGTTCGCCGTCGGGACTGCTCGAGACTGCGCCAATGCAACAGAAATCCTACTTCGTACAGAGCCTGCCTCGGACCGTGACTACATAGTCTGTCAGTCCCCGTGATGCCTTTATTTTGTCCCGTCTGATGTCCTTCTACCCTTGGCCTGTCAGAATCCTGGTCGATTTCATTTGGCCCGCTGCGAATGCAACCGTTATTTCAGCCCTTCCGTGTCGTTCACTGTCCGCGTGCTCAAGTTACGGTTTGCACGACCAATTTTTGGTTTGTTCACCTTGCACAGTAGTCCTTCCTTTTCTTCTACGTTGCTACAGTTTTTACCCAAATTACCAGTTTGATGCGGCCCAGTATTGCTGCGCAAGAACGGTTAATCCTTGCTTGGGATCTGCACAACTTTCTTTTTTGTTTCTTCTCTGGCGCGAAAGCTCACCTAGCCATATTCTAGAGCAGGGGACCCCGGCACTAGCGGGTGTGCTGGCATTTTGGCATGTCGTTCACAATAAAGAGCCCTGTTCTTTGACTCAAACTCTGTATTTTCCTTTCTCTTTTGAGATTTGTTCACGTCGCAATTTTTAGTACATCGTATGTCGTACCAGGTCTCACAGGTGTCGTATTCGCTGTCCCATCTCTCTCCCCATCTCCATATTCATATCCATATTACTGTTACTTCGTCCCGCGTCGGGATCGGCATGCAATCAACACCAGACCCACTAATCTCTTGGGGTTTCGTCGCCCATCGCTTACGATGTAGGAAGCGCGGCTGAGGCGTTCACTTTGGAGCACGAAGTAGAAAATGGAGAAATTTGTATGAAAGAAAAAAAATCAGAAATCAAATTTCTTATGGCCGAGATGGAACCCTCTAAAGTATCCATCGAGATGTGGCGTTTCGCAACGCCTTCGATGGGAGAATGTGCCCGATGGTAGGGCGAAAAGAAGACACTGGGGGGCCCTGTGATAAAAGGAGGATAGTCTACATCGTTGCTGACTGTAGGAGGTGTATCGATGTCTCGCAGATCTTGTTGAAACTCGTCATGCCTTTCTTTTTTAAAAAAAAATAAAAAATTGCGGAAGAACGAAATTCAAAACATGCGCCTAGGAACAAACCACTCTGCCTACAATCGTCACACCAAAGTGGATGTGATTGTCTACGACGTACCTCCATTTCGACCTTCATTTTCGAACGTCACCGTTTTGCCCGCCTGCTCACTTGCCCGATTGTCTGGACGATTGTCCGCGTCTTTCATCCACCGGCAAGGGCACAACCCAGAACAACGTGTCCATTCTCCATTCAGATCGGCATCATACATAGCTCCTGGCTTTGTCTGCCGCATTTGCCCTGTGGCGTTTTGGGAGCCTTTCTTGTCACATTCATAACCACAAAGGGCACGCAACGCACTCTTTCTTGCGGGTCGTCGGCGGCCCCTGGCGGGAATCGCGGTCGCCGTATGTCCTGGCGTCCATCACAAACGGGACAGACGTGCCTTACGACCGGACTGTATGTTACTGCATTCTTTTGATGAAACCTGCATGGAATGAAACCGCAGCCAGTTGACCTCGTCATACGGCAGGGGAGTCTAATCTGAACACATTTCATCGTTTCTTTCGCCTCGTCACGTACGACGTACAATGTAAGACACGATACCCTCTGTACCGTGGCAGTTGAACGCGGTGTCCCCGTCTCTATTGTCGTCGTAAGACCGCGTCAAATCGTAATTCATCCGATTCTTTGCAAGTGAGGCGACACTTTGATGTCATTGCAAGTCCATACCACTAAAGAGAGGCTAGATCGAGAACGAGAGCAGAAGATGCAAAGAAGCACGCCGCTTGTGCTGCAGGTGGTTGACGAGAGGTCGAGTCCGTGATGTCCCAGAAAGGCCAAAAGTGATTTCGCGAAAGGGTTCCGCGGCAAATTGCCAATTTTCAGGGCTAGACAGCGCTAGAAGAAGCCAAAAGCAAGCCCGAGGCCCTTGTCAACTGGGCGCTAGCACAGTGTGTCCAAAGGGTCGTCTTTGGAGGCTGACGGGTGTCGAGAGCATGTGTTTTGTAACGGGATTTTGTGACAACTGACAATCAAGGCCAACAGGGGAAACCGATGCGTAGCCTATGTTAAAGCATGTGCACGGCCGGGGCAAGCACTGATCCGGGTGCTTCTTTCCGGCTTCCGTGGTCTCGCATCCGTACTTTCCTCGGATGCGGCGACAGGCACAAGCGGCATGGTAAGGCGCTGGGTGCCACCGCGCCTTCCGTACAACATTCGTTCGGCGTCACACAAGCGGCCTGCGCCCTCGTAGAATACGGGATAGGGGCGCGTTCGTACTTGCCTGTCTCTCGTCAAATTGACAAACGGCACCCAGGTCGTGTGCCACTATTCATTTTTATGAGCTTGGAGCATTGCTTGTTAGGGCAGCCTCGACCACCCAGCTTGGGCGTTCCTGGGATGTGCCTGCCGTCTGGTTTCCTCGCCCAAAGACAGTGACATTCCTCACCAACAGCAAGTGTATTCAGCGTCGCAGTCCCGGGGCACTGCCCTACGATGTAATTTGGCGATGCGCAATTGTTACGACCGTATCATCCTAGGGCTCGTCCGGAGGAGATGAGAGGTGACATCGGCCACGACGGTCCACAGCCTGGCCTCCCACTCTTGGAATGAACTCCATCGCACCTTCTGTAAAACGCAGGTGAGTCTGTACATCCCATTTCCCCATGTATCAAATCCAAGGCAGGTGCGACCGGCAGCAGTTGCCTTCATGACAGACAGACCAGCCTGCTTGATACCACATCGCTGGACACATGCGTTCCTGTTATGGACGTCGTGAAGTTTGTTGACGTTGGAAAATACACGTGATCGGCACCGTCCTCCTTCTCGCACTTGTCAATGTAACGCAAAATTGTCACTTGTCAGCTTCTTAGATCTCCTCTTTTCGTTCTCACCACGAACAACACCAAAATCCATCAGCCATCCTCGGCCGTTCTTCCTCTCCACCCGAGCGCACCCCCAAGCCAAGCCAGCAGATTGCAAAAGACCAGGTCCAGCTGGCCCGCGCTAGCGTCATTTCGACAGGGATTGTTGGCTCCACGAACAGGGGTAAGTGTGGTGGTGGTGGTGGTGGTCGCAAGCCGGTGGGTCGGCTTCCGTCTGGCTCTTTTTTGCCGCTGCTCTTCTTTTCTTTTCTGTCTTTCTTTGCGCTCGCTGGCGTTCCACCGGTCCCCATGGAACAATCGTCAGCGGGCGCACCAGCAAATCAACGGACGCACCGTTCGATGGGAACTGGAGGACATCGGCTGCTCACACCTTCTTTTCAGGCCTCTAATTCGTAGGTCTGTTCGCACTTCTGTGACCGGTTCTTTTTTCTTTTTTCCTTGTTCTCAAGGCCTCTTCTGCACGTCTAACACCCCTCCTGCCCTGTCATGGTCCTGACGCTAATCGAAAAGAAGCAGAAACCCACCAGCAAAAAAGCAGGGAACAGCGGAGTCCCTCTCTCGTCTCTGTTGCCGGCTCCTCTTGAACTTTCCCTCACACCACAAGACACACGGCTTGATTCCTTTTGCTCGTCGGTCAGATCCACATGCTGTCCGGGGGAGAACCGTCTGCAAGTCGTCGTCTCGCTCTGGGGTCCTGCCTTTCTTTCCCTCTTGTGCGAAATCTCACCATAATCTTGCTTGCATTCCATCTCGCCTTTTGCTGTCTCCTTTCCTATCCACCACCACCTCTTCTGTTTCTCGTCCTCCTCTAAATCGTATACACTCGCTGGAACAGACCGGTCTCGGGACTCCGGGTGCTTTTTGTCTTGCCCTCCCTTCCTCGCGATCGTCACTGCTGTCAGATCAAGAATTTTGTCTCGCATCCTCCCGACGTTCGGCAACAGTTCATGAGACAACTCGCACAACTCCCAACCGCGCGGCATTCACCACCAAGACATTCATATCAGCATCTGCCTGTACTCCACGGATTGCACCTGGATCGGGAAAGCGAAGCCATTTCAACGGCAGCGTCTGGTCTTGTTCGTTTCGTCTCACCAGAGCCAAGCAACTGGGGACCAGCCATCGGAGGATTTCGTTATTCAACACGCCCTGTGTCTCGTCCTGCAGCCTTTCCCGCCGACCCTCTCGTCTCCTCTCATCTCCTGCTCCTACAGCCAGCCGTCGTCTCTGTATCTCGCTTCTTGCCGCAACCCTCGCCTGAATAGCCGCCATTGTCTATCTGACCTGCGCGCTCTCGAAACACTGAGTTCGTCATTCAGCCCAAGCCGACATTTAGACTTGGCGTCTTGACTGTGGCCGCCCGTCACGGATACAGTGCACTATCGACTGGCGGACCGACAAACAGACAGTGCAGCTCCAGGACGTATCACCCGACGACCGACGAACCGCCTTCAACCGCACGGGCAAAACTTCCAAGCAGTAAATCGTCTTGAAACTGAGCTCTGAACGCTCGGCCGCTCAATTTCCTAGTCACGACTCAACTACTGCGCCGCCTTGAAAGGTACTTCAAAAATTGCCTTTCTTGCGACGGCCTCAGTGTACATGGCTTCGCTCATGCGCCGATAAAGCTGGGATTTTCTCCCCCTTCTCCTTCAACTTCCACATTTTGCTGGGTAAGGGGGCTTGGGGTGTGTTTACAATTGTTGCGCAACCTTCTCGCTTTCGCAGCAAGCCTTGACTGATTCTGCTTTTGCACGTGATTTTGCGTTTGCGTTTGCTTTTGCGCCATTGCCATGCCTCGCTTCAGTTTTCCGGTCCCCGGCCGGAGGAGCAAACAGGAGCCCGTCGCTGCCAAGGCGCCACCTCTCACCAAGGTCCAGAAAGTCCTAGGTTCCTCACATATCAACGTCGACTCGGCCGCCTCATTGCCCCCATCGGATGCGGCCAGGCATTGGGACACCGCCTCCAACGCCCACTCCAGCATCAGCATCAACGTGCCCGAGAGTGCCATAAGCTACGACGATACTTACGATGGCGGTCTGCCGAGCCTGACCGAAGACACTGTTGTTGACAGCCCTCGCGGCGGCCGGTCGGCGGGCTTCGACGAGGAGTCGGGCGTCCTACCGCGGATCTTCGCTGACGGCGACATCAGCATCGACTTGTACGGCCACGAGGGCCGCTCCATCACGGACGCCTCAAGCCTTCGGCGCAAGCAGTCCGGCTCCACCATCGTCTCATACTACGACAAATCCAAAGTTCCATTGGGCATCTCACAACAGACGTCGAATTCAGCCATGGCCAAGGGTCTGCCTACGAAGGCGAGCTCGTTACTTGACATTGACGGCAGCATCTCGCAAGCGTCAAGGCGCAAAAAGAAGCCGGCCAAGCTCGACCTCTCCCGCATGTTCACCAACCGCAAGTCGTCCAGCACCATGACCTTGAACTCCGATCGAGGGCTGGTCCTCAGCCCTGACATGGTTACGCGCTCTCCATCGTTCATGTCCGTTTCCCCAATGGACTACCTCAACCACCCGCACAGCAGTACCCGCAGCCACCACAAAGTACGACCGGTGACACAGGGCTCGATGCGCGACGGCCTGTCTGGCATGGCAAGTCCCAAGCAAAAGGTGCTGCGGAAAAAGTCTCTACCCAATCCACGATTAACAACGACAACACCTGCACCCCCTACTCCTTCCGCCACACAAGAGGCAGCCGGCCTCCAGAACCTATATGCACATTACGAACAGATGACGTTCCGCGATGTCTTTGCCGAGCAGGACGCCGAGTCAGCATCCGAGGCACCCGCTACCGATAGCGAAGGCGACGGCGCCGCGCCCATGTCGCCCATGTCGCCCAAGACTGTGCCTCAGATTTACCAAGAAAAGATGGAAGAAGAGGCGCGCGCCGGCAACTACCTGCCACAGATCACCCTGGAGACACCGCTCTACAAGGACATCTCGGCCTACTTGGGTGGCTACGGTGCCAACGTGGATGTTGCGGCGGCGCGGGGCGACGACCCGCTCGATCTTCCTACCCTCAAAACCCCCTTGGACGACGGTTCCGACAGCATCTCCAGCCGACACACGCGGACTTCCAAGGCGTCGAAACGCACTGCCCAGAGCTTGCTCGATATCGACCTGAAGCAAACAAGCGTCCTGTCTCTGTCGTCCGACTCGGAGGACGACATGGTCGACTCACGCCCCAAGACATCCTCCACTTCCACTCTGCCCTCGCCGCGGTCGCAACGAGACACTACACCAAGGTCTCAAGGTCAAGAAAGGCAGAGCCCAACGACATCGCGCAGCCAGTCATCCAACAAGAAGAAAGACCGCTCGAGTGGCCGGTCCGACAACACCGTACACTTCTTGCCCGTGCCCAACCCCAACGAGAGCCCATCGCCCGGCCCCACCTTGCCCGCAACAGCCTACTCTCGTGCTAGCTCAGCGTCTGCATCTACCACCAGCACCACAAAACCCTCCATCCGCGATATTCGGTCACCGTCCCGTGAGTCGCACACGTCGCGCGTGTCCATGGCATCGACACGGACGGGCAATTCGGTCGGCCCGGCCAACTACACCGTTCACGAAGCCCGTGCCATCACTCTCATTCCAGCACAGGGTGCCTCTTTCAACTCCGACAAGGCGCGCAGCCGCGCGTCCTCGTCTGACCAGCCGACCCCACCGCTGTCACCGACAAGCATGGACTTTATGATTCGATCCAACCGCACATCAGCCTACGACGCCGACCAGGGTTTGGTTCGGTCGGCTAACGGCAGTTTGCCGGCCGATTCTGGCGCCCCCCGTAGCCCCACAGCTGGTCCAGGTCGCTTCATGGCCGTCACACGCCAGGAGGAGCTGCTGCTCGCAGCGCTGCGCAAGAAGCGGCTCCGCATGCGTGAGTCGGTTATCGCCGAGTTTGAAGAGGAGGAGGACAAGGAAAAGGAGAAGGAAAAGGACAAGGAAAAGAAAACGGCCGAGGGCAAGGAGCAAGAAATGGCAGCATCGCAGCCAGCCGAGCCCGTCCACGAGATCCGCCGAGGAAGCATTGATGCCGTCCTCGAGTTACACTCGCCGCAACCTCGGTCAATGAGCGCCGCGTCCATTAGCTTCAGCGACTTCCCTATGCAGTTTGAGGACACCACCTTCCCCGTGCCGCCCTCGACCGGCATTCGCAACTCTCTGCGGCCGAGCTCCGCCCTGTCGCTCTCAATTCCTCTGTCGCCCCGGTCAAAGCCACCGACCGCTCAGCTGCCGCCGACACCGACTGCCAGATCGACCCCCAACCGCGACCTTGACCGAGTGCTCATGAACATGAACAAGCCAACCTCCACTGTAGAGTCGGGCTCGGGAGCGTCCGGCAAGGTGTCCAACAGCAGTGGGAGTGGGACTGGCACGACCAGTGGCAGTGGCAGTGGTAGTGGCAGCCACAGCACGCCAGCGAGCGACCGCTCCGAAGACGTCTTCGGCAGTGCTGTCCGGAACACGCACATTCATGATGGCGAGTCAAGCCCGCGCCTCAGCGATTGCCTCAACTTTGACGACGACGAAGCCGAAGACGAAGACAAACAAGACGGCGCCGCCAGTGACAGCGCCGAGAGCTACGACTCGTTCGACTTCCAGTCGTCTATAGACCAATCGCCCATCGACCCGCCAGCAACCGCTTCTCCGCCAGCCTCCTCCGTACAGAACCAGCGCCCACCAACCCGTGGTCGTCAGCAGCAATACCTTGGCGTGGCCAAGCCGACACGTGGCCCGACACGTGGCCCGACACTGCCGACTGTGCACGACGACATTGACGAATTCAGTGACTACGACGAGTACGAGAACGTCGTCAATGACGATGAAGTGGGCGTCAACGCCACGAAGGACAACTACCCGGTGCAAAGCGGCAGCGCGTCGGCGGACCTGGCGTTTAACTCCTTTGGCAACAAAAACAACAACAACAATAACGGCCGCAGACAGAGCCTCGCGCAGAACAACAGCCACCACAGCTACTATGGCCATGCCGACGACGACGAGCAGGGCATCCCGCGGCCAGACTCGCCGCTCGAGTCGCCTCTGCCCTTGCCCCACAAGCGGGCTGTGCGCATCAGCGCCGTCGGCGGTGGTACGCGCGTCGGCATGGAGGCCGGCTGGTGGGGTCACAACGGATAGGCGACCGCATGACCACTGTTGTCTCTTGTTTACTTCACATTAATTATCCTTTACCGTTTCCTTCGATCCCCTTCTCTCCAATTTCTTTTGTCTTCATGTAAAGAGCATTTACAACCAAGAGGAGCCAAGCACCACCCTGTATTAATGGCCAGCGATGATCTGTTTTTATTTTTTAATTACTTTTGTGGGTTTGGATCTACCGATTTCTTTTGTTTTGTATTTGGTCTTCTTTCTGAATATTCTCTTCTCAGGTCAACTGGTTGGCTTAAAACGTCCTTATTTTTAACTGTAGTTTTAATATAACACGCGGTACACTTTTGGATTCAACTCGTTTTTTGTTGTACTCTGCATAATTTGCGCATTGTCTCTTCGTGCCGCCTTGCGATGGCGACCCAGCTAATGCGAGCAATACGGCCGCCGATCTGTGAGCATTTTGGCGGGATATCTCCAGATTTGAGAGACCAAATTACGCTATCAGGGGCACAGTGCGGAGGCGGTGTTTGCGGTGTTTGCCAACCTCCAACTTTCTGACACCGCCCGACGCCGCCCACTGCTTTTTGACAGCGCACGCGAGCAGACGACAATCTCCAGACACAATGGTAGCACACCCACGGTCACTCCGCTTACTACGCTCACATTAAACTAATACGTCTTCACCAGACCGCACCCGCCCACACGGAGCTCGTGTTCCATCACGACGCCAAGCGCTACACGCTGCCGACGACGGTGGTCGCCGTGCTGCCGTTTGCGTCGCTGGCGTCGGCCAACAAGGCACTCTTCAAGCAGGGCCTTCAGGAGGAGGCCGACGGCCAAGAGACGCCCTACTATGCCGTCGTGACCGAGGCCACCATCTTCCACCCGCAGGGCGGCGGGCAGCCGTCGGACGTCGGGACGATGACGGCGACGACTGCGGCGGATGGCGAGGGCGGGGGTGTCCACACACCGGCGTCTGTGGTGTTTGACGTCTTGTCAGCACGCACCGACGCCGTCCACCCCAGCCAGGTGCTGCACTTTGGCCGGTTCACGACGGGCTCCGACGACACCGACAACACCAGTGGCAGTTTCAGTTTTGCGGCCGGCACGCCCGTCACGCAGGCCATTGACGTCGCCAAGCGGGTCCTCTACTCGCGCCTGCACACAGCGGGCCACGTCCTCGGCTCGGCCGTCCGCCACCTCGTCGAGCAGCAGGTGGAGGGCTTCGACGAGCTCAAGGCGTCGCATTTCCCCGACGCGGCGTCGTGCGAGTTCCGCGGCAAGATTGACGGCCACTGGAAGGACCCCATCCAGGCGCGTCTCACCGAGTACATTGCGCGAGCGATGCCCGTCGAGATTGACTGGTGGGACGCCGCGGATTTCCGCAAGAACGGACTGGAGCGGCTGATTCCGCAACCGGCCGCACCGTCGTCGTCGTCGTCGACGACGACTTCGGCAGCGCCCACGGACAAGTGGCGGATTGTGCGGATCGTGGGCGCCGAGGTGTACCCGTGCGGCGGCACACATGTGGACTCGACGGACCTCTGCGGGGAGACGCGGGTGACCAAGATTTCGCGGTCCAAGGGGATCTCGCGGGTGTCGTATGCGCTGGCCGACCCGGGGAAGGCATAGACGGACAGGTTGACGATAGACGGAAGCCGTACAAACTACTAACGACGCATCGATGACAAATAAACTTCGTTGAGACGTTTGCAGGTTGACACTAAAATAGCAAGAGCGGAAATAGATAACACAAGAGATACGAATCGGAAAATAACATGGTATGAGGGGAAGGACGCATCACAGCGATATACATTGACGACTGCTGCATCGATTCCTTCATTGCGGTGCACACCCGCAACTTTGACAGCTGCCTGGGTCGTGGTCGCCTCAGAATTGCGTAGAATGCGCTGCTTGCCGCCCATACAGGCCACAAACAAGTTTGACAAGGAGGTTTGTGGCGAGGGCGGGTCGTCCTTCGTGGCGGTCGGTGACAACCATTTTTGACCTTTTAGAGTTGAGGATCGTCATCAGCGAGGGTTAGGTACCTCGGGCAGGATCTCGAGGACGCAGCGGTGGTTCAAAGGGAATCCAGGGGCCCGGGCAGCAATGGCCTCGAGCACGTGGCTCTCGCTGCCGCCGACGTCGACGGTAAGCGATACGGCTGTCTGTTCGTCACCGAAGTCGACCAAGGCTCTCACTAACCAGTCCAGGCTGAACGACCCAGATGAGGATAGTGTGCTTCAGACAATACCATGACAAAGGTAAAGGGGCCCATGGGCTCGGGTTCGCTCTGGAACAAAGATCGAGGAACGTGTCCTGGTTCTGGATAGCTTTGCTTTTGAGTGCAGCTTACCAACCTGTGCTTACGTGTGGTATTGATCAGGGTGGAGGACGATGGGCCAACACGGACACTTTTGGACGCTTCAGCCAGCGGCTTTGACAATTGTCGTGTCTGTTGGCTAGTGCCGTTGGTTCGGGTGCAAGAGGAGGCTTTGTGTTGAGGAGACGGTGTGGTTTGAAGGGTCAAGACAACATGAAATGAAACGAATACCAAATGCTAAATTAATGCCTCCGTAATGAGACGGCCAACGAGCTCATGACTTGCCATCGTGCTCCAGAAAAATTACAATAAAAGTAAAGGACACGCCCAGCCTCATATATTGTGTCAGGATATCGTCGTCGGTGTGCATTCGCTGACGACTACCGGTACGTTGATTAGCCAATCACAGTACACTATTCAGCCCACAAGGGCCAACACCGGCCGACGGAACTCCGCATCTTCCGTCCTGCACTGATACACTACCACTCACACTGTTATATCATACGTCGCAGGCTGTCCGACAGGTAGTATTAAGGTTGTTTGAGATTCTTTTTGAGGGGATGGAATGCGATTTCTAGAGAGTGGTGTCGCGTGTGTCGTTTTCTTTTGAATACTAGGTCTTTCGTCAAAACCGGTCACAAAAGCAGACAAAGCAGGCTGCCCAAAAACATAAAAACACAAAAACATAAAACATAAAAATACAGTAAGAGCTTACCTTTCATTATCCCCCCTTATAACTGCTGTCCATGTTCTGGCCTTCTCTCCGGAGTGTCGAGATTCCCTTTGTTGCTGGCATCGATGACTGGTGGCGGTGGGCTGTACTGGCGAAACCCGTCCGAAACGGATCCTACGGCGCGCTCGATGTCGGTCGCGTTGCTCTGGCTAAAAGATGGAATGTGTCCACCATCATATACACGCCTCTGCTGCTGACTCTCTTCGTAAGGCGGGGGGTCGTCGGGAAGGGTAGGCAGGTCTGGTTGCGGCAGCTGGACGCGCGAGCCGTTTGCTTCTTTGGCAAAGGATGCTGCATCGTCGGTATGGTGATCCGGCCGATGGGCTTGCGTCGATTTGGCGAGAACTTGCTGCTCATGGTTCAGCTGCAGCTGCTGTCGACGCCACTGCCGCGTGCATAGCCAGATGAGCACAGCCGCAATGAGAAAAAAGGCGAGCACAGACCCGACGGCAATGCCGGCAATGGCGTTGGAGTTGGGGCCGGACATTCCGGGGCTGTAGCCACTTCCAGGTCCATTTCCGGGCCCGCGGCCGCTGTCGTAGCCGCTGCCCAGCGTGTCGCTGCTGCCTCCAGTTGTGGTCGTGCCGCCTCCGCTGGTCAAAGTACCGCCGCTGCCTGAAGTACCACTTCCACTGGTACCTCCACTGGTGCCTCCACTGTTGCCTCCACCGTCACCTCCGCTGCCGCTGCCACTCCCATTTCCCGTCCCGGTATTTGTGTCAGTATTCGCTCCACCACTACTTCCGCCGTTGTCGTTGCCGCCGCTTCCTGGGAAGCCATTTCCATGCGAGAAGGGGTTGCTGCTGCTGACGCCGATTTGGCGACGATGGAAGGGAGGGATCACCATATCGTTTCGTGGACGGTTCATGAGCAGATATTTTGATATGTGGAGGTATAAGTTCTGTCCATACTTCTGTTTCGTATCGTTTCCTTTTACTTTTTTTTTTAAAAAAAAAAAAATAAAAATAAAAAAAACAAAAGCGTAAAATAGTATACTTACATTTATCAAATTTTCAAACCTTGAAACCATAAATCACCATTTTCTCCCAAAGAAACTACAACTTCGACCTAAGGGCGGACATGATCTATATAGCAGTGTCCCAGACCAAACATTGCTGCACAAAGTCTGCCTGCCATGCAGCGAGGGCGAAAACAGCTTTCAGATCCTACTACAGCACACTACACATGTCGTACACTGTACGTATGTGCGCATATAAGCAGCACGCATAGGCTACACAAGAGGCTGAGCATGCAGATTGTGTCACAGGCCGTCTACTGTGCCCTCCTCACGAAAAGCAAGACACACGATAAACAACACGAAACACATCCACCTTCGGGTCATTGTCTAGTCCATGACAGTATTACTGAGCGCCGTGCAACACACCCGCCGCAGTCCAAGCCTGCCGAGCCAGTTGCTCCGCGCCTGACAAAGGACATGGCCCGCATCGCTCCATCCGCATGATGCAGGCCTCGGCCGCCTGTCCGCTTGCTCTCGTGTCTGTCTGTCCGCTTGTATGCCTTGCTGTAGGTTCGCTCAAGTGCGGCCAAAGAAAAAGACTTGGCACGCGGCTGAAAGTTGACAAGTGTCGGGCTGCCCCAATCTCAAGGCCGAGGTGGCAGACAGCCAGATGTGAGACAGACCAGTTGCGTGTTGAAGCGTTTTGTCTTGACGTATGAGCAGCCGAGCATTGGACAGTCAGAACCGCTATGTGGCCATGTCATAGAATGTCTCGCTCTTTCCTTGTCGCCCCAGTCCGGCACTTTCCCTTTCACCATTGTCTTGTTTATCGTTCTTGCTGTCTTTCTCGACGCGAACGTGTACATGCAAGCCACACTACCACACCAGCCACAGGTACCCCGCCGAGTCGCTGTCCTGGTGGGGGTAGGTGCATGTTGTGGGGCCGCGGCCGTTGGTTGGTCAGGTACATCCTGCTTATCTTATCGGCACCCTTAATTTCGATTTTTTTTTTGGGCTCCTCTTTTTGCACGGCAGAATTTCTTCAACCCAATTTTTTTTCTTTTTTTCGCTTCCCTCAGGGACCACCACCACCCACCCACGGTCGCCGTCGTTGCCCTGCAGCGACCTATTTTTCTTGTCCCCTCTCTTACCCTCCTTTTCGTCGGCTCTTCTTTTTCTGCTTCTCCTCTTCTACTCCTCGATTGCTGGTATTTTCTTCTCCTTTCGTTCCCTTCTTTTCTCTCCCCCTTTCTCTTGTTTCTTCTGTTCATCATCTTGTGTCTCGTCCCCCAACAGCCACAATGGACAGCCAGAAACTTGCCAGTCTGCTCCAGGAGAGCCAGGTCCGTATGTCTCACCCTCCTCACCCTCCCGTTGCCTTATCCGCCATCCTTGCGTACTTTTCCCACCCAACTAACTCCTCCTAGCCGACACGACACGAATCAAGGCCATCACGGCCGAGCTCCAAAAGAACTACTATGCGCACCCCGAGTCGCTGCTCGCCCTCATCGAGATCGTCTGCACCCACAGCGATGTGACCGTCCGCCAGCAGGCCGCCGTCCAGGCCGCTCGCCTCGTGCCGCGCCACTGGAAGTCGCCTTCGGCCGACCAGAAGACCGCCGTCCGCAAGCACCTCCTGGATGCGACCCTTCAGGAGCAGCATGCCAAGTGCCGCCACTCGGACGCCCACCTCGTCGCCGCCATTGCCACCTTTGACTTTGACGACGGTGAGTGGCCCGAGCTGCTGCCCGCCCTCTTCACCCTGGCCACCAGCAACGAGCCCGCCCAGCGCGAGATCGGCTCCTACATAATATACTCGACCCTCGAGGCCAACCCCGCCATCTACAAGGACCACGTCCAGAAGCTGCTCGGCCTCTTTGCCCAGCTTATCAAGGACCCTGCCAGCGCCGACGTCCAGGTCAACACCGTGCTGTCCGTCGGTGCCCTGCTGGTGCTGATCGAGGCCGACGAGGACGAGGACGAGGACGCTGTGGCGGCCGTGCGCGACCTCGTGCCCCAGATGGGCCTCGTGCTCAAGAACGCCGTCGACGCCAGCGACGACGACAAGATCCAGGCCGTCTTTGACGTCCTGCAGCAGTTCCTCGTCTTCAGCCCGGCCTTTGTGGGCGTCCACCTCAAGAGCCTCGTCCAGTTCATGATCGACCTGTCCGCCAACAAGGACGCCGACGACGACGTCCGCGTCCAGGCCATGTCCTACCTGACCCAGACCGTCCACTACCGCCGCCTCAAGATCCAGGCCATGCGCGACATGGCTGCCCACCTCGTCGTCAAGAGCATGGAGATCCTGACCGAGATTGGCGACGACGAGTCCATCGACGAGGAGACCCCCGGCCACCTGGCCCTGAGCCTGCTCGACGCCCTCGCCAGCTCCCTGCCGCCCCGCCAGGTCCTCGTGCCCCTGCTGGATGAGTTCCCCAAGTACGCCTCGTCCGCCGACCCGGCGCGGCGCAAAGCCGCGATCCTGGCCCTCGGCAACTGCGCCGAGGGCGCCCCCGACTTTGTTAACACCCAGCTCAAGTCCATCCTGCCCGTCGTCGTCCAGCTGCTCAACGACCCGGACGAGACCGTGCGCCACGCCTCGCTGGTCGGCCTCACCGGCCTGGCCGAGGAGATGCCCGAGTCCATTGCCGTCGAGCACGAGGCCATCATGACGGCCATCCTCAAGAACCTGCAGGCGTCCATGGTCCCGTCCGCCAACCCGGAGGAGACCAAGAAGAACAGCCAGGTGATCCGGGCCGCCTGCACGGCCTTTGATGCCGTCTCCAACGGCCTCAAGGGCGAGACCATGAAGCAGTACGCCCTGCAGCTGATCGAGCCCATTGGCCAGCTGTTTGGCCACCCGGACCTGCGCGTCAAGATTGCCGCCGCCAGCGCCCTCGGCGCCATTGCCGAGCCGCTCGAGCAGGACTTTGCGCCCTACTTTGAGAAGAGCATGCAGGCCCTCGGCAGCTACGTGACCATCAAGGGCGAGGAGCTCGAGCTGCAGCTGCGCAGCGCCGTGCTCGACTCCATCGGCCGCATCGCCGTCGCCGTCGGCGCCAAGATGTTCCAGCCGTACGTCGTCGACCTCATGAAGGCCAGCGAGGAGGGCCTGACCCTTGAGGACGACCGGCTCCGTGAGAGCAGCTTCATCTTCTGGGCCTCGCTCGCCAAGGTCTACGGCCGCGACTTCAAGCCGTTCCTGCCGGGCGTGCTCAAGGCCCTGCTGGACGCCCTCGACGGCGAGAGCGACGACACCGTCATCAACCTGACCGACGAGGAGAAGGCCATCATCGCCGCCGGCGGTGTGTCGGGCAATGTGCTGGTCGGCGGCAAGAAGGTCAAGATTGAGGACCTCAATGCCGAAGACCTCGACGCGTCGGACCTCATGGGCGACAGCGACGACGACGACGATGACGACGACGACGACTGGGCCAACATTGACAGCGAAGCCGAGGAGAAGGAGGTCGCCATCGAGGTGCTGGGCGACATCATCTCCAACGCCTGCGGCGAGGAGGAGATGCAGGAGTTTTTGGAGAAGGCTGTGAGCGCCGCCGTCGACCTGACTGAGCACCACTACGGCGGCGTGCGCAAGGCGGCCGTCGGCATGCTGTGGCGCTCGTATGCGCGCGTGTGGCAGCTGACCGAGGAGTCGACGGGCAGCAAGTGGCAGCCGGGCTTCCCGCCCAAGGCGGCGCCCACACCGCTGCTGACCAAGCTGGCCGAGATGGTTGTGCGTCCGACCCTCGACCTGTGGACCGACGAAGCTGAGCGGTACGTTCCTGCGCTTTGCATACTTTGACTTTTTTTTTTGCGATTCCCCTCCTCCCCTCCCCGCACGATATGATGATCACCTTGCGTTACACCCAGCTCACTCAGACGCATTACATGCGAATGCTGCGAAAACGTCTAATCTACCTGTCTGATCGATGCCATTACTCTGGGCCTTGCCGTTAATCGGGTTTTTTCTTTTCTTTTTTTTCTTCTTCCGACGCTTGCTAACAGAGTAGTGATGTCGTTACGGACGTCAACCGCAACGTGGCCGCCACCCTCGAGACCTGCGGCCCCGCCATCCTGGCCCAGGAGAACGCCGTCCAGGAGATTGTGTCGGTTCTCGGGCAGATCATCACCCGCTCGCACCCGTGCCAGCAGGACGTCGGCGACGAGGAGGATGCGCAGACCGCCGAGGAGAGCTCCGAGTACGACTGGCTCGTGGTCGAGACCGCGCTGGACGTCGTCATGGCCCTGGCCACGGCCATTGGCTCTGCCTTTGGCGAGCTGTGGAAGATCTTTGAGAAGCCCATCACCAAGATTGCCAGCTCCAACGAGTCGTACGAGCGCTCGGCGGCCGTCGGCACCATTGCCAGCTGCGCCGGCGCCATGGGCGCCACCGTCACGCCGTACACGACGCCCCTGCTCAAGCTCATTGTGCACCGCCTCAGCGACGAGGACCTCGAGACCAAGAGCAACGCCGCCTTCGCCGCGGGCCAGCTGGTCGCCAGCTCCACGGACAGCAAGACGTACCTGGCCGCCTACCCGACGCTCCTCGAGAAGCTCGAGCGCCTGCTGGCCATGGACGACACGGGCCACCGCATGTACGACAACGCGGCCGGCGCGCTGTGCCGCCTGATCACGGCGCACCCGGACCAGGTGTCGATCCCCGACTACCTGCCCGCCGTCGTGGCGCGCCTGCCGCTCAAGGAGGACTACGAGGAGAACAAGAACATTTACACGTGCCTCTTCCACCTGTACGAGCATAGCGAGCCGACGGTGCAGCAGCTGACGCCGCAGCTGCTGCCCGTGTTCCAGCAGGTGCTGGGCGCGCCAGAGGAGCAGCTGGACGACGAGACGCGCGCGCTTGTGCAGCAGATTGTGGCCAAGCTCAACTAGAAGCCGATTTTGTTGTTGGTGATGGTGTTGTTGTTTTATTTTTGTGCTTGACGACGACATAATGAAGAAGAACCCAGGGTACAGAAAAGTTTTTTTTTTTTTTTTCTTGATTTTCAGCCTTTTGTTTCCTACTGTCTCATGAACATATTCAAGAGGAGGACCCTGCAGCAACCGGAGCAGCACAGTCAAGTCATTCTTCATGTTAATGCCTTTCCATTTGACGACGTTTATGCTAGGATGGTACTACGATGGACAAGGTGACTCTTGCACGTGTCTGCCCTTTATCCCCTATTTTCACTTATTTTGTCTGATTTGTCATCTGATTTGTCGTCTTTCATTTGCCTTTTCGATTTGTCTTTTTGATTTGTCTTTCTATATACCAGCTTTGCTTTTAGACCACTTCGTCGCACACAGACCATTCCACATCCATATGCTTCTCACACGTCAATCACACCACACACCATAGCACCGCAGCTTCTTGCAGAATTAAACATAGTTTCCATTCCCTCCACCCTCGTTACCCATAAATATATTATTCTACTTTTAATCTTTGCTCGCGCCGGGACCGGCATCCTGCAAGCTTCATCCTTTGAATCCTTAGCTTTCGTGGGAGAGGGGTAGCGCCGAGGTTTGCTTTTGGGCCAATCGGCACCGCTGATTAATCATCGACGAGCCGCCCGCGTCCGTCTACGAGAAGCGGCGTGGAAGGCGAAAATGCGAAAAGGCGAAAAGGCACAAAGCGGCGGCCATGGTCGATAACGTCATGTTTGTTGATTAATCGTGCCTGGATGGCCCAGCGCCCACCTTGCCGTTGGTGGGCCCTCGCGTTTCTGAGCTCTCCGCGACGAAGGTGATATTATATATAATACAAGGACGCGGGGGCGGGAACGGTCTGCTTGTGTTTGTCGAACATTGAATGGATTTCAATTTCTCGAGTTTATCGTGCCTCAATCTTTGAAACAGCTCTACGACACAGCCACGTCTCCAACAGCCAACACGCCCACGATGGTCGCGAACAAGACGCTCATCTACAAGCGCATCCCCACGGGCGCTCCGGTCGCGGGCCAGGACCTTGTCGTCGAGGACCGGCCGTTTGACCTGGACGCGCCGCCGCCGGCCGGTGGCGTGGTCGTCGAGGTGCTCTGGGTGTCCTACGACCCGTACCTGCGCGGCAAGCTGCGCGACCCGTCGATCCCATCGTACTCGCCGGCGTTTGAGCTCGGCTCGCCCATTACCAACGACGGCGTGGCGCGCGTCATCAAGTCGGACGATCCCAAGCTGCCCGAGGGCACGCTGGTGCTCGCGTACATGCCCATTGCGCAGTACGTGGCCCTCCCCGCGGACGTGCCGACCAATCGGGGACTGCCCGGCGTGCGCCCCGTGGACAACCCATTTGGGCTGGACCTGGGCCACTTCTTGGGTCCGCTGGGCATGCCTGGCCTGACGGCGTACTCGGGCCTCTACGAGATTACCAAACCGAAAAAGGGCGAGACACTGTTCGTGAGCTCGGCGGCGGGCGCCGTGGGCCAGATGGTGGGGCAGATTGCCAAGCGGCTGGGCCTGCGGGTGATTGGGTCGGTGGGCTCGGACGAGAAGCTGGACTTTGTCGTCCGGGCGCTGGGCTACGACGCCGGGTTCAACTACAAGAAGGAGGCGCCCGCCGACGCGGTCAAGCGGCTGGCGCCGGACGGCATCGACATTTACTTTGACAACGTGGGCGGCGACCACATGGAGGCGGCGCTGCAAAACATCAAGGTGCACGGGCGCGTGGTGGTGTGCGGGACGATTTCGGACTACAACAAGCCGCAGGGCCAAAAGGGCGGCATCAAGGACATGTTCCGGTTCGTGCAGAAGCGGATCCTGGTGCAGGGGATGCTCGTGGGCGACGCCAACTTTGGGCCCAAGTACGCGGCGGAGCACCAGAAGAACGTGCAGCAGTGGCTGCACGAGGGCAGCTTCAAGAGCAAGCTGAGCGTGACGGAGGGCATCGACAACGCGGCGGACGGGTTTGTGGGGATGCTGGAGGGGAAGAACTTTGGCAAGGCGGTGTTGAAGATTAAGGACTGAGCGGGGGGGCAGGCGGGTATTCGAGGATGGATGGCTTCGGCCAGAGGACGGAGGATGGCAACCGGCAGCATACATCAGAGAACGAAAGCCCATTCAGATGGAACGAATGCTATGAGGAGTGTATCGAAGTTGGTCGGAGGTTTGAGGTCGGAGCCCGGCAGAGCAAAGAAACAAGTTCGTGTTGCATAAGCAAGATACTAAAATTACGAAAATAAAAGCACAAAGCTGAAAGACCGTCAGGACCTCACCGTCGACTCATTTATTGACCCGTGGCTGCAACCCCAGATTCTGTATTAGTCGGGTTGATTGCCCCGATCCCCGCAAAGGATGTGCCTAGATTGGCCTGTGCCCGTGTAAGTGGTTATTATTCTATTTAAGGAAATTGGCTTTTGCTGCCACTTTTGAATAGCACACAGTCTCACCCCATACTACCCACACAACTCGCCGCCCCAACGACCATGGCCCACGCATATTCCCTCTTCCCCGAGGTGCAGCCGGCGTACGTCGACGGCCGCAAAGTCGGCGAGCAGACCAAGTACCCGGGCACGCCGTACTTCCAGGGCGGGCTGAAGCCGACGCGCATCGAGGGCGACGTGTTCCAGCTGGAGACGACGGGGACGATCCCGCACGACATCCGCGGGACGTTCTACCGCATCCAGCCGGACCCGCGGTTCCCGCCGGTGTTTGAGGACGACGTGCACTTCAGCGGCGACGGCGCGGTGACGGCGTTCCAGTTTGCCGACGGGCACGTCGACGCCAAGCAGCGCTACGTGCAGACGGACCGGTACCGCGCGGAGACGCAGCACCGCAAGGCGCTGTTTGGGCGGTACCGCAACCCGTACACGGACAGCGAGGCGGTGCGCGGCGTGATCCGCACCGTGTCCAACACGAACATTACCTTTTGGCGCGGCGCGATGCTGGCGTCCAAGGAGGACGGCCCGCCGTTTGCGCTGGACCCGGTGACGCTGGCGACGCTAGGCCGCTACGACTTTGAGGGCCAGGTGCAGGCGCCGTGCTTCACGGCGCACCCCAAGTTCGACCCGGCCACAGGCGACATGGTGGCGTTTGCGTACGAGGCGGGCGGCGACGGGCACGACGCGTCGACGGCGCTCGTGGTGTGGACGTTTGACGCGGCGACGGGCGCCAAGACGGACGAGTCATGGTACGAGGCGCCGTACTGCGGCATGATCCACGACGCGGCCCTCACGCCCAACTACCTGGTGCTGCCGCTGACGCCGCTCAAGGCCGACAAGGTGCGCATCGCCGCCGGCGGCAACCACTGGGCCTGGGACCCCAACGAGGACCAGTACTACGGGCTGGCGCCGCGCAAGGGCGGCCGCCCGCAGGACATTGTGTGGCTGCGGTCCAGCAACGCCTTCCACGGGCACGTCGCGGGCGCCTACGAGAACGAGGACGGCCACGTCGTCGTGGACCTGACGGTGGCCGACGGCAACGTCTTCTTCTGGTGGCCGTCGCCCGCGGAGGCGGCCGAGGCGGCGGCGTCCGGCAAGCCGGCGCGGCGGCCGCAGCTGCAGTCCGACACGGTGCGCTGGGTGCTCGATCCAGCGCTGCCGTCTGGCTCCTACGTCCAGCCGGCGCGCCAGTACGGCACCAACGGCGAGTTCTCGCGCATCGACGACCGCTTCGTCACCAAAAAGTACCGCCATTTCTGGCAGCTGCAGATCGACCCGACGCGGCCGTACGACTTTGCCAAGTGCGGCCCGCCGGCGGGGGGGCTGTTCAATGTGCTGGGCCACTACGACTGGGACTCGTTGGACGGAAGCGGTGGCACTGGCCAGGCCGTCCGCGACGAGTGGTTTGCCGGGCCGACGTGCACGTTCCAGGAGCCCGTGTTTGTGCCGCGGCCCGGGTCGACGGCCGAGGGCGACGGCTACCTGCTGCTGCTGCTCAACCACCTGGACGTCCTCCGCAACGACATTCTCATCTTTGACGCCCTCCACATCGCCCAGGGCCCGCTGGCGGCCGTGCACCTGCCCATCCAGATGCGCCTGGGCCTGCACGGCAACTTTGTGGAGCAGGACGAAATTGAGCGCTGGGCCAAGCGCCGGGCGCCCGACGGCGACTTGGGGCCGGTCCAGGTGGCCACGGCACCGCTGCCCTGGCAGGTGGCTCTGCAGGAGAAGGACGCGCGCAATGGCAGCGGAACCAATGGAGCGTAGGGGTCGATGTCGGAGTAGATAGTGTCCGTCCTCCGGTGCGGCTCGAATGCCATAGTATGGCTTTGTTTGATTTTAGTTATGCCAAATGTATTCTGTTCCCGTATAGCGTACATAACTGCGTCTTTCCGTCGCCTGCCTTGCTTCCTAGCGTGTTGTTTCGTCTTGTGAGTGTCGGATCACGGCACGACAGACGTCGTCGGATGGACTGTGTGGACTGTGATCGCAGCAAACGACAGACAAGGTGGACGCCAGCATCGCGCCTGCCCCCGCAAAACCATGAATTGCAGCGTGCGGGGAAGGTTCTCGGTGCTTCAGGGGTGGGAAGCGCCGCGATCCGCTAACCGCTAGTGCATCTGACTGCTGCGGCAGGAGCTCGTAGCTCCTGTAAGCGAGTGGACACCATTGTTCCTAGACAGAAACCATCCCCTCGGGACCATCACGCCGAACTGCTGTCTCTGTGTCTGCACCCTTTGCTCACGGCGTGTTATTTGTTTTTTACCACTTCTGGAATAGGCAGGTTGCCCTACAGCCAAGACGGCCTGCCACCAGATCACTCCGCATTGTCCCCGCAAAAGGTTACCTGCCGCCGGCCGCCTGTTGTCTGCAGTCGTTCGCTTTGCTCGCCAGGATCCTGCGCATCATCTCCATTCTCGTACGCCTGTATTGATGCGTGTGCGTGAGGGGCCTATTTTGTAGACCTGCCTATGCTTGCGAGCACCGTCGCAGGATAAATACGAGTCGCGAGGCAGACGACGCTCTACTTGTTCATTCACCCGGAACTCCCACTCTTTCACTCACTTTGCACCACTCATCTCATTTTCTCCCATTCATATACACACCTCTCACACAATGGCCGACGAAGTCGCTCAGCTCAAGCAGACGGTTGCGGCCCTGCAGAAGCAGGTGATTACGCTGGATGGTACGTCCTCTTGGCAATTGGCGTCGCGTCACACACTGAATATCCAGCCCTCATTGCTGTCCACTAACACACCCAGACCAGGAACAAATCCGCCGGCTGCAGTACACGTACGGCTACTATCTGGACAAGTGCCTGTACAAGGAAGTCGCGGAGCTGTTTGCCGAGAACGAGGACACGTATGTGCAGTTCCTCGGCGGCCGCTACCTGCACAAGGAGGGCGTCCAGCGGCTGTATCTTAAGCGCTTTGGTGGCTTCTTTGTGGGCGGCCGCAACGGCCCCGTCCACGGCTTTCTGCTCGACCACCCGCAGATGCAGGGCATCGTCGACGTCACCTACGACGCGGCCGATGGCCAGCCGCGGGCCGCGGGCCGCTTCCGCTCGCTGATGCAGGCCGGCGTGCACATCAGCCAGGCCGACCGGCACCCGCGCGGTTTCACGCAGTGGTTCGAGGGCGGCATCTACGAGAATGAGTACATCAAGGAGAAGGGCGTCTGGAAGATTTTGCACCTGCGCTACTTCCCCTTCTGGCACGGCGACGTCGAGCACGGCTGGGGCTACAAGGTGGCCGGCTTCGTGCCCTTCCCCACCAAGGTGTTCCCCGAGGATCCCCTGGGCCCCGACCAGCTCGTCGCCGCCGACCAGCGCATGCTGTGGCCCGACTGCCGCGTGGTGCCGTTCCACTACACGCACCCCATCACGGGCGAGCAGGTCAGCGACGTCGACATGCAGGCGCCGCTGTACGGCGGCGACGCTAAGGACGCGCTGCCGGCCCTGAAGCTTGTGGGGTAAGATGGAGGTTGATGTGGCCAACAATGGGCGGCATGACGATGTGTATGGACGATGATGCAGCTGTACATAGTCATTAGTCATGCATTGTGATGAGTAGCAAAGATCAAAGCTTCTTGTGTGATTGGTTACATTTGTCGTGATTTATGTGCTTGAAAGTTTGGGGTGAAAAGAGAGAGCAAGAGGACCCTCATGAATACGCACCGTGACTACTTACGATTTACGTTGTCTGTATGCATATCGTTCATTGAGTTTGCAAAGTCCGTTCACTCGGCTGTATTCTATATACATATTCACTACCTGCTTGATATTTGTCCACAACTCACAACTCACAACTCCAACGGCAGCTTAAACAGCTTGATGGCGTTGGTGCGGCCAATGGCCTCCTTGTCCGCGTCCGGCAGGTCCACGTTCTTCCACCAGTCCTGGGCCACCTTGACGGAGTCGTAGGGGTAGTCGATGGCGTAGAGGCAGCGGTCGACGCCGAGCTCGCCGATGCAGAACTTGAGCCCCTGCGTGGAGAAGTTGCCCGACGTCGTGATGGACACGTTGTGCGTAAAGTAGTAGCGGTAGTCTTCCTTGGAGGGCCGGCTCTGCTTCTTGACGGGCTTGTTGTACCAGTGGTCGGCGCGCACCAGATTGAAGGGGATGCCCTCGCCGAGGTGGCCGGCGACGACCTGCACGCGCGGGAAGCGGTCGAAGACGCCGCTCGAGCAGAGCGCGTAGAGGTGGAAGCTGAGGTCCAGGTGGAACTGCACGCCGGCGCCCAGAAGGTGCGTGCGGCCGGCGTACTTGCCGTGCGGCGCCGCGAGGTCGCGGCCGGTGGCGTAGCGCGGGTGCAGGTAGACGGGGACGTCGAGGTCCTGCACGGCGGCCCAGAAGACGTCGTACGCGGGCTCGTCGTAGTACCGGCGGCCGTCCAGATCCGAGTCGCTCGAGGCGACGCTCTGAAAGTCGTTGAGGATGGCGCCAAAGGCCCCCAGCTCGCGCACGGCCCGCGTCAGCTCCGCGGCCGCGTCGGCGGGCGAGTGCATCGACAGGCTGGCCAGGGCGCCGAACCGCGTGGGCGCTTTGCGGGCCTCGGCCGCCAGCCAGTCGTTGGCCTCGACAGCCAGTGTCTGGGCCTCGACGGGGTCGACCACGCCCTGGGCCCCGGGCGACGTGAGCGACAGCAGCATGTACTCGACGCCCTCGGCGTCCATGTGGGCCAGTCGGGCCTCGTGGATGTCCAGCAGCGCCGCCGTCAGCGGGTGCTTGACGCTGGCGACGTCAGTGCCGGTGCCGCGGCCGTACGCCGGAGCGAAGAGGGTGGCATCGCGGGCGTTCCGGGCGATGCCCGTGGGGTCCAAGACGGCCTCTTCAATAGCAACTGTGCCGCGCATGGTGGAACGAACACAGGAAGTCGTGAAGCAGTTGAATCAAACGATGAGAAACTGACTTTAATGGCTATTGGTTTGATTTTGATTTGATTTGATTTAATTTTGATTTCAATTTTTGAACATGACTATTGATATGAGTGACACCTGATATGACATCAAACTCGCATCGACTTGTCGCCGGTGTACTCCCTCCTCCCACGCCTCGTTCTTGTTCTCCTCTCCAGCACTATCCCCTACCCCAACTTTCGGTCGAGCTTGGCGCCGATTTGCCTTGTCTCCTCATTTTGATACTGCCGTTGTTCTCGACTGGGGTCGAGTGTGCTTGCTTTACCCCGTCTTTTCCATTCGTCTCTTGCTTTCCGTCTTTCCCGTCGTCCCGTTCCCCTCATTTGGTGTCGTGGACTGTCGCATGTCGTCGGCTCGATACTTCCGACGATTGGTAAGTACGTCGTATTTCACCGTGGAACAACGATGTACCAGAATGTCAGGGTTTGCCATAGCATCAATGCGTTGGCTGGTCAGGAAGATTGACGCCGACTGTCGATGCCCGCGATGTCCGTGATTTCCATGTTGGCGACCGTTCGAGTCCGTTGACCTTGATTCTCCACGTCGACTTAGACTGCTGACGGTCTGCAAATGGACACGTTCCAGACGTCGTCTTATGTGTGTCAGCACTAATGCAGGCTGCATAAGTATGCAGTCGGGTGATATGTCGTACAATTTTAAAAGTATCAAAAATCGTTGTACTACCGAATCTATCGACTCCCTCCTACAGCTTCGCCACCTTGATAATGACACTCTTGGTCTCCAAAAAGTTGTCGAGGCTGTGCAGCCAGCCCTCGCGGCCCTGGCCAGACATCTTGTAGCCGCCAAAGGGCAGGTCGCGGGCGGTGGCCGGGCTGGTGCAGTTGACGCCGACGTAGCCGCTCTCGAGCGCCTTGGCGATGCGCAGGGCGCGGTCAATGTCCTTTGTGTAGACGCTGGCGTAGAGGCCGTACTCGGTGTCGTTGGCGCGCGCGACGGCCTCGTCCTCGGTCGCAAACGTGTTGATGAGCACGACGGGGCCAAAGACCTCCTCCTTCATGATGCGCGCCGCGTCGGGCGTGTCGACGAAGACGGTGGGCTCGACAAAGTAGCCGCCCGTCGTGTCGAGGCTGCCCTTGCCGCCGAGCGCGAGGCGGCCGCCCTCGGTCTTGCCCTCCTCGATGTAGGCCAGCACGGACTTGTACTGCACCTCGTCGGCCTGGGGCCCGTGGTTGACGGCCTTGTCGAGCGGGTTGCCAGCGGTGACGGCCTGGAAGCGGCGGGCAAAGGCCTCCTGGAAAGCGGGCGCGGCGGCGGCCTCGACGTAGATGCGCGAGTTGGCCATGCAGACCTGGCCCGAGTTCCACTGGATGCTGTTGACCGTCTCCTCGACGGCCTTGTCCATGTCGGCGTCGGCAAAGACGAGCGCGGGCGACTTGCCGCCGAGCTCGAGCGTGACCTTTTTGAGGTTGCTCTGCGCGGCCATTTCCTGGATCAGGCGGCCGGTGCGGCCGCTGCCCGTAAACGACAGCGCGCGCACGTCCATGTGCCGCGCCAGCACGGCGCCGCTCGGCAGGCCGTGGCCCGACAAAATGTTGAAGACGCCCGGCGGGAAGCCCGCCTCGACGACCAGCGCCGCCACGCGCGCCGACGTCAGCGGCGCCTTCTCACTCGACTTGAGCACGACCGTGTTGCCGGCAATCAGCGCGGGCGCCGCCTTGCTCGACAAAAACAGCAGCGGCACGTTCCACGGGATGATGGCCGCCACGACGCCCACGGGCTGCCGCAGCGTCAGCGTCACGTAGCCGGGCGTGTTGAGGCTCGACTGGCCCTGGATGTGCGGCCACGCCTCGGCGTAGTGCTCAAAGTTGCCCGCCGCCGCAAACGCGTCAAAGTACGCCGCGACCGGCCGGCCCATGGACACGGCCTCGAGCTCGGCCAGCTCGCTCGAGTGCTGGCGCAGCAGTTCTGCCAGCTTGCGGAAGGGCGCCGCGCGGGCCGAGGGGTCCAGGGCCGACCACGCAGGGAACGCGGCCTTGGCTGCGGCGACGGCGGCGTTGGCATCCTGCTCGCTGGCCTCGGGCACGTCGGCGACCTTGTCGCGCGTGGCCGGGTTGTAGAGCGGGAACGTGTTCTTGTCGGAAGCTTCGACGAGCTGGGCGGAGGGGGAGGACATGTGTGTTAGTAGACGTCCAGTGAAGCGAGGTAGAGAGGCATGGGACTATAACTATATTTACCTCTCCGTTGATGAGCAGTTTGGGCGAGATGGAGACAACCATGATCGCGGTGTGTAAATAAAGAACAATGCGTTGCACGACGAATGATGCAAGGATAGAAAGATAGATGCAGACGGGCGACAGACGACGATGGAGGATGGACGCAGGACAGAGTCTCGGCAAGGAGGACTAATATAGAACACGGAATGCTCCCCTCGTTTGCAGAGCAAGTAGAATAAATGGACACGACGTATGAGGACAGAATACACTAGACGGATGGAGTAGGTCGCAGACAGATACAAAGACACATAGACACGTAAACACATAGACATAGACACAGACACCTTGGCACAGACACACAGACGACACTGCAGCCCATGCTCCGCATCTTCCCGCTCTTAGGCCACTGCAAAACTGCGTCGGCAGGATGTCGGGGATCCATGCAGAAAACACTACCGTGAAGAAACATTGTAACGAAGAAATAAAGACGGGGCTAAAGAGGGACAGGAAAGGGAAGGGCCTGCAGAATGGGGTAGACTGACAAATGTGGACTGGACGGCAGTGCCAAGTGCCTCTGAGTGTAAAAAGGGTGGAGAGGGCCAACGAGGGCGAAAGGAGCATATCTCCGCATTTCAGAACCAAAAAAGAACCACGCACCCGGTGTTTATCCACCCGCGCCGTCGGCAGAAGAGATTCTCCGCAGAGAGATCCTTGCGATGATGTATAGTCGTTTTGTGGCATTCACTATTCATTTTGGTTAAATAAACCATGTTGTGCAAAATACAATAGAAATAAAATATATAAATCAGACTTCCCGTCTTCCAGTAAGTACGTGGACGTTTGTGTTTGTTCAAAGAGTCTAACCAAGCCGACCTGCGCCTCTCCTCGCACGGCTTCCCATAGATTGCCTGTTCGTCTGCTGACATTGCTTCCCACTTTTCACTTGCGTAGTTGATGTCTCCCTTGGGCCAGGCCTGGGCCTCTTCCGAGTCCTGGACAGACTCGTGGAAGATGTTAAAGTCTCGCTTCGGCGAATACCCCAAGGGCCAACCAGGAGGCGTCTCATGGAATGGCGGTGGCTCACGACCCTCGGCGAGGTTTTGCTTGCGGGCCTCCTCCTCCTCGGACGTCCACTCGTTGATGGCCGCCACATACTGGTCGTGGGGGATCGTTTGCATGTAGACAGGTTGTGCCATTTGATGTGGAATGATTGGGCTCCAGTTCGACCAAGGCGGCATTTGCGTGGCCGCGGGATTCAACAGTTTACTTTTGCTGTTCGGTGTGTAGACGAGTCTGCCACCATCATGCGACAGACGTAGGCCAAAGGGGTTGGGCACGGGCCAAAGGGGTTGGGCACGAGCTGGAGACGGGGCGCCGGCGGATACGTGCGAACGAGCTGTCGAATGGATTCGTCGTATTGTTCTCTTGGGCCCAGCTCGAGGTCGGGCGACGACTTGAACTGCAGAGCAAACCGCGCATCGAGGCCACAATGTTCGTATATGCCTCGCCCCAGTCGTTGTCGCCCTTGATGCTCAAGAGCTCGTCCGCCATCTCATCAATCACCCGGTAAACTCGGATCGGCCCAAGAATGCGAAGAGGTCCGTCCGGGTCGGATCGTCCGGGAACGGGAAATTGCTGTACACGAGGATAGACCGGGACATAAGAGACGGGCCCACCAGGTTCAAAGTCAAAAGGTCGTCTCGGCGGGTCGGCATTCTGTTGATGTTGAGGTTCGTTTTGACTCGAGTTGACAGAGCTAGCGGCAGCTCCTTGGCCACCGAGACCCCCGAAGCCACCGAAAGCACTCAGCCCACCAAGACTAGTAGGTGTTAAAGTAACCGGCGGGATTTGTGCTGGTGGAGGTGGAGGCGGAGGCGGTGGTGGCGGCGGAATGCTTGCCGGCTGTCCTGGATGTGATGATTCACGGGGTTGAGAGGATGCCACCGTCGGCCCAACTGTTGGAATAGGCGCGAATTGCTGACCGGGGTTCTGTAACATTGCCTCCCCTGACTCGTTCATCTTGTTGTCCACATAATGTTTTATGATGGCGTCGAGACTCTGCAGGGACAGACCCTCCGCCCTGAGTGCCAATTTGTAGGCCTCGCTGTTGCCGGGAACGGCCATCGCGTCAGCATGGGCCATCCTCTGTGCTCTGTATCCCGCCGCCGGCTCGGCTTGATGGAAATTGGTTGCTAAAAGCTGCATCGCTCGAGGCGGCAAAGAATCAGAACCATCGCGCTCGAGTTTTGCGACAAGCTCGGCCGGCGTGCTCATCTGGACGTCCATGTCCTTGGTCGCGGCACGGATGCGTTCCTCGACAACACCAGGCGATGGTCAGCCGATAATTTCGTAGCGCTGGGCCTGGGTCAACAAGTGCTTTGCGCCAATCAGGGCGCGGCTGTAAATGTCGCCGCGAGCCAAAATCATAGTACAGTCGCTGCTCGTCAACGAGTCGGGATCGTTGAGAGCTCTGTCATACACCTCCTGTGGGATGGAATGTGCGACAGGATTTCCGGTGCGTAGCGATTCGAGTCGCAGCCGTTTGCGGACTCGGATCTCTTCCCGGATGGAATTGGCCAGGCAGGCATCGGCCTCCTTCCTTTCCCGCAGCTCCTCAACTGTGATCAAGTAGCCGTCGTCGTCACGGACGTATTCTATCGCAATCGCATCTTCGCTGTCGGCTCCGCCGCTTCCGCTCACGCCTGGTTGTTCCATGCTGCGTTGTGTCCGGGGACAGCGTGTTCGAGAAGTTATGTGAAAAGGAACGGTAAAACATTCATAAAAAGGGGGCCGGGGTGAGGTCGGACCTAGGCAGCATATCAGAATAACGTGACCAAACACGGAACGAGTCCAACGTCAGGAGTACAAGACAGAGACGTCGAGAAAAAAGAGTTGTATTTATATGCGGTCGTGAGAGCGGCTGAGGGCGGGGCCAATCAGCAACGAACTGTGGCCCCATATTTCCCGATTGGGACGGCCGTCCACGGGGGCGGCCACAACAGTGTGTTCTCCTGTCCAATAACAACACCCTAACAGACATGAACATAACATAACACAGCATTACACACACTATCTAGCCATAGAGCACTTTCATACAAGACGCACAAAAACTATTCATAACTAAATGAATGTTTCTGAGAAAATCTAAACCTTGGTAAATAAACCTGAGCGGTACCGCATCCTCGGCTGGCCGGCGCCGGACGTCGTCGAGCAGCGCATCCGTGCGGCCACGAAGCCCACGGGCACGGAGCTGAGCACGCCGGCCGAGCTGTTCGCCAAGGCCGTGCGCCAGGGCACGCACACGCTGACGCCGATCGAGTGTCATTTGCTGGGCCATGGGTTCCGCGTCGAAGAGTCCGCGTTTGAGGACGACGACTTTAGCGACGAGGAGCAGGAACGGGCAAACAAGAAGGCCAAAACCATGGCCTCGTCGCTGTTTAACCAGTTCGGGATACCGGGCAACCGGGAGGCATACGTGGCCGCCGGCAAGGAGGAGGGTGTCAACTCGCCGGTTGTGGCCCATGCGCTGATGCAAAGCATAAACGCACACAGTCGCAAGCACGCTGCGTAGTTCGGGCAGCCCATCCCGGCCCTCTGGAAAGCACCAGGGCCGTCGGCGTCAACGGGACAGCCTGCCGAGGAGCCTGCCGAGGAGCAGGAGGACGAGTCTTCCCGAGCGCCGGAACCTGCCAGACTGCCCGCCGAGCTCCTTGTTAGTCCCGGTACTCCCTTCTTCCGGCGTCAGCTCAGTTCCAGTTCCGCCGTCACACAACCTGGATTCGGTCTGCCTGGCCAGCCTCCTTTTCAACCACAGCAATGGCCCGGCTTTGGTTCTGGCTTGCCCGGTAGTCATGGTCTCCCTGGCGCGCCTGGTGGTCTTGGCCTGCCTGGTGCGCCCGGTGGTCTCGGTCTTCCTGGAGCGCCTGGTGCATCAACGACATCAAGTCCAGGTGTACAAGAGGGATAGGCGACGTCCGTTGGCCCCGGGCCAGCAAAGGCCGCAGGTATTCTTGACGAGGTTACCAAGGCTCTCCTGTACATACACGGCGAGCGCCGGACAAAACGGATGGGCCGCAACGACTTTGATGAACGCTTCAACAACATCGTGGCATCGATACATGGGCTCGCGGACCGGTTCGCCGCGGCGTTGCCGCCCACCCCGCTACATCCGCTCTTTCGGGGTCCATTACGCGACCAAATTCCCCTTCTTCCGCCGAGTCGTGTTTTTGGACCAAACCCGTTCGGGCTGCGCCTGTCGCACGATGGCAGCCAAGTCAACTCGGCTGGCCCCTACACTACGCGCGACGAGCTGCCACGCTCGAGCACGTAGGTCGCGCCGTGGACGGTTTGGAGCGCCACCATCCCGCATCGGATGATGGAGCCCAGCAAGCGCGGTATGGGCATCGACGAATTCATAACGTCCATCCAGGCATGGACGGACAAGGAGGAGGCGGCCTGGCGCCACTACCGCGCGGCACGAGCCGCCGCCCGTGGCGTCGGCCAAGAGGCGGAGGCGGAGGCGCAGCCGCCGCTCTTTTTCCATACGCCACCGTCGTGGCCGATATCGTCGAGCGACAAACAGCCGTTCAACGTCTACTACGAGTCGGTCCAGGACACCGACGCCGCCAAGGCATGGCCAAGCGGTGAGATCCAGTACGCAAAGCACAAGTGGGACGCCATGACGGAGGGCGAGAAGGCCGTGTACGTCACGCTGTGCGAAGAACAACGGCGGCAGGCCTGGGTCGAGACGTTCCGATTCCCTCGGCGGTTCCAATAGTCATGTGGGCGTGTGGGCTGTGGGAGGCCATCGTTGGATCCATTTTAAAGGTGTTGAATCACAGCATGCGGTTGAAAATGCCATACTTTCGTCATTCAATATATAACATAGAATACAGTCAGCATGATTACCATTATCACCATTATCACCCCCATCACATCTGTAGTCCCCCGTGCAGCGTGTCTGGAAACTGGTCGCCCAGCATCGAGGCGGTGCCGTCATCGTAAACAGAAAAGAAGGGGTCGTTCATGTCGGAAAAGTATGCCTCCATGACGCCGGAGATTCTGGGGAGAAGGGGCAAGTTAGCACAAAGTCAAAGATATAAAATCAAAGATATAAAATCAAAGATATAAAATCAAAGGCATCAAATCAAAGACATCAAATCAGGGGTACACCGGGTGTGCACAGATCGACATACAAATTGGTCTGCTGCTGCTGGATGTCGAGGAAAAAGTGGCCCGGCGTAGGCGTCTCGCCCTGGGGACTGAAATGCTGGTCGCCGTTGAGCAGCCCGTTCTCCTCGAGCTGCGCCATGACCTCGAGCACGGCGTGCCCCGTCCAGAAGATCTGCTCCATGCCCTGGAGGATGCGCAGACAGGCGCGCACGTGCTCGGCCTGGGACGGATCGCCGCGGGCGAGCCCGAGCAGGAAGACCTGCAGCACCTCGAGGATGCAGCCGGTGTCGAGGGTGATGAGGCTGCTGAGGAGGCCGGCGTCCTGCATGACGCCGACGACGGCCAGCGACTGCTGGGCAGCCTCGAGGCAGGTGGCGCCAAAGGCCTCGAACGCGGCGCGCTTGGCGGGCGGCAGGGCGGCCAGCGACGCGCTGTGGAGGGCGCTGTAGAGCAAAAAGGGCCGTGTGGCGAAGATGGTGGCGCTCCAGTAGCGCAGGTGCAGGACGGCGACGGAGCGCTGGTGGAAGGATGCGGCGCGGGCGACGTCGCGCAGATGCGGCGGGATGGCCGCGTACCAGGCGCGCAGGCTGGCCAAGACGTCGCGCACGGCGGCCAGGGACGGTTTGGGAGCAGCGGCGGCGGTGGCCGACGGCGAGGCCGATGACGGCGACGACGATGACGGCAGAAGCTGCGATGGCGACGCCGACGTAGCGGGTGGTGTGGATGCTGCGACGGCCGGCATCGTCGATGACGACGACACCGACGACGACGACTGCCGGTCGTACAGCAGCTTGCACAGCCGTCGTCGGATCTGCGCCAGCGAGCACGACACCGTCAGGTAGTCCAGCGGCATGTGCGAGCCCGGCGACAGAATCTGCTCCGACAGATCGTGCACCCGTCCGCCGCTGCCACCCGCCGCCGCCGCCGCCGCTACTCCACCTCCACCACCACCCCCGCCGAGGGTATGCTCATCGCTGATGCCGGGGGGTTGCCGTAGCACAGCGCCACGTCCAGGTCGATCAGGAACAGCGTCGAGTAGAGCCGCAGGTCCACCTGCCGCTGGAGACAGCCCTTGGGCTCGATCGCGCGCTGCAGGTGCAACCCCAGCGTCAGCGAAATGCGCGCGGCCGCGCCAATGTAGATGTACGCCGTGTTGCTGAACATGCTGCTCTGCAGGGCCAGCGCCAGCAGACACAGGGCGCGCACGCTGTCCGAGTCGGCCTCGTCGCAGAGCGCGCTGACGAGGCCCTTGGCGAGGGCCAAGTAGCGCGCAGCGGGTGGTGGTGGCGCGGTGCCGGCTGTCCCTCCACTTCCACTTCCACCTCCGCCTCCAGCTGCTGCGGGGACCGTTGACGACGACGCAGACACCTGCGCCTGCTGCGCCTCACTCTCGCAGGTGAGGGCCAAGATTGAGTAGAGCGAGCACAGCAGGGCCGGCGTGGCGCTCGACGGGTCGCCGCTGTACAGCCGGTCGAGCACGGCGTAGAACCGCTCGGCCGACCAGAACCAGTAGACGGATTGGATGTCGCGGAAGAAGCGCGACACGCAGCGGTTGCAGAGGTCGCGCCGCGGCAGAAAGATTTGCATCCGCCGGCTGCCGCCGGAGCCGGCGCCGGCGCCCGGCACAAACGCGTGCACGGCGGCGTTGTAGACAGGTAGGTGCGCGTGCGGCGACGGCACACCGCCGCTGACGCTGACACCGCCCACGCCCACCGAGTCGGGCGTCGACGGCGGCAGCGGCGGCGGCGGCACCGTAAAGGGCGGCACCAGGTCTGTCTTGGCGCCCACGGCGGCCTTGTCGCCCAGGACGCCGCCGCTGCTGCGGGCCTCGGACCCGCGCCGGTGCCCCAGCGACCGCACGGCCGCGTGGAACCCGTAGCCCGAGTCGGCGCCCACGTGGCGGTACGTGCCGCGGGCGTCCACGCGCAGCCACCCCAGCTCGCCGTGCAGCTCGTCGATCTCGTCAATCGACGCGTCCAGGGCTGCGGCGTCTTCCGTCTTGGCCGCGACGGTTGACGCCGGCGTCGTCCTGCTGTCGTCGCCCACCACAATCGAGTCGCCCGACGACGCCGAGCCCTCGGACGGCGGCGCGGTCAGCAGACCCGCGTGGGCCTGTCTTTGCGTCTGGCCTTGTGTCTGTGTCTGTGACTGCATGGGCGTCTGCCCGCTGTACGTGTAGTCGGCCCCCCGAATCGGCTGGCCGGCCTCCAGCGCCTGCACCACCTCCCGCAGCGACTGCAGGTTGAGGTCCACGTTGGGCAGAAAGTGCTCCAGCGCCTTGGTCATGTAGCGGAACTCCTCCTCCGACACGTGGTAGTACGGCCGCTGCCGCCGCCGCGACGGGTCCAGGTGGCACACGGCGCTGATGCTGGCGCAGAATTGGCACGGCCCCGGCACCGGGTCCACGCACTTGGTCTTGCGGCTCTTGCACCGGTCGCAGCTCATGGGCGCGCGCCGTTTGCTGCCGGCCTTGGCCGTGTCCGTGGCGGGCGCCATGTTGGGGATGTCGGGGTGTGGTATGTGGTGGTTGCGAGGGTGTTGTGGATGGATGGTACGGTGTTGTTGATGTTGAGGATATGGTCGATGGTGATGTTGTGGATGTTATTGTTCTCCTTGGTGTTGAAGATCGATTATTTTGTGAGGGGCGGAATGAAGATGGGGAAGGGAAATGGGGACGGGAGGACAGGCAGAGAGGGGAAGGGAAGGGCCAAGGGAACGGGACAAAATAATAATACGAAAAATAAGACGTAGAAATTGGAAAATACTACGCATACAATAATGCACCAATGCCATGAACGAACAACATGTAAAGGAACAAAATGTGCCAGACTCGACGACAGGACGTGGATATAGAAGTCGCCGGGAGTCGGGTGCTCTGACAAGCTACAGGAGAGCAACTGACGACATGGACGCCTGTTGCAGACATTCAGACAAGGCCAGTAGAGGTCGTGTTCGGGGATTTCTTGGGATCTGACGACAAGAGGAGGAGCCGGTGGACGCCATGCCACGAGGCGTTTGCAAAGGCAGACGATCTGACACGAGAAGAAATGGAAGCAGGCTATGCTATGAACGACCACAACCGCCGAGGGTCCAGCTGGGGTCAATAATAGTCCTGTATGGGAGTCTTCTCTTGTCGTTTTTTTCCCTATTACTTTCTCTTCTCGTTTCCTTCGTACTCGTCTTCTCTCCACAGAATCCAGAATCCAGAATCCCCGCACGACGTCAACAGGAACGACAAGTAAGCCAAGGCAGCATGTCCCTTTTTCAGTCTCTTTCCAGTCTCTTACCGTGCCTTTCAACAACTGCCGGAATCCAACTCAGTCCAGACTCCACCTCACTTTTACGCGTGCGGGGTTGCACACGCCAATAGTGCTGTCAATCGTCTGTTCGGTTTGTCTGCCCCAACCGACAATGTGACGAAAAAGACACAGAACGAACGAGGCCAGTCTCAATGGGGAAAAGACTGGCTGGGGAAGTGCTCGAACGACCGTCGATGCCCTCGATTTGCATCGCAAAACCAACTGGGGAAAGGGATGTGGGGAAGTCAGGCCAGGGACCCGATCCTTGGGTCAACAATCGTCGCCATTCCACAATGCCACGCAATCCCAAGCCAATCCGGCCAACCCCAGTCCGACTAGTGTGTCTCGGTCAGGGTTGACAAAGATGACCATGGGACACTAAACGTGTGCAGACCAGGGAGTGGTTAGAGAGGAAAATAAGAAAAGGAAAGACAAAAAGGAATTAGGACAGAGACAGACAGACGACGACAAGTGACAACACCGAGATATCTCCCTGAATCGGAGAATTCTCCCACTGTTCGTCCGTCTGCCGTGTCTGCTTCTGCCGTCTTCGTGCTCTTTTGCCGGCCACGCTGTCGTTATTGGTGGATCATGGCCGTCTCTCTTGGCTGCTATCAATAGTGCCTGCGGTCCTGTGTGCGGTCCTGTGTGTCGGGTATTAAAGTTAATTACAAGGATCGCCTTAAAGCAACGTGTCTTAATTTGTTTCTTAAAGTCAACCCAGAGCTGGGATTGCTGCCACTATATCTCACGAAAATAATACATCATTTGCATAAACAAGCACTACTTCTGTCTTTATACACTTTCGCCTTCCTTCTTATCGTCACCTCTCACCGTCTACCGCTTCAATGTCCAGTGTATCGTATCTATGTGTATAACACGCGGCTCCTAATCATAAATATAATAAACGAATAAACTACATACTGCCACAACGTACTGCACCCACCGCCTACGCCTCCGCCGACACAACCGGGGCGGCCGCCGGGACAGCCGTCTCTCCGCTTGCGGCCGCCTGGACCTTGGCCAGGGCGGCGTCAAACTGCTCCTCGGCGTGCTTCTCGGCGTCAAAGCTGTGGATCCACTCGTCGCGCGGGAAGCCGATGCTGGTGGGGTCCTCCTTGACCTTGGCCCAGTCCGTCTTGTGCCACATGTCGCGCGTCGTCTCGCCCGTCTTCTGCACGGCGCCCACGCGGTCGTAGCGCAGCGCCTGGTGCGCGCGGACGGCCGCGGGCACCTGCGCCTTGCCGGCGCGCCGCAGGCACACGGCGAGCGTGACGCCGTCCTCCATGGCCTGCGTGGCGCCCTGCGCGCTGGTGGGCAGGAACGGGTGCGCGGCGTCGCCGAGCAGCAGGATGCGGCCGTGGGTGCTGGTCCACGTGGGCAGCGGGTCGCGGTAGACGAGCTTCCAGTCGACGAGCGACGGCGTCTTCTCGACGATGGCGCGGCACAGCGGGTCCCAGCCCTCGAGCACCTTGTACACGTCCTCGAGCTTGCCCGGGAAGGACCACGACTCCTTGATGTCGTGCTCGTCGCGGTGCGTCAGCACCCAGCAGCAGTCGCTGCCGTTCTTGATGGTGGAGAACAAGAAGTGCACGTCCGGGCCGATCCAGCCGTTGAAGGTGTCGCCGTTTTCGCAAAACTCCTTGGTGCGCGGGTCGCGGATCATGTCCGTGTTGGGGAACCACGCGCGCCACACGGCGTAGCCGCTGCTCTTGGGCTTGTCCTCGTAGCCCAGCACCAGCGTGCGCGCCTTGGACCGCACGCCGTCGGCGCCCACCACCACGTCCGCGTACACCCGGCGCCCGCCCTTGACCACGATGCCCGCCTGGTCGCCGTCCTCAAAGTAGTCCTCGACGTAGTGGCCCAGGTGGATGGGGATCTGCAGCTCGTCGCGCGCGTAGTCAAACACAATCTGGTGCAGCTCGCCGCGGTGGCCGTTGAAGACGGGCGCGTCCTCGGCCGGCGGCGGCGACTTTTGGTGGAACACGACCTCGCCCGTGTCGTACTTGTGGATGCGGAAGCCGTATTCGCGCAGGTCGATCGACACGGCCCGCAGGCGCTCGGCCACCGCGCCCGGCGTCGCGCCCCAGCGGTGGAAGATGCGGCCCGCGTTGGACCCAAACGAGATGATGTCGCCCAGCACCTTGAGCGCCGGGAACGACTCGTAAATCTCCACGTCGTGGCCCTGCCGGTGGCACTCGATGGCCGCCGTCAGCCCGCCGAAGCCGGCGCCCACAATCACCACCTTGATGCCCGTCTTGTCTTTTGACATGGTGGGACGTGTGTCGTGTGAGTGGGTGCTGGGGATGTGTTGGGATGTCTAGACTGTCTGGACGGTTGTGTTTGAGTTTGATTGTTTGGATGGATGACGGTCGATTAATTATCCAATATCCTATTTTCTTATAATCCGTACTCTCTATTTAATACATACGACGTACGTGGAATGACCTCTCAACCACCCGGATCGACGCGACCGCTTCGACCCGACTGGCACAATGGATGCGGCAAAGTGGGCGTGTCGACACGCGGGTGCGTCAAAGGGGCGTGGGAGACCATCTTCTTCACCCCTGCAGCCGCTGGAGACGGAGAGCGGAGGACAATTTGCCGGTTATTGGGGAAAGAGGGGCAGCACTTCTGGACACCGGCTGGATGTGCTTCGAGACTATTCCTGGCTGTTCCTCGAGACTCTGCCTGTCATCTTTCCACCATCGACTTGCGGGCATCGTTCGGGTCCCCATCTTGCCGTTCGTCGCACCCATCTGTCTGTTGTTTATAGACGGCGGACCAGTTATTGAAACGCATGGCCTCGAGTTTCTCCGTCAATCGCGAGCTTTGTCCGCAGACGATTGAATATCCTGCCGTCGTCTGTGCAGGACGGCTCCCGGCTCCACGCAGGTGTGCTCTGCACTCATGTTTCCACACATGTTTGGATGCATATTGCACGCATATTTGCACGTTTTGCCAAGTCTTACATGCCCGTCGCGGCGGACGGCTTCAGCCACCGACTCTCCGCACTACCCCTCAAACTGGCGACACTACCACCGACCAGAACCAGAGAACGACATCGGCAACATCTTGCCGAGGACATGAGACTGCTACCTACGACTTACTTCCATGCTAGCTGAGACTCGTGATGCGGTCGGGCTTCAACGCGGTCTCAGAATGCATGCGTACGGACTTGCCATTGGCCGTGATTCCGCATCCGTCTTGGACTCTCGCCGACTATTGCACCTACTATTGAATTCAGGAGCACGGAGAGCAGGCCTTTTGCGATTCGAAGAACAGCCATACTGTGACTGGCATAGCCAACTCCGTGTCCAATGACATTGCGTAAATCGTCTTATAAAGTGTGACATTGCCAAAATACATGTGATTCAACATGGTGATGTAAACATTGAATATAAACACGTTACACACTGATCACCACAACTCATACATCTCATACACATTCATGGCCACACACGCAGAGTACGGTGCCAGTACCACGGCCACAGAGGTCGCTGCCGCCTTTGCTGACCAGATCAAGGGAAAGAATGGTGAGGAGTAAACACCCGTTCGACTGGCGTCTCTGCCATCCCATTGCCAACCCATTGCCATCCTCTTCTAACCCCACACCAGTCGTCGTCACCGGCATCAGTCCGGCCAGCATCGGCTACACGACCGTTCTGGCCATTGCCTCGCAGGCGCCGGCGCACCTGGTGCTCGCCTCGCGCACGCAGGCCAAGCTGGACGCCGTCGTCAAGGACGTGCGTGCTGTCCATCCCAGCGTACCGCTGCACACGGTCCTGCTGGACCTTGCCTCGGTGGAGTCGGTGCGCGCGGCCGCACAGGCGGTGGCCAGCCTCGTCGACCACGTGGACGTGCTCATCAACAACGCCGGCATCAGCACGCCGGAGCGGCTCGCCAGCACGGCGCCCGACGGCACGCCGGTGGACGGCCAGTTCCTGACCAACCACCTGGGCGTGTTTCTGTGGACGTCGCTGCTGCTGCCGAGCCTGCGGGCGGCGCCGTCGTCGGCGACATCGCCGGCGCGGATCATCAACCTGACCAGCCAGGGCCACCACCTGTCGCCCGTGCGCTTCAGCGACTACGCCTTCACGGCGGGCACCTACAACGTCCCCGCCGACGAGAAGCCCCGCGACGGGCTGCCGCCCTTTTTCCTGCGCGAAATCGACGGTTACCCGGGCTTCCTGGGTTACGGCCAGAGCAAGACGGCCAACATTCTGCACGCGACCGAGCTGGCGCGCCGCTGCCGCCGCCGCGGCGACGCCGTGACCGCCCTGTCCGTGCACCCGGGCACCATCGAGACGGAGCTGTCGCGCTCGCTCGACCCCGAGGGCCAGGCGACCATTGCCAAGACGGCGCCGGCGGGGCTGTGGAAGACGCAGGACCAGGGCGCCGCGACGACGCTCGTGGCCGCCTTTGACCCGGCGCTCGCGCGCGTGGCCGTCGGCGACGCCGGCCAGCCGATTGGCTACCTCAGCGACTGCCAGCTGCGGGACGACATGGTGGCGGCACACGCAAAAGGGGCGGAAACGGCGACGCGGCTGTGGACGGCGACGGAGGCGATGCTGCAGCATACCGTGGATTTGTAGGCAGTTGGGTCAACCTAAGTTTATAAATCTATGGTATACATGAGGCGTATGTTGCTGTCGTCTGGAAGTGGTTCTATAGTCGAAATTGAGGTTGATAATTGCAAGTATATACAATAGAGTTATGTGAGTGTCGTAAACGCAAAGAAAGGCAAAATAAAGAAACAAAGATCATCTACCAAACATTTACATCTCCCCATGCGTTCATAATATCAATCTAGTTTTGCATTCACTCCATTCACTCCCGTATTATCATATCGGACTCGTTGAACGGTGGCCAACAACCACGGCATGGACTTTGGCGTGGGCGGCCTGCGCACGACCCTCCAAGCACTGGACGGCGTGGGGATTGCCCACGTCGGCGGCGGCGAGACCCAGGCGGAGGCTTTTGGCGTTGTCGTCCAAAAGGGCATCGCCTTTCTCGGCGTCCCCTACGTCTCCTTGCCCCTACTTCACCTTGACCACCTTGAGCTCGCCGTGCTCGTCAAAGACGGGCTCCTCGGCAATGGCGCGCTTCTGCGCCTGGTAAAAGGTGCTCATGCGGTACTTGCTCTCGCCGTCGAGCGGCTGCAGGTCGACCAGGGCCTGCTGGCCCTCGCGCACGAGCGTCTCGCGGATCTCCTCGGCGCGCGGCACAAAGGTGCAGCGGAACGGCTGCGGGCGCATGTTGAGGCCGTTGGTGAAGGCAAAGATGTCGACCTTGTCCTGGACGCCCGTCTTGGGGTCGCGGTAGGGCGCAATGGTAAAGGCCCAGAGCAGCCGGGCGATGGTGATCCAGACGCCCTGCTCGGCCAGTGCCTGGCCGCTGCAGACGCGGCGGCCCCAGCCGAACGTCATGTAGCCGCGGTCGCCGGGGAAGGGCCGGGCGAGGTCGCTGCCGGCGATAAAGCGCTCGGGCGCAAAACGGTCCGGGTCGGGGAACTCGCGGGCGTTGTGGTGGATGGCCCAGACGTTGCCCTGGACCCAGGCGCCGGCGGGGATGTGCCAGCCCTTGTACTCGTCGTCCTGCGTGGGCGAGTGCGGCTGGCCGCCGATGATGGCGACGGAGCGCCAGCGCAGCACCTCCTTGACGAGGGCGTTGACGTAGGGCAGGCGGCCGGCGTCGTGGTCGTCCCAGTCGGGCGAGCGCTGGCGGCCGACGACGGCGTCGAGCTCGGCCTGGGCCTTGCGCATGGGCTCGGGGAACGCGCAGCAGGCCAGCACAAAGGTGATGAGCGTCGACGACGACGTGTCGGAGCCGGCGCCAAACAGGTTGCCCGTCAGGCTCGACAGCTCCTCGGTCGACAGGCCGTACTTGCCGGCCTCGGCCTGCAGGGTCTCGGCAAACGGCGTGGGCGTGCCGGCCTTTTCGTGGTCCGGCTTGGCGGCGCGCTGGGCGACGGCCTCCTCGGCGAGCGTGTGGAAAAAGTAGTGGCCGCCCTTTTGGCCGCGGTTGCCCATGCCGCGGAACCAGGGCGCCCAGCGCGGGAACTTGGCCAGAATCGGGAAGGTCTCGAGCAGCATCGGGAACGACTTGCCGGGCACGTTGAGGTCGGCCGCCAGGTGCATCAGCGCAATGACCTCGGTGATGATGGGGTCGTTGTAGCTGGCCACGCGGCGGCCAAAGGCCAGCACGGACACGACGCTCGTGGCGTAGCGCTCCAGGTGCTTGACGTAGGCGGCCGGCTCGCGCAGGCAGTCGAGCGCCACGACCTTGCTCTCGTTGTTCTGCACGTCGCGGTACCGCCGCACCGCCTGGATGCCGACGCCCAGGTGCATCAGCTTGCGGTGCACGCGCCAGTGCTCGCGCTCCGTGTTGTTGCGGATCCGCATCGTCACCAGGTTCGACTGCCCCGTGCCCAGCTCGCCGAACACGACCATGCGCGGCCGCGACGCGTAGATCTGCGCCTTCTTTTCCAAAATCTCGTGCGCGCACCACGCGTCGTTGATCCACACCGTCGGGTTGCGCCCGATCCAGAACGTAATCAGCGGCGCCTGGTACCGCTCCGACAGCGCCTCAAAGTAGATCCACGGCTTGTTCTCGGGCAGCAGGAACGTGTTGCCCACAATCGGCAGCGGGAACGGCCCCGGCGGCATGCGCGCCCGCAGGTACAGCATGCGCGCATAGTCGGCGACGAGCACCGCCACGGCCACCGACACGACGGCCAGCAGCACGTTGGTGACGCCGAACTCGACCAGCATCTGCTGCAGCCGCACCAGCGACAGCTGCGGCGCAAACGCATCGACAATCATGGTCCGGCTGGGTGTGTTGAATTTGTTGGGTGTATTGGCTTTGTTGGGCGTGACGTCGGTGGTATAGATGGTGTCGGTCGATAGAATTTTGCACAGGTAGCGTTGCGGCGTAATGCGTCGACAGTATGAGAAAGAAGGAGGGCGACTGGAAACTGGGAATAAATCAAGGGAATATGGTTGGCGGTCGGATGTGCGGGAGGAAGTCTCTCCGTGGGGATGGCAGCAGTCCGGCAAACCAAGAAACGGCAGACGCCGCCAAATCCGTGGACAGGTCTTACAAGGAGAAGCACAACAATACGACGCAGCCAGGCGTGGGTTCTCCGAATAGCGAGGATGCTCCGTGTACGAGGCAAGGAAGAGTGAGGAAAGGCAGAGGGAAAGAAACAAGTTCACGGCCTGGGGATAGGCGGTAGGCAAGATGGAGGCGTGGACCGGATACGGATGAGGTCAATCGGGTCTTTGATGATAGTTTGTCATCATTTTAGCTTCAGTCTCTCCACTTGCTAGTTGAGCTCCGCAGACGACGGCAGACGGCAGACGGCGGCAGACGGGGCAGTCGTACTGCAGCTGACGATATGGCATAGCAGGGTTGGCCATGACGGTGTCTTGACTGCACGGAGTTTTCTCTTTTATTTTGTTTTATTTTGGTTTACTTTCTTTTCTTTCTTTCTTCTTCTCACTTTCACGTCAGTTGACGTGCCGTGCAGCTGTGGTACTACATCGGCTTGATCAATATAGGGTTTGACAGAGTATCCCTGGCCATGTCCTTTCGTATGTCTTTCTTTTCCTTCTTCAATATCCTGTTCTCGACCTAGTCGTCTTCTAATGAACAAGTCCAAAACCAACCCGAACCAGCATCCCCTCAACTCCAGTTTTCACTCCTCACTCGTCACTGTTTTCCAACGGTACATGCACTTTATTTGGTGGACAGAACGACCACGCTCGGGAAAATAGTGCCGATTGGGCCAAGTGAGGGCGGTCTGACAGGGACGCAGATGAGCTGCACAGGGACCATGGCGCTAGAGGATAAGTTGGACAGTGAAGACTGTGGGGAAGACACTCTCGACACTCTTTACGGCGGCTGCCACGAGTCATTCAGCTAGCAAACGACAACCACTCCATTTGGGCAAGGAGACTGCTCCGTTGGTGGTTCGACGGCTGACTGTGGGGAAGCCTAGATGAGGGGAAACCGCTAAAAAGCGAGAATAGGACGCCACGACTGACGCCTAGTTGGACTCGGCAGACGCGGTGCAGAGTTCTAGCAACAACAGGCGCAATGGACGGCGAGTGAGCGTCTGGGCGTGTTGGGCTGGCGCTGTTGGCCTTTTGACACTGGGCCTTTGATCTCTTGATCTCTTGATCACTTCCACAACGCGGATGTGTCCGAGGACACATGGCGCGGCTCCACTTTGCACATTTCGGATTCGGTCCAAAAAAGTGTCTCCACTTCCCAATGTCAGCCTTCGTCTTCACTCGACGAGTCGACGCCTGCTCTTTGTCTGGGGAACTGGATGCGATCGGCTCCACTTGGCCGCTGGTCGACTGGACTGGGTAGACTGGGCCCGCTTCGACTGGACACTGCAGAGTCGTTTGGCTCTGGTCATGCCCGTCTACCCCCGAACCCCTCATCCTGTCTCGACGATTTTCATCGGCACTTGTCTGTCACGAGAGTGTAGTTTGGCATCGGAAGTGGACATGAAGATGGAGAGACAGTCGACCATGGGGAAAGTGAGAATGAACGAAAAAAAGACAAAAATAAGAAAAAGGAACAAAAACAAACAGAACGAACAGCACGGATCCAATCGAGAAACGAAACCTGGTCACGAAAAGGGAGGTGGAGATCGCAGAATACGTTCATGCAGCTGAGAGTGTCGAGTAAAGCTGGATGTCAATCAATCGGACAGAGCATCCAGAAGTCGCCCAGCCGTTGCTACGATGTATTACGTCCTGAAAACCGCACGCCAGCCTGCACAACCCCCAAGACTTCCAAGACTTTCAAGACTGCCCCTTTCCTGTTTGGGGCCGCACGGGCTTCAGCTCCTGAATCAGCTCTAGAAACAGCTGTAGAAACCGCTCCGAAATAGCTTGTATGCAGGCCTGCAAGTCCCAGCCACTGAATGCTGTCCAGTCCACGCAAAGCACGGCGCCTGTTGTGAGCTGTGCTTTGCATGGTCAATCTCTTTTGTCGCCGTCTTCCTCCCGTCCTCCCAATCTCCCGCTTTCTCCGCATTCCTTTTGCCCTAATATAGCTCCCATATCAACAGACGGCTGTAGGCTCTACTGTCTATTGATGTTCGACGTCGCGAACCCTTTCAAATTGGCTTGTGCTGTGCATCCTTCTCCTTTATCCCCGTCGCATTGTAAACATTTTAATTGTATCCCATCTCCAGCACGCCGTAGCAGCACGCCGTAGCATCTGGGCTGTCATACGTTTGTCATGCAGCTGTTGTGCAGCGCCCACTTGCCCGATCTGCGGACGGAAGCACAACAAAACAAGTCAATTGGAAAGGAAACCAAATAAAGAAACTCCACCTTGCATTCGACTCAACCCAAGACCACAAGACACGGCTCGCAGTGTCACCTGCTGTCGTTGCATTGGTGTGTTGTCTCGCGCGACTTTCGACTTTCTGTCTGTGACTCTAGTCTCTCTTGTCTGTCGTCTGTCTTTCTGTCTGTTTTCCTTTCTCTCTCCTCGTACCTCGTCGCACGTCTTCCCCTCTCGCCTGCCGTCCGCCTCCGCATGCCAATATTGACAAAAGCTAGGAAGAATTGAGGCGACAAACCACCGCACCCCAACCCATCCCAACCCTCCATCTCTGGTGCCTTGCATCCGGACGACACACGCCCGTCGGCATCGAGGAGCTGTTCAGAGCCACGCCCTTTGTCTACTACTTTCGTCGGTCTGGCCCATCCTCTCCCTCGTCTAGCGTCCATCCCCAGATTGTCGCAAAGATAGACTCCAGACAGCCCAACTCCATCCCCAGACCAGCTCCACCTTCCCCAGAATCCAATCCCACGCTGCCTTCAATTTGTGGCCCCATTCCTCCTGCGCCAGCCTCCCTTGACCCTCACCTCGAGCAATATTTCGTTTTCTCGTCTCTCGTCCGTGCACAATACTGTTGCATCCTACCCTTACTCATAGCACCCATACGCACCCATACGCACCCATACGCAACCATACTCTGTCGCAGCTGGTTCTGGCTGCAGCTGCGGTCCACGGAAAAGCGAACAAGGGCTCATAAAAGGACCTCGACCCCGTTGATCTTTTCCACTTATTTCCCGGCCGCTCCCACTTCATTTCACCTTCTCCCTTCCCGTTTTTGTTCCATTGTTCTTCTCTGCAGTTCTTTCTATTTTTGCTCCTTCTGCCCGTCGTCTCCCTGTATCTTGACACTGTGTTTACTTTGCCCCAAGGATAAATCATAATCAACTCCTCCTTAACCCATCAATCCACCCTTTGTCGCCATCCGCCGCCAGCACCTCCACCACCTCCACCACCACACCTCTAAACCTCCACCGCCCACCATGGGCTCCCAGAAAGACGTCTCGGTCGCCGAGAACGAGCACCAGGGAGACGTGCCGTCCACTGCCTCCGTCTCCGTCCCCTCCACGGGCGCGCCGTCCCACAATGTCCACAACGAGGCCGCGGCCGGCGTCGGCGCCCTCAACGAGTCCGCCATTGTCCACGCCGTCGAGGACACGACGGGCCTCGCCGACCACTGGAAGTGCCTGGCCGCCTGCACGCTCATGTCCATGTGCCCGTTCCAGTACGGCGTCGACTTTGGCCTCATCAGCGGCCTGCAGGCCATGCCGGGCTTCCTCAAGGTCTTTGGCTACGAGATCCCCAGCCCGGACCCGGCGGCCCCGCCCATGTACGGCCTCCAGACGGAGCGCCAGCAGCTCATCTCGTCGCTCATGATCCTGGGCGCCTTTGTCAGCTCGGGCCTCGCCGGCCCCACGGCGGCGTACCTGAGCCGCCGCATGTGCATCTGGGCGGCCATTGTGCTCTGCATCGTCGCCAACGTCGTCATGATGACGGCCACAAACATCGGCGCCATGTACGCCGGCCGCCTGCTGATCGGCCTCGCCAACGGCATGTTCATGACCTACTCGCAGCTGTACATCCAGGAGTGCGCCCCGGCCAAGTACCGCGGCATGATGATCTCGGCCTTCCAGATCTGGACCTCCGTCGGCACCCTCATCGGCACCGTCATCGACAACTTCACCGCGCCCATCCTGGGCAAGAACTCGTACGTCATCCCGCTCGGCATCATCTTTGTCATCCCCGGCCTGCTCTTCTTTGCCCTCTTTTTCATCCCCGAGTCGCCCCGCTGGCTCATGGACCAGGGCAAGTACGAGCAGGCCCGCGTCGCCCTGCGCTGGCTGCGGCCGTACAGCGACGACGTCGTCGAGGCCGAGGCCACGGAGATCCAGGACGGCCTCGAGGCCGAAAAGGCCCTGCACGCCAGCGTCAGTCTGCTCGACCTCGTGCGCGACCCCGTCGACCGCCGCCGCACCCTCATCGCCGTCGGCGCCTTGAGCACCCAGGGCGCCTCCGGCGCCATGTACATGATTGCCTACGGCACCTACTTCTTCGCCGAGGCCGGCATCGACGCGCCCTTCCAGAACTCGTGCATCCTGACCGGCGTCGGCGTCTTTGTCATCATGGTCAACTCGGCCGTCATCACCCGCATCGGCCGCCGCCGCGTCTTTCTGACCACCGGCCTGACCATCTGCGGCTTCGCGCAGCTCTTCACCGCCATCATCTACACCGTCAAGCCCGGCTCGCAGACCGCCGGCAAGGGCATCGTCGCCTTCAGCGTCATCTACATTGTCGGCTACAACGGCCTCGTCGCGTCCTACGCCTGGCTGTCGGGCGGCGAGCTGCCCTCGCAGCGCCTGCGGTCGCTGACCTTTGGCGTCGCCACGGCCATGGGCTTCTTCCTGGCGTGGCTGGCCACCTTCACGGCCCCTTACTTTATCAACCCGACCTCGCTCAACTGGGGTCCCAAGTACGGCTACATCTGGTTCCCGTCGTGCCTCATTGCTGCGTGAGTCCCCTCCCCTCTCTTTGCTGTGCACAATCGTCTTGCTGTTGACTAATTACGTCTAGTGCTTGGATCTTCTTCTTCCTGCCCGAGGTCAAGGGCCGTACGCTCGAAGAGATTGACGAAATGGTAGGCCTTGTTTGTTTTCTAGTCGTCTGTTCTTTCTGTTCCTTTCGTGCGTTGCCCTCACTAACAACACAGTTCATGGCCAAACTGCCCGCCCGCAAGTTCCGCCACTACCACTGCGTCGGCCACCAGGTCAATGCCACAAAGGCCGCCGGCGAAAAGACCGAGCCTGAGCAATACGCTTAGTCGACACGGAGGTTGACGAAGAGGTCGACGCCTCGACACGGCCGTCTCCTCCCACTTCCACATTTCGTACTATTGTGTCCTTGCTATCGTCTGCTGTTTCTGTTATACTATGTAAAATACCCAGGCCAGCGTATGGGGACCATACGTGGTTCGGATTTTCGCATAAAAGGTGCTCGTTCTCTTTTCGTTTCTTTTTTTTTTGCTTTCTTTCTGTCCTTTCCTGATTGCGTTGCTTCCATGTAAGATACCCAGGCCAGCGTATGGGGACCATACGTGGTCCGGATTTCCTGCAGGCTATGTTTGTTTCTCCTTGCTTTTTTCCTTCTCTTTTTCTCTTTTCACCCTTTAATTAGTACTCTTTCATCCGTGTCCATCATAAAAACACGATGCACAGAAATACAAAATCACAGAGACTCTCGGGTCTACATTTGCACGCCAGACTGCCACACAAAAGTGAATAAAATAAACATGCACAATACCTAAATATTACTCCAACATGACAAATGACAAATGACAAACTGCCAAAACAGAAAAGCGCAGTACTTGTAGTTCCACATTGCACAAACCACACAGAGGACGACTGCACGACCAGACGACGTACTCCAAAGGACAGGCTACTGCCATCTCTCCTGCCGTCACCTCCTCGAGGCGCGTAGTCGTGCTCCGTGATTCCCTGGCGGCCAGCCCATCAGCGTCCAGGAACTGCGAGATGGTGTGCCACAGCGGGTACCTGACCAGGGCCATGGCCAGTGATTGGTTGCGCCTCCCCCAAACAACAGCCAATCCCCATCGCCGGCCGCCACTAGCCGCAATCCCAACTTACACCAAGGACGCCAGCAACAGCCAACGAGTGGCCGTGAACGGCCGCCACAGAGCGCAAGCGCGTCTAACAGGACGGCGCAGCCAACGACATCAACAGACATCAACGACAGCCAAATCAGACCAGCCTCCTTCCCATTCCTCAATGGGCGTGCAATTCCAATATTGTGAGATCCTGCTGTGAAGATGGAGGCTGAGAGGGTGTGGAGAGGCCCGTTGTGTGGCCGTTTCTCTTCGATGGTGCTGGATTTGGAAAACATGCAATCAATCTCCATTCCAGAATAGATATTCCTTTCCACGTTGTGAATCAAAGGTCCAGGCATTTCTTCTGCACACCTCCCACCTCCACACAGAGTTGCAATCTGTGGGTAGCGTGTCGATCCTGGGTGCTCGTCTTTTTGGCCGGCCCTGGTCCCAGTGGTGTCAGTGGCTGCGTGCGTCTTTCTGTGACGATTCTGACCGTCATGGTTGCATACTCGCTTTTTTTGTTATCTTATTTTTCTCTTGTGATACCAGTGCCCGGCACTGCCGGTCTATTGATCCTACCATTCCCTTTCCCTGGTTGTTTGGCCCCCGCACCTCTCCTCTTTCTCCCAATTCTTGTCTCTTATATCCTCCTTCCTCTCACTTTCACTCTTCTTTTCTTTTGATCTTCGCTCTTCCCTCTCCGTCGCCATTCTTTCTTGTCTCTCCCCAACAGACCTCTAATGTCGTCGTCTCCCCTTCGACAGCCACCATGATGCAGCCCGGCCCCGCCCTCGCCTTCGCCACGTGGGTCATGGCCGTCCTGTGCCTCGCCCTCGTCGCCCTCCGCCTCTACACCCGCGTCCACCTCGTCCGCTTTGTCGGCGCCGAAGACTACCTATTTGCCGCCACCGGCGTCTTCTTCTTGGTCTTTAGCTGCGCCATCCAGGCCGCCGTCCGCTTCGGCCTCGGCCAGAGCTTTTGGAGCCTGAGCCTGCAGCAGTCGTCCGACGCCATCCTGTGGACCTACATCGCCAACACCTTTGCCATTACCGGCAACGCCATGGCCAAGCTCACCACCGGCCTCTTTCTGCTCCGCGTGGTGCAGCTGCGGTGGCACAAAGTCGCCCTTTGGTGCCTCGTGGGCGTGACCGCGAGCACGTCCGCGGCCCTCACCATTATGCTCTGGAACCAGTCGACGCCCGTCAAGATGAGCTGGGACCCGTTCCGCACGCCGGGCCACTGGAACCTGCAGATCCAGCCGATGAGCGTCGGCCTCGGCGTGTGGTCGAGCGCCTGCGACTTTTTTTTTGCGGCGTTCCCCTGGCTCTTCATCTGGTCACTGCGTATGCAGCGGCGGGAGAAGATTATGCTCGCCAGCAGCATGAGTTTGGGTATCATGTGAGTTTTCGTACTTTGGCCCTTTTTTTAAAAATAATAATAATAATAATAATACTAAACAATCGCCACCAACGTACAGCGCCGGCATCTGTGGCATCATCCGGACCGTCGTCCTGGCCCGTCTCAACGTGTTGAACTATACCTGTATGTCCCCCCGCCATCGTCATTGTCATCGACATCCATCGTCTCGATCGCTCCTACTCACACAACCAAGTAACATTCGTGACGTACTTTGCGTGGGCCGGCGCCGAGATTGCCGTGTCCATGGTCTGTCTCGCCATCCCCACGCTGCGCCCGCTGTACCTCCGCCACCGCGGACTGGCCGTCACCAGCACGCATCCACGCCACCCGGCCGACGACGTCCTGCCGCAGTTTACCATGTGCGGGCCCACGCCGGGCGCCGGCGCGATGGCGCCGACCCAAGGTCCGCCAAAGTTTGCCGACGTCGACCTCGAGTCGGGTCCTTCGTCCATCGACAGCACGCCGCGAAGCACACCGGGAAGCACGCCCGACAGCGTCCAGGACGAAAAGTTTGACAGTGTGCCAGAGGTCGAGACGCTTCCGTCGCGGCTTCCCAAGGCCTACTTGAGTCGGGGGCAAGACAGCGTCGACGAGATCTTGGGTTTGTACGGCCCGAACTATGCGCATGGCCAGGGCCAAAAGCACGGCCAGATTTGGATCAAGAGTGAGGTCTCGGTGCAAGAAACGGCCGCGACAAATTGGCCATTGAAAAAGTAGGCTTGCAAAGAAGTTGAAGGAACTAGACAGCATCGCAAGATGAGATGTGGGCATGGCATGATTTATGATACCATTAGCGATGATAGTTAATCTGATTTTTTTGAATTATTTTCTTAAGACACGTTTTAATTTTTATTTGGGTTATATTTCTCATTTACTTTCAGTTTGTAATTTTGAAAATGACATAGAGTGAACGACAAAAAAAAAAAAAAAATCCAAAAAAAAAAACGGTAATGGCAATTGTAACCCAAAAAGAGCATCACAGACATATTTCACACTGTTCAAAAAATCCAAAAAACGATCCAGGCAGGGATCGAACCTGCAATCTCTTGGTTCGTAGCCAAGCGCCTTGCCATTTGGCCACTGGACCTGTTCGCTAGAAAAGTTTCCCTGTAGTCTGGTATATAAGATCGGGGTTAACGTGGTGCCACGCCAGCTTCTTGTCAAATGCATGTTTATTTCTATCCGTCTGTATATATGATGTCCAGTGTTTCCAAGTCGTTATTCCATCAATCGTAAGTCATAAGTGTCGGTCGACGTAGTCGACGTTGTGGTTCGCGTCCCCCCAAACCGTCGACGTGCCCAGCTTCGCTGGCTTCGCTGCGCTCGCTTGCCCTCACAGCGTCGTCACTCATACAAGTGCAGCTGCCCCCGACTTCTCGAGAGCGCCGCGCGCTGCGTCCCCGCCACCAGCCGCTGCAGCTCGGCCGCGCTCGCCAGCTCCCAGCGCTGCATCGTCTTGCCGTCGCGCCACACGACGGCGCGCAGGCCGCCCAGGTACTTTTCCATGGCGCGCGAGGGCAGGTCGTCGGACACGCTGACGACGAGGACGGCAATGGCGCGGCGCTGGTAGAGGGCCAGGCGCTTTTCGCGGACCAAGAAGCGCTCCATGAGGCGCGCGCTTTCAAAGGACCAGGCATTGAGGGCAAAGGGGAGGCTGGCGGTGTCGCGGTAGAGCTGGCGGCAGACGGCGGCGAGCGGCGTCAGGGCGTCGGGGAGGGCGGTGACGCGTGCCCGCGACGTTGCCTTTTTGGTGTCTGCCGTCGTGGTGGTGGTGGTGGTGGTGGCCCGCCATGCGTCCTGGTCGACGCCGAGGGCGACGGCGTAGAAACCAGAGTGGCTGTGGGCTTTTGCATTGGCTTTGTTGTCACCGCCTTTTGTCGTCCGCATCCTCCATGGCCGGTAGCGCACATGGATCTGGCCGACGGTGAGGACGAGGGCGTAGATGCGGTTGCGGATCTCGGGCGGCAATCGCAGGAAAGGGGATTCGAGGGCGTTTCGGTGCCAGCTAAACAAGACCGGAGTGTCAACAACATGTCTCATCTTCAGACGGACGGGAACAGAGACGATGCTTTTTGACTTGCATTTCACATTCTAGCGAGTCGGGTGCCGGCTCGCACGGGACAGTGGCATGTTTGCGTCGCCGTTTCTCGTGATGGCTGTGCATGTTGGGATGTGGTTGAAGAGGAGGAAGAGAAACCCCTGAAGACGTGATGCAAGGAATGACGCATGGAAATGAAACAGCAATTACAGAATACTGAGTCGACAAAGCCGTTAGGACCACAGCGGCTGACCTGGCTGGCAACCGTTACGGGAACAGCCGCTGAACACCCCTAATTGCTTTCGCTAGCGTACAGGGCCTGCACCATGCCAGTGTCGTTCCCTGGAGTGTGTGTTGCGTTCGCATGGCCAGCGACGAGGCTGTCACCAAAACAGACGGAGGAAACGACATGTTGACGGTTTGAATGTGACTGCTGGCTTTCCTGCCATAATTCCACCGAGAGCTCCAATCCGGAGACCTTCGAGTCTTGTTATGAGTCAAACCAGTTTATACTTCAGCTTGTTGCAACGTAACCAGATGCAGTATACCCCAAGAATGCCGGCAATTGATCAGATGTTTCTTTCTTGTCCAGTTTCTTTTTGCATTTTTTATTATTTTTTTTATTTTAATTTCCTTGAAGACATGTAGTTTTAAGTTGAAAAGGGTATGTGTAAAATGACAGCGAAACTGGTGCAGATACGCCCAGGCCACCACAATTTGGGTGCCATAAAACGTGTCAAACAGACAGGGTTGTCAGCCTCGCCAGATTCAAGACTACTTTACGTATCCATGCAGTCATTGTCGTGGGTGTCTGTCACTGCGAATCGTGCACATCTGGCATTTCTCCAGAACCAACACTTGACCGTCAATCTGGCTTCATCGCCAAGCTCAGCAGTTTGTCGACAAAAGCGGCTGGCATAGTTTGCAACCACCTAAACACACGCCATCTCGAACAACGTCGTCAGTCAAGCACTTCAACATGTCCGTCGCCCAGGTCGTCCAAGCTCCTGATCGGCCCGCGTTGCAGCACATCACCCGCCTCTTCCTCGCGGGCACAACGCCCGTCAAAAGCCTTGGCCATGGGAACCCAAACCCCGTCGTCGACTGGCGGCGTCTCGTCTGCTCGGCTGTCGGCAACCTGCCCGTGACCGTCTTCGATCCGCTGCGCCCGGACTGGGACGCCTCCTGGACCGAAGACGCCAACTTCTCGCTTTTTCGCCAGCAGGTCGACTGGGAGCTCGAGATGCAGGAGCAGTCGACTCTGATCGCCTTCTTCTTCGATCCAGCCCGCGACGGATCCGTCAGTCTGCTGGAGCTGGGTCTGTGTGCCGGACGAGCCGCAAGCGCCATTGTTGGCTGTCCGCCGGGATACACGAAACGCGGCAATGTGCAGATGGTGTGTGCCCGCTACGGCATTCCGCTGGTCGATTCCGCCGAGGCGTTGGCCGATGCGGTCCGGGCGCACCTCGTTCGGGGGGGATGCCGTTAGGCAGAAGACACAGACACAGGCTCACAGACAGGGTCAGGAACGAGATGATCACCCAAACGACGAGTGACGCAAATGTGGCAGGACTCGTGTCGAGAGCCCCAGCGCGAGGTGCCCAGCAAAGACCCCAAAACAGGCACTGACTGGATCGTCGTGGCGCCTGAAGGCAACCGCGCGCCCACTAGCCTCTAGCAGGCGACAGGCCAGCTCTGGACAGCCTCAGCCTTCTTTTTGCCTGTCAAGGCCCGCTAACAGTGCGCGCGAACCCACTTGCGTCGCTACCGCCACCACCGACCAGCCCCGCCTGCCCCAAGTGGCCCAGGTGGCCCAAGTGGCCCAAAATTCACATCCTGCCCTGCCCTCCCTCGAGACTCGACTTTCAACTTTGACGACATCCCTCGAGCAACACAATCCACATCTGACCACGACGACCACACCTCCGTGTAACAAGGCTGCACACCACATACCCAATCAACATTACCATAATATCACGAGCAAATATTTATAGTAGCAGCACACCGATTAGACGACCACAACCACCGCTGTCCGCAGTCGCATTTCGTTGCGATCCTCCCTTTCGTTGTCCCCCGTCTGCTCTCAACTGCGTCTGCCTCCCTCCCGCCTCCAACCCCAACCCGACAGGATGGACGAACAGTTTGGCGGTCGAACCGACGATGACCTGTTTGCCGACGATTTTGAGCCCGTCCAGCCCGTCCAGCCCGTCCAGCCTCTGTCGCAGGCGGCTCCCCAGCCGGTGCAATCGGCCGCTGCTGCGACAGAACCTGTCGCTCCATCCTCAGCGATACCCTTAACCGCAGCCTCGAGTACTCCCAAAGCCACGGCGAAGAACAGCGGAAATGGCGGTCATGGAGGTGCAGATACACCCAATGGCGCCGGTGGAAACGGCTCGCGACGCAACCGCGATCGCAAATCTACAGGCAACGGTGGCGGCAATACGAACGGCATCCAAAACCAAAGCCAAAACCAGAGCCAAAACCAGAGCCAAAACAAGAGCCAAAATCACAACCATAGCAATGGCCACGGCAAGACGGGCGGTGCACAGAAAGCGCAGGGAGTAACCCCTGCCGCGCCGGCTGCCGGTAGCTCGACGGGCGCCACGCCGGCCACGAATACGCCCGAGCCATCCAAGGCCGCTGCGCCGCCGCCGTCTCTTGCCCAGTCACGGCACAACCGGCCACCAACGCCGCCAGCGCCGCCAGCAACAGAAACACAAGTAGCAACACCGGCAGCAGCATCGGCATCTGCCACGACCAACACCGCTGCGTCAACTGCCGCTCCCGCACAACAACCCAAGCCAAAACGGGGGGACAAGAACAGGAGAGCTGGAGGCAATGGCAATGCGCAAGGGAAGGACAAGGACAAAGACGTACAAGGCAAGGCATCGCCGGCACCGGCGAAGAATGGACAGCAGCAGCCGCCATCTGGCGAGCCGCAGCCAAACCAAAAGCAGCACGACAAGCCACACCCGAGGCAAAAGCAAGGGAAGCCGCCGCAGCCGCAGCAGCAGCAGAAGCAGACACAAACAGCCAATACGAATGCAGGTACCACCAAGAACGACAGCCGCGCAGGAACGCCCGCTGCTGGCACGGGGCCACCGACGACCGGAACCAAGACGACGAACAAATTTACCATCAAAGGCGCAGCCGCCGCCGAAGCTGCAGCCAAAGCGGCCAACGCGGCCAACGCGGCCAGCCACACCGCCAATGGCACCACATGCACCCCGCCCCCGCCTGCCCCCAACACGCGCACGCAGTCCGGCGCCAACCCCCGCCAGAAACTCACCGAGGCCGAGCTCGACTCCAAGCTGAGCGCCATGCGCCTGGCCTCCCAGGAAAAGACGCGCCGCTTCGAACAGGCCCAGCGCGACGAGCGCGACCACGACCTTGCGGTGGCCAAGGGCCGCGAAGAGGCCCGCCGCCGCAAGCAGCTCGAGGACGAGAAGCGCCGGCGCAGCGAAGAAGACCGCAAGCGCCAAGACGACGAGCGCGCGCGCAACCGCGACCGCAAACTAAAGGCCATGGGCGTCAAGGAGGGCAACTGGGACGAGGGCAAAGACGGCAGCACCAGCAACAAAAACAACAACAACAACATCAACAACGATCCGTCCCATGCCGGCGGCAAGGGCGCGCGGTACGCCGGCCTCTTGCCCATTGCCAATGCGTCGGCGGTCACGGCCAAACCAGAGCCGTCGCCGACGAACGGTGGTGGACAAGGCGGTGGTCGTGGCCGGAGTGGACGGGGTCGGGGTGGACGCGGTGAACGGGGCGGCGGGCGTCGTAGAGGTGGCGGTGGCGGTGGTGGTGGCGGCAGCCACAATGGCCGCATCCAATTTAACGATGCCGGTAGCATCGGCGCCGACATTGCCGAGTGGGTCCATGGCACCGCCGAGCCGTCCAGCATGGCCCCGCCGCCCAGCCCCGGGCCCAGCGACAGCGTGTTTCCGTCCTTGCCCGGCGCAAGCGGGGCAGATGGGCAGGTTGCTGCACGCCCTGCCGGGAAGGCGGAGAAGACGTATGCCGAACGGGCGGCCGAGAGCGTTGCCAAGTCCGCCGAGGCCGCGCAGACGGAGACGCCCGACACCACCGACGGGAAAAAGAAGCTCAACTTCCCGCCCCTGCCCAGTCTGCAGCCTCTCTCGCCCGCCATTGGCACCTGGGACGAAGAGGTCGAAGAGGCCATTGGCAACGGCACTGTCTAGTAGTAGTGCGCGGTGATGAAGGAGTGGGCCGGTAGGCTGTTTTTCAGTTGCCTTTAGTGCGCTTGTGTTTGTTTTATTGCCGAATTGGGTTGCCTGTTTGGATTGCTTGGATTTCTTGGATTGCTTCGATTACTTTGCGGATTGCCTGCATGGAGTACCTCTCTTGGATATTGTTATGTAGTATTTTACCTCTCTATCGGCAGTTTGGATACCTCAGTTTGGACAGTATGGGCTCTGTATACCCCTGGCCCCTGAAATACACAAAAAGAGAAAGCACACGCAGCCTTGATAATAGATACTGTAATGTTGGTGAAAAACATTTCGTACTGAAAGACGCCCGCCAAGTGAAATCAACGCGAAACCAACCGTATACCCCGTTTTTGTACAAAATTTGCAAAGAACAATAGAGTGAAACAAATCAACAGAAACGGCGACACACCCTCTCACCATCTCGGCCGGTTCCTCCGCCCACCGCCGCCACCACCCCGACCACTCCTTGCCCATCCCCGGTCGCTGTACCCGCCGCTGGCCGAGTTGGGCGTCGCGCTGCCGTCGCCGTGGTCCGGCCCATCACCGCCGGCGCCGCCGCCCACAGACACGGACAATGGCGGCCGTCGACCGCCCCGCACCTCCTTGGAGAGCGTCTCGTACGTCTTCCGCATCTGCGCGTACCCCAGGTGCATCTTGCCGTAAAAGTGGTCCGCCAGCCGCCGGTCGTTGTCCAGGCGGCTGAGGTACGCGCCGCACACGTCGCACACCTGCAGTTTCTGGTGGCCCGACGGCCCGCTCGTGTCGCTCAGCGCCTTGAGCTCCTTCTCCTTGTCGACGCGCGCCTGCGTCGTCTGCCGCACGCGCACGAGCTCGTCCAGGGCGAGCCCCACGAGCCCGGCCTCGCCGAGCACCTCGACCTCGACGAGGGCCTCGGCAATCGCGCTGTTGAGCTCGCCAATGGCCCGCAGCAGGGCGTTGGTCTGCCGGATCTCGTCGGGCGTCTTGTCCAGCCGCCGCTGCGCAATCTCGATGCGCCGGTTGCACTCTTCAATGTACTTTTGCAGGTCGCGCATGTAGTCGTACTCGAAGCCGTACTTGCTGGCGCGGTCGGCCGGCGACAGGGCCTCGTACTCGGCCTTGAGCGCCTCCGAGTGCACCTTGGGGCACATGCCCAGGTCCTGCTTGGTGTTGGTGAAGAGGTCGTGCGGGCAGGTGCCCGCAATGTACGACCGGCACACCTTGGGGTCGTTGAGGGACAGCTGCGCCCCGCGCGACGCGACGCCGCCGCCCATGAGCTGCTCTGGGAGCCAGTCAGTCTGTGTGTTCTGTCGACGGGACGCAGAAGAACGACAACGAGAACGAGAACGAGAACCTACCGAGCAGCTTTCTTTGCTCTGCCGCCATGGCGCCTGTGGGGATTCGGTGTTGGAGGACAGGATTGTTGGCGTGATGGTTCGTTGTATAAAACTGTAAAATCGCAGGATCGGCAAACCGAGTCGGAATGCAATGTTGACGTTTGCGTTTGCGTGGCTGTGGCGATGGTAATGTCAATCGAACAATGATTTGTGTGTTGGTGCTGCTCTTTTTTTACAGAGGCAAAAGACGGAAGACAAGGCTGCCAGCAGCCTAGACCTCTGCCCAATCAGCGCCTAGCCTCGTCACGCCAGGAGTGCCGTTAAAGTGGGACAGCCCCTAGCTAGCTCAGCGTCAGTGGCCACCTATTTCAAAGTACACCAGGAAGGCGCGACCGCGACAAGCTCCCCCCTCTGTGCCCCCTTTCCAGGCGCCTGGATTTCGATCTCGAAATTGATATTCGACCCTCCAAACTCCAACCTCCTCCACACACAGCTACGATGCGACGGTTACTCTCCTATCTTCTCTGCCTGCTGGCATCATGCAGCCTGCCAGTGGCCGCCAATGCCGACGCCGCAGCCAACCTCGGGACCGACCACGCCGACCACGCCGACCACGCCGACTACTACGAGAACCTCGTCCTTCGACCACTGCCATTGTCGGCCCTCCTTGCCAGCTTCAACTTCCGGTCCAACACGACCCTGTCCGCGTTCGAGGCAGGCAACTTTCGCTTCTTCCCACGCTCAATCGGCCAGATCCTGCAGTACGCCGGCACGCGCGAGCTGCACCTGCGCTTCAGCCTGGGCCGATGGGACGCCGAGAGCTGGGGCGCGCGGCCGTGGGCGGGCACGCGGGAGGGCGGCACGGGCGTCGAGCTGTGGGCGTGGCTGGACGCGCAGACGGACGACGAGGCGGACGAAAAGTGGCTGACGCTGACCAACGCGCTGTCGGGGCTGTTCTGCGCGTCGCTCAACTTCATCGACGGCACGCGCACGACGCGGCCGGTCATGTCCTTTGAGCCCGAGGGCGACCACCCGGCCAACGCGTCCATGCAGCTGCTGTACGGCACGCTGCCGCGCGAGGTGGTGTGCACGGAGAACCTGACGCCCTTCCTCAAGCTGCTGCCCTGCAAGGGCAAGGCGGGCATCGCGTCGCTGCTCGACGGCCACAAGCTGTTTGACGCGTCGTGGCAGAGCATGGCCATTGACGTGCGGCCCATTTGTCCCCACGGCGGCAACGACGGCGAGTGCGTGCTGCAGATTGAGCAGTCCATCGACATGGTGCTCGACATTGAGCGGTCCAAGCGGCCCCGCGACAACCCGATCCCGCGCCCGCTGCCGGGCCACGAGCTCAAGTGCGACACCGCCAAGGCCTACCACGACGACGACCATGTCTGCTTCCCGGCCAACTACAGCGCCCACCAGGACTGGAGCCTGACGCAGATCTTTGGCAAGGCCATGCGCGGCACCTGCACGCTGGCCGACCCGGCGACGCCGCCCGTGTGCCTCGAGGTGCCGGACGCGCGCTCGGTGTATGTGTCCGAGGCCGTGCGCGAGGCCAAGAACGCCAACGGGCGCGCGCGGTGTTTCTTTTTCGGGCCGGACACGACCTTTGAGGTGATGCTGCCCAACGAGGACACGCCGGCGGCGCAGGAGTCGGCCGTGCTGGCGCCCGAGACGCCGCTGCTGTATGCGGAACGCAGCCTGACGGGCCACGGTGCCGAGCGCGGCGGCGTGCAGACGATCCTGACGAACCCGAGCCCGGACACCGAGGTCGAGTTTGTCTACATGGAGTCGCTGCTGTGGTTCATGCGCATCTACCTGCACACGCTGTCGGCGCGGCTCGTGGATGCCGAGGGGTCGGGCGGGCAAGGGCGCGACGTCATTCAAGACGTATACTATCGCCCCGCGCTCGACCGCGCCCGCGGCACGCAGCTCGAGGTCCGCATGCGCATCCCCCCGGGCGGCATGGTGTTTCTGACGTACGACTTTGAAAAGTCCATCCTGCGCTACACCGAGTACCCGCCCGACGCCAACCGCGGCTTTGACGTCGCGGCCGCCGTCATCACCATTCTGCACCCGCCGTCGTCGCGGGCCGCATCTTTGCCTTTGCCGGCCTCGGACCGGACGGCCGCCGGGCGGTCCAACCTGCGCACGACGACGCTGCTGCTGTCGCTGCCGACGCCCGACTTTAGCATGCCGTACAACGTCATCATCTTTACGTCGACGGCCATTGCGCTGGCCTTTGGCGGCATGTTCAACATTATCGTGCGGCGCTTCGTGGCGGCCGACGAGGGCCCGACCGTGAGCCTCAAGGCGGTGCTCGGGAAGCTGGTGGTGCGGGTGCTGGCGCTGGCCAACAAGACGCCCAAGACGGGTGACCAGCCGGTGCCAGAAACGGCCTCTGACGCGGCAGCCAGCGCGGCAGCCAGTGCAGGAGCCAAACGGTGATGGCGGGCGGACGATGGTTGGCAGACGATGGTTGGCAGACGATGGTTGGCAAGACTCTGCCTCTGAGCAAAAAAAGAAGACTTACGTACATTGCATTTGTTTTGACCGAGCTTTGCATTTGTTTTGTTCCATTCATTTCCGTTCATATCCGTTTATCTTGGTCATTATTTTCCTTTGTACTATCATGAAGAATAAATAGACATTGACTAACTCTGACACGGTTTTGTTCACGTGAAGGTTGGTGGCCTGCAGTACAAAGTGCATCGTTGCGTACGAAGTCGTTGTTTGACATTCTATCCATAACGAGAGTTTGCTTCTCGGTTCTTGTATTCCCCAGGACTTTGTCTTTCATATTTGCCTCTCCCCCTTCTTTGGTCTCTTACGATTCTCGTCCTTTCTAGTAACCTCCTCTGCTGCCAACCGCCCGGAACCAAGGACGTACACAGGGCATTGGTGTGTTTGTGCATTGGCAGAACGAGGGCCTCGTAAACGTCAAGTAGGATGATATGGCGTCACACAATACGGTGAAGGTTCATTTATTAAGGTGAAAATTATTTAAGGTAGTGAATGATAAAGCTTTGGAGGGGGCTGCAAACAGGTGGTTTTTCATAAGGTAGGTAGATATGGGCATACAAAAGCAAGTCAACCCACTTCGCCGGGTCCCAGACATAACAGTAGAAAAGAGAGGAGCCATTCTATACCCTCTCTGTGAGAAGTGAAAGCACAGGATAAAAACAAAATCAAACGCAGGATCCCAATCATAAAGGTTTGTATAAACCCGACCACAAAGAGACGTCAAGAGTGCGGGTATGGTATATAAGAAGCAGGTGTGAAAAGACGACGACAGGCAAGTGTAAAACGAAGACACGACGTGCCTGGGTCTAGGAAAAGTACATGTGGAGAGGCAGAGGAGAGGCAGCGACGCTCGCTCAGTGCCGCGTCTCCTTCCAGATGGGCAAAAAGATGAAGATGCAGACGCCGACGCAGGAGAAAAAGGCACCAAAGACGAGGCTCTGGATCACGATGCGGTGCTGCAGGCGGCGCAGGTGGGTGTCCTTGACGCGCATCTTGCGGTCAAAGATCATGAGGCGCGAGAGGGCGCGCACGATGCTGAAGCGCTGGGAGACGACGCTGGCGCTGTCGTCGAAGCGCTCCCAGGGCAGGGGCTGGCGGCGGGTGAAGAGCAGCAAGAAGAAGCAGGAACCGCGCAGGCCGCTGAGGATGAGGCTGAGGCCGAGCCACCACATGGGCCAGGCGGCAAAGACGTCGAAGCGGGAGTGGGCGCCGATGTGCGGCGTGAAGGCGCGCAGCAGCACGGCGAGGACGCCGCCGACGGTGAGGACGATGCCGAGCGTGGTGGCGACGCAGAGCGTCTCAAAGGTGCCGTTGGAGACGCCGAGGCGGACAAAGTTGCGGTGGGAGCAGTTGCGCAGCAGCAGGTAGACGTGGTCGGCAATGGGCTTGAGGTGGGCCGGGTCGGAGGAGTGGGCCAGCTCGGCGAGGGCGGCGTCGCGCAGGGGCGCCGGGATGTTGAGTTCCTTTTCGGCGCCGGGCCGGAGGAAGGTCTTGATGACGGCGTTGAGCTCGGCGCGGCGACCGGCGCTGGCGTCGACGAGGTTCAGCGTGTTGGAGGCGACGCGCTTGAAGCTGGCGGGCTGGGGCACGGGCGGCACGGGGGCCTTGGGCAGCTCAAAGGTGGGCCGGCAGGTGTCGCCGGCGCACATGGCCTGGGTGCTGATCATCTCCGTGATGCGGGCGAGGGTCTCTGCGATTTCCGGGTCGGACGAGTAGGTCTCGGTGGGGGTGGCAGCAGCAGTGGTCGTGGCGGTGGAGGTGACGGTGACGTTGTCCTTCTTGGTGAGGGAGGTGGTGCTCTCTGTCTCGCTGTGGAGGGACGATGAGTCCTTTTCGGCGGCCAGGGCACGCTTGTAGTTGTCCTCATAGTTGCGGTACCAAATGTAGAACTCGAGGTTCTCGGGCGAGAACTCGATGTACTTGAGATACATGTAGAAGTCGTAGAGAGACATGGGGCTGCCTGGGGAGAGGGTCAGAAGGGCACATAATTATTGGACTCGTGACGGTGAGGGTGAGGGTGACGGTGACGGTGATAGTGACGCTTACAAGTCTTGTTCTCCAGCACACGCTCGAGGCGCAGGCGGGCGGGAATGTGTGTGCGAGCGCGGCCATCGGGACTCAGTGGCCGCTTGCCCGAGACGACGGCATTGGAGTACTCCTTGATGTCGCGGTACTCGGGCTTCTTGTACCAGTTGAGCCAGGAAGGAATCCACATCGTGGCGGTGTGGGACGTGGTGAGAAGGACGGATGTGTGGTGATGTAGAGTGTTGACGGTCGATGGATGCAAACACTTGATGGGAAATTCAAAAAAGAAAGACAAGGAAGAAAAGAAAGAAAAAGGAAGGGGCTAGGAAGACGAGGGAGGGGAGACTATTATATTAATATTGTACTGAGAGAACGGAATGGAGGACAATCATAAATAAGAAGGAAGTAGACAAGGACGGACAAGGACAACAAGGATGACAAGGATGACAAGGATGGACCAAAAGACCGGGACGCAAAGTACATCGTACGACCTACAGGGAAGCATGGCCACGGCCGGAAGCCACACGACCTGCACCCAGCCAAGAAGCAAACCGCGCGACGCAACATGGCATGGCTGCCGCCATGTGGTCTGTCCGGCGGGAAGGCGAGTGTAACGACTTGGATGTGCACAGCAAGGGCAGTGGTCAGTGGAGGGTGACAGAGTGCTCGTACCTCATACTCCATACTCCATGAGGTGCCGATCCCTCCACTTGGCTGATAGACACGACTGCCGACGGCCACAGAGGACCGAGGAAGGTGTATTGATACACCCATGCACCGTGTTGCGGTGCACTGTCTTGGTCCGTGTTGCAAAATCCAGACTGCGGAAGTACGTTATACGGCGGTGTCAAGATGGGTCCTCCTATTGCAGCAAGGAGGTGGACCAAGATGCGAAAGGGAGGGCGGGGAGAGGCACGACGCAAGGGCCGTCAAAACAGACGAAAATCGGACAGCGGACGAGGGGAGCAAGGACAAGAGAAGAGGAAAAAGAAAACGGAAAATCTCAAACAAGAAATGCCTACACCCTCAAGACTGCACCCTCAAGACAGAAACAAACACCACCCTCTGGAGGTGCCCTGAGCTAGCGTGGCGTTTTGCAGGGAATGTGGACTGCGTCGCAGTAGTGTGTGTAAGTCGGATTGGGACAAACGACGTACAGACTGGGATCCAATCCCTCTGCATCTCGTTTTTATTTTCCTTTATTGCAATGTCCGGGACGTGGGTAGCACAAGACAGAGCATGCACCGCGTACAAAGCGGACAAGGGAGTAGTTGGGATGACAGGCAAATTAAGTCTCGGGATGGAAGTAAGCAAGACAATGTACGACGGACGACGGCAGAAAAACTGAAAATAACATGGGAATAAAAGAAGCGCACAAATGACGAGATGGCAGGACAGTATTGCGAAGGGTGAGCGGAGAGAGAAAACACAACAAGTGGCAAGAGAAAGTCAAGCAGGACACGATGAGAGGAGACTTCCCAGCCAATACAATGGACAGACGCGCCAGTTGTACGTAGTTGCTATGCATGTTTCAGACATTTCGTCCACCGTCGTTGTTTCTCTCCCTTTTTTACTGGCTTTTACCAGCTTTAGCTTTTTCTGCTCGATCAAGACAAGACCTCACCCAATCGGGTCAAGACAACCCATCCTCCCATCCCTCTGCAGTGTGGCGCCGATCATTTTGTTTAGGTGAGTGGGCAAGAGAACGTGCGCTGGTGCGGTTGCGCTGCCGTCCAGAAATACTGCAGTACAAGACGGCGACAGCGCCAGGACACAACGCCCAGGCAGCACAGCAGACACAAATACAATACAGACACTCGGTACAAAGGACAACGTATTCGTAAGACAGCGCACGTCTCGGTGCAGGAGTGCATACAAAGTCGAACGCGTTCGTTCATGCCGTGCTTGTCGAACCACACGTGTTTTTCCTACGGGATGCTGGCCTTGAACGGAATACCCGAGGAAACGTGCTTGCAGCGGAACATGTTTGGATGTCTTTTGTCCATGATGATGTCTGGCTGTCCGTTGCAGGTTGCCCGGATTGTTTCCTAGGATGTCGTCTTGCTGTCCTTGTGCTAGTCTCCCGACCTGTTCCAATCGTGTTTTGTTGTACAAAGGAAGACGTACGACGTACGACGTACGACGTGCTCCGTGCAAACGTATGGAGTCAACACGGCCACCGCAACGATCGACAAAACCCTGGCTGGCCGAAGACGGCGTCACCCTCGCATCCACGTCCCATCACATCACAGGCGCATCACAGCGCATAGCCGTACGAAGTAGATCCCTCACGATTGCGGCGATTTCTCGTGATTTTCCGGCTCTGCGGGTATGCACGCAACGGGAGAACCCAACAGCAACGATCTGCGAGGCAATGTCTTCTTTTTCTTTTATTTCCTTTTATTTCCTTTTTTTTTTCTTTTTTTTCTTTTTTCTTCTTTTTTCTTCTTTTTTTTTCTTTTTGTTTTATTCTGTTTTATTCTGTTTTATTCTGTTTTTCACCCTTCTCCCTTCTCTTTCACTTACCCACAAAGGAGTCGTTCATGATTGTTTGCCGTTTCCTTGCTTCGTCCTCGTGTTATCGGTCTTCCTCACATCTTGTCCGAAAGCACGGACGTTTGCCCAAAGGATTCTCGTTACTCCTCCTTATTTCTCACCTGCCATTGTAATGCCCTCCGAATCCATCTCCTGATATCTTGCCAGTGTCTTCTTGGCGTGGGCCGCAAATTGTGGACTTTCTGCCTTGCATCGCCAGATACCTCCTGAGTGGTCCACCTGGATGGACTAAAGTGTGTGTGCTGAAGTCGTCTAGTCTTTGTTCCTTTCTTACCCCTGATCTAAAACCACACACTACAGCAGCAGACCAGCTTGTCACGCTAGGAACATTTTATTCGATCAACTGCCAAGCACAAGAAAGGAAACGAAAACATAAAGGAAACAAGGAAAAGAAAGAAACACCACAAAGGGATAGAAAAAGAAACGTGGCGCATTTGACTTCCAGAATAGGCACGCTCGGTACTCCGTACTTTGACACCAAAGGACGCGAACCCAATACGATTCGAAAAGGGCAGACGGTTCGTTTGGTGACAGCTAGGGCACGCAATGGCTGCTCGATACTGGGCTCGGATGTGTATCTTACCGACAAACATAACCAAAAGAGAATCACTTGAACACTGCCTAGGCCGGCCTCAATGTTTGGTTCGGCTTTCAATAGTTTGTTGTAGGTGGCCCCGTGCCCATTACTAACAACATCAAAGCGCAAAGGTCGATGAGAAGGCGAGGAGACAAGTGACCTGACCTGTCGTGGAAGATACGAATTGTTTAAGAGCCAGGCAGAAAATCACGAGAATAAAACGCGTCCGGTAAACTTGACTTTGGGCCAACGTGATTATTTCCTCCGTTTACTTAAGTTTGTTCTCCCGGCAGTCGTCGATCCGTTCTGCTGGTGTCTTGAACGTCTCTCGCTTTTTGCCTCTGATTTTCTTGGGTGTCTCACTCAACTCGTTTTTCGTTTCTTTTTATCTTTTCTTTTCTTTTCTTCTTTTGCTTCCTTCTTTTTCCATCGTCTCTTTTCACTGTCGATCCCACAGCCCACGCACTCGTCGGCCGCATATCTTTTCCGTATTAAGAAAAAGGCCGGTGACAGGGCAGTCGAGCCTCAGGGCAGACTGGCGCAGGAAAAGCCCAAAACCAGCAAAGCACCTGCGGGCCGGAAAATCCAGCTGGCTAGACATGGCAGGCCTGAACAACCCCTGCAGAAGCCTACCCTGGGCATGACCTCGGCGTGCACCATGAGCACCCCTGACAAACAGCTAGACAGCTTCGCTGGACTCGATCGCCGTCTCGATTTGTGTGCCAGTTCCTTGTCGTTGAGATCACAGCTGAATTCATTGTGAAAAGCCACGCTTGAAATTAAATTCTCGCTTTTTTTGCCATGTCTTCAGCTCCACGTTCTCTTCAGCTATTCCTCCTCCTGTCTTGAATCACGCCACTCAGGCGTGTTTTCAGCCACGGGCAGCCATATTTTGTGTAAATTGGATGTGACTGGCGGCCCTGGAGAAGAAAGAAGAGAAAAACTACAACGTTAACAACTGCGGGACGGGAGGTGTTGACCAAGAACATCGTTTTGGTATGGACCGACAAATACACATGCAAGTACACACAATCCTGGGGATTTCGCCTGGCTGCTGTGATAATACTTGGTCATCAACATTACCTATAATGTACATTCGTAGTATGAACATGTAAAGTCCACCAGTTTCCAGGATCGTCACAACTGGCTCATGGGCAGCCCTCGGCCGGATCACATCCGGTCCCAAACGAGTAGCATTCTGCGTTCCCCTGTCACTGCCATGAGTGATGTGCGCTGTGCAGTACTTTGTACGGGTGCTCAACGGCCCTACTGCGCGTCCCAAGACAGAGGCGCCAGGTCCGGGGAGTTGCGTTGCAGTTGCAGTTCGTCCCGCCTCAGCCCTGGCGTCGATCTTTGGGGGGCCGGAGGCACTCATTGACAATGACATAACACGATTCATCGACCAACAGAAAGGGCAACCAGCAGGATTGTGAGTGTTGGGAGATCCCAGGCGTGGTGGTAGATAATAAAGGGAAATGTTTTTGTGTTTATTATTTGACAAGGTCCAGGGACAAGATGGCCGTCCTATCAGACGACCCAATCTGTCGGAGAGGCAAATTGTCACGTACTTTTTGAACGCACCCCGGTATCTCTAATTATTCTGCCTTGGAAGGAATGAGAAAAGGAGGAAGCGAGAACAGGAAAAAGGAGAACAGGAAAAAGGGAGCGTAGAAAGAGGCAAAGACCACTCACAAAGGCAGACCAAAGGAACAGCAAGCTCAGACATGCTGCAGTCGTAGCCGTTGGGCGAGACGGAACAACAGGAAGCAGAAATGCGACGCGGGCATTCTCATTCTCTCTGCCGTTTAAACACAAACACATGTGGTCGGCGGTGTATGTCCCCTCCACTTCCCCCTTGCATTTTGTGTAGCTTGCATCACTGCATTGGTAGTGTTGACAAAAAGTGACAGAAGTGACAGAAGTGACAGGATTGACTTGGACAAACGTTCAGCACTCTCACTGGCATGGTTTGCCACTTAAGGGTGGGCCTAGCCAGAGCCAGGCGCGACCCGTCTAACCTTAACCCGAAGGCGGATCAGCGTGCGATCTGTGGATAACAGGTATCTCAACTCGTTTTGGTGCCTTTACCCGCCGCCCTGACCGTGATCCCCAGTGTTCCCAGTGTTTCCAGTGTTCCCAGCATCCCTTGCGTCCTCGTGTCGCCCCTGCGACCCGACAATGCTTGCTAGTGGGCCGTCAAAGCCCGTAGAAATAAAATCAGTTGGGTTAAAACACAATCTGTACAATACGGGTTTTCTCATATATTCCCCGCAAAGACAACGTTCTGAAGTCAGAGGCTGATGCTGTGATGCGTCCTTGCAGTTCTAGCAAAAATGTTAAAAACAAAAAGAGTCGTGGTCGTCAGTCGCAAGTCGTAAGTCAAGTCAGAACTGCCTACCTCTCAGTCTAGTCTGCCTCCACACTCCAACCCCTCACGTCGCCAGGCCACGCGTGGATACACTACTGCAGCCTATTGCCCACACATGGGAGGGGACGATCGTCGCCCGCTAGCCACCGCATCCCAACGGCGGCATTCCAGTGAGACATGTATGTCCCATGAATTGCGAGGAGGTCGATGTCGAAATAACGAACGAAACAGCACCTGTGAAGCAAGGGCGGCTGTTTCTGTGTTGTTCACAGAGAGAAGACATGTTTTGTCTTATTGTCCGTGGTGGCAAGAATGTTTAAAAGTCAAAACGTCCAAGCATGTGTCCCTCCTGGGGAAGATTCTGCGCGGACAGGACAAGCAGAGCAATGAATGATCGACAATATACCACGTTTATTAGTTCTTTTCTACGAATGTATTCTACACGTTCTCTCTATTCTCTGTGTCTCGGCCTTGTCGACTGTCTTTCGATGTCCTAGCTTCCAGCACACGCTGTTTCTCAATCGCGTTGTCCTCCCGTCATTAGCCTAGGACCTCGAGGTACGTTCTACATCCAACTTGCCCTGGCATAGATTGCACCCAGTCCTACTTTGGCATGAAGTAGACAGACAGGAACGTGGAAAAATAAATTAGAGAAGAATAACTCAGAGGAAGAATGAATCAAAGGAAAGCAAACCAGTTGTCATACGTCAACAGCTTCATCTCAAAAAGGGATCACACAACTGCAAACTCGTTAACTTGATGTGAACTCGGCAACCCACGCCGGAGAATTTCGGGCCAGCTCCGAACCTGGAAGCCATTTTGGCATACAGCATCAGAAATCAGTTGCAGCCGATGCGCCGGGACAGGACGACAGACTCGCCTGGATCTCTTTCAGGAACGCAGGCGCCTCGCTACCAACTGCGTGTGCCACATGCATAGCAGGCGACCAATGCGGATTCAATGCAACATTGGACCGCCGATGGCAACACACAGTGGTTTTGTTGAGGGTGGTTTGCGCCAAAGACATGCCCAAACAACGGACGAGGGCATCTTCATCTTAAAAGAGAGAGCAGACGGGGACAATTCAATCCATCCTTTTTTCATTCTGATGCAAAGAACATTGGCCTTACGGAATGCTCCGTACAAATCCTCCATGCCTCCCAATTGCCTTCAAAACAAGCCTAGTGGTTTGCTCTGGCGCTGCGCACGGGCAGCCAAAAGGTCCAGGCACCGCGTCCCCAAGCGTCGACAAGAAGACGACGTACCTTACCGTATACCTTCTTGAGAAAATCGATTGACGTTGCGCACGGTCGTTTACTGTCAACCAGCCATCCAATAGTGCAAGTGTCACTTCAAAAATCAATAAAGTTTGCTACAAGAACTTGGGCAGCGCGGAGACGAGGAGAATTCGTGGGCATTGGAACGCCCATGCTGAACTGCCGACTGCCACTGAGTAGGCCGCCGGCTGGAGAGAGGCTTGAGCGAGTTCGTGGCTGCATCGTCACATTGTCACTTGGACGTGGCTCAGATGCGGGGAAGGTCATGACGGGCACGATGGGGCGGATCCTCGTTCGCGGCCGCCTGCTGGCCCAAGCACATCCGTATTGGACTGTTCTGCCGTCTGCGCCCGGCCGGTTCTTGCCCTCTCGAGCCTCCCGTGCTGAAGTTTCTAGTGATTTCACCAGTGTTGGAGATGCATTTTGCTGTCCAAAAGACGCTGGTTGCATATGTGTATTGACACATGCAAGTGTGTCTGAGTGCCACGTGCTAGACAAGTGTATAGCCTTGGTACCATCGCGTCCAATACATTGTGCGCACTACTCTCAGACCGCCCTCCCAACCATCTGAATATGCATCGCTTGGACAATGCGTGCAGTGCTTCCCCTCTTCCCGGCTGAACATGAGCAATGGTAAAATTGGAGAGCGGTGAACAAGAAGAGAAGAGTGCGGAGGGAAGTAATGAGTTGAGTTCTAAGTTGAGGACTGAGTTGAGGACTGAGTTGAGGACTGAGTTGAGTACTGCGAACAGATACAACAATCCCCGTTTACGACGCGAGATGTACGCTTTGGTTAGTGCGGTGCCGGCTACTGCATGGAGATGGAGGTCGAAGAGACGGAAACAGACGTAGAGGATGTATTGTTGATACAATCGTTTACGATGTGAATACTATGTTTTGAGAAAGCTTAATTGACTATCGACCAATGATTTCTAATTACATAATGCTTTTAAGACGTGATGCAAACAAAACAAAAGAAACAAGTGATAATACAACAATCTCCCCGTGAACGACAAGGGAAGATTGCGTGAACGAATGATGCTATCAAAACAACGTTCACCAAACCACACATATCACCTCCCAACCTCCACCTATACATCACCCATCTTGACCAGCATGTCCGGGCTGTCTCGCGAGTGCAGCTTCATCTGGTGCTCGTAACGGGCAAACGCAGAGGTAGCCAGTGGCGAGCGACGGCTGCGGTTGCGGTTGTGGTCGCGGTTGCGGATATCCTGGAACCAGAAGCCCGGGTGGACGGCCATGAGGAGGACGGACATGATGAGGATGGGGATGCTGTCCAGCGCAATAAAGACACCCTCTTTGGAGGCCAGCGGGCCGTTGAAGCCGCCGCTGAGTTCGGCGGCACGCCAGCAGGAGCGGATGAAGAGACAGGCGGCGGCGACACCGAGGAGAATGCCGTAGCGGGTGGTGCGCTGGTCGAGACCGCGTGTGGTATCGCTGGTGCTGTTGGTGCCGTTGACGTTGTTGACGCGAGAGAGGCGGCGGTACAGACACGCGAGGACGACGCAGAAAATGGAGGTAAACAAGATCTGGGTGCCCAGGCCGGCAATCATGAGGTCGACGCCAATGGGCTGGTCCGCGTAGATGGCCGCGAGCGAGCCGCCGACGCCGATGAAGCAGAGACACAAGAAGTCGCCCAGAATAAAAAGAGTGGAAAACAGCGTGGGACCGAGATACCGGAAGCGGGCCGCCGGGTACGTGCGGAGGAGGGCGCTGATGGACAGGTAGAGCGCCGACGACAAGAACGTGGGCCCGAGCGTGAGCCCGATAATGTACATGATGTAGCCGTTCTTGTTGAGGCGGTCATGGGCGAGCATGACTTTGGCAACGTAGCCCAGGAGCTCGAGCAGCAGGCCGCAGAGCATGCCGATGGCGTTGCCGTAATAGCGCCAGAAACGGGCGGACACAAGCAGCTGAAGAAATAGGAGCACGCCGTAGGCAATGGAAAAGACGACGGCCGGCACCATGAGCGGCGTGAACGGCAGAGCGCCGACGCCATTGGGCGGGACGTGGGAGGAGGAGGAGGAGGACGAGTCGGAGCTGTTCATGGTGGGAGGTGACTGTCTTGGAAAGCGCGAAGGATGTCAGGTCGTCTGATAAATAGAATGTACGTCAAATGAATGTACGACGTATGGCAGCCTCTCTGACCGCTGGGTTTGTTGAGTTTCGAGATGGAGAGCCGAATGCGTGGTGATGATGCTCAGGCTGACCAGTTTATACAGTTGCAATTTGACCGTCTTCATGAGTTCAATTTCTTTAAACGGCTGCCTGTTGTCTGCGTCTGCATTGTCTATTTTTGTCGACACCGACCGTAGTCGTCGCAGTAATGTACATCGCGAGACAAGTTCCGCCACAACAACCGCTGTGTTATCGCCGTGATGTCGCCGTTGAGCGCGGAGATTTTGTATAATGTGATTGGGCTATATTTGTGGGACGTGCCTTTTGTGTGAAAACGGAAATTTCGAAAATGTCCGCACTGCGAATCGAATTTTCCGCTTGGGGGAAAGTGTCGCATATTCTCCGGACAAACCCCGCACAATACCCGTTATATACCGATGTCTCTCACCTCAGCCCATGATCGTGCTCAAGGACAATCAGCGAACACGCAAACGCATACACGCACACACATGCGCGCGGACATTGACATACACTAAACTTTGAAACACACACTCACCCACCCGCACACCCCACCGCAATGCGCCTCCGTCGGGGCATGGTCCGCGAGTCGTGTGACTTTTGTCACCGCCGCAAAATCAAATGCGATCGCCTGTCGCGCAACGACACGGGCCACACAGCCTGTTCGCAGTGCTCGCTGCGCGGTGTGCCGTGCCGCATGGACGACGCGGACGACATTCGGCTGCACGGGCGTTGGCGGCAGACCCAGAGCCAGACCCAGACCCCGTCGTCCCCCGCGGCCCTCTCCACGCCGACGACGTCGTCCGAACAGCGGCAGACCCCAACAACCTCCGTTCGACGCACATTGCGGCAGAATGGTGGCGTACCAAGCCACCAATCACCGTCAGCCAGCCGTCTGGGCACAAGCATCGCCACGGCGGGCGCCAGCCCTGTGTCGGTGGCATCCATGGCGTCGGTGGACGAGGCGTCAAACAGTTTGTCGTCGTCTTTCAGCCGTCCTCCACAGCATATAGCTCCGTCAATGTCCACGTCGTCGATGGCCACGTCGTCACTGGCCACGCCGGCGTCCATGAATTTAGAGGTCGGTGACCAGGGTAATGCAGTTCATAGTCTCCTAGCCCCGTCCCAGTCGTCCCAGACCAAGCCTCTTTCGCAGCCTCAACTACATCCCCAGTCCAGCCTGTCGTACAACGTAACTTCGTCCGCCGGCACCATCAACACGTTCCACTCCATCGCCTCCATCAACACGCCACCTTCGTCGTCCGTGGCCGAGGACCTCATGTTCTTGGACGACCCGTTCCACCTGAACGCCGACAGCATTTTCTTCCTGGACCAGATCTTTACAGGCTATCCGGACGGCCCGGCATACGGGCCGCTGCCAACGTGGCCCAGCAGCACCGGCAACACAATGTCGTCTTCGGACTTTCAGCCCCTGGTGCTCAACCAGGTGCACCCAGCGCAGGTACAGGCGTTGCCCACGGTCGCGGATGCAAGCCTGCCGGTGCACTCCTATACGATGCAAGCCACGCAGCAGCCATCACAGCAGCCATCACAGCAGCCATCACAGCAGCCATCACAGCAGCCATCACAGGAACCATCACAGGAACCATCACAGGCACCATCGCAGCCGCCTCCACAGGAGCATGGAGGGCCAGCGTTGGCGGACGGCCTCAACGACGGCGGCTACGATCCTCCGCCCTGGACGCGCTGCGGCCTGGACGAGGCCACGTTCCTCCAGGCCCTGCGCGCCTACTTTGCCTACGCGACGCTCTACCTGCCCATTTTGCTGGAGGACGCCTTTTGGCAGGACTACCAGGCGGGGCGCTGCAGCCTCAGCATCATTTATGCGGTGGCCTGCCGCGGTCTGCCGTTCACAGCGCCGCCGCTGTCGGCCACGCGCGACGACCGCCGCCGCATCTGGCGCCAGCAGCAGCACGTGGCCGAGCAGTTCCGCGAGGCCTTTTTTGTGGCGCAGCTCAGTGCCAACCGCAACGGCGGCCGTGTGCGGCTCGACGACCTGGAGGCGCTGGCTCTGATGGTGTTTTTCAAGTACAACGGGGACGAAGGGGGAGGAGGAGGTGGTGGTGGTGGTGGTGAAGGAGGAAGTGGAGGAGGAGGAGGAGGAGAAAACAACGAAGCGACACTCTCGCAGCTGCACGCGCACCTGGCCGGACTGTACCTGACACGCGACTCGCTCGTGCTGATGACAATGCAGTCGGGCATCGACGTGCCCGACGTGGGCAGCCGGCCTCTGTCGACGGCATCGACATCGACAGTCCCATCCACATCGTCCGACCCGACGGCGCCCGCAGCGCGTCTGCACGACCGCCGCACCATCTTGTACTGGCATGTCTACGGCCTGGACAGCTTCGACTGCCTCGACAAGAAGACGCTGAGCCGCATTCCCGACGGCAACCACCACCTGCTGCTGCCCACAGCGACGTCGACGTCCACATCAACATCAACATCATCATCAACAGTGACATCTGCCCCCAACCGACTGCCCGCCCTCCCCCGCCACCACGAAGAGGCCCGCGGCTACCTCGACGCCGTGCTCGACCTCGCCGTCCTTGCCCGCAAGGCGCTCGTGTCCCTCAGCAACGCCACCGCCCGCCGCAGCGGCGTCCGCGCCGACCAGCTCGAGTCCGTCTACGCCCTCCTCGAGCAGTGGCAGCGCACGACCTGCCCGGCGCACTTGCGGCGCCAGCGGGACGCAGACGGCCGCCTCAGCCTGGCGGCGGGCGTCAACACAAGCAGCGCCAGCAGCACAACCAACACAAACAGTGGCGACGGCGGCCAGGTCCAGCTGCACCGCGCCGTCGTCTGGATCCTGGAGATCAACTGCTACCTGCAGATTGCCGACTGCGTGGACCAGTACGGCATCCTGGCATCGGCCACCACCAGCCTCGACGACGAAGTCGCGCGGCTCCGCGTCGAGGCCGAGACGCTGCGGCAGGTGCGGGATGCCGTCCAGATCGCCCGCGCCATCCTCGCGTACGACGCCTCGCCGCGCCGCGGCACCACCTTCTCGCTGCCCGACCTGGGCACGTCCATTGTGCGCGACTGCTGCGTCGGCGTGGCCCGGTGGGCGTGCTTCCGCGGGCAGCAAAAGGGAGAAGTGGGTGGTATCACCACGACTACCGCCACCAGCAGCGACAAAACAAAACGCACACGCCACACCATGGCCACCTACCTCGAGGCGGCGACCGTCCTGCGAAACGCAGCAGCCACGGCCGTCTCGCACGCCGACACCCAGCCCGCAATTGACCGGCTGGACAAGGAGATTGCCAGTCTGGTGGCTGCTATGGACGACGTTGCAGGAAAGTGAAGGGGGGGGGTGCATGACCATAATGAATAACGATTTGTAATGGACTTTGGACGGGCATATACCATAACTCATGAATTTGGTTTACTCATGTTTGACTTGCGTCGTATTCTTATTTACATTGTTAGCTTTAATGTAAAAAATGTATTATTTTTGGCGTTGCTTATTGGTTTTTATTTTTTTAGTTGTACATCCTTGAATAATATTCATCGGTTTTCCTGTTTCTTTTTTCAGTTTTTTCATTTTTTTTTCAATTTTTTTTTTTCATTTCATGTAAATCTATGTCCGTTTGCCACAGTTCCCCTCCGTCGGCATGCGTCCGGCCGATGCCCGATTGATGTTGCACTGAACCCTCACTCCGTCCTCGTCTTCGGCATACATGAACAGCAACAAGTGTCTAATGGCGGATGCCGGTTGATCGACACTGCGTGCGTTGTCGTTCTCGGCGTCACATCTCTTCGGTGTACATTGCAGAGCCTCAGTCCTCAGTCCTCAGTCCTCAAAGCCACCGTCTTGGGACAGCAATCTTGGATAGACAATGAAGCCAAGCCGTCTCGCCGAACGATGACACCCTGCCTGATGTACGTGTAGTGAGGTGAGGTGCAGAGAGGTGCAGTGAGGTGCATTTGATGTGCATCAAGTCCTTCAAGTGCACACGATGTGCACGCCTTGGCCAATATGCCGTTGCTGCGTTGGGGCACTGCCTGTCCACAAGCCAATCACAGACCCCAGTCGTGTTTCTTGTTCAGCTGGCCGTGCCCCCTTCTCCTCTTTCCCCGTTCTCTTATTTCTCCACAGCTACGGCATATTCTGCAAGGAGACGCTGCTGTTCCTGCTGTTCGTGCTCTTCCTGCTGTTCCAATACGAGAGATCCATGTCATGTCCCAAATCGAGGCTGGCAAAGAGTACGGACTATGTGTCCCGCAGCATGCCACTCTTATGCCCGGATTCGGCAGCGAGCACAGAGTCATACAGAGGTACGACATACAGCCTTGCCAATGGGCTTGATGGCATGTCAATGTCCCCACGCATTTATGGTCAGCTCATCGAAGAAGGCGCAGCACTCACGTGTTGCAGGCGTTTCTCTTGTTTTTCGACTACGGAGCGTTCTTCGTGTTGTTTGGGTCTTGTTCCTTATCTCCTCGACGCCGAAGCTCCCCATTGTCTCCTTCCTTGCATGACCGTGCTTGATCTCGACCTGCACAGCTGTTGGACCGTTGCTTCGTGGGAAGGAAAGAAGGAATCGCTGTCTGGCCTCGAAAAATCGTCTCTCCACGTTTAAAAACGTCACGCGTCTGTGGAGACGAGACGTGCTCAAGAAATACCACAAAGCACCGAATGTTGAAGAATAAAATGAATGGAATGCTTGGTTAAGCTCTACAGCGAATGCATGTGGCCCGTTGCTCAGTGGATGGGCCATCTACACAGTAAAGCGGATTTGGCGCGCATCACGAATTATGACGTTTTGCGCGTCCATTGTTGAGCGACAGGGGGTTGGGTAAATCGCCAAATACGGGTTTGAGGAGCGGAGAACGAAGCCACGAAAAGGGAAGAAAAGGGAAGCCATCTCGGTCGTAGGCTGCAGACTAAGAAACAAGTGCCTAATCTGGCCCGACCGTCTCCCAACTCATCTCTCATGTCTGTCTGATGGACATGCACGGCATGGTGCCGAGATTGTGGGACCGGGCCATGAGCCTGGACGCTGCATGGTTTTGCTGCTCTCTTCTTTTTTAGCATGGGTTTGTTGAATGTTGGGTTTGCTAGTTAGAGGTCTTTCAGCTTGACTAGGACCCGCTTGGGCCACGAGTGGGTCGAGTTCAGCTGGCATGGTCAAGACGAACAGACGAACGAGAGAAACAGGGCTTCCTATTGGTGGTCAGGAGGCGTGACAGCGTGAATTACGGAGTGCAGAAGGACGGCAACAGGGCAGCGGAGCGATGGGGGAGGGAAGGGAAAGCAAGATATTAAAAAAAAGAATAAAAAAAGATAAAAAAAGAATAAAAAAAAAGAAACAAGAGTCGAGAGTCGAGACTACACAGTAGTGACACGCGCCCGCTTACTCGAGTCGTCTGTCCTTGTCTTGTCCTCCATGTCTTGTCCTCTCTTCTTGCCTTTTTCCGCTATTTGAATCCACCTCCGCCGCTCGTCAGGGGTCGTTGAGACAAAGGTGTGGGTTGGGCGTGTTGCTGGTTTAGCTCTTAGCCCGAGACCATTCCTGATCAGATGCATGGCCGTGGTAGTCTGTTGTTGACGGGTGGAACGGTGGGACAGTGGGAACGGGCGGACAAGGGTGGGCACGCACGGGTGGGCTATCTGAAGTAGATCGCCCTTGTGTGGCCTGAGATCGTATCGTGACGATCGGGGGTAATGGGAATGGATTTCGAGGAATTAAATAGACGAAAATCTAGACGAAATCAAGACAGAATCAACCACGTCATGCAAACTCCAGCGTAGTCTAACGGTGATTGCCGGTTGGATGTCCTGTAAGGGAAGCAGAAGTAAGCAGAAAGTGATGGAGCAGGACGCTGTAAACACCGGGGAAAAAAGGACAATATCGAAAGACCCTGCCACACCATACTAGAAGAGCCTGCACTGGTCGGCACTAGCTTCCGCCTATCGAGTTGAATGGAGCTCGTGGATCGTACGGAGACAGCGCAGGGCAGATGGACGGACATACCCTGGCGTGGATGCTAAAGGTAGTCTCGGAGAAATTAGACAAAGAGGTCGGAGGCAACAATAGAATAATGACCCTTCTTCACGGGTGCAGGACGCTGCCATGAGGTCTTAAGGCGGATCAGGTAGCTCTTGCGTCTACAGAGAAGTCGTTCTGACAACACATCATACAAAGTATGCGTTGGTGCCGACTCGTGCCGACTTGTGACCGAAGTCGATGCTGAGTGCCGTAGGCAAGATGGAAGTTCGTTGTTTCGTGTGTCTTGGCTGTCTGGTTTGTTGTCTGTCCGTCGTCGTCTGTCCGTGTCGTCTGTCCGTCATTGTCGTCTATGACAGGGATGCTCACGGCGATGCACCCATTTGCAAGCGCCGGGCACCACAGCGTCAGTTTGAGCTGGGCAGGGGCCGTGTTTGTACGCAGTTGAGCCTCGTATTGACGCTGGCCTTGCGGTCTGTCTGGATTGGGCGGTGGGCTGTTTTATTGTTTTATTGACTCGTTCCTGTGGGGGCGTCTTGTCTTGCCTGCCTTGCCTGCCTTGCTGAGATGCCCAGTCCCGACATGGTTTTGTCGTGTGTTCTGTCGTGCGTTCTTTCTTTTTTAATTTTATGTACCTTCATTGTTTAATTCTTTATTCTCTCCGGCTACTTCTCTCCCCAGTCTTGCTCAGCCTCTGTCATCCCACCCCTCAGACAAGATGCGAAGCTGTATTCAATATTGACGCAACGCCTTTGACGTTTGTTTTTATCATCTTTTCTTCTATTTTGTTTTAATTCTTACTTATTTATCCTTTATTTAACCCCCTCGTTCTCTCCTTTACTTCTAAACTTCTCGTTTAATTCTCATTCCCTTTGCCCCCGCCGTGTCAGCTTCCCTTGCCGGTCTAGCCCCCTTGGACAGATAAATCGAATACAAGAAGCGCCGTTAGTCTCTCTTTGTCACGTCGAGTTCAGCTCCGCCTGGCGCCGACCTTGCCACTGCCTGCCGATGATCGAGGGTGGACATGGTGTTGCAGTTTGTTGGACACTTCTCAACGTCTGACGCAAGAAGCGAGAGAAATGAGTCTGTAACATGATACAAAATAACGAAAGCAAGAAAGCGGTCTACCACTCGAGCTGAACTAAGGAGCCTTCTTGCTCTTCATATTTCCCCTCTGTCGGTTCCTTTTTACTCGTCTCATCTCGACTCTTGCCATATCTGCTCGTCTCCTCGCCTCGTCTCCTCGCCTCGTCTCCTCGCCTCGTCTCGCCTCCTCGTCTCGCCTTCCCTCCATCATGGAGGAGGACGGTGTCTCGTCCGTCTATTCGACCCTGTCGCCGACGTCGTCGTCCTTGGACCTGGCACAATATACACAGCAGCAGCTGCCGTCACAAAGTCGAGTCGACCAGCACCTTCTGCAAAGCCAGCTCCAGCAGGCCAAGTCCCCGCAGCCGCCGCCACAGGGCCTAGTGCCGCTGCAGCGCCCACCCCGTCTCGTGCACTCGTCCTCGTCCAGTTCGACCCTCCCATCCGCCTCGTCGGCCTCCGCCTCTGGCTCTGGCTCGTCGTCCGACGCTGTGCGCGGCCGGTCATCGCGGCCGCCGAGCACACGCCGCCGCAGCAAGCTGTCGTCGCAGGAGCGGGCCAAGATCCTCGAAGTGCGGCGCCAGCGGGCGTGTCTGCGGTGCAAGATGCTCAAGATCCAGTGCAGCAGGGAGAATCCGTGCAAGCCGTGCCTGTCGTCGGCGGTGCGCGGCTACGAGCGCAAGGTGCTGTCGTTTTGCTACTGCGTGCGCACGCGGTTTGTCGACGTCGACATTTTTCAAAGGAGTGCGTGCCGTCTTTCCGTCTTTCCCCCCCTGCCCCCGCGCCCTGTGCCCATCCGTTCTGACTGACGTCGCAGGCGAAGCCGGACCACCACCCGAGATCCCGACCTCCATCCGCACCCTCATGGACCAGGTCGAGCGGCCGACACTGCCACCAGCCGTCGCGGAGTCTTTTTCGTCTGCTTCCACGGCGCCCGCCTCCGCCTCCGCCGCCACGCACGACCTCTTTGAAGACACGCTGCTTCGCTGGCTCACAAGCCCCGACCACGCACCGCCCGACGGCACCAGCAGCATTGTCGCGCTGCTGTACGACGTGGTCGGCCACGAGGACAGTCTCCGCGCCGCCGTCGACGACCGCCTGCCCGCGGACTTTCAGACGTTTTTGTTTACGACGTCGCTCGCCCACAGCGGCTGGCGCGGCGGCGGCGACAACAACGGCAGCGCCACCGCCACAGGCACCAGCACGCGCACCGTCTCGCACCGGGACCTCTGCATTGCCGGCCACGTCTGCGGCTCGCGCATCGTGCGGCGGCTCGACCGCGTCCTGACGCCGCAGTTCCTGGCCAAGTGCGACCGCACGACGCACCGCGCGCTGCTGCTGCTCGTCGTGGGCGTCATCCTCGGCGTGTCCTACAGCACGCGCCTCACGACGTCGCCGTCGTTCCCGCACGACCTGCTGGGTGCCGAGATGCGCCACAGCCCGACGCTGTGGCTGGCCATGAAGGAGCACCTGGCGCAGATGCTGGCCCACCATTTGATATTCCTCGGGTCCATGCTCGGCATCAAGCTTGACACGGCTGCCGAGAAGACCATCATCGACACTGCCGTCGACCGCTGGCACAAGCCCGAGCGCAGTCTGTGGGCGGGCCTTTCGCCGGCCGCCGGCGGGACGTCGGCTGCTGGCACACCAACAGCGACGCCGACTCCGGCTCCGGCGCCCACGCCAGCACCGCTGTCCGACGACGCGCTGACGGCCCACACACTGGGCGCCCGCCTCGGCGATTTCAACACGGAACTCGACAGCCCGCCCGCCGCCGTGGAGACCCGCATGGCCCGCCTGTCCATTGTCGCCCTCAGCGACCCGGACCTGCTGCAGCTGCAGGCCGTCCCGCCCATGTCCGACGACGACGCCAGCGCCAACCCGGCGTCATTTTACAACATGGACCCGAGTCAGGCCGGCCCTGCAAACAACGCACACGACCCAAACAACCCAAGCGGCCCAAGCAACCCAAACAATCCAAACGACCCCAACGACTCAAACAACCCCAACCGTGCCGGCAACCCCGGCGACGGCCCACCGCACACCCGCAAGAAACGCTCCGTGTGGATTGTCCGGCCCTACGACGACGGCGGCCACCGCGACCCCGTCAGCGTATTTGCCCGTTTCCAGCTGCAGCGGGGGCAGAACCTGGGGCTGTTTGTGTGAGGGCGAGGAGGGGCGAGGGATTTGGTGCGTGCTGGTTGTTGGTCATTTTATGTGGTGGTCAGCATTTTTTCATTTGTTTATTCTTCATTCTTTCCTAATTATTTTTCCTTCCTTACGATTTCATGATCATGACGGCATCGTCTGCGGAGAATACACACGACTCGGGACTTTCTTCACTTACATTTATGAATAATATGAGTCACTTCTCGCCATGAGGCCCAGGTATACGTTGTAGAGTTGTCTTTTGTAGAGTGCCGAGTAAATCAGCACAGCCAACCCTGTGATGTTGATAAATCGTCTGGCCACGGCGCCGGTGAGTCACGCTGCCAGGCCGGAGCTGGCCTTTCCTGTCTACCAAACTGCGGATTCTGTTTCGAGTTTCTAGGTGGAGGACGACATTTGTTTGTCAGTGGTGGACCTGCAATGTGCTCGAGGAATTTGCTGCTTTAAAATATGTTGTACTTACAGTGCAAGAAGCAAGGTGCGCACGATAACAAACTGCCGCGGGCCTCGGTGATCTGTCGATGTTATTGCTGCCATACGATGGCTACCACTTGCGTTTCGCACGCGGTGACTGTTCCACTGTATTGTTCAAGCTTCATTGCTTGGGTTGAGGCCATTTGCGGCCGTATTTCGCTGTTGACTCTGCTCGGCGTCAAAGCTCCTGAGAGTTGGCCTCAGTCTTGGCAGCCAGTATCCAGCAATCGTCGAATTGGACTTTTCAACTGCGTTGTCAACCAACTCTTGTTGGAGCTATGCCCCGTATCGCGTCTCCAATCAGACTCACAGCCACTGAGGCCAGGCTCTGCCCGGTTCTTGTCTGTGATCTCCAAATCAGGCCATAGTCAACGCCAAACCTCTTCCCACAGTACGCAGCCGTTGTAAGTCGTACCTCGACACAATCCCCACATGAGTCAAGCGGGGAAATCCCAACGATGCTGCGATGGATGCTGCGCTGAGGCCAATCCACGCCAGGCCAAGCAAATCAAGCGCCATGGTGATCGTGCACCGCCTTGCCTCTGGCTGAGGCCCTGTCAAGATCGCAATGTGCCTTGCCAAGGTGCCGCTTGACGACAACGATACTTAAGGCACTGGTCGCCGTGCCTTTCGTTCTCCATTTCCTTTTTTTTTCTTTGTTTTCAAACCCCCATCCCATCCCACCACCGCCACCATGGAGGACACGCGCGTCTACGACCTGTGCATCGTCACCGACGCCACGGCGTCCATGGGCATCTACCTGCACGCCCTCAACGACTCGCTGCCCGAGATCATCCGCATCTCCGCCCTCACAGGCTGCTTCTCCCGCATCGGCATCGTCGCCTACCGCGACTACTGCGGCGGCGCCCTCACCGAGTGTTCCGGCTGGCACGGCCTCGACGCCCGCGCCGACTTGGACCACGTCCCGTCCAACGCCAAGGCCACCCGCACGCAGCTGCTCGACTTTGCGCGGAACCTGCAAGCCAGCCACGGCGGCGACTGGCCCGAGGCCGCCAAGACGGGCCTGGCCCGCATGTACGCCAACATGCGCGACCACGTCGGCACCGTCGTCGTCGTCTTCGCCGATGCCCCGCCGCACACGCCCGCCACCGGCGGCGTCAACCGCATACGCGAGACGGACACGCTCACCAGCAAGACCCCCGCCACCGCGTCGCTGTACGGGCCCCAGGCTGCGGCGTTTGCCGACTGGGTCACGCTCGCCCGCACGCTGTGCACCGGCCGCAAGCAGGCGCGCGTCTTCAGCATCGTCCAGAGCGACCACGTCGACACCCTCGCCCCCTTCACCTACCTCTCGGCCCGGACCGGCGGCGCGTGCTTCGAGATTCCCAGCCGCTGCGGTGCGGCCGCCATCGCGCAGGTCACCATGGGCGTCCTGTTGACCTGGATGGGCGTCGAGAAGAAGGAGACGGGCGGCGCCAAGGACGGCAGTGCGGCGCACCTGGCCAAGTACTGCCGCTACCGCGACACCGTGCACCTCGACAAGCTGTCCGGCGAGCGGGACCCCGAAGCCAAGAAGTACTGGGTGTACGAGGACACCCCCGATGTCAGCAAGTGGTCCCGCGACAACTTGGAAAAGATCGGCGTCGGCCTCGCCGACCTCAAGCAGCATGTCGCCGCCCGCAAGCCCGCCTTGGCCGACTTCAGCCAGCGCTACCGCGCCGACGAGGCCTACCGCGGCCTCGTCGTCACCAACCTGCAGGATATCATCAAGACCGACGTTGCCGCCATCACCGTCAACCCCGTCTTTGGCAGCCTCTGGCGCACCGTCTGCGGCGACCGCCTCAACCCGGCCCGCGACGACCTGCTGGCCCAGTTCGGCCGCCAGGTCGACGCCACCACCGACGCCGACAAGAAGGCCCGCCTCAAGCAGTGGCTCGAGGAGTCGTACGACTACGAGGCCGAGATCCTCGAGCTCGTCGCCAGCGTGCCGGCCGCCGACCAGTTCCCCTGTGTGCTGCTCGACCCGACCGTGGACTTTGCCAAGCTGACGACGGCGGGTGGTGACGCCAACGGCGACGAAGACGAAGCGGACAACGACAACGACGCCCCGGTCAGCCTCACCCGCGGCGACCTGCTCGAAATTGGCCGCTCCTGCGACGCCCGGATCCTGCGCCGCCTCGGACGCGTCCTGGCTCGCCTGACCTATGTCGCCACCGAAGACGACCTGCCGGGCCACATTGCCGCCATGACCGCCCGCCCCGGCGACCCCGGCTATGTCCCCCGCATCCCGCTCGCCCTCGCCCGCCCCAAGCACCAGCGCAAGTTCTGGAAGGTCTTGCTGCACACCATTGTGCCGGGCACCCTGCTGGGCCCGCGCCCGGCCGCCCTGCTGGCCGCCCTGTCCCTGCGCATGGGCCTGGCGCCGCTGCGCGACGTCGCCGACCGCGAGCTGCTGGCCTTTGCGCCCCACTGGAACACGCTCGATGTCCCGGAGACCTGGAACACCAACTGCCTCAACCTGCTGTTGTCCGCCGACCAGGACTATGTCGCCCGGCGGGCCGCAGGCACCACTGCGCCTACGGACGGCGCCACCGGCCTCCTCCGCAGCGCCGACCGCGCCCTCTTCCAGGCCCTCGTCGACTACAAGCTGGCCGAAATCAACCTGGACACCACCCTCACGGCCCGCATCGGCTGGCAGCCCGACAAGACCAAGGTCCCCATGGGCCCCACCGTCGTCTGCCGCGTCTGCCACTTCCCCCGCTCCGTCACCATCATGGCCGCCCAGGGCATCTGCGGCCTGTGCGACAAGACCGCCTGCACCTGTGCCACTCCTGCCATCCACGACGCGTGCGTCGCCGCCCACGTCTCCGCCGCCGACACCGCCGCCACCCCGCTATGGTGGGTCGAGTGCAGCGTGCGCGCCTGCCGCAGCCAGTACGTCATCTACAACCCGGACAGCCTGGCCGTGCGGCCCAAGTGCCACTACTGCCGCGCCGCCGGCACCCAGGCCAACGACGCCGCGGCCGTGACCCAGGCGCCCTTTGTCGAGTGCCGCACCTGCCTGAGCCGCGTCATCTGGCCCGCCGCCTACCGCCCGCCCGGCTTCAGCGCCAAGGCGTTTGAGTGCCCCGCCTGCGCCACCGGCGCCGTCGCGACCGTCGTCGACGTCGCCACCTCAGCCCGCCAGCTCGTCGACGAGAACGGCCGGGAGTGGCTGCTGCGCAACACCGGCGGTAAGATTCTCGAGCCGTTTAGCGGCCGCAGCCTCTTTTACACCATCTCGACCGCCGGTGTCCAGGGCTTCGCCGCCGCCGTCGAGGTGCTCCCGCCGCCACCGCCCCAATACTCCAAAGGCCACGGCACCCTGGCGCTGGCCCTCCACGGCAAGGCCGTCCGCAACGTCGACGACGTCGTCGCCGAGCTGCGCCGCTGGATCACCGCCCGCCGCGCCGAGGCCGACGCCTGCAGCCTCTGCTTTGCGGCCGCCAGCAAGCGCAGCCTGCGCGCCGCCTGCGGGCGCCGCGGCTGCGGCCAGCGCATCTGCGCCGGCTGCCACAGCGACTGGTACGGCCTCAACGCCCGCGGCCGCCTGCTCAACGTTGCCGCCCTGCACTGCCCCTTTTGTCGCCGCCGGCCCGCGCCCGCCGTCGTCGCGCGCTTCGGCCTCAACACCCTCGGCAACCTGCGCACCGCCGTCGCCCGCGCCGGCACCTGGATCTACGCCTGGTGCAACGACTGCGGCCTGGCCCAGCCGTTTGCCGAGCGCGTCTGCGCGCAAGGCGCGCCGCCCGACGTCGTCGACTGGCAGTGTGCCGACTGCGAGGCCAAGGCGGCCGAGGCGACACGGCGCAAGGACGCCGCGCCCGCCCACCGCTTCAAGCCGTGCCCGGGGTGCGGCACCGTCACCGAAAAGCGCGGCGGCTGCGACCACATCTCGTGCCCCGTGCCGGGCTGCCACACCCACTGGTGCTTCTACTGTGGCGCGCAGGTGGACCCCCACCTCATCTACAAGCACATGGAGAAACAGCACGGCGGCTGGTACGGCGGCGCTCAGTTGGCGAATGACGATCCGGACGACTATGACGAGTTGGAGCCAGACGGGTTTGGCGAGTGTGACTGTGTGTTGGGCTGAATCGTGTGCCGGCTGTTGTCCTGTTGTGTTGATTTCCTCTTGGCGTACCGTATGCGTTTGTTTTTAGATATCAAGGTACAACGTACCGCATGCGACGAGTTTGACCTGTTTGAATGGGCACAGAAGAGTATTATAATTTGACATTTTTTCTGCCAAACTGGTGCCTTTCAAAATCCTGACACGAAAAAGGGCATTCCCGGTAGCTCCTTCCATTGATTGCAATGTGTCTCGGCAACATGGCAAGAGCGAACAGCACGGCTTACAGTAACGCAAGAATTGTGAACACGGAAAGAACGCGGCACCGTCGCACTTTCCTCGGATTGCGCAGAACTGGAATTACAGTCCAGAGTTAGAAACCTCTGCAGACACGCGGGCTACAACAAGTGATAGAAAACTGTAAACGTAACGAGGGTTCGTATCAAAGAGAGACAAGCTAGAAGATCAAGAGATACTATCAACCGACGGCTCTCAGGCACAAGACAATCACAGGCCAAGGCCCGGAACTTCCTCGCTCGACTTGGATTTATTTTCCCTCCTTCGGAGAGTGTATAATAAACGCAAAAATAACGCAAAAGTAACGCAAACATAACTGACGGCAAGTGTGCAGACGCCAGCAAAGGGCCATCTACATAATCACCTCGTTGGCCACGTCCCGCTTCAGCTCCTTGAACGGCAGGCACACGCAGTTCTGCACGCGCACCTCATCGCCCACGCCGCACTCCTTGCCCAGGATCGTCACCGTCTGCACCTTGATGCCATTCTTCACAATCGTCGTGCTGTGGTTCGTGACCGGCGTCGGCGAGCCCTCCACGCGCGCCCACGCGCCCACGCGGCTGTTCCAGCCAATGATGGAATACAGCACGCACGCGTCGTGCTTGATCTCCGAGTCCTCGAGCACAATCGACTCCTTGATGCGCGCGCCGGCGCCCACCGTCACCCGCGGGCCGATGGACACATTGGGGCCCAGCTTGGCCGTCGGGTCCACGTGCGCCGACGGGTGGATGAAGACGGGCTGGATGATGTTGGGGCCCGGCGCCGCCAGCTCCTTGGACGCCGTCTGCCACGCCTGCTGCAGGTACAGCGCGTTGGCCGGCACCGCCGACCCGGCCGTCTTGATCTGCCGCCAGAAATCGCGCGTCTCGTACACAAAGAACTCTTTGCTGTCCGCCATGTCCGACAGAATGTCCTGCTCCAGGCGGATCACCTCGTTGTTCTGCTCGTCGTTGTCGTTGTCGTACTCGATGAAGCTGCTCGCCAGGTTGTCCGACGACGGGTACGACACGAGGCGCGACGGCCGGTCCGTGCGGCGCTTAATCGCAGTGCGGATCGACGGGAAGATGGCCTCCGTGCTGAACAGGTACACGCCGCAGTTGATCAGATTCGAGATGTGGCTCTCGGGCTTCTCCACGTAGTGCAGCACCCGCCGCGTGTGGCTGTCCGACACGATGCAGCCAAAGTTGCTGGCCGCCTCCTCGGACACGCGCGTGCCCAGGATCACGGCCTCGGCGTCCTTCTCCGTGAACATCTTGAGCATCTCGCCGAGCGGGAACGAGCAGCACACGTCCGAGTTGAGCACAAACAGGCGCTCCGGGCGGCCCTTGAGGATGGCATCGCGGAAGTGGTACAGGCCGCCGGCCGTGCCCAGCGCCTGGTACTCGCGCAGGTACTTGATGGACAGCTTGGGGAACTCGTTCGACGCGTCCTTGATGAAGTCGCGGAACACCGACTCGTCGTAGTAGCCGATGAGGTACACCTCCTGGATGGACGGCACCTTGGCAATGGCCGTCACGCAGTGCCAGATGATGGGGTGGCCGGCGACATCGAAGAGGGGCTGCAAACGCAGGCCGGTTAGTCGACGATACGGCCCAACTCTACATCGAAAGGATCGAAAGGGCGTACCTTGGGAACATCCAGAGAAAGCGGCCGGAAACGGGTGCCGCGAGACGAACCACCGACCTAGACAACATTGTTAGCCACCACATGCCCATGCTGATATCGTTACACATCGGTCGGCCGTGCACCCGACGCCTCGCACCGCGCCAGCCTGCTCGGCTCGCCCTTGTCTTCAGACGCACCAGAATGACGGCCTTGGTCGTGGGGGTGGCCACGCCGTTTGACTTCTCACGCTGAGGGAGTTGGAGTGTCGCCATTGTTGCTGTGTGTTGCGGATTGGGAAGAACGAGTGTATACAAAGGGACTGTGGATTGCAGGAAAAAGGGGACACAAAACAATGGGAGGAGACAAGTTGCGGTATAGACAAACTCGTGTTCCCAACAAGGACAGGTTTGATGTTTGTCTGCCAATTACAGTGTCTTCGACTGCCCCCCTTTTTAGAGCTCCAAGCTGTAGCGGTGCCCACCGCCACCAGCCCACCTTGCATCGCTGGAGTGCACTGTGCAGTCGTCATTGAGCCAATCAGACGCTAGTCATCCACTCGTGCTAAGTGACCAGAGCCCAAAAGGGACTCTTTACGGACTATTCGTTTTGCCGGGTTCCGTCTAAGTACTTGCTCCAGCTCGATCCGTCCAGCGTCCTTCGCTCCCTGATTGGTCTTGCCTGAATAGGAGGACCCTCTTTTGTTCCCCTGAACTTGCCCAGCAACAGCGACACGCCTGGGCAAGTGCGAGCTCTCGCTGGTGGCTCCTTCCTTAGATGCCGTCTGTTAATAACACCCGCAAACCACACGCATGTCACTAACAGCTGCTACCACCGCTCTGAGTGCACACCGCGTCGATTGCTCCTTCCCTCGACAGACGGTTTGCACAACTGCTGGGACTTCCATATTCACGCGCAGGTTCACGGCAGCTTTTTTGCTTCAAATCACGAACAAAATTCACCGTGACATTCGCCGTGATATTCACTCATTCGCTGACCGCCGTTTGCTTGCGTTTGTGTTTTTAATCGTGTCTTTCGCCCGCTGCTTTTGGTCCAGTGTTTGCCTTTGTTTACTTTCAAGTACACACGTCCCAGCGTCCACATTTGGGGGCTTTAATGCAGCACGAATGAGTGCAAGCACTGTTTCGTCGCGGAGTCTGACAGAGACCGCTGCCATGCGGCTGGTCAAGCAAGAGCCGGGTGGTACGCCTGCTACCGGAGTACACACGGCCGCGAACCGGCTGGCAACATCATCACAAGAACAGAATGGTCGGTTTGCCCGATCAGGCGCCCGTACGTTCGTCTGTTTTCCCCCTTGCTTTGCTTCATTTGGTCTATTTGACCATGCTTCGGCATCACGAGCTAACAGCCCTCAGCTAGCATTGACACCCGATTCGGCCGTCAGACCATGACCGACAGCCACGCCGGCAGTGGCAGCGGCGGCGGCGGCAGCGGCGGGGACGACGATGATGCTCCGATCCTCATGGAGGTTCGAAAAATCAAGACGCAGCCCCCCGAGAGCATCCTGGACCGCCTTGACGCACCTCATGCGTTTCCTGCCCATGCCCACCAAGGCCCCAACGTTAGCTTCGTTTCGCATGGCTTCACGGCCATCGGGGACAAGGTCAAGGAGCTCAACGACACCTTGGGCGAGCTCCAGTCGCTCGGCATCCAGCATGTCACCAGTCTGCCCGAGCTTGTCCTCGTTGGCGACCAGTCTGCCGGCAAGTCCAGCCTCATGTCAGGCTTCTCCGATATTTACCTGCCGCGCAGCGAGGGCGCCTGCACCCGCTGCCCCGTCCACATCCGTCTGTCGGGTGCACAGGCTGGCGGGCCCTGGGCCTGCCGCATCTCTCTGCAGCAAGACTACGACTACCGTCCGCCGCAGGGCGTGACGCGTGCCAATCCGTTCGGCCCCTGGTTCGAGAAGCGCCGGGACATCAAGGACTTTGCCAATCTCAACGACCCGTCCAAGATCGAGGAGACGCTGCGGTGGGCCCAGATTGCCACTCTGAACCCCAACCGCGACCACAGCCTGTACAAGCCAGGCACGGGCGAGATGTGGCGGCGGTACCACCCGCTGTCCAGCGACGGCGGCGACGCCATCCGAAACGAAGCCGCCTTCAGCCCGAACACGGTCGCCTTGGACATCAGCGCGCCGGGACTTGCTGATCTCAGCTTCTACGACCTGCCGGGCGTGTTCACCAGTGCCAAGCAGGATGAAGATCAGTACCTCGTCCAGGTCGTCCGCAACCTGACGGCAAAATACATCTCCCACAAGCAAGCCATCATCCTCTGGGCGGTGCCGATGAATGTCGATTCGGAGACCTCCTCGACGTTTTCGATTATCCGCGAGAAAAAGGCTCAGGCCCGCACCATCGGCATTATGACCAAGGCCGACCTTCTGCCACCCAACCCCACGGCCACCGCCCAGTGGATGGCCATGCTCCGCGGCGAGCAGCACAAAGTTGGCCATGGGTACTTTATGACAGCGAGGCCCATCGTCACCGAAGATCTGCTTCCCAACGAGATGGTCCAGTCGTCCCACCGCGATCCATCCAGGCCCGCCGACGAGCTGGAGCGCCAGGGCGCGTTCGAGGAGGCCTTCTTCAACAAGCAGCTGCCGGGCATGGCCAACCAGGAGTGGCGCGAGTGCTTCCGCGAATTTGAGGACCGCTGTGGAGTCAATCGTCTTGTGGCTTTCATGTCCCAGCAGCTCGGTCATGAGTTTGCCAAGTGGTCAGTGGCTTTCCAACGTACAAATGCAAAATATCGAGGCAGACAGCCCAGCTAACATCCTCCGGATAGCCTTCCGGAGATCAAAGAAAAGGTGTCCATGAAACTACTTGACGTCAATTACGAGCTGGCTCAGCTGCCTGACGTTCCCGAGAATCCCGAGCTCGAGATCCGCCGCAGTCTCGTTGCGTTCACGTCTCAAGTGCGAGCCATCATCGACGGGCCGCAAGAAATGCTGCGGCTACTCAACGAGATATTTCGAGAATTCAAAAAGGCAATTGCGGATCTCAAGCCCAAGTATAAGGTTAAGGTGGAGTCCCTCACAAATGGCCTAGCCAGCGGCAGCAGACACGTCGTCGACAACAATGGTCGCATCGACCTGACATCTGCGGACAACGACGACGTGTCGAGCGTCTACGGTGGCTCTCCCGCGCCCGGACATGCGTCTGTTCCCCCTTCCGGCGCCCCAGCCAACTCCGTACCTCGTCGCCGGCAGCACAGCACATTCCTCGATGGTCAAACCGATCCCGTCGGCCCCAGCACCCCGTCCAAGCGTGCTCGTGGGCTCAACGATTCGGTCAAGCAAGAAGACCAGTCCGAAAGTGGCGACAATAGTCCTGCGTTGGGCGCAGGCTCGAAGCGTGTCCTCTTCTCACGAACTGGCCAGCCGCTTCAACGGTCAGCTCGATCTCTCCAGGCGGTGCGCGATATCATCGATGCTCAGATGCGGCCCGGTATGCCCAACATCGTCACCGGAGACATCTACAACTCACTGTCGATGGAGGCCATCCGGCCCTGGATCGACCCGTTGATGCAGTTGCTGGAACGCGTCTTTAACTTGCTCGACGCCAAACTGCATGAGCTCCTCTCAACCGCGCTCAGCAACCTGCGCAAGCGGCTCATCTACAGACAAGCCTCGTCCGCCCTCAAGAAGTTCCTGGTCGACCGCATGAGCGAGGTCCAGACGACGCTCCTACAACACTACCAGCTCGAGACGCGCAAGTACCACACGCTGGACCGAGAGACCATGGCGCGCAATGAGGAGGCCGAGCGCAACCTCCTCGCGCGGCACCGCCACTACTACCGCATGGTGGCCTACCTCGGCGAGCAGCGCGGCAAGGAGCGGCCCCTTCCCAAGGACTGGGACATCATGAGCGACGACGAGCGTGCGCGCGAGAAGACGATCATGAACCAAGAGCTCGCCAAGCTCGGCGCGGACGAATACACCCGCGAGCTGGGTGTCTGCGCCAACGTGCGCGGCTACTACCGCACCGCCGCCACGCGCTTTGTCGACACGTGCACGATGCACATCTCGTCCGGTCTGCTGCCGGACGTCACAGACCAGCTCTCCAAGTCGTACCTGGACAACCAGCTGGGCGTTTTTGATAGGACAACGCCGCAGACATTCCTGGACCTCATGGGCGAAGACGAGGCGACGGCCCAAAAGCGTGCCAGCCTCAAGGACGACCGCCGGCGGTTCCAGCTCACAATGGAGTCCATCCAGCGCCTCGAGAACTCGAGCCAGTACTCGCAAGAGCAGCCAACCCAGCCGCAGTCGCAAATGCCTGTGCCAGCCACAGTGGATGGCGATGTTTAGTTTCAGTGGCTGAATATGTTTCCATTCCCTCTTCCCTCTTTCCATGACGAATAATGAATCATTTGCTGTCCCGGATCTGTTTGTTTCGTTTGTCTTTGCATCTCCCATTGCCAGTATCCCTTTTTCCCTTTTGCATTTTAATTCCGCACCTTGTACAACATTGAATAGCAGTTGTATTTTTAGATTTGAAAGGGCGGCAGTGATCGAAGCCACATTCCATCCCGACGGACGGAAGAGAGCACGAGGACAGAAAGTACGAAAATACGGGTGCATGTTGCAAGATACGGAGATGTGTTGAAAGATTTGACTTTGAATTGTATGGAAAGATAATGTATTGTGGCAAAGCAATGGCGGGAATATTTAATAACTAGGCTAGTAATGAAATGACAGAAACCAAAAGCAACTGTAAGGTAATGACCATAACCGTCTAGTTCTAAGAGATGGGAAACCTGCCAAAGTCTGCGATAAACATCGAAGCTTAGTGAACCTTGAAGACAAAGCTATAAAGGCATGGCAACACTGAAACACAAGCACAGAAATTGCAACACTAACAAAATCGAGTAGTTAATTTCACCCCTACAAGAAGAGACACCTTCGACAAAAGACGACTCGCAAAACTCATCTCATCCGTTCAAATGGGTATGATTGCAAACATGTTGAGATTGTCACTTTTCGTTTTGCTTCCAACAGGCAGCCAACAATAGTCCAAAGACAAAATACACAAGACAGGTCAAAAGGCGGATTATATTAACAAAGGAAACCGAAAGGACAAGGTTCCCATTTCCCAATGTCTCCCACCAACGTCCTATACAAACTGGTTTCGCCCTGCGAATTCAAGAGAGAGTAAAGAGTTACAAAAAAATGCAACTATGAAACGAAAACTATGGCAGGTGGTGACAGGAAGAAAACGAGAGAAAATAAAACAAAAGAAAAAGAAAAAAAAAACCCGAAAAGTCTGCTGTGACGGACAATGACATAATAAAACGTGGTAGATGCAATACACCACAAACGTAAAGGACTGATATGATAAATGCAGCGAGAGCCAAAAACATAAATAAACAAGGAAACAATAATGCACATGATGCACCTGAACAAAAAGTGTTCCCCGACGCTAACCAAAATGATGCCGTATATACCAGGAGTGGGAAATAGGAGCGTGATACATATGTAGTCGTGTATGTGTAGAGTTGAGAAAGGAGGAAGAAGAAGGGTGTGTGTGGGTGTGCGTAGGTGTGGCGTTGAGATCGAAGACGAGGAGCCATGATTAAAGCTCCTCTTCGATCGGCGACTGGGGCTCGGGGGCATTGAGCAGAGTCCGGACGCCGAGCGGGTGTGCGAGAGCATTGTCGCGAACGGCGCCAAAGTCGAGAATCTAAGATGGAATGTCAGCAAGTGCGTGCTATACGGGGGACTACGGATGGTAGGGGGTGCGGCCAAACTCACTTCAATATAGGTAAGACTGTCTCGCTGGACAGCCGCGACACAGCGCCGGGCGTCAAACTTGACCTGCCAGACACCGGAGAGGTCGCTCAGCAGATCCTGGATGCACTCGCCGGTCTGGATATCCCACATCTTGACCGTCTTCTCGCTGCCGGAGATCACCTTGCGGCCGTCATGCTGGAAACAGGTGATAGCGCCGGTATGGGCTGTCAAGGTGCTCTTGCAGGTGCCCGACTCTGGGTCCCAGACACGGAGTGTGCTGTCGGCGGCCGCCGACACGAGCTTCTCGTCGCGGAGATCAAGCAGGCCGACCAGCAGGGCGTGGCCTTCGAGCGTGTGGAGGCAGGCCCCGGTGTCCAAGTCCCATATCTTCACCAGCGAGTCCATCGAGCCGGAAATGCAGCGGTTGCGCTTCACGTCGAGAACGACACTGTACACCCGCTGCGTGTGGCCCTGCAACACGTGGAGCGACTCGCCTGTGCTGATGCGCCACACACGCACGGTGCTGTCGTAGCTGCCGGAGACAAGAATGTCCCCGTGCGCCGCAATCGACCGAACGGAGCTGGAGTGCCCTGACAGAATGCGAATAAAGTAGGGGCACTCGGAATCGTTGGCAGGCGGGCCGGTCTGGATGTAGCGCCGCGAGCCCGGCTCCGGCAGCCGCCACACACGCAGCTGGTTGTCGCGCGAGCCGGTGATGATGAGCGGCTTCGGTGGCATCATGACGGGCTTGCCGTCTTCGAACTTGCCGGTGGGCTTGGGCATGAGAATCTGCAAGCAGCGCACCGTCGAGGTATGTCCGTAGAACACTTGGGTGCAGAGTCCCTTTTCAATGTCCCACACGCGCACGGACCGATCGGTACTCCCCGAGACGAGGATGTTTCCCTCGTACTGCAGGGCCCAAACACCGCCCTCGTGGCCTTCCAGCTTCTTCAGCAGCTTGCCCGTTTTGGTGTCGTAGATGTGGATCAAGGTGTCGTCGCTGCCCGTGATGATCTTGTCGTCGTCAAACTGCAGGCAGGTGATGACGTGCCGTGGGTGGGCGGTAAAGGCCAGATGCTGCGGCTTCACCTTGCCGCTCGTCCAGTTTTGGCGAATCATGTAGTGGCGGCGGTAGAGAGACTTGAACAGGTGGAGGTTCCGCAAGCTCGGCAGGCCAATCTTGGGGTTCGGAATGGCCGCGGCAGCCGCACTGGCGGCCGACAGAGGGCCTTCGGATTTGTGCACCTGGGGCCACTGCGACGGCTTCTCTTCCTTGGGCGCTACCTCCTGAGCACTCGCCCGCCGTTTGGACCGCTCCGTGCCAGGGTACGCCGTAATGCCACGTTTCCGCTTCGACGTGCGCACCCGCGGCGCAGACGCCTCTGGCTTGGACGAGCGAATCAGGTCGGTCTCGTCGGCCTCCATGCGCATGCGCAGACTCAGATCGACCTCGCAGCCATGCGCACCGACGGGGTCCTGCCAGCCCCAGCCCTGTGTAATGGCCCGTTGCAGCTCGCCCGACGGCAGCTCGAAGCCAGCTTTATCAAACAACTCTTTCCAGCCCGTTTCGTTGCTGTCCACAATGATGCGCCATTGCTTGGAGACCTGTGCAGCACGGCACAGGTCCTTGAAGTCGAGGTAGGAGAGGATGTGAAGGCTGAGCTCGAGCGGGAGCCGTTTGAAGAAGTCGCACTTGAGGGCCGGGTTGACGACATCGGCAACGGTCTGAAGCGTCTTCCGCGAGCACCTGCGCAGGAATTGGTACATCATAAAGGTCTTCATCTCACCGGGCATGGTATCAAACCGCTCCAACATAGACTGCACGGCCATGAAGTTCATCCGTGACACAGTACCATCCGACAACGAGTTGGCGCCGTCGGGCTGGGAGAAAGATGGGTATCCGGGATATGGCGACGAGTCAGCAACTTCGGTGGATTGTGATCGTGTTGTCACCCAGAGAGGCTGTCGAAGAATGCGTTCGTCTAGTTCGTCGTGGTCGTCGTCGGGAAGCTGCGACGTCGGGTGCACAGCCGACAACGTGGGAGACAAGCGTGGGCTGGGAAGACTGGCATCCAGCATGCCCACATTGCCGAGAACCCGCGGCGGCAGCGTCCGCACGGTCTGCTGCAAAGACTCGTCGGCATCGGGAAAGCTGTCGGCGTCGGCATCGGCAATTGGTGGCGTGGCCACGGTGTTGCTGAATACGGTGTGTGCGTCGCTCCCGGTGGGACTAGCAGCCTCATATGGTGCCGGGGTTGTGCTGGGGCCCGATTCTGTCTTGTTGTCGCTGGCCGCACGTTCGAGACGCAGCGACCGGAATCGAGACGAGCTTCGGTTACCGGTGCTGGCACCGTCGGGTGTGGCGAGATATGAGGACGGGCCGTTTGCAAGGTCGCCGTCACGGTCGTCTTTCAACAAGCCAAGGCCCAGCCGTCTTGGCCGGTCGGCTGCGGATGTGGAGGCGGACGCCGTTGTGGATGTGGATGTGTTTGCCGACGCCCCTATGTTCGAGGAGCGGAGAACCTTCCGGCTAATAGTGGAGACGGGAGAACCAGCCACGGAGCTGGAACGAGTCGACCGGCGCAATGAGCTGTCGGCAGGCTGCTTCGACGACGACGATGCCGCCGCCGCCGCCGCCGGCTGGGAGGGTGAATCATGGCGTGGCTGGCTCTCGACGCCGGGCTCGAGCTTTATCTGGCTGTCGTCGAGGATGCGTGCACGCGGTGGGTGGCGGTGAAAGGGGTTGGCCCGCAACAGGTGGTCGTCCTGGCTGTGTTCAAAGGAGGAGTGGAATTTCTGCGAGTCGTCAAACGACGACCAGGAGTCGCTGTCGATGCCGTCGTCGACATCGAAGCTGAACTTGGACAGCTCTGGCGGGGTCGGTTTGGAGGCAAGCGGGTACTCTTTGGCATCGAGCGACTGGAGTGCCCTTGATTCACGGACGTACAACGGCGGATATGACCGTTTGGTTGTGGTTGTTGTCGTCACGGTCTTCGTCTCGACGCACTCGGCAATCTCAAACTGCAGCCGCGCGCCGTGTGCGGCATCGGTCTCGGCGGCATCGTTCCAGTTGACGGAAACCATTTGACTGGAACGAGGCCGGCTGACCTCGGTCGTCTTTTGGGGAGCCTGCGAGTCGGGCATTGTGGGATTGTCGTGGTCTCCCCGCAGGTGACTGAGACCACGCGACTTGTAAATGGTCGTCAAAGTAGACGAGGGCGTAGCAGAGGGAAGGACTGTTGTCGTGGACGTGGATGCACGTCGACTCAGGAGACAAAGGTTCAAAAAGAGGGGAGGGGGCGGTGTCGTAGATGACTAGAGTGCGTTAGTAACGGTGCGGATCGGGATGTGTTCGGCAAAGGCGAGGGATGTCGACGGAGGGAAAGACGAGCGATGCAGTGTCTTTATGATACGAATCCAGCCGGGCAACGCAGCGGAGGAGACTCACGAGGCGGTGGTCAAGAGGGTGGAGAAGGCTGTCCGGATCGATAACGATTTACGCGGATTCCAGGGCCAACGCGTGCATGCTCAGCATTGTATACGGGCAGCCAAAGTCGATGTGAAGTGTCCGTTCACCGGGTGTCGTGTGGAAAAAAGAGGCCGTGGAAGTCGACAGGCAGCCAGGTAGACAGATCCGAGGGTTGGGAACAGAAAAGCCGAGGCCCAAAACAGAGACGAGGTGGACACGAGGGGAGAGTGAGGCACGGAAAAGGGATGCGTGACAGGGCCTGCGAAGGGGGGCGGCTGGAAACACCCTCAGATGTGCAGTCGTGTTCGCGTTGGTCGTCGGTTTGTGTACAGAGGGTGTGTCTGTTTGGGATCCTCCTGTTGGTGATTTGTTGTTGGCTGGTGAGAGGAGAGAAACAAAAAGGCGAAGAAGAGGAAGGCGATCAAGAACAGAAAGAGGGTCGCCGACGATGAGGCCGAAAAAAGGCTGGGCCACCAGAGAAAGGCGGGTTCTGCCTCCTCCTCCGCTCCTTCCTCTTACTACGCCCTAGCCCAGCCTGGCCTAACGGAGGGAAGGGCGAGTGGTGGACCACCCAGCGGCCGGCGATAAAAAATTCCTGTCGACTGGCCTGGCGCCGCCCCCCTCTTTCGGTCGCTCCTTCCCCTTACTCAGTAAAAACAGCCAACGAAACAAGTGGATTTCACGCCTAAATATTTCGCTCACGTGCCACGGCGCTCACAAATTTCTACGGAGCACGCTTTTGTGCCTGCGAATGCCCTGGCCTGGCCTGGCCCATAATCTTACACTAGTTACCGCCTACTCCGTCTACTAAAAGACTGCCGTGTCAGGCCTCCTGTCTTACGGCAGGCACCGCGTTGGGACACATCTTACAAAAGCCATAGGCGTAGAGTGCACTGGCGGGCGTGGCGGAAGGGGGGAGGCGCTCTGTCATCCGCCCTTTCCCTCCCGTTTCTGTTGTGTAATGTGACGAAATTTGGAAAGGACGCTCGGATGACTACCGCTCGCGCCTGCCTTCGTAATCCGTACATACTGACGAGTCCAAAACGTCAAATCACAAATGCCACGAGAAGCGAGACACTTGTAATCCACGAGACACTCTTCCCGGCGGAGCGTGGTGAAGGTGTGCAGGCACAAGGCCAGTGACAAAAGGGTGGGGAACGGGACATGAGGCAGCCTCTATTTCAGCACACATGCACAGGCGTCTTCGGCGACTAATGCAGGCTGAGAGGAACTGCAGAAGTGATTGAGAAAATCCAGCACGGCGGAATCAAGAAGCCTGTAATACATATACAGCCAATCCTCGCCACCGCATCCAGGGGCGACAAAACTGTTTACTTTTCGTTGTCGTCATTCGCGTTTGACCTTTTGCTTACTGCTTGGCATTTCGAACCTCCCTCGCGTTCCGCGCGCCACTGTTCTTGTAGCTGCCCGGTGCCTCGGTAGGCTGCTTCTTGCACATTATTTACCGGATGTGCATGCCACCAGTCTGTCACAAAAGGGGACAGAGTGTCCGCCAACGATGAACGGACAGCATCTCTCCGCTCGCGCCCCTGCCCTGTGGTCTTTGTTCTGCCTCAGCGCGCGTCGCTATTAGCCCACTATTTTGCCTCTTTCATGGCTCCCTTTGTAAAAGTGGAAAACCATCAGAACTCGAGCCCGGCCTTGGTTCCCTGGTTCCGTCGTTCTCTTGTCCGTTGTTATTTGGCTAGGCCTGTTATTTAACCCTGTTCGCGCACCCACGGCCTATCAACAACAAGAAAGGCATCTCGTTCCGCCTTCCCCCCCAACTGGCTGGGCTCTTGTTACGCGCCGAAGATCGCGTCATGCACAGACCCAACAGACCGTCCCACTGCGCCTAGTGTGATTGCGGGTGTGATTTCGGGAAGAAAAGCGAACTGCACTGTGCTAGCACGACGCACTCATCACTGACAGAGGCGCGTTTGTCTTGTTATCACACAATTGTTCCCAGGGAGCCACAACCACCGATGGCAAGACGAAATAAAAGGATCAAAGCAGCAAGCAAATGGAGTACGGCGGAAAATATTGTAATTCACAGCTGTTAATTGCTTCAAAGCTGGTGTTCTATCCAAGACAGCAACAGAGCCATTTCTCTTTTGGTCGAACCTTGAAAATAATTAATTTGCCTGTTGGTGGCCGGGAAGTAATATGAACCGGCCATTAAAACTAGGAGTGTATGGTTCCTCTTGTAGAGCGTATATGGCAAATAAGTGCTTCTGTTATTTGTGCCGGTTAAGGACTGTTTGGTTCTATTTTTGCTATTTCTGTTCGTTGGTTGTTGTAGTTCGTTCTTGTGAATATCTGAAATCTGTGTAATACCCAATATTTATCGTCTAGATAAATCTTTCTAGTTGTTTTTAGAAAAAAGGAAGACCAAGGTTTTTTCTCGCTTTGGTGCGTTTTTTTTTTAAGAAAAAAAGAAAAGAAAAGAAAAGAAGAAAAGAAAAAAATCGTATATGTTGACATAAATAAACACAACATATAAAAACAACAACGAAAGACAAGTGTTCACTTGATATTGCACAAATCAATATATTCAGTTTCCATCAACTATCCCAGAAAACCCTTATCGTCACTCTTACGATCAGCCTTGCGTTCTATGTGTTGTGTTTTGTCCCCTGAATGGTCCTCCTACGTCGTAATTACTCGAGTTTTGAACACATGAACGCGAGTTGGTTCTATTTCTGGCGTCGTTGCCTGTTCTACAGCGACTTTCCAGCGCTACAGCGAATCGGGAGCGTGGGTCTTTGTCGAGATCAAGTACCACGCAGCGCGAAACTCGGTGAAGCAGGTACAAAGCCCCCCAAACGTTTGGGTCGGAAGTGGGTTTTATCCGCGGCCAAACGGCCCCACCCGCCACACCTGCCCACTTGGGCCTCTGGCTTGGTGGCTTGGGTGGCTTGGAAGGTTGCTTCAGTGTTTGTTGGCAAAGCTCCCTGGCGCCTTCCCGTTTGTTGCACAGGTTCTCAGAAAGGAAATGAGCACGCAAAATATCTCTCCGAAGTGTTTCCAACCGACGTCGTCTGTTCCCCAAACCCCCCTCCTCTTGCTTGCAGCTTTCCACCACGACCTCGATGACCATCGCGACGTAGCGACACGGACACGGAGCACATATTGCGCTGCAATCATTCGACGAGGCAGGCTGCTCTCGACTTTGCTGCCTTCCATGCTTGCCTCTGTTGTGCTCTGAACCCGTCTGGGGCATTTTTTTCTTTTTGTTTTGCTTCCCCCCCGTTACCTTTGCCACTCCCAATACTCTTACCACTCGGCCAGCGGCTACACATTGCGACCGACGATAGACGACGGCGGACGGCGAAAACGACGACAGACAGCGACGATGGGCAACTGCAGCTCGTGCCTTGGAGCACGGCGTAGGAGCGTCTACGAAGAGGTGAGCTGGGGACGGGATTGGTCAAGCAAGGCGTCGTCGCCAGTGGTGCGCAGAACGGACGGAGACTGACAAATGGCTGCCGCTGGCTGCCGCTGCAGGACGATGAATCAAGGCTGCTGTTCGACGATGCCGACGGCGCACACTACGGCAGCTTCGGCGAGCCGACGATGAACGACCAGGACGATGCGCAAGAGTCGCAGCGCGAGTTTGAGGCGCTCCAGAGCGTCGTGGCCCGCACGTCCGACAACATGGTCGATGTATTTGAGATTGCCCCGCCACGGCCGAACCCGAACGGCATTGCGGCGCCGTATGCTGCACTCGGCATCCCCGACAACCGTTTTGCGCAGTACCAGAACCTGCTCGCGAAGCTCTCGGTGACCGACGAGGACGACCCGGACGCCTGCATTGAAGAATTCGACAGTGAGACGACACAAATCCCACAGGCGTACGTTGACGCGCTGCCGACACAAGTGGACGCGGCCGGGCCGTTTGTGAGTAACTTTACCGACGCTGCTCCATAAAACGGAAGGATGAGCAATGTTCCGTGACACGGCTCATTTTGGTCTTCTTCGTCTCTCGTCTACGTTGACTTCACATACCGCCGACCTGTTACGAATGCGTTTCTCGCAACCTTTCTTTTCTTGTCCATCTGCACACGATTGCACGCATCCACGCAACACAGCACAGCATTTGATATTATTGTTTCCTTTACCGTACGCCTCAGGCAGCAGACGGATGAGTCTGGGCTTTTCGTCCTATCCATCTCGGCCTTCCCGACGGCGGGAGACCGCACTGTATTATATCGACACTGTTCGGCCCTTTTCTTTCCAGTATTTCCTTTGTTCACTTGATACCCGTCTTAGTGTTACAATATACAATTTCAACCGCACAAGCACACGCCACAACTGCAACTGCAACCACAATCGAAGCCAAGCTTATAAGCCAAGCATTTGGGACGGAGGCTGAGGCTGAGGCCACCATCGGGACCATGACTGACCGACTGTGCTGTGCTCCTTCCGTCCCCGCCTCTCCCCACGCCGTGATATGTTCTAATTCCCGCCGATATGATGCAGCCTGGACAGTTAGCCGCGAGCCGTCCTGGCTGCCTTGGCATCGGGACTACCGCAGATCTGTCGTTCAAAGGTCATTCTATGAAGGTTATTTGACGAACGAACTAGGCAGACTCCTGGGCCATTGGTTTGTTTTTTTATTATTTATCGTTTTGCCCGTTTCACCAATTTGCCATGTACGACAAAGTGTGTCAACCTGCGTCCGCCTCACCACCTTTCGACGCGCAACAGTCACCAGCTGCACTCACATTCCACCTCCCCAAACTACCCTTAGCCGCGTCTTTCAGATGCCCCATATCCGGGCCTCAGCACCCATTGAGCATCGGCCACGTGCGCATGCTGTCGATGTTGCTTCTCAGTGGAGACCCTAGTCCGTGGCTTGCAGTTCTAGCTTCGTTTCCTGCTGTGGTTTTTCCCTTCTGTCATTCTACTGTTCTTCGTTCTCCTTTGTTCTTCTCTTTGCTATACACTCCTGCCCACTCGTCCCTGTTGTCGTTCGTCACAAGCGCGCTGATCTGAGTGCTCCGGCTTTCGGGAGGGATTGAGCTGGTCTGAGTTTGACAAGCCAGGCCTCTGGGCCCGGCCTGTGGACGGCCTGGAGGGGTAGTGACCATCATCACTGGTGAACCTCGCTGGGATGCCTTCCTGTTCCTTGCCGTTCCAGTCTCGTCCGCCGAAACCTTCCTGGGCAGTTCATGTGAGCCTCTTGACCCTGCATACGTCAGCCTTCTTGGCCACTACGAGATCAAAACAAACAACCCTTGTACGCGGTGCTTGCTCCGACGCCCCTCCGCCGCTCCCCGCTTCAGACTCTCTTTTCTTGCTGTTTTGCCGCGCTGCTGCAGCATCTGCTTGCCTGTTGGCGGGTAGTGGCTGTTTGGAACCACCGATTCACTGAGATGCAAAATACTGCAGTCACCCATCTGTCCTTCTACACAAGCCTGGGTAGACTAAGTATTCCAGTCCTTGCTCCAAAAACAACAGTGGCAACACCGTTTCGCCTGTTCGTTACCTACGTCACTGGTCTTCGATCTCGAATCTCCGCTTGTTGGCCCCCAACAGTCCAAGTCCATATTTCCTACGTCCCTTTCGTCCGTGGCTTGGTGCCGCCATTGTTCCAAGCCAAACAATGGCGTGCCGCTACATACACGTACAGTCACATACAGGAGCGCGGGCATACTGCGGGTGGCAGGTGCCTGTTCCCTGCTGTACTGTTCTATGTGACTCGCAAGTAAGAAAGAGGGGAGCATCCAGTGTCGCGTCACGCTCTCCCGTGACTATGCGGTCCTATGTTGGACCTATGCGGCCCTGTTCAAGACAACCGCTACCACTTATCTGTCACAGCTGCTCTGTACAAGACAAAACTGTCGACACGGCGGCACCATCAACACGGCCTAGGGTCAACGATGCTGATGATGCTGTACAAGCGCTCGCCTCTCTGGTGCCTGTCGACAGGCATGTCTGTAGAAGAATGCGGTGCCACTAAAACTCCAAGTATGAATGACAAGCCAGCACAGAGCGAAGAGCAGAAATTCGAAAACGACGTTAGAATCCACCAGATCAAATTTATCGAACAGCAAATATCCTTTCCATGCCCCACCGACGTGAGGGAAAGAATGACGGCGCAGAGATGCCACAGGGAGCTACACAACGTCCTCCAGTGCAAGCCACAGCAAACGCAGCAACGATAATATTCAAACGATGAAAACCAGGGGTAAGCAAAGAGCGGCAGGCACAAAATGCCCAGGATAAGACAAGGCCAACTTGAACATCAACGACAATTAAACACAACGACCAAAGATGCAGCAAGACCACAGGCACAACAAAAATAACAAGTAGCAAAGCAAGTGCAAAAACAAGAACGGAAACGAAAACATGAACCATAAAACAACAAAAACAAAAACAAAAAAAAAACGTCAGAAAGTAAAGATGGGACAGACTGCCAGCATAAAGTGGCTATGTCCATGGGAATAGGTACAGAAACGCACACGACCCCGCCGCCAATACAGCTCCTTCAACCGCGCTGCAGCGTCTCCGTTGCACCGGCACCGCCGTCATCACCACTACCACAACCACCAGCAGCATCCCCAAGGAGAGACAGAAGCCATTTGACATGCACCCTGCCCTGCATGCGTCCTCGCATTCTCTGTCGTCGTCTCCTGCCATCGCCTTGGCCAACACGCACTGCTGGGTACAAACGTGGTGTTAGCAGGATGATGTAGCATCGAATCTTCTCGCCGCTTCGCTTTGGTCTTCTTCTCGACTTTTTTTTTCTTGGCCGAATGGTTCCCACCCGACAACACGCAGAACATACCGGTTTGTCCAAACATCTGACACGTTCCGATTGGCCGATTTGTCCGCGGCTGTACAAGCGCCGTTCAAGCCACGCTGGCTTGCCGGGTGACATGGTCCTGGTACAGCTGGTTCACCCGCTCCTCAATCTCCATAATGTCTTGCTGCGTCTTTTCGACCGTGGCCGGCCGGTTGCCCTCGTGCTGCCAGCGCTCCACATCTCGCTGCAGCTTCTCGAGACGGCGGTTCTTCTTTTCAATCTGCTCGCACAGCTTGCACGTCTCGTTGCGGTACACGGTGGCGTACACCAGCTTGAGCCCGCACGTCTCGCCGGTGCGGTACTCCTTGGGGCACTGCTGGCGGAAGTTTCCCCACTTCCAGTAGCCGCATGTCCAGCGCGTCTGCTCAAAGTAGCACATTTTTTGTTCGTCTCTTTTTTGTGCGCTTTGCAGTCTTGGAGGGACGAGTATAAACGGACCGTAAGCGTGTCGTGTCCTCGGAAGCTGGCTAGTCGGTTACGCTTGGTCGTTGCTGCACCCTGTGGTCCATTGTTAACCCTTGTTGCCCTTGTTGCCCTTGTTGCCCATGCTGTCAGTGTCCGCTCCGTTGTCCACCCTTGCTTGATCAAGGTGTGTTTCTGCATGCCGTAGCAGGGTTTTGCAACATGGGGCATCCTTGTCGCGCATCCATTCGGGAACGTCTGGGGACACCCTCGTCCTGGCTTCCCTCCTCTTTCAGTCTTTTTGTCTTTCGGGTCCTTTGCTCGTTGCCTCGTCGATTTCTGTAAAGAGAAAGACGTCTCCTGCTGTCTTGGGTGCAATGTGTCTAGCTCCTTGTGTTGTGTGTATCCTCCACTTTTTTGTTCTTTTTTGTTTCGTTTTGGTCTCCATGTTTCTTTCTTTCCTTTTTCGGATGGCTTTATTGACTTACAAGACGAAGGAGGATGGGTTGCCGGGACTGTTAACGACAGACGACCGAGTTCCGAGTCGCAGCAAGGAAACAATGAAACAAGTAGCGACGGGGCAGTGAAGGGATTTTGGCTTTTGTTTGTCGAGATGGGCTCAGCCGATGGTGCTTGTGTATGGATGTGTAGAGACGGATATTGAAAACGAAGGCAAGGCTGGGCGAGTAACAAAAGACGAGGAACGGAGGAGAGATCGAGACCATCTGATTTTGATTTTGGTCTTGGTCGTTTTGTTGTTCTGTTTGATGCTCAGGCAACACGACGGCGCGGGTTACTTATACTTTATTTTTTGCAGAAGAGAGCCCTTTCCCATCTGCAGCCGTGCTTGCTGGAAGGGAAATAAAAAAGAAATAAAGAAATATACACAAAACAGGAAGCAGGAAGCAGAAGCAGAAACAGCAAAAAAAAAAATGGCGAGAGTGGATACGCTTTGCTGTGAACAACACATCGGGCAAAAATAAAAATAAAATAATCGAGCCCGAGCCAAACTGCAACGCCATCAAAGGGAACGAAACAATGGCACTGCAAGGACGGTGCAGGGAGGGGGGGACATTTCGCTGTGACTGCGTCCCCCCAAAGGGGGGTGTGGAACAGACCAAAGAAAAAGAAACCAAATAAAAAAAATTTAAAGACACAACGTGCAGGAATGAAGTGGTAAATAAAACTTAAAGAAGAAATAAAGTTAGCGGCAATCACAGCAATTGTATGCAGGAAAGGAGAAGCTGGGGGTGTTAGCTGTTCCGTTGGCTTGCTGTTGTTAGTCGGGGTAGCGTTGAATAACAAAAACGGCGGTACAGAGAAAATAACAGACAATTACAACAATCGAACGTCTCAACAATACAGACTGTATTGGGAGCTGTATTCTGTTTTTCTTTTCTCCCAGCATATCCACTGCCCGGCCTATGCTTTCTTCCTCGTCTTTGCCTTTTATCCTGCTCAACGCGCATTTTGATGGAGCCACGTCGATCATGGCACAAGAGCTCCAACCCGTCTTGAACCTCCCCACTATTACGCAGAAGCCACAGCAGGACTGATTGTGGCCCTGATACCATGACAGGGACGGACTGAACGCACCACTGCTTTGTAAAGTTTTACTACAATCTTCGATATGTGAAGCTGGCGCGGTGAATTCAAACACAGTCGGAAACAAAGGAGACAATCCTCGTACAGCCGCTGCTAGAAGTCGACTCTGTTGTGCGGCCCGGCCAGCAAAGCATGCAGTCTCCTCCATCCTCTGCCTCTCCCTCCTCTTTGTAGCGGGATGTAACGGCGTCCGAAACGGGCAGAGCCTTTTGTCGAATTCTGAGGCTGACGGGGGCCAGCTGTGGGTTAAGGTTCGAGGGCGGCCCATGCAGACGACCGCCCCCCTCGTCAGACCTGTTTGCAGTACGAGTCTTGGCCGTGGCATGGCAGGCCAGGCCAGGCCAGGCCCGAGAAATTTTTAAATAAATTAGATAAAAAGAATAAAGAGAACCATGTACATGCAAAGGTCCAAGGCCCCCAAAAGTGCTGGAAAGACCAAAACGGCAAACGTGAGCAGCATCGCTTCAAGCGTGGTATTTTTGGCCGCGCTCCGGAGCTACGTATACATCTATTTTGATATCCCCAGCCACCGGTCCTTGCTTTTTTTTGTGCTCCTCTGCTTTCAATGATACCTCGCCTGTCTTTCGCTGTGCTTCTGGCCATCCGCTTTCCGATTATCTCGGAGCCGAAATTCATGTCGCTTGGGCTGAGCCTGCGTTGCCTACTGTTTTGGTTATTTTATTCACTTGCTTTCTTTTTCCCCCAGCGGCAAAGTCATGCCCGGCCACGACACTTACTGCACTTCGTTTTTATTCGCGCAAGAGCATCAATTTTGTATAATGTAGCCGTTTTCTGTTATCGTCGGCCAAGCGACCAGAGTCCACACCGACAGCGAGCGAGCGGAAGAGTGCTTCGGCTGGGAAGCATTCCAACCACATATCAGCATCGACGTGCATGCAAAATGTGCATGTAGCGGTGCATGTCCGCAGTTCCGGCACAGAGGTGGCGTTTGTCTGCACGTACGAGATACGAAATGCAGTCCCTAATACACGAGAAGAGAAATATATATGGGCTGGCCGAGCAAAGCACATGGCTTTCGACGCTGCTCCACTGCGTGCTGGGGTGCATGCTTTTGATGTGTTCGTTTACATCATCAGCGTGAACGTCTGCTCACGTGGAGATTGAGACTATTTTGTCTTGCCAACACAAAATCGAAGCATGCTAGCAGCCGTGTTTTGCAAACAAGATGGCTTGCTGTTTATTGTCTCCTGTCTTAAAAGTGTATTAATTCAATCCTGTGGTCTCGCATATGCTGCAGGTGAATATCAACGCGAGGGACCACATCCGAAGGCAGCACAATACGTGAGATGAGACATAGCTGAGCCGATTCGGGACGCTCTGTCTCTGGAGGGTGTCCTCAGGTTTGTCGATGGAGAATCCCCCGTTTGGTCTCTTCTGGCCAACTCATCCCATCACACTCCACCTGCAGCAGGCAGCGTCCATCAGACCAGATTGCGTTGAGTAGAGCAAGGATACATGTATGTGTTGTACTCAATGTGCACTTTTTGCGCTTCCGCAGCTTCATGCAAGCTCGTTTTTGTTTCTTATTTTTCTTTTTATTTACCTTCACCGTCTGTATTATGGAGTTGCATTACAGCGGCTGCGGCATCTGATCCGGTTTGTGAAGTTCAAAACCGCTCAGACCGAGTTGTGTCTCACTCGCCATCTCTGGCTTCCGTCTGGGCCTCCATTTCCACGGAGGGTGGTGTGTATCTGGAAGAGACACTGGTGTGTTCATGTCGAGAATGCCATATTGGTCGATGTGCAGGACGGCTGCTAGAACGATTCGATGCCAAAAAGGTTCTCGACGAGGAAAGAAAGTATGGGTTGCAGTCTATCATGAGGTAGACGTTGTCGAACGTCGGATTACCCGGCGTCGAGACGATGGCCTCATGGATGTGCAGGCGTCCTTTACACCAGCTATCTGCCTGCATGGGCTTTGCGGATCGATGTTGGGTAGGTGAGAACCTGACAATTTACCGGGAAAATGCACGTTGCCACTGAAAACAACAGCTTGCACGCCTACGACAGGTGGACGGGCCCGCCGTAGCGCGAGATAGCACCGTGTACAGGTCCCTAGGAGTGCCATATATTGCGTTGCTTCAATAGAAGGTCAGAGCCACAGCATTCTAATCTATGGGCTGGTGGCTCGTTTTCCGTGTTTTGATTTTGCTACGACGCTGCGTTCCTCTCCATGGCCCCCAACCACTCCTTATGAACAACAATAACAACGACAGAAGGGGCCCAACGAAGGAGGAACGAACCCACGGAACGCGGCTGGTCAGCCGTTCTTCACATCCTCTTGCCATCGAGGCCGTCCTGACCGTCATGTCTTAACATGCCTCTGTAGACTAGAGTCACCTCCTCCACTCGTTGACCTGCCCACACACACTTTGCTCACGACAGTCCTGCGGGCAGCAAGCAACGTGGCGATGTTTGAGTAGTTGCTGAGTCCTGTTCTTGTGCATTTGGAAGACCTGCGACTGGCATCATGCAGGTCGGTCTCCCAGCTGTGCAGCGGCGCTGTTCGCGTATGCCTTGACACGACTACGTGCAGAGAATATGCAGTCTCTGCAGAGCACGCAGACCATGCAGAGCGTGCAGAGCACGTAGAGCGTGCAGAACATGCAGAAACAAGTACCCGTACTCTTTCGTGTACTCAAGGTAGCAGGCAGAAGCAGAATATGCAACGACAACAATGCACACTCCCTTCGCCTTGATATCTTCATTCTATTTCTGGTTGATACCATCCCGCATGTATTTGCTGCACGATTCCTGCCTATTATCCGTTCCTATTTTCCGTTACGTTGTCCGCGGTTGCTCAATACGACTCGCTCAGGCCCCCCCTCTCCTCGGCACGCCTCATCGGTCTATTGGGGTGTACCACGGCATGCAACATTCAAAGAAAAGAGGTGACTGTTCGAGTGACACACCACGCATGGGAGAGGGAGGGCGGGAGCCCCCGTCCAGACGTGCCAGCTCATAGCCAGACCAGGGGGGGAGTGAGGGAGGGGAAATGGGAACGAAAGGGACCAACCGCGGGACATGCCCGCTAGCTTGGACAAAAAAACGTGCAACGACGAAGAGGCGACCCGGGGGGTGTAAGAGAAGCTAGAGAGAGAACGGGAAAGTGGGAAGAGGGAAGGGCAGACGGGAAACCGGAATGGTGGCGCGTATAGGCTCCCGGGCTCATGTGAAGAGCCCGCCTCCCACTGTCTCAGTCTCGAGCAGCTTAAAATAATGTGCTGCTTGACGGTGTCAATGGACTCTCTTGTTTGGTGGTGTTTCTTTCGAGCGTCTTACATTTTCAAGTGTGGGTGGAGATGAACGGCGCGAAAAGGTCGCCAGACATTGGCACGAGGATCCTGCCTCTGATCGTTACCTTTTTGTTAAAACGAGAGTATGAGTCTCGAGCCTCGTTTCTTGTCGCCAAGATCAAAAGCCGGCAAATATGAACGGTGCACCACTTCGTGTGGATGCATTCAAGCGCTATTTACTTCATGTGACTGAACGAAACCAGAGATTGATGGTGGCTAATCCTTCCGTGTGTCCACATCCTTACTCACTGCATTATCCTTCTCTCATATGATTTTTGCCCGTTGCAGACGCCTTCGTAAATGCCGATTGGAGGACTTGTTTTGGCGAGGGTCGCAGATTGCTCAGACGATATGTATTGCCAGCGAAGCATTTACCGAGAACGCCAGAAGCTTGGGTTGCTATTGCACCAGCACGCTTCCTGCCTTGCGGTTTGGGTAAAAATGCGTGACAACGAAGCCCATGCTGAATATGTGGCGAAGAGGTAAATTTCTTGAATAGGAATATGGGAATATGGGAATATATGAGAATGTTACTTTGTACGAGTGCCACCATCCATCTATGAACGGATCGTTCTAGAAACAACATGGTCACTGAGGTGGCCGCCCTTAAGATCATTTATTTGGCTCCTATTTGTTTTCAGTTTGTTTCCCTTTCTATTTCAGGCAGCGCTATGCTCCTTTATCTCTACGTAGCCTCGAATTACAAGGCAGGGGGGCGGGATAACCGTGTGTTGTGTGAAAAGAAGAGGCGTAGTCAATGTGGGTGCGGGAGGGAGATATTGGCCGCTTTCTGACGACCACATGCATGTTTTGGCCGCGTTTCTGTTTCTTTTTTTGTTTCTTTTTTAAGTCTCTCCTGATGATGGCCGTCGTTATGTAATTCCTTTCATACCTGGGCGTGCTTTTGGTGATTTTTTTTTGTTCTTTTCCATAGTTTCCTTTTCAATAAACGGTGAACGATGCACAGCCTACTACCTAACTTTTCTTGGCCTTTGCATGAACATGTGTATATATTTTTTGTGAAAAGTAAAATACATCCAAAGACAAAACAGCAGTCATTTGTAAAATCACAATATGCTACAGTCGAAGTAGGGCAAACCTTGCTAGTTGGGATTTAGCGGGCAGTCGCCATCCTCGTTTTACAGGGGAAAAGTGAGGCAGCCAGGGAAACAGCGATGGGGGGTGGTTGCCTCTGTGCACAATGCTAGCGACTTTTCCTGTCCGGGCCTCCAGAACGGGCCGTGCCGGCTCCCGGATAGTTCATAACACGCAACCCACTTTTTTCGACCGCTCGTCAAAACTAAACAACTAGTGATATAGTCTCACACAAGTAATATTTTCTAGTAAGATGGAGGCTGAAAAACGCGAATTTGTAATACATATCGAAGTCGTAAAAAAAAAAACTTAACTGCTGTTTTGAATTGTTGTTGGACAATCGTAATAGACTGCGCACGAATTACCAGTTGAAGAACGTGGGAGCGTGTTTGCGTGTCCCGCGTAAGACATCGGGAAAGTGCTACAAAGCAGGCTGAGCAGGTCAGACTTTTGGGCCAACAGAAGGCCAATCTAGCCGAAAAGGCTGGCTAGAATGGCCAACTGACAAGTCCAGTACGCAGTTAGGCACAAATTGACCAATTGTACTGACAAATTGGAAAATGCGACATACAGCAGGTAAGGACAAAGCCTCCTTGGAATTTTGCTTTCAAAGAATTTTGAGCGAGGAAAGTGTTGTGGCTGGGGGTGCTACTGGCGCGTGTTGGTTTTTTAGCCCCTGAAAAGGAACAACAAAGCCAACAAAAGCGGACATAACAATGTTGAGGTGACACTTTCTCGAGTCTTTGAAGAGCGAAAAAGGTCACACGTAAAATATAATGGTTGATGCCCGACGAACGCGTTTTTGACACTTTTCACGAGCCGTTTCTCATACTTTCTCTTGCCTTTGTCTTGCTCTTTGTTTTGTTTCGAATTGGAAGGATTGTGCGCAGCCAGTCAGAGCACGGCCGCCCTTAACAGTTCCTGTGATTGGGCAAGAGGACCTTCGAATTGCATATGCCACCCTGGGAAGGCTCGCTGGACCAGCCAGACAAGTTTGCTCACAGACAGTGTTATTGGATGATATCGGGTAAGGCTTCGCATTTAAAGTAATGTCAGTTGATAACGATTGACATTGTCATAGAGACAAAGAGGACTGTCCCAGGTAACGTCTTATTGCAATTTTGTCTTTCTGTAAACGATCCGTAAATTTTAAACTGGATTTGAGTAGCTGTTGGGAGAGTACACCATAGCGTCTCCTTAATTTTTTTTTTTTTTTTTGATTTGTGTTGAACTGACGACGTCCTCTTTCCTCTAATGATCCCCCCCACCCCCGTTGTCGTCTTTCCACATGTCCCATAATGATGCTTTCTTGCATGTTCTGACTTGGCATGTTTGTCGCCCGCAGGCGCTGTCGTTCAAAAAGAGGAGGCAGCTTGTAGTGGGTGGTTGCATTTTTGACAACAGGGCCCATCTCGTTCGCGGTGTTAGTTGCTGCCTGATCAAGTAGTACGGTGATATGCTGCGGTCTGATAAGGACCGGGGGTTGTTGAAGTGGCCTGTCCCGATTCGGACATGCCAACGAAGAGCGACGGCAAGCGAGAAGGGTTCGCCTTCTGTTGGAAAGGAGCACGAGGAATGGCCGTAACAAAATAACAAGAAAGAGAAGTGGGATGAAAATCAGAAAATGAGATATGACATAAATTTGAAAAACGAGGCGGGCAGAACAAATGACCAGGCAAGTTGATTTTGATTTGAAAAAGAAATTGTCAAGATTTAATTTTACCTAGGTGAGCCCGATTGCATCAGTCATCGGAACGGGCACACAAAAGAGCAAATGCATGGGTTCTTCGCTTCGCTGACTGGCACAGGCAGGTTCTCCCCACGCGGCGCGCATATGGCGGGACAAAGCAGCCCCAAATCGAAAGAAGGAATACAGGTCTAGCAATTTCAGCCGGGGACAATAACCTAACTAACAACACCCAAAACCAAGTCAAGGCGAGGTCAGGACAGGACAACGCGTGCAGAGACATGCAGACGGCCGCATAAGACGCGACCGCCCGCCGATGTGATGAAAAAGAAGGTGGGAATGGGTGGCAACGAGTGTGAATGAATGGGCTTTTTGGACTTCTTCCGTCTCTTTTATTTCCTTTTTTCCTTTTTTCCTTTCTTTTGCCAACACGTCAGTCGTTCACACGGGGAAGGGCGGACTGGGCGTGAGCAACAGCTGCTAGTGTCCGCCTTCGTATCCCGTGCACATCATTTTGTCGCCCGACGATGTTATTCCAACAAGCGAAACAAAGAAGACAAAAAGAAAGAAAGAAAACAACGACCTTTTCCAAGTCCTGCCCAGTCAGTGTCACTACGGTACGACGAACGAGGCAAGTTAATACTGTATTTTAGACACGAGAAACAAGACACTCACCCCAAAATTCAAATTCACTTGACCAAAGGACAATACGCGGAAGGCTGCGATGCTTGTGAGTTAATCCCTTTCTAAATGTCTGATTGGCATAGAGCGCCCAAGGCTTTGACGGCGACAGAGGCGATTCTGAGCAGGCATTGGCTGCCGCTGTGACGAGACGGCAAGGCCCTACCGGCCTACCTGCAAGGCCTGTAAACAGTCCGCCAATAACAGGAAACCTGGCCGCATGCAACATACAGTATGAGTGCGTGCAGTTCATGGCTGCCCAATGGACGACACGATATGGGGTCGATCACCCACCGTCAGGCGTTCAATCAGGCGTTCAATCAGGCGTTGCTGTAATTGTGTGAGTGTGTTGTCCTGCGACTACTAGCCTCACAGCGGCCTTGGGCGGGTTAGCACGCTGTCAACACGCTATCGCCGACCACCAGCGCCGGAAGGTCACCTGAGGCGATGAATGACTAATCTCGGAAGAAGCACGTCTCCCATCTAAAACGCGCCATCTCCACTTTTCCCCGTCACGTCAGAGCGCATTGCGCCCCAAACACATCGCCCCAAACGTCCTGAGAGCTAAGACGACGATCGCCAAATGGTGCAAGCAACACCTCTGGCACCTGACCCAGGCTGCCGTTTGAGAACAGAGGTGCTTTGCGCAATCAGCCGTCCTCATTTCACGTTTCTCTCGCGCGCACATATTTTCCCTATGCCGTCCTTGTCGTCCTCGCTGCTTTTCGCTACAATTTTGTGACCTCGTCCATCGACTTTGTTGCTTTCCGATACTCTCTTCTTGACCTGTCTATGATCATTCTGTGCCGACAACTGTATCGATTGCCCTCGTGGTGCCTGTGACCTCGCGAGGCAGCCCTGTCCAGGCAGCCCCTTCCCCTTTCCCCGTGGCCTCTTGACCCCTGTCAGCTCCGCCCTTCAGGATACACGTCATTCGTCTCTTGCAGCGTCTCTTGCGTCGTTCTCGATCGAGTGGAACTCACTTCCTGCATATTCCAGCTTGCTTTTGTGTCCATCGTCTCATCGTCTCATCGTCTCAGTGTCCCACTCATCGCAACGTCTCACTTTGGTTATTTGATAGTTGACATTTGACATTTGGCATTTGATATTTGATATTGATTTCTTGGAGTCCACGGAGTATTTGACCTGGTTTTGTGTTGCTTCTATGTTGCTTCAACCCTGCATCCTGCATACAGAACACCCACCACAGAGATCCCATCAACAGGAAGCTGTCTGCGGTCGACCAGCCTTGCACTTTGCAGCTGTGAGGGCGTGTTGGCCATCACAGTCTCTGCAGCGCTGAGGACAACGCATAGCGCGGTGTGTGCCTTTTGTGTGTGTTTTTTATGTCATTGTTTTATTCCACTTTCCATTTTATCGTCTCCCGTTCATCTCTTCACAAGTAGTTGACAGACATGGAACCTGACCCACTGCACGTCCACACCCCCGTTGGCGCAGACGGCCTTGCTGGCAGTGATGCACAAGCTGTTTCTGCAGGAGATGCAGGACATGCAGAAGCACAATCACTGGCGGGGGGTCCACCAGCAAACGAAGCGTCACAGTCAGAGACGACATCGACGCCACCGTCGCCGACGTCATCACCTGGGACGACAGCCATTACGGTAGCCACCGAGGGACGAACCAGAGCAATAACCAGAGAGCAACGCGAGGTGGTGGACGCATCTGCGACAGAGCAAGAGGCAGAAGACAAGGATGGCGCCCAACGCCCACGCCCACACCAACGCCAACCTCCTCGGGAGCAACCTCGAGCGGAACCCCTCGCCTGTGCGCCGGCTGTGACCAACAAAGCATCGTCGCAGTCGCTTGTGCTTCTCACCGCCTGCGCAACAAGTGGTGGCAGTGACAGGGACAGGGTCAGGGACAGCAACGCGAGCACGTTGCCTGCGGACAGCCCTCTCGGCTCGCCATTGCCGTCGCCCACGCCGCGGCAGCCGTCTCCAGAGCCTAGCGGCACTCTTGTGCTTGTCCCGAGGGCCATCTCGCGCTCTCCGCGGTCGTCCCGCTCGTCCTCGGCAGCAGGAGCAGGAGCACGTCTGGATGGGTCCCTGTCGCTGGACGACCTGCCCAACGAAGTGCTGCTGCACATTCTCGGCTTTCTCGACGTCAACGACCTGCTCACAGCGTCCAGGGTAGGTGCATGGCCAAGGCCGCCGCTGCTGCACACTGTATCTTGATTTGATGTTGATTTGACATGGCATGCTGAACGGTGCTCGCGTCCCACGTACAGACCTCCCATCATCTTCGCTGCCTCTGCGTGGCGCCCATTCTGCACACACTCCGCCGCCGCCAGGTCCGCGCGGCGCTGCCGCCGCTGCTCGCGTCGCCCATGCGGCCGTCGCTGTCCGACCTGATTGCCCGCCACATCTTCATGACCAACACCACGGTCGTCTCGCGCAAACTCGCGCGCTCGCTCGTGTCCATCCGCCTGTCGCGCCGGCTGGCGGCCCGTCCGCCCGCCCAGTTGCTTGTCGAGCGGTGCGTGCTGCCGCCCGAATGCGCACCGGGCATTGGCCATGTAGCGCCGGCGCTGGCAGCGCGGACGCGGGCCGTCGAGCGCGAGAAACTAAAGGATGGGCTGCGGCGGTGGGTCGGCGCCGTGTGGAAGCGCGAGGTCGGGCGGCGCAGCGAGCGGATCCGGCGCTTTGACGAGAGCGTGGGCATCGGCAAGGTGTGGCGGCTGCGCAAGTTCTGGGAGCGCGTGAGCCATGAAGAAGGAGTGTGACGGGGCCGTAGCTGCGATTCTGTATGATTATCACGATGGTAAAACGATGATGGTGGCGCATTGGATGGGGGGGTTCGCCTTTTGCTCTCAACCCGTATGCCTGCTCGTCTGTCTGAATTTTGTTTGGTGAATTGTGTCATGGCTCGCCTTTTGCTCTCCGTATTAATGAATATATTGTACAGTACACACGATGTCAGCCACCGTCCAGAACTCCTAGTAAAAGAAATGCAAACACGCATTGTACATCGCTCCCCGAGCCGCCTATGAGCGGAAGCGGAAGGCATCCCAGTCTGCTTCGTCTTCGTCCTCGTCCTCGTCGACGTCATCTTCGTCTACGGCAGGCTCGCTCTTTGCATGTGTCGCCGCCAGCTGCTGCCGGATGTCCTCCTTGTCGACCATGGTGGCCGAGAGCCGGCGTGTTGCCTCGCCGCTCAGCACAGCAGGCGGCGCCAGTGTCGTCGATTTCGTCGTCCGCAGCTGCTGCTGTGATGCTTGGCTCCGCAGCGCCTCCCGCTTCTCTTTGAGCTTCTGCACGCGCGACTCGAGCTCCTGCATGTCCTCAAACTCGTCCTCGCGTGCCCGCGTCGCCTCTTCCTTTTCGGCCATGCGCTGGGCCTCTTCTGCTTCGCGCCGTTTGGAGCGCTCGTCGTCGTCGCCCTCGACCGCCGTGAGATCCTGTGCGGAGACGACGGGCGCCGACGCCACCAGGCCCCCGTTCATATCGGGGCGTGTGCCTGTGCCGCCTGTTGCTGTCGTGGGTAGGGCCGGCCGTGGTTCTGGCGCGTTGACCACCTCGGCCTCAAACGCGGCCCACTCGTCCTCGTCAATGTCCGCCTGCGCAATCCCTGGTGCCGCCTCGTCTTCCTCTACGATCGTTGTCGTTGTTGCTTTTGTCGTCGTCTTTGGTCGTGCTGCGGTTGTGCCGTTCGACCCGTTCACGGCGTCGTTGAGTGGCCCGGATGCAGATTGTGCGGCCATCTGTGCCTCCTGCGGAATGAGCGGTGACCGGCCCAGTGGTGCCATTTTTGGCGTGGACGCCGCCGAGGGGAGTCCGCCGCTGTTGCTGCCGCTGTTGCTTCCGCTGGTGTTTCCGTTGTTGTTGTTGCTGACACCACTGCCACCGCCCAGAAAACTATCCTTAATGGCAATCGGTGTCGCCGGCCGCGACGGGATGCGCATCTCCACGCCCTGGGCAGGGGTTCCCGAGCTGCGGCGGGCCAGCGGTGGTGTCAGCTGAGGCGTCGTCGACAGCGACAGCTTCCGCGGTGGCTCGTGGCCGTGGGCTCTGCCAGACTCTGCCTCTCGGCCTTCAATGGGGCTCTTGATCTCGATTGTCGGCTTTTCGACCGTCGGCTTCACGCCCGGCGGCAGCTCTGCCCGGTGCTGCTTCTTGCGAGACGGCTCGTCCTCGTTTCCGACGCTGCCACCGTCGCCATCGCTGCCCATGTCGACATCGCCATCGTCCTCTGTCTCGCTGTACCTCCGCTTGTGCGCCAGTATTGGCGCAGCATCGCTGTGGCCGTTTGCGGCGTTTGCGGCGGCTGGTGCTGTGGCTTCAGGCCCGTCATTGACCGTGTTTGACTGCAGCGCCTGTACCGCCCGCACCTTTTGCCGGTGCTGTGCGCTCCGCAGGTGGTCGTCCCAGGCCGACTCGGGTCGAACCGGTTCGCGGCAGACGGCGCACGAGAGCTTGCCGCTGTCCGAGTACACGGCGAGCGGATGGTCGATGCGCCGCGCCGTCCGCTGCTGCCGAAGAAGGGCCCGCACGTCGGCCATTTCTGTGCGGTAGGTGGCTGGGGATCGTGTGCGTGCTTGAGTCGAAGCCAACAAGACGAAACCACGTCGAGGAGGACAAAGAGGGTAGTTGTCGGGTCGGGCTTCTACTGCATCATGCAGATGTTGCGTATCCTGTTGCACCGGTTGCAATTGTCAATATCAGATCAGCGGGGCAGACGTGTCGGTCACACGGGTTGCGTCGCGGCGCTGAGGAGAGAAAACGTGCACAAGTCGGTCAGACGGTGATGAAGACATGCTTTTGCTCCAGTCTCCTTCAGGTCTGCGTGCGCCGCGACGATCTCCACTAACAGTCCACTAACAGTTAAGCAGCCAGACCCGCTTTCCCTCCAGCGGGCGAGCCCACTGTGCCACTGGCCAATGGTGGCCTCTGATTGGCCTGTGGCGCAATTCTCCGTATTTTCAGTGAGACAGCCACATGCCCCGGCAGTTAGCTTCAGCCACACCCCCGCGTGGGCGCTGGAGCCGCTGGTCTTCAGCGTGTTTTCCATCCCAGCGACCTCCGGCGTGACCTGACACCAAAAGCTCACGAACATCCCACCACGAACCCACAACGCAGCGTCGGTACGTACAGCTCCCCACGGATCTACGGCTTCAACACAGACTGTAGGGACGACTTGAGAACGCATCGGCCCGTCCAACGCGACCATGGCCAGCCAGGAGGACCCCAGCGGCGCCGTCGCTCCTTACCCACAGCCGCCGTCGTATCTCTGGAGCCAGTTCACAGAAGAGAACGAAGCGGCCATACAAGAGCTGCGTGAGACGCACGCCGCAGCCACAGGCGAGCAGACCACAGCTGCGACCATTGTACCAGATGTGCCCGAGGCATTGGCAGCTCTGCAGCCCCCAGAACCACCGCCAAACGGCCGCTGGCGCGTCTTCGGCCAAATGTATACGGTACGTCGTGGCCTTGGCCTCCTTGCGTCCATCTAACGTCCCGCTCAAGTTCTGTTTGGACGTTGTCTGACAAGCTCCTCCCCCACCCCAGTTGAACAACCAGCTCCCGTCCCTCGAGGAGCAGGGCGTCGCCCGCCTCGGCGCTGCCCTCCCGACGGCGTCCGCCGAAAAAGACGCGCACGCCAGCAAGGTCTTTGAGCTCAAGAAGCTTGCCAAGTCGCTGCTGCTCAACTTTCTCGAGCTCGCCGGCATCCTCGCCATCCACCCGGCCGACGCCGCCGACAAGCTCGCCGACCTGCAGACCATCTTCTTCAACATGCACCAGCACATCAACGAGTGGCGCCCGCACCAGACCCGCGAGGCCCTCATCTCCATGCTGCAGGCCCAGCTGGAGCGCACGCGCAACGAGACACGCGCGCTGCACGAGGTCACAGACAGCGTGCGCAAGACGCTGGTCGGGCTGGCCGACGTGGAGGATCCGTTGGCAAAGAACGGTGCAGAGGCCCGGCCTCGGTCGCAACAAGCAAAAACAGATTCATTACTGGCACCCGCAGCACGAACAGCAGCGGAGACTGAACGGAGGCGGCAAGAAGACGCATGGGCCGCATTGGACGAGACGTTTGGATGAAGAGGGCGGATTGGGAAGCAAGAACCAAGGAGAAGACGAGATACAAGGTCACAAAACAAGATACCAGTTCACCAGTGTCATTTGGCATTTGGCACGAAGAACACGACACGTGCAGACGAGCCGTTGAAGCAAACCACTGTACAATACAAGCTATCATTGGACCCGTGTCCCAAAGCAGATGCGCTGTCCGTGCCTGCCTCCCATCCATCCCCTCTCTGCCTACATCACCGTACACGGAATCGGGATGCAGCAGCACTCGTAGCCGTCACACTGGATGCACGACGTCTTCTCACCCACACTGCCCCCTTCGGGCTTCGCAATCGTCTGCACCGCCGCCGCAATGGCGCCGCCGGGCGCGCGGCGGTTGACGGCAGTGACCTTGTTGGGCATCGTGTCGTGTGGGGAGGAACGGTGAAGGTGGTGACTTTGGTCGACGAACCGAGGCTGGGTGTAAAAGATTGGGGCTTGAGAATGGTCAGTAACACAGCAATACAAAGTGGAAGATATTCTGCAAACTGATGCTCGTCAATTGCAGCGCAAAACTTGCCTTGCGGTGTATCGTCTTGATGAAACGTGCTTTGACTATGTTGTGTTTGTTTGGTAAAGTTCCAGAGACAAACGGTGCTGAGAGGAGACGGGTGTTTCTCCGTAGGGAAGACATATGTTGTTCGATATTCGACTTGGCTGTGTGGCTGGGCACGACTTGGCGGAGACTACGTCACCAGTTTAATCGACACAGACGATCGCCCGCCACTAACTAAAATACACCGAGGCGGCTTTGTTTGGAGCCTCATCGTTCGATCGTCTTGATTTGGGCTAGTCTGTTTTAGAGTGTCTTTTTCCTTTCTTTGTGCCCCTTTCTTTTATTCCATTTCTTTTTGTTTTGACGATTCATTGCGGAGTTAAAAACAGTAAACGTACATAAATGCGTATATTTTTGACCCGTTGGTTTTCCTTTATTTTAGCCGGACAACATTTCAAATATATTTATCTTAAAAACAAAAACAAATAAACTGTTGGACATATATAATAAATGAACTACCATACACTACTAAAATCAATGAGAAATAGAAAAGATCACACGAAAGACCCTTACAACAAACAACATTGTCTCGCCATCACTCCGAATTGAACTTGACGAGTATCATACACGAAGAAAACACATTAAAATAGATACAGAATAAATTAAAAAGACTCCAACCAATCCATACGCCGTCCGTAATGGCCGAACGAGAAACGAAAACCTTTTTTATTTTGAAACTCCTTATTGTACAGTTTCGCAGTGCCGAGAAACCACACAAACCGTAAATAGTAAATGGAGTCTGCGTCGCCAATGCAAAACTGTTCGCCTGTGCGACCCCACTACGACGGGGCATTGCCAGGCTGCGGAGCGGGCACGGCCGCGGGCGCTGGGGGCCGCGCTGCCGGTGACGGCGCCGCAGCAGGCGTGTGCGGCACCCGTGGAATGGGCACGGGCGTCTGCGAGTGCTGCTTGGACGTCGCAGCCGCAGTCGCAGCCGCCTGTTGCTGCTGCGGCGGCGGCTGCTGTGTAGTCGTCGATGTCGGTGCGCCGTGACCATGACCGTGACCATTGCTGGCCGCAGCGTTGTGGTGATGGCTGTTGCTGTTGTGGTGCTGGTTCGGGTGGTGGTGGTGGTTGCGGTCGTTGTACCGCTCCAGCTCGTGCTTCAGCAGCTGGAGGTCGTCCTGCGTCTGCGGCTGCTGCTCAAACACGGCGCGGACGAGCAGCCACTCGTTCTTCTGCATCTTGGCCGCCTGCGTCATCAGGAAGCCAGCCGCCGAGCACGTCGCCAGTGGGCCCAGGATCTCGCGCGCAATTGCCTCGCCGTCGCGCTGCGCCTGCTCGCGGGCCGCCTGCTGCGCGGCAGCAGCCGTCACAGCATACGGCGGCGGCGGCCCGGCGGGGTGGTGCGGTTGCTGCGGACGGGGAGGCTGTGGCTGGCTAGCAACAGGTCCAGGGTGCGCCACGTGCTGCTGCTGCTGCTGCGGAGGGGGAGGAGCCTGGTGTTGCTGCTGAATCGGATGTTGTGGGTGTGCGGGTGGCGGAGTCGGTGTATGCGCGGCAGCAGCAGCGGGCGGTGGGACAGGCGGTCTGGTGGCAATTGGCGGATGCTGAACTGCCGGTTGAGCAACTGGAGGCTGCGGCTGGAGCTGCTGGGGTGGTGGAGGCTGCGGTTGCGACTGTCCGGAAGGCACCGAAGGCACCGGAGGTAGTGGCTGCTGTTGCTGGGGCGGCTGGGCCGGCCCTGGCTGCGCCAACGGCTGTGGCGGCGTTGGTGTCGCAGTAACCGGAACGGCTTGTTGAGCCTGCGCCTGTGTCGGCATCACCGGTGTCTGGGGCACCATGGGCGAGAACGCAGGTGCCGAGATGGACGTGGTGCGCGAACCTCCGGGCCCGCCGGGCGCGGCAGGCGGCTGGGGTGTCGCGTTGCTGGGCGTGCTCTCCATCGACCCCGGCGTAGCCCCGGCGCCACCGACGTACTGGCCGGCCCAGTTCGGTCCGCGCAGCTTCTCCATAGCGGCTGGGTCGTTCCGGTAAACGACAACCAGAAGCAGCATGGGCGCTGTGCGGGACGTGGGGATGAAGTTGTCCTCGAGGTTGAGCATGAACTCGGGGTGGCTGCCCGTGCCCGAGGCAATGGGCACCAGGTACGTGTCGCGGACGTTGCCGACGCCCTTCTCGCCGACGACGCCGTATCGGCGACGCTGGGTAAAGTAGTCGATGAGCGCCAGGAACCCCGCCTTGGCCGCGTCGGTGGCCGGGCTCAGGCTGGCGACGCTGATGTCGGTCGGCGCACTGTAGCGCAGGCTGCACAGGTACTCGGTGGCAATCTGCTCGTCGATACGGCCCGCCACGGTGAGTTTCTTGGGCACCAGCGTCGTCCAGGGCAGGTGAATGGTCGTGCTCAGGTTGACGCCGCCGACGTGCCGCGCCGTGGCCTGGAAGTCGGCCACCGTGTTCATGCTGACCTGGCCGCGCCACACGACGTCCGGATCGGTCTCTTCCGTCGGTGAGTAGGGCGGTGACTCGTCGCCGTCGTCCTGCAGCAGGCGGTCGACGTCCGGGTCGTCGCCTGGCCCGTCGGACGCAAACTGCGGCTGCGACGGCCGACGCTGATGCATCGTCGTCGTCGTCGTCGCCGTCGGCGAGCGCACGCTGGAGAAGACGCGCTTGAGGTCGAAATCTTTCTTGCTGCCGCCCTCGCTCTTCGTGTCGACGCGCAGGCCGCCCCGGCCCTGTGCACCGCGTCCTGCGGCCTCCGATCCCCGCCGTCGCGCACCCCCGGCGTCGGCCATGTCCAGATCGTTCTCACGGACACTCTGCCGACGCAACGCTGACGGCTTGTCCTCGCTGGGCAACGTGGCGGTTTCGCGCTCGACGAGCTCCTCGCCCTTGTGCGTGCGACGCAGGCGCGGCGCCGACGCGTCGTCGGCCTCGGTGATGATGCTCTGGCGCTCGGCCTGGGCCTTCATCTTGGCCGTCTTTTGCTGCAGCTCGCGCGATGCCAGCTCGTCGCTCGACATGGTGGCCAGCATCGGCGGGACCAGCGAGCCGTGCACGAGCCGCGCCACCAGCTCGTGGTTCTCCTTGAGGTTGAACCGCAGCGTCCGCACCTGGCCACCATACTCTCTGTGCGTCGGGTGCGTGTCGTGCACGGCGCGCTCAATCTGCAGCGCGTAGCGCTCGGCCGTCGCTTCCACCGATGCGCCGTCGGCCGGCGTGAACTCGCCGCGCTTCTGCATGCCACCCAGCACCTCCGAAATGGCGCGCATCAGCCCGCGGGCCGGCGTCTGGCGCGCATCGACCAGGTCGGCAATGTGCTTGGGCAGGTCGTCGGGCGGGTTGTACACGGGCAGCACCTCCTCCGACAGCTTGCGCCGCTGCAGTTTTCCGTCTTTGGTCTCCTCTTCCGAGTCGGCACGTGTCTTCCGCTTCGTGCCGGCCGGTCCCTTGGTGTTGCTGTCGCGCCGTGGGCCCTCGGGCGTGGGCGACGGCTTGGCCGACCCTTCCTTGGCGTCGCTGTTACGCTTCGGCTTGGCCTTGCGCCCGCCCTTGCGCCGCTTGTCGGTGGCCTTTTCCTCCTCGTACTGCCGGCGGCGCTCCTCCCAGGGCCGCTCGCCGCGGGCCATGCCCTCGAGCAGCTCCTTGTGGTTCTCGGGCTTGCATTGCTCGCAAAAGTAGTCCTTAGCCAGGTCTTCGCTGTACACGCTCATGCCCATGCACACGTTATGCTGCCACGCCGTGCAGCGGTCGCAGGCAATCCACGGCTCGCCCGGGTCGCCGTCCTGCTCGCGCGCGCCGCACACGCAGCGGATGATTTCTTCCTCGGAGTCGTCTTCCTGCGGGCTTTCGGGCTTCTTGCTGCCTTTGCGTCCGCGCTGTTTCTTGCCGCCGGTGACCGGAGCCGCCGCGATGTCTTTGGCGCCGTCCTTCTCCTTGCCGCCGTCGGTGGTCGGTGCCGGCACCTCCAGGTGGTCGAGGGACTTGTGCTGGCCCTTTGTGCTTCGCACAGAGCGACGTGGTTCGGCGTCTGTTGTAGGCATGGTGGTTAGCCGTCGTTGCCGCAAGCGTGAGGGGGAACGTAGACATAGGGGCGCGTTGGCCCGCTTACCTGACATGTTGGAGTGTTGTGTGGATATGTCGTAAAACTCGTGATGTCGTGAATCGCGTCAATCGCGTTTCGTGTGTCGTCAGTCGCCGCGTGGCGTGTGGCTTGTCCTGCCGCGCTCGCGATTGCGCGCCGCAACGGAGCAAACAGGGCAAAAGGACGATAAAACAGACAGCTCTACTGCTGGGGCGCTGTTTTTCGCGATCACACGACTACAGGTTTCGCGTCGAAGCGCCGGCTTTTGGGTGGTGGTTTGCGGTTGGAAATGTCCGAAGCCTTGCCACAACCGAAAACACTACGCGCACGTATTTATGGAAAGGGAAAGAACCCAGGTTTGTCACAGGGTTGGTTTGCTCTTGCCGTGGGAGAATGACTATCGTGGAGTGGAAGAGGAAGGAGCCAGGACGACAGGTCTGCAGCAGAGGGCAGGCGCAACGGGAGCTTTGACCCGAGCTGTGGCTGGTGGCAAATTTGCTTTGGTGGAGTGTCTCGGTACGGGCGCAAAGTGGTTGCCGCTGTCAGCAACACCTTGCTGTTGTATTTAGGTGCTAATGTGCTGTAATTCGCCGAGTCAAGGTCGCTAAATCGATCTCGTTTGGGGCGTCACGTGCTGACAACGCTCTGTCAATACAGACGATGTACGAAATCCGCGTCTCCCTGCTGTAGTCGGCTTCGAGACGTAGAATCGAGTCGCTTGAAGAGAGATTGCTGCTTTGTGCGATTCGGAGTCCAAAAGAAACTTTTCATACCTCATAAAGGTGGCGGGTTGTCTTTGTCGGCTTGACGATGCCTGCGCGACAGGTGGCAAATTCAATTGGCGGCTGGTGACAAAAAGTGGGGCTTACGTCAGGTCGAGGTTGGAGCTGCCTCGTGCCTGGATTGTCAGGCAGCCGGATTCCCTTAGCGCATCGGTTTCAAGCTACGCGTCGAATCGCTTGCCTGGCTGGCTGAAGCTCCCCTAGCAGCCTGAGCCGTCAGTTTGCTGTGTGCTTTGCTCCCATCGTCACCTCCCACCGCAGCCTAAAGACATCGAAACGTCGAAACATTGAAACATTCGCTTCTCGACCGCTCCTTTTACTCCCCGACAGCACTACCATACGGTCTTGATCCTCGACGCACTTCAATTCACCCCCACTGTCGTTCTAGCAGCTCGCCGTCACCATGTCGAGACGGTACGATTCTCGTGTAAGTTTTGCGTTGACGCTGTTGAGGAGTGCAGGGTGTCGATGGAAGCTGACAGTGATGCGCCCCTCGGCCAGACGACCATCTTCTCGCCTGAGGGCCGGCTGTACCAGGTCGAGTACGCCCTGGAGGCCATCTCGCACGCCGGCACAGCGATTGGCATCCTGGCCAAGGACGGCATCGTGCTCGCGGCAGAGAGAAAGGTGACGTCCAAGTTATTAGAGCAGGACACGTCGGCCGAGAAGCTGTACATTCTCAATGACAACATGATCTGCGCGGTCGCGGGCATGACGGCCGACGCCAACATCCTGATCAACTACGCGCGGCAAGCGGCGCAGCGCTACCTCCTCACCTACAACACAGACATTCCCTGCGAGCAGCTGGTGCGCCGGCTATGCGACCTGAAGCAGGGCTACACGCAGCACGGTGGCCTGCGGCCGTTTGGCGTGTCCTTCATCTACGCCGGCTGGGACCCGCAGCGGCAGTTCCAGCTGTACCTGTCGAACCCGTCGGGCAACTACGGCGGATGGAAGGCGACGAGCGCGGGCGCGAACAATGCGAGCGCGCAGAGCCTTCTGAAGCAGGACTACAAGGAGGACTGCACGCTCAAGGAGGCGTGCGGGATGGCGGTCAAGGTGCTGAGCAAGACCATGGACTCGACGAAGCTGAGCAGCGAGAAGAGTGAGTTGTGGCGCTGACTGTCAGACAACTTTTTGTGCATGCACCTGCTAACCCAACGCACAGTCGAATTCGCAACGGTCGGCCAGACCAAAGACGGCAAGATCTACCACCGGCTGTGGAGTGCAGACGAGATCACGGCGCTGCTCAAGGAGCACGACCTGGCGAAAGAGGAGAGCACCGACGACAAGTAGGCCGAGCGAGAGACGAGCGGGGCCATTCGCAGAGTCGTGAGACGGCGTCGAATCTTTGAGCGCACAACCGTGAACCACGGCATGTTTCCATCATAGATGTATTACTAATAGCTTGTGCCAAAACGGAACTGCATGTATTGAAATCGCGGAAACGACCATGTTTGTTCGTTGTTCTCATTGTCCTTCGTTGTCACACGCCATCAAGGCGGCGACTTGTGATGTGAAACGTACATATGCTGCCATGTCTCCAAATCCAGCTAGCCCTCCCTTGATTGCGTATTGAGATGCAATCCTTATGCTGACGTTTCAGTCTCGTATCCCATGCCCCATGCCTACTCGTAATAATACACGCATACACGCGGCCGGCCGTGCCTGGACTGCCTAGTTCAACACTTGACGTACAACAAATGCGCTACAGTGCTCCGTCCAGAAGTCTGCCCTAGTCCACCCGAAAGCCCTGTTCTTCGTCCCGTATCCGGTCATAGTCGTTGCCCTCGCTCCGCGCCGACGCCGGGCCCGGGTACGGCTCGTCGCAGTAGCTGCTGCTCAGGTGCGGCCAGTACCGCCGGTAGCTCCAGTAGGCAATGGTCCAGCCCAGCAGCGCGCCCGTACACACATCGTAGACATCGTGGCGGTAGTCCTGGCAGCGGCTGATGGCGATCATGGCGGCGCCCAGCAGTGGGGCCAAGCAGATCAGGATCTTGCCCAAGTCGCCGCGGACGTGGACGGGGGCCGTGTCCGCGGCGGCCGACGACGACCATCCGCTGTTGCGGAGCACAAAGATCTTGAGCTGGCCGGCCAGGAACAAGCTCGTGTACCCCAGGCCGGCGAAGGCAAAGCTGGCGTGGCCGCTGGGGAAGGAGCGCCAGCCGTCGTGCAGACGGTGGTGGTCGGTCTCGGTGCAGATCTCGAGGGAGACCAGGGTGTTGGGCGGCGTGCCGGGGGCCGGGCTGCAGCGGGCCAGGAGATCCGGCCGGGGACGGCCGACCATGTTCTTGACGATGTCAGTGACAGTCGAAGTCAGGATGAGGGCGATGGCGATGCCGAGAACGGAGACATGGTGCTTGTGGACGTGGGCGTTGAAGACGGAGTTGTAGAGGAGGATGACAAACAGCGGGACGAAGAGGGCGTAGACGAAGTTCATAGCTGGTCAAGGGTCAGCCGGGACGAAGGACATCGGGATATCATTGCACATGGGATCGGAGAGTTGCGAGACGTACCGACGGGCACACGCTCGACTTTGGCGTGCGGATAGGAGATGTTCAAGTCGTTAACAAAGAACAGCCGGTGGAAGGGCTCGACGAAGAATTGGATCTAAAGACGTCAGTGACTGGTTTTGTCGTCGTCGTCGTCGTCGGTGTTCAACTCGGCGTTCAACTCGGATTTCACCAACATAAAGGTACGCTACTAAGAGCAAGGTAAAGCCCGCGTAATCAGACGCATATGAGCTCTGACACACCGTTAGCAAGCATCCTAGCAAATGTTTTCGCTCGCCACCAACAGAGCCTACCTGGTAGAATCGGACGAGAGACGCAAAGCAGCTGCTCGGCGATCCGTTGTTTCCGCTTCCGCTTCCGCGGCGTGGCGGCGCCATGGCTCCTAGTCACCGTCCCCGAGCGGCTTTGACGAGGGCCCAGAGCATATCAAGAGGGGGGACGTGTCGAAGCAGAAAGAAACGGCGGCGCAGTCGGGTGTGGCGGCCGTGGTGATGTGAGAGTCGAGATGTCGAGATGCCGAGGCCGAGATGCTGGGCGTTCAGAGCTAGGAGACAGGTGACGAAGCGAAACGTGGTGGCTGTAGCGCTTTAGGACACTAGTTAGTGATTATTCAGGGTAATACGGGGTAAAATGGGGCTCCAAGGCGTGGCTGGGGCTGGTATCCGTCTGTCCCTCAGGGCATTTGCGCTTGCTGCCACCGCCAAGGGCCCAGCCGTTTAGCGAGCCTCCGGCGATCAATTAGCGCGGCAATCGCTTTCCAGGGTGTAATTTACGCGCTGCAACAGATTGTCACTTTAGTCACATCCCGTCTTCAACCTCCCAATCTGTCTTTTCTCGACATCCAGCGTCGCTTTGCACGACAGCGCCACGGACACATATAGTGCACCTCAGTTACAGAATCGACGACGGTTTATTCAAGTCTACCAATGGAAACATAACTCGTCCCACTCGTACCATTCTACGGATTGCCATGACTTGACAATTCGATCGTCCGACGATTTCGAGATCGACGACATCTTCACCGATCAGAGTCTGCCCACATACCACCCAACATGCCTCCCGCCCTCCAGGGCCTCTCTGAGGGCGACGCGAATGCCCGACGGCCGAGCCGTCCGCCGCACATTGACAAGGGCAGCCTGGCGGCCAATGCAGATGGCGTTTTCCAGCTACCGTCGCCCGAGCCATCACCAATCGACCCGCACGTCGACCTGTTCCACGACGACACAAAGGTGCACGGAGACGTACGGGAGACGGACAATGACACGAAAAGGACGACGCTGACTGTCCGTACCACCAACTCCGCCGCCGACATGCCCGACAAAACGTTGACGTCGACGTCGCCGTCGATCCCCGTGGCCTCGCCAAAGATTGCGTCTCCGACAAACCCGAGTGGAGTCCGGCGACTGTCGGCGAGCCAGATGGCCGAGCTGGCCGCTTCACTGCCGATTGCAGCCCTGCCCGACAACGGCGATCTTGTCACGGGCGGCGTAGTAGGAAAGGCCGTCCGGAGCGGGTTCAGCCCGCCGCTGGATGGCCCAAATACCGAGCCGGCTGCTGCTGTGGCAGCTGGTCAGCCTGACGAACCACGGCGTGTGCAGCGGCACTGGAACTCGACAGGCTCGCTCCGCACACTGTCGACACCGCCGACCAGCCGTCGCAAGTCGGCTGCCACACAGCAGCAACTGCAGCAGCATCTCCAGCAACCGGCAACTCAAAGCACCCAGCATGCCACGGCGCCGGTCGCCAGCAATACAGGGACACGCCGGCACTCGCAGAACACGGCCCCGCGGCCACCTCCTCTGAATACAGACGGTGGCACGGCCGGTGTAGCTGCCGGAGTAGCTGCCGGAGCAGGCGGCCCCACGGCGGCGTTGCGGTCGGCCCCGCAGCTGGGTCTGGGTCCCAACGGCGAGGCGCCCGTTCACACGCCCACACACCTGCCACCCAGCCACAGCGAACACCGCCTGCCCTCGCCCATCCCGCCCTCGATCCCGCTGCCGCCCATGTCGCTGCCCACGCTGCTGCAGCTTGAGCTGGCCGGCCAGCGGCCGAGCCCGCTCTACATCCACCACTCGTACGCGTCGGACATTCCGTACGAGTCGCACGCCGTCAAGTTTGAGCGGCTCAAGAATTTCTTGCTGCTGCCGACGTACCTGGAGCGGACCATGTACTTTGGCGCGCTGGCGTGCCTGGACGCGTGGCTGTGGACGCTGACGATCCTCCCGCTGCGGTTCTGCATTGCGGCGAGCGTGCTGGTGCGGTGGTGGGGCTATGTCGTGTGGAAGGAGGTGCGGTGGATGACGGCATATGTATGGCGGGGTCTGGGGCGGATGTGGCGGCGAGGGCGGCAGCCAAAGCCAAAGCCGGTGACGACGACGGCGACGGGCGGACGGCCACGCGGCCGCAGCAACGGCAGCTCGGTGAGCGACACGGACGGTCCGCGGGGCCGACGCCATGTGCAGGCACAAGCACAGCAGGCACACGGTGCAGAAGTGCCCACGCGGCCGAGCCAGCGGCTCTGGGGCCACCGGCGCACCAAGTCGATGCCGTCGAACCTGACGTCGTTCCACAAGGCCGACCTGCTGCAGGGCGCCGTGATTGTGTGCAGCTCGCTCGCGCTCATGAACCTGGACGCCAGCCGCATGTACCACTTTGTGCGGGCGCAGTCGGCGGTCAAGCTGTACGTCATCTACAACCTGGTCGAGGTCGGCGACCGGCTGCTGTCGGCGCTCGGGCAGGACATCTTTGAGTGCCTGTTCAGCGCGGAGACGCTGTCGCGCACGGCGTCGGGGCGGTCCAAGATCCTGCTGCCGTTTGGCATGTTCTGCCTGGCGCTCGTGTACAACATTGCGCACACGACGGTGCTCTTCTACCAGGTGATTACGCTCAACGTGGCCGTCAACTCGTACTCGAACGCGCTGCTGTCGCTGCTCATGTCGAACCAGTTTGTCGAGGTCAAGAGCAGCGTGTTCAAGCGCACGGAAAAGGAAAACACGTTCCAGCTGGCGTGCGCCGACATTGTCGAGCGGTTCCAGCTGTGGATCGTGCTGTTCATCATTGCCCTGCGCAACGTCGTCGAGATTGGCGGCCTGTCGGTGCCGGGCGCCGGCCTCGACCTGGGGGCCAGCGGCCTGCTCGAGGACATGGCCGCCAAGGTGCCGCTGCACAACGCGTCGATCCTGCCGGCCAGCTTCACGATCCTGCCGTCGTGGCTGACGTCCGTCGAGGTGCTGTCGCCCTTTCTCATTGTCATTGGCAGCGAGATGGTCGTCGACTGGATCAAGCACGGCTACATCAATAAGTTCAACAACATCAAGCCCGCCTTTTACAGCCGCATCCTCGACATCCTGTGCAAGGACTACTACACCAACGCCTTCCTCGCGCCCGCGCTGATTCGCCGCCTGGGCCTGCCGCTCATCCCGCTGTGCACGCTCTTCCTCCGCTCGTCCGTCCAGACGTACCACATGTTCCTGGCCACCCACCTGCCGTCGCCGCTGCCGCCGTCCACGCACACGTCGCTGGTGGCCGAGGCCGCCACGCCGTCGAGCCCGGCCATGGCCGCCTCGCTCGAGCGCCTCGACCTGCTGATTCGCAACGCCCTCGGCCGCGCGGTCCATGGCAACCCGTATGCCGCCATGGGCGGCGATGCGGCGGCGGGTGCATCGTCGTCGTCATCGTTGTGGCTGTGGCGATGGTCGAGCGACGACCTCATTGCGGGCGTTACCATGGTGGTCGTCTTCTTCCTCATGTTCCTGATCCTGCTCATTGCCAAGCTGCTGCTGGGCATGGCCCTGCTGCGGTACGCGCGCAACCGCTACGCCAACATGAAGCGGCAGGAGCACGCCGAGGCGCTGGGCCAGGCTGAGCCGGCGTCGTTTGATGCGACGGGCAAGCGCACGGGCGGCTACGGCAAGGTCGAGGTGGGCGAGGACCGGCGGCGGTGGATCTTCCAGGACGACGCGGAGGGCCTCAAGAAGGTGCGGGACCGCGAGCGGCGCGAGACGGGCAAGGGCAAGAAGGACAAGGAGATGGACCTCAACAAGATTACACGGTACGAGATGGTGGCCAAGCGGATATGGTAGGGGGAGAGCGTCGGGAAAGGGACGCGAACGGACGTCCATACTGTAGATAATCATTGTACAACAACAGCAACAGCACTTCACAACATAGGATGGTATGATAGAGAAACATGTCATTCGTTTTATAGTTTATCTCGTTCCCTCGTCGGGCGGCGGCCCTGCTGTCCGGACAAACGCCTCCACCAGCGCATCCCGCACGGCGGGCTCGAGCGCCACGTACCGCAGGTCGCCCGTCAGCTCCCGTGGCAGGCCGGTGGCGGTGTCGGTCTGGTTGTGCAGCAGGGACCGCGGCAGCGACTCGAGCAGTGTCGTCAGGTCGGCTTTGCGCGCCGCCGCCGGCAGCTTCAGCCGCGCCACGTACTCGCGGTACAGCTTCTCCTTGTCCTTTTCCTTGTGGGGGGCGACGGTGTCCTTGAGGCCGGGCTCCTTGCGGTATTTGCGCTTGAACTCGGCCCAGTAGAGCTTGGGCGTCGCGCGGTCCTGCAGCAGCTGCAGGTACGGCGCGCGGGGGTCCCGTTGGGCGGCGCGCGCCCTGTCCTCTGCCGCCTGCCGTTCCTTCTCGGCCTTGCGCAGGGCAATGGCGTCGCGCGACCAGGCCTCCCAGACGGCTCGGCGCGTCTTCATGTTGGGCAGCGCCGTGTAGCGCGGGTCGTCAAAGACCTTGCCCTCTTCAATGAGCTTCTCCCAGGGGCTGAAGGGGTTGATGTGGAAGTCGTCGAGCAGCGCGCGGAACTGGGACGGGCCGTCGTCTTCATCGTCTTCGTTGTCGTTATCTTTATCGTCGCCGCCGTCGCCGTCTCCCTCTTCTTCTTGCGCGTCGTATTCGCTTTCGCCGTACTCCTCCTCGCCATAGTCGTCGTACTCGGCAGCAGCGGCTGCCAGTTGGTAGGCAATGTCGGCCTCGCTAAACTCGATGGGGCCGCCGCGGTCGGCCGTGTTGGCGTTGTTGGCGATGTCGGCGTAGCCTTCTTCGTCATACGGTTCGCTGTCTGGGTCGTCTGTTCGTTGTCTCTTGCGCGGTCCGTCGCCGTTGTCACTATCGCCACCCCTCGCCCCCTCTTCGTCTTCGTCGTCCGTCACTTCGACCTCTTCGTAGTCCGAGCCAAGGTCATCGTCCACGAGAGGCGCGTTTGGCTTGTCTGTTTTTTCTGCCGTGCTGGTCGTTGCGCCTGGCTCGGTTGGTTCTCGTTTGCCGCCCATGGCCGCCTCCACCTTCTTCTGGATGCCCGCCTTGTCCAGCTCGAGGATGGCGGGCATCAGCTTTTCGGGGATGCGCCAGTAGCTCGCGTTCTTGGCCGTGTTGAAGACAAACCGCCGTCCATACTTTGTGTAGACCAAGACCCACGGCTCGTGGCCGGGAATGGCAATGCGTGACCGGGGTTTGTCGACCGGCTGCGGCCGGGGACGGTCGTTGCCACCGCCGCGGCCGCCGCGTCCACCAAAACCTCCTCGGCCACCCCGTCCACCTCGTCCTCCGGCCTGTTGTGGATGGTTGGCTGCATTGTGCTGAGCCATAAAGGCATTGGCGACGCGAGGGTCGGACAGGCGGAGAAACGGCGCCTGCGGGCCGTGTGAGCCAGGTGGAGGCTGGCCCGGGAAAGGATGTGAAGGAACGGGTTGGTTGTGCGCAAAGGCCAGAGGAACGGGCGGTGCTCGTGCCGGTCCTCCCAGTGGCGGTGGTGGCGGTGCGGGCGGCGGCGGCATGGGCCGGCGGTAGGTCGACTCCCGTGTCTGTGCATTGTAGTAGTATGTATGGCCGGTGGGTGCCTTGTTCTCCATCCAGCCCGGCGGCAGAGGCGGGAGAGACGGCGGAGATGCGGCCGAAGAGGATATGGAGGATGAGGCAGCTGGTGGTGCCGCCCCTGTCGGATTAGCCATGGCGACGTGTGCGGGCGTGGTCAGATGGAGTGCAGTGGCCGCATCGGTATGTGTTGCGCTGCACGTGGAGTGTGATGGTGTGGTGCGTCGCCAATCGTAAATGAGAGAGTGGTGTTAAAGATGCAGTTGAAGCTTCGGTCGTGATGCGCGTTGGAGCTTTAAAATTGTAAGGACCCACTTATTTTAGTGAAGACCGGATTAAAGGTACGCTAATTGCACAGCTCATTGCGGCGGTTATTGTTAGAGACAGCCAGTGTATATAGCTAGCATCTTACACCGTCAGATGGTTCCTCTCTATTATCTACTAATAATATTTATTCTATAAAGGGCAGCATACCATGGCAGTGCTTAACCTGCAACGCACGTCACTAACAACGATACTACTGATCCGTCCACACAACTCCTTCATAGCCTTTCCCAGACAACATCCATCTTGTTGATTGTGAACATAGTCTTTGCGGATGTGTCCACTGCCTTTGAATCGTCAGTAGCCCAGAGGAAGTCGAAACCGATCCTACAAGGACATCAATGTGGGACGGATATTGGAAAGGAAAGGGAGCCATCAAAATGGCGCCATGAGTAAAAAGTCAGTAAACAGTGGTGGCTGAAGAACGACAAATGATAGTTCATCCGGGCAGATGTGCTTTACTTGACGGTCATTGCAATACTCAAAGGAAGCCCAATAGGAAACGTTGCCGTCCCATCGTCACGCATCCTTTCCGCCATGGTCTGCCTTCCGGATCACAAAGTCGTGTAACTCCTTGTAGGCCGCGTCCAGGTCGTTGTTCACAATGATCTTGTCATGCACGCCGGGCGTCTCTGCATAGGCAATCTCGTCGCGTGCCCGTGCTAGCCGCCGCTGCACACTCGCCTCGTCTTCGGTGCCTCGCCCGCGCAGGTGAGACTCGAGCGTGGCGAAGTCGGGGGGCCGCACAAAGATGAAGCGGTAGTCCACATCCCCTTATGCAGCAGATAGTATGCTCTTCGGCTGCTTGACGCCCTCCATCTCAATGTCCAGGACCACAATCGAACCCTTGGCCGCCTGGTCCACGACGGTCTGTTTGCTAGTCCCGTACAGGTTGCCATTAAACTCCGCGTGTTCAATAAACGCGTCGGCGCCAATAAGACGGGCGAACTCGTCCTGGGAGATGTAATAATAGGACACGCCGTGGACTTCGCCGGGCCGTGGCTCACGCGTGGTGTGGGAGACCGCCATGGCGAAGACGCCTGGATGGGCGGCCAGCAAGCGCTTGCAGAGAGTGCTCTTGCCCACACCCGAAGGCCCGGAGAGAACAATGGCGTCTGAATAAAGATCAGTTACTTCCATGTTCTTCAGGCTCGCTTATGGTTATACCAACCTAGAGTCATGTTTTGTTTGGTGGTATAGGACAAGTGATGCCGAACTTGGGAGATTGGGCTCAAATACATTTCATTTCATTTGCACGAACATGCGGTGAACTTTGTTGTCAACATAAGGTCACATGACTCAACGGCATCTTGACTCGCTCGTTGGTTCAAGGACGTCCTTGCTCATGTTGGACGTACATGCAGTATTCCGTAGTATTGTCGAGCTGCATGGTGACAAAATAGTGAAATAAACTAGAGGCAGAACAACGACGACAGAAACAAAAGACACAATTTCGATGTAGCTTAATATATTCAGTCATCTCATGTACAAACCCGTCTATACGTCCACCAGGTCATAACATCTCGCTCAAACGCACCTTGCACTTCTACGTCTCCGTCCTCGCCTCCTCGCCCCTCGACTTCACGCCCGCGTTCCCTCCCACAAAAACCCCTGCTCCTTTCCCGGAATCAACGGCCGCAGCGCCATGCCATAGTCGCCCCCATTGGGCGTCCGCAGCAGCGTGTGGATGTGGAACTTGGCCGGCTCGGCATTGTTCAAGAACACGCCCGAGTGGTGGTCAAACTCGACAATCAGCACGGGGCTCTGCAGCCGGTAGTAAAACGGGTCGGCGTCGCCAAAGCCGCCGATCCAGCAAAAGTACGTCTCGTGGTACCACTGCTGGACGTGGGCCAGCCGCGCGGCGCGGGCGGCCGCAGGCAGATAGCTGAGGAAGGCGTCGACGAGGCGGGTGACGCGCGCTTGCGCGGCCGCGGGCAGATCGGCCACGACGACGCCCTCGTAGGGCACGACGCGGTTGTCGCGGTAGGCGCCGCAGAGGTGACGCTGGTCGTCGTGGTTCCAGCGGCCGTGGGGCATCGCCGGGTCGTGCATGTCCTTGTAGACCTGCGCCTGCTGCTGCGCGTCCCGGGGCAGGTTCTGCATCAGCTCCAGCCCGACCGCCTCCTCAACCGTCAGGATGCGGCTGCCCTTGTAGGACCCGGCGTCGATCAGGTTGGGCTCGGCACCCGTGAACCAGGGGCTCAGCACCATCTGTGATTTGTAGAAAAAGGCGTTGAGGCACAGGTGGTGGCCGTAAAAGGTGTAGCCCCATGGCTCTGTCGCCGAGGGGGTGCCAAACAGGGCAAAGTTGTAGGAGAACTCGTTCATGATCCGGGGCGCCTCGACCAGCTCGCCCAGGAAGCCGTTGATGCGCATCGCCGTCACGGCCTTGGCGTAGCCGTCGGGCGAGAGGGACGCTTGCAGGACCTTCAGGACGGCCGCCCGCTGTGCCTCGGAAATCGCATCCAGGCGCACGCCCTTGTTGCTCAGCAGGAACTCGGGGTTCGACCACGTGCGCCACTCGGGCGCGTCCAGGTGGTACAGCGTGGCCCTTTTCTGGTCGTCGTCGAGGAGGCCAATCACAGCATCGGCCGCCGCGACAATGTCGTCGATCGGCACGCCCTCGTCTTGGAGCGCAAACAGCCCGTCGCGTACGCGGCCGTCGCTCGTCACGCCCTTGAACGGCTCGCGGAACAGAGTCAGCCAGTGCCGCCACAGCCCGTGGAGCCATGGCGGCTGCCCGCCCTCCATAAACGCCGTCGCATACTCGTGCGCGTCCTGCGTCTTCATGGTCGTGAACCGCGGCTGCGCCAGGTCCGGCAGATACTGCCGAAACGGGCTGTCTGCCATGGTGGAGGATGATGTTGGGCGAGCGGTGGTGAGTGGTGGGGAAAGAAGAAAGAAGAAGGTCGCAGTGTCAAGGATTGTTGTCTTGTTCAACTGTCACAAGATAGAGAGTGAACATCATGAATCGACAACGAGGCCTCTCCAAATAGAGTGGCAGTCGACAATGTTGGAGCTGCCGTCCTGCATTCTCCCGCCTCTAGTGCGGGCGTCGTTCCAGTCGGCAGAGCAATTCACCGTTGCGACGCTAGGGTGGACCGTTTTCCCGGCAGATTCTACTGGTTTTGCACTGGAGTCGACATTTGTTGCTATACGTTTTCGTTACTTTGTTGTAGATGCATTTGAATATATTTATTGTTTATTGTCCATTACTCACCGTGCACGTCCGCGAGACAATTGCTTCTCTCGTTTTATTTCTGACGGACAGTCTTTGCGTCTGTTGTAAAACGGCATCGGGCCAATATATGCGACAATTGCTTTTCGTATCCGTGCTTTCTTTATATTCTCGTTTGCACCATGCAAGGTCGTGAATAGCAAACACCACTCGTTTGCTTCGACAAGTGAATTCACTTTGTGACACAAGTAAATAGAGGAGCTCGTGGCAGTGAATACGTCTTGAATGAAAAAATGACGATGCTATATGGGACAAGAAGACTTGTCTAACCATATATGTTGTTATTCTATAGTGGCCGTACCTCTAAAAACAAGAAATCTAACGCGCCGTCGTCCAATAATTTATGCCAGCAAGTTGGGCAGCGCCTCCGTCAAGTGCGCAACAATCGCGTCCGGCCCTTCGCGGACCTGCAGGCCCTGCGGGATGGCGTGCACGTGGATGTCGGGGCGGACAGAGCGGGCCATGCTGTGCATCTCGGCGCTCTCTTCGGGCGTCCACATGGAGGCACAGCACTGTTGTCACGAAGTCAGCAAGGTCATCGACGGCGTCGGTGGAGCGACCGCGCCGTTGTTGCGGACGGATCAACAGAAAGACGGAAGACAGAAAGACAAAAGACATCCCGACGCACGACCAAACGACTCACAAGAATGTCTGGCTGCAAGTCTGTCACCTTCTCCTTGACCTCGTCCTTGGACAGACAATTGCCGACATGCACGATCTGGTACTGGTCGGCAAGGGCCGTCGTCACCCGCCCAATCAACAACTTGGCGCGCGCGGGTGCGTTGTTGACGGTGAGCAGACGGTACGGCTGGCCAGAGGGAGCGGTCGACATGGTGGGGGTGAGTGGGTGGGAGTGATGAGGAGGTCAATGGAGAGAAGACGACTCGTGATGCCGATGCTGATTGTTGTTGTCGTGTGTCGTCTTGAGAAGTTGTAATTGTTGATGTGTCGATCGTTGATCGTATCGACTTTGATTTTCTGTTTTTACTTTCTACTTTTGTTCTTTTCTTTCTATTTTTTTTAATTCGAATGAACGATTCACTACTCAGTCATTGTTCCGATACCGCCAGGGACCAAGCCAGCGTCATCGCTTCACGGGAAGAAACATGACCCTAGAAGCCAAGCTAGGTAGAGTCCACCATTGCACCAAAAATAGGGGACGGCATTTGCTTTCCTTGAGCGCCGGGGTATCCATTGGCTGGCTGCTGTCTTCATGGCCGTCTGTTTCCCCCCCATTTTGACCCATCTCCAGGGTGTTAGTGCTGGATGGACTCCACACTGGCGTGCAAATGTCTTGTGTCTTTCTGTCTTTCTGCCTTTTCAATAACATTGATAACGGTCCTTGGCGTTGTCATGCGTATGGTCCTCCATGCGTTTTGTCTGTTACTCGTTCATTCGGTCATAAATAATTAAGACAAAACAATACCAATTAATACAAGTAGGAAAATATTTATATTTTCGTCTATTGTTTTTCCTTATTTTATCAATGAAATCTTGTGTACGAAATTATTAGACACAAAAGTAAAATACAATCAAGTAGTTATTTTCAACAATTTTTCTGTTTAAAATACCATACTTTTTAATAGTTACACGCCAAATCGAACAGGTAAGATGTACAGGAAATAGAGACTCGACAGGATTCTGTAAACGGCATTTGTTCATTGTTTATTTCTCCTCCTTCTCTTCCTTCTGGTGCCAAACGTCACACCTCAACTCCCGAAATCGCCTAGATCGTGAAAGGTGGGCTGGAAGTTGAGGATGCTGTTGGTCAGCGAGTTCGGCCAGACGCCGACCATGTCGTGGCTTGCAGGTGGATGGTGGGCGCCGTCCGGTACGTGTGCATGTTGTAGTGTGCTCTCCATGTCCATGCGGCCGAGCGGGACACCCCCGAGTGAACCATCTTCCATGCCCAGGGGCGTCGCGGAAAAGTAGTCGAGCATGGTTATGCTGTTATCCGGGAGGGCGCCAAAGCTTTCGTAGAGCTCGAGGCCGTGCCACGCCTGCTGGTCGAGGAGCTGGACGACGGGGTCGGTATGCGACTGGCTGTGTGCTGGAACAAGGTCGCCGGCGTTATGAAAGGGCGCGACAAGAGGCAGTGGGTGGTGGCCATGCGAATGGGGAAGAGCATGATTGGCAGCAGGATCGGTCGCTGGTGAGATCCATTGGGGCGAGATGGGCTGGCCGCTGTGGGAGGGAGAGACTTGCATGGTGTACATGTTGTTGCCATTGTTGTTGCTGTCGGCGTGGTTGAGAAAGGCGCTGCCGACGGACTGGGATGTGTTGACGGCCGTGTCGCTGGATGGGGTTCCGTAAGAAGTGGAGCGCTCGTAGGACAACTCCTGCTGGGGTGGCGATGGACCGCCGGTATGGATGGGATGTTGAGCGTGGGATTGCGGTTGGGGAGGTGGGATCTGCAATGGTACGTGATGCGGAGGTTGTTGCTGTTGCTGTGCGTGTTGGTGTTGCGGATGTTGGAGGGGTTGTTGCTGCTCAGAGTGTCGCGTCTGTTGCGGCTGTTGATGTCGCATGTCTGCCGGCTGGGCGTCCGGTTGTTGACAGTGCTCTTGGGCACGCTGTGAGGACTGCCGCCTCGTGGACCGTGTACGATGCCGTTGCTGTTGTTGTGCACTGTGTTCAGGTTCAGCTGGTGATTTGGACGAAGACGATGAGCCTGTCGGGACCGTCCCGGGCGACCCGAGCTGGCGGATAATGGTCTTGTTGCGGCTCATGCGTGAGGCGTGCGCCTGGCGTCGCAGGACGCGAACGTCACTGGCCGACAGCTTGTTGCACAGCTCCTTCTCAACAATGTCAATCGTGGTGTCGACGAGGCGGGTGAGGACGTCGCGGGCGCGCGAGATGCGGTCCCACTGGCGGGCGAGCTGGTCGAGCACGTAGGTCCATTGCATCAGGCAGTTTTTGAACGAGGTCCAGCCGGCCTTGGCCTTGGCGCGCGTGGCGGCGTGCTTCCAGACCAGAAACAGGAGAGTGATGCCGCTCATGAGCTGGTAGTGCAGGTCGACCCAGGCGAAGTCGGCACTGCCGCGCTGGAGGCGCGTAAAGGAGAGCTGGATCATGTGCTGGGCGGCGGTACAACAGGTGTCGGCCTCCGCGGCGTCAAGCTGCGGCTTGAGGGGCGACGGGCGGTGCAGCAGCAGGAGGGCGTTCTGGTGCCAGTACTCCCACCAGTCGAGCGTGTGGCCCTGGGGGTCGGCGAGGCTGGTGGCCTGGCTGCCCCATTGGCGCAGCTGCGCGGCCATGTCGGCCTTCCAGCGGGCCGTGTCGTCAGAGAGGCCGTCGTCTCTGTCCGTCTTGCTGTCGCCGCTACGCAGACTGTAGAGGCGGCAGACAATCTGGCTCTGGAGCTGCTGGAGGCGAAACCAGTGCAGGACCTGGTCGCGTTTGTCGCTTTTGTCGCTTTTGTCGCTTTTGTCGCGTTTGGGGCCTGACGGGGCATGCTGGGGAAGCTTCACGTCAATCATGCTGTCGGTCAGCGTGAATGGGCGGCCGAGCAGCGTGCCGAGGGTGCGGTCAAAGGTGTAGGTGACCCAGAACAGGCGGCGCTTGACGTCCATTTCGGACGGGGACGGGGGAGATGAGAGGGATGGGGTGCCAGTCGGCCCGACGTCGATGGTGGTCTCGGAGTGGAAGCCCAGGTCGACGCACATGCGCATGCATAGACCGGAAATGTACCAGATGGGCGCCGACGACGAGTCCAGGACGGACCACAGAAGCAAAAACAGGAGGCACTGCAGGGTGCGGACGCTTTTGCGCTGCATGATGGTGCTAAAGTCGGCCATGGCGGCGTTGCTGAAGCTTTTGGCAAGGGCGAGCGACTCGGGACTCTCGCGCGAGAGGACGACGAGGGCAATGGCAAAGACCATGTTGAGGATGAACTGGTTCCAGGCGTTCGTCTCGCGGTCAACGGACGCATGGTCCAGCACGTCCTCGGCCCCGGAAGCGCTGTCGCCGCCGTAGTAGTCCATGACGATCTGGGCCATGTCGTCGCCCGTGACGATGGGGTACTGGACCTCGTATTGGCTCAGGAAGATGTCGACGAGGCTGACGGCCGTCTCGCGGGAAGGTAAGACGGGCCTAGTCGGGTGGGAGGCGTGTGAAGGTTCCGGGGGTTCTGTTGCTGTTGATGCTGTTGATTCTGTTGGTTCTGTTGATTGTGCAGTTCCTTCGGTGGTCTCGTCCCTCGGCGACCCTGGCTGCGTGGACGCGGCCGAGTTGGACTGGCCGCTGTTCTGGCCGCTGTTCTGGCCGCTGTTCTGGCCGCTGTTGGCGGTCGTGTTGGTGCCACTGCTGCCATCCTTGTCACCGCCACTCCCACTCCCACTCCCACTGCGCCGTCCCGGCTGGAAGCTCGCATCGTTTCGCTGCGCCGACTCCAGGACCGACCGTGCCAGGTGCATGCCACTCGACACGCCCAGGAAATGTGCATCCTCACCGGGTTCGAGTCGGATCAAGTCGGGACCATTGCTGCTGCCGCTGCCGCTGCTACTACCGCCGGGCGGAGGCACCGGGCCATGTGACGACGGACACCCTTCCGACAAGGACTGAGCGCGCAGGTCGGCCTCCAGGCGGGCTAGCTCGTCCTCGAGCTGGAGAATAACGGCGCGCGGCGTGGCCGTCTTGGACCGCGGGTCGGTGTATTCACAGACGGCGCCAGTGCGGCGGCAGGGGCCACACGAGGGCAGGCCAGGATCGCATTTTGCTTTGCGGCGGCGGCATCGGTTGCAGGCATTGATGGTGAAACAGGGCGGCTCGCGGACGCCCTGGGCAGAGGCAGCGGCGGAGCTTGGGCCCACGGTCACACTGGCACTCATGGTGGCGGGTACTGAGGGCGGCCCTGCATGGCTGTTGTGCAATAAGGGTTGGTGAGGCCGTTGAGGCTGGCGATGTTTTGGAGATTGTTTTGTTTGTGAGTGAGTTTTGGGCATTTACCAGAGTGCGTGTGAGTTTGGGAAGGAACGTAGTGCTCCATGGGTACGGAAGGAGCAGTTGACTGGAAAGCGCGACTGGCGACGGACAACTGGCTGGCCAAGGTTAAGTACCTGGCGTGCGCACTAGCGCCTGTGGACGCGCTAAACTCACTGGGACGTAGCGGTCGTTGGTGGTGCGGGGTGGAGAAAACGTGCTGGTGGCAGGCGACATGCAGTGGCAAGAGCGCTGAGGTGTCTGTACGAGCAACGGCAAGAACGATGGGTACACGAAAAGGAGACGTGAAATCCAAGGAAGAAGAGTTTAAATTCAAAGTATTTCGGGCCGTGATACACTGACTATTTGCATTTAACACTGGTATTACTGTACAAGATTATGATTTAAGAAGCTGTCTTGAGGCGTAGGAACAATGCACAGAGTGGCTCGCTCCTGTTACTCATGAAGAAAAAACAACTACAGACAGAAGGACTACAGACAAACGCAGTTATAAACACACACGTATACACGCTGCACACTCCACTCAGACCTTCTCCACACGTTCGTGCTCCTCTTGGGTGCCCTCGTTGTCGAGCATCTGCTTGGGCGTGGCCTCGGCCTCGCTGTGGACGTTGAGCGTGCCAAAGTGCGAGTCGAGCTCCTCGAGCGTCTTGCCCTTGGTCTCGGGGAACATGGCGTAGACAAGGACGGCCGAGAAGATGTTGAAGGACATGAAGACAAAAAAGGTGCGGGCGCCAATGTGCGCAACCATGACGGGCCAGACCTGGCCGACAATGATGGAGCCGAGCGAGGCGCCGGACGCAGCAATGCCGAGGCCCTTGGAGCGGCAGTTGGCCGGGAAGATCTCGGAGGCATAGATCCAGGCGCAGGGGCCGAAGCCCATGGAGTAGCCGACGGTGAAGAAGTAGATGAAGAAGATGTTGCAGTAGTTGGCGGAGGCGTTCTGCTGGCCGGGATACGCCGTCTGGAGGGCGCCGTTGATGAGCAGACAAAAGGCCATGATGATGGCGCCGACGCCGAGCGAGTGGCGGCGGCCGATGCGGTCGATGAAGAACATGGCGGCCACCGTGCAGGCGACCTGGACGGTGCCGTCGATGCCGGAGGCGAGCAGCGAGAGCGACTTGGAGGTGCCGGCGGCGATAAAGTTGGTGGGCAGGTAGTAGCGGATGCCCGAGGCGCCCGAGAGCTGCTGCAGAAAGGACACGGCCCAGGCGCGCCACAGACGCGCGCGCAGGTTCGGGTCGGTCCAGAAGACGCGCGCCGACGTGATGGAGTTCTCCTTGTGCCATAGGATGTTGGCGTGGATCTCGTCGAGCTCGGCCTGGACGTCGGACACGTCGGCGGTGCCGCGGAGGCGCGTCAGCGCGCGGGCGGCCGCGTCGGCGCGGTCGTGCTCCACGAGCCAGCGCGGGGACTCAGGCAGCAGCGGGGCGCCCGCGAGGAAGAGGACGGCGGGCACGAACTGCATGGCGCTCGACAGGCGCCACGCGAGGTTGACGCCCTTGCCCGTGTTCCAGAAGGAGTAGCCGTAGCCGACCCAGAAGGCCAGCGAGATGCCAAAGACGATGCCCGCCTGGTTGAAGGCGCCGTAGAAGCCGCGGTGCTTGGCGGGCGAGATCTCGGACAGGTACAGCGGGACGGACGTCGACACGATGCCGCAGCCGACGCCGGCAATGATGCGGCCCACAATCATCATGGCCAGGTTGTGGGCGCCCGTCTGGAGCGCGGCGCCGAGGCACATGCCGAGGACGCCGATACAGCCGGCATAGCGGCGGCCAACCATGTTGTTGACGCGGCCGGCGAGGAAGGCAAAGCCAAAGAACTGGCCGGCATAAAAGACACTGGTGATGGCACCCGTCTCGGACGACGAGGGGTTGTTGAGTGTCTGTTTGAAGCCGGGGGCGACGTAGATGGTGCTGAGAATACCAATGTCATAGCTGAGGCGGTGTTAGTAGAGGCCAAGTCAAGACTCCAGGGAGTATGTGTGGATGTATGGACGTGTGGACGTACCCCCAACCAATGGAGCCCATCGAGAAGACGGCACATGAAAAGATCAGCCACAGGTTGATCCTGCCGTTGTTGTACTGTGTGACGGCCATTGTGCAGACGTGGAGGAGTGGCAAGATGAATAAAGGACGGTGAAGTGCATGAAGGGAGAGAAGGGGACGGGGAGGACGGACGGCAGAGACGGAAGGGGATCGACGCCTGTATTATAGGAGCCGAGAGGAGTGACGAGGGTGGGCGAGGAGGAGGAAACAAGATAGGGAAAACAACTGGCACGATGGACACATGGGAGAGTTGACCACGCGGAATGAACAACTAGGACGGAAAGTAAGGAAAAGGAAAAAGAAAAAGGGAAAAAATAAACAATTTCGACCCAGACCGAGGGAGCTCAGACAGACAGACCTGACCCCGGACTCGACTCCATACGGAGCACCCTTGAGCACGCGTGGTTGTGGGGAAGTGGAGGTGCAGAAGAGTGGTGGCAGTTGGGTAAAGAGGGGACGAAAGGGAGGAAGAGAGGGAAACGGCAAGGAAATCAAATGAGGAACATGACAACGCAAGGAACCCGCAAAGGAGCACGAAGTAACGGACGACTGGCAAAGGAAAGACGAGGTGGAGAAGAGGGCAGGTGAAGTGAAAGGATGCCGACCACGTTTCTGCTTCTGCTCGTGACAAAGAATGCATCGGCGAGGTGTGGATCAGCGTGCTGGGTTGGTATGGGCTGGTTTGCCTGGTCTCCTAGACGGGCCTGACTAGTCGCTAGTACCGACGACTCACGGGACATAAAAAGAAGACGAAAGATAGGCTCGAAACAAGCTTGAAATGGCAGATGGCGTAAAGACGGAACCGCCGCTTCTTTTGAAAAGATAAAAGGGGCTAAGACCGTTGCAAACAGATGGCACTAGTGGTTGACAGCGGAGGTTCCGTCTTCTTGTGATCGTGTTAGTGGAGGAACAAGGGGGAGGCCGTTTGTGTTGTTAGTGCGCCACAAGAGGAGACAGACGAGAACGTACGGCACCTGCACATCGTTGGCAGTATGCGAGTATATGTCGAGCCGACGGCAGTTCCAGACGAGATGGGAAGGAAGTCCAAAGACAACCGAAATTACCGTCGACATGGTACTTCCGTCGCCCCAACTCCGTCGTCCAAATTCCACTGGCAACATGGCAGAGGCACCCCTGACGCAGACACAAACACAGACACAGACCCCCCAGCCACTCACCCTCGTTCACACGTCCTCGCGGCGGGTGACGGCTGCCATTGGCTTCCACTCGTTTGCGAAACAGCCACCGCCTGCTGGCCACGAGTCGTCTCTGTCTTCGTCTTCGTCACCGCCCGAACGGTGGCTCCGCCCAACCCAAAATGTGACGCTGCAGTTCCCCGCGGACCTCGACCCGACTGCCGGCACGCACGGTCTCAGCGGCGCCGACCGACGGTGCACGCTGACACCATGTGCGGCCACACGCGACGACGTGTCCATCCTAACACGCAACGGGCGCATCACGGGCCTGCTGGGTCTGCCGCGGCCGTACCAGACGCTGACGGCGGACGTGGTCGGCGTGGGCGGCGGGTTTGCGGTAGCGGTCTTGGCGGACGCCACGCGCTGCCTCTGCGTGGCCGGTGGCACGGGCGTGGCGCCGTTCCTCACCATGCCGCACACCGGGACCAAGTCGCTGTGCTGGAGCCTGCGGAGCGACGACTTTGGGGCCGTGGCGTTTGTGCTCCGGGAAGCGCTGCTGCGGCCCGACGAATGGTCGTCTGTGTCTGTGTTTGTCACGTCGGGCGAAGACGCAGGCGGCCTCGTGGCCGAGAAGCCGGCAGCATGGTGGGCGGCGACGTTCGCGACGCTGCGAGAAACGTATCCAGGCAACCTGCATTTTGCCAAGAGACGGATGGCGAGCGAGGACGTGGCAAGCGAGGAGACGACGGGCAACCGGACCGTTCTCTTTTGCGGTAGCAAGTCGCTCGAGTGGCAGATACGCATGTGGACCATGGGCCAAGCGACCGTCTACGTGACAGAGGTGTAAAGAGACGGGGACATTGTGGCGGGAGGCAAAAGTAGAGGTGTCTGTTACATGATAAAATGTATTGCAATTTGATAAATGTAGACTTCTAAACGGAGAATGGTCTCTGGAAACATGAGCAAACAATTAATGACAACACTGCCCAGGCACATGCCCGACTACGCATATGCTCTCACTTCGAAAAGGCCGCCGAGGACGTTGTCGTCGCCGTTGAGCTCGAGAATCTCCACGCCCAGCGCCGTCGTCGACACGGCCGCGTCCAGCACGACCTCCCGGCGCGACAGGTGGTTGCCGTCCTCGACAAACAGCTCCCGCTCGTCGTCGGGGACCGACAGGTCGAGCAGCCGCCACGCCTTGGCACAAAAGGGCATGGCGCGCTCCGGGTGGCCGCGCAGGACCGACTCGAGGGCGTGGTCGTAGTCGGTGTCAAAGTGGACGACGACGCGGCGGACGGCGACGGGCGCGGCCCAGCGCGCCACCACAAGTCGACGGGTCCCTGTCCCTGTCCCTGCCTCTGGGCGCGGCGGCACCCAGCAGTTGGTGCGCTTGGTCGGGCGGGGCACGCCGTTGCGGATGTTGGCGACGTCCCAAGCGGCCAGCGGCGGCGAGATGGTCAGGGCCAGGTTGTGGCCCATGGGCCGGCGGACGGGCGTCCAGCGCTCAAAGGCGTCGACGCCGACGTCCGGCGGCGGCGCCTGGTCGCACTCGTGCTCGACGGTCATGAGGGCCGAGACGCGCGTCTTGGTCGTGGCGACGGCGACGCTGTCGTTTTGCAGCAGGCAGAGGAAGACGTACTGCGTCTGCGGGTTCGACACCGTCGACGCCGTCGACGCAAAGTCGATGCGCAGCGTGTTGGCGCCGGCCACGAGCGGAAACGCCTGCTCGGCCAGCACCACCTCGGGCGTGTAGTTGTGCGCCTTTTGCGAGCCGCGCAGCTGCACCGTCAGCGACGTCGGCTGCACGGCCATGACGGTCACGGTAAAGACGGGCACGGCGCCCGCGGCCAGCGGCAGCATCTGGGCCAGGCTGCGGACGAGCACCTTGGGCGGGCCGTCCGCGGGCAGCGACGACAGCGCAAAGGAGGCGCCCTCCACAGACGCCGCGCGCCGCACGAGGTCGTCGTCGTCCTCCAGCTTGTAGCCCGGGAGGTACTGGCCGAACCGCATCAGGTCGCGCTGCAGCGTCGCCATGTTGTCCTTGGCGAGCAGCTGGATGGGGTCAAGCGGCCGGCCGGCCGGGCCGAGCCGCTTGCAGAGAGCGACGGCGACGCCCAGCGCGTTGGCATTGCAGCCAGAGGTCGCCATGACGCGCGACGACGCAAAGGCCACGTGGGTCGCCGAGATGATGCGGCCGCCGTAGAGCAGGTTGGGCACCTCGGCGCAGACCATGGTCGAGAAGGGGATCTGATAGATGCCTGTGTTGTTAGCGACGTAACCTTGTAGAGGAAGACGGCAGAAGGAAGACGGCAGAACACTAGAAACAAAAAACAAACCCACCCTTTGCATGCCACTGCGTGCAGCCGTCAATCTCAGAGTACACGCCGTCGGCCGGGTGCAGGTCCAGCGACCAGCCGCCGTGCGACACGGCGTCGCTGTGGAAGCGCTGCTCGACAATGTCCTGCTGCGTTAGGATGGTCGGCCCCATGAACCGCCGGCTCTCGCGCTTGCCCGGCACCGTGCCGACCCACTCGAGCGTCAGGTTCGCGGCCTCGGGGAAGCGCCCGCTGTTCTTCAAGTAGTCCCACACGCCGTACACCACGCGCCACAGCTCCCACTTGATGTCTTCCGTGTCGTGCACCGTGTCCATGCGCCCGCCGTGCTCGATCCACCACAGGCTGCAGCCCATCTCTGCCGTCGAGAAGCTGCGGAAGCGCGGGATCGCCGCCTCGACGTCCTTGAGCGCGTACGACGGCGCCACAAACTGCACCGGCCGCCCCACGTCCTTGCTGTAAAAGTAGATGGAGTGCCCCAGCAGGTGCCCGTACGCCGCGTCCGGCGCAAACTGCTCGCCAAACTCGCCGCGCGCCTCCGCGCCCACCCGGAACGGCGCGCCCGCCAGAAACGCCAGCGTGCCGTCGCCCGTGCAGTCGATGAACTGCGCTGCCGCCACGTGCGTCATCGTGGCCGTCTGCGCGTTGAAGGCCTGCACTCGTGCGATCCGGTGCTCGTCCGGGCCGTCGCCCTTGGTGCAGCCCATAACGGCCGTGTTCAGAAACAGGCGGATGTTGGGCTCGTCGCGCACCTTCTCGAGCAGGATCGTGTCGAGGATCAGCGGGTTGCCCTCGGGGTTGCGGTACAGGTTCTCCAGCAAAATCTCGTCCACCAGGCCGCCCTCGCGCGCGTACCGGTTGTTGTTGAACATGTGCGACGTCGCGCCCAGGATCCAGAGCCGCACCTCGCTCGATGCGTTGCCGCCCAGCACCGGCCGGTCCTGGATCAGGACCACAGACACGCCGTGGCGCGCCGCCGCCACCGCCGCGATCGTGCCCGACAGGCCACCGCCGCAGACGCACACGTCCGCATGCAGCTCGTCGCTGCGAAAGCTGCGCGACGCCACAGCCGGCTCGCGCTGGAGGTTGGGTTCGTCGATGCGAGCAGGGGCCATGTTGTGGTGTGTGGTATGGGGAGAGGGGGGAGGGGGTTGTCGTCAGGAGAATGAGGGCAGACAGCAATCAAGAGTGAGTTGTGTTGTCTCGTCCGTCGTATCGGTCATGTGTAAATGTTGGATGTTTAAATCAAAATAAATATCAAATCAAAGAATACCATCACGGACTGTCTGACGTCGCCACACGATGTGCGTCCTCGGCGGGATTTTGACGCACTCACTTGAGATACCCTGACAAGAATGTCGGCCATCTGCCTCCCCTTCGCAGCAACCGTCCAAAGCACCCACCACCCACGTCTCGTAAGCGTACCCATCGTCCAGTTTGCCCATTCCTTCTGTCCTCATCTGCGAAACGCCGTCTGGGCATGCGAGCGGAGGACGCGACACTGACGTCTATGGGAGCGTCTATGGGGAACGGGACATCCGAAGACGAGCACATGTACGAAACAAGCCACCCAATTTAATATCAGAATTTACCTGCAAGAAACGGACAAAAGAAAATCAAAAGCGTCTCTGCCTCCTCGTGAACGGCGGTTCCGTCGCCTCCGCCCACAACCAGACATGGGGCAGTTACGCTGTGCAGTAGCGGTCGGTTAGTGGACGTGGCGCTATTCTTGGTTCGGATAGCGTCTGTCGTGGTTGGTTGGTCGTTCCCTGAAGACATTCTTAGCGTCAATGACTCCACTACGCCTCCACTGTCCCGCCTGTCCAACAATCGCACCTTCCCCGCACTCTGAGACGCACCTTCTCCAACGGAACGCCCATAAGTGCAGCCTCGCGGGACCGACGGCACCTTCCCAATTGGCGTTCCGCAAAGCAACGCACCGTCAAACGACGTCGTTTTCACGACAAGATGCAGGTCGATCCGGTCGATACAGTTGCAGTTGCTGACGTGCCTCGTCCAACCGGTCGTCCCCGTGACGTCGCCCTCCGCATCAGCCAGGTCGTCTCGGCCTGCTCGTTTTGCAAGTCGCGCAAGATCAAGTGCGACGGCGGCGTGCCTGCGTGCGGCTGCTGTACCAAATTTGGACGCGCTGGCACCTGTTCGCTGGCCGATGGATCGGCACGGCCGGCGCACGACTACGTGGTGTTTCTGCAGGGCCGGATTGCCGATGTTAAGACGCGGCTCGCGGTGCTGCGACCGGACGGGCCGAGCGGGCCAACGGGGTCGGTGCTGCCAAGGGCCCGGGCAGAGGAGCCCCACGCGCCGTCGCAGACGCCGTTTGACTTCAACGCGTCCTCGGAGGATCTGCCGGCCGCCGGGTCTCCATCGATAGACGCTCCGCAACGGCGACCACGGCCACGACTGCCGCCGCAGCTGCTCTCTGGCCCGGCCGGGTCGTCGGGGGCAGCCGCCATCGACACGTTGATTGCCGACATAGGCGCCCTGCCCATCTCCACCTCGTCGCACGCCCACACGAGCGCAGCCTCCGCGGAGGGCCGAGGACCGACCCTGTCGACGGTGCTCTTGGCAGCCGCCAGCAAACTACCGCTGCTGTCCATCGTTGACCCAGAGACAGGCCGTGCGAGCGGAGGCACGGCCGCCGCCCAGGCCAGCGTCGCCAGCTGCCTGCCCGACGAATCGGCTGCGCGCAAGCTGATCCAGCACTACATCCAGCAGGTCTACCCGCGGCTGCCCTTCTTCTCGCTGCAGGGCTTCTGGGCGCAGTTTCAGCAGGTGTACGGCGGCCATGCGCATGCGGGCAGCAGTACAGGTGGCAGTGTGAGTGGCAGCGCGGCCGACCCAACGACCAACAACGCCAACAGCACCAACAGCACCAACAGCAGTGGGCCGACGCTCGACGCGGGTTACTCGTACTTTACCGTGCTGCTGGTGCTGGCCATTGCGACGTCGAGCCTCTCGCGCAGCGCCGACAGCATGATCTCCAACCAGGCGCGCCGGCTGTTCCAGGCCGGCCTGCAGTTCCGCGAGTCGGCCATTCTTCCCAACACGATTGTCGGCGTGCAGTCGCTCCTGTTCCTCATCCAGTTCGCCACGCTCAACCCGTCGGTGCTGGACGCGTGGTACCTGATTGGCGTCGGCATGCGCAACTGCGTGGACCTGGGGCTGCACCAGGACCCGGACCCGGACCCAGATGCGGACCGGGACCCGACCGTCGCCGCCACGACGCCGCCCAGCCTGCTCGAGACGCGGCGGCGGCTCTGGTGGAGCATGTATTCGTTTGACCGGTCGCTGAGCATCGGCTGTGGGCGGCCCACGGAAATCGCCGACGCCCTGATCCACGTGCGGCTGCCGTCGTTTCGCATCGAGAGCACGGCGACGGCCGTGGAGGTCGAGGGCTACCTGCAGCGGTACCGGGCGCTGCAGCTGCAGTCGGAAATCTACGACGCCTTGAGCCAGCCGCCGACGGGCGACGATGGCGATGACGATGGCGTCGCCAGCCAAAACGCGGCGGCCGTCGTCGACGCCCTCGCGCGCAAACTCGACGCGTGGCAGCTCTCCAACCGCCCCGAGCGCAACCGCGAGACGCTGGCCGACAGCGAGTGGCTCGTCGGCAAGATGCTCCTGTTCCGCCCCTGCCGCCTGCTGCCGGAGCGCAGCGTCGACGCCCTGCGTGAGCTCTGGGTCTCGGCCCGCGGTTTCACCGCGCTGTACCGCCAGCTGGTCGAGACGAACGGCATCTTTTACGTGCAGGTGGCCTGCGAGAAGGTCTACTGGACGGGGCTGGTGCTGCTGTACGCCTATTGGAAGCTGACGTGCACGCTGACGCCGACGCCGACGCCGACGCGCGGCGAGAGAGATGACGTCCACGCTCTGCACCTCTGGAAGACCACCAAGGACATTGCGCTGATCCTGCAGACGCTGGGCGAGCGCTGGGAGGACGGCAAGATCCTGGCGGCGCAGTTCGATACGGTCAGTGCGCGGGTGATTGAATTGCTGGACGGCGGGGCGGGGACAGAGGACATGGACCTGGCGAGGCGAATGCCGCCCGAAGTGGTGACGCTCAGCCGGTATGCCAGCCTCGTGAGCATCTGGGCCGCGGGGGCGGCGCATTGGCACGGCGGACTGGGAGCGGCCCACAGTGAGGAGCTGCAGGACCTGGTAGCCAAGATGATTTGACGGACGCGGCGTGCATTGTACGAGTGCGGAGCACAAATGCAGCGTTCCTTGAGGTTTACGTATGTGTATTATGATGGCATGACAATGTAACAATAGTATGGCCGTTTGAATTATGGCGAGCCGAGTTTACTTTAACATTGTAAATAATTTAAACATTCAAACAATGAATAAATCCATCGAAATAGGTGAATATGAAGTAAAATACATTCAAACGACCAAATGAAGGAGGGATTGAATCTACGAATGTGCTTACAGATATCGTGGAGAACAACGTGGAGATCAACGTGGAGAAGAAGAAATGTCTGGAGTGGACGGTGCCACCGCAACAGGGATTAAGGTGTCGATGGTGTATGGACGACAAGCGGATGCCGGCAAGTGCCACGTCTGTCACCCTTGTCAACGGAACCACCGTGTTCATGAACGTCAATGGACTGTCACTAAAATATCCTCGGTGGCCACTTTTCCGTCGTTCAACTTGTCGTACACCTTGTCATTCGTTTGTTTCTCCTCATAATTTTATTATCTCCCCGCAATCCCCGCAATTGACTCCGGCTCACGTTTTACGCAGCAGGACGCTGACCCCTGTCCGCTAGGAGTTTGTGGAAGCGAGCCATTGACTCTTTGGGGTTGCAGTTCGCCTGCATTGCACGTTGTCTACGACACATGGCATATGTTGGTTTACTTTGTTTGGAGCCGATGGCTATTGTGGGAAGACGGTGAAAATGGAGTTGGAGTGCCCCCGACATGACGATCGAAAGGATAGCTGCCAGAGACAACATAAAATTAGCTGCATGTTAGCTCCCCGCAAGACAATCGTGTCGTCAGCGGCATGACCCCGACTTTGTCCTTCTTTCTCCCACTCTACTCCAAGATGCAGACGGCAGATCGGAGCCCCTCCTCATTTCCTATTTTCTCTATCTGGCAGATGTGATTGTGCTTAGTCTCTATAAGTAGTGTCGTGGCGTCCCTGAATGTCGTCGTAATCAAAAGTAACGGTCGAGGAAATCAATCCTTCTTCTCCCAAAGAGGACACCGCATCCCGTCTTCCTTTCTCCCCCTCTCCTTATTGCCTGATATTGCTACTGCTCCCCCATGTCCACGCTTTTCTACGCCTTGGCCGGGTTGGCCCAGGCGTCGGCGGTGTTCGGCACCGGCCATACGCTGACGGGCCGGACGCTGCGCATGACGTGGACCGACGAGGCGTCGTCGGACGGGTCGTGGACGGCGTCGGTGGCGACGCTGTCGGGCAGCAGCACGTGGACGACGCAGTCGTCCGTCCTCGGACAATACAGCGTGCTGACCAACTACACGACGGCGGCGCAGTCGACGTCGCTCGTGCAGGCGGGCGCGCTGGGGACGCTGCACCAGTTCGGCGCGGACTCTGTCGACTTGAGTGCAGACGGCGCGACGCTGACGACGACGACGACCGTGGCGACCGACGGCGGCAACGGCACGTACACGGCGGTCTGGGCGGTCGACACGACGCGCAGCTGGGACCTGCTGGTGGTGAACGCGACGTGGACGGCGCCGGCGGCCGGCTGGGTGTCGCTGGCGAGCCCGCGGCTGGTCGAGCTCGCCGACAGCGACCTCGACTGGGGCGTGGTGCCGGGCTACTGGTCGGCCAACAGCATCGAGACGTCCAAGGAGCTCTTCTACAAGTACGTGCAGGGCGTGCCGGCGAGCAACTGGGTGTCGGTCGAGGCGTCGACGACGAGCCTCGTGGCCATCCTGGGCTCCGCCGCCAGCGGCACCACGTTCGCGGCCATCGCCCACCCGTCGCTGGCGCGCGATCCCTTTGCCAACAACAGTACGGCCACGCAGCAGCAGTGGAACGTCGGCATGAGCCTGCGCGGGCCGACGGGCACGCTGTCGCCGACGGCGTACTACCCGGTGCTGGGCCAGGCGCACTCGCAGCTGGCCAAGGGCGCGAGCGTCACGGGGCGGTTCCTGTACAGCGTGACCGCGGGCCACGCGACGACGCAGTGGTACGAGGTCAACCGCTTCGTGTCGCAGGAGGTCTACCCGCTCGACCTCTACGACGCCAAGGCCGTCGACACGGACGCGCTGAGCGACCGCCTGCACCGCATCCACGACTTTGTGACGTCGGCGGCCTCGAAATGGCACCGCTGGACGTTTGACGGCCTCGAGATGGGCGCCGAGTCGGGCAAGCTGTCGGACGTGGCGTCGATGTGGATGGTGCAGCGGCTAACGGGCGACCCGCTGATCCTGCACGAGCGGCTGCCGTACGCGCGCAACTTCAAGCTGGGCCAACAGGACACGTCGGGCGGCGTCTTTGATGGCGCGGCTCTCGGCGAGTACTACCTCAACGGCGCGTTTGTGTGCGAGCTGCTGTGGACGAGCCTCAGCACCGTCGACTACGTGTCGCCCATGTTCACGACGTTCTACATCCTCAGCGACGTCGGCAACATTTTGCTGTTCAACCGCACCGACGCGCTGCTGCTCGAGCGCTTCACGACCGCCGCCGACAAGCTGCTGGCCTGGCAGAAGAGCGCGGGCGACTTTGACGTCGGCTACCGCAAGGCCAGCCCGGCGACGCTCATGTACCCGGAGCTGCAGGACCTGCGCGCCACCTGGTACGGCCTGCTGGCGGCCTACCGCGTCCTGGGCGACGCCAAGTACCTGGCGGGCGCCGAGGCGGGCGCGCAGTGGCTCATTGCGCACGCCGTGCGCACGGGCCGCTGGCTCGGCGTCTGCGACGACACGTACCTGTACCCGGACTTCCAGACGGGCCACGCCGCGGGCGCGCTGCTGCAGCTCTACGACGCGACCAACAACAGCGCGTACCTCGACGCGGCCGTGCAGACGGCCAAGTTCTACACGCTGCACATCTTCAACCACCCGCAGGTGGACGCGTCTGAGAAGAACTGGGCCGGCGCCGTGCTGGCCGACTGGCAGGTCTCGCAGGTGGGCCTCAACTACGAGCACGCGGGCTACGGCGGCTCGGTCGCCTCGCACGGCCCCATCACCATCAGCAGCCACGCGGGGCTGTTTGTCAAGATCTACGCGGCCACCGGCGACGCCCACTTCCTGCAGCTGGCGCGCATCGCCGCCCGCGGCCGCGACGCCTTTGTGACGCCCGTCAGCGGCATCCCCAGCTACTACTGGTACCAGGGCAACACGGGCGGCAGCAGCTACCCATGGCACGGCTGGTGGCACATTGGCTGGCTGACCGACTACCTGGTGTCGAGCGCGCAGCTGCTGAGTGGCGGCCAGATTAGCTTCCCCGAGGGCTTCCTGACCAGCAAGGTCGGCAGCCACGTGCCCTACGGCTTTGCCACCGGCACCGTCTACGGCACCGCCGCCAACCTCTGGCAGCCGCGCAGTCTGGTGGCCGTCACGGGCAGCACCAACGTCGACTGGCTGACGGCGCTGTCGGCCGACGGCGCCACGCTGTTTGTCATTTTGCTCAACCAGGTGGCCGCCGACGTCAGCGTATCCCTGAGCCTCGACCCTCGTCAGCTCCAGCCCTTTGCTGTGGCCCACTTTGGCGCCCACAAGGTCCTCGCCGCAACCGGCGCCGGTGCCGGCGCCGGCAGCACCAAGGCCAAGGCCACGCCCAGCGGCCCCGCCGCCTGGTCCGTCGACGTCGCCGCCCAGGGCATGACTGTCCTCGCTCTCGCCACCACCTACACCAGCGACCCGCTCGGGCCGGCCTTCCGCACCTACAACGTCTCCGGCGCCGCCACCGCACCCACCGTCGCCTGGTCGTACTGGACCGCCGTCGAGAGCTGGGCCGAGTGGGCCGTGCCCGGCAGCGGCGTCTGGACCCCGCTGCCCGCCAGCACCAACTACACCTTTGCGGCCACGCTCGACCTGGCCAACGTCACGGTGCCGCAGATCAAGATCCGCATCAAGACGCAGAGCGGCACCAAGACGGGCATATCCAACGCGACGTACTGGACCGTGAATTAGGGGGGGGAGTGCGGCAAGCACAAAATTTAAAAGTGTGGAGGTATCCTGTGATGTACTTTCTATATTATTCGCAGACTGCAGACTCATGGTCCCAGTTTGGATGCAGCGACAAAGACGACTGGGCTAGCAATCGTCATCTTGGTGTTGTTCGACGTGATTGACATTCACCCAAAACCATGCAAAATTCCAGAACGAGGGTCAATTCAGATAATTAATAAACAAAAAAAAAAGGCTTCACAGGGCAATCCAATCTCGGATGCCGGTCTCTGTTCTCTTTCCGACAAGCTCATGTAACGCTTCTACCTGTACGATGTAAGACGAGCTCCACTCGCAACTGCATCGGACCGTGCATCGGATGTCGGCTGTTGTCCAAATGCAGTTACTCTGGCAAGTCCTGGAAATATCCCTGTTCGAAAACGGTTCCAACACAACCGGGATATCGGAACAAACGCCGCCTCATTCACCGCCCCATTCACCGCCCCATTCACAACCATTCGTCAATGACCGTGGTTCTTGCAATGCAGCCTTGTGGGCGCCACACTGTATCAATACGTTTATGGGAGGACATCATATCATTATCATTACATATCGTAGAATACAAAACAGTATCATCGCAACGTCTTCCTTCACGTCTGCCTCACGACACCCCGCCGTCCAACAGCCCCTGCTCCATCAGCCCGTACCATGGAAACAGGGGAAAGTCGAGCGTCTGCACGTCGCCGTCGGTGCGGTTCTCGGCCAGGGGAAACGACGCGGCAAAGTCAAACGCGGCCGTTTCGACGAGCGGCTGCTGGAGCAGACCGTCGGCGGGGACAAAGTCGGGGCTCGTGCTGTCGGACAAGAAGGACGGCGACTGTGACGGATGTGGTGCTTGGGAGTAGGACGGCTGCGACTGTGGCGGCTGCAAGGGAAGGCTGGCCGGGTAGACGTTCACCGCCACGGGAACAGTCTCGGCGACGACCGTGTCCATGCCGTCGGTCGACGTGTCGTCGCCGTCTGAAAAGTCGGCACGCCGCAGCAGACTGTGGATCGCCAGTTTGTCGCGGATGTACCGCGCCCCGGGCGACGGCGCCTGCTGGGGGGTGCAATGGTGGCAATGGTGGCAACCGTCGTCGGCGTGCCACTGGACGCGGGCGACGCGTCGGTCGCGTCTGCCGCCTGATGGTGCTGCTGCTGCTGCTGCTGCTGGACACTCTGGGCCTGCGTGCTGTCGGTCGCATACGCGTCCATGGCCCGCAGCAGCTCCTCGCGGATCGGCTGGATCAGCGCTGACGACGGGAAGAAGCGGTTGATGGCCGCCAGGCACAGCGCCGCGCGGCTCGCGGCAAACTCGTGCGTCGGCCGCTGCGGCGTGCGGCCGAAGCGCGCAATGAACAGCACGACCAGCGCCGCCTGGTAGGCGCAGATGGCCGTGTCAAACTCGAGCAGCAGCGGCACGGCGCTGATCTGGTTGAGGCCCGACAGCAGGTCGAGGATGGCACAGGCGTGGCGCACGCACGCGCGCTCGGCCCACGCCAGCGCGGCCGCGTCGACGGTCGCGAGGACGGCCGGCGGCGCCGCCTCGTAAAACCCGGGCAGCAGCAGCCGGTACATGTCGCAGAAGCACTGGTGCCATGACAGGTGCATCTGGACGTGGCGCGCGATCCACTGCGGCGCCTGGGCGACCAGGCGCTGCAGGTCGGCGTGGCGGACGGCCGTGCCGTGCGGGAAATGCGTGCCGATGGCGTGCAGGCGCTGCTCGTTGTCGCGGATCTGCGCCACTAGGTCCGGCACAAGGTCCGGCACGGGCCGGTCGCTGCCGTCGGCCTTGCACACGGCGCGGATCATCTTCATAATGTCGCGGCGCATCTTTTCGAGGCGGACGCACACGCCCAGCGCGCCGCCGTCGTCGGCCCTGTCATCGTCGCCACTCGCCCGCCCCAAGGACGAAAACGAAAATGCCTCCTCCCGGCACGGCAGCTGCAGATCAATCGACTCAAAGGGACACAGCTCAAACGCCGCGAGGCCGTGCGAAAAGTACCGCTCGGTCAGCTTGAGGCTCCACACGATGCGGCGGCGCACTTCCTGGTGGTGGCGGTGGTGATGCAGGTGCACCGACGGCGCGCCGTCCGGGCGCAGAGGCTCCTGGTGCAGGCCCATGGCGGCCACCGACCGCGCCGCCAGCGACACCAGCATAAACGCCCGCTGGAAGTGGCCCGTCTCCATGCGGTGGCTGATGCACAGCAGCAGCGCCTGCAGCCGCGCCGTCGTCGGCCGCTCCAGCTGCTGCCAGACGAGCGTCTCGGTCTCGCGCACAAGACACGTCCCCTGGCACGCGCTGGCATGCCAGTCGGCCTGCCGTATGTGCGGATGCAGCTGCGTCAGCGCGCAGAGGGCCAGCGCGAGTGCCGGGTCCAGCTGGCCGGCGGCCGCTTTGGCGCGCGTCGTCGCCGGGTGCAGGAGGGAGTAGGACGGCAGCGGGTAGGCGTGCTGCAAAAAGTGGTCGACACGCGCGAGGAGGGCGTCCCGGTTGTGGCTGCCAAGGCCGCCGTGGGCGACACGCACGAGGTCGCGGCAGGAGATGCACGTGTCGTTGTCTTTTGCTGCTGTTGCCGTCGCCGCCGGTGATCGCTGGCGTGGTACGGGGGCATCCATGTTCGCATCGTCTGCAGCCGACGATGTCCGACGGTGGCGCCATCGCGTCGGCGGTACTTGGTAGACACAGGCCACGCCGCGACGCGCGCAGTGCAGACAACGCGGCCGTGTGCCGGAACAGCGCACTTTTTGCTGCTGGCAGCTGTTGCACGCGCGGCTCACTCGTTGTCGGGGTGGTGCCGGCAGTGACGACGATGTGGTCGATGTGGTCGATGTGGTCGATGTGGCCGAGAGCGAACAGTCAAAGTGCAGCCGCCGGCAGCCGCCGCAGCCCTCTGCCTCGCCGTCACAGCGCACTTTCCTCGCTCGACACTGCTGGCAAGTGAGTCTGGCCCTGCCTGCCACGGGAAAACTGCCCGTCAGCTGGTCCATTGTCGATGCCGGTGTCGACACTGGTGGGGGGGTGGGTTGACAAAAAAGAAAAAAAAAAAGAAAAAAAAAAGAAAAGCGACATACTCCCGTGCAGAGACTCACAGCAACCAAAACACAACAAACAGTACTCCAGGTGACCTGCACTGCATGAGCTTGTTGCCCTGCTGGTTACCTGCGATACACCACAGTTTGACACTGGGGAATCGACCCCTGCCCGGCTTTCCCCTCTTTTTAGCACGCCATACAACACTACACTGACGCATGGTCCAGTGGACCGCCGAGTCCAGTGCGATCTAGGACTAGGACGTCGACGTACTTGTGTTTAAAATTCTTTATGGTTGAGCCATAATCTCATCTTATCATCTTACTTGTTACGCACTGGCGCATACGTCCCTGACTTTGAGATGCGGTAGCAGAATAAAAAGCAAAGTATCACAAGCATCCCGTTTCAGAATGCCTACCACGGTGTAGGGTCCTGAATAATATGATTAAGTATGTGATGAATGATTGTTGATTCTGAAAGCTATCTAATTGAATTACAGATTGGAGAAAGGTCTTTATATGTCCGTTGCACGGCCTCGCTGCTTTGGCACGTTATGTCGGTTGAACTAAGTACACCACTATATCCTCGATTCCTGCCTCTCGCCCGACTTCGTCTACGTCCGGATCATCGTCTTCTGTGCTGCCGTCTTATGCACCGGCTCGTCGCCAATCTCGGCCATCTTGTCCTCCAGCAGCCGTGTCAGCTCCACGACCGTGTCCGCATAGGCCGCGTCGTGGTATACGTTGAACAGCTCCAGCGGGTCCTTGTCGCAGTCAAACAGCTCCCACTCCTTCTCCGTATAGTCGGTGCACGGCCGCGCGCCCGCCACGCCGAGGTCCTCGTTGTACCAGTATATCAGCTTGTACCGGTGGTTGCGCACGCCGTAGTGCGCCAGCACGTTGTGGGCCTCGTCGTTGTTCATCCAGTAGCGGTGGTAGGCGACCGGCTGCCAGGCGGGCGGGGCGTGCCCCTTGTTTTCCAGCAGAGGGCGGAACGAGACGCCCTGCATGTAGCTCGGGATGCGCACGCCGGCCACGTCGAGCCACGTCGGCGCAAAGTCGACGTTGCTGACAATGGCGTCGCAGACGCTGCCGGGCGCGACGGCGGGCGGGTACCTGACGAGCAGTGGCATCTGGAAGCTCTCCTCGTACATGAAGCGCTTGTCGAACCAACCGTGCTCGCCCAGGAAGAAGCCCTGGTCGGAGCTGTACAGGACCATGGTGTTGTCCGCGAGGCCCGCCCGGTCCAGGTAGTCGAGCACCGCGCCCACGCTGTCGTCAATCGCCTGGATCGTCCGCAGGTACCGCTGCATGTAGCGCTGGTACTTGAACTGCGCGAGCGCGTCGGGCGTCGCAAAGGTGAACACGTGACCATCCGCCTTGTCAATCAACCGCAGAGCACGCACACCCGCCTCTGTGGTCGGCGCCGGAATCTTGCGGTGCATGCTGAACCCTTCGGACGCCATGCGCTCGCCGACTGCGTCGCCGCTGCCCTCGGGCTGCACGAGCCCCAGGTCGTAGTACGTCAGGTCCTCGGCCACGCGCATCTTGGCCAGACTTGCGGCCTTGGCCCGGTTCTTGTAGTCGTCGTCGAATGTCTCGGGCACGCGCACCGGGTCCGTGTACAGGTCCTGGTGCCGCGGGTGCGCCTCCCACGACCGGTGCGGCGCCTTGTGGTGGCACATGAGGAAAAACGGCCGCGCCGGATCCTCGGCGCGCACCGCGTCGATCCAGTCCAGCGACTTTTTCGTGATAATGTCCGTGGCATACCCGGGCTCCACGGCCGCGCCGTCCGGCCCGATGAATGCGGGGTCCCAGTACTCGCCCTGCCCCGGCAGAACCGACCAGTGGTCAAACCCCGTCGGCTCGTGCTCCCGGCCCTCGCCGAGGTGCCACTTGCCCACCATGGCCGTCGCGTACCCGGCCTCGCTCCGCAGCGCTTTGGCCACGTTGGGCAGGTGCTTGTTGATCTTGCTGTCGAGCGTCATGACGCCGTTGACGTGGTTGTGCGTGCCGCACAGAATCGCGGCCCGCGACGGCGTGCAGATCGAGTTGGTCACATAGCAGTGGTTGAACTTCATGCCCTCCGCCGCCAGCCGGTCCATGTTGGGCGTCCGGTTGATGCCCGCGCCGTAGCAGCTGATGGCCTTGGCAGCATGGTCGTCGGCCAGGATGAAGACAATGTTTGGCCGTGCCATGGTGGTATCGAGGTGACGTCGCGGGTTTTGAGGATACAGAGAAATTGGAGACCATGGACGATGGCGTTGCAAGGCTGCGATGTTGCGTCATTTGTGATGAAAGCTGCGATCCAACAGACGGGTGACGGCACCGACAAAAAGAGGCACGTCGTTGACGTCTCGTACAGCTGCAAAGAGGGGGTTGTCCCACATTCATTCGGTCCCCAGCCGTTGTGGTGGACTCAGGAACTGTGAGTTGCGTTCGTAATTTCCGTTTTGGGAAAGTGGATATCGCAACTGCCACACCAACGGGACGACCAGAGCGGAAAAGCGGGTCCACCCGGAAGTCGGTCGGACTGCTCTTTTGGGCGACAGTGTGCCATGGCGTGCTCGATAGCATCCAGCCTGTGTGGACCCAGCTCGTCCTTTGTGGGCGTAGTAGACGTGTGTGCTCGCGTCGTCCACAAAGACGTTCGTACTTTTAGTAGGCCAGAGCATCCTGGCACGTTGCAAAGCATGCTCACCGACTGGCAAGGGGGACAACCAGAAGAGGGAAGGAGCGAAGGAGACATGCGATTGCGTGATGAAGGGAAGGCGCTGCTGTCCGTCGCTGCAGCTGGTCGCTCCTGCCCGTAAATAAAGACGGTGTGCTCACAGCCCGTTTGCCTCTGCGCGTGGTTCTAATCCTCGCCGCGTTTCGTTCCTTGGTTCTGTCGTTGTCTCGTCTTGTCTCGTCCTGTTTTCTGCCTCTGCCTATTTCCATCCCTCTTCGCCGCTGCTTCACCTCACGCACGCCGCCACCATGACCCGCATCGGCACCTTTCGGGCGTCGTACCTGTCGGCGCTCGCCTGCATCGGCTCCTTTTTGTTTGCCTACGACACGGGCATCATCGGCGGCGTCCTGACGCTGCCGTCGTTTGTCGCCGACTTCCACACCAAGAACAACACCGACGTCTCGTCCAACTCGACCAGCCTGCTGCAGGCCGGCGCCTTCTTTGCCTGCTTCTTCGCGTGGCCCGTGACGGCGCGCTTCGGCCGCCGCCGCACGATTATGCTGGCGTCGCTCATCTTTTGCATCGGCGCCGTTATCCAGGTCGCGCCGACGCGCTCGCTCGCCGCCTTTTACGTCGCCCGCGTCGTGTCCGGCGTCGGCGTCGGCATCGCCACCGTCGTCGTGCCCATGTACACCGTCGAGATGGCGCCGCGCGAGATCCGCGGCAAGCTGGGCTCGCTGTTCCAGTTCTTCTTCACGTTGGGCGTCATGACGAGCTACTGGGTGGACTACGGCGTCAGCAAGCACGTCGCCGGCACGAAGAGCGCGCAGTGGCAGATCCCCGTCGGGCTGCAGCTCGTGCCCGGCGGCATTCTGGGCCTCGGCATGCTCGTCACCCGGGAGAGCGTGCGCTGGCTGGCTATCCAGAAGCGCGACGACGAGGCGCTGCGGTCGCTGATCTGGGTCCGCGGCGAGGATGCGCCGGCCGTGCGCGACGAGTACCGCGAGATCGTCGAGAGCATCCGCGACGAGGAGCGGCGCACCGAGGGCTACTCGATCAAGGAGCTATGGCTGCCCATCAACCGCTACCGCGTGGCCCTCATTGTGGCCATCCAGATCGGCGTGCAGCTGACCGGCAACACGTCGCTCGCCTACTATGCCCCGCAGGTGTTTACGGCCATCGGCGCCGGCAGCAACAACCTGTTCTTCACGGGCTTCTTCGGCGTCGCCAAGGTCGTCGCCTGCGGCATCTTTGTGCTCTTCATGATTGAGCGCTTCGGTCGCCGCCTCTCGTTGCTCGGCGGCGCCTTTGTCATGGGCGCCTGCATGCTCATCGTCGCGCTCCTCGTCAAGACGCATCCGCCGTCGGCCTCGGGCGCGCTGCAGCCGACGTCCGCCGCGGCCGTCGCCTTCATCTATGTCGAGGCCATGGCCTACAACATGTCGTGGGGCCCCGTGCCGTGGCTGTATATGGCCGAGATCATGCCATCGCGGATTCGGGAGGGCGCCGTTGCCATTGGCACCGCGACGCAGTGGCTGTTCAACTTTGCCTTTTCACAGATTACACCACACGCCGTCAAGAACTTGGGCTGGCGCACGTTCTTAATGTTCTTCATCTTCAATTGGGCGCTTGTGGCCTTTGCTTTCTTTTTCATCCAGGAGACCAAGGGCCGATCACTCGAAGAAATGGATGCCAGTAAGTTGAGGGGAAGGCCGAGTGTGACTATGTGAATTCTGCTATATGAATTCTATATGAACAATACTAACACCATCCAGTCTTCGAGGACAGACCGACGGCCACGCATGTCGACACGGAAAGGAAAAACACGGGTGTCAGGAGCGCGGAGGTATAAGCGCAGTCGGGAGTAATGGAAACAAAGAGGCGAGATTGTGATGCTGTTTCGTATTTTTAGCGTAATCAGTATAATCGCGTGGACAAAAAACGCAGACGCGATGGGTGAATGACGAAACACGAGACACATCAATGCTAACAGACAATTTCGACAATTTCTTTCCTCTCTCTCTCACACCGACAGCCAGACACGGAAAGCCAGGTCTTGAAAATGTGCCGCGGAGATTACAATGTCGTGCTCACCGTGCGCTGCCACGGGAGGACGCAACATCAACTCCTCAAATCCGAGGACCATGGGGGCGCCTACGACAGTGAAGAGTGTTGCGACGCGACCGTGGCGTGGGGTCTGTTGAATGGGGGAGGGCCCCGACCAAGAAATGTCGATTCGCTGCCGACAACCGGGTTCCATAGCAGACGGCGTAGCGTGGGCGAGCGAGCGTGTCGTCGTTGCGCCGGGACGAGCCGTGCGGCGTGTGGTCGATGTCCATTTCTCTACAGCGATGCTGGATTCAGTGGCGGTGAACGACATCTTGACGAGAAGCACAATCTTCATATGATTGTGCGAGACGCTGAACCACCAGTTTGCTTTCGCGCACAACGATGCCATGGATTGGCTAAATCCCGCTTCTATGACGATTGTGGGCCAGAAAATGCCGCCCTCATCGTTCCGCCAGAGTGGCCCGCCACCCGAATCGCCCTCACCGGAGCCGCGGCTGCCTGTGGCAAACGTCTCCGCAGCGACTGACTGCCACTCGTTCGCCAGTCCCATTTCTTTTAGCGAATCGCGCACAACATAGTACAGCTCAACATGTGCTTGTTCATGTGGCCCGGTGGGGATCGTGACAATGGTGCAGGCCCGGTCCGGCAGGAAGAAGAGGCGGATGCGTCGTCCGCGGCGGTCCCGTTCGGCCTCGATTTCGTGAAAATCAGCGGCAGACACGCCACCCACAACAAGACAGTCAACGAGTCGGTCTGCCCTCTCTGCGAGCGAAAAAATGGCCGCTGCGTCCGTATACGCCAAGTCGGGTGTAAGAGAAAGCTGGCTGTCGTCTGTTCCAGCCATCTTGGCCCCAGCCGTCATTGCCATGGTACTTGGTGAACCTTCGGGAGTCGTTGTCGCGGTTTTTGATGTTGCTGCTGAGGGGTGGCTGCTCGTACGAGAACTATCCATAGAGCTATTACTCACGGGCAATGTAACAGACGCTCGTAGAGACACGCCAGTGGCAATATGTGACGCCATTTTTTTGTGAATGTGTATGAGTGTATTGCACGTTAAGGAGCCGAAAAGAGTTCGAAAACGATGTGAAAAGTGACTTGGGGGAACAGTAAAGATCGTGGGACGTGAGATGGACAACAAGCTCCAAGTTCATCGAGGACGGAGATGTCTCTCTTCCGTGGATATTTTGTCTTTTTTTTTCTACGGCATACGCTGGGTCATACAGATACAGTGTATATACAGTTTATATGGTCCATTGCGCAGTGTATTGTCACTGTGTTCGGCTGTCTAGTAAACAAAAAAGTCATACTCCTTTTCGGGCTCATCAAAGTACCAGGTCACGTCGCGGCCCTCGCCCTCCATGGTGCTGAAGCCGTTGCCCAGGTACGCCCAACGGTTGTCACTCCGACTCGTCCACTCCCAGTCCTCGTAGCGCGGTTCGCGCAGCAGATGGAACCAGTGCAAACGGCTGCCCGGGTGCAGGCCGGTGACGGGCCCCGTTTCGCGGCCGTTCTTGAACCAGCTGCGGCAGCGGCCGGCCCAGGCGGTGCGTGGCAGAAACGTGTCGGCGTGCTGGACGAACTCGGCAATGGCGGCAGGCTTGGGGACGACGGCTTTGTAGTCTTCGGTCTGCATCTTGTACACCATCTTCAAAATGTACTTTGTGAGGTGCTCGATGATGGGCATCGCGGACCCGTGGCCCACGGGGGCCTGCGGGCCGAGAAACACGAAATAGTTGGGCATGTCGGCCGGGGCCATGGACAAATACGCCGTGGCGCGGCCGTCGGTGTCGGTGTCGGTGGCGGTGTTCCAGGCATCGCGGAGGTCGACGCCGCGTCGCCCGACAATGGGGAATCGTGGGCGGAAGGACAGGTCGAAGCCGGTGGCACAGACAATCACGTCGACCGCAATCTTGGTTTCTGCGCCCGTCGCTCCGTCCTGGACGACAAGGCCGTCTGCCTCGATCCGCACAATTTCACTGCCCGTCACCACGTTCACGTTGGGCGCCGACAAGGCTTCCAGATAGCCGTTGCCCGGCGATGGACGACGGCAGCCGACGGGAAAGGATGGGATCAGCGTCTTGGCCAGGCGGCTGTCCGGGTCGCCGCCAAGTCGTCGCAGCATGTCGTTGCGCGAAAAGTCGACGGCCGCCTGCTGTTCGGGCGTGTCCTTGTGCAGCATCTTGAAGCGGCTGGCGAGTTCGTGCTCGACGCCCTTGCGGTAGGCCAGGTAGGCCTCGGGGTCGTTTCGGAAGGTCGTCTTCTGCGCGTCCGAAAATTTGAAATTCAGCCCGCCCGGCGCTGCATACTTGCTGCCAAAGCCCGCTGTGATCCATGTCGGCCCGCGCACAAACGTCGTCAGCTGCTTCACGATCGGCTGTATCGCCGTCACCAGCTGGATGCCGCTCGAGCCATAGCCAATGACGGCGACGTGTTTGCCCGCGAGATCGATGTTGTCGTCCCAGGCGGCGCTGTGCAGAAGGGGGCCTTTGAACGAGTGCAGGCCGTCAATGGTCGGCCACTTCCAGTTGTTGAGGTAGCCGCTGGCGTTGATAAAAAAATGGCCGCTGTCGGTTGACCTCGTTCCGGTCGCCACGCTCTCGATCGTGAAACGCCACTGGCCGGCTTCCTCGTCCCATTTCGCCTCCGTCACCTTCTGTCCAAACTGCACGTACGGCAGCAGTCCGTGCGCTTCGGCCGTCGTTTCGAGATAGGCCCGAATCTCCTGCTGCGACGCATAGTACTCCGACCACTCTGGATTCGGCGCCCACGAGTACTGGTAGTTGTGGCTCGGGATGTCGCACGCGCACCCCGGGTACCGGTTCTCGAGCCATGTGCCCGCCACGCCGCCGTTCTTCTCGTAGACAACCACCTCGACATGCTTCATGTGCTCCTTGATGTTGCGTACCACGTTCAAGCCGCTCGCGCCCGCGCCGACGACGACGACTCGCAGCGGTCGCGCTGTGCCCATGGGCTGTTCGACGATGGAATATACCATGGTGGGTCATGAACGTGAAGGTGCCTTGTGCCTTGTGGATTGCCTCGTGGAAGCACCGACTTTCTTGTCGTTCGAGTTGATTGTCGCGATCGTTGTCTGCTACATTTATTGCTTCTTTTGTGGCTCTCTTGTTTCTTGTACATTCTTTAATTCGGTCCCAATCGCATCTTCGGCACTACGACCCTCCGTCATCTTCGTCTCGGAACAGCCATGTCGACACACCATCTCACTGTGTTCCTCGTCGCCGAATTGAGTTCCGACCGTGATGGTTACATCAACAGTCCAGCCGTCGGGACTGCTTTTTGGTGTTGACGTTCCAGGCCACCGCTAACACCCAATACCGTTAAGGGCCTGGCCAGGCCTGGCCCTTCAGCGTCAACACCCCGCTAATGGCCCTGACGCCGAGCTCCGAGCCCCACCGCGTGTCCCAGATAACACAACTGCTCAGGCGGGAGAACAGCGGCGTTTTAGCGGTTAAGGCTGACAAAGGTGCCTGTGACGGCGGGGCTCAGACCGCGTAGCTAGGGCGTGTGTCGTTTTGGCTCGGCGCCTGTCCACATCTCCAAACAGGGAGAAACGGAAAAGGGCAAAACCGCCGCTTGGCACCGAGGATCTACCGAAGGACAAGTGTTGGTTGCCTCTACGGAGTACATGACGGTCGACTGAGGACATGCATTGTTCATCGTGCGTTCAATTCCATGCATTATAAGACGTCGTCGGCACTCGACGCCGCAACTCAACGCAACTCAATTCTGTTCCAGTCAATTCACTTCCGAAGTCAAGTCAACAATTCTCACGACATCCATCGCATTCCGTCACACCTTACCCTTCCCCACCATGTCTGACCTGCTGTTTGTCAACTTTACCGACAAGGACCCAGCCCCCGCCGGCCCCTTGGCGACCGACGGCACCGGCCCCAGCTTCTCGTTTGGCGCGCCGCCCAAGTCGGACATCTACGCGTCCCCGCGTGTCCCCAAGGTCTTGCACGACTACACCGCGCCGGTCGTCTGCAAGCGCATCCCCCGCGACAGCTTCCAGACGCTGCAGGTCACCGCCTCCGCCGCCTGGCGCACCCAGTACGACCAGGCCGGCCTCCTCTTGACGCTCCCGACCAAGTCGAACCCCAACCCGGACGCCCACAACGCCGGCGTCGCGGCCGACCACCCGGCCTGGGTCAAGGCGGGCATCGAGGTCAACGACGGCTGCCCGTGCGTTAGCATTGTGGCGCGCGGCCCGGGCGGCACGGGCGGCTGGAGCGACTGGAGCCTGATCCCGCTGTCGCTGGCGGGCGAGAGCCTCGGCGGCGAGCTGCCCGTCTCGCTGCAGTTTACGCGCGAGAAGCATGCGCTGCAGGTCTGGCTGCTGCGCGGCGACAAGCGGCTGTTTATCCGCAAGGTGCCGTGGGTGTTTCTGGCGCACGACACGCTCGGCGACGACGTGCTCGTGGGCGCCTACGCGGCGCAGCCCGACCCGTACGACGTGTCCAAGGGAGAGTCGCTGCAGGTGACCTTTTCGGGGTTCAAGATTGAGACGGCGTAGACCAGGGGAGCGTGCCGGCCTGATAACAGCATTGAGGTGGATGGATGTTGGGATAATGTGGTATTAGTCTATGTCAATGAATACAATGCGTTTTCAACAAAAAGCAACGTCAACAAAAAGCAACGTCAACAAAATGAACAGTGCGGTATCCTCTCCTCTTGCCACCCTCTCGCCCTCTCGTGAGTCATTCTTCACTCACTCGCTATTCGCTATTCTCATTCGTTTGTTCGTCACCCGTTTTAGCAAACAACGGCTCCCACCGCATCAGCGCACCAACGACCACCAGAATCCCCCCCGACACAATCACCAGCGAAAACGCCGACTGGATCGCCGACACGATGGCGCCAATGGCCTGCACTCGCACAGCGTCGTCCAGCGTGGCAAACAGCGTGCTCTGCGCCCCGGCCACGGCGCTCTGGACGTCGCCGACCGTATAGCCAAGGCCGGCCAAGACACCCTGCAGGTTCCGCACGGCCGTCCCCTGGAAGATCTGGCCCGCGACCACGAGCGAGATCATTGTGCTGCCGACCTGGCTGACGTTCTGCAGGCTGATGGCGTTGCCCATGTCGGCCGGGTCGACGATGAGCGTGGCGACGGCGTAGCCGATCTGCAGCGACAGGCCGGTGCCAAAGCCACCGAGGACCGACAAGCCGTAAATGATGCGGACGGGCGTCGCGGGCTGCAGGTAGACAAAGAAGAGCGCGCCCGACACGGTCAGGGTCAGGCCGGAGAGGAGGTAGAAGAGCTTGTAGTACAGGATCTTGGCCAGCAGGTAGCCGCTGGCGAGGTTGACAAAGACGGTGACGAGAATGAACGGCAGCAGGCGCACGGCCGCCAGCAGGGCCGTGTCGTTGTTCACAAATTGGAAGTAGACGGGGATGTAGTACGCCGGCACGTAGAGCGTGGCGATGCAGGCAGAGGCGGCGACGTACAGCAGGAGCGTGGTGACGCTCACGCGGCGGCGGCGCGCGTCAAAGGACAGCAAATGCGCGGGAAACGAGCGCGTCGCGGGCGTCGTCCACCAGCAAAAGTACTGCTGCGCCGCGTACAGCGCCAGCAGCGCGCCGCACACCACCAGCGTCGCAATGGTGCGGCCGTCGCGCCAGGCCCACAGCCCGCCGGCCGACACGAGCGCGAGGCCAAACGTCACCCACACCGCCGCGCTCAGCACGAAGCCCACGTAGTCCAGCGTCGCCAGCCGCTCACGGACCGTTTTGCCGGTGATCGGGTGGATGGCGGGCAGATAGACGACGTAGATGGGGGCCGTGACGGCGCCGATGATGAGATTCAGATAAAAGGCCCATCGCCAGGTCGCGCCGCTCGTGCTCAGCGCGCCGCCCACGACAGGGCCCAGGATGCTGCCGATGCCCCACACAAACGTGATGCCCGTGATGTACGTGCCCCGCGTCTGCGCCGACGTCAGCGCCGTAAAGTGCGTCAGCCCACCCAGGTACATGCCCGTCCCCCCCGCGCCCGCCAGCACGCGACCGACAATGAGGGCTCCCATGCTCGGCGCGCCACCGCACAGCGCCGAACCGGCCTGGAACAGGACAATGCCGCCAATGTACAGCCACTTCATGTTGAACGTGGTAAACAGCCGGCCGTACGGCAGAATCACCGCCACCGACCCCAGCGGAAACCCGGCCCCGAGCCATGTCAGCTGCGGCACGGACCCAAACGTCTCCACCACGGCACTCTGCACGTCTGCTGCAATCGTCGTGTCCAGGCCGTACATGAACACCGACAAATAAAGTGCCAGACAGACAAGAATCCATCGGACGCCTTGGATGTCGGGATGGCCTTCTCGTTGCCGGTGGTCGTGGTGTTGTTGCGGGCGCAGCTCAGACTCGGAACTGCCTCGGGGTGCGTCGGCGTGTTTCTCAACGTCGCTAGACGACGGGGACGCAAGCGAGGTCATGGTGACGGCAGTCAAATCACGTGATTCGGTGTTCGGGGAGTAGGAACGAATGCAGGGAGCGGAACGAATGTGGCTAGTCAGGTGACCCGGAATTCGGTGTGCGATGTCTGTGTTCAGATGTTGTGTTATGGACGTCGGGTCACAAAGTGATTAGTGTGATTTCTTTTCAGCTGATGATGTTTGAATTGAGTCTTTGGGTGCTTGAGAACGACAGTCTCTGTTTATTAAGTACAAAAGCCAAGTACGCCGTACTTTGGCTCTGGTGTTGCTGTATTCCACACATTTTTGCTCTCGATATGTATCGTCTCCGCTGTTGATCCACAGTTACAGCTTACGACGTGCTTCATACTTCCTATTCGCTCTGAAGATGGACGACAGATTAGAAAGCAGATAGCCTGTGTGCACATGCCTGTCTAATCAACAGCCAAAGCATCACACAACCACGTGCTGTGGTTGTCAGCATTGCTATGGATATGGTGCCTAAATTACAGTGGAGTCGTCTGTGTCATCCAGCGTTCAGTGTGTAAATACAGCGGTTTTGCGGTGGATATTAGCGTGCAGGATTCAGGGATAATCCAGCCACCGCGGAATAGACAAGTCTTTACGAAATACAGTTTTGCGGAACAACTCCTTGCCAGACTGTTGACGCAAAGGGAGAGGTGTTGCAAGCGCACAAAGTTGCTCCCGCCACGAGAGATTTGAAAGGCACTCGCGCGACCCACATCCGTTACTCAGCACTGAATAACTTCTTCTTCTCCCTCGAAATTAAGCTTCCGCGAGGGAAAAGCTTCTCTGGACCCACTGATTAGGCAGCTTTAAAATGGGTCCTCACATGCTCCAGCCAATGCCAAGCCAGCATACGGGCTTGGGCGCCTTCCCAATTGGGACATCGAGCGCAGAAAGTTACCCTTCGTCCTCCCACTTTGCTCAGCTTTCTGTGCAGGGCTTCGAAACGGATTCTTCAGCGCGTTTTTCAGCGCCACACGAAATGCTTCACAATCCGGGTCAACCTTTTTCGAGGTCCCTCCGTTGTTCTCCATCGCCCCGTATTAGTCACGTATGATTAGCTGATCCTTTTCCCCAGGCATTTCGGCATAGCGCGTAAAATAACACGAGAATCGACTTATGCATCCTAATTGAAAACACACACGGAGACGCCAATTGCATCGGGCACCGGAAGATCTCGACAATTGGTAATTGGCAACGCCAACCGACGAGGAAAGAATGTCAAAGATGGTCCTAAATTTTAGAAAAGTAGAAATGGAAAATGGCGGGATTGTGAAGTATATAACAACCATGAGTCTTCCTTGAATCAAACACTCGTTTTCTCGACATCTCTGCATCACATCTTCACATCTTCACATCTTCACATCTTCACATCTTCACATCTTCACATCTTACATCTTACATCTTCACCTCACAACAGCAATCACTCGCCTTTAAACGTTCACCACTTCTCATTCAAACACTTTATCCTCAAACCATCTTCACAATGTCTGCTTCACTCCAAGGAAAGCTTGCCATTGTCACCGGCGCCGGCAAGTCCAACGGCGTCGGCTTTGCCACGGCCTTGACCCTGGCCAAACAGGGCGCTGACATTGTCCTCCACTACAACACCAGCAAGGACGCCGCTCTCCAAAACGTCAAGGCGCTCGAGGCCGTTGGCGTCAAGGCCATTGCCGTCCAGGCCGACGCCGCCAGCACCACGTTTGGCACGGACATTGTCGCCGCGACCACGGCCAGCTTCCCGGGCCGCACGATTGACATTCTCGTCAACAACGCCGCCATGTTGGCGGCCAAGCCGGAACTCGCCTCGTTTACCTCCGAGGACTTTGACACCACGTTCCACATCAACGTCCGCAGCATCTTCTTGCTCATCCAGGCCGCCGAGCCCCACCTGACCGCGCCCGGCGCCCGCATCGTCAACATCTCCAGCGTCGCGGCCCGCTTTGGCATCGCGCCCGGCAACTTCTACGCCGGCTCCAAGGCTGCGCTGCACGCCTTGACGCGCGGCTGGTCCGAGTACTTCGCGCCCCGGGGCATCACGGCCAACGTGGCGCTGCTGGGCCCCATTGAGACCGACCTGGTCTTTCCCGAAGACAACCCGTACACGCAGCGCTTCCGCCACGACCAGCACATCAAGCGCAACGGCACCACCCAGGAGTGCGCCGACGCCATTCTGTTCCTGGCCAGCCCGGGCAGCTCCTTTGTCACTGGTCAGGTGCTGAACGTCGACGGCGGCCTGACGTATGTGTAGAAGGTGTGGTTAGTGTGACGGCCTGGACTGTAGTTTGGGTGTTGTATTGCTGTTGGTACTATTGATGATTTTTAGTCATTTTTGTTTGGTTTTTTGTATGCGAATAGAATAACCTTGAAATTAACGAAGTTTTGCTTTTTTTAAAAAAAATTTAAATTTTAAAAACAAAAGTGCACAAAAAGACATAAGAGAACATGGATCTAATTTTAATTTCTTTTTAAGTAGTTTAAGGCCACACATATCGAAGTACGTTGGATTGCATGTAAAACAAACAACCGTAGAAGTTTGCAGGCGTCAAACATTCACTGAGAAAGAGGAATATGGCGTACTTTGTCCATGCAACATTCCAACTGACCTCCGATGCAGCCCAACACATGTGGCATGGAAGCCAATAGGATGCGTCTCCTGATTCCGAGATTGACCGAGATGCGCTGGTAGATGCTTTTTGGTTGCAGTCTGACAGGTGTCAGCAACCGTTATGCTCGCCTATTTAGGGTCTGTGTTAGCGCTACTTGGCGAGATATGGCCGACGCACCGCAAAATGAGCGCAAAAGGAAAGCAACAAAAGCTTGGTGTTCTGGATGCATCGACGTCGTAGCTAGCTCTCACTTCGTTCCGTCATTCAGCCCTACGCCAGGGACCAATATGCAAGAGAGGAAAAAGGAGCGCGAAACGAAATTGTGCTTGCCGTGCAGATCCGCATGCAAGCTTACATTGTACCTAGCCAGTACTGTGCCCAACTACAGCCATTCCAATGCTTACATTCCATTTCCAGTTTCTATTTTTATTTTTGTGACCGGACAGCTCAGGAACGGCCATCTGTCGGTGATCATGTTGTGCAAGGTGCAACGTTGGAGATTCTGGGGCGAAGCTCAAGCTTGAGAAATAAAAGTATGTTCTGCGGGATGACATCAATTGGATGTCAGTCGTGTTACAGAAGGCGCCAGCAGAATACAATAGAAGCTTGTAGCAGCCATCAGGCGGGGGCAGTGCAGTGGACCGGTTCACCGAGGTGGTAGGGTGGACTTGTCTCGGCATTTTGCCCTAGCCAACCCGGCTTTAGTGCTTGTGTAGCAATTTCGCCAGGTCGCCAGCGGCCCCTGAGCCGCTTGCTAGCAGCTGAGATTTCTCGGGATTTTCTCCGGGACCAGTCAAAAGGCTCATCCAACTGTTGGATCCAACTTGGATTGGCTCACTTCGATCTTGATCAACAACATACACCTGACGTCTTCGCGACAACAACGCGCATATTTATACGCATCATGGCGCATTCGCATTTACTTTCTGGCATTTCGATGTCGGTGCGTCCCAGGCAGCCGGCGCCCGAATCCAATGCACTGTATCCAGTCCGCAGCACGCTCTTGCCCTCTACTCCCCGCATTGGTAATCCAAGGCAACTTCTGGCGCCGCCATTGCCGCACACGGAGCACGCAAAAACGAAAGATCCAAAATCCAAACACAACGCATACCGCGACACACCACCGGACGTCATCATCGCCATGGTGGCAAAGTCCACGTCAAAGACTCAAGTCGGCGACGTACGGTCGGCGAAACGGTGCTGGAACTGCCGTGGTATGCCCATCTTACTCTTATCTCCCCCCCCCCCTGTCTCGCTACTTCACTGTTTACTTACGAATTATCGCCAGACCGCAAAATTGCCTGTGACCGCGCCCTGCCCGGCTGTGCCAAGTGCAAACAACGCGGCAAGACTTGCGAGGGCTACGGCCTGCGGCTGTCGTGGCCCAAAGACAACGATCCACGGCGATCCATCAGCGGCAATGCACACTACATCCAGCGGCCCAGAACGACTGGCTACGAGTTTGTTGATGCCTCCAACCAAGACATCGACCTGTATCTGGGGGATTCGATGACGCGTCTCGACAGCCGAGACCCGTTTCCGGCCAGCTACTATGCCATGCACCTCGCACGACCGCACATGACGACGCTGACGCCGACACCACTCGCCCCCGCCTCCATGGGCTTCCTGGACCCGTCGCTGGCTACCATAGGCCACAGTCTGCTGCCGGGCGTGTTCTCGGGCGCGGCCGACCAGTTCGACGACCTGTACAGCCTGCTGGTGCGCATGTCCCTGACGGATGATGGGCCGCCTGCTTTGGCCACACGGCACGCGCTCTCGGCGCTCTCATACCAGACGCTCGGCCAGAAGGAGTTTGCCTACGCACACCAGGCCACGGCCATTCGCGCTCTGCAGGTCGCCATCGACGGGGCCGCACTAGGCACCGGCACCGTGGATAGCGGCAGCAGCGGCAGCATCGGCGGCCACACAAACGGCCCCATGCAGCCTTCGCAGTACTTCCAGGCCATGGCCGCCAGCATGCTGCTCAACTACTACGAGATCTTGGACGACACGTCGAACGCCTCGGCCACGTCGTCGGTGTACTTTTGCGGGTGCAAGCGGCTGGCGATGACGATGCACCGCGAGCACAGCACCTACCAGGGCGACCTGGCCTTGATCCTCGACTGGGTCTTTTACCACGACGCCATGTACAAGTTCAGCATCCACCACTGGGAGAAGCGCACGGCCGCGCAGGTCATGATCAAGGACGGGCCCCGGATCCTGTCCAAGCCCGTCTTCTCGCCCCTGCGCCACGTCGTCAACCCGTCGCTCGGCTGCTCGCTCGAGCTGCTCGAGATCCTGTGCCAGATTGTCGACGCCGTCCTCGACCCCGCCACCCCCGGCTACCACAGCCCCGAGCACCTGCGCGCCCTCCGCCAGGCCGAGATTCGACTCGACAGCGTCGTCCAGCACGTGTCCACCGTGTCCCTGATCGACCCCTTCGACGCCGACATCACGCCTCCGTTTCTGCGTGAGCCCCCCCAGTACCAAGAGACCGAGTCCCACCTCTACGCCGTCTGTGTCAAACTGTACCTGCAGCGCCTCGGCCGCGGCGTCGACAAGCGTGCCGACGTCGTCCAGGATTTGCTCGCCGAAGGCTATGCGCTCCTCGCACAACTCGGCCACTGCAAGCGCCCCTGGCTCCTCTTCGTCTTGGGCGTCGAGGCCCGCGACGAGGACGACCGCCGCGCCATCCTTGCCAGCATCGAAGCAGCCAGCGCCCACTTGGGGGGCATCCCACCGCCGCAGAACCTGGTGCATGTCCGCCGGCTTGTGCAGGCTGCTTGGACGCACCAGGACCTGCACGCCGCCGAGGCCGGCCCGGGTAGCCCGGGGAGTCCGGGCGCGCCAGGCAGTATGTTGAGGGTGTACAACACGATTATCAGTGCGAATGCCGCGCCGCCGTTGTTTGTGTAGCATGTTCGGAGTGTGACGTTCAAATGATTTTCTCCGTTTTTTATGATTATGATTATCTGCCTGTCTCAGGCACTGGAGGCTGTTGGCGTCTAGCTGGGCAGAACCCTGGGGACTAAAGGAATAAAATACCATAGATCTAAGTGGGCAAACTTTGTAGGTTGCAAATACACAGTGCACGCCACAACTGGCAAAGAGTGCTAACAGCAGAAGAGAATCAGAGGAACTAGGCTTGACGCATAAGTAAGATAAAATGTAAGGTAGAAGTGATGTGCATACAGGTGCGTGTACGTGACTGCCAGGTGTCTCACCATTTGGCCAATGTCCCCTCTGACTCCCAAGCAAGTACTCCAGGAGCCTGTCGCTCCGCATAGCCACAGTAGGAGTGGTCGGGCTGAGAAGCTTGTCTTTAGCCAGTGGTCCAGGTCCACCGGCGTGGCTGCCCACGCACAATAATAGCACGTCAGTGAGATCTCCTCCTCCGCCGGTCGGCAACGGCTGTAGTGCTAAAACAACACTATTTTAAGTGATACCAGTATCTACAAACCTCTATGGGTAGAACAGGATTTATTCATCTTCAGACGGAATTACGTCGAGATGGGGTGTGGAGATGGATGTGCGACCAAGAGTTGATGGAATATATCCATTTTGCTGGACATTTGCCTGTATCAAAAGACAGAAAAAGGAGCTGTTTTGCGTCGAAGATCGCAAAGTAGATGCTTGCGTTTGTTTTTTCAATTTTCAATTGATTTATTTTGTGACTTGTTGTCCTGCACACCAAGATGGATGACAAATCATCAAGTTGTTCAATGCTGTGCTTGCTGTGTAGATCGCCCGTGAAAACGGCCACTTGATTTTGCTGTAGCTGTGAACAGAACACTATTTTGGTCTTGGCAACGTGTTCGATCTATCTACAGCTCCCAGTTGAGCCCGACATTGCCTTTCATCTCGTGCGTATCATCAATAAACCAACCCAACACCATGACACCGACCCCACAGTCCTTTGTATCTGAAATCGTGCGCTTCGTGCTGCCAGCTCGGCGCGTCGCCGACTTTGCGCGTCTTCGCGCCCAAATCGCCAGCCACGGCGCTGTCCTGTCGCAGTACTACGGACCGACCATGCCAGCCCGCAGCTCGCTGGCCGTCCGCGTTGATGAGATGTGTTGGGTGATTAGTGCGTTCGTCCCTTTGCCGTTTTCCGCCTTCCTCCCTGCTAACCTCGAACTCTTCCAGACTGGCGCTCGCGACCGACCAATCTTGCGACACAACTCGCCGCCCTCGGCGACCATGGCGCGACGTCCTTGCTTTTTGAGTTTAAGAGCAGTCAAGAGGCAGCCCTAGCCAAGGCCTTGGACGTGCCTCTGTGCCAATTTGTAAGCATTGCGAGCCAGGAACAGCCAATACCGTCGCTGACACTGCTGCAGGCCACAATCAACGTCGTCGCCAAGGCACCGACCGGCAACCCCGACTTCCAGGCATCCATGCACAAGACCTATACAGACTGTTTTCTTGCCGACGACGGCTTTGTTGGCGGGGATTGGGCCTACGCGAGCAACACCAACCGCACAAACGGGCAGCCGCTTTGCACAGAGTCCGCTTCGGAGCCGTCCACGCAGATTCTGCCCCTCGACCGTCGTCTAGCTGTCTACTTTCTCGGATGGACTAGCCACGCTGCACACGACGCATACAGTGCGACGCCCCTTTTTGCCGAGGAGATTGACAAGCTCAAATCCTGGTTTGGACCTGGTACCGGGGCGTGGTATGTCCAGTTTGCAAAGCACTGAACTGAGGTACTGGGGTAGCCTCGGCGCGTACAAACAGGTCCATGCCGAAACAGGGCCGGACCTTATCCGGCAGCGTAGGTACCTGTAACATAAAATCGTACAACGACCTTGCTCTGCTGTCATTGTGTTACTCAAACGCGCTGACCGAGGCAGCTCCACAACGGCGGAGGCCCGACTGGTGACGCACGGTAATGGCAAGAGCAGACTGCGCCTTGGTCTGGACTGGTATGAACGGTGCCCGATTTTCAAGATGCTGTGTTTTGGGAGAAGAATGCTAAACAGCTCGAAGAGAAAACGTAAGGTGAAGACTGGACGTGGGCAACCTTACAGTGGGTTCATGAGATGCTGTGCACAATGGTTAATACAATGCGAAATGCGGTCGAATTGATACCTGAAAAGCTAGAGACGAATATCATAAGCCTGCACGTGTTGGCCTTGAAGTACTTTGGTAAATATTTCCGATCTTCGCTGAAAACGAGCGAGCTTAGCCAAACCATGCACACTTTAACATATACTCGACATGATTCTTAGTGCTTGCCTACGACGTATCCCATCGCCGGGTATTTTTCGGGCGGTGCGCTATCGTCCTTTCACTGTCAAGGCGATTTATTCGTCATGCCCTGCTTCTCTAGCATACGATCGCCCGAGATGTCGACCCAGCCTTTTTGACCACAAAGAGAACGAAAGCCGCCCACATGATTTGTACGACGAAGGAGTCATCGTGGCTGACGACGGACTCGTCTATCCTGGTGTGCGACATGCGCGACCTGGGAGTAAGTGCACTTTGTTCTAGTGTTGCGCCTATTTTAAATTGGGACAAGCCTGTTAATGTGTTGTCCTCTTGTGCAGTCACAAACGGCGCGGTCATGTATGCCGCTCCTACCTTGATGATGAAGGAGCTGACTTCGATACCATGACGACTTCCTGGACCGGGTAACTCTACAATAGAAATAGTGGCCAGACCCTGGCTCGGCTCACTGTCGTTTATCGACCGTAGCACAACAACCGTCGGCAGCCTTCCGGTCAGATGGTCCAATATCGTTCACCGTAGGTGAGCTTCTAATCAAAAGTCACATCTATGGCTGGGCCATGCCAGCAAGCCCCACGGCCCCTGGCCCGTGGCCCGTCACATGATTGATGACTATGATCCCCAGACCATTGAGGTATCCACCAACGACGCTTGTACGTAGTACGAGAAGGAACTTCTTTGTACCGGAACGCTAATTTAAGTGTAAATAGTAAAAACAAGAAGTAAGTGGTGGGGCGGCGTTTAAAGTTGGGAAACGAGTTTTCCTCGTACGGAGTAAGTAATGGACTTAAGGGGAGTACATTAGCGTATTATAAAGGGGTCTGGGGATAATAGTCATTACTCTGAGAGGATCACAAGCAAGAGATTCCGAACATAGATGGTAGGAGGAGTAAACTCTAATCCATGCCCCTCTTCTCTACAAGTGAGGCGCGGATAACCTTTTTATTATGATCTGGTAAAACATAAATAAAATTTATTAAATCTCGTCTTTATGTTTTAATAAGATTATTGGTGTTATCTATGTTACTCCCCACATATTCACTTCGTCTACTAAGCCTTTCCTACCCCGTTACTCCTCGTTCCTTCTTACACCGTACACTTATGCCTTGGTTTAAATGATGCTTCTAATAGCATCCTTGAAATAAGCCCCAACACTTCTCTTCTCCTTTTCCTCATACGTCTCGGCGATGGCAGCGCGTCTCTGCTCGGCCGAGAGGCCTGGGCCACTGATGTGTTGCTGCTGCTCTCTCATGCCCGTGTAGATATCAATGTCCTTTGATCTGATAAACAGCGGGCTGTGGTCACGCTCAAAGAACCAGCTATAGACTTTCCAAACCGCGTATAGGAATATGAGCAGTGGACCAGCGAGGTAGAGCTGGAAAAAGGTGCTGGCATCCAGGTTAGGGCCGCCGACGGGATACAGTGCGACGTAGAACTGGGCAATCAGAGCAAGAGCGCAGATGATGAAGCACACCCATGAGCCCCAGACGCCGAACGAGGCTTTGTAGGGAAGCTCGTCCAATGTATGGCCGTGCGCGGCCCTGTTTGTAGTTAGTCACCGAGGGAGACGCGAAGCAGGACATGGCAGGGGGGTTGTTTGCTTACCAGGCCTTGCGGAAGCGGATATGAGCCAGAGCGATACCGCCGTAGACAAAGAGGATGGTGAGGCCCGACAACGACAGGAGCCAGTTAAAGACCGTCCCGCCATTCTCTGCCAGGTTAATAAAGGCCAACAGCCCGAAGAGAAGCTGCAGAATGACCACAGGTACAGGACGTCCCTTTTTATCAATATAGGCCATGAACTTGGGAAACATTCCTGTATCATGAGATTATTAGCATCGCGAGAAATGATGTACATGGGACTCGTGAGCACGCACCGTTCGCAGCGAGAGCCTGAAGTGTTCGAGTCGAGCCAAAGGTGCAGGAGTTGGCAACGCTCATGACGGCGATCAAGATGACAGTATTGAAAATCGACGGCAGGACCTTGATGCCAGCAAGCTGAATTGCAATGACAAAAGGCGAGCGACGCGATTCGGAACCCTCGCCCTGATACAAGGGGCTGTTTGCCGGTACGATGAGACCAACAAGGAGAAGATTGACGACGTAGAAGATGCCGATACGCCACGCGACCTGCTTCGAAGCCCTCGGGATCTCCTTCTTTGGATCGACCGTTTCCGCAGCAGCCAGCCCAGTCAGCTCGGTGCCGGTGTAGGCGAACGCCGCAGTGACGAAGACGCTACAGAAGCCTTGAAAGCCATTGAGGAATGCGGGGTAAGGGTCGTGCCTATTTTAGAACATTCGTCAGCCTAGCCCACCGCCATTCAAAAAGATGTAGAGCATTACCAGTATCGTCCGCCAATGTAGCCTCTGTCGTCGGTCGGCACGCCGCCGCAGTTGATGATTATGCCCAGGATGATGAAACCGGTGCAGGCGGTGACCTTCATAGCGCTGAGGACGAATTCGACCTGTTGGACAATCCGTTAGCTCATCAATCATATAGCGAAAGACTTGAGGACGTCCTCGGTGGGTTGAACTTGCCTCGCCGTAGCCCCTCACACCAAAGAATTGAATGACCACCAAGGCGACAAGCAGCGGAACAATCCAGGCAGAGTTATTGATACCCTCGGACCCCGGCCAGTAGTGGATAATATTGCAAGCAGCTGAGACTTCAAAGGGAAGGACAGTCAGCCAGCTGATGGCGTACTCTATGCCGCACGCCCACCCGAAGGAGGGATCAACGAAGCGACAGATGTACATGGTGAAGGCGCCGTTAATCGGATACATGACGGTCAATTCCGCGACGGCCTGCATCATAAGGTATCTAAAGAATTCATGTCAATGTCAGTCGGCTGAAGACACAAATCGTCCGATGGCCACATGGAGAAAAACATACACCATGACACCTGAAATAAGCATGTTAGCTATTGTATCGCAGCAGTTTTTTTTTGTTGCCGCACGAGTTCACAACTCACCAACGATGAGGAAACCAAGAAACACGGAAGCAGGGCCGCCATTCTGGAAAGCGCCGCCAGAGCCGACGAACAGACCAGCACCAATTGCACCGCCACTTGAAAAAGCATCGATTAGTATGTATGCAGTTGAGGAATTGAGGATGTTGGCATTAAACCCTTACATGGCGATCATCTGCATGTGCCTGCCCTTTAGATTGCGGTGAAGCTGCAGCTGCCCAACCTCTTCGTCGACGCCAAATGGCTGGCCGGTTGCTTGATGGTCACCAACAAATGTACCGGTTTTATTGACCGGGTCATCGTTGGTAGGCCCATCGCTGTCGGCGAGCGCAGCTTTGGTATCGTTCATGGTACTCATCTTGACGGCAATGGAGGCGATAGGAAAATGAGTAGGGAAAAAGTGAGAGAGAGAAAGACAGGAGAAAGATGGAGGGCTACCCCAGTTTTAAAGCTCCGAAAGCAAAAGCATCAAAAAACACACGGCCATATTACAGGCCATCCAAGATAAAGCGGTAATTACACATTTCGTTTATGGGTAGGTGGTAAGACACTAGATAAGCAGGTTGTCGACCCCGGATCAGCTGCTGTGTCTCAAAGCTTGGCTAGACCTATGGTCTAACCGGCTTTCCCGCCAGATCTAGAAAAGTGTGCTTGACTTCTAGGTGGTATCGGGATCCACACTGGACCCCGTAGATACCATTGGTGGTCCTTATCATCCCCAGCAAAACCACCTGCCCTTTACGGAGCTCCGAAGTAATATATGTGGGGCTTGGGAGCCTGGCCTAACCCCTTGCACCACTAGGTTTGTTCTAGGGCGTCTGTTTGTTTTCTTTGGCCCACTTTCGTCTCTGGTTTTATGGCGATTGTGACTTCTCGACGATCCCCCCTGGTAATGACCATGCAATGCCCCCAATCTCACTAATTTAGCGCGAGTGGCCTGACAGATAGTGGTTTTTTGCCAACAAGACCAAGTACTGAGTAGTATGGTTACATGGGCGTGATGTGATGTGAGCATGCGCACTTCAACCTAGCTGATGTCCTGTAATTCGTACAGAAACCTGGGAATCTCACGTGCGATATGCAGACAGGTACCGGTCACTGCGTTGCATATTCAATGCACCGAGCGACTGGCCGAAAACAACAAACTTGTCGCCCCTGTTACGAAGAATCGAAATGCCACCACAACTTGGCAGATGCCCAGGGAGCGTAAGTCGTCGGCGACGCCGGGAACCCCGCAGCGAGCTTCTAAAATCAAGAAGGAAGCCAACTTTTCAATGGTTCAGAACGTCGAGATATTACGTATGCGTACGACGCAAGTCTTACGCCGGCCACAAGCCCCCGCACTTCACAACAAGAAGGAGGTAAAAGGTCCATTATTGACGCTGTGCTGGCTATTGTTACAAACCCTTTCGTTTCTGGGGTTGTGGTGGCTTTGTGGTTAGGTTGAGTCGAGGAGTCTGTCCGCCTCGCTCTCGACACACAAAAGGCGCTCTTTCAGAGCTTAGGACCAGAAAAGTATCCTCGGCCATGCCATAAACATCTTGTAGCATATCCAGCAAGCCTGTTAAGATACATAATGAGCAACAAGTGTTATGTATGTAGCGACGCCCACAACTGTCTTCATTGCTTTAAACGTCGCGCGCCTGCTTTCTCCTGACCACTTTCGAGTCCCCGCTCCTGGAACTGTGTTAACAAGAAAAACGTACCTAATCAATGATTAATAATTGAGACTGGCAGGGGGCTTCCCCCTTTCGTCACGAGCACAGTGGTTTAGGGTGTGATTCTCAGCACAAGATTCTCGATGCAGCTTAGTGCGGTGTGGGGCGGCTCGGGCGGCAACACACTCACTGATACAGTAGTTCGTACTTGTACAAATACAGCAACTCTTTTAGAACCATTTGGCACTGTACTGTCTTGGAACCGTTTTGGGGTTGGTCGGCCACTCGTCACGGATTTTGCACTGGAAATCTGGAATGTGCATCACGCCCTAAGTATCCTATGTAACCTTAACCGGTCGACTCAACAGTCTTAATCAACATTTCCCCCACCCCAAAACAACTCTTTTGACTCTTCTGCCACCGGAATCCCCGAGAAAGTTCTTGTGAAGCTGCGAAAGCTCATATCGACTGGAGAAACCGATGTATTTATCCTTTAGCTAGTTAATACTATCCTTCTTCTTACAGTGCCAGCGACAGAGCGCTTTGCGAAACTGGACGGCATCGTGTTTCTCTTCAGCCAGCTCGCAGACCATCGCAAGCAAACTTCCCATTGGCAAACCAAAGAGACCAAATTCGTCCCAGATTTACATCTGAAGCCGGTGATCAAAACATTCAGACCAAAATCAGTCGTCCCTAGCGATTTCAGCACTTTGACTTTGTCTAGTTCACGACGAGCCGCCCCGCCACCACGCGCGCAGCTTGCCCCAGGCATCCGCGATGCGCCACGTAAACGGTGCGCCGTCCGTCGAGCGGGCTTCTTTGAAGAAGTCGGCCACCGCTTTGGCAACGTCAAGCCACTTGCGCATTGACTCAGCCCAGCTCTTAGGCTGTCTGCTCGACTCGCTGGCCGGGGCGGGCGGAGGGCCAATGGGCTGAGGATCCACGGGTTGAGGATCCACGAGTTGAGAACCCGGAAGCAAACAGCGCCTTGGCAGCCTCGGTCAGCCTCCAGTTGTCATGGTTGTCGACCATGTCCATCACGACTTGGAGCAGCCCATTGGGCGCGTCTGAATAACGACGCAGGATCGTGTTTTTCGCCTCCCGGCTGCGTTCCACAACATGGTCCTGGTTGTTCATGATAGTAGCAGCATCTGCCAACTCTCCGTTTGGCATGCCGTGGTGATGGACGGAGCCACCAACGTAGGGGCGGAGCGGGTGCAGAATGTCATTTGCCAAGGCATAAAGCTACTCATCCATACTATAATGTGGAACAGATACTGACTTGCCAGAGACTGACAACCTCGACACTGTTCTACCTAGAAACCCCCGTACGCCTCGCAGCGAAAATTTACACAACGGTCCCGGAATCTTTCTCGACCGCCCGCACCAGCGAATGGGCTGACCATAATTTGGGATGCCGGCAAGTCGATCGGCACCTTCTTGGAAGGGCCGTGCTTTGACCGGAAAGGCCGCCTCTACGTGGTCGGCATTCCATTTGGGCGCATCTGCCGGAGCGATCCGCAGAGCAGAGCATGGACATTGGTGGCCGAGTACGACGGCTGGCCCAATGGTCTCACGTGCACGCCTGGGGGCCGCATCCTGGTGGCCGACCACCGCCTCGGCCTGGTCAAAGTCGTCCCGGACACGGGCGCTTCCCGTCCTCGGCTCGTGGTCGCAGCCGTGCGCGCAAACGCCATCTGGCGCGCACCCTTCGTGCCTGACGGCGGGGTCAGCACAAGTCGGCGTGTTTCTCAATCTCTCTGGTGGCGGTGGCCCCGATGGTCTGGCCATGGATGTCCAGGGCGGCCTCGTTGTTGCTCAACCAAGCCTGGGCGTGCTGCGATTGATGGAGTGCACATCAATTGTCCTTTACTAGTTGGCCCGAAATTCCTTTTTTTCAAAGTATATGAATGTAGAATACCTCATTGCAAGACAACATACTGCGGATAAGAACATCAAATACATAATTGTGTCTTCTATTTTTTTACACAAGTCAGCACTTTCCACGTATCGGTGATCAAAACACGTCAGATATCACAGTTTTCCAATTACATGGATAAACGATATATTAACCCTTAAATGTCTACTAATAGCGTACTCCCTGCATGACACATAACATAATATCTCTTGACGCGAGCCAAATCATACACCAGGAATCAAATGCATGCCCCATACGCAGATTCGTTGTGGACAAGCCAAAGCATCACCCAACGCATCACAGGCCATAGGTAAAGTCGAGCGCACGGTCGCCCTCCATGCCATTGTCGGTGACACCCTCGCTGATGAGCTTCTTCTTCTGGGCGTTGCGCCGGCGCAGGATGAGCCAGCTGCACAAGTAGAGCGCGGCGGCGACGACTTCGAGGCCGGCGGAGACGGCATTGCCCTGGACGTAGCGGGGGCCCTGGGTGCTGGGGTAGAGCTGGGAGGAGACGAGCAGCGAGAGGTTGCCGATGGAGTAGAAGAAGGGCAGGCCAAAGGCGCGCTTGTTGTCGGGCGAGAGGTTGGTGCCCATCCAGGCGACGACGAGGGTGGAGATGGGGTAGACGCCGAGCACGAGGACGAACATGCCGGCGTAGCCCGCGTGGGCGTTGGCGGTGCCGACGCAGATGAGGTAGCCGGCGATGACGGGGAGGCAGCACCACAGGAGGACGATGGCGCGGCGGTTGAGGCGGTCCGACACGTAGCAGTTGGTGACGAGGGAGAGGGCGCCGACGACGTAGACCGGGATGGTCAGGTAGTTGACCTGGATCGCGGCGTAGCCGAGGCCCTGGATGATGGTGGGCAAGAAGACGCCGAAGCCAGTGATGGCGACGGACGACGTGAAAAAGGCCAAGGCGCAGACGTAAATGTACGCGTCGCCCAGGCAGAGCCGCACCCACTTCCAGTCGAATTCGTCGCTGCCGCGGAACGTCTCGTCGCGCCGGCGGCGCAGCCGCATCGTCTCCTTCTCGTCGTCGGTCAGGAACCAGGCCTCTTCGGGCGTGCGGGGCAGGATGGCGAGGCCGATGCCGCCGATGACCACGGTGACAATCGCCTCAAAGACAAACAGCCAGCGCCATGGGACCATGCCGCGCCGCGTGCCCATGCTCTGCACGCCGTAGGCAATCAGCCCGCCGAAAGCGCCCGACGTGCAGTTGGCGAGGTTGCCCATCATGACGCGCTTGCCGGCGGCGTGGCGCGGGTAGATGGTCGCGAACAGGTAGGCAAAGCCGGGCGAGATGCCGGCCTCGAAGATGCCGAGCAGCGTGCGTACGGCCAGCGCCTGGCCGTAGGTCTGCACAAACGCCGTACCGAGCGTCACGGCACTCCACATGATGAGGCCGACGCCGAGGGCGCGGTTGGCGCCGTAGCGGCGGATGGCAATGACCCAGGGGACTTCAAAGGCGATGAGGGTGACGCTGACGACGGTGGTGAGGTTGCCAAACTTGTTTCCGGTGAGGTTGAGGTCGGTGGCGAAGCCAAATACCTTGGCATTCCCGAGCTGTGGAGTTGTTTAGACAAACCATGGAAGGAAAGAAAGAACCAGCAGCAAAAAGGAGCACAGAACGCACGTTGTTCCGGTCGAGCGACGAGAGGACGAGAAAGGAAAAGGCAACCGGCACGAGCCAGCGGTCAAACTTGCGGAGGGCGGCCGCCTCGCGCTCGGGATCTATGTAGATGGCGGTCAGCTCGGAGGCGACGTCCTGCACGTCGGTCACTGGCGCGGCGGCCGTTTTCACGTCTTTTTCGGTCGCGTCCGTTGTCATGATGAAGGATGTCGAGGCTAAAAAGAATAAAAATAAAAGAAAAATAAATAAATAAAATGCCAGAGGCGACGTCGGACAACGTCTCAGTTCGAATCAATGAACAGTGCCAATGTGTCGTGGAGAGTGTGTCTGACGTCCGTCTTGGCTGTTCTTATAACATCCTAACCGTTGGTATCACTTTCTCCCCTCGGTCTTGGTCTGGCCGTTGACAATCTGCACTGAATGTGAGAGCATCTGCAGCGACGTCTCCTTCTCTGCCAAACGACTTGTGCTTTCCATTTTGATAAGCCACTGGGGAGAGGACTGGCAGTCCTGGCTTCAGAGCGGCGATATGCTTCCTTTCAGGTTGTGTGCATCCCCAGCACCCCTGTCGTCACTATCTGTCACGCTGCGCGCTACACCACGTTCCATATCTTCCCCGCAAAGAGGACCGGCCATTCACAGTTGTCCCCGTCCACGGGACCAGACCGCGCTAGGCGAATTGGCTAGAAATGCCTATCTGTATCGATATCGATCGGCGAGCTGTGCATGGACGTCGTGCAGCGAACGATAACCAAGTGCCGTGTGCGTCTACATCGAAGCAGCAACGGCTTTCGTCTTGACGAGAGTCTCGGTGGCTTGTTCCGTTTGCCGGTCGGCATGGAAGGTGAAATGACGAGACTCGTGCGTTGGTGTATTGCTAGATCAGTTGTATTCATCTCGGAGAATGCCATATTATTTCAGACCATGGTCCTGTTAGTTTTGTTCGTGTTGTTGGTATTTCTATTATTGCCGGTTTCCTTTTCTTCATTGACAATCTTGTCAACATTGTACTGCTCTGGTGATTGTGCAGTGAACGACATCGGTCCACCGTCCCCAACAACCACAGCAACTTGCAAAGTATGTACGGAAACTGCTCTACAATCACGACTCTACTGTCGACGTCTTCTAACACTCCACCCCACAGAATGGCCGCCACTGCTGCCCCGACTCGCTTCCATATTGCCGCAACTGGCCACAGCCTCAACTACCTGCCGCAGTACATTGCCGAACGCCACGGCTATTTCCGGGACGAGGGCCTCGCGATCTCGGTGTCAGTCCCGTCGCCCTGGGACAATGTGCTCGAGGAACTGGGCGACGGCACGGCCGCGGCCGCCCTCGGCGGCATCTGGGTGCCGTCCATGTACCGCAGCGCGGGCAAGCAGTACACGGCCTTTGCGCAGCTGTCCAACCGGTGTCCGCTGGCGCTGGTAGCGCGGGGCGGTGGTGCTGGCGGTGCTAGCCACGCCCATGATGCCAAACCGTTCCATCTCGCGCAGGTCGTCGACAAGACGGTGCTGTTAAAGTCGGGCAACGGCGCCAGCGTCGGCCTCTTCTTTAAGATGCTGCTGCGCGAGCACGGCATCGACCCGGCCGCGGTGCACTTTGTGCAAGACCTGGCCGGCCCGATGCTGCGCACGCTCTTCGAGGGCGGCCTGGGCGACTATTTCGTGCTCGACATTGTGTCGGCGCGCATCCTGGCGCAGACCAACGCGGACGTGCACGTGGTCCTGGAGATGGCCGCGGGCGGCGACGCGATCCCCTGGAGCGTGTACTACTGCGAGACGGAGACGCTGGGCGACGCGGCGGTCGTGGACGCGCAGACGCGGTTCTGCATGGCGCTCGAGCGGGGCATGCGGCATGTGCTCGACAACGACGCCGAGACCTACCGCGACGACCTGGCGGCGCTCTTCCCGGGGCAGCCGACCGACGTCTTGGTGGCCGTGGCCAACCTGTACCGGGCCAACCAGATGTGGACGTCGTCGTCGGTGTCGCGACAGGGCTTCGCGCGCTGGCAAAAGGGCATTGCGGATGGGCGCCTGACGCCGGCGCCGCTGGAGTATGACGCGATGGTCGCCAACCGGACGGCCAGCGGGGTTGTCAATGGCGCCAATGGAGTCACCGGACGGAGCACATAGGGCACGCGGGTGTCAAGTAGAAACTAAATGTCAAATAAGGCGTGGAATTGAAGCAAAGGAAACAGAAAAAAATGAAAGAAAAAGACAAAAGGACATCTTCCTTAAAAAGGATCGGCCAGGTTCTCGTCAAACAACAGAGCGATCCAGTCGTCCGCGTCCCGCTGTTCCACGCGCACGTCGACAGCGGCGTCGCCGTCGACCGCCGCGATGCTGCGTGCCAGTGCCTCGACGTCGGCCAGCATGCGGAGATGCCCCCGTGCGGCCAGGCTGCCCGCCGCGGCCATGTCCTGCATCAGGTCTCTGCCCGTGTCGTAGGCCACGTCGTCGCGCGGGTCGGCGGGAAAGCTGTGGGGCCGTCGCGTGTTGATGAGCTTGGCCAAGCACAGGACGACGAGGCTGGAAAACAGATGCATGTTCTCCATGAAGCCCAGGTGCGTCAAGAGACCGCACGCCCGCAGATCGAAGAGCATGTTGAGGCTGGACCGCGCGGCATCGAGGCAGATGTGGTTGAGGTTTTGCCGGAGCGTCTTTTCACGTGCGGGCGAGTCCTCGTTGGGCGCATCGTTGGCGACAATCGAAGCGATTTGCCGAAGAAGACGTGGTCGGAGGAGAAGGATCACGCACTAAGAGGTAAGCCAGAGTACGGGGCATTCCATGTAGGAGGGGTATGAGCGATGGGGGCATAGGGCTCGGGCATACATGATTGTAGCGAAGATGCAGGTTGGCGAGCGACCGCAGGACGGCCGTATCGTCCTCGGACGCGGCCATGCCCGCGTGGAAGGGGACGGCCATGTGCACCGGCAACGCAGCCTTCCACGCCGTCAGTCGGCCGAGGGCGGGCGTGTCGTCTGTGTCGGCATCGCCGCTGCCGACGGCGTCGGCCTGGATCACGGTCAGCTGGATGCGCGCCGTCAGGTAGTCGGGGTCCGCAAACTCCGCCATGTCCTCGCGCGCCAGTCCGTCGCTGGCCGGGTAGGTGAGGTCGGCCTGGTCGATGTGGAGCGCGGGCAGGACGCCCATCTGCGTGCTGGCCATGCGGTCGATGCAGAACGTGGTCCACCAGACGCGTTTTCGGTTCTCGCGCTCGACGGGACCGCAGTCGCGGGACGACGCCGCCAGGTGCAGCTGCAGCATGTTGCACATGCGCGCGCTGACGCCGGCGTACATGTAGGTGGTCTGTTGCCGATTCAGACCGTAGGAGCAGAGGGCCTGCCAGACGTCAGTATGTGTTCTTTGTCTTTTGTCTTTTGTCTTTATCTTTGTCCTTTCTGATCGTCCGTGCATACCACCATGTTTAACGTCTCAATGTGCTCGACGGAGGCCTCTTCGTACGGGATCTTGAGCAGGCCCAGTGCTTGTTCGAGGTACTCGACGCCGGGAATGTTGGCAGATGTCGACGGCGTCGCGGACGGACCCGACACTTCTGCTCCTGGCACGTGGCTTGCCACACTCGACACAGCCGACACTTGGATTGGTGTCTCTGGCGGCGCCGAGCCTGGACGACGAACGTGCGACGTGGGATCGTGGCCGCCGATGGACGCGCCGAGGGCAAAGGCCACGAGCAACTGGCACAGCCAGAGGCGGTCTTTGGAGTCAGGCGCATCCGGCGTCGTGTAGACTCGGACAAGACGCTCGTGAAAGCGGCGGAGACGGAACCAGTGCCAGTCGTGGGCGACGTAGATCATAAACTGGCGGGCGAGGAAGACGGCGTAGGGGTACGGTGGCATTTTGAATGTGCATTTTGCGTCTGTCGCGTGAACAATCAGTGCTGCCATTCAGCAACGATCCAGCAACGGTCATGGCCACGAGGAGGGACACAAAGAACGTCACCTACGAGATGTATCCGAGTTGAGGGTAAAGTACTCGTAGACGGGAGGAGATGGTCCATCGTAGGCCGGCGCCAGGTCCACGCCCGGTTTGGGTTGCTGGATCTCCTTCAACCGGGACACGAAACGTGCCGCCGTCGAGTTTTCAACCACCGGATGGGTCAGAGCAGGAGCAGGAGCTGGAGCAGGAGCTGGAGCTGCAGCAGGAGCTGAAGCAGTTGAGCTTCTGGTCGTGACCGCCGCTTCGAGTCGCTTCAGATGGCTCTCGGCAACCGTCACCATCTTGTCTCGAACGACATACACACATGGCTTCTTGGCCGCTGCGCAGCCTCGACATGGATGGCCTGAGGAAACCGCGTCGTCGTTGTCAGTCAAGGCCAGTTCACTCCTCCTCCCCCCTCCCCGCAGGGCAATGCATAATGGTGGAGAGCCACTGACGCACCTCGAGTGCACTTGACTTTCTGCTTGTGGCAGCGAAGGCACGAGTGGCCCCGATACTCGCGTGGTCGTTTTCGAGGGGGCATATCGTTGTTTGTTGGCAACTCATTGGCAACAAGAGGATGTCAGATGTGGACGCAACCAATCGGTGAAAGATGAAAGATACCGGGTTTTGACTGACATCGACGAGTTGGGTAAGTCGGCTAAACTCGACAAAATGCCTAGCGTTGTTGTGATAAGAACAGAACGGCTCCATGTACATTCGTGCATACTCCGCATTCCGTATAAGCGTCCACAGCCACGACTGCCCTTCCCCATTCGTCTTAGTGTCGATATTCATCGAGACAGTGTTGAAGGACGAGGACCTGACCATGTGCAGGGCAAGCCAGGAGAAAATCGAAAACAGTGGTATGACTATAAGTAGAGTAAACAACAGCAGCGACGTACAGTCTCGTGCAAAGGCCGACACCCCCCCTCCTTCCTCCCCTCCCACAGACGATGACCGCTCGCCCTCGCGACTTTGCGGGCTACGGCCCCCATCCACCCGCCTTTTCGTGGCCCGGCGGGAAAAAGGTGGCCATCAACTTTGCCATAAACTACGAGGAGGGCACGGAGCGCAGTCCGCTGCTGGGCGACGCCACGCGGGACTCGCGCACGTGGGTGCGCAGTGCCCTGCCGGACAGCGAGCGCGACCTGATGCAGGAGGGCGAGTACGAGTACGGCACACGCGTGGGCGTCTGGCGGCTGCTGCGCATCTTCGCGCAGCACAACGCGCCGTTTAGCATTTTTCTGTCGTCCGAGGCGCTGCTGGCGAACCCGGCACTGGCGGCGCACCTGCGCGCCGGGCACGCCGACTGCGACATTGTCTCGCACGGCACGCGGTCCATCAGCCGCCTGGGCTTGACGGAGGCCATGGAGCGCGCCGACCTGCGCGCGTCCGTCAACCAGACGCTGGCACTGACGGGCCAGCGCATCCTGGGCGCCTTCCCCCGGCCGCCCATCACCGAACACACCCGGCGCGTGATGGCCGAGGAAGGGCTGGCCTACGACTCGGCCACGACCAACGACGACCGGCCGTACTATGCCGACGTTGCCGGGCGGCCCATGCTGGTGCTGCCGTACGCCGTGGACACCAACGACGCGCGCTTCTGGGGCGGGCAGTCGGGGCCCGGCTACACGGGCTCGACGGACTTTTTCGACTATCTGCGCGACGCGTTCGACGTGCTGTACGCCGAGTCCGACGAGAGCGCGACCCTCATGTCGGTGGGCCTGCATGCGCGCATCATGCGGCCCGGCCGCGTGGCGTCCATTGTCCGGTTTCTGGAGTATGTGGGTCAAAAGGAGGGTGTCTGGATTGCCAAGCGCAACGACATTGCCGCTCACTTTGCATCGCTGTTTGCGCCGTCCAATGCGTGGAACCGCGAGGCTCTCCATTCTGTATCTGTGTCTGTTTGAATAGGACGTGGCTGCGGAAACATGACGTGCGAGTGGCAGCGAATATACCTATGATATACCTCTGATATACCTATGTCGTCCTCACATTGTGATTCTTGGTCAAAAAAGCAGTATAATCTTGAACAATCCTCTTTAAATACACGTTGTCCACTAACCGTACACCAACCATCCACCAACATCCACCAACACCCACCATCCCATTCATCTACACTCATGCTGCCGCAGGCACAGGGAACGGCCCGGTCGGGCCAATGCTGGCGCCAATGTTGGCCTGGTGCATCGTGCGCGGGCCCATCTCGTCCGGGTAGTCGATGGCGGAGTGGAACATCTGATAGTTGGCCCACATGACAATGTCGCCCTCCTCGAGCTCGGGCACCATGACGTACGCGGGCTGGAGCACGCGCTCCTGGATTCCCCGCAGCCACGCCCGCACCGTGTCGAGGTCCTCGACGCACACGGCCGCCTCGTCCTGCGACTTGCGCAGAAAGAGCCGCCGCACGCAGATGCTGTGCACCATAAACGCCCGCTCGCCCGTCACCGGGTTCACCCACACCATGGGGTAGCGCTTGACCTTGCTGTCCTCGTACGCCGGCAGCTGGTCCAGCGGTAGCTCCTGGCCCGACCCGGCAATGCCGAGCCCGGTCGGGTTAGACTCGGCGCCGCCCAGCCACGTGTAGGGGTGCGGCGCGTACTCGACCCACGAGTGGTCGGCCAACGCCTTTTCCTCGGGCGTGAGCATCGCGTACGTCTGCACGTTGCTGAAGAAGGCCGTCAGGCCCGGCTGCACGGCCTTGGTCCGCCCGCTGCCGTCGTCCCAGTGCACCGTCAGGGCCGGCGCCGTCGCCGTCGGCCGCTTGACGCATCGCAGCGTCGTGAACCACGCCGGGTCGCGGTCGTACAGCGGCGCGTCAATGTGCCACCGCTGGAACCGCGTGTGGCCCGCCGCAAACGCCTCGTCGTCCAGCTTGACGCTGTGCCACGCGTGCAGCCGGTCCTTGGTGATTGTCAGGTCCTTGAGGCCGTAGTGGTCCGCGCCCTGGTAACCCTTGCCGACAAGCCGGATGTTCTCGACGCCCGGCAGCGCCGCCACGTACCGCCCGCGCACCAGCAGGCCGCCGTTGGCATTGAATGTCTTCATGTCGCCGTGCGAGTGCACCTGCGGCGCGTCCGGGTCGAAGCGTGTCACCAGGTCCCACTGCTTTTGCGGATGGAGGTCCTGCTGGCCCTTGACGACCACCACCTTGTGCGTCCAAATGGCGTCCGACAGTGCCTGGACGTCGTCGTCTAGACCACGGGGGAGGTTAGTAAAGGAGTAAAGGCACGCGCAGTCATACACGCGCAGCATAAAAAAAAAAGCAAGAACACGGACAGACGCACCGCTGATGTCGTTCAAGTCCAGGTCGTCGATCACGGCGCCAAAGTTGGTCTTGTCGTCGCCCGTTTTCTTCATCGGCACCACCGTGAACCCCGGCTCGGGTCTGAGAGCACTCGGCGACATGATGGATAATAATCAGTGGTATCGTGATTGAAATAGCGCTGTTGGTCTATGGTATATTTGGGCAAATTACAGGGTAGTTATTGTTTGTTTCCGTCGCCCAAGTGTTTCCCATCTCTGTTTATATTCGTCGCGTAAAGAAACGAGACTTGTTTCCCTCCCCTTGTCTTTTGACCAATACCCGGACGGCGATATCCAGTCCACACTTTCATGTCAAAGTGGTACTCGTTCATTCCGGGCATCAACATGTAGCGTGAACCCCCGCATACCTCGGCCGAGCGCCCTGGTCCCAGATAAGTCCTATCACAAACCTTATCTCAACCTATGATAGGATCCTCCACCCCAATGCCCCAAGATTCACTGCCGTTGGTCGACATATGTCAACGTGGAATGAAAACGGCGAGCTCCGCATGAAGCATTTTCGCCGTAAAGTTTTGCTCAAATTCATGCAGCTTACTGTACTGTAGTTTAGATGTTTGGATGTTTGAATGTTTGAATGTTATCACACATTGCAATGATATGGTATTATGTACTATTCTTTTTACCAAAATTCACAACAAAACAGTTGTTTCACGCCATGAGAGGCAGAACGAAATAAACACGAATTTTTTATTTTTAAAAAAAAGGCATTATGTGAGATATGTGACCATTATCAGAAAGTTCAGTTACATTTTGTCAACATGTAATATTAGCCAACACAATTACAGCTGCTCGTCACTACTGCGGGTGGTCGCTTGCAGCTATATTGCACTGGTGCATGACGCGAGGGCCGTACGACTTGGGAAATTCGGTCTGTGGTGTTAGCGAGGCTATAGGCAGAAAACGACAACGACGGACACGCCCGCGGCATACTCACAATGCTGTGCCACAGTGCGCGGTTGTACCACAGGATGACGTCCGACTCCTGGTGGTCGTGCGCGTAAATGTTCTCCGGCTCCAGCACGGGCCGCATCAGCTTGTGCATAAACGCACGCACCTCTGCGAGGTCGCTGACAATCGTCTCGGGCCCGTCGGCGCGGCTCTTGAGGTATAGCCGGAGCGCAGCCTGGCCGTGCACCTGCAGCGACAACTCGCCCGTCTTGGGGTTCGTCCACACCATCGGGTAGATGCACACCTTGTCCGGGGACCAGGGCGGCAGCGCGGTGAGCGGCACCTCGCGGCCCTCCGTCTCGATCAAGTGGCCGAGCCGCGTGCTGCGGGCGGGCGCCATCCACGCAAACGCATGCGGCGCGTACTCGATGCGGCTGTGCAGCGCCGTCTGGCGCGTCGCCTCGTCGAGCAGCGCGAGCGCACGGCTGCCGGCGACCATGGCCGTGGCGCCGGGCGGCATGCGCATCTCCGTGCCCGAGCCGTCGTCCCACCGCACGGTGACGTCAGGGCCCTTGGGCGTCTGGACGGCCAGCAGGCAGCCGACGCGTGGCGGCGGGATGTTGTAGAGGGAGCCGTCAAAATGCCACTGGTAGAAGCGCGACGCGCCGGCCTCGCGGTCCTCGTCGCTGATGTGCGGCGGCAGGTGGAACTCGTGGTGGTCGATGCCTTGGATCTCGAAGCCAGCCGGGAAGCCGTAGTGGTCGGGGCCCAAGGGGCCGCGGCCCAGGATGTGCACCTGCGGCTGCTCGGGGATGGCGGGCCGCTTGGGGATGCCGTAGATGTCGACGCCGTTGTGGTGCAGCAAGAACGGATCTTTGCCGTGCGCAAAGCCGCCCGTCGTCTCGTCCGGGTCGAAGCTCGCCGTCAGGCGGTACTGCTGCTGCGGGCGCAGCATGCCCGGCTGCTCCTTGAAGACGAGCAGCTTGTGCTTGTGCAGTGCGTCCGAGATGAAGTCAAAGTCGGCATCGGTAAACTTGTTGAGGTCAATCCCGTAGACCAGTGCGCCAAAGTCGACCTTGCTGTCGGCGGCGTGCGCAATGGGCTGGATGCGACCTGTGGTAGTCTCGGCATGAGGCAGCTCAAATATCTCCTTGGGCGGCAGCAGGTGCAGCCCAGGGGCGCCCGCTTCTTCAGTTTCTGTAACGACAGCGGCGATGACCATTTTGTGCTGTGTCGTGTGAGGTTGCGTTGGCAATTTACGAAAGATGTGATTGATGAGGATGATGTAGGTATCGAATTGTCTGATAAGTGTTGATGAACTTGGAACTTATATCAACCCGCAATATTGATGCTTTGAGGGCTGTTTGATTCTATCCCGTGGACTGGCATAAACGAACGTCACTCATGCCCAAGGATCGCTCCTTCCGTAGTAAGAAGACCCGCACAGTCGGGTGTCGGCCGAGCCCGAGCAACACGGAAGACCCACTTTTTGCCACCTCGGCCGAGCTTCATCCACCACAAGAGCCCATCGAATCACCAGGAATTCCTCTAACGAAGCTTCAAGGTCATGGTCGCTTAAACAGTGCTTATTTAAAAAAGAATTTCTTGTTCCTGGAAGTATGATACTGGGCTCAGCCACTTTCGACAGCACAACATCTCCACATCCACCATGTCCTCCTTCATCGACACGCCTTTGGGTTACAAGATACACTACAAACTGTCTGGCAATCCTTCCGGCCAGCTCGTCATACTGACCCACGGTCTTGGTGGCTCGACCGCCACGTTTGACAGTTTCGTGCCGCTTCTTCCGGAGCGCTTCCACGCCGTTAGCGTCGACTTCCCCGGCTTTGGCAAGTCGCCGCGGCCCTCGGCAGCAGACGCGCGACGCATTTCAATCGCCGACCATGTCGCCAACCTACACCATCTCGTCGCATCTCTGCAAGCCGCTGCGCCAGCGGGCAGCGCCGGCGCCCGCATGCCCGTGCTCCTCGTCGGACACTCGCTGGGCGCCGTTATCAATCTACACGCTGCTGCTGCCGCTGCCGCCTCGTCTCCCGTTGGCGGCCTCTTTCTTCTGGGACCCGGCCGCGCAGGTGGCCGCATCCCTGCCGCGCGCGCCGCCATGGTGGACCTGGCTGCGCTGGTGCGCACCCAGGGCATCGCGGCCGCCGCCACCAAGGCCGCCGAGGTGACCAATTTCTATGCGGACACGCCCGAGCGGACGGTCCCCGTGGCGCTCCGACAAACCGTGTACGACGCCGTCGCCGCGTCCGACCCGGAGGCATACGCCCAGACGTGCGAGGCCATGGTGGCGGACGACCACGTCGACCCGGCGTACGGCGCCATAACGTGTCCCGTGGTGTTTGTGGCAGGCGACAAGGACATGATCAGCCCCGTGTCACGGTCGGAGGACCTGGCCAAGCTGGTGGGCGGGCCAGTCGAGGTGCAGGTTGTGCGCAGCGGGCACCAGCTGATTCTGGAGGACTTGGAGGGCGTGAAGCTGGCGCTGTCCATTTTCCTGAGCCGCGTGGAGAAGGCAGAGCCGGAGGCATAGATGGTCAGATACGGGAGGTTACTTTGGGCGTTACGAGTTGTAGTCAGAACACGCAATCTATTTCTGTACACGTCATACTACAGTAGGGACATGTCATGGCTCGCCAGATAGAGCAGATTCTCAAAACCGTTGCTAGTCCTCTCCCAACCCGGCGGAAGTAGTATGGGAAGATCCAGGGGGCCAGTGTCGACAAATTCGTCGCTGATAAGCGTTGTCGCTTCCTCACCCACGGATGGTACCGGGAAGCTATCCGCAACGTCCACCGTGTCGGCTCTGTTACTGTCATGAAGCTGATCCTTTCGCAAAGGAAGAGTCCCGGTGAGTGGTTGTCCTATCGTGGTTTCCGTACCAGCACTGTGACCATTCGCAGGCGGCTTTGAGGGCATCTGTCGTCGCCGTTGGTGGTACGACCTACTGATGGGTTGCCGTCCTTCGTCCATTGTCTCGCCTCGGCAGTAACTACGAATAAAAGCAGGCACATTGAATCCGTTATTGCTCGTAACCGACAGCGACGATCGGTGGTCGTGCGTCCATGGTCGTTTTCGTTTTCGAGAGCCGGCTTGGCCGGTGGCAAATCGTTCGTCTGGTGCAGGAGCGGCGTCCCGCCGGCCGACTTCGTCGAGCAGGGCGCGCAGCAGCCGCATCCCGCGCACGGCAATCATGCTCTGCGGGAACTGGCGCAGCAAATCGACGACGTCTTCGACCAAACAAGCGTGTTCGGCATGCTCGCGGACCGCGTTGGGATCGTCGTCCGGGCCGCGGTGCAGCACGTCCAGCGTCAAAATGATGGACGCGGCCACCGAGAACGCCTGGTGGACCCACAGCACAGGCCCCTCTTCCCGCACCACGGCCTTGTACTCTTTGATGATGGTCTTGGAGGCGGCGATGCACGTGTGCCGGGTAAAGGCAAAGGCCGGATTGGAGAAGCTCTCGGACAGGAACGAGCGGTGGATCATGATAATCTTGTGGCCGGAGCTGATGGCCAGGGCGCGGCGGGCCCAGGGAACCCAGCAGGGCCAGTGGTCTTGCAGGGGCACCTGGGGGCCCAGGAAGCGCGGGCGGCCGGCCGTGGCCAGTGCGCGCATGTGGGCGTCCCACGACAGGACCTGCTGGTAGCGGGTGTAGGCGGTGTTGCAGGACAGCAGGCCGTCCTGCAGGCGCGGCATGATGGAGGCAATGGTGTTGAGGAAGCGGCAGTAGCCGGAGACGGTGGGCTCGGCCTCCGGCTGGACCGGGATGCTGCTGCTGCCTGCCTCCGACGGGGCCGCGGCGGCGGCCAGGTCTTCGTCGTGCACGTTGGCGGGCTTGGCGGTCTGCGCGTGCAGCGGGTTGACGAGGTAGCTTTCGGAGAAGGGGATGCCGAACCAGTCCTGGCTGCACAGCTGACTCCACACGCGACGGCCCTCTTCGATGTCGGCCGTGACGGGGCTGCCGTCGTGCGAAGGCGAGCCCAGCCGATGCAGCCCCAGGGACTGGGCAATGCGCACGGCGGCCGCCAGCTGAATGCTCTGCGTGTTGGAGAAGCCGAGAATGTGCGCCGAGATGGTCATGGTGGCAATGGCCTGGCAGGAGCGGACGCTGTGATGGGCCATGTACGGGGCACGCGCGAGGCAGGCCAGCGCGGCTTGGAACCAGTGTTTGCAGAGCGCGGGGCGTTCGGTTCCCAGAAAGCCCCAGGCCGCAGCTCGGGCAGTTGGCGCGCAGGTCAGGCTGCCGGACAGAACGGCAAAGAGAAGCGCCACCCATTGCAGGTCGAGACCGGCGACGCCACGGTTCGCCTCGACGGCATCGACATGCCCTCCGAAACGGTCGTAAAAGGACGCCAAGTCTGCACGGAAGCGCGGCGCCAGAAACGAGGCGTGGTACCAGAGCAGGCACTCGATGTGGTAATCGACCAGCTGCTCGACCTGGCGACGACTCGGGAGAAGCAGCTGCATGACGGCCAAGGGATTGTGCGAGCTGTGCGGATGGCTGCCACTGAACGGGTTATCGCTGTCGGCGCTGTCGTTGGCGTCCATGTTTAATTCTTGCATAGGGTCGGACTGGCTGCCGAATTCACCATATGGTGTGTGGAGCGTGTCGGCCTCGTCTAGCACAGTAATCGTGGCCGTATCAACGGCTGTCGTACTCCCATCACCAACGATACTGTGGCCACCCGTGCTTACAGGATGGTGTTCTGGGTCTTTGCGGCGGCCCCACGCGAGAAACTCCAGAATGGACGCGGCGTCTTTGATGACGGTGTCGCTCGTGTCCCGTCGCTTGCCCGGATGGCGGGGCTTCTCCACGAAGGAGCCGTCATTCTCCCTGTCCTGATCGGCCACACTGTGTTGACTGCCTTCTTCGTTGTCCACGTCTTCTGTATCGTCCACAACGGCATCGTCAAGCAGAGGTGACAAATGACGGTCTTGCGTCTGTTGTCGAGGATGCTTGTCCAAACCGTCTCCCTCCGCCGGCCGTCGACATGATTGACGTTCAAGCTCGCGGATGCGTCGCCGCAGAAATGCAAGCTCACTCGGTATGGTGTCACGTTGCATCGTGGTCGGTGTTGCGAGTACCGGAGACGGCACCAGCTGGTCTGGTCCGCACGAGTCTTGTTCGCCTCTGGTAGCAACGGTGGCCGTCAGCAGTCAATGGTTGGTAGCTGTCCCTGTCATTGCACATCTCAGACAGGTCTCACCTCCGAATGCATGTCTCGCATGGAATCGTCTTGGAACAGCGCACCTTGCGCCGCGTGCAAGACGCGCAGGCCGTCCGCGTCCGGCTGCTAGCGGCCGACATTTGCGTAATAGTGGTCGAAGCGATGCAGCATGGCCGATGGTGAGGGACAGTCGCAGCAGGGTATCCGCAGCTCGGCCGGGCAGCGGATATAAAAGTAAGTACATTCGTGCTTGGTATGCGATACAGATTACGCGGGAAAGACTCACAGGCACGGCTGGACGCTGCCGGTCTTATCAGTACGTCTCTTGCGGGTACCTCCGCGTCTCCACTGCCCCACTTTTCACTTACACGGACTCATGCTCTGGGCCTCGTCTTTGGATGGCCGCTGGCAGTCGATATGCGCCTTGTGTCGTACGACATATCGTTATCTCTCACGGCGGGCACAGTGCCGGTACCGGCTATCCAGCTTCCTATCCAGCTTCCTATCCATTTCGAGAACCGGAGTGTCTGCACAACGCATCTCGGCCGATATATGGGAGGACATCACTTATCGGCCCAGGATGATATCGAGTTTAGTATTTACGTCGTCGCATCCGGCCAGCGTATCTTTTCGCAATGTACGGTTTGGATGATCGGGACTTGGGCCAGTCATAGACAGACTCCCCATTCCGATCCGTGTTAAATATGGCATCAAGTGAACATCACAATCCACACGTAGTTTCTGCCCAGCGTCCCGCAACCTGCCTTCCATACCACGAATAACGCTCTCCACCCACAGCTCGCATCATGGCCTTTGCCGCAAAGAAAAGGGCGTTTGTGCATGCCTTCTCATCCCGCCAAGCGTTTGTCAAGGCCCTCGAGACGCGCACGGACAACGCAGACGGCGAGACGGAGCGCAGCCGCTGGAAGAATGAAGACCTGGACGTCAGCCCGCCCGCGCACCGTACGTGGACCCTCTTGGACTATGCCGGCTTCTGGGCGTCGTATGGCATCTCGCCGGGCACCTGGAGTGTAGGAAGTGCGCTCATCAGTGTCGGCCTCAAGCCGTGGCAGGCCGTCATCTGTCTTTTCGTAGGGTAAGTCGTCTTTTCTGGTCCTCGCTGCGCTCGCTTCCCTCTCTGTCTTCGTTCGCTTTCCTTATTTTCCTCGCTTCGCTTCCTGACCGCTCACAACAGCTATTTGTTCGGCGGCATCGGCGTCGTCCTCCACTCCCGCGTCGCCGCCGTCTACCACATCGGCTTCCCCGTCGAAGCCCGCGTCACCTTCGGCCTCCGCGGCTCCTACTTCCCCGTCGTCCTCCGCGTCCTGACCGCCCTCATCTGGACCGGCGTGTCCATCGTCCAGGGCGGCTACCACACGGCCGTCGTCTTGCGGTGCATCTTCGGCGACAGCTACTGGAACATGCACAATACCATCCCGGCCAGCGCGGGCATTACCCTGCCGCTGTTCATCGGCCTGCTCGTCTACTGGATCCTCACCTTCCCGCTGCTCATGGTGCCGCTGCCCAAGTTCCGCCGCCACGTCGAGATCAACTCCCTCCTCATGCCCTTTGTCATCGGTGGCCTGTTCATCTACTGCATGGTCGAGGGCCGCGGCGCGCCGCAGACGAACCTGTCGACGGTCGGCGGCATCTACGGGCCCGACCTGGGCTGGGCCATGGTCGCCGGCATCAACGCCATCATGGGCAAGACGTCCACGCTCGTCGTCAACCAGCCGGACATTGCGCGCTACGCGCGGCGCCGGTCCGCCGTGCTGTCGCAGCTCGTGAGCCTGCCCGTGTGCAACACCGTGGGCGCCACGCTCGGCATCTTTGCCACCAACGCCATCCACAACCGCTGGGGCCACCTCGACTGGAACCCCTGGACGCTCTCGCACGACATCCTCGACCACCGCTGGGGCCCCGGCGCCCGAGCCGCGCTGTTCTTTGCCAACGGCTTCTTCATGTACTCCAACGCCGTCACGGACATCGGCGCCAACATCGCGCCCTTTGGCGCCGACTTTATGACGCTGTTCCCGCGCTGGCTCAACATCAACCGCGGCATGTGGGTCGCCTACGTGCTGAGCGTCGCCATCAATCCCTGGTACATCCTGGCCTCGGCCTCGGGCTTCCTGACGTTTCTCGGCGGCTACTCCATTTTCCTGGGCCCCTTTTTGGGCATCTTTGTCACCGACTACTTTGTCCTCCGCCGCGGCAACATCGACGTCCCGTCCCTCTACGCCCCCGGCGGCGCCTATTGGTACACCGGCGGCATCCACTGGCGCGCCCTGGCGGCCTGGGTGGTGGCCGTGGCCTTTGTCGTGCCCGGCTTCGCGGCGCAGTTTGGCCACACGCTGGCGGGCGCGGCCGGCTGGCACCACCTGTACCAGTTCAGCTGGTTCTATGCCGTGACCATTGCGAGTGTCATGTACTTTGCCCTGTCATTTGTCGGCGAATACGCGCCGCGCGAGCGCAACATGGCGTTTGAGGCGCTGGCAAGGGAGGCGAACGAGACAAGCGTTTCTGTTGTCGATATCATTGAGGGCGAGACGGCCAGCCAGGAGGCGTCTGACAAGTCGGAGATTCCCGAGTCGGTGGATAAGAAGGTGTAGGTCAGGAAGATTGTTTGATTTAGATGCTATCTCATTATCTGGGTGGACAAATAAAGCACATTCTATTGTTATCGTTTCAACAAATATCATGACTCGCACAGTCAATGACCTTCGTCGCAAATTTGTGCCATTGGCTTCATCGTTGAGACTGGAGGTGGTCTCGTTGTGTCTTAATCGCCGCTAAAATCACATCATGCACAGCTAGTGTGGGCTGCAAACGAGGGACGGCGGATGTAATCCAGGCACTTGGCTGGTCGATCACTAGCTGTAAACACACACCCATCTGCACGTCAATCCAAGCAGTTCTGTCACCATACTGGACTTGCGACAATTGCGACGCTTCGTGACACGTTGTGACCTGCGACACGCGACCCGTGTCGGCACCGAATCGTCGGCCGCTTGTTCTCGCACTTATCTGACTTTACAACGTATTTACATCTGTCATGCTGCCACACCCACCTGTCGTAACCAATGGTGCCCGTTTGGGCCATTGCGTGACTTCCTCCGCGAGCGTCCGCGACTCACCATACTGTCAGCTCCTGTAGCGATGTTGCAATGTAGCGAATGCTGCAAGTCTATATATTCAGGTGTGTGTCCCTCCATGATGCTGCAGAGTAACGAAACGCAAAGTCCACACCCCACACCTACATCGCATCACCACATCACACACAATGTCCCCCTCTGCCGTCGACGTCCAACCCACCCCTGCCGAGGTCCCGGCTGCGACCAAGGCTGTCCCTGCCAAGACCGAGGCCCCCAGCCAGCCGAAACTCGACAACGGCAGCGACCCCAACACGGAACGGCCGGCCCTCTTCACCGGCCACAAGGAGGCCCTCAAGCTCAGCGGCGCGCTCGACCAGTTCAAGTCGTTTGACGTGACGCCCGTGATTGGCCGCGAGTTTGCCGGCCCCGACGTCGACCTGGCCGCGTGGCTGCGCGCGCCCAACGCGGACGAGCTGCTGCGCGACCTGGCCATTACCATCTCGCAGCGCGGCGTCGTCTTCTTCCGCAAGCAGGACAACGTGACGGACGCGGTCCAGAAGGAGCTGGTGCAGCGGCTGGGCGAGCTGTCGGGCAAGCCGGCGACGTCCAAGCTGCACATCCACCCGATCAACAACGCCGGCGTGCGCCAGGACGCGGCCCGGGACGTCGCCGACAAGGGCGACCACGACGACGAGATCTCCGTCATCTCGTCGGTGCAGGCCAAGAAGCTGTTCCAGGACCGCTTCCAGCAGCCCGTCGGCGCCTTCAGCTCCAAGCGCCAGAGCGGCCGCGACCAGTGGCACTCGGACATTACCTTTGAGCCCATCCCCAGCGACTACGCGCTGCTGCGTCTGACCAAGCTGCCCGCGACCGGCGGCGACACGCTCTGGGCCTCGGGCTATGAGCTCTACGACCGCATCTCGCCGACGCTGCGCGCCTTCTTGGACACCCTGACCGCCTACTACGCGCAGCCCGGCTTCGAGGCGTCGGCCGCCCGCAACGGCTTCGAGCTCTACGCGGCGCCGCGCGGCGCCCCTGAGAACGTCGGCAGCGTCCTCGAGGCCGTCCACCCCGTCGTCCGCACCAACCCCGTCACCGGCTGGAAGTCCGTCTTTGCTGTCGGCCACCACGTCCAGCGCATCCACGGCCTGTCGGACGCCGAGAGCCAGCACTTCCTCGGCTGGTTCAACCAGCTCATCGTCGACAACCACGACCTCCAGGTGCGCCTGCGCTGGCAGGACGTCAACGACCTCGCCATCTGGGACAACCGCAGCGTCTACCACGCCGCTACCCCCGACTACCTCTACGAGCACGGCCTCGGCGAGCGCTCGGGCAGCCGCGCCGTCAGCCTCGGCGAGAAGCCCTACATCGACCCGCAGAGCACCAGCCGCCGCGAGGCACTGGAGAAGGAGTGGGCGGCATCGCAGTAGCTGACGGTTCGTAAGGCAGAGTGGCGGTAGCAGTGGTGGAGACGAGAAAGGAATGATATCCACATGAATATAAGTATTGTGCCATATATTATACCCTCGAATGTTGCTCCTCGGTTTCTGCCTATTACTGCGCTGTTTTCTGGTAATTTCAGTCACGCTGAGATCGCTTTCCGTTCCCCGGGTGTACACGGAGGGGAAATCATCTACGATATGCGCAAGAGAAATACACAATTTTAAGACCACGAACCAGCCTCTGGGCAGCGTCGATACACACTAAGATTCAAGCGGTTGCCATCAACATAAGGAACCATCTGGCCGTCCAGTCGACCTCTGTCTTTATGATTGTTTCAGCACACCAGGATAATGACTGTGTAAAAACCAGTAGTGAGACCGTAATTCCTGCCATGGTCTTCGTTTGAAAACTACTTAATTATATTAAAACGTTACTATTAAGGGATTTATAAATATATATTATAGTGCCGGATAAAGCATTGAGAATTATATAAAAATTTTATTACGTATAAGATCTTAATGCTTAGAAACCACCTGCCCTTTAACTTTTTACAACATGCTCGCGGAGTAGCTTAAGTATCCGCACGTTATCATTATCCACCTCCCATCCTGTAAAGTACAGGCCAGGAGACCACATCAAGCGATCCTCCTTAGAGATCATCGCCTCAGCAGCCTCTATAGCCGTCTTGTATTTACCCGTTAGTAGCCTGAGATTGGCATCGGCTCCTTTCCGAAGCAAAAACTCCACGCATTCACCCGAGCACAACAGGGCAGCAACAGCCAAAGCGCTGCCGAGTTGTCCAACCTTGGGCAGAAAGTTGACATCGGCGCCCTGATTTACCAAATATGTGACAATCTTTTTCTTGTTCGCCGCCACAGCAGCACACAACGGACTTCCGTATCGGCCACACCGTAACTGCTGATCAAGAACGGCGCCCTTTTTGACCAAGTACGTCAACTTGTCTAGGCTACCAATCGACGCAGCAGCGACGAGGGGGCTACCGTAACGGCCGACCTCCGGGAGTAAGTTAACGTTCGCTCCGTAGTCTACCAGTGGCTGATGAAGTGCAACTTTAGGGCGCCAGAACCCTGCGACAGAAGCAATCAAAGCGGACCCATATCCGCCGCATTTTAGAAGCATGTCTACTTTGGCACCTTTATCGACCAAGAAGTGCATCACATCCACGCGCCTAAGAAATGCAGCAGCGGCCAAGGCGCTTCCATATTGGCCGTTGTAGAGTAGCATGTTCACGTCGGCGCCGTTGTCGTATAAGCACCGGACGACTCTATAGCTACCAGAAGCAGCGGCTACTGCAAGGGCACTACCGCATTCCCCGACTTCAAGCTGCAAATCGACAATGGCACCCAAGTCGATCAAGCATTGGACAACTTCCACGTTTCCGGTGAACGCGGCCGTAGCAAGGGCACTTCCATGTTCCCCGGCCTGCTGGTTCACGTCAACTCCCCTGTTCACGATGGCTTTGCACATAGGCGCGTGACCGGACATTGCAGCAAGTGTTAGGGCAGTTTCGCCCCCGTTGTTCTTCTCCGATAGTGGCAGATCGCCAGTATTCCACCAGTCTTCCAACACAGTGAACATGGAGAACCGGCATATCGAAAAGATGGTACGTCTCACGGGTTTGACATTATCCAGTGCTGCACACCAAACGTAATCTCCCGGGTTATGGATGCCAATGGCTCGGCGATACCACTGCCAATATTGCTGGCTGCTCTCCGTTGGAGACCCCAAAAATGTTTTTAAAAGGCGAGTCAGGCCAGGGTCTTGCGCCTGTCCTTCTTGCGTTTGGACATGACGGATCCAATTCTCATCGTAGTAAAATTGAAAAGCCTCATAAAATGGGTGTAGGGGCCAACTTGTAACTAGATCGTGCGGTTCCACTATTTGCGTGTTGTCATGTGTTTCGATGAGAAGAGAGAGACAAACTTTTGCAACGTGGCAATGGGCCTTCACAAGTGTCCAGTGATACTTCTCGAAATACTCAGTCACCGACAAATGCGAGAATCTCCAACTGTTCAGCCGCCTGTCGAAGACAAGAAAATTTTTGCAGAGGTTGAAAAGACCCGTCCGATCGACTGCTTCAGATGGGTTTGTTATATTTTCCGGGTCGAAGCGAACGGCCTCGAGAAGTACTTTGTCGCTTAAAGGCTTGATGGCGCATGCAACCCACATGAAAGCACGCTCTGCAATTGCTTTGTCGTGGTCGTCGCCAGACGAGATCTGATTGTAGATTTCATCGTACGTGCTCTTGAGACCGATGGGCAGTTTTCCAAGTCGGTTTCTGATAGCAGCTTGTGTTTGAAGACCGAGAATCTGGTTGATCTGTAGATATGCCCATTGAAACCTAGGACAGCATTAGTATGGGGCTAAGACAATGAATAAACAAAAAAAAAANAAAAAAAAAAAAAAAAAACAAAAAGATCGAGGTGGGCTTTACTTACATCCCCTGGCTCTGCGTCAGGATCGTTCTTTCAATGTCGTCACGCAATTCCGTAGGCATGTCGTGCCAGTTTGGGTGCCGGACAACCTCTGCATGCACAAACTTCTTGATGTCCTCGCTGTTGTCGGTCGCCTGGATCTCAACGTTAGGCATGTGGTGAAAGAACTTTCGAATGTGGTTCTCCGGCCGACTCGACACAAACACATACAAGGGTTTTGTGGCTCGCGACAACAGAAGCTTGATTGTGTCCATGACAACAATGCGAGACGCGAGCTCGCATTCGTCCAGGGCATCCAGCACAAGGGTTGTCCTGTCGTAGAGGTTAATGGAGGCTAGAATCTGGGTTTTGCAAGACTCCATACCAAACTTTTGGGCTTTGGTCCGTGATTCTTGCCAGAGACTACGGAGTTGCTTCTGCACCAGCTTGGGCTGTCCTGCAACGGCTGCCAGTTGTCGCGCATAGCTCTGGAATACGGAGAGTGGGTTTCGCCGTATGTCTTCGTTCCGATTGCAGTAGAAAAATGCAAATCCTTCTTTCGTCTTGGTCCCGGCGTCTAGTCTACTTTGAATGCGATCGATGACACGTGAAGTGAGGAACGTTTTGCCGGTACCAGCTGGAATAAGGCAGGTGAGAAAAAGATGACAACGGAAGAATGGGGGTATTGGAAGTGGCAGATAGAAATACGTACGAGAACCAGAAAGCCACATGATGAGGGCCGTGTTTTTGTCCTCCCACTGCCGAAACGTCTCTCTTTGTATCAACCATTCACATGTATCGGGAGTTCTCTTGTCCCGGACCGTGTCGTGGTGTTCGCCATACTGGATCGGCGACATCCAATCGAGGATCCGATTCCGCTCATCATCCTCGATGCGCTCGAAGCTGTCCAAGAGTATGGCTCTATTGGGCTTAGCGTAAGGATGTGTTTCTCATAAATCAACCACGAGGCGTTACTACTTACGCTTGGTTGATTGTCAAGCTCGTGTTGAAGTTGGCTCGGTGTCTGTGAAGAGACTCGATTGTCTTGTTAACCTCCTCTTTTTCGAGTGGCCATTTCAAGCGACTACGGCTGAACCAGTGTTGGTGCAAGTCTCCAGACTTTGTCACCAATTTTAAGGACAGCGTCTCCAGTTCGGCCGTGCATTCCTTAAGACTCGTAGACAGTTTCTGTGATGTGCTGAGCTTTTCCTTGTGAGGACCTTTGAGGAGTTCTTCTGCCCCATTGAGAACCGCATTGAGGTCCTTAAGCTCTCTTTTCAAGCGTTCGATGTCGGCTGGTGCATCTTTGACTCCTTTGGCATACGTGTAGCAGAGGGTCAAGATCTGCTCTGTGATCTGGACCACAGCGATCACACTGGCAGCGGCGTCCATAATGGCATTGACAGAATGAGGCGGAAGGGAAAATCGCAACGTCACCAAAAAAGGAACAAAATAATTCGGTTAAATTGAACTTGAGAAGAAGGTGGAACACTGATGGGCTGACAGTAAAGTTAGCATGTTTGAAAACGTTGAAGAAGGAAGAAAAAATGACGTGGCGGAAAAGATGAGAAAAAGAGGAGAAGCAAGCATTGGCAAGGCTGAACAGTAGCGCAAGTGTCTGCCTGGCATAAACAAATATTGCGGCTGAGAGTATGAGTCCAATCCGCTGGCAAAGAATCAAGTCAGGCAGCGATGGCACTTACCGCACTTTCCTGCACTTTCCTGCACAGCCACAGGTCGACCGGCGCCTGATTGTCTTGTGAGTGACGAATGCGGCAGGATGGGCAGTTCCCCTTGCAAATTTTCTTCCCATTCTCTGGAACCGAAGTACCCGACTGTACTGAACCCTGATGAACTCCATATCGCGCACATATTTGATAAACGGCGTCGACACCGCGATGCTCATGTGAAGAATCAAATCACATTAAAAGAGTTAGATATACGACGTAAAAGCAGCAGGTAGTCGCATCAAGCTGGAGGTGGAAAGCTTGGGTTGCTTTAAAACACGCCTTAGAACACGAACGAGCTTTTATTCGTGGGCAACATTTAGGCTTTGGCTTCAGCTGCCTCCGGACGGGGTTGGAGTCGATTGTCGACCGATTAGGATGCCTGTTTTCCAAAGCAAAGGCGATGATATCTCCGGATGAGCTGCTCTTCGGCCCCAGGTTGAACTGTGAGAACGCAAACTTCGGCTAATACTCAAGACGGCTTTCTGTCACAGTGAATTCAGAATAACAAAGGCACACCAGACAGTCTTAATCGAAAGAAGGAACTCCAAAGAGCCTCCAGTACGGGACAGTGCCGTATTTATAAACATTTATACACTTCCTAGGACATGCTTACGGCCTCCTCCTCTAAAGAGTGTTTCTACATTTTGGTTCCCTTGTTAATAGACGAAGCCGTATGCTTAGAGCTATATATTTATAAACCGTGCCTTTATTTGCTGTGGCGCAGGCGGTACAGGCGTGCGCACCTGTGCAGGCCTGCTTAGCGCCTGTGCCTGGCCCCCAGGGCCGGGCCGTGATTTGCAGGGACGTCAATGATGATTGGTTGCAACCAGCTAAGCTGTTGGGTGTATCGCCACAGTAAGTCACAGTACTACTGAACAAAGACTCGGCTAATTCCGGTTGCTGAAAGACTGCAACATTGGACGCTGAGAAGACGTTCAGTGACTGCCATGGTCTCTTTCGGCTGGTTAGTTGTTAGTTGATTACCACTAGAAACGTTGCCTCGTCCGTAAACCAGAAATGAAGAACGCCTTCCAGCGCATGGCATTTCCATTTATTGTCGTGTTCGTGTTGCGGGTCGTGCTGGAAGCGGACCTGCGTGCGGTGTACCATTCGCTGCCGTTGCGAGCGGTACATCTCGGTTCGCCAGCAGAGCATTCGCGTTTTGTACACTTCCTCGGCTGGATCTACCTGCCGGCGACATTGACCGAGTGTTCTAGCCCCTCCATTGTCGTATTGCAACAAAATACCCCTGCAAAAGCCTGTTTTTGAGTCGTAGTATGTCAGGGCCGACGTTATGCCACTGAGAGAGGCCCAGGAGAAGTACGCATCGCTGCCAATCAGGGAATGGTAGGACGTTGCTAAGGGAAACGGCTCAGGAAGACGCGCATCGGCAGAGAACTGGCAATACGCGCCAAAGTGCGGCACCGGGAATCCCACTTTTGACTCGCCGCAAATGAGAGTAATAGGCGCCGATCGGCCCAGGCACCGGTCCTTTACGCCACCAGGGCTATGCTGTCCGATGACGACGTCGCCAGCGAGGCGAGTCCGAATAAGAATATTTACGCACGGAGACGAAGACGATTTTGCCCGGACGCCAAGAACCAGCAGCTGGTCGCTTCTAGGCATCGGCAGATAAATCCAAACCATTCCGCGTCGACAGCCGGTGGGGATGCCTTCGTAGGTGGACAGTGCAGATGCGCCTTCGGAGACGTGGCTGTGAATGCCGAAAAGTCGAGCACCCGAGAAAAAAAATGTGACGCCTTGGACGCGGTCCATGTCGACAGCGTAGAAACGTTGCCAGGAATTCGACAATTTAATAGAATGGATGCAGCAAGAGGAGAGGTCTGGCGGAGACGGCGTATTCCAGACAGGGAACGTCCGTTGCCCGAGAGGGAAATGCAGGCGGACAAGACCATCGTAAAAGGCACGTTAGAATTAATACATCCAAAGATAACCGGCATCGTCATGACGTACCTGGAGTTGCAATACAACTCCGTCTATAAACTTGACGCGTACAATGACGAAGGCGGAGGTAGGAGAGTTCCGAGCCTCTGGCTGTGGCAGGGACGAGAGCCGTTCCACCTTGCTTATGCCGTCGGAACGGATGGGCAGCCGCAGAAGCAGAGACGCATGCATCGTTGTCCATGTGTGTCCTGCATATTTCAGTTGTCCGTGACGCTCCCACGACAGTACGTCGCCCAGGGGGATCATCGACAGCGGTTGTGGCTCCGTAGCCGACACCTGCATGGCTAGCGACGTTGCCGAAACACACCGCCAGAGCAGGGCATGTGGAGAGTGGCCGTAGATCATGTCAATTACCTCAGCGGGTAGTTTCGCCAACAATGGCAGCCTGGCGCGGTGGGCAACCATTCGTAGCACACCGACATCGACTGTGCCGCGCAGGCGGATCGGCTGCGCTTTCCGCCACGGCCGTTTCCATGCCGCTACGACCCATAACCGGTGAAGCGCATCGGTGCCTTTGACAGAGCAGCTCGCCCGAAAAATCTCGTAGCATTCATAGTGGATAGGGACGTATTCTGGCGACAGAGAACACGTCTTGCAATCCGCGAAGCGGCACAGCCGAAGGCCGTCGACCTTTGTGATAATGTGGCCCGAATGCGGAAAGGCAAATGGACGGGTACAGCCGCGGTAGGCCGTCGAGTCGTGGTTGCCAAAGACTATCACGTGGTCAGTAACGAAAACAAATCAGGACCGGGAGAGCAGCGGCGAGGCTGCCCTCCGTTTAAACATGAGGAAAACGGAAGCCAAAGGTCAGGTTGGGGGGAAGGCTTTCGCAAAGGGAATTCTCGTACGTGCTACTACCCTTTCGTGCCGCACTATCAAATCAGCACATACACCACATTGGGAAGAAAGTCCAATGTGGTAGTTGGAATCGGTCATTTTGTATTCTCGCGATCATGGAAAGGAACTAAGAAAGTCAAAAGTGACTTTGGAACGCCCAAGAACAGGGGGAGGCAAATGGGTCTGCTAAAAGGACGCTAAGCGACTTGCGTAGTTAGCATCGGCAAAACTGCCACTAAACAGGGTTTATTTATTGGGTAATTGAATAATGTACGAAATATCGATAGGGACATATTCCACCAACGAAAGTCCGATCAACGCTGCAATGCCGAACGAAGTCGTTGGACGACCAAGACACCCAAGGAAGAGGGAAAGGAAAGTTATCTAACTCGACGCGACTGAAATGTTTACAGAGAGTATTGTTTAATTCATTCTGCTCCGTCGCGTTATGGTTGAATTTAATGGATTTTTTTTAAAAAAAATTTAAAAAAAAAAATTCTTAATAATTCTCTTTTAAAAAAGGACCTCACCTATACCAGACAGACCCAGTCCGAATAGAATAATTAAACATGAGACATGAGTATGGTAGTAAATCCAGAAATCCAAAGTAAATCGACGACACCACAATAAATCACCTTTAAATAAACAAAACACACCACGACCCCCCATCAGACCAGCTAGATATTCTTTGAGACGCCCGGCACAATGCTGTCCAGCTTCTGGATGAGCTCCTCGTAAAAAGCGGCCTCGATCTTGGCGCCCGTCTTGTTGGTCACGAACGAGGCCGGCGCCAGCACGTGGCAGTTGTTGAGAAACTGGCCGCTGGTCTCGGGCCCGGCGAGCAGGCCGTGCACGAGGGCACGGCTGCCCATCTCGGGCGTGCGGGCCATCCAGTCGGGCGGCGGGGTCTGGTCCGTGTCGCGCAGCAGCTGGGACTTGCAGTAGCTCGGGTTGGGCGTGTTGACGATGACGCGGCCGCCGCCCTGGAGGCCCGACCGCTGCTTGAGGTGGGCATCGAACGCGCGGGTGGCAAACACGACCAAGAGCTTGCTGACGTTGTAGCGGTCCTTCATGTCCGACGTGGACTTGTCGGCGAGCCGCTCAAAGATGGTCTTGCCGTCCTTTTTTACAGAAAGCGGGAGAATCTCCCTGGTCGAGGCCATGTAGTGCAGCGACGAGTTGGGGACGGTAAACGTGGCTCGGCCGGCTGGCGATGCGCGCAGTTTGGGGAGCAGGAGGACCAGCAACAGGTAGGTCGCCACGACGTTGACGACAATGGTCGCCTCGCCGTCCTCGGCGCGCCGGAACGTGGTGGTCATCATGCCGGCGTTGGCCAAGACGCCGTCGAGGCGAGCGAGGCCGTTGGCGCGCGTGGCAAAGGCCTCGACCGACGCATACGACGCCATGTCCACCTGCCACACCTCGATTGTCTCGGGCGCCCGCCCCGACTCGGCCAACAGCTCCTTCCGCGCAGCCTCGCCCTTGTCGAGACTCCGCACGCCCATAACCAGCCTGCCGATTCCGACGCGCAGGAGGTGCTTGCAGGCCTCGAGGCCGAGGCCCTGGTTGGCGCCCGTGACGATGAATGTCTTTTCAGACAGACCGGGGGCCTTTTCGGGGACGGGGAGTGTCACGAATAGATTCGAGAAGATGGCCTGCATAATGCCGTGGGTCGCCGAGAGAGCGGACATGGTGTGGATGTCGAGAGGTGTATTTAATGGAGATGTTTTTGACGGAGATGTGTTTAGTAGAGACGGGATGGAAAGGAGAGAACAAGGGATGCGTGTGAATGTGAATATAAAACGAATAATGATACAGATGTCGGGTTGGTACATATTGGCTGTCATCTTGCTGTCGCAGCTCATCTTAAATACTCGATCGGGGGTCGTTCAAAGGCGGATTGCCCTCTCGGACCGTCGTGTAAGTGAGCGGAGATGGTATCGCCGCAGAGTGGATCCCGGAGTTTGGGACCCACAATTGTCGTTTTGCAGCGTTGTCGCATCACGTGCAGCGTGGACCGCGCGGAGTTATTAACTCCATTCTGCGCCTGGGACAAACAACAATGTTGACGCCAGCAAAGTTATATTGTGCACTCGCAGAGTACGATCTGCGAGAATGGCCGAGTCCAAAGTCGAAAAGCGGAATCGGCCGCCCAAGTCGTGCGAGCCGTGTCGTCTACGAAAGTGAGCTTCCTCTCTCCTGCTCGACCGAATATACTTCCTTTCGACGGCCGTTGCTGACCAACAGACTCAAATGCAACCGCGAACAGCCGTGCGATGCGTGCACGCGCCGCGACAAGGCGGCGTTCTGCCTGTATGCGGCGAATGCAGACCGGAGTGAGAGGCGGGATGCGGCCGCGAAGAGTGGTGGTGGCAGTGGAAGCAGTTCCCGGTCGGTGACGGGCCGTCTCCAGCGGCTCGAGGATATGATTCTGCAAATGGCCGGAGGCTCTGCCGGTAAGTCGGTCGGTGACCAGGCGGCGCTGCCACACGACTTGTCACGCCACTTGGACGACGGTGCCGTCGACGCGTCCATGTCTGCTGGTGACTCGGTCGACAATTCGGTCAATACGCCGCTCTCGGACGAGCTTCAGGTTCCAGTCGACAGCGGCAATCCTGTCACTCCCGAAACATCCATCACCGCATTTTCAGAGCGCCCGTCGCTCGGCGGTGGACAGCTCGACATCGGCCACACTACATACATCGATGCCAGCCACTGGTCGTCTCTCCTGGAAGAGATCAAAGAACTACGCCAGCAGCTGTCATCGCCCGTCGAAAGAGACCAGCAGCCGGAGTCATTGGCTTCCTTGTCTCTGACCAACCCGTCCCCTTCGATGCACACCGACACAGCTCAACCGGCCTTGGAAACACCCGACGACAGCTATGCGGACCTCGTGTTTCCGCAGCCGTCTGTTGGTTCCGAGGAGCTGCTAAAGTCCCTGCCGCCTCGAGCTGTCTGTGACCGTCTCATCTCGCATTATTTCCGCGTCGGCCATTCTGTTTTGCGTGAGTGGGGTTTTTGAATTGCGAACGTCGTCGATTTTATTGACTTTATCCTGACTCGCTTAACCAGCCATCCTGCATCCGATCGAATTTCAAAAAGAGGCAAGTCCGCAACCAATCTTCTCCACAACACTATACTCTACCCTCTATATTGACCACCACACAGTATGCCGCGTTCTGGGAGGCTCCGACTCAAGCACCACCCCTCTGGATCGCCTTGCTCTTTTCCGTCTTGGCCGTATCGGCTGGCCTACATCTCATGGCCCACACAGGCGGCAACAATGTCGACACCGACACGCCCTCTCCCGAAGCCATGGCCGACAAGGCGCGCCAGTATCTCGTGCTGGGCCACTACGCCGACGTCGACGCCCACAGCCTCGAGGCCATGATCCTGCTGCTCCAAAGCCACTACTTTTACGTCGCCGACTACCGGCCGCGCGGTGCCGCCACGGCGTCCAACGTCTGGTACCTGATTGGCATGGTGATCCGGCTGGCCGTGCGCCGCGGCTACCACCGTGACCCGTCCAAGCTGCAGGCAACCCGGCTGTCGCCCTTTGCCGGCGAGATGCGCCGCCGTATCTGGGTGGCCATTGTGCAGGTGGACGCGCTCACGTCCTTCCAGGTCGGCCTGCCGAGCATGATCCCCATGGCCGACTGCGACACGGCGCTGCCGCGGAACCTCGAGTTCACCGACTTGCGGCCCGACATGGCGGAGCTGCCATCCTCGCGGCCCGTGTCCGACAACACGACGATCCTGTACACCATCGTCAAGTCGAGCGTCATGGCGTGCTTCCAGGCGGTTGTGGCACACACGCGGTCGCTGGCGCCGCGGCCGTACGAAGACACGCGTGCGTTGGATGCCCGGCTGCGAAGGGCGTACGCTGAACTGCCCGCGCACTTCCAGTACCGGCCGCTGGCGGCGTCGCTCATCGACAGCCCGCCCATCATTATGAACCGGATGACGATTGAGATGCTGTACCTGAAGAGCCTGATTGTGCTGCACAGAAACTACATTCCACAGTACTACAAGCAGTCGTCATCGTCATCAACGACAATGTCGACAACATCATTCGTCTCCACCTCCCGCTTGGCCTGCCTTGATGCCGCTTGCACGGTTCTCGACCGCCAAGCCGAACTGACAGCCGCTACCCAACACGGCGGCATCCTCCACGACGCCCGTTGGATGATCTCGGCGCTGACCGTCAACGACTTTATCCTCGCCGCCATGGTCTTGTGCCTCGACATGACGCTGGCGAGCAAGCACGGACAAAGCACGGATGACGGCCACAACCGTCGGCTCGCCGCTCTCCGGACAGCGCATGCCATCTGGGTCGCCCCCAGTGCGCAATTCCCAGAAGCGCGCATTGCCGCCGACGCACTGGGTGCGACTCTCGCGCGCGTGGAGGCCGGACAGGCCCCGCAGATGGACGTCCCGGCCGCTGACGGCCAGTTCGTGTCTGTCGACGCCATGACCACCGACAGCGACGTGGACGGGCTCGATTTTATCAACTGGGTAGGTTGGTTTTCTGGTCTCGTATTTTTTTTAATATGATTGTCTTCACACATCACTCATACTGCAACAGACGTTCCTCGACAACAACTGCCACGACCCGCTCAACGAGGATCTCGACCTCAACACATGGATGACAGACGCCACAAAGGCGTCTGGCTTTATGGATCTGTTCTAGAAGACGAATGTCGTCTTCACCCACTCTCTCCCTATGGCTTTACTTTTCTCCGCTTGCTCAGACTTCTTTCTTCTTGCCCCGATTTCTGGCTCTCGGCCTCGTCCTCACTTTCGCATCGTCGGGGTTTTCAAAGGCCACGGCGATCTCCGACGGCGCATACCGTGGCACACGCAGGCGGTCGAGGTCCGCAAGAAGATCGGCGGGAATTCGATTCACTGATGGGATCCAATCTGCCTGTTTGCCGATGCAACGTGGTCTGGCCTTGCCGTGCTGTGCTTCCAGCCGGCATTCAAAGACCTGTGGAAACATGTACTCTGTCAACACAGGGCGAGCCGTGCCGGACCGGATCGCGTCTGGGTCGAATGAGGGTAGCACGTCCGGTGCGTAAGCGCGGAAGACGGGTCGAAAGGTGGCAATCAGCCATTGATGGAATGAGTTCCTCTCCTCTTCTGCGCTGGGTCCGTCCTCGGTCGCAGGTTCCTCCCCGTACACAAACTCCCCCTGTGCCAGAAGGAAGCGCTGAAGGCGTGCCAAGATAGCCGGCGAGTCGTGGATAAAGGTGGTCGCCATATTGATGTTGAACAGGCGGCCGTTGCAGCGGACGGTGGTCTGGTACATCTCGCCCTCGCCGTCGCCGGCGCCAGGCGCCTCATACACCACCTTGGCTAGGCATCGGTGTTTTGCCATTTATAGGAGCGCCGTGCTAAGGTTGTAGAGCATAGCGTATGGGGACTGGGTCATAGACTTAAATGGCAGATATAGTCAGTCGAAGTAGCGGGACGACGTCGCCAGTGGAAGAAACAGAGGGGCAGAAAAGGGTACCGTCAGAAAAACACTTGACGATATTCTAACTCCTAACTTTTAAGGCTGTTCTGATCCAACCAGTGTGCGGTGTAGGTGAAGTTCCGGCCAATCACCGCGCTCGGCGTCTTTTCAATGTAACGGCCTTTTGGGAATACCTGGTATTCCATCGCCTGGTATTAACTAAATGCGACACCTCTTGTTGGGGAAAGCGACCCGTACGTTTGATGTTTGTTTGTGAGTCCCTTTTTTTCTAGACCATGTGCTGGCCGTTCCTTTAGTGTCTCCCTCCAGCCCTCATTTCTTTGTCCCTACACCCAGCCATGTTCCTTTTTTGTTTGGTTTTAGACGACCCTGTTTGTGAACAAAATAAAGGGGGGTGTGTGAAAGACGTTTCTTTCGTGTTTATTTTGGGATTAAGTGGCGCAGGGTTGTAAAAGCAACTGCTGGCTGCTTTCTAGGTCCTGGACGGTTCCGGCCACCATCCATCCCATCAAGGCAGAGTTTCTCTTTCTTCTCGTCCTGTATCTCGTCGTGCCCAGTGCTTTTCCCTTCCGCTTCAGACACAACTGTCTTGTGAGTAAATACCATTTATACCCGAGTTGTTCTCCCACCGCGATTTCCTTTTTACACAACATCTAGACATTCTTATTTCGCACGCCCCTAGAAACCACTGCCTTACATCTTCAAAATGGCCCCCATCACGCGCTCCCAGTCCAAGAAGCAAGGTCTGTCACGCGAAGAGAGTAGGAAGCAACCAAGAATAACACCGTTCACAAAACTGCCAGTTGCTAACTCGTTTTATCTTTCACAAAAGCTCTAGCCGACACGGACATGTCTAACCAATCTGTCGAGGATAGAGTCAACATCACCGACAAATGCGTCACCGAAACGAACGGTGTCACCGGCCCGAACATGGGCGAGGCGGACCTGAACATGGCCGTCTTGTCGTCGACCGATCGTATCCCCGCCGGTGAGCATCCCAAGCGCGGGCCTACGGCTGCCGTAACAGAGAACCGAGACTTCGGCTCAAGGTACATTCCTCAACAACACGAATGGTCTTGCTGGGAGTCGGAGATCCGGGAGACCTTCCTTGCGGCCACCGATGACCCAAACACGTTGTTTATAAACAGCAATGGGGCGTTTCTGTCCGACGGCAGCGTCATCTTCTACTACTCGTGCAACGGCGAGTTCTTCCTCATCCGCGACAACGGCCAGCCCTGGCGCTGGCCAGCGGTCAAGGTCGACCCAGCCACGCTCGGGCTGCCCTACGACCCCGAGACCAATGCCGAGGATGCTGCGCTGGCGCTGACGGTGTCGCTTCCCCAGAGCTTGCTGCGCAACGACGCCGTCGTCATCAAGGAGTTCTTCGACAAGTGTGTGGGCTCGACCCATACCAAAACTTGCAGTGAGCGCTGGCTCCACGAGGTGCGCATGTTGGAGTTGCTGGCCCGGAAGCACCCGCCCCCCAACTTTGTGCGCTACCTTGGCTGCCGTGTGATCGAGGTGCTGGGGGACAATGCCGCCACAGAAGACGTCCCTGGGCACGCCGGCCAGACACGCAAACGCGTGCAGAAGCGCATGACGGGCATCGTACTCGAAAAGATCCCACACTGCATGAGCGACTACGACCCAGACGAAGACAACTGGTCCCTCCTTCTCGAACCTGCCATCTTCCTGAAGCGGCTCGAGGCCGCTGTGCGCTACCTGCACTCGGTCGGTCTCGCCCACAACGACCTCAAGCCCGGCAACGTCATGGTCCGCGCCGACGGCCAGCCCGTGCTCATCGATTTCGAGTCGTGCGCCCCACTGGGTACCCACCTGAACACGTGCGGGACGGCAGACTGGAGGGAGGACATGGACAACTTCATCTCAAGCTTCGAGAACGACCTCTATGCCTTGCGTTTGTTTCGGGAGCGCATCGGCGACAAGGAGGCTAGGGACAAGTACTTTTGCGGCCACTAGGCTTGCACGGTCGACTTGTACGGGACATACGGCTCCCACTAGAGTCGCGGGACATACAATCACCCCTTCCCTCATACTATTGATAAGACTCAACTGTTACACCTTATCACTATTTTACCAGAACAAGCCCTCCCCGAACCGAATCGTTTAACAGACACCTCTTACCCTCCGGGATAAGTACGTCCTTATAACAAATAATATTGTAATAAAAGGAAAGTAAGAGAGACGAAGAGGAGCGGCAGGTGGCCGAGGTAACAAAAGAGATGAGAGGAATAGGCTGCCTCTTTATACGAGGGGATATGAGTGACAATCTAATATCACCCCGATAAAGTTGGGAGTCATACAGTTCCGGCTTTCCGAGATGCACGTAGCCATGCTTCTCAGACTACAAGATGGTGGTCGAGAACAAGGTTCTGTGGCTGCCGGCTTGCGATAGAACGGCCATAGAGATACAGCAGGCACAGCATGCACAGCGGGCACAGTGAGCACAGTGAGCACAGGGGAGCACATGCCAGGGACGGCACAGGTGCACGTCCAAAGAAGGAAATTCCCAATGAGTTTTTCGGGTGGTATATTGGGCTGATAGTAACCAATCTAGCAACGCCTTTCTATAACACAGGACAAAGAGTACAACAGGACACCATGACAACAGCACACAGCTCACAGATCCACGTCAGTGGGCCGCCACGCCGCTTGTCTGGCCCTCCCGCCAGTTGTCGCCCGGCGTGGTGATAATCTCGGCGTCGTGGCCAAACAGCCAGTTGCGGCGGTCCGTGTGGCCCCAGAAGACGGGATTCTCGGCGGCGTCCAGCGCCAGCTCCTGGTCGCGCGTGGCCTGCTCCTGGCCGTCGTCGACGTGCAGGATGTGCTGGTGCTCGCGCGTCTTCGCCTGCACCAGCGTGGCCCGCGGCATGCGGATGGCCTCGTAGCGCTGCAGCGCTGTCTTGAGGTCGACGCCGCCGTCGACGCCGCCGACGAGTGCCAGCACCTGGCGCAGCACGGCAGCGTCCTCAAACGCCTGCGCCGCGCCCTGCGCGAGGTACGGCAGCATCGGGTGGCACGAATCGCCGAGCAGCACGACCTTGCCGGCCGGGTGCACCCAGCGGGACAGGTTGGGCAGGTCGCACAAACGCCACTTCATAAAGTCGCCCGTCAGCGCGCACAGCTTCTGGACCTTGGGCTCCCAGTGGGCGAAGCGCTGGCAGAGCTCCGAGTTGTCGCCGCGCACGACCCAGGCCTCGTCGGTCGTCTCGTTGTACGACGTCACGCACATGACAATGTTGTACGTGTCCTCGTTGCGGATCGGGTAGCCGACCAGGTGCGCGTCGGGCCCGCACCACGACGTCGTGCACGGCTCCTGAATGAGCGGCGCCAGCTCCGGGTCGGCCAGTAGCTTCTCGGCGGGGATCAGGATGCGGTAGGCTACGTCGCCCGTGTCGCGCGGCTTGTCCGCCTGGCCCGTCAGCAGCGGGCGGCAGAGGGACTTGATGCCGTCGGCGGCCACGACCAGGTCGCCCGTGTACACGGCGCCGTCGGCCGTCGTCGCCGAGGGCGCGTCCATGTCGTACGCGGTGACGCGCTTGTTGGTCAGGATCTGCACGCCGGCCTTGTGCGCCGCGTCCAGCAGCGCCGCGTGCAGGTCCGCGCGGTGCACGAGCCAGTACGGCGAGCCGTGCGTGGCGACGTTGTTGTCGAACGGCAGGTCGAAGATGGTCGTGCCGTCCTTCCAGCGGATGAAGTGGTAGCGGTTGGACGTCGACTTTTTCATACGCTGCAGGTCCACGCCCCAGCGCATCAGCAGGCGCGATGAGTTGGGCGGGATGCGGATGCCCGCGCCGGCCTCGGCGAACTCGGGCGCGGCGTCGAGGATGGTGACCTTGTGGCCGTCGGTCTGCAGGGCCAAGCCGGCGGCCAGACCGCCGAGGCCGGCGCCGACGACGACCACGTTGAGAGAGCGAGCTGCTTGAGGCATGTTGCAGGAGGTCTAGGAGGAGTGCTGAGAAAAAGAAGAGGGTTGTGTTGAAGGTTTGTTGGGAGTGAAGGAGTCGATGAGATGATGCGAATACAACGATGCCGGAGCTGAGATATATACGACGATCTAGATGAGACAAAATGAAACAAGACGAACAACACGGCTCCTCAACAGATGATGCACGCAGAGTCAACGACGCCGCCCTCCTCGCTCTTCGCTTGTGGGAGCAACATATTGGCCGTCGTCCCGGACACTGCCCCGACAATGCTGACCACAGCCTGTGGCTACAGTGGTGTTAGCGGGCGGATGCCTGTCTCCGGAGTTTGTCCCGTCGGAAACCAGCATCAGCCTACACTCGCCATTCGTCCTCCATGGCAGCCAGGAACGCGGCAAAATAACATGTGCAGAAAACCTCGTCGAACAAGGCACAGACAATAAATCGGATGGCTTCTTCCTACGTTGGAGTGACTGGATGGCATTTGTTGACGGTGTGTGGTGCGGCTCGTGGTTGGTGCGTGTAAGTCGCTACAGGGGCCTTAGGCAGTGTTGCGGCACTCCAGTGCTAGCGTACAGTGGGTTTTAACAAGTGCATCGTATCGAGATTCAACAGAGCAATCGAGTTGACGGTGGTGGACAAAGTGCAGTGAACGGTGACGTGCGCTGATATCGTGATGCCATTCATCGATTCGTCTATTCTGCTGTTTGTGTTTCCATCTGCTCTCTCTACGTGCTTCGCAACACCCACGCCCTCACAAAAACGTCTTGAGAATCTCGCAAAACTGATCAAAGCCGTCCACATACGGCACATGTCCTGCATTGGCAACAATCTCCAGTGCCACGGGTGTCGTCTTTCCGTTGGCCGCAAGGCTCGTCTCGATGGCCGCCCGCATGTCTTGCATCTTGACCGGCAGGTCGGCGTCCTTTTCGCCGACAACAATCAGTGCCTCGTCGGCGCCTTTCCCGACGGACGGATACAGAGGCCGCAGGTCAAACGACGGGCTGCTCAGCGCTGCACAACATGCCTCCAGACCCTCGAGGGTGGTCGTGTCCATGGACGCGCGCATCCGCCGGGCCTCTGTGGGGTTGGCCGCCAGCCACGCCTCGCCAAACCAGCGCCGGCCGACGTTGTCGAGGTCCGTCGCCATGCTGCCGGCCGTCTTGGCCGCGGCCACGCGCTGGGCAAACACGTCCACGGGGGCGCCCGCCACAGTCGGCGAGGCGGCAATGGCGTCGGCGACGACAAGTTTCTGCACGACGCCCGGGTGGCGCGCCGCAAAGTAGACGCCCTTGATGCCGCCCATGGACACGCCGACCCAGGCGTGCAGGCGGCTGATGTGCAGGTGCTTCAGCAGCTGGGCCACGTCGTCGGCCAGGGTCTCGAATGTCGTGGCGGCAATCTGGTCGGCAGCCGGTGCCGGCGAGCGACCGTGGCCCGGCTGGTCGTAGCGCAGCGTGCGGAAACCGAGCGTCTCGAGCACGGGCACCACGCGATCCCATGACGTGTAGTCCTCGCAGAGCGAGTTGGACAGCAGCACCACCGGCTTGGACGTTGTCGGCTGCGACAGAGCGTAGGCCATGCGACGGCCGCACGGGAGGGCGAACGAAGACATTGTGGTGGTCGTTGCGGTGGTCGTGGTGAGGCGTGATGAACCGGTAAGCTGGTGGTACTCTTGTTGACTGCGATTGCGATCACGGACATCGGTCGGGTCGAGTCGACGTCAAAGTCGAGGACAGCCAGGCCCCAGAGGCATAGTTCCTCGATCTAGCTTCCTAGTGGAAATGTTCCCTTCGAACATGGTGTTGTTCTTGAGTATCTTGTTATTCCCGAGTCTGAGGAAATGTCCGCCCTGACGCTAGTCGATGCGGTGGGGAGTCATGCTACTTGATATGGTAGCGGGTGGCAAACGGCAAAACGGCTAACGGACGACAAACGCAACGAAAGGCCGACGTGGAACAGCTGGGGAGACTAACAAGATGGGGTTTGGGGTTTGGAGTTTGGAGTTTGGCTCCACATCGGCTGTCTGGCTCCGTATTTGACTGTCTTCTCTTGCCATCTTCTCTTTCGCTCTCAACACTCCGTCACTTGCTTTGGAGACAGAATTCATAGAACGGACATTGGCTGACAAATGGCAGACGACTCTCTGAACGCCGTCTTCCGACTAACACGAGTGTTCCTCTTTGCCAGTTGATCCGTGCTTCCATCGTTTCCTGGTCTTACAACTCCCGTGGGACTTGACGGACAGACTCACGTGGGTCAGTTGTGTATCTTGACCGGTCTTTGTTCGCCGGTATTTGCTTCGGTCAGACAGTTTCAGTCTGCCGGGCCATCCCGGAGCTCATTTCTGACGCAGACTTATTGGGAGACAGAAAACGAAATCAGCCCCAGGCCCAGCATCGTTGGCACCGAACCTCAATCTTCTCTCGTTGACACTCTTCCGTCTTTCGTTTCGCCCTTCACTCCCCTCCCACATGATGATGTCACATCCTGCAGGGCACGCAGCCCCTGCTACTGCCTCGGTCACGTCCACGCGGCGGCTGCGACGCGTCGCCGACACCTCCCGGAAACGGTCCGTCCAGAGCTGTACGTCAGTCACCCAGTGCTTATGTCATCATGTTGACTCGATAGACTCGATATAGTGATTTGATACGTTGACTTAGTGACGGCTTGCTGACATCCGATCTTGTAGGTGACTTTTGTCGAAAGGTAAGGTCTCCGTACGGATATCGTGGCATCTCATCGGCCACCCACGTGGTGCTCTGCTAACATCTCAGCGCCGTTGTAAGTGCGTCCCCCAACCCGCCGGCGATGGCTGTCTCATGTGCCACACCCAGGGCGTCGCCTGCTCCTACACCCTGCCGCGCAAGGCCCGCTTCTATGGCTCCGTCGAAGACTTGAGCGACCGCTTTAAGTGTCTCGAAGCCATTGTCCGCGGTGCCTTTCCCAGCGACCCTATTGCCACAGTGCCGGAGCTGCTCCGGCTGGGCCACCGGCTGGGCGTCACGATGCCGGACTTGGCCGACGACGCACGGGCAAAGCTGTCGCTGGACGACTTGGTCAACACCCCGTCCAAATCGGTGACGTCGGACCAAACGACGGCAGTGGAGGGTGCTGTAGACGGTGGTGGAAGTGGTGGTGGTGGTGGTGACCGCAGGCCGTCCATGACCAATGCCCCGACACAGTCGGACGCGGGCCATGTAAACGCACGGCCACTTGCCACGGAACCCGAGTCAGCGGACACCGTCAATACAGACAACACGCACAACACAGGAAATAGTGGCAACACAGACAACACACGTCATACCACCACCACGGATGGCACAGCGTCCTCGAACCCGCAGGATGAGTCGAGCGAGGCAATTGGTCTCGTTCGAGACACCACCGGCCAAGAGCATTTCATTGGATCGTCGGGGAGTCTGCAATTCTTGGGCCAGTTGCGCAGGCTGCTGTTGCTGTCGCAGCACGACAACATGTCGAGAAACAGCAGCTACCACGGCATTGGCTACCCCAGCAGCGGCTACAGCGCCCCTGGACGAGCGTCACAGCGCTTGTCTACCACGTTCACGGAAGAAGATGCCGCCCAGGCGCTCGAGGCAGACAACTCGCACGACGGCAGTGATGCGCCGCCGACACTGCATCACCACACGCCGCTCATGGACGACCGCCCATCGCCCATGTCCAGCAGCTCGGCGTTGGCGCGTGAATGCGCCACGATCCAGCCGGAAGACGTCAACGGCATCATGGCCCAACTTCCGCCTCGGCATGTGCTGGACGGCTTGATTCGTGTGTACTTCAAGAGCGTCCACCCCGACTTCCCGCTCTTCCACCGCGGCACCTTTGAGGAAGAGTACGAGCGGTACATTCCCGATTTTGAGTCGTTCTACCACCCGCGGCGTCGCACCGATACACCAACGGCCGAACCGGGCTGGCTGGGTTGTCTGCACATGATCCTTGCGTTTGCGTCGCTCGTGACGCCGGCCGTCTCTTCGTCCGCAAGCCAACACCGTCCCCCGCCGTCCACCGCGACACCGTCGACGGCGGCCTCGTCGCGCCAGACGCACGACGACGTCGACCTTGCCGCCCTGCGCAAGCACTGCGTCTCTCTGACCCGCTTCCGTCTGCTGCCCCGTTTCATCTCGCGATGCACGCTCGCCAACATCCGCGCCCTGCTGCTGCTGGCCCTGTACCTCCACAACCACAACGAGCGCAACGCGGCGTGGAACCTCGTCGGCACGGCCACCCGCGCCGCCTTTGCCATGGGGCTGCACCGCTGCACCGTGGGCGCGGAGCACCTGCGGCCGGTCGAGCGCGAAGTGCGGCGGCGCGTGTTCTGCACGCTGTTTGGCCTGGAGCAGTTTCTGGCGTCGTCGCTCGGACGCCCCTCGGGCCTGTCGGGCCTGTCGGCGTTGTCGTCGGCCAACGACGCGAATGAAGTGGAGGTTGTGCCGCCGCGGGCCGAGATTTTGGACGGCGGCGGCAGTGCCGACGCCGACGACGACGACGGGGCCATGGCGACTCTGCTGCTTCGCCTTCAGACGATCCTCGCCGGTGCCCGTGTCTCGGCGGCCGTCAAGACGGTCGGTCTCGGGAGCCGCCGCCTGCGCCAAGAACAGAGCGCCCGCGAGATCCTCCAGCGCCTCGACGAATGGCGGACGGCGGTGGCCGGCTGTCGCTGCCTCGACATTCCACAAATCACCGAGACCACGGACAGCGGACGCGACGCTTTCGTGGCGGAGGCACCACCGTCGACGTCGACGCCCTCCATGGACCTCGACAGCCTCAAGAACATGCTCGCCTGGCAGAGCCGCCCGCGCTTGCGGGCGGCCCTCGTCTTGCATATGCAATACCGCTATGTGGCCGTGCTGTCGACGCGGTCGGCCCTGCTCTACTCGATGGCGGCACGTGCAGCGCGGACAGCGCCCGTCGCACACGACGGCGGACCAGCGCCCTCGCCCTCGCCCGCGACCTCTGCGGCGCCGCCCACCCTGGCCGATCTTTGCGTCCAGAACGCTGTGCAGCTCTGCCGCCTTGTTCTTCTTGCCGACTCGTTCGGGCTGATCAATGGCGTCTCGGCCATGGACGTCTTCTATGCCTACTGCGCGGCCATGGTCTTGATTCTGCGATCGCTCAACGGCGGGAGCGAGCAAGACCAGGGCGCTGTGTCTGTGTCTGCTGCCGATGCGGCATATTGTGCGGAGCTGCGGCGCCTGATTGCCCGCACGCGGCAGGTGCTGATGCGCGTCGACAAATGCAGCACCATGAAGCGCTTTTCGCGGGTCGTGGCGACCTTTGAAGAGGGTTCGCGGCGGGTGGGACGTGACGATGTACACCAGAACAGCAACACAGCCAACACAGCCAACACAGCAGGCGACGGCACCGTGCCAGCGCATCCATCCAGCACGACGGCTCATCCCCGCCACCCCCCGCCGTCTCCCTACGCGCCCCCAGCACCACGTCAGAGGCAGACGCCTGCCCATGGTCCCGCTGCTGTGCACACGCCCTCGCAGGCTCCTCCCTCGGTCACGCGGCGGCTGGCGTCCATGTCGTCGCAGTCGTCGGCGCTGCACGTCGACGAGAGCCAGCGCCTCCACATGTCGCCGTCGCAAACGTCGCAAACGACACAAACGACGCTGCCGCCACAGAACCAGGCACACTTTGCCAGCGCGGGTGTTGGTGCCCTGTGCAGCAATGGCTATGACCAGTATGGGCACGCCCAGTCGCATCTTCACCCCCACAGCAGCTTCCCACCCTGGCCAGGCCAGCCCATGGGCCCCCAGCCGGGTCTCACGTCCTTGTTTGATGGCGAGCCCGAGGAGAACCAGTGGGTCATGGACACGTTCTTGGGCATGGGCATGGGCATGGGCATGCATCCGGGGAGCGGTGGGAGTGTCGAAGGAGACATTGACGGCGTGTTTTCGGCAGGAATGCTGGACTGGCCGGACATGGATGCGATTATGCGGAATGGTTAGGTGAGGGTAGTTGACGTCGTATGTCGTGCAGAAATGAGCTTGATGTATTGATCGAAGGTCACCAAAGTATAAACAATGTCCAAAAGATGACGAGCGAGACTCGAACCCTGCCGTGCACCGTGATAATAACACTTTGCAACAATGTATTTCCAAACGCTACTGGTCTTTCTCTTCTTTTCATCACTCTTTCACAACACGGACAGTTTATGACGCAGACTGTCATTCGTCGAGCGGGATGTCGAGCATCATCAAGTGAAACTGGTACTTTCATGTCTCCGCCGGCCGATGATTGTGTTGACTACAACTGGATCATGGTAATCGGCGGAACAATTTGGCGGCTCCCAGCACAGCATCAACAAAATCTACAGTTTCAACAACGGAATAGGACACCACGGTGGTCGAGGTTCGCCCCGTTGGTCTATCTTGCGAACCAAGAAGAGTGACGGTCAAGACGACAGAAGGAACCGATACATTCATTATACTGATCACTTGCTTCCTCGGTAAATATAGGCGACTTGAGCAGGCTAGATTTGTGTCTTGGAGCTTTACTCGGGTTATGCGTCTTACAATCGAGAGCTTATCGACAACACGTCCCCGTCACCAAACATCAATTTCATTCTAGTCTAGGAGTCATTCGTCATGACAATGCAAAGACATGTCACAACTGCTAGTGGTAGTGTAAAAGTGACGTGCCTCCGTGACATCGGAGCCAGCCATCCGTGCAAACCCCGTCGGTGACGAATGCTTGGCATTGCATTCCCCGGTTTTCAAGGATGCTTCTCCATATTTTTATTCATCCCATGTTAGCTTCTCTGGGAATAATAAGGGCTAAGACAAAAGTCAGCGAAGACATTCTCTGGTGGACGCAGAATCCCGAAAGTGAAAAGGTCGAAATTGAAAAGTGGAAAATCAAATGCCGGGGCAGGTTGCAGTCGGGGCAGGTTGCCGTCGGAGTCGACAATCCTCGTCTGCGACGCCGCCGTCAACTTTAGTGTGGAGGAGACAGCGCGGTCAACTAACATCTCAACTCTAAGCGGACTTCGGCCATCTCGTCTGCCGAACGACGACGAAACGAAGTCAAATTACAAGACATTGACAGCACTCCGATCCTTGGCACGAAAACGGAGCGAAGACGACGGGCGACTCTTTGTAATGTTCAGAGCGCGGGAGACTGTGGTCAGAGTTGACAAATAAAATAGTCAACCAAAAAAAGGGAAAACAAAAGAGACCGAACATCGTCATATCTTCGGTTCTGCTCTCATCCCACCTCAACACTGTTGTTTATCCACGCCAGCCACAATGTCGTATCCTCCCGTCTCAGAACCGCTGCAGCTGTACATTTCCGGCCAGCATGTCGCCTCCGAAAGCAGCACCACCTTCCCCGTCATGAACCCCATGACCGGCGAGGCCATCTACCAGTGCGCCTCCGCTTCGCCGGCCGACTACACCACCGCCATCGACGCGGCCTACACGGCGTACCAGTCCTGGTCGCGTTTGGGGCCGTCGGCACGCCGCAGCGTGCTGCTCAAGGCCGCCGACATTATCGAGTCCTACCTCGACCAGGACGCCGTCGCCATTTTGAGCGCCGAGGTCTCGGCCACGCGCAGCTGGGTCAAGGCCAACATGCTGAGCGCGGCCGGCGTGTTCCGCGAGAACGCCGCGCTGGCCACGCACATCAAGGGCGAGATCGTGCCCGCCGACCGCCCCGGCACCACCATCTTGGTCAACCGCGAGGCCGTCGGCGTCGTCCTGGCCATCAGCCCCTGGAACATGCCCGTCACCCTGACGGCGCGCGCCGTCTGCTGCCCGCTGATCTGCGGCAACGCCGTCCTGCTCAAGCCGAGCGAGTACAGCCCCAAGGCGCAGTTCCTGGTCGTGCGCGCCCTCGTCGAGGCCGGCCTGCCCCCGGGTGTGCTGCAGTTTTTGCCGACGAGCGCCGCCGACGCGCCGCGGGCGACCGCGTTTGCCATTGCGCACCCCAAGGTGAGCCGCACCAACTTCACCGGCGGCCACCGCGTCGGCGGCATCATCGCGTCGCTGTCGGCCAAGCACATCAAGAAGTGCCTGCTGGAGCTCGGCGGCAAAGCGGCCGTGCTGGTCCTGCACGACGCCGACCTGGACGCGGCCGCCGACGCCGTGGCGTTTGGCGCCATGAGCAACAGCGGCCAGATCTGCATGTCGACGGAGCGCGTCCTTGTGCATGCGTCCGTGGCAGCCGCGTTCAAGCAGAAGCTCGTGCAGCGCGTCGAGGCCCTGCGCGTCGGCAACCACCTGGACGACCCCACGGTGCAGCTGTCGGGCCTGTTCTGCGCGGCCTCGGCCAAGCGCATTCTGGGCCTCTTGCAGGCGGCCGTCGATGCCGGCGCCACGGCCCTGACGGGCGACCTGCAGGTCCACGGCCCCAACGGCACCATCCTCGCGCCGCACGTCCTGGAGGGCGTGTCCGCCGACATGGATCTGTACCAGCAGGAAACATTTGGCCCCGTCGTCATTGTGAACACGTTTGCGGACGAGGCCGATGCCGTCACGCAGGCCAACCAGACCGACTTTACGCTCTGCGGGTCCATCTTCTCGCGCGACGTGCTGCTGGCGGCCGACCTGGCCAAGCAGGTCCGTGTCGGCAGCTGCCACATCAACGGCCCCACGGTCTACGTCGAGGCACCGCTGCCCAACGGCGGCATTGGCGGTGCAAGTGGCTATGGCCGGTTTGGCGGCATGGCCGGGGTCGAGGAGTTTACAGAGCGCCAGATTGTGAGTCTGACGCGGCCGGGGCTGAAGTATGCTTTTTAGGATCGTTCTGGGTGGACTGTGTATTGGTAGGATGCCGTACAAAGGTTGAATTAGAATACACCCACACTGCACTTGGAAGGCCAGCATTTGGGGAAATAATAATGTAATGCTTGTTTCTCCATAAGAATCTCACATTTGCACGAGTCTCAACTCAGCAACGATTCCGTAAGCAATATATTCTATTGATACATATCTTATACGTTTCAAGCACCAGTTTCTTAAACTCGTCTACCTCATTTAGGTACGCCTAGTCCCTGCTCCAGCCCGGGTCGCCGGCCTTCTCGCGCAGCTGCTTGCCGCGCAGCATCAGCACCAGAATGGTGAACGGAAAGAAGACGACGGTCAGCGCCGCAAACAGGCCAAAGGGCGCAGCATAGCCGACCTTGGCGATGAACGGCGTCAGGAAAAAGGGCGAAATGTACGAAAAGATGTTGCGGACCAGATTGAAGATGAGATTGGCCTCAGCGCCCTGGCGCGGGTACGACTCCAGAATGTACGTCTGGATGATGGTCGTGGCAATCTCGATGCCGAAAATGTAAATCAGCTGGCCCACGAGCGGCGTGACCCACGAGTTGCCAAACTCAATGGCCGTGCCAAACATGACGAGGCCGCCGGGAATGGCCACGAGGGCCGGCCAGATGACCTTGAGGCGGTACTCGGGGCGCCACTCCTTTCCCTGCTTGAGGGACCGGCGGGCCAAGTAGTCGATCGACGGGCCGGCATAGGCCTCGCCGATGAGGGCGCCAATCAGGCCGGACAGGCCCGACAGGCCGACGTCGAGCACGGTGAAGTGGAACTTGGCCTCGAAAATGAGCGGAATCTCGGCCGTGATGCCGACGTGCATCATGTAGGCGACGCCGAACCAAAAGGTGCCGAGGGTGATGGCCGGGAACCGCAGCAGGACAAACGGCCGCGAGAAGATGAAGAAGAAGGAGTGCTTCTTGTCGCTCGTCCGCTGCGGAATGCGGACGCCGTAGCGGTCCCAGAGCGTCGCTTTGGTTTTGCTCGCGAGACCGGCGCGCTGGCCCTGCACCTCGCGCACGTATATTGTTTCGGGCAAGAAGAAGACTTGCATCACCAAGCCGACGCCCATGAAGATGAGCGGGATCCACTGCGAGGCGGGCCAGCCCAGGTGCGGGTTCTCGATAATGGCGCCGCCGACAAGCGTGCCGAGGAACGGCGAGACGACAATCGCGAGTGTCGAGATGCCAATCTTTTTGCCCTTTTCATGGCGGAAGAACTGTACGCCACGTTAGCAGAAAGCAGACGAAGCCAGAGAGGGGGTGAATTACTGAAAACACGGGCACAACCTACAATGTCGCCAATGCATGCAGGGCCGAGCGTCCAAAAGGCCGAACCGCCGGCACCCAGAATCACGCGGCCTGCCATCGCCGTGCCGTAGTTCTCGGCGCTCGTCACGATGCCCGCGCCCACCATGGCCATGATGTTGCTCAGCAGCAGGACCGGTCGGCGGCCGATGAAGTGGCTCAGCGGACTCCACAGAAAAGGCGCCACGCCGTACAGCGCCACGGGCGTGTTGCCCAGGTAGACGGCCGTGGCTTTTGGCACGCCCAAACCCTCGGCGACGTTGACAGTGCCCGCCACGAGCGTGGTGACGGACATGTAGCAGATCAGGGCCAAGTAGGAAATGGTAAACATGGCGGCGTGCTTCTCGAACCAGGACCAGTTCAGCGGGTCGGCCGGGTCGTCCGAGGGCTGGGGCATGAGGACGACGCCACCGCGGGTTTTGAGGTTGTTGCCGATGGAGGTGGCATCCTGGTCAGAAACCTTTTCATTCGCCTCAATGACCTCGGGACCTGTTTGTGTGAGTGTGTTGAAAAGTGTCGTAAAGAGAGACGATTTTGGGTATAACATACGAGGAATCTCGTCAGATTTCATAATGGTGAGAAGATGTGGAGAGAGGCGAAATGGCGAAGAGAACAAAAAGGAGACTCAACGCTGGACGTGTGCGTTAGGATGTGATAAACAAACAAAGAAGTAATGGCAGAGAGAGAGAGAGAGAGAGAAAACAAGAAGGACAAAATTAATGATATAGAGCAAACGTGAGCGATCCGGAAACAGAAAAGTGACCGAGACAGGTGCCTTTAAATGTCAGAATAGCATGGCGTTTGTGATGGTCATGCATCGGCTCTAATCTGGGTTGACTGACCAGGGACAAGCTAGTGGGAGTTGTTGGAGACAAGACTGCCATGGGACGAAATGGAGAAAGGAAATAGAAGCAATAACACAGAAAAGAGGTCTAACACCGATGAGGTAAGGATAGCAGGGCCAGGGTAGGAAGCAAAAGCCCAAGTCTGGCCAAGGCGGTTGGCTGTCTGAGAAACTGTGGAGGAGAAAGGATACTCAGGTGAGCTGAGAGAAGATGTACACCGTTAGAAACTGGGGATCCCCGCGAACCATGCGCTGGGGAGATGGGGAAACGTCCCTACAGACGACGTAGTGTGTGGGGTGTCTAATGGTTCGTCTATCGGGAACCCATGTTGCCGGAAGCGAGGAAGCGATTGTCTAGAGCAGGACGGGGAGCAAACGACAAAGGGCGCGTGGACGGGCGGACAACGATTGTTGGAGACGCCGTCGTTTCTTGACGAAGAGCAATGCCAACAATTAGGAGAAGCCAAGGCGGAGAGAGGTGCATGAGGTGACGGCCAAGGCGGGGGAAGAGACGAGACGAGGTGAAGCGAGGTGAGATCGAATGCTGATGTGGGAGAAGGGTAGGCGTGACAGAAGTAAAGGCTGGTGTTGTCGACGTTCGCTTTTGTTCTGTTTTCGTTTTTTCTTTTCTATTTTCTTTTTTTCTTTTCCGTCGTCCACGTGTCTCAGAATCTGGAGAAGATGTAGAAAAAAAATATGGAGTAGAGATCACCCCATGGACACCCCAGATTCAAAATCACAGCTTCTGCACTCTTTCTCCTCGTTTTCGTCCTTCCGTACTTCGTTTCTTGTAGTCTGGAGATGCTCATACTCTTTCCCTCCTTGTACCCCAACATTAGAAAAGGTGCGCGCGTTTTCTGCCGGAAGGAGAAACCCCAGAAAATTTCTACTTCTCCAAAACGTGGCGGTGGCAGGGGGCGGCAGACAGGTACCGGACGAGGAAAGGAAACGACTAGACAAGACGTGAATGACGCAGAAATGGGAGTCCTTTGCCGGCTCACTTTTGTCTTGGCAGCACCCGATCAGCGCCCTCCATCGTACCATCCCCCCGAATCACTTAGCGGCGGGTGTCTGGCTCCGGCCCGGGAATAAGTGTTAGTGGAATAAAGTGGGTCCAGATACGGGGCAGGCACGCGTGAGCGGATCCCCATCTCGGCCTAGCAGTTGGCCCTTGGTACTTTGTGGGGACGAGGCTCCATCTCCGCTCAGAGGCCGGGGACATCGGAAACGGGGGCAAGAGAGAGTGCAAAGCACGAAAAGACTAAGGGAAAGGATGCTTGCACGCGCGCCAAGTGTGAAGTTGGCAATAAGTAAACGCGAAGGCAAGAGGCAAATGGAGACTTCACGTTGCCGTGACGGGCGAGACGGGGAAGGAGCTACCAGGGAGAGCTAGCGTACCTGCCTGTTGGCTCGACGCGACGTGCGAAGCGACTCGACTCCAACGTTGGAGCACGGTTCGTGCTGGAGGATATAGTATCCGGGACGACCAGAGTTGGAGACATGACACGGGCAGCTGTAGATGGATGCTGTTGCCAGTTATTTGTGTGAGAAAGACTACTTGTCTGATCCGAAATCAAAAGAGACCACCTTTCTGGCATTCGACTGTCCTTGATTTTTTTTATGTTTTTGGCCCTTTCTTTTTCCTCCTCCCCTTCGTTTTCTTCTTCCTCTACACCCTCCTATTCCCTCCCGTTACACCATCCCCATCCCACAATGGCCGTCCCGACGACATCCACCGCCGCCATCCGCGACGACCAGGGCAAAATCTCCGTCCAGCAGCGGCCCACGCCCGTTCCCGAACGCACCCAGATCCTCGTCAAGGTCCACTACTCGGGCGTGTGCGCCACTGACGTCCACATCGCCCGCGGCCTCATCCCCTACCTGCGGCCCAAGGTCGCTGTCGGCGGCCACGAGGGCACCGGCGTGATTGCCGCTCTCGGCCCGGACGTCGATGCCTCTCAGTGGGCCATTGGTGACCGTGTTGCCGTTCGCTGGGTCCACATTGTCTGCGGCACCTGCGAGTCGTGCACGACGGGCCACGAAAACCTGTGCGCCGGCCGCAAGCTGGCCGGCAAGGACGTCGACGGCACGTTTGCCGAGTACGCCATTGCCGACAGCGCGTACGCCGTGCGCCTGCCCGAGAACGTGGGCGACGCCGAGGCCGCACCCATTCTGTGTGCCGGCGTCACCGTCTACAAGGCGCTCAAGATTGCCCGCCTGCGAAAGGGGAGCTGGGTCGCCGTCGCCGGTGCGGGCGGCGGCCTGGGCCATCTGGCTGTGCAGTACGCCAAAGCCCTGGGCCTCAAGGTTGTTGCGCTCGACGCCAACAAAAAGGACCTGTGTCTGTCGCTCGGTGCTGACGCCTACGTCGACGTGCTGGCCCCCGGCCACGACGACGGCTGCGTCGGTGCCGTCGTCGCTGCCACGGACGGCGTCGGTGCGCACGGTGCCCTCATCTGCGCCTCGTCAGGCGTCGCCTATGCCGACGCTGTCAAGTACCTGCGCAAGTCGGGCGTCCTCGTATGCATCGGCCTGCCGCTGCGCCCGACACCCATCCCTGTGCTGCCCGAAGACTTTGTTGCGCGCGGTCTGCGCCTCGAGGGCACCTCGACGGGTGACCGCACCGACACGGCCGAGGCTCTGGAGTTTGTTGCACGCGGGCAGGTCAAGCCGCAGATTGTCGAACGCCAGCTGGGCGAGATCGAGGCTATTCTCGAGGAGATTGAAAAGGGCACTGTCCACGGCAAGTCCGTGATCAAGATTGCCTAAGCACAGTCCTTGTCTGCGTTTTCTTTTGTGTACCATATGAATGACGAGATGAGATAGAATTAAGACTAGTATTGGCTCCCGTAATAAAGGAATGGCCACAAATGCTGTGAAACTGTCAGGGAGGTGAGAAGCTGGCAATTGCAAGTGGCATCAATCGCACCCATTCGTTATCACCTGATAATAACGAACACTATGGCTTCATGCGCAAAGAACGTCATTGGATAATACGTTCGGAAAGCAGCGGGTTCTCATTTTGGCTGTGTAGTGGCACGGGCATCTCGTCATGGCCGTCTTAGATGACGTGTTGGGTATGAAATCTTGTGTTTGTTTAGTTACGCAATGCTTTGGTGGTCATCATGTTGGTTTCGAGTTGAAAACGTTTTGTTGTCTTATTTTCATAGGCTCTTAATGTGAATTAAATAAAGATATAAGTGCAAATGTAAACTAAAAAAAGAAAAAGAAAAAGAAAAAGAAAAAGAAAAAGAAAATGAAAATGAAAATGAAAATGAAAATGAAAAAGATATAAGTGTTCAATTCGAAAAACAAGTTCCATTTCTCACTTGTGTCTCTCATCGAACTGTCTTTATTTTCAGTGGAAATTAGGTGCTTAGCACAATGTCATGTATGTTTTAAATAATTTTGTCGGCTATTATGTGCGAAAGCGAAAATAAGTAAAGTCCTCTCCCTCTCCTTGGCCGCTTGCAATCTCTATCTTCTCACACCACATTAAGGCAAACCTCACGCGGTATGGCTAGATGAGCCGCTAGGTGAGACGAAAAGAGGAGATTACACCGCACAAGTATTGTAAATTGAGACTGCAAACATTGGAAAGAATAGATAAATTGGCGAATAAAACTAAATGAAAATGAAATAGGTATTCCAACTACCATCGAAAAATATATAAATCTCCATACTCCGGGTCTATGATGTTTGCCTGTTCGTCTCAAAAAACAGGGGGAAAAAAATAAGGGAAATAAGTCGCTAAGAAAGTAACAAAAGCAAGAGAGAAATCGTCAAGGAGAAGCTGGGAGAAACGCGGACAAAACAAAACACCAATTCAAAAAGTAATGACCCAAAAACACCCGTTCAGGCATAAAACCGTCCGCTGCCGTTTCCTCTTTTAATTTTTTTCAGCGCGCAAAAAAATGGACTAATAGGTAGGTAAGGTTGCAGAAGACTAGCGGAGTGATAGAAATAAATAAGGCAATAACGAAAATTTGTAAGAGAAGACGCAGTGGCTTCTTGTGAGCGTTTGTCGCTCTATGTCGCTATGGCCGTGGTCGCTTGTCGCTAATCAAGAAGTCTTGACACCTCTACGGACCTCCACCATGTTAGGCAAGGGATAGATCCGTGGTACTTTGGGGCGGGATCCCTCACCCTCTGCAGCACTTGGCGTGGATGTTGCCGTCGCCGAGGACGTTGTTGCAGCGCCCGTTGACGTGGGCGCAGGCCCTTTGGCGTTGCTCGATGCTGATGCCGACGGACCCGCGACCGATCCAAAGCTCGACGATCGTGACATCTCCGACGCTGCCCGCTTCAGCGAAGGAATCGTCGCTACAATGTCCCCCGCCGACGGGCGCGGCATGCCGCCCATGACCTCGTCCTCGCTGCTGTTGACGTCGTTCTCAAACTCGTCCTCCACAAATGGGTCGTTGGCGTCGAGCAGAGCGTCAAAGCCCCAGCAGGGCTCAAGGCCGCCCAAAAACACAGGCAGGCGCCGAATTGAGTGCCATGAAAGTGTCCGTTCGCGCATCGCAATGTAAAGCGAATCGATCTTGCCGTTGATGTCGCAGACCGCGCAGTGGTTTCGCAAAAAGTCCATGTCAAAAGGCTCATCCAGCAATGCCGGGTCCAGCGGACGTAGCATAGGGAGGCCCGCCAGCGTTTCGGCTGTACATGGCAACGCCTGCAGCGGCGCCCATTTGCGTCCTCGGAGGATGCGGCCAAAGGTGATGGTGATGGCCTCTTCAAACGCGTCCGCACTCGTGCCGCTGACGACGACCATCTGGTGCAATCCTCGGGAGAGACAGCGATTGTAGGCATTCGTGTCACGTTCAAAGGGAAACGGCCGCGTAGACGTGGGCAGCAGTGAGACATGGACGGTCCACAGTCTGGCAGAACTCGCTTGATTGGTACGTACAGCATTTCGCACGGCAATCACGGCCGGCGGAAGTAAAGTTGATGGTGGCGTCGCTGTCGTGGTGTTGTTGGTTTGCTGGTCGGAGCCATTTGTGGATACCGGTGCTGATGAAGAGGCATCAACTGCCGCAGCAGTAACCGTACCTGTAGACGCATCGGGCAATGTTATGGCGTTTGCCTGTTGGTGCGTAGGTAGCGAATCAGATGTCGTCGCTTTTGGTGTTGACGGGTCAAGGGTAAAGGCCGGTGACGGAGACCGCGCCTGCGGTCGTGTTCGTGTCCGCTGGTCTTGATCAACATCATGTACTGGTCGTGAGGCACTGGCTCGTGTGAAGCTGCGTGATGTTGATGTGCTGTTCTTGTTGGAGCCGTTTTGTGTTGAGCGTGTGCTGCTGTTCCTTGACTTGGACTCGGTAGGTCCGTTCTCCTCGAGGGTTTCAATCCGGTCTTCGAGCTCCTCCAAGTCTTCGATGCGGCCTTCTAGTGAGATGTCCATGTCGACCAGTTCGAGTTGCCGTTCACCAATGTGGGCGATTTTGCTGTCGATATCTTGCAGGCGTTCGGTGACGTGCCGGAAGTGGCTCTCTGCCATTTGCTTGCCGTGCATCAAGTCGGTTATGGAGTCCCAGGCTCGGCCCAAATTCCGGTAGGCTTCTCGTACGTCCTCCTTCACTTCATTGCGGACTTTCTCAACCTGTTCCTCAAGCTCGCTGACGCGCACAATGGCCTCGTGGTGCCGGTCGTGGTTTTGGCCAATGCGTTGCTGCATCATCATAAAGTCGCGGCGGACTTGGTGCAGCTCGACATGTTCACGCTCCAACAGTTCAAGGCGCTGCTTTACTAACGTCAGTTCCTGGTTTTCAGATGTGGACAGCGGCTCGCCGTAGCTGACGTGGTAGCACGAGAGGTGGCCGCATTCGCAGATGGCACCCGGCGTGGACCGGTTGAGATTGAAATGGGCGCAGCCACACCGCTGACCCTTGACCTCGGGCACGAGCAAAATGTACCGACAGTGGCCAGCGGGTAGTTGTGACTCGTCAATCTGGCTGTCGGGCCGCTGCCGCGGTGATGGCGTCGATTTGTTCGACATGATGGCGGAAGCCTTGCTCGAAAGACAAAATTGTGATATCCAAAGAAGGAAGCAGTCGAAAAGATGCTATGTTTTGTTGCTGGTTTCCTCGAAGCAAATGCCCTATTGCATGCTAGAAAATAGAAAACTGAACGAGGCCACGCTTCGGCGTACGGATGCAGAAGATGTCCATGGAACAAAAGATTGACTGTGTTGTTCGTGGCGTATGTTGCGGTGACCAGTTGTGGAGACCGTGGGCAAGCAAACAATGTGATGGCGAGGAGGAAGAGAAAAGTGTGGAAAGGACGAAGATAAAAGGAGGCGGTTGAAGGGATAATATAAAAATCAAAATGACGAGAACGGGAAGGTGAAAACAAGTGGGTTGGGTGATACCATAAGACGAGAGGCAGGCAGTCAGTCGGGTTATATTCCGAAACAGAGAGGGCCTATGAGAGGACGTATGAGAGGATCGATGAGTGCCGGCTGTTGGTTGGAAGAGAGAAACACACACGCACTCCCTCTCTGGATCTGATACCGCCTTTGGGTGGCCCGTAAACGCCTGTCTTGTCTGTCGTTTCTCGCAAAAGCGGCTGGTCAGGCGGCAGCGAAACGAGGAAGGACGAGAGAGGGACAAAAAGAGACGAAAGAAAGGCGGCGTGGGATGTGACGTGGGTCACTGTGATCCGTTCTCCGTTGGGTCGGAAGCGATGAGGACGTAAATGGGTCAAAAGGCGTGAGAGCGACAACGCTGGGCTGACGTGAACGCGTGCTGTGTTGTGCACAGTTATCTTAATCCTGTGTCGGTCGAGGGATTCGGAAGCGGGTCGTTTCCAAATGGATAAAAAGAAGGTGGTGGGTGATAGGCGATCGAGTGACGGTGTACGGCGAGGGAATGAGAGACCAGGACGTTGAAAGCAAGAAAAAAAGGAAGGGGAGGAAATAGAGAATGGAGAATCTCGTGAAAAACGAGTTAAGGTGGGAGGTAGGGAGTGGAGGGGGGTGGGATAAATGGGGTGGTAGATGGCTAATCCAGGGACACGATGAGATAAGTAGATGTATCGTGGATGTATCGTGGGCCTGGGCGAGAGATAAAACTGGAATGATCTCGACGGAGCGCCGCAATCGTCAGGGCTGGCGTGCAGGAAGGCGTCTTTGGTTTTCGGCCCTGTGTGACCCAAGGCCGGCAAAAGAGAAAAAAGAAAGCAACAGAACAACACAAAAGGCAAAAAGGTAAAGGTCGGTCTGGGTATTAGTGGGACCTGCTGTTTTCGTTCATTTGAAGCCAGTTTGTGAAAGCAACTACAACATATGGCGTATCTGTATCTCTCTGATACTCTGTCCGTTCTGTCTGCGGCAGTGTCGATTGGCGGGACGGGGTGTAAGAGACAAAGTGAACACAAGAGAATGGGAAAAGGGGCAACAAGCAGTTCTGGATGCGGAAGGATGAGGGGGGTGAGGTATGCCGTGGTTGGCCAGTTGAGGACAGGGCGTTTGATTTGCGATGGCGTCAGATAAGACAAGAGGACGTCGCAAGAGGCCAGGGTCAGAGAGAGAGAGGGGGCCAGTCAGCGAGAACAAAAGTCAACAGATGTCGAAAGAAGACGCCGATGGCAGTGCACAAGGCAGTATGCGTATTGGGCATGTATCGCCGATTGTGTGAGGTCGACGACGGGTGACGCCAGAGAGCAGACGGTTAAAAAAGAGAGCAAAAAGGCGGCCAGCGAAGACGATGAGGAGCGGTATCTCTCAAGTACCTGGGAGCAAGGAGCAGCAGGCGGATGGTAGTTGCACCCTATTCCGTGGAAACAGAAAGATGTACGTGCGTATCTGAACGACGTGTACGATTATGTCGATGCCGACGAGGCGGGTCGACGAGAAACCACAAGAAGGTGCTCGAGGCCCGTGAGATGATGGATGCGGGTGAAAGTGAAGAGCGAAAGAAAAGAGGACGAGACAGAAGAAAAGAAGACCAAGAGCTCTTTCTCACTAGCACGGCCAGGCAGGATTAACTAATGGATTTTTCCACGAGTACGACGTACGGGGTAGTGCCGGACCGACCAGACAGGTGCGCACCAGCTAGTTGATATGTGGTGCTGGGCCTGCGTTGGATCGAGAACTAGAGCCGAGACGTGCGGATGAGGGAGCCGTTGTGATGGACTAGCAAGGCGGCCGGCGTCGATCGTGAGGGAGTTGACTGGAGAAAGGAGAAGAAAAGAGGGTTTGAAGACGAGAAAGCACGCTGGCGTCGGGATCTGGCGAGATACCAGGAAGCGGGCCGGCCAGCTAGGTGTAAGATAGTGGATCAGAAGAAGCGACACAGGCGTGCCACGAGAGCGGCCCAAGAGACAGAGGGGATCAATTACAGAAGAAAATAAAAGGGCATAAAAAAAGGTAGACAGCACGGCAAAGCTATGGTCCCATAAGCTATGGTACCATCACGGCAGAGGCTCGATCCCGCCGAATCACGGGCAGGTACCTGCGGAAGACGTCCAGTAAAAGGCCCAGCGTGAGACGCAGGGAGAGGTTGCGCAAGAGACGGGGGCGAGATCAGAGGCAAACAGGACAGGGAAAATGGGAGGACGAGAGGCGATGGCGACGACGATTTGATTTGCAGGGTGGTGACAGGCTCGCTGATAACGAAACAAGAGAACGGCGTCTTTCAGGACAGTCCCACGACACGGGCGGCACAGGACAAAGGGGGCGTGTGGGTTGTGGGATTGCGTGTGGGAGGCCCAGGGTGTGCGAGTGGGTTAGACGAGAAAAAAGAAGAAAATGCGTGGGAGGAGTCGAGAAGCGGACGAGGAGGTGGGCGGGAATAACATGGGGGCCCTTCTGAACAAAGTAGGGTGGGGGGGCCGATAAAAAGAGAAAGAGTGGAAAGAGTGGACAGAGGGATGGGAAGGCGCAAACTGCAACAACGCAGTGCTAAAAAACAGCAGCGCATGTGGTGAACTGGCAACTGCGGAGTCGTTACGGCTCAACCACGCCCAGAAACCACAACGGGTCCGACGGGTTCGCGCGGGTTTGCCTGCATTTGGCCCATCGCACTTGCCTTGGCCGCGGGTTGCTCTTGCACCCCCTGGCCGCCTCTTGTTTATTTGCTCAGAACCAGCGCAGGGAAGGTGCAAAGGGGCAGACAGCGGAGCACATATGGCATATTCCGTACGAAATAATTCGTACTTTGTAAGAGGGTCTGACGATGACTCCGTGCCAGGGACGCGAGACACGTAAAAATAAATATCGCATCCTGCAAAGCACGCAATATCTAAAATCATAGACGGCGATTCAGTGAACGGCGTGTTCCAGCTTTGGGGGTTTGGGGGTTCTTGTTTCTTTCATCTCCGCCGTCTTGCCCCCTCGGTCGCTCCTGCCTTTTACTCATCGAACACAGTTCACGGACGATCCGCTGCGGTCACGACATTTCGAACACCAATCTTGTGACTGCATCCAGCCAAAAGGGCACGACACAAGGTACAGAGCAGCACACCGTATGCGGCGAGAACGAGGCCCTCCGTGGTGCGTGCGTATAGTGAGAGTGTGAGATTATGCAACGGGCCTGGCCAGGCCAGCAAGATGGCCCCAAAGGTTCTCAAATGCAAAATACGTTTCAGGCCAGGAGAAACATGGCAGTGCCCTTTTTGGCTCTTTGCCTCTCGACCCTCTGGTCCTCGTATGTCCCTTTGTGTCGCACGCTGTTGTTTTTGTATTTGTTTTTGATTTATTTTTTGAGCAGGCGCAGGCCACCCGCCCGTGTCGTCCCGTGTCGCCTTACCGTCTTTTTTGCGTTATCTGGACCCACACTGGCGTTTCCTCGACTGTACAACTCAGTGCACATATGACAGCTTTGCTGGCCTTCATCTTATCGATGATGCCGTCCTCCCAGGGGGCTCGTACTCTCTCATGTCGTTTGTCGCACATGCAGGTTTGGCCGCAAACTGTCATCGGTCGATATTTCGAATTTCCACAGTGATTGGATGTGGACACGATTTCTTCCTCGTCTTTCCTCCGTTCTCGCTCGCCAAAATTTTCTCTAACTGCGCCTGTTCCATATTCGTGCGTACATGTACTGACAAAGTGCGTGCAAACCCTGCCGAGGGATGGGAGTGAGGGGGCACGGACATGCAGCAACCGAACTCTTTGTCATTTTCCCTTTCTTTTGCTCTTGTCACGACTGCAACCCCTGTCCATACGCCTTTCTGCGATAAAGGCACGTAGATGCGATCACGACCGTTCATTGGCCAACGTGTTGAATGCTGCAAGTACGACGTACAGGATTATCCGGGACCAGGGGGGGCGTGTGTGAGAGTAAGAAGAGCGTTCCAATCCGACGAAGAAGAGCCGAAATGGGAGAGTGCACGGCGCCCTGAACAGGTGGGCAGATAAGGCAGGGCCAGCAAGCCAGAAAGACGCCCAAAGATAGAGGCAACAGCAGCAGCATGACACGAAGAACATAACTCTGTGCGACAATGCAGAGGACCAGATTCTCGATATTTTCAGGAGGCGACGGCCATTGCCAGTTCTTGCAGACGAAAATAAAAGTGAATTGATGAATGAATGAAAGGTTCAGTCGTGATGGCAACTACGGATCCGCCATCTGTGTCTGTGTTTTTCTCATCCCGCGTCGGCCATTTCCAAACTAGGATCGTTCCGCGGAAGGCCCTTCCACTTTACCCGAAGTGTAGAAAGCCCACACTTATCTTGGATGAAAGATAGTAGTGGAGTGGTGTGAAAACACGGGCAGAAGAGTGAATGAGAAAAGGAACGATACGATAGTTAAGGGAGCGGCAATGTCAAACGTCCAAGTCTACGGACCAAGTCAACGGACCAAGTCAACGGACCTAGTCGGTAGCCAACAGGGAACGGAGTTGCATATCGGACATATTTTCGTAGTTGCTTTTTTTGTCTCTCCTTCGCTCTGTCTTCAGCTGCCTCTTCTCCGTTCCTTTTACCGTTCTTTTTCTTTTTCTTTTTCTTCCTTTTTTCTTCCTTTTTCTGTTTTCTGCCTCTACCCGTCTTATAAGTGTCCGTCCCGTAGAACCGGCCACATCCCACGCCCAGGCACCCCCGACACCCAAAAGCACCCAGGCACCACTTTGCCCACCCTGGTCCAGGCCCTCCAATTGGCATCGCGCATTTTATGATACGGAGAGCCGGGAGTGTCTACCGAGAAACGGGACGGTGGATGGAATGGGACAGGAAACAAAAGATAGAATGAGAAAAATAAAAGTACTTCGTTTTCGGATGCACAAAAGGAACCTAGGAAAGGACACGTCCGCCCACGCAAAAAACAAGAAAGGCACACCCTGTCAGTGACAAAAAAAAAAAAAAAAAAAAAAAAAGCAAGACGAAGCAAGGGCCCCCTTTGTGGCGCTTTCCTGCACTTTTCAGCTTTATGTTCTAGTCAGATAAGGGTCCATGACTGCTGACAACGCAGAACATAAGCAACAAAAGCACACAATCATGTGAGATCATGAAATCATGTTTTTTTGTCTTTTCTTTTTTTTTGTCCTTCCCTCCCACGCAATTTCCACGCTCCCCTTTTCAGGGCTGACACTGCATGCATCATTCGTCCTCGGTGTGCTATCTCGGGACAAAAGATAGAATAGACGTGATATCAGAAGATCCGCACGCTGCATCCGTCGATTCGTCTCGTCCATTTTACGGGCTCTTGCATGCCTGCTTGTGCATATCATCGACGTGGGAGTGCGCCCCCAACTTGGTCCTCATCCAAGACAGGGCCCTTGCTTTATGCTTTTTTCTTTCCTTTTCGAGACTGATAACACTACCAACCAACGCTGGTCGATGTGGGCGTTTTGCGTCTGTCATATCTGTCTCTTACGCCGTGCCACGCTCGCACCTATTTCCCATCTTTCTGTGCTTCCCGTTCTGTTTTCAGTGTTCGTGTTCCTTCTTTATTTTTGTCTCAAAGCTGCCTCTTCACGCCCATCTCTCCTCGATAAGTCCAGAATCAGAAAGTCGTAACAGTGCCCCAACGTCGTCGACCACATGCTGCGTTCAGGGGCTGACAAGTTGTTCTAGTGGCTAGTGGCCGCTAGATGGAGCAAACGACTGGCGACCATCCACGGCTACTGGCGGTTAGCGGGCGGCTTTTTGTGGGTCGAGCTCGTGGCGGACAAAAGTGTATGGCCAACCTCGATCCCATGGTCAGACGACTGAGGAGGCGAAGGTCTGGTGAGAGGCGCCAAAAGAGGAGAGTCGTGAGGCAACCCCGCGTGAACGAGCGCGGCTCCGTAGATACGCCGGCGTGTGCCTTTTACGACACGGAGGTCCTCCGGCGGCACAGCACATGGTGGATTTTACAGCTTGCAGAGGCCATCCTACTTTGCCATCTCCATCCCAAAATTCGAGTGTAAACACTGGAACCTGCAGCAACCCTCTTAGCCGCCTGCACGCGGCCCGCACCCGGTTGCAGTACGTTCCCAACGCCTCTAAAATCTACCATGGGCCTCGCCGACGGCGTCGATGCACTCCTAGAGGCATATGCAAAATGCCTGTCCCTGCTTCGAATCTTCAGTAGCTCAGGCGACGGCTACTCATCTTATTCAGATGGCCAGTTTGCCTCGCCGTCGTCCTCCGAGCGGGATCGTCAGTCCGAGCTCGGTCGCTCCCTTCAAGCAGACCGGGCCAAGATCCAGAGGGCGTACTCGAAACGTCTGAGCGAAACGGGCAGTCGACTTCAAAAGGGCGATGGTAGGTGTCCCTGCGTCACATTTTGTTTTCCTACAATTTCCCACCCATCGCTTACACGTTGTCCCTACAGGCCAGTCCCGCTCTGCGCTCCGGCGTATTGTCCGGCGACTGACAGATGCCTTGGCAAGCATCCTCGGGTTCGGCAGCAGTCACAGAGACAGTGCCACGCCAGACGGCCGGCCGTTGCTCAACTATGATGCCCTGCGAGCCCTGTCAAATGCCTCCCGCATCGACGCCATCCATGCTATTGACGAAGCTTCTGTGCGCATGAGTGGCCACCGACACCGGGGCAGCCGAAGCAGCGTGTCGGTTCGATCGCGCGGGAGCCGGGCATCCTCAGGCGTTTCTCCACCAATGCCACACCCGTCCGCGCTTCCAACCGGCTCAGGACCGCTACCTGATGGCGAACAGAGGCAACAAAAAAACAAGGGAAACAAGAAGCATCGGCGAGCAGGTTCAAGCTCCGGGAGCAGCCATAGCAGTCAAGGGAGTCGCAGTTCAGCAAGAGACGGCAACGTCACGAAGAGCAGAAGCCGTCGCCCTGGTGAGCCACAGATCAAGCCAAAGAAGAAGGCCACCCCGTCGGCAAGAGAAAGCACTGCACAGGCCCAGCAGCGCGGCCCCCATCGGCACCACGGAAGCTCCCACAGCACTAGCAGCGGCAGCAGCAGGAGCGGCAGGCGGAGGGACAGCGGAAGTACCATCGTTCGGAGCCCTAGCGCTCACCAGAACGACTCGGGTCATCGTGTGGGCCGCCGCGTCTCGATGCTATCGAGGTCCAGCGCGAGCACCAAGTTGGGCGAGATTCCTGAGCACAAGCTGCGGCGTCGGCCCAAGCCCGCCGATTCCAGCGACAACATCTGGCAAAGAGAAGCACCCGAGTACGACATTCGGCCGGCCTATCCGATGCGCCCACTGTGGGTGCCCGATGTCCCAGAGCCACAGCAGGAAAAGGCCCAAAAGCAGAAGCGGTTCTGGGGCATGTTCCGCCGGTCATAGAAAGGGTAGCTGTACACGTGCCGCAGCTAGATGCGGCTTGTGACGATGGACAACTGGATGCTGTATATGACACCTGAGATGCACATGGAAGAACATGAGAAATGCCTGGTTTTGACTGAAAGCGTCGCCGTCCAAAGTTTTGTAGCTGTTCTTTATGCTGTGCTTTGATACGAAATACTGTTGTAAATGCTAGCGGGTCGTTCTTTCCTCGGGACGGGCCCACAATAAACCCAAAATTTAGTAAGAGCGATTCGAGAAAAAAATCACACACAGAAAAGGACACAGAAAGTGCCCCACACACTGTGGCTGCCCCTCTCGCTCAATCGCTCCTGCCAGTTTGTCGTGTGCGGCAGGCTCTGTTTGGACGTCGGTAGCTACTGCCCTCTGAACAACGACACCCGACGAAAAAGGCAGGCACACGGTCAACGGTCGAAGCGGCATCGCACGATTTGCAACCACAACAAAATACACATACACGAAAACGCCATGGGACGTTGCTAGTCACCAGGACGAACCACCCCCTTCCCCGTCTTTCGACACGACGCAACCTCGCCGCCGATCTCCGCGGCGCTTCTACGCCCCCAACACACGCACCACAATGGCAGCAGCCGTCAACGCCCTCAACTCGCTGCTACGCGGCGCCAGCATCGACGACCACGAAGAAGCCCTGAAGCTCGCCAATGCCGCCATCGGCAACGGAACGGCCGGCTCCGCCAGCCCTGAGCAGCTGACCGCTCTGCACGCCAAGGTTGTCGCCCTGCTCAAGCTCGACCGCTTCGACGATGCCCTGCGCACCGTGGCCGCCGGTGGCGATGCGCTCGCCGCCCGCACGGTTTTGGAGCGTGCCTATGCCCTCTACAAGACGGGCGACCTCGACGCCGCTGCCGCGCTGGCGGCTAGCCAGGGTGCCTCCCATCGCGCCCTGAAGCACGTGGCCGCCCAGGTCGCCTACCGGACCGAGCAGTTCGACCTCGCCGCGGGCCTCTATGCTGCCCTGGGCGAGGACGCCGAGAGTGCACCCGAGGCCGGTGTCGGCGAGTCGACCGACGTGCGCATCAACGCCCTGGCCGTGTCGGCCCAGCGCGCATGGCAGGGCCGCGGATCGACGACCGTGTCGGCGGGCCAGGACAGTGCACTCGATGCCGGCCGCCGGGAAGACCTCGAGTCCTTTGAGGCGGCCTACAACGCTGGCTGTGTGGCCGTGGCTCGCGGCGACGTGGCCAAGGCTTCGATTCTGCTGCGCCGCGCCCAGCAGCTGTGCGAGGCGTCCGACGAGCTCAGCGACGAGGACAAGCGCGCCGAGCTGCTGCCCATCTTGATCCAGCAGGTGTACACACTGACCCGCCTGGGCCGTCATGACGACGCAGCCGCGCTCCAGAAGGCCATTGACGCCAGCGAGTGTGACGGCTCCGTCAAGGTTGTCGCGGCGACCAACTCGCTCGTCATCAAGAACAGCAGCAGTTCGTCTCCGACCAGCAGCAACCCCTACCTCGCCCAGCGCCAGGTCGACGCCGTCCCCGCTTCGCCGTCGGGCAGCGACCGCCTCTTCTCGCACCAGGCACGGATCCTGCGCCGCAACCAGTTTGCCATCGAGCTGCAGTGCTACAAGTTCAAGGGCGTGCTGGGCCGCACCGCCAAGCTGCTCAAGCGCCAGTCCAGCACCCGTGACGGCGACAGCAACAAGGAGAACGAGAACATCAGCTTGGCCACGTTCCCCGACGTCGTGGACCTCGGCGTCTTTGGTGCCGCCGCCAAGGCCGAGCTGCAGACTGGCAAGGATGCCCTGCGGCGCATCCTGCCGCTCCTCGAACATCGCCCTGATGACATTGGCCTGCTTCTGACCGCCGTGCAGCTGCAGCTGCAAGCACACAACGCCGAGGCCGCCCTCTCTCTGCTAGAGGCCTACTTCCGCCGTGCAGAAGACGCCACTGCAACGGCCGCCAGAGACGCCCGCTTTGCCCCCGGTCTGGTCGCCCTGGCCGTCGCCATCTACAAGCTGCAGGGCCGCCACCAGGCCGTGCGCACCGAACTCGCCAAAGCCGCTGCCCACTGGCAGCAGGCCCGCAAGACCCCGTTGTCCGCGCCGCCTGCCTCTCTGCTGCGTGCTGCCGGTGTCGAGCTCTTGCACTCGCAAGATCCCGCCGACCAGGCCGCCGCGGCCTCGGCATTTGAGACGCTGCACGCCTCGGATCCTGCCGACAAGATTACCGCCGCCGGCCTTGTTGCCTCGCTGGCTGCTGCGTCCGCAACGGACTCCGCCACCACACCCGTGTCGCCCGCACAGGCTGCGCGCCAGCAAAAACTGGCTGCGTCGCTGACGCCGGTCGACCAGCTCGCCAAAGGCATCGACGTCACGTCTCTGCTGCAGAACGGCGTGGCCACGCTGCCCGCACCCGCTGCACCCGCCAAGAGCAAGAAGCGCTCTGCTGCTGCAACGGTTGCTGCCACGACCGACGCCGCTGCGGCTCAGCCGTCCGCCAAGAAGCCCAAGACGGGTGCTGCTGCCGCGCCCTCGCTGTCGCGCCAGGCACGCAAGCTGCAGGCCAAGGCCGCTGCGGACGGCAGCACCAGCACCTTTGACCCCAACAAGAAGATGGACCCGGAGCGCTGGCTGCCCGTGCGCGACCGCAGCTCATACCGCCCGCCCAAGGGCAAGAAGGGCCGTGGCCGGCGCGGCGATGCGGCCACGATGCAAGGCGGCGTGGTGAAGGAGGAGGAGACGCTTGCGCTGGCGGGCGGTGCCGGGTCGGTGCGCGTGGAGAAGGCCCCGCAAGGCCCGAGTGGCAGTTCTGCCGCCAAGAAGCGGAAGAAGGGAAAGAAATGAGTAAAAAGGTGAATGCGAAAGATCAAAGAGAGGGATATCATGGTGAAGGGGGCTGGTTTCTTACATGTATTCTGGACAGGAGCATGAATCACAGGTACAGGGACAATTTGTCTTTACTGCTTTTAGCCTTTGGCGAATCTAAAAGTGAAGGAAATCTGAAAATAAAAAAGGACACAAGGACCATGTGTTTTAATCACTGTATTGGGTTCAGTCTAGTCGGGTATGTTGTTTCTTTGGTTAATGAAAAGGATACTTGATAGATTGGAACGTGGAAATCTCTTTTCCCTTTTTCGTAACAAAAAAAAAGCAAAATGGCTTCGCCCTAATTCGACCCCAAGGCGGTTAGGGGATACAAAAACAAAAGAGTAAAACGCAAAACGCCCAGAAAATGAAGGCAGATGCGAAGAAGAGAAGAAAGTGGCAGAAAAGACGAGACATGCCCCCAGTTCAAAACATAAAATACACGGTCTATCGTCGCCTAATCCAAAAATGTAAATAGATTTGTGTGCAACACATTCATCGCTCTTGTGGCCTCGTCCGCATCAATCACACACGAGATATTGATCTCGCTGGCGCCTGAAGATGTTGTTAGTTTAAGTTGAGCAAGGCAAGGCAAGGGATGTATATTGACCGAGGCCGGGTGGAGTGGGTGACAGCGACGTACCTTGAGAAATCATCTCAATGTTGATGTTGTGCTCACCGAGCGTCGAAAACATCTTGCCGGAAACGCCAATCATGTTCTTCATGTCCGCACCCACCAGGCTCAGAATGGCCATGCCGTGCAGCAGGCTAACGTCGCCGAGGGCGCCCAGCTGTTTCCGCGCCAGCTCCAGATTGCTGTCGGCGACGCCAGCCTCGGACGGCGATGACACGTCCGGCGCGTGGATGGCCATGGACACGTGCACCTCGCTCGTGGCGATGAGATCCACCGAGATCTGGTGCTGGTCGAGGATCGAGAACACGCGGGCCACAAAGCCGTGTGCCAGGGACCGCTTGTTGGAGTGGATGTTAAGCACCGAGATGCGGTCCTTAATGGTTACGGCCGTCGGTCGCCGCGGCGTGAGCCGCACACCAGCCGCCGCTGCAGCCGGTCCGTTGCCGTTGGTGACTGGGGCTGCAGCGCCCACCGCAAAACTGCCGCGGCCCATGCGCTGCAGCTGCTGGCCAGGCGCACGTACTGGGTCCGGAAGAACAATGGTGCCGTTGCCGCGCGGGTTTTTGACGTTCTTGATGCGCACCGGGATGGGCGGTACCGCTTTTACGACCTGGTCCATGGTCAAGTGGTGGATGACCTCGGAGCCGTAGAACGTGAGCTCCGCTGCTTCGGAGGGCGTGATGGACGGAATGAGTCGTGCCGTCGGGACCTTGCTTGGGTCGGCTGTGAAGATACCGTCCACTTCCTTCCAGACCTGCAGCTCCTGTGCCTTGAGCCCCACGGCGATGAGTGCTGCGCACAGATCTGTGTAGCCACGTCCCACGTCGCCGTCCACCAAGCTGCCGGGCACGTTGCCGAAGAAACCCGTCACGACCGGTACGCTGTCGCCGCAGGCGGCAATCTTCTTGGCGAACACGCTCGCTGCTTCACGGTAGAATGCGGCGTCGAGCCGGTCGTGGATATGGTTTGCACCTCCGATACCGGAGTGCAAGGCGTCGGACAGGTCAACGTACTCGGCGGCGACCTGGTGGTCGCGCAGCGCGTAGGTCATGAAGCGACAGCTCAGCTTCTCGCCGAAACTGATGACGCGGTCCTTGGAGCGGGAGTTGACCTCGAGATTGAAGCGCTTGATGGCGGCGACGTATTCAGCGAGCTCGCGGCACTCGGCGTCGATCTCTTTGCACAAGGCGTCGCAAAGAGCCGGGTCCGAGACGCTTGCTTGGGCGGACGTGACGTGTTCATTGCAGATGTCGTGGATGAGCTTCTGGGCAGTCTCGACGAGCTGGACTTGGGCGGGTTCGTCGCTCATAGCGGCGGCTGGGCCAAGAAGCTGCAGGCTCTTGACGACCTCCAGCAAGCGACTTGTGGTGCCGCCGACCTTCTTGCCGGGGCTGCGTGCCGAGCAGACGACGACGATGCGGTTCTCTGACGAGACATATTGCCTGGGCACCGCGTGTTAGTAGAGCTGTCATTGTTGGGTGTCGTCTTGTTTCAGAACGGGCGTGCATGCGCATTTGTATTGCGCCCTTGCATTTGCACATGATTGTTGTCTCTGCCCCACTCGCGAACCCTTGCATTGCGCAATGGCTCGCCCAAGGTGCTTCTTGTGCCGACTGTTTAATTTCTTATATTGACTCACCGGACGATATCCTCGGCAATCTGTAACGGGACAGCTTGTTAGCATTGTCTGTCTGTGATTTTTTTTTCGGCTGCCCTTTCGTTCCAACGCGCCGAGAGCCACGTTTGGAGCTGCAATGCAGCACGTTTTGCGCTTGTCGGCGCGAGAGTGTGACACACTGACCTTGTCTGGGAACTTGCCGACACTGGTGCCACCAAACTTCTGCACAATCCATCCATTTCCACCAGAATTTCTTAACAATGGCCGTGACATCGTGTATTTTTAGTGTGCAGTTTGCGTGCGCACAGGGGGAGAGGCTGTACGCTCGAAAGACGTGCCGTTCGTCGGGGTGGGGGGTCGAGTCAAAGGGAGGCACGTTCGCCAACGGAGGAAATTCGGAGGACAGAGGGGAATGGGGGTATGGGATCCGGATGGCGAGCAACCACAGAGACAGTCGTGAGTCGTGAGGTCTCTGGAAGCTTGGAAAAGGAGTGAAGCAGAAGATGCAATTGCAAGTAGAGAAAGAAGAGCAACTGTTCGACAATGAGGAAAGAGCGAAAAAGAAGCAGCGAACGACACTAGCAGCGGCCGCGCTGTTAACCTGGAGTTTTGGCAGGAGCGAGGCAATGACTCTTCTGCGGCCCACAAAATGTTCGCTAGTGGGCCCGGGTTGGACAGAGGACAAAATTTTCTGCCGTCAGGACTCCGGCTTTCGCTGGTGCGGAAGGAGCGAATGGACAGCCGTGTCTAAGTCAATAGCGGCGGCGGTGGACAATTGCACAACAGGGAAAGAACCCGTCTGTCTCTGGTGTTTCCGTGGTTGGAAGGCTAGAGCCTTGTGGTCGTTGCCTTTCTGCTTTCGGTTCACAATCAACTCCTGGTGACAAATGAGGAAGGAGGGGCAGTTGTTAACTTTGAACAGCAGGAGAAAGCATTTGTGAACTGCAGGTAAAATGTCAGGAAGGAGCGCTGCAGATTTAAGTGGCTGTAAAAAGGTCCCTCGGGCCGATGATTCCAAGCAGACAAAAGTAAATAAGCTGGAGATAAATGAGGGGAAGCAGAACATTGTCATTGAACAAGTACCTACCAGGCGAGACAAGCCATCTCCCACGCTGCACGCTGCACGACCCCCATTCTGCGTCAGCTCGCGTCAAACAACACGTCTGTGAGGAGCCACTAAGACGGCAGCACAACAGAGAGTGTCGATTACGGGCTGACGTGATAGAAAGTCGCAGCGACACTCGCCTTGGCTAAATGGGCTATCCGTGGGTTGATCTAAGTGGACTCCTTGATCTAGACTGCACATGTCGTGTAAGTCGGCCATTAGTGAGCGATCTCTACGTCAAACATCACACAATCGTGGGATGAGGACGAAAATGAAAATGAACATAAAAAAAAAGAAAACCTCCGCTCAGCATTGGCATTACGTAGAACAAAGTGGCAAGAAATGTATAAGAACACAGAAAATGGCAGGAATCCGCAACACAGTCACCCTCGAGCATTGTCCATCGCCGCAGTTGCTAGCCTTCAGAAAAAGAAACACGAAAATAAGGAAAGAAAATAAACGTTAAAAATAGCACGCAACCCGCATTTGAACAGCCAGCCCAAATTTCATATTTACACAGACATAACCATCGGCAGAGCCCTTGCGGGGCTGCAGACACGCAAACAGAAACCGCAAAACATAATTAAATAAATCCCCTTTTTTCACATGTCCCCTTTCGTCCGCTTCACATCTTCCGCAAATCCCCGCCGTCCCATGTGATTTTGTTGTTTTTGTTTGTCCTGGTGATTAGATATATTTGCGAAGCTAAATGCATGTGTCAGTAAGCTGCCGCACAATACATCAAATAGGGCAGACGCCATGAAGAGGGTCCGGGGAAAACTCACATCCAGTGTCAGCGTCTTTGAACTGTTCACCTCCTGGTCACGGTACACACCCACCAGGCTCTCACTGTCCTGAAACAGGCCCGGCTTGAGGCTGATGACGATAAACTGCATGCCCGGCCCGGCATGCTCGCGGATGTACTTCTTGATCTTGTCGACGTTGGCATTGTCCAGCGCCGCATCCACCTCGTCGAGCACAAAGAAGGGCGATGGCTGGTAGCTGTGGATAGCAAACAGCAGCGCCAGCGCCGCCATCGTCTTCTCACCACCCGACAGGTGCTCCATGTCACGGAAGCGCTTCAGCGGCGGCATGGCATGGTACTTGACGCCGCTCAGGTACGGCGGCTCGTCGCCCTCGGCCTCAATGTCCAGATACGCCTGGCCGCCGAGCGGGTACGCCTCTGTCCGCGTGAGCTCCTTGTAGACCTCGGTGATCTGCTCCTGGATGTGCGTAAATGCGCGGCGGAAGACGTCCGTGCGCTGGTTCTTGACGTCCTCAAAGTCGGTCTTGATCCGGTGCGCCACCTTCTTGCTGTCCTCAAATTCTTTGTCGACCTCGCGCAGCTTGCTTTCCACAGACTCGAGCCGCTCAATGGCCCGCATGTTGGGATTCAGCTTCTCCAGTTCCGCCGTCAGCTCGGCAATCTTGGTCTCCAGCCGCTCTTCAACGCGCTCCTCGTCTTCGCCCTGGTTGTTGGGTAACTACTGTCAGTATACTGTAACATTCGAGTCATGCACGAGAAAAGGGGGGGCGGGGGTTCGGACGTACGTCTTTCAGCTCGCCCTGTAGCCGCTCAAAATCGACTTCAATGCCGTGGTCGTCCATCGCCACCTCCATGACACCGTCGTCGCCCTCGTCAATGTCCATGGCATCGGGGTCTTGGTTGAGCAGCTGGTCCTCGTTGGGCAAGTCGTCCAGCGAGCCTTCCTCCAGCGGGATCTGGATCTGCTCCATCTTGCACCGCTGCAACAGGGCAAACTTGGCTGCGCTGTTCTTCTGCACCTCTGTCTCCAAGCCGTTGATCTCCTTGTGCCGCGACTCGATCTCGCGCTGCCACTTCTGGACCTCGGCGCGCGCGGCCGCCACGTTGTCGGCCGTGTCGCTGTTCTCCTCCTGCATCGCGTCGAGGTCGCTGCGCAGCTTGGCGACGTCACGCTGTGCCTGCGCAATCACCCCTTCCACCTGCTTCTTCTCCGCCTGGTATTCCTTGAGGTCCTTGGTGAGCTGCTGTGCCCGCCGCTCCATCTGCTGCACGCGCGTCTTGGTGCTGTCGTGGCGCGATGCCTCCCAGCTCATGGTCGACTTGAGGCGCTGCAGCTGCACCTCGAACTCGCTCCGCTTCTCGGCCGCCTGCTGCTCCAGGCTGCCCTGCTGCGCCTCGTACTCGCGCACGTCCTTGAAGCCGTGCTTCTTGCAGAAGGCGCCAAAGATCTTGTCCTCGACCTTGCTGATGGCCTGCTCCGTCTTGGTCACGGCGCTCTGCGTCTTGGCCAGCTTGGCGGCCTCGTCGGCATGCTTCGCTTCTCTCTCGCGCAGCTGCTGCTTCTCTTCGGCGACCTCCTGCTTCTTGCTGGTCAGGTTTTTCTCAAAGGCCTGCAGCTCCGCGCGCGCAGACCGAAGGCGCTGCTCCAGATGCACCAGTTCGTCGTTGAGCACCTTCTCGTGGTGGAGCAGGTGGCTCGGCTTGGGCAGCTTCTCGAGGTCGGCGCGCTTCTTCTCGAACATGCGCTCGAGGTTCTGCACGTCCTCCTCGGCGAACCGCTTGCCGCGGTTACCCTTTTGGTCGGGCATACGACCACCCGTCATCGTACCGGAGCGGTTGATGAGGAAGCCCTCCAGCGTGACGGCCTTGACCGGCAGCCGCTTCTGGTAGACAATGTTCTTGGCCACGTCCATGGAGTCGCAGATCACGGACCCACCGCACGCAAAGGCCATGCCGCGCTCGAGGTTGGAGTCGAAGTCGATGGTGTCGATCGTCAGCCGCGCACCCTGTATGCTCTTGATGGCGGTGTTGGGCGCGCTGACCTTGACATTGTCCAGGGGAATGAACGTCATGGGTGTGTGGCGCTGCTCCTTGAGGTACTGAATGCACTCGGCTGCCGTCTTCTCGGTATCGACCACGACCGAGTCAAAGTCGTGGCCCAGCGCCGTCACCACGGCCTCGTCGTACTTCTTCTGCTTCGGCTTGCACAGCTCACCGACGCGGCCGTGCACGCCCGGGTAAATGCGCCGCATCTGGGAGACAACCTCCTTCATGCGGGTTTCCCTGCGGCTCTGCACCATGCCGGAGCGGGCCGTCTCGAGCCGGGTAGAAATGTCCTGCATCTGCTCTTCCAGATCTGTCACGGCGTTGTTGACACGCACGCGCTCTGACTTGGCCTGGTTGAACGTCTTCTTGGCGCCGTCCACGTCCTGGCCGATCTTGCGCACATCGTCTTGGCACGTGCTGTGGCGCTCCTTAATCGTCTCCAGCTCCGCCTCGAGCTTCGTCACCTTGGCTTGGCGGCTGTCGACGTTGCCCTTGATTGTGCTGACGGTCACCTCGTCGCTCTTGAGCTGGCGGCGGATGTGGTCGCGTTCGGCAAGCTCCACGGCGCACTTGGCGCGGACTTGGCTGCGCAGGGCGTGGTACTCTTTCCGGTCGTCGTCGCTCAAGTCCTTGCCCTGCTTCTGCAGCGTCTCCTTCCATTGCTTCTCAAACTGCTGGCGCGCCTTCTCGACAACGGCAATCTCCTTCTCGGCTTTCTGGACGCGCGCCGCTTGGGCATCGCGCTCCTCGGTGGCAGACGTGATCTTCTGTTTCAGCAGCGCGATGTCGTTGGACAGCTGCTCCACCTTCTCCGAGACGGGAATGAGCTTGTTCTCCTCGTCCTCAATGTCGCGCTCCTTGTGACGGATGCGGCGCTCCACACGCGACGCCTCTTTGTTGGCAGCCGCCTGCGCCGCGCGCGCCTCTTCGAGCTTCGTCTCGGCATCCGCCAGGTTGCGGCGGAACTCGGCGAGATTTTCGTTGTGCTCCTGGATCTGGTTGCTGGAGTCGTCCATGATGCGCTGGTAGTGGTAAATCTTCCACAGCATCTGGTCCACAATGGCGTCGTCCCGCTCGTTCAGCTTGCGCTGGAAGCTCTCGGCCTCGGCCTTCTGCTCCTGGTACTGCTTGATCTCGGCGTTGATGGCGCGGCGGCGGGTCAGGTGGAAGTTTTGGTTCTCGATGGCCTGCTCGGCCTCGGCCTTGAGGCGCTCGTATTCGGGCTTGTAGTCGAGACTGCCCGAGATCTGCTCAATCAGGCGCGTCAGGTCCTGCGACGACTGCGACGCAATGGCCTCGACGTCGCCCTGGAAAACCAAAAAGTTGCGAGCCTTGATGAGAATGTTCTCGGCCTCCAGAGCGGCGTTGTACTCCGGGGCGGTAACGATGCGGTTGTTGATGCGGTACTCACTGGAACCGCCGCTCGTGATTGTCCGTTTCCACCGGTGGGTGTCGCCAGCGTCGTCCTCGTACACGGCCATGACCCATGCGTTCTTGGGGTCCTTGCGGCCGGCCTTCTTATCACCGGGGGTGTCGTCGTCGTCGTCGTCATCGTCGCCGTTGGCGTGACCATTGGCGTGGCCGTTGGCGTCAGGTTGGAGAGGCGTGTCTTCGTTTGGTTTTGACGTCTCCATGACGCGTCCGCGGTAGACTAGATCTTTGAGGTGGCTGGACCGAAGGTGGGAAGATTTGATACCGAGCACAAAGGAGATGGCGTCCATGCTGCACGCGTAACGTGGTTAGTCGGTTGACCAGACCTCAAACAGAAGCCAGAAGCCGTGCGTCCAGCGGCATTGCGTGCGGGTGACATACGAATTGGACTTGCCAGAGCCATTGGGGCCGACAATGGAAGTGAAGTAGGAGTCGCCGAAGAGGAGGACATGATGGCCTTTGTAGGACTTGAAGTCTGCAGGGAAGTCGGGTTAGATACAGACAGTCTGCGGCAAGCGAAAGCGCGCGCAACGTCTCTCCACAAAGACGCATCGCGAAAGCAACAACAGCAACAAAAGACGACACGTACTAAACAGCTCCAAGCGATTGAGCTTGCCCATTTTTGCAACGTGTGCGGCGACCGAGTCGGCCGCGTAATAAGGCGAGGTTCGTTTGGAAGTCGATCGCGGCCAGCGGCGCGTGACGGGGCACAAACAAACAATGCGTGCTGGCAGACAGGACAGTCGATGTGTATTCGATTAAATCGTCGGCACGCTATTCTGCAGCAGTCGAGAAGCGAACGATGCGATGCTGGGTCACTGCCCGGCCGAGCGTCGAGAGTCTGGGGAGGGGGTATGGGGGTACGTCGAGCGGGTTATTAGGGTCGCGACGTCCTCAAGTTTACCACCTCCTTTCCCTCATGGGATTTACGCGACTTTGGCAGCTACGGGCGCAAGCGCGGGGGAAGGCACGTTGCTGACGCGCAAATTTGGTCACGTGAAGACACGTCAAGCCACACAGTGCAAAGGCGCGCCAGAAACGGTGTACTTCCACTGTAGCACAATTAAAGTGCGTACATAAGTCGCATTGGGCACATACAGTGCGGGTCTGCCGGACAAACGGTCAGGCTGGCGGCATCCAGCGCGCATAAGCTTTCCAGGCAAAAGCTACAAAGGAATTGGAGGCGTTGGGCAGAATGGAGAAAAGACGTTCTAGAGCCGACAGCTTCACCAGTCCGGTCGCGGTGTGCTCGCAGGTGCGCAGGTGATAATAAACCACCACGGCAGTCGCACTGTCCTCTGGGCCAACCACAAGGCTGGCCTTGACCACGCCTGGCAAGTGGAGCAAAGGCCTGGTGCTGGGCCAGCCAGCTAGACCGCGCTAGTCCTTGTAAGTACGTATGACAGCCCTTTCCAGATAGGCTCCTGCCGTCTTCTGCTTCTGGGGTGCTCCTTCCTGCCATTTTCCTTGCCTCGTGCCAGCCGTCCACGATCACAAGCAACCGCAAACGTCGACTCACCCCCGACTTTTGCAACCACATCCACACCCCGTCACCTGGACCTGCAGCACCCGGCATCAGCGCCGGACACACAGTTGCTCGAGGCTCAAGACCCGTCGCCTTTTTGCGGCTGTTGCCTTGGGCGCGTTTATCAGGCCGACCGCTCTCTCGCCAGCGGTTGCATCATCGCTTTGGGATATCGCCACTTTTGCTTTTCAGCACTTCTGTCTTTCGCGACTCCTCCCATCCTACATTTCTTTGTGCAGTGGATCTCACGCTACTACGCCGACTTCCGCACGTCTGCACGGGTATTCCTATGCACGGTGGGGCAAGACCCTGACCGTCCTCCAAAGGTATGACAGTCCCCTTAAGTCTCGACCGTCGAGAGGGTCCGTCTGCTCTGCTCCATATTCGCCGGCGATTTGTTGTCCACACTTCGTCCTTCTTCCACTCATTCCATCCGTCTCGGTCGCCTATTCTCTTTCTTCCTACCCTGACCCTATATCCCCACCCGGTCACCCCTCGTGCTCATTTTATACCCCGTCGTCGTCTCGTGCTGCCCTTTTGGGATCGCACAGTTTTGTACTTTTTTTTTTCCTTACTACATTATACTTTTATATACCCATCCCAATACCCGCTTCCCCCTTCGTTTATTGGTGCCTCTGTTTCTGGTGCATGAAGCACACAATATTGCTGCTTCGTTCTCCGTCCCAGGAGTGGTACCGGCCATGGCTGACGTTTTGATTCTCCGCGGCGCAGAAGCCTTACGCAAGGTCTCCTTTCACAACAACGACCACAAACGATTTCGAAGACTCACACTGTCCGACATGGCAGAGCCAGAGCTCGCTGCTCTGTCGAGCGGCTCCGGTCTCCCGACACCCACGTCCCGAAACACCAAGTCCGAGGACACGCTGACCGATAGCGAAATCGCACTCACGCCCGAGGGCAGCAGCGGCGGCAGCAACGCTGATGCTGGTGCCGCTGCTGACGCTTCTGCTGCTGATACTGCTGGTGTTGATACTGCTGGTGCTGGTGCTGGTGCTGGTGCTGGTGCTGCCGGTGCTGATGTTGCCGGTAGCATTGGCTCGCCGCAGCTCGTGCCTGAACACGCCATTGCCGACACCCCGACGCTTGGGCCGACGACGTCCGGCCACCCTAGTCCGCGGTACGGCTCGTCACGCCACCCGTCCTTTTCCGGCAGTAGCTCCTATCAGGAGGACTGGGACATCCCGCCGCTGGACCGGCTAACCGTCCTCGACCTGCTCGACAACTTCGCGCTGCCGCAGCAGCTCGAGAAACTGTCCAAGGGCATCTCGGCACAGACACGCAAGCTCAAGAAGTCGCGCGACGCCCTCAAGTCGCGCAGCCAGGTGGCACGCGAGCGCATGGTGGAGGAGTGGCGGCATCGCGTGCCGTCGGCCGAGGAACAGCTGGATCGGTACCGCAAGCGCATGCGCACGAGCGTGGAGAAGCTTGGCCGGCAGTGGAACGACACCAAGGTCATCACGCTGCGCGAGAAGGTGTCCTTTATTTGCGGCGTCCTCAACATCTTCATCAGCGGCTACCTGATCGGCGGCTGGCCCGAGTATATGCATCTCTGGTACACCGCCCAGATCCTCTACTTTATGCCCATCCGCTTCTACACCTACCACAGGCGCGGCTACCACTACTTCCTGGCCGACCTCTGCTACTTTGTCAACTTCCTCCTGATGCTCAGCCTCTGGGTGTTCCCCAGCTCCAAGCGCCTCTTCGTTGCCTGCTACTGCCTGGCCTTTGGCAACAATGCCGTGGCCATTGTAATGTGGCGTAACTCGCTCGTCTTCCACAGCTTCGACAAGGTCACGTCGCTCTTCATCCACGTCATGCCGTGCGCCACCCTGCACTGTGTTGTCCACCTCGTGCCCCCCGAGATACTAAAGGTGCGGTTCCCCGCGGTCTACGCCATCCAGCATGCACCGCCCGGCACCAGCGGCTCGTACGCCAACGTGCTGTCGATGCTGGCCTGGTCGACCATCCCGTACGCTTTCTGGCAGCTGTCGTACTACTTCTTCATCACCGTGCGCCGGCGCGAAAAGATTGCCGCCGGCCGCCCAACGTCCTTCACGTGGCTGCGCCGCTCGTACAGCAAGACATGGATCGGCAAGATCGTGCTGGCGCTCCCCAACGCGCTGCAGGAGCCGGCCTTCATGTTCATCCAATACAACTATGCCGTGTGCACCATGCTGCCGTGCCCGCTCTGGTTCCGGTATCGCTGGGCCAGCGGTGTGTTCATGATGGGCGTGTTCACGTGGAGCATCTACAACGGCTCGACGTACTACATTGACGTATTTGGCAAGCGGTTCCAGAAGGAGCTGGAGGCCATGAAGCAGGAGGTGGCCAAGTGGCACCCAGCCGAGCCTGTGGCTGGCGAGGGCAGCACCACCCCGGGCGCTGGCGGCGGTGGTGCAAGTTCGGGCGGTGCGGTCGCTGGTGACGGCCCGGCTGACACAGCCGGCGGCATTCACAGCAACCTGACGAGCCCGCCGCTCGAGCCGCTATCCGAGCACGGAACCGACAATGGTGAAGAAGACGACGAAACCCGCCGCCACAGCATCGACGCAATCCCACTTCTGGACCGCGACATCAACGATGACGGCACCGACAGCCCGTCCCACAGCGGAGCCAAGACACCCGGTGTCGCGTCTGCCGCTGAGGCCATCGCGGCAGCTACAATGACGGGTGCCACCGGTGCCGACTGGGATATGGGAGCCAAAGATTTGGCCCGCCGCCGTAACTAAGGAGGTGGGCAAACGGAGATTATGTAAAGGGGAAGGGACTGCCAGCATGAGATTACTTGTTGTTCTCGTTGTCATCTTGATGGACCATTCTTTCACTGTTTCCACTTTATGTCTACCGTTGTCTACGGGTTTGCTTATTGTATTTCTCCCCGTTTTGCATTTGCTTCTCTATCACGTCACCTACGCACATTCACGACTCCTGTTTTTGATTTTTATTCCGTTTATGCGTTTATTCATGTATTGACTTTTCCCCTGACGACGACGACAGAATGACAAGAAACACGACGGAATGGAAAGATACAGTAGAATCATAGTTTGCACTTTTATTTGGGTTTCTTTGCTCCTCATGGACACACATTTCACTTCACTCGCCCCATTCTGTTTGCTTTTCGTTCCTGTTCATTGCTGGAATTCTGGATATTGTATTGGTCTCGATTTCTTTACAAGTGGCTATCGTTTTCCCTTTCACTCCTTATATTGATACCCGGATAGTATATTATTAGGGGACCGGACCTGGATGGTGGACATAGATTGGTAGCTAGCAAATTAATTTCGGTTTGAATTTGGTTACTCTCAATATTTGTAACTTCACAGTCGACTGTTTGGATATACTGTCGAATGCCCCAAAGGCTATGCGATGCTGGTTTGGGGTTGAGGTAAACTTGATATTTTAATTAAAACTGTTAAAACCAAAATGTTTATTCACGTCGTCGGCATATTTTTATTTCGGAGTGTATTATGAATCAAAATAAAATTAATAATAACAAAAACAAAAAGAAATCAATAAATAGATTGTGAATACCACACGTATATAATACTACTGACTCGTATAGTCCGGACGTGCAGATTATTCACATGTACTCATTCGATGGCATCATTTTAAACACATATAAATGTTGTTTTTACCCTAATGATTAAAACCCACACGCTGAGATTGGCCCCCTTTGCGAGATGCAAGAATAAAAACCATACAAAGAAAACCCGCTTCATCATGATGTTATGCCTTTGCCGTAATGAGAAAGTAGAAAGCCCGCAACGAAAACAACCCGAAAAAAAAAAGGAAATGGCAAGCAATCCAAAAATGAAAGACTAGAATCTCAACCATGAGCCGACCTCCCGAGCCAATGAGGATTCAAACAATAAATAAAATATTAGAACCATGCGTCGAAGAAAGACCACGGGAGGCCATCGCTATTCAGGGGGGACGGGTGCTGCTTTGCCATGGCGTCGCTAGTCGTCTTTCCTTTGGTGCGCCTGAAAATGCCTATGAAAAAGTACCTGGATGCTGTGTATACATAAAGGTGAGGAAAAAATGAGCATAGAATTGAGAGTCAAAGGTACTGCGATGGGTGCGCCGTCTATCGGATGACGCCCCAGTCCGCGAGACGCCCGCCACCACTGCCGTCACTATCGTCGCGGGCACCGGGCTTGCGGCCAAAGACGTTCCAGAAGCGGAGGGTCTCGTCACCGGCGCCAGTGACCACAACACGGCCATCCGGGCTCATAGCCAGGTACAACACACGGTAGGTGTGCCCGGTCAAGCTGACCACTTGGGTCATGGACGGGTACTTCCAGACGACGATCTGGTTCTGCGAGTAGCCGTGGGTGGACACGATTTCGTTGGAGTTCTTGGACCAAGCAAGGTTGCAGACCTGGCTGCCGGTGTCGATTTCGTTGATCACGGTGCCGCGCAGCGTGTCGTGGAAGATAATCCGGCGATCGGCCGTACCGCCTCCGGATGCCAGCAGACCACGCTGGTGGGGCGACCAGGCAATGGCTTTGACGGCCGCCGTGTGGTCGGAGAACTTCCATAGCGGCGTCTCGGAGAGCTTATCCCATACCATCAGCTTGTTGTCGTTGCCACCGCTGGCCAGTTGACCGTCTTCGCAGTTCCATTTCAGACCGCAGACCTCCTGCTTGTGTCCTACGAGCTTGCGCAGCCACTGATCCGGTGCCCGAACATCACGGTGGTAAATGAGGCGGTCTCTGGAACCGGATGTGAGGATGTGGGTGTTCCAGGCGAGCGAGCTGACGCGCATCGTATGCCCCGTCATCGTACGCAAGCGCCTTGATTTCTCAGCATCCCAGATTTGGACGAGGCCCTTGCTCGTACCAATGGCAAGATGCGTGCCCTTCTGGATCCAGGACACGCTGGTAACGGTGTCGTCGTCAGGCAGAGTGCACAGTTTGTTAACCCGGCTCGTTTGCGCATTCCATAGGTAAACGCTCGATCCCAGGCCGACGCCCAGGACGTTCGCACTGCCCCAGTCAACCAGGTTGAGGTAGAAGTCGTCGGCCAGCTCTGGCGCATCGAGTACTTTGTAGGGAACCTTGCTGACGGCCCTGGGTTGGCGGCGAGGGCTCATGAGGATCTGCTGGCTGCCGAAACGGACCGGAGACAGGCTGTAAATCTCGGCGCGCGTATCGAGGTTCGGACCGTGCCGGCTTTGTGGTGTTCTGGACGGCGTTGGGTGGCCGGCAACATGGCTGAATTGGCGGGGCGACATATACGAGAAGAGGTTCTTGTGTGGTGTAGACGGCGTCATGGAGGTAGCAGAGGCCGAGGAGGCGGCGGGATTGGTGGCACGTGGCGGGGTATGTGAGCGGGTGCCGTCGATGGCATTGGTGACTCTGGAAGAACTGGGCAGAGTGTGGTCGGGTGACATGGATGGCGGTGTGACCTGTGGTATTGAGTCTTCAAAGAGCTCGGCGCGGAGCAGCGTGGAGAACGTGCGGTTGGCTTCCTCGGCTGTTGGGCGTGTGTTAGTGACTGCTATGACCGGCATATCTTATATTGACAGTGAATAACATACTCTTTTGGAAGTGAAGATCGCCGTGCGGCGTGCGCTTCTTCTGCTTTGAAGGCGTCGCAGGCGAGCCGTCTTCGTGTAAGAGACTAAAGCTGGCCTGCAAGTCTTGGCCCGACCTTGTCGGAATGAAGCTGGGGGGAGTTAATATCGTGCCACCAAAAGACCAAAAAGCAGAACAGATGGAGGGAAAAGGAAAAAAAAAACGAACCGGTCGCCGTTGATACGTTGCCGCTTCCTATGCGGGCTCGCACCGGGTGTTCCCTCTCGTTGCGGCGGTGGTGGTACGTGGTAGCTTTGGCGACCAAGTTCGCGACGAAGCGCATGATCGACTGCGTCGGCGTCCAAGACACCTGTGCTGTGGCTTCGGTTGCGGTTGCCGGTGGTTGTTGCGTCGATGTGGCTGTCGCTGCTGCCGCCGATGCCATTTCCGATGCTGTTGCCGTTGCCGCTGCCGCTGCCGCTACTGATGCGGGCCGTGGCCCGTGCGAGCCGGGCAGCCGCCGATGTGTTATTTCTTGTACTACTTCCGGGTGCCGAATTGCTGGTGCCGTCCATCGCATTGCTGTTTCTCTTGATGTCAAATAGGTGTGTGCGGAGCAAGGACGAGGAAGACGGCGCGGCAGCCGGCTGCGCAGATGCTGCAAGTGGTGGCGGTGTGGTCGCTATTCTTGCATGCGAAGCGGTTGCTTTTGTGGCGGAGGAAGATGAAGTGGACGGGGCGGTGAGGGCGAACGAGGTGGGCGGCAACGACACCGTTGGTGAAGCGGAGATGCTTGCTGGTGCTGCTGCAGTTGACGATGGGCCGGCAATCGAGCCGACGCCATCTTTATTGGCGTCGGAAGCCATGGTGTGTGTGATGGGTGGTCGAAATCGATTTGTCGTCGGGCGTGCACGATGAGAGTGGTGGGTGCGGGCAGCGACGGACGCCTCGCCTGGAGATCCGATGAAGAAAGGAGCTGCGATCCAGCGGATGAAAAACCGCGCGAGGGCCGAAGACGACAAAAATGCTGCTGTCGCTTTCTACAGCATGCTTTGGGGTCGAGCAAGGCCGTGAGACGATCGCGTTTTCTGGCGTGGAGATGTCGAAGCTTGATGGATCCGAGACAACAAATAGGTGGTCGGCGTCAAGTCCCAGGGGCGTCAATAGATGTCGTGAAGAGGCGATAGGCAATAGGACAATAGGAGAAGAAACAATGAGGAGGTGGTTTCTAGGACGATGCAGATAGCAATAGGTGCGCGGGCGGCTACTTCGACGGCGTTTGTCATTTGAAGGAAAGACGACGTTTAGGTTCGGTTGAAGGCGACACGGTATACGATGCCGTGATGCCGCGATGTACGATGTCGCGCAGGTTGGAGGAGAGCGTGGGAAGAGGTGGCGGTGGTGGCAGCAAGACGTTATTGTTGTCGTGCTCGAATTGCCTAGTTCGTGGTCGGACGGAGGTTGGTCGAGGGTGAGGAAGGAGCAACTGACCAAGGAATGTGCGAGAAAGGTAAGTCACCTTGGGCTGGGGGTTTCTCTGGCCGGAAAGGCAGCGACGGGGAGCGGGCGGTAGTGGCTTTTGGCTGGCGGTGGCAGGGGAACTAGAGTGGACCAGGACATGAAAGAGGGACAACAGGAGAAACGCGAAGGGAAGGAGCAAAGGTGACGGTAGCGGGCAGGCCTTCTGGGCTGGACTTGCCTTTGTTGTGGCATGGTAAGTTTAGAGGAGCGAAGCCACTATAACCAAAATGGATTAGCGCCCCTGAAAATCAACCATCAGGGACTTTACAGTGCTGTAACCCTCGTAAGAACAGCGCCCGGGAAAGCTCCCCTTCAGTAACTTGCTCTCTGTAATTACGGAGTACTACGGTTGGGGGCCCAATTTTTTCTTGACGCGCATACTTCGTACCAGTGGCCCTGGCCCACAACAGCACGCGAAAGCTGTCTGTCTGGCGTTCGTTCGCTGTCAATGTCCCCTTTGCTACCTGTCCGCCCGTTGTTTGTTATTGTTGTCTCAGGCAAGGGGCCGGCCATGGGCGCGATCCCGTGGAGACCGTTGGGTCTGGCCTGGTCCTTCCCTGACAGGCGGCACCTTCCCAAACTCAAGCAAGTCCCTTTACGCCACGAGGTCAGGTAGTTGGAAGTTGGGGCAGTTGCGTTCAGGTGTAAGTGGAAAGCGCGATGCACGATTCACGCACACTAACACACACCACGGAAGGCTGCACTGCGGGCCAAACCATACCACAGTCCCGTGACTGCGAGTGGGCAGTCGCGAGGCTGACTGCACGAGCCAACTTTTCACACATCTCGACACGTTAAAGTGTAGCACTGCGCACACAACAGCCACCCGCCCCAAATGTGTGTCGTGTGTGTGCCTGTGCACGTTCTGCCGTGAAAACGACGCCCAAGATCGATCGAGTCACGCTGCTTGTGCCTGTGCCTGGCGATGCCGCTATGCAGAGCAGTCCGTATGACGGGACTGGCGATTCACGTCTCGAAAAGAAACGACGGACGTGCCCTGACATCCTCCCTGCACTACGTCTTGCGCGTTCTGCATCCACTTGCAGACGAAAGAGGCAATTATAAACAACAACAGAGAACCCCTCAAAGGGGATCGCGAGGCCAAGGGATAGAAAAAGACATAAAAATACCCCACCTAAGGGCATCGTCACAACATTCGTCTTTCTTCTCCTTTAAGCACACGAAACAAACGGCCCACGAACAACGAACAGTAAAACAGCACGCGTGCCGATTGGCTACTGTGTGCTGGCGCCTTGAAGGTTGGGTCCCGGCCCACGCGCGCGGACCTCTCCTTTTCCGAATCTGCGGGCTGTGATTGGCTGTGGTGAAATTCGACGTTGTGCACCATTGGCCCGCGACGCGACACACGGCCCAACCCTCCCTGGAACCAAAACCACTTTACGCGTTTGTTTTGATTTCCTGGGGAGATGCGCTTCTCTCATGGGCTGCGGACCGCAGTTGGGTCTTGCATGCACCGTTTTCATTGGCTCCGACCGAACGTCATCGCGTGAAAGGCGAATGAGGTCTTGAATTGTTTTGATTTCCCTTTTGCTATTGTGCCTTACGTGCATGGCCCCTGACATCTGCGTTTGCAGTCCCAAAGAGTGAACCCGTGCCTTTAAGAGTGATTTTGAGAAACCTTCTTGTAAAGCAAAATGTCCGTAAACTATAAATTTTCATCACCGAGATTCACTGAGATCAGACGAAGGTGTACAGAGTATGGAGTACATCGTGCCCATCAACGATATGGTCACTGGGAATTTGCATGTTTGTTTGCGGCACACTATGCATTTTTTTACAAAATATTGTATGGATTCATTATTACCGATTTTTTCTACCCGCTGTAAAATAATGCACAATCCTGAAAAAAGGGCCCGACACCGGGCCCCTTCGAACCAATCCCATCCCGTCGCTCTAATGATACATCTCACAGAAAAGAAAACTAAAAAGCACACTAGACGGAAATCCTAGCCAAGGAGAAAACCCGCTATGTGTTGACACAGCCGTGGTGGGCGGTGGTACGATCCGGTAAAAGGATCGGATATGACAATGCCGAGAAAGAATGTAAAGTAACGACCGTCGTACCAAGCAAGGCCGCTGGATAAAGCAATAAAAGGAGTGTAAAAATTATCGCATCGAAGAAAGCCCCATCTAGCTGGATCTGTGTCGGCTCAACAGTCCGCAGGAGATTCGCCGCGCCAACTAGACTTGAACGGCCTGGAGCTTCCGGCTCGGACCCGGCTCCTCGGCGTCGGTGGCATCGGCGCTTTCTGGCGCCTGCAACGGCAGCGCGGGTGACGCTGGCGACGCTGGCGACGCTGGCGGGTCAGGTGTGAAGAACTGTGCTTGTGCGGCTGCACTGCTCGGGACACTGAGGAACTCCTCGGCGTCCACAGCGTCGCCGTTATTGCTCTCGTCGTCATCGTCGTCGTCACCGTCGATGCTGTCGTCCGAGTCAGGAGCGACATTGGCCGCAACTGCCCGCCGCTCTTCCTCACTCCCGCTGGCTTCGCCCACACCAGACAAGTACTTCTTCCGCTTCCGCTCGCGGTCGTTGCTGCCAGCCTCGTCCGGCCCAAGTGGCAGAGGGGTGTGCCGGCCCTCGGAATTGCTGACGGCCGCCTCGCTCTCGTCGTCGTCCGAGACGAGCGCCTTACCGCCCGTGCTCGACCGGCTGGCCGCGCGCACAGACGAGTACTTGCGGTGCAGCTCGCGGAAGCTGCGTGCCGTTGCCGTGCTGGCACTGGCAGCCGACTCACGGCGTTCGCGGTCCTGGAACATGGCTACGCGAGAGTCGCTGTGGATGCCAAACTGGTTATTGTCTGTGCTGCCGTTGTGGATGCTATTCTCACCACCGTTGCTGGACGACAGCAGGCTCGCGTCGTCTTGACCCGTCGACGGCTGCTGCACGACTGCAGCTGTTGACTGCGAAGTCGAGTCGGGTACAGTTGGCAAGCGCTGAGAATGTTGCGACTGTCGTCGCTGTTGGTGCTGCTGCTGCTGCTGCTCTTGTTGCTGCTGCTGCTTCCGTTGACGCAGACGCTCGTCAGGCGGAAGAATGGACGAGAAGTCGCCGCCAAAGTTGATCACAGACGCCTTTTTGCCGTGCACGACAAACGATCCGGTGCCACGCTCAAGAATGATGGGCTCGTCGGCCGCTTCCTCCTGGCCGCCAGTCGTCGATGCATCTTTGGGCTTGCGGCCGCGCGTAGATAGGTGACCGGCACCTTCTCTCAGCGTGCGCTGCAAGCTGCGGCGGATCTTGTTCTTGTCATGCTGAGACGGTTGCGACGCTTCGGGGGTGTATTGCTGCTTCGAGTCGTACGGGATACTGCCAGTATCCTCGAGGCCGACCGGTTTGTTCTTACCCGCTCCGCTCGCACTGCCACTCGTGCTGGTAGCAACCGACTCGAGCAGGCCAGTCTTCTGGAGAAGACTGTGCTCGTCCGCATCTACGTCGTTGGGGTCGACGTTGTCCTCATTCTGTGCGGCAGAAGTCGGACCTGCCTGCTTGCTCGATGACGGGATGCTTTCGTGCGCCGAGTGCAGGCTTCGCACAGCGCGTGGCGGCGTTGCCGCAATCGACGGACCGGAGGACATGGCACTCGACACCGACGCTTTCCGCAGGCTGGTAAAGTCGAGCCCTGCGGCTGCAACATCCGACGACGTCTGGTGCTTGTGCTGGAAGAACGCGGCCCCCGTGGCGCTCGTTGGCGGTGTCTGGAAAACGTCGTCTGACGTTGGCGAGTCGGGAGCGACTGGTCCAGTGGCAGCACCACCAGAGCCGATGCTGCCACTGGCCAGGGAGCCGCGGCGTGCGGCCGATGTCGGGCTGCGAGGAAGTACGGTGCTCGAAGTGCTGGCCTTGGACTCTTCACGATGGAGCTGGGCATGCTGCGAATGCAACTGAGCTGGTTTGTCAACGGCAGACGACAGGGCACCGCTGTTGAGCGCTACCATCCCGGAAGTGGCGGGCGACACGCCGATAATGCCGGCAAAAGCGGCGCCGCTCTCCAAAGCATGCTCCGGATCCAGGGCCAGCTGCCGCTCATCATCAAGGTCCATTTCCAAAATATCTTTGTGGCACTTGAGCCGCCACATGGTCATCCGGGTCATCTTGAGCTGCGTATCCATCCGTGCTGCCGAGATGAGCATTTGCTCACGTGTCTTGGGCTGAATGGGAGCCAGAATCTGCAGATGGCGCGAGTTGCGCAACTGCACCTCGAGGCGTTTTCCCTGTTCGTCGAGCTTCTGGTTTGCGTCCTCCATCTTCTGGACCATGATATCCCGACGGGCCGCCAGAATGTCGTGGGCCATCTTGTGGTCGATTCTGCTGCGCGTAATCGTGACCTCACCGGTCGGCGTCTGAACCGACTGGCCATCGTCGGAACCAACGCGCCGGATGGCTCGACGGTCTTGCCCCTCGTAGAAGCCGCCAACAACGCCACGCATACGAACACCGGATGTCCTGAAAGCGGCCGCATAGTTGAGCTTGGCGAGCCAGTCGTTCATCTCATCTTCGTTATCGGCCAAGAGGATCTCCTCGACACCGCCATGGCTGACATAGGTAAACGCATGCTTGTGCTTTTTGTAGGACGAGTCCAGAAGAGCCACCGCACCATTGGTTGACATGAGCCCGTCTGGCTTAAACTCTTCCAGTGGTGGTTTGAAGATGATGGGAATGCCGTCATGGCCGTGCTTGATGTGGGTCTCGTACTGGTGCATCAAATTCTTGACCCAAGATGTGTTGCGGAAGAAGTACAGCTGGGCGCCTGTGAGGATGGCGCCCCACTCCTGCCAGGGTGAACGAGTCTTCTTCTTCTTTGCGTCCTTGCGCCAAAGGAGGCCGACTTTCGTGATTTTGATATCCACAATGCCGGGGTGTGCCTCCTGGGGGTTGGTCACCGTCTTTTCAGTCATAAATGCATCGGGGCGTGAGCGGGCCGAGACGATCTGCAGTACACCCGTACGGAAGAAGGTGGTTTGCAGCTCCTTCATGTTCAGGGACTTGGCTGTGCCAAGATAGCTGTACGGATCGTCGAGTTGCATGACGTCTTTGAGATTTGGCCGCAGAATATCTAGCTTATCGTCGATGATGAGGGTGTATGGGTCGATTGGCTCCTTGCTCGACTTTTTGGCGATGTCGAGGCCCCCGTTGGGAAGGATGTTCTTGCGCTTCGCCTTATGCGCAACAATGCGCTCGCCGTTGATATCGATATCGTCCTCGACGTGAATGAAGGGCGTATACGTGATATTGTCATAAAACACTTCCAGGATTTCGTCAAATATACCCTCGCCGCGTGTGTTCTTCTGGTAGTCGGACTTTTGCATCTTGTGCTTGTTGTTCTTGTTGAAGACGTCCGTGTGCAGAATCAAAAGAGAAAATGCGATGAAGTACGCCTGGTCTGGCGTGGAGAAAATACCTGGGTTGCACTCATGGTACCGGTTCGCAAAGGCTTGGAGGAAGCGATCAATGTGCTGCGTCTCACGTGGCAGCTCGGCGTCCATCAGCAGTTTTCGAATCGCCATGTCCATGGGGTCCGTAAAGAACTTGAAGCTGCGCATGTAACTCCGCAGAACCGCTTGCGAGAACGGATCACTGGATTTTGACAAGGCACTGCCAATCACGCTTCGGCTGACCACCTCCTCCAAACGAGCCAAGTATTTAGCGGGTGTGTCATCCTCCCGGCGCTCTGGCAGGACAAAAGAGTCCCGCGGCAGATGCAAAGAGTTGTTCTTGGAGGTAGATGAGCAGGGGGTCACAGGAGTGAGGGCACCCTGGCGATTTGGCTCAGAGTTCTGCCGTAACCGGCTCAGTCCAAGCAAGTCACTAAAGCTCTTCCTGCCCGTAGCAGACGAAGAGCTTCTAAGGGTGGGCGGCGTTAAATGCTCGTCCACAGACTCGCGGCCTGCCACAGAGTCTCGCCCGACGGAGCTCATGGTCGAGGACCGGCCCCTACCAAGTGGCCCAGGAGCCCCTGGGATGGAGCGCGTTGGAGACGAGTGGCCTGAATTCCTTGAACTAGGTCGGAAGAAGGCGGAAGCAGGCGACGGGTTGCCCTTATGGAAGAGGGCCATGGCGGGAGACGGCGCCAGGCCCCTCGGCGGGGTCGAAGCGCCATGCCTCTGCGAAACGGGCCGAGATTGTGTAGGCGTGTCCTGCTCCTCGACGCCAAGACCGCCAAGCCCCCCTCGCCCAAAGGCCCCCACGCCGCGACTCGGCGCTCTGGGTGGCGGTGGTTTGCTGTTGAGGGCGTCAATGTCGGTGCTATTCTCTGAGATGGCGCCTTCGATCGGGGTGGTGGGTTGTCCCTTTTGTGGCAAGTGAGAGATAGGAAAGAGAGAAGGAGGGTTGGAGTTTTTGCGACGGCGAGACAGTCGGAAGAAGGTGGTAGTCGTGCTGACGGTATGAGTGGTCGTTGTGGTGCTACCATAAACACGGTCGCCCGAACTGCCGTCAGAGCGAGAGGATTCGGAAAGGCGGTTGACGGGAAGAGCCAGCGTCGTGCCCGCTTCGTCGCCATATTCGGGTGGCGAGTGGCCTTGCGGATTTGGTTGCTGCTGCTGCTGCTGCTGCTGGACGATGGCCGACTCGTCGAAAGCCACAGCAGGTTGCTTGCCGTGTGACTTGAGCGGTGCAATCATCGACTTGCGCCTTTCCCTCCTTGACCAGCTGCCGAATGTGTTGCTCATGCGACCAACGGGTTCCTCACCGTCGTTGATACGCGGCAAATCACTCGATTTCCGCGCAAGGTTGGGGAGTTTCATGCGGTTCTGCCGTTTCTGGGGAGCCGCGCCGAGTTCAAACGTCGGTGCAGTCATAATGATCTCGGGTGCTGTAACGATGTCAGCATTAGGTACACAGAAACATAGAGTGGCCAAAAACGGCCAGGGTAAGCTTACGGTGTGGGATCGGCGGGATGGCTTCCTCCGCGTGCGCTTGCTGCCGGGCCCGCGCAGCGAGCTGAGAGTCAGAAGCGTTGCGGAAGCGAAGTAATGAGAAACGGCGGTGCTTAGGAGTCTGCTCCTGGATGGGAGGGGAATCCGGTCGGCCGAGATAGTCGCTGTCGATTGATACGGCGCCGCGCGTGTCCTCTCGCGCGGAGCTGTTATGTCTGCCATTGAACGGCGGTGTAGAGGGTGGGAGCATGGCCGGGTTGCTCGGTGTGGCCGGGGTGGCCGGGGTGGCCGGCGTCGAGGGCTGAGTGACCGAGATGGCAGCTGCAGTGCCGGCGGCAGACACTGCATTGCCAAGGTCGTCTGAAGCAGAGCTTGCCGCGACGGGGTCTCCAAGTAATTTCACAACCGGCTCCGACTGTGTAGTAGCAAGATCCGGGCGAGGTAGAGAAGCTTCGGGCAGCGGTGGTTGCTGCTGTTGCGGCAGCTTCGGGGCGGAGAGTGGAAGATTGAAGATGGACGTGTGCCGGCGCATGTCCGACTCGCTGGCCATTACGCCACGGCGGCGGAGAAAAGGCATTGTACTCGCGGTCTAGGAGCGAAGCGACGAACGAGGTGTGCGGTAGCGTGAGAAAGCGCAGCAGTTGGCGGGCATGCTACCACTTCCTAAACAAGCTGGTCAAGGCGAGCGTTTGGCATGAACATGGCGAACAAAATAGAGTCGAAGATGCGTGTTGAGAGGGCCGATGGCAAGGGCATCGAAGACGCAGACGCAGACGCAAACGCAGGCAGGTGTGCGCAGGATCAGAGCCGGGAATGATGCCCAGGCAATTCTATTGGGGCGAGAGGCTGGAGGCTGACGCTGGAGGCTGACGCTGGATAGCTGAGAAGCGAGGGTAAATGCGTTGCGACGTATTACGACGTACTCCGTAAAAGTCCGTAGAGAAGGGCGTACGGTTGAGCACCCAATCGAAAACACGAAACGAGCGACGGGAACGGGTATGCGACGATGCGCTTATGTGTCGGGAGGTGAAAAGAAAAGATGCAGTCGTAAGGAGACGAGACACACGGAACCGATGGAAAGGATGCAAGTCGCTGAGGTGAAAAGGGGGTCGGTGGTGGTGGTTGGATGGAGCAGGGACGCCAAAAGAGGGAAGGCCTGGCCAAAAAGAGGAAAGGGCTGGGATACGATTGGCGGCAGGAGCGTAAGGCGGGCGGCGCTGTAGTTCAAGAGGAAGGCACTAACTGGAACATCGAACCATGCACCACACCTCACTTTGGTGGCGCCCGCCCCGGGGCAGGTGTGCGATGAAACCCTGACCATAGCTCCTGCCCTCGCGGGCTTGGCCAGACAGCCAACAAACATGCAAACCTGGTCTCGCCGTGTATGAGGCGGGGGAAGGAACGACCGGGTCAACTTTTGTGGACGCCAATGTTATGTCACACAATATTGGCTAATATGGTTCGGGTTTGCTGAATATAACAGGAGTAAGTTACGACGCGTGCACCACACAATAACAAACTCTCTAAAGCTACTCGAGGACATTATAGCTTGCGGCGCTTCGTCCTGCTCACTGTCCACACTGGAAGGCGGCCCGTTAACCACGAAAGCGACCGCTGCGAAAGTTGGGCGTTAGAGCTAATGGTGCCAGCCGTTAGTAGCTGAAAAGGGTAAAAGGCGCCAGCCAGCGCCAGCACCAGCCAAACGGGGAACGCCATGCCTGCTGCCCACCGTGGAGAAGTGCTGTTGTGGGTTTTGTAACTTTTAGTTGGATAGGCAGCACGTTGGACGCTTGTCTAGCGCTGCTTGTTAGTGGGCCTTGGGAACTTTGCTGTGTGCTAAAAACGGCAACAAATACTTAACACCAAAAGCGCACTTGGAAAGAACAGCCCCTGTGCATTCCCAGTGCTTCCTCCTTGTCCTTTGGGGATTCTGTGGGACCATGTTCTGGCTCATGAGGGTGGCTTCCGTCTCCTGTTTCTGTGGTCCTACCAGCGAAAACGAGCCAAGCGAGGTTCGAGGCTGGCACACGGAAAGTCCTACCGGCGACCAACCGAAGTTGCTCAGTACAAAGGAAAAGGGGGGCATGAAAGTCCACAAAGCCAGTAGCAGCGACGGAGCGGCTACGAGGGGGGAGCTTACGACGCAGCTTTGTGGCGGATTACTGGGCTTTTTGTAGCCGTCTTTTGTCCAACGAGGCAAGTCCCCACCAAGAAGGCACGATATCCTATTACGGAAATACACAGTTACTTGTACAACACACTGAGTGCGGGAGTATTTACGGACGACTTGCAAGCAGGAAGGACCAGGGAGAATGTACGTTCAGGAAAGGGCGATTCCGCCAAGCCGTCAAACCAGGGGACAGACATGGAAGGGTGGAAGGGTGAAATGGAAATACCGAGTGCATTGGAGACAATTACGAGTCCAGCGATAGCCGCGCCACCAACTCTGCGCCGCTTACGTTACTCCGAAGCTGCCGCCGTACACCTCACATCTCACTCAGACCTGCACGCTCTCCGGTGGACCCAACGTACTGGGCTTTCAGACCCCCTACGTCAACCACCAATTTGGTGATGGCCATGGTGCAAGACTGTGCCTCCCATGCACCAATGGCGACGACCAAAGGATGCTGGTCGCAACGAAAGATTACGCTGGCAACGACGCCGGTCGACCAGCTTGTTACCCGCATTAGCCAGGGGCGCGTGGGAATGGAGTTCTCCAAGGGCGAGAGGGACACTGTGAGCGCAGGTAGAGCGGCAGTGCTGAAGGTGAGAACGGATATACCAACACAGAGTCCTTGCTCGGTTCTTGAGAAAGAGTGAGCTGCAGCAGAAGCACACCTAATTGGGAGCGGCCATAGTCGGATGCGATATGTGAGCTGTTGGCAGTACCGTCGTGGTGGGCAGCCTCGATGGACACGGCACCATCGGCCTCGACATGGCCGTGGAAGTTTGCTGTCCAGTCGACTGGGCCGGCACGTTGACCTTTTCCCATACCGCATAGCTGCGGCCGCGTTGAATCACGCACGAACTTGTTATATGAGGCAGTGCACGGGATGTCGTCCAGTTCGTCTGACAGTTAGTAAAAACAAAACATGTAATAAGGGGGAATCTATTTCCTTGCATTCGCAAAATATACCAAGAGCTGCCTGTATCTCTGCACTCTGCAGTACGTCTATAAACCGCAAAAGGGGGCCATCGTATAAGGAGGGGGTTTTGTTCTGAATAAATCTGAGTGTGTCTTGCGCCCGTACTTGTAAAGTCCTTGGTTTATCAACCCTTTGTTGTAAAAGAAACATTGTAACTAAATCGGTAGGAAACAAAAGGGAATGGGAGAGGGGGAATAAAAGTGCATCGGTCAAAGGCAGATGAAATGGAAACCTCAAAGGAAAAAAGATAAACAAAGGAAAGGGATGTCACCTGTATGAGTGATGCCGCGTATCTGTCGTCTATCCGTCCTCCTGTTCATGCAGACGCCTGTGCTGCCTCGGCCTGAGCCAAAAGCCGCGCCCGCCAGCCGTTGCAGACCTCCTCAAAGCCGCCGACAACGTCGCCGCACACGTGCGCGCACTCTCTCTGCTTCAACCGTTCGTTCCAGTTGCCACGTGCCAGCCACCGCTCTCCTTCCTCGCGCAGCTCCTCATCGCGCCGCAGCTCAGCCACGAGCTCCTTTGCACTACGTAGGCGGCGTGTGGCCGTGTTGGTCGTCTGGCGTGCCATGTGCAGCGTGTCAGACAAGTAGTTGAGTGTCGAGACAAGGTCGTTGGTCAGGCCGTGCAGGGTACCGAGGGACTGGCATGCGGCGGTGCTGGGACGCGGCATCTGGTCGACGAGAGATGCCAGCATCGGCAACAAATCGTCCTCGGCTTCTTCCTCATCGTCGCTGTCGCCTCCATTCCGAGTGACTGCAATGCCCACCAGTGGCGCCGGCATAGGCCCGGCGAGTGGCGAGAACAACGGGAATGCAAGAGCATGCAGCTGCCGGGTCTGGTGCGTCAGATGTGTCGTCAGCGCCGAGTGTGCTGTAATTAACCTGGAGACAGTTGTCAGTATATGGGGCTTGTTCGACCTTGCAATGTGCGCAACGGGGCATTCTTACCTCGACGCGCCGCCCTCCACACCAGACTGTGACCCAAGATCGCGGAGCTCGTCGACCAACCGCTTGCATACGCCGTCGGTCGGTCCGCCGTTGTCTTCGGTCCCTCGCCGCGCCAGAGACTCGACGGCATCCATCTTTGCCACGAGGCTAGTCGGCATCCCTGGAGACTCCAGGTCCGAGTCAGACCCGTACTCGGACCCATCGTACACACTGCCTACGCGCTTGTGGCCGCGCCGGCTGCTACCGCCCTGGGCACTACCTCCATGTGTCGAGGGCAAGCTGAGACTCGCATTGCGTGCTCGTGGTCCATCGGGACCGCTGGTGCGTGGACTCGACGCAGAAGCCACGTCGACACCACTGTCCCGCTGTGCTTGGTCGTTAGCTGCTGCCGCGGCCGCCGCCCCTGCTGTCGGTGCTGCGTTGGCATCTCCTTGTTTTGCTGCCTCTGCGGCACGCTGCTCGGTCGGTGACAGACTGATTTCGGGCGGTATACCATCGAGGGCCCGTACTTGGCTTTCGTCCAGCTCGTCGTCGTAGTACTCGCCCTCCTCGTCCTCGCCGTCCGAAAAGGCATCGCCCAGCTCGTCTGCCAGGTTGCCGAGGCCGCCCATGCTGCCGCTCATGCCGCCCATGCCCCCGCTGCTAAACACGTCGAGGCCGTCGCCATGGCTAAAGGACGGGTGCAGGTGGTGTGTGGGCGTGGAGGGCTCGTTGTAGCTGGACTTGGACTGGCGCCGTTCCAGCTGCGGCGAGAAGTCCCTGGTGGACTGACGCGAGTGCTGCGGCGTAGTCGGCACCGACATAGTTGTGGTGCAAATCGTGTGTTGCACAGGATGCCAGAGCTCTATCGCTCTTCGTTGATGTATGTTCGTGGGTTGTGGTGCGATGTGGTGCGATGGCTCGGGTCCGTTTCGCAGACGCGGTCGTCGACGTCTTGTTGATGGGCACGGCGTTTGTTGTTCAAGGCCGCGTTCGTTGCTGATGCGACAGGTGGCAGACGGCAGTGCAGGAAGAGTGGATGCGCGGCCAACAGCACGGTATAGTCAGGTCGCGATATAGGGTAGGGGGCAGCGATATGATGTTGTTGGAGGAGGGGGTGTTTGCGTTGGCTGTCGTGTTTATCGCTCCTGCCGTAATCCGTAATCTGTAATCCGTAATCCGCAGCCGTGGCTCGTTGGGCAACAACGGGCAAGAACACGAAGTCGCTCGTGGCTTCCCCTTTGTGCGATGCCGCGTTGCAGAGGGGCTCTGTTGACGAAATCTCCAAAATTGGCAGTCACGATGCGCCGACAACAGGCTGCCAGTGTATCTTACAGTAGTTGTGTGTCTTACTCTGGCTCGTCTGGCTATTCTGTTTTCGGGCGTTTTTCCTCTTGGGCTGCTGCATGTAATTATTTCTGGTGCTGTCTCAACGCGTCGCATCGGTCCCTGAATTTTGGGAGGGGGGGATTACGGATTTCTAACGGACGTCTATGCGTAAACAGACGCCTTCTGTTACGGGCCATTCAGGGGCTTGGCTGTTGCCTTCAGGGCCTGGCTCGTCCCGATTTAGTGCAGACAGCGGCGTCGGGGATGCTCTTGCCACGATTGGTTGGTAATGGTGGGAAGAATTATGGGCTTTATTTTTAGAGCAAAATTAAATGCATAATTCAGTAGAAATCGTGAAAATTGACCCATGCATAATGTCAACGGCATCACAAATACGGACGACGGCCAAACACGACGCAGGCTCGCCAGTCCCGCACACCTGATACGAGCGAATGGTATCCGTTGTCCGTACGGTCTCTCGTCTATCGATCGTAGCTGCGGGCCATAGGCAGTAATTGGCCTGGGCGGGCGGAGGCAATAGGACAGCAAACCAAGACGACGGCCTTGCAATCCTCGTGTTGACTGCCGCATAGGCTCCGCGAGCGACAGACAGGATGGCCAACTTCCGACGGTTCCAGCCAGGTGACCTTAACAAGCTCGCCAAGTGCAATCTCGACCGCTACACGGAGACCTACGAGCTGTCCTTTTACCTGCAGTACTATGCTAAGTGGCCAGCACTGTTCCAGGTGGCCGAGGACGCCGACGGCAACATCATCGGCTACAGTACGTCGAACCTGTCACGACAAGAAATACGCGCCGCGTGCATACATGTATATTGACCAGGCCGCAGTCATGGGGAAGCTCGAGTCCTCGCCCGATGAATACAAATTCTCAGAACACTACCTGCCCTGGCACGCACACATCACGGCCATAACGATTGCACCGGAGGCACGGCGGCTGGGCATCGGGCGGCTACTGAGCGAGCAGCTCGAGGCAGCGGCCGACGCCAACGATGCCTGGTTTGTGGACCTGTTTGTGCGCGTCACCAACGACAAGGCGATTGCCTTTTACAAGAATATGGGCTACAGCGTGTTCCGCGTGGTCAAGGATTACTACGGCGACCACTCGACGGATCCCACCAAAGAGAGCGAGGACGCATACGACATGCGCAAGGCCATGAAGCGGGATGTCAAGCTGCAGCATATCCGCGACGACGGCGAGAAGCATGAGGTCGAGCCCTACGATGTGTGGTAACCGCAGGGGATGGGATGGCCGCAGACGACGAGGACGAACAGCACAGAAATTGAGGACATAGCCTGTCCATGTAATGAGCCTACATTCTAGACGAGGAAGGGATATTGGCTTGCGTTGATCGACTTCCATTTAAAGTACATAGACATACCAACGAGACGAAGGAACGATGCATATTGCTTGACATTTACGTACACTAAGACAGAACCAACGGGCCTTTGGGCCGCCCCGTATGCTCTGGGTGGTGGGACGGGGGGGGGGGGGGGGGGGGGGGGTGTTCTGTAACTTGTAAACTCATAAATATTTGAAGACCAAAAATTTTCGTTGTTCTCCGTATGGAGGACAGCTGTGCGGAAGCAACGCCATGGCCGCCGTCATGCAAGTGCGCACCTTCCCCATCTGTGAATTGTGTGGCCTGCGGGGTATGGAAGGTGCTGCCCAGACAAGCCACGAGTGGGTTGCACCTGCCGTCATCCGCGACCCCTACCCCCCTTGGCCATGCGCACCTGACGCCCGGAAAGTGTGGGGTAAGCTTGGAAACAGCTCTTGCCGCCATTGCATGGCATCCGTCCCGGTCCTTCTTCCTCTCGCTCTCCTGTTTCGCCATTCGATCTCTTCTTTATTTCCGATGACATGACCGTCAGACCAGCCATGCTTCTTCCCTGATTGTGTCCTTTGTCCTGTTTTGGTCCTTTTCCTTTCTCTTGGTGCCTCTGCATTTCTCACTTGCATTTCTTTCTTTCTTTCCTTGTCCCTTCGTGTCCCTTAGCCCTTGGAATCGGCGTGCTGCTGGATAGCGTTTCGTTTTCTCGTTGAGCTCTGCGGCTTTCATCGTTTTCGGCTTCAGCTCTTTTTGAGCGTCATTCTATCGTCTGCTCGATTTCTTTTGCAACCGAGTCCGTCTTGGTCCATTCTCGGTCGACTTTCGACTCTCTGCTCATCACTCTTGTTCTCCACCATCCCACAGTGGTCCGCCCACTCCGCTATCAACACCATTTGGCAGCATCATCATGCATTTCAGCTCTCTTCTCGCGGTGCTGGCCCACGTCGCCGTCGTCGCGGGCTCGACGCTGACGCCTCCGGTGCTTCCGCTCCTCGTGCGCAACCCGTACCTCAGCTTCTGGCTGACGGGTGCGCGCGAGAATCCGTGGGAGAAATGGCCCATCTTCTGGACCGGCAACAGCGTAGGCTTCTCCGTCTTGGCCTCCGTTCCCGACACCCACAACGTCTACCCGCTGCTGGGCCGGCCCCACGACTCGCTTTCTCGGTCGGACAAGCGCTTCACGGTCAACTTCCCCGAGTACCTCGGCGCCACGTTTGACGCCTCGACCACCAACCTGACGTACCTTGTGCCGGGCCCTGCTGAGGACAAGCTCAAGGTCACACTCTCGTTTCTGTCGCCCATTACGCCCACGTCGACCTTCCGCCAGTCCATCCCGGCAGCCTATCTCAACGTGGTTGTCGAGGGCAGCTTCGACATCGACATCTACCTCGACGTCAACGGCGAATGGGTCAGCGGCAACCGCGACAACCAGATCCAGTGGGGCATCAAAGAGGCCAAGCACAAGGCCAAGGCCGACAAGGGCTTCTTTGGTGACGCCCGCATGAGCAGCCATCCCATCAAGACGTGGACCGTGTCCCGCGTCGAGCAGGAACTGTTCACCGAGTTTGCCGACCGCGCCGAGTGGGGCACGCTGTACTTCTCGGCGCCCGAGTCCGTCAAGCACGAGAGCGGCGTGTCCGCACAGATCCGCACCAAGTTTGCACGCACGGGCGCGCTGGGCAACGCCAACGACGGCCCCTTTCGCCGCATCATGGAGCGGGAGCCCATCTTTGCGTTTTCCAAGTCGTTCCACCTGGGCAGCAAGAGCAAGACCGACAAGGGCAACGTGTCGGACGACAGCGCGCTCTTTACATTTGCGCTGATCCAAGATCCGGTGGTCCAGTATGCGTCGGCCCGTGGCCTCACCTTCATGCGCCCGCTCTGGGCCAGCTACATCCCCGACACCGACGACCTGATCCAGTACCATTACGACGACTTTGCTGTGGCCACGAAGCTGGCGCGCACGTACTCGGAGCAGCTGTCCAAGGACGCGTTTGCGTCCGGGTCCCAAGAGTACGAGGAGATTGCGTCGCTGTCGGCGCGCCAGGTGCTCGGCGCCACCGAGTTTTCCGGCACGCCCGACAACCCGCTGCTGTTCCTCAAGGAAATCTCGTCCAACGGCAACTGCCAGACCGTCGACGTGATTTTCCCCGCGTTCCCCTTCTTCCTGTACACCAACCCACGCTGGCTGGCGTACCTGCTGGAGCCGCTCCTGGAGCACCAGTTGAGCGGCCAGTACCCCAACGACTACAGCATGCACGACCTCGGCTACCACTTCCCCAACCAGACCGGCCACGGCGACGGCAACGACGAATATATGCCCGTCGAGGAGTGTGGCAACATGCTCATCATGGGCCTGGCGCTCGTCAACGCGTTCAGGTACGACACGACACCGGCGTTCAACACACCCGACGCCTCCATCCGGAACGAGGTCACGGCTGCGACCCGGCTCGACCTGACCGACGAGCAGATGCGCTACATGGACGTGCACGGCATTGACCTGCCGTGGGGCGGTGTCTCGACCTCAACATCCTCGGCGACGACGACAGGCGCAAGAGAAGCCAGGCAATGGGTCGCCCGGTCGTACAAGCTCTGGAAGCAGTGGACCGGGTACCTGGTGCGTGAGTCGCTGATCCCGCGCTGGCAGCTGTCGACGGACGACTTTGCGGGCTGGCTGGCCTACCAGACGAACCTGGCACTCAAGGGCATCATCGGCATCCGCGCCATGAGCGAGATTGCTACCGTGCTGGGTGAGAAGAAGGACGCCGCGTACTACCGCGACATCGCGGACGAGTACATTGCCAAGTGGCAGGAGTTTGGCATCTCGCGCGACGGCACGCATGCCAAGCTCGCGTACGACTGGTACGGCTCGTGGACGACACTCTACAACCTGTACGCGGACTCGCTCCTCTGCTTCCACATTCCGTCGGACGCCACGGCGGAGGCGGCCGCCGTCTTCGACACGACGGGCCAGACGCCTCTGGGCGGCGACAAGTCCAAGTCCACGTCGGACGCCGACGCCGAGTCTGACTCGTCCGTCTTTATCCCGGACAAGATCTACAAGATGCAGAGCGACTGGTATCACAACGTCCTGCAGCGCTTCGGCCTGCCCCTTGACAGCCGCCACCTCTACACCAAGAGCGACTGGGAGTTCTTTGCCGCTGCCATCACCAGCAAGTCCACCCGCGCGGAGATCCTGACCAGTGTCGCGCACTGGGTCAACAAGACCGATACGACCGAGCCCTTCACCGACCTCTACGAGACCGAGGGCAACGGCGGCTATCCGGGCGGTCTCATGTTCCGCGCCCGCCCCGTCGTTGGCGGCCACTTTGCCTTTTTGGCTCTGGAGCGCGCCTGCGGCGGCAAGGCCGTCGAGGCGCTGGCGTTCCTAGACGATGGGCTGCCTCCGGCCGAGCTGGACGTGCATGCCGTGCTCGATGCGGACCGGTCGCCGTTTATGGCGGGCGCCGGTGGCACAACCCACCGGCCTTCGCCGCAGATGGGCGAGTTGTAAGAAGGTGCTGGAAGGGCCATGATGGCCAACAGAAGACTGTCCGATATCTAGTGTAGTGTACGAGGTCATTTGAGCTGTATTTCTGCATATTTACGTTCCTTTTCGTCCATCTTTTCTTATCATTTTTCTCATCTTTCGTTCTTGGATTGTATTTGACAAAGCCTCCCATGGATCATACATTGTCGAGGAAGCAGCATATTGTATCACACTACGTGCTCATACCGTCGATCATGTATGTGAATTTCTTCACAATAAACTGTCCTCGTAGCTGATCCGTTCAAGGCGTTGTCCGGTGTGAAGCGTAAAGTCAAGTCGATGATACCTTTCCCCACTCTTCCGCACTAGCGCCACGTACCCGCCTAGAGCCACAGGGAAGACAAAGCCGCCCTTGTGGGCCCGTAGCCTCACGCGGCTGCCATAAGCTACCAGCTGCCTATGAGACAGCTTCGGACATTAATTTTGCTTCTTCCCTTTTGCCATCCTCTCCACGACGACCACGCGACACCATCGACGCAGGCCACGCCCGCCATCACAACGTCCCGCGCGTCGCTTACTCGAGAGTGTGTCTCTCCCCTCGATTCTCGATTGAGCGATAGTTTTTGGGCGATCGCGGCGCCTCGAAAACAGAGCTGTCGAAAAGTCGCCCTCAGCCTCTTCTTTGGACCATTTGACCTTTCGACCTTTCGACATTCCTACGATCTCATCCACCTCCCGCCCCTGCGCACACCCCGATCGAAATACATCGCGCGAGTCCGCCTTTGAATCATGACCAGTGTGATAGCTGTGTCTCGGTAGCGCATCCGCCGCGTCCTCCTCTCCCCGCCCTCCTCTCTTCGCCTCGTGACCTTCATCTCACATCCGACCTGTTCAAACTTCCTCCTTCGTCCCCTTCGTCCATCCACCCGAACGTCCTCACGTCCATCGCCTTCACCATGGATCTCGCAAAGACTCTGGTGCGCTCCGTCGTGCGGGCGTTCTACGAGACCAAGCACATTCTCATTATCGATGCGCTTGTAATTCACTCGGCGTATGTGAGACCTCGTTGAGAGCATGGTTTTTAAACGCAGTGCTGACATCATGTCCTTGTTTCTTCTCGCCCGACTTATTACAGACTACGCGACGATGACTTGGCCTATCTCATCAGCATGAACATTAAAGATCTCCACAAGATGTGCCAGAAGCTCAAGGAAGATCGTCTGCTCGCATCGTACGGACCGCACCACCTGCTTGGTTTCCGTTTAGCCTTGTATCTTTGCTAACCCTCGTTCTCCTCGTTTCCTGTTCTTCTTGTCGAAAAGACACTCTCGATCCGAGCTTCGCGAAGGGCAGCAGCGGCCCAACAACCGTACCTACTACTACATCGACTACCGGCAGACGATTGACGCCATCAAATGGCGCGTCTACAAGATCGACAAGGACCTCCAGGGCCCCGTCGTGCCCCCCAGCGAGAAAAAGGAGTACTTTTGCGACCACTGCAAGGCCGAGTGGACCCAGATGGAGGTGCTCGACAGCGTCGGCCCGGCCGGCTTCCTGTGCCACCGCTGCGGCACCGTCCTGCGCCACGGCGACGGCGGAAAGTCGGGCGGCCACGAGCGGAGCACGCGCATGAACAACCAGTTCAAGTTTATCACGGACCTGCTGCCCAAGATTGACAGCGTCGTCATCCCCGACAACGATTTCGAGGCGGCCTTCAACAGCCGGCGGGCCGTGATGCGCGACGCCATGCACCAGACACACACGAGCATTGGCGTGGACGCCATGAACCGGCCGACAGCCGTCAAGGGCATGGCCAATACGGGCCCGAGCACGCTGTCCGTGTCGATCCAGGCCGGCAATGGGCCGACCGAGGAAGAAAAGGCCGAGGAACGCGCGCAGCGCGAGCGCGTGGCCCAGCAGAACGCGCTGCCGAGCTGGATGTCCAACAGCACAATCACGGGCGAGGCGTTCAAGACGGACCAGGTGGCGGGCGTCCAGGCGCTGGACGACGACGTCAAGCACCCGACAGCCAAGGCCAAGACGGACGCCACGGCCGAGGCCGACATTGACGACTACTTTTCGCGGCTCAAGCGGCAGGCGGCCGAGGAGGCGCAAAAGAACCAAAACGGCAACAACGACGACGGGGAGGACGGCGAAGACGATGACGACGAGGACGGCGAGGACGACGACGAGGAAGACGACGAGGCCATGTTCGAGGACGTGGTGCAGACGGGCAACAACTCGGGCGCGGCCACCCCCGCCAGCCCGGGCGGAGGGCTGGCGCCGCCGCCCCCACGAAACGCGGCGTCGCCACCCCGGTCAACGCCGTTTGGTGTGGGCAACGGCACCAGCACACTGCCCAAGGCGCCATCGCCTCTGCGCCAAGCACACTCGCAGAGCAGCCTGAAGCGAGAGGCCATGTCCGACCCGCCAAGCCCAACAAGCTCGCCTAAGAAGATGAAGTTGGAGGACGGGGCGACAGAACCCGCTGCAGAACCGGCCAAGGTGGTGGTCAAAGCGGAGGCCGAAGATAACGACGAGGATGAGGAAGGCTTTGAATTTGAGGATGTGTAAGGTCAGGACGAGGCGGGCAGGATTCCTCCGTGAACAATGTACTACATATGTATCTACTATTTTCTAGTTATTTTGTATTTTTATTATTTGTTCGGCGTCAACGGGTATGTCAGGGTGGCGGTCGTTTCCTTTAAAAACACAAAAATAGAATCACGGACGGTGTTTGGAAGACAGTAAAATATATTTAGGAAATAAAAGAAATTACGTATTATTTATACTTTTATGTGCGTATTTATTTTTTGTGTCTTACAATTTTTTTAAAATAAAATAAAATAAAATAAAGGATACTGTCTCGCCTAAATGTGACTGCTGTAAAACTGTAAAACCCAATAATAAATACTCAATTTGCTTGCAATATTTAAGTTTATTTATATTGACAAGGAGAGGTATCGAGTAGAGTGTAGAGCCGAAAGAATAAAACGACAAAATAGTAGCAAAATGTACAGGCATGGAGGGAAATGTTGAAAAAAACAAGAGATACAGTACAAAGGACCGGCCACGACCGGCCCAAGCCGCCCACTGGGTCCCCAAAATAGATACAATATAACTCCCAAAATGAAAAGATGCCCTCCCAAAGGCAAACCAAGCGCAACGTTGTTTTGTGTCTGTTGAAAGTGGAGTAGTTCGCCCGATGTCCTTTCCCGTTTCTATTTTATGGAACATGCAATGAGATAATTCAGAACCGAAAATGAACGCGAGGACAAAAGATCGACATCGTCTAGACCTCCGCCTTGGGAATGGCCTGTACCTTTCTGGCCTTCGTCCTGCGGTGGTGCTCCTCGTCGTCCTCGTCCTCTTCCGCATCCTCCTCCTCCTCCTCTTCTTCCTCGGGCAGCGGCTCTTCGAGGTGGTCCTCGATACGCTCCTTCTCGGTGATGTGGCCATCGGTGCGCGGGGTCGGCGCAGCGACCTCGCCGCCGCTCATCTGCCACTCCATGAGCCGGCTAAAGGCACTGTTGGGGTTGGCGCTGAGCTCCGCGTAGCGGCCCGTCTCGGCAACGGTGCCGTGGTTGCTGAGGACAATGATCTGGTCGGACCGCTTGATCGTGGACAGCCGGTGGGCAATGGAGATGGTGGTGCTGCGGCCCTTGAGCAGGGCAGCGAGCGCGGCATTGACGAGCGTCTCCGACTCGGCGTCGAGCGCCGACGTGGCCTCGTCCAGCAGCAGAATGTCCGGGTCCTTGAGCAGCGCGCGCGCAATGGCGATGCGCTGCTTCTGTCCGCCGGAAAGCTGGGCCCCGCGGGGACCGACATGTGTCTCGAGGCCGTCGGGGAAGTCGCTGATGAACTGGCAGTTGGCCTTTTGGGCGGCGGCAATGACATCGGCGCGCGAGGCTCCGGGCTTGCCGTAGGCAATGTTCTCGGCAATGGTGCCCGAAAACAGCACGGGCTCCTGGGCAACCATGCCGATGCGGCGGCGCAGCGATTTGACATTCATCGACTTGACGTCGACGCCGTTGATGGTGATGCTGCCCTGGGACGGGTCGTAGAAGCGCAGCAACAAGCTCGCCACAGTCGACTTGCCGCCGCCCGACGGGCCAACAATGCAGACGTTGCTGCCCGAGGGAATCTCAAAGTCGAGGCCCTGGAAGATGTTGACGGCAGGGCGGGTTGGGTAGGCAAACGTGACGTTGGAGAAGCGGATGGGGCCCTGGGCGGACTTGACCTTGGTGCCCACGGTGGTGTGGATGCCGGGGTCGCGGTCGAGCAGCTCAAAGAGGCGCGTGGCGGCGCCGGCGCCCTTCATGAGCTCCGAGTAGAAGCCCGATATGCCAAACATGCTGGAGCCTGCAAAGGCGGTGTACATCATAAAGGACGTCAGGTCGCCGACGGACATGGACCCGTAGCGCACGAGGTTGCCGCCGACAATCAGCAGGGCCAGGATGGTCATGTTGCCCATCCAGCCGTTGGCACCAAAGTAGGTGGCCGAGATCAGGGCCTCGCGGCGGCCGAGGGAGAAGATCTTGCGGACCTGCTTGTTGTAGCGCGAGACCTCCTGGACCTCGCCAGCAAAGGCCTGGCTGGTGCGGATGTTGCCCAGACGCTCCTCGGCAATCTTGGTGAGCGTGCCGAGGTTGCGCTGGATGCGGCGTGAGATGTTGCGGATGACGCGGCCATAGACAACGGCGCCGACGGCAATGGGCGGGAACATGATGAGCAGGATGGACGTCAGCTTGGGGCTGAGCCACATCATGGCCACGAGGCCGGCCGAGCCGCTGACAATGGCGCGCATGCCGTCCGAGAGGTTGTGCGTGATGCTCTTGCCGACAATGACGGTGTCGGAGCTGAGGCGCGAGATGAGGTCGCCCACGCGGTTGGCGTCGAAGAACTCGGCGTCCTGGGTGTAGGTGCGGCGGTAGAGCTGGGCGCGCAGGCGCGACACGACGCGCTCGCCGACGATGCGCAGGATGATGATGCGCAGGAAGCTGGCGGCGGCGCCGATGGTGAGCACCGCGCCGAACGCCGCAAAGAACTGGTTCATGGTCAGGCCCAAAATGCGAACGTCGTCGGCGGCGCCCTTGGTGGCGAGATCGAGCAGGCGGCCGACAGAGAAGGGGATGGACATGGACACGCCTGAGGAGAACAGCAAGAACACAAAGGCCACGGCAAGCCAGCGGAACTCGGGCCGCGCGATGCGGATCAGGCGCCAGACCTCGTTCCAGCCGGCCTTGGCCGTCGTCTTGCCCTCGCGCGACAGCCGCGCCGCCATGTTGACCTGTGTGGCCTTTTCGGCCCTTTCGCTGCGCTGAAAGCCGTGCTTGTCCTGGTACTCGTCGCCGGCCGCCGGCGGGGCCGTTGTGGGGGTGGCCGTCGTTGGCGCTGTAGACGTCGTTGGTGTCCCTGGTGCCGTCCTGTTGTCTTGCCTCCGCAACGCTGTCGTCGACATGCGCCGCATTATCGCGACCGCCGAGGCTGCGGGCGAGCGGCTGTCACTACCCCACACTATGCTGTTGGGCCGTCCGGCCGAGGCCATAGAGGAACGGAGAGAGGCTGCACAGCTGCTCCCGAGACCGAAGCCGCTGCCGCCGCTGTTTCGAGCCGAAGAAAACGAAACTGGCGGCCGGTAGGAGGAGGTTGGTTTGGCGGAACGGGCGCTGGCACCACTGTTGCCGCTCGAAACGTATCGCGACTGCTGCTGCTGTCGTATCCGCGGCCGCATACAGTCTCTGGCAACGGTCGGCGTCTGTGGCCTGGCTGTTCGCACCAACGCGTTGTGCGCAATGCCGCTTCCACTGTTTCCACTGTTTCCACTGTTTCCACAGCTTCCACAACTTCCCCAGCCGCCAACAGCAGCGCGCTCCCGGAGCTGCTGCGCGCCTTGGCGCCGCAGTGCTCCGCAGATCATTGTGAGAGGACAAAGCGAGAGGTCCTGGCACTGCAAAGTGGGCGATGCTTGTCGTTTCCGTGCGTGTGCCCGGTCGGGGGATGAGTTGAGAGTTGCTGAATCGGCGTTGTGTTGACGTCGACGGGTGAAGTCGCTGAAAATCGGGATTCGGGGAAAAAAAGGAAAGAGGTACTAAACCCGCGGAAGGAACATTGGCGGTGCGTTGGCGGGCATTAGACCGGTAGACAGGGCCGTTTACAGGGGAAAGACTGCCCCGCCTCCACCCACGCAACGCTGTAAGGCCGAGATCGCTGCGCTATATTTCGTGGTATCTCTGCTACAATCGCACTTTTCTCAAAGGCTGCCACTGTATCTTAGCTTCTTCCCCGCTAACTGCATATAACGGCAGGCACAATTGTTGGCAAGAACGAGCGCCTGTGAATGTCCTAAATTCCTACACGTGAAAATCACTGGCAAGAAATACGTTTGCGATGGCATTTGTTAATTAAATACGAAGTAGAAGAGTCCGTCTTCTCTGACGTTGTTGGTGACTCGCAAAATAAATACAGATGAAAACAAAACAGTAGAAAAAGATGAAGAAAAAAGCAGCAAACGTAAAATACAGAAATGCACATGCCAGCTCGGATGGCTTCAGCTCCTCCTAGTTATGGAGTACATAAATACAGACACATTGAATTTGGGCACAATGTATGGCAGATGCTTCTACTAGAGCTGCCCGGTCGCCGGCAGCCTCTAGCTTTGGCTGTCCTTGCGCAGCATCTCGGCCACGTCCGCGTCAATGCCATCGTCCAGGTCCGGCACCTCCTCGGACGAGTCGATGCGGCGGCGCTTGTTTGCTCCATTGGTCGAAACAGGGACGGCCTGCGCCGCAAGGTTTGAGAGGATAGCAATGCCAGACACGGACGGATTGGGCGCGGGCGTGACGTGCACCTGTGGTGGTCCTGAACTTGCGCTGTCGTTGGCGTGCTCGTCGCTGGCCGCAACCGCGTCGTTTGCTGCATCGCCAGACGCGCTCCGAGACAGCGGCGGTGGTGGCGGTTCGAGACCCGGGAAGACCGGCTCGCTCATATCGTCCGGATCGGTGCTGGGCGGCGTCAGCGCCTCCACTTCGGGCCGTGGCGGCTCCTGTACCGGCGACAAGCTGCCGGCACCACTGTGGCCGCCGGGTGTATCGCTGTCCGCCCCATTGCCGGCGCCGGCGCCGGCGCCGCTCAGATCGCGCATAATCTTGTCCTCGACCTGCCGCTTGCGCTCGTCCACCTGCACGCGCCGCTGTGCCAGCTGGGCGAGCCGCTGCCGGTCTGCCTCGAGCAGCTTCTGGTATTGTGCCTGCAGGTTGTCCAGCACGCTCTTGAGGTCCATGCGTGCACGCACCATCTGCGCCAGCGCGTCCTCGCCGTCGGCAATTGTCTTGAGAAGACCGTTGAGCCGTGCCGCGTAGACGGGCGCTGCGGGCGGCGCGCTGTTCATTATCTTGTCGAACTCGGCGTCGGCTTTGCTGGCGGCGCCTTGTGTCGAGATCAACAGCTTTGTGACGTTGCGCTGCGGCGCCACGAGCGGCGCAAACTCTTGTGGGAGCGCGGCGGCCGCCGACGACGACGAGCTGGACGAGCCGCCAAAGATGGACCCGCCCATCGCTGTCCGGGTTGCGCCCTTGGCCTTGTCGAATTCTTCAATCCGGCTCTCCACGGCCGCTTGGATCGGCGGCTCAAAGATGTTGCGCTCGCGCCACACCTCCACCACCCGCCGGAGCTTTGTCTGCACCTCGGACGGTGCGCCCTTGTATGCTGCTGCTAGCGCTTCGGCAATCACCGGCGCAAATGCGACCACAAAGTCGTCCTTGTGCCGCGCCTTCGACTGTTGCGTGACTTCTGTAGGTGGGAGGGCCGGGTTAGTGGGTGTGACTGGATGTGTCGTTTTTGCGATTACTTTGACATGAAACTCACCATTGGCAAGGTAGACGAGGTTAAGTCGCTTTGGGCTCGGCGAGTCCTTAAGTCGCTGGAACCAAAGCTGGACCGTCCGTTCTGCATGCCGGCTGCCAGAGGTCAGTTACTTTCCTCGTGCGACCCGACGCTGCTTTCCTTGTGCTTACCGATGAAACATAATCCATTGTGCGGCCGTGGCGATGCTGTCGTGTGTTTCGTTCAATGCCGACAGCTTCGCCAGCACGGCGTCGTCCGTATACGCCATGTCGGGGTTGGGATTAGTGTAGAGGGCTGGAAGGAAAAGGCACGACGCCTTGGAGTCGCCAGGGAAGTCGTCTGTCGTCTGTCGGTGGATGGGACGCTCGAGATCGCGATGCTTTTCTGTCGGTGATGCCTCAACGTAGGGATGCGATTTCACTAGTTTGCACGCACGCTGCCAGTCGCTTCGTCTATCAATTGTTCTACACCCGGGTCTAGGCGTTGTTTACGCGCGAACAGACGTCTTGGAGAGCACGAGGACACTTTAAAGACGTCGGTTCTCCAGATGTGGCTTTGATCACCGCAGACAAGCAAATGGGCCAGGCTGCTTAATTGCAAAGAGAACAAGGAACTACGCCGAAAAGACTCGCTGCGGCACGGACAAGAAAATACGCTTGCTCGTCGTGATGCAGCTGGGGCTGTGGTGGGCGGAAAAGGCACGTTGGCGGAAGATGACAGAAGAGAAGCAGGTATTGTGAGTACAATTTCATTTCCAAAACAATACGACGCTGCTTTGCGGTCGCACGAGTAGATGTAGGTTCATGGACAGGTAAGCTTCAGCGGCTAGTCCTGTTCCGGCTAGTGAGACAGCGCTGTAGCTAGGGCTTTCTAATATATCCTTATAAACAACATGCAGCAAGACGAATTCGTCACCAAACGGTGCTACCCTGCTTTCGCTGTTGACTACAGATCGCTTGACCTCCCTGAAGCCGACAATCGACAGCTCTGCAATCAAACACACGAATTTCCTAACACCCGGCAGACCGATCTACCATCACAACTGATCCGGTGCTACCTTGATCTTTTCTCCCAACGACCTCTGTACAGACTCTTCTATTCCGATTACCCCCTATCTCGCGACTTGTTCCCAAAGGACCACTATGGCGGACCGTTTCCCTTCGCTGGAGGACTTTGACTCTGGCGGTACGTTGCAGCTCCCCTGGAGGCTCTCAGTTGATTTTGCAGCCGCTCTGAGTTTTGACCAAACTCTTTGCGTACTGATTTGGCCTGTACCCGTGCAATTGGACATGCGCTGACCTCTCTCCCTCGTCTCGACTTATAGCCCAGACCGACATCAAGGGCACGGCCATCGAGGCATCTGGCGACGACTTCCTGGCTCGCGAGCGGGCCATCCTCGGCGACGATGCCAACCAGTTCACGACCCCCGGTGACAGCGCAGCATTCACGGCTGGTGGCGACGACAACCTGCTCGGCGGCGACAGCGTAGAGACCGCCCAGTTCGAGAGCAGCTTCCCCGATCTCTCCGCTCAGAACCAGGTGCGTTCCTGGCGCATCGTGCACATCTGCGTGCGACGCCATAGTTGCTGCTGTGCATCATCTCACTAACTGTATAGGCCGCCACCACCACCATCACCAGCGGGCCGTCCGTCGACTTCAAGTCGGGCTACAACGCCACCGTCGAGGACGAGGAGGAGCCCGAGGTCCTCAAGGCCTGGCGGGAGAAGCGCGACGAGCAAAACGCCAAACGCGCGCAGCAGTTTGCCCAGCAGCGGGAGGAGACCATTGCCGAGGCCCAGCGCAACATTGACGACTTTTACGAGAACTACAACAACAAGAGAGACAAGCTGGTCGGCGCGACCAAGAAGGAGGCCGAGACCTTCCTCAACAACCGCGACGACGTCACTTCGGGCGGCACCAGCTGGGAGCGCATTGCCAAGATTGTCGACGTCTCGGGCAAGGGCGCCAAGGGCGGCGCTGCTGGGTCCGGCAAGGAGCGCTTCCGCGAGCTGCTGATGAGCCTGCGCAAGGACGAGAAGGCGCCGGGCGCGGAGGGCTACTAGGAGATAGCTTTTAAGAGCGTGGACTCGTGCATCGGCACCGGCACGAACCATTTCAAGCTGACGGCGCCCTCGGTCCCGGCGGCCACTCTTGCTCATGCTGCTCCTGCTGCTCCTGCCGCTCCTACCTTTGCGACTCCTGCGTCTTCTCCCTTGTCGTCTGGTGGCCCCGTTCTTGCCCATGGCCTGTTCAAAGGCGGCCTTCTCGACTAAGGTGGCCTTCTGAAGCAAGTGAATGGGGGGCGTGGCAACGTTCACTGGAGATGCGCTGTGTCTGCTCAGCTATGCAAACTCGGTTGGCAATAAGCGAATAAAAGGGGGACACAAAAGGGGGCGGAACGAGTTTGCATCTGTAAATCTAATACGGAAGGGTGTCTCGGGGGTATGGTACCTCTGTTTATGTTTACTTTTCTTTTGTTTTTATGTTCACCCCTTTGCTTTCCCGGAATCCCTGTACGGCCTTTCATGTCGAAAACGCTAAAATAAAGCACATGTGTGCTGCCTGTATGGTAGCGCCATAATAGCGAATGCAACCATAAACACAGCACCGCACGTCAATTGTAATAGTCACATTTGACATACGCCCTGGCAAAGTGAACCACGACGCAACAATGCACGAATGCAAAATCTATTTCTGTATTTCCGATTTCCGTATCTCAGTATACACATTCGTGGGTATGATCCACCCGCCCACTCAAAGTCTATCGTTCGTCCTCGCTCCACCTCGCGCCGCGGCGTCCAGCTTACACGTACGAGGTGTAGCCGAGGACCTTGCGGCCCATGCCGTACAAGCCAGCTGTTATGAGAACTTCGTTAGTATGGTTTCGACTGCAAATGTAAACCGTAGACAATCGGAGGAGTGAAACGTACCGCCGACGGTGCCAGCAAGGACAATCGTGTAGGGGACGATCATGATACGGCTGCGTGGGCTCTGTGATCAACATGTTAGCTCGAATTCCAGCCATTCGTGTACGTCTCGAGTACGCTCGTCTCAATCGATCGTTACTGGGCGACTCACAATGTTCCAGATGCGGACGTGCTGGCGGTACGCGGCCTGGTACTCGCGCTGGTGTTGCGGGACCTTGTTCGGGCCGTCGAAGATACTACAGAAGCGTGTTAGAGAGATGTTCCTGTCATCAACGCGACGGTCAAAGCTTCCCAGGTTGTCGCTGTCGTCGCCGCTGCTAGTTGTGGATGCCGCAGCATCATCGAACGTCGTCCGGTTCTATTTCGCGCACGCGGCATCGCAAAGCTGTTCGCGCCCGACAGCGACCCATTGGCAAGCCCCCAGAGCGCTCCATGGTTGTTCTCGTAGTGGGAAAGTGGCTTACCCCATTGTGACGGCTGGAGACAATTGAATTGGACGTAGTTCTTGGATGTAGAGGCGGGCTGTCGTGGTTGACCGTTGTGCGTGCTGCGTGGGAATCTTCGCCAAAGGAGGGTGGTGGTTCGATTCAGCACGAAAGCTTTTGATTTGGCTGTAGGCGTCACCCGAAGACGGGGGAAGTGGGATTGCCGGAAAATTGTCTTTTCCGATTGGCCAGCTGCGTCTTGGTGACTAAGCCGCATGAGTCGGCATTTTCGTTTTAGTGCATGGATGCTCCCTGGTCGTGCCTGCCTTCTTTTAGGTGGTTCCAGGGGACGCGCCTGCTGTATTTTTTCACTAACAGAAGGAAGCACAGTGAGCTCCAAAAATTCCCAAATTAAGATATCGCAGACGTCAATTGACGACGACGAACGCCTCGTGGAGCCTCACTATTGCCACTGTTCAGCACCTCTGACCGCCAACAAAGACCCCTGGCCCCAATGACCGCAACCTGACAGCCGTCTGTCATGGTATCTTATGCGTGTGAAGACCGTCTGCTTGCGCCGCCGCGGCCATAAGCAATGCGCCCAGCGTCTTTGCAGCTGCGGCTCGCGCAACCATCTTGTCTGGCGCTGGCTTCTGCGCTCTTCGGAAGCTCCTGTGGCACATACAGCATAGGTTACGTGCCTGCAGTTACGTCCTGGCCACGGCCGACTTCTCAGAGCTTCCAGGAGCGCATCGGTTTCCGTTTCAACTCGGCCGCTGCATCCCCAGTGCTGGCCCGAAGCAGTACGGACCATGACAGCAGTTACGATATAAGCAACGCGCCGTCGTCATTGCCTGCCTTCCCGGGCCATCTGAAGCTTCGAGGACCCTTTGCATTTGACCGCCAGGACGATGCATTGATCCGCCCACCGACCGCCGCCTCCGTCGGCCGCTGGAACATATCACAACGGCCAGGACAGTTGATGCTCGGCGCACAGCACTACGGAAAATGGCGCGAACTCGTCTTCGACTACGACCGCCTCATGTTTGAGTCCGGCCTGGCTCCTTCGGTAGCAGCATCTGCCGGCAATGTACAGCGGTCTGTCGACCGCCCCGAGAATGCCTCCGACATGAGCCTCTGGAGTGCTATTTTTAACTTTGCACAACGGCGAGGCGACAGTGACGGTGCGCTTGTCGTTTGGCACGAGATTTTCCTGCGACGCCAGCTCTATAAAACAGACGGCGTCGTGGCCAATGCGTTTTGGATGTCCGTCGTCGGAGCGGCTCTGGAATCGCCCGATGCGAGCTTCCTCGAGAGCACGTGGGCCTACGCCGAGTGGATGTACGATACACGCGGCACCCGATGGCCACACTACTACCGCCTGGTTGTCTCGTCATTTCTTGACAGTGGCGACTACGACGCTGCTCTGAAGTGGCACCTGCGTCTCAGCCCACATTTCTCTGTACCAAAGCGGGATTTCTTTGACCTGCTCAAGTCGTACATCACCGATCCTCATCCAGAGCTCCAAGAGACACTCCGATACATCTATGCGACTAGCCGCCATCGCCTACTTTACGACACGATTGTGCCGCTTCTCTGGTCTCACGGCCACTCGGCCCTCGCCCGTGCATGGCGCGAGACGCTCATCCTTCACGACGACCTCCCCGCGTCGAGCTCTTCCCGGCCTTTCTTGCAGTTTGTGGCCGGCTACTACCCAGAAACGGAGCTCGCGCCAAAAGAGCAGTTTCTTGTCAACACACAGCCTTCGCAGTATCTCTCGCCCCAGCCGCCGAAGCCCGCGCCGAAAGCGCCGGATTTGCCGACCAACCTGTTTCATTTAATGAACCGTGTCCACGGCGAGACCTTTGGTATACAGGAAAAGTCGTTCAACGACAAGATCGGCTCAAAGTGGTTTGCCACCAAATGGGTGTCATTGGATACGGCCATCAACATGATCTACAACCTCGGCATCGACGAGATTGGCCCGCTGTCCTTGCAGTCAATAGCCCTGCGCAGCGGCGACCCGGCGAGCGTTCTGCGAAGTCTGGAGCATCTCGAACAGTGCCATATCAGCATTGGCAGCGCCAACTACTCCAAGGCCATCCGCTACCTTGCAAGAGCGGGCGACGCGGCGACGCTGAATGAGCTGCTGCAGTCTTCGCTGCACCCGGCGGTCTTTGACGACATTGTGCTGCAGCGCTCTGTTCTCGGCTCGGCCATGTATACGGGTGACTGGAAGACCCACCGACTCGTGCTTGCTGTGCGCCTCGCTGTGTCGGAAGATGCGTTGGAGACATCGTCAAACAAGCTTCTCATGGCGTGTGTAAGCCAGAAGAAAAAGGGCTCCGTATTGCGTCTATTGGACGAGTTCTCCGCCCGTGGCATGGAGATCACTCCTGCCACCTGGGAGAGTCTGTCGCATTTCATATTGGATGAAGCGCCAGCAAAATTTGATCCCAACGCGCCCCCGGATGTCGACTTTTATGCCGCCTTGTGCCGGCGGCTCTTAGCAATGAGACTACCCGTGGCAACAGAGGCGTGGCAAAATATACTGCTCGTGTACGGGCGACTAGGCCGGCTTGACGACCTCGAAAAGACGGCGCTCGATATTGTGGATCAGTATGTGTCGTTGCAAACAGCAAGGCTGCCGAGAAAGCCGGTGTCCCCGACAGCGTCCTCTGCCCCTCCACCGGCACGATTGCCCTCCACATCGTTTTCGTCCGTCTTGTCTTCGACCGACGAAACGTCCGCATTCAAAGCGAACATCGCCGACGTTCCCGACATTGTCCGGGGCGAAACAGAGAAGCTTGTTGACCTCGGCTACCGCCTGCTGCCACGCGATCTGCCGTGCAACCACCCGCTCCATCCACTGAGTCTCATCTTTAATGAAGAGATTGTCGCATCGATGGTTCGGTGGTACTTTCATCGCAAGACGGCGTATCGGCAAAAGCAGGGCGCCCGTAAGGTCCGGTTGACCAGACCAAAGCCGGCAGCGCCAAAGGGTACAGGCGACACGGTTGTCTCGCCCAAGAAACCTTATATCCCAGCGCCACCAAGCGATGCCACACCCAGCGACTTTTCTCTTGCTGGTGGCATCCGCCTGCTCGCCATGCTGCGCGACCGTGGCGTCGACGTGTCCAAGTCGTGCGTGCGGTCCGAGACGCTGGTGTGCATTGTCGCCCTGTTCGGACCCGAGGCCATGTCGACCCGATACTGGCAGCCGTCGCGCGCCGCGAACCAGCTCAAGCTGGGCGAGGTCAAGGCCTTTTGCGATGCGGCTTGGGCCAGTGATCGGCACGACACAGAGAGCCTCGAAGGTGGCCAAGGGACGGACACGCTGCTTCCCAAGTTCCGGGTGCTCAAGCAAGCGCTGGCAGCTGTCAAACCAGTGGCAGCGTCGTTTGCGGGCAAGCTCACGCGGCCAGGCGACAAAAAGAAGGCATCTCGTGACGCCTTTATGGAAGTCATCTCCAAGAAGTCGCCATCACCGACCGCATAACGGGCAGGCGACTATTACTATCCACATACCACCCCGCACATATGCCCAAAATCTCATACGACACATTGTACAAATTTACTTTAGATACCCCTTATTTCATAATTTTCAAGGAGACGACCATAGAAAATGATAGTGATATACAAACAATGTTGAAGCCTTCCTAAATGTTGCAAAAAATGGAGAAGAAAGAAACCGTAACAACTGTCTACCTGCTCGCTAACTGCAGGGCGTTGTATGTGATTAAAAACAGAAAATGAAACCCGGCCAACAAAGGCGCATTCGTTCAGTTTGTTATAATAATGGCGGCACATCGGGCGATGCCGGTGATGCTGCTTCTCCTGCACCTCCGCGACCTTCTCCGCCACCTCCGCTCCCTCCTCCTCCACCTCCGCCATGCCTCTTGGGCTTGATAATGAGCAAGATGATCATGCCGGCCACAATCAGAATCAATAGCAATATAATCTTGCGCTTGGTCGTTTTCTTCTGGTAGCCCGAGGCCACAACCAGCTCCTTCTCGGCCGCTTTGACGTCCGTGTTCATGTTCTCGACGTTGTAGTCAATGCGGTCCAGCATGGTGCCCTGGTCGATGACCATGTTTTGCAAGTCACGGAACAGGTCGGACAGGTCGATGATGCCCTGCGCAATGTCTTCAATCTCGCGCTCCCGCTGCATAATAACGGCGTCGTTCGACTGTGCTTGCTTTTGCTGCGTTGTCGACTGCTGCAGCGCCCACTGCGAAAAGGAGCGGTCGGCGTCCGACTCCAACAGCGACGGGTCCGCGGCGTAGTTGCTCCCCGATGTGCTGGCACCGCCCACGGGCGTCGATGCCCGGTCCGCGCCGGAGAAGCCCTTTAATTCTGCAAACGTTAGTCTCCAATAAACCAGCGTGGCCGTCGCCCCCTCCAGGCTGCCCCGTTCGCACTCACTCTTGAGATACGCGCTCTGCTTCTTGCGGAAGTTGGCGCTCGCCTCTTGCACACGCGCCGCCAGCGAGATCTGCACGTTCTTGGCCATGGTCTCGTCGGCACGCGACAGCGTTCCCTGGCTCTTGGACTCGCGCACCATCTGGTCCACGCGCTGGATGCAGCCGTGGCAGTCGTGGAACGCGCGCGTAATCGTCTGCGTCAGCCGCTCAATCTCGTTCTCCTCGGCACGCTTCGCCGCCTCGTCCTCGTTGAAACCAGGCAGGACGTGCTTCTGGTGCAGCCGGTCGAGCAGCTGGCTCTGGCGGGCGACGTCGCCGAGGATCTCGGCGACCTCGTCGGAGATGTCGGCCCAGCGCGGCGGCAAGACGTCCATCTCAATGACGGCGTCCCCCGGCGAGCCGCCCAGGTCGTCGGCCTGGTCGTAGAAAGGGTCGGCCGAGAGCAGGCCGCGGCGGTCGTCGTCACCACCCGCGGCGGCGGACGAGCTGGTCGCGAGGCCGCCATAGTATTTTGGTGTCCGTGTCGCCGGGTGGTGTGCATAGGACTGGCGGTAGGATATGTAGCTAGAGCACGGTGGAGAAGAAACTGGTCAGATGCTGCTCACTCTATCAAATGTACTCGGACGATGAGGAGCCAGGGGCTCACAGGTTGGTGCGGTCACGCCACATGGCGGACACGCTGGCGGGATCGTCGCCGCCGCCGCTGCTTGGAACAGGTACAGGAAGACCGCAGAATCGGGACGAGGGCGAACGTGGTCAGCTCGGGCAGCTCGGGCAGCTCGGAGTGGGAAACCGTATGCTCGTTTGTCTGTGGCTGTCTTGAAGAAGCTCGAAAGCTGTTGGGTTCGGAGGCGCAGGTTTGCTGGAACAGTAACGACGTCGCCGAGATAAGGGGCCGTTTGAGTTTTTGACCAGTGTATCCGATACTGGTGCAGCTCGTGAAGTGTACAAGTACGCGGTATGATGACGTGGTCGCGATTCCTCAATTGTTAGTTCTCAATGTCACGATGGTGAGTGTGGGTGCTTGAAAGTCGCTGACGGAATCCGGAAGCAGCTGTGAGGCGCTGGCCAGTAGCGCCGTTGCATGCGACAGCGGCTGCGCTAGCCCAAACCTGCCGAGTCGTCCTTTTTGGGAGAGCACTATTGGGGCGGCCGCTGCACTGGAATCCACTGGAGCCCACTGCGTCAGTTCCTTGTACGCTTCTTCCAACAGGGCGTCAGCACCCACACACCACTGTTTCGGAAGAGGACAACATATGCACCAAACCGAGTTTCCATAGCCTAGTAGCCTACGGAATTCGTTCCTTCTTTTCAGCTCTCCAACGCTAGCCCTGGGATTGGCAGGAGGGAGTGAGCCTAACTGCCATGTTGTTTTTCGGCAAGGCCTAATCCCAGCCAGGAAATTGCTGCAGTGAGCCGCATGCGCCCAGGCTGGGCCTTTATTCGGTTCTAGGCGCAGGATCACAGAGAACAAAACTGGCCAATTGTCAATTCGCAGGCCAGGAACCCCCCAGGCGAACGTAAGAGGCCGCCTTAATTCGTGCTATTCCGTACGAATACATCCTGCCTCAACTCGTTCTGCCCCGCTCTTTCCTAAGCTGGCTCGACCTGGCTCCTGCTCACTGCACAGCGTCAACAAACCACTTTCCCCCCTTTCTCCCCTCCTTTTTTCTGCTGGGGTGCGCCTGCAGCGCAAGAAAACTTCTGCCCTACCACGTCGTACACCGACAATATAATAACAGCCCACCCGCGCGAGGCAACAACGACCGTTCGCCAAGGCTTCAAGCTCTCCCTTCTACACACCAATCCGCCCCAGCACCTCGTTTTCGCTTGACTCTTCGTCGTCACTCTCGACTCCACGCCAAACCGCACACCGTTCGCTTCGTCAAGCCCACACAACACACTTTCGCAATTATGGTTCGTCTCTCCGCGTCCTCGTCTCGTCGCCCTCGTGCTCTGGTCGTCAACTGGGCCCTGCGGCGACGGTCTCGACCGAAACCGCCTCGTATGAGTTTTGGCTCCGATTTTTTCTTTGGACGCCAACTAACGCGCAATGCCAGGCCGAGTCACTTACCGAGGAGCAGGTCTCCGAGTTCAAGGAGGCTTTCTCTCTGTTTGTATGTTCTTCCTGTCCCGGGTCGCCACCCCGTTCGACGCTTGTCTTGAGCTTCGGCACTATCCCGCTCCCGATGCAACGGCGTTTTGCTAACCACTTTTTTTGTTCGGGCTGAATAGGACAAGGACGGCGATGGTTAGTCAAACTTCTCAATGTGCTTTTTCGAATGCGGTCGGCTGGCCGCCGTTTCGTACCGTACGCAAACCCGTATCCTTCAGTCGAACTGACGCTGTTTTTCCCTCTTCCTAGGCCAGATCACCACCAAGGAGCTCGGCACCGTCATGCGCTCGCTCGGCCAGAATCCCTCCGAGTCTGAGCTACAGGACATGATCAACGAGGTCGACGCCGACAACAACGGCACCATTGACTTCCCTGGTACGTTTGACCGTTGAATGTGGCATGATGCGAGGATAAGAGATACGGAGGAATGAAGAGTTCCAAAACACGTGTTTCGGTGGCAATTCGCTGCACTATGACACGGTGATCTGGAGTCGACAATGGCTAACCGTCCACAGAGTTCTTGACCATGATGGCGCGCAAGATGAAGGACACCGACTCCGAGGAGGAGATCCGCGAGGCCTTCAAGGTCTTCGACCGCGATAACAACGGCTTCATCTCGGCTGCTGAGCTGCGCCACGTCATGACGTCGATCGGCGAGAAGCTGACGGACGAGGAGGTCGACGAGATGATCCGTGAGGCCGACCAGGACGGCGACGGCCGGATTGACTGTATGTGTCCTACTTCTCCCCACCACTGTCACCTTTCCCCAGACACACCGCTAACCACGTTCGCTCCCATAGACAACGAGTTCGTCCAGCTCATGATGCAGAAATAAGTTGGGGCCCACCCACGCGTGACGATGAGACGATGAACGGTGGCCATGTTTTGCATGTTTGCAGCAGGATTTTTTGGACTGTCCTTTCCGCCCTCTCCTCCTTTCTCCCTTTAAAAAAAAGGAGACCCAGTTGCTCTTGTTTTGTCTCTTGTTTTCAACTTTCAACTATTCGACCATAGCTGTCATACCGTTTGTGTTGTCCACTTTAACAATAATTGGACGAGGCTGTTACTATTTTTTGGTCCTTCTCAAAGACTATGCGCCAATAGCTGTGTTGTACAATGTCTGTTGCTCTCGTGGTATATTCCGTCTCGCACAACACCGTGTTTGCAGAGTTCCTTGTTGACGACTCTATGAAACAATTCTCCCAAAATGAACAAAGCTATTTGCCCACATGTTACCTTTACCGCACTTTGTGCTCCGCCTTTATTCCCTCCCGCTTGTTACACATACGGGCCGTTCCAACAGCCGACGAGACCGTCACAGGCGAGTACCTGCAACCACCAGCCATTTGCTATTCTCGTAAACAATGAGGCAGGCAAAAACGTGTCACAAACGAGCTGCCCCTAACCATAGCCACATGGCATCCAGCCTGCCAACCAAAGCTCTGGAGTCCGTCTGTTGCCCACCGCAGCTGGCACCCACCCGTATACCTGGAACTCAGGAACAAGATGCAGGACCGAGCGTGGCAGTGCTCTTAGCGTTGGTCGGTCCCCTTTTTATCTGCCTCTGGCCATCTCGATCGATGCTTGACCACAACGCACCCCTCCTCCTTCTCAGCCTTATGGATGGACCTCGAAAGTAATTTTTTTGTTCTTATTAATTTTCAAGATTCCGTGGCATGCATGCATTTCGCCTGTCCCAGGACCTTGGGCAGGTCGTTTGAGACGCCGCAATGTGGGCTAGAAGGGGACTCTACATTAAAAATGTTTAAAAAAAAAAAAAAACTGGTGCGCCCCAATTCACCAATTACCTTCACTTTGTGAAGAGGATTAAGGCATTCATTACCACTGGTTACTGGGAATATTTGGCCAAAATGCGCTTTCCTCCGCAAGTCTACTGCAGATGACCGTCCGTCGTATTGCTCTGTACGAAAAGGAGAGGTCATTTTCGAATGGCCCCGCATTGCGGTCTGGTTGAAGTTTGGCCGTTCCTTCCCCAGAGCCCCTATTATTTTGTCTCAGTGGCCGCCAGTAAGACAAGACACCACCGGCGCGCGCCAGTCGCACCTGCGTGTCCCGCGCAGCTTAATTACCATTTGCAGTCTCCGCTATTGGGTCGCGTTTAGTGTGTCGCTGCAACTCATTTCCTTGTGACATTGGCACCAAAATGCAAGAGCGACCGACTAGGCCCCTATCTTCGACTTCAGGGAAGGAAGGAGGCCATCCACCACACAAAAAGGAGAAGGAGCTCCACATGTCAAGTCCGACACCCTTTAGCGGATCGGAGAAGAAGGGGCATTCAACTTCGTCTCTTCCATTGTCGTATCGTTTTGGTTCTCGTCGTTTTGGCTGTCGTTTTTTGCTCAGTGGCTTTTTGCGCCTGTTGTGTCCAGTTTCCAAAGCAGACATATCCGCTGGCCGATGACGTCGAACGCTCAGACGTGCCGTCTCGAACCCGAACTGTTGCTTTAGACTCTCGGCATCGCGACTTTGCGATATCTTGAAAGCCGACCCGAAGACTTGATCTCTCGCGCTCCATTCCATTCAGTGCGGCGGCCCCGACACAGCACAAACACCATGTTCGGCCCAATGCGCCGCTGGCGCACCTTTGTCATCATCGCCGCGGTATTCGTGGGCGCCTTCTACGTCCTGATGCGCAGAGACCCGGAGATCCTCGACCGCTACAAGCACCAGGGTCCCATCCCCAAAGCACCACCCGTCAAAATCCCGCCGCCACCGCACCATGAGGAGGGCCAAGCCAGCTCCGACTACCTGCGCCTGGAGAAGCTGCCCGACCGCTACCCGGTGACCTCCTTCAAGCAGCTGCCATTGCCCGCTTCGGACGCCGCCGCCGCCGGCCGTCTTGTGCCCGCCATCCAGAAGCCCAAGCCCAAGGAGACCAGCGAGGAGCGCGACGTGCGCAAGGCGCGCCTGGAGGCCGTCAAGGCCAGCTTCCTGCGCAGCTGGGAGGGCTACAAGGAGAACGCGTGGATGGCCGACGAGGTGCAGCCGCTGTCGGCCACGCCGCGCCAGGACTACGAGAAGCTGGGCGGCTGGTCGGCCACGCTCGTCGATACGCTCGACACGCTCTGGATTCTGGGCCTGCGCGACGAGTTCCGCATGGCGGTGCGCGCCTGCGAGGCCATTGACTTTGGCGTCACCGATGCCGACACCGTCCACGTCTTTGAGACGACCATTCGCTATCTGGGCGGCTTCCTGGGTGCCTACGAGATCAGCGGCAAGGCCTACCCGCAGCTGCTGCACAAGGCGACGGAGATTGGCGAGATCCTGCTCGGCGCGTTTGACACGCCCAACCGCCTGCCCATGGGCCGCTGGGACTGGCTCGCGTACGCCCTGGGCGAGATGCAGACGTCGGCGCCCACCAAGATGCTGTCGGCCGAGATTGGCACGCTCTCGCTCGAGTTCACGCGCCTGACCCAGCTGACCGGTGACGTGCGCTTCTACGACGCCGTCCAGCGCATTTCGGACGTGCTCGCCGAGCACCAGCAGCTCACGCGGCTGCCCGGCATGTGGCCCGTCGAGATCGACGCCTCCAAGCCCGCGTTCGACCAGGACAACCTCTTCACCATCAACGGCAAGGCCGACTCGCTCTTTGAGTACCTGCCCAAGCAGTGGCTGCTGCTCGGCGGCGCCCTCGACCAGCCGCGCCAGATGTACGAGAAGTGGCTGCCCGTCGCCAAGAAGCACATCTTCCGCCGCGTCGTCAACGCCTGGAACCTGAAGCTCCTTCTGCCGGGCGAGGCCCGCGTCACGGACGACCCGATGACGGGCAAGGCCATTACCACAACGGCGCGCGGCGAGCACCTTGGCTGCTTTGCGGGCGGCATGGTCGGCCTGGCCGCACGTGCGTTTGGTGGCCCCGACGAGAACGACAACATGGACCTGGCGGCCCAGCTGACCGACGGTTGTGTGTGGTCGTACAACGCGACGGCCACCGGCATTGGCCCAGAAAAGTTCTTCTTTGCGTCCTGTGGAGGCCCGAACGAGCTGCAGACGGGCCTGCGCTGCGTCTACTCGGACGACAAGTGGCGTGCTGCCCTAAAGGAGCACTGGAAGCAAGTCAGGTAAGCAGCGTATTCTGCCCGAAAATGTGCCGGTAATCATACTGTACAAAAATGAACTAACACGGTACCAGCCTGAACGGCGGCGGCGATGGCAACGTGGACGACGGCGTCGAGAACATTATGAAGGAGGGCCGCATTCCTCCGGGCATGCTCGACGTCGACAACCCGCACTACCTGCTGCGGCCGGAGGCCATCGAGTCCATCTTTGTCATGTGGCGCCTGACAGGCGACAAGCAGTGGCAGGAGAAGGCCTGGCGCATGTTCCAGCACGTGGTGCGGCACACCGGTGCGGCGCCGGGCTCCGGCAACGAGGGCCAGGTCGCCGCGGCCGCCGTCGAGGATGTGCTGCGGGGCGACTCCAATGCGCTCATGGATCGCATGGAGAGCTTCTGGCTGGCCGAGACGCTCAAGTACTTTTACCTCGTCTTTGAGGACTTTGACGTTCTCAGCCTCGACGAATGGGTCTTTAACACAGAGGCGCATCCCTTCAAGCGTGCCGTGTTCCCTTCCAAGTAGGGTTTCTTTCTTCTCTTTTCGGCTTCCGACTCGTCTTTACCTTTTGTCTTTCATGCTTCCCTTTTACGTTCTGTACTATCATCTGCTGGGATTTGATTTTGCTGTTCGAACGGTCATCGCATCTCTCTACCGAGATGCTGACACTGGAGTGTACGCATATGGCGTTCTAGGATGGGTCGGATGGCACATGTTGTCACACCAATATAGATAATTGGTTCTTTTTATATTTCAGGTTGCTTCTATAGTCAAAGTCAAACAGTACAGCTAGTCGTTACATCGGCATAACAGAGGCTCAAAACGCTTGCCAACACCGTCCACTAGTCACCCCTCCTGTTGTCCAAATCATTCTTACACGACCATCAGTTCTCTGCCTCAACCCGAGGCCCTATTTCATCTGCCTTTGTGATAAGCTCGTCATGCACCCGCAGATTCTCTGAGGCACTCAGTGCGCGAGCCACTGTGCTCTGGTTCCGGTCGCGCACCAGCTCTCGCAGCGAGTGCACCAGGAACCCCGACGTGACCTCAATGGACCACGAGTCTGGCAGCAGCTGCAGGACGTCCAATACGTCGAACCAGCCAGCGAACCGCCCCAGAAGGGAACCCGTCTGTTCGACGCGGTCACTCACGTCTTCAATGGCCAAAAACTCGACGAGCAGCGTGCGAAACAGCTTGGCCTGCGTCTCGACCGTGGGCGGCAGGCTTTCGCGGCGCTGTGGCAGTTTGTTGCTGGCGGCGCTGCCGACGGTGGCATCGCGGACCTTGTCGTAGAGGCTCGACCCGCCCAGCAAACAATATTTGACGGCAGTGTCATAGTCGCCCAAGCCATGCACGAGCAGTCGCAGCGCGTCTTCGTGGCGGTGCTCGCGGCCGTTGAGGATAATGGTCTCGGGCACCAGCAGACGCTCGGCCGGCTGGTCTGCCGGTAGTGAATCCGCCAGGCGTGCGCGGATGGCGGCCACATCGTACGGATGCGGGCCGCCTAGCAGCTCCAGTAGGCGCAGCCGACTCTGCCACTCCTCGTCACCCGGTACAGCGTTGTCTGCAAGGAACTGGTGGAACGTCGGCTTGGGCGGCTGGAGAGCGCGGTAGGCGCCGTACGACGCGAACATGGTGTCGCGGGCCGCCTTGGAGGACCGCAGGGCGCCCGTGACGACCTCCAGGTAGTAGGAGATCAGCTCGTCGACATATGCCGAGTGACCCTTGGAGAACACAAGGTGCTCGAGGTAGTACCTCACCGCTCCTGGTGCATGCTCGCGCAGGAGCGGCACGACCTGCGTCGGCTCAAACTTGGGTGCTCTGGCCTTGTCATCGGCAAAGATCTGCACGCCCAGCCTGGGGTTTCGGTTGGCGAGCCACAGGCCATACTCTTGCACAAGGGCCTGGTTCGAGACCTTGGACAGATAGTCACGGATGCGGTTCTCGCCGTCCACCAGCTCACCGCCATCATCGCGCTCGCCCTCCACGATCCGCTTCCACGTGGCCAGGACGTCGCCTGCCATTTTGCGGCTCTGGTATAGGCGGCTGAGAACAAAGAGCCGGTGGTGCGACTCGAGTAGCTCGACGGCGCGGTCAAAGCAGTCCACGCCCTTGTCAACTACGTCGTTCAAATCGCCACGGACAGTGTCGGGCTTGACATAAGCAAGGCCCTTGGGAGTGTGCTGGTCGAGCTCGAGCAGGACGGACAGCAGAGCCGCGTCCACGGTCCGGAAAACATCGCTCTCGTCTGCAACACTGCCAAACCCCTTCTTCTTCCGCCATGCAATCAAAAACCGCCGCAGGAATTGAAGCAGTTTCGGGTTGAGGGACGCCACAGTGCCCTGGCCCTTGCCCGTGTTTGCTGCCTCTCGTGCCAAGTAATTTTCGAAAGTATTCTTGACGCCACCAAAAATCCAGATGCCCTTTCGACTCTGGATGATCTCGTTGCGGAGCTCAGGAACCAGGGCGAGGAGAACACGAGGGTCCAGTGCGCTATCCAGTAAAACCTCCTCCAGTGCCTTGAGTTCTGCGTCCGAGAATGCTTCCTGGTCGGTTGCATGAGGGAGGCCCATAAACAAAAGAGCTCCGCCGCGCTGCCGAATATAGCTAAAGGTGACAAACTCGAGCTCCGTTTTGGCATCACGGCCCCGCAGTGACTTTAAGACGGTGAAAAGCTCACGCCTCTCGTCTGCTGTCTCCGGCGCAACCTTGGATTCGGAGGAGGCTGCTTCTAAACCAGCCTCGAGCTGCAGAACCACAGGGTTCCGCATAGCCCACCAGATGCGATCGCCGGACCACACGGCAATGCGGCCAGTCGTCTTGGCAAGGCGCGTAGCAAAGACCACTTCGGCTCGGTTGCGGCTTGCATCTTCCTCCTCGTGGGTCTCTGGGCCGCTGGCGCTTGTGTCGTCTTTCGGCTGCGTCTCTTTCTTTTGATTCTTCTTCTTCTTGTCCTTCTTGGTGGGAGCGGACTTCGGCTCTGGCGCTATTTTCGGCAGAGAGAACCGCTTCTGGGCCAGCCGGTCAACAACTTCACAGACAACCGACTCTTGGCTTCCCACAAGCCTGTGCACACCCACCGGTGTGCCACTCTGCTTCCCGGGCGTCTCGAGCCAGAACTTGCCAACCTCACCCTCACCCACATTAACGTCCCAGCGTTGGACTTCAAGGCCATAGCGGAGGTCATCGTCCGAGCCTTTTGATATTGAGGCAAGAATGTAGCCATCGTCTTCTTCGTCGCCCGGACCACCGCCCCCGGGTGACGGACGTGATGAAGACAGGTCAGAAACGCCGCCGTCCACAACAATCTCCGTAGGATATCTCTCAAACTCCAAGGTAGGGCGCGTGGGATCACCGTCGAGATTGACAAACATACCGATGCCGGCATCCGACGGTCCCGTGCCAGTCACGATAAGAAATTCATCTGGAGTTGGGGACACGACAAGAGGCTTCAGCACTGGTGCGGTCGGCTTGGGTGGAGGAGGTGGTGGTAAGATTACAGCTGGTGTCAGGGCCGGCTGTGCGGCCGCCTCATCGCCACTCGCTGCAGAGCTCCGTGAAACGACAGACGATGGCTTTGATGGAGATGAAGAGTCCTGCCCGGCAGTGCCTTCTTCGGCATTTTCTTTGGGAGGCGGCGGTGGTGGTGGTTGGCTCGATGAGCGAGAGTTGCTTCCGGTCATGAAGCTGCCTAGGGATGTGCTCCGGCTGTGCCCGCTCTGTTGTGTCGCGGTCGATGCTGACCGCGTGTGCGCCTGCGCACTCGACGAGCTCCGAGACAAGCTGGAGTCGCCACCGCTGGCCTTCAGGTTTTGGACTTGGCCAGCCGCTGCTTCGGGTGACTGCTGGTCCAACGAGGATATGCTCGTCAACGGGATTTTGAGCTGCTGCTCCACGTGGACCAATGCATAGTTCCGGGCGTCGGCCACGCAGGCAATAGCATCACGGCGGACAGAGAGTATACTTGCGCCAAAGTCTATGTTCTTTACGACCCTTGGATCCTCGCCGATGCGGACGACCTGCAGCCGGCGGTTCAGGGAGAGCAACACGGTCACGCGCGGAGACGGACCCGTTGCAAGCTCCTCGCTGAGGTCGACGCCGCCGATCCAGTTGCAGTTCTTGACGTCGCGAAAAATCGGGGTGAGTTCGGGTAGCGAGTAAAATGTGACCGTCCAGTTGCAGAGCACGCAGGCCTTTCCGACCGGCGGGAGCAGAACGATCTGCTGTACGCCAGGCCTCGCCGGCCCTGGCGGATGTACTGGTTCGGTAAACGGTGGAGAAAGCCTAGAGGCAAGCATAAATGTACTTGTCGAGGATTCGTCGTCTGGGTCGGGAGGAAGTTGCACGAAATGGAGCAGCTCCGAGGCAGAGGTTCCCACGTAAAGATTACCGTCTGGTTGACGGGGTCAGCCAGTTGTCCTTGCCAGGAAAAAGCACAGCATATAGGGGTCGGTACTGGAGCTGCTTACCATAGTAGTCGACGCAATTGATCCGAATGTCCTCCTCCGTACCATCGGCCGAAAGCGGGACATTCTTCAGCAGCGACCGCAACACAAACGGCCCTCGCTCCAATGCCGTGGCATCGGCACCGCTGGCGACCGCCTCCGCAGCCATTGCAGAAAGCTACACCTCTCCGACTGCCGTATACAAGCTTCTAGGAGCAGTGGTCCAGAGGGGATCGTGGTCTTTGATTCGTTGGCAGGTCGCTAAGAGAGCCGTGCCATTTCTGGCCCTCGCAGTCTGCAGAGGTGCGACAAGCTGGATAATGGGGTTTCCGGTTTGAAAGTGTGCGTCTGTCAAAAAAATACCAATTACAGCAACGTCGAGTGCGCAGAGTGGTGCAGAATGCGAGGTCCGTGGCGATGGTAACTTAGGAGTCAAATACAACGGAGTGCGAAATACAGTAATAATGTCTCCTGCTGTAACGATGTGAGGCACTCGGAGCTGATAGAGGGTGACGAGGCTACCTGCAGGAACGACCCGAGCTTGCGTCCATTTGCACCTTCCCCCCACTAGGCAGCGTCCGTCCACAGGGCCGGGTGTGGCTGGTCTGCACAGGCATTTTGCTGGACAGGAAGGCGCGACGGCTCTGCCCCAACCCATGCGGTCTAGCGTCCCACGAGACCCACAAGTTCGACCTCAGCGCCTGCTATTTCGGACAGCTAACGACGTAGCCCACCTGCACTGCAGGGCAACCACGCCGGTTTTAGCATACGTATTCGAACGCACATGTGCGGTTCCTTCCTCCGCATTTCGCGTCTCCTTTTCTAATTAAGAACCGACAGGCCTTCGACCTCGACGACACCTCTCAAACATCCCCATTGCTGAATCAAACCATTATTGTCTCATTTCGCAGTGGTCCCAGCAAACGAGCAGCTCGTTGAAGCCCGCCACTCGTTCGAATTCTTCCATCTGTGCCTCGTGCCGCACTCGATTTTTATTCATTTCTAGCGACACTGCCTTCTGTCCATCGAATATTGCCAGCCGTCTCGCCCGAGCGTCCGTTGAGCGATGGCCGACGCAGCAGCCGTGGCAGGTTCGCCTGTGCCGGGCGGAGATGGAGCCGGATCCGGATCCCATACTACAGTGACGGGGTCTGGTGCGGAGAATAAGTTCCAGGGAGCCATCTCGGCATGGCGGAGTACGTTTTGTCCTGGGGAGCAGTGGCACTGTGATGGGCGAGGCTGTGGACATAGGAACGTTACTAACGTCTTGCGTTTTGGCAGAAGTCGACCTGACGACGCTTGTTTCGAGTCTCGACAATACTGCATCCGAAATTGTTGCGTACCAGCGCGACTCGACCGTGCAGCGCAAGGACCTTGCGCAGAAGACAAAAGATTTCCGCAAGATGGACGACACGACGAAGCTGTCCGAGATCAAGGGTCTGCTCAAGGCCTACCAGACATTCATCGACCTGATAACGAACCACTCCAAGTCTGTCAACTCGGCCTTCATCCAGGCGTACAATTCGCTCTCCGAGGTGCCGGACCCGTACCCACTGCTCGAGGCGTCGGTCGACTCCATGCTGGTCGCCGAGGATACGCTGCCCAAGCTCACCGAGGAGAATGGCCACCTGCAGAGCACCGTGACAAAGCTCACGTCGCAGCTGGACGAGACCGAGTCGAAGCTGCAGATGGAGCTGACGGCCCGCAAGCAGCTTGAGGACAACCTGGAGAGCAAAGTCAAGGACGTGGAGCAGTCGTGGACCGCGGTGCTCGACGAGAAGAAGGAGAACTGGGAGGCCAAGGAAAAGGCTTTTGAGGAGAAGATCGAGACGCAGGACCGGTTGCTTAGCGAGATCAAGGCCAGCTACGAGGTCAACCAGCGCCTGGGCCATGCCAAGGAGGCAGGCGAGGAGGGCCAGCGGCCGTACGTGACGAGCGCCGAGCTGGAGATGGTCAACTCGGACCTCGAGCGGACGTCGGCGCGGCTGGCCGACGTGGAGGCGCGCAACGAGCAGCTGCTGACAGAGCTCGCACAGGCCAAGTCAGCGGTGCCCGACCAGGCCAAGGCCGTCGAGGACGACCCGGCGTACCTGCAAGTGCTCTCACAAAACGCATCGCTCGTGCGCAAGCTGGATGCCAACCGGGTGGAGAAGGAGGGCCTCAAGCGCGACCTGGACACAAGATTGCGCGGGCTCGAGCGGGAGATCGGTCTCCTGCGCGAGGAGCGCGACACGCTCAAGACCAAGGTGCAGAAGTGGAGCGACTACGAAGACGTCAAGCAGGAGCTCGAGGTGCTGAAGAGCATCGAGTTTTCGACGGGCGACGACGACGATGCGAACCTGGGCGGCAGCATGGGTGCCCGTAACAAGGGCAATGGCGACACTCTGGAGCAGCTGCTTCTGGCGCGCAACAAGAAGCTTACCGAAGAGGCGACCATTCTGCGGGTGTCGCACCAGGACCTCCAGTCGCGCCTCACGAAGCTGGAAGACGACCTGTCGCGGCGGAACGCCGACGTCGAGCGGCTACAGAAGCTGACCGAGAAGCTCGAAAACGACCTGGCCACGGTCGAGGCCGAGGCTCCCAATGCCTTCCCCTCCGGTGCCTCTGTGGCCGGCACCTACGTTAGCCGGTACACGCCCACGATTGGTGGACGCCGTGCCGGGGGACGCTCCACGTCACCGACGTCGTCGATTATCAGCGGCTTCAGCCCCCACGGCTCGGGCGGTGGTGAGCCCATGGGTGGCGGATCGGGCATTCTGCCCATGATTACGGCACAGCGCGACCGGTTCAAGGCCCGGATCACGCAGCTGGAGCAGGAGCTGGCCGACGAGCGTCGGGTCGTGTCGCAGCTGCGCCAAGAGGTGGCCGCGCTGCAGAGAGACAACCTCAACCTCTACGAAAAGACACGCTACATGTCGAGCTACAACCGTGGCGGCGGTGGCGCCAGCTCGTCGTCGGCCTCGGCGTATGCCACCAACCCGAACCCGTCGACGGTGTCGATTGGCGGTGGCAACGGGTCGGGTGCGTCGCTCGACCGGTACCGCAAGGCCTACGAGAGCAACCTGTCGCCGTTCCAGGCATTCCGCGGCCGCGAGTCAGCGCGGGCATACCGGCGACTGTCGTACCCGGAGCGGATTGTCTACTCAATCACGCGTATGGTGTTGTCCAGCCGCACAAGCCGCAACCTGTTTGCGGCATACTGCGTGGCTCTCCACCTAGTGGTGTTCCTGTCACTGTACTGGATGAGTGGCATGGACAGCGCCCAACACGCGAGCAACTTTGGGCACGACGCAGCCATGGCGGCGGCGGCAGGTGGCAGCGGAGCAGCGGCGGCGGCACCAGCAGGAGCGGCTGGCGATGGAGGCGCCAGTTCACATGGAGACTGGCAGGAAGAAGGCTTTAGTCACTGAGGGTTGAGGGCCTCACTTAATTGCCGGAACGGAATTTCGTGGACGTGAAATCATGGACGTAAAATGGAGCATTCGGTGTTATTGGTTTCTATTTGGGTAGCCCTCTGATTGGTTGTTTAATCCCTATTCCTTTTTAATTCGATTCCCATTTTGACCACGTTCTTCTTGCGATGATGATACCCGCTCCCTTCCCCCAGCAGATTTTGTTTCTTCAATCCTTGACAAGGCCAACCAGGTTTGAGAGACATAATCACGATGGCGACCAGTGAGGAGGCGGAGGTGTATTTTTGGAAACCGATGGGTAAGGCAAGAAAAGCACGGCGAATGTGTGGTGGCATCATGCCAGGAAGGCAAGAACAGTGGCGTTTACAATCTTTGGCGCTTTGTGTCTATTTCTCCTCTCGAATAAACCTCTTCTTTCGCCTTCTCTCCTCCACTCGTGATCGATTCTCGTCTGCCGCCGGCCTACTGGACCGGCCACTCCCTTCCAGGCAAGTCAACAAGTCCATGTGGCCCACTTTGATGGCCTAGACAATAGAAGCCAAGACGCAAGCTTCGACGGGCGCTTCATCGGTATGACGGATGCGTACGTGTTGGTCTTTGGTGCGTTGCTCAGACCTGTTGGAGGTTTTAGCCAAGGTCTCTCGATCTGGCGTGGCCATTATTAGATCACGAAAGAACAACTACTCGCCTAGCAAGCGGTTCGGCAGCTAACCCAACAGACACCGGGGTGTTTTCCTGTACCAGGGCCAGTTGGCTGATTTGCAAGGCCACGGCCCAATAATGGTTTGGTTGATGATGGCCACCATTCCCGGCAGAGAAAATAAATAAAACAAAAATAAAACAAAAATAAAATAAAAGGACCCTTTGAGACGAATCAAGCATCTCCGGGCGAACGAAGCTGTTCTCCAGGCGGCTGATATATCGCACCCCGATGCTATATGTTACCCGAGCGCTAAGGTTGTGTTTGGTTTGACAAGTTCAGCGTCATTTTGGTCGCCATCATATTACAGCACTGTCCACAAAGACGGCTCTGAGATGAGGCTTTTCCGAGTAAATAGGTACACAGACCGCCCTCTTTGTTGTCTGGTCCTCTCTGATATAAGGGGTACGGGATTTGTGGGCTTACTTTGTGTCTCGTTATTTGATTATCAACGTCATTGCGATTCTAGGTTCTGCGAATTCCCCCCCCCCCCCCGAAAAAGGCTTAAAAAGAGACTGAGAGAAAAGGCTCTCCGACTGCTTTCTCAACCGTCCAACATACAAGACACCAGCATCGTGTCCCATTTACCAATACAACATCGATACCCGCGGAAAATGGTAGGCCACTGACAAACGGGCGCACGACATCCAATCAATTCCATCTTGATCCAGGATGAATCTAAGAATATGCCACACCTACCGCCGCATACCCAGCCTCCTAGCTTGGTAAACAGTGGCAGCAGGCAGTCGTCTGGTTCTGGGCGGCTCGCTGGGATCGTAGCAGTGGGAAGCCTTGCATTTCAACAGACGTATTTCCACCACGAGAACAAAATTTACAGCATTGGATTGTGGGGCCTGGCACGTGTCGACACGCTAAATTGTACAGCGGAATAGGCCAGAGGCCAGGTCGCCATCGAACCGCCCAGGCCGCATTAGTTCGTCGAGCTGTTGTCTTACAATAGACACGATCCACATATTTTGCCCACTTCTGCGGCGGGGAACTACCCATAGCCGCCGGCGCTAAAGTTAATTTATTTTCAGACAAAAACGACAGGCGAGGACGGCAGGAGCCACTGGCGAAAACACCACACGACTTTCCGTACACACTGAGAACGGGAGAGGCAAATGGACATAGCAAGCCGACAATACACTGGAATATGGCAAAATGCGACTTTCGTGTATGGAAAATAGCGAGAGGCCGTCCGGGGTAAACAAAGAAGTTGGCGGCCAGTGCGTCGCCTTTCCATTGCCTGCACGCTCGGAGGTCTTTTGCCCACCGTTTTTCGCTCCTTCCGTCTCTGCCCGGCAGGTCGAGACACACCTTCCTTTTTTACAATGTGGCGGTCTGTGGCGGCCTGTGGCGTCCGACCAGCCGCCCTTTCCGAGCTCGAGCGTTTGAGCAGATGTTGTGTATGGAGGACGGCATTGATTTCGTGTACAGAGTACGACGTGGTACATATGTAGATGTGCAAACTACGACGACTACGAGTCGGTCATTCTCCTCATTCATGTGTAATAGATACAATGGAAGAACTGCCGTTCTGAATCTGCTCGATTCGAGCGACTGGTAAGATGCCCGACCGTCGTGAGGCTTCTGATAGCATACGTTCTTGCAATCATGTAGGAGGGAACGTCGAATTCCTCTCAACGTGCTGTGTTATGAAAGTACTCCGTACACACCTTGAACACGCTGAATGTATGGTGTACTTTGCCCGCAGTATGAAAGGGCAGGAGCCAATAGTGCTTGCCGTACGACATACCTCCCACCCCTGTCGCGCCTTCCCGCACGATCTCCAGACTCGTCCAACCAGACCCCGGCTTTTGTCCTCTGCGTTACCATTTGCTGGGAGACCCAGTCCCTCATTTCGACTGCGATCTGCAAACGCCCGCCCCTCTGTTTTCCTTCCACACAGTCCTCATCATTCTCTGCCTTCCCAGCCATCTTCAGGTCGGTTTCGTCCTTCCGCGGCGGACCCTGGCCTGGCTGCTTCTAATCTGGGCTCCACGCCAAGTCCGGGTACCCCCCATCTCTGCTCTCCCAGCTCTCTTTCATTCTGTCTGTTTACCGTCGAGATGGAGACCCTCCACGTTAAACGCCTCCTGCCTGGCTGGCCCCAGTTGGCCGCCGATACGGCCGCGTCTAGGTAGGTTTTCTCTTGCTGGCGTGCCGCTGGAAGACCGGACTTGGAGCGTCCCAATTGCTCAGAGGAGACAAGGGTGTGACCTTAATTTAGGTCGCTCTTTGTTCTATTTTTTCTATCCAAGACTGTCGGCGGATATTCCGAACATGTTGTTGATCCAGCCTCGTATAATAGACGTCTGTGTCGCCCATCTCGAGATCTTGACGTTTTTTCAGAAAACAAAGCAGTCTCGCCAACGTTGTGAAGTCTTTTTTCATTTTTCATTTTTCTTATTCTCTTTTCATTTCGGTTCAGTGTCTTTTCCATTTCTTCCCTTTTGTCTCCTCTTTATCCATTTTATTTCATTGCTGGACTGGTTCCTCCCGAACATATATATTAATAGTGCCGCTTTTTTGTTTGTTTTCTTATTATCCAGCCTCCTCTTGTATCCACACATCCACACTTTCTTCCCTACCCGTGACGACACCAATTATCTGTCGCCTTATATAGACAGCGCTCCCATACCGTCTCTCGACTAGACCTGCCGTCTCCTCCTCATCGACTTCCCCTCCAACCTTTCCACACACAAAATGCACGCCTCATCATTGCTGCTGGCCTCTGTGGCCGCTGTCGCCGTCATGGCCTCGCCGAGTTACCCCGAGCTGACGAGCAACAATGCCATGCCCGGTGCTCTCGACACTGTCTCCAGCTACTTCAACGTGCTGGCTGAGAAGGCCCAGCAGACTCGCCAGTCTGCAGCTGCACCCGTCTGCGATCTTTCCAAGGCTATCTTCCCGGCCAATTGTGAGTGCTCAACACGATCATTCTGAAGGCGAATATGTGGCAGAAGAACTCGACATACTAACACATCAAACAGCCGCCACACCGGCCCTGCCTCCGCCCTCGGCTGGCCTTGTCCTCAAGCACGTCGCCATCGGCCGCGGTACTCAGAACTACACCTGCGACATCGCAAACGCGACCGCCGTGCCTGTTGCGGCCGGCGCCCTGGCCACCCTCTTCAATGCCAGCTGCGTCGCCGCCAGCTACCCCGACGTCCTCGACCTGCTGCCCCGCGTCGTCCTGCCCTTCAACTTGTCAGACAACGAGATTTCCGCCTTTTCTACCCGCCTCTACCCAACCAACCTTGCTCTGTCGGGCCACCACTACTTTAAAACCGCCACAACGGCGTTTTTCGACCTCGACACCCCGACCACCCAGATCGGCCAGATCCCCTGCGGCAAGACCGCCACCCAGAGTGCGCCCAGCGACACAGTTGTGGGCTCGGATTCTGACAACCGCGGCCAGCAGGGCGAGGCGGCTGTGGCATGGCTGAAGCTGGCGGCCACGGCGCCCACCACAGGCGGCCTGCAAGAGGTGTACCGGCTGCAGACCGTTGGCGGCAGCCCGCCAGCAAAGTGTGCCGGCATGCCGGCTGAGTTTACGGTGCAGTACGCGGCTGAGTACTGGTTCTACGAGACCAGCTAATGGCTGTTACAGCAATGCTTGCTACGTATTTTTTTATGGTTTCCTTTTTCTTTCTTTTCTGTTTTATTTTCCTCTTATTTCCGTCAGTGATTGGGATAAAACATGCCAGGGCGTTTAATAGTTGTGACGGGCAGTGATTGGGTCTTTGGTTCTTTCTAGTTTACTCTGTGCTTTTAATAAATACCATCAAGTCACGGTTTCACCGCACCTCTCTCTTTGACATGGTGTTCCATGATTGTTCACAGCCGCTATGTGGTTGGGAAATGTATTATTTGTGACGCTTCGAATGAAGCCGTTGTCTGTTTTCAGCCACCGGAGAAGTTTTTGGTCTATGCTACCTCACAACCTCGCAACTTTTCAATTCTGTATATACCTCCAAGAAAAAAAACGACTACCACTTTGTGTATTCAATAGCAACACAACTTCTGTCCCCTATTTCGCTGCTCAAAACACCAAAAAGTAATGAAAAACTAAAAGTGAAAAAAATGAGACCTGCAATGAGTCAACCGGCTGCTCATGACGGCTCGGTCCAGTTGACCTGCTCGACAACTTGGCCGGACGAGGGATGCGTGAATCCAATACGTAGTCGCAGACGAAGGGGCTTGAAATCGTCAGTAAACGTGGTGATAAAATAATACACAAACCAGTAGAGGGGGGCAAAAAGCAAAACTTACTCCTTTCACACCAACAACCCGCATCAGCTGCGTTGCCTCCTGGCCTGCAGCCAGGTCGGCCGACGATATGGCCAGCAACTGCAGCTTCTGGGACTTGGGCACAGCTGCCTGTAGGCCCACGGCTGACACGGGCGCACCGCCCACATTGCGGAAACGCGCCATCGCCTGTACGGCGCCCTCGGCGTTTCGTTGCGTAGCAATAGTCACCTCCAGACCGTTGCCGTTGTAGACGGGATGACCTGTCGGTGCCGCAGACGGGGCCTGTTGCTGCTGCTGAACGGCAGGAGTCGAAGAAGAAGAGAAGAGATCCACGGGAAGACCGCCAGGTGCTGCAACCGCAGCGGGGGGTGGTGTGGCAGCGGCAGCAGGTGCCGACGAGCCAAAGAGGTCCATGATAGTAGAGACGTTGTTTTGTGCCGGCGCGGGGGATGACGTTGATGGTGCGGGCGAGCCCGAAAGACCGCTGCCACCGCTGAGAATGTCGGCCAGTAGGTCGGCGTTGTTGTGCTGCGCGCCGTTGGTAGGCGACGCGACGGCCGGGGCGCTGTCACCCATGAGATCCAGCAGGAGATCCTGCTCGGTCGGTTTGACAATCTTGGACTTGCGGTTGGCGGCCTTGCTCGACTTCTTGGTCACAGCCGCCTCGCCCAACACGCGGGACGACTCCTTGATCTGCGGTGGCGGCATCTTCTCCAGCACACCGCGGCGGATCTCATCGTGGTTAAACAGATTGCCGTACTCGGCGGCGCGCTGCTGCACCTCGACATCCAAGTTCGTCTGGTTGGCCAGCAGCATCCGGCGCACGCGCTCGATCTGTGCCGGGTCCGACAGCCGCGTCGTCAGCTTGATCAGCGCCGTCAGCAGGTACTCGGTGGTCACCTGCGTGGCGTAGCTGCTGTTGAAGATGGTTGAGAACAGGTCGATAATATCCTCTTCCTTCACCACCTGCACAAGCTCCTCCTCCTCGTACTGGCCACCCCGCAAGAGCGCATCGCCGTACTCGCCAATGGACCAGGCGGCCGCCTGCGTCAAGCTTTCTTGCGTAATATCTTTCTTGAGGTTGGCGTACAGCTTCTGCACGGCGTACGTCTGCAGCTCGGGCGTCGTGGCCACAAGGCGGATGAACGAGGACAAGATGGGCTCCTTAACGTAGTTGCCGGCCAGCGATAACACGCGCAGCATCGTATCGACATGCCAGCGCTTGTTGGGCGCGAACTTGTCGGCGGCAATGCCAATCTGGCTCGTCATTGTCGGCTTGAACTCGTTGTCGGCCACCTCCAGGAACGCAAGCAGCTCGCGGATGAGAACGCGTACGTTGCCCTCGTTGATCAGGGTGAAGCTGAGGTCCAGAGCACGACGCCGGATGCTGATGTCAGGATCGCGCAGGCAGTCGAGGATAGTGCTGCGGTGGCGCTGCACGGCGTTCGGCTCGATAGCAACCACCTTGATGAGCGTGTTGAGCGCCACGTAGCGAATGTTGTTGTCGCGGTTGGCGAGGAACTTTCCGAGGATGTTGACGCCAAGGACACGGAGTCCGGAGTCGGCCTCAATGTCGAGGATCGTCCGAACAGCCTCGTAGAGGATCGAATTGCCCACATTCTTGGACGAGTCCGTGTTCGTGGCCACCTGTGCAAGAATGTCGTTGATCTGCTCCGTTGTTTGCGCGTCACCACGAGCCAGCACTCGCAGCAGGTGCAGCACCTTGACCTGCAGGAACGGATCGGTGATGCCGGTGACGTCGTGTTCCGGCGCGTAACCAGACGACGCCAGGCCCTTGAGCGTGCGCACCAGCGCCGGGACGAACTGGCGGAACTTCTCAATGATGCCCTCGTCGCCAACGTCGGCATCCTCGTCCTCCTCGTCTGCCTCGCACAGGCTGGTAACCAGCGTCAGGCCGCAGAGTAGCACGCCGTGGTTACGGTCGGACAGCAGATGGGCGGCCTTCTCGATAAAGTGCTCCTGGAGGTCGGGGACCTTGCGGCATATCCGCATGGCGCAGAGAGCGGCCTTTCTCCGGATGTACGGGTTGGACGTCGATATCAGGTTCTCGATTTCGGCAAACAGGTCTCGTGACATCTCGACAGACGCAATGTTGCCGAGCGTGCACAGCGCCAGGCCGACAACGTACTGGTTCGAGTGTGACAGGTCACTGTGAAGAAAGTAAGTAGCTGTCCGCTCCCCGTCGTCCGTTCTCCCGCATGACGCTTGCTGATTGAGGACCTACTTTTTCAACGAATTTGTGACGAGCGTCAGCACCTCCTGGTTCTCGTCGAGCAGCAAGCTGGTTGCCAAGTGGCCGAGACGCTTGTCGGCAAAGCGCGGCGAGGCCAGCAGCTTCAGACACTCGATCTGGCCGAAATGTGTCCGCTCGCCAAGCGTGAAGAGATAGAGGAGCTTCGCGACGTTATTGCGCCTAGCAATGCGAGTCTGTGTCAGTACGACTATCTACCCATGTCTCATGTTCATTCGTCCTCTGTTTCCCTACCGAACGTTGTGGTCATGGGTCTCCTCGCGGAAGCTGGCACGGATGGCGGCACTCTCCTTCTGGATCACGGCGCGCTCATCGGCAATTGTCTTGGCGGCCCGCACATTGCGGATGAACTGTTTTACTGTAGAAGAGGCGACTAAGTTAGTTTCGAGACACCTTCGACGTATCCCTTGACCATATCATTCCAGACGTGGCACTCACAGGACGACATCTTGCACGAGTAGATTCGATGTGAGGCCCGTTACGGCCTACAGGGAAGGAGCTGGCGCCAGAGTAAGGGGGATGGTGCGGCGGGATGCGAAGAAATGCAGTGATGAAGACTTCGTATTATGTCTCGGTGTGTCGTGTCTTTGTTGCTCGATGCAGAATACTGCTGGCTGGCAATGCGGTTCGCGGATGCCTGGCCCTCGGGTCGTGCTTTCCCTTCTTTGTACGGCGACCGCTTCGGGGGCTGTTGTGGAAGGAGCATCCCAACGAGTAGGATGGCCTGCAACTAGCTTGCGGGCTGTGGTTGGTAGGCGGGGCAATGGTTAATCCAGACCGCCCCTCGCGAAACCATCAGGGAGCTCAGGGGTTCGTAGTGGGGGCGGCCAGGCGGTTTGCGACCGTGGCACCTTCTGATAGTAAATTGAGGGCGCTCGCTTTGGCGCATATCTGGTTATATGCTTGTCGCAGAGTTTCGCCGCCTTGCATTCTGCCGTTTAAATGCTGGCGACGGCCTTCTCAGCCTTTCACTACAGCCTTTCAACAACGCATTGCACGCCATCGCGTTCCCCCCAATCACTTACAAACATTGTCGCCAAGATGCCGAAAGCAGAGGTCGGGTCCGTCAAGCACCTGAGCAACCAGATGAAGGCCAAAGGCCTGACTCGTATGTTTACTTTTCCTTTTGCTCCTGTTTGTTACTCCTCAGTCGCACTATACTGACTGTTCCAGGGTTGCGATGGTATTGTCAGATCTGCGAGCGCGCCCTGCGCGACGAAAACGCCTTCAAGCAGCACACCCTCAGCGAGAGCCACGTGCGCAATATGCTGGCCGTCGGCTCCGACCCGCGCAAAGTCATCAACGAGTACTCCGACCAGTTCCTCAAAGACTTTATCCAGCTCCTGCGCACCGGCCACGGTGAGAAGCAGGTGCAAATCAACCACTTTTACCAAGAGTTTATTGCGCGGCGCGACCACGTCCACATGAACTCCACCAAATGGTCGTCCTTGACCGAGTTCGCCAAGTATCTGGGGCGCGAGGGTATCTGCCGCGTTGAGGAGAACGAAAAGGGCATCTTTATCTCGTGGATCGACACATCGCCCGAGGCGCTCAGGCGGCAAGAAGCTCTGCGGAGGAAGGAGGCGCAAGACCGTGGTGACGAGGAGTGGGAGCAGCGGATGCTCAAGGCCCAGATTGAGCGCGCGACACGAACAGCGAAGGAGCGCAAGAAGCAGGAGGGCGGCTCAGGCGATGATGTCGACGAGGAGGATGAGGATGAGAAGGAGAAGAAACACATGTTGCAGCGGGAAGAGGGCGAAAAGATCAAGCTCACTTTCGGTCCAGCAAAGTCGACGCCGGGCGAGTCCTCATCGCCAATATCACAAACACCAAAAGCAGATGGAGAAGTAGGCAAGGAGGGCAAGGAGGGCAGGGAAGTGGATGTTGGAAGTACAGAGACTTCGACAGCAGAACCGCCGGCCGAGCCTCCTGTGTCCAAGCCCATGTCGTTGAAGCTTGGAGGTCTCAGCAAGCCCCAACCAAAGAACGTGTTTGCCGCCGCGAAGAAGAATACACTCGGGGGAAAGTCTAGCGCCAAGAAGATTGAGGTTCCGAAAAAGATGAGCGAAGCGGAGCGCATTATGAAGGAGGAGATGGAGCGGAAACGGGGCCGCGAATCGGGCGGTGGCATGAGTTTCAAGGTTGGCGGGCCGCCGAACAAGAAGCCGAGGTTTTGATAGCCGAGCCAGCCTTCCCACGAATATGGCGACATGGTTATTAGGGTGCATTTTAGGAGTTCTCAGCGTATTATACCATTTATAGACGGCGTCGTCTTTGACTCTGGGAGACTTCGCATTGCGTTTTATTTCATAAAAATACAAACCGTTTTTGTTCACTCTGTATGATCCTCCCAAGGTTTACTCGGCGCACATTTGCCGTATCCTTTATTTCCACACCAAAACCCGATCCTGAACGCCGTGCAACACCAAAATTATCGCCAAATGTCGCTTGCTTCCCAGGTAAAAAAGAGCACTGTTGGAATCACCCGCTCGCTTTCCATCTCACCACTTAGTCTGCCTCGGCAGCGCTTCCATCACGTCTGTATATAGTTAGCAACTGCACTCGTCCATTCCCTGGTAAGTTAAGTTGGGGCAAGCACGCACGGTATGTATTGAATGCGGTGCTCGTCCTCGAGCTGTGCCCGTACGTCATCCGGCAGCTGACCAGAAACCTTGATCGCATACACACCGCGCACATAGCCGTCGAGGCGCTGCCACCGTGCCACCCACGACTTGTTGGGGTTCGCCAGCGTGATGAGGCCTTCGAAGACCTGGCTCGTGCAGGTATCGATCTGCTCGGGGGAGCCTGCAAGGTGCAGGAACTCTTCGCAATTGGGGCACCCTTCCTCGCGGAAGCGTTGGAAGGTCATGACGATTGAGCAGACCATGCAGGCGCGGAGGTAGCGCTGCTGGCCTGGGGCGACGTAGTTATCTGACATGATTGCGGATGGGCCGTGGTCACGATGCTCTAAAACGTGGGAGGTTCGTAGGAGAAAGGCGACAGACGTGAGGAGCGAGTGAAAAGGTCAGTCCAAAGTCAGTCGGAGGGACAGGGTGGTGGACAGTGTGTGGACAAAGGAGAATCGCAAACGGCTGGATACTGGTAGTTTTTCAAAGGTCGAAGTTTGGAGGGTTCAGCCCGGCGTTGTCGAGTGGATGGCGTTGGTAGCTCAAGTGCCGCGAATGGCCTAGCGCAGGAATATATCTTGGCTACATGCATCATTGAGCTCTTATGCAGGAAAGCGATTTTTCGCCACCACATCTCATCGCCGACTACCACCAGCACCTCTAAGATACTTCCAATTTAATAAAACAAGGCGATGTTCTTGTGGTTTTTTCTACAAAATATTTTTTTACCATGGCTGCTAGCGATCTCCATGACACGCCCATGGGCAACACATCACTGGCATCCTCCATTGGCGCTGCCTCCAAGACCAAGACTGCCAAGGAGAGCAAGACGCGGGAGCTGTACAGCAGCACGATCGGCCGGCCCCCGTTTGCCTATGCCCAGATCGAGGTCGTGCAGAACCATCAGAGCCAAGAATCGCAGGGACCGCTTGATGCGCTGCAGGTGCGCTCCTACTGCGATGCGGCCCTCAAGCAGTTCCTGGGAGCTACGGGTGCGGCCATGCCGCTCGATCTGCTGAAGTTCGACGGGAACGAGTTCTGGGTGCGGCTGCCGCGCGAAGACATGGGACTCTTTGCGGCGGCCCTTGCGGCCTGGAGCAGCGTGTCTCGGGGGGGCACGGCCACGGCACTGCGTCTGAGAGCCTCCGGCAACTGGCTGGGCAGTCTAATCGGACGAAGCCAACAACAGGCTCTGTGGAACGGCGTTGCAACATGAACGACAAAGTCATGGAACGCCAATGTACCAATACAGGGGTTGTATGCCCGATTTCCATATTCTTCTCACGCTGGTGAAGCGGCACTTGTGTTCGGCCTCAGAAAATAGCGACGGGAAGTGGACAACAGCACGAGGACTGAGAATGCCATACCAATCCACGACGCAAACGACTCGACATGCCCACAAGTCCATTCATCAAATAAACGACCAAATGCTAGCAGTATTTAAATGCACGCCATGCCCAAAAATGCCAACCCCGTCCGAGCATCCGTGACAGCGCCCCAAAGAAATGACCGCCCCAAAGTCGCAAAACGCCCTCGCCAAAAATGGATGCATTTCCAATATGTGCAAGTCTGGTTGTCGTGTTTTATTGTTCCAAAGGTAGGCCGCGTTCCCCATTTTCGACACCGTGTCCTGCCTTTATTCTCTTTCTTCTTTCATACCGCGTCTGCTTTGGTATATCTCCAATTATGTTGATTTTATTATTTCTGTCTCCTTTACTTTTGACACCCAATATGCTTACAGCAGCGAAGACATCATCGAGTTGTTTGCGTACGCCTGGGACTAGTTAGTTTTTGGACAAAACAAAATACACAGAATCAGAAGGAGGGACAGTTGGGTCGTACCATGGGACGAATATTCGGGTGTGGCACGGCGTCGAACTGGTGGAAGTTGAGCTTGTAGTCTGAGCCGATGTTGATGTACGCGCCGCGGTTCTCGGTCATATCGCAGTACTTTGGTGCGGAGAAGACTGTATGTTGTTAGAAGAGATACCCCAGCACGAATAACACATTGTCAATGTGACGCGAGCGTCGCTTACCAGTAATGCACTTTCCGTTGTGCTCCTCTTCGTAGCCGTCCATGCGGACCTCGTGACTGCGGATAATGGCCTCGAGGCCGTTCTTCTCGCAGAAGCGCGCTGTCACATCAGGACCGAACTGCATGCCGACACCGCGTTTGCTGGGACCCCGGCCGGGCTCGGGCTGAGGGTCCGTCCACAGCATCTCCATCATCAGACCGGCTTGGCCTGGCTGGCGCTGCTTGTGCCGGTCCAGCTTACGGATGTCGCCGAGGGTAACATTGTCGTCCGAGAACAGGCCGCCGTGGAGCACGAAGTATTTTTCGCCAATCAGTGTGGCCAGCGGCAGCGCCGAGAAACTCTCCGAGAACAGGCGGAATACGCGCTCGTTATACTTGGCTTTACACTCACCCTCGAAACCGTAGGCCCGGTTCATGTCGTCGGTCTCGTGGTTGCCGCGGTTGAGGAAGAAGGCTTCGGGCCGCAGCCACTTGTTGGCGTACAGAAGCAGCGCAATCTCCGTGGACCAGGAGCCGCGGTCGACAAAATCGCCGTTGAACAGGTACCAGAGCTTCTCCGACGGCTTGCCGTTGAGGCGGAATAGCTCCATCAGGTCAAAGTACTGGCCGTGCGTGTCACCGCATACGGTTAGGGTTGTGTCATCGGGCACCATGACCTCTTTCATGGTCGGCTCGTCGTGCACAATCTTGGTGACGGCCAGTAGGATCTGGTAGACGTATTTCAAGTGGATCTTCTTGCCCTCCTTGAACCGCTCGGTCATGTCGTCGATGAACTCTTGCGTCATCTCGTCGCCCAGGCGCACGCCGTCGTAGTCGTCCTTGACGACCATAGACTCGACATCGAGACCCTCAGCTGCCGACGGCTCGTCGCCGACCTCGATTGCCTCAAAGAACTGTAGTTGCCGCACCACCTTTTGGCAGTCGGACAGCTTGGCTTTGGCGTCGACATTTCCCGGGTTGAGCTTGACGCACATCCGGAAGTCCTGCAGCGCATCTTTTGGTTTGAGAATGGCTGCAGAGGCCAGAGCACGGCGATAGTAAGCCTGGCGAACGCAAAAAAATGATTGTCAGCTTGCAATACAAAATATGAGCATCTGTTTCAACAGAAGGAAGCAGTACCTTGACAAAATTTGGGTCCAGGTCAATAGCCTTGGTGGCGTCTGCAATGGCATAACCGTATGCTTCTGTCTTCAGATATGCCTGCACGACTGTCAGCAGCAAGTCATGGCATATATAAGTGCACATATATGCGGATGTGGGGGTCACGCGAGCCCTTTTCGGAGACGCACCTGGGCGCGGTTCGCAAAGTACGTCGGTTCGCTGTGGTCGAGCTCGATCGCCTGGGTGTAGTGGTCGATTGCTGTCGGCCAGTCGTGCTTCAGGAAGGCCTTGTTGCCATCATTCTTGGCCGCCAGGGCCTTCTCCTTGTCCGTCGTCATGATAGGCAGCCGGCGTGTCGAGGAATTAAGACGGGATCGTGGTCGGGATTTCGTGATAGTTGGGCGAGCCGATGGTGAGACAGCGGGGGGAAGGGCCGCTTGCTGATGGGCGTTGCGCAATTCGACACGCCGCACGCCGAAGGTTGCGAGAAGGTCGCTCAAGACAGTTCGTGGGCGTGAATGCAGAGCGTGGAGCGAGCGGCTAAAAAATTAAGAAAAATGCTTGTTTTGAGCGGCCAGCGAAATTGCAGTGCACGAGGCGGCCGCTGTCGTGTGGGGAGGCGATGATCCGTTACAGGCAGGAGCAGGCGCCGAAGGCCGCCGAACGTTCTTTCTGGCCCAGGCCCTTACCAAAGCGCCTAGACCTTCTGCGAGGTAAAATACGCATATATGCATATTAAGATTTGGTCCCTCAATATGTATCAAAAAGGTGACGAACCACAGACGAGTGGCAAGTGTTACTGCCAAATCTAGGCTGCTCTTCCCCAACACAAAACACCACCACTTCCGGCGAACGGACCATCGCCAACACAACAACACAACCATGGCCGAACCAGGCGCATCTACGAGCTCGTCGCTCGTGCGCAAGCGGACGGACACAGAGTTGATGCCGCCTCCGCCACCAGCAAAGCGCATCCAACGCCCCAAGACCGTCCTCGACGAAGACTCGTACACAGACGGATTGTCGAAGATCATTGCACGCGATTTCTTCCCCGGCCTGATTGAATCGGAAACGCAAAACGAATACCTGAATGCGCTTGAATCGAAAGATCCAGCATGGATCTCCAGCGCTGGAAAACGGCTCAAAGAAGCCATGACGCCCGGCCGCCGCCACCGGTCAAGGCTGCACACGCCGTCTCTTCGCGGAACTCTAGATGGCCGCCCGGGCGAAACACCGCAGAGTTTTGCGGGCGACACACCTGCCTCGGTCGTTTCCATCAGCACAACGGCCACGGTGGATACCCCGGTAGTCACCAAGGTGGGATCGAACCCCGACACAAACGTCAGCCTTGGCACGTACCAGTCCAAATACACGAGCGAGGACAACGAAAGCTTCTACAAGCTGCTCGACAAACAGAATCAGACGCGGGCTGAGAAGCATTCATGGGTCTACAACGGCAACAAGCTACCGTCCAAGATGCAGCTGAAGCAGAAGGAGGTGGAGGACCGGCTGATCGAGTCGGGCGTCAGCCTCGTCGACAACGGTTACCAGAAAGACCGCTTGGCCATTAAGGACCAAGACGACCGTCCGGCAGCGCCCGATACGTGGAAGACCAAGGCAAAGAATGGACTCATGTTCCTGCCGGACGGCGTTGACGGGTCTGTCGAGACCGTAGCCCAAAAGGCGCAAGCTGACTCGCTTGCGGCGCCCAAGTCGATCGTATACGCCAACACGCGTCTGCGAGGCACGTCGCTGCTCTCTGAGCAGCGGAGACAGGAAACACCACAAAATCAACAAAATCAACAAAAGGGACGGCGAAGCAGCTCGGTCTCCAGCGCCGCCATCCCACCATCACCGACACTGTCGGCCGTGCGCGACGCCATTGCAGGCAAGCCACGGCGCATGGACGCTGACTCGACAGCAGGCTCACTTGCCGGTTCGACCATGGGTGGCGAGACGCCCCGCGTCAACGGGTACGCCTTTGTCGATGAAGAACCCGAGGCCGAGCTCGGCGCACCGCCAGTCATCGATTTTGGCAAGGTCGACGGCACGCCCAACCCGTTCCAGCTTCAAGACAAGAGCAAGCGCGAGGGTTTGCACCACCGCATGGTCGAGCGCATTGCGCACTCGAAGCGGACGTCGGCGCGTGTTGGCATGACGGGCCGCGCCAGCCAAACACCGCATACGCCGCTGCCGCACAGCCCGCGCTTGTCGGGTGGACTGACGCCTGCTGGACAGCGTCTTTGGAGCAACATGGCCGGCGGTGGCGGCAGCAAGACAAAAGATGCGATATCGGCGTTCAATCGGAGCAGGGGCGGGAAGCAGAACAATGCCAAGGGCAGCCGACGGGCAAGATTACGGGAGATCCGGTCCGTGCTCCAGTAACGAGGGGATTGGGCAATGGGCATGAGGAAATGGAACATGGTTTACAGCGGCGCTTTTGTTTTGCATTTTATAAGCATCTCACATAGAAACATATGATACCCAGGGAACTAGCAAATAACAGAAATTTTCGATGCTACATTGACCACGATTTATAAAAGCGAACATGTGGAGACCTATTTTGACATCACTGTAACATTTGGCATTGTTTAAATTCACGTACTCAGTGGTGGCTTTTAGCTTGTCGAACAGGGCCCACTTTTATGTAGATGTCTACCACAAAAATTTCGGGAGCTCGAGAGAGCTTGCGTTGTGCGGGACTATCCGGCTGCGACAACACCCAACATAACAGTCCGCTCGACTCACACCATGCCATTGCCGATGCGGTAACTGCCGCTCTTTTTCTTTTGATTTCTTTGGTGTGGCAGTCATCCTCCTCCTAACTCGCAATGCGCTTCCTCGACCTCGCCGCTGACTTCGCGGCCGTCGTCAGCGCCTCGCGAAACGTCGCCTCGAAGCACGCGGCATTGCGCTCGCGCCAGATTGGTGCATCCTTTGTGCAGAACCCCCGGGATCCCAAGAGACCATCGCCAGAGTCACAGGAGGCACCAAAGCCAGAGGACATACCGGCCGAGGGTGGCGCCACCCCAGCAGAAGCCGACGTGGCGGCTCAAGCATCGCCTGCGTCTGCGTCTGCGTCACCAAGTGAACCAGTGACCGAGAAGCCACCAGTCCCTGCGGTTGCTCCCGTACGTCAAGCTGCACAGGAGATACGGAATCCAGATATCCAAGAACCAGAGACGGCTGGTTCCCCGGAAGAGCCCGTCCTACCGACCTTCATCCACCGTGCCCAGCTGCGTACGTCGAGGCCACCAGGTGCCCTAAATGAGGTCCGGAGGAAGGCTGCCGAGGCTGCGGGTCCGAGCGGAGGTCCATCGAAACTGCACCCTCTGGATCCCCGGCTGAAACAGACTCCACGACCGCCACCAGCTGGCCCCAGTCAGGCTGTGCAGGATGCTCCTGTTGCAGCAAAGGCAAACTCTGTCTCGGCAGCAGTTGCAGAGAGCATAGAACAGGGTGTTTTTAGCAAAAGAGAGGAGCAGCCGCCAAATGAGGACCCTTCCGTCGTCGACACGACTTTGGATGTTGAGGGTATTCCCAAAACTGAGCCCACAGTCGATGCCTCTCCTGGAACAACTCCGGAGGCGGCTCCGCAAGCGGAAGAGTCGCCTGGCACAAGAGCCGAAGAGACACAACAAGCCCTACCGGAAAACGAGACTTTGAAGGCCGAGATACTAGAGACGCCGTCTCTGAGCACAGCTAGAGCTACTCCTCTCGCCTCCATACCCCTACCTACGACGCAGGTAGCAGAGTCCCCAAAGCGGGCCTTTGAGCTGAAGGAGTCCAAGGTGCCGGCCACCCGCCTGAGCCGGATATGGAACTATAGCGGCCTCGCAGCCGGTATGCTCGGCGGCGCTCTGACGGAGTCGATTAGCCGCGGCTTTGGAGGCGGCAGCGGCGACAGCGGGTCGGTCATGTTGAGCCCTGGCAACCTCGAGCGACTCGTGTCGCGGCTCTCCCGCATGCGCGGCGCGGCCCTCAAACTCGGCCAGATGATGAGCTTCCAGGACGCCAAAATGCTGCCCGCGCCGCTGCAGGAGGTCCTGCAGCGCGTCCAGGACAGCGCCGACTACATGCCCGCATGGCAGCGCGACCGCGTGCTGGCGTCCGACCTCGGTGCGGACTGGCGCGATCTGTTTGGCGAGTTCGAGGAGAAGCCGCTGGCAGCGGCGTCCATTGGCCAGGTGCACCGCGCGACGCTGCGCTCCAACGGCGCCGCCGTCGCCGTCAAGATCCAATTCCCGGGTGTCGCCGACTCCATCAACTCGGACCTCGACAACCTGGGCATCCTGCTGACGGCCACGCGCATGCTGCCCAAGGGCCTGTACTTGGACAAGACGATTGCCAATGCGCGCACCGAGCTGGCGTGGGAGTGCGACTACCTGCGCGAGGCCGCGTGCGCACAGCGCTTCCGTCGTCTGCTGGACGACGCACGCGAAACGGGCGTCGACGGCGCTTTCGTGGTGCCCGACGTGTTTGGCGAGGCGTCCGGAAAGCAGGTGCTGACCATGTCCTTTATGGACGGTGTGGGCGTCACCAAGGTCGCGCACGACCTCTCCCAGGAGCAGCGCGACTGGATCGGCACGCAGATTCTGCGCCTGTGCCTGCTCGAGATCACGCAGTTCCACTTTATGCAGACAGACCCCAACTGGACCAATTTCCTGTACAACGCCGGCACCAACAAGCTGGAGCTGCTCGACTTTGGCGCCTCACGCGAGTACCCGGCCGAGTTTGTTGATCAGTACGTCCGTCTGCTGCAGGCAGCCTCGCAGTCCGACCTCGAGGGCGTGCAGGCGCTGTCGCGCGATCTGGGCTACCTGACGGGCCACGAGAGCCGCGCCATGCTAGACGCCCATACGCAGTCGGTCATGACGCTGGCGGAGCCCTTCCGCGCCGACGCGCCGGAGATCTACGACTTCCAGGACCAGACGATCACGGACCGCGTGCGCTCATTCATCCCCGTCATGGTGCGCGAGCGCCTGACGCCGCCGCCCGAGGAAACGTACAGCCTGCACCGTAAGCTCAGCGGTGCCTTCCTACTGTGTGCACGCCTGGGCAGTCGCGTGGCCTGTCGTGGCATGTTTGAGGACAGCCTGAAGAAGATGGGCCTTGCATAAACTCTGTGTTTCGTATACATATACAAATGGTTTTCTTTATTTCTCTGTACTACCATACACGCTGCTCATGCATCATAATGTATTATTATTACACGCCATCAACATGCTATAGAATAAAGTAAGAACACATGAATAGAACGCCAGCCATGTTGAATCATTTGCAGTCTTCGGCCGCACCGCGTTAGCCACGGCGCATGGACGGCATCTCGCGCCGCTCCCGCGTCTGCGCCTTCTTGCGCCGCCGCTCGATGGCCTTGTCGACCTGCTGCTCCGTCATTCCCGCAAACTTGTCCACGAGCAGCCGCTTCTTCTGCTCCGACTTCTTGAGGAAGTAGGGCGTCTTGCCCTCTTTCACCAGCCCCCGCTCCCGCTTCTTGTGCTCGTCCAGCACCGCCTGTGCCTTTTCCTTGGCCTCGCGGTCGTGCTTGCGCGCCTCCATGGACGTCAGCATCCGCCGCAGCGATGCCGCCTCTTTCTCGGCCGCCTCTGCCTTGGCCCGGTTCACCGCGTTGCCGCCGCGCTTCTTGCGTTCTGCCTTGGCAATCCGCTCGTTTTGTGCAATCGCCTCGCGCATCTCCGCCATCTCGCTGTCGCGGTACTCGTCCAAAAACGCATAGTTGCGCTGCGCGCGCAGTTCGTCGGCGCGCGTCGGTGGTGTCGCCATGGACGCCAAGAAGAAGCGCGGGTCGCGCGAGCGCGCCTCGACTGGCTTGACCGAGACACCCGCAATCGTGGCGTCGCCGCTAGTCCAGTCGCGGCCGCGCTTCACAGCGAAACGGCTCGACATTTCTGTCGGTGCGTGCTTGTGGGCTCGGGCCGGCTTGACAGGCTTGGCTGGCTTACCTGAATGGTCGTCTTTCCACGAACTGGCTGCCTCGCCCGTGTCGGCTGCTTTGGATCCAGCTTTGCCGCCGACCTTGTCGATCTTCTTGTCTTTCTTCTTCTTTTGGTTCTTCTTCAAGATCTGGCCAAACGTGAGGTTCTCTGCCGGCGATGGCGCCTCATCCTCGGGAGTTGCCTCTCGGCCAATGTCTTCACCTTCTTCGCCTTCACTTTCTCCCTCTTCAACGTCGTCGATGTCGTCCTCTAGTCTGCCCCGAACAGGATCATCACTCTCGTCGCTCTCGCTCTCCGAAGCCTCCTCAACCTTGACTCGCCGGCCTGCTTTGCTCAGGTCGTTGTCGTACTCGTCACTGTCATCGCCGTCGACAAATTTGGAAGGTTTTGCCCGTACATTCCGTTCAGGAGCAGAGCGGCTGCTCTTTCGTTTTCTCGAATCCATGTTTGAGCGTGTGGTATGGAATGTGGTATTGAACGCGGCTGAATGTGCGTTCAACAGGGCTATGAGACTTTAAGACGTCTTGAACGAAGAGATAGTGTTGTGTGCCCAGTGTTATCTCTTTCCTTTCCTAAAACGCTATTCTCTCACACGGAAGGAGCGTCCGTAAATTTGGTTTCTATTTGGTGATTTGTGATTGAAATTTGATATCGACTATGAGTGGTGTGAAAAAGGAAGGAACAATGGTGCTAGCGCAGCCATCACTGATTTTTAAACTTCTTCATGGAGCAGTTTTCACCGCAGCCTTCTGGTCCACCAGCCAATCACGTTCGCCGGGAACAAGGCTCTGGCAGCCCCTAAAATGTTTCCACTAAAATTTCGAGGCGCATCAACAATATTTTCATTTTGATACTTCAACTGGGTGGCATATTCACAAATCACGCACAATTCATGGTTAACAATTAATTTGCATTAATTTCAGATTCATTTAATTTCTAACCAATTCACACGACGGTCAAATAAAACAAGCTCTCCTATCATCATCCAACCACAACAGGACGCCTCAGGACGCCTCGGGACACCTCAGAACACTTCATTACACTTCAGGTTACATCATACTGTACCATATCCACACTCTCCAGACTCTCCTCAGCGGTCTGCACATAGATTTTCACTTTTCCAGAGGCTGTCATGGGTAGGTCTGCGGCGTATAGGACTCTTCAAAACGCAATACATGGCTTCTCAAGGACAAGAAGGACAACACACACATTGCCTTCGAAAAGTATAAGTCCTTTACTCCCGTCGCTCACCGAACGAACTTTCTCGGCTCAGAAAGTGTTATATAAAAGCAAGTCCTTCAAGTTTGGTCGATCCCAAGTGTTCCCGCAACGAATGGACAATATAGAGACACCGCGGCCGCCCCGGCCCGATATTCAGGAACCATCCGAAGAGTCTGGCGGCGTGCCAGATCCAACTCCCGAGTACCTCCAGCAGACCGAGCGCGAGTCGACCCGGCTCGAGAGCCCACAGCCGCTGCTCATCATCAGTGATCTCAACGGTACCTTGCTTCACCGCCCCGACAGCTACGGCAATCCGAGAACGGCGGTGCCGCGGCCGTATGCGCCGTTGTTTATCGACTACATGATCAAGAGCTTTTGGTTTGCCTTTTGGTCGTCGGCGCGGCCCCAGAACGTCCGCCACATGGTCAATGCCATCATCCACCCCGAAAACAAGGCCAAGCTCGTCGCTATGTGGGACCGCTCGCGCTTTGGCCTGACGCGCGACGACTACTGCGGACGGACGCAGTGCTACAAGCGGCTGTCGCTGATGTGGGAGGACCCAGACGTGGCGCGCACGCACCCGCACTACGAAACGGGCGGTCGCTGGTCGCAGGCCAACACGGTGCTCATCGACGACACGGCCACCAAAGCGCGCTCGGAGCCGTTCAATCTCATTGAGATCCCCGAGTTTGCCGACAAGCAAGACAAATACGACTTCGTCCTGCCGCAAGTGCATGACTACATTAACGAGCTTGCCTTCCAGTCGGATGTCAGCGCATACATCAGGGCACATCCATTCCAGCCACAGGAAGATCCGGAGATGGCATTCGAGGTGGCACAAGAGGATGAGACCACGAGCCAAGGACCAAGGGTTGTACGGAACTCAAAGCGGCGGAGACCAAGCAAACTCAAAACCGACCGGCGGCGAGGGCAACACGAAGGGGTGTTTTCAGACAGTTTCTAGCTGCGTTGTTATGAGCAGTTCTGTTACCAGGCTAGGAATGAGTCTTCTATCGTTTAGGGACAGGGCCCGTCGGGGTCGGTGAGGGAAGCTACTCATCAACAACATCGAGCGTAGCGTGTAGCACCATAGCATGCAACCTACATTGGGAAGAGACTTTTGCTTCATGCACCATTTGTGCATGTGCAATTCATCACGGTTTATTTTGTATGCGTCTCCTGATAACCATGATATACGTCCAAGAAACATCGTACTGGCCCTGCCTAGCTACATTTGTATAACACATAATTTTTCCGTCATATTTTGTGCCCGGACTAACCCAGCCCAACCTTTCAGTCCAAGAACCGTTACAGCGTCAACTATGAAACACCTCCCTACACGGAACGGTGCGATTCGTCTATTTGAAGACCTTGCCGTCGGCGTGGGCATACTCCTTGCCGTTGACGATGACGGGCTTGTCCCACGACCACTGGGCCTCGACGTAGGCGCGGTCCTCGGCCTTGGTGGGGTCCAGCTTGGTGAAGGAGTAGCTCTCGTAGTCGGGAGCGACATCGAAGACGGGGAGGTAGTCCTCGCCACGGATGACAAACGCACCCTCAATGACAGAGTCGTTGTTCTGGCCGTAGACGGAGGCGCAGCCGAAGAGGTACTTGCGCGAGGCCTCCAGACGGTTGTTGAAGCCGCCAATCAGGTTGTTGGACATGAACGTCAGGGTCAGCTCGTCGTTGTACTTGTACTCAACCTTCCAGATCGAGTATTCGTCAAACTTGACGTTCTCCCAGAACCATTTCAGGGCAGCGGGAGTGTCGCTGTTCGAGTACTGGCGCTTCCATTCGTCCAGAGGGAAGGTGGCACGCGGCAGCAAGTCAATCGGGTGCTTGGGCTTGGGAGCAGCTGCGGGCTCCTCCTCCTCGGCGGCGGCAGCGGCGGCCTTGGGGGCGGCGGCCTTCTTGGGGGCCTCCTTCTTGGGAGCAGCCTCCTTCTTGGGGGGGACGTTGATAAACGCCGGTTCGTCGTTGAACACGGCCTTGGGGGCAACGCTCGAGTAGATCGGCTGGTTGTAGACGGTGGTGAACCAACGGGTGAGGTTAGGGAACTCCTCGCGGAACGCCTTGCCGAAGACAAACTGCAGACCGCGGGCAAATATGCTGGAGGCAAAGATGTCGGCCACGGTAATGCGCTCGCCAACTAGGAAGGTGTTGTGCAGCAGGTGCTCCTCGGCGACGCTAAGCGCTTTCAGGGAAGCCTTGGAGGCATCATCAACAGCCTTTTTGTTGTAGGGGGCATTGCCCCGGAGAGGGTTGTACCAGTCACCGAATTTGGGGAGGACCTCACTGTTGAAGAAGGACATCCACTTCAGGATGTTGGCGTAGCTGGTGTGAATGTCAGTATGGTTCATGGCACGTCCATGGAACGTCCAAAACAAAAGACGCGGCGTCTGATACGTACTCCTGCTTGGTCTTGCCGAGAAGGGTGGTCTTCTCGTTCTGGGAAGCGACTGTAAGGCACCATTTAGCGGACTGCCCAGAAAAACAGTGTGCATTCGAAAGGAGAAGAAACAGGGATTGAAGAGGGGACGCAAAATCAGAAGGTAGATAATATCAACACTAGGATTCAGACAGGGATAACTGTATAATGATTGTCTAATTCATCATGGAAGCGTCGACCGGTGCTACTCGAGATGTCTCAAGGTAGCCAACGGCGAAAACTGAGAGGCCAACGGACAAATGAAAAATGGACGGCAGAGCAGGGAAGAAATCAAGCGCAAAACACATACCGTAGACATAGATGGCAATGCACTCCGACAGGGTGAAGCCATCAGCACCAACGAAGGTAGGGATCGTGCCCATCTTGTTGACATTCTTGTAGTCGGCCGGGGCAGTGGCGGGGACGGTGTCGACCAGCTCGATATCGAGGTTGTTGGCCTTGGCCACAACCAGGATGCCCGTGGTGCGCGGGTTCTCCTGCACATTGCAAGACGGGGTCAGCCTGACGAGCGTCCGATGAACAGCGATGTTATGCAGAAGACGGATAAAATAAAAGTCAGGAGAGAAAGAGGCGAGAAAGAGCAATGAAAGACGAAAGAAATCAAGACGAAGAATGTCTGTCGAAACGACGCGAAAGAGCAGAACAGGCAGCGCGGGGCTCGAGCAAAAGCAGCCGGCCAAGAAAGACTCAATGCAGGAGGAGACTCACAAGGAAGCCGTAGAGTTTTCCGAACGACATGGTGAATGTGAGGTACGAGTGTGGTTCGATATAAAAGGGGTGGTGATGCTGGGGTTCGAAGGAGAGAAGAGAAGAAGAGAAGGGGAAGGAGGGGAAGGAGCAAAGAAAGGAAGTTTTTTTCGTCGCAAAAATAATGCCCAAGGAAGGAGCCCGGACGGATGGTGGGGTCCGGCCAAAATTCTCAAAAAATCTCATACCGCGACAGCATTAGGCATTTAAAAAAAAATCAAAGTTAAATGCTGAAAAACGAGCGGGTGGTGGGACCTACCAATTGCCATTGGCCAGTGCGGTTGGTAGAGGAACGGCAAAATTGGCAGGAACAACTGCGTCAAAGAGCTTCCCTAGCACCCTCCATCCCTTTTGGGACGCCGCTTTTGAGCTCTGCGCATCACGTGGCCAGCCCACGGCAAAATGCGACGTAGTGCAATTGAATTTTTGAAAGTTGGACCACTGCAAGGCTACGATCACAGGCTCATCACCGCGACAAAGTACTGTCGAGCATCAGACAACCACTCGACAACCACCCAATCCGGGACCGTGTCACGATACCCCCCTCCGTGCCCGGTCTCGACCGATTCGTGGGGACGTCTGTTTCTACCATAGCCTCATGAACGCCTTCTGGCGACGACGACACAACTCGAATTCTTCTCCCATCCACAACCGCCATGGCTAGCATAAGCGCAAGCTTGCTATCCCGTGGGGTCGCCTCCTCCTGCCCACGGGCACGGATGCGGCTTGAGCAGCAATTCTCGCAGCTGCGGATTGGCCCAGCACACATCACCAACAAGCCCGCCGGCAGCCAAATACTGGCGCAGACCAGATATCGCTCTGAACAAATACACCGCCCAGAGCCGACCGAGAGAGAGCTGATTCCTGCCTCGCTTGCCAATACTAGCGACCTGGAGATGGACGCGATGCTCGAAAAGTACACAAGCGGCGCTCTCTCCGAAAGTTCACAGAGCGGCAGCAACGGCGAAGGTATCGGTGGCGGCCCAGCCGCAGTCAACTTTCAGCAGCTCAGAGGCTATGCGCGCGCCGTCCCCCTATCTCCGTCCTACTTTACGCGCGCAGAGAACTTCACCGACCGCTTCCTGGCCCTGCGGGATTTGTTCAGGCGGTACAGCAAACTGCCCAAACTTCCCTCGCAAGAGACGGAGCGTGTGGCATGGATGTCCAGGGACAAGTTTCAGGAGATCTTTCGCGAGTCAGTCAAGAATTCAGTGTACGAAAGATACCTGAGCATGATGAAGACCCTGCACCGCATCAATCCCGACCTGAAGCCGGCTGCTGTGACCGAGTTTCTCCGCGAATTCATTGTCAAGACGAATTTTGACGAGAATCTGCCGAAGCCGCAGACGGTCGACAAGTTCGGCCGTGCCCTGGGTGTTGGTCGCCGTAAGGAGTCGGTTGCGCGTGCGTGGGTAGTGGAGGGTACGGGCGAGGTGCTTGTCAACGGCAAGAGCCTTAGCGGCGCGTTTGCGCGCGTTCACGATCGCGAGAGCGCTACGTGGGCGCTACGGTCGACGGAGCGGATGGACAAGTACAACGTGTGGGCGCTGGTGGATGGAGGTGGCACGACCGGCCAGGCTGAGGCGCTGACGCTGGCTGTGGCCAAGGCGCTCGTGACCCACGAGCCCGCGCTCAAGACAGCACTCCGAAAAGGTACGTTAGACGGCTCACGGCTCGCACTGAAGGCCCAAGCTACAACCGCACAAATATGGTATTTTCTCTGCAGAATTTTGCTAACATGTCGTCTTTCTCTCGCTCCAGCCGGCTGCATTACGCGTGATAGAAGAACGGTGGAGCGCAAGAAGCCGGGTCACCTCAAGGCGAGAAAGATGCCTGCGTGGGTCAAGAGATAGTGTGGGCACGCGTTGGCGCGGACGGCACCAACCCCAGCATGCGAAAGCGGCTTCACACACACGTATTCAGGGGCCAAATCGACATTGGCAGCCAGGGATGGAGACTGTCTGTCTTGTTACGATCGTGTGACACACCAAGCGTCGATCCACGTGGACAGCATTCTGCAGAGGTTGGCCCACGTGGTTTTTTCTTAGCATCGCGGGACGTGTGCGCGTCGTGTTTTGAGGTGTTCGTGGGTGGTACACGAACGTGTCTTATTTCATTTACATGAGCAGGAATGATAGCATATGTGTGAATAATTGTACGATCAGGTATAAGACCGCGCTCTGAAAGGGGAGGTCTGGGGGAGGTGGACGAGCGAGTGGTTGCAAACTCAAATCACAGCGTAAACGCAGAAACAAAACTAAAAGAAATAAAACATCAAAACATTCACAACAATTATGCCATTGTCGGCCCCACGGGGCTATGTTCGGTCGACGCTGGTATCGTCTAAAACAACATTTAGTTCGTTACAAACTCGGACTGCCATCTTCACACCATCCTAAGGCTACTAACAAAATGCATGATGCAGATACGAGACGTAGACAACAGCCGGAAACCAAGCTCTGATCAAGTTCCCACAGTGGCTCAACCGGCCTATCCGACAGGCAGTTCAGGCGTTTTTAAAATGGGCACATCTTTTAAGGTTTGTCTTTCTACCACAACCAGGCCGGGGTATGTTTCGTGTGCTTCCAGAAAGACCATTTCATGGCTGGACACAGGGCCACCCGTGTTCTACAGCCCGCATCTCGCCATAGAAGAGAACATAGCACGCAAGGGCAGGGCTATAGGGCAAACAAGAGGCCGAAAACGTGGAGGGTTGCCAGTTCGGCAGAGTCTCCCGATCCCGTTATCTCAATGGGCCGTTTGGCCCACTACTTATTAGGCATATATATCTCACGTTCCGGCCGCCTTCACCATCCCTGAACTCTGTCCTCGGGATAAACATAAGATCGTGCGGGGCAGACCGTGTCATGTATACTAGAGGCACTTTGTTATTGGATATTTTGTCAACGTGCCGGCAACACGGTCATTCTAAGACAGTTCATAGAAAGCAGGCTTCTTGAAAGCATAGCCACCATTTGGTTCTTTTGTGGCTGTTGGTTTTAAAATCGTCATGTCTTACCCTTGTCAGAATTTGTACTTGGCATCTTTGATATAGTTTGCAATATGAACTTCCTGGACCATGGAACGAACTGACATCCAAAACGGCAATGTGTCTCTCGCCCAGCCTTGCCTCTGTTCTGATATAAGTATAGGTAAAAGTAAGGATGGCGCTGCTTTATGGCACATAATTTTCTGCGATCTCACGGATGAACTCAAGGAGGTATCAAGTGAACTTCAGGCCGATATTTCGCCTATCAAATATTCTACGCGTATTTTATTATACTGTTACTCCCGGTCTGAAGTGAGACGTAGCCCAGAACTCTCATATAAGTTGTATACTCACATAGATTGGCGTTTGGGCATATTTGGAGCTGTATATAATGAGTCCAAGCGGCAATGCACACATAAAAATGTGACGAGGAGCCGTGTCTCCCAGTTGCGCAGCCCAGAATAGCATATTTGTGAGCCGGGCCGAGGCTATATAGAGATATATGCAGCGACAAGACTGCCGAACCAGGATTCTTAGCAGACGAAAATAGATGGAAGCCAGAAAGAACATAGTACGAGATGTTTATAGGCTTTTGGCTGCAGTTTGTCAAGCAACTCCTGCAAATATCATTTTCTTGGGCTTTAATTGAAAACAATACCACACAGAGCGAACAATACCTTTGAGTGTCTGCATATTAAAGGGTGCAGGGCACATGTGCACCATAATATGGCTTAAAGCCTGTAACTGACCAGGGTATGAGCACGGCAAAAGCCTCACACGAGGCTCTCCGTGCTTCCCCCTGCAATACACGAATGGTTTGGACACTCTATCCGCATACCTGTGGATGGCCTGCCAGGGAACCAAACGTCACGTCAGTGAGTGGGCGCAGGACGTGGATGAAGCGGGCAGAAAAGTCTCGGCACCTTTTCCTTATCGGCAGGGGGAGGTCACGACACTGTCAAGTGTCAAAGCCAAAACAATAGCAACGAGACTGGTGTGGTGAAGACTGCTGGCTCGGCAAGGTGGGAACGGAAAGCCGCCTGTCGCAAGACACGAACCAGTCTCTATCGTTCCCGGCCCAGAGACGGAAAAGGATGTAGATGAGGTGCGCATCACGTCGGGTTCCAATGTCTGTCTCTGTAAAATGGCACATCATATAATGTGCAGGTGATGGAAGGCCGACGTACGACTCGTCCGCACTGGGTAAAGGTAGCATTGAGAGCCTTCTGCGCAGATGTGCGGCGCATCGCTGTGCATCGCAGGTGTGCATCGCACATCGCACATCATCCCAAAAACCTCGAGCCCGGACCCCTGTTTTCGACCCAGCGCTTGAATTAAGATGGGACTGATGAGACGGGCCACTTCGAGGCCGAGCGTTCTCCGCCCGTTTAACCAGCGCGATGAAATCGTAAGGTATCGATGTTCTCGGGCGCAAACATGATCAAGAAAGGTAAACTTAAAGCCAGAGTCTGCTTCAATAGACATTAATCGCCTTGGAAGAATAGTCCATGCACAACTCGCGAAAAATATGCGTTTGATTTGGGAGCCTGATATTGCGGAGCCTTTCTTCATACGACAGGATACTGGTCGAGAGGCTGGCTGGGAGGGTATATTCATGATGCTAAGAGGCCGTCCATGCCCTGTATAAAACGCATGCCCAGAGCGTTTCAACTGCCAAAGCTTAACCAGGGCACGGACTCCGGCGGGAGTGTGCAAGAGCCTGCGACCGTTTTTCCTGCGAACAGCGAACGAACAATATGCAAACAAGAGTGGGCAGGGGCAGAAGAGGCGAAACGGCAGAGGTGCAACACTGGAAAGGACGCCGGTAGGGAGATGCCGGGGGCATATGCCCGCTGGGATAGCCATGGATGCGCATTGAACGGTTCACCAGCCGGCCAGCCACTGCCTTTGGCAACGTGGTGAAGTCATTCTAGAATATGCCCAAACTTAACGAATCGCTCAGTTTCATGATTTGTTGACAGATCCAAGAGTGCGCCACCCAGAGGACGCCCACGAACGAGTGAGATTCATCCAGGCTGGTTTGCACTTAACAATTGGCTGTGAGACCGCGCGTTGTTGTTTCCGCAGTGCCTTGCACTTTCGTTTACGCAGATAGATTCCAGTCTTGGCCGGAGGTGTTTTGAAGGATGAATGCTGGCTGTGACAAGACAAGTTCATGTGGTAGCGAGCTGTGTCCTACGTGAGCAAAATAAACAATCACGACCCAGACAAGGCAACTGCAACAGAGGTACACATGGTTGTGCACCAAGATGCGCAAATGTGGAAGGAGTACTAGCCGGCCTCGTCTGCTCCTTCCACAACCGTTTTTTATATTCCATTCCAAAATGAACGACAGTCGCTCTTGCCAAAGAATGAATATGACTTTTCGTCTGGTTGCGTGAGACCCATCCGACGGCTAAGGTAAGCGCGAATCATGTACCTCGTCGGAAGATTGTAATTACGGAAAAGAAGGTTTGCGGAAGATCTCAGTGCAACTCTGTCGTGCATGTTGTTATGTTGCATTTACCTTCCGCTCTTGCCTAAAACGAGCCACTGAGGTGATCAACAATGACATGGCAGAGTGGGATGAGGCTGGGATCGGCCGGGGACTCGAAAGCAGAAGGAGCAATCAACGTCCTCAATATTACCTCCTGTCTTGTCTTTTAAGGTAACAATTCCCGCGACATAAGACGACACAATACAGCGCATCCCATTCGCCAGCTGATGTCACAAGCTTTGTATCGCAAACTAATGGTCCAAATGACGACGACAAAAACGGCAAGAATAGCGAGAGGATTTGCAAAGGACAGCATCCGAAGTCGCGGAATTGCGCCACAGGGTCGGAGAAGACGGGAAACCGGAGAAAGAGACAAGGCACAACACGCGAGCTGAATGATCTGAACGAGTGGCAAAGAATACGATAAGCTGGGGCCTATGGCCGAGCGCGCCTCGCTTTTTGGCAATGGTGCGGGCCCCTTAGATAACTAGGAAAGTGGACCACGGCCACAAAGACTCAGACGAGAAAAATAATGGCCGACGCAAAAAAGGGGGGAAGGTTGAGGGGATTGGAACTCGGGATTACGACTAGGTCCATAACGAAGTGTTGCGTGAAGGATGTGAACAAAGACGTAGCAAGACAAACACGTCGTAGCATCGCGTCCACCCGCCTCCCGGAGAATATACAAAACGTCCGATACGAGACACGCGAGGGTATCTCAGCCCTGTTTCCATGTCGACGCCAATTCCACGATTTTTGTTTGTGGCTTTGCCGGGCGCGCTTGGACAACTTGAGGAGGACCCCCGTGGCAATAAACTGGGCCAGGAACAAAGGCGGTTGCGAGCGAGGAACCAAGTCAAACCAAATCGACCCAAAAGGTGAGACCGGATCCCACCTTGCACCGACACGCACACCTTTTTTGTTCCAATTTTTTTCAGACGCACAACAAGCGCAATCGCTCAAAGACACTAGGCCTGGATGGTCTCGAGATAGCGTGCCCCCCTTTCGCGGCTCCAGGGAGGAAAGATGGAGCAAGTGATGAAAAGGAGAAGATTCACACGCAGTTGTGAGATGGGGGGACGTCGGCAAAATTCATTGCCTCGCAGCAGCTTGCAAGCAACGCAGAAGCCCAAGCAAATCCCCCATTAGCACTCAAATTAGTTTGTAAAGACTCTTTCGTACAAGGACATGTATCTCCAGGAGATCCATGTGGTACGCAGATTGCTGCTAGATGGTAGGGCGCATATTCAACGGCCGATATTACCCAAGACCCTTGCATCTCCTCCACACAAAGATGCTGCTCAAACAGAACGGACGAGTCGGCAGATTTCCGGAGCATACACGGCGAGGGGCAGAAAAAAGGGGCTAGAAGGCGTGATCAAAACGTCGTTGACAGGGCTGTCAGGCCAGCACCCGATGTATCCCCTTTCTCTTTATAATTTGGATCTCTTTTTCTTCGAAATGGTGGTCAGCAGCAGGCTCGCGTTTCGGGGCCCTGCATATATGGCAGTTGGAAAGGAGGGCACACTTGGTTCCATGTGCCACATGGACTTGTGCGGCATGTCTTTTCGTCTTTTACAACGTGTGTCGTAGTACCTTTTTCCTCAACCGCTTGCCTTGTCCTTGCGTGTTCGTTAAGTCCATATATCGACGGTCCACCTGACGGACCAAAAACACCCACTAACACCAAGCTGGGCAAGTGGCCAACGCCGAGAGGATGGCACCGAGCGCGTCTATGATGTACTGGAAACCGAAATGGGGAACTGGAAAAAGACGTAAAAATGAAAAAGGGACGGACGAGAATATCAGTTTTAGTGTTCCTTTTTCATTGCTCGATCCCACACTTCTCAGGCCCCAACGTTATGCCCCATAGTGACCGGGCCCTTTTGATCGACACTGCAAGATCTCACATTGAGAGCGGCTCCGATTATTTCATAGGTCGTGTAAGCCCGGATCCTTCGCGACAAAATAAAATTAGAAAGCGAAAAAAGTGATCCCCGTGAATAAAATCTCGTGGGCCAGGCCACGCTTTTCTAATTCAGTGCCCCAACGACTTGCCCTGTGATACATTGGACTTACACGCGCGCAGCCAGGCTGGGCAACGCAGGGGCGCTGTGCACAATGGGACGAGTGCATGTCCGCAGAGCTGCAGCGATGCGTGCGTAAGATGCGGCCAGGCACGGCCACCACCATTCGAGGTACCTCCATCCGGTCTTGCCTGCTGTGCTACCACCGACCTCATATCAAAATGCTCTTTCCCTCTGGGCCATCGGCAGTCCGGCTTGTGCTACATAACGACGGTACATGTCCGGGCAATTAGGAAAGTGCAACGGGTGTGCCACTGGCGTATAAAATGTGTGACGTCGCCGAGCGTCTCGCTCCTTCCTCTCCACCTCCTCTGTGCGCTTCTGTACGTACTTCTTCTTCTTCTTTTTTTTTTTGCTCGACTGCTCTTGCCCATCCCATGCGTCTTGGGCTACATCTTTCCGTCTTGTCTCTGCGATTTGGAAAAACGCTCCAAAAATATCTCCCAGTGCGTCCCTTCCCTCTCTCTCCGCTTTTCGTTCCTTCTCAAAACGCAGTGCCACGCTATCACCCCCGATAGCGTGGTACTGGGTACAAACCGTCTAAAAGTTGGTCGTGTAGTCAACGGCTAGTACATGTAGTGTTTGCGCTCGATAAAGGTCGCCTCGGCAAACCTTGAGGAAAATGCCACCCTCCTCACCTCGACTTCTTTCCCCCCAGCGAGCGGGTTGATTGGCTAAGCGTTCCACCGTCCCTGATCCACCTCCCTGGTTCGAGGTCCACGAGTGCGACTGTAGTCGTTCTTGGTATATGCACTAAAAGCGCCGCTGGGTACCAAAGAAGAGATCAGCTGGAACTGCAAGCCATGCAGAACAAAAGAACGACTCAAGAAAGAAACGTCTGGCCTGTCCAATGATAAGGTTCTTTGTTCGTTGCTTTCTCGTTGTGGCAAGAGCAGACAGGGGTCTATGATCGGTGGCGCATCGCCCATCTAGTAAATTGAAGTCCACCACGTCTGAGAACTGCACCGAACTGGCCCCTTTCCTCCGCCCCTTTCTTCTTTGTCTCCAACGACATGGTTCAAGGGTCTAACACGAGGCAGTTCCTGTGCACTTTTCACTGGACAGTCGCGCTCTGCTGGATTCTTCCGCACAGTTCACCCACGTCTGTTTCTTAGCAACAAAGAATTTTGTGCTCTTGTGTTGATTCGCGTTTCCCTCATTTTCTTTTCCCTTCGTTTCTGTTCGCGCTCGTGCTCTGGTTTTTGCCCTCCCTCTTTGCTATCTTGTCCCCGAGTTCCTAGGCATTCGCACCACTGCCTCTCCTCGGAGTCACAACAAACTTCCTTCTCTTTGAAATATAATTTAATCTTGTCTGATGCCACGTGAACCAACGGGTTTATGAAGTACTAACAACAACGTCCGTCTGTAATTCGTACGTCGAAACTCTCCTCCTCAAACTCAATGACTAGCACCGCCCAAGATCCAATAGAGCAAGGTAGGATAAGCTCAACACCTTGGTTTGTGTAAAGTCTGGTGGATATAGTATACTGCTGAGCAGTCCTCGGCCGTCTACGAACTTGGTGTTTGCTCCGTAATACCCTATTTGTGCAGTGTGCGCGGAGAAAAGAATACGATCCTCGTGGCAGGGACGTCAGAAGGGGTACAACGCGGGCTCAAAGATGTCGCACTAAATCAAGTGGCAATGCCAGTGCGTATCTGGTCTAATCGAAGGTGAGAAAGAAGCCCTGACAGAATAACAGGAACAAAGGGAAAGTGACTAAAGGGGAAATAAAGAAAAGAAGCAATACCACCGAAAATGACACTGTCCTAAGTCGTGCCCATCGTTCCTGTTCGCGGATGTAGTGTGAAATGGGCAGCAACGGCTGGCGGCGCTCTCTCATCCTCTTCTTTTTGTCCCATTACGTGCCTTGCTTTAATGCAGTGTTTCTTATTCCTGCTATTCTCATCCCAAGCAGTTCCTAGTCTTGTCCCTTTGGTTTCTCCCCAAATATTTTGGCAGTAGTACTCTTGATTTCCGTACAAATCACAATTCTATTATCGTTTGCTACCAGCTCGCCACCCTCCCCATTTCAACCCTTCCCTTCCCATTCCCGGTTCTTGTCGGTGTATTCTCTGCCTTACAGTGCTCCTTTGCCTGCCTGTGCCTGCCCCCATTGGCTGGTCGGTACGGAAGCAACGGTTCATTTGGTTCTCGTCTCGTCGACTGGAGCTCGTGGTTTTGTTTTACGCCTGTTGTTCGCATTGTCGCCCTTGCTCGGCGATTGCTTGTGCCTCTTCCGATCCTGTCTACCCTCGTTCCTTAGCACCGAACCCCTGTCGGTTTATCCCTTCTCAGTTTACACTCGCTCGCCGGATCCAACCATCGTTCTTCTCCCAAGGAAGATCGCGACATACCCTGACAACACATAAAACATTCAGAAGCCGCGTTCCTGTCGCTATAACCAAGGCTCGCCCTGCACCCGCCCCTCTCTTTCTCCTTGTCCTTCCCCCCATCTGTGCAAGGAAACAGCCGAACCCGTACCCCAGACGAAGGTGGGTGAGTGTCTACTTATTTATTTGCTTTTATTTCGTGAGTGCCGTCACTCGTCCTCCTCCCAAGCGAATCGGCCACGGCCCGACGAACCTTGTCTGCCGGATCACGTATATGCACAACACAACATGGGGGGACCAGGCCACCATAGAAACAAATAAGCAAATAAGTCGAACGGGCGGCGCGGTAGCCGAGTAAGCTGCCACGAGCCCGTTTACCTTTCCTCCGTCTTTCTTAACTCCCCTCGTCCCAGTCTCGCCCCCCCCCCCTTCTCCACCTGCTTCTTTCTTCCAGCCCTGTTGCCTGTCGTGTCATCCATCTTTCAGTTCTGGCAAGAACAGAACATCAACACCTGTCCGACATAGACACCGCACCCATTATTGAGGTGCAACTGGACGTGGTCATATAGCCCGCAGAACAAAGCACGCGCACGGGCGGAATATCTGGAGGGCAAATCACCTTTATACACAACCGATTGCCAGCAAGTATGCCCAGACGACGGTCGATATTAGACGTGTAAGAGGATAGAGTGTGCTTCGGACGGCAGTCAAAAAAAGAAAAAGAAAAAGAAAAAGGAAAGAAAAATAACTGGCAGTGATAAAAACACCGGCAAAATTCCAAACTCGTATTGGACGCTCATATAGTTGAGCCCCGAACCGCCTACTGCCCTCACGAAGAGTCTCGTGCAAGAACGATCAAAACACTCCGTTGTGCTCCTTCACTTTTCTTCCAACTCCCATACATTTCTTGAGTCGTTTGCGCCTTCCTACTTTCACAAGCTGTTCTGGAAGGAACGCTCCCACAACCTTCCTCATCATCGACCAATGTACAATAGTTCTTTCCTAACTGGGCCATTTACACATAAAAGGGGGGAGAGTACATATGCAATTCCTGGCTACTTCCTTTGATCGTTCGTCACACGCCCCCGTTAGCCTCTCGCACTACCTTCCTAGGCTACCTTTAAAACATCCGTCCCTTCCCTTTCTCCAATCCGTGGGGATAGAAAAAAAAGAAGCCTTCTGCCTTGCAGTCTCTCGATCCTGGCGGTATTTCGTTTTCTCACTCGCCTGTTTCACCTCAACCGCTCTCACTCTTCCGCATCTGTGCCTGTCGTCGACACACCGAGGCCTCCCTCCGCTCCGAATCGTGACCACCGGGATTGCCCCTTGCTGGATATCCATCGAACACACACTACGCTGACGGACTCCGGCGCGGTTCGACAGTGACATACTTTTCATTATCGGCATCTCACACGGTCCTGGGTCCATTTTCGGCTCTGGTTGCCTCGTCACCAGTCGCTGAAGCTGCGCCAGCTGGACCACTTCCTAATACATCCAGCAACATCCCTATCCACGTTTCGAGACACACCGAGCCCTTATACACGATATCGAATATTCACAAATCTGTTACATACCGACGTTGACCTCGACAACTTCAACATTTTCTGACACCAAAACTCCAGAACGTACTATTCCAGCGGCCAGGTGAGCCGTCCAACAACCTCCCAAAGCCATCCCTCCCAGCAAACGTCGAATCTTCGCGTCCCTATGTCGACCTGATCCACTCCCATTTTCGAAGTCTCGGGGGAGTAAGCCAAGCAAACTCCCGTCGGTATCGGACGCGCCCACACGGAGTTCACAAAACAAAGGCTAGAAAATAGTTTTCATTCAGGCGAACGTCTGGAGAGCTGAACAAAAAAGACGTTAGGGCCCCATTCACCAAACCCCCAAAAGAAACTAATGTAAGAAATAACTTTCTTTAGCTCACTTTGTACAACCCTCTTTCATTCCTCACCCCTGGCCCAATTCAAGTACCCCGACGCATGACCGCGCCCGCGTTCAGAGATCTTCAGCCCCTACTGTATGACGGACTGCTCATAACCCCCCTATCCGCTTCTCGCCACTAATACGGTGGTATGCACGCCATTCTTCCGTTGCATGCTAGTGCTCGACTGTCTACCCTGCCAAGACGACGTTCGTCCCCCCAGGCCTCCGTGGTTTCTTCTTCCACTTCCCTCATGCTTGCCAGATCGGTCTTCCCAGCTGCAGTATCCCGTGCACCCACACTTGTGTCTTCAACTCTTTGCCCAATCAAACCTCCAAGCCTCGTCGAATCCGTATGCACTACCTACAAGAACTGCCCGGGGGTCTTTTCTTCTCCATCGGCCATTTAACCACCTCACACTTACGAATTCTCAGCCCTCTTTTTTAATGATCAAGCAACAAATCACTCTCTGCGATTTTGTGCCTTGCTCAACAGACCCGTTCCTTTACTCATGACCTCGCCCAAAATTTGATTTTTGCGGAGCGTAGGTGTCAAAGTTGTTGACGCAACTGCCTTCGTGCCGGAAACCTTATCATTGAATGTCAGTGGTGTTCACTTTCAATCATATTTCCGACCTCCAAATCCAACAACGTCTCATCAGTTGAAATTTCTGTGCCTCGCAAATATTCTTCGCCATCTGCCATATACTCACTGCGATATCGCTTTCCACTTGCAGGTTTTGAATATTCCACCATACTTGCCCTATAAAACTACCACGTCATTCTCGCCGCCTTCATCTTCAGCTATTTTCGGATCGTCAGCATCTCTTCCTGGCCATGCATCTCCATCACTACCCCCCACAAGACGCTTAATCTGCTCAGAACACGACACGAATTTCCGTCGCTTCTCCTTCTCCGCCCCCTCCATTTTCCACGACTAGCCCGCCATACCAAAGGTAAGCTCGTCCTCTCTGTGTTTCCTGTTTCTCCTGCCGTCATCGCTCCCGTCCGTCCCCACCATCCTGTCTTTTCTCACACGTCGACCACTTTTGTACCTGGACAAATCTATCCCCAACCTCCAACACCCCTACCACCATCGAGCCTGATCCACTCTGATGATATATTTGCTCCCTCTTCGTTGATACTGTCGCCTGCCACCCTATGAGACATCCTTGCCTACTTCGTTACACTGTCGCCGTGTTTATTACATCCGTGTTCCCATCATGTTGGCTGGGTCCGTCCTCCTTTGATTTCATTTTGTCTTCCCCAGCCCGTAAACTTCCCTTTTGCGGACTGGCCACGTCTCTGACTACTTACGATATACCTTGGTCTGGACGGGGTTCATTCCAATCTGTGTGTCCTATACGGTTTATTTTCCGCCATTGCAGCTTGTCGTTTGCGGGCTGCGGCTTTTCTTCCTTTCTATTAACGTGGGGCAGAACACCGTCAGGGCTAATGTGGCGGAAGTTGTATTTGCGTCCACTCCCTTACTTGGCCCGGAATTTCCTTCTAACGTTTTCCTACGTTCTATCCCATTTCAGAGTATAAGACGAGCAGTCTCGTTTTGATAGAATGCATTTCTTCCAAGTCACTTCCTTATCAATACCTCGCATGCCCTCCGCTTCTTCAATAGCATTCAGAGTCTAACCCGCGGTCATCTTTCGAACACTAGGCTACATCTAGAGTGCACATAAATCACCAGTCTCTATCCAATTCGGCAGCCTACAGAAGACGGCCAGGTAGTTCTCTACAAACAGCGGTGCCTGCTTCAACACCTAAATCACAAAGTTGAAACTTTTCTACTTGAGTGTACTGGACATATTGCTCTTCTGATCGAGAATCTCGTCGTCAACCGTCGCTCTCTAGGCACGGTTTGAGGGGCCATGGACGACATTTACCGCCGGCGTAAACAACATGAGAATCCTCTGCGTCCACCATCAGACCCACGATACCAGCAGCAAGCCCAAGATGGCTCGCAACAACGACAATATCACCAGTCCGGCTCGTCCAGCAGCGATCGTCAGAGAATGCCGTCAGGGAGTCGAGTAATGAGCAGCAGCAGCGGAGCTGCAGGGTACAGCGGATACTACCAAGAGGCCCCAGAAAGCGCCTATGCCGCAGGTCATGGTGCCATGGCCTACTCCGAACAATCGACGGACTACGCCCAAGACGCACGACAGGCGCACGGCTTTGCAAATACGTACAACCCATCCGGCCCTCAATTGTTGTATGGTGTCCAGCCAGCAGCTGGACAAGGCGCAGTCTTCGACACAACACAGGCGTATTCTTCCCGACAGCACGGTGGAGGCATGCAAATAATAACCCCCGATGTCACAACTCCTGCCTACTACACCAGCGATTCTGCCACCTCTGGCGCCGTTTCTCTTCATACACAAGCCGCGCACGGTGGTTCTGCAGCTGCCGTCTACCAACACCAAGGCGCAGCCGATAGTCGAGGACATGTGGCGGCAGCATACGGAGCGGGCATGGTTCCACTCCCGAGCACAACCAGTTCGCAGCCCACCTCCAGCACAGATCCGGGAGCCTCGTCGGGTTCCGCTGTAGCAGCACCCAGTTCGCAAGATTACGCCGAGACAAACGAGTCCTACACCGCATACCAACGAACATTAAAGGATGTTTTTAAAAATACAAAAAGCGGTGCCTTGGCACCAGCTTCCGAATCGCTCTTGAGCATCTCAGACTGGCTGCTGTCAAGGGTAGAAGCATTGGGTGCGTTTTTTACTCTGCAGCTACATGCAATACAAGTACAGAGGAATGTGTTTTGAAACTAACAATGGCGGTACAGGCTTGGCCTCCGATGACGAAGATCTATATGAAGGTCGTGTCAAGCTTTGGAAAAACTTCAACAATGCGTGGCTTGGCCTTCTCGAAAAGCAAAAGGAGATGATGTGGTATGGGAAGAAGTTGCATCGGTCCCAAAGTCTTGTCTCGTTTGAAGATCTCCAGAAAATGGCTCGGGAGCTGGTTCGCCTTTGTGACGGCATTGAACGCTTTGGCCTTGTCGACTACGACTACGGCGTGTGGGAAGAGCGCATTATGGCTAGTAAGTCGCCATTGTCAATGCACACTTACCACGTTCTCCCAAAATCATATCTAACCACCCAGTCCTTACCGAATGTGTCGAACTATACAGAATGGCAGAAGAAGACGCTACCGGCGCCACGAGCGGACCGAGTTCACAACAAGGCTAGAGTATCAAACTGCGAACGCAGTATCTCGATTTGGTACAACATTATAATTTCCAGCGCCGATTTCTAGTTGATAATCGACTTCCGCCCCTCCACCTCCATAATTCGGCGTTCACCGACACTCAAGTCTCGCTGGGTCTATAATCGTTCCTATTTCGGAAACGCATCATCACCCCTCATTTCTTTCCTCAACTGAGTCTTGCTTTCTGGTGTTTATTACAAGGGGTATGTTCTTGCTATGCGATATCGATTAGGAAGATTTACTGTTTTTATGATATTTTCATTTTGGGGATCTGAGGGCATACAGGTCGCAGCCGGCTGGCCGGCTGCGTGTCTAAAAATACATAATAGAGAAGGTCCCCTCACGGGGTTTGGTGTTCATAGGGAATGGTATACGCAGGGAAGGTACATGAGCGGCAGGCCAAGGGCGTGAGGACTTGAATAATGGTGTTTCGGATTCGGTCTGGGGCTACTTTGAAAACTCTTCAGAACTCGGCTTATAGTCCATTCGCAGTATATAAACTGCCTAGGAATTTTACATATGTACAAGGCGTATTCAATGTAAATACATACCGTTAAAAAAGGGTGCCCAGATCGTTTACGAGACGTTCCTTGACAAACCAAGGTTGTGTCCTTTGCATAGTGACTACTCTGTAAGAGGGGCCTCGGCGTCCCTGCCAAAAGCCCACGAGCGTTGTAGAAGCTCGTTTGCTTCCACCGTCTCTTTTCTTATTTCTATTTTGGTTCCATCTGGTGTGCGTCGTAATGGAGACAATAAGTGGGCACTCTTGAGTCGGCCGAAGGAATTGGCGGCCCTTGCCCCTGTCTCGGGGCTTTTTATGTTTTGTCCCCGGTCCACTGTCGCAGTGATTTCTTTCCCGTTCTTTTCTTGGTCCTGCTTTTATTGGCTTTCGAGCTTTCGCTTGGGTAAAAGTTCATTGCGAGCGCGAGAGCAATCCTTTTGGCTTGCGATTTCCTACCTTGCCAATGCCGTAGCCCCGCTCGGCAGCCTGCAGGTCTATGTCCGACAATGATGTGTGAAACAGGTGGACAAGAGTGGAAGGGAGGAAAAGGGGTGTGGGAGATCAACGAAATGGTCTGTCATATATCATACCGGACCGCGGTAAACGCGCTCCCCTCTTTCTCCAGGCTGACCCAGCTAGCTGGTTCGCCCTCTCGGGACGGGGCGCGCTTTCTGAGTGGGTCCGCTCCTCGCTTCAACCCTTAGCCCCCGTACCCTGCCATCGCGTTTGCTCCTTCCTTCGTACAAACTCGCTACAGCCATGATCAAACTTACCCACTGTGATTCAGGTGTCGTTAATTTTACCTTGCATCCATTCCAAACAACCGCCAATTCTTTTTCTGACGTAAAAGGAGTATCAAAGTGGAAAGAAATAATCACCTCGTCGCGTTTTTGGATGCTCACGGTGAGAGTATCGCAGTTTGTGCACTTTTCGAGTATTCATCAGAGCAGTGCTCCTCTTTTAAGCGGCTTTACTTTCTATGCTTTTCCGTCTCCTTCCTCCACAAGGAACCCTGGTCTTGGTACAATACCAGCCATCTTTTATGGTGCCCGCTGATTCACATATGTCGTACTGGGTACGACATAGTAACACACAATCGCACATTTAGAGCAGAAGGATCAATACTAAGAGGAAACGACACACGGGCTTCAAGTAGGCAATCGACTGACTGGATACAGAGGCTTGCATATTGACGCCACGGCATAGTCTGTCTATAACCCATTTTTCAGCCAAATCCCTTGGATTGTCTCTACTTTGTCCGTGTTAATTACATGCTTTCGAGATGGATGAGTTACGCAACACTTTCGCGTTAATATTGCCCTTCAAATTAGCCTAGAGCCTGCAGTGTGCTACAGATGAGTAGCTAGTCCTGCCCCCCTGTTCGGACGAAAAAGTGAAATTATGTCTTTGGTAAACTCTATGGGGTTTGGCTCTATCTGAATTGCCTACGACGTACTTGAGAGCGCCACCAACTGAACAGCCTCGAAAGGGAAAGCAACCATTAATAGCGACAAGCCAAGAAGGACCGTGGGCTGAATATTAAGCTGTATCATACTCGATAGAGCTCATAAAAATATTCAATTGGATAAAGGACGAGTGAGAGAATCTCGATGTCCCTGCGGTATGGTTTAGTGATGTGACAGATTTGAGGGGCAGAAGGGTTAAAGTAAACAAACATTTTCTTGGCGGTTAGTAGCACAAAATTTCACAGCCACGCAGGTTTTCGTATGACATTTTACTTTTAAATCGGGATAGAAAGGAAAATGACAAATTGTGGATGAAACAGCGAGAGTGGTTTAGTTTTTTTTTTTTTTTTCATTTTCCAATGTTTTGGTTTCTTACGAAATCAGATAATAATCACAACAATAATACGGAAATTGACATAAACAAAATACAAGATATTCGGCGGAGGAGAACAGCCTCCTCCCGGAGGGCCAGATGGGTAACCGGCGTTACCGGTCGACAGAGCTCGCGGCCCGCCTCCTCACCGACGCCGTACGGCACGTATGGGGCCTCGGCGACACAGCGTCCCTCCTTCAACTCGACATCCAAGGCGCATTCGATAACGTCCACCACGGGTGGCTTATCTACACGCTACACACTCTCTACCTCCCGGTCTGGATTATCAACTGGGTCACTAGCTATTTAACGGGCCGGACGACGGAGCTCGCCTTCGACGGGAAGACAACGCCGGCACGCCATGTCACCGCCGGCGTCCCGCAAGGGTCCCCGCTATCACCGATCCTATTTATTCTCTTTACCTCATCTCTCTACCAAGCCCTACGCCGCCACCACGGGATTATTACTATCGGGTTCGCCGACGACACTAATCTCCTCGCCAGCGGCCGCACGCCAGGCGTCTGCTGTCACTACCTACAGGATGCGTGGACCACGGTCAAGGCGTGGGCACGGCCGAGAGGCGTTATATTCGAACCGGCGAAGAGCGAGCTCCTCCACTTTTCCCGCACACACGCGGCCCCGACGACGACGCTTACGCTCGACCGGGATACCGTCCTTAAGCCCCGACAGTCGGCCCGCTTCCTCGGTATCTGGCTCGACAGGAAGCTCCTTTTCTCGGCACACCTCCGGCAAATAAAACGCCGTCTCACCACACAGAGCTATGCCCTTACGAGACTCACCGGGAAGACGTGGGGCTGCACGCTCCCGTGGGCCCGCACGATCTATACGGCAGTACTCCGGAGCACAGCAGCTTACGGCGCGAGTGTCTTCCTCCCGGAAAAGGACAACCGCCGGCCCACGAGCTCCCTGGACACTATCTTTCACGGCTACCTCCGCACCGTCCTGGGGGCCTACCGGTCTACACCTATCCACCTCCTCCACTCCGAGGCAGGTATACCACCATTAAACCTCTACTTAGCTTACCGCCGCGCCGTCTTCTTATCCCGGCCAGACTACCAAGCGAAAGCCCAAACTATCCGGAGCGCGGTCCACCGCCCCCGGCCGTTCACTAATTATTACCCGCCTATCCCCGCCCCGCCCCTGCCGCCCAGACCCGAAGAGACGGACTGGACTGCCGTTACCGGCCGTTGGAAGGCCCTCTGGCAACAAGACGCCGGTAACGGCCACTCTACGGGATCCCTCGCGGCACGAACACCATGCTGGACGGTAAAGGCCGTACGGCGCCGTCACCTCCACTTAACCAAGGCCGAGAGTAGCCTCCTTACGCAGATCCGCACGGGCCATATCGGCCTCCGGGCGTACCTCCACTGGAGAGACGCCGTGGGCTCCCCGACATGTATATGCGGCACCGCTGACGAGACCCCGGCCCACGTCCTCTTATCTTGCACAGCAACACCCCAAAAACCGCCAGACTGGCCACAAACACTAACGGACCTGGACCGCCGCCTACAGACGGGCCTCACGGCCCGTCCACTTCTCCGCTGGCTTATTCGGAGCGGGAGGCTCCCGGAGTACAGCCTAGCTAAGGAGCTAGAACGGACGCCGTCGCCGGTGTAACACAACATACCCACATCTGCACATTGTTCCTTTGTTTTATTTGTTTTGTTTTATTTGTTTTATTTTATTTGTCTACTTGTTAAAAGTGACCACTCGGGCCACTACACGCACCTGTACCATAGAAACACCACCCACTTAGATCTGTGACAGTTTTTTCCCCATGAGGGTTCTGTCTAGCTAGTCGCCAATAGCCAGGACTGGCTGAGGAAGGCGGATAATAATAATAATAATAATAAATACAAGATATTCATGTCCTTTTATCCTGTACGGCGGCACCGCCACGACCGACAGACTGGCCGCAAACACCAACAGATCTAAACCGCCGACTTCAAACGGGCCTCACGGCCCGACCACTCCTCCGTTGGCTTATCCGGAGCGGCAGGCTCCCGGAGTATAGCCTAGCGAGGGAGCTTGAACGGTCGCCGTCGCCGGCCTAAAGTGACGACACACTAAACAATACACCGACTCTCCTTACACTCTTTACACCATCTACTTTCCTTACTCTTTTGTCTTATTTTATTCTACTCTGTTTTGTTTTGTTTTATTCTGTTTTATTTATACCTCCTCGGTGGCTATTCGAGCCAACCGCACGCAACCGTAACTAGAAAGATTACACACTTAGATCTGTGACAGTTTTTTCCCCAGAGGGTTCTGTCTAGCTAGTCGCCAATAGTCAGGAGTGGCTGAGAAAGGCGGATAATAATAATAAATACAAGATATTTCAACGGTAACAGCAGTTCAAAAATGAATACATGAAAATGAACACACGGAAATGATCTCTTCTGGTGTCAAATCACCGTAGACGAGAAAAAGCACCAACAAGACACAATTAGCCCTCAATGATAGACCATTTGACCTGGTAGTTCCCAGACCTCTACAGAACGACGTTCCATGACTGCGTATTGAAATACAATTTTATCCAGGGTCTTTGCTGGGCCATACAGCCGACCGAGTATGTGCCCGTTATAGTTTTTAGCACAGATCGGCACTTCTTCCCTTGTGAAAATCGTTATTGAGGAAGTAATATATTTAGAAATATGGTGTTTTTTCATCATCAGCTCATTCATCAGTAGCATAAATAGACCCAGACATGACAAGAAACGACGAAATAAGAAATGCCAAACAGAATACAAAATTGTCTATTGCATTCGCATGCCCTCGTAAACGCATCGAAAGAGGATGCATCTTGAATGAAATGCCGTTCCCTTTGTGCAGAGCCAGTGTTACTGACATACCCAGTATGCCTGTCGGTTAATGCGAGACACAAAACCGCCGAATCGAGGAGTGCGCAGAGCAACCAAACGAGATGGGATTAAAACTGGTCTGCAAAGGGTCAGTAGGACAATACAACGGATTGAGGTCATGTGCAGGGCACAAGAAGTACTCACCAAGCGTCATGCTTATGCTGACGTCCGTGTTCTCGACCATTTTGGTGAACTCCTCGAAGCTGATCTTGCCGTCCTGGTCGAGATCGGCCTCCATGATCGTCTTGTCGACAATCTGCTGCAGCTGCTGGTCTTTGAGGTTGTTACCGACCATCATCTTGAGCACCACGAACAGCTCACCGTTGCTGATATAACCATCGCGGTCAATGTCGTAGACCTTGAACGCAAATCGCAGCTTCTGCTCCTTGTTGCCCTTGGAAGAGAATGCGCTTAGGCCTGCAACAAACTCCTGGAAATCGACTGTGCCTCCGCCGTCCTCGTCGAAGATGGCGATCATCCTGGCGGGGGAAAACGACGTTAGCCCACGTTTTCTCCTTTGTTTCTTTCTTTTGCAACAATCGTATGACGTGCTCATTCTACGGCTCCCATGCTCCCCATCCCTCGTGCGTTCTCCGGTCATATGCTCCGTCTCCTCTTCTCGTTCGTACCTTGTTGCTAGTGGGTTCGAGGCGATCTGTGGCAGGCTCAGAAACTCGTCGCGCTCTATCGTTCCGGAGTTGTCCTGGAGGAGCTACGTGTCAGCACAAGAGTTCCCTGCCGAGGTCTCAAAGCACGACCAGTGTGTCAACGCGCGTGTAAAAGAGACGTGTGACCACCACGCACCTTGTCCAGCTTCATAAACCGCTTTCGTAGGCGCTCCACCTCATCGCGATCGACTGCAAGTTTCTCGTGTCAGCTATCGTGTCGGCTGTCCACAAGACAAGAAAGGGACAGTCGGCGCTGTTGCCACCCACAGTTGGTGGTCTGGACAATCTGGTCCAGGACCGCACTTGTTGTGTTTCCCATGATGCGCCTGTGTTGTTGGGTGGTTTGCTGTGGTCAAGGTCGAAGTCGTCGAAATATTGGTGCCTCCTTTGTGTCGTATGAGTAGGCCGCTTGAGTCGTTGCCGTACCTGTGCCAGGCCGCTGTTTTGTTTCTCCTTTGTCGTCCGGTTGATCAGGGTCGTTCACGCGTGCTGGCTGCCCAGCTTCGTTCCTGGTCCTTAGGACGTCTTCCCGCTTTTTGACTTTAAAGTCTGGCGGTGAGGTGGGTTCGCGGTGACAGAGCTTCGCTTATAAGTCGTGCCGTTTCGATTATCACCAGCGTCGTACTCGTTGTGCGTGCACTGTGGTCAACGACGTCGTTCGTGGGGAGGTCTAGTTTGGGTTGGTAAGGCTGTAAGACAAAGAACATAAAGGGGGCGAGGACCTCCAACCGCCTCAGACAGTTGTAAACATTTAGTGGGGTAAGTTAGCTTTGAAGGCTGCACGTGCTTCTGTTCGGGCCTTGCTAATTAAATTTTATCACGTGACAAAACATAAGGTACGAAATTGGTTATTACTTGACACCCAACAGTGGCCTGTCATAGAACGTATTCATCTACTTCTGTATTTATGAATCGAATAAAAGACAGCCATTTACATATCGTGAAATCACCTCAAGTTGTATACATAACAATCGTGACAGAATAGCTTGTACAACGGAGTGAGTGGTTGCTTCCATCGATTCATTTTTGAAGGCAGACACGTGACTCAATTGGTATGAAGTCAGTGAGAGGCCGTACTGTATTTGCTGATAACCATACATATAGCACCCGCAAAAATTCTCCGTCCGCTTGCGGCTGTGTCTCTGCAGCGCCTGGAAGACGGAACAGGGAGGGATGGGCGCTGGCTCTTTCCATTTCAGAAGGAGAGCGTTAGGCTAAACAGGGCAGGAGCCTTGCCCCTTTCAAAAGCTACTCCCTGTCACTTTGTGCTATTTACTGTGCATTGGGGGAGAATTCAGTTAATTTCCCACTGTCCAGTTAGTGGTCGCCCGCCTACCGCCCGGTCTCTTTCCCCCCTTTTTTTTCCCGCGGGCAGGCGAAAACACGCAAGGAGGGAAAAATTTTCTCGTGTTTTGGCTCTGCGAAAGACAACACCTCCCACTACCACCAACCAGCCCAAAAAACCTCTTCCGCTGCAGCCTCCCACGACAGTCGACTTTTCGGAGCAGCATCTTTGGGGCATCAAAACACGTCCAAAACTTCGGAAATCAATCGAAAAAAATCGACCACTTTGTGTCGCATGTTGCCCTCCAAATCCCCATCGAATTTTTAAGCGGATTTTCCGCGGGCTTGGTGCCCATTTCGCGGTCATTTTGTCGTTGAGGCCTTTGCTGGCCCTCATCCGCAACCATGGCAACCCGGAAAGTCCGATACAAGAAACTCAGCATAAAAACGGCACTGCCTGTTTTGCGTGAGGATCAGGTCGACCCCAGCGAATATGAAGCCCTCACCACCGAGACACAAATCGCGACGGGTGTCGAGCAAGGCGAAGAAAATGTAAGTAAATGATTTCCGATGAAATCGCATCGCGTTTGATTCCCCTTCCGCCGCGTTTCTGATGCTTTTCGCATCGTCGCCCTCCACGCTCTGTGATGTTGTCACGTGTCATGCACGTGATGACACACATGACTACGTCCGCGATGCATGCGGCAAGATGCGACAGCTACCACAATGGTGTCGTCGCCACGTCGCCGTCGCATCGTTTTTTCCTTGCCCATGTTTTGCTTTTATTCGCCTTTAGCGGATCCGGCCACTGACCATGCTCGCCACGATAGGAATACCATTTGCAGGTCGCCCTGCAGGGCACGTCTTCGGCGGCCGTCAAGGAGATCCCCGTACCGCCGCCTATGGAGAGCGACATCAACTATGATGCGCTATATGCCCGAAAGTTTCAGCAACCGGTCAACTACATCCGATTTTCGCAAACGGTAGAAGAATGCATCGGCTGCCAGTATGACATGACGGAGGAGGACGACGAGTTTCTAAAGGGTTACAACAAGAAGAAGCCCGCCAGCCAACAGCTCTCCGAGGACGACTTTGAGCAGATCATGGAGGTCTTTGAGGACACGGCATCCGTCGCAACGCCATTTGCGTCGGTGGACAAGACCATCGTGCCCTACGACCACATGGTCGGCGGCCTTCATGAGCTGCAGCTGCCCAAAGTGATGAACCACGCCAAGGACATTTATGAATTCTGGAAGTCACGGCGCATCGACGTGGGCGGGCCGCTGCACCCGTCTCTCAAGTTCGAGACACACCAAGAGACAGATGAGATGGATCCCTTTGTCTGTTTCCGCCGGCGTGAGGTGCGGCAAACACGCAAGACGCGCGCGCGTGATCTCCAGAGTGCCGACAAGCTCAAAAAGCTGCGGCGCGAACTCGAGGACGGTCGACAACTTGTCATCCTGTCGCACGAGCGTGAAGTCCTCAAACGCGACCTGTTGCTCACAGACCGCGCCGTATACGAGCAGAGGGCGAAGTTGAAGCTCATGAAGGTCCGGCTGGGGATCCGGACCGACGACGAGGATCTAGTCCACCAAAAGGTAAACCCTCTACCGCCCACCGTCCCTTATAGTACCCACGGGCGCATGTCGCTAACCCAGCTGCAGCCTCAAAAGAAGAAGGCGCCCGATTTGTCGGTTGCACAGCGCAATGCCGCCGCAGCGCAAGTGCGCGCAGCCACGCGCCCAGACAACCGGCAGCCAGAAATGGACCTCGTCCTATTGGCTGATTCGCTTGTGGAGAGAGAGAACGAACTGCGCGCAGACGTCATCAAACGGATCGAGAACCACCGCCGGTGGAACGAGAACCACGTTGACCTGACCAGCGAGCCTCTTAAGCCGCTCAAGGACCGTAATGAGGGTGCTGGTTTCCGCCCTGCCACGACCCAGTATCTGATGACTCCACCGGCCTCCGAGACGTCTCAAGAGGACGAACCCGTGCCGATGGAGCTCGATGAGCCGGAGTCAGCTGCCGTTTTCACGTTCAAGGGTCTGTCGACGCCGCCGTATGGCCAAGCACAACCCCCCGGACACCAATTCCGGCGCCGCATTGGTCGTCTCAACCGGCTGTGGATCGACCGGAGGAGGATTATGGTCACTCCACCTCCGGAGGCGCCCGGTCAGTTTGAGAGCCATTCCGTGGACATGGGGGTCGACCCAACCCCCGATCGTTGGAAGTACGACCATGACGACAGCGAGGATGAGCCGGACGTGTATGAGGTTGATCCGTACAGCATCCAGGCGCTCAAGTACCGTGCGTCTCTCCCATTCTCTCTCCCGTACCCGTTGCGTCGGCCAGACGCCCAACCCAACGCAGGGCAGAGGACGAATGGCGTACCACCAGGGGCAAGGCAAACAATCCAGCAACGCCCGCACGCAGCACAACCCGGAGCAGCGTCTGCAGCCCAGGCCACTGCGTCCTCTTGATTTCTCATTCTCTCCCCCTTTTAGGTCCGCTTGCCCGAGTCGATTTCGGTGCTGGCGGACGTGTGCATCTCATTCTCGACTCTCCTGTCGTTTTTCTGCGATCATCTTTTCTTCTTTGGGCCGGCGCGCATTTTGCCTTTCTACTTTTTTCACTTCCTTTACTTTTGGGTTTCCTTCCTTTCGCAAAAGGAGGCTCTGCGCGGTGTTCAGGCGGTCGGGCCCAAATGGGAATATCTGTATACTTAGTTAGCGTTTTGTTTCATTTTCCCCCGCATATATGGGATAGGAGCTGGCGATGGCGACGATGACACGAATATAATAGAAAGCTGCCGACCAAGTCTTTGGTGGGGGCAAGTACAAAAAATATTAAAATAAGAAGACTTTTCGCACAGACTCATCTGAAAAAGCCCGACGTGACTGGCCAGTTGGGGAGAAGGCAAGTGACCAGTGACTGAAAGAAGTCTTACCTGACAACGTCACGACGATGGTCGGGAGAGCCACGGTGCCATCGCTGCCTAAGGTGGCTTTCGAGAGAAGGTCGCGATATTGAGGAGAAGTCCTTACTCTTCCGGGACTCAAGGTGTCATGCTGCGATGTTTGTAAATAATCGAGCCGGTAATGATTGACAGATACGGTATGATGAGCGGAAGAAGGCGGGGGGGAAGAACGAGGACGATCGGAGACAGGACAGCCAAGACGAGAAGAACAAGTAGAAGAGGGGAGAAGTCGAGAAGTCGACAGAGTTTGAGAGAAAGAGGGCGCAGGTAGCAGACACGGAGAACAGAAAGGCAGGTGAGGAGCTGGAAGCTGACGTTGGAGGCGGAGGGAATGAGGCCCAAACAATCAAAATGACCGAATGACGAGTGGAAGAGGGAAACAAATTGAAAATAATAATGGTGGGAGGGCAAAAAAAGGAAGTGCAAAATAAAAGGCAGAAAAGAAAGAAGGCGGTCCATATGGACCCGCTGATGTCGCCAGAGCCAAACCAGGGAAAGAGCTAAGACGGGCCAAAGTGGGGCTACTTCCGCTGGCATTCTGTTGTGCCATTTTGTTCCAAAGTCCCTTGTTGACGACAGTGGCTTGAGTGAATCTAGGGGCTCGCTGGGGTGCGAATTCTGCCGCTCCTCGCCGCCTATATTTGCCTTGGGAAGTAACGGTCGTTGTATTCATCGTCAGTACCAAAAAGGCTGCTGAGCTTGCCCCTCGATTCAGCCGGATAGCTGCAAGACTCGAATTTTATATGCTGCTAAGCGTGCCTTTCAACGTCCTCTCATCAACGTGACAACCTCTCTTTGTCACAAACTCACGATTACGGCAATTTAAAACAGCTGATTTTAACAACAAATTTATGTAATTTAGCGGGAGAGCTTGAGCAGAATATTTGAGATTGAGAAGGACGGTTCAAGAGACAACGACTGCATCTCGCCGCGCCGACTGCAGGACAAACTATCACGTCTCACAGTCTCTTGGACAAAAACTGGTGAACGCCACGACTCACACACCATGTCAGCCAGCCGTCTCGACCCTAAGCGACGATACCGCATTGCCATTGGTTGCGAAGGGTCCGCCAACAAGCTCGGCATCGGCGTCATTGCACACCCCGTCGACAGCGACGGCAACCCGGTGCAGGGGCTCGAGGGCCAAGACGATGCGGCCATTGTCCTGTCCAATGTGCGCGACACTTTTGTGAGCCCGCCCGGCACGGGTTTCTTGCCTCGGGAGACTGCCGCCCACCACCGCAACATGTTTGTCAAGGTGGCCCGCCGGGCACTCGCCGACGCCGGCATCCGCCCAGACCAGATCGACTGCGTCTGCTTCACCAGAGGCCCCGGCATGGGTGCACCACTCTCGGCGACGGCCGTGGGTGCGCGCACCTTGGCCCTGCTCTGGCGGAAGCCGCTGGTCGGGGTCAACCACTGCGTGGGCCACATTGAAATGGGCCGTGCCGTGACGGGCGCCACACATCCTGTGGTGCTGTACGTGTCCGGCGGCAACTCGCAAGTCATTGCGTACGCGGGGCGGCGGTACCGCATCTTTGGTGAGACGCTCGACGTGGCCGTGGGCAACTGTCTGGACAGGTTTGCGCGCACGCTGAGGTTGTCCAATGACCCGGCGCCGGGCTACAACATTGAGCAGCTGGCCAAGGGCCCGTTTCGCAACAAGAAGTGGCGGGAGACGGACGACGACGAGGGGAACACGGGGCAAAGCAACGACACGGCAAGTGAACCGGAGCGTGAACCGCTGCTGCTCGATCTCCCGTACGCCGTCAAGGGCATGGACTGCTCGTTCTCGGGGGTGCTGACGCGTGCCGATGAATGGGCCGCCCACATGCGCGCTGGCCGCTTGGCGCCGGACGGCAAGAACCTGATCACACCAGAAGACCTGTGCTTCAGTTTGCAAGAAACGGTGTATGCGATGCTCGTCGAGATCACCGAGCGGGCCATGGCGCACGTCGGCAGCAACCAGGTGCTGATTGTCGGCGGCGTGGGCTGCAACGAGCGCCTGCAGGCGATGATGGGCCAGATGGCGGCCGAGCGCGGCGGCAGTGTATATGCGACAGACGAGCGGTTCTGCATCGACAACGGCATCATGATTGCGCACGCCGGCCTGCTTGCGCACGAGACTGGCTTTGAGACGCCGTTGGTGGACAGCTCGTGCACACAACGATTCCGGACGGACGAAGTGCTCGTAGCATGGCGGCGAGACTAGCATGGCGTTTGACGATATTCATGAAGTTTAGAAAAGGAGTCGGTCTACTGCCACTGATGGTCTTATTTCTGTCGCGATGACGCATATGAATTCACGACTGCTTTCTGTGTACATAATTGAATGCCATAGTATTGAAATCCGGTTTATCTGTTGACCCCAAATCCGCCTTCCATATACGATAAAGAGGTACACTGTACACCAACGACGATGATAAAAGCAGATATATAACTAAATTGAGGAAATCAAGACCCGACAGAACAAAAACTGAAGGGGCGATACTCGCGTCGAACATACAGCAGGCAGCACAGTACATAGCTTTACAAATGATGGGACTCCTCCTACATCATGTACACTCAGCGCTTGATGTCGTCGCCTCCGGTCGGCTTGTAGATGATGATCGTAGTAAACTATGCGTGTTAGTATTGGTTGCATGTTCGTCTCACAATACGCTTCGTTTGCACTCGACGCCGTGCTCACCTTGTCCTTGTAACGCGTCGTCGCAGACACGGCTAGGATGTTATTCTTGATGCTGCTTGTGGCCAGATGGTTCAGGATCGTGTAGTTGGGCATGTTCAAGACGCTGTTGTCGTCCTTAATGAGCGTGGCAGCGTTGAGAATTGGCTTGCCCAGGAAACCAGGCAGACTCGGCGGCATGGGCAGAATTTCTGTCGCGGCTGCCGCAGTGTGGAAGTCGGGCGAATCGTCTGGCTGATCGTAGTCGACCAGGAACTTGGGCAGCTCGTGCGAAAAGGCCGAGGGCTCGGGCAGGTTCTTCCATTTGGGCGCGCGGTCAGTCAGCTCAACGGACGAATCGGCGCCGATCAGCTGGGCCGTCGACTTGGGCGCCTGTGCTTGGTGTGCATGTGCGGACTGCTGCTGCTGCTGTTGACGCTGCTTTTGCTGCTCCTGGTGCTGCTTCGAGACGGCCACGCCGGCCTGGCCCGCGCCGGTGGCACTGGAAGGCGCACCGCTCGATGAACCAGACATAGAGGCAGACGCAGATGCGGAGGCTGAAGCAGAGGACGAGGATGACGCCGGGGGCGGCACGCCCTGTTGGTCCTTGGGTGGCGTGCTCTGTGGCGCTACTTCGATGTAGTTGACGAGATTGTTGCCGAAATCCACCGTTGTTGGCAGGTCCCGCGATGTTTCCATCTGATTGTCGACCAGGAAGCGGATGTGGTGTGTGCCAGGAAGAACATTAATCGTCGTCGCAAATACACCAGGCCGGCCTTCGCTGTTACGTTACCTTCGTTAGTCCATGAGGCCCGTGGCAGACGCAATATACACATGCTGTCGACTTACACTGGATGCATGCGCTGCTTCTTGTTCCATTGGAAAATGGTGCCGGTGACGTAGACCTTCTCACCGCCCCGCAGCCACTCCAGACGCGTGGGCACCGTGGGCCGTGTCTTGTCCACGCGCAGCTCCTCCATGTCCTCTTCCTCGATGGTGGCCGAGCTGAGCGTAGACGACCGCTGGGTCAGGCCGTCGTTGTCGAGCGCTTCAATGTCGTCCACCGGGTCGCCGTCCTTGCGCGGCGCAATGATGGGCGAGCCGGGCGTGTGCACCTCCTCCTCGATGGGCAGCGGCAGGCGCGGTGGCCGCGTCAGGTACGATACGTCCGGCATGCTGTTGTGCGCCAAGATGGGTACGTCCATGCTGTCGGCGTAGGGGCTCAGAGGTGGCTCGTAGTCGCTGTGGCCTGCCGGAACTTGGACGCCACCGGATGCACTCGGTACAATAGCGTTGGCCGGTGGTGCTGCTGGGATCTTGGCTGTGCCGCTGCCGGCTGCCGGAACGGACACGGGCAGAGGCACGGCGACGGGCTTGGACGGCGGAGGTGGCGTGTTGCTGGACTTGGGGGTCTGGCGGGACGGCGAGGCGGACGCAGCGCCGGCTGCCTCTGCTGCGGTGCTGTAGGGCCGGGACGGGATAGAGCGTGAGGCCGACGATGCAGTAGATCCTTGGGCATGGGCCATAGACGGCTCGGGAGGTGCCGCGACGCGCTGGTTCTGTACTTGAACAGGATTCCGGGTCCCCTTCTGTTGTTGCTGCTGCTGCTGCTGCTGATATTGCTGTTGTTGAAGCTGCTGGTGGTACTGCACGGGGCGACCGCTGCTGCTATTGTTCCCGTCGTGTCCAGGCGTACCGGGTGCCTTGGGGGATGAGGCGTTGTTCCCCATACTGATATAAAATGGACGGTCGACGGACGCACTTTTGTCGTAGTATGGTGGGTGTATCCGTCAGGAGGATAGGTAGCAAGGGTGTGTGCAATGCAGGTGTGCGTGGGTGCGCTATTGGCAAAACGTGCTAGAAGAGGAGTGGTCCCGTTGCTCGAGTAAGAGAGGGGGCCGCACGTTTGCGGAGCCAAGCTATTCAGAGCTGCACAGCGCACAGTCTGGAATGCTGCAGGTGGGGAGGGTTAAGAAAAGCGCAGACAACACGTTGGTCCTAGCAAGATGGGGGAATGGAAACGAGCAAATCTGGAAGGATATGGACGAAAGGTGCGAAAAAAGGCCACTGCAGTTGGACGGTCTCAGAACGGCCCGGTGGCCCCAGCAGGTGATGGACCTATCTGAGGCGAGACGGTGCGCCTCTGTGCGAGTAGCGCTCTGTATGCTTCTATGCTGGACCTTGGTGGTCCAAGTTTGTTCCAGTTGCGCGAGTTGTTCGGTTTGTCGTGTAGACAAGGGCTGACGAATGGAATCGGCTGGCGGCGGCAACTGGGCAGCAGCGGGACCAGAATCGGGCTCCTTGAATTCAGACGGAAGCGCAATGTCAGTGTTTTGTGGCCCGCCGGATCGTGGCGGTGGAATGCTGTGTGCTGTCTTTTCGAGCTGTGCGAGGTCGGTCGTGTTTGGTGCATCCAGTGTCGTCGTAGGTGTCAGCGCGGAGGAGGGAAAGACGGGGCAAGAGGACTCGATAAGAAAAGGCCAAAGGGCAAATGGGGGGCAAGAGCGTTTGCCGGCGTTGTGCCCCACATATTGGTCTGTCAATTGGCGACGGCAGGTGCGACGGACGAGGCAGTTGCGACCAAGAACACGCACCTAAGAATTAATGCCACGCAACTGAGCGAAGGTTCGGTTCGGCGATATCGTTCTCCCAAAGCTGCGAATAACCATTGTACAAATATCCTCGAGTTGAGATGTTATTTGTATATTATCTTCATGATTGAGACGTTTTTCCGACCAGCGTTATGCTTTGAATGCTTGCCCTTTCACATTGTGAGGTGGCATTGCCTAGTTAACTATAATTTAGCAGTGTGTCTGGTGCTTCGTATGGAGGTTTCCCCCTTTTATAATGTTACCGATTGCACTGTGATGGTATCTTCTGAAATAACAACGCATGCATGCATTCCTCACGGGTTCGCATCGTGGCCAGGCTCAGCCCTGTAGAGTGCAGACAGAGCGCTGTATTTCGGCAGGGAGAGCTCTTTCCGGGTTCTAAACAGGACCCACTCTTTCCGACAGTTGCACGCGACGGCGACCCAACGACGTAATGCCATCCATCATCTGGCATCTGACAGTCCCAAGCTTTAGCCTCACAACTTCAGACGACGTCGCGGCTCGACAACATGCTCCCCGCACCCGATACAGCAACAGCTGTCGGCATGCCACACATAGTACCACATACGGACGCACACTGAGACTTTCACAACTATCTATTATTACCACGCCAACTTGCGCATCCGCGGCTTGAACCTCCTCTACACCAGCCTTCATCCCTGCCTTCTGCCGCGTAGACCAACATGTCGGCCTCCAGGTTTCCAATTGCGCCGCCACCACAGCTGGCTAATGTTACTTCCTCTGCATTCTCCTACTACGGAACGGCCAAAGGAGCGGGCCGACTGCTGCTCGGCCTCTCTGCCGGTGTGTTTTCAACCACATTACAAGCCGCCCGCTATGTCGGGAGCGCGTTGGTCTGGTTGTTCTCCGTTGTTGCCTTGGCGGCTGCTTGGCCTTTGGTGCAGCTCTTTTCTCTTCTCCGCTTCCTTCTGTCGCCCGTTACCTACACGTTGTCATATGTAGCCGCGCCTCTGGTCGCGTTTGTTTCATTTCTGGGGCGTCTGCGACCGCTCTACACTTATGTATGCAACCCCGAGCCCCGACACGCTCTGCTCGTTGCAGAGAAAAGAACTAGTACTGACTCCCTCCTGCCACACGCCAGCTCGGCTCCGCGGCTTTCATAGGCATCGTCACAGGCCTGGTCCTCAAGTTTGCCTCGCGCTACGTTTTTGTTATCCTCAGTCTGGATGAAAGCGCAGAAGCAAAAGCAGACGGAGAGCTCGAGTCGGACGCCGACGCAGACGATGGCCCCGAGGCGGTTGGCGGCAAGATCTCGCCCATCAGCAAACAGTCCTGGCAAAAGCAGCGGCTGGCCAGACAGCTGAGCGACAAGGCACTGGCCTCACTGTTCTTACCAAAGAGCGCGGCCGTCACAACACCTCCTGCCATCGTCAAGACGGAGGACAGCACAACTCCACGGGACGACGTGTGGCAGTGGTTGGAGGAGTACAACCCTAACCAGCCCATTGTTGCAGTAGAGGGAGATGGTGGAGGCAGCGATGCATCTGCATCGCTGCTACGAACACAGAGCCCAGGGCCCAGAGGGCTATTGTCTCTCACTATCATGGAAGAATCGTCCTCGGAGTAAAGAAAAGTCGGGCTCTGCGTTTGCAACATCATGCCCAAACCTGTAATTATTATTGTTTATTGTTTAGTCCAGCTCAGCGTTGTTTTTGTTTATTGTACGACTTTTCTGTTATTGTTGGAGTAATGAATCCAGTTGTTTGTTGCTCGTTCCATGTAACGGCTTGCCGCTTGTTCGTCCTTCTAAAACCCCGTGATTAATGATGAAAACGCCGATCCTTGTAGGATGAGCCATCGCAGTTCCCACGTCCCAAATATGCAATATACAAAAACACTGCCATTTTTCTGGCCGCCTTTATCTACGGTATCCGTCCCGTTCACGACCGTGCTCCCGCCAAATCGGCGACCGGCTGCGACTGTGGCGTGGGCCGCCGCCATTGTCGTATCGGTCAGCCCGGCTACCGTACCGAGCTGCATCATCGTCGTGCCGCCGACGATCCCATGCGGCTTCGTGACCTGGATCCCTCCCTCCGCCTCCGCCCACATAGGTCGGAATGTACGTGTCGCCATCGGCACCACGGGGGCCACCACCGCCACGGCCTCTCGGTGGGCCAAGGTGGTCTGGCCTATCCCTACCATGGTCCCTATCTCGGCCACGGTCCCGGTCTCGGTCCCGGTCTCGGTCCCGGTCACGGTCTCTATCCCTATCACCACGATCGCGGTCTCGGTCTCGGTCTCGGTCTCTATCACGATCGCGATCGCGATAACCATCGCCGTGGTGCGCACTGTCACGGCCATTCACCGAAGAATCGTTAGCAGGGGGAGGCGGACGGGGCGGAAGACCATGCGGCTGCCGGTCACGCGCCCATGCCGGCCTACGGCCGTCGTCGGCACCACCGCGCGGGCCGCGATCTTGTGGATGGCCACTGCCACCGCCACCGCCACCTTGCCGGCCGGGTCCACCACCATGTCGTCCGAAGCCGTCGCCCTCAAAACTGGCGCCGTTCGGACCAAACCCGGCATCTGCATGGCCACGACCAACCGTGCCACCCTTTGGCGCCGGTGGTAGAACTGCCTTCCTATCGTCAAACTTCCGGCGGTCAAGCTCATGCGACTCCTCAAATACAGGGATATCGCCCGGCTGGGCTGGGAGTGGAGCTGTTCGGAAATAGGGGTGCTGCAGGGCATCCATAGCGTTGATACGAGCACGCCAATCCAACTTCATCAGCTGCGAAAGAAGCGATACAGCAGCAGGACCGAACCTGAAGACATCGTTAGTCGGGGAAACGTTGGTATGGAAAATGGAATGAGACGTAAAGCGGGGCCCATGACGTACTTGCCAAACCGCGTGGATAGATTGCCCGGACGGACGCGTGGTGTGAGACCCTCCGCCCCTGGCAGCTTACGCCAGTTGGGCATATTGTCTTCCGTGGGCGAACCACACAGGTCCCAGATGAGTTCCAGTTGGTGGGGATCGGTGACACCGGCTAGAATCGGCTTCCCGTACAGCATCTCGCCGAACACGCACCCAACACCCCACACGTCAATTGCGGTGGTATACCGCTTGAGCTGCATGAGGAGTTCGGGTGGCCGGTACCATCGCGTGACGACAAGGCTGGTGTACTCGCGCTGGCCGTCACCGCCGCCTCGTCCCGGCATCGGTACCTCGCCTTCGTAATGGCGTGCCAGGCCGAAATCGGCAATCTGGAGGATGCCGCGGTTGTTGATGAGAAGATTGGCTGCCTTCATGTCGCGGTGCAAGATATGGTTTTCGTGAAGGTAGCGCAGGCCCTCGAGGAGCTGGAGGAGGTAGCATTTGATTTGCGGCTCGGTGAAGCGGACAGAGGGATTGTCGAGAAGGCCCGATAAATCGTGATCCATGTACGGCATGACCATATACATAATAGGCCGTTTCCGTTTGTCGGCTGTTTCCGTTAGCACTGATCTGGTACATGCAGACGGCAATTGTCAATCCGTCGCCTTCGAAAGAGACGTACTCGGTTTATGAGAGTGCTCGACGGCCATGTCTTCCAACTTAAGAACGTTCTTGTGCGACAACAACTTTAACAGCTTGATCTCTCGGAGAGCTGTTATCGGGAACTGGAATGCTGGTCAGCTACATTTAGACAATGGACAAAGAAAAGGAAAAAAGAAAGAAACAAGCACATTGCAAAACGTACTCCGTCTTTCTCATTATGCATAATGATCTTCTTCATTGCCACCATGGCACCGGTCTTTCGAGACCGTGCTTTGTGCACCTCACTTGTGCGTGTTAGTTTGTAACCACGGTTTGGGTAGGCAAGACAAATGAGGAGGCCCAAGAACTTCTTACCCAAATGTGCCCTCGCCTAGCTTCCCCAACAGCTCATAGTCGCGGATGTTGGAACATCCTACGAAGCTCGATCTAGATCGCATGTGTTGTTGAGCAAACGCCCGTGGTGACGGGGCGTACGCCGGCGAATCCACCATTTCGAACAAGCGCCTTTCGAGAAAGCGCCTGTCACTGTTCGCTCTTCAGGGAAGTGTGGAAGTGTTGTGGTCTCCGATAAAATGCTTGTTGAATCGGGTGCTCGTCTCGTTCGACAGCGTCTGCTGATCGTTTGCGAATCCGACGGTTGTTGTGGAAGAAAGTTGTTGATGCGCGCGCGCAGGGGTATCAATAAAGCAAGCTTCGCAAAGACATACACAATTATACATATGGGGTATTTCGTGTTAAGGCATGCGCGTATCGTGATGAGCACCACAGCCAGAACGGGCGATGAACGGTTTGTTTGATGTCGTCTTTCGATGCGTCCCAAGAAGCCTTTGTTAGCTGAGATGGCCCTGGTTGCGGCAGAAAGTGCCAAGAAACTGAATGCGGAAGGCGGTGGCCCTGCAGAAGGGCGATTGTTACGGGACTTGCCATAAGGGAAAGAATGGCCAATCACAGACAGCCGTACGCCGAAGTGGGCCGCCTCTTAAGGCCAATCACCGTTAGCTTATTTTCATGCCTTGTCGATTAGGCCACAAAAGATGCTCTCCCGGCTGCACCAATCCATTCCACAGCCAAATCGTTCCGCTAAATTCATGTATCGCGAAAGGGCTCCGAGCTCATACGACACCACCACACTTTCGAGCGCACGAACAAGGCCCGCGGTTAGCCATTGTCGCTCCCAACCCCGCGACGCGACTTCCGATTGACGTACCGAAGAGCATTGGTCTTCACTCCTGACCGTTTTTCTTGTGATTGCGCGCTGCTCGACGTCACTCGCCCTTCGTTCCCGAGAATTCTCAAAAGCTGACTCGCTTTTTTGCCGACCCCCGAAAGACCCTACGAGACATCCCCGGACCGCCGATTGCCCAGGTTCCAAGAACTCACCATGAACTTTCACAACAAGCCGCCGGTCCCGCATGTGCCGTTCGTGTACCGGTTCACTGCCACGGCGCTGGGTGCCAGCATGTGGTTCTTCGTGAGTGGCCGCCCCGCCCACTATGAGGTGAACGTCGGACGACGGCAGTCAGAAGGCCCGATTGCTAACAAATGGTGAAATGCAGCTGATGTACAGAGCGAAAAAGGACGGCCCGGCACTGATGGGCTGGAAGCACCCATGGGAGCACTAAACAGTGCAGACGAGCGACGGATCACGAATAGAATACGCATTGCGGACGCATTGCGGAGGGAAACGAGCGCCGGCGAGGGACAGAGGCATTCTCTGCTTCCGATGGAAAGGCATCATTCTTATGTACATATGGTTACGCCGACTGGGACAAATTAACATAAAAAAGATTCAAATTCACCGACAGGTTGATACGGCACAGTGTCTCAAAGCAGTTTCGCGTTGATGGTATCTCGAAATATCCCTCTTATGAAAGTAGAATCGACAGATTGCGAGCGGTACTCAACAACGACCAGTGGACCAGAATCACCCCCACGTCTACGCCTCACTTTTTCTCGGCGGCTTTGGAGAATAGATAGTGCGAGACGCCCCACGTGTCGCCGCCACGGTAGTTGAACAGCTCCGAACAGGCCATGTAAAACACCTGCCACCGGTAGTACCAGGCCACGGCATCCTTGTCGCCGTATGTGGCCACGAGTCCGGGCATCATGGCCTTCCTGTTGTCAATCATGTTCTGCAGCCAGTCCTCGCAAGTCCGCGAGTAATGGCGCCCGTTGACCCACCACTGTTTCTCAAGCGTCAGGTCGTGCTGGAAGTAGTGCAGCAGGTCCGCCGACGGCATGGTGCCGCCCGTGAAAAAGTAGGTTGACATCCAGCCCTCCTCGTAGTCATACGGCGTCGTGGCATGATTAAAGAGGTGCACAAAGAGCTTGCCGCCCGGCCGCAGCGCGCGGCCGACTTTGGCCAAGAGCAGCTCGTAGTTCTTCATGTGCTCAAACAGCTCGATGGAGACCACGCGGTCAAAGCTCTCGGGTGCAAATTCGTAGTCGACGACGTCGCCGGTGATTACAGTCAGGTTGGTCAGGCCGCGTTTCTTGGCCTGCTCGTCAATGTAGATCTTCTGGGTGCGCGAGTTGGAAAACGCCGTGATCTTGGCCTTGGGCAGTTTCTCGGCAAAGAAGAGCGAGCACGAGCCCCAGCCACACCCGAGATCCAGGATGTGCATGTCGTCGTCGAGATCGGCCTTTTCAATGTAGCTGGAGAGCATGGCCACTTCGGCTTCGGCCAGGGTCGTGCGCTTGCGGCTCTTCCAAGGCACGAACCGGGACAGCAGTCGGCCTGCGGATGAAAGGAGGGCGCTGTTACTACCTTCATTCTCCACCTCGGGGTACCAGCAGCTCGAGTACTTCATATACGGGCCGAGAGTAGCAGCCAGCACGCCGGTGCCGACCTCATAGTGCTGCTTGTTGGCCGTGTCCGTCTCAATGGCAATAGGTTGAAGACGCAGCCGAGCCACATAGCCCTGCTTACGCGCCGTGGCCGAGGCGAGGTCTGGTGTAGCCACTTCCTGGAGTCGTTTGGCTAGGTTTCGACGAATTCCAAGTCGGATGACGGCATGCGGCAGAATACCGCTATCCAAAAGAGAGTCTTTGAGTGGCGAAACCAGTAATGTGTCAGGCAATAGTTGCGTTGTTCGTCAGAAACGAATTTGGAGGCGACTTACCGACATCCATTGTATGCACAAACGCAGCTGATACTGGCTGTAAGACAAGGCTGAGGCGAGGCTGACAACGTCTATTGGATGCGTTGCGGCGTCAACACTGATGGTGAGCGGTTGTGATAAAATAAAGACCGTGATGCCAAAATAATAGATGCAAATTCAGAGAAAAATGAGAGAGATCATGGAAAGGCTAAAAGCTCTAAAAGCTTGAAACCAACCGCTCGAGCACGGAAAGAAACATCAATGAGATGCCGGGTTCGGAGTGCGCAGCTTCCATTGAGGGACCCTGCGCTGGCCGCACTGTTTCAGGACTCAGCGCATCCCGTGCGCATCCAATAAAAAGCAACAGAAACCAGGTAGACCAGACAATCATAAATGGTCAATAGCAACTCTTGCTGTACAAGATACTAATTAGGTACATTGACGTGTGAGCGTAAAACGTCCCCATGACTAACGGGGCACACAATTAAAACGTTCCTTGGGAAACGTATGAAAATGGTGCTGTTATTCAAAACGAAACCAAAATAAATGTTACGAGAACACGAGAAATATACAATGCAATAGACAATGCCTATGATAGCATCAGAAGAGCCATCGCGCACCCGCGTGTCTATGCACGCATGCTTTCTTGGATGAGCTTGTACCCCTTGCGCTTTTTGGGCAGCTTGGACAATGCCAGCTTGGCCCGTCCTATGGAGCGAGCCGCCGCCGGCAACACCCACTTCTCGGCCGCCATCGCCAGTGCAAAGTACGTGATGCCCAGGAACAGCAGGAGGACCTTGAAATTCCACGAGATGGTAGTCAGCTCCATCAAGTTTTTCAGCCAGTGGACAGGGCCGAGAATCATGTGCACGGTAACGAGCACCGTGACTGCAATTGTGGCGACGAAGGGCCAGTTCTGCCAAATGGCCTGTCGGAACGGCGGACCTGCGTTCAGCACGACACCCGACAGGATGTACTCAAAGCACGACACAAGGAACAGCGCCGTGTTTTCCGAGTTCTTGATGTTGGACTTGTCCGGATCGATGACTGGCGGGATAAACCACGGTTCATGCCGAACAACCAAAAACGTAACGGTTTGGATGGCAATGCAAATTGCCATCTGGCCGAGCAGCGGCGCCAGCACCTTGCGGGAAACAAGATCGGCCATTGGTCGCTTCTTGCCGAGCTCGGGAAAGGGCCCGGCCCAGCTCATAAAGACTGCAATCGGCAGAATGAGGGCCAGGTCGATAAACAGGAACTGGAAATCGCCGAGGTTCGATGCCGAGGCATACAAAAAGCTGACGGATGTGAACTGGATCGCTGAGTACAGGCTCATATACTTGAAGCAGCTGAAGCTCGTCACCAGCGACGCGCGGCCTTCGCGAATCACCTCGGGCACGCAGCGGATGTCAAAGATCTGTGATGTAAACGGCGCAGCAACGGACGCCTCGGCCTCCGACAGTGAGATGCCGACATCAGCAGCCTTGAGAGCAGCACAGTCGTTCGCTCCGTCACCACAGAAGCCGCAGCAATAGTCGATGCTCTGCAGCTTCTCAACCAACTCATGCTTCTCATCAGGCGACATGCGAGCAAAGACCTTGCCGCAGATGAGCATTCGATGGAGGATCTCGGGCGGCGCGTAGTCGACAATCCAGCGGAAAACATCGCCGCTCACGGCTACGGAGTAGTTTCGCAAATTGGAAATATCGTACGGCAGGGATGCGTCGCCTTCTGGTGGTGCAGGGAGAGGCAAAAGCGTCTTCTCGTCGAGCTGGTAGATGCTGTTGTCGATGCTCTCCCACTGGAGCTTTGATGTTGGGTCTTGAGCATTGCCTCGGACAAACCGGGGCACAAAGCAATGCGCTGTCTTGTTGATAAGTTTGCATTCACGGGCAACGCTGATGGCCGTCAAGATGTTGTCTCCAGTCACCATGACAGCGCCAATGTTGGACTGGATGAGCTTCTCCAAGACGGCCGTCGTCGTCGGCTTCAGCTTGTTCTCAAAGACGATGAAGCCCACAAAGTCCAGATCGGACTCGGCGTCGTGACGCTTCATCTTCTGCGCGCGAACCCAGCTAAGCTTCGGAATGTGCTTTGTGGCACAGCCGATCACGCGATAGCCCTTGTGCGTGTATGATGCTAACAAGTCATCGTAGTCGGCCGGCAGGCTCTCTGGCCGGCAGATTTCCCGCATGCACTCCGGCGCACCCTTGACGTAGACATCGCCACTGGGCTGGCCGTAGATACGCACAATGACACTGGCCCGGCGCAGCTGAGAAACGAACTCAAACGACCGCACGACACCGAGCTCAAAGGGATTCTCAGTCGCTGCTGTGGCTGCCAGTGAGGTTCTGCCATTGGACGCAGAGGGACGGGTGTCCAGGTCGTACACAACATCGGGCGGGGGACGAGCAACAGCCGGTGCAAGGCTGCCTTGGTTTTCCTCATCGTCCTGATCTCTTGAAGCGTTTTGGTTACCTTCGTCAAAAGTCCAGTTTGTAAATTCAAACATTTTCAGATCTAGAGGGTCACCGACCAGTTCATCGTCCACTGATCGCAAGGAGTGGCACGTGGCCATGGTAAAGAGAGCAGCGCGGCGAGCATCGTCGTAGGTGGCAATTGCCGTGCGTTTCGCACTCTGTTGCGCAGGGCGGGCAGGCACCAGCATAGACGGCTTCGAAATCACCTCGCCGAAACGATTGGCGGCATGGTCGACCACACGAACACCCAAAACGTCCAGGCCGTCCTCGGTTAGTGTCCCCGTCTTGTCGAAGCACATGATATCTAGCTTGCCGCCGACGTTGACGCGCTGTGGGCTGATACAGAAAATCTTCTTGGCCCGGAGCCGACTGATGGCAAAGTTTGTACCAATGGTGAGAGTCGCCGGCAGGGCAGGTGGCACGACAATGGTGATCAAGTCCAACGCACGAACAGCAATCAGATGCCAGGCCAGGCCAAGACGGACGAAGTTGATAAACGACGCAATGAAACCGAGCAAGGCAACACAAGCCATCACTGAGATATAACGGAACGAATCTCGGTAAAACTTGAAGCCAGAGGGTTTTGGGAACAGCATGGACCGCACCAGTGATCCCTTGGTCGTATTGAAGCCGGTGCGGAGAACCATGGCAAGGGCCATGGCCTCCTCCTCGTCGCGTGCATCCTGAGGTTTCCGGGAACGGACAATTTTTGTGCCGCAGAACAAAAAGTGCTTTGCAACTTCAGGTAAGATGGTCGGGGCGGCAAGATCAAGCAGTCGTATGCTCGTGTTGGTGGCCGGCGTCTTGGACACGGGGACAGATTCGCCCGTGAGCATGCTCTCGTTGACGATGCAGTCGCCGCTGAGCAGCAAGCTATCGCTGGGGAACTGCGTAAGGCTCGGGTCGCTGACTTCGTAAACATCGCCGGGAACGAGGTCGCCTGAAGACACGGTCCGCCAAAATCCATTGCGCAAGACACGCACGTCACATTCGAAGCGTGAGATTTCCCGTAGTCGGCGCATGGTAGACCGAGTCTCTATGAGAGTTGTGGTGATACTGCCAAACGACATGAGGAAGATGGCGATTGCGTAGTAATAGTACTCGTCCATGGACCAGAGGACCAAACTGGCAATCTGGAATACATAGAAGGGATGGAAAACCTCATCGACAAGAAGCTTGAAGACGGACTTCTGCTCGATATCAATCAAGTTTGACCCAAAGACCTGTGTCCGAAAGCCCTTTTCATCGCTATCGAGACCAGCACGGATCTCGCGAACGTCCTGCCATAGAGGGTCCTTCCAGCCGGCCGAGAGCACAAACTTGTCGCGTTGGGGATGGTAATAGAGGCGCACATAGCGATAGTTGAGCCCACGCAGGTCTTTCAACAATGGGTCGGGATCCTCGTCCTCGTAAACGTCGCTGGCCGTCTTGCGTGAAGCACCAAATAGGGTTGATAGTGGTCGGTTGTAGTCTGTATTATCGACGTCTAGAATGGCCATCTCGTTCCACTGGTTCTCAACCACGACCCAGGTGCACTCGCGAAGAGAGCACGCGCGGCCAACAACGCGGACGTGCCAGCGTGGAATCCACCGGAACAAAAGCCATGCGAGGCCGAACGAGAGTACGCAGAGCAGTGCATAGATTGTCTTGCCAACACGGCTGGTGCGGAACCCTGCAATGACAATGTACAGGTCCTCGTTGGCAAGGTAAGTCTTTTGACTCACGCGACCGCTACCATACTCGCTAGCAGCAACCGATGCTCCGCTGCTTCGGCGCCGCAGCAGGCCAGCACGGGCCGACGTCCGAGATAGCGTGGAAGACCGGCGGTGAAGTACGTAGTCATCGGGATCGGCCGCACTTTCGAGATCAGCCGAGTCATCCTCCTCTTCCGTCGCAAACTCGGAACCAGCGCCCGCGTTCCACTCAAGGTCTTCTTCGTAATGGTGCGAGCTGTATGACCCAACCAGAAGCCGTTCGGCCTCGAGGCTGATAGACTGGGAGTCGTCGTCGTCACGGCGGTGACGGACCGGAGCCTGAGCCTGAGCCCGGTCCTGTTCTTCGTCGTTATCCGTGTAGTATGCGAAGCTGGCAGTCGAATCGGCTCGTGATCGGCGATGCGAGAAGGCAGCAATGCTCGAGGGTAGGCTCTCGGCCATGGGACCGGAGTACAGCTACGGCCGGCTCAGTATGGGGGCGCAAAAGGAAGCGCCGTCGGGAATAAGAATCCTCCACCACTCACCTCGTCATGCGCCATTTCCACATCTTCAAAAACGCTGGTCGAGCTCTGGTTCGAGTTCAGACGGTACAGCGACGGGCCCATGGCGCCCTGATCCTGGCGGGTCGCCTCGGCCTCAGAAGGACTGAGGGGCTCGCCATCGCTGCCGTTCATTGCTCCCGTATCCGCTGTCAGGGGAATTATCACGAGTGCCGAGTCGGAGAGTCGTAGGGGCCGAGGTGCACAAAGAAAAAACTGTACGAGTGCTAACTGTGGCACATGACAGCAACAAGGGCACAACTGGCAGTGGCCTGGCAAAAGGAGAGTGTCGCACGGTGATGTCGTCCGAGGACTGACGGCAGCGAATGCGCGTGCTGTCGTGCGTGTTGAGTGTGCAATGTGTACGTGCGTGGCTGTGGTTGCTCGTGAGTGTGTTATCTTACATTGGCAATATTTTAAGCAGCGGGCGGCGAGGTTACGGCGCCAGTCACGCCGACTTTAAAAAAAACCTAAGATAAGGTCTTTCCCACAGCATACATGATGACGTCCTACTGGGCAATGGTAGATATGGTGGGGGAGCTATGGCGCTAAAAGGAAGGCGCTTTGCACTGGTGGCCTGCGACAGGCAGGCAAGACCGCCTGTAAAAGCAGCAAGCGCGATAGTGGGTCTCTTTCTTCGACGTCCACAGTCGCGCCTTCTTGGACGGAGTAATGCTTCATTATTTATCAAGAGGAATAAACTTAGTGTAGTCGTTGACGATCCTATGCCCTCACCAGCACAAGGCATCTTAATTTGCACGAGCTCAAAGCTTTAACATGCAAGGTTGGCCGTTCATTTTTGCAGGTTCGGGCCCAGCTAGATAATTCTCTGCAGAAGCATGACTCCAATTGTACTACAGAATGGCTGGCTGCGTACTGATGAGCGGTCTGGCCACGGCCGTAACTAAATCTGGTTGGTTCTTGCCTAATTAATGCCTGGCCAGCTATATCCTGTTATTGCACCACGTATAAGACGACAGGTGCTGGGGAAGGAACCACTGGGGCACGTCTGGCAGCCAGGAGCACCTCAGGTGCTGCCTCGGCTGGTTCAAAGCAACCTTCTTTGTTACAGTTTCATGAGACAAAGGAACGGCAGGAGCGAGGAACGGCAGGACAAGAGAACAAGTCTCAGGGTTGGAGGAAGGCAACAGAATACGCACAAGCTCCTAGCAGCCTGGGCAAGACCATCGCCCAAGCCTTCACCGAGCTCGCCTGGTTTTCTAGAAGGACGCAACGAAGACACAACATTGGAGAAGTGAGAAGAAAAGCGGGCCACCTTCCCGTGCAACCAATGACTGTGACCCAACGTGGCAAGTGGGAGACAAAAGTGGCGGCAACCAACGAAATGAGGTCCCCCAAAGCGACAGGGACGCCCAACACGCCCAGAGACCTAGCCAGAAGCAAGCGGTCCCCCATTTCCCTCTTCTCTCCCGGCTCCTTTCCCACCGCTCAGCAGAAAATTTCCCTGGCGTCCCCCAAAGGAAATCTCGACCCCGCCGCCAAAATTCCCATACTAAAATTTACTTCCCAACCCTCTTCGCCGTCTCCCTACTTCACCTCCTCTCCCTTTCACCACATCTCTCTTTCTCTCCTTACGCTCCTACGTCCATTTCTTCATCCTCCCCGAATCGACGATTTGCGACCAAACGAACACCGACCTCCTGTTCGTCCCGAGGTCTTCCATTGTCGACTCTGATACCTTTCATCCCCCACTATCACCAGTCGTCCGCCAGCAGCCATGGCCGAGCCCATCCGCAACAAGCGGCCTGATGCCGCCGCACCGTGAGTGAACGGCTCCTTTTGACAGGCCTGGCTACTTTTCCGAAGCTGTGTCCGATTCGTTGGCCTCGCGGGGCCGCATTCGACTGCAGCTTTGGAGAGTGGGCGAGAGTTTGTTTTGTTGGGACGCGTGTTAACGATTTTGATATAGGACGCCGCAAAACACGCCCGCCAACAATGCCCCCATCTCCTCGCACGCCCAGCAGCCCGGCGTTCCCAGCATCTCTGAGGGTGAGTTCCGTTTGTACTTTTTTGGCTATGATTGTCAAAGTCCTGGACCCGACAGGTCAAATGATGCGCGGTGTGGCTGAGGCAGGGGTCCCCGCGTTTTGTACACCCGGGCCCAGCCATTGCTAACGGCTTGCCAACCGCCAACAGAGCCGGTCGACCTTGCTGCTGCCGCGTCCCTTTTTGCCCAGAACCCCCGCCTTGTCAGCATGATCCAGGGCAAGCTCGGCAGCCTCGTGGGCCGCTCGTCTGGCTACATTGAGTCGCTGCCGCCGCAAGTCAAGCGCCGTGTCTCCGGCCTGAAGGGCATCCAGAAGGAGCACTCGAAGCTAGAGGCCGAGTTCCAGGAGGAGGTTCTCCAGCTCGAGAAGAAGTACTTCGCCAAGTTCACTCCCCTGTACGAGAAGCGCTCCAAGATCATCAATGGCGCCAACGAGCCTACCGCGGAGGAGATCGCCGCCGGCGAGGAGGAGGAGGAGGAGGATGAGGAGGAGGATGGCGAAGAGGCCCACAAGGCCGAGACCAAGGCCGAAGAGGCCGAGGATGCCTCCACCGAGCCTGTCTCTGGTATCCCGGAGTTCTGGCTGTCGGCCATGAAGAACCAGATCTCGCTCGCCGAGATGATCACCGACCGCGACGAGGGCGCGCTCAAGCACCTGACGGACATCCGCATGGAGTACCTCGACAAGCCGGGCTTCCGCCTGATTTTCGAGTTCGCCGAGAACGACTACTTCACCAACAAGACCATCTCGAAGACATATTTCTACCAGAGCGAGTCCGGCTACGGCGGTGACTTTATCTACGACCACGCCGAGGGCGACAAGATCAACTGGAAGGCCGAGAAGGACCTGACCGTTCGCATCGAGCAGAAGAAGCAGCGCAACAAGAGTAAGTTGATGTTTTGTTTCCCGAGTTGATGTTCAAATGGTTGATGTCTTGGTGGTCACCACATGACGTGGCTAGAGACACATCACATGCTAATGATGACCTCACAGACACTAAGCAGACCCGCATCGTCAAGAAGACCGTCCCGACCGAGTCGTTCTTCAACTTCTTCTCCCCGCCTGAGCCCCCGGCAGAGGATGACGAGGAGGCAGCCTACGACATCGAGGACCGCCTCGAGCTCGACTACCAGCTGGGCGAGGATATTAAGGAGAAGCTGATTCCCCGCGCCATTGACTGGTTCACGGGCGAGGCTCTGGCCTACGAGGAGATCGACGAGGATGACCTGAACGAGGACTTTGACGACGATGAGGATGATGAGGACGACCTGAGTGAGGACCATGACGAGGACGACGACTCTGACGAGGACGACGTAAGTACTGATGCTTAGCCCAGATCTTGCCTTCGCTGTAAAGTGGAAAGACACTGACGGTTTTCAACAGGATGATAGCTCGAAGCCGAAACCTGACGCTCAGGAGTGCAAGCAAAGCTAGACGAGCACCACGCCGTTGTCTAAACCGATGTGTTATATTCCTAGTCGAGGCATCTTTGATCCTTGCGGCACTGGGAGTTCACGCGAATACTAGATGGGAAGATGGAGCTATTCATAATTGATAGGAGCAACATAAGCCAGGTAGAGAGGATGTTTCCGGACTGGCCAGAGTTATGCGCAGTATAGTGCAGCTTACCCGAACGAATTCCCCCTCTTTGTCCTGCCTTGCTCCTTGATATACAATTCTCCTCTTGCGTACTAGACGGTGCTCTGTCGTCATCCTACCAAACGTAGGAACCGCCCCCAAGTGACACGGTCGAAGACGTCTTGATGTTTTACACAGAAACAAGGAAACACCTAAAAAACAAATACAAAATGACAGAGAAACCACAAAAAAATAACGTACACGGGAATGGATCAGGGGTGGAAAATAAGTTGTGATCAGGGTCATTTTTTCTGCTCTTGTTGCACTTTGGCTTTTTTTAACTTGAGATGCTTTTCTGTGTCGTTTCGCGTTCCTTGGGTTATTGACTTTTCACCACCCTCCTTTGTTACTTTTTACCCCTTCATTACACCCCCTTAATAGTTTGCTGCATTTAATTCACTTCCATCTAGTAATCAATCGATGTTAATATCCTCTTTGTGCGCGTTCGTAGCTGCTACTGTATAGATTGACATGCTTCGACCTTCGATGTTCAATATACAGCAGACCCCGAAGCCGGCACCGAGTCTGTGAGAAAGAGACCAGTCCTTCGATTCAGGCGTAACCATATGCGCGCTCTTTATTTCCTGTGTGCTTCATACCACTCTACTTCGATATGACAATAGCGATACGACGTATTGTTTTGCCGTTTACCTAACATGGAAATTCCGAAGGATTTGCGGAGAGCTCACGGATGCACGAAAAAAAAGGACGTGTAAGAGTCACAGCATTGCTGTGTTTGTTTACCCACCTCCCCTTTGCAGAGCCCACCTTTAGGAAAGATGAAAATAATTACAAAAAAAATACATAAAATAAAGAGACTGATTTATGCAGCCATACAAACTTTGGCATTGGGCGGTGCATTGAGAAAGACCTTGAAGAAGGCCTTGAAGACCCTGTCGGAAGAATACACGAGCCTTGCGGTAGAATAAACAGGCCATAAATAAACCAGTAAATAGGAACCAAACATTGCCCGGCCGGTGTCGTTGCTGGTCCCTCCTTGAGCACGCCAGAGTCATCGTTTAGACTGGCGTGGGGGTAGCCTGGTTCTGAATGGCTTTGTATTACTCTTTAGGATGTAAGTGAGGCAGTTTACTAAGGCATAGGCAAAAAAAGTCGACAGGTGAAAAATTTTCGCCGCTGGTTGCTCTGTCATGGTCTTGGTGAGAGGTCCAGAGCCTTCCGAAAGTCGGTGTTTGAATGCAACAAGGCGAGTATTAGTGGACACAACCTTCCGCGGTTTACTCCAGCTCTGTCGCTCTTGCTGAAAGAGGAACGGCCGCCAGTCCGCCCTGGTTTGTGAGTCAACGAGAAAGGGACACAAAAGGAAGGGCGTTGAAGCTGTTCCTGCCGTGTAAGACTTGCCAATTGGGCTAGTATTAATACCTCGCAAACGACGCCCCCGCTATCGCTCCAATTCGTAACGAAGGTGGCCAATCCCTCCATTTTTTTCTGGTTTGTGATTAACACTGCCAACTGACTGACATCACGACATCCCCCACCTCACTCCTTAAAAAAAAACCCTCGAAATTCGAGCATCATATGCTATTGTCGTGTACAACCCTAGAACAGAAATACGGCAGTGCTTTCGTTTACCTCGAGAGCTTTACAAAATCGGAACCCGAACTCGAACCCCTCCCCCACCTTCAATTGAACATCGCAATGGCAGCAAAACCGCAAAACATTGCCAGCCGGCCCGCGGCGCCGCTCTCTGACGCCAATACGCAATTCGTGTCGACCTCCCCGACTGCTACTTTCACGTCTCCCCCGTCCAGCTTCAACGCCTATGGCAGCCGGACCGGTACCGGTAGCTTCAGCAGCACCGGCGCTGCTGGTGACAGCCGTGTGGGCGGGAACGCCAAACCGCTCAAGCCCTTCAACTCAACCGACATCAAGATCCTGCTGCTTGAAAACGTCAACGAGAGTGGCCGTAGCATCCTGACGGGCCAGGGCTACCAGGTCGAGTACCTCAAGTCTTCGTTGCCCGAGGACGAGCTGATTGCCAAGATCCGCGACGTGCACGTCATTGGCATCCGCTCCAAGACGCGGCTGACGGAGAAGGTGCTGGCGGCAGCTAAGAACCTGCTTGTGGTCGGCTGCTTCTGCATCGGCACCAACCAGGTCGACCTCGACTACGCGGCCAAGAATGGCATTGCCGTCTTCAACTCGCCCTTTGCCAACTCACGCAGTGTCGCCGAGCTGATGATCGGCTGGATCATCTCGCTGGCGCGCCAGCTTGGCGACCGCTCCAGCGAGATGCACAGCGGCACCTGGAACAAGGTCAGCGCGCGCTGCTGGGAGATCCGCGGCAAGACGCTGGGCATTGTCGGCTATGGCCACATTGGCTCGCAACTGTCGGTGCTGGCCGAGGCCATGGGCATGTCGGTCATCTACTACGACATTGTCACCCTGATGGCCCTGGGCAAGGCACGCCAGGTCGCCTCGCTCAACGAGCTGCTGCGCGAGGCCGACTTTGTCACGCTGCACGTCCCTGCCACCCCCGAGACCCGCAACATGATTGGCGCTGCCCAGCTGGCCCAGATGAAGACGGGATCGTACCTGCTCAACGCCAGCCGCGGCACAGTCGTTGACATTGCGGCGCTGGTCGATGCGCTCCGGGCAGGCAAGCTGGCCGGTGCGGCGCTGGACGTATACCCACAGGAGCCCGGCGGAAACGGCGCTTTCTTCAACGGCTCGCTGAACCCCGGTTGGGGCGACGAGCTGCGCGGCCTCAAGAACGTGATTCTGACGCCGCACATTGGTGGCAGCACGGAAGAGGCCCAGCGCGCTATTGGTGTCGAGGTCGGCGACGCACTCGTGCGGTACATCAACCAGGGTATCACCCTTGGCAGCGTCAACCTGCCCGAGGTCAACATGCGCTCATTAACGCTCGAGGAGCCCAACCACGCGCGCGTCATCTACATCCATCGCAACGTTCCCGGTGTGCTGCGCCGTGTCAACGAGATACTGGGCGACCACAACGTCGACAAGCAGATTACTGATAGCAAGGGCGACGTACGTAACCCCACATACACGGTAGAGCACATTCTTTCTGGAAACTGTTTCAAGTTCACTAACGTCGTTTAGATTGCCTACCTGATGGCCGATATCAGCGACGTTAAGCCCAGCGACCTTAAGGAGATTACCGATAGCCTCGAGGGTCTCAGCTGTACGTATTGTCTTGCACTTTTTCTTTTCATTTATTTTTTTTTCACCTCGGAGAAAAATACTAACTCACCGTCCAGCTTGCATCAGGACCCGTGTGCTTTACTAAACTGACGACATTGTTGTCACGTTTTTAAGCTCCGTGTGGCTCCCCTCGCATATGACTTTCTATCGGCGTCGAAAATAAATAAAACATGAGCAAAAGCGGCAAACAAAACCAATACCATACCGCTGCAACGCGATATCACGTATAAAAAGGCGCAAACTTACGGCGTCATGCTTTTCATTGATTTTCTTTTCATTCCTTCTTTTGCATATCTTCCTCATCGGTCGACAGCTCAGCTGTTCAACATGGACGAGCACAATTCGGGCGCTCCCCCGTCGCGGTCTGGCCTGGCACTATTATTATTATTATTTTCTTTTCTGGGATATATCATGGGACGAGTTTCAACAATAAATAAAGAAGAGCATAGTATAGATTGCATGGGCGGAATTGGAATATTTTTATGACTGCCTAATATACCGCATTTCATGTGCATGGCTCACGGGAGACACCCCAAGACGAGACAAAACAACGGTTTTCATCGCGTGCAAGGAGACATCGGACGTTGTGGTTTTGCTGTTCTGCTTTGCTTCCCTATTTCGTGTCTCTTATTTTGCCAGTTCGTCCATCGCACTGGGCCCCCAACACTTTCATTCTTAATACATATCTTAATGTCTGTGCTCCACAACTACATCCTCAAAGACCCTGTCGGAAAACAACCATGTCGACGCGTGAAGGCTTCCTCACCTTCTTCCATAAATCGCCCCATAATTAAAGAAGATCCTAGCTGTTGTGCTCCACAGGCAGATCTTGGTCCGAAATTAATAAAAAAAAAGTGAAGGAAAGAGATGAAGAAAGCAGGCAAATTAGGACATAAGGCAAGACAAAAGAAGCTGTCAACCTAAAGGCAAGAAGAAAAGAACAATGCGGAGTACTGAGCAGCGTCCTTCTGGAACGTATACACATACGTTGTAGAATGACACAGTTAAATGCACCGCAAATCCGCTTAGAGGCGTCGCCACTTTCTCACCCTCTCAGCGAAACACCACAAATCAAAAAGGCAACGGCCAATATGGGTCGGTGATGTTCAACCTGTCAGGCTGGACGCGTTCTGAACATCTACCCGGTAACATTGAACCTGCCACTGGTGACAAAGGTACGTCGTACCGTTCTCCGCGACGTAGTTTTCGCATGCTCCCTTGTCCTCAGTGATGATGCAGAATTGCTCTCCGTGGGGACGAACCGCGCCATCCCAGAAAGACACGCGTTTGGGTCCTTTTAACTTGGCTTATTCGTGACACGCGTTTCATGTTTAGGTGGATGGAGCAAACGGTATCGAAAACGGCAACGGGAAAATTGACAAGAGGGAAAGGGGCTCAAGGACCCGCTAGCGTATGCTTTTAATGGCAGTCGATCGCTGCTGATGGGTTCAGCTACAGCGCCGTGAAAGCACGTTGGCCCCCTGTATTTCGTCACGACAAGCCGCTGTGTCGCCGCAGACTGAGATCATGGAGAGAATGCATCTAACGGACGAGGTTCGCGCAGTACCAATGAGCCGCAGTACGTATCTTACGAAACGTCCTGGCGAATTAGCATTCAGCCCCTGAACCATACTCCAATTGAACTTTATGCCGTCATACCCAAGATCACTTTCTGGAAAGGGGACGGAGTTGCTCCAATGATGGGCAGCAAGGGTTTGCCTCTGCAGCAAAACTGCAAAATTACCCATTGGTTTTTAGCCATATTTTATAGAAGCCAAACCGCTAGAGATGGCACAGATCGATCGCTGGGTGCTTGGTCAAAAACTCTTAGTGACCCTAGCGCTCCCTGAGGGGGGCCCGCCACTAAGGATATAGCGCAGCCGCAACTGGTTGGCTGGTTGGACTCTCCCTTTACGTGTGTGTCTGCCCTCCCTCAGCTTCCCATAGGCGTGGTGTGCCGCACGTTTTGGGCTGGCTACACATTCTCCAATCGCGCGTTTGGTTGCGCCTGCCGTTTGTGTGCATGTGCATGTGTGCATGCGCGTTTGTCCGTGTTTTGTCTTGTGATTGTGACGTTCTTTCCTCGCCGGTCAACAGAGACTGAGCGCACACCGCATGGTGCAAAACTCCTCTGAGCGAATGAGGAAGGAGCTCCCGGTGGCCGATGTGTGCAAGGTGAGGCCTGCAGCCGCCACCCCTGAAAAAATGGGACAATGCGGTCAGGAAAAAAGTTGTAGAAGGCACGGGCATGCTTCTTTTCGCGTCTTGTCTTAGCAAACAATTAGTGCGAAATGCCCTGTTTTCAGCCATCATTTATTCTTCTAACAACAAGAGCGCCAAGTGTCTTACAGGTGTTGTTTGTTCTGCTTTGCGCCTTCCCGTCTTGTTTTTCCCTCGTGTCGTCCATTAACCCAGGAAAGTGCACCGTCCCATCGTCTCGTACCAAGACATTTTCTGTATCGTGGAAATCCCGTCGTCTTCCTTTTCTGTTTCTCTTTCTTTTTTCCCTTCTTCCTATCTTTGCATCTGCATCTTCTGTGTTTCTTTGTTCGACCCCTTTTCCACCGTCTCCTCTTTTATTCTTTTTGGTCCTTAGTCTTAATGCGTTCCCGTCTACGGGACCCCTACACATAGTAGCGTCTTTTTTTTTTGCCAACTGTTCCCCTTTCCCGCGCCTCCACACTCCTTTTCTTCGACCTGGCCCTATCGAGACCTCTCCTAGCCATTATCTTTCCTCTCCATCTACGAGCAGCTCGCATAGCATTCGACTGCATCGGGTTACCTGTCGACGATACTGGGCACACGCACTTTGATCTGCCGTCTCTTCTTCCCTCCTCCCTTCTCCCATCAGACCTCCGTTCTGTCTCGACTGGCGCTGTAGATTTCCATCACCGCCTTTCTTGGCTCTTGATCGACCTTTACCGCCGTTTGACCTGCTTGTGGGCCCCTTTTTTCTCCCCAAGGCAGCGTTGACCTCGTCCTCCGATTTTCGACGTTTCGGCATCTCTCTTCCTCGCGCCTTCCACGAAAGCAGAGCTCGTTCTCTGCTTCTCTCGGCCGCCGGCCGCTTTCTTTCTTGTCCATCTTCCTACCCATTCAGCCATGGCGGAAACATACGACGTCGGCACCCGGGCGTGGCAGCCCGATGCCACCGAGGGCTGGGTAGCTTCCGAAGTCGTGAAGAAGGACATCCAGGGCTCCAAGGTCATCCTGGACTTTAAGCTCGAAAATGGCGAGGTAGGTTTGCTCCGGGAAGAATGGTTTGAAGGAAAAAAGGTCCAAAACGAGGTCCCTGAAGCTAACCCCAACTTCAACGGTACAGACAAAAACTGTCGAGGTCACCACAGAAGCTCTGGCCAGTGGCAGTGACCCATCGCTGCCACCACTGATGAACCCGACCATCCTTGAAGCCAGTGACGATTTGACAAACCTGTCCCATTTGAACGAGCCTGCAGGTACGTCCTTGTCGTTGTTTGTTATCCGTATTGGTGGCGGTGGTGATGTTGATGCTCTCGTGTTCTGTTGATCGCGGAGCTCCTGCAACTTCGTACAACCCTTTGGGAGGTGCTTTGAGGCGTCTGGACTAACATGGGTTTTCCCTCCCTCACAGTTCTTCAAGCTATCCGCCTTCGCTACGCCCAGAAGGAAATCTACACATACTCCGGCATTGTTTTAATAGCAACAAATCCCTTTGCCCGTGTCGACTCCCTCTACGTCCATGGCATGGTCCAGGTCTACGCCGGCAAGCAGCGTGCCACCCAGGCGCCCCATCTGTTTGCCATTGCCGAAGAGGCCTTTATCGACATGCTGCGCGACAACAAGAACCAGACTATTGTCGTTTCCGGTGAATCGGGTGCGGGCAAAACCGTCAGCGCAAAGTACATCATGCGATACTTTGCGACACGCGAGTCACCCTCGAACCCCGGGTCTCGCTCCAAGAAGGGCCCTGATGCCATGAGCAAGACCGAGGAGCAGATCTTGGCGACAAATCCCATCATGGAAGCCTTCGGCAACGCCAAGACCACCCGCAACGACAATTCGTCCCGTTTCGGCAAGTACATCGAGATCATGTTCGACGACAAGACCAACATCATCGGCGCCAAGATCCGTACCTACCTGCTTGAGCGCTCGCGTCTTGTTTTCCAACCCCTCAAAGAGCGCAACTACCACATTTTCTACCAGCTGGTTGCTGGTGTCACCGACGAGCAGCGCAAGGAGCTCGACATCCTCCCTGTCGACCAGTTCGAGTACCTCAACCAGGGTAACACCCCAATTATTGACGGCGTCGACGATAAGGCTGAGTTTCTGGCCACCAGAGACTCGCTCAAAACCATCGGTATTGATGAGGCGGAGCAGGATGATATCTTCAAGCTGCTGGCCGGTCTGTTGCACTTGGGCAACATCAAAATTGGCGCCACGCGGACCGACGCCGTCTTGTCTGCGGAGGAGCCTGCTCTCGTGAAGGCCTGCGACATTCTCGGCATCAACGCCTCGGAGTTTGCCCGCTGGATTGTCAAAAAGCAGCTCATCACCCGCGGCGACAAGATCATCTCCAACCTCTCCCCCGCCCAGGCCTTTGTCGTCCGTGACTCCGTTGCCAAGTACATCTACTCTAGCCTGTTCGACTGGCTGGTGGAGGTGATCAACAACAGCTTGGCCACCGAGCAGGTCCTGAGCCGCGTCCAGTCCTTCATTGGTGTGCTCGATATCTACGGTTTCGAGCACTTTGCCAAGAACTCCTTTGAGCAGTTCTGTATCAACTACGCCAATGAAAAACTGCAGCAAGAATTCAACCAGCACGTCTTCAAGCTCGAGCAGGAAGAGTACCTGCGGGAAAAGATTGACTGGACCTTTATTGATTTCTCCGACAATCAGCCATGTATTGACCTTATTGAAGGCAAAATGGGCATCTTGTCACTGCTCGACGAAGAGTCGCGCCTTCCCATGGGCACCGATGAGCAGTTCGTCCACAAGCTGCACCAGAACTACGCACAGGACAAAAAGAACAAGTTCTACAAGAAGCCGCGGTTCGGCAAGTCGTCTTTCACCGTGTGCCATTACGCCGTCGACGTCACCTACGAGTCTGAGGGCTTCATCGACAAGAACCGCGACACTGTTCCCGATGAACACCTTGCTGTGCTGCGTGCGTCCAGCAACAAGTTCCTCACTCGCGTTCTTGACGCTGCGTCTGCCGTCCGTGAAAAGGACCTGGCCTCGTCTGCGACTACGGCTGTCAAGCCGGCTGCAGGCCGTCGCATCGGCGTTGCCGTTAACCGGAAGCCGACACTAGGTGGCATCTTCCGCTCTTCGCTCATTGAGCTGATGAACACCATCAACAACACCGATGTGCACTACATCCGTTGTATCAAGCCCAATGAGGCCAAGGAGGCTTGGAAGTTCGAGGGTCCGATGGTCTTGAGCCAGCTGCGTGCTTGTGGTGTCCTCGAGACTGTGCGCATCAGCACAGCCGGTTACCCAACTCGATGGACGTACGAAGAATTTGCTCTGCGGTACTACATGCTCGTGCACTCCTCCCAGTGGACCTCAGAGATCCGCCAAATGGCAGATGCCATTCTAACCAAGGCTCTTGGCACAAGTACGGGGAAGGGCGTTGACAAGTACCAGCTGGGTCTGACCAAAATCTTTTTCCGCGCCGGTATGCTCGCCTTCCTCGAGAACCTGCGAACTACCCGTCTCAACGACTGTGCAACCTTGATCCAGAAGAATCTGCGCGCCAAGTACTACCGCCGCCGCTACCTTGCGGCTCGCGAGGCCATTATCAAGGTCCAGGCCGCCGCTCGCGCCTACAACGCTCGCCGCCGTGCCCAAGAGCTGCGCACGATCCAGGCAGCGACCACCATCCAGCGTGTGTGGCGCGGCCAGAAGCAGCGCAAGAACTTCCTGCGCATTCGCGCCGATGTCGTGCTGGCCCAATCAGCTTTCAAGGGCTACTTGCGGCGCAAGCAGATTATGGAAACTCGCCTCGGCAATGCTGCCCTTGTCATCCAGAGAGTCTGGCGCTCACGCCGTGCCATGCGTGGCTGGCGGTCGTACCGCAACAAGGTTGTCCTGGTCCAGAGCCTGTGGCGTGGTCGCAAAGCCCGGCGCGAGTACAAGACCATTCGCGAGGAGGCTCGCGATCTGAAGCAGATCTCATACAAGCTGGAGAACAAGGTCGTGGAGCTGACACAGTCACTGGGCACTATGAAGGCTCAGAACAAGGAACTCAAGAGCCAGGTCGAGAGCTACCAGGGCCAGATAAAGTCATGGCAAACGCGCCACAAAGACCTGGAGCAGAAGACAAAAGAGCTGCAGACGGAGGCCAACCAGGCCGGTATTGCTGCGGCCCGTCTCTCGCAGATGGAGGACGAGATGAAGAAGCTGCAGCTCAGCTTCGACGAGTCAACCACCAATGTCCGCCGCATGCAGAAGGAGGAACAGGACCTCAAGGACTCGCTGCGCGCCACCAGCACAGAACTCGAGACTGCCCGGCAAGAAGTCACCAAATCCGAGGCCGAGAAGAACAGCTTGCGCCAGCAGCTCGCCGACATGCAGGAGGCTCTGGAGCAAGCCCGCCGCTCTGCTCCTATCATGAACGGCGACATGAACGGCGCCGCCCACGACGTCAACGGTGCCCAGCCGGTGGCCAACGGCCTGATCAACCTTGTTTCTTCCAAGAAGCCCTCGAAGCGCCGCAGCGCCGGTGCCGAGCCGCGCGAGTTGGACCGCTACAGCACGACATACAACCCAAGACCCGTTTCGATGGCTGTCACCGGCCGCCAGAACGGTGCTGGTGTCGACAACGTGGAGCTCGAGCTCGAAGGCCTGCTGGCCGACGAGGAGGGTCTGAACGAGGAGGTCACTCTCGGCCTGATCCGCAACCTGAAGATCCCGTCGCCGAACACGACACCGCCGCCTTCGGACAAGGAGGTGCTTTTCCCTTCGTACCTGATCAACCTGGTCACGTCGGAGATGTGGAACAACGGCTTCGTCAAGGAGTCGGAGCGCTTCCTGGCCAACGTGATGCAGTCAATCCAGCAGGAAGTGATGGAGCACGATGGCGAGAACGCTATCAACCCTGGCGCCTTCTGGCTGTCCAACGTGCACGAGATGCTCTCGTTTGTGTTCCTGGCGGAAGACTGGTATGAGCAGCAGAAGACGGACAACTACGAGTACGACCGCCTTCTTGAAATCGTAAAGCACGACCTGGAGAGTCTTGAGTTCAACATTTACCACACCTGGATGAAGGTGCTCAAGAAGAGACTGCAGAAGATGATCATCCCGGCCATCATTGAGTCGCAGTCCCTTCCCGGCTTCGTTACGAACGAGAACAACCGGTTCCTTGGCAAGCTGCTTCAGTCGAACTCGGCTCCTGCCTACAGCATGGACAACCTTCTCAGTCTGTTGAACAGCGTGTACCGCGCTATGAAGGCGTACTACCTGGAGGACAGCATCATCACGCAGACGGTGACGGAGCTGCTGCGCCTTGTCGGTGTGACCGCCTTCAACGACCTTTTGATGCGGCGCAACTTCCTCTCGTGGAAACGTGGTCTCCAGATCAACTACAACATTACCCGTATTGAGGAGTGGTGCAAGAGCCACGACATGCCCGAGGGCACGCTCCAGCTGGAGCACTTGATGGTATGTGACGAGCCGTGCCTGGTTTCGACTCATGAAACTCACGACTAACTTGTGTTCTTTTCTAGCAAGCAACGAAGCTCCTGCAGCTCAAGAAGGCAACCTTGAACGATATTGAGATTATCCAAGATATCTGCTGGATGTAAGTTGTTCGTCCTACATGAATACGTGGAGTCACATTTAGATACTGACTGCCTTGTAGGCTATCACCCAACCAGATTCAGAAGCTACTGAACCAATACCTGGTCGCCGACTACGAGCAGCCCATTAATGGCGAGATCATGAAGGCTGTTGCTTCCAAGGTCAACGAGAAGGGCGATGTCCTATTGCTGCAGGCTGTCGATATGGACGACAGTGGCCCGTACGAGATTGCCGAGCCGCGTGTGATTATGGCTCTCGAGACATATACGCCGTCGTGGCTGCAGACTCCGAGACTCAAGCGCCTGGCTGAGATTGTCTCGGCGCAGGCAATTGCTCAAGAGAAGCAGGACATGGAGTACGAGGAGCAGCCGGAGCTCGCCGATGTGGACGAGATGCCCGAGGCCATTGAGGCCAGCGCCTAGAGAGCGACTCTGGGACTTCGGTCCAGTCTGCCCCAACCCGAGGACTCTCCGACCACAGTGCTTCTTGCACCCTTTGATAGCAACCGCAGTATGAGCCGTGGTCGAAGCCGCAACAGGAAGACATTCAACAAAAAAACCGGCAAGGTCAACCGGATTCACAACTCGCTGAATTTCAGGCGGATACAGCCGCGGACAGGGCTTCAGCTGAGCTCTACCTTTGAAGAAAACGAAAGTGAACCACACTTGCACATTTTGTACGATGATGATAGAGAAAAAACCGACTGGGAGGAAATTGCACAATCACATTGTATTAGCTAGATTTTTTTTTCTCATTCGGGAGGGGCAAATCTCTTTTGGCTTTGTCGGCTAGCTGGAGGTGCTTTTTGCTTCTATTTATTCCACCCTCTTTTCTTTTCACATCCCCATCCCATTATCCCACTCTTGAGATATTCTCAATTTCTTGTGCTTTTTTGTTTTATACTTTTTTGGCATTGCAGATTTTGCTTTTCCTTGGAGGAACTGGTTACTGGCTTGTCCCGCTCCACTCGATTCTGGCGTGTTTTTTTATTCAGTACCCATGTCCTTTTCCGTTGACCCTTTTGTCCTTTACTACATATTAAACACCATTCCGTCTCCATTCTTCTTCCTGTGTGTTTGATCCTAGTCTTGGTTGGTCCGTCGTCGTCAGTCTGACGAAGAAAATGGGCTGAACAAGTCGATCGCAATAGACAGGCGGCAAATCCCCTTTTTGAGCGTTGGCGGTAGCAATAGAAACACGCGACATGAATTTGACTTTAAGTTACCTCTATCTTACTAAAGCGTGCATATATTTCTTTAATAGAGTGAAAATGCATGAGTTCAATGTGACAATGGTTGAGGATTGTCGCGATGTTAAAAGGTTGACTTTCGCAGCACGTGATTGGCCGGCTGTCGATTTTCACTTTTCAATGGGGTAAAAATCTGCCGTTCAGTCAACATGCGACGACATTTGCTACTTACCTTCTTACCACTGCATTTCCAATAAACTGAGAGCCAAAGAAGAACACTGGACGTTTAGTATTTCACTCTTTGTTTTGTCGAAATACCGGCGACTGGCCATCTATCATCAGACCTTTTTTTTTTTTTGAGAAAGTTATCCGTCTCAATAACAACCTCATCACAGTCGCGTATATATCATACTTTGTCTCCCACGTCAAGCACACACAATGGCGGATGAGGCTCCTGCCGCTCCACCGCGGCGCAACCCCAACATCATCATCACCGGCACGCCCGGGACCGGCAAGACCACGCACTGTGAGGCACTTGCCACACGCATAGCCGCGGCCGCCAGCACAACAGGCGCCGCTCCAGCCTCGAACGGCTCCGGCGACGCCGTGCTGGCCGAGCTTCGCCACATTGCCGTCAACGACGTCGTCCGCGACCGCAACTGCCATGACGGCTGGGACGCCGAGTACCAAAGCTGGCTTGTCGACGAGGACCGCCTGCTCGACGAGCTCGAGCCGGACATGACCAGCGAGCGCGGCGGCTGCATTGTCGACTGGCACGCCTGCGACCTGTTCCCGGTGAGCTGGGTCGACCTTGTCGTCGTCTTGACAGCCGACACCGAGTCACTATATGATCGGTTGGCATTGAGGTAACAACTTTGGTCTTCGCACTTTGTACCTTTTTTTCGTTTTCTTTTCTTTTTCTATCGAGTTTTTCCCGTTACTAACAACCTGTCTAGAAAATACCCCGAGGCCAAGATGCAGGAAAACATTGATGCCGAGATCATGCAAGTGCTCCTCCAGGAAGCGCACGAGGCCTTTGACGAGGGCATGGTCGTGGAGCTGGCGTCCAACACGCCGGACGACATGGAGGCCAATGTGGACCGGATCGTGGCGTGGGTGGCCCAGTGGCGCAAAGACCAGGGCATTGACAAAGAGGAAGAGTAGCGTTGGGAAACGTCTTGCCCGTTTATTTTATTTATTTTTTTAATGTTTTTCTTTTTTGCGTTCACAATAGTTGCACAAAAGTTTCTGGTTTCTATGGCATGCAATGGTACGGCGTTTTTCTTTACACACTGGCGGGACTGGAGGCACCTAGTTAGAGATAAAGGATGATTTGACTATACCAAACCGAAATTCGGAAATGATAGTACTGTGATGTAAAGTGAAAAGATGAGATGAGACGGGATGAGAAGGGCTGACTGCGGACGGTTTGTACAACATACGGACGATGTAAAATGTAAATACGGTAGGTTTGGCTGACAAAAGCAGCTCGCTGTGTGCCCCGATAGCGGCCATTAAGGCAGTGGCGGCGCATCGATAATTTTTCTTATCTGTCACCGCCATAACGCTCGCGTTGTAGCGTATCAGCGTCCACCACCATCACGTTGCAGCTTCAGCCTTGGCACGCCCTATAATCGAAGCCTGCTTCCTGTTTGTCATTCATTGCACTGCTCTAATCGTCTTTTCTTTTGCCTCGTTTAAAAAGAAGCACCTCTCCCCTTTTTTCCTCTTCAATCTCATCCTGAATTTAACCTCCGCACCAGTCATGGCGTCTCCGATTGTCCTCAACTTTGTCACTGGCAATGCCAACAAACTTGCTGAGGTCAAGGCCATCCTGGAGCCGGCCATCACAGTGACCAGCCGCAAGGTCGATTTGGTTGAGATCCAGGCCGGCTCCATGGAGGAGATCACGCTGGACAAGTGCCGCCGCGCCGTGGAGCTGATCCAGGGCCCTGTGCTGGTCGAGGACACGAGCCTGTGCTTTGATGCCCTCAACGGGCTGCCTGGTGCTTACATGTGAGTAGTAAGGCCATCTTCCTCAGTCATTGGAATGCCCCGCCTAACAGCTCTAGCAAATGGTTCATGACGAGCCTCGGCCACGACGGCCTCAACAAGCTGCTGGCCGGCCATGAGGACAAGTCGGCCAAGGCGGTATGCACGTTTGCCTACTGCAAGGGCCCCGGAGAGGAGCCGATCCTGTTCCAGGGCGTGACGGAGGGAAAGATTGTGCCTGCCCGCGGACCGGCCAAGTTTGGTAAGCTTCCTTCGCCGTTTTCGTATTTCACCGCACTCAGACACTGACAGTCTCCAGGCTGGGATCCCATCTTCGAGTACGAGGGTGAGACATATGCCGAGATGGACAAGGTAAAGAAGAACACTATTTCCCACCGCTACAAGGCGTTGCAGAAGCTCCGGGACTACTTCTCCAAGGAGGTAAGCGCCTGAGCGTGTAGGTAACAGAGCCAAAAACAACACACTCACAGGCTCATGACATGATAACAAGTAGAATTAAACCAAATAGAGGCTCAATGCGATACCCAATGCCAAAGGGGGAAGAATAGCACTCATAAAAAACTCAAAATTAACTGCCTTTCCCCCAAAAAAATAAATCAATGGAAATTAAACGCTTTTATGTCGCTCTTCCTGTAACGATAACGCGGCGCTTAGTTTGTTTTTGCTTGTATAGGCAGATGCGCTGCATATATCTCAGACACCCATTTATGGGCACAATGACCGTCTCCATAAGATACCATGTACTCTTTGCGCTTTCGCTATGACGCTGAAGGGATAGGCACCGCTGGACTATTCGATGCAGAAGCACCGTAGTCATAGTCTTTTGCCATTGGTTGCAACCTACGTCCTGTTAGCCTTATGCACATCAGGTCCGGTGACGTAAACAGACAGACAACGAACTTGAGAATCTCAAATGCACGGTACCGTGCCAGGTACCGCGTACCACGGCGATATGGTCGTAGAAGCTGGTCATCCAGCCGATGTTGGCGAGATACAAAACGGGCCATAGCCGAGCCGTTGCGGAAAATAGGGTCGAATACGAGCAGATTCATCTCGCCTGTGTTGGTCTTCTCGATGCCGACAATCGTGAGCGAATGGCCCGGGTGCTGCCAGTAAATCGGCGGCAACGTCGTGCTGCGCACTTTTTGCCCTGGCGAGTAGAAGCCCTTGCTGAAGTAGTGCTCCACGTCGCGCAACAGTGCGTCTCTCGACTTCTCTGGTGTCTTATGCTTGAAGGCGTTTATGCTGCAAGGAATATTAAGACTCTGGAACAAAGCTACGGCCTCGGGCGTACCGATGTACTTGCGTGTTAGGCGGATGCCGCCCGTTTCAATGCGGCCTCGGGAGTTGATGCCCTTGTCCCACGCACTCTCAATCAGATTTTGAAGGTCAAACACACTCGGCAGGTCTGTGGGGAACGCCTCATGGCCAGGATACTTGGCTCCAACCATATACGAGGTCATTGTTTGGATGTTACGATACCCACAGAAGCCGCCTACCCAGCGTCAGCTTGTCGTTGTTTCAAAATAGAGTCGTGTGGAACCAAGGGTATGCACACCTTCTTTGGGTAACCTAGACACGTGCACGACACAAGGGTCGCAGAGATAGGCATACTCAGTGGTTGGGTTCTGCTCAAGAAGACCCTGGAGGAAAGGAATCATGCCTGATGAAATGTGTCAGAAATATATACGGCACCCTCTTGACCCTCCGATTGCTGGCTTACCTTCGTGGCGGACACCCCATTCGGTCTTGAGGTAGATTGCGAGCGCGTCCGGCATCCGTTCTTCATTCGCAAACTTGCCCAGCTCGGCCTTACCGAGGCGCTTCGGGACTTCTGACACGGCCTCCATCGCTTTGGCAGTGCTGTTCTTAGTGTTCGAAGAATGCCGGTGCCGATGGACAAGCGGTATGACAGCCTTGTCCTTTTCCTTGTCACGGTCCCCGCGTCTTCGGTCAGATTGCTCAGAGGAAGCACGCTTCCGAGGATCGCCAGAGAACATGGCCAAGAAAGAACGCACAGTCTTCGAGGGCTTGCGAGACAGGAATGTTTGATGCGAGCCACCGCTCTGTCCCAGCGTGGAGAGACCCAGTTCGCCTGTGTGGATTCGGCCATGGCCACGGCCACGGCTACGCAGGTCATGGTGCCGCTGGCGCTCCCGCCGCTCACGGTGCCGCTCACGGCTGTCGTCGCGTGGCTGAGGGGTGGAAGCGACCTCCTCCCGGCTTTCTTTAGTATCCGAACGCCTCACGGCATTAACGGACCGAGACGAGACCGTGGACTTTCGCGAGGCCGTGCGTTGTGGTCTCCGCTCCGGCGGTGGAACTGATGACGCCCTTACCGATTGCGTGCCATGTTCGCCGCCGTCAATATTGAGCACCCGTGCCTGCGTCCCGGGTGGGTTCGCCACTTTGGGTGCCACAGCCAATATCTTCACGCTCTCTTTGCCCTTGCTGATGGCATCGCTGTCCTCCACTGGCGTGTCTTGGTACTCCAGGACCGCATGTAGATCAACATGATAGGCCATCTCTGATACAATCACCGACTCGTGACACCCATCCACGGGACAGTCTGCAAACTGTGGCTCTTCGTTACCATTTCTCTCATCATTGTCGCTCATGCTGTCACTGTCGTCTGGAAAGCCGTTGATGACGACAGAGGTTGCATTAACACCAACAGATGCAGGCCGTGACGCAGGAGATTCCCCCATCTTCTTTCTTGACCGTAGATGCACGGCCTTAGCCTGGCCGATGCCAGAGCTCGCAAGCCTACTATTCGAGCCGCTACCACAATATTGTGGGCAGTTGTCATCTGGATGCTCGTGGCCCACGTGCTTCTGGAGTTCCACAAGTGTTAACCAAGGATCAAGAACTGCTTCTGCACGTTTGTTGGTTGCAGTAAAAAAGGAACGCAAATGTAAGAAAAAGACGGAGAGGGGGTAAAGCGGTTTTCGGGACAGAATGCAACGAAACTCACAAGCAACAGACTGTACTCTGCCGAAAAGAAACCACAAAAGGGGCAAGATAAAATAGCGCCTATCACCTCAGCTTGTTCGTGGGCTGCAACAGCGGCTGTAGCCTTGGAGGGAACCCCATTTGAGCACCGCGGCCGGTGCTTTCGCGTCGTTTGCGCTTCCTGCGTCATTAGCCTAGCCTGTCGCATTGGCAGTTGCAATCACCCGCCAAAAAGAAGCTGGAATCTGGTGGAGAATGCACTGCCGTACTGTTGGATCTTAGTCGGTCCAAGCTAGTTCATGTCGAGTGGAGGCGGATCTTGCCGGTGCAGTTTGCAATACATTCGTATAGTTTTGTTGTTCAATGCTAGCGGAGCTGCACAGCGTGGCTTGGCTATTTCGAAAGCTGCATCTGACGGTTTTGTACCTTTGGGATAGTACAACGAAACGCGTACGGTATAGGCAGCAGGATAAATCAAAACAAAGAAGGTAAAGGCCAATATATCGAAATCAGGAGAATAGAAACTAAAACTTTGGGTAAAAATAAAAACATCCGTCGAATGCAGGACACGAGAATCCTGAAGGTCAGGTCAAAGAGAAGTAGGCGAGATGTAGTCGGATTCGGTGGTGTATATGAACTTAGGAGGAGTGTCGTAGGATGAGATGGATACTATTATATGCATAGTAGGAAAAGGGGCAAAGAAAAAGGCGTTGGGTTAAAGGGTGTTTTGGCATATCGGGTTGAAAGAAAGAAAAAATGGTCGCATCCAATTTGTGCACATCGACCGGACTCTTCTGGGGGCGTGTCGTGGCATGCCTGCCGCGTTGTTGTTTGACTGTCGACCGCTCCTTCCCGCCTTTTGCATATGACGTGTTTTCTTTCCTGTTTTTATTTTATCTTCTTTATTGCTCCGGTCGGGAAGTAGTGATTGGTAGTCCCGTATTACCAATTTATCGACTCACGATTCCCGAATAATAAGACCTTTTCCCCCTTAAACAGAAAACACCATATTAAATGGACAGAAATAGGAGGAAACTGTGTAACTGGGCCGTTCCTTCTTTGCTCAGCCCGTTGTACGCCTCATTTTAGCTTAATTTTTTCGTTGATATGCCGTATTTCACAAACTCACTGACGAAAGTGTGGTTTTTTTTTTTTGCCCCGGTTCAATGTTGCGCAATACTTCCTCTTCGTACATGTCTTTTTCTCACCGCAGTTCATGTCGTATTGGGCGGGAATGCGAACGGATGCATCGTTTGCCTAAGCATATACGGCAAGCAGAAAAACCGAGCTCGGCTTCATGTTGTTTCTCCCACTCGCACCTTCCGTACAGCGCATTTCTTCGCCATTCGTAATAAAAACAAGGCAATTACGGACGGCGCTCTATCCGGCCATTCCACCCGTACTTTCCGTGCCTTGTCGTTTCCCCTTCCCACATCAACCGCCAGTCTGTTCCGTTGTGACTTCCCCGTTTGACAAAGCCGGCAATGCCACTCTTGCCATTTTCTTCATTACATTCGCCTTATATCGCCATCGAGAACACGACAATCACGTCTGTTCTCCCCCCCGAGAAGCGCACCGCCTGCCAGCCTCTTAGGTACGGTACCCCGGTTATGCACACCTGTACTTGCTTGTACGCCGTACGTCGTACGTCTGTACCTTTCATATATGCGCTGCCAAACGGGCAGAGACTACGAAAACGCATTTGCCCGTTCGTGCCACCACTGGCTTTTATTTCCTTCCCAGCTGCCCGTCCCTTTCGTAGCTTTTGTGCCTTAGGGAGCTTATGTACCACAAAGCGGTATTACGGCTCAGTAAGAAGAGTGAGGTTCAACACGGTTGCACGACTCTCGACAGGCACAGACCTTGTTAGCTTTTACCGGTCTTCATCTTCCTTTGATACTGACTGTGGTCTCGTTTTCTTGTCAAGTCCAGGAGGTTGCCAAAATGGGCATACAAGTTTTTCGAGACACACACGGTGCCATTATATACGAGCTCAAGTCTCAGGTTGTTGAACCTAAAGCCGGCCAGTTACCGTTTTCATGAAGCTTGGGCTTTCCCTTCGTTTTTAATATCTTGCCGGGACATACAGTGGATGCAGCTGAAATTTTGAACACCACAAAAAAACTTTATTTTCCTGTCTTGTCTGAGCTGTAGCACGTCTCGCACTTCAACTTTCTTTTTGGCCAAATCAAAAGCAACCCAGGTTTGTGTTCCCAGAATACAGACGCCCACCCCCCCAACACACCTCAACCAACCGGCTGTGCAACCCCAAAACAAGGTTGTCAGGATCGTCATTGGTGTAAGTGGTATGGGCCATTTCGGCGTCGGTCACTCGCTTCGCATGCTTGCCCTCCTTCGCTAAACGGCGCCCCATTTTGGCGCTTTTTCTTTTCTTTGATGGATTCTCGCTATTTTTCTTTACCTGCCTTGCAATTTTACTGGTCGACCATCGTTGTCCTTCTAGACCTTGACGTTCTTCAGCGCATCAGCCGCCTTGCCGACTTCGGCAGCAACAGCACCGGCAGCCGCGGCGACCTTGGGCTTGGCACCTTTCTCGGCGGCCTTGGCCTTCTTTTGCGAGGTAGAGTCTTTGGGGAGCTCCTTGGTGAAGGGAATGAAGTCGGGGGCACTATTTGTCGTTGTCAGCACGACCTTCTATTTCTCCTTTACGGTTTTGATTTTGAAGAGCAGCGCAAGTCACTTACCCAGGCAGGTACTTGCGCAAGGGCTCCGGAACGCGCACACCTTCTTGCGTTTGGAAGTTCTCGAGAATAGCGCCTGACTTTGTTAGCATATCACTATTCCTCGTATCACAAAAGCATATCCACCAATCCCCCACGCCTTGGGTGTGAAACCTCCGGAAACTTACACATGGTGCGGCTGGTAGCGGTCAGGGTAGAGTTCAGGCTGGTATACGGTTAGAACAACGTCATATTTTGTCACATTGCAGCGCATATGTTCAAGCATCCACCTACCAGTGGACGTATTTCTTCTTGACTAGAGACGAAGTTAGTACATATTCAAGTCAGAATAAGGATACTTTATAAAACAGCACACTTACCATCAGTCTGGGTCTTCGGGCCGTAGCGGATGTCCAGGGCGCGAGACTGGTCTGTTTTTACATATAAGCAAATATTCTTCGGGGTAATTAAGGTCCTGGAGTCATATCATACAGTCAGTGCAGTTAGAGCAGGAGACAAGCTCCTTGTACTCCGCCTGGAAGGGGAACCAAGCCCTGAAGCCGAATTAGCACAAGTCATACCACGGATTAGGGGTTGAACAACGACATACTCGAGATCGTATTTCTTGCTGGCAGCCTGGTTGAAGGCACCGCTGACAATGGCGACAACGCGGTAGGGGAGGCCCAGAGACTGGCAGAACTCCTCTGAGTTGGCAATCATAGCATCGAACTGCTCCCAGCTCTTTTCAGGGTCTAGCAAAAGTGTGAGTGGTGAGTGAATAGGCCGTGTGGGGCGGTGACTCTTGGCGAGTAGACAGATGATACATACCGCACAGAACAAACTGCTCGACCTTCTCGAATTGGTGAACACGGAACGTGCCCCACGCATCCTTGCCATGTGAGCCAGCCTCGCGACGGCTGGGGTGTGATGAATTAGCCTTCAAAGGTTATCAGAGGACGTACGGACGACGCATAGTTACTTACAAGCATGTGCTGAAGCCAGCGTACTTGATCGGCCTGTAGTAAATGGTTAGAGAAAGTCTTCCTATATGGAATTGCGTATGGAAGTGCCTTACATCTCATTTGCCTGGAGCCACTGGCCGGAGTGGTAAGCAGAAATCGGTTGCTCCGAAGCTGGACGCCTAGTCAGACTACTCCTTGTCCTGTATGACAATCCTCAGATCAGAGAGTTAAGATGACTCACTCGCTACAAGTCGTTGAGTTAGCATGCGCCCTGGCATCACAAACGTATATAAATAAATAAAAATTCTTACCAATCAGGTACTTTTCAGAGTCACCGTCGACCACCTTGTAAAGTTGCTCACTATTGTAATGGTCAGCTTGCTACCTCTCGAATCGGCCAAACGTCAAACAATGGTTTCTGAACATACTCGAAGTCGTCAAGCTGGGCTGTTTGCGCCATGATCTCTTTTGACCTGAAACGTGTTAGAAGATGAGGTCCAACACTGTCACAGGAGGTTAAGATCCAACATACATCATGAATGGCGACTGCAGGGCAGTGTAGCCATGCTTTAGTGTGAGGAACTCCAGACCATCTAAATCGTGTCAGTATACAATAGTGATTTGACGGATGCCCAACAGTTGTAAACCTTACAGTTGATAATGGCTTGGTTCCTAGTTGCTTTTGGTAAGTCGATGCAAATTGTTCAAAAAAAAAAAAAAAACAAGTATAAAGTATATCTTACAGGAAGACCTATTTTGAAATCCAGTGTTAGCGTGGCGACCAACAAACCACTGCCAAAAATGTCACAGAATCGAGATACCACTTACACCCCAGTTCTTGAGGAAGTAGCCGCGGTGACCAACCACCTTGACACCGGCTTCCGGGTTGTAGCCGTCAATGCGCAGAAGCAGCTCGTGGTGCGACAACAGCTTGCTGCGGTCCTCCTCGCCAACGGCAACTTCGCGGTCAGCAGGTACCCAGGTGGTGATGATGGGGTTGTTGTCCTCGTTGTTGTCGACGGGGACGGAGTCGTGGATGAGGTTGCCAATGGTGCCAAGGGCCTTGTTCATGGCCTTCTCCTTGACGGCGGCAGAGTCGAGCATGTCCTTCTTCTGCTTCTCGGTCGCAATCTTCTGCTGGAGGAGGTCGTCGGCGTTCTCCTTGGCCTTCTTCTTTGCGCCAATCTGCTTCTCTGGGGGGAGGGGAGGTTTCTGTTAGACATATGGTGATGAGGGAGTACAAAGGAAGGGTTGGCGGTTCGTACGGATATCGTTGATCTTGGCATTGAGTCTAGCCAGAGAAAGGTCGTCTGTCAGTAAGTTGTCCATGCGATGCGCCAAACCAAGAACCGTAAAAGGCACATACTGCGTAGCATCGTAGAGGGTTCGACGGTGGTCCTGCCACAGCTCAATAACCTTGTCGACCACATCGGGGTCCGCGTAACGGCGCTGCCAAAAACGTTAGCCCAGTTGGATAGGTACAGGGCGCCAAATTGCACCACGAAGAGTTGCTTCTCGTGACGTGAGACGGCGGAAACCAAAGAGGAAGAAAAGACGCACGCGCTGGCTTTCCTTGACGGCAGCCGGATTGCCGCCGCGCTCAACAATAAGATCGAGAACGTCAAGCATGTTGGGCCGAGGTTGTTGGTCTCGAAGTTCGAAGTTCTGGAGCTTTGGTGGGTAGGGCGATCGGGGGCCAAGATATAAGGGTCGCGATGTGATGCGACGATGCGACGATGCAGCGATGCTGTTGGCTTTTTGTATGAGTCAGAGATTACAGAATACAAGTGACGAAACCTCTGAGGCGCAGGAGCACAAAGAGTCATCCAGGCAGGATGAGAGGTCGTTACGTACAAATTTGGGACGGCAGGAACAGCACCGAACGGAGCCTGGTTACAAAACAGTCGGGACGAAAGTTGAGGTTCGCGGAGGAGGTCGTTGTTCGTTTTGCCAAACAAAGCTGAACGATCAGGCCAGTCTAGTTTTTTGGACGGGCTCGTTTTTTTTTTGGCGCTGTCCAGTTACTTTGGGCTACTGGCGCGGCGCGTTCGACCAACTGAGGGCCAGGGCACTTTGAATTGAAGCCGAAGGAGGGGCATGGTGCGCTAAGTTGGGTTCGTATGTGAGGTCTGTATGAGCCAAAAATGGTAAGGTAAATGGTGCGACCAGAACTACAGGGCCTGGATCGCTAGCTTGGTGGGGTGCAAGCTGCGCTGGTCGCGGGCAGGCCAGCCGTGCCCGCCCCCCCTGCACGGAGCACGGCGTTATTTGTTCATACAGCTTGAAAGCATGGGCCAGCCTTGGCGGCGATAACGAGTGCCCCTCACGTTCGAGCGATAACGCAGCAAACACTGAAAAATCGAGAATGGGAGACAGGAGGGTTGTACTTTACAGAATACCATTCAACAGCTTGCCTGCGTCTTTTTTTCGCGAGCGTTGCATCGTGATTTCAGTACCTACTAATTGTAAATTGCGTATGCGTATGAATGTGCAGTGGTGATTATACCAAGTGAGACACGGCTGTCTCAAATGGTCTGCGGGCAGCCACTTTGTTTGGACAGACTGTATGTTGTACGACATACAAAGAAAGAAAGACATAAACAGAAGAGTGCAAGTAATGGTATTGGCCTGTCCTATCCGAGAATCTCGAGCAGCAAACGTAAAGATCTCTCCCTGGTCCCGCCATATACAGAAGAGGCGTGAATGCAAGGAAGTAAGAGTAGATGCAAATGAAGCGCAAAATATGCAAGACGAAGCATACGAAAAAGAAAAGAAAAGAATGCAAGTGTAGGGCAGACCCTCCTGTTGCCCATATGCAAAATAACACCTTGTATACTCCGTAGTCCATCCGCAAATTACCATCTACAAAGGGCACGCGAGAAAGAAAGGGTCGAAAGGACGGGATGCAAGGACGAGGAACCCCAAATTCTAAAACACGCAACCGCAACCTATATCGATCGGGGATCACATCACCACACACTTTCCACCGTCCTGCGGCTCGTTGGGGTTCTGTGCCTTTTCGATCTGGCCGATCAGAAGCTCAAAGGCCTTGGCCACGTTGGTGTCAAAGCGCGCGCTGGCCTCGATCTGGGCGCAGTCAAACTTCTCGGCCAGTTTCTTGCCATCCTCCACAGTGACCTGGCGCTGCTCGGGGCGCAGGTCGCTCTTGTTTCCGACAATGACCAGGGGCACCCAGCTGACGCCGAGATGGTCAAGGATTTTATCGCGGATGACGTGGATCATCTCGTACGACTGCTTGGAGGCGACGGAGTAGACGAGCACGTAGCCATGGATGCCGATAAAATGCTTCGAGTTGAGGATGCTGTACTCGTCCTGGCCGGCGGTGTCGACAATCTCGGTGGCGTACTCCTGGCCCTTGTAGCGGATCTCCTTGCTGAACGTGTTCTCGATGGTCGGGTAGTAGCTCTCGATAAAGTGTCCCTCGACGTAGCGGACCGCCAAAGAAGATTTGCCTAGACATGTTAGTGGAGAAGAAGGCCGGAAGACATCTATGCAGAATGCAGAAAGCAAAAGTAGAAGACTGCAAAGCAAAGACATACCGACAGAGCGGCTGCCAACGATGGCGATTTTCCGCTGCTTGGACGGTGATGGCATTTCAAAAGGCTGAAACAGAGGCGCGTGGGGGTGGCCGCTGCAGGTGGGCGCGCAGGTTTTCTAGAAAGAAGGGATCGGAGGGGAAGTTGTCGTTTTGCGATATGCAAGGCACCGCTGGAACAGGCAAGGTGAGGACGGGAGCCCGGTTTAGGAAGTTCACGGTTCTGCGACAACGAAATTCGTCAAATTGGACGCGAAGCGGCGGTGAGCGACAAAACAACTGGTCGTTTGTTTGCGCGGCGTTGCAGAAAAGCTGGGTGAGCGAGAGTTGGAGAGTTGAGAAGAAGCTTAAAGACTAAAGAAAGGTGCCAAACCGGCGCCCAAAGGAAGAAATCGGCGATTGGCCTGGGTAAAGGGAAGAAAACGTTACAAAACCCGATGCGATCTGGTTCCCAGGCACCTGAAAAGAACTTCGGTGGGGGATTTTGGCGATTTCCAGATTGTCAGGTCCTGGAATTCGCGACGTGATGGGAGACGTATGGGAGATATGTTGGTGAATTTACAAGAGAGAGGGGGAAGGCGGCCGAGACGTTTCTTCGGAAAGGGGAAGCGGAAGAATATAGACAAAGTAGTCGCAGGAGAAACGCAAGAGGCGAAAGACGGCAAGGTAGAAAATGGATGGAGTGTAGGGGAGGGTGCGAATGGCGCCAGGCCCGCCTACCTGCCCACCATGGTCTAGCCCAAGGCAGGAACCTCTTCACCAAAAGCGCCACACGGTTGCGGACGTTTGTTTGTGTTGCTCACCTATGTTAGACGACCGCTCTCTTTGTTGGCATCTACGTCTTGGCTCTAGGTCGATCTGACGCTACCAATTGCAACAAGTTCCCAACTATCATGAACTACTGGATTGCGATTCCCCTTTTTGTCGTTTGCACCTGGCTAATTCGGACAGCTCATGATATGGGCTTACGGGAAGGCGCAAACGAGCCTTTGTTTCTCTGATTCGTCTCTATCGTCTTATGTGACCATTGCTCCTTCCTTCTCCCAGTTTTTTTCGCCCACATCAAACAATTATATGTTGTACGGAAGGCTGTAATGAGCCGCGCCCGTCTTTCCGTCTTCCGTCTGTTTGCATGTTTGTTTGTCTTACACAGAGGCACTCGCCAGCTGTCAGCGTGTTCAACAGCGCCAGGGTGGGAAAGTGCGGGACGGAAGCAACACGGCCAGAATGGGCCTGAAGCATCTGCGCCCAAGCACCAAAGTGTTCACGTGAAAGGGGGCGCCAACCACTAACACAAGCTTGGCGCTGAGCAAAAGTACTGTAATGATAACATACAGAGCAAACAAATATAAAAAATGTTTGTCAAACGAATCTCGACAGTCTCTTTTCAGTCTTGTAGCAGATCTACGTGTCGACTGTCTTGTCGATCCACCGCTCGGTGGAATGACCTCGTTATACGGATTAGTGAGCTCTAAGACGTGTGTGAAGATTGGTGAGGTGCGAAACGCCAGAAAAATGTTGATACTAGAAACCCAAGGGCTACAAAATCGAAGCCCCGATTGCATGATTTCAATACGAGTACCTCAGTTATGTCTGGGGTATGAATCATTTCATATTGTTGCAAACCAGCGCGAAGGCAAAAAACAAACAAACAAGGGGGTATCCCATGTCTTTAGCAACGCATCTCCCTTTCTCAAAAACACCAAAAGAATTGAAGCTGGTGGGTTCCCCTATTGCTCATCATGCCACCAGCGCCGTCCACTCCACCAAACTCTATTCTCTCTCTTTTCCGCCGCAGCCGTTTGAAAGTCGTGATAGTTGTACAATAAAAGAAAACCCAGGACGTCAGCAAAGAAAACAACGGCCACTGCCCCCCTTAGTACGATCGGGCATCCAGCTCTTGGGTCAGCGCCCGGAGGCGGGCTGTGAACTGGCTGGCCTCTGCACCGTGCTCCAAGTTTTCGGCCTTTCCGATCTGGTCGTGCAGAGTGATAAATTGCCGGATCGACTCGAGAAGAGGGTTGAGGTTGCCGCTCGGAGAAAGCAGTTTAAAAGCCTGGTAGATGGGGTCATGCAGACAGAGGTAGCCGAGTAGAATAGAGAGATACGCAAACGCCACGTTAAGCTGTGACTTTTCTTCCGAGTCGGCCTACATTACGTTAGCATTCGCATTTAGTAGCAGGAAAAAAAAACACCACAATAGCAGTCATTGCAGTGAAAAAAAGGGAGGTAGAAAGGCTCACCTCAGATGCAACCGCAGTGCCGTCAAGGAACGCTTTGCCAAGCCGGTCAAAAACGGCCAGGCCACCACCCTGCTCCAGGGTCTCGCCCGCAGCAGCATCGTTCTCCGAAAAGTTAATCATCACACCGAGCATGAGCAGTAGCTCGTTCAGTGCGTCAGAGGCAAACTCTTCGCCCGTCTTCGCCGAGCGAACAACACCAGTAAGGGCGCCGGAGCTCAGTTCCGCGAGCTGCCGCAGCAAGCCCTTGTCCACATAGTATCGTGCAGCATCCGGGTTGTTGTTGGCCGTGTTAAGCGCCAACTTCAAAACCAGCAGCTCGAGGTCGTTAAGGCGTAGACTGCTCTGTTCATGACGCTCCAGGGATTCGCCTAACGCGCTGGCGATGATTGGTAGGTAGTGCCGTGTCCACTCGGCACTGATATCAGACTGCATAGCTGACACGGAGTGCATCTCCAAGAGCGACAGCGACAGGAAGAGATCCGCCGAGTCGGCATCGCTCGATAGCCCAGACGCGAGAAGCGGGGGCTCAGGTGTCGACCCGTCGTCGTCGTTAGCTGAGGGAAGAGCAGACGAAATAATACCAAACAGTTCCTTGGTCAGTGCCGCAGATAAAGCGCCGTCGTCCTCGTCGATGCCACTCACACCACCAGATTCGGACTGCAGTTGCTGCGCAAACATGTGCAGAGCCTTCAATGCCACCGTCCGTGGCGACAGCTGCGATGGAGGGCCAGACGCAGGCTTCCAAATGGCCGACAGCTTCCTCAGTGTCTCCTTGAGCGTGCCCAGCTGCTGGCGCATATGATTGGAGACATTGGCTTTCCGATCTTTCGAGAAGCTCACAATATCCGAGTCGGTCGCAAGGAGAGTCAGGAACAGGTCTTTTATTTTGTGCTGGCGAAGCTCGCGCAAGAGGCGGTGAGATGCTGAGCCACTAGCCAGAAGCGTGACGACAATACCGGCAATGGTATATCCAGCAACGACGTCCGTTTCCTTCCCAACATTCCGGAACAGTTGCATCTCGGCACCCTGGTCCCTGAAATGGCGTAGGAAGGACTTTTCCTGGAGCTTGTGGACCATCTCGAGGAGCGCGGAACGTCTGGCCGACGATGGCTTGCCAGAGCTCGGCGCACCAACGCGGTCCATGATGTCGACCAGCTCATCGGCATACCGGCTATTGGCGCCCGCCTGGCGAAGCTCGTGAATGCTCTGGATGGCACCTTGTGATGCCCCACCCATATCCTCATCAAAGTCAAACGCAGCCGGCTTCGCTTCGGGCTCAGGAAGCAGGCTCTCCAACAGCGACAGATCGCTGCCCTGAGGTCCACCCAGCTCCACCGGCTCCTCTGCCAAAATCGTTCTCTCCAGGTTGTACGTAAACTTGACCCCGGGCCGTCTTGTCGTGGTGCGCCGCGTGATCGTAGCCGGCGTCGATGGAGCGATCGAGACTTTGCTGGGCGATGCTGTCGCCAAGCTGTCCAAGTCCATGTGCCCTCCCCGGCCCTCGCTAACGGGCGTGCTGCGTACATTTCGGTATCTCGCCAAGATAGGGTCTTCGTCGCTGCTTGCATTGCCTTCGCTCTCGTCTTTTACAGCGGGGTCTTCGGCCGGTTTGGCTTCCTCATCCGAGGAAGACTCGTCTTCGATCTGAGAGGCAAGGGTATCGATCAGACGGCGACGTTTTCTTTGCGTGGACGGCGGCGGTTTATAAATCTCCCGCGCAACTGATGCTGGTCGCTGAGGTGACTTTCGCGGCGTCGCGTGGCCGCTGTTCGAAGGTAGGTTGTCCACCGGACGGATGGGCATCGGGTGAGGCGACTTTGAACCCGATTTCCGAACGGCCGTCGTAGCCGATACGGCAGCAAACTTTGATAGCGTCTTTCTTGGTGATGCCGATGGCGAACGGATACCCAGGGGGCTCTTCAACCCAGCCGGTTCTTTTGGTGGAGTCTTTGTAGCGCGTTGACGGGGCGAGCTGACCGGCCGTGACGAACTTGACTCTGTGGCCTTTCCAATCGCTTTGCTTTGTCTAAAGAGCGGAGATGACGCACCGACCGAAGTAGGGCCTGGGCTGGGCGATCTCCGCTGGACCTTTTTGGCCTGTGTCGAGTATGAATTTCTGCTGACGGGAGGAGACGAAGCAGCAACGCCAGCAGCCGGACGTTGTGCGCCGGCACTGGGACGCTGGGCACTAGCACTCGGACGTTGGGTGCTTGTACTTGGGCGTTGAACACTTGCATTGGGGCGCGACATAGGCGTAGACTCGTTCGGAGAGGGCTTCCGTTTCACACCGCGCACAGCGTCGAGCGTCTCCCGTGTCGTATTGCCTCTCTTAATAGTAGGAAGATGGCGCGGCGTAGCAGTAGACGCCGGCATCGGTGATGGAGCGAGACCCGTGCTGGCTGTGCTTTTGTTGCTCGGTCGGGGAGTCGTCAATGGTGGGCGTGCGGAAGACAAGGGTCGCGGTTTCGTTACGGATTTCGGTGGTGGCGGCACATCGTCAACAAAGTCGTATTCGTAGATGTCCTTTGCCGGGGTTTGTGAACCAGACTGAGAGGACTCCGACGCGCCGGTGATGGGTGGTGTCGATGTTTGCGACCGGGATTTGAGACCCGGCTTGCCGTTGAACGTCGTTGGGGGCTTCTTTTTGGGGCGCTGGCCCAGATCATTGAATGTCGACATTATCTCAAAACAAGACGCGCGCAACCGCCCCTGGGTAAATCAATCGATGCAGAGCCGCTTCGCGAAGTCCAATCGTCTTGTCGGTGTCCGATGGCTGTCGATGATGTTCGAAGAAAGGAGAGGCGCGATTCGAATGGCGCGCAGGCGAAGCTAGCCAGTTGTCCAGTATAGAATCGTGCCCCTCAGAACTAGACGATCACGCGTGATGAGTGCCACATAGATTATGCTGCCATGGGCGAGCGCTGTTTCGACAGGTCTGTAGTTGGCAAGGCGAAGGTTGGCGTCGCGATACGTGAATGTGGCCGTAGTGAATATAAATGTTGGTGGGCGGTAAGGAGAAGAGTTGGCGCGTGAGCCGGGGCCGATCACAAATGGAAACAGAAGGCGCAACCGTGTGTACCAAGCAGGATTGTCTCGGAGAAAGGATGCCGCGAGAAGGTGCGATGGGTGCCAGTGGTCGCACGACACAAATGATGGGGTAGGGAAGGAACGATTGTATCATTAAAGATTGTTTACAAAAGAAGCCAGGATCCTGCTTTCCGCGACAAAGGACAAGTGAAAGCGGCACAGAATTGCACAGAATTGGGCTTGATTCTCACTGGGCCGAAGGTGGCTTGGCTACGAACTGGCCAATGGGGCCGAGATGACTGTGATGAGGCCTGTCGCAACGGGGATAGGCCACAAGCGCCAAGTAACAGCCACTAGAAGCCTTCCACTTGGGAGCGAGCCACTGGATTAGTCATTATATTCACGGTGTATATATATACACACTGTATTTATGCACTGTATTATTAACCCACTCTCCCCACTCCGCCGCTTTTGCAAAAGATAAGTGCGGACAGGTTGGCGCCAGCATCCGCACAAGATACCTGCTTTGAGGAAATCCAAGCCCGTGTCGCTACATCATTTTGCGGTTACAGCTTTATCGGCATTCGTATTACTTGCGTATATTAGTCGTGGCAGTAAACAGTAGCACTAGGCGAGGCTTAGCTTGTTGGGGGGTTCCTTGACTTGGAAGGTGCGGCGGGCAAAAAAAGGCCGAGATAAAACGACTGGGGCAGTAGACTAGGCGACCGTAACGGTTTAGACTCCCGTCTATTGAAAAGTTCACAACCAACAGAGAAAGCTTTAACACAGGTCATGCGACATTCTTCGAGATAAAGATAAACCACAGCTCACCGTACGTGCATGCAGCTTTACAGATAAAGCTCTGTACCCTCCCTCGATCAATCACACCTGGCAGTACCCCGCAAAGAGTAGACGGTACAGTCCAACATTGTGAATTGTGAATCGAGACCACTCACGAACGGACGCCAGCTCTTTCACGTGCACATTACAACATCGTGAGCTTCTTTTCGAACTGTTTAACTTCGGGAGCTCCCTCTACCTCCCCGGCAATGGCTTCTAAGACCACCGCTACGACGCAGTGCGTCGGCCCCAACTACCGGATCGGGAGCCAGAACCCCACGGCCACTGTTTCGACACCAGTCAACTTTGAGACCGTGACGGTGCTCCCACAGACGCCGCAGCTCATTGCCCTGCTTTCGTGAGTGTCTGAGCATCTGGGTGGCACCGTGCGATGAGTAGCCAGTGTCACCTATACTAACACAACTGCATAGCATCATCCGCGACAAGAACACTGACCGCGGCGACTTTATCTTCTACTCAAACCGCATTATCCGGTTGCTGGTGGAGGAGGGCCTCAACCACCTGCCTACGGTCGAACGAGAGGTGACGACGCCCGTTGGCCGGCCGTACGCGGGTCTTCAGTTCCAGGGCAAGATTTGCGGTGTGTCCATCATGCGTGCTGGTGAGGCCATGGAGCAGGGTCTTCGCGACTGCTGCCGGTCGGTGCGCATTGGCAAGATCCTTATTCAGCGGGACGAAGAGACGGCTCAACCCAAGCTATTCTACGACAAGCTGCCCGAGGACATTGCCAACCGTTGGGTGCTACTGCTGGACCCCATGTTTGCAACGGGCGGATCGGCCATCATGGCCGTGGAGGTGCTCAAATCGCGAGGTGTGCCTGAGGAGCGGATACTGTTCCTTAACCTGATTGCCAGCCCCCAAGGCGTGTCCAAATTTGCCAGCAAATTCCCCAAGCTGCGTGTTGTCACGGCGTTCATCGACGAGGGCCTCGACGAGAAGAAGTATGATGCGACCCTCTCGCTATACAAGAGTTTGCGTTTGGTTATTCTTGTCGTTCACACGCTGACATATCTTCACACAGCTATATCATTCCTGGACTCGGCGACTTTGGCGATCGTTACTACACGATGTAATAGTACAAGTATCCGTACAAGCAAGCCCAAAGTAGGGACAGGTGAAAAAGAAAACAAATATCTCCAGGCCTTTCCTAATAACGCCAACCATCACCGCATCCGTTTTTGACCCTGCCTCCCTTGCAACCAGTCTTTTGTATGAATCCACATGAATCCAGTTCGTGTATTCTTCCATGAAACCCCTTCGTTTTTGCATTTCAGAAATCACAACATTGTAGCACAGCTGGTAGCAGTTTGTAAACCTAGACAGGGTGTCGTTTGGCATTGTGCGCCTTCCCACCACCCTCAACTGATACCAGTACGGGGCACATACGCGGCATATCAGTATTCATCGTCGTCCACAATGCCTTCGCCCGCGTATCGTCTGTCTCCGCCATCGTCGTCGTCGTCAATGTCTCGCGATGATGGGCCTACGCGGCCAGGCGCATAGCGACCCGAATCGGCGAGGCCCAGTCGGCCACCACTGGTCTCATTCTCGACTTTCTCCTTGGCCACGGAATCTAAAGGAGTTTGTGTCAGTCGGCGTATCGTTTGTTGACGCAAAGGCACGCGCACAAGAAATAACGCGAAGAGGTTCCCCTTACCGGCTGCATCTACCCACTCGCCGTAAACATCAACGGCTGCGGAAAGATCTGTCCAAAGTTAGCTGCCATCCGCCTCCTATTCCTTTTTTATTTTTGTTTCGAGACAGGTTCGCGTATTGGCGCACGGAACGTACAGTTGATGGCGCATTGGAACTTCTGGCCACAGACCTTGCATTCCAGATAGCCAATGCCGAGTTTCTTATCAAGCTTCACGGTGACAGACTTCTCGTGGTTGCAGAAGAGGCAGGTAAAGGTCGTAGGGAGAGGGACAGCCTATCAATGTCAGCAACGAGGTTCGTGCCTAGCTGGAGAGGGCCGCCGCCCGGGCCGAGAGCATGCGCAAAGAGCTGAACAACCTACCTTCTTGGGTCCCTGAGGTTTGCTGGAGCTCTTCCGTTTACCCATGTCGAGTTGAGAACTCCGGCCGTCGGAGGGTAGAGAGGGACGAAGGGAGGGGACGCTTGAAGGTTGTTTTCGAGGTGGGGACGAACGACAGGGACGATTAACCGCAGATGGATGAGGCCCGTCGTGTCGCGTGTCGTGAAAGGGCGGTGACTCTGGATCGCTGTAGTCCCAACGGCTGCTTGTTCGATTTGCGCAAAACACATTGCATGCGCATTCGTGTTGCGGTTGGCTGGATTAGGGGCGCGGTCGGGGCAAGAGTGATGTGTTTTAGGGGAGTAGTCAGCAAGCCAACAACTGCAACTACAATACAACTAGCGCTTGTCGCCTGTCGCAGGTTTGCGCTGTGTGCGTGCCCCTCTGCCACTTCACCAGGCGGTGAACTACTTCGTAACCCCTCTGTCGCTCAGAGCCCAAGACCATTGCAGGCAAGACATAACCCCAGTTGATTGTCATTCGCTCGCACGGCTGTACCTGCTCCTCCGAGTAGGAACGAGCTGTCTCCACTTTCTTGCCTGCCCAGCGCAGTTCGGACTTCAGAAACGACGGTTATGGGCGACCTGTCGCCCGCTCACCTGTCCCGCGCCGTGTCCGTTTTAGGTTAACTGCTTGTGGACCCCGTGATTGATAGCAGCATTCCGACAGGTTTGAACACAACCAACGACCAAGGGATGTTGCTGATAACAGCCAAAAATATGTCACATGCCCTTACCGGCTGGGTCCGGTCTTGGACATTGGGTGAGTCGAAGAGGTGTCACTTTTGTCTGACAGCAGGAAGCAGAGAAAGCGGTGGCTTTGTTTGTGAGTTGCTTGACGCCGATGCGGGCAGGTGCGGCAAATGAGAGGCCAGTGCACTGCCTTCTCACTCACCTTGAGTGCGTTACTGATGTGCGCAGCTGATGCACGCAGTTCGCACTTTCCAAATCACTACATATAGATATGATATCGTCCAATGTCTCCGTACTTGTAGTATGCTCCCGCAGTCAACTATTGCTTATCGGTCCCTTCCCCGCCTGCTATCTATCCTCACATCGAGCTTGGCCACCTCTCATCCTCTAGCAAATCGTCCGGAGCTGCCCCGGTCAGCCGGCCAGCTTCCGCGTCTTGGGGAGCGCTTGATTTCTTCCGGATATTCCGTTATCTTGGTTGTACGGAGTATACTACTATTGATTGCCCTGTTGAACTCTTCCCATTACCCAGCTCTCTCTTTTTACAACAAGAATCGGAAGGAGCTTCCTGTGGTCGTCGGTCAAAACTTCCGTATTAGTCGTCACTTATTAAATTGGCCGTGGAACGCTCCTGCCCCTACGTCGCGTTCTCCCTAATTACCCCTCGTGCTTTCCCTCTCTGTTCCGCCTTCGTACTTGACTCCGTCTCCCTTTTTCACCCACAGTTCCTGCCGTTCTTCTCAGAGATTGAATCCCTTTCTTGACCAATCGATACACGTAGTGCTACGTGAAGCAATCTACCCCCCTTTTAAATCATTCGACAAGCCATCTCACCTACAATGGCCACCAACGGAGACTCGGCGACCAGCCCCGCCCTGGTCGGTACGGAACACATTGCTGACATCCTGGAGAAGATGCAGCAGACTCAGGCTGAGCTTCTCGCAGCCGTCAAGTCGTCCATTGCGGTGCCAGCTCCGACCACGGCTTCTGCGCCGGCTTCTGCTCTGAGCCCTGCAGCATTGTCCGCTCCGGTCACAATCGCCAACCCAGTGTCGGAGCCGCCAGTCGAAGCCGACAATGCTTTGGCCAACAGCCCGATACTGTCGTCAAGCCCAAAGTCCACCTTCACCTCGAGGATCGTCCTGACGTGAGTACCGCAACCGCTCTGCCAATCCCATACGTGCTGTGTGTTGATATCGACCCCTAGGACGTACCCTAAACAGATCGGCGTCAACCCGTTTCTCATGAACTGGGGCGCCGAAGATCCTACAGAGCGTGGCCCCATCGTGGTCTCTCGCGCTCCATCGACGATCCGCCGGCGAAACGGTGAGCTTCCTTTGGTACATGTTGTTGACATTATTAGAGCTTATTTATTGCTGACGAGATTTCTTGATACAAATAGCCATTGGCGGTAAGACGCAATTGTTACAGATCTTTCTCTGCCCATATGTATGTACTAACATAATTTTCTTCTAGCTCACGGAGGTTCGTACTCGATCTACTACGCCCTTGCGGTTGCGAGCCAACAATTGAATGCCGAACATCGGTTCGTAGACCACGTCCTGGTGGGAACTAAGTTCAGTCCCCTTTAACCAAGCTAATCATTGACAGTCCCGACTTTACCAACACCGAGCCGGCGGTCAACATCGGACCATTCCCTCAATGGCACGACAAGAAGAAGATTGTTGCCATGGATCCTTGGGGCCACGTACCTCAGACTCTCTTCAAGGATGTGATGGATAACGACAATGGTGCGTTTACCAGGTGCGATAGGCGATATCGGTTTTGAGTTGAGAGCTAACGATTGTTAAGTTGACATACGCCCTACAATTGCAATCACTAAGGCGCACATGAGAGTTCGTTTCTACCATTCCCGGCCCAAGTGTGCTCGACTGTACTAACCGGTGCCTCCAGCTTCCAGAACTTGAGGAAAGTGTCCGTAAAGGCAGACTGTGCGTGTTGATATCACCTTCGAATATTTTCCTGTACCCACCTCGCGATAATCTATTGCTAACGACCATGCCGCCATATGTAGTGTTCCTGATGGGAAGGTGTGCCTCAATGACAAGGGCGAGTTGGCAGTGACAAAGTTCGCTGTTGAACCAGTAAGAAGCTCCTATTTAGCTCTCAACAGTTAACGATACGTGTTGACAAATGCTATCCTAGGTCTGGTATTTACCAGGAGTTGCTGAGAGATTTGGCATTGGTGAGTTACGTATTCTATCGGCGTGACACATGCGGACATAACCAGACTAACACTATCAGACGAGGGCACTCTTCGCCGGTCCCTTTTCGAACATACAGGCGGCAGCTATCCCGAGGTGAGCTCTGGCCCACGTGCATATAACCTGTTGCTATGGCTCTTGATTGTTAGCTAACTTCATCACAGCTCATCACTCGCGGCGACATCAAGATCTTCCTGCCTCCCATTGGCGGCCTTACTGTTTACTGTTTTGGCGATCCTGCGAAAATGTCAGATGCGAGCGTCCGGCTAGCACTGAGAATCCACGATGAGGTGACTGCCCGCAGTCATTCAGTGAGCATTTGTCTGAGAAATATGAGTTACTAACATGTGTACAGTGCAACGGAAGCGACGTCTTCGGCTCTGACATCTGCACATGCCGGCCGTATCTAATTTACGGTATTGAGGAGGCCGTCAAGGAGGCTCAGAACGGAGGCAGCGGTGTTGTGATCTACTTCAGAAAGGAGGGCCGTGCCCTTGGTGAAGTAACAAAAGTGAGTTGAATCGACTCATCACATGTGGCTCCCTTTCTTTTCGCCGTTGCCCTATACTGACAATCTTTGTTTAGTACCGTATGACCGGCTCCAATCTCTTCGATATATATGGCGAGCCTTTTAATGATGGTTTATGCTAATGTTGAGTGCCACAGTCGTGTACAACGCGAGAAAGCGAGGCGAAGACCGCGCGTCCGACTACTTCAAGCGGACTGAGAACATTGCCGGCGTCAAGGACATGCGCTTCCAGGCTCTGATGCCGGACATTCTGCATTGGCTTGGTATCACAAAGATCGACCGGATGTTGAGCATGAGCAAGTAGGTATATTTCAAGGATATACAACTAATGGTTCGTTTATTTGATCCATCAAAAGCAAGTTGTGCTAATCGGATCGTCTTACAGCATGAAATACGATGCCATCGTTGGCCAAGGGTATGAGCATCACGCCCACAATCAGCAACCTTTCTTCTATCCTACTTTGATACCGGACTAACTCTTATCGCCTCGCCTCTTAGGATTCCGATTCACGAACGTGTCGAGCTTCCCGAGGAATGGATTCCAGCGGACTCAAGAGTGGAAATCGACGCCAAGATCAATGCGGGTAAGATATTACTTACCAGGCCACCATCCTTTTTAGGAAACATCGAACTTTTGACTAACCATTTCTCTTCCTCACTACTCGAAGGCTACTTTACAAATGGCCACCGCATGACAACAGAGGAGCTCGAAGCCGTACAAGGCAGAACCTGGGAAGAGTAAGTCAATCCTGCATTCCGTTTACGTCGCACTCGTTGCCCTTTCCCTGTTGCCTTCCTCTTCGCTGGTCATACAATCCCCCCTTGACGTCGTTCAACATATCATGCAATGGCCGAGTGCTGACCAAGTCTTCCAACCTTCCCCATAGTATCGACCATTGAGCGACTCTGTCATGTCGCTTCCAACCCCCACCAACCTGCCTCAACACTCCAAGGCCGTGCCGCGTAAAAAAGCCTTAAAAACTTGTGTGCCACGATCTGCGGGAGAACAGGTAGAAATTCCCATTTTATTGGTTAAACTAGGCCTTTTGTTCTTCTACCTGCGTGTCTAATAAAACAAAGCATGTACAATCGATTTGTCTCTGTTGCACCATATGACCAATCACTTGAGGCCTTTGTTTTATCGCGCGTTTTTTCTTCACCCAGTCACAGACGCAAGAAATCCCCACAATCAGTTACTTGTCAGCCCACTCCCGCGCTCCCACGAAGCACGCAAGACGACCAGTTGGATCTCGCCATACGTCGTACATGGGCAAGACTTGACGAACCCATTGAGCATGACTGTGGGTTGCAAAGTGCGGGATGCTATCCTTTGCCAATCAACATATCATTGTCCATCGAATGAGACGGCGTGCTGCAGCAGCCAGTATCTCTTCTGTTGACACATCTTGTTTTCTGATAAAAACCGGTATTGAATTTTAGTAAAGCGCCATTTTGAGTGTGTACGGAGTATTGTACATTGGTCCCGCCCATTGTACCACCATCATAGAATTCTCGATCCCACATGTAGCGCTTGTCCACTCAGCCACTGTGTTTTCCAGTCAACAGTCCTTTTTTCTTCTCCACGCCTGCGTAAATGGTGCACATGCACTGCTCCCGCCAATCTCGTTTGCCATGTAAAGATGATTCCCCACAGTGCGGAGCGAGAAAGCCTTGAGGGAAGGGGAAGGAGAGTGTGATGCAGCAGTGCTGCCTATTTTGCCCAGGGCATTGCCAGTTGTCTTGCTCGTGACCATTGAGTTTTTTTTTCGGTGCTTTCCAACAGAGAGAGGGAAAAGCAAGGTGTGTGGGGGATACATACATCTCATGTGTACAAGCTGTATGTACAGTGTACTTGGATTATGGCAACTTGTGTATAATATTCTGAATATTAGGTATATATATATAGTTATATATATGTATATATATACACTTTTTTTTTAAAAAAAAAATGTAAAAACAAAAGAGTATAAATATAACGAAAACAAACACACACAGACACCAGTATATTTTAAAACCAAAGCCGAGTTAATATTACTATAAACAAGGCATCTCTTCAGCCATTTATGTTACAATCCGGTGACAGCGGCCGGCGGCATTGTAGCAGGCGCGTTCAATGGTGCCAGGCCATACTTTTTCAACAGAAGTTAAAGGACAACGTAACGCGACAGGAAGAGGATTTACGGAGGGAGCATAAAAAAGTCAAACAGGAAACGCACGAAAGACGACAGTGTGACCAGGTTCCCCTTAGGACAATGGACCGGGAGAAGTGCTGCAGCATATGTCATTTCGCCGCAGGAGGACACAGAAAAGACCTCTTGTTGGGCTTCATCTGTCGCTCTATAGAGATAGGATGCAAAGGAAAGCAGTCTGTATATGCGGCCGTATTTCATCTTTACGTTTCGAATCAAATTGGCGTCGTCTGGTCTCGCCCTTTCAAGACTACAATGGCATGGACGGCACACAGACAATGGTGGGCTTGGGCAGAAAAAGTAGACATATACGTAGGAAGGGTGCCATACATTACAGCCGGTGTGACGCAGCACACCGGCGACGATCAATTTACTATAATAGAATACAGTGGCGTCGTAGTACGATGTACCTGTGCAGGTGCATTTATACGATTACGGAGCTGGGTACCGTGTATCATCGTTGCATGTACGGAATTGTAATCAGGGCATCTCGTAAGGATTTGTGTCGTGTAAGGCTACAGGTGATCTTTTGTCATTCCAGGCCAGAGACGCGGGTGGGGGCGTATGAGTTTCTGTTGACATGACATTGTTGCAAGGAAAATGTACAATGACAAGAATACAAGTCAACGTATTCCCGGTTAAATTTTAGCGACGCCTAGGCAGGACGGGATGCAGAGCAGAACAGTTGAAGGCTTTTGGCAGGATTCTGTCGTGCAAAATGGAACACGTGATGGCAATGAAAGGGAGGGATCAAGACTTGGAAGTCAATGACGAGGTAGACTTGCTGACCGGCTGCTTGCCGTACTGGCCGCTGCCGGGTAAGGGCGAAGCGGGAGGTGTACGATGTAATACTTCGTATACAGAGACTCGAGAATAATGGATGGGCCAGAGTGTGCACGCTGGAGCAACGGCTGAAGTTCCTTGGCAGCAAGAGGTTTATGACAAACGGAGCAGAACGTAATATAACGGTAAAACACCGGCAAGATGATTTTCGAAGACACGGAATATGACGCCTGTACAAAGGTTGCCAGCGTATCATTCAAGGTTCTTCTCTGAAATCACAGCACACTGCGCAGTACACACAAAACACGGAGATCGAACACGACACGGGGAATCGTAGTTAGGAGGAAAGAGTGATGCGGGCACATGCTTGGGCTTGTCAAATCACTGATGTGGAGGTTGAGGCCGGTCAACGGACGTTGGACGCCGCTGACATGAGACAATAGCAAAAAGGGGGAGGCGAGTTCGAGACACTTCTCGGACTTTGATCATCACACTTTTTCCTCTTGCCTTCATGCCGTCTTGTTAGCGTTTCTTTTTGCTGACCCCCAGCGTCCTCCTCGACTCAGAACGCCTGGAAATCCTTGTTAGCTTCCGCAATATCTTCCGAAATACGCCTAGGTCGCTGATGCACAAACAAAGATTTTAAGGAATAATGCCCCTTATTTTGTCTTCCTTTGGCGCACGTAGTCTCGCGACCATTCTGTCTGGGGGACCAACAAGTTTAGTATGTATTGGGCAATCACTCGCTGAGGAGAAACACTGTGTCTCTCCACTTGAACAGCGCAGAGCCAACGTTGTAGTAAGATGCAATACAACAAACAGACAAATCAGACACTCGAAAATGAAAAATGGCTCCGTCCACGTACATGTACATATGTATTTGTACCCAACTGGGTTTCGAATTCGGGCGTGTGACGTCCGGTCACCAGTCTTCCATGGGGCAGGTCACTGCGAATGAGACGTAAGTACGAAGCAAACGGTTTTTGGTTCGTAACGAGAGAGACGGTTGCACGCGAAATATGTTGTACAAACGACAAAAAGGACGTGACTGTGGAGGGTCTAAAATAGCCGACGCCCGACCGAGCCGGCCGCGCCGACCCTCTTCCCCGGATAGGTAGTCCAGTTCGGCTGGTCCTTAGCTTTGCTCGAAATATGTCTGAAATGTAGAAATTATGGCTACTGGGCGAAACCTTTGTGCCAGTTCTCCGTCAATACGGAGTACAACGAACACAAAGTGCTGCACGCCGTGTAGTGTAGCAGCGAAGGAATGGCCATGGACGGGTCGCAAAGGACTTGCGCGTTCTGAACATGGCACGCAAGGGATGACAGTCTGTCCCTGAGAATCGCGCTGGGCCTGGAAGACGTATTCTCATTGGGGTTGACAACACCAGCTTCACAAGGGGGCGATGGCGTCCGCCCCTTCCTAAAGTGCTGCCACACCACTTCTAGGGAGAATGAGGCGCAAAAGAGGGAAGTGGCACTCCGCCTTCCGCCTTCGCTTTCCGCCTTCCGCGTCTTGCTTTGTACCTGACCGTTCTGCCAGTCGCTGTTTCCCTACAAACAAACAACTCAAACGACTTGTTCGCCGATTCGGAAGGAGTTGTCAGTCTCCTCTCCTCTTCTGCCCACCCCCTCTTTGTTTCTCCTCACTTCCCTCTCGTCCTCTTCGTATCTTCTCTCTGAGCTGGCACCGCACGTCCTCTCCTCTTTCTCCCCTCTTGCTCATCGCATCGCTCATCGACAGAGTTCCAGACACGCACAGTTCAGTTGGACCCACACCACCTCTTGAAAGGTGGTAGTGCGTGCCCAACCCAACGGTCGACACTCCGTCCGGGTCTCACAAAAAGGGGGCGGCCTGGCCAGGCCACCCGCTAAGTTACCCTTTGAATTGGCACACACACACACACAGAGTGGCAAGGATTGACAGGGAAAGCAGCCAACTGTTGGCCTATGGTACAGAAGTGAGAGAAAAAAGACACACCACAAACTGCGGAGAACACACGGAATAGTATCGCTGTATCTCCCTGTGTGCTGTGCCTCTTTCTGGTTCTGCACTCAGCGCACGCCCTGCTTCAGAAACCATTGGATGAGAACAGCTCTCGGAAACGGGACAAGAGGCCGGATAACAACGCAAAGACCGCAATCACCACAACAAAAGGACCATGGCAGAAAAGCACGCAAAGATTACCTGCCTGGGAAGGCTGCGGAGCTGCGCATATTCATTGTCCACCTCCTTTCCGTTTTCCTTTCCTCTCTCTCTTCCATTTTCATCAGGCGCGTGCACCACGTGCATCACGCATCTGCCCATGCTCCCTTACCATAATTCGGCATAGTCCGTTTAAGGGGAAACATCTGCCGGTAAATGTAATGACAACAGTGCGTCAGTTGTCTTTTTTGTCACTGATTTATGTGTGCTGACTGTGGAGAGTGTTCTTCCGTGCTTCTGGGACCATCCAAGTAATTTTACCTCATGTCAACGCTTATTTTTAAGGAACAAAAAACTATCCAAAATAAGATAACAAAGAGCGGAGAAAGAGAAGAAACGGCTCCATATCCATTTGCTGATCGTGAAAAGCGGTGACTGATGGAAAGGCATCGAGCTTCGTCGCCCAACCTCCACTCTTATTATGAATCTCCATATGTTGTACACCGCCCACCCGTCTCACTACAGTTTTGTCACGGGATCCTGTCCATCGACTGCGCGTGGGGTCATCGATGCTTTTCGTCGTCTGCTCTCTCGATACAACATGTCTCTCAAATCACCTAGCAAAGGGATCTTCCAAGCCGGGACGCGACCTCAGAAGACAGCTGCACGGAATCTGAACTGAACAAAAACAGCACAAGATGATCTGGGGTCAGACGTGAAAAGTTGGTGTGGATCATCACACTGTTGTGTTGGCGTCTTGGGGCCTGGCCCGGCCTGGCATGGTTTGGCGTATCTTCCCGTCTCGTCTGCTGTCATTCACCCCCTGTTGACTTGTCACTACTCCCCCTGTTGGTCCCAGGTCCCGGCGATGCATGGGTGCGGGTTCCTGACTTTTCTGGGGCTTCCTTTCGTTAACTTTTCTTTTTCGGTCTCTCCTAGTTCGTCTTATCCCTTTTCGTCGGCCGCTCACTATTTGACATTTTTCCTTTTGTCATTCAATATCGTTCTCTACTCAGGACTCCTGACTTCCTTCTTGCCCTGTTCTTTTGCTGGCCTTCTTTCGTTCTCCCGCGCTTCCACCAACCCTACAAAACCCCATTCAGCTGAAACCCCTGTCCACCTGAGCCCAACAAAAATAAAATAACTAATTAAAAAACACATCGTACTACAAAAAGAAATAAGAACGGAGGACAAGGGGTGAAATAAACCGGTGTCAAGTTTGGAATAATGCCCATCCACAATCGACTGGTATCTTGGATGGATGGGACGGTGGATGTGTCGTGGTGGTGGCGTGGTGGGAGTGTGCCAGACCCCCATATGAGAGTGAGGCGCGAGGCATCAGGGCGTGCAGTTGTTCGTATTCCTCTCTGTCTTTTCATGTTTTTTTTTTCCCGCCCTTTACTCGCGACTTTCCATTAAAGTTCAACACCCCCCTATTTTCTTTGTAGCTCTCAGGTCTTCTTTTCTCTCTTTTTCTCTCCATTTACTTTTGTCGCCATGCTTCGAAACTGATTCCTCCCGCTCCATACTTTATTCTCGGATACATATTGCTGCGTCCGACGCGTACGTGTTGCAAGTCTTATAGTACCCTCGATCGGCTTTCAAATAACCTGTTACATACAACATACTTCTTGTATATTTTTTATTTAATTTATGTCGACGCTTCTATCGTTCTTTTATCTTTATGTTTTACTCTCATCCTCCTCTCTTCATATAATCTGCTTCTCGCACGACATTTGACATCTGGCATCGCTGAACCATCTCTACCGATGACAGGCAGTAACCGCCCACACCCATAAAGATCACATTGAACTGAACGACATCACTTCTTCACAGCACCTTCCACAAACATCAACACAGTGGCACAATATCCTAGATCGGATCCTGAAGAAGACAGGGTCGTCTTCCATTCCATCTCCTATTTCAACTGACCGTTGTTTTCGATATTTATCGACCCTATTGCATTCATACAGCCTTTTTTTATTGCCATCCAAATTGTCAACGCCGCGGTCGATTCCCGCCAAAACACCCGATCTGTGTGCACCGGTCTATCAACGGCACCAAACGCTAACGACGTCATTTTGCCTGGTTTTGTTGACATTGCACATGGTCTTTTCTATAAGACTTGCACTTGCCCGTAACAATGCAGCCACGAACATCGTCTCGATCTTCTGGCCAGAGACGCCCGCGCCTACTCCGAGCCTCGGTCACTGAACCCTCTCTCTTCACATCCTCCACCGGCAGCCACGCCCTCGATATGGCACTGCCCAGCTCCTATCGCAGCAGTCACAACAGCAGCGGCCACACAAGCCCAAGCGGCATTGAGAGCAGCAGCAACAGCAGCAACAACGGCGTCCCCGGCTACAGCAGCTACCGCCGCGCCGCCGACCTCCTCAATCATGTCGCGTACCTCTCGTCCTGTGCCACCTCGCCCGTTGCTTCGTTTTCGAGCGGCGCTCTGTTTGACCGCATGAGTAACGGCGGTGGCGGCTCGCGGCGGACTTCGCCGCACGGCAGCGAACGCCGCTCGTCGGCTGCAGCCGTTGTTGCTAGCCGCAATGGCACGACAGGCGTCAGCAGCACCGGTCCCGGCGGCAGTGGCATGCGATCGGCCGGCGACTCTTCTGTCGATGCATGCCGCCGGCGGGCCAACACAGACGAGGTGTTTGGCTCGTCACCGGCCTCGACGCACACGAGCAGCTCTCTCGATGATCTGCAACACAGTCCTTGTAAGTCGTGTCCCTCTTATTCTTGTTTCTTGCGTCTCTGTTCCTTTTGATTTACTCTTTACTGACTCCCTAGGCTCGGCAAACTACTACAGCTTCCCCAGCTTTGACATATACGACGACAACCAAGACAAGGAAGACGATGACGTTGACAACTAGACGAGAGTCTAAACTGAACCTTTACAGCTCTACAACAAGCGACAACAAATTGAACCTGAAACAAATCACGAAGTATAATGACCATACAGAGACCGCACCAATTTTTACACATTTTCACACGACACACTACACACTACACACTACACATATACCCCAGACACATCACTCCGCTCGTCAGCCACGGCTAAAGCTCGCGCCTTCATTTTATTTGAAATTCACCGTCTCTCCCACTTTTTTTTTCGACACACGACTTTATTTTAACCACGCAATTCAAATCGGACACAGCTAGAGGAGATGACGAAGGTGACACGTAATTGACAATCCTTGAAATAGGATGTCGAATCGAGTTGCTCTATAGTCTAACCTTGCTGTTGTCCTACTCTCTGCCTTCTTCGACCCCTGGAGAGACATCTTCATGGGCGTTGTAAGCAGGATTTTATTGGAAACAAGAAAAGGAGAGTTTGCAAAACAAATGGCAAGCGCCAGGGTCCAGTAAGAAGAGAACGGACGAGAATCCAGCGAACGGGGAGACGTCGACGCGGCCTGGAAAAGCCAGCGTCCTATTTCGCCGTTTGCATCGTCAACATTCTCTTTCTTTGGGACTCTAAGCTGCCACAAATCGTTGGAGAAAAAAATAACGGGAAGAGACTGGAGAAAGAACAAATGAAATGAGTGCATGGGTACTGGTTGTTGGTCATGGGCGTTTTTTATTTCAGGATATCACTGCACACTAAAAAGTACACGAGAACCATGATTCCATGACGTCCACGATATAGAAAAGAAAACGCAAAAAAAGATAGCATGTTGATCGTTATACAAATACCCAATCCATTTCCACTTCGTTCATTCGGCCGAACTGCGAGCGTTTTGACTTCTAAAGCTAGTAATATGCCTTTAGGACAAGACATGGCACAAGCATAAGAGCAACACTGCTTGCCTTATATGCAGCCCAAATAATGGCTTACCAACTGAATCTAGCTACATTCCTCTTACGACGCGTTCGTAACCGAACGTATAGTATATTTATTCCGGGAGCATAAATAATCACTCGCTGATGTTGGCTGCTCATCTGGCAACGAAAGACAAGCAGTCAAACATAGTATGCCTTGCTAGAGTGTATATTGTTTTCGATCACAAGGCGGCACGACGCCGCAATATTGATTAGGCCTGGGACACAGCAGGCGAACAGGAGTTCACGATCCTGATGGCAGCGATGAAGTGTCGAAGATGCGGTTGCGTCCTACGGTGGATCAATGATACTGACATAATATATCGGACATAACGATATCAGGAGTCTTGCCTCATTAGTAGCATCTTTACTGATAAGCATTTATGCCGTCTTATCGCGTGGCCCTGACGGTCCAGTTTAAATTTGAGAAGCCCTAACTGCCTCTCAGCCAATGGAAATTCGCCATTACCAAAAACAAGCCCCACCGCTTTTGCTCAAAAATTTCGCCCACAGATTCTTTCGCGGGCGTTTTGGTTCTGTAGCCCCAGTCTCTGTGCGTTTTGGCTGGCTCTTTCCCTCTGTCACGCTTCTGTGTGTGGCAGACCCTCCCCTCTTTTCCCTAAGGTGCCTCTGAATTTTTTTTCGGCCATTCCCATTATTTCGCTTTTCAATATTCCCCGGCCACGAACCCTCACACTCTTTTTCACCTCTTTCTCCCATCACCAACCCACCCGCCTTCCACGAACCCTTCCATCAAGTCACGACAACATAGTCTGCAAAGATGGCGGTCGGAAAGTACGACACACGAATAAATCCCATTTGAACGTCCTTGCGACTTTGCGTTTCGGCGTCTCTTCCAAATTCCTCTCGGCCTCGGAATCTCTCGCGTGCGATCTCGATTTGTCTCAAAAAAGAAAAACATCGGCTCCGTGGACTCTTGACTTTGTTATCTTTGGCAATGCTTTGCCTCCTGTCCTCTTCGACGAGGGCTCTTCCGTTTTCTCCCCGACTACCGACAGTAACGGAGCGACACAATATGCTGGCTGGACTTGGGGCTGCAATATTGATGGGAATTTAAGTTTTGAGGTCCACGGAACCAATGCGACTTTTGCAAAGATAAATCAGAGAAACGCACAAAGACGATGACGGGACGAGAAGGACACGGGAGAGATGGAAACGGAAAGACGACGAGATGAAACCTTAAACCGAACACCATTTGCTGACGGTTTGAACTCTTACAGGAACAAGAGATTGTCCAAGGGCAAGAAGGGCCTCAAGAAGAAGACCGTCGACCCCTTCACCCGCAAGGACTGGTACGCCGTGAAGGCCCCTACCACCTTCGCCACCCGGGAGTAAGCAATTCCTCAATCCTAGATCTGAATTTCGACAACGGGCAGGTCCGAACAATACGAGATGACAGGTTCTAACTATCCCTCCTTTTACAGTGTCGGCAAGACGCTCGTCAACCGCACCTCCGGTCTGAAGAACGCCAACGATGCCCTGAAGGGCCGCATCATCGAGGTTTCCCTTGCTGATCTGCAGAAGGATGAGGAGCACTCGTTCCGCAAGGTCAAGCTCCGGGTTGACGAGGTCCAGGGCAAGAACTGCCTGACCAACTTCCACGGCCTGGACTTTACCTCGGACAAGCTGCGGTCGCTCGTCCGCAAGTGGCAGACTCTGATCGAGGCCAACATCACGGTCAAGACCACCGACGACTACCTGCTGCGCCTGTTCGCCATTGGCTTCACCAAGCGCCGCCCGAACCAGATCAAGAAGACCACCTACGCCGCCTCTTCGCAGATCCGCGCCATCCGGAGAAAGATGACCGAGATCATCCAGCGCGAGGCCAGCAGCTGCACCCTGCAGCAGCTGACCGCCAAGCTGATCCCCGAGGTCATTGGCCGCGAGATTGAGAAGTCCTCCCAGGGCATCTACCCCCTGCAGAATGTTTGTTCTCCCTTCGTATCTTTCCCTATTATTTGTAGTTGTTTTCAATATTAACAACACTAGGTCCACATCCGCAAGGTCAAGATGCTAAAGCAGCCCAAGTTCGACCTGGGTTCTCTGCTGGCCCTGCACGGCGAGTCGGGCGGTGGCGAGGATGGCCAGAAGGTTGAGCGCGAGTTCAAGGAGGTTGTCCTGGAGGAGGTATAAATGTGCTTTCCCACACACGTTTTCTGATGTGGGCAGGCCAGGCGTGCTTTATTTTTGGGACGATGGCGGCTTTGAATGAAGACGTTTAAGGGCAGAGGTTGTTTGACTTTATCGTTTGGTGTTTTTATTTTTTCTCTTGTGCTTCCTTTGCTTCTTCCACGTCTCTACAGAACGAGACTATGAAAAGCAGAGACGAGGGATGGGCAAAAAAAGAGAGAGGGCGTTGGTATTATTATGCTACAATACTCTTCAAACCAAAAGCAGTCAGGGACCATCATACACACATGAATAAAAAAAGTTTAATAACAAGTAGCCAACCGACAAGACTTGTGCCCAGTTGAGTAGCGAATCATTCGGTTTGTGACGTCGACACGACGGTAATGTTGGGCTATTGGGCCAATCGCCTGGACGCTCCAGTGCTTGTCCTGCCTGCCAATTACTTTCGGCCCACTAACTCCTTTCGCCTTTCACATGGCTTTATCTGCCAGAAGTACCTCCAGAATCTAGGCTGGTACGTCATTTCGCACGTCCATGTTGATTTTCTTTTACGACACTTCTGCCTCGACACGATTTTTGCACTTTACTGCACATATTTCTGATACATCGGATCTGCGCATGTCACAAAAGCCAACATGACCGAATTAGCACTCAAGATCCTCATCATTGGGCCTTCAAACGTCGGCAAAACGGCGCGTCAGTCTCCCTCTCCTCTCCGACGTCCTTTCGAGATTATCTTTGCTGGGGGTATGCCACTGGCGACTGTTCCTGGATTGTACTGACCAGTAACGACTCTACAGTCTTCAAGCGATATTGCGACAACGACTTCGATCCCAACGATGCATCGGCCACCATCGGCATCGACATGCATATAAAGCGGCTCTCCGTCCGTGGCAAAACTTGCCGCGTCATGCTCCTCGACACGGCGGGCCAGGAACGCTTTCGCACCCTGTCGACAAGCTACTACCGCGGCGCCCACGGCATCGTCTTTGTCTACGACATCACCAACCGCAGAACGTTTGAGCAGATGGACAGCTGGTTCGCCGAGGCCGAAGCCAACACGGCCATGGCTGGTGCCGGGTCTTCAATAAAGTGCCAGTTCTGCCTGGTGGGCGCCAAGGTAGACCGCGCAGGCACAAGTCGCGCCGTGTCGACGGAAGAGGGCGCGGCGCTGGCAGCAAAATACAATGACAACGACGGCGTAGCACCTCTCTTCTTTGAGACGAGTGCACGGACGGGCGAGAACGTACGGGAACCGTTTGTGGCCCTGGTTGACCGGATCGTGGCCTCTGGTGCTATGAGTGCGCCTCGACGAGCAGCCGAAACTGTGTCCCTCGGTGTGGGTAGTCGTGAGGGAGAAGGACAAGCTAGCTATCTCTCCAACTGCTCTTGCTGAGAGCGGCATATGTGGTGTGCTTATCATATCTTCTTGCCTGATTTGTTATTTCCTATTGCGATACCCTTTCCCTATCTTTAGCACCAAAGATCCTACGATAATGTTGCACATTTGTGTTTACGACTATATTAGAAATATCATTCTAGATAGAACATATGTTATTCGTTTGCAAGTGATGTCTATTTGCGAACAAATCTCAAGGAATTGTCTATATCTATGACGATTTTCTGGGTATTTCTTCCACCTCAAAGTGTGGACTAGTAAGTGTGGACCGGTATTGGCCATTTTCCACTTTACTCAATCGTCCGTCGGAGTGAGAAAGCGGACAACGGCTGTAATAGCATCAGTCAGCGAAGGTGCAAGATATACTTTCAACGACAGCAAGGACATACCTTGTCGAAAGGCCTCGGGGTTTTCTGATATCACCCAATGGCCGGCCTCAATGTCGACCACTTCAAACCGCGGGAAGAACTGTCCGATAATGGGCAGCGCCTCATCCGGCACGTAGTGACTCTTGGTGCCGCGCACAAAGAGCGCTGGTTTCTCAAAGCGCACTGCGTTGGTGTCTTTGTACGGAAAATCGCCCAGTACGTCCAGGGCCTTGCCGAGCGTGCCGAGCGGGATGCGGAACTGCAAAATGGTTTTGCCAGCCTCTGGGCTCGGATCGTCGTCGGGCACTTTCACGCGGTGCAGGTTGCCCATCAGGAAATGGCGGATAGTCAGCGATGGCTCGTAGCTCTGCAAAATATTGTCGGCCTCGGCCTGGCGTTTGACGCGGCAGAGATCGACATACTTCATACCGCGGACGTATGTGCCAAAGCTGCTGAGGAGGGCGGCATCGATGGGCGCGTTGTCGACGGGGATGATGTCGCGGACCATGTCGGGCGACTTGAGAGCCAGCACCATGGCCGTTTTTGCACCCCTTGGACGGTTAGTTCCTGAAATGGGAAATTATGTGCCATCAGCAGAGCAAAAGTAGAACTAACCAAACCAAATAAAACTTACATTGAGTGCCCAATAATTGACGGGTCAGTCAGGCCGTGCTCCTTGATAAAGTTGGCCACGTCGTCGGCCATGACCTCATAGTCATGGCGCGCAGCATGGGGGGAGTCACCGTGGTTTCTCATGTCCTACTATGTCAGAGGCCAGCAGGATAAGAAAACAATAAAAGAGGATCTTCGTACAAGAGCATATATTGACCGTCCTAGGTCTCTTGCCAATACTCTGGTCTGTCGTTAGCAAACGGTTCCTGCCGTGTATGCAGTCCCAATCTCGTATAGTTTCTCAGGCACTGTACTTACTTACTTATGCTCCGGTTGTTCTTCTTGGACCCAAACAGACCGTGCAGGACCAGAATCGGACGCGTCTTGTCATCGGCCACCGGCTTCTCGGGCTTGTGCAGGTCAAACGCCAGCTTGACCGGGCCGTCGTCACTTCCGACAGATTTTGATGAGTACGGAGCATGTGCCGTCTGTAAGCTACCCAACACATGTCTCTGACCTGGTTTTCTTGATATCCATGGCGAAGACGAAAGCTGTATGGAGCGGTGTGCCAGTCGGCTGCCCCAGACCGGAGCTCGGGCAGCCATGATGTTGTTTACCTCGAGATGATTTGAGATCCAACAACAGTTGGCTTGAGGAGACAGAACTGTGTTGGTCACTTTCGGTTTCTGAAAGCCCTCAATTCAGTACGACATATCATAAATAAAAAAGATCTGTGCCATAACGCCCTCGGTGCAAATAATAAGCCGAAACTCGGGGCCCTGCGGATATAAACGGCGAATGTCAGCCATAACGGACGGCAATGCACTGACCGAAAAAATATATGTGACTCCGTAGCACATAGTGGGCCCGTGGCTGTCTCCTGCCGAGTTCGGCTTCCAGTGGGTTCCCAGTATTGCGTCAGCCGCCCTTATGGAAGGAACCAAGGCTGCCATGTAAGCGCAACTCTGATTGGCCCATTCTCTCACATTCCAGCACATAACCCCACTACAAGGCTATTAGGAGACGCCTCATTCTGCCTCTCGAGTCCGCCATCAATCCACGACCTCGTTTTGGCATCGCCTTCGCGTCAAACCATCGATGCAGACGGGCCCGACGACACATCTGCTACACGACTGTCTAGTATTTTATTGAGATCGCGTGATTGTACGCTGTACGACACCTTTCTCCCGCCGACCCCGGCTGACCGCGGCTGAATCGAAGTGCCATCCTCTCGCTTCGTCGGATTACGAAAACAGAAACCATCACGTCGTTTATCATTCGCCCGCTATGTGGTCCCGGAGTTTAGGCCTCTTGCTCGTACCGGCCATTGTGCTCCTGCTTCTTATCTCTCCGTCTGCAGCGGCACGCCACCATGTGGGCCGCATCTCTGAGCCGGCCCATGGCTCGTGGGTGCCACGATTTATGCGTCTTGCTTGGCTGCGCGACTCCATCGCCGACTACATCTTCAACCGGGATCGTTTGAGCACTGGTGACCCGCAGCGCACGCAGTGGTATGCCGCTGCCAACTCGGCGCGGTACGCCCAGCAGACCGTGATCCGCTTCAATGTCGCTACGCCAGACGAGGAGGCTGCTCTGGCTGCCGCTGCTCAGCGTCTCTTCCTCGACATCTGGTCCTTCAACAACTTCACGGGCACCGTCGACATCCTGATTGATAAGGAGGATGTGTCATCGCTGTTGACGTTGCTGCCCACGAGCCTACACCGGTCCTTTTCACCGCTTGTGCCAGACCTGGCTGCGGCCGTCCGCGACACATACCCGAAACTGTCGGCCTTGGCCGGCGGTGATGGCGCCGCCTACTTCCCGCCCAAGTCACCCGGCTCGTTCCCGAACGATGAGACTTCCGTCACTGGTGGTGGTGGCACGGACAACATCTTCTTCCGCGACTACCAGCCATACCCTGTGATTGTTCAGTGGATGAAGCTGTTGGACGTCATGTTTCCGTTTGTCAACACGGTCAGCGTCGGCGAGTCGGCCGAGGGTCGCGAGATCCTTGGTCTGCGTGTGGGCACGCAGGATAGTGGATCTGAGCGCGAGCCGTTTGACAGCCACGACGTCGAGGAAGTTGAGAATGTGGACGAGGGTGACGAAGCTGAAGAGGTTGACGACAGCGAGGAGGACGACGGCTTCGTGATCCTGAAGAAGAAGAAGCACAACAAGCACAAGAAGGGCCGGGGGGACAAGAAGAACGAGAACCACAAGAACCACAAGAGCAAGCCGTCGCCACCGGGCGCCGCCGAGCCGCCTAGGAAGAGAAAGACGATTCTGATTACGGGCGGCCTGCACGCCCGTGAGTGGATCTCGTCCAGCTCCGTCAGCTATATCGCCTGGGCCATCATCACCGGCTACGGCCACACCAACATGATCACCAAGCTTGTCGACAACTTTGACATTGTCCTCGTGCCCGTCGTCAACCCGGATGGCTACGAGTATACCTGGCAGACCGACCGTCTCTGGCGCAAGACCCGCCAGACCACCAACTTCCGCTACTGCCGCGGCCTCGACCTTGACCACGCCTTTGGCTACGAGTGGGACAGAAAGACCCGCGACGAGCCCTGCTCCGAGTCTTACGGCGGCGAGTCTGCATTTCAGGCCGTTGAGGCCCAAACTCTGTCTGCCTGGGCCCGCCGCGAGGTCGACGACAACAACGTCGAGTTTAGCGGCTTCTTGGATCTGCACTCGTACTCCCAGCAGATCATGTTCCCTTTTTCCTACTCGTGCGCCGCCGACCCGCCGAATCTCGAGAACCTCGAAGAGCTCGCAGCTGGGCTCGCCAAGGCCATCCGCCTGTCCACGGGCGAGACCTATAGTGTCTCATCGGCCTGCGAGGGCGTTATGAGCTTTGCCAGTGACACTCCCGCCACGACCCGCATCGAGTCCGGTGGCGGCTCTGCCATTGACTGGTTCTACCACGAGCTGCACGCCAAGTACAGCTACCAGATCAAGCTGCGTGACACGGGCAGCTACGGCTTTCTGCTGCCGAGCTCCGAGATTGTGCCCACGGGTGAAGAGGTTTTCAGTGCTGTCAAATACTTTGGTGACTTTTTGCTCGGAAACAACGGTATTGAGAAGTCGTACGAGCACGACGCTGATGTCACGCCCGAAACCGAGACAGAGGCCAAGCCGGTGATGGAGATGCCCAGCAGCGACACTGCCGCCGCAAACAAGATCAGCAAAGTCGACAAGATGCATATCACCGACGACGCGGACCTCGAGAACGAACAGTTTGCCATCCTCCTATCCGGCCGGAGGCGGAGGTGAATCCGAGAATGAGTTCGAGAGACCTTACGCGGTCTAACGGTTTAACATATATACGATGTTATCTTTTTGTCAAGTCTTTATCTGTACTTCTTTACGTTTCTCATCTGTGTTTTCTTTATTTTGTATCATCATGACCTGGCGTTTGCTTTCTTCCTGGTTATTACTCCGTACATAGGACCTTTCAAAATGTGACTTTTGCTATGATCTTTCCATTTCCTTTGCTGGTCTCTGTCCTGTTTATGGTCCAGAATGTAATTGTTGTGTTGCCATCTACGCATCATATGCAGACACTTTAGAGCATTTTATCCCATTGCACACGTCCTCTCCAACTCTGCTCTTCCGATCGGCATAAATTGCGACTTTGTGCCGAAGGAACCTGCAACTCGGACACATCTGATACAAGCACGCTTTAGCAGCACGGCCCGACATACAAGCAAAATACGTTTGCGTGCAGGTCTGAGACAAGAGGCGCGTGTGCTACCCCCACAACTTTTCTTTTGCTTCTCATCTTTTCTTTTTCTCGCAATCACCCAGAGCTAACTCGTCTCATCATTTTCTGCCTATTTTTTTTTCTCCGGCCCCCTCTTGCGCGATGAGACGAGACGGCTAATAAAGCCGGGGGAGGACGAAAAAAAGGAAACGGTAGAAAAGGTAAGAAGGCGAGCGCGACGAAAGGAACACAATGAGACATTAGCGCGGCGCTCGACCCCCTTTTTTGGTTTCTTTCTGCCCGAGTGTGGATGATAGTCAGTCCTACACAAGCCAAATCCTATCTCGTGCAGTTTTGTCACTTTTGTGCTCACAATTTTGCGACAGGCACACTAGGATGTCAAAGCTTTTCTGCATCTCTGCGTCACTCGTATTGCAGGAGCGGGTGAATTTTTGGGGTGCATTCTGCTGCTGTGAAAGATAACGTCGTACGGCATACAATCCTCCTGAGAGGTGTGTGTGTGTGAGAGTGTGATTGTGTGTGTGCGTACCTGTCAGACTCAGGGGAAACGTTTAAAAAAATACTTTTTTTTAAAAAAAAAAAAAAAAAAAAGAATACTTACAGTATCGGATAGAGAAGGAACCAAAACTGAGGTTTATCATCGTGTCAATCCATTGGTGAGACACCGCTAAAGAACCTCGCTAGGTTGATTCCATCCATCAACTGCCCAGTCGCTAAATGCATCCTTAACAAGTCGATTTCGGAGGGGCATAGGACTATCAGTTCCCGGGTCCTGCTCATGGAGGCTCATCTGACCTCACTTTTCCCCTGTCATCGATTGTGATCCCCTGTCCATGCTCTCAATCAGTGTTATCGCCATTGTTGACGGCATCAGCAAACTTCCGGGGTGCTTCCGACGAACATGTTCTCCACGTCAAGTCCTCCTGGGCGATCCCTCTTGGTGCCCCTTTCTCTAGAGCCCTCATTTTGCACGATGTGACGCTTTATCTCACGTTAGACGGTCGAGCGCAACACTGATAGCTCTTGTCAGGTTACGAAGAATCTACATTCGCCACCAAAATCCTCAAGCAAGCGCCATGCGCAATGGAGCCAATCGATACGTCGTACGGAGTCGGAGAGTGTGTACAGAATCAAGATGCCCGTTGTTTCCGTCTTTCAAGCGCTGACCTGAAAACTGCGGATGGGGGCGTTTGGAAATGACTTGGGTTTTCATTTCAGCGTTGTCAGTACCGAGAGACGACTACAATTGTTGTCGACAAGACGCTTGGGGCACAGAGCTTGCTTATCAAGACTGATCTTCGCGTACGTGAGCACAGGAGGCGGACCAAGGCCGGGGTAGAGTAACATCTATTTGTGCTGTTGACGGGGGCACTCGGGCACAAACCCAGATACCGTTCTCTGTCAGTTTTTGTTTCCGTTTCTTCTGCCTTTCCCTCTTTTTTCCTTTTCGCTTTCGTCCTGTTATTTTGGGGGGTCTCGGCTCTGGGCGTCACAATGAGTTGCGTAAGTTACTAGGGGTCCTATTGGATGACCCCAGTATGACAAGGCTACCGTGAGCCTCTTCAAGAACACGAACTACCGGTGAAGCCAATGGAGGTAATTCTTATTGGCTATGGGGCAAGTTCTGAAATGCTCCTTATGTCGTAAATTTGCGCTTTGAGCCCCGTTTCTGCTCACAAAAAGCATCGCTTAACAGCCGGTAGCATCGAAGTCCTAATAGCGTCTTGATTGGTAATGGTAATGGAATCACAGGCAGTGACTTTCGGTGAAAAAGGTCATAGCTATTTGTTGAATGCTGGCATTCAGGGTGAACGACTTGGTCAACAAGTGTGGCCTAACAGGGCCATTAAGAGCGGACTGTGTGTATGCAGGTTACCGTAAATGTCACTGTGCGAACCCTGTCCTCTGGCATTGGCGGGTGACCCAGGCTCAAATTCAGTCTCATTAGGTATACCACAGCCCATGGCACGTACATCAAATTGCTTGGGTCGGCACTGATATGCAAGGCCCAGGTTGGGAGAGCAACCGACAGCTTCTTTAATGGTTGCCGACGTACATGAGATGGAACACAAAATATGCACAGGGCTGTCAACAGGCGCCTCGAGCACATCCTGGCGGTTGGTGGTTATGTGGTGTTCTATGCCACAGCCGTTGCCGATAGACAGCGTTGCGAGTGTATACACTGACTTCTTTTCTGTGTATGCTGTGCTCGAAAAGAAAGTGAGAGGAGAGCTAGGGATGGCCATCTAGATCATTTCTATTGTCTGTAGGTGGCACCTGCAAAGCCAGCAAGGATGTGTTGTATTTTCGTACTGACGACAGAGCCTCAAGGATCAACCGCGCAGATATTCTTCTCTCTTTTTTCTTTCCGTCAAAATCTTTCTTTGAAAGTTTGGGAATAGGGTCCTAGCTTTGTTAGAGTTTACTGGCAGTATGACGATGACCTCAGTGTGCGGTCATGACCTGACCCACCCCTCACGGCAGACGCTCTCCTTGGCACTGCTGTACAGCCCTGTATCCCTGACGCTTCCCCGGTTTTCATGGCATTCATACCACCACCATTCGGCCAAGGCGGCATTAGCCTGCAAAAGCGGTTCACCCGCTGTGTCAATGGGGAGCTAAAGCCGTGACAGAACATGCAGTGTTTGCAGAATATGCAACTCTAGGCGGCACCGAGTATGGGAAATCCTCCCAAGCAATTAACTCGCACATTTTTGGAGGTGCCCTGTGCCTTATCGTCTCAAAACGGCATAAGCACGGACGAGAACCGTAGAACGAGGAACAGACGAATGCAATGCGAGAGGGGAAAGTTACAAAAAGGGCAGTGTTCGACCAGTTCACGCAGGGCTTGAGCGTAGTGGTGCCGCGTCACGTCGCATTTTCAGTGTGGGCAGAACAGTCCGCGTGGTGGGGCGACGAACCAATGTTAGGGATTTTGCATCGATGTAGAAAAGTGGTGAGGAGCAAACCTAGGTCAAGGTGAAAAGAGCTTCAACTTTCTCTATGTACCGCAGCGTCAGTGACAGGTAACTTGCGGGCATGTTGATGAAGTTGTGTCCTGTCCTACGTGCCGTGGATAGTTCTGATGAGCTCGTTTGTTGCACCCGACCAGCTTATCTTGCCGGACTTTGCAATGTTTCGGGCCGGAAATTTCTGGAGGTGTATTTGTTGACGTTTGAGTATGAAGTTTTGTGGCATTCGTATTTGTTTCTTCCTTCCCCAACTGGAGACAGTTCGCTAGCGGTCCGCACCCTGGTCGCAGTCTTCATCGACCAAGCCATCTCCCGGCAGGGCGCACAGTCCTCGAACGTCGTGTTCAAGAGGCGCTTTGGACACGAATGGATCCTTTGCTGGCCGGCCACGGTCGGTTGTCGTCGGTCCTGTGACTGTCTTCTCAAACGGCAGCGAGCAAGGTAGATGTGGAGCAATGTCGTACAGAGCGACCCTATATGCCAGTCCGAAAGCTGTAATACTCGCCGGTTTTGCTCTCGGATGTCGATATGGCATGGGGGATTTCCAATCTGTCACACAAGCAACCGGAGTCGCAGTTGTCTCCGATGGAAAAGCTGCTTGTTGACTACTTGGCGCCGATCCTGGGATACTACTGAGGTAGGTCTCCATGATGACCGTCCAGGTGAGATACGAAGAAAAACTGACCACCAGACTGCCAAAGGTCGGGTTGCTTGGTTCGTGAGGGTCGTTGGATACGAGCATTGGAGATTGGTATTGCCCGAGGACATTTAATATGGTGTGAGAAACAAAGGCGGAAAGTAAAATTAAGTCGTCATGCTTCCGGGGACTAGGCATGGGAGTCGAGTGTCGATCTGCCTGTCGTTCGCGTATAATGCTAGAAACAACGTTTTGGCGATGACAAGAGACCAAGATGCGGTGAATCGCAATACAGGGTACGACATATTACAGACGGAAACATTTTGTCAAAACATATTGATCATGCGTTTTCCTACGAAAAGCTTGTGACCCTGTCTGGCGTTTGCTCTTTCCTCATTGTTCAGCGTTGGTTCACTTTTGTAGGGCCGATGTGACCGTAATGCGAACTACCAGGGCAAGAAAGACCAACAAGTGTGCACGAACCCTCTGCCGCCAAACCAACCAGTGCTTTCCATTTCTGGACCATTTTGTCTGCGGGGGAAGGCACTGTGATACTGATCCTCTCTCGCATGCCCACCGTCCATCGCGTACCAGGCTGGGAGCATAGGTGCAAATACAAAGTAAACGCTCCAGGGACCCCAGGCACCATTGGCTGCTTCCCGCTCCCAGCATTGTAACTGCCATTGCCGCCCGTGTTGCCCACACCATCGGGTTTGCTATGGTTCTATGTCGTTCCTCCCCTTTTCTGAATCTTCATCAGAGCCGCTCCTTCCTTCGAAGTCCCCAAATTTTTGTGCCGCTCTCCGTCACGGAAGCAACGACGGAACAGGACATTGGAGTAATTGCACGGCCATACTTCGTACATAAGCTGGCACGGGAGGTTGGCTGCACCAATACGACACGGAACGGCACCAGCAAGAGCGACAGGGGCGGTCGGCACTCAACAGGGGTAAACCAGTCGCAAAGATGTTGTGGTCCGTCTCCAGCACAGATCGCTCCTTCCGCACCCAGGCTGTCCCGGCCACCAGGAAAGCAAAGCGCCCCTTTCTTGCCACCAGCCAATCGTGCATCAAGCCACAATGGCACTGCGAAGCGGACAACAGAGAAACACAACACCAGTATCAATGGAGGCAGTCATAGCTTTCACACAAGCTCGCCAATGACACCGAACGGCGCCCACGTCTCCACCGCGGTGCATGTCTGTGCCCTGCTGCAACTTCACCGTGAACATTTACTGCAATCCAGGTTCGTTGCTAAAGCCCATGTGATGGGAGTTGCTTTTCCCCTTTCTATTCGCCTTTTGTCAGTTTGGCCATTGGTTTTCCTCTCAAGCCTTCACGTCGTATCTCTGAAATTTTGCTTCCCCAGACTCCATATTTCATGTCCAAACCGTGTGGGGCGACCAGTCCCAGCACGGAGAGGTGTTGCCACTCATTGCGGCGGTGTGCCAGAAATGGCAACTTGAGAACTTCTTTTCAGGACATAGTACCATTCGACCAAACTCATGAAATGTCGAGTCTGGGGCCAGTGGTCGGGCCAGCCACTGTTTGGCTGTCGCTCCCTCGTGCCTCTCTCCCGCCACGGGTGGCTTGGGACATTGGCTCATGCGCTCTTCAGGAGAGTTGGTATCACAGGCCAATAAACCGAAAGGAGCATCTCCGAGCTCAATACTCCTTGCTCCGCCGCCGTATGCTGCAGTGCTTCTGCTCACCAACGAGGTAAGGCATTACATTACATGGAGCAAAGCAAACTCAGACGAAAACAGCCTGTCATCTCCTTCGTGTACAAAAACGTTGAGAGGCTCTTCTCAACACAGCATGGCGAGCAATATGAGACATCGGAACGGGGTTCCACTCCACCTCCAGGATGAGTTCAATGCTCGGCTGACGGGCGCCACTTCCTGAGGAGGATGATGTGTCGACGCATTTAGCCTATGAAGAAAACTTGCAAGGATCTGCCAATGGCTGCTTGTCCCCAAGCAGTCATATTTCTCCTAAACGGCCCGTCTCACCCAACTGTCAGCAAGAAGCGTTTTGGTCCTGAACGTTTTGTGGAGGAAGTCGCATTCACCACCAATTTAAACTGACAGTGCTGCATTGCCTAACTATCTTCAACACAAAGAAAAAAAACCACCGACCTCCCAGACATACTAACCGTGCCACTTCGGAACGGCTTGTGGTGAATGTTCTATTCTGATCGCCGTGGTGTTCCGCCTCCTCCTGCCGCCAACAGCACAATGGCGTCGCTTGCCAATTTTGCATTACCAACATAAAGGCACAATCTCTTCCGTGCCTCACCAGCCCACAAGACACAAAAATGAAAGGATTCGCCAGATTTCTGCAAATCGTACCGGCTTCCCATAATCGCGTCGTCGTTGCTGGTCGGCATGGTTGGCCAAGTATGCCCAACACCAATAGCCTCGAGCTAAATTTCTTTGTCCACAGGTTCCAGCATCCTGTTTGTCTTGAAGACACCGGCTCGATGACACCCCTGGACGAGCATGCAACTGCGGCTATGCCTTGAACTCTCGCGCTCTTGGCCTATTTGTTTAGCACTGTTTGAAAGGCGAGGTGCTCTACGCCCTTCATTACCATGAGTAAATCTGGGCAGAGCCTGAGCGTTTGCTTTTGGAGAGGATAAGAGACTTGGGGTATTTGCTTGGCCGTTTCAATGCTTCTCACATGGCTTGACAAGGGTTTCATGTGGTGCAGAATTCATTGTGGACCTCCCGCCGATCTCTAACCCCTGTCTGAAGACGACACCCTCTTCTTGAGGAGCAGAATGATACCCACCTCCGCTGCACAAAAAGAAAGAAAACAAAAAAGAGGTAAAAAACCAGATGAGACAGACAATGGTGGAGAAAAAGTGGTGTCTAAGAACAAAGCAGCGAAGGACGTTCTCCGTTTCCTGACTCCACCAACCGGCATACGACGTCCGCTCCACTTGTACCTTTGGTCTTTCAACAGGCGCGGAATAAAGGTACGTGTACTTCAATAACCTCGAAACTTCGACAGAAAACAACAAGCTACACGCGAGCACACGTCGCCAGCACGCTTTGGCAATTACCGTGCGAAATATATACAGAAAAAACGGCCAATATTGCTTCTTTATCTGTCTCTTTGCCTTATCAGACCAGCCATGACGGTCCCCGCATACGGTTTTTGCTTGGCTTCAACCTAGTATTTCTGTCTCATTCTTCTAACTCGCTTTGATCGCGATGTCCACAGCAGGGTCTCCCGTCTGGCTCAGAATATATCAAGGCATGGGGCAAAAGAGAACTTCGCGAAGGCCTCGGCGACCCTTTGGCCCGTCCGTTGCCTTTGTCCTCAAAGTAGTTGCTTGATCGATTATGTGCGTCTTCAAGGGAGTATTTGCCGCCTTCGTCAAAAACACCTCCCGCACCCTGCGGGCCATGTCATAATAGCCGTGTTAAGCACTCGAGGCGCTCGACAAGGGACGAAGATGTTTGCTCTACTACGAGATGTGCGTCAGTAAGAACTTCTCACATTGGGATGCGCAGGTCTCTTCACCGCGGTCCCCACCCACAATTGGTTTTGACATGGAGTACACCTTTAGATTCCTGTCGGATTCCTCTCACCATTTCTGTCGCCCACAGCCTTTTTTTGCAACATAGTGTCCTCTCACACCCATCTGGGCCCGTTAATATTAATTTTCGCTTGCTTTTTGCATTTTGCATTTTACCGTCGCCCGCGTCGCACGCTTGCCCTGGTTTGCGTATGGTTTTGGAAAAATAACACCTGCTTGATATACTGTCGATGTTGCTTCTCAGTTTTCTGTCTCTATGCTTCTTTTCTTTGCCTCTTCCTTCTTCTCGTGTTGCTCTTTGACCTTGCTTTCGCCTGTTCCATCTCAATTTTCCCGTCGAGCTAAACGATGCGAAATGCTGTTCCTTCACTACCGGCCCGTCAAAGAATAGCCTTCGTCTCCAAATTCGTCTCACGTTCAAACACTGCCAACAACATCAGGCGCGTTGGAACCTATTTTGCCAAGCTGACGAGCCCTCGGATCTTTCTCCATCTCTGGCATCGTTTGTAATTTTGACGTTCACCACAGACGACACTACTTCGCCCGCCGCCTTTGCCTACGTCGTCTCATCACCGTGCGCCAGCATCTCCGTCTCTCTCTACTACTCCATAAGTGGCAACGGCCTGTTCATCACGCCGCTCACGCTCTTACACACTTTGTCCCCGGCTCGATATTCTATTATCACTGTCTCACCCTTGCCATACGCTTCGGCATCTGTCTGTCGCTTGGGCTTAAGCGCATAGACCCTGATCTGGCTCGGCTTCGACAGGGCAGGAGAACCTGCAGCATTGTAGGTACGTGAACATCCAGCCACACCTATGTACAAGTCTCCAGATACCATGAAACCCCCCGGTCCTCACAGACATCGGCCCTCCTTCCCAGCCCAGCCCAGATGTGCACGAATCATTTGCATGATGAACCCATCTCCTAGTTCGCGCAGAATGCCTGCGGAGTATTGTTTTCTGTTGCTTCTCTGTAAGGCGCAGGGGTATTCAGTCCAGAGGCGAACAGCCCCCTCCCTCCTTTCTCCACCCCAACTCCGTTCTCTTGCTGAAGTCAGAGGTTCCTTCTATCCTTCTACAACCCTCCTTTCTTGTTGGACCCTTGTCTCCTTCTCTTTGTATTTTTTTCCCTTTTCAGATTGCGCACGACGTGCTTCGTACGCTCAAGCATCTTCTTCTCACTCTTCCGTTGTTCTGTCTGTTGGCCAGTACTGTGCCTCGTTACTTACTCTCGTTTTTTCCCTTTGTCAGTGTTACGCCGGGCGCATCGTTGTCTGCGAGAGTGAAGGAGAAACAGTGTGCACGCTTCGAAGCTGTCGATCACAACCAAGACGCTCTGTTCTCGCCATTCCTCATGATCCCAGCGCTACGCCCCGACCGCCGCCGCTCTTTTCATTCTCTGGTCGTTTCAAAGTACTTGAAGACATCGGTGCCCTCACCGCAGAGTTAATTTTTGTTCCCTTCCTTTTGCAGTCTCATTCTCTGCTGCGATGATCAGCACCTGAACCAAGGTCTGACACCTCGGCTCCCCTGCGCCCAACACCAAACATCACCACCGCATTTTATATCAAAGTGTTCAGCGTGTTTGCATATTACATACTGAACATACACGGCACCAACCGTCCCCTGAGTGGAAGTTACTGTTCCCAGAGATACGTATCTCCGCAGATTCCGACTCATGAGGAATATCCGCATCACTGCACTGCTCCCACTCCTGCAAAGGATACCTTTACCACACACTACGCCTTGAGGATAAGGGGCTCGTTTCGTTGCTTTTTGGTAGATCCGACCCACGGCAGCACACTCCTCTATAATACAGCAGGAGCATCCTCTTCACCCACGGCTCCCATTCGAGATCGCCCAGGCCAAGTCGATTACTTTCTTCTTCCTCTTTTGCTTTTTCTCTCTTATTCTTCTCACTTATTCTTGTTTTACTTATTCCTTCAGTTTATTCCTATTTCTTGTTTCTTTCTCTTATTTCTTTTCTTGCCCACGTTCTACACTCACTTAACAAGACTCCTCTACTGGCTTCACTCCTCACCGCCCATCATGGATGCCGCCGACCTGAGCGACGACACGCTCAACAGCTTCGCCATTGTGGAGCGTGTGGGCTCTGTTCTTTCTCTCCTCGGATGCCTTGTCGTCATCGGTACATTCAGTGCTTCAAAGTCATTCCACAAGCCTATCAACCGCCTTGTATTCTATGCCTCGTTTGGCAACATGATGACCAACGTGGCAACATTAATGGCTCGATCATATCTAAGTGATGTTTTATCACCTGGTTGCCAGTTTCAAGCCTTCCTGATTCAAATGTAAGTGCTGGAAAAAAGAGAAAAAGTGAACAGAAATCAAAAAGAGATCAAACGAAACAGGAAGAGATGAAAGAAGAGACTAACACAATAAAGGTTCATGCCGGCGGATGCGTTCTGGACTTTGGCCATGGCCGTCAACGTCTACCTAACCTTTTACTACAAGTTTGACGCTCAGAAGCTGCGGCGCATGGAAATCCCATACCTCATCTGTTGCTACGGCATTCCATTTATCGTGGCACTCACCTTTGTTTTCGTCACCAACGACAGACAGGGTCGCATGTACGGCAACGCCACGCTTTGGTGCTGGATCAGCTCCGAGTGGGATATCTGGCGCATTGCCATGTTTTACGGCCCCGTCTGGGTTGTCATTCTCATCACCATTTTCATCTACATCCGCGCCGGGCGTGAAATCTACAAGAAACACAAGCAGCTGCGCAACTTTCACTACAGCAGCCACCACGAGCCCGAGCCACTCCCGCCGATGGACGACCTGTACAGCTCCAGCAAGACCACTGAAGTGTATGTCACAACCGAGATTGTCAATACCCAACATGACCCTGTTATCGACCTGGCGCCTCTCGGCCGCCGCAACTCAGGTGCTGCCAATATGAACAAGGCTGCCGCCCCTGCACCGCCCCAGCCCTCCGCCCCTGCCAACAATGGACGCCCTCCTGTCGGAAACGCTGCCTACTCCGTGACGATATCGTCAAACAAACGCCCGGTTAGCGTTGCCAACGGCAACAACCGCGAATCCTACAGCGAAGGCGACACCGGTCTTCCCGTCCAGGACCAGAGCGGAGACCGCAGTGGTGTCCCCAGAGCGATTCCCATGGAGCCCAACACGTACACTCTGAAGCAAATGATGTCGGCAGACCGCACCACCACCTCTGCATCAGCCGTCGGACCAACCGTTGTGGGTGTCTCAGCCGGCCCGCGCAACCCACCCAACCAGCGTCTCCGCCGCCGTGCCGCCTATGAAGCCAACACGGCCGCCTGGTCATACACCAAGTGCGCCATTCTGTTCTTTACGGCGATGCTGGTGACTTGGATCCCTTCCAGTGCCAACCGTGTGTTCTCCGTTGTCCATGTCAACAAGGTGTCCGTCCCGCTGGAGTACATGAGCTCCTTCGTGCTTCCGCTGCAGGGCTTCTGGAACGCCATCATCTACCTTGTCACATCGTGGAAGGCGGTCCAGACACTGTGGAGCGATGCTTTGGACTTTACGCTGCCGTGGCAGTCCAGGAGCAAGCGCCGCGAACAGCAGACCCGCCACAACCGCCAGAGCCAGCACGCCGGCTCCTATCAGCGCCAGAGCAGCCTCGGCGGCCCGTCGTCCGACAGCAACGGACAAGGCGACAACGGGCGTTCCAGACCTATTATGATGAATACGACCAAGGGGCTTTCGGGCAAGAATGGCGCCTTCCACCACCACATTGACTCGCCGGCTGGCAGCAGCAGCAACAACAGCGACGAGATGCTGGACCAGATGGTGGGCGGCCGCCATGCCGGATCCAAAGCAGAAAAGAACTACGAGACCGAAAGTGTTACCGAGTTGGCAATCCACCGGCCGTGAAAACCGCCACTTCTAAGAGGATCTACCTTCAGTCGGTCTTGAGGATGGGCCAACGTCCGTTTGTATTATGATTGTTTTTCTATGGGCCCTCTGCTTTCGTCTCCTTTTTTTATTTCTTTTTTCTCGCATTGTACGATCACTTCCAAAAAGGTACAATGGGAATGCACGGCGTGGGGCTTCTTCTTTTTTTTCCCGTCTTTACCTGGGCCTGTATTGACCACCTTTTGGTTTCTACCTGTTGGTTTCTTTTTGGTTTGACTTCATGTTCATTACGCTCTTTTTGTTTACGTTTTGGTGCAGCTGATGGACCACCACTATTCCGTCTAGGCGACAGGACTAGTGTACGGCCTTGGTGCGATGGGATGGACATTTTACCATATCACGCCGACTACTTTTACTGGACTTTTGTTATGTCTTCTTGTTACTTTTATATTTGGGTCGCGCGGCCTCAAGCCGCAACCGTCAGTCTTTCCTTACTCTTTTCCCTGTACATACTATACCCCTATTCCAATGTCGCCTCCCAAATCGAACAGAGTTTTTCAAGCGTCTCCTGCTAATTCTCTTTTGCCTCCACACAATGTATGTACAGAGTTTTTCTCCATGCACGATGTACAAGTACGACGTAATACTCCGTATATTGCTGTCCATACTAAATTCAAGTCCCGGCCGATCTTGTACTCCATAGTTCTTTTCGGCCCCAACCACTTTTTCGAGTACTCTGCCCCGGACAGCGTTGCATCGAACTCGACCTGGCCGCCCAACGGCCAACCGGGCCTTCTTGTCCTCCTGTCTTCGTGCTCTTCCAGGCTCCTCCGACGTAAGCTTGCAGGGGCACGGCAGTCCCCTTGTACTGGGCCCTCTGTTTTGTCAGTCCTTTTTGTTACATCGGTCTTTCCACCCCGAACCGCCGAAAACAATGCCGTTTTCTTGATTTCCTCTTTTTTTTTAATCTTCGTAAGGCGTGACAGTTGTTGCAAAATTAACAAGAACAGAAATATTTTATATTCTCCGATTCCATACCAAAATATCCCAACATCCTCACGACACAATCGCAAGACCTGTCGATCGACCCCTCTCTCACAAGACTTTTGCCCACAAGAGGATAGACACAAACACTCCCGTACGCACACAGCTATTCCTTTGTATATTTCCCATGACCCACTGAGACACGTACTGCCAAAAGAGGAGGCAACGTGCGCTCAGTGTGCATAATTAAAAGACCCCCTGAAAGCAAGAGCGATATCGTACAAAAAAACCGCAGAACCTCCTTGGGCGTACACGAGTCGCTCACTGTCTCGGCCAGGAACCCGTCCAACATATTTCTGCGAGCTTTGAGAGGCGTTTTTTATACTTTTGCCTAATTATCGTGAACCGCAAGCGCCTTGGCGGCCTTACAGCTCAATAGTCTCTAGTGACCTCCTTCAACGTTTTTTGATTGTTCTCCACCCACCCCGGATTCCATCTCCAAAAAGAAACTATCGTATTTAATACGCAAAAACCATTCTATTCGGGCTTAGGCCCTCGCCTTGGGGGCCCATTTCCCGGTTGGCTGGGCCGACGGAACGTCCAAGTATGGGTGGCCGCCTGAAGAAGAAAGCACCGAATGAGGTCTTACAATGAAAACCACTGCTTTGGAATTGAACGAAAAAAGTGATCTAACGCGAAAACAAGCGCCTTCCCCGCGTGCGTATATGCCAGTTTGGGAAAAGAAAATCATAGACAAGCCTTTCTTCTCGCACATCGTAGTCCGTCGTCAGTTTTGTGGAGCCGCGTCAGTCGAAAAAAGGCACTGTTTTGTTTTTCCAGTACGTTGTAAGTACGACATGCTTGTGCCCTCTATAACACACACTCCTATTGAGCTTTCAGCAGTATGAAATGGAATTGCTTCAAAATGATCGATGGAAATGGAAATGGAAATGCTTAGAAATAACATGCAAATGCAAGATGATGAAAGGAGACAAACATACGATATCATGTCAAGCAATCCAATGCTGTCCGTCCTTTCTTCCGGCTAGAAACGGCTTGGTAGGATAGTCGTTGATGTCTTTCAGATTACGATGTACAGTTCGTAGGAGTAGGTACGATGTACTTCGTATGTGGGATTGAACGCATCTCTCTTCCCACTTCAAGTCTAAGTCACGTCCAGTAAAGACCTACTTACTCCTAAGTCGCCGACAGTATGTGTGGGGTAGTAATTACTCCGTTATGTCGTAGTCCTTCTGCACAAATGGAGTCGTCGCCGGGCGTCGCATTGCCCCTGACTATCACATACCTTGCCCCAATATTTTACTGGCTTTAAGTGAGTACTCTGTGTCTGACACTCTGACGAAAACACACCAGCAGTTGCAGAGCAGCGAGGCGTATCACATAGGCTCGACCGGATCTTTATCCAAGTGCATTCCATGTTCCCTGTATGGCGTACAATACCTGGCGAAAGTAATTTTTCGCGACGTGTCTATTTCGTCTCAGGCAGTAAATATGTCGTACGGAGGAACTGTTTGCTTATATTTTCGTTTGAGTTATAGATCCAGTTGCCTGTCAGTATGCTCCTAGAGGCCCTGCCTCTATTCCAGATGGCATTTTGTGTTCGGCCAGGGGCTTGTAGATTGTGGTATTACATTATTACTCCAGACATAAAGTAGATGAAAATGGAAACATGAAAGAAAGAAACATAGCTCCGTGCCCTAAATGAGAACAAAGCAGAAACGCCAGTACGAACGGTAAAAAGAAGACCAGCACAAGGCAGAAAATGGGCAAGTAATTAACCGGACGCACCGTCTCTAACTCACCACTCACAGCTGACTCGCAACATACCTTTCCTTCTTCACAGCATCCACGATGTGATACTCCCACACCGTCTCCAGCCGGAGGCATTCTTCACGACAGGCCTCATCCTCCCACCACCACTTGTTCGCCGTGACATACGGCCCCCAGATTTCTTGCCACAGCTTCTGGCCCACGAGACTTTGTAAGCGGCGTGGGTTTTTCGGTGGTGCGTCTGGCGCGGATAGTTCCGATGGCAGTTCTGACAGGTCTTCTGGAACGATCGGTGACTCTTGTGATGCCTGCTCTTGTGGCTGTGGTGGCGGTTGTTGTGGTTCTTGCGTCTCCTCCTGGTTTTTCCTCCTTTCTTCTTCCTTGAATACAGCTGAAAACGGGCAGACAACTTTAGAACCGGCACCGAGCTGAAAATGTGCGTCTCGCAACCATGTTGGAAACAGTCGCGTGGGACTCGTGCAGCGGAACTGCCGCTCCAAATTCAACAGCAAGTGCTCGTCGAGCCAGGCTTGCAGCCGTGGGCCGGTGGCGCTGCGTGCAGGAGTCGGGTCGATGAGGAGCAAGTGCAAGGTACCCTGTGGCGTGAGCGCCCGGTGCATATTGCGTAGAACGAGCGGGATGTCGCTGGCGGACACCAGGGCTGGCAGTGGTTGGACGTAGATGTCGGAGAAGGCCAGGGGCGAAGCGGACAGTGACGTGCACGAGAAGGCGGGAGACAACACGGGCACGACGTTGGGAAACAGGTTGTTGGAGAGCGGACTTGGCGACATGTGGTGGACAAGAGTGCCGGCGTTGAGAGCGGCAATGTATGATGCCGTAGCTATTACGGTTGTTCAGTATGACGTACAGTATTGGCTGACTCGAAACAGACGCTGCTAAGTGATACTCACCTTGGGTCTCAAAGAAGGCGAGGATACGGCGATCAATGTTCGTCACCGGAATACCCGCATCCGGCGCGGGATTGATGCTATACAAGGCCGATAACAGCCAACGTTTCCGGTCCATCTCAAGCGCCTTGTAAAGGGCTGCATCTGCCCATGTGCCCCATTGTTCGGTCAGCCGTTTCCAGAATGTCTCCGAGTCAGCCGAGGCCATTTTTTGGATCTCTTTTTGTATACCGGATAGACTCAGCGACAGCGATGTCAACCTGTCGTCCTCCTGTGCTGCGACGCTGGACGGGCTTGTTTCTTCTGTGGCAGCCCTGGAGGAGGAGCGGATAGTATTGGACGGGGATTTCGGTGACCGTGGCGTTTTGATGCCAACTTTGAGAGGTGTCGGAAGGCTGATGCTAGGTAGGCTCTTATTTTCCCATGATGATCTAGCATTCCAGGATGTTGCTGAATTTCGAACGGAGAGCGGCCGGATGTCAGGCATGTCGGGTGTACCAAAGGACTCAATTGGCTTGCCCAATGTGTGACGGGCCTGCAACTTCAGGTCGGGAGGATTCACCCGCTTCTTCTTTCGACGAGACGATGCTAAGCTCGACGGTGTAAGTGGTGATTTCGATCTGTATGTATGGATTAGTATAGTTGATATCGAACTTTTACCAGGGCCATTATATAAGTTTTGTATCTTACGGTTTCTGTGGCGATGCCATCGGTGTAAGCGGTGGAGCATGAGGTAGCAGAGCCTCGTCTCTATCATTGTCTAAACCTCGGGAGCTTGGTGTGCTCACTTCCTGACTGCCGTCAATGCGTAGTCGCAGAACTGTTTGTACAATATCACTCCCTGTGGTTTTTATTGACGTTGTTTTCTTGCCGTTCTGAGTTCTGAGTTCAAGCTCCATTTCCTCATCAACTGATAGCATCGTAGCGAGTGAGTTAGGAATGGTCCATTTGGACAAGATTGAATCAACTAGAAGCGATTAGTATAGGTAGTCGCGTAATAATAGTCTTCTTCTTCTTTCGATGTCGTTGGCCTCTTACCGTCAAGCGATGACCTGTTCTGTGAGCTGCTCTGCTGACCGCTGGCAATGCTTCCGGTACCGTCGCCACTGCTGTCTCTATACTGCACCGAAGCAGACCGGCCCAGACTTGATGCAAGGCTCGGTGGTGCCAGTACGGAGTCTCGATTGCCGGCCGTATCGCTAAGTCCGGAAAGTCGTGAGCTCGTAGATACCGACGGCGCGTCTTGCTTTAGCCTCTTCTTCTTGAAGCGGATGGACTCTAGAAAGCTCTGCGGCTTCCTGTTGCGAAGTGACGAGGTCTCTGTTTCCGCCGGTGCTGTTGAGCGGCCGCCGCTGCTACATGTGTCTCTTTGCTCCTTCTCCTTCTCCTTTCGTGCCTTTCTCTGGCCGACCAGCTCCCGGTTGGGGTTTGCCCATACCACATCGAACATGGTCGATATGTCGCCCCTGTTGTATTTGTCGTCTGCTGTATGTGGGGTAAACAAAAGGAAAATCGCCGTCGAAGGTATGTTACCGGTACCGATGGAGGAGGAGGTTGGATGGTGGATAAGCAGCGTTGGTGATCGATGACTTCAAAGAGAGAGGATGTGATATTGGTGGGTGAAGGGAGAATTTCCAGGCTTCCTTGTCAGTAAGCGAAGGAGAAGTAAGATACAAGGCATTGAGGCCGAGGCAGAGAAATGGGTGATAGGGAGATGCGTAAACCAAGCGAAAGAAGAGAGGGAATAGGAAGAGTGACTGAAATCTAATTAGAACATCCGAATAGCAACGTGCGTAATGCGTGTAACCGCCTGCATTCTAGGCTTCGTTTTGGTCTGTCAAGAAGCAGTCCAACGGCGTACCAAGACCGCCTATTTCGAGTCAAAACGCACCGTTTTTTCTTGGGTTGATACAGAGAGACAGAGAGACCGAGATCCTGTCCGTGGCTGCATATGTCTCCGACCATTCGAGAAAGCAGCCACCCGAAACCACAGTTCGAAAAGAAGAGGAACAGGAGAATGGAAACTGCAGAATGATGCTGACTGCGGGCGCGCCACTTGAGGGCAACATAAATAAACCAATGTAGAAAAAGTGCGAGGATCGCAATGGTCAGGAAGTCAGGAGTTGTCTTCCATCGGGGAGTGAAAGAAGTTAAGGCAGAAAGACGAGACGACGAAGGAAAATGTCCCGCCAACAGGATACAATCTGGGCATTGGACCGGCGTGCTCGACAAGCAGGTGTCTGCGACACGTTTTTACTCCTCTGATCCAGGGAAGAGAGCGTATGGAGTTGACAGCGGTCGCGAGATGACGGGGAAGGGGAACGAAAGGGCAGACGAGCCCGATGTACGACCATGGCTTAACTGCTCTTGGGGATTGTGCAAGGAAAGAGGGCTCGCAAGAAGGGGAAAACAAGCGACGTGAAAGATCAGACTAAAGCAAATCACAAAACTTTAAAAACAAAATCTGTTCCAAAAGCAACAAGAATGAAAGGGTTCAGGTTGGAGGCCAAAAAGGTGAGAAGAAGGTGAGGTGGGTCTGAGTCGGAAGTGAGAAACAATGTCGACGAATTCCAAAGTCACGACGATTGCAACCAACAAGTTCACAGAAACACCGGAAGGAGCAGTTTCCACGAGGATAAAATGAGCCAGGAGCTACCGCATGGCTCGCTCGCACCTTCCTGCGTGTCGTCTGAACACAAAGGCAAAATACTTCGTGGCAAGAGCCATCGACGCGTGCTCCTGCCCGTCCGAGAAGCAACAGAAAAAGAGAAGGAGCGCTTCTTTCGCGTCGCCAAACCGACCACCCAAAGACAAAGTCTTCAGAACTTCCGTGTCTCAACTCTCACACCATACCGCGAGCCGACACAAGCACCCACGATGTCGAATAGCCCTCTGCTCGACATTATCCTCCTCCCTGTCGTACACACGCCATCCGAACGCAGTACTACAACGAGGCAAATTCGTACAATAGGAGCTGAAAGCCAAAGTTCATACCAGTCTCCAGCAGCGACACATGGACTAGAAATGCATGCTTTCTTGCACGAAATGAAGTTCGTAGCTCGCTGGCCGACACTGGCCAGCCTCCCCAAGTTGTTTACTCACCCCTTTCTGCATCAAGACAGCCTAGCTTTCTTTGGCCTGACCATGGCCCTCGACAGGCACATCTAATTACTTCAGTTCGTGCCAACCGTGCCAAAATAGTCCCTTCAGTGTTCTAGATGCAGCTTTAGCGATTTATCTTTACCAGTCGACACTGCGCCACAGCCCCTCGTCAAACCATATGGGTCCCCCCGAGCGACGGTGCCACGGTTGCAGCCGGATCGCACGCAGTATCAAAAACATTTTGAACACAACTCAGGGTACAATATCACACACAATACAGCTGCAATATCGTATATATTTCCACTTGTCTCAGGGACGCCAAGTATAGGCGTGAAAGGAGTAATCTTTGTTTACAGCCGCGCCTTGACAAATCAAACGTAAGCTGCTATCAATTCCATCATCTGTTTTCTGCGACAGTCATTCCGGGATCCTTGAGGTTGTGCTTGTTGCTTGCTTCTTATTTACACAAAATGCTCTTTCTATCCGAAATATGACAAAGTATCAGGAGTCAAGACGGCGTACCATACGGGTGTCAACTATACCAAACAGCGCCACGAGCTTTCAGGATCACTTAATCGAATTTGAAGCCTAGATCCGCACCCATTCGAGCAACTACGTCCACTCAACGATTTCGAGAAAAAAGCTAACTCCTTTCACCCAATATACCCCTGGCATATTCTGCTCCCAAAAGACAGATTTCGGAAGGACGCTACCCACATCGTCTACGTGAGTGACAATCTCCTCCGATGAGCACCCATGGCACAGCGGATAGGTCAATGACTAACAAATATCGCCTAGGCCATGGGCCGACATGTTGGGTCTCGCCTCTTCTTTCCCCGAGCATCCAATTAACTGTCCTTTTCGTCAGGTGCAGAATCTGCCCGGCCCTGCAGCATCCTGTACACCGTGACACGGAGTAGCTAGACATGGCAGGACAGGCCAGGGCCGGGTGGTTTGGCTGGCACATTGATCGTGTAAGTGCGGCATACGTTCATCACGGGCAGTTTCTCCTCTACCCCTCCTGTCGCCCTTTCACCATACTGCCGTCCTCCGTTTTGTGCAGTGCGACCTCTGACCAGTTTCACCACGGAACACAGAAGACAATAGGTCCAAGACAGATGGGTTACACTGAAAATCAACAAGAACAATCCCGGGCCCTCGTTAGAGGTCCTTTTTAGGCTGCAGTGCCTTAAAACTTGTCGAACGTGCTAGGATCAGTCGGTGGTTTGATCTTGCGTCCCTCGAGTGCCTTTCATCTACTGCCGACACTACTATCCTTGACCTCATCGTTGATTCACCGCCACATGCCCACCACCAGCGAGGGCGCCATCGAGGAATCTTTCTGGCCGATGGCAAGCGAGATGTGCCACAAAGACAAGCCGTCATAAATTCGGACGCGTAATATTAGATATAGAAATGGTCTCCCAGGCGACGACCAAGCAGTGCCTAAGCAGAACACACGGGACGCATGACCCCTGAGTTTTGCTTGCACTCTTCGAAAGCCGCCCGGTTGTACTCTGCTGACCGGGGACGGCTGGATGAAGGGTGATAGATTAGGAAAGGAGCATCTTGGCCAGGAGATTGATGAGGAGACACATCTGTAGTAGAAAACAGGAACTTTCCAATGTTTTCGCGAGAGACAGGAGTCGAGGAGATAATGGAATAGGTGAGCGGTCCACGGAATTATATGAACCTGCTGCCCGTACAAACAGTCCCGGTCTGGGAAACGATCATCAAATATATCGCTGGATTTTGTCAGTATCACCTCGCTTCTTATCGTACAGTATGTGTATTTTGCTAGAGATTCCCCGAGGCAGTGCCGCAGTTGGTTTCGGTCTGTGTCTGCTGCTTCTGGCTATTTTCTTTTGTCCTTTTTTTTGTCTTTCTTATTTCGTCTGATCTAGTCAGTTGCTCCTTCTCTATCACATCGTTCTAACTTTTCGCCGTGTCAATTTTCAATACCACAAATTTGGCAGCGTGCCTTCCTAAACCGATACCCGCGCACCTTTCCTCCCCAATCTTCGCCTCTCGCTCACTCCCCGCTCTTCCGTCTCCTTCTCCGACCTCACACATTCTTTACCAACATACGCCCCCAGTCCTATCCTACACTCTTTTTCGTTGTCACATCCTCCACTCTCTGTACGTCTTAATGCACCTGCTACTCGGCACCGGACATATATCTTTTCATCCTACCTGTGTCACCTGGCCCTATTGACGAGTCCGCGCGCTGAGCCAACCTTCTCTCCTCCCCAGAACCTCGACTCGACGTCCACTTCCTCTCTCTCGGCCATCGTTTCCGCTATTTCACTTTCAAAGCTCTCTTTCTTTCTCATCTTTCTCTTGCAACTCAGCCTTGGTCATCTATGTGTGCCTCTGATTGACCGCCTTCGTGTTGCTTCCGACGCCACCTGTACTGCTTCAAGCCGGGGTGACTGCAGACATTCCTTCCGTCGTCCTCGATCGAGTTTTTACACGTCCTACTTTCTTCCTTTCCCAGTTAATTTCGTTTTGTTTTGATCTAATCTTGCCCTTTCTCCTCCTTTTCTTCCTGGCTTCAGTTCTGCCACTTTCACGAATTCTTGCTCGTTTTCTTCTTGTTAACCAGGATGGCCTGCTGCTTGTCATTGCTGTCATTCTGAACCACCTTCTCACCGTCTGCTGTGTCCTAACGACGAACCAGAATCCCACGGAAACTACACAGACCTGCCAATATGGTATTCAGCAGGTCCTCGCGAAGGAACCCTGTCGCTCAGTTGGCAAGCAGTGCCAAAGGCTGCCTTTCCAACGTGAATGAAGCTATCAACCGGTCAACGTTTGGCCGCATTTTCCGCCTGCGCGGCTCAGGACATGTGCGTTTATCTGAAAGTTATTGGTGGCCCTTTCTTATCTATGAGGCCATGGCCTGCTAACTCGAATCTGAATCTCAGCCCGAAGAGATCCGTCATGCAAATTTCGCGACAGAAATCCGCGCTGGCCTTACGACCTTTGCGACAATGGCATACATTGTTGCGGTGAACGTGAGATTCCTGTACTACTACTTCGAAAATGCCCTCCAAACCACATATCTCACCATGACTTACAAAAGGCCTCGATTCTTGTTGCAACAAACGGTACATGTGTCTGTGAAGACCCGAACAAGGACGGAACCTGCGCAGACCCCGAGTTCCAAGTCTGCCTCAACGGTACGGTGCTAAACAGGGTCTTCTCAATATTTTGCAGTGTACTAACTGTTGCTATCTTTAGAACTGCACAGGGATTTTGTGACGGCAACCGCCATCGTCTCTGGGCTCGCTTCGATGACCTTTGGATTTCTCACTAACATGCCTGTTGCTTTAGCGTAAGTGTTTCACCCAATTTCAAGGTAACTTCGTGCAAAGCTTCATGAGGGGGTTAACATTTTCACAGCCCCGGAATGGGCCTTAACGCATACTTTACGTACCAAGTCGTAGGAGTAGGAGGGACCGGCCCTGTTCCGTACCGAATTGCTCTGACGGCGGTTTTCGTTGAAGGATTCATCTTCCTCTCCCTGGCACTAACCGGCATGCGCCAATGGCTCATCCGCATCATCCCGGGGACCCTGAAGACGGCAAGTGGTGTTGGCATAGGCATGTTTCTTGCCCTGAGCGGCATGTCCTACACGTCTGGCATCGGTATTATCACGGCCGGTGGCGTAGCGACACCCCTCACGATCGGAGGCTGTCCTGTGGAAGATCTCGATATCGACGGGACCTGCATGGCAAACGGGATGCGGAGCCCAAAGGTGAGATATGCCTGCATCTTGAGACATAGCTGCACCTTTACGGATTAATTTACTAATATCTCGCAATCACAGATGTGGCTTGGTATCGTTAGTGGACTCATCACTGCCCTTCTCATGGCATTCCGTGTCAAGGCCGCTATCATCGTCGGTATCGCCATCACAACTATTATATCTTGGCCGTACGTGCTCTCCATCTATCTTCAATCTGCGTACATAAGCTAACATGGTTCTTTATGATTAGCCGCAACACGTCTGTAACCTACTTCCCTTACACAGACGAAGGTGAGGCGCGATGGGACTTCTTCAAGCAGATTGTTGCGTTCACTCCCATCAAGCACGTCCTTGCGGCCCAGCAGTGGGATCTGAGCGGTGCCAACGGTGCGCACTTTGTCATGGCCCTTTTCACTTTCCTCTACGTTGACATTGTCGACTGTACTGCAACGCTCTACTCCATGGCGCGCTTCAGTGGTAAGACCGGTTCCGATGGCGACTTTCCACGCTCCACAATTGCCTACTGCACAGATGCGGCATTCATCTCAATCGGCTCTATTTTCGGATGCTCCCCGTCGACCGCCTTTATTGAAAGCGGTGCCGGTATTACTGAAGGTGGCCGCACGGGTCTAACCGCCATTGTGACCGGCCTCTGTTTCATCATATCCGTCTTCTTTGGCCCCATTTTCGCCTCCATTCCGCCCTGGGCGACTGGGACAACACTGATATTGGTAAGCGTATGTCCCTTCGTTGGCCATTGGTTCAAGCAGCTACTAACAACTCTGCAGGTAGGTTGTCTCATGATCCGGCAGGTGACGTTTATCAACTGGAGCTACATTGGTGACGCCATCCCATCATTCATCACCATTGTGTTTATGCCCTTTAGCTACAGCGTAGCATACGGTCTTATGGCGTAAGTATAAGGTGTTTTTTCGTCCCCTTTCCTTTCGATCCCCGTCGAGTCACCGTACTGGCAACCTAACGATTGCACAGTGGCCTCTTCGTCTACGTTACCCTGAACAGCCTCATATGGGTTGTGATGCGGGCAACTGGAGGGACCGTCGAGCCGCGCGAGTACGATCTCAAGGAATATTGGACGTGGAAGCCGGCAGGTATGAAACCAGCCGTGTTCCGTCTATTTACGCGAGACCGGTACTGGGGTGACAAGGAGAGTCTGCACGAAGACGACGATGCATTCATCTTCCCCGACGATAGCAACGCGCAACCACTGCACGATCTACAGACTACGTCGGCGCCTTCGCCGGCCGAGAAGAGCCCTAGTTCAATCCATTCCACAATTGAGCCGCCGCCTAAAGCTATCGTTGCAAGTCACCCGCACGCGTGAGGACTGACGACTCAGGACAACGGTCCCCCGAGGAACCCACATTAAATTCAGCAGCAAAACAGGTCTATTCATGTCAGCATGGGTCTGACAGGTGCCATCGCTAGGTCAGGCAGATAGGGGGGATGAGTATTGTAAGGAGATAAATGTCAACGGCAATAGACTAACGAAAGAGACGAGGAAGTGAGAGGATGGTAGGTAGGGGAGGAGGGTCACTGGCAAGATCTGCTAGTATATGAAGCAACATGATGTTGATGGTGGTGTGTCTTTGTACAGATACAAACAACACAGCGCACTGGATTAATGAAATGCCGAAGCCATCCCACGCATAGAAGCCATTGCTGCCAGGCGCAAACACTAAAGTTTTACAACGGGTTAGCGGTGCCTTCCGCCACCATTATGACGTGCAAAGTTGTGACCCACATATCGTAGCTCTTCCCCCCAGATTGCAACTTTGGTGATTTTGGTGGGTCTGCTCAAGGCGTAAGTTTCCGTCGGCAGGTTGTGCTCTGAAGCTTTCGCCTTCTGGAACGTCCTTTTGCTTTTTCCGCTTTTTATGCATATCACCGACCAACAACCAACACCCTGGACAACGACGAACCACTCACAACCAACGAGACATCCGCATCACCTGCATTGCGTCAAACCCGTGTAATACGCCCGTGCCTAGAAACCTTCCTTACCTGTCTTCCATTGTGATTTGTCACCGTCGCCGCAGACCCCAAACGAGACATATAGACAGCCAGCCTTGCATCTAGCACACGACCGGCACGAATACGATACAGAGTGAACTCAACGAACAATCTTGATTACAAAGCGTGCGAGGAGGACTCGCAGCGCTTCACAATGAGCGGCGGGTGGAACACAAGTGAGTTCTGGGGCCGATGACCAAGGACGGATGACAACAGGACGATGTTGCTTTGAGCCGGGGGGTTGGAGGCGGCGGCTTATCCCTACATTGGTCACGTTTTCCTAGTTGCCCAAGACTGACCCCAATGCTTTCCCTATTGACTAGTCGAGTCCGATGCGGGCGTCTTCACGTACCTGCTCGAAAACCTCGGTGTCAAGGGTGTGCAGTTCGAAGAGCTCCTGTCGCTCGATGCACAAGCCCTCGCCGAGCTGAACCCGGTCTACGGCGTCATCTTCCTCTTCAAATTTCCGACCAATACCCCATACGTCGGTGACAGCGGCGCACCGCGCGACGGCAAGTTTGACCATGCCGCCTCGGAGAAGATATTCTTCGCCCACCAGACCATTCAGAACGCCTGCGGCACACAGGCTTTGCTGTCTGTCCTCCTCAACAAATCGGCCAGCGTCGGCGGCGATGTCGACATTGGCCAGCACCTGCGCGACTTTGGCGACTTTGCCATGGCCCTGCCGCCCGACCTGCGCGGCGAGGCGTTGAGCAACGACGAGCTGATCCGCGACGTGCACAATTCTTTTGCCAAGAGCAGCCCCTTTGTCGACGAGACGCAGCGGCCCAACAGCCCGGACGATGCCGAGGACGTTTTCCACTTTATTGCCTACACCGCCGTCCATGGCCGCCTTTACGAGCTCGACGGCCTGCAGCCCGCGCCCATTGACCACGGCGCTTGCGACGAGAACAACGCTGTCGAGTTTGCCGAGCGCGCCCTCGAGGCCGTTCAGCGCCGCATCGCCCGCTACGGTGCCGACGAGATCCACTTCAACCTCATGGCTGCCGTGCGCGACCGCCGGCTGCAGGCGCGCGAACTGGGCGACACGGAACTGCTGGCGCGGGAGGCGCGCAAGCGACGCGACTGGCAGTTTGAAAATGCGCTGCGGCGGCACAACTTCGTGGGCTTTGCACATGAAGTGCTCGAAGGAGTTGTGGAGGGCAAGCTTCGAGAAGGCGAGGCCGAGGGCAAAGGCGACGCAGCATACCAGACATGGGTAGGCAATGCCACGACACGCTTTGAAAGGCGGATGCAAGACAAGCAGCGAAGACGGAACCCTGGTGGTGACGATGTACAGATGGAAGGGTAGACAAAGGATGTGGAGGACATGGACATCGCAACTAAGCGTGTGTTCTCGTTTTGCTTCTATTTGTGGCTTCGGCCGTTTGTAAATCAAGCGCCATGACTTTTGCCATCATACAACGCACCGGGATTCGTGTGCGTTGTTCACTTTTCCGTTTGCGTTTACTCGTTCATGACATAGATTTGGTTTTAAATGCTACTCGTTCCATCCCATGCTTTCTTCACCGCTAAAGTCATTTAAAAGGGGAGAACACTTGTTTTGCACGGATCAATGCAAGCCACAGTTAAGAAGCAAAAGAGAATGAAATAATAAAGTTGAATCGCTGCGTCGGAGAATATACAAACAAGTGTCGGAAGCGTTCTGTGGCGTGTTACGCGAGAAGTCACGGTGTCGGTCCCCGGACTGTCCTCCCCGCAATACTAAAAATATACACAATAACTATTCAACCTCCATCAGTGGCCAAATCCCCATGCAAAGCCAACCTAAGAATCGTTGCTCGAGTCTTCACTCGAGCCTTCGGAACTTTCGCTGGAGCTCTCATCGTCGTTTTGCTGCGGCTGCTGCTGTTGTGTCCGTGTCGGCCGAGGAGTAGTTTGGCTGGAACTACCGTATAGTTGTGCCGATCCGCCCCACATAGGAGCCGCCGACGTAGCTGCCGGTGCATTACTCTCAGGGACCGCTTCGACCGGCGATGCCAGTGGAGATGCAGGCGCATCAAGTCTTGCTTCGCGGCTATCCGCAGGCAAAGAATCACGGGACGGGTTCGGCTGGGAGGTCACGCGATTGTTTGACGGTCCCGGTTGGCTGTTACTGTCGTTATCGGTGGCTGTGCGGCGGCTGGGATCGTACTGATCAAGAGGCACCAGCGACCAGCCCGGTGGAAGTTGTACACCAGGAAGCAACTCCGAGTTTCCTCTGACAGGCGGGGCACTCCCGAACTCGTCGCCAAGCTCTCCTGCGCCGACAGCCGCGCCCTGATCAGGGCCACTGTTCGAACCATTGTCCAGTGTCGTGGTCATGCCTGGCCACTGACGGAAAAACGATTCCGCCTGATTCAGCGCAGCCCGCTCTTGTTCGGCTGAGCTGGATACATCGGGTGCATCCGGCGCGGCGCTGCTGCCTAATGTTGCAGGCGCGTCCTCTTGGGGAGCCTGGGCAGGCGCCCGTTCCGTCGCATTCGTCGTACTCACATCCGGTGCCGCCCCTGTGGATTGTGCTACAGTCTCCGTAGCTGCTACGGCTGTTGGATCTGCGGGACCAGTCGGGTTGAGGGGTACGGTTGGTGTTGGTTCGGGTGCCGTCGTTGGGATATGCTGCGTGTTGCGAATGCGTTGCAGCTCGGTGAGCATGGTCCGCAGGGCCCGGGCTTCAGCACTTGCCAGCTGGAGCTCAATCGTGCCAAGTTCGATACGCCGCTCAATGGACCGGAGGTCCTGGAAAATGGACGCAGTCGAGGTAGACTGGGACATTGTCGAGGATGGTGTAGCATGCGGGACGTGGTGCGCGAATGGAGTCGGGGCAGCACCGAAAGCAGGTGGGCCACCAGCAACGCCGGCCGGTGCCGCTTGATTGTTGACAGGAGGGTTGCCGCCGGCGATGGCATTAGGAAGACCGAGCCGTTGTGCCATCTCCTGGATGTCGCGCGCGCCACCTTGGGCAAATCCGAGACGCAGCGGTCCGATGTTGAACATTCGCAGGGCCGGACCACCGCCACCGTTTGGAGGCGGCGGCGGGTGGGGATTGTGGTGGTTCACATCGGCACCGTGGCCCGGGGCACCCGCTGCCGCTCCGGGAGCAGGTGCTTGGCCATTGACGGCGGGTAGTGCCGGGTTTTGCAACGGGTTGGCTCCGTTAGCTGCAGGCGGTGCACCCGCGACACCACCTGCACCTGCAGCTGCACCTACTCCAGCACCGGCGGGATCAGCACCCGCTGCCCCAGCAGCTACAAGGTTCAACCTGAACAGGGCATTATCGCGATTCCGGTGTGCGTTGGACGCGTCGTCAATGACCACAGACCGACGACACGTAGGGCACACCTGTTGTCGCTCCATCCAGCTCTTGAGACAGCCCAGGTGCAGGATATGGCCACAGGGAAGCTTCTTGGGGCGGGTGCGCTCAATGCGCGCTGGGTCGTTTTGGTTCCACACGTGCATGTCTTCGCGGCAAATTATGCACGTGTTTTCGCGGTCCAGGTCCTGTTCGGACGCATCCTCATACCGGTTCATATCCTTGATCGCCTGGCGGTACTTCATCAATGCACCCAGCCGCTTGATAAAGGACCGTACCGTCATGAACAGATCCCTAATGATGTGCAGGGGCAGGCCAATAAAGTTCAGAAGAACAATAAAGAAGACGGCATAAATGCAGAGTTTGGTAAAATCTGGAGGGTTGGTGTTAGTGTGTGGTCTCATGTCTTTCCTAATAGCTGGGGGCGATCGCCTCTTACCTGTCCAAAGGTCGAGGCCAAGAATGTACTGGCCCTTGGCCTCCCAGCCCGCCACTTCAATGTCCATCTCGTCCACATCATCTTCGTCTGGCAACTGCTCATTGTCTTCCTCGGTCTCCAGTGCCGCCACAGCCCCTTCGCCGCCTTCTTGTCCCGTGGCCGCTGCCGCTTCGGCTGCTGCGGCTGCCTCTTCACGCCGGCGGATAATTGCCGCCCGCTCTTCTCGAATCTCACGGCGCCGCTCGACCAACCGCTCCTGCGTCTGGCGTTTGATGATGCTTATGTCCAGCAGGATGATGCCGTATCGCAGCGCAGTGTGTAGTGACGTGACGAGCAAGACGGCAAACTCGAAGAGGAACATCACCATCATGTCGGACTTGGCCTGGTCAATCACAGTCGACACGGCATAGTACAGCAGCCAGGCATCGTACACCAAGCTCAAACAGAGCGAGACGATGAGGCGAGTGTGGAACAAACGCGGGTTGGTGGGCGGCTGCTGCTCGAGAGCTTCGATGCGGCCTTCGCCAATCCAGCCCCAGACCTTGCCCGTCAACAGGGCGACAAACATGACGATAAAGAAGCCGCCAATTTCGTCGCGGAACATGGTCATGGCCAAACATGTTTCGGTGACGGCGAACCAGGCTTTTTCGTAGAGCTGCTCGACCTCGACGGCGCGGAGCTGGCCGAAGCAGACACGCTGGAGGCTGTAGACAAACGTCGAGTAGATGAGGGCGATGAGGTTGACAAGGATCTGCGGAGAAGGGAAAGGTAGTCAGCATAGGATCATGGGGTCATGGGGGGAACTGTGTCGAGGGGCCAAAAACAAACCATCATGCACAGATTGCTCTGAAAAAGATAGACCATGGCTGAGTAAAAGTTGGCTCGTTGGTGGAAGGCGGACAGCACAACGCCGGTAGCCAGGACCGTCGAGGCCCCGGCATACCACTCCAGACGCATCATCACGGTGTGTTTTGGGAGGGGCCGATAGTGCCGGGGTCGAGCGTGGTGAGCGTAAAAGCAATGGGCGTTTCGAAGCAGCTCTCGTTCAGATGCTCAGAGGGAGCCACAGCATCAGGCTCACAAAGAGCATTGGAGTAACTTCAGTCAGCGGCCCAGAGATAAGAATGAAGGACGATATCGTTGTAGCAGTTCTCGGCGTTGCAACAGCAATCGATGCGGCGAATGAAACAGCTGGCCAGAGGCTGTTATATAAACGCGAGTCAAATAAATGAGAGTCGACAGGACAACAGGGGAAATGCCGACTCGAATGGAGTAAAAGGCCGGCTTTCCTCCACAGTAGCAAATAAACCCTTGTAACAACATGCACGTACTGAACAGTGATGCCGGTGCTGCTGGTGATGGATGTTGTAGTTGGTTGCGGACAGAGAGGCAAACAAGCTACACGTGTTAATCGAACCGATGATGAAGCCACTTGGCGATCGCGCGTTGTTGGGGACCTGATGCCCCTGTAATTGAGTTAACGGCACGTGATAGCTACCCAGCGCTAGTCTCAAAATGGTCGCCTGCTTGCGACATTTCACGGGACTGACAAGGCGCCCCACTATTACACGTCAATAATACACTCCTCTCATTGGCCAAATTGGCCTCAGCCTTGCGACTTAACAGCCTGGCGACCTCTGGTCGACATGCCGCATTGCACTGTTTATGGTTGTGTCAAATTATGACGATATACATGATAGGCACTACGAATCAAATATTTGGTTTATATGCCGGCATTTTTTTCTAACATTTTAAAAGTCCTTGTGTACGTGAAATGTGTTACGTGAATAATTCATCCAATATTTTTGAACTAGCCACAGTAAAAAGTTAAGTTTATGTAGGTCCTTACGTGTTTGCATCAAGCAGAAGATTTATCTCCCGTCTCTGCGAGGTGACAAGTCACATTAGAACTTTTTCATACTAGCCATACTCATGACAACTACCGAAAATTGCTGCCTTACATATTCAGTTTGGCATGGTTGAACACCAAATAAGCGGAGGACCGTCCATTGCAAACCCGCGTCGAGCAGCATACGTTTATATACTGGACACTCGCTTGGATATTTTATAGGCACGAAAAAAAATTATACCAAAGAGAATGAAAAACGATTAATGTATACCCTAGAGCCATTGCATTGGTATGGTATTAGTCAAGGAAGGTGACTGTATGTGTACGATGATTTCCGGGGCTGGCAAATTGATTTGTATTTGTTGCAAGTATTTTGTGCCTTACACCTGAGACAATAAATTGTCCGCAAATATAGCGATAATACACCCGAGTCTGTTCTTTGTCAGGACATAGGTGCTTGTGTCTTGGCCATAACCTGTAGCTTACGGCCCGGACGTTGCCTTGAATCAGGAGGCATGTCGCTTTATTTATTTCAATAAACTAACATGAGGACTAATGTAATTATTCAAAAAACTCCACCGTGGATATAAAATACAGAAACGAAAGTTGTATCGAGGAAAAGGAGGCATTCAGACCAATAAGACAGTATATCATAAGTAGGGCTGCATACAAAACCACGGCATATGGCCGGCTGCTTAATGTACGAACTCTTGGTTGAATCCCGCAGGTAGGTAGTAAAACGCGGTGAAGGGCTAGCAAAGCAGAGAAGCTTACAAATATATGATTTTCTATGGAAAAACATGGACACGACAAGATCTGGTGACGATGTTGACGGCGATACCGGGTATAAACGCCGATTTCGAAGTCCGGAAAGCAAGAGGCTTCCGGCGTCGATGCTCCCGGGCAACGCAAAATTAGATTGTTGACATCGTCAGCTTAAGCATATGCCGTATATTGACAATATTGACCTCTTTTTCTCCTGCGTGGATATAAACGGGGTGGAGTGGACATGGCAGAAGTTTGCAATGTTGATGTCCACAAAGTAGGTTCAGGATATCCACGCCTCTCAGACTACGCAAACGGTGTGCTGGACATTTTATCATAAACTGACTGTTTTTGTAAGCAGTCAAGGGTCCTCGTTTATTTGCTACCGGGAACCGGGCATTTATACGCCGAAAGCGTGATACCTACAAGCGTTCACATGGTATAAACGGCGATACTAAATCAATGTTTGTTCATGAGACTACGGCAAGCCGGCCCTCTCCAGTTTTTCCTGAAACGAACCTGCTAACCTCAGTGCTTTAGAAAAAGAGAGACGACGTGCAAGCTGCTGGCATTGTCAAGAAGTGTTTCTTGTCGAATCGGGCAAGCAACCACCGCCAACGGAGTAGAGATGTCTGCAGGACAGTTTGTGCACCGCCTGGAGAGGCTTGGTATGAATTCGAAGCCCATTGCAGTTACTCTCCGGTAGAGTCGTGCTTTCCCATATCGTTAGGATCATATTACAAGAAACAAAGGACTTCTAGACCGCTCGCTGGCCTTGGGGATATGCAGAGGTGAAACCAGAACAAGTCGAGAAAACAATACCAATGCTCGTATGTATCTAGGCATCCTACGACGCATTTTTGCTTTGCTTTGTGGATGCCAGCTGCCGGTTTAATGCATGCGACTGGTCGTATCCACTACGAGGCCTCCTGCATCGTTTTCGGCGTTCTGTTCTTCTCTGTCTATGGTGTCCCTCTCGCAGCGTGCATATCCACGGGCATGACCTTTGACATTGTTTGCAGCTTTGCAACCCTCTGGTCTGTCACAGGAGACCGGTCTCCACCGAACAACACCCCCTAAGTACCCCACTCCATTGCATATTGCACTGGTGCTCTGCACCATCTTTCATGGCTCGGTCCTTACTGGATGCACGACAGGTTCTGTCTTTTCCCTCTTCCAAAAATGGTGACGAATCCACATGTGTCCGTCCTCTAGGCGCTACACCTTCGTTGCCCTCGAAGGAGTGGTGCCGTTAGACGAGCCTGTCTTTTCTTCTCTTATCTCTATGGAGAGGGTGTCGCTCCACGCGAGGAGGTGCACAACAATTCTTCGAGAAGCAGCGGTCAAGACGCACATATCCACAACGACGTAGGCGCCTAGGTTGGTGTTGTGATTTGAGACATGGATGAGAGAAAAACGAGGGAGGGGTGCCGAGTAGAGGTCGAGTGGAAGCAAAGTAAGAAACAAAGAAGCCCCAGATATCTCTCCGAGGTCTGAAGCGATCGTCACTGCAGAGCCCAGACGCAGGTTGGGACGCAGAGCATCCGTGGCAAGCTGTCCTCCACATATTGGGACGCACTGAGCACATCCGACAATGTCTGGCCATTTGCAAGGCCATTTGAAAGGCCATTTGCAGGGCATGGCCCTGGCGTGTCACGGCCTGGGCCGGTCTCGTCCCCATAGGCCAGATGCCAGACGCCGACACTCGAGACAACAGAACTTGGACCTTCTCGGCGAGCTAGTGGTCAACTGATACGGCGGCACAGTGTCGAATGGAGGTCCCGAAAAGGCAGACGGAACGACGGGACGCCTCTGCTCATGCAACTATCAGACCGTTAAACAACTGCACGAATGCAGAAGTGATTTAGTAAAGGGAGGGGGAGGCGACTCCGCTCTCCGTTCTCCGCGACCTCGAGTGTGGACTCTGGGGTTTCGGTAGACAAATGACATTTTGAGAGGGCGAGAAAAGGGCGAGAAACTCAATGTCCCTCTTGACGTTCTTTGTGCGGCGATCTATCAAGGGAGAAAGACAGTTGTTCTGTTTTGTGCTCATACTTGGACCCGAATTCGTGATGTTGCGAATCTAGACAATCCACGGTGGCCCATGATGTTCTATTTTTTCTGTTTTCGTCAAACAAAGGTCGTATTATGGGTGTCAGTGTGTGTTATTTTTGATTTGTTTTGGTATTAGTTTTTATTCTCCGAATGAAGGTCGCCGACCTCCTTCGCAGGGACATTCCGAAAGTGGGGGAGAAATGCGAAGACGACCAACCAAATCTGCAAGTTCAAGACACAAAAGCGGAATAGGGGCCAGAATGGGGCGACACGCTTTCCCTTTTCCCTCACCCCCTAGTCGCTCCTTCTGTGATGTGCGGTCGCTCTTGCTCTTCCGCGTCCCGCCTCTTGCCTTCTTTGGACATGGCGTGTTGGGGGCACCCCACCATTCAAGGCGTATTGAGGTCGCATGTTGGTCGCTCTTTCCTGGCATGGTTGGTTGGCATCAAGCAACAGGCTCTCATGATCTCAACCTCATACTTGTCCAGTTCTGGCCACACGGTGGGTAGGTCTGGCAAGAGACCGCCCACTTCCCGGGCCGCATACTCGGGTTGTTCTGGCCAGCAGCACTCATACTTGGAAGGTGCATTTGACATTTGGTCCGTCTCAGCAGATCCATCATAGTCTTTTAGGAAAGACTGATGAGAACTGTAACACGTCGTGAATGGATTCATGGGCGGTTTGGCATCGTCGCATGCTATTGGTTTCGTCTGTTGGGCCACTGGAAGCCCTCGTTTTGGTAACTATTCGCGCCCATGTTACCCTCCTTTCTATCCTGTTGTTGGCATCTGGTGCCTTTTGTACCCCTGCCACACCCTGTCACCACCCCCGTCCAGTCCGAAAATCCATAAACCGTACTGTCGGGACACCCGTTGTGACTGGGATTAGGGACCTGATGTGGCAGGCTCTCTCGGTTTATTTACTCATTCAACTTAATATTTACCATGCACGTTTCTGTCAGAGTTGCCTTGCTCACCATCGCTAATCTTGCCTCTCTTTTTTTCTTCGCTTTTCTTTCGTTGCTTTTCTTTTTATCAATGTTATTTTCTTTCGTTTCGTATTCCGTATTCCTCACCTCCTCGTACAGGCAGTGTTACATCAGGCCTGGGGGATCGACGCCGATGATGTCAGTCTCTTCATTAATTATTTTTTTCTTGACTGGATATCGAAATAAACCCCCTCTTTGGTATTGGATATTTGTCAAAATCACAGGGTCGGCCATGCCCCAAATCAAAGTACACCGCTTATCGTGCTTTTCGGACGCAGTAAAAAGACGAGAAACTGCAGAGTCACAGAGGGGACATGTCGTGGGGTTGCAGTGAGTGTGAAGCCTGCATACAGTATTCAGCTGGACAAGGCACATTTTCACCCAGCGATGCTTTTTGATTGTTTGTGTTGTCCTGCGGCGGGAACGCAGCCTGAAGTGATCCTCTTGCCGATGCAACGCTGTGTTGTGCTCGAATATCAAAATGCACTTCTGGGGCCTCATTTTGTGGTTCATCGGACGGCCAGGAGATTCCGAATTGCGTGTCGATACATCTTGGAATGGACGACAGTTTTTAAGTCTTTTGTGTGTCTCTTCTTTTTTTGCTCCTTGACATCCGTCATTTTCTACCTGACCTGGACAGGGACGGGAACATAACCATTCAACGTGGACGGCTACTGGCCAACCCAGGCCTGCATCTTCATCACACCTACTCATTCTCTGTGCAGGTTTGGTGCCTAGGCCCATCAGAGTGGGGGGGGGGGGGCTAGTGTATTCATCAAAATTGACGAAGCAGCACATCTGGTGTCTGATTGGACAGTTGACGAGCCAGTGCAATTTCCTGATAATTTTTACGGCCCGGACCCGACTGCATCCTTCGCAAGTGTTGAGAAGTACTATCTTGTACTCTGTATGACAGCACGACATCCTCACGAATCCATAGACAGTCTAGCATTCCGAATTATGAGGTGTTTTGTCACGCTGCAGGGCCTTTGTTTTGTACGGCAACCTGGACTTGGTTCCGTTGCCCAAGGATTGTGTTGCGTGGGAATTGACATGAATTTCGTAGGCTCCAAAAAGCCTAAACAAGGCGCATTTGCGACCCAGATGTATTACCACGTATGGTGAGATGTATTTGCAGTTTACATACAAACTACTCGTATAAGCAATATACTATAACTTTAGTAAACACAACATAAAAGCAGGACAACCTGGTACCCGGTGCGAGCCTGACGCTTGGTTGTACCACGTACAGGCAATGCCATGGAATGATTTCTGCAAGTACGATAAAATAGATATCAGTTGACAGACAGGGAGCTGCCAGGCAGCTCGCTGTGGAACATTTGAGACCTTAGCCGACCCCAGCAAGATGTGAACTGACTGCTGCTTCTGTCGGCCAAGTTTGCCGCCCGCTTAAAGCTGCCCATTGCGAAGAAAAGAAAAGGAGTGACAAATTTATGAAATCTGCTGGAAACTAATAACCGCGTTGAGCTATTATTGACCAGAGCTTTGCTTTGCAAGCAACAATGACCGAGGTTCGTTACAGAACGAAGATTGGACCAACCGTATTGGACTTGAAGTAAGGGATGATCACAGCTTCTTTTGACTCTGGTTTCTCTGAGCCTGCGCAGAAAGCATCTTTCGACTCAAACAGTTGCGTAATTGCCAGTAGTTTTCTAACACTCGCTCGTCCAAGCTCGCATTTACCACATGTCCTTTTGTCTTTTTGTTTCTACCACAAAGAGCACATGATCTTTGCACGAATTGGTTGTCGGTGAAGCTCCTGAGATAGGGCGATCCTAAAGTGAGGGGAAGTTTGCAATAGGTCACCTAGGAAAGCAGTTCGTAATACAACCGTAGTTCACTAAGAAATCCCGCCTCGGGAAGGTCAGAACTCAGAACTATGAAAGAAAAGAAAAACAAAATAAGAAAAGAGAAGAGAACTGAGGAGAGAACTGGGACAATAGGGAATCATGCGCGGTACAGAGAAGGATGTGCTTTGTTTGGAGACACCCCTTCTCCTTATCGCCATCTGTTTCAGGGTTAGGACTTGAGATGCTGGTCACGGTACATAGAACTTGAGCGACCAAAGTATATCTTGTCTCTTTTTTTCTGGCCACCTCTTCTTCCCGTTTTCAATAACCGGTGGATGCCCAATTTATGCAACGCAATATACATGTTTTTCTCCTGGTCTGTCCTTTTTTTTTTGCTCTCTTTCTGTCTGTCTTTCTCTCTTTCTTCTTTCTCTTCTGTTAGGTTTCTTTGGTCTCAGGTTTTTAAATAGTAAAAAACAGACACATACCATGCGCCGTACACAAAACATGACTTTCCGTGTGCAGGCTTTGAATCCTACAGTAGCAATTTCCTTCTGCCACTCTTCTTGCTTGCTTGCTTGGCGAGCTTGGTTAGCAGTGGGTTTAAGACGCCATGAATGAGAAACGCCTCGTTGCATCCGTCTTCTACCACCTATTGCTAGTGGGACACAATATTAGGGGCGCCAAACTTTTCGGAGGTTAAAAGGACAAAATGCAAAGTTAGACGCTGGTAAATTGGTGACATCTTCCGTAAGGCTTGCATCCTGTTTGTCTGGTTCCCGCAAGGATACGAAAGCCTTGTTGGGTCGGGGTATTGGGGAGTGGTTTAAGAAAAATTAAGACATGCAGGTGCTATTTAAGTCTTGAGAAACGGACATATGGAAAAGTGTAATACGGAGTACAAAGTTCGTTTTCCTCATTGGGAAATTGAAGTGTTCCGCGCGACGATCATGGAACAGGGGCAGGCCATGCATTCCCAGGCGGTGTGCCCAGACCAGCCCACATCCAAGCCTGTTTGATCACAGAACCTGGTTTGGGTGGACAAGGACATGGGGTTGAACTTTTGAATGTCATTTTTGGGGTTTGTTCTGGGACTTGTTCTGTTGCAGCAAAGTTGCCTCTCTGGACTCCTCTATTTGACTTTTTCGACGACGTAAATGTCTCTTCTCTGTCACTCTGTAACTACCCATCCAACTATGATGTGTGTTGAAGTCGGTGTCTCCGTTGCGAGATGCTCAACGTCATTGCGAAATGCTGGAACGTAAATTGTTGGCACTACATAAGGCGCCACAAGCACCATAGCCCAATGTGAAAGTAAAATAGAAGAAACAAAAAGCCTGGTCTAGACCACCTTTCGTTTTGCCAAGGCAGATGCCCTCTCTTTCAAATACGATGCTGGGACGGCAATTGGGAAAGCTCATCGAAACTAACGAGACGGTTTAACCCAACCGTTGTATGTTTTAGCCCTTGGAAATGCGAACAAGGAGACGAGAGAAAAGAACAACCGCCTGCAACGGCCCACGAAATTGGAGGCCTGTGCTTTGGTTTTGCGCTGGCTCTGTTTTACCACCGGCCACGCCAGAACGACCAAACTCTTAAGCACACTCTCCAGACGCCTTATGGAAAATCAGGTTCGTCGGAGACTTTTCATGACAAGCCCCTATTTGCAGATCATGCGTATGCAACGAAATAGGAGTAGTTGCAATGTCTGTGCTGAGTTTGTTTATGCATGTTGTGAAGACGCATACACACTGGAATTCGAAGACACAATTTTTTTTGTTCAAAAAAGGTGCACATTTTGTCCAAATATAGCATACGAGCGATTGTGAATGCTATCCTAAAACCCGTACCACCCTTTGTGCGTCGTAAGGTTGCAGCCAAAATGATGTTTGGCTGCTTGGCTCAACCCTTTGCGCTAGCCATAGCCTTTATCGCCTCCCTGATCCTGCCACAGTCCCGTGCTGCGCAAGCCGGGCATGTGTGCCTCTCATTCGCTCATTAGAGGACGACAAACCCGACAGCTCGGTCGCGAAAGGCGGAGTCTGCAGAGCCGTTTTCAATGTTGGTATTTTCGTTTTCCCCTGTTGCAGCGTCACATTTACCCTCTGGTCAAGTGCATGTGTTGTAATCCCGCCTTGCGGCAGGCCAAAAGCCCACTGCGCCTCCCCTTTCTCGGTTTTACGAGTTGTTGGATTGGTCGTCTGGTATTATTGCATGGTGGGATACAGTTGCACTGGGATCTCATGCTTGTATGGAGATACGACCGGACAGGCGTCTCGTCTTCTACGACCGTGAGAGTAGGATGTAAAGCGGAGTACAGAGGACAGCAGACGGCACAGGTTTACATTCTGACCAGAGACAGAGCAGCCTGAGTTTGTACTCTGTATTCGAAATGTCATATGTCGTAAATACAGGCATGACACATGCCCCATTCATATGAACTCACTTATGTCGGACGCGTTTTCGCTCGTCTGCCATGTTTTTATGCTTTTGTCAAATGTTGTAATCCATGAATACACCAAGGTCAGGCTTTCTTGGATTGGTACTTTTGGCTTGCCTCGCCCTCGAATTTGTTGGCCTTCACAATCCCCAACCTGCTCTGGCCTTCAAAAATCACTGCCTAATTGGGACAGCTTCTAGCGTGGTACCTCAGCTGCTTTCCGTCCTGCGCATTTGCCTTTCTGGGAACGATCATCCAAAATTTCGAAAAGAATGCCCGCAATACACACCAAACCGACACTCAAGAATGCAGGTAACTGCCATTGACATTATTTTTTTTATTTGTATTTTTTTTTTAAAAAAAGGACCGGGCCATGGGCAACGGGCGACGGCCAGTGCCGTCGCCTCTCCGAGCGCCGGTGTCACCCTTGCCTTCTTTGTGCATGCTTTTGTTATTCTGATTCTTCGGGGAATCATGAAAATGTCGGCCGAAGGACAAGGTAAATATTGTATTTTTTTGTTGGCAAAAATGGGGTTCTTTGCCCAGATAGAGATTCTGCCGTCAATCTCCTAATGTGCACGGGGTGCTTTATTCTATATTACTACGACGAATTGATACATTGCACAGTCAAGACATCGTATTGTCTTCTTCCTGAATTACAACTCAATATATTTGTCGAAAAGGGCTCTGACCAGGTACTGCATCCTTCTTGTCCCTTGCCCTTCGTGTTGAAATGAAATGAGATTGCTTGACAGGGCTTACGAGCACATCACACAAATAGGTGGTCTGAGAACAGAGCCGCAATATTTGTGATAGGAGGAAGGGGCCGCCCCCATATCCCGGGCCTCTGGCTTGAAATCGAGGAATGGCACTGTGCGCACACCTGTGTCCCACGGGTGTAGTGAGTTTGGTTGTGTATTCGCAAGCTATTCGCCGTTCATTTAAAAACAATCGTAACCGCTTCCCGTCCCCGGGCGTTGGGCTTGCGTGTTTTCTTGTTCGATACGTATCCAACTTGAGGACCCACAAAATCTGGTATCAAGAAAATATCCAACCTTTGCGTCTCTCGTGTACGAAGTATGGAGTATGGCCCTTCTCTTCAAACGTAATCGACGTAATAAACTCGTTTAACCCGTTCGCCGGTTGAGAACGTGCACCTCTCAGCTGACTCGCTGTACTTTGTTTTTGTCGCTTCGACCTTGCTTGACTTTATTGTTTATGGAGGAACAGAGCTTAGCTTAGGGCCAAATAACATATGATGTCCACTGTGCTGACGCGTATCTCTCGTTGATGTCCAAGCCCGAACAAGTTTCTCCCCACGTAGTTCTCACAGCGATGCTCATTTAGGATTTTCGTCTCATATGTTACTAAAAAGGAGAAGCGGGAAATGTTTCTCTCACTTCCAAAACTAGGCGTAGCCAGCCATGTTTCCTTGTTCACTCAACCCCATTGCTCTGGGCCTCGTGGATCAGAACTTGGTTCATGCACGATCGCGATGGACACCACGACTTCTCCGTAGTTCGTTAAAGACGCACGGATGTGATGGGGCACACTAGGCGCTGTCGTGAGAAAAGACGTGAAGATGGAGACATGATAGACGATGCCTGGCCCTGGCTACTGCATATGCTTGTCCCGCATCCGATGAGCTCTTTTACCATCCCATGTATTTCCGACTTTCTCCCAGTATCGGTACAGACGGCAGGTGGTTCAACCACGAGAAGAATTATTGTGGTTGCCCCCTTTCCCCTGCTTTTAAATTCAGGAAAAGGATTTATATCTAGGACTTGGGCCGTTTGGTGATCATGATACCCACAGGACCAGGAGTCCATGTTTAATAAGCAGAGATGGTCTGGTGCCTACTGGCTAACTGTGGAGAATGATTTCTCATCTTAAATACCGGATTGTCTCAAGTTCCTATCATTGAAATATGACAACGCTCGAATTCGCCATTCTTTCTTGATCGTACACGTAAAAACCTTTCCCGCGTTCGACTAATTCTCCATTGACATCGCAAAGATCAGTCTAAGGGCTGCTTCGTATTCGCCAAAACTTGCCAAAAGTTCCACAATTTGGCGATAAGACAGACGAAGGCCACCCACGGCTTGTTAAACATCCGTAAAAAACGCCATGGTTGTGTCGACAAGGGGCATGCTAGGAAACACTCCGTTTGGCTGATGTTGGAACTTGCTAGGTCGTCTCCATAGCGCGCCCCATTTCTGGAGCAAATAAGATTTGTGGCTTCTTTTGAGTTAAGAGTTATTTTTTTCTTCTTTCTTTTAACGCCGGATGAAGTTGCTTTTTGATAAGAAGAGAGCGTAAAAGAGAAAAAATAAGAGAAGACAGAAAAGCATGTGAAACAACAAGAAAGAGTTGCTTATTATGGACAACAATCAACAGCCATGGAAGTGATTCTCTCCAATATATTCGCACCAAAACAGATGATTCAAGCCAATAATTCGCCAGCCCAGGTACGGCCTGTGTCATTTATTGCACGTGATTCCTTCTTACATTTCACTGCCAGAAGCAGCCTTGGAAGAGGCTCCTTCCTCGGCTTGTTATGGTAGCACCTGTTTATCTTACACCCAGAGGCGGAATATGGCACCAGGCACGTTCCGCAGTCCAAGTGAGGGAAAGGGCAAGAGCATATCCGACGGACCCACAAATTATATTGTCCTCCATTCAACGTCATGATCGCCCAACACATCTCATCCAGGGTCACAACGGACGGACGATGGCCCATACGAGCTCGAGTGGAGCACTGCGTGGACAAACACCTGGACGGAGCGCTGGATGGAACTATCCGTCGCCGGTCAAATATTTGAATGACACAAGCTGCGGTTCTTTAAAGATGCCTATTAATACTCCATAGTTTATTCAAGCTTTTACTTTGAAGCTATTCTCTCTTCTTCTGTCTTTCTTTCTCACACATCAAGCCAGGAGTCTGGACAGTTGACCCCGATTTGTGTGTTGTGCTAGTGTGGAGGACGATTCGATAGCTCAGTGGGTGGTCGATGTCTGTTCTCCCCACCACATCGGCGATGCCGTACAAACCGCTAGTCCAGAAGAGGACTTATGTGGAGAGAAGCACCTGGCCCTACAGTCGCGGGGGAAGAACACTGAACACGAAAATTGACCATAGCGCTTACAGCGCTGTAGTTGGAAGAAACAACCCTGAGCGTATGTCGTGCTTTTTACTGATATCTCAGAACTGAATATCCCACCTGCCCACGACACCCCAAGCGCCTCTGATTGGCCCACCATCTATTTACACGCCCTTCTTCACCGAACTCTGCCTCACGCTGGCATGGTCTGCCTCAACAACACATCAAGTCTTTCTGCAGGCCCCTTTTTTCCCGCCTCCTCCTTTCCGCCCATCCACCATTTATTGGTTTTCGTCCTGGAACCCTTTTCGTCTTGTCCTCCCTTCCTCTTTGCCTCCCGTGCGTCTTTTTCGTTCTGAGGTCCAGCTTAGATTCACTTTGCATCGCATACGAGTTTCCGCGTTGAATAAAATAAGGAGGTAGGTTGGCAGGGACTCTTCCGCGGCACGCCTTCGCCGTCGAAACGAATTAGTTAGTTTCTTCTCTTACAGAAAGGACATCGCAATCATTGCCAAATTCGGAAGACGGCTTAAGAAAAGGGGTAACAAGAAACCATCTCACATTGAAAACGACAAGAAAGTAATTCAATTCGCATTTCTTTTTTTATATTTTTTTATATTTATTTTTCTTCTTCTTCTTTTCTACGTTCTCTTGTTTTTTTATCCTGCTTTACTCTTCCCTTATTCCACTCTTCACGCCTGCCACTTCGTGCAGGTTTGATTACGTCTTTTATGCAATGAGTGCATCGTCAACTGGTTGGTTGACTGTGCTGGTGATTGCATGTCTCGGTTTGCCGGTGGCTGCATATGTCGTTGGCTGACGTTCCGGTGTTAAGGCCGCGACAATAAGAACAAGTACCTTAAGCGACAGGCCATGTACCTCACTCTGGTCTGGTGGTCAATCTGCACACGCCCCCATCGTTCTCCACTCCTCTGGGAGGAGAAACATATAAGACAGGCAAAGGGGCCGCTGTAAAATGTGCTGTGACTTCACTAAGTCTCCGAAAGCGCTGGTGCAACTCCCCTAGAAGCCCCAAGGACCATCCCTTAACTAATTTGTGTGATGTGTGAGCGGGTTCCCTCCTCGACACTTCCACACCCTCCCACCCTTAAGAGGACTGGCCCCATGGCGCTGCGGCCGCGTCCTTTGGAGACTGCCATTAAATTTTCGTCGGGTTTCGTTGTGTGGTGTATGGCTGTCGACTACGATTGGACAGTTGGCTCAGCCCTATGTGGCACTTCTTTTCCACTCCTCTATTTCCATTAAGTTGGGTTTGCAGCATGCACCTTACCAAGGCCCAAGCCACACTCTCCTGCAGACCAAAAACTCGCAAAGTAGAAAGTTGTGGAGTTTTCGGATGAAGTTGGGCTTGTTGGCATGCTCCTGTCTTCTTCTTTTTTATTTATCAAGGAACAGACGCGCGCCTGTTTATTATCCCCCCCTTCTGCCGGCGAAGCTCACGTTAAGTATGTCAACGACTCTGCACCATATCTGCTGCGCCCCGATCCGACCATGTTGAACAGTCGAGATGAAAATTAAGATGTTGTGAACCTCTCATTTATATTTAGAACATAACGAAGCGCAGAAATGCACTAACTCACAAGTAGAACTTTTCGTCTGTAAAAGCAACCTGGTTTCTCATTCTCTCATCTCCTTCACCGCATTGTTTCTGGCCAAAAAAGACGAAGCAAAAGAAAAGACACAGGCCGGCGCTAGAATGCCCTTTCCTAGATTCTCTGCCGTTCTCACTGGGCGTGCTCACAAGACCACCGTTTCAGACCATCACATTAGTGTAGGGGCACTAGCCCAGAAATAGTTTGCAGTATGTCGCTGCGATTCTTACTTCTCCATTCGACGGAGTACGCCGCCTTTCCATGCACACTGCTCACTCTGCAGGGTGTGTTCTATGCATGCACTGCCGTCTTCTCTGCACGCTGTCAATAGAATGTTAAAGGTGTTATTTGTATTTCTGCATATGTGGCTTACGCTCACCAACTTCTGCTTTTCAAGACGATAGGTTGAACGTAAGAAGTGCAAACCAAGAAGACAACGACAGATAAAAAGGGTCAACAACATCATGTGTTTTCTTGGGCTGCATGCATTTCAATATTTAAATAGCATAGCGAACGTTGGGGCATGTGTTTCTGATTTGCCAAACAACGGCCGACAAATGGGACGCCTGTGTCTCGTTAGTCCTGTCTTCGATACAAAACTCCTCTCAGTATGTCGTACACCGTAGTGGGTCTATCAACCTGGTCGGCAAATCATGCCCAAAATGTCCCCAATAAATCGATAGATTATTTTTTAAATCGAGTGAAGAGCATTTTTCCCGGCAAAAAGACGATGACTGCCGGACTGAATGGGCCCACTGGCGTCCCCGCGGCTATTCGTCTATCTCTCTATCTCCTAGGCTCGTGCGGAATATAGTTTAGTTTGTCCATTGCCAGGTCACAAAAGCCTCAGCCTTCATTAGGGTGCAGACAACGTCTAGGCATTATCGACGTAGGGCAGAATAAGGCAGCAAAATGGCTTAGCTGCAAGCCACTCGAACCGGAGCACTGGAAATTCATTTTGTCTCGTCTGTTGTTCTGCCCTGCCACCACCGTTCCCGGGCATAGGATGAAAGAAACGCAATGCAGCCCTAGTCAAGGATGGGAAATAGAGGCGAGCAAAGAATAACGGAAGGATTTTTATTTTTATATTTATATTTTATATTTATATTTTTTTTTCTGGTCGTGGTTCACGTCGCAATGGACATTGCGTACCGTTCCATTGGGAGCTTGTCGTATGCACGTTAAGTCACAGTACGACCTGCACCTCGGACATGGGCGAAATGAGAGGGACAGGAAGAAGAAAAGAAGAAACCCGAGAGAAGTAAAATGAAGCGAGACAAAAGCAAGCAAACAATGCGATGCAACATTGTATGATACGATACGACTTAGCCATCGCATAAAACAGAAGATCGAGGGTTTTCCCACATTCTCGGGTCAAACAAGGCACGAGACACAGTCAGTGACAACATGGCGCAAAGAAGCATGGGCCACGATGGGCCATTCCTCCTTCGTTTACCTTGTCAAGCTCGAATTATTAAAGTATCTTATGAAGAAAAAAAACAAGGAATTGCGCCCTCCTAGCAACGGCTCGGCTTACTCCCAATTCGATATATTGAAGCACACCTGAGTGGACAGACAAGACCTAAATCCTTGCATATATCACTGCTCGACTATTTGTCTCATGATTTGGCGAGATTTTCACGCCGCCGACTTTTTAGAAAAAACCAATAACGTGAGACAAAAGACAACAAATATGTACAGTGTCAGAAATCTTGGCCAGCAATAGCGACCGTGTCGTGCTCCCCGAGCCTTTGAGTTGGCTGCTTGTAAGACGAGTGGATTAAAAGAATATCGTTTCAGAAGCACAAGCCTGAACACCATCACGTCAGACTTGAGTTCGCCGTGTCCGGCGTGCTGATAGCCAATCCCGGAGGTCACAGTCAATTTTCATTCCAGTCAGCAGGGGCGGCGAAAGGCTGGTGCGCCCTTTGCTAGCACCCATCTGCGGACTGACAACATCCTCTTAACTGCGTCTCCTTTGTCGTTGCATACGGCCTTATTTTGTCAAGATGTCTGTCCTGATTCTCAGCGCTTGGCACGCAGTAAGAATGAATGCTGCCCTTTTGCAAACAGGGTTTCATTCTCGACGAAGCTCGCGTGCTGTATATTTCGGCGCACAAGTAAGTTACAGCGCGAGATTCTCAGCTTAGGCCTACTAACGAAGATCGGGGAGCGTGGCATGTGTGCACATTGCGTGGTGTGTCCTCACTTTTTGTCCCACTGGATTGTGGCCTGTTTTTGTCCCTAAAATAACAGCGGTATCTCTGTGCGTGGACACGGCAAACATAACGGCAAGACCGAGGCCAGCATCCCCGCGCAAAAATGCTTAGAAACGGTTGGGGCGTGTGATTGACAAACTAAAGGGAAAGAAGGTATTACGACCAGGACCCTGGAGAGGGGACAGGGGGACGGGAGAGAAAATAGGGAACGGAGCTTCGGCCGTCGTTCTTGAGCCAATCACAGCACTCCGTCTCGGCCTTGCAAAATCCTCAGTACTTTTGGTGTCGTTCCTGAGTGATGGCGTTGGTTTTTGGACAAGGGAAAAAAAAAGAACAGGGGAAGGGAAGGGAAAGCTTTTCGGTATGAAAGAACTAGGCCTGATAGGGGAATGGACATTGTGTATTCTGTATGTGGACAAGACAATGTCAGAATGTTATTTTACGATTACGACGTACACAATTACACAAATCTCACTCTTTGTTTCTGGCATGGGGCACCGACCTGCCTCGTCTCTTTCCGATGAATGCGAGCTTTCGTACTACTCCTGCTAGCTGCGTGCTTTCGCGTGTAAGTACAAAATGAACAGGGGATAGCAAGTTTTTTTCAAGTCTCCTTTTTGTTTCTTTTTGATTTCATCCCATCAGAAAATCCCGGGCATCTGGGCCCGTAGACTAGTGGGCATCGGAAAGTAATCAAACAACGACAGGGGTTTTCTAGGTTGTGCAGGGTAGGCGGCAACAGAGGAGATGCCTGCTTTTTTGGTTGGATGAGAAAAACAGATTTGTGAAAAGATGCTGGAGTGCTCCTAAGGTTGACGGAAAACACAAGCATTGGGCCGCGGCAAGAGAAGCAAGGACAAAAAGCCACGGGGCTAGCATCTTGCGTCTTGTCATATTTACATCCTTTCCGGATTCCCGTCGGATTACGGGTTGTTGTTTGGCCGACTCATCCCCAAAGTCGCTGTCGTCTTCCCCTCTTCTCTTCTCCTCATGCCATATCTCCTCAATTGTGAAAGTGCCACGTTACTGATTTGGGTATGTTCTTGCGCCACAAAGCCTGGCTTCCCCAGTAACCCAGATGTTTGCCCAACTGGCCGAGCACAATATCAGACAAGTATCCATCACAAGGAATAAGGAATCGCTGGCCTTCTTCGTTGCGATTTTTTAAAACAAAAACTATCTGGAAGTTGAGGAGTTTGCGGATCGACGGATCTTACCATGCGTCATGGGAGCATCATCAGGCGAAAGCTACCATAGTATCCGGCGGAGTCCCCCTGTTCGCGTGGAAATCATTGTACTTTTTTTGTGACTTTAGATTGAATTTATGAAGCCCATTCTCTATCGGGCAACGATGTACAGAACCCTCATCTCGCATGACGGAACGCGTTCACACTCAAAAAAGCAAGCAATGAACAGCCTTCTTATCTTGCGGTACTCTTAACTTTCCCACATGCACGGTACTTTCCCTACCGTGCTGTGTTTCGTGCACTGGTAACCCGTCAAGACTGTCACTGGGCTTTTTTACGCCTGTTTGTTTTCAATATACGACGGTAAGATGAAAAGGTGCGAGCGATGCAAATGAGACAGGCGCCGAGAGCATCAAGTTGGAAAGTGAATAATCCCGTTTCTATGAGATGCACTCTGTTAAATGCAGATTGGGTAAACGATGCCTGTAAATCAAAATATGACCGGAACTGGGACAGGTATTTGGAATAAAGAAGAGTTTTAGGGGATGATTTTCGGGGATGATTTTCGAGGATGATTTACTGTCACTGTAACATCACTTGTGGAGGAGGGCTGGGCGGAAAAGGACAGAGCCGACGGGGCTGCGCACAGCCTTGAAATGTTCTGCAAACAACAAAAACAACACCTGTAAAAAACAACAGCGACAACAGTAACAAAAACAATAGACTGAGATGCTGATATCGGGTCGTTGTGATGGGCAAGCATTGCTTTTGGAAACTTAGAGAGGTTTTTTCATGGATATAGAAAGAAAACACAAATGCTTCATCCTTTTGTCGTCTATGACTACTGCCAGTACCATCGATGGAGCAAAGGATGTATGTAATGGGAACCTAGCTGGGGCCAAGAGTCTGGTCTTCCCGGAACATAGAGATACATGTACGCAGTCGATCGACACGGCAAACGAACATCCCGAGACAAGGGCAGAGAAAGTAAACCCCCAGTTTTGGTCGGGGCAGAGGGGGGGAACGGTTCTCATAAGGAAATAATGTGATAATGTTATTGGGACAGTGGGATTTGATGCGAGATGAAAACATGGTTCGGAGACGATCTAATTCAAAATCAGACTGTGATGAGAAGACAAAAGAAAAAAGAAACTACAGAAATTGGCAAGCGGCCGGGCCCAGCAGGTCGGCGACTGGAGCCTTGGGACAGGGCTAAAACGACAAGGCCAGGTGACATCGCGGGATCACGAAAATCAGTAACCAGAAAATGAGAAAATCAGACACAGGGTGGGAAAACAACCTCGAAAGCAAACAAAAAGTATCGGCATCGACACGACCCAGACGGACGGGAAGACGAGATACGGGACGGGGGCCAACGACAATTTCCGTATCGCGAAATTACTTTTATGATCCGTGAGGTTGCTTTGCAACCCTGTTTGTTTTGCTTTTCTTTTCTTTTGTAATATGTTCTTTCGAGTTATTGAGATGCCCTGCTTTTTCATCTCCGTGTTGCCGACTGTTTCCTCGCCATATGTGCTGTTGCCGGTGATACGAGCAGGTCGTATTTCTTGGCTGGAAGTGAGCGATGGTCGACGGTCGGGTTGATGGGATGAGCAGACGAGATGACTCCTCACATTCTGGTGCGGTCTAGCTCGAGAGACCCCCTGGACACTGAGAGGTCATTGTCCACAGATCATATGGAGATGAAAAGTACGAAGTTGAGCCGAGGTGATACCTTTGAACTTCTTAGGGAGGGCGGATATTAGTCCAAACCTACGAAGCCTGTAAGGCTGTGCTTCGTGGAGTTGAGAACCAGTGGCCGACCATCAAGTATTATTGGCTGTTTTTATTTGGGGGTTTGGGGAGAGGGAACCAAGCGTCCCGGGTCTTGTCTGCTGTCGTTGCTATGTGGTTTCTTAGTACGGAACTAGACTTGTCAACTCACCCCTAACTATCGACACAACTGTCACGAGCAAAAAGGTACGACGTAGGTCGTACGTCATATGTGTATTAAAAATAGAGGTGTCGGTGGCACACAACAGCGTTCACACACACCTCTTGGGTCACAGCCCCGCGGCCATTGAGCCTCCACCATATTTTAAAAGTTGTTTTCGGTAATGTCCTTGAGTCGATCCTCCCGATTTCTTTCTTTCTTTCTTTTTCTTTTTTTTTTTTTTTTCTTTATCTTTTTCTTTTTCTTCTTCTTCTTTTTTTTCAAATTTCCCCGAAGGCATGCACTTTCACATCTCTTATGGCCTTTGAGCTCCTAAGGCGGGCAACATAATGTTACCCGGCAAACAATTCTGTAGATTGCCCTTTTTTCCCTTTTTTGTGATTGCGGGACCATTTGGGCGTTTTCTGCGTCGCCTGCTGGCAGTTTCTGGCCGTGAGCTTCCAATCTAGAAACGCCAGGGCTAGCGCGATATGGACACGAAAATAGTACATGTACTGCTTTCCACTACGAAATAGGCGTGAGGCGAATGACAGAGCATCGAAAAGAAGGGAGAAAAAAGGAGGGAGCCGACTGCAACTCCGCTTCAGAGGCATAAGCGCGGAAGTTGGGGGTGTCAATACCTTTTGCAGTGCATAGGCACCACCGAAAAAAATACCGAGGTGAGAAGTGCGGCAAGACGGACGGAAAGCGCGCGCTGAGAGACACCCAAACTGACCTGTGGTGCAACCTCAAAGTGTGAGGGCGGAGTGGCTCAGCAGGAAACAGGCAATATTGCGACGGGGAAAGAGCAGGCGGCTCTTCGTCCTTCTTCCGTGGGGAAGGCGCGACCTTGTTGCGTTCCATTACACGCCCCGGCGCTGGCTCCCATTGGTACCATTTACGAGCGGCCGACTAACACACAGACAGACAGGAACAGACAGGCATACAGACACACATGAGACTGACGACCACCAATCTGGCAATACCTGCCAGTTCAGAGTTGGACTGCAACTTAGGAACTGCCCGGGGCCTCGGTTGATTAAGGAGTAATACACGGCACAAATGCCCCCCAAACGGATCAAGACAGCACGGAGTACTTCTCGCATCTCGTACGAAATCCTCTTCTCACTTCACAAGCTGTGCACTCTGCGGCCAGTCGTTTTATTGGCCAATTTTCATTTCTTATTGTTGTCACTGGATTCCGACTGAAATTAGAAACGAAACATAAAAACGACGGAAAATTACTTGCAAATAGCTCCTTCCGTAGCTGCGATTTCCGAGCCGTGATAGTTCTTTCCTGCTCCTTCGTCTGAGACACAAGATACTGTGGTTAGAGCCAAACTGGGAAGGGGCACTGAAATGCGCCCTGGGTCGACTGCCATGAGAGATGAGAGCCGTAAAAATCAACACAAACAATAAAGTGATGCTGACACCACCAGCACAACTTCAGCCGCCCCCTGACCAGTCTGTAACCCCATTCTCGCTTTCCATCTCTTACGACGTTTTGCTGTTTACAAAGCCTGCACAGGCGGTGGGCAGCAGCCTGAGAGTGCCTTCTCAGAAGGGGCCTGGCTGGCCAGCGCGGAATGTTCCTCCAAAGAGGCTTACGGTATCTCAGTTTCTTCCCGCGAAAATAACGTTATTAACGCAGCTCATTATGATCCGCCAGCCCCAGGGCCACATTAGTAGGGTCCTTTCCGCTGCCGTGTTTTTCGCTTCTCTGCTCCAGACTAGGAATGGTCGCATTTCCACCCCAAGACTGCATCGCCAACAGGTCTCCGAGTGGGACAGGACCGGCCAGAACTGGCCTGGCCAGGGCACGGCCTCGACGCAGCATACTGTCATTTAGCCTCGTCAACGATGCCAAAATGCCGGCGGCACTGGCAATGAGAGTTTGGCACGCCAGTCGCATCTCACACGCCTCTCCCACTTTCAGTAACAAGGAAGGGAGGAAGGGAAGGAAGGAAAAGAAAGCCCGCCAAGCATACCCACTGGGGAAGAAAGACGTAGGAAAAAGGAAGCAGGCCCTGCTATCCACTCTTTTGATTCAGAAAACTCGGAAAACCTGGAAAGAATGAAAGAAAAAGGTAAACGACACGGGTGCACGTTGGGGTTCAGACTCGACCAGGGAGCCCACAGGGGGGGACACAGAACTAAGGTACGACAGTACGGAGTACATGGCGCCTTGTCACTGGTCTTGGTACCAGTGTACTCTCCTGTTGTCTTATTTTCTTGGGTTGTCTTTTGTGCACACCCCCACACACCCGCATCTCCAAGTCTTTCACGCCCCCCCCCTGCCTACCGGATACCCATGTCCAAGCCTCTTTCTTTGGCTTCTTTCGTCTCTGCCCTATTCAACACAGACCAGAGATCCTCGCGGGACTGCGTCTTGTGCAGGACCAGCGACGGCCATTTTTTTTATGTTCTATCAAAGGCAAACACAGAGAGCGTGGAGCATCTGAGTATATATCTCTCGTCGACTGCCCCATATTCCCACATCCCAAACCGGACGGCCGCTTCCCACTTGTTCTCGTCTTCATTCCAATTCTTGAACATATGCTGTTGCTGACTGCCTCTGCGTCTTGTTGACTTCCACTCACTTCTTCATACAAGTTGCTCCTCACCCTCGTTTCCCGGACTCGCCTTCACGGTCTCTGCCAAAGCTTTCGACCACACTTGACATATTTTACAAACAACATCTAATTGACCAATCCTCCTGGATTTACCTAATTCGACTTCATTTCACCAAGGCTCTTCACACAAGCAATACAACTTTTGTGTAAGTTACAATCTCTCAAGAAATGCAAAATCCACACCACGCCGAGCACGCCGGGCGCTGTTCCCGCGTTCTTCTTCTTCTTCTAGCCTAGGACAATGTTGATCTCGAGAGACGCACTCTAACAAACACGTCTTTAGGGTCATCTCGTTGACAATCACTAGCAGTTTCCAGCCGCTGCTCTACTTTTATGAGACATCCCACAGCATCTCAACTCGACAGGTCTCACACTCCCAGCACACCTATTGGCACTCTGTTCCTCCTCTCTGGCATTCTTGCCACCACTAGCTCCCTCTCTTGCTCTCAACGGTATTTTGGAGGAGTCTGCGCCTCTTATTTCTGAACTCTACTTCTCTTATTTCCCCCTTTCTCTCCTTCCCTGTCGACAATATGAGCAACGGCCCCGACGACTATAACACGCTCTATCCCGAGCCTCTTCAGGGCGTCTTTCCTTCATCTTCTCTGAACACCAACCAGCATATGTCACCCAGCCGGTTCTTTCCCAGATCGCAGCAGACTCTCCTCACGCCAGCATCCGGACCCTTCGACGACGGCAGCAACAACATCCTCTACACCACTGATCTGCCTTTCACGAGCATGTTCGGTGACCACATGTCACCAACAATGTACTACGAGGACTCCGAAATGCGCATCTCTTCATCCAGCCTGTCGACGGCCTCCGGCCCGTCCGCGCCTTCGTCCGCAGTCGGCTCGCCCCGTTCGCACAACGACGTCCCGACAAGCGTGCCCGAGTGGCCGGCACCACAGGTTCTCAGCGTCAGCCCAAACATTATGAGCCAAGGCGACTTCTTTGGCCCTGGCGAGTACAGCTACACCAACAGCCACATGGACGAGTTTGCGCACTTTGAGTACCCCCAGCCAAAGTCGTTTATTGGTACGTAACCTATGTACGATGCGGACGACAGTTGTACCACACCCCAAAATATGAAACATAATGAGGGAAAAGAAAAGGAAAAGGACGAAGAAAAGAAAGGAGAAAAAGCCTCATCAAATCGTTGTTCTTTTTTCGCAGTTGATAGGTTTTCGGCAGTAAAAAAAATTTCAGGCCAAAAATGCCTTGTCAGACTACGGGGGATCCTAGCTAACTCTTTTATCTCCGCGCTCTTTTTCTATAGCAGATCCAACCATACTTCAGTCTCAAGTCCGCACAATGGGCATCCCGACCCTCGACGCCTACCCGCAAATGCAGCAACCCAACCCGACCGCCTACGCAGCTTCGCCCAGACGCTCGCCGGAGCTCAAAGCCGACGCCATCTCGCCCTACGCCACGGGCACCGGCGCCTACCCTCAATTCAGCAGCCCCTACCTCACGCCCACCCCCATGGACGACAAGCGCAGCCAGGCCAGCCGTGGCAGCCAGGATAGCCGAAGCTCCTTTTCTGGATTTTCGGCTGACCCCACCTCGTCTGACAGCGAGAGCAAGGAGAAGTGCCCGGATCCCACCTGCGGCCGCCGCTTCAAGGACCTCAAGGCACACATGCTCACGCATCTGACGGAACGCCCGGAAAAGTGCCCCATCCAGACTTGCGAGTACAACATCAAGGGCTTCGCCCGCAAGTACGACAAGAACCGCCACACCCTCACCCACTACAAGGGCACTATGGTCTGTGGCTTCTGCCCCGGTTCCGGCTCGCCCGCCGAGAAGTCGTTCAACCGTGCCGACGTCTTCAAGCGGCACTTGACCTCGGTGCACGGCGTGGAGCAGAACCCGCCCAACAGCCGCAAGCGACCTGCCGGCTCCAGCAGTGCCAACCCCCAGAAGCTGTCAACCTACGCGCCCGACGCCACTGGCAAGTGCAGCACGTGCTCCCAGACCTTCTCCAATGCGCAGGACTTTTACGAGCACTTGGACGACTGTGTGCTGCGCATTGTGCAGCAAGAAGACCCGGCCGAGGCGGTCAACGCCTCACGTCTCGCCGAGGTCGAGAACGACCGCGAGGTGCAGGCAACGCTGGAAAAGAACCAGGTCTTCTCGACTGCGGCCGCCGACTCGACGCGCGGCGGCGACGAGGACGAGGATGACTTGGACGAGGAGGACGCTGCTGGCGACGACGAGAGCCCCAAGGACGGCTCGTTCCGCGGCGTGTCTGGCTCGCCCAAGAAGACCAAGACGGGCCCTGCCAACGGGGTGCAAAAGTCGCGCGGCCTCACGCACTCGCGTGGCGGCGTCCCTGTCACCGGCAAGCCACGGTCCCGCCGTAGCCGGCAGAACTACCCGACGTCCTGGGGTTTCGACAAGGGCCAGATGACCATGCGCAAGCGTGTCATGACCGTGTTCGAGGGCCCCCGCCGCCTGGCCAAGGACGACATGATGCTGTCGACCGAGCACGAGGTGCGCCTCAAGCTGTCGGACGGCAAGGCGTACGTGACCGATCTGGATGTCCAGACCCTCAAGCGTGCCGAGGGCTTCCTCACGGCCACTGACGAGGAGAAGGGTCCCTGGATCTCCGACGACCCGACCGCCGAGCAGATCAAACAGATGCAGGCCGGCATCTGAGGGGTGCTTTTCTTCCTTTGAGCCTTTCAGCATCCCCTCTGTACCTTCTCCGCGTATTTCTCTTATTTCTGCGCCCAAGAGATGACCCCACTCTTGAGGCACTTATATATTACTGGGCTTAATGACTTGATGCTGGGATTTACGAATGGTTTCTGGGTTTCTACTACTATACAATCCTTTTTTTTCGGGAGTGTTCTAATAGCTGTTTTCCTGATTTTTTGTTTGTTTCTGGAGCTCGCGATTCTGTTCTTTTTCTTTTCTTCGCTCCTCACTGGCTTTTCCTTACAGCAAACCGTGTCCCTTCTTCGCCCATCTCTTCCACGGGACATAACTTGAAAAAGGCGGCTTGATATACCGATACCCTTGCTTAATTTTCGAATCAAATGGCAGTTTCTTTTAAAAAAAGCCTGTCTCCTGTGCAACGTTGTTAAGACTAAAAAAACAACGGAGCGCGTGCATGAGCACGTCTTCATGCGAATTATTCCGAGCACCGCTTTACAGCAGTGCCTATTTTTTCCCCGCTGACGGAAAGTGGAAAAAACAACGTCGTGACGCCCGATTCCCCACCGGAAGGAGCGACATGGCTATCAGCAAGCCCCATCATGGTAGCGACTACCGCTTGCGAGAAAATTGTATAGCGCTTTCTCGTTTCTGCACGAGCAGGACTAAACAGCCTGGTCGGAGGAGGCAGTAGAACGCAAGAAAAGCAACGGCGTGTCTTTCCCTCTCCTCCGTCCCCAAAGCAAATGTCGCTCGTCGATCGCGTGAGCCTTACGGGAGCCCCTGGTGAAGAACCCGAGGACTATCTGTGCTCCGCCCTTAGCGTCATCTTCCCAGGCGACATCATCAACCAGCACGGCGACGCCGACCATGGCGTCCTCTACACATCGCCCAACTTGCCCGAGCCGCTGCACTTGTGCGTGACCGACCCCGACGACCTGGCCGACCGCAACCTGTTTAGCCACTTTGTCTGGAACTCGTCTCTGCTGCTGGCCAAGTTGGTCGAGGCGGGCACGCTGGCCGTCGCTCAGGACGTTGCCAAGGATGCAGCCAAGTACGGCCGACAAAGAACCATTGCTCGCCTGCCCGGATCGGGCCCGCCCACGGCCATTGCTGAAGACCCCGTCGTCTGTGAGCATTACCCAGTCTCCAACTTTGACGTGGCCGGACGCTCGTGTGTCGAGCTTGGTGCGGGCACCGCGCTGCCGTCCATCTTGGCCGCCTTGCTCGGAGCAACTCGTGTGGTCGTTACCGACTACCCGTCCGATGTGGTGCTCGAAAACCTGCGGGCGAACTTGGCGCGGAATGTCACGCGAGTGCCTCTGCAAATCTCGGTGTCAACAGCGTCAGCAGCGTCAGCATCATTAACCGAGCCAACAACGTCAACACTGCCAACAAAGAACCCCACGTCCACGGCTGTCGTATCAGTGGACGGCCACGAATGGGGCCAGTTCGACTCAGACATTGCCAAGACGGGCCACCACTCGTTCGACCGTATATTTGTCTGCGACTGCCTGTGGATGCCGTGGGAGCACGACAACCTGCGCAAGTCCATCGATTGGTTCCTCAAACAAGACGACGACGCTCGGTGCTGGGTCGTCGGTGGTTTTCATACAGGCCGGGCCTCGGTGGTCGCGTTTTTCAATGAGGAGGAGCTGGCATCGCGCAACCTGGAGATTGAGGCCATTTGGGAGCGGAACTGCGACGACCGCGAGCGGTCATGGAGTGTCGACCGGGGCATCGAGGACGCGACAGAGCGCAAGCGCTGGCTGGTTGTGGCCATCTTACGGCGGTTGCGGCGGAAATTGACAACACCGCGTTGATAACCGGGCCATCGTCATCATGGCGTTGTCATGCGGCTGTTCGTAACTTCGGGGCATCGAGTTGTTGCGCTTCTCGTCGAAATCGTCGAGCATCATATGATGAATACCATATCGTACAGCCGTTGATCCACGAGCAGTGACAACTCCAGCCAAGTCGACAGGGCAGGACGAGTGCATATATATGCACAAAGATGCTGTGGACCCTTCCTGTCACGAACCAACCTCACACGACCTTTGCCAGCTGAAAAACGACCAGACTCGGGAAATTGCAGAGTTTCTGGAACATGCATCGGCTTAGTCCTTAGACGGGCACAAAATGCATTTCCTTTGTTTTATTTCGATCCGCCTTTGTCGCATTACGGGTAAGGAAATAGACAAACAAAAGGCCAACAGCCGCCTGGAGCCGCCGTTCCCCGCCAAGCGAATGACGACGAAAGGGGTCAAGCGCGTAGGTCGCATCGCAAAGGGGAAGCATGTTGTGCACAGCTGAAAGAGACACCATGACAGCCATGGGTGCAGGATGAAATGCTTCTTTTCCAAAAACAGGTCGAATGTGACGAAGAAATTTAGAAAGCCAGCTACCGGAAACAAGTTTAGCACATACGATTCGAGAAAAGAGTCGCACATACATAGCATAGGCGATAGAATTGAGATAGATAAAAACACATAAAATTAATATCATACAAGAGAAACATCAACGCCGTACGAACGCCGAATGCGCCTCTTTTTTGCTGCAATGGACAACAAAGACATGCAAAAGCCGAGGTAGTGGGTGCCAATGAAACGGTGCCAAAGCGCAACGATAACGAAAAAAGAAGACGAAAACATAGAGGGATGACAACAGGCGGCAAAAGTGACTAAAGCAAATCCAAAAAAGACCCAAATCCAGATATAAGCCAACATGTAAACGAGCAGAAACAATACGCCGAGTGAGTGCGCGCTTTGGCAGGGAGGCAAACCGTGAGACAAATGGACAGAGAACGGACGAGATATTTCCATACAGACGGCCCTTGGGCGCCATATGGGCCTCGGCCGTCGTTCTCGGATTCCTCTTCTCCTCTCGTCCACAGCCTCATTGTCGCAACCACCCACACCTCATATTCAACCAAATGAACGGGGGGGCTGCACAGATTTAACCCTCGAACTCCTTCTGCAGGTACACGGCCGCGACGAGGGCATGGTCACGCTCGTACGGCTCCAGAGTCAGCTGCTCCTTGGGGAAGAAGCGCGACTCCTTGAGCTTCTGCACCTCGCTGGCGAAAACGGCCTCGGGCGCCGCCGTCGAGTCGATGCAGTTGGCCTTGATACTCAGCAGCAGGCCACCACCTTGCCGCAGGAACATGCTGGAGTTGAGGGCGACGATACGGGCCTGGTCGGGCTGGGCGACATCGGAGAAGACGACGTCGACCATGGGGACGAGGAAGCGGTACTTGAGCGGGTGGCGGGCGTCCTGGACAATGGGGACGATGTTGGGCCGCTTGGACGCCATGTTGATCAGATCACGGCCGGAACGGTGGCTGAACTCGACGGCGTACACCATGCCGGTGGGGCCGACCAGATCGGAAACGTGGGAGACGGACGTGCCGGAGGCCGCACCGAGGTCTGGACGACGTACATGTGTTAGTAAATCGAAAAAGAAGAGACGTTGAGGGAGCTATTCAATACTCGGTGCACACGCAGCGCAGCTGGGACGTACAAAGGACCTTGGAACCGGGCTTGATGAACAGATTGTCGACACCACCCAGAATACCGGCAGCTAGCTTGGAACGGAAAGGGTTCCAGATGCGGTACTCGACCTTGCCAGCTGGCGTGCCGTCCTCGTTCTTGGCTGTGTTCTCGACAGTGATGCGCTTCTCGCCGTAAACCGAGATGCCAGGTGCGAAGTTGCCAGTGGCCAGCAGATCCTCCTTGCCGCCGCGAGCGACGAAGATACCCTTGTGCCGATGCGGCTCCTGAGCAGGAAAAAAAACAGCTTGTTAACGATGCGCCCCTTTGCGACCTTTAAAAAGCTCGATCCTGAGCTCGAGCTGGACTTGGAATCTCAACTTACAACAACGACCTTTTTGCCACCGCTGGCACCGCTGGCACCACCACGACCGCCGCCACGGCCGCCACGACCACGAGGAGCACCACGAGCACCACCACGGCCACCGCCGCGACCGCCAGCGCCGCCCGGCCCGCCACGGCCAGCACCGCCGAAGCCACCACGAGCACCGCCGCGACCGCCACCGAAGCCACCGCGGCCGCCGCGGTCGCCGCCGCCAAAGCCGCCACGGCCACCACCGCGAGCACCACCGCGAGGAACGAAGCCCATCTTGTATTCGAGAGGTCCGGGAGAAGTAAGAGAGAGGAGAGAGCAGCAAGCTGAGCGCTGCAAACGTGAGGGCTCTCGGAAAAAGAACGAGAGGAAAAGAAAAATGCTCGAATTGGAATCCTTGCTTTTGCCTTGCGAGAGGTGAAGTCAAATTGACAAAAAAAGTCAAAGGCAAAACTTTTTGCTAGGGGGAAAAGAGCGAGGCGGCGAAGGTAGAATAGAGACCAAAGAAAAAAAAGTTACTAGGTCCGCCATCCAATGAAGGTACAAAATTTTTAGTTTCCGCCTTTTTCTGCCGTAGCCAATCACGACCAGCCACCACAGGCCCATCACGGATAATGTATATTGCTTATCCCGTCCGAGAATCTGGAACCAACCCACTAATTCATGATATGAGTCACGTGCACCAGGTCCATTTGGATGACAAAGATTTTGAGCTAGTCCCATCTTCCTCCTGCTTTTGCCAGTCACCACGTAGGGCAGCCCAACCCTAGCCGACATTCTACTCGACATTCTACTCTCTGCCCCGTGAGACTACTAAACCGAGCCGCCAGTGCAAAATTTCGAAGCGTGCGGCCCCACTCTTTCTTTCCCTCGCAAAGGCCCAGCCAGAAAAAAATATTGCCAGTGTCGATTTTCACACAGAGAAGTTCGCTCTCCCATTTTCGTCGTTTCCCATCATCAACAATCAACACCACCACCCACCGTCTTCACCACCCAACAGACAAGATGGTAAGTCGGTCGTGAATACGTTTGCATGATGCGGCACTCTTGCACTTGACCGATACTGCCTGCTTGTGGCTGCCCTCCTGCTTCTGCCTCTTCTTCGACCTCGCGCGACGAAACGTTTTCGAGCCTCGACAAGCGACATTGGCCCAACGAGAAAGGATGCTACCGACGACAACGCAACCCCGGACTAGTTGACGCTCGACGGATTTCTGATTCAATCCGAATACCGGACCGGCTTGCGAAAAGGACGTGCGAAGGAATGACACTGCGTTTACTAGTTACGGCCGAATGCTAGGACTCGAGATGGTGACCCAAGTCGGATCGTTGAATTGTCGTATCGGACAACGAAGCATACCACCGACGTGAGACGACGGCAAGCACAAGAAGACGCAGAGCAGACGGCGGACAAGCAGCAGCACTGGTTTCGGGCTTGAATCCCAACAGTAGACTAAGTCGGTTGCGATTTGGTCTATGATGGGAGGGAAAACAAATGTGCAAAATATGCGGAATTGCTCTTTACATGGAGGCAAGACTAACTGGAGTTTTCTTTCGTCTCGCTACAGGTTCGTTACGCCGCCACGGAGATTGCTCCCGCCAAGTCGGCCCGCGCGCGCGGCGCCTACCTGCGCGTGTCGTTCAAGAACACCCGCGAGACCGCCCAGGCCATCAACGGCTGGAAGCTGCAGCGCGCTGTTACCTTCCTCGAGAACGTCAAGGAGAAGGTCGAGGCTGTCCCCATGCGCCGGTACGCCGGCTCCACCGGCCGCACCGCCCAGGGCAAGCAGTTTGGTGTCTCCAAGGCCCGCTGGCCCAAGAAGTCCGCCGAGTTCTTGCTCGGTCTGCTCAAGAACGCCGAGTCCAACGCCGACGCCAAGGGTCTCGACACCAGCAACCTGGTCGTCAAGCACATCCAGGTCAACCAGGCCCCCAAGCAGCGGCGGCGGACGTACCGCGCCCACGGTCGCGTATGTGCTCTGTCCCTTTTCCGGTGCTATGTGACGCGGCTGCCATTTTTTGTAACCCACCGCTAACAACCATTCTCAGATCAACCCGTACATGTCGAACCCCTGCCACATCGAGCTGATCCTGACCGAGGCTGAGGAGACCGTTGCCAAGGGCGAGAGCACCGCCTCGTCGGTTGCCCACCTGTCCTCAAGACAGCGTGGCCAGCGCGTCCGCCGCGCCCTGACTGAGGCATAAATGCTTCACCGGGGCGGTAGACGGTAGAAGAAACGTTTTCTGTGTGAAAAAAAGGAGACGGGTGTTGAAAAAGGTTCAGGGGTTATTGGCGTGCATTTGGGACAGGTCAGGACAAGCGAGAGCCAGCAACCAAAAACGAAAACCAAACACCTTGTGTACGGCAGTGGACGAAGCGAAGAGGGCGTAGATGAAGAGCGGCGGGGAAGGAACCCATTTCACTTCCCTCCTCTTCCTGGCCCTATACTGTGCTTCTGTCCCTGTTGTTACAGGACGGGCATCTGTGGTCTTATTTTCATTGTTCAAAATATAAAAGAGGCTTGTGTCTCTTTTTCTATGGTCCTTCTTCTTTGATACACTTCGGCAACCAAGAGGCACAGGACGTACGGAGTGGGATGGGATATTGGGGCTTGCGAGTTTTTTTGTCCCTATTTTCCAAAATCAATAAAGAAAAAAAACTGAGAAAACTGAAATACTTGTTTCCCGTACTCATACTCGAATAGTGATGTAGACATTCGTTGTTGCAATGACTACCACATACACACATCTATATGTTATGCCTGCTATCTGTGTATGTAGTGGTGCTACGAAAAAATCCCGTTCGGAATTTTAGAATGGTCGTCATGTATATTCTACTGATCGTTGAGTTTATGGTCTAATTACTCATTTTCGGCAACCCTTGTGTTCTAATGAACAGGAGGATAATAGATAAGCAGAAATAATGACAAACACTTGCCTTTTTGGAACAAGATATTGACCATAAAAATGAAGTGAAAAAGATATACAAATTAGGTTTTAAAGAGAAAATCACGATCCCCCCCCTTTAAAATCAAAAAAATCAACAAATCAAATGGTATCTAAACGTAGCAATGAAATCCGATGCAAGACGAGGACCCTGTTCCCCTGTTCAACTCCTGTCGATAACACCAGGCAAAGAAATATACACACGGGAGTATACCGAGAGGTACAAAATTAATACTTTCCAGACGAATACATGTACTAAGAGAGCTAACCGGGCTTCCGGCCTCCAAGTAGGCCGATGTGCTTAAATGTCAAAGTTTGTGATTTTGCATGGCATGGAGCATGTTTTGAAGGATCGAGCCGGTATGGCTCTCGTCAATGTGGCCAATAAAATGCACCTTGGTATTGTGCTCCACGCTGTGGGGTTTGGCGTAGTTGATTCGTGACACACTGCTGAGCTTTTCCGAGCTGGTTGGAATCATCATGATGGGATCGTAGCCAAGGGCCGGCTCACCGGGTGTCAATCTTGGCTCAAGGCCCTGGCTATACACGATGCCATGCTGGAGCGCCTTCACATTTTTGTTGCAACCGCGATTGCCGTAGGTAAATATGGGCAGGCAAATACTATGTCCGTGGAAGGTGGAGGTAACGACAAATCGCCGCTTTTTATGGAAAACGTTGTTGTCGCTACCGGATGTAAGGGTGCTGCCGGCATTGGAACCCATTGGCTCCGGCCAGTCGATTTTGAAAACCTAGACAAACGAATATGTTAGAAGGCTCAAGTCATATTATTTCCTGCCACTCTGGAGATAATGACTTACCCGTCCTTCCGTGAAATCCCTTGTAGGGTGAACATTATACACTGCGCATTCTGGTCAGTATTCTACTTTTCTATGAATGAGAGATAGAGATCGTACATGTACTCCGTCCTGCTTGGGAGGTGAATCCAGGACGGTGCTCAGGAGGCCCGGATTGATATGAGGTCCAGGCGCCTGGCAACGGTGCGGTTGGTGACTTTGGCAAAGCGTACGTATTAGATACAAGTCCTGGATATGGAATATTAGCATACGACATCGCCGAAGGCTTAGTTTTGATAGACTGTATTACTTGGTTGCGATGTCCTTGTGGAAAGCTCCCCTTCGGCTAGATCGTCGATTCTGGAGTCGATGCCAGCACCTAGGAACAAAGTTAATGTCAGTATGATATCATGGGGTTAATGAGACACGGCGGGTATAAAGTGAAAGCCATGCCCATCAGGTTGCTTTTGGGGAAATTATATCCATCTGAAATTCCGGTTCCGACACCGTGTTGGTATCCTACTAAAAGCATCATCAGTAAGGCTTTCAAAAAGGATTTGCGGATAATTCGACCAAACATATAAGAAGAATAGTTCCACCACGTTGTCGTACCGTGCGGAGTTCCCCCTGATGAATAATCCTGTTGCCATCTGCTGTAGGCTGTCGCTGCCTGGCCATATGCAACGGGTGTCGACGATGAGATGGGTTGATTAAAATCTTCGGAAAGTAGTGAGTTAGCCGCCATTTAAAAAAAAGTACTGCCTAAAGTTTTTGCTAGAAATAATAGGTGTACCTGAAGCAGGGTGACCTTTGTAGATGCTGTGGTTCGGTCGATTTTGATACTGCGCAGTTCCTGTGTCCGATGATCTGAGAGCTATGTACCCGCCAAAGGTGCCATTAAATTTACTGTGTCCATATGAGCCGTTTGAAAACCTTCTGTAGTGTTCTTGAGGGCGAGTCTGGCCCTGCATCCAGCTTGCGTCGACTGAAGCTGAATTTCGGTGGCTCGAGTAGAATTGATTTTGGCCGTGGCTGAGCCCCTGGCCGGAAGAGGCGTTATATACAGGAGCTTGCAACAGTTCCCGGGTGCCCGCCTGGCCTGGAGTGTTCCAAGTCCGCCAGGGCCCGCTGTTTGCATGATATGACGTGCTTTGTAGCTGGCCGTATGCGTTTTGGGTGAGCACCGGCGACCAATCGACCTCAGTCTGCTCCTGTGTTGAATGGAAATCGTATGGACCTTTGGCGAATACGGAACGAGACGATTGAAAGCTCTCATGCTTTTCCTCTGGCTCGTAAGATCCAAGAGCGAGTGGAGGCGAGCTTAACGTGTCGGTGGCCTTTATGTGGGACTCGTCTCTCTTCTCCCGATATTCCTGCCTTGGATTGGGAGCGGTGGACGACTTGGCTGATGTGATATGGAGACCACCAGCTAGCTCTGCAAGTGTGTCGACCTCTTCATCTAATGGTAATGCACTGCTGTCGATGGTTCGTGGGATGGCAATATTGGCGGTGGAAAGGACATTCTCGACCTGCGTATGGCCTTCGCCCTCCGCCGCTGTCGCAGCAAGTCTGCCTGTTTCACTCCTTTCTTCCATACTGGGAAAGCTAAAGATGACGGGAAAATAAAAGTGGAATGAATCACAAAATATGTAGAGTGGAACATAGATCACCAGGCAGGAAAAATACAAGAAATGGTTGACAAATGACAGCGTGACGGTAATACAGCAGCAGTGGTCATATATGAGTGTTCCAGTGCTGTTGCAGCTCTACCCATAACGAGTTCGTAGCCTCGTGGCCATCGACCTTTTGTGCTTTCAGGCTGTGAGGGCAGTGTCAGACCGCTTGTTATACGAATCAGGACATGAAAATGTGCAAAACTACGGCGTTTGTGCTCGCTTGTAATGCACAAGACGAAGCGGCCTGGCCGCAGTCAGTGGGAGAGGAATGTAACGAAGACGTGGTAAGGTACAGGACGTACTCTCCCTTTGGCAGGCAGCCTAGTTGTGAGACTGTGCAGATGCTTGAGCATCGACATGTGATGTGGGTGGCATAGGCTGCTGTGCATGGCGTCAGTGCCTGAGAGGGTGGTTGATTGAACAAGGTGCAAGAATGAGAGGATCACAGGAACCAATGTGCAAAACGACAGGGCGGAGGTTGCCTGGTGTGGTAGCAATTTTAATTTTATGGCCTAGGATGCCGCATATTGTGGCTGTAAACTCTATTGTCGTGAGGGATTTGTGTTGATTTGATAGAGAGTTGTTGTTACTCTCGGGCAGCCTGCCCTCCTTGATGTGCTGGCTTGGGAAGGTGGTGTGTGGTGTGTGGGCAACGACAGGTTATGAGAAGTAGCACAGCAAGAGGATGCGGCTTGGAGGTCAGTGTTCCTGCCCAGTCAGTCGTTCCTCCCCCACGGGCTGAATTGTGCCGGTTGTTCCTTCCAAAGAGAAGTCATTTTGATGAGGGCAAGAAAATACAAGAAGGGGCAACATGTACCTGGCGGAAGGTGCTATCGCGAACGTAAGAGCAGAGTATCCCTAGGAATGGAAAGAGCGCCTCTCGATCCCAACAAAATATGGATGGTCGCCATTTTCAAAATATCAAATAAACGCAGCTTCTGAACTCCAAAACAGACGTCGGTCAATATGTGAGAGGTGCTACTTGCGACTTTGTCGAATGAAAAAGGAGCGGAATCCAGCAAACGCGGCTTTATTTCTTGACACGACCACCAGACTTTCAGTGCCTTTCCCCCGCACCGCTGTTGTGCTTTCGACTTGATCCCGCCCGATTTGCTCGTCCAAGGCAACACTTGATCACTTTAACCGAGCAGAGAGGCTTGTGAGTGGTCGCCCTGTTTTGTGCGCTTTGCCACACCAAACACTATTGGCTTGCCGCCCTGAGCAAACTGGCATGATGTTCCATTGGGGTTTGGGGGCAGAGCCGCACTTTACTTTCCCCCCTTGGAGTTGGACCTGTTACGTTCCGTTTGCCCTTGTCAGTGAGGTTTGAGCATCTTGCGCCGTCTCCCAGCATTGCGTGTCCTATCTAGGTGCATGTGGGTATGGCTGCGTCAGGACTTCATATGACTGCTGGCTCTTTCTGCAGGTCTTGTACTTTTCCGCTGTCGCGAGTCCTGACACAATTCTCACAGCCTTACTTACCAGAGCTACTTCCGCTCCCATCCAACTGTCACACTATCATACACTCTAGCCTTGTTCCTTCCGATATTGCGTCGGCGCTGGTCGGCGACGGCAAGGCTAGGCTATGGCAGCAAAAGCAGGCCAACCACTACAGACGCCGTCGAGTCCCGACAATCTTGAAAGCTTAAACACAAGATATACTTTTCACGAACGCGAGCCGATCTTCAAGAGCGATCTCAACGCCGTACAAGGGACGCTTCACCGTCGTGATACCTCTTGCGACATGCCAAATAACCAAACGGTTGGTTACTTGGCCACACGACATCTACATCTTCCCGTTGCCACCACTTCAAATACTCCCTATGCGGAATTTCAAAACGAAACCCGCCATGAACCTTCCCACATACCCTTCGCCATGTCCTCCGACAAACCATCCGACCTACCTCTTGGCAATATACCCGCTGAGCGACCTCCCGATCCTTTCATGCCCTTCGACCCTCCCGATGCTGCCTACTCTGACAGTGAAGACTCAAACATCTTCTCTGGCGTTTCTTCACCAGGCCAGAAGGCTCGCCGGGATATGCGGGTGTTTCCGCCAGTACATACGTGGTCTGGGGCATCCCCCGCTTTTTCCAGTGGCCCGATAGCTGACTCCGATCCGGCCGCGTTCTTACCAGTCGTTGGCTACCGTTACGACGACGACCACATCTATGCCCACCCCCAAATGAGCGATGGCGAGCTCAAGGGCACTAATATCGCTTTTTCGCAGAAGGCCAACACCATCCCCGCCATCTCAAACCTATGGGCTGACCTATTCAATCAAAGGCAGGGGGTGCGGCGGTATCACAAGAGGATGTCGGAGCTTCGCAGTCAGATCCAAAGCTTGCGATCCGAAAAAACCAAGGCCGACAACGCCCTTCATCGCCTAGCTCTTTCACACTCGCTGTCCGGGCAAGCACTTCCTCCTGTTCGATCGGCGTTGCTCATTGAAAAGGTCCGCAGCCTTCATGATACGTACGCATCTGTGGAGGCGCAGTACGAGAAGTTGGAAACGGAATTGAACCTACGTCAGATGAAGCTCGAGTTCTCAGAGTCGCGGTTCTTTCAAAGCATTCCGTCTGTCGCAGATGCTTCTGGACAGGAGATGTCCATTTTGGCGAATATCCCGTTTCGACCCGCGTCGAACCACACGCTTTTCCAGAACAGCAGCGGCAGAGAAAGCGACCCACGAGTTCAGACCGCACCTGTCTCTCGCTCGGTATATTCAATGGTGCCAGCTGATGAACGTCTTCTTGGGATTTCCGGCGAACGACCGGGGGACGTGCACCCCCTTTACACTCACCTTCTCCGAACGATTAGCGCTCTCAAAACGTCCAGAGAGAAATACGAAGATCTTGTCAGTGAACGTGACGATATTCTGGAGAGCGTAGGAAACCAGTTGTTGTTGGATCGCAGCCGAAGGAACCAGGACACCGACTTGAACAACTTGGAATTGAACCTAAGAGCAGCTGTCAAGTCTGACCTATTTCAGGATAGGTTTGCAGGCTATTTGGACGATAGCGATCGGGAGTTTTTGAAGCGCTTTGGCGAGCAGGAAAAGATACGCCGAGGCGCAATTATCTTCCTCGAGCAGCAGGTTGCCAGTATACGAGAAACGTGCGTTCGCAAGGCCATTCTTCCCGTTGATTTGCCTCCCAAGTCATTGCCTGTCGATTCCGACGACGGCTACGAATACGACGGCGATGATGATATGGCCATAAGCTTCGCGACGAGAGATCTTCATCCCAATGTCAAACCCGTTACAACAAGCTTCCCGGTGCTGGTGACAGACCCACTGCTTGCAATCAAGCAATACCCACTGGCCCCAAAAGACGCTATTCGAAAAGTTATCGCCCTGCCCGAGGACGACCCGAAACGCCGACTGCTTCTCGATGACTACGTCAAAGAGTACGGCATCTTGTCGTCTCTTTCTCGCTTTGAGTCTGGAAACAAGGCCGATTTTGTCAACCGATGGCTGTTACAGAGCCTGCGCATGTCGCCAATGGCCGCTGTGCTTCTTTACACGGAGTTCTCTGGCATCTTGCGTGTAATCAACATTGGACAATGGCAGAATGACGTGGTGCACTTTTGGGCTCATGATGGCACGAATGTTCCAGAACCATACTTTGGTGGGCCCGTCACAGAGGCTCTGTCGTCTTGTTCTTCGACGACATCCTCCTCGTTCATTGTCGAGAATCACGGCGAGTCGGGTTCCGGTGGTGCTAAAATGCACGTATGACATCCGGCCTGCTACACATATTGGCCGTGGCAGAGATTGCCGAGTTTATTTTCTGTATCCCCGTTTATACCCAGCCTTTTTGGCTACCACATTTTAGGAGTACATTTTGGGTGCACGTTTTGCAGGTTGTTTTTGGTGGGAAATGCTTTTTACACTTATCCTTTTGGCTCTTGCGCATTCGTCTTTTATCTTTCCATAGTACTTTGTTGGGTTGTTCTGTAACAATATTTATATTTGACACGTCCAGTTCCTTCAGTGGCTTTTCGTCAGTACTTGCTCCATCTCGCTCTTTCCAAGTGTCCACCGACATGAATGGCGGCTAGCGGAGAGCGATGCTCTAAAAGCGGGCCGAGCCCTCTAGCGGGGGACTCGTGCCATTTAGTACAACAAAATACGAGGCTTTTTGCACAAGTTGTTGTTCGGTTGGACAGCCTGTTGTTTGACATGATGGCTCTTTTTGATAAAACGTGGATGAACTGTTCTGGGACAGGCCCGCCTTGGCTTTATGCTTTCATGTTTCTTTGGCTGCAACTTTCTCTGGCCAAAGGCAGGATGCGTATACGCAATCTCAACAACATGCCTCGTCTCGACCACGCCGCCCGAGTCCAACGCAGATGGCTAAACTGCATGTAGAAAGAAAATCGGCTATTGCAGGAACCCAGACATGAGTTCCGAGGAGTACATTGACACAGCATACGTCCTCTGTGGTGTAGATAGAGGAGTGGGAAAACAAGCTTCTGTTGTACCTTATATGTGGGAATGAGAAAGCAGACAACGATTTGATTGATAGGACGGCGTGTATTTTCTGAATACGCATCAAGGGCATCAGAGGTACAAGGCTCAAAAGATGGTTAATTTGGCCAACGAGAAATGACAGGCAACGTGGACCATTCGGAAACGCGGCACAAGAGTTCAAATACGGAGGAGACAAAGGCAGGGTTGAAAAGCTTGCAAACAGTTTTCACAGGCTTCTTTTCTTCTATAACTTGTCTGGGAACGGGCACTGCTGGAGACAGGTACTTTTGGTTTCTTGGCTAAGACGAGCCGCTCGCGATAGAGAAGGTCCTTCGCTTTGATGAGACTTGGCCAAACATTTGTGTTGTAGAATCTGCATATCTTGTGCTCTCTCCTTTGCGGGTGCTAATTCAGGGCCCAGGCAGCTTTTCGTTGTCATAGTACGTTGTCAGTTCTTGCCAAGCAGTTTTGCTGCTCGGAAACGCACACTGCCGGCAACGGGTTGGTTTTCCACGGAGCAGGACAAGGAGCACAAGAGGCTGAAAGCTCGACAACAACGAAAACACGGGGTTACAGACGACGAACAGAACAATTCTTTCAGAAGAGACGCGGACAATAATAAGGCGTGGAAAGAGAACAGGTACAAACTACTCCGTAGAGCAGGGTTTATGTTCTCGTCGTTGTTGTGGCTCATGTTTCAGGCTTGCGTGAGGTCGTCGCAAAAGCGGGTCCGCCGCAGATCGAGGAGGCTCGGGGTACGGAGCCAGCAGCAGGCCAGTTTGCTTCTCTTGTGGTGAGAGGTTTTTATTTTTATTTTTATTTTATTTTATTTTATTTTTGGTGTAGAGCTGGGTTTCGTGACTTGTACGCCGTATTTTTGCTTCAAGAAGTATTGCGTGTCGTGTAAAGTTCTGGCGCTCGCTGTTTGTTTGGATGGCATACCTTAAATTTTTATGCTCCAAAAGACCCCCCCGGCAAGGAAGCTTTGGCCAGATCCAAAACAGGGAAAAGCAGGACGTAAAAGGCGTAATAGGTGGCTTGCTGGCTTTGTATCGTATTGTGTATCGCATTCTGCTTCGGGTTTCCAGCTCTGTGGACGCTCCGTACTCCAGTGGTCCATCCAGACTGGCCCAAAAGGCCCGTTCGACTGCCGAGTCGCAGTCTCGTCGCGGACCGCTGCCAAACACACTCCCGCGGCTCCTGTCCTGCTTGGCGTTTATGTCAAAAAGGTACGTCGCACGTCAGTGGCTTCAGACAGGATAGAACAAAAAAGCAGGACGATGCCAAACAAGAGCCATCTCGACGTCCGGCCTGGTGCCTAGTAAACCTTGTTTCTTGTTGTCTGTCACTAGCTTTCCATATTCTCTGTTCTCCTTTCTCTCAGTTTGTCCACGTTCTACAGTGACTAACATCGTTACATTCCCTTCTTTACCGTACAGACTCTGGACACGGCCGTTTCTGCACCTTTCCGGTTTCTTGACTACGGAACGCCTTTTCTCCTTACGCTTTCGGTCACATCTAGCCTATCATCCATCTCATACCTCCTGCCCATCATTCCTCGCCGCAAAGGGCCTCTTCCGTGCCTTTTTCCCTTTGTGTCCCTTCTCCTACCTTCTTTTTTTCTTCCTTTTCCCCTATTTTGTTTCTATCCGTTCCTTCTCCATCTTCTTTTCTTTTCTCCTCCGTTGACGTACTTCCGCCTACCTCTCTTCTTTCCTTACTTTCTACCCATTCCCTTCTCCTCTTCGGACAGTCCTGGCTTGTTTTGTTTGGATTTGTTCGGTTGACCCGAGTTGTTTTATTCTCACCTCCTCAATCGTTTGCATTCTTTCCACCTCATCTCTTCCTTTATTCTACACTCCCTTCTCGCCACTCATCTAGTTGCCATTGGTCGTCTATTGCTTTTCTTCTTATTACTGTCCACACAATCCTTAATCGTCACGGCGTGCTTCTTTCTCACAGTCCAATGATACCGCACAGCCTCACATCGATCACCTGTCTGTAACAGGACACGCGACATCGCATCGTCTTCCTCTTTGAACTCGCCCTTGCCTCATTGGATGCCTTTGCTGTCATTCAATGGCCACAGTCTCGCTTCGCCAACCACCTCTCTGCTTTTCACCTCGACCTGCATCGTGAAAAGGGCGTACTCTCCTTAATCTCAGCCCCATAATATTGCATCATATCAAAGTGGTTTCTGGTTTGTCAAATCAACCGACTATCGACGGCATCCACGCGATCCAAACCTCCTCGCCATCCTCGTCTTTCACGCCTCTACCCCCACCGCCAACCGCAATATGACCAACTCATCCTCCACGGCAGCGGCCGTCCTCCGCAGCACATACAACATCTTCAACAAGGCCGACTCGCTGCTCGATATTGCGCCAGCAGCTCGCATGGCTGCGGCGTCTGTGTCCAAGTCCGTCTCGGCATCGTCGGACCCGTTTGCCAGCCGGCTGAGCTACTACATCGGCCTCGCATGCGTCCTCCTCACCGTCTACCTCGTGCACGGCCACCGCAAGCCGAAACTTAACCTGCCCTTTTACAAGGCAGCCAAAACAAAATGGATCTTCAGCGCCGAAGACCTTGTTCGGGACAGCTATAATAAAGTATGTGTCACACGGTCGCCGCTTCCCCTTTCACTTTCCTAGTGTGACCGCTCGCTCCTGCCTCCTAACACCTGCAGTTCTACGACAAAGTCTATCAAATCAAGGCCACGGAAGGCACGCAGGTGCTCATTCCGTCCAAGTTTATCGCCGAACTGAAAGGCCTCCCGGAAGAGATTCTCAGCGCCACCGAAGCCGTCAACGAGGCGATGCTGAGCCAGTACACCAAATTCAGTCTCGGGCACAATGGCGACATGCTGTCGGCCGTCGTGCGCACGAAGCTGACACAGAACCTGGCGCGGCTCGTGCCGCAGCTGCGCAAGGAGATTGAGTACGTCGTGGCCACCGAATTTCCCGAGTGCAACGACTGGACGCCGGTCAAGGTGCATCCGTTCGGCCTCCGGGCCATTGCGCGCCTCAGCGGCCGCGCTTTCGTCGGCACGTCCATCAACCGCAAGGAAGAGTGGATGGACACCAGCATCAACTTTGCCATGCACGTCTTCATGGCTGTCGTGAAGCTGCAGTTCATCCCGGCATGGCTGCGGCCGATCGGCCAGTTCTTTGTATCCGACCTGCGCCGCATCCGCGACGACATTGCCCGTGCCAAGGCCATGCTGCAGCCCATCATGGAGGAGCGGCTGCGCGACATGGACATCCCCGGCTACGAGAAGCCCGACGACCTGATCCAGTGGCTGCTGGACACGCTGCCCGCGGCGGAGCGGCGCGACTTCCGGGCGCAGACAGAGCTGCAGCTGGTGCTGAGCGCGGCGTCGATCCACACGACCAACAACCTGCTGGCAGACTGCATGTTTGACCTGGCCGCCTACCCGGACGTGCAGCGGGAGCTGCGCGAAGAGGCACTCACTGTGCTGCACAGCGACGAGGCATGGGCACGCAAGGACAGCATGGTGCGCCTCAAGAAGATGGACAGCTTCATCAAGGAAGTGCAACGATTCTCGGGAAACATCAGTAGGTCCCTGTCCCGTCCTTGTACCTACAACTCGTATCGTCATAGACGATTCTCCACTAACCATGCATTTTTTTTTGTTTCACCTCAGCCGGCTTCATTCGCAAGGTCATGCAGCCCATTACACTCTCCGACGGCACCTGCTTGCCCAGCGGCACCAAGATCCTCGCGCCCCAGGTCGGCTACTCGCGCGACGAGCGCCACTATCCGGAGCCCGACACCTTTGACGCCCTGCGCTTCTTCCGCCTGCGGCAGCGCTCCGAAGAGGACGGCCGCCGCTGGCAGTTTACCACCCTGGGCGACACCAACATGAACTTTGGCGCCGGCAAGCACGCTTGTCCGGGCCGCTTCTTTGCCGGCAACGAGCTCAAGATGATGCTCTCGTACTACCTCATCAACTTTGACATGAAGCTGAAGAACGGCGAGGAGCGTCCCAAGCCCATGATGATTATGATGTCCAAGACGCCGAACCCAGACGGCGAGGTGCTCTTCCGGCGGCGGACAGTCGACACAGTCGGCGATGTTGACAGCACCAGCACCAGTACGAGTACCACATGTGAAAACACATTGTTATGAAGCAAAGGGTCACGGTCTGGTTCGTTTGGTCTGCTTTGATTTTGTATGGCCTGAGGGTAGTTTGTTTTGTTTTGTTTTTGTTGCAAAAGGGCCTGGCGTCCGGTACCCAATATAACTGTACATATTTTGAAGTGCCGGACTAGGGCATACGGATACGGAATCAGCAAAAAAAGAGAATACTGCATACAACGACCGCATAGGGCGTGTTTTGTTGCGCGTGTAGGAAATACGAGCGCGTAGACGCGGTAAGCGACAAAGTGTATTCTGAACGAGTCCAGAATTCGACGGAGAGATGCAAGATGCGACGAGGACATTCGGCGCGGGACTCTGATTATTGTTGTTGCATCGTCTCCCCTTGATTCTGCCAGCTTGCGTCCTTGGAAATTGAAGTAACAAGCAATGTCACCAGCACCTGCATGGCCCTTCTGCTGGTCCTTTGGACGGAGCCCTTTTGCTGTGGCCCTTTGAGCTTGGCATCCTTCTGGGCTCCGGCTCCTTCTCACATGTCTTCATTCCTTCTGCGGCATTCCCTTCTACCCGTCTCTGACTCCTGTCATCATATTAGGATGGACTGCTTGCTGCAGCCAACAGGGTGTTAGCACCAGCGGAACCTCCCATGTCAACAGACGACACGGCGGTACTTGCTGCGACAGTGCCAGGGAATGGAGTCGGCACTGTGCCGGTTGCATCGTGCCATTCCCCAGGGAGAAGCGCCAAGGTGCTTCCTATTCAGGAAGGCAAAAAAACATCGCTGTCAACTCGGTTAGCAAACAAGGCTATGACACGTTTTGCCGCACGCCTCGCGCTTCACTGCTTCTTTGAGTCAAAGAAAGGAGAGCAAAAAATATAACATGAATTAAAAAAAAATCCAAAAAAAAAAAAATCCGAGAGCCGCAGCCCGGCCGTTGTTCTCCGCAAGCGAGCAACAGCACTAAGAAAGACAGCGACTCATTTCTTTTTTTCTTCTCCTTATTTTCAACACCGTTTGGTTCTTTTGGCGCCATGCAATTGGCAAGGCTGTATTGTAGACCCCACAAACGATCGCCGTTTTGACGCCGGCGGGTGGCGATAGGGCTATGGCAATAAACCAGTGTCGTACGATGCCAGACAATTAAGCTTTTATATGTTGATTTATTCTGTTGTTTGGCGCCTGTGTGCCAGCATGCAAGGGGCGTCATTTGCTGTGTCTCTCCAATCAGAGGCCGTTTTATTCTGTTTTCTTGTAATTATCTACGTTCTTGTCCAGTCATTTTCGATTTTTGAGAGAAAAACTTGCTCAGACTCCTCAATTGTCCTTGCCTCGTGTACATGCCAGCTCCCTAAAACGGTATAAGTGAATCGAAAAGGACCGACCGCTGAACATCGCCATTTCATATTCAGGAGAAAAGGCAATTGCAACGCAAAATCACCACAAAGGCGACAAAGAAACGCTCGAGAACAGCAATGGCACATTGGCAGTTCGGCTATGTAACGATGTCTGTTAACCGCCGTGATGATCCATCCGTTGACCCTTATAGCCTTCCTAAACCGGTGAATGATATTCAGGGAAAAAGAAGACGACAAAATAGAAAAAATTGTCCCACACATCTCTCCCCATGATGTCGGCACGCCGGTAGATTTACAAAAGTTGAATGTGGCAAAAACTGACGGTTCGTAGCTAAACCGCCGCCGGTTAGACTCAGCCACAGCTCCAAAAGTCGAAAGAAAACGGCAACAGTTTGGTGTCCTGACGTATTGTAGCTCGCGCCTTAGTCTGTCATTCTTGATGTAAGAGTAAAAATTGAAAGTAAACGTCCAACGGCAAGTGATCTGCCGTACCTCTTTGGTAAGGCTGAAAATTTGGGTTCTAGAAACTAGACCGACATGCACAGCCAAGCCACTCGTTCGTCGCATAAAACAAGAACCAAAACAGAAAAAGAAAAAGCATGATACATTCAAAAATTAACAACAAAAGGACTGGCCACCTGTCGCCCAGATTGGCTGTTATCCGGCATGGGTCCCAGGCGGCGATTCCGTTCTACGGGCCGCTCTGCTCGATTCAGTAACCGTCGTACAGAGAACAGAGGACAGACCACAGCACAGTCACTCGACGACGCTGACTGGCTGCGATTTTCGTTTTGGGGTTCGGTGACTGCGTCCTGTGGCGGCGTCCCTGTGGCGGCGTATTTCAATATTGCAACCGAAGCACCAATAATGCCGCGAAATACTACGTGGTACGTTCTCCATACTAAGTCCATCACAATTTTAGACCCGTTGATGCATGGATAGAAGGCAAAGCGGGAACGGGCTGAGGCTGTGGGTGTGGGACGATGGACGAAAGGACGTCTTTGACGTTCGTTTGATGCTCGGGATGTTCCACGTCCGAGGGGTTACGAGAGTGCCTTTTTTTTTTCTTTTTTTCTTTTTTGTTCTTCTCCCTTCTTCTCTCCGTCTTCTTTCTCGTCCACAGTACCCTTTCCCTCTTTCCTAGTTTGATTTGGCTCTGCTTCTTTTTCGATTTTCTTTTTGGATCCAGCGTTCTCCTCTTTTTTAACTTTTTTGTTGCCTTTCTGTGCCACCGGCCAGCCTTGGCGGAGCCGCGCGGAGCCGTCGCCACTACGACGTGTATGGTGCTTTTCTTTGGAATTGGAACAAGTCAGAGGCGAAGGGGAACACAAAATTAGCTTACAAGCTTGCCAGGCTCGTCCAATACAAGGCGAAGCAGCCAAAACCGCAAGGTTCTTCTTTGGTTTTACTTTGTCACTTTGGCACTTAGCCCCATTTTGTTTTGTTTTGCCTCGAACTTTTTTTGTGGAAAACCACGCCATGGGGAAATCGAAAGGTTTTTAGGCGCCTGGGCGAATTCTCAAAGAAAAAGACAAACTTCGAGGCCAAGGAGGAATCACTTGACCAATGAAGATGAAGAACGGCCAAGCCAAAAGACAGCCAAGAGAGGCAAATGGAGGAGTGAGGAAAAAAGAAAAGAAAAGAAACAAAACAAAAGAATCTCTAGACAGAAAGCTAAAAGGGCCAAGCACCAAAAGTACACCTGCCTAGCACCAACTCCAACGCCTCTTGTGACACATTATCCTTTGTGGCCATTTCTTTAGCAAATCTTTGGGTTAGTTATCATGGCCTAACGTTTGAGGGGCGGGGGGAGAAAAAGAAAAAGTAAAATGAACGGAGTACAAAAACTGAAGAGACACAAACGGATAAACAACAGAGGGACCAGTCTAGCTCAGTTGACCAGACAGTGGACAAGACGTGCCTTATGGCGACCGTTTCGTAGCGGCCAAGGTGGAGTGGACAACTCCAATTCTAGTGTGATATGGTTTTTCTTGTTCGCCTGACGGATAAATCTGATACGGTGTTAGTGCTATCTCGGCATGGAGGAATTCATGATACCATGCCCGACTGGCAGGCTGCATGCATCGTGCATGACAAAGAGGGGAGATGCTGAGATGTTGAGATGTTGCGGTGAGCAACTGAGCTGTCATTTTCTAGCTTCGTTATTTTCTTGTTTCTGGTTTCCGTTTTTGCTTCCTTCCTAGGCTCATCATCCTCATCGGGCGATCTTCAAAGGTATTTTATGTTTTTCAGCTCATCTCACCTATCTTTCTTCTTTTATTAAACAAAGGGAAGGTTGTCATTTCAATTGCACTCTCCAGCTTGTATTGAAGATGGCATTTTCCCCTTACATTCCTTCTTCACTGTCGTCGTTTCCCCTCTTTCTAAAAAGGTTTTAGTGGACAATCAGGCATGGAACATGGGTGGAAGAGGAGGGCTCTATTCTATTTTTGGCGATTTCTTTTCATACCCGTTCGCACTTGAGTGCCATACGACGTAGTTGGTGCAAAGTGCGCTTGTCCATTTCGAATTTAGTTTCTCATCAGTGTTGTTTTTGCGCCGCCGGCCTCCTCCTATCCCATCGTGCCTTTCCAAGTTTTGTTCGGTTGCTCTCCTTTCCACCGGGACGTATTTGACGGAGAAGGTCTTGCCGGTGGCACCCCAACCACGCGATAATGATAGCCCAGGCCGGTCGTTTCCGTGCAGGGCTGGTGAGGGCTTCCATGGGACTGACTGTTTACGACGTAGATACCAAATAAAAGATACTAAACAGTTCGGTACGAAGGCGCGGAAGACGCGCATGAATTGGCGGGAGCAGCACACTGTAAGGAATCCTGCTGAAGCGAACAACGGATGTGGAGGTACTAGGCGGTGGAAAAGTGAAGCCGCGAAGACGCCATATTGTATCGCATGTTTTGTCAAAAAGACCGGCGAATAAATTCAAGTTCATTCGCCTAGCATACCATTCGGGAGTCTTCTTTGCATGGTTTTGGTTCTTCAAAAAAGATCCGCTGGTGATCTTATCCAAAACTACAAGAATATTGACGAAAAAATATGGTTGACTTAGGTAGAGAGGATTGAGAGAAGAAACGAAGAAACAAACCAAAAAAGCATCGGAAGAACCTTTTGCATCCTCCGCAATGAACACTTGCTCACTTGTTGTCCTCCAAGTTTGGGGTATGTCTTGGTTTTCAGTTTCGCTTGGGAAATTGACCGGGATGTGACATTTGCTTTGTATTGTCCGATCTGAAGAGCACTATTTTCGTGACACGGATAGCCATTTACGTTACCGTGGGTTTTTAAACGAATTTTCTTTGCTCCCCTCTTGGTTCACATTTTTCTACTGGTATGTTTTCTATTCTTTTGCTTTCGGTATATGGTACGGCCAGTAACCTAAAAGTAACGCCGCGTGGCGCACCTCGGCACAAGTAATCCTCCGTTGGTGACTGCCGCATCCCCTTGACAGTAATGATGCATCATTCCGCTTTTTGGTCAGTCCTCACCGCCGCTCCCCTGGTCGCGGGAAACGCAACGACGACGGCACTCCGTACTTACGAAGAAATGGCATATAAGAAAAAACAAGAGCCGGTCAGATGATGATACATCTTAGAGTCCGACCCTCAAGGCCCTGCATATATAAAGCATCCTTGTGGCAGTGAGCCGGCCAGTCCGTCCCATAACTCCGCTAGGAAGAGAGAAAAGAAAAACAATAAATGAGACCGGGAGCAGCAAACCAATGTATCATGGACTGTCCACAGTTGCAGCTTTTGTGGCAAACACTCCGTACAACGTCACTGCCTGCTAGATTTTTTCGCCAGCATTGCATAGTGTTGCACTGCGTCACATGGCAACCTACGAGCCTACCAAACTTTTTTTTGTCTTCTACTGTAACAATACTTGTCCATACTCCCCGCGTTTTTGGTTCGCTTTGTGATCCGATTCACTCTATACTATTGGGTATCTCCTTGGGTCACATTTTTTTCGATACAAATCCTCGCTCCACGTCCTCTCATATATGTCTTAAGATTTATTATTTTACCAAACACGAGATAACCACAATGTACCTTGCTCTCTCGTCTGAAATTGACGATATTGTGCGATTTTTACACTCATATTTTGCTCACAAAATCGATGCCACCGTTCTGTCCTATTAGGTTTTGATTTTAGCACAGCATTTAGCTCAGTTCCCCCGAGGTCCGCGAATCCATCCTACACTAACCATTCCCGATTCTACCTAGGAAGCTCGAAAGAATCGTGCGTTGATGCCAAGTGATGTCAGGACAAAGGGGAAAGTGTGGCATCTTTACAACTTTAGCGGAAGTTAGCACCTTTTTGGCGAATGGGCGCTATGATTTACCACTAAACCCTCCTTCTGTCCGTCTTACTTTGCTGTCTTCAGAATATTTCTGACAGTTAGCCCTGATCCACCTGCACTCCCCCGGTTCCGTATCCGATCCCCTACGGAATAAACAAATCCTTGCGGATGATGTTGTTCACTGTCTGTTTCGGGCGTAGCTTTTGATTGTGGATGGGACACTGGTAATCATCTGGCCGAGTTTGGCCGGATGTCGCGAGATCCTCACAGGACCAATGAAGCGATATGACAAAAGACAAGACAGCAGGCTGTGCTATATAAAGAAATTCTCACCTGGCGCACAAGTGAGGAAAAAGTGTAAAATGCAAACAAAAACACGGCAGTGCCATGATCGTGTCGTCGCTTTTGTTGTTGATGTCCCAACGAATAGATATGTAGGGCGGCGAACGCAAGTGCAAGATGCAGTGATGACAGATACTGAGGCCCAGAAAAGGAAATGGAAAATGCATTTGATTTGCTATGTTTGCCACTCCCAGCCCACGAACGTGGTGCCAACAATTGTGGTGATACTTCACATCTTACATGTCGGGACATGATTGGACCTTTGGCACTTTCTCGATATTTCGACGTCCGCTTCGCCAGTTCCGGTTCGCCAGAATTTCGGCATTTGTCGCCTGTCGTTGGCTGTCTACCGTTAAAAGAGATTTGTTTATTTTTAGGATCCTTCAGTGGCCGAACAACAATTGGCCGGCTGCTTTTTAGGTCTGAATAACTGGCAAGTCTGGGCGTCACAAGATGTATGTACAGCTTATGTCGTTAGTTATGACAATGACGACGATGTATGGCCCCTCAATTTGCGGACAACAAAGATCATGTGCAAACACGAGGATTCACTCGACTGTTGCGCTTGGCGGGTGTGTTTGGCGCCGTTCAAGAACAGGAAAGTCGACAAGAGCGCTGCAAAACCGTTGAAAGTCGCCTCCAACAGAGCCACACGCTACAAACGCATCGTACAGCGCATATGATTACATTCGTTGACATCGTTGCTGTGAACTGCCTGCCGCCCTTTCGGGTCCATTTCGGACACCAGCCTTACGGGGTTGGACAACAAAGGTACCGCGTAAGCACGAGACAGCAGTAGATGGCGAATCGGAAGGAGAAGAGGGCCCCAAGACACGGAGGCGGAACCGGAGGTGGGCCTGTACCGTGCAAGGGTCGTTCAGGGGGCTGTCCAAAGTTTGCGAAGTATTGAACATCACCAGGCGGGCGCACAAAAAAGGGCCGTTTCAAGACCAGTTTAGGGATCACCGCAGGATCACTTGGAGGGGATGGTCACCATTTTGGGGGGTACTTTCTCCAAGCCCCAAAACGGCCAAGAGCAGGATGGAACGTAACAAACAAAACAAAGAAGACTGCAGGGTCTTGCGCCTCAAGTGCCCGAAAAGGGAACAACAGGGAGCTCAGGGAGGCGAAAAGTCAGTAGGAAACAATAGAAAAAAGGAGGCCAACGGAAGATCAGCAAGGAATGATCAGCAACCTCATAACGGCCTCAACAGCCAGTCACAAATCAGGACGCAAACTTGCAAGGGCTATACGGGAATAAAGTACGAAATACGGCACACGCAACGGCGACAAGGAAGCGCACAAAGGACACAACAACGTTCTCCTGCTCCGGACGCTGTATCAGAGTGGGATAAGATCCGTTGTCCCACTGCACATCGTAGACGGATCGGCCAAAGAACGTCATTGCTGGAGGTTTGTGGAGAGCCAAGAAATAAGAATAAGTTCGTCGTGCCGTTAGTGATCCGTAATTGTCTAAAACCGTTCAATATAATAAGGCCGATAGGCGACTCCGAGGCGTCGTATGGGCTAAGAGGAGCGAGCCGTATGAGAGTATGGGCTGTGCTAGCGCTTGCCACCAAGAAGGGGCTGAAGAAAGAAAAGAAAGAAAAGAAAAGAGAGAGAAAAAAAGGCAATGGAAAGAGTTTGGCGCCACTGTTAAGAAGAAGCAGAGCACATGACCACTCGGGCTGCAGCAACAGGACACTTTTTGGCTTTTGAGACGCTCATGCTCCGGTTATCGTCATCGTTACGCTTCGAATTTACTGTTGTCAGGAATCAGTTGCCCCATTTGGCTTGGCTCGTCCGTGGCAAATTTCGTGCCTCTTGTTGCTTCTGGTCTTGCGCTGCCCTTCCATATCCGACCTGGTCTTTTCCTTTCTTGGGAAATGGTAAGGAGGGAGACCCGGAATCCAATCAAACTACAATGGGCCACAGAGGATAAACACATTGCCTCCTTTTCTCCCCTTCTTTCCTCTTCTCCTGTCCCCCTTTTCGGCGTTTCTTGTCTTCGTTGACATAATCTGCCGAGGCTGACATAAATGCCGACCAAAGGAATCATTCAGCCGTCGAAGGAGCCAATAATCCGGTCCGCTGCATGCGTCCAACGGGGCGACGAGAACGGAGGTGCAAGGGCATGATCTTTTTGCCAAGACGGGGCTGGGCGGATGGTCAGATGGAGACAGGCGGCCGTAACTCCATACCTCCAAGAGACCAGCCCAGCATAACAGTAAGAGCCAACGCCAAGACACAAGACACAAGCCACAAAACCAAAGGGACAAAAGGGACAAAAGGCCAAAAGGCCTAGGTGGCAATGAAGACGAAGAGCTGGAGGCGTTGGCGTTTCCGTTGGCGCCGTTGACTTCTTTTTACAGTGGCTTCAGGGCGGCTTCAAGGCGGTCTCGGGGCGATTTCGGAGCGGTTCTTGGGCAGTTTTAGGGCGACCACAGGGCGATTTCAGGGCGAACGTCAGCCATGATCGGGCCCTTTAGCGGCTGTCGCTGTCGCCACGCTGGATGTCGGTCGCTGCTGGCTTTTGGTCTCCTTTGCGATTGACAGTCGCTGCAAAGTTAACGTGTGTGAATGGAGGGAGGGACGCCACTTGGCATACTGCAAGTCTGTTCCTTGGCGACTTGGCAAAAAGTCTTGGCTATTCCCAGACCGAATTTTTTTTTTCGCCATGTTGCTAAGTTTTGCATTTTGTGCGTGGGAGGCTCGGGAGGAAGGAGCGGAGTGGGAGGGCGTGTTTCTCATCAGAAAGTGTGTCCGTGCAGGCATGGTAATACCGTTGCAAAGGGCAGGATGGAAAAAGTTTATCGTCCAAAATAGAAACAGGCTAGCCTTGTTACAGCCTAGCTCGTGGAACGTTTCGGCGGAGGGTGCCTTTTTCTCTCCGCTTCGCTAGTCTGCTTTTGGGTTCATGCGTTGTTTCGGCGTGTTTGGCCTCGGGCAAAGGAAGGAGCGAACTGGGGGCTTTCAGAGCGATCGCTCACCTCTCTTCTCGTGAGCATCACAGCCGCTCCTGCCTTTTGACACCTCACATCGTAGCGCACCTGCCATGTTCGCCATTTTGGACCTGGGCTTGGCCTCAACACATTCTTGAGTCGTCCTTATCACAAGCCAAGGGGTTCTACTATGTTCTCCTTCTACAGAGTTACGTTCGGGTACATATGTTTAATGCTTCTGCCGTAAACGTTTTTTGTGCTGTGTTGACTGTTTGACTTAAGGAAGCCAGCCGAGCGGCAGGCAAACTAAGAAGGATGGCCACCTTCAGGGATATTTTCTCCTCTCGGGGAAGGTGGAGGGGACAATCAGCGTGAGAGACTCTACGGCGAACCAGACAGAGAACTGCACCTGATTCACGTTCGGTCCTCGTTCCGTGTTCCGATCATACTGAGTATTGTTCAGCCCGCACCGGAACCTTCTTAGGCCGAGGCGCTAAATTCCAAGAAAATCACCGTCGTTCCCCACGGCATTACCAAACGAGCAGAGAAATGAGGCAAAGGGCCGAGACAGCCAAGATCAGATGGCATCGACGATGATGTATAAACACTGGGCTTGATGTGATAAATATGGTGATGCGTGTATTCTGTTTAGCTGGCGGGCGTAGGTGGACTTGATTTTGTGGTTGAAAGGCAGTGGCTGACGGCCAGTCAATCAACAAACGGCGAAATTACATGGACCATGTCGTTTGCTGGGGATGTCTGAACGTCTGCTGGACTTGGAACGACGCTGAAAGAGAACCGGGATAAAAGTCAAACAGGGCAACGAGGGCAAATGATAGTTTCCTCACTAGCTAGAACACAGGAAAAGATGGGCTCGGCGGATAGGAAGAAAGAGGCCAGGAATTTTGTTTGAAAGGGGCCGTTACCGATCCTCACAATTGCCAAGTTGGCAGGTGATTAAAGAACATGAAAAATAAAATAAAAATAACGATGCCCTTGCCTACCAGCCTTCTTTACTTCGCATCTTCTTTCTGCCCCAAGGAGCATACATGATGGTAACTTTGCGCTCTGTGCTCCAACTGACACGACTAAAGACGCTACCGGTCCCTGTCCCACTTAGCCATCCCCACCCTACGGAGCCGCAACCTTTCGGGTGTTGAAGGAAAGATACCTCTCGATGTGGCATTCCAAAGCACAACATCTTTGTATCTCACTTTGCCGGCTTACACCCCGTGACCATTCTCACTCCCCTTCCCCTGTCAGACTCGCTTCTTTCTTCCTACCCTGGACATCGAGCGACGGCCACTCAATTAGGCGATCCCGGCCCCTAAAGCCGCAGGAGGAGGAATGCAGATATGCAGAGGAAGAGAATTGAGGGGATAAAAGGGACGACGAGTGCAATGGGAGGAACAAAATGCAACGGCCAAAAGCAACATAATCATGGAAATGGCGCCGAGGAAGGTCGGCTGGACGGAGCCTTGAGATATACGGCGTATGCATTGGCGGGGCTTGGGAGAGAGGAAAAAGAACAAAGAACAAGGTACAATGCGGTAGCCTTGCTTTTGTCACGGTTGCATGGATTGGCAGGGAAGAAAAAGAAAAAAAGCGAAAAAAAAAAAGAAAAATAAATACCGCGAAGCATGTGAAGGAACATGAATGGACGGAAAAGAAATACCCAGAGACAAATGTGAACAATTCGTACCGAGCAAGTTGGAAAATAATAAAATAAGCTTTCAAGCTTTCAAGCTTTTCAAGGCTTAGCTGCTTTGATCTTGTGGAATACGATGGAGGCAATACTCTGTCCGTTCTCGGGCCAAGAGACAGAGCGGTCCACCGAAGGCTACGAGTTGTCCTTTTCCTTATCCGAGTCCACCGGGACCGGCTGCCTTGGGATCTGGCAGAGGTTACGAACATTACTTGCGGGAATATGTGGCGAGAGGGGTTATTGACGAGGGCCTTGACGGGAATCGACAAAAGACGACGACTTTGAAAAGAACGGGAAAGATTCCGCGCCAAGAGGACGATGGACTGGCGCGACGGTGCAACGCAGAAAGCTGGGGCAGCGTGACGGTGTTAGTGTGAATTGATGGTCTTTAATGCAATGCCTCTTCCTCTTGTCTACGGTCATTATCTCTCTCGCCGTCTTGAGATGTTGACCCCTCATTCGGTCTTCGACGTTCAGGGTGGGAGGGAGCCCTGTACTTCGTAGACGAGCACGTCCCCTCTTTTATTACTCCTGCCCATTTCTCTCCGTAAGTTAACCAAAGGAATCGATGTTTGCTTAATTCTTTAGGGCAGGCCCGAGCTAGCGGGCTGGGCAGGGTGGCTGGGAGCCAAATTGGGATACGAGAAACTGCTGTTTCATCCACGAGCAGACCCGCGTTTCTAGGGGTGTATTTCTTTGCATCCTTCAGGAGCCTCTTCTGGCAGGCAGTAATATCTACGATGCCAGAGAGGCATTAATCCCTGCCGTGTCGTCGATATCGTCTTTGAAATCTACGTCGTAATTACTCCGCACGACGGAATACCTCAACTGACTATCTGACCCACGATGGGGAATCTGTCACACCAAAATGTGCTCAGGTACCGAGGAAGCGAGGGAAAGAAAAGAAGGAGGCGGAGAAAGAGCTCTGTCTGCTACATTGTGTATCTTACGTTGACAAGTCGCCTCCACTTTTCGGGATTCTTTTTCGACTTGTAAACGGTCGACGAGACGGACAAATCAGCATATGAACCAGCCCTTCAACCCAGCCCCCTTGTCTTTGTCTATTTTTTTTTTTTTTGTATTTCTTATTTTTATAGACTTTTTCCACAACTGTTCAATCTCGGATACTGCAAGATCACCAAAAGACTAATAAGAACACGATGTTTGATGTCACCGGCATGATTGAGTTAAAGATCCATTGGATGACTGTAACCTTGCAGGGACCCTCTGATTGGCTCTCCTGGCCCTTGCTCAACACTGGGCGGTGTTGCAGCTGCGGTGTCATAACTGCTTTCCTGTTCCGGAGGAAGCTGACCGCATTGTCAGACGACTGAAGGCTGGAAATGCGAGACGGTTGCCTTGCAGTCGTCGGCATCTAAGTCCGCTAACTAGGGCACTTGATTTTGTGAAAATATTTCCAGAGTTTCCGACAAATATGCAAACCAAGACGAGAAAAAAGTCAAGTGCATTTTCTAGCGAAAAATGTGTGTGCCCTTACGGAGGTCATACGCTATTTAGTAATCTAGCAAAGGGATCTGGTGGAACACGCAAGGGCTCTGGCTGCAGATCATGACGCTCTTTTAAGCGCAAGATGCGCCACGCTATATCTGCGCCTGAGGCTGCATCCGACGTATTACGACGTAAATCGTACTTTGTTGCTTTTATTCTTTGCTGTCCAGCGTTCCGCTCCTCCTGTTCCCAAAAGCGGATCATCCCTGCGAAGCGGTAATACGGAGCACAATGGCACAAGCTGGGCATTGCACGTCGTACGGGGAGATGGGAAAGAAAAATAGCAGAATGAAGAGGTAGCCTCACAGCCGAGGGAAGGTGAGCACAGCAAGGCTATTTTTGGCATCACCGCCATTTCTGTTTGGGATGGCTGATCCGTATGGGCGGGACTTGGGACGCGGAAATGGCACAGCAGAGTGTGGGTTCCGTTTCTGTTTGTCTTAATTGCCTGGTTGCTTTGTCTTTCGGTGACACGATTGGTCTGTCAGCCTTCTGAGATGACCACGAGGATGATTTGATGATTTGATGATTTGTCTGCGTCCCCTACCGCCGGTACTCGATGCACATTGTGAGGGGATTCAATTTTTTGGCCATCGTAAACCAGCCGCTTACCTCCCCCTTTCAACCGCTTGCTGCGCCTAGTAATAATACCACAGTACCCAATATATCGAGAGTCCTTAGTTGCGAGCCTGCGGGCCCGTTTCGCTTCTTTGCACCCCGTTTGTCAAGAGCCATTTTGGCCTGCGCCGCTGTTTATTTTTTGCCGCCTTCGTTATCTTCATACCGGGGGTCATGTAACCTGGACAGACATATATTGCCTGTCGTACTCGCCGCGGTAACATATCCTATTCTTATTCTCCGATGCGGCGTCCAGCCGTATGTGTGTCTTTGTACGCCGCACACGCCTCTCTGCCGGGGACCTCCTGTCGTTCAGCGGTCAATGCATGATATGCGGTGCATGATGCACGGCCATGTACGTGATTCGTGCGGCGCGAGACGGCTGAGCACGCTGGGCCAACCTGCCAGGCACAGCCATGGTGAACTGTGGTCCATTGACTCGGCGTCGTGCTACGTAACATCTTCTCCCAACCCACTCTACGACGTATTGCGGTCTCCAGCTTTGACTCGCTTAATGGTACGCCTCGTATGTTTGCCGTTTGCAGTAGAGAACGGCCGTTCGTTTGACAAAGACTCAGGTAAACAACGGCATATTGGCAGAGGACGGCCGCTGGACCCTGGAACCCAGTGCTGAATTTGCTGAAAACCAAACGCTATCAACGAGCTGGGTATGGCATTTTCTCATTTACGGGTTAGAATATCGATGAACTCTCTCGAGCTCCCCTTTCAGTCTATCCAGCTCAAACCCCCCCACTTTTGTCTTTCCTTTTTGTCAGTGGTCCGGCTGCTGTGCCAGTTGGCCGTTGTTGCCGGGCACTGGGCCCCCCTGTTCGCTCGCCCCCGCTGCCTTTTCTTTTGCAAGGGCCCTTTCAAACAAAAACTGGTGCCAAGACATGGAAACCTAAAAAAAGTGCACTGCCCCAGTTGCACGCGTTGGCCCCATCCCAAATTCGAACACCAACCGCATGGGATTTTCTTCGACGTGCCTTTCCAGAATGTCACTGGTCTCATGTGATTGGCTGACATGCTGGGGTCACGTCCATAAACAGCAACGTCCCAAACACATCTTCGCTTGAACTGACATTGTTTTCTTTTTGCTGCGTACCTCTCATGTCTTCTGTAACTCTGCCCTATGACGACGTCAGCGACATTTTTTTTCTCCGTATTTCGCTCCTGCGAGCGGCCGGCAACGGGCGGCGGGCCATCCCTAATCCGATTGTGTCGTTCCTCATCCCAAGTCACAAAGTCGAAATCACAGGCAGACACTACGGACGACGCAATACATATGTCGCGAGGCGGAAAAAGGATGGTTCGGGGTACTTCACCCTATTGGACACCGGGCCAAAATGTCGATTGACTCGAACGTCGTGGATCGCCGGCATCTATTTTCGTCTTCCTCGGCGTGATTCGCAACAAATAGATGTCGTGGGAGACCGCAAGGCCCATTTGACGTGGGCGATCTTCGTTTTCTCACGTCTTCGTTGCCCCGTTTTTTGTTGTTTTGTTGCTTACCAACGTAGTCAGGGTCTTTCCTTTGTTTTTTTTGTTTGTTCCCACTCATAGCAAACCTTATTCCCCATGGCCCCCAGTCTTTATGCTCACATTTGCCGCCAAGGGCCTCCAAGAACTACACCGAGAGGTACGGAGTAATTACTTGTACTTGTAGACAGGCGCCAAGGATTGGACGTAGGGCAGTGCCTCATGTCAGGCCGATGACTTCACCGTGATTCAGGAGTCAGGCTCATCAGAGTGACGGATTCGGGCCTCACGTCGCAGGGAATTCGAAAAGCCCAGTACAACAAGCCCCCAGCAGTTCCAGGCTTCTCTGCCACAGCCGTTTCAAAGCCGGTAGTGCATTCTGCCGACTTTTTGAACAGCTTTTCCGCTTGCTCATTCGCGTGATGCTTGTCGACTTGTTTGTGTGGGTTGCCGCACCACCGCGTAGTTCGGGCCAGCCAAGGAAAACGAACGTCCGCCTGACGGACCATCGAGATGTCGTGGCTGCGAAAAGATAATGCTGTAAAAAGGTGAAGGCTGGTAGACAAGACCCGCAGAATAGGTCATTGTCGTGCTTTTCGAGGGCACGGACAAACGACATTCGCTTCGGGCTGTCGGGCAGGTCTAGTCGTGATCTGGCATGCATGGTGGATAGCTCTTTCCGTTCGCTGCTCGGCCTGGTTGATCCACTCGGGCCCTCCATTCGCACCTTCCCTGTGAATGATTATGTGAAAGTCAACAGGAAGCTACGACGCATTTGTACATGTGCTGAAAACTGCAGAAAAAAACCCTCAGACCATGGTCTGCATCACTCCACCTAGCACATGCTCCACCGCACTTGCTACAACACCTCAAAACCTTCTGTCACGCGCATGCATATCCCCACAGCAATGTACTCAGAGAGAGCAAAATACAGTATCGTATGACAGCGCCCATCGATGTAGACCGTTCTTTCCCCGACACCCTAACGCTATGACGTAGCGCAGTGCTTGCGGAGTAGCGTGCTTTTCAAAAAATGGTGACACTCCTTCACACACATTTCACACGCAGTTTGCTTACCACGTACTCCGTACTTTCCGACCTGCTGCCTCTTGCATATACAACGCCGAGAGACTGCCCACGAATCACCTGCTCAGGACGCCCTCCAGATCGGCTCACAGGGCAGACTGCCCCCAACGGCGCCAACGTTCCAAGACACCAAACGGCATTTGCATCTTATCTGAGTCTCTATTTTTATCCCATGCACATTCTTTTCGCGCGCCCATCCCCACGCCGCGTCCAACTGACCCCCCCATGCGGAATAGCCTCGCGCGTTCGCTGATGGCCCATCGGACGCTCCATCGCACTCCCAAGACACTCACCGCAATGTGGTGATATTGACGCTTGCTACGAGTTTGTTGTTTTATTTTTTAATATTTGTTTTTAATATTTGTTTTGTTAACAAAAACGTCGTATACGGCATACATTTACAGTGTCTTAATGCTTCAGGTTTGCTTTATTATATGCTATACGTATTGCATCGCCCTCCTCGTAACTTCAAACAACAACGCTGGACCGTTTTCCGTGTCCGTTCAAAGTGTGTTCCGACAGCAACACGCGAACAATCATAGCGCGGCCATCTTATGGACCGTGTCGTGGCCCGGCTCCTTGGGTGGTTTCATAACCACCGTACGCAGTACGAAGTTCATTATTCGTTGCCCTGCTGCAGCCGTTGAAAGATCAAAATAGCATCGTCGGAGCATGCTCTCTGAGGTGCCCAGCCGATGACGCTTGGTCACTCTTGCCTCGATTCCGCTGTCCACTCCACCCCACCTGCTGCACCAAAACCGCACAGGGAACCCAAGCTCTTCCCCCACCCCTCCCCCCTGCCGTGCTCTCTTGCAACAAGTCCATTCGCTTTCGCATTTCCAGCGTCCCAAAACCCACAGTTGAGAAACCACACCCCCATCCTTTCCTTCACAGCCCACCTTGCCTAATACGGTAACCAAAAAGCTGTGCGGTCCCTGTCTGGTGGTTGCAGTTGCCGCAATCCTAGCTAGCATTTGTATTTTGGTTTGTTTGGTGTCTCGTTCTGTTGCTGTTGCTCGGTACTTTTGTGCCTTTTTTTTTTTTCCACTCGTCGGTTTTCTTACTCCAGCTCGCACTCACACGCTCTGTTTTACGGCAGCCTGAGTCGTAACTTCCTTCCTGTGCTGGGCCTGTCCTCCTTCTAAATTTGTCTTTTCTTGGACTCTCTTTCTGTTTCCCTCAAGCTTGCCGCGACTCCCCTCCGTTCTTGCCACAGGTACAACCTTGTAGCCTTCCCTCTTGCCCAAAACACTCGACCTAAACCTAGGCTATGGTTGGATCGTTTTTGTAGTGGCTGCGATGCCTTCCCAGTCCTTTGCCTCACCTGCCCATAACAGTGCTCAACTACAGCTCTCGCAGCCTTCCCTCTGCCGCCACTCCTCTCCTCTGCTCCTTCCTTCCCACACGCCCCCCCTGCCCACCACCCATGCTCTTTCTCCCCAAGGGCCCTTTCCTCGCCTGACGCTCTAACAACGGCACGCCGTATCCGCCAGACCCTCCTGCCTTTCTTTAGACACACGAGACGTCCACACCACACACACACACACACACAGCGCCCTCAAACGCTCTTTCCCTTCTCGTGGACTTTTGCACCGCCCAGCCCCTGTGGTATTTAACTTCACTGACTTCCCCTCTCCCTCATTCCTTTGGCTTCCCTCCCTTTTCTCTTTTGGATCCATCACCATTAGATTATCTCGGCACATTCGCTTTCGCAAAATTCTCTTTGCTCCCAACCACACTCGCTTTTAGCAACCCCCAAAGGAAGCCCTCGAGGCTCCAGTCATTCGCTTTGTTTTTGTTTTTTATCACCACCCGCCACCTCTCCTTGCTGGCAGACGTTTAGTCATATCAGCATATCCGTCAGTCGCTATCTCAAGTATCTCAAAAATCTCGAAATCTCTCTCTCCAGAACGCTCAGCATCCGTATCTGTATCGTACGAAAAATAGAGACCCTCCTGCATTGTCTCTCGCTCTCGCTTCTTCTGTCAAATCTCGTGCTAAGCAAACATTTGTGTGTTGCTTTGTGAGCCTGCCGTATCAGACGACATTTCATTCTTGGCTCTTTTGTCAAGCTTGTTTTTGTTTGTGTGTGTTGTTACTGCATCCATTTCACCCGACTGCCGCGACCTGCAGTCGACTCTCTCCGTTTTTTCTCTCCCGTTTTCCGCCGCATCCTGCAGCTGCAAAACGACAAGACCGCACACCCTACATCCTCTCCGGCTTGCTTGTTCATTCGCTTTCCTTAACCGGAGAGTGACACACAGTCAGCCCTGTGTCTTCCGCCATCGAGCCTTGCAACATCAGACGCCAGGAACACACTTTTGTTTTCTCCCCAAAACGAACGGCCGGCAAATAGGGTCCTGGCTTACCTGCAGCCCGTCTTCGTTACTCCGTCGAAGTCTCGAAAGCCAGAGGGAACGTTTCCCGCGGAGTCTCCGGACATACCATTCAGATAGCGGGTCTTTTTCCTGCTGGTCTTGCTACTCGGTTTTTGCCCCTAGCTCGCAGCCATATGCCTCTGTCCCAAGCCCCTTCAAACGTCCCGCACTGTGCCTGCAAGTCACCGTTACTATCCTACATCTGTCTCTAAGTTGAAATATATTAAAGACGGCTCCATCTGCTAGCCTCCCACACTCGCTTTATAAACACATACACCCTCGCTCACATCACTCATATTTCCAACCACACCTCATCCTTTCTGCTATTTTGCAGTCTCTTCCTCCTTTCTTTCTTTCTCTTTATTTCACCCCACGCTCGCTACCACTTCACTTCTTGTTGACACGAAGGTCTTCAACCGTTCTTAATCATTTTAAGTAAGTTGATCTTCCCATGTGTTTTTGTTTGTTCGCAGCACAACCACAACCTCAGCTGTCACTAACATTACATCCTTTACTCCCACAGCTCGTCACTCGCTTGATTTCACTTCATACGCTTCCAGTTTTATTTTTATTTTTCACTTTAAACTTTCAAAGTTGTGAACAATGGCTGGCCCTGGTGGTGGTCCCCCTCGCCGCAGTCACACCAAGTCCCGCAAGGGCTGTGAGACTTGCAAACGTCGTCATATCCGATGCGATGAGACGTTCCCTCAATGGTAAGTCTAAACACGTAAACTGTACCGAGCGTCGTCTTGATTTGTTTGTTTGGGGTAGACGACGTTGACATACTGACACCTTATTTCTTAGCCGCAACTGCACCAAGCATAAGATTCGGTGCCCGTACAACGACATCCCTGTTAGCGAGGACCGGTCGGTTTCTCCTGACCGTCCCGAGTTGATGTGGACGCCTGAGATCGAGGCCGATATTGCACGTTGGCAGCAGACTGGCATATTCCCCTTCCCGGCACTCAACATCTACCCGCAGCCAAACCCGCAATTTCTCTCCATCGAGAGCCTGCGCCTTATCTACCATGTCGCTTCCATCTGCCACCAGCTGAGGAGCATCGATGCCGATGGCTTCAGCATCTGGACTCGTCAGATTCCGACGTACGTGTGCTGCTCCTTTGGATTCATTGGTTGGCTCATCCCGCGACCAGGGACGTGAATAGGGACATGACCCCCACTAACACGACTTTTAATATAGAATCATCAGCATTGGTACGACCAACGCCTATGTCATGCATGCCCTGCTCGCCTTCTCGGCCAGCCACATCACCTACCTCAACGAGTGTCCCATTGTTGGCATCATGGCCGACGAGCACCGTGGCATTGCCCTCAAGGGTCTCCAGGAGGCCATCAGCACCTTTTCTCGCGAGACTTCAGATGCCATCCTTGCGGCGTCGCTGGTTCTATCCTGGCAAGCCACCGACTGGTACGTGAAAGCATTTTCTTCCTCTCTCGTCTATGCTCGTAACACAGGCGACTGACCTTCATCTTTCTAGGCGGAGCTGGACCCAACTGATGCAGGGCACCCGCTCGGTAAGTTGTGTAACACACGTGCATTGTGTGGTGCGAAAACGAAAACAGACAAACTGACCCCTATCCCTCTTTCCAGGTCATCGAGGCCATGGACCTCTGGAAACATGAATCCCAGTTCGGAGACTTTATCGCTGAAAGCAGTACGTTTCCGACGGCCCCTGCGTCGCCTGTTCCCGACCACAAGCCCAGCCAGCCTCGCAAGGAGGACCTCGAGGTCTTCACGCGCACCATCCAGCAGCTTCAAAAGGTTGAGACCTTCCTCAAGCACAACAAGGAGGACTTCCAGGCCATCTCGCAGTTGATCACCTTTCTCAAGGGCGCTCGCAAGGAGAGCAACACTCCCGTCGCTCAGCAGTTTGCTCGCCTTCGACCGCTGCGTGACTGGCTGTTCTGGACCCCCGTGCGCTTCTTCCAAAATGCCGGTACCTCGCCCAGCAGCCTCGTCAGCGTTGCCCACCTGTACACAGTTGCCCTGGTCATGGAGCGGCTCTTCCCCGAGATTGGCGCTGCGTACTTTGGCAGCTTATCCATTGGTCCCGTCGAAGAGATTGCTCGCCGCCTTTTCTCCATCAATGTCAACAGTGCCTACAAGGGCGACGTCCAGACTCCTCTGACGCTCATGGAGTTCTCTATTGACGTCGTAAGTGAGTTCCGGTCTCGCATGGGCTGGGTCAACCCGACCAGAACTCCGTCGTTCCCACAGTTCAACCCGCCTAACTTCTACCTGCACGACGCTGCTGTCACGTCAGCGGCTAACGGCTCTCTGACCATTCCGGCGACCACCGCCGGCCCCGTGGAGTACCGCATGCCTTATGGTAGCGAGAATATCGTTGGAAACCCTTCGTTCAGCTACAGCGCGGACGACCTGTCCATGATGTCAGCGGATCCAGGCCCGAGCTCAGTCATCAACCCGCTCCAACTGTCATCGCCCTACGCCCATCCGCAATACCTCAACATCCCCAGCCCCTCCTATGGCGGCTACAGCCCGGCATCCAGCACTTTTGGCGACTTTGGTGACCGCTCTTCCGTGGCCTACAGCGACAACGATGACTACAGCTCGTACGACATGACTTACGCTTCAAACAGCAGCCGCAGCGCGACTGGCGGCATTGATCACACCCAGATGATGGGAGGACCAAACAACCTTGGTGTCGGGTTCGTCTCTCCACTCCAAACTGTCTGGATCTAGTACATTTGTTCGTGAGTGTACTGGAGCGTTCCAACACCCCGGCCTTCCCCCCGCCGGGGAAACAGACGAAGCACACAAACATCAAACTCCAAAGAGCAAAATTGGTTGACTCGTTCTCTTTTTGCTCTCGTCTCAGGATCCCATCATTGGCCTCGCGACCCGCGCAGTTTGCGCGTCCCTACTCTACGTACCCGGCCCCGCCCGAAGTGCCTTCTTCTCTGCGCCTCATGTCTTCGGTGCCTTCTTCTTCTACGGCTCTTCCCACGATGACTATGGCCCAGCCTCGCTTTCACCATCATCGGCACAACCTGTCCACATCGTCTGCCCCCCCTTCAATCGCAGACAGTGGCAAGGGCAAAGGAAAGGAAGTCAAAGAAGAAGCCGTCTGAAGCGTCGCCCTCCTCCTCCCCTGCACCCCCAGATAAGCCGAGCTTGGCTGGGTTGCCTCTTTTTTTTTCGTTTCATTCTTTGATTACATTTGCATTTCTGCCTTTACTTGCTTTTTCTGTTTTCGACATTTCTCTGCGTTCAACACCGTAATGAACGGTTCCAGCACTCATTTATTCAATAATATATAACTAGACGGACTCGACTGGCAGCGCCGTCCAGCACCTACCGGATCTCACGACACTCCTTTATTACTATCATAATAACGATACACGCTCCTTCATCTTCATCGAATGATACCCACCATTAGACACTCCTTATCTTACGGATATTCGGGACGGATTACACAAAAGCCAACACTCATTTAAACGTTTTCAGACCAATGACGATAATTTTCGGCATTACGCACGCTCCTTGCATCGTCATATGGAGATGAATTACGATACCCGCTTGCATAGCGAATTTGCTATTTTTAAAATGTGTTGCGAGCTTGTTTTGTTTTTTATGCTTGTTTTGTTTCTTGTTTTGCATCGCACTGTCTCTTTTTGTCTGGCCTGTTTTGTCCATTTGCCAGGGAACAAAATTAATTAGCGTTTTGGATGTGTATATATATATTATATACTTTTGTTGTACTGCATCGCGTTGGCGTTTCTTGTTCTTTTTGGAATTTTCTTGCTTGGAATTTTAGTGGTCCTGTTGCCCATCAATATTTTTGTTTGCTCGCCACCTCTTTGCACTTTTGGAATTTTATGACTGGATCTGCGTTCTGTCCGGCTTCGACTGGAAAGAAAATACGCCATTGTATGTGCCAGACGGAAGGGAAGGATAATTATAATACACGCAATGATATTACTTTACGTATTCATTTTGTTTCTTTTCCTACGCTGAGCTCGTGGGCGGTGAGAACAAGTCGACAAACTGTTCAGTAGGCCCCTCTATGGCGTTTGACATACTCTGAGCGATAAATCCTTGACTTGGGATCTGTACACAACGGTATTTGTGGCAGCCTCAGTTAGATGTGCTTGTGCTGTTGTCCCCTGTATTACTTGGTTCAAAGTCCACCAGTCTACCGCCAAACATGCAAGGAGAAATACTTGTCTAATGTGTCTTAGATTTTTGTGCCCTACCAGGTAGTCTCCTGTAAGTAGAAAGGAAGCGCAAGAGCAAAAGAGAAAAATAATGGCGCTGCTCACCATGGTGCTTCTTTCCTCCCATTCCGTGCCCTATCTTGTTTCATTGAGGCACACATCACAACCGCTGCCAACAGCAACGCTGATATGTCGAATGGGATGTTATTCAAAGAAATGCACGCCTGCACAAATTTAGTATTTGAGAAACAACTACATGGGGGGGGGGGGCGGTGTTGCATGAGTGGAGGAGCAAATGAAAAACTTAAGGAGCCAGTTGGTGATGGTCTGAGAATGCGAATAGGGGCTGGCTCGAGGAGGGAAGGTATCGCAACAAAGGACACCCACAATAGAAGGTGCAAGTATTTCTGTATGTCTGCAATGCAGAATACCACTGGAAGGGCAAACGGTCGATTACAGAGGTGGAAATAGGAATCGTATGGGATGCCCCGCCAGGAAAAGACTGAAAAAATAAAACCCTCGTATAGCCCAGCCACGAATGGGAGGGCGAGGCGTAAGCGTTAACATATACGGCAACGGCATGGTTCACTTCAGCTCACCGCTACAAGTTATCAGGTTCCCTGGCTTGCCATCCAGCTTGTTTTCAATGGCAAAGATTCAAAAGGAAACAGACTGGGTAGAAAAATCAATGGGGCCCGCCCCTTTCCACGTGCAGGCGGACGTTGAGCAGACGACAGGAAGGGAGCCATGGTCCAAAAAAACCGTGCATAGACTATTTCGACTTGGGAAAGGAGGACAAGAAGGAAGTGCATGATGGAGGGGGCGTGTGAGATGTCGGTTCGCGTCGAATGGATAGTGATGAGAACGGTTATTCAAGGAGATTGCGAGAAATATGGAACCGACATAGGACGTACGTCGGATGGTTGATCCCTGCCCATATTTGTCATGATGGAACCAGCAGTGACATACCAACCGAAAGTACACAAGAAGAAGTAGACTGTATTCAGAGAGGGGCCTAGCATGCTCTGACGGCCAAGTGTGCGTGTGGACAGTAGGCAGATCAGTAGCTCTCAGTGCCGAGGAAAACGTACATGCACACAACCATCATCATCGAGGGCGTGGCATCGTAAGCTTTGAATTCGGCACAGTCGAAAGAATGCCCGAAAAAATACTTTCATGTCGCTTGTGTACTTCATTATTGAGTACAGAGGGCCCTAGAGGCTAGGAAAGGACAAAGTAATGAAAGAAAGCGCCAGGAGAAAGGTTCAAAACCTCGTATTTCAAAACGAAGTAAAATTAAATTTCTGAAAAGATGCTACCTGCCTAGTCTTACCGTGTTTAGAAGCAGATACAATGAAACGGCGCTTGTAGACCGTTTCGTGCCATCGAAAAATGCGCATAAAATGCCCACAGTGGAAGGTATCGAAGCGATGGGTACATATATATGTCTGACGTAAATACCTACGCATGGCGCACTGAGCTCGTTTCCCCTAGAGCCTCAGAAGGGCAACGGTGACTGGAGTACTCTGGGACTAAAAGCAATCCTCTGCAGACACATGCTACTCGTGGATGGGATTGCAGAACTCCGCAGGTCAATCATCGTGGCTGGTCAGGGTAGCACAGAATCACAGTAGCCATGATAATGACCAAATGCTTGTTTGTGAACGGTGTCTCTTGCTGTATTCTAATCCTGATGTGTAAGTTATTCTGGGTTGCTGGTAACTTTTGTTCTGTACTATTACCATCCTCCATTGCGTTTGTTTACAGCGTCCCATATGGTGGTGGCAGCCAAGTATGGGACTCGGTTAGCTAAAACGCCATAAAGTCAAAATATAAAACAATAAAATACCTTGCATCCGCCCCTGAGACTAAAAGTCGGGAATGGGCTTCCGCGAGAACCTCCTCCCTCTTCCTCTGCTCCGGAGCCATCTCAATGAGCGGGACCCCGCAACAACATTTTGAAAGGCCTCCCGAATGCTTCGGTGACGTGGTGCCATCGCCTGCTCTTTGCCGTACGAGGCGTAACAAAGCAAATCCAGTGCAATAGACTTTTTAAGCGAAGTCGTCAAGCTCGAGGCTGGCGAAGGCCGCGGTATCGTCCCGCTGGGAATCTCGACGCACCCTGACAGCGCAAAGCGCAACTCCAGCTCTTTTGAGAACTTCTTGCCTTCTTCAGAGAGTTGAAACGGCTCCTGCTGTGTCTCCACGGCCTTGTTGGTTTCCGCCAGCATTTTCCGCTGGATTGGCTGCTGATCCAGACAGGGCGAATCATTTGCAGGCACACTTTCCGGTGCTTCAGCTTCGCACGTTTGGTCTTCGGTAAGATGTTCCGTTTCGCTCTTTTGAGGAACTTCAGGCCCAGAGGTGTTGTTAGACGATGGAACTACGAGCGTCTCGTGGGTGTCACTGTCGGACGACGTGTCATGGTCGAGGTCTTTAGAATCCTCGTCCAATTCAGGGCCAGTTTCGGTCGACGAGGGCTCTGTCCACAGTTTTGTACCAGATGAACAAGTTGTCCGGTTGGAGGACAAGGAGTCGACAGAGTAGGCAGATAAAGATGGATGCTGTACATGTTAGCCGGTGTGTTTGCAGTACCTTGCGTAGTTCACAACTCTGCAATGGTATCAATCACGTACCATATTGTGTCTGGCTAGGATGGCGTCAATGGTGCCAAGATCCCTCGAATTTCTTTCCTCGCTAAGATCCCACAAAGCTGAAATAGACGGCGGTGGGGCGAAAACGGCACTGCCGTCCGTGTCCGGTGTTTTCCCTAAGGTATCAACCGGCATGCGGCCGTTGATGGTTCGGCGGACTGGCAATATGCTGGAACTTTTCGAAAACAGTAGGTTTGTCATGGACCTTGTGCGGGTGACGTGCATCCTGCTCGCCGTCCGCGAGAGTGCTGATGCGAGTCCGCCGACCTGACCTGTGTCATCTTCGGAGGCTTTCTGGTTACTGCCCCCGCGCATATCGCCCGGTGCATCCAGTTGTGAAGTCTCGCCGACCCTCTGGATCCATGTTCTCGGAACATGATCGTTTGTGAGAGGAATGCTATATGTGCTGTCGGTCTGTATATAAGAACCGGGGCCTTCAGATAAGCCGTTGCCCTCCGGTGACTGTGAGTCGTGGCTACCAGAGGCGTCGTCAACTGATGACTGCGAGTTAACGCTTTGCTCAGACTCCTGCGACTTATTGCCTTGGGTGACAATGCCAGGCCGATTGTCAACCAACAGGTCTTGCAACGGCTGTCCATGTGACGCTTTCCCTTTCATTTTTCCTTGGTACCCTTGCACGGCCTGTTCTAGAGAGTGCTGTTCTGGAAACGGCTCTGACGGAGACTGCGTCTGAGCCTGGTCAAAACAAGACGGTTCTGTGTTCCACTGACTAGAAATGCACACTGCCGGGCTGTCATGTTCGATAATTAAGTGCTGTGACCTAGGTATATGACTCTTGGGTTCCGGTCTGCCTTTACCAGGTCGTATGTGAGGCTTGTGTGATGGTGCTATTTCTGGCTGGCGGTCGGTTGAGGTCGGACTCAAGGGCTTGGAGCCGGAACTGCTTGACTCTTGAAGCGCTAGTGGTAAGCAATTCCGATGTAGCACATAGGTGCCTCGGCGCCAGGAAGACATGGCCACTCCCCGAGGTCGACGTGGTGTGCCGCACACGGCGACGTTCCAATCCTCCTCCTCTTTGGCTGCGGCTTTCTTTTTCGTATCCCTCACTTTCCATGCCACTGTGTGGTGGCGCAAATATCGCTGAGCTCGTTTTATGCCAAACCGTGAGGCCTCGGAGCATGATTGTGAAGGGTATTCCACGCAGGTGCGGTTTGGACACCCCATGTTGTTTGGATAGTCGTCACTCTTGTCAGCCACGGTCGGAGTGGTTTCTGAGAAAAATACTTTGATAAGTGGGGGATGTAAAACAATAGAAGCGTTGCAGTTGCACCCGGTCGAATTAGAAATAATAAAAGTACTTGATCCGCGTCAATGATGTGTTCGTCGCGGAAAAGGAGAGAACGGTGCAATGGTGTGGAAGTGGATGTGAATGACGAAAATCTTACATAGGCGCCACATGGTGACAGACAAGCAGAAGTAAACAGAAGAAAAGCTATCACATATTTCAGAGGAAAGAGGTCACCCGTAACTATCGGAAGGTGCATTCGTTCATCATCCCTCTTTCCTTCCAATATGAGACGTTGTAAATACACGTCAAAAATGGGAAAACGGAAGGGGTGTTTGATGATGAGGAGGAAAGAACGATGGCATGTGTGTATGAGAAGAACCTTTTCCCCGGATGCCATGCCCGCTGCATTATATCACCAAAAGTGACATATTTCATAACACAGTCCAAGCTCATGAAAGGACGAAAAAATCTAAAACTTGAATATATTCCCGTATAAACGACCACTGTGCTAGCGTTATGCAACGCCTTGGACCACAACAATAAGACAATAAAACGGACGATACAAAGGACAGCAAGGTCTTCAGGTTTTACTCGGTGTGCGACCGGTGAGATGATAGGCTCAAACCCCGATCCAACCAGATTTAAATTGCAGTGGGTGTCTTTTTGAGGTGAATCTTATCTGATCCTCAGACAAGGATCTGAGAAAGAATGCCAAGAGCAGCCAAGCCGTATCCTCGCGCTCTTGCCAAAGACCGGAAAAACGAAAAACGAAAAACGAAAACGAAAAACGAAAAAAAGTGGGAGGGGAGCCGAATAGGCCAGAGCAAATGACAGCGATGAGACGCAATGGCTCAAGGCGAGCAGTGTACGAATAATTACGACTGCCTCTCGTCAATGTTATGAGCCGGTCTGCCTCCATTCGAGACGGATAGAACGTCTGTTGTGATACTCGCCGAGCGACTTGTCTGGTCCGCTTCAGCCAGGACCCAGATAGAGCTTGTTGGGCTTTGGATCAAGGGGTTTTTGAACGGGGCGCTCTCACGGAAGAGAGGGTGGAGTGTAGTTGGGCATTGCAACAAGATTTATCACATTTACCTAACAGTCGAAGCAGCTACGGAGTCAGACGCTCTGTTACGGAGGGCCACTTCACTGCACTCGTAACGCACACCGAGTACAAAAAGGAAAGAAAGAAAGCAAATGAACAGGTGTCTCAAACGACGACGTCTCTTATGTTAAATGAGCAGGCCCATGCCGTGGGCCGCGGAGGAACGGAAGGACGCAGAGCTGCGAAAAATCTAATCTCATCTGATAATCAATCACTGGAATGTGAGACACGCAGACGCTAGCTTTGTACTCCGTGCGTACTGTCCGGCAAACTCTGCACCCCGCACTGGCTGATGTCCAAGAGTCCTCGCAGTCCCTTGGCCAGGCCTGTTTCCTCGTCTGCCCACTACTCCTTCCCGTTCCTCATTCATTGCCGAGGTCGGAGCGGGCGAGAGTCAAACTCGCGTATGTCGCCGCGATAGCAAACACGTTACCTTAGAAAGGCATTTTGCGAGACGATGAGCATCGGTGCGTCCAAGACTAGCCATCTGCCGTCATTTCAACATTGGATATTGCAATTCGCTGTTTGGACCAAACACTGTCGCTCACGCAGCAAATGCGACGTTGATAGGTATATGCTAGCGTGATAAGGGATAAGAAGGAGGACAATTCAAAGACCTCGGAATAAAAAGAGCAAGAACACAGACAAATCTCAAAGAAAGAGACGAGAGGTGGGCGAGAGGGCGAAGTGGGCTGGCATGACAGATGCTGAGTGTGACTTTCGCTCTTATTGTCCAGCGACCCGGCACCGTGGGCGGAGGACGCCACTTTGGTGGCAATATTTCACGAACCCTCCAACCCTTTCCAACTTTCTGCCGACGTTTTATGCTTGCGGTGCCTTTTCCAGGAGTCCGCTCTGTCTTCCCGGCGATGCATCCCCACTAATGTTATCTGCGGAGTATATTCGTAAATACTGCTTGCCCTTTACGTCTCCTTTTATGCCCCGGCGAACCTGTTTCCGATGTTCGATTCAGGGAGGCAACAACGACTCTTGAGTCTGCCGATATGGCACGACATGAGCCGGGACCTGAACCTTCACTGGTACTGGAAATTAAACAGCACATTTTATCGACTCTGGTTCCCCTCGTACTCGTGTGCTTTCGATCTATGGATCATCGGTTTTTTGGGGCATCTGACAACGATTGATCCACATGAAAATTAAAGAGGTACGCTGGCGCCGTGACAATCAGCGTAATCAGATGGGGGAAAATGCCATGTACAAAAGCTATCAGATGCGACTGCGCGCACAAAAGGGTCTCCATTCTCCACTGCCAACTATCTGGCTCGCCCCTAACATTTTAGCGTCGTCCACGTAAAAGCCTCAAAATCCACCCGAACCGAGGAGCAAATGGTGCGGGAAGGAGGGGACAAAGAGCATGCGCTAGGTAGAGGAGAAACAGTTCGGTATACATCGTAGTTGGCAAAGGCAGTTGGGTATCTTCCACCCCGGTGGGAGCGGCCCTTTTGCTATTGAGAACACAATTTTTAGTGTCGTTAAGTCACTACTTTGATGGGGATAATCAGCAGGTACTACACCGTGCCCCGCACTGCCTGGACTCCTGCAACCGTTGTCCTATTGCTCCTTCCCCAGGTATGGCCTGACCATGGCCCACGGCCAGAATCGGAAGGAGAAGCCAAGAAGCCTTCCCAAATTTCTCCTAGCCACTCCTGTCTTCTTTCCATATCGGTCAGTCTTCAGTAAGAAACATGTAATTTCTGCGCCGTGTTCTGTCGGTCGCTGCTTCCAATCCAAAACTTTCAACGCCATTTTAATTTAGTGGCCTCCTTCTCTCCCCCCTTCCTCGTTCTTTTCTCTCGTGTTCTACTATCGTTTCCCTTCCTTTCGAACCTCATTTCCATATCCAATTGAACTCGTCCTGCAGATTGACACGAAAGCAGAAGCCTCTCCACAGCGGTGTCCTTTTTGTCAGGCTTCCTAATCAATACCTCATTCAACCATACCCACCCGCTTCCGCTCGCTCGCGCAACGCTGGCTTGCTCGCGCATTCGCTGCGTCTTTCCCTCCCCTATTAAACCTCTTCTCCTCCAGAGCCTCCGTCCAACCTCGTCCTCGCCATGCGTCCTTGTTTGTAAGACGGCATTCCATTCGTTTCCTCCTGATCTCCCGGCTCTGTCCTCCACTCTCGACCTCCTTTCGCGGCCCCAGCGTTTCTACGTCGACGTCGCCTTCGCGGGGTCCTCTTCTCCCAACCGCCTTTCTCGCCTGGCTTGTCTCCTCTGTCTCCTTCGTCCAGGAATCTACTTGTCCGTCCGTGGCCGTATAGCCATGACCGCAAATATGGCCCACTCTCGCCTCAGCAACATTTTTGCCGAGGAAGCCGCTGCTGCCGTGGCGGCTGCCGCCGCGACCGCCGCCGCTGCCAACAAGCACCTACCCGGCCCACTACGCGCTCCCTCCATTACTCCCTCTCTGACCTACTCTGAGTCTGGTGACGACCGTGACGAGTACGATGACCCACAACAGTCCTCGTCCGAAGACGAGACTTCTATAGCGAACCCACGCCGCCGGCGCGCTTCGACACGCCTCATTGCCCAGAACGCTGCCGACATCCAGCGGATTACCGGCGAGTCCAGTACCCAGTTGATCAATCGGTGCTGTGGTGGCGGTTGCTGTCTCAAGACTGGTGCCAAGGCCGAAGGCGTCGAGTATGAGACTGTCCCGCTTCCCGACAACGACGCTTTCCGCTCTCTGCAGCTGAAAATTGGTGACATCCCCACATCTCTCACTTCTGTCGCCGACATCCCCGAACAGACCGCATACATTCTGCCGCTCTCTGCACAGTCCACACCAACACCTGTTGCTGCTCCCTCTGAGACTTCTGTCGAAACGCCCCTTCCAGCAGCAGCCGGGCTAGCACCAGAACAGGAGAAGTTGGAGTCTCCTGCTACTGAGACGCAGGCAAAGCCGACAGCAACTATCGACCCCCCGCGTCTTGTTCCTACAGACTCGGCCATCTCCGTTGGCGAGGATAAGGGTGAACTTCGTAAGGACAAGGCTACCGAGCTCGTCCCTGAGGCCGAGCAGCAGCCGGTCGAGGTTCTCGACGGCATGCAGAAGCTGGCTATCGAGCCCGAGGTCGAGGAGATGCTTGACCTTGACACGACCATTCAGCCTCCCTTCTTCGTCCAGCCTCACCCTCCATACCACGTATACCCGGCACGCATTCATAACGCCCGCGAGCTGACCCGCCCTGGCGCAGAGAAGCGGACGTACCACTTCGACCTTGACGTTACCGATTACCCCGTCGAGAGCGATACGGAGTTCCGGGTCGGTGGCGCCATTGGTGTTTCTGTACCCAACGACACCAAGTTGGTGGACGAGATTTTGGATCTGCTGATGGTTCCCCGCTTCCTTCGCGACAAGCCTGCCCTGCTGCGCACCACCAAGGGGCGCTGGCCAACGGTCTGGGGGGACGACAAAGCTCGTGAGCTGGTCACCACACGCCGCGACCTGTTGACCTGGTGCTCTGACGTTCAGTCCTACCCGCCAACCAAGGGACTCCTGCGCCTACTTGCTGAGTACGCCTCGGACGAGAACGAGAAGAAGGTGCTCCTGTTCCTCTGCTCGGCCGAGGGTCAGGGCGTCTTCTGCGACTTCCGTACCGGCCCGCACGTGTCTCTGCAGCAGATGCTGTACGCCTTCCCCAGTGCCAAGCCGCCATTGGACAAGCTGCTGTCCATTCTGCAGCCACAGATGCCGCGCTTCTATTCCCTTTCCAACGACCCGCACGAGTCCCTCGCCAAGGATGGCGACCGCACACGCCGCGTCATAGAAATTGCCGTCACCGTTCATGAGTCGAGTGATTGGCTCGCTGGCACGCGCACTGGCATTGGCTCCGGCTTCTTTGAGCGCCAGGCCATGAGGTTCCTCGAGGCGCGCCAGCGCGGCGAGGAGCCAGACCTTTACATCCCCATGTTCAAAGGTCTCATGGCCAACCCGCTTGCCAAGCAGTTCGTGCCCGATGGCCCCATGCTGTTGATTGGCGCTGGCGTCGGCATTGCGCCTTTCCGCGGCTTCGTGCAGCGCCGCCTCAAGACGGCCAACTGTGCCAACAAGGTCTGGGTGCTGCAGGGCATTCGAGACTCACTAGTCGACGAGCTGTACAGTGGCGAGTGGGGTGTGCACGAGGATGAGGTCAAGCGCGTCGTCGAGAGCCGCCGCGGCACCGGCCGTTACGTCCAAGAAGAGGTGCGCCAGCAGGCCGACCTTGTCTGGCACGTCATCAACTCCGTCGACGGCCGCGTCTTTGTGTGTGGCAGCACCCGCGGCATGGGTGAGGGTGTTCATGAAGCACTCATTGACGTTGCCATGGAGAAGGGCAACCTCGGCCGTGAAGAGGCCGGCAAGTTCTGGGAGCTCAAGAAAGAGGCTGGACAATACACTGCCGAGACCTGGTAGACATAACCACCGCCATTGGTCCCCCTTCTTTTCTTCCCACGTCCCGCTCCTCATTTCTTATCCGCACCTTTCTACTTCTCCTGTTTATATTTTGGGTCTTCCATTTCTTGTACATTTTGTTGAGCCGCCTGGCTTGCACGTCTTTGTTATATGGGTTTCTACCTGGGCCTTTTTTGTCATATTCCATCATTGTTGTGGGTTACTTTGGTGGTCATTTTGTTCCCTCGCTAAGAGGAGAAGCATGTTATGATTTTATTTCTTACGTCTTCACGTTTTACTTTCCTTCGCCGTTTTTTCTCCTCGTATTTTTTACGTCTACTTCTATACTATCATACTAGACTTGGGTCACACCACCCAAAAGCAACGAAAGATAACATACAAGCCAAGGACACAATTGGCAGGCGTTTGGAATTAATGAGAGAAAAAATTCAAAAAGTCTACGAAAACAATCATACCTATCGCACTCTGAACCGTGGCATGCTTTAGTGACTTTAGGATGCATTATTCCGAGTATGAATTGCTTGCCCTTATCAGTTGTGAGGCAGAACGTATTGCTTGCCGAGGACAAGGTCGAACCGAACACGTCTGTGACAGGCTGCACTGCTAGTTGGTTATAAAACGCAATCTTGAACAAGGTGTTTACGAAAGGGGTTTCTAATGGGTTCTGTGCGTCAAAGCACGCAATCAGCAAGCTTACGTGCGTGCCGGTTGCTTTTCTCGGTCCTTGAAAGAGAAAGACAGAGCATTGCCAAAAACATGGGTTTCGATAAAAGCTACACAGCAATAAGGGTGACGGCACGATGGCTACTATGTTCACATTTGCATCCGTTATTCTACACCTCGTGATTATTTACGTCGTACGTCGTTTGGTCCTTCAGTGTTAAGTTTTGCAAATTTCTTCGCCCGTTTCGGACAAAACTTTTCTTAACTAAACGGAGCTAAAATCCTCTTTTTTGCCTACGGCATCTGGATCGTCCATCGGAAATACGGTTTGCAAATTTGGGGCCCTGATTGTCCCGATTGCCGAAAGAGTGCTGACGTCCCTGGCCTTTGTGCGACCGTAAGACTCAACCTTTGACGAACTCCAACTACGTCGTACATCTCACGTTTTGCAAGGCTGACTGCGATGCTGGCTTTTTGTAGAAACATGCCAACGATCGCGGCCCAATATTGCGCTTAATGGACTTAGAACAATATTTGCTTTTCTATCAATCTTTGCGGAACCATTTAACCTCACCGAAAGTGCACGTGACCTTCTTTCAAGATGCGCAACGTTCACGGAATCGCCTACACTACCCGTATTTCCGGTTGTAAGTTGAGGCTTTGCCGGAGGAACGAAAAACCCAGCAGCACGAACACAAATTCATCCGGCCGGTCTCCGTATTCTGTGCCGCCAAAACGCCAATTCGAACCTATCCCGCGCTTCATCCACATAGCAAAGAGGCGTACAGCATGACGAAGAATTAAGTAAGATTTTTAGGGGGCGATTGCCCTCACCAGAGCTACGATGTACACGGCTCCACCATACCTCCATCGGCCTTGCGAACCTATCGATGGCGGGTTGGGGCCGACTCTCGGTGTCGTCGCTATTCGCGATTTCGTAAAATTTCTATTTTCTCCACCCGTTTTCTGCAACCCTTCCTCTGTATTGGTGATGTTATCTAAGCCAGGCCAAGCCTCACCGGTCCGTCGTTCAGCCTGCTCGCACCTTCCACCGCTTTACGTCCGGGCACGCACTTGCCCCTTGGTGCCTTCCTGTTGCAGCAGTGGTTCCTTCCGTATATAAAAACCTTGACCGTAGAATATGCCTCTTAGACAAAGCCCTTTAGTCCCAAGGAAAGAGCCGCTTAAGCGTGTACCTGCCCCTGTTTACCATTGTCCCGCCACTGTCCATCCTCCCCGTTTCTCGACCCTTCTGGCTTCGTTCCTGCCCCCATTGTATTTCCGCCTCTTGTCAGTCAAGCTACACAAATACGCCCGCCCGTCTTCCCAATCTCCTTCCGTCTACCCCTCCCTTCCCATATTCTCTCAAAAAAAGAGATATATATTTCCATGAATACCGCCTGTTTCTCCCGGTTCGTTTCGCTTTCTTCGAAACCTGCTATTCTCAGACAACGTATTTCCAAAGTTGCATTGGCTTCCTTCTCTACAGCTTCTTCCTCCTCATCGTCTTCTCTCCTCTCGACCAGCCCCAAGGCTCTCTCATCTCGACCCCCCACCTCTTTTCCTGCATTCTGCCTCTCACCGCCAACGTCTCGCACAATGGCATCCGTCTCCAAGCCCAATGCCGACACTCTGCTCGAGCTTATGAAGGGCCGTCGCAGCTACTACGCCCTCTCCAAGGACCTGCCAATCTCCAAGGACCGCATCCAGGAGATCATTCAGGAGGCTCTGCGCCAGACCCCCAGCAGCTTCAACTCCCAGTCCAACCGCGTTGTCGTCCTCTTTGGTGACGAGCACGACAAGTTCTGGGCCATCGTCTCTGACACCCTCAAGGCCATTGTCCCCGCTGACAACTGGGAGGCCACCGAGAAGCGCATGGCCATGTTCAAGGCTGGCTCCGGCAGCATCCTCTTCTTTGAGGACAGCAGCGTCGTCGAGACCTTCCAGTCCAAGTTTGCTCTCTACGCCGACCGCTTCCCGGTCTGGGCCGCGCAGTCCGTCGGCATGCTGCAGTTTGCCCTCTGGACCGCGCTCGAGTCCGAGGGCCTGGGCGCCAACCTACAGCACTACAACCCCATCGTGGACGAGAAGGTCGCCGAGACCTGGAAGATCCCGGCCACCTGGAAGCTCAACGCTCAACTTGTCTTTGGCGGCCGCGCCGGCGAGGCCGGCCCCAAGGACTACCTTCCTCTCGAGGAGCGGTACAGGGTCTACGGCGCGTGAGCGTGCGTCCACAACGCCTGCAAATTTAATAAAAACCTGAACGAAAAAAAAAAAATTACAATCGAAGTGGTACAGATGCAGCGTCTTTAGATCTTTCGTTTCGCCTTTACTTATGGTAGCATTCACGGCGAGATACACCGACTGGCGAGCTGGGAACAAGCCGGCACCACGACGGAAGCTGGTTTCTTATTGCCTGCTCCCTTTTTTATATACAGCAATAGATATCGAATTGATTTCATTCAAATACAATCCAAAAATTGCAACAAATGAAAATGCTATTAGGTCAGCTGGACCTACAACGAGCTAATATTAATGGGAAATGAATCGCATAGGTATCGATCTAGCCTTGCCTAGCAGTCTTGCGCCTTAGCCTTGTGTTATTGATGCCTCGCATCGCTCATTTGTCGATGTCGGCAAGCTGTCTACGACTTACACGATCGTCTGACAGGCCCATGTGTTCGTCCAGCTGCATGTAGTAAGCAGCCCCGGGACGGATCGCCCTCTTAACAGCGGTACGTCGTAAGCACTAGTCGTATCTGCCGCACCCTCCAACTCAAGCTGCACGAATATGCATGTAAAAGGACATTGTAAAGGATGGAAAGTCAAGAAGAGGAATCATCATTAAGCTATGCGAATAATATGAAACAAAACAAATTAAAACAAAATATGTACTCCGTTGTGGTGTTGAACGTCTCGCTGGTGTTGAAATGTAACCGTGTTATTTCTTCCCCCAATATGTACTCCCATGCAGATTAGTAATTTTTATATGCTTGTTATGGCTGGTTCATATGCTTTGCTTCCCCTCTCCCACTCACTGCATCGTACTTTCTCTTTCTTCTTTCTTCTGGTGTCTGGCTTGTTACTCGTTCACAAACCCGAGGGCCTGGCCCATCTTGATCTTCTGGCCCTTCTCGACAGCCCAGTGCCAGCCGGGCGTGCTCTTGTCGCTGGCCTCGCCGCCCTCTGCGGCTGCGGCATCCGGCTTCGGAGCCTCGAACACAAGAACGACCGTGCTGCCCAGCTGGAAGCCGCCCATCTCCTCGCCCCGGCGCAGCGCGTGGCCGTGCAGGACCGGGCTGGCCGCAGCGTACGTGGCCTCCGCAAAGCCCGAGTACGCCTCGCCCCGTGCGGCCGCCTCCTCGGCCGCGCGGTCGGCTGCCGTATCCGTCGTCAAGCTGTTGGTCCGCAGCTCGCGGTCAAAGTTGACCTTGATGGAGCCCACATTGGTCGCGCCGACCGGGATGTAACTGAAGAAGCCCCAGCGCCAACGGCCGAGCAGAACAACACGCTCGTTGAGCGTGAACAGACCGGGCAACGTACGCTGCAGGTACGGGGACACGCTGTACAGCTCACCAGCAAAGTGGCGGCGGCGCTCGACCACCCAGTTCGTCGGCGAGTGGAACCGGTGGTAGTCGCCCGGCGCCAGGTAGATGACTGCGTAGTACAACGCCGACTTCTTGTCCTTGGACATCAGCTGCGTGTACCAGGGCAGGTCCAGGTCGGCCTGCACCTCTGAGATGGACTTGGCCGACGGCAGCACCGACTGGTCCTCCAGTTCTGCCTCGGGGCGGTCGGTGACGTCAGGGCCGGAAAGCAGGCCGGGCAACGTGTACGAAATACCATTGACCTGGGCAAACTCCTCGTCGGCGCGGACCAGACTTTCGTCGCTGGTCAGTGCCACGTTGGCCTGGCCCTTGTTGGCGGCCGTCGGGGTCACAGCGGCGCGCAGGTTGGCTGTCGACGAAGAGGTGGAGGAGGCCGACGACGACAGCTGGCCGTTGACAATGCTTGGCGCGGGTGTGTGCTTGCCGAGCAGGGCGTCGAGGGTGTAGGTCATGCCCTTGACTTGCTCAATGTCGCCGCCTTCGATTTTGCCGAACTGTAGAATGCGGCCATCAGAGGGCGACGTCAAGGCGCTGTGGTTCGGGTCGATTGGCCGCACACCGGGCTTGAGGGTCCGATAGAAGAACGCGGCGAGGTTGGGGAATTTGTGAAGGTCCGGTTCCTCGACCTCACTCAAGCTGTTGTTCCACAAAACAGAAGATGTGAGCTACAGTTTTAACTAATATCGGGAGAAAAACGAACTGGCACAGAAAGGATACGGTTGTGTGGTCGGTACGTACTTCACTCCGAAAATGTAGCTGTAGAGTTTAATACCTGGTACGCGCATGTAGTATGGAAGGGTGAGCTCATTAAAGCGTCCCCATAACCGAGAGAGCGCCTTGAGAGGCAACGTGGACATGACCTGGACCTGCCTGAAGACGTGGCGATGGGTGTTAGCAAAGCAGTTTCGGCATTTCACAGGCTCACCGCCTTGGTCTTCCATATATAATTATAGCAAAAAAAGAAACGGTTGTTGTTCCATACCAAGGGCCATCGGGCCGGATCCGCGGTCGTTTCTTGGGCTTTGTGGCGTTTTCAACTGCTCCGTGCTCCCCGTCCTCCTGTGCGGCCTGGCGGTTGCGGACTTTGTTGAATTGGACGAGGCCCAGGAAGCCAATGCCGAGCCCGACCGGGATGCGGTACCATTGGATTTTGGAGTTTTTCAAGGCATGACGGAGGCGGGCCGAGAAGCGAGGCCGACGGAAGGCCTTTTGGGAGTAGAAGCGGAATGGAGACGTGTTGATGACGAGGCGGCGAGGTGGGTTGAAGAGGATCTGGCGTTCGGAGAGCGAGACAGAGAAACGGCCGGTGGTAATGCCCTTGGAGAAACTGCCCCTGGACAGGCCGAGTCGAGACGGGGCGGACGCCATTCTGCCTGCTGGATGGGGGGCAAACAAAAAGACGATTAGCACGACGAAGCCAACGAGGATCAAAAGGAACAACATTTGTTCGATTTGGTGAGTCAATCAGGTAGGCGAACCATGAAAGAACCGAGTCGCCATGAAGTCGACTGGTTTGGAAGAGAGAGAGAGAAACGAGAGACGGAGAGGACGAGCAAGGGAGGGGGGGGTGTGCGTGGAAGCGATGCCAATTTCGGGTAGCTACAGCCACTGTGCATAAAATGAGCTGTTTTCTGTTGAGGTGATGATGGCGGGCAGGACGCTGGCATGTGGCAGAAACAGTGCCTCTGCCTGCCTTTCTGCTGTATCCCACCTAAAAGGGGTGGGAAGGGCGGTCAGGGAAGGCGCGACTGGACGCTAGGGAAGGGCATGCGCTGGTTCGTGGTGGAAATTTTGGCTATCGACACAGTCTGGACGTGGAATTTGCGGGAGGACGCTGTTCCACATGCAATTTCTGCGGCCTGTACAGGAATCAACAAAACTTGATTTATATCACGAGTGAAGAACAAATGAGAGCCCGATCCACTTAGCACGCATGTACATACTATTTTCGCAACAGCTGCAGCTGCCGTCGAGAATTTGCAAGACATTGTACGCGCTGGAAAGGCAGCTGCTACTTGTCGCGTGCCAGCTCCTCACGTGATACTGAAAATGAGAATACAGTTCGAATAGGGTTGTAGGGAATACGCTTGGAAAGAACTAAGGTTACAGGTACTGGCAGGGGTAAACGTACGCTAAATTGAGGGTCTTGAAGCATGTCGACCTGCTGTTGGGAACTCATGCCAAACGCCCGCGGGCCATCCATGGAAGATCCCGGTCGAAGTACCAGATACTCTGCAAACTGCAATCATGTTGTAGCGATCCTGTGTACTAGTACTTTACGATTGATGACCCACATTAATTATCAGCTAGCCTTCCAACGGCTGCACGGAACACGCCAGGTGGACAGTTCGGGGCAGCTGAAGTGCTTCAGTCATTCGTCGTGCATTCATAATATTGAGTTCGAAAGTACATTCGTACGCGCAGCAAGTACGACACACACTTCTGCACCTTCCCTCTCTGCTGTACGCCACTTTTCGTCGTTGTCCGTCGCACTTTCCATTTTCACTCTGTTTTGTCGCTTCCCTCTCCTCTTGCCTAATAAACCGCTCACTTTCATATCTCTCCACAGTATTTCCATCCCCTTGTTCAAGACCTGTCGAAACAGGCGACACATTCTCACAATACCACCGACAACCGACTACCGACCGCCACCTTTTGACCGTGACGACGCCGCCAGTAGATACCGCTGGCACCAGGTCCCGTTATGGAAGACCCAGGCCCTCCCGCAGGCTACGGAGACCTGACGGTCTCCGTCCGCCTGATCTCGCCCGCGCAGGATCTCACTGATTTCCCAGACCTCTCTAATTTGCCCGTGTCGACCACCGTTGGCCAGATCAAGATCTTGATTGGGAACGAGTTGACCTTTCGCAACCGGTCGCCCGCAGGTATGCGGGTTATTTACCGTGGCCGGCTACTGGATATGGATGAAAAGACGCTCGCGGATGTGTTTGGTATCTCCACGGTTCGTTGCCTGTCTTGCCTGTTTCTTACCGACCCAGTCCTGCCCTGCTTTCTGTTCTTTTCTGACTCCTCTTCGTTTGCTTCGATTTTTTAGATCCAAGAGACCAGACTGCAAGTCCTCCATCTTGTTTTGCGGGACAACGGCGCCAGCGCGAACGTGAACCCTGCGCCCATTCCAAACGTTAGGATGGCCAATCCTTTTGCTCCGAGAACCGTTCCCGGTGCACCCCCGACTCTGCCTCCGCTATCTGCTTACCAAAACCATCGACCACAGGGGTCTCATGTACCCACTGCTTTCGCCGCAACGCACCAGCGAATCGACCAACATCCCGGGCAATATCCCACAGTACACCACGGGCCACAATTCGGTCAGGCCCAACAGACACAGCAGACCTCGGGCCAGTTAGGGGGTGTGCGTCTCGTTCGCGACGTGCAGCAAGAACTCCAATCGAGAGGCGGACAAATGGAGGAGTGGCAAATGCAGCAGGTTTTGCGTCTGCAGCAAAGACACCAAGAGCTCACCCAGCGCTATCCACGGCGACAAGAGGGGCTGCATATGGCGGAGACCACCAGACAGCAGGGAACACAGGCGCAGGCCTATACCACCGGGGCAACTCAAGGATATGTGCAAAACACTGCCCGGCCCAACGTCTATGTGTTGGAGTCGCCAACTGGTCCGCGTGCAGTTGTTGTCAGTGGTGTTCGGGACGCGCCCCGACAGAGCATAGTATATGCGGATGTGGATACTATACGCCGAGAAAACCAAAATTTGCTGGCGGAACTTATCCAACAGCAAAACCGACAAATTCAGCAGCAGAGACAGAGCTACGAATCCCTGATGCGACAAAATATGCAGAGCGTGGCGGTTCTACAGCACTTGCGCCAGCTCCAATTGCAAAGCGACCAGATGAATGAAGAGCAAGCTGCCGCCCAGCAGAGAGCAACACAGGGTCAGGCAGGCCAGCTGGACCCAACAGTTGAGGCTGGCCAACAACAACAACAGCAGCAGCAGCAGCAGCAGATGCCGAATCTAGACGCAAACCACCACCAAGGACTGGGCCTACAACCAAACAACCCTGGAGCTGGTTTCCTGGCAGCCATGTGGCCCCATGTTTGGCTGCTTACTCGCCTGGTGTTGTTTGTATGGTGGTTCACAAACCCCGATGCCAGCTGGACCCGCTGGATCATGGTGATCCTTATTGCAACGGCCGTCTTCATCTACAACACGGGTGTGCTTGACGGCCTTGCTGACCAGATCTGGACGCCCATCCGTGCCCACCTCGACGGTCTTGTCAACCCTCAAAACACAAATGGCCAGGCTGGTGCACAGAATGAGGCCGACGCTCAAAACGCCGCGGTCCCTACTGGTGAGGCGAATGCTGCTGTCGACCGTGCTGGCGACGTTCCGCCCGCACCTCCCCCTATTGGCCGTGCCGGTGGACGCGACCCCGACCCTGCCGAGGTGGCGGCGCGGCTGGTAGCACAGCGCCAGATTAACAACGGCCAGCGTCTGCGGGATTTTGCACAGCGGCTGGAGCGCATTGGAGTAATGTTCCTTGCCAGCCTGGCTCCTGGCATCGCCGAGCGGCACGTGGCTCTTGCGGAGGAGCGCGAGAGAGAGGAGCGCCGCCGTGCCCAAGAAGCAGCGGAGGCAGCGATTGCAGCGGCAGCAGAAGCACAAGCTCAAGCAGAAGCTGCGGCGGCGGCGGCGGCTACAGCAGTAGAAGAGGGAGTGAAGAACACCAGCGACGAGAATGCAGAGACTGGCCAAGGTGCCCAGGAGGTGGAGCCCAGCTTGGAGGACGAAACTGCAGCCGTCGATGCGCAGTGGCAGATTGAGCAGCAGCAGCAGGTTGAGCGGGATGCGGTGGCCGGTGTGCAATAGCAATGCTGCTAGAATCCAAGAGACAGCGAGGTGGGAAATGGGGATATCTACGTGCTAAGAGAGCTGTGCCATTGGGCCTCGGATAGGGGCAGTGGCCTATCGACTGATCGTTTTGAAGGTTCTTGTGTCTGGCTACATAGAATTGCGATTTCAGCCAAGCAAAGCAGCAGTGTGGAGCAAACATTGAAATGAGCATCTACAAAACAGACGCAGAAGTAAACAAAGCAATCATGATTTGAAAACAAAGCAGCAAATGCGTAGAAGCATAGAATCGTTGCGCCATTGATTCTTACAACATACTTTTTCGACGACTCCGCATTTGACATTGCTCCCTCGGAAGTGGTGCTTTACTAGCGCTCCAATGCCGCCGGAATTCGAATGCGGTTCCCTAGGCCTAGCTGGAGAGCGCATTCTGTCCGTCGTCTTTTAGTGGAGTGGTTCGGAGCTACAGGCAGCTTTGGGGGCGGCGAGCCCGGGGCCTTCGCAGCTGTAGCGTGGAAACTCCAAAGGTGCCAAGACCGAGCCTCGGCAACTGCCCAAACAGGCTAAGACACAATCGTCATGGCTACTTCCTTTAAAGCTGCGAGTGTCACGCATCTCGACACGTAAAGTGTACATTCCTTACAGAGCAGAGTATTCTCACGTACTCAAATCGAATTTACGACATCCTCCTTGTCCTATCACCTTCGCATCTTTCATCGCCTTTCTCGCCACATCGCCAGCCATGGACTACGATCTCAACCTCCATGACTTCTCGTCGATCTTCTCGCTCAAGGGCAAGATCGCTGTCATCACCGGCGGCTCTCGTGGCCTCGGCCTGAGCGCAGCTTCGGCGTACGTCTTCTCCCCCTTTTTTATTTTACTGTTTTTTTTCTCCCGTTCACAGCCGTTTTGAACGTCCCTGCTGACTTTATTCTTCAACAAGCATCCTCCAAGCCGGTGCCTCCAAGGTGTACATCAACTCCCGCAAGAAGAAGGTCTGTGACGATGCGGCCGCCGCCCTCAACAAGCTCCCCGGTCTGGCCCCCGGCGCCAAGGCCATCTCGGCGCCCGCCGATGTTACCAACCCCGAGGGCCTGCGCAAGTTTGTGGACTTTGTCAAGCAGGACAGCCCCGAGGGCATTGACATTCTCCTGGCCAACGCCGGCGCCACCTGGGGCGAGCCCTTCGACACCCACCCGGATGCCGCCATTGCCAAGGTGCTCGACCTCAATGTGCGCGCCGTCTTCAACACCATTCGCGAGTTCGGCCCCTCGCTGCTGCGCCGCGGCACGCTCGAGGACCCCAGTCGCGTACTCGTGACGGGCAGTGTCGCCGGCCAGGGCATTGGCACGATCGGCAAGCAGGCCACCTTTGGCTACAGCGCCAGCAAGGCCGCCGTCATCCACCTGGCCCGCAACCTGGCCGTCGACCTGGGCCCGCGCCACATTACCGTCAACTCGATTGCGCCCGGCTTCTTCCCCACCAAGATGTCGCAGGGCCTGTTGGCGATGGCAGACGGCGGTGCGGACGGCGTGGCCAAGAGCAATCCGATGCAGCGGCTCGGCAAGCCGGAGGACTTTGCCGCCGCCGTGGTGTACCTGACGTCGCGGGCAGGCTCGCACGTCAACGGTGCAACGCTGACGATTGACGGAGGCGCCATGTGGCAGACGGGCCAGATGGGCGGCATTAACAAGGCGAAGATCTAAACGCCAGCGTCTGGGAGGTGTTTGTGGATAGGTCGAGATGCAAGGCACGCAACCATATATAAGAATTGGTTATGTTCACATTAGGATATTACTCTGCATGTGACACACTGATGCAAGGGCAAAATAACGGTATTTATGCTGTGACGTTTTTGGTATGTAATCCCAAACCGCATGAGATGAGTATGTCGCCCCCTGCTCTATGTTTTATTCGGTGTATGGTGTATGGCATATGGTCTGATAAACAATGCATACTGGCTTCCCCTCCTACTTTCCACGCTTTCCTAGTTCTTGCGTGCCACCCAATGACTCGACTTGTAGACCGTCTGGAGCAGCGACTGGTCGTCGTGGATGTAGGGTGTCTCGACACCCGTCTCATGCGTGACAACCGTGAACCCCAGCTTCTCAACCAGCGCCCGCACCTCGTCGTCGCTCAGCTCAAAGCTGCCCGGGTCCGCAATACCTGTCGAGGTCGTCGCGTCGTGTTCACCATCACCGTCGTCATCCCGGCCGTGGTTGCCTGGCGGGTTGTTCTCAAAGTGCCATAGCAGCGGTCCAATGTTGATCAGCAGTCCACCAGGCTTGAGACAGTGCCGGATCGTCTTGATGTACCGGATCAGGTTTGGCGCCGTGTCGAGGAAGAACACACACGCCACGGCGTCGTACACCTCAGCATGCTCGGCGTCGCTGTACAGACACAAAAAATCGGCAGCGCACATGCTCATCGTGCCGATCCCGTGCTGGCCGGGCTGTAGCGGCTGCTGCATTTGCTGCATCGACGCATCTACAATCGCTTGGCCTGGGTGAACGTCCGGCACGGCGTACGAGCGCAGGTGGTTCTCGCGCACACGGTGGTTGGAGAAGGAGTGCACCCATGGGTAGATTGTGTGCTGGCCGGCCTTGCGCGTAAAGTTGAGAATGTACGACGACGCCAGCAGTTGGTGATATGAGATCTCGTTGCCCTCGGCCTCGTAGCCGGCGAGGCACAGGTCAAATACCAGGCGGCCCAGCCCCGCGCCGGGGACCAGTACTTTGAGGCGGCCGCGGTAGTACCAGTCGTCTTCGTCGTCGCTGTCCCCGCCGGTGGCGTTGTGTCCTTGTCCATCGTTGGCCGTCGCCGCAGCTTCCGCAGCCGTTGCGGCCACTTCCTCTCGCCGTATCCGCTCGGCAGCCAGCGCCCGCATAACAGGTCCGTAACTCTTTTCCCGCTCGTCCGCACCGGCGGCTGTCCAGTCCCGTAAAAACTGCCGCAGGGTGCTCCGCGCCTTGTCGACATCTTGGTGCTTGGCAACGCCGGACCAGTGTGCCGGCAGCTTCGGTTCTGCGCCGGGTGCTACTGGTGCTGCTTCTTCGTTGTGCGCGTGAGCATCATCGCTGCCCCCAACACGGAACGACTCCAAGCCAAACCGCACAATCTCGCGGGCCAGCTCCGCGTTGCTCTCAATGGCCTCGTCAACACGATCCAGTGTTTCGAGATACGAGAAAGGCTTTGCCGCAAGCAATTTCCAGTCGTCCTGGGACAGTGCATAGAACGACTGCCTTCGGAGATGCGTACAGTTGAAGTGCGATACCTTTGCGTATTGTCTGTGCGAGGTCAGTATGGATTCTTGGCTCCGTGGTTTGCTTCCCCAGGCACCGAAACAAACATACAGAAACGAGTCTAGGGCGCAAAAGAGCACTCTAATTTCCTCGGGATCTTGAATTGCGTCGTCAGACACCTCCCACCGGTTATCGCCACCTGATGGTGGCTGCGTCTCCGCCATAACTGATACTGTTGAAAGGACCGCCGTGTAGGATGCTGGTTCTTGTCGAGTGCCTCACAGTCTCCTTATTTTTGTTTGATCTCTCCTGAGAGAGGTCGTCTAGCTGTTCTCTTCTGATATTGGGTTAGCCAAAGCTGTGGGAATGGTTGAGTGTCTCAGTTTCAATGGCAATATGGTGGGGCGGGCAGCAGAAAGATAAGACCCAGATAAAGATGGGATGAGCAAAGTTGAGCGCAGACAAAATCGTTCCTGAGACGGCTTGCTGGTCGATTACATGGCTGATTTAAAATCAGTCTACCGTGTCACTTTTCTAATTCCTCGTCTCTGATTACTAGCTTTTTTCCATTTTGGTGGTGCTGTTCATCGTCCCTGCCAGTTCTTTGCTCTCGTTTCGAGTCTCCACATACCCACACCTTCCTAGCTCGAGCTATCCTTACTAGTTGCACCTGCTGGTTTTGCTCTATTTGGCGCTCTTTCGGCTACTGTCAGGGGGTGCTTTCCACCGCCGCGAATCGCTGCACTTGGCGGGGTTGTGTTTTTCAAACAGTTGGGCGGTACCTTCCGTTTCTTGCACTCCGGTCTTACCTTTACTGACTAACGTCAGCCATTGCTCTTTCTATTGACCTGGCCGCAACTTCAAGCCCCGAAGCATACACAAACCTGAAGCTCATATAGACTGGGTTCTACTATATACATACCGCCTACTTAGACCTGGCTGCTGGCACGCACTCACCTCACAATGGCTACCGATCTTGACAACACCAGCGAGACTGTGACGTTCAGCACGCCGCTTCCGCGCGCCGTGGACACGCAGATTCACGTCCGTCTGACGACCCGCGATAAATGTCTTATGCTCTTCGTCACAACGGCTGGCACCGAGGACGGCGAGACCCTGGCCCCAATGGGCTCATTTGTCTATGCTGTGCCGGATGTACGTCTGCCCCTTGTGCGGTTCTGACAAGTACCAGTACCAGGAGATCTGCTAACAACCAAAAGCGCTTCAAACTGAGTGAGCCGCTGTGCACAAACATCTATGTCGAGGAGAACTCGCTCGAATTCGCTGCCCGCCTTGCCCGGCTTGTCGTCAAGCGCACCCAGCAGCCTGTGTACGTGTCGAGCTCGTTGAGTTTGGACCGTATGGGCCTAGGGGGCACCGTTGAGGAGGTGCTCGAGGCGTTCCAAGCCGTCACTGCAACGCTTTTGCCTCTACTTCCCAAACCTCTCCAGAATGGAGTATAGGGATGGTGGGGGGCCACAGTCGCCCAGACAATGCAAACGGCGCGTTGAATACAAACGTATACGTCGAGTCTTGTCCGCCCTCGTGGTCCAACAGATGTCTCACTCGCACATAGTGTCGCTGTCCGTTGGTTGGACATACAAACCAAGATGCAGACAAACAGACAAAACGACAAATCGATACATAATGATGTCCTGCAGATAGACGGCAAACGGACGAGCAACCGCACCAATATCTTTACACGAAGGTAGCTTTTTTGCCAGCCACCATCTCATTGGCCAGAGCCGGCTTAGCGATGTCAAGGCACGGGTGTCACAGAACAAACGGAGAGTAACAAAAGAGAACAGCGGCGAAGAGAAACAAAAAGCGGTGTAATACTGCAAACGGCCCATGTCGCTGGCGGCCACCCGATATAGGCCACGGCAAACGTGGTGCTGCTGATTCCCTGGCTGTGGGAACACGAAGTTTCACGAAAACGACGCCAGGACAAGAGCAAACAAGGGACTATGCAGAGGACCATAATTTCGAAGACACCCTGAATGAGTAGAAAAAAGAGGAAGGGGAGAATATGGAAGATCAGGACTTGCTGTTACTCGGCGGAGAGAGTCCAGCCTGCAAACGGCAACTGAAATGGTAGGATCGGGCGCAAACCCAGGGAACTTGTTTGTCTTTTGTCGGACAACGGGCGTGTCCAGAATCTGGCATGGGCTCCAACACCAACAAGGCTGTCAGTAACGGTTTGCTTTACGGAGGGCACATGAGGCCAGCTAGCGATCGTTGGACGCCAGAAACGACGCCTCGTACAGCGCGTTCTGCACGTTTCCGCCACTGCGTCTTCCGCTATCCTCTCTACCAAGCCAACGAGGCAGAAACTCGACCAGCCGACCTTTCATATACTCCGTCACCGCCGCTATTTCATCGACCTATCCTGCCTATTCCTTCCTGCCGCTGGATCACGAGACTTAAACAAAATCGTCCCCAACAAGTATACCTGAAAGCAAGTAGCATTCTGAGAAAATGGTACCGGAAATCTTGATACTCATCCGGTGACGCCATCTCAATGTCGGTCTATCAGTCGGGCACTATCGCTATTGTATTGTCCACTTTGCTCACCTACCGCTACATGATGCCTGGATGCACGTTTGTCGTTTGAACTTTGCCATTCTTGTACGCCGTCGAGAAAACAAATATATACTATAAATATGACATCCACTGGTTCCACCAGGTGTCTTGCCCACCCGTGTCAACTTGCAGCGCCTTCAGACGTCGACGGGAGCAGCGGCTTCCCGTGGCCCAACGTTTCTGTCGTACAGTCGTGCAAACAAAATGTGTAAATGGATGACATTTTGAACGCTAGTGGAGCTTGGACGTTTGTCCTGTCCAGGTCACCAGGATGAAGTCAATGAATTAATGAATTATTTTTATCAAATTTATGGCAAACTGTTTGTAGTTTTAGTGGAGCAGGAACAGTGAAGCAAAGAGGGGCAATTGGCCGTCTCATCCCACCACCACCTGCCAATCCTGGCTTTTTTGGTGTCAACACGGTTTTGCCTTGCGCCAGTGCCTGTGCCCAGCCGCCACCCCGCTTTAGCCTGGTTGTCGCCTAGCACGTCAAACTTTGGCAGCAGCGAGGCAGCTCTCTTTGGGTTGCTCCTGCCTCTGCAATGGACTACCAGTCATAATGTATATCTCACTGGCGCAACGCTACTGCTGTGCAAAACGTTTCGATGGTCCCTTCCCGTTTTTGTGCCAAACCCTGCCTGCCGACTAGTATCACCAGGTCAACTTCTGTGCAGCTTCGAAACGGCCCCTCTACTTCTATTCCGCATCCCTCTTCTTTCTTCCATTCCGGTCTTGACCGCGCCTCACCACAGCTAGATCCGTCTCTCTGGCAGTCTGTCCCCCGTCGGCTATACTTGACTTTCGTGCTTTCACCAGCCGGGCTGGTTGGATTGCACATCGCTGCTTTGTATTCGTGCATTTCCATTGTCGCATTGCTGCAGCGGAGTAGACCACGAAACAACAGGCGGCGAACCAGTGTCCCAACTCCAACCTCGCGTCCTCTCACCGCGTCTCTTGCAGTCTTGACACGGCGAACCCTGGCCGCCGGCGCCTTTTGTTGTCTTTCTCTTCCGCCGCGATCCCTACCCCCGTCAACATGGCGTGGCAACCGGCACCCGAGTCTTTGCAGACTCTTATTGGGTGTCTGAAGGACTCGCACAATGGCTTTGACAAGGCTGCCCAGAAGCAGGCCGAGATTGTGAGTACAGCCTTGTCTGCAGTTGCAGGAACAGTTGCAATTGTAGCCAGACCGCAGAGAATGGACAGCATGCTAACAATCTTTCCAGATGCTCGGTCAAGCCAAGGCATCGCCCGACTTCAACAACTACCTGGCGTTTATCTTCTCGAACCCTGCCCCCCCGGCCGGTGTCAGCCTCACCGCGAGCGATTACGGCATTGTCCGCATGGCTGCCGGCATCATGATCAAGAACACCGTCAAGAACGCATATAAGCAGACCCCTGATGCCACAGTTGCTCTCATCAAAGCTGGGGTGCTTCTGGGCCTCCGCGACGAGAACCACCCCGTTCGCAACTATGCCGGCAACATTGCGACCGAGATCATTCGCCGCGGCGGAGTGTACGCCTGGCCTGAGCTGCTGAACGAGCTCCTCAACATGATTGGGAACACCGACGGCCACACTACCTCTGCCACCCAAGAGGCGGCCATGTCCGCCATGTACAAGATCTGCGAGGACAATGCCAAGCTCCTCGACCGCGAGGTCAACGGTCAGCGGCCGCTCAACGTTCTCCTGCCGAAGCTCATTGAGGCCACGTCCAGCCCCCTGCCCCGCGTGCGCGCCCAGGCATTGACGGCTCTCGGCGAGTTCATCCCCCGCAAGTCACAGGCTATGCTCGCCAACATCGACGCCCTCCTCAACCGGCTGTTCCTCCTGGCCCCGGATGCCAACAACGATGTGCGCCGCGAAGTCTGCCGTTCATTTGTTCTCCTGGTCGAGTCGCGCGCCGACAAATTGACTCCCCATGTGGCGGGTCTGGTTGACTACATCATTGCGCAGCAGCAAAATGAGGACGACGAGGACCTGGCCTGCCAGGCTGTGGAGTTCTGGCTCTCTGCCGGCGAGCACGAGGACTTTTGGAAGAGCATCGGACCTTATGTCACTAAGATCGTGCCCTCTCTGCTCGAGGGCATGGTGTACAGCGGCGAGGACATTGCTCTGTACGGCAGCGCCTCTGATGACGACGAGGAAGATGACCAGGATGAGGACATCAAGCCCCGCTTTGCCACACGGAAATCAAACCGGAACGCCAACGGATCCGCAAACCCTTCCGGCGACTCGGCCAATCAGGGCAACAACGACTACGAAACGCTCGGTGGCATGGACGAGGACGATCTCGAGGACGGCGAAATTGAGGACGAGGCGGGCCTGGACGCTGACGATGGCCTCTTTGACGACGGTGGCGACTCGACCTGGAACGTTCGCAAGGGCTCGGCAGCTGCGCTGGATGTGCTGGCCCGTGATTTTGGCGACGCCATGTTTGAGTGCATCATGCCGTACCTGACCGTCAACTTGAAGCACCCCGACTGGCCACAGCGCGAGTCCGCCGTCTTGTCGCTCGGTGCCGTGGCGGAGGGCTGTATCACGGCCGTCACCCCGCACCTGCCAAACCTCGTCCCGTACCTGGTCACGCTCCTGGACGACCCGGAGCCCCTTGTGCGCCAGATCACCTGCTGGACTCTAGCCCGGTACTCGCAGTGGGCCATCGAGCTGACCGAACCTGCCCAGACTGCCAGCTATTTTGTGCCAATGATGGAGGGTTTCCTGACGAAGATGCTCGACAAGAACAAGAAGGTGCAGGAGGCTGCTGCGTCGGCCATGGCGACGCTCGAGGAAAAGGCCGGCAAGAAACTCGAGCCGTACGCTGGTCCCATCATCAAGCAATATATCAAGTGCTTTGAGAAGTACAAGGACCGCAACATGTACATTCTGTACGATTGTGTCCAGACCCTGGCGGAAGCCATTGGCCCTGTTCTGGCCCTTCCTGAGCTGTCGGGTGAGCTGATCCCGGCTCTGTTTAAGCGCTACGACAGTGTACCCGACCAGTCGCGTGAGCTCTTCCCACTCCTCGAGTGCTTCTCTTATGTGGCGATGTCTCTTGGTATAGTGTTTGCTCCCTACGCGCAGCCTGTCTTCCGCCGATGTGTCAACATCATCCACCAGAACCTGGAACAGTCCCTGGCGGCAGCCAGCAACGCACATCTCGACAGCCCTGACAAGGATTTCCTTGTCACGAGTCTAGACCTGATCAGCGCCATCATCCAGGCCCTCACAGAAGAGAAGGCCTCGATGCTCGTGACTGACACTCAGCCGGCCTTTTTCGAGCTGCTCAGCTTCTGCCTGGAGGATCCCACTGACGAGGTGCGCCAATCGGCCTATGCCGTGCTGGGCGACTGCGCCAAATTTGTCTTCCCTCAGCTGCAGCCGTGCCTGAACACGATTCTGCCCATTCTGCTCAAGCAGCTTGACATGGACAGCATTTTGGACGAAGAGATCGACGCGGGCTTCAGTGTCATTAACAATGCATGCTGGAGCGTCGGAGAGATTGCTATTCGTCATGGCAAGGGTATGGCGCCATACACAGAGGAACTGCTGAAGAGTTGTGTCGAGATCATCACCAACCCGCGCGTGCCTCGCGGTGTCAACGAGAACGCCGCCATTGCGCTTGGCCGCCTTGGACTGGCCAGTGCCGAGGCTCTGGCTCCCCACTTGCACACCTTTGCGGACGAGTTCCTAATCTCCATGGACGACATCGACCCGACCGAAGAGAAAGCCACCGCCCTGCGTGGTTTCACTCTTGTGGTTGCACAACACCCGCAGGCGATGGAAAAGGTTCTGCTGCACTACTTTAAAACTATTGCAACGTACGAGGACATCAACCTCCGCAGCCCCATCAAGCAAGAGCTGCACGCAGCCTTCCAAAATGTGGGTCCCTGTTCTCATTTTTGCTACTGACTATGTCGACTGTGCATTTGTTTGAGCTAACCTTTGCTTTTAGATCATCTTGGTCTACCGGCAGATGATCCCACAGCTCGACACGTTCCTGGCCCAGCTGACGACTGAGGAGCAAACTGCGTTGAAAACCCAGTACCGCATCTGATACCGCCGACAAACACACACTGGGTTGTAAGGTGCCTTTATTACTTTCTTACCATGCGAGTGCGTTTCGCGATTGTATATCTTCAACACGATACGAAAGCCATCATCTCCATTTCCCCTTTTACTCCATGTCTTTCACAGTCAGCTAAACGACGGCTCATATACCGTCGTCTTTTTTTGTCTATTGTTTTGCATTTCATTTAACCTGCAGTAGATAGTGCGTGTTTTTATTTTTCTTTGTTTTTGCTTGGATAGCCTTTGTTTTCTAGTCTTTTTTTCTTTCAGTTCATTGTGTTTTTGGTTCTGTTGTCTTTTCTCATGGAGAAGGAAAGTGGATATTTTTGGAGAATGCAAAGAACAAGAATAATGACCCGCAACGAGGAAAAAATTATGAAAGCAAGCTCACGATCTTGGGGAGGAAAATGCCAGGTGCAAAGCAAGAAAGCGATCGGTGACTGATTACTACGGGACAGCTCAGCAAGGTTTTAGTGAGTCGATCTTGGGGATGGTGAGAAATGAGAGAAACAACGGAAAGTGTTACGAGAAGGAAAACAAACATCACCATGAAGTATCAAGATAAGCACAGATCACAAAACAGGAGGAGATACAAAAGCAAAAGAGCTGGACAGTAACAAGGCAGGAGCAAATGAGTACCGGGAATTTACTACTGACTATTGATGAGCAGGCGTCTATGACAGAGATATAGTCATTGAAGAGGAGGGAACGTAAGGCACAGGAGGCGATCGCCTTTTTCTCCACATGTCACATTGAAACGATAGGAAGCATATTATATAGATAGCAACACCTAAATGCTAGATAGACACAAAACATTATAATGTAGCACAGTATTTTCTATAGGCATACATCACTGCATCAATATGGTATTGTTGGTTAGGTTGATTTGAAACAAGTTAGCAGAGATAGGGCATTGCTATGAGAGGATATAAATAATAAGCACAACAGAACAAAAAAAGAGGACAACAAAAACCACAAAGTCAACGCCTGCAGACGCCACGCTCGAATATCCCAAGTGTACGTGTGGGATGATAAAAAAAAAAGGGAAAGAAAAAGAATGCAAACGATGAAATAGAGCCGGCCAAAAAGCGCCCCCATCGGCCAGAAAATGAATCGGATACGAAAGACTTTAAATCAAATTGCCGCTCTAACCAGCCGGGACTTTTTCCGTTCTCGTGCCTGGTACCCGAACAAGAACCAAAAGTCAAGCTTTTGTGCGGTACCGTGAATATATCGTAGGTATATATGTGCATAGTTCGTGTGTGCAGTGTGCGTGTTGAGCATTTGTGTGTTTGCTGTCGAGCACCAACTCGAGTACTGACTCCGTCTACTCGAGTTGAAGACCTCCGTCGTCCAAACCTTATTTATGCAAGGTTTGTTCCAAGAGAGCGGACAAAAAAATGTATATATGGTATCGTGTCGTAGATTCGTGCGCAAGACAGTGGGTCGTTTTGCGATCGCAATAGCAGCGAACGCTAGATATCGTCCCGCCCTTAGGTCCTAACCTACTGCCGTCATGACTGTGTCGCCACATCGTTCATGGTATCGAGATTTCGGCCACCAGTGCCAGCAAAAAGGAAAAGCGCGAAGCCTGCTGCACCGTATTTTATGCAGGTCGCGTTCCCGCGTTACCTCCCGGATAGGGCACTGTTGCTGCGATCTGGACTGGCGCCTTGCTGACCGGCGCCTTGCCGCAAGGCATCGTTATAGCTCGGAATGGGCGGTCCGCCAATCGAATGGCGAGGCATCCGGCGAGCAGGATTGTTGCTGCGAACGGGTGTGGCGGCCGATGCTCCACGGCTCCGGCCAACGCGAATCAGGGGCGTGTCTTCGCTGTCTGTACTGTTGCGACGGCTGCCACTGTCGGATAGTGGTGGACTCGAGTACTGAGGTGGTGGCGTCAAGTCTTGATCTTGCAGACCAAGGCCAATCCTGCTCTCGCCGTTCGCTGCTGCTGCACTACTGCTACCTTCTCCGGCATTATCTGTCGGTACGAGTTGGGCAAGTGAAATATCAGTCGGGCTTCGCGCGGGGCCCGGGCTAGTTGGCGGCAGCATGCGGAAGTTGCCAGACCGAGAGCGGCCATGTCCTGGGTCGAAAGCATTGTTGCGGTTGGTTGAGTACGTCTGGACAGACTGGCTGTAGCCGTGGCCCCGTTGCGGAGCAGCTGCGCTCGTGAATCCGTCTTTGCTGCCAGTCTCCAGAAGAATGCTGCCCTGCTCAGAGCCATATGGTGGCGGCGGTGCAAGGGAGCCGGTCATCGGGGCAAGGCCCCACTTCTTGACGTTGGCCTCGATGAACACAAAACCGGCCTGGCCAAAGTTGACGTGGACAATGGCAGGGCCGTTGGCGCCCACGGCCGGGAAGAAGTTCTGGGACTTGAGGCCGTGGGTAATATCCTCCAGTCGCTTTCCGTTGCGTGTGAAGAAGATCGAGCCCGTTCGTGGACGATAGCCAACACCGATGACATCGCCTTGCACAAACGGCAGTCCGTATGGTGTCGCATTGAATGGCTGATTGTAGCGGCGTGTGCCGGATGACAGGTATGCTGCGGAGAACTTATGGAATCCTACACAAGTAAACAGAGTGTTAGCAGTTGGTGGTCTTCTCCGTGGATATTGGCAACGGCAGTGCCAAGAACTTGCCTGGCAGACGGAAGAGAGGGTACGGCTTTGTCGCCATGCCGATACTGAGTAGTGTGTTATCGGGCTTGTCGTAGATCTTGGCCTCCCAATAGTACACCTCGTTCTGTTTTGGCACGGGCAGGTTGCTCATGACGGTGCATTCGGAGTCAAAGAACTCAATCTCGGTCCGCGCCTCGACGAAGCAGTTGGCGATCTCCAATTCCGGTTCAAACTCCCAGGCGGCCACGCCTTTTTCTTGGATGGCGAGATACTGGGAGAGAGAAATGTCGGTCTGGACGGATTCTGGAGGGTTCGCCGCGACAAACGCTAGATAGAAATAGATTGTTAGCAATGCTTTTCGGGTTCTAACAGGGCGTGTTCTACCTGCTGGCAGGTGTTGCGTGTGAGTGCGTACCTTTGGCGCGCAGGTATTCTGTCCGCTGCATGTCGTCCATCGTCTCGAGTGCTTCAGTTTCCTCTCGTATGAAGGCCTGTTCGTCGTCATATTCACCGGGCCGACCGATCCGGTCGAGGAAGATGCGACCGGGTGTTGTGTATCGGAGAAAGTAGACGAACAGGAAGATAAGGAGGATAATGAAGAAGGAGCCAAAGGAAGACAGTATTCCAATGACCACGCCGCTGAGGGCGCTGTCCGGGTCTTCTGCCCGTAGGTGTGGCATTTTGGCGGCTCGTGGCTTGTTGTGGTATGTTTGTGCGTCCTTTGTCGATGGAACTCGATGTGTCTGGGAAGCGAAATGGCACTTGTATGCTTTCACGACTTCGTTGACGTTGTGTTGGTCCGAGAACGAAACATGCGTGACAGTGGCGAAAACGGTTTGAGAAGGAGGGGGACGGTGGAGAGAGGAGGCGTGGCGTCAAAAGATGGCGGTCTGCAATATTCGACAATACAGAACTGTCGCAGGGTCCGATGGCTTATCGATGGGAGGAAACGGAGATGAAGAAAGGATGGAGGAGGGAGGTCGTCGATGCGGCCGGCCGAAGGTTGAATTTAAAATTCGTAGCGTTTCGGCCGCCGGACCTTGCGGGACAAACAAAGAAGGGAGGCGAAATGTAGAGTCGACTTTTTGACGTGATGCAGTGTCGGAGAATCAAGAACTCGTCGTCAAAAGAAATCAGACTACAAAAAATGGCGAAAAGAAAAAGAAATAAAGTTCAAAGACGCCCACACGAAATGTAGTTCAGCGCAAATTTGGAATCGGGCTGTTGCGCTGCGGATGACTGAAGTGACGTACTCTGCTAGTATGGAACTAGGGACGAGCTGAGCAGGTTGAGGCAGCAGCGTTTTAATTGCGTAAAGTCCCTTGTGTGGCGGTTCGAGTGGGAAAGGCAGGGCTATCGAGGGGCGAGTCGAGACGAAAGTTTGAGATAAAGAGGGCGACGCAGTCGACAGGACGAGGACAGAGGACGGACAGGAAGAAGGAAAAGGAACTGAGCTTGAGGAGCCAAAAGTGAGAAGCAAAAGGAGAGACGACTCGCGTGAGAGATAAGCAAGACAAGTGGATGCAAGCACCGAACGAAGTAAAGCAGGGCTGACAAGGCGTAGAGTCAATCAGGAACGATGCAAGGGACACTGCAGAGAGCACGAGCAAAATGGCAGCAGAAGGACGAATAAGGAACAAAATAAAACAAAAAGGGGAGAAATTGAGGTGAAAACAATTGTCGAGATATTAGGAAAGCCCCCAAAGCCAAAAGAGGAGTTGGAGTGGGAAGGAAACGACGATCAAGGCATGGATGACGCAGGAATGGAAGGGCCACCTGGGGAACCGAAACAGAAAGAGCGAGCGAACCCAAAGCAAAAACAGGTGATGACTTTGCTGTGGGCGGAGAAGGAAAGAACGTTGGTCGCAGTGCAGCAAACTAGTGCTGGTATAACGTTGTAGTGTGCGGGCGGAAAGTCCAGACGACGCAAGAGGAGACAAAGTGATGGTGAAGCGACGACAACCATGGAGGAAGATGGAGGAAGGTACGTGGGCGGGCACACAGGCGACAGGTCGAGGAAGCGGCGACGCACGCCAAAAACAAGGACGACGGGCGGCGACGACTGAGTGACGGAAGGAGCTACACCAAAAGCGAGCAGGGAGGGTCAGACGGAACAGGTGGGCGGGTCCCAGTGCTTGGGTCAGGTGGGTGGCAGGCTCTGGTTGGCAGACGGTGGAAGTGGTCAGGCCGTTCTGGCCGCACTTTCCCTTTCAGATGCAGTGTGCTGCGTAATGCTGGACTCGCCCCGGCTCAGTCTGCCGGGGGCGCAAACCGCACTTACCTTCAGAGTAGGCAGTGCCAGACTCAAAGCGAGAAGGCCCCACTTTTCGCTTTTGCAGATGTTAGGGCCTTGGCGGGCCAGTACTGGAAACGGCGTTCATGCCACTGGAGCAGAGCATGACTAAAGCGGCGACGCCTGTAAAAGCATGCTGCAGTGATCGCCCAAGAGACTGCGACAGCCATTTCCACCACGTCAACATAGCATTGTCTCGAATTGAACGCCGTTGTCTACTGCGACGGAGAATACGTTCAAGCAACGATATTCGATCCGTTTACGCTCTGCTTTGCCACTGCCAGTGCTCTCTCGGCCGCATCTCACACGCCTCTCGCATAATAGGGGCCGGTTTGCGTTGCGTGGTCCCAAGTTTCAAGAGACGCGCAGGCCGTTTCAGCCGTGAGAGTCTGTGTTCTGAACACTGCAATTGGGGGCATGCGGACTCTGAAGGATGAATACAGGGACGGCACTAGGTATAATGCGACTAGTAAAATACGGAGCACGGGGTATTACGGCGTATAATGCGACCTCTTGAGACTCCTGACCGCTCTGACCTCTGACCATTCGGTAACCAAGCGATCGATTCCGCTTTGTGTCATGGAGCAAATACACTCAAAATACAAAGAACGGATGACGCCGTGAAAACCAGAGGACTGCTGTCCGTGTCGTCTTAACATAATTCGTTAAACACTATTTCGTAGGCGAGTAGAGTGCGTCTTGGTAGGCCCCAGCTACATTAAACCTTGAAAGCTGAAGAGCGCCGTGAACTGTAGAACGGGCACGGGGGTCACCGGGCGTCCATATCGTAGCACGACCCTTTGTTTGTTTGGATTTTGTGCGGCTTCCATTGTTCCGACTGCCGGGTTGTTCGAATTGTTTTTGCGGCACCCTTTCTTGGCAGGGTGGATTCGTATATTGGTCAAACGAAGGGATGCATTTCTTCCATCTCGATCTTCATTGCTCCTCATCGCAGGTCGTCAACTTACAGTCAATCTCCCACTATTGGGAAGTGAAATGAATGAGGGATAGTAGCTTCTACCAGACTCTGGCCCGTTTCCATTTCATGACGTATTCTTGGATTTCTCAAAACAAGTCTGTGGTGACGATCGTGAAAGCGGACTAGTTTTCCAATGCCATTTTTGCTTCACGTGGCTGTGAAGAGAATGAATACTGGGAAGAAAGAGGCGCAAGGCTCTATCATGCCAATTTTGTCTCTGTTAGTCCTGCTGCACTTTTTTTGAACAAGGGTGTTTCTCACAAGGATGTGGCTCATGCTCATATCCTGGCTGATGCTATTTTTACATAAAAAACATTAACACCAACAAAAAGAAAACGACATGTTTTTGAGACGCCCAAATCCGTTCATTAAGAAAGAAACGACAAAGCCCTAGACGTAGTAAGAAAATGGGGAATAAACATTGGAGACAGTGGACATATTTTAAACGGAAAAGGGTAGAAAGACGACGAAAACAAAATCCATATCTCAAAAAAGAAAGAAAATAGCCCACGGTAGGAAACGCCAGATAATGCAAATAACCAAAGACGGCCAACCGAGAAAGAAGAAAACAAATTACAACAGTATTTGCCGCGGTTGTAATCTCACAAATTCTCTGGCGGCGGTGCCGCTTTACCGGCATCGACAATAATCTGCTCGTCCAGCTTCTTGTCAATGTCCTCGCCGTGCTCGGCGCGCTTCCATGTGGTGATGCGGCCCTCGTTCATGTCAAAATCAAAGACGCGGATCTTGCGGTTGAACTCGCCGTAGCCGCCGTAGCCGCCAAACCCGGCGCCGCCGCCATAGCACATCCACAGGCGGGGCAGGTTGGTCTTGTCGTCGGTCGACAGCGCACAGTACTCGTTGACGTGGTCGTGGCCGCAGCTGACCATGACAACGCCTTCCTCGACAAGGGCGTCGCGGAAGTTGGAGTTGAAGACAGGGGCGGTGGGCGGCTCCTTCCAGTCGCCCTTGAAGTAGAGGGTGGCGTCGCGGTACTCGGGCAGCGGGATGTGGATAAAGGCCACGTTCATGTGGACATGCGTGTATTCGGCGTGGCTCTTTTTCAGGCCCTGGGCGGTGTTCTTGAACCAGTCGATCTGGCTCTGCTTGATCCAGTCGTAGCCGTGGTACTTGCGCTCGTCGGGCGAGTACGCGTGGGTGTCGAGGAGGTAGAGGGTGAGGGCAGAGTGCGACGAGCTGCCGCGGGCCAGCACTTCGACAACGTAGTTGCCGACGCCGTCCACGGTGTCGGGCCCGGCCTTGGAAAGCGAGTAGGGCAGCGTCTCGATCAGCGACATCTGGCTCGTGCGCGGTAGCGAGCCTTCGTCGTCGTGGTTACCGAAGATGGAGACGTAGGGGATCTTGTGCTTGATCAGAAGGCTGGCGTACTTGAAAATGGCTGACTGCGCGTCGGGCGCCGTCTCGCCGTTGACCTGGTCGCCGCTCAGCACGACAAGATCGGGCCGCTCGTCCTCGAGGATCCGCGCCACAAAGTCCAGCGTGCGCGGGTCTGCCTCGCACTTGCCGCCGTTGTACGTGTTGGGCACGGCGTCGCGGCAGTGGCCCACGTCCGTGCTCAGGTGCAGATCGGCCAGCTGCACAATCTTGAACTTGCCGTTGTCGTGGATGCGCGGCTGCGGTTTGGTCGCATCGTGCACGCCGCCTTTGCGTACCGTCATGTGCGCCGCCGGGACGCTAGAGCCACCATCCAGCAACAGGGGCGTGCCCTTGATGGCCCAGCCGTCGCGCGCCTCGACGGCATCGTCGCCGAAGAGCACGTCAATCGCCGTCACAGCGTTGTTGGTGTCGCCCACATGCTTCTTCTCGGTGCGTTTGATCCACAGGCCGGATCCGCGCGAGTCCCAGCGCTCCTCCTCCTGGCCCTTGACGCTGGCACCTGGGTCGAGGCGACCCACGGCCACGTCCAAGACCACCTTGTCGTTTGGCTCCAGGTCGGCCTCCTTCTTCCGCTTGACGTGGACGTAGGCGTGCGACATGCTCTTGCCGAGATACAGGTCCTTTTCAATGCGGTGCCACTGGTCGGAGTCGAGCTTGCAGGATGAAAAGACATTGAGGGAAGAGCATCGTGTGATGCGGATGTCGGTGACAACGAGGCCGTGGTGGTGCTGAGGCATGTACTCGTGGATGGCGCTGGGCAGCACGCGGTAGTTGCGGTCGACGAAGAAGAGGAGGATAAACGTGAAAATGCCAACTGCAGTCACCTGCAGAGCCGTACGGACCTGTGGCGGGGGAATGTTGAGTTAGTAGCTGGTTTTGCGAGAGCAGAGAACACACAAAAAAGAGAAAGCAGAGCGATCGTACAATCCGTCGTGCCATCGTTGCTGGCGGGCGGCGCGTCTGCCTTTTATGGTTTTGGATCGATGGAAAAGTCAAAGAGTCGGACGAAACGAGTATGTGGAGGGTGCTCAGACGTGAGATCGTGTCGTCGATTCGTTAGAGGTCGACGTTGTTTGTTCGTGATGCAAGTAAAAAACGATTGCAGAGGACGCTGACGAAAGTCGGGACGCCGTCATCATCTTCCCATGGGGGGCGTGCGTGGTAGATGGAACGTGTGCTGGGCCCTTTGCACGTCGTTCACGGGTTGTCCCTTCAGTCCAACTGGCAAGGTGTCGTTGTTTCGATGTGTCGTCGATGGATGGGGTCGAAGTCGCAGTGATGAACTGGGGTGGCGTCGTGAAAAGGAGACAGGGGATGCCAAGTCGGTGGTGTGGGCACGTGCTAGCCGCGTTCAGCGGGCTCAAGGCCTGATCGACACGCTGATTCTGTTAATTAGGGTAGAGTTCCCGAAGACAGATCTAGATCTGGTCCCAGTCATCGATTACTGAGAACAGCAGTGGCCAACAGGTTCACCTACATAGTCATTTCGATACGAGGAGAAATGTAAAATGCTAAGAAATTTTATCACATCCAAAGACCAAGAATGATAAGTAACATGACATCCTCAACAGACGGCTCTATAACAAATCCCATTCAGAGCATAATCCCTGGCGAAGCAGCAACTTCAGAGCAAAGAAGGTTTTTCCAGGTGCCCCAGGGTCCAGAGCTCTGGGGAAAGGCCCGCTAAGCCACAGGTGTATTAGTGCCGACGCATGACTGCCAAACTGACGAAAATGCAATTACAAGAAACTTTTGACGACACCTGGTTTGAGAGTCTAACGTGAAGTTTATGAAAATGCTTTTTTTAAAAAAGAAAAAAAAAAAGAAACGAAAGGAAGAAAAGAAAAGAAAAGAGAAGAAAAAGAAATTGAATGAAAGAATGAGATGAATAAATAAGTGATTGTACAAGCCGTCTTTATGTTGCAGATATTGTGTTGATCTTATGTAAAGTAACACAATGTTTTAGTTATTCAACTGTGTAGAGCGATCGAAAATAGACTGAGAAATTCAATCAGTCAGCTTATTTTATCAAGTAAGAGCTTATATGTAATGTTCAAGAAGCAATGGACGCGCAGGGAAAGCTTACGTTTCGCAGTAAGGACGGTTGTATTTAGTAACGTCGCGGCCCGTTTGGGTCTTAAATCGACTGTCCATGTATCGACGATATGTACATAACTGGAAACGGACGCTTTGTTTAAAATGAATGGGCTAAAGATGCAGCTTCTTTCTCATGGTAATCCTGTTTCGTCTGGATCCTCCTGTTTTTCTATCAGTTCAGCTAGTCTGTGGTCAAAAACCAACCAGTTTGAAGTTTTATGTCTTTGTATTGAACTGAACGCTTAATAATAATACCATCGAAATAATTTCCCAGAAGCAGGCTTGTCATGTTATATTCTTACATTTCTCTCATCTATAAGAAGCTCACATGTCAATAAACAGCGTGCGAATAGAGCATCCCAAATGCCTGTGCGCTCTTCCATTGGACAGTTTGACTAGAAATCAGCTTGTATCGAGTATTCACTCGCGTAGAATGGAGGTGATATCCATGCCCTAAAGTCCAGCATTGGACTTCCAGATTGTTTCCACATTGTCATTAGCATGGCCGGCTGAAGATAACCCAATGGAGCGAATCGGCGGCAGAGGTCCAGCTTTTGGACAAGTACGGTTCCTGGTCGCCCGTGATCATGAGAGGATGGTCATGAAATAGCCAGCGGAACATATGAGATGCTGGGAATGTGATGCTTCCATTCTTTTGGTTGAGAAAAAGCGGACAGTCGAAACGCTGGTTTGGCTAGAAAGGAAGGGAAAAAAGTACGGGGACGGAAAAAATGATAAAGACATGTCGTAGTTAGCCACCTGTCTTGAAGCCAAGCCATATCCAGCCAGCCTCTTTCTGCTTGGCTTAAGGGGAAACAAAACTAACGACGGAGAACAATACAGAACGACGACTAAAAGCGATCAATGACCTCCAAGGGCGCTTGGCGTAGCCCTACCGGGAGGCGCCTTTTGATCTTTGCGTACGCCACGACGAGGGATGAGAGACTGTGAGAGACCAAGCGAGAAGAAAAAAGGGGGGTGGATGAAGGCGGAAAAGCAAAAGAGCGAATCGTTTTGGAGAATTGGACTAGCATCGTCAAGCCGAGGGGAGCGAACGAGCAGCGCCATGTGCGACAGTTTCCGAGATAGGACAAGGTCACTGCGTCTGAAAAGGGGCCATCAGGAAGGCTGGAGCGCTTAATGGACCAAAAATGTTGTGAATCCCCGCCTGTGGCCGGATAGAGGAAGCCGCAAACAAGATGCCGCAAGTTCTTGGCGTAAATCAGTCAGTTTCTCAACCAATTTGGTGAGCTACAATCTATTGATAAGAAATAGCTCATGATACGGGAAAAACGCAGTACCATACACCGTGGATTGCGGCCGTTTAAGAGCTGGGCTGAGCTGAGAAAATAGACAGGAACAGGATTGGAAGCAGATTGGAAATGGATGGAAAAGGATTCTGCATGTCTCGCACCAATCCGCAAACTCGGATCCCGAGAGACAGGGAAAGGGGTGTGAAGTGTGAGCTTTTAGACGTCGTTCCAATATAGTCACAAGACACGGGCCATCGTTGCCAATGTCATGCTGATATTGGACGACAAAAATTGGTTGTTGTCAACATTGCTTCATGACTGGACAAATGAAAAACCGACGAGACCGAAAGAGGAGCACGTGTAGACAAAACAGCCGTTTGGTGGCCCCCAAAGAGCAAAGACGCAAGGCGAGTGGTTGTCCTCAAAAGGTGGTTTGAAAGTGGGTGGCATAAGCTGCAGTTTTCGAGCATCGTCGTTTTCTTAATTTTGTTGCCACCGACGTGCCCCATACGGCACCGTTTTAGACGGGGCATGTATGGCACGATGCTTGTTCTTTCTTTGCTTGTCTCCACCACTGAATAAACATCAAGGAGACACGGCAGAAAAGGTGACGAATAGTGCAAAGACGGCCGGGCAACCGACGTTGGAGATGTGTGAATGGCTGAGTGCGTGTCCTCTCCAGTATTGGAAAATCCGTTCTGATAGCCAGCTATAGTACAACATACAATGCGGCGTAATATCAAAGGCAGAACCAAAGGCCAGAGCCTTTGTCGATCACGCTATCGGAACGACACTCGCCTATTTGTCTGGACGCCATCTCTCGTGGAGAAAATCACCTCCACCGAAGTCTGAAGAACCCAGAAAACGATCGTTGGTGGTTGCAACGGCTACCCAATCGCAGAAGACAGACCCCTGTCAGTCAAATATGGGGACTGAGGAAGAACAGACAATGGCAGGTCGTTTATCCTGACAATGCAGGGGTGTCGTTAACCAGGAGGGGAAAGAGACCGGGTTGAAAAGCAACAAGCAAGGAAAGAATGAAAGATAAACGCATATCCAAACGAGTTGTAAACTCTGACCTCTGACCATGTTGGTGGCTTATTACCAACAATACCAGAAACGCCTGCATCGATCTCGGAGAGGGCGAGATGACTCTCACTTCTGCCAGTCGGTTTCCCGCGCCTTATCTTTCGCCTCTTTGCTAACACGTAACAGTGCAATTGTCTTTGCCTCATTTAGCAGCCTCACTTCAATGCCCGTGGCGAAGTGCATCTAGTCAAGTCGTAGGAAGGGGGAAAGAGACGCCTACCGGGCAGACGCGCATCCCAACCACGCATCCTGGGCAGCAGTATGCAGGGCAAAAACACAAACTGCAAGCCAAACCTTGAGATTTGTGCTATATATAAACGATCGCAAAACAGGCAGTAACACAACCAGAAACTTTCGGGCTATCCGTTTGGTTCCCAGACTATGCACAAAGCAAAATGCGCCCTGCATGCAAAAAATCTGGGAGCAATCTCTGTTCAGGCTGCATATCTGTGCATGCATAATGCTGGTTTGCATGCTGGGGAGAGCCAGGCATGGTGGCCTGTGTGCTGGCCGGAGGCAGCCTCCTGCAGCTTGCAAAAATAACTGTAACAGGCTTTGGTTGGACCTAGGTTGCGAAAAGTAGGATTCATCCTCCTGCCGTCTTTTGGTCAGGAGTCTCGCTTCCCAGCGTGTCGGGTCGCATATCAGGGCCGCTGTCATCTGACGACAAATTGCCATCGCTCTTGCAAAGGCAGATGATCGTCTTGCAGTTGCCAACGCATCAGGACAGGCATGCATCTGCTATTTTTGCGTCTTCTATCAGCCTTCCTCTCAGCTGGCTTTGCAAGGCAGACTGTTGCGACTACTCCGTTAAAATATCTGTGACGCTGAAATATGACGTCGGTGGTGCAAAGTTCAAAGATGAGCATGTCAAAGAGCTTGTTGACGAGCCCAACATGTTGCGCACGCAGCTCTGGATTCATTTTTTTCGTCGTTGCGCACCTGACTCAACTTAACTTTCTGCTTTTCGTAGACCGCCTCGATAAACGCTCACCGCTCCGCATGTGCAACCCGGAGAGCGTCTCATCTTTCTATATTTCCGTCTCGGCCTCTATGCTTCTGTATCGAGATATCCGAATATCCTTGTGCAAATTTTGTTTGTGCAAACCCCTGTTGTAAATGTAAAGGCAACCCCGGGGTTTGCGCAACCCACTGTTGTAGCTCGCAAAGTCTAGGAGACGTAACTCTGCGAGACGGAATCGAGTAATCGTCTTTTCGTCCCGTTTAGGGACCGCAGAGGAGGGTGTACGACTGAGACCTTCCGAATATCGAGCCGTTCGTGTGACCCGATGCTGCCTTTCACGTTACATCCAAGGTTAGAAATAAACTTTTGAACCTGTGAGGGTGTGGTGATGAGAGGGGGTTTCCAGTAGGCACATGCCAGGGTGAGGAGAAGAGAGAGAATATGGAGAATGCAGAGAGGCATCTCGAAAGCCGGATTCACACCAAGTGGGGTCACTCCCGTGATTGGTTCAAAATAAGAGATTTTTGGCAACAACACAGCCAATGAAAAATCCTGCTGTGAAGGAGCGAGAAGAGACTGGTGATTCCCTCCATCCCGTTCGGCCCCATGTGGCTCTCATGGACGAATCACAAGAGAAGGAGCATGGGTTCTTTCTGGTGCTCGTCTTGGAGGGGCAACTGGTAGGAACAGGGGGGCCGGCGACGAAAGGAAACGACGACCGCGTGTCTTCCCCGAGCGTGGCCGCACACAAAATCGATGGCAGGAGCGAAAGAAAGAAGAAAATATTTACTGACAGACGTTGAGACATACATACGGAGAACACGCAAACTGACCACAAACAGAAACAGGCCGTTGGTCACTAGTCACCGCCCCGGCTCCCGCGGGCCTTTCCTTTGGCCATAGTCGCTTTGGTTAGTCTGTTGAGTCGACAGCTAGCGGCTAGCCATGCAAATCAGTGGATAAAGTAGACTAGATCGCCATGAAGTGAAGACGAACATGGCGACAAAGACGACGAGAGAGGAGCCTTGAACTCAGGTGCCATCCACAGAAATGAGTGTCAGTGAGTCTCCTTCATACTTGGAAGACACCCTCTTGCCCAACCTCGTGGCCAAGCAGCCCTCGGCTTTTGTGAAGTGAGACATGCAGCGTTGCGTGCACCGTTCCGGAGACACACAAAATAATATCACACCCAGGTGTTCGCTGCAGTTCCGTCAAAACGTCAATCATCTCACTTTGTGTTCCAATAAGCATACAATCACAAAACATCAGCGGATAGCAGCGCCTGGAGCAAGCTGAAGAAGTGCTGCGTTGGCACGCAACTCGCCAACGAGACATCTGTCGAGGTCTTGTTCTTCCTCAGGCCCACTAGCTTTAGGGTTTCAGGCGCTTCTTAGCCTGGCATTGCCGGGTTAGCGCGCTTGACCGATGACTTTTTGACCTGGCACGCTTGTGTCCTCGCGTACTTAGCGGCCCCTCTCGCGACCCTCTTCCCTCTGTAAAGTGGGGTACCTGGGTCACCACTTTGAACTCACGATCAACATCTGGTCAGACCGCCCGCGCCTACCCGCCGCTTCAATACTGAACGCACGCGCACCGCGCAGACCAGCCAGATCTGTGTTGGCTCCTTCCTCCGTTGCGAGCACCCGTAATTGTATATCTCTAGATTCTGTGCTTTCATCCCTCATTACGGTGCTCCTTCCTGGCGGGGGTTCTTGGCTCAATGACGGGGGAAGGAACTGCCAGCCACTGACTCCTTTCTACAAAAGGCAACACCGCTTCTGACAGTTACTCGCAGAAAATGGAGAAGCAAAACCTCCATCCCTGAATCGCTCCTATTAATATGCATTCGCGATGCACCTACTAAGGAGAACGAGAGTCCTGCGGGCCATCAAAGTCGCTGCGAAATATAGGTGTCGTTCACGCCCCTCACGCGCGTTCTGGGGTCTGCTGCTCGCGCTTGCCCGTTTTCCTAGCTTTCACATCCTGCTGCTGCTCCTGCTCTAAACCAGACGTCCCGATCAACCCCAGACCGGGCAGGTGCGATTGGGCGGTTGAGCAGCTCACTGTGGCCAATGGCAATCGCGTATCCAGTATTTCGCCTCCCATAGGACGTCGTCGTATGCAAAAGCCAGGGCGCAGCTTTTGTCCACTGCGGAAAAGAGGGGGCAGCAAGCACAGCGGCTCCCTAGGAGGAAAACGAAAATATGATAGGTTTTCTACAAAAAGTAAAAGGTTGAATGATTAAGTGCTGCCCGCAGACTCACTGGACGAGGAGGCAAAAGTGGGCGCGATGACCATTTACATGGAAAGAGCAACCAAGGCTCTGTATCCACCTAGCAAGAGCTGCTGCACCAAGGCTCCCTCACCATCTCCTCCCCAAATGGTTTCGTTTCCACCACTCGACATCCTTCTTACTCGTCTCCGCCTCTACGCCTTTCTGCTCTTGGTTTTTTCTGCCGCACACTCTCCACCACTCCATCTAGCATGCACCCCTGCTTTAGATACCCGTCAGTCCTTCAGTCACTGGCCCCGTCCAAAACATGGACGGGCAAAGAAGGCTACGCTATTTCGATTCCTCAAAGTTCCTCGTTACTCCGGGTCGAATTCTGCATTCTTTCCGGCCCACCGATCAACTGCAGAGATTATGCACATGACAGCTTTGGCTGGTGACGGGTTGTAGCAAGCCGGTCGAAAGCCTTGCCGTGGACAAGCAGGGCGTGCAGCAAAAAAAATGTTGAAAAGAAAAGAAATCAGCCTCCAAAGAGGAAAATTAGAGCCCAAAGAGGGAGCCGCCACACTGCAGGTTTTTTCTGCAACTTACCTCCGTATGACGGCGGGATCGCCATGGCTGGCGGTCCAGTTCTGAGTGCTCCCAGGTACCTGCACCCTGTCTATCTGCATTCGCCTCCGCGTGGAGGGGTGTGGCCAAACGAAGAAAAGAGAAAACACAACAAAGCATCCAAGCCAAAATGGTGGGAGGCACACACATGCTTGAGGTGCCACCCCGTTTGAGATTCCCATCTGGTCCTTGTCCATCATTTTGACTGCCTCTTCTGTTGCTCTTTACTGCTGGGTTGGTTTTCTTTTTTATTTATTTCTTTCCTCTTTTTATATGCCAGTCTTTCCCTTCATCCTGCTCCTTTGCCTATTCCTTTCGAGTCGACACCCTCTTACTGATTTCACGCCCCCTCCATATCCAGTGTTCAACTGCCTTTGCCCCCTCCACCTCACAATGCGTCTCTTGGTCGATGTACCCCTGTTGACTGGATATGAATAAAAGACACTTTGAAGACGCTCCGAACTCAAAGAAAGATATATATGTATATACTGTTGAGCTGTCCGCCTCTTCAAGCTCCCGCGACCTACTTTGTCTTGCTGTCTCTTGTCTCTCTTACTTTTATATCCCGTTTCTTGACTCGTGAATTTTAGATACCGACCTCATTGTCCTCGTCCATCTGTGTTTTGCCCGTTCAAGATGCTCGGATGGCACCGATCTCACCTAGTAAGTTTTCGAAGCAGCTCCTTTCACACGCCAACGCCGGCCGAGTTTCTGTTCCATTTTGCTTTTTATTTCAACTCTACGCCACATTGAGCCTTGTTCAGGAGACAATAGCTAACGGTTCTTCATCGACGCAGACTCACTAGATCGGCTCAATACACCCTCCCACACCACTTAACTACCCACCATCACTCCGTCACCTATTTCCATTTCCTCCGTCACATCCCCTACCCAGATATTTCTGTCACCTCTAGTGCTGCCCCGGTTCATTTCCCCTGGAATACTGTTGCTAAATTCTGGCCTGTCACTTTTTTAACCCTGCCATTGTTTTTCTTCTTCTTTTTGTCTCATTTCGTCACACTTTTCTCCTATCTCAGTACATACTTCTATTCCGCTTCTTGTCTCTCATCGCTACTTCATGGACAATTTCTCGGCCTAGTCGTATCGTCGGCATTTATTTTCCTTTCTCTTTTTTCAACTCTGTTTCCTTCCAAGGCTGGAGCCTCTTATATTCAAACCCAATCTATTGTTTAATATCCCTTTTCTTTCACCATATTTCACCCGCCTGTTCTCCCACCATTTCATCTTATATCACGCTTGCCGGACAGCGTCGACTTTTTATGGGGGCAAGAGTGGCATCCTGTGCACCGCTGCTCTACTGGCAAAGGTTCGTGCCTCCATCCTAACCATCATTTTGATTATTGGTATCGCGTGCTGACTCCCACGCCTTTCGGTCTGTTAATAGCCCATGTACCAACCCTCATACCATGCTTGTGGTATGATAGCTGGGGACAGAGAGAGACAGAATATTACCTGGCTTTGCCGCATCGACACTGATGGGGTTTGCTTGTGAATATTTACTAGACCATGGCGTCCCTCAGACCTGGTTTGAGAACCCCTCAGGGACAAAGTGACCGGACAAGATTACCGCGGGGAACAGAGAACGGCCTCGCTCCGCAGGACGCCTCCCGGACTCGCCCATCACTACACCATGACCAAGGCAACTCCCGCAGACTCGCATCAACCGGATCGTCTACGATTCCGTATTTATCATCACTGCCCACCGCCCGTCCGAACCTCGCCAGCAGAACTCCTCAAACGAATGCCGGACCACCAGCAGCCGCTTCAGCACCACGACGGCCCTCGAACCCACGACAAAAGAGTCAGTCGCGCCCACCGTTGACACACCAGTCCCAGTCATGGGGCACATCGATGGTTACCCCGAGCTCGAGCAGGTCTATCCCAAACGCTGTACAGTCGTCAACCTCGGAGCCACAGTCCCAGCGGAATGCACCTAGTAGCTCGGCACAGACACCTTCTATAAATTTGTCCAGCGCTCGCTCACGCAACGACTCAACAGGCACGAGCTCCTCGTCTTCGACAGCATGGTCACAGACACCGCTTGACCTGGACCGTGGCTTGACAGAAAGCCCAGCTGAGATCCGTGTGGCCCAGAAAGGAGAGGTGACCAGCGCCCACTCAGTCACCATTTACCCGGAGCTGGATCGTTACCGTGATGTTGACATTTCGCCGTCCACGTCTGATAAGTATGGCTCAAAACACCCCGACATCTTGTTCCGGCTGGCCACAGAAGGGTTTCCTCCGCCACCAACAGCCTACTTCTCGGGTACGAGCAGTTTAACAAGCGGTATGAGCGGAAGCCCTTCGACGCGCTTTTCCGAGTCGCCAGGGCCGGGCCCCTACAGCCGCGACACAACGCCCACGTCGATCTCATCTCATTCCCCGGGTTTGATGTCTTCGGTGCGCATGCCAACTGCGCCACGGTCGCGGCAACCAGCTCGGGGGTGGACAGGAAGTTTTAGCAAGGAAGTACCGAATGGAAACGGGACGAATGCATCTACTACTCCCACTCAGACTCTTGCTGCCATTCGGGAGTCTCTTAATTCGTCCTCTTCATCATCGAATGGCACAGTACGTGGAGGCGACAAAAAAGTGAAAGCCAAAAAGAAGAGAATGTCACCGGTACCACCAAGTCCGCCGCCGCGGAAATCATCACAGAAATTCAAACAGTCTGATGACGAGAAGGAAAGGAGCTCGCCTATGAAGCAACGCACACAGCGCACGCAGCAAACTCGACGCTCACCGACGCAGGTAGACCAAACAAGAGGGTCTGCACGCGCAGCCCAACCTCTGACACCACAGAAAACGGCCACTAAAAGCGACGTGCGTGGTTCATCCGCAATAGAGGCCCCTAATCAACGGCATCGAACAGTCGCATCGCCTGCACAGTCGACTCGCCAACAACAAACGCCACCAGCTCGCCCTAGCCGAGATGGTACGCCCGACCTGTCGCAACTTGACTTCTCCGTGCCTGTCATTCAGAGCAACCTGGACTACGCTCCTTCGCCCGATCCTGTCGGCGACGTCCATCTACCGGCCTCGGCACCGCCTCCAGCATCTGCAAATGTCGCTCACCAACAGCGATTTTTGTACGACCAGCACCAACAACGACCAGGATCATCCTCACATTCACACCAACCTGTCCGACCTCAAGATACCACGGTCCGGTCACCTGCCACTCTCCATCCTGCCGGGTCCTCACAATCTCAGGCAGTCGAGTTAACCAGAGCTGTTTCAGCCTCCCCTGGCCCTACCATGTCTTCACAGTCGTCACGGGCAGATTCACGTCAGGGTCGAGTACAAGCGCAAGCAGACGTGCCGGGTCATACTACTAAAGAGCCTGGTGCCAGGCTGACCCGCACTCCTAGCCCAAACGTCTCGACGTTCCGTACAAGGTTTCCACTGTTTGGGCGCCGAACCAAGACGGCCCCGCCGGTTGAGAGTAGTGCATCCGCTGCTGCTTCTGACAAGAACGAGGGCGGAACCACGCGAAAGGGTCCTGCAGCTGGCACGGGGCACGAGGGTTATGGTAGACTGGGATCCGGCCGCCGCAGAAGCAGCAGTGTCAGTACCTTTCTCCGTGGCACCGGGTCGTCTCAGGAAAGTCTTGCGACCAGTCCCCAGTTTCAGGACCCCTTCCTCCGCGACCGACTCAGTCCAGTTGTGATTGCCGGGGGCGAGATCATTGAGAACCACAACATTGGCTCCGAGCTGTCTCAGACCACCAGCAACACAAGCGCAAATAGCGTGGGTTCAGGCACCGCTCCCGCTCCTCTTCCTACTGGGTATCGTCGTCCAAGCACCGACTCGCGGGCCGACTCGGTCTCGTCACGCGAAGATCGTCTGTCTCTCTGGCCTTCGGCCATACCTCGTGGATCGCGCCAAATGTCCCCTTCCCCTTTCGGCTTCCACAACAACTCTCACGGCGGTCGTCGACCTTCTGATAGCAGCGACTCTGAAGCCGTGATGAAATCGACTCTTGCCTTTCGTCGTTCCGTTCAACGCCTACGATCGCCTGACCGTGCACAGGTCCGTGTGCCACGGCCCATTGTTGTAAACCAACAAAACGGCCTCGTTCCATCGTCCATGACCAGCGCGGACATGTCCATCATGACCGACGACTCTATATTGGAGGCCGGGCCCAATACTGGTGCCAGCACTGGCCGCGGCCGCAAGGGCTCCTCAGGTCCCAACGAGAAGCCGCCGACAGTGACCAAAAAACTCACAAAGCGGGCAAGATCGCCGCGCAAATGGAACCTGTTCGGCCGCTCTCAGAGCCAGCCAGCGACTTCCAAAAAGGCTCTTCAGTCAACCTCAACCTTGGCTGTTACCGTGGAGGCCGCTACTGTACCGGCTGAAAAGAAGAAACCAGTTGCGTTCTACGCCATGATCGACTCGTCCGAACAGGAAGATTACGATATGGATGTCGAAGACATTCTTCGCGAAGCGCGAGCTCTCGGTAACCCTACTATGTCCGCTCAGTTCGGCAGCCGAGACAGACGTCCATCCATTGAGCAGACAGTCTTTGGAACTGGCGGACCGCCCGGGCAGCTGCCGCGGCTCCAGCCTACGCGTGCCCGGGCACCACCCCCTCCGTCACCTGCACTTTCGCATAGGTCGCAACATCAGCAAGAACAGCAACAACATCCTGCCGAGCCTGCAGTATCAGCACAAGAGCAGCAGCAACAACGCCAGCAACACCGGTCAGATAACGACCAGTCTCCCGTGAAGTCTCACACAAGATTGCAGCTTTCTCGAACACCTACTGGCCCTGTCGTCCGAGAAGTGCCTCTTGAAGCAACGCCTCAAGACGCGGGTGAGAATGCCACGATATCCCCACCGCCTGCGCAATACCAGGGCCGGCCAAGTAGACTTCCACAAGTTGGACGCATTCCTAAGGTAGTGAGCATTCGGCCCGAGCAAACGTCGCCAAAAAGCTTCTCACGGCCCTTTAATCGCGTAAGCATGCAAGATCCCTCATCGCTGGCCCCGCTGCTGAAAAGGTTGGATACAAACTCCATCGCCAAGGGTCCTTCCCCACCCAAATCAAGTACACCCGATCTCTTACAAGATGGATCGACTGCGACGGGAAGCTCCGCAGACCCCGCGACTCTCCGTTTCCGCCATTCACGAAATCTATCCCCAGATGCAGAGCCCATCGATCCAGGAAACGAGTTTTTTAGCCTCTCTGCCCGAAAGGATTCTCAAACCACGTCTTGCACAAGCAGCTCCGGTCTTCTCAGCTTTGCTGATGCCACAGCTGTCGTTCCGGATCCGGGCGCACCGCTCGCCGAAGACGAGATTTGGGACGAATACAATGATCTTCTTGGAGAGGAGGCAGGCAAGGTACCCCAGTCTGCAACCTCTTCTCAGGGCATGCCCTTCTATCTGGAAGTGTCGCCCATGAAAGAGTTTCTAGCTGCGCCGGGTGCCGTCGTGGGAAAGGCCAAGCGACTTGATCAACGAATGGTCGCTCCACTCGAGTCACCTACTATCGCTGCCAACCTCCGCCCCAAGCGAAGCACTGGCGATGCTACTGCTACTGCTACTGCCAAATCAAGCCGACCACCAGTTGCTTCAAGCATCTACTCTGTCAACAGCCCGACCAGGCTCTTGGACCAATCGGCCGATAGTCTAAGAGACTCAACTGTTTCCCAGCCTCCCCCAACGCCTTTCTCGGTCACCGACTTTGTTTCTGGGTATGGACACCGGAACAATAGTGGCATTGCAGCAAAAAAACAGCCAGCTGGTGCCTCGTCGCAGCGAAGCAGCGCCTCCTCTCAAAGGAGCTCCAAGAACAAAACACGGGTCTCGGACAGCAGCGTCTACAGTCAAGTTTCCGAAGACAACTCACCCATTTCTCAAGTCAACCTCCGAGTAGGTTCTATGACGGTCAGCAAATGGCTCACATTTGGCCACGTGCTTTTCAGTCCTGCCCGCGACGATATGGTCAAAGTTGCCAGTCCCCCCAATGGCCACTCTGTGCTTGTCATTGACGGACTCGGAAACGACGATTGGTCGTTTTATGCCGCCGAGACGTACCCTGCAGCGACGTTTTTCAACCTGTCGCCGCGCGCGCCTCTGCCTGTTGACCAGAAAGCCGGTGCCACTGCCTTCCCCCTGAGTCCGCCCAATCACCACCAGATCCAGTACACGTCCCACGCGGACAAGCTGCCTTTTGGCTCAGAGCTCTTCACTACCGTTGTTTTCCGCTTCCCGGCCGCCGGCCCTGAAAGTTATTACAAGAATATTGTCAACGAGGCTCGCCGCGTCTTGAAGCCCGGCGGCTACCTGGAGCTATCGATTTTGGATGTTGATCTCAACAACATGGGGCCTCGCACACGACGTGCTATTCGCCGGCTCAAGGAGCAGGTTCACAGCCACACGCCAGATATGCATCTGGGCTCCGCTGCGGACGCCATTGTGCGTCTTCTCGGCAAGCGGGGCTTTACGGACATCAAGTCCTGTCGCGTCGGGATCCCTGTCGCCAGCGCCATTCAACGGCCAAAGAGCGACCTAGTGGCTGATGGCGATGCAAAGCATGCGCCGGTCGGTGCGACGGCCAAGCCTCCGAAGGACCAGCGCAGCCTTGCCGAGATGATCAATGACGAAAGCCCCGTTGCCGACGAGAACATCACGAACACGGTCGCGCGGGTGGGCCGTTGGTGGCACAGCCGGTGCTATGGCGATGCTGCTCTTGAAGCTTCACAACGTTCAGCGCCAAACACAACGGGCAGCAGCGACATGTGGATGGACCGCGCGCTGTTAGCCGAGTGTGAGGGGTGGGGGACTAACCTCAAGCTCATGGTGTGCTATGCCCGCGTACCCGACATGAAGCGTATGGCGAGCATCTAATAAGCCATCCAGTCGACTGCAATGATTGATTTTCTTTTATATCATTTTGTGTTTCTCATATTATCATCTCAATGTTCCACGACAACAACGGACGGCATTTACAACAGTTAAAAAACACATTAGGCGCAAGCCTCTGGCATACTTTGTCATTTCCTCTTCGAATTTCCAGACTGCATAACTTTTTTACTATTCAGAAGAAACAGCTCATCAAAGAAATAAAGCAATGCTTCCGGTTGATACAGAACGGCAGCTTGCAACCCCTCTCTGGCTTCACAGGGCCTCGCAACGAGGTTCAGAGGGTCTCTGTTTTTCACATATTCGGATTCTTTTCTCGCATATTTGGATATATTGGGATGCGCAGCAATAAAGCCAGCCCCTACCTAACTTTAATGCCCTTTTTTCCCATCACACTTGTCTCTCCTCTGGCCTTTGTTTGTTTGTTTTTCATGTGCTTTTCCTCATTGTTTGCGAGCAAGCGTGTCTGATTTGCGGTTCCTTGATTTTTTGTGTCGTGTGCTTTCTGAATCAATGCTGGACCATTGTGGCGGTGCCTTTCCTTTTCTCTTGCGATGAAGGCAACACAGTGGGCGAGAACCAGTCTTGGGTTGTACTTTTGACTCTTATCCCGTTTTTCTCTTTTTTTTACAGTTGTTTCGTGACCTATCCTTGAACGATCCGTCTAGCGAGACTTATTTAGAGATACCCTCTGCGTGACGTATTTATTTATAGGAAATGAAGATCATGCTTTGAATCAATAGTGCCTTTTTCATACTTCTTTCGTCCAACTCCTTGTGATTTGTTTTGTTAAAAATATAAATAAATATACGAATATTTCGATGGATAAAAGCTTANTTTTTTTTAAAAAAAAATCGCAGTTATCATACAAAGTAGGGTTTAGAAATGGAAATCAAATTGGCGACGAATACCAACCGACATAAGTCTCAGCTCCGACATCATGCTCTATTCAAACGGCAATATGTTTCCATAGAGGTGAGGTTACTTGTGTTCCTTTCGCCATCAAAAGCGTGCAGAAAAGTCTACATGCCGCTGTAAAAAACATCCAATTTACATTCTTTTATTAGTAAACCACATTTCCCAGCTGCATCTCCAACCACAAGAGGCATGTCGCCTTCCGGGTACAATAATACCGCGTTTTAAAGAGAAATAGCTTTTTCTGCTGTGCTTGGAAAAATACCAGACTTTTTTACTTTAGCTTCCACCGACTGGCACAATAACCGCTGTTTCTTGCAAATGACCAATGGAAACAATGAAATAAAATAAATAAGCAGACATCGCAGATCCAAAACTACAATAGACGTAGATAAAAAGACAAGACACTTGGAGAGAAAGTTGAGAGAAGAGAGACATATGAGGTGAAATAAGACCAATGGGGAAGGCAAGAAGACAACTATAAGCCGAACCGCTTTGCGCGCTCCTCAGCCTTCTTCTTCTCCGCCGGATCCGAAAGGAAGTTGAGACCCTTCTGGCCCCGCTGGTTGCCGCCACCGGCGTTGCTGTTGTTGTGTCTCCGGTCGATGTTGCGATTGCGGTTGTTGTTGTTGTTATTATTGTTGTTGCGGTTATCGTTGCGGTTGCCGCCGTGGCGCCGGTCGGGCGTCGACCGTTTCTTGTCTCTCCGGTCGCCGTCGCCGCCGCCACGACCGCGCTTCAGAGGTCGGTCAGGCAGCGCCGTGTCCAGGCTCGACAGGATCGTCTTTCTGGCATCTTCGACCTCCTTGTTTTTGGCAGCGGCGGCCGGGTCGATGCCAAACCGTGCAGCACGTGCCGCCGCCTTTTTGGCGTCCTCGTCCTCGTCCTCGCCCGCCTTGGTCTCGTCGGCGGCGGCAGGGGTGATACCGAAGCGCTTGGCGCGTGCCTCGCGACGGCGCAGCTCCTCGTCAATGTCAATGGTCGAAGCAACCGGCGCGGTAACCGGCTCTTCGGCGGCAGCGGCGGTCTCTTCGGTAGTAGCAGCAGCAGCGGGAGCGGCCGCCGGCGCAGGTGCAGGTGCCGCTGCGGCGGGAGCGTCTTTGGCGGCGGCGGCAGCTGGGGGGGCGGCTGCCGGTGCGGGCTCCGCGGGCTTCTCGTCGTCCCAGTCAATCTCGTCCTCGTTGCCTGTTGAGACTATGTCAGTATTATGTCGCTTTGGGAGTTGAGTCTGCCGTCCTGTCGCGCCATGTCTGTCTTCCCGTTGCAACGTACTTTTCGCCTCGGGCTTGCTGGCGGCGGCGTCGTTCTCCTGCAGACGCGAGACAAGGTCGGCCTTCTTGCCGCTCAGTGGCAGGCCGCGGTCGGACAGCAGCTTCTTCAGCTCGTCGACCTTAAGGGAGGCGTAGTCTGTCATGTCGTCGGTGGTCGATGTGTGGCGGAGAGGTGATGCGATCCTGATGCGCGAAAGGGCGGGTTTATTTGGGCGCACAAAGTCGCCGAAAGTCGCAAACGGGCGTGTCAACAAAGGTGCCTGTGCAGCAGTAGACGGACGGCAAAGAAAGGGAGGACTGTTTGCGATTGTTGGCACGCAAAAGGTCGTGACGAAAGTGCGTTTTTGGCAAGGAGCTTTTCGCAAGGGGCACAGGTACATTGAAAGACGCGACGCCTTGCTGGGAAAGCACGGATGTGTGTGCTGCTCCATTCAGCCATTAGCATGAATGGAGCCTAGGCCAGGCCAGGTCTGGCCTTGTCATCCAACCCAGGAACCAGGTCCCGTGACGAAGGCTGGCGGTTAATTTGTGGCTGACGACATAGATTCAAGCCACAATTTGCGCCATAGCAGTGCAAATAGCCGCCAATTGAACATTGGAGCTCCCGTCTTTTTTCTAAACGTTCTACTTGAATCGTAAAACGGCGACGAAATACCATAGTTAAGCATGATCAGACGGCGTACTGGGAAGAATTAGAGTCTATTGGTTCCTATTTAGCTAATTCCTTCGTTTTGAGTTTGTCCTTGATTGATGCTTTATGGTCAAGTGAAGTGTCAGTTTGGTTGGGCGCGAGAGAAATTGGGTGTTAAAGTGTACGGTGAGTTTAGGCGTTCCTATTTGGTACCCTTTACACGGTGTCATCGCGGGCGTCCAATACAACACTCGACCCCAAAGGTGCCAAAACCCCACACCTCTCTCCGGGCTGGACCTCGGCAGCGACAGCCAACTGTGCTCATTCTCACTAGTCAACGCTAAGAGATCTGGCGATGCTCCAAAAGTGACACTGCAACTCAGTGGGCCGAAGCGGGGATTTAGTGCAATTGTGCAGGGGCTCTTGCTCCTCTTGCTTGGCTTGGACGAAGGCCGCGGTTCCTGTCTGGAACTGACGTCTGACCTGACCTCCCTTCGTCCTTCTTTAACTGTTCTTATTCTCGCCCTCTTCCTCTTTCTTTTTGTTCCGTCCTCCCTCCCTGGCCTGTTCTGTCTGTTTGTTCCTCCCAATCATCCCATTCACATCTTCTGTCCCTTGTCTTGCACCACACATCCTTCAACATGTCCGCGAAAATTCCGACCATTGTGAGTACCGCAGCCCTCCGAACGCCGATTGCCGAGGCTTCGGAACTCGAATTTCGAAACCACGATGCTAACACTTTGGCTCTCCTGTTAGGCTGCCAACCGCGTCTCCGACAAGGCGAAGCAAGCGCTGGACACTATTGCCAAGTTTGTACAGGAGGAATGCATTCCGTAAGCCCTTGGCCCCCGGTACCAGAGCGACGGAGAAACACAGAGACCGAGACATGCTGAGATACGAGGACGCATGCTAACAGCACAGCGCGGATGCTGTCTTTGATGCACAGGTCGGCTTCGGTGACGCCCGCTGGGAGGGCCACCCGCAGATTATCGAGGAGCTCAAGAAGAAGGCACAGAAGCTTGGCCTGTGGAACCTGTTCCTGCCCAAGGCCCACTACAAGGAGAGCCCCGGCTTCTCCAACCTCGAGTATGGCCTGATGGCAGAATGGATGGGCCGCTCGCGCACCGCCTCCGAGGCGTGCAACTGCGCCGCCCCCGACACCGGCAACATGGAGGTGTTGGCCCGCTACGGCAACGACGCCCAGAAGGAGCAGTGGCTGCGACCGCTGATGGAGGGCAAGATCCGGTCGGCCTTCCTCATGACGGAGCCCCAGGTGGCCTCGTCGGATGCGCGCAACATCAAGATGGAGATCCGCCGCGAGGGCAACGAGTACGTGCTCAACGGCCAGAAGTGGTGGTCGAGCGGCGCCGGCGACCCGCGCTGCGCCATCTACATTGTCATGGGCAAGACGGACGGCGCCAACAAGGACCCCTACCGCCAGCAGTCGGTCGTCCTGGTGCCCGCCAACACCCCCGGCATTACCGTCCACCGCATGCTCAATGTCTACGGCTTTGACGATGCGCCGCACGGCCACGGCCACCTGACGTTCAACAACGTCCGCGTGCCCGTCAGCAATGTGGTGCTCGGCGAGGGACGCGGCTTCGAGATCATCCAGGGCCGTCTGGGCCCCGGCCGCATCCACCACGCGATGCGCACAATCGGCGCCGCGGAGCGTGCGCTCGACTGGATGCTCATGCGCATCAACGACCCGCAGAAGACGCCCTTTGGCAAGCGGCTGCGCGAGCACGGCGTGATTCTGGAGTGGGTGGCGCGGTCACGCATCGAGATTGATGCGTCGCGTATGCTGGTGCTCAACGCCGCGATTACCATGGACGAGCAGGGCCCCAAGGCGGCGCTGTCACAGATTGCCGAGGCCAAGGTCATGGTGCCCAACATGGCGCTGACAGTCATTGACCGCGCCGTGCAGGCCTTTGGCGGTGCTGGTGTCAGCCAGGACACGCCGCTGGCGGGCATGTGGGCCAACATCCGCACGCTGCGGCTGGCGGACGGCCCCGACGAGGTGCACCTGGCGCAGATGGGCCGCAACGAGAACAAGCGCGGCGAGGCCGTCGCGCAGCAGATTGCGTGGCAGCAAGCCAAGGCCGCCGAGATGCTCAAGCAGCGCGGCCTGACCAAGGTCGAACCCGGCACGCGCATCCAGCACCGGACCAGCTCGCGTCTGTAAACGGTGCAGGAGATGGGTGGTGAACAAGCGCACGATACTCTCTATAGTTTCGTGTCAGATTGTACAAAATAGAATGGCCGAGCTGTGGTCTACGATTGGTATAGGCGATCGCATGACAACATCAATAAAATTGCATAATATTGTACCCTATCGATTGAACCATTCGACGTATTACAATCACCGTACGCTTTAGATCACGATACACGTAGCCCTGACGTGTCAAATGTCGCCGTCGCGTTCCTGTGGTGATGTCCAGCACGCCCCGTCTTCCTTCTTCGTCCCGGAGAATATGTGCCAGCGACGGTCGGTGGCAACAAGATGACAGGACCATAATCCATGCCGTCCTCGCGGTCCGTTTGGCCAGGCCCATAAATGTCGCAGTACAAAATCAACAAGTCGCAGAACACGGCCGTTGCGAGAAAGCATTGGTGCTTAGTGGTCCTTCCCTTTTGGGACCTGTAGCTGTGCGCAACAACATGGCGGTGGTAGGTGGGTCCCCACATCCATACCAGCCGATGCCACCTGCCAGGCGTTGCCACGCCAACCCGCACCTTCTCTGTTTATCCGACGACTCATATTTTACTCATGCTTTTCGTCGTCAGGCGGTAAGATACCAAAAGTTGCACCGCCATAGCCCAGCGACGCCTAACAATTTGGTGGCTTTGCTGGCCAGGTGGCGCCTTCCTTCCCCGATCCACGTTCCTGCCCCGTGCAGCGCCCGAAACAGATCGGTGAAAAAGGAGCAAGGCCTTGCATGAAGAAATGCACGCCTGCCTAGGGAAAGAAGCCCCGCCGACTGTCCTTTTCATTTTCTGTTTCGTTTTGTCGGTTTTCTACTATTTCATCATTTTTGTTTCCAAATCCCGTACACTTTTTTCGTTCCCGTCAGACTTAAAATCGGCTTCCCCCATATTTTTTGTCACGACACATCCAACATTCAGTCGTTCACACTCGCACGCACTGCGCATTATCTCTCCCTTCCGTCGACCTCTCTCGAATTCGCCTGTCCCTCCTGCTACAGTCGCAGCTCTCTCACAGTCGCAATGGACTTTGCACCGGCACCGGCAGTCAAGTCTGCCCTCGGCGACAAGGACGTGAACGCTGCCATCACAGCCAATGCCGGCAACACGGACGGCGGCAAGGACATCAGGAGCATGGAGTACCACCGCCAGGTTCTGCAGTCCAAGATGCAAGCCGAGGGGTGCGTCTTTGTCGTTTCCAGCCTCACGTTCTCGTCCCAGTACTAACCCTATGTTTCAAAGCCCCAAGCAGTACGTTTCGCCGTCCGACAACATCATGAGCCCCTGCACGGCAAAGCTCAAGGCCCTGCGCACGAAGCAGGCTGTCAAGGCCAAGCCCAAGTCCCTGTTCGCCCAAGCCTCTGCGCGTAAGATGATGGAGGGCGGCAGCGGCTCGAGCAGCTCGCCGTTTGACTCCGAGTAGACAGATGCTCGATGTTCCAGCTTGCCTTGGACCTTAGTCGCCGGCCCACTGTGTCTGCATTTGTTTTCAACTACACGCCTATTATTACCACATACTAGGCAGTCTCGCCGTGGCCAGGCTGTCTTATGTCTCTTGACATGCTATTGATTTTCGGGCCGAGAGGCCGAGAGCGACGAGATGTGGGCCCAGCTTCGTTGTTTTTGGCTTTCTGCGTTTTGGCTTCTCTGCCTTTTTTTTTTTGGACTGGGCATTTTGGCGTTGTGCTATCGGCCGTGGAGTTTCCTTTACCGTTTTATTTTGTTTACCTTTTTGGCCGTTTGGGACTGTCAACTTACTTTCTTCATACCTTTTCCTTTGTCATTGTCATGCTTCTCCGTCGTTTTACGCACACAAAAAACACCAGAATGATTTATGCAAACACCTAGCAAGCACAAGTGACACGAAACATGGATATTTCAAAACGTTCCTACCATTATGTACAGCCTGTCTACTGCTCGACCACGCCGTTTATGCCTTCCAGCCACTCACAATGTACACCACGTCCTCGTCCGACACTAGGTGGCCCAGGCCGACCCGCTGCGGCACATGGCGCGCGCTCGCTCCCCACACCAGGGCGTACTTGAAGGTATCTTTGAGCGTTCGGTGGATGCGGTCGCACACGTCTTCGATTGTGCTGTTGGACCGCACAATCAGCGCCTCGGAAAAGTTGGGGTCCACGCCCTTGCGCTTCGTGTAGATGCGGATCAGCCGCAGCTCCTGCCAGCACCGCTCCACCACCGCCTGGATACCCAGATCCAGCTCACAGCTCATCACCGCCGTGTACGGCTCGCGGGCCAACTGGTCCAGGAACTCGAGCGAAACGCTGTCAATCTTGTTGTAGACGTACAGACACCGGATGTACTTGCGGTGGTCCTTCATAATCACGTCGATAAAGTCGTCGACCGTTGCGTTCTCGTCGCGAATCAGCACCTCGGCGTTGAGCATCTTGTAGTCGCGCAAGATGTTGAACACCATCTTCTCGTCCAGGTTCTTGGGCGGTGACTGGAACGTAATCTTGACGCCACCGGCCTTTTTGGGCTTGAGGTAAATGTTGGGCGGCTCGCAGTTGAGCCGGATGCCGACAGCCTCGAGCTCTGCCTCGAGCAGCGCGCGCTGCTCCTGCTTCTTGGTCGCGTCCAGCACCATCAGGATCAAGTCGCTTGTCTTGGCGGCCGAGATCACCTGCCGGCCACGGCCCTTGCCCTCGGCAGCACCCTCAATGATTCCCGGCAGATCAAGCAGCTGGATCTCGGCACCGCCGTACTCGAGCACGCCCGGGATGGCCGTCAGTGTTGTGAATGCGTACGCCGCCACCTCGGACCGCGTCTTGGTGACCTTGGACAGGAACGTCGACTTGCCCACCGATGGGAAGCCGACCAATGCTATACGCGCGTCGCCGCTTTTGCTGACGTCGAAACCCGCACCCGGTCCACCTCCTGAGCCTGGGCCGGGCTCCAACAGCTGCGCACGAAGACGGGCGAGCTTTCTGCCGGCGTGTCAGCGTTCCTGGTCCTGGCCCACCTGCTTGCTTTCATGTTCCAACAGTTGCTCCTCTGGACGTCTTCGAAACCTACCCTTTTAATAGACCGAGATGATATTCTGTGGCTTTGTTCTCTGTAGGTGGGAAAAGTCGCATCAGTCGCGTGTCCTCTTGTGGCTATCCATCGCCCTCGCTCTGCCGATCCTGGTGCGGTCCTTACTCTGCGTCCTCCGCATCTCATCCTCAATCCTAGCGCCGCAGTCAGTATATGGACAGTTTGCCCGTTGATACACCCAAGCAGGTAAGGTACGCTGCAGAAACGGGACTGTTCATGACGTACTCCTTGATCTTCTCGGTGATGTTTACCATCTTGGCGGCGGGGGTGCAGCCGCTCGCTGCGCGCAATGTAGAGGTGGGGTAGTCTGGTCGGGGTGGTCTGGAAGTCAAGTCGCGTGTGAAGAGAGGTTCGGTTGATCGTGTGGGAGGTCGTCGTCAGATGCGAGGTGAAAATACTCGTCCCTTGTTGAATTGTCGTCCGTTTCGGAGGTTTCAATGGCCAGTTGGCTGCGAATGAAGTTCATAAACTTTTTGCGGGGTGGTGGGGCCTCTGTCGAAGTAGATTGGTTTTTCCTGGCAGGCGCCGCCCACTGCGTGAGAAAAGAACACAGCCTGGTGTGGAAGCCGCTAAAATGCACTACACGCCAGGGCCGCGCGCATTTCTAGGACAGAATATGAATACAAAGTAGTGATCATATTAACTCATGCTCGTTAGACTGTTACAGAGGGCAGCTAATTATTATACAAAATCACAAATTGCCCATAAAACATGCGACCCGTTTCGCCTCCGACGTTAGCCTTTAGCTGTTGAAGATGCGCGAGTACAGCATCTCGTGGCGGCCCATCCACAGGTCTACCACCGGCATCGTCTGTCCGGCCTCTTCCACAGGCACATCCCATGCGCCTTCGACCGACCGCACAACAAGTTGCTGCACATGCGCCGACGCTAGCAGTCGCTGCGCCTGGTACGGTCCCACCAGGTTGGCGCGCACCGCGGCCGATAAAAGTGCCTTGACATGCGACAGGATAAATACGTCGGCGGCCTGTCGGCGGTCGAGGCCGGCCAGCGCGGCAACGGCACCAAAGAGCGGAGGCATGTGGGCAGATGCCTCGGATAGGGTACCGGGCCGTGGGTTGGAGGAGCGCTTGACGAGAAGCGCAAACGGCCGCAAGGGGTCGATGGCTGGTTCGGACTGTGCGGCCTGTGAGGTCTGTGAGGACGGTGAGGACGGTAAAGGCGGTGCTGGTGACGGTGAGAGAGTCGGTGAAAAAGCACGTTCCCAGACAGATAGCAGTGCACGGCCTTGGGCTACCGAGGCGCGACGGCCGACGGTGCAGATGATGGTGGCGTCATATGTGTCGTCGAGAAGGGTGAGTGCAGAGGTGAAAGCTTCGACCGTCGATGGGAAAGTCTCTGAGAAATTGGACGAAGCAGCTGCGGCTGCGACTGCGGCAGCGCTCGTCACCGTAGATGCAGCGTCATGCGCAGCCAGGACAAACGGCAAAGTGGCGTAGGCGTAGGATGAGACGGACAATGGCAGGAAAGCGGCAAAGGCCTCCGGGCCGCTCTTTATGCCCTTTGGTATGGCATTGGCTGCAGCCGCGAGAGAGGTGGCAGCCGATGCCGCTGCGGCCGCCTTGTCGTGTGCGAGAAACGACTCGAGTCCACTGCTAAAGGCAAACGAACCAAGCGGTAGCGCTGAGTCGGAGAGTAAAAAGAGAAAGTGACGCTGCTGCTGTTGGTGCCGCGATGCAGAGCTATCCGAATGTCGTATGGATGTCCCGTGCTGTTGCTGCCGGCGCAGTTTTGCATCGCGCAGACGGGCCTCGAGATCGGCAATCTCGTGGTCTATGGCTGCGAGGCCCTCCAATCTCGCTAGAGGGTCGTCCATTGCGTCGGGAGTTTGGCTGAGAAACCAAATTCGGTGATGTCTTGCTGGCAGTGCTTTCGATATTTTTCCAATGGAAGCAATTAAGTCCTTGCTCGAGGCTGAGAGCGGGCGCAAAAGTACGTTGGACGAGGAAGAGCAAGGCCAAGTTAAAATAAAACCGGCGTTGGGCGGGCTTGATAAGGTCGACTAAAATGTGTCAGCGACGGCTTTCGCTTGTGTGCCGCTCTCCCGCCCGCCTTTTGTCGTATTAGTGCTGGTCCCATTAGGTGGGTGGTAAAGCTTAAGTCGCACCAACGTCGCTTTCGAGTTGTTCAAAACGTCAGGAACACAACCATTCCAAAATAGAGAAAGCGAAGAACAAGTGGATAAAATCAGAAAGCCAGAAAAAAATATAAACAAGCATGTTCCTCCGAAACAGAGGCATCTACCCCAAGTTCATTGTCCAAATGACCCATCTCATCCTGTCCCAGACATATCCCCTTTTCCCTCATGTGCCCGGAAATCCAAACAAATGGGCAGCACAGCAACCATGTTTCATATCTCCTGCCTTCTCGTCCCATAGAAAAACCAAGAATTATTTCGAGCGCGCGGTATCACAGAAACAAATAACAATCGTCGCGTCGTGCAGCAGAACAGCCCACAAAAGAGCCCGGAGTCAACCCAGCAGGTCCTGCCACGCAGCACACAAACATGTAAGCCACACAGAATTGGGGCGTGAACACCGTGAAAGAAAAATGAGAAAAACGAAGAACAAAACAGCAAACCCAACCAAATATAAACAAGAAAAACCAAAAGAAGAACGACAAAGCCACGAGTGACCCCTAGCCACAGAAGACCTGAGAGGCTCTCTCCGTGTTTCGAGATACGTCGTCTCGAAAGAAAAATGTACACGAAACCCATTACCGTCGGCCAGTGGACAGCAGGGACCGCCGGTGAGAAGAGAGGACGACAGCGTGGGGGAGGCAAGAGGTATCGGGCGAACAGTGCGAGCCGCGGGGCCGCAACGCCGCAAAACGCCTCATACGCCATTAGAGTTTGCCATTATTATCATTCCCACAAAATCGGAAGAAAGCGAAGAAGCGAAGAGCGACAAGCGGAAGGCGGAAGGCGGAAAAAAAGAGCTGGCAAGGAAGCCAAAAAGAAAACCAGAAGAACTCATGTGCACGAGCCCAGCAAATCACAGAGATGGCAACAACCCAAAACTGTTTCGCGGCCCCCTGTTAAAAGGTGGCCTGGTAGTCGTATTTTGTCATGAGAGGTTGCACAGAGTGCATCTGCAATCTCTCCTGATTTCCTCTATTTCCGCAGAACAGCGTCGTACAGGCTGGCGAGGCCAGTGACGGCCGCACCGGCAATGGCGCCCTGCCAGCCACCGTACAGGGCCGAGTTGATGCGGGCTACTGCCAGCTGGTCGATCCAGCCGCAGACGTCGACGCCCTGGGCCTGGATCACGTAGACCAGAAGGGCCTTGGCCACGCTGAACGTCAGCGGGTCCACGGCGTACTCGGAGTTCGAAAACGGCCGGGAGCGGCCGCGTCCGGTGTGGTGGCTGCCGCTGGCGGCCGACAGGTTGAACAAGTAGCCGACAAACGACGGGATGGCAATTGAGATGAGGAAGAACAGGATCACGGGCGACCAGAAGGACGCCGTCAGCAGCAAAAACACGTCGGGCAGCGAGACCGGGTACGCGCTGGTGCCGAGGAAGCGGATGGCGGGGATGGAGAAAGCGTAGCGCACGGGCAGGACCTCGGCGCGCAGGTGGAACCACTCAAAGGCGGACACGAGCAGGGCAATGGCGTAGACAGTCGACAGCGACTCGCGCGTGGCCTGGGTCACCTCGGTGATACCCGAGTCGGCGTAAATCGAGACGATGCGCTCACGCACGGCGAGCGCGCTGCGGTCAACGGCCTGCGCAACATCCGCGGGCGAGGCGGGCAGCGCGATACGGCTGGCAGCCAGCGACAGGGCACGGCCGGGGGTGCGGATCAGAGCGGTGGAGCGGCCACGGATGGAGTCGTCATCCTCAGCGGCAGCCGACGTAGACTCGTCCTGCGCAGACTTGGGCTGGCGACGCTTGGTCACCTTGACTTCGGATGATTCGCGCTTCACGGGCGAGCCGATGGTCTTGGAGCGGATGTTGAAGTAGGGAGCAAGTCTGGGGTCCGACGAGAGGTGCGACGCGTTCTCGGTGAGGTACTCGTCCAGGGCGGACTCCAGGTCACTCTTCTTCAAGCTTGAGACACTGCGAACGGGAAAGAAAGAAAAGACAGAGAGCCAGGTCAGTCATGGTTATTTCTTGGAGACGGATGCTGGGTATCAGACATCTAGAGCATTGGGCGCACAGCGAACGAGACGCGCTCGGCGCGTTGCTTTCCTCCGCTGTATTCTGTTTGTTTCTGAGATTCTTTGTTTTATGTCTCCGTCTCCTCTTTTCCGCATTGCGACAATTCGCATGCGACGCAAATTAAAGCGAGAGTTCGCGATCGCAAGAGCGAAGCCAACGCGCGGCGCGGCCCAAAACGACGCCAAAGTAAACAAATCGATGCCGCGGGAATCGTCGCGCAACAGTAGCAACAGAAATAAAATGGAACTCACTTTTTCAGCCCAACCGTCTCGGCGATGTCGACGAGGTCGGACTTCTTTTGCGCGCGCAACCAGGACGTCATTGTGAATAAAATATTGGGGTTGGATATGAGTGGGCGGTGAGAGGAATCTGATTCGCAAGACTTTGACGTTTGACTTTGTCGTCTGTATTTTTGCGGATTGCAGGTGGCGATGCGGTTTGTGTGGCAAAGGCGCGATATGTGGTGAATTTGGAGTTATGGAGATATTGTGTTGCTGTGCGTGTGCGACAGGATAACAAGACGGGGGGGCGGCAGGTACTGGGGGCGGGCGCGGGTGGGTTGGTTTGTTTATGTTTTTTTTCTGGCAGCGTCGCGTGTTAGCCAACGAGAGGTTGGGGGAAGGCGAGTGGCTGGGTGGTAATACAAAAGGGAAAGAGCGAAGAAATGCGGGCGCGCAAATCAGCAAGTCAATCAACGAACGGGGCCCACTTTGGTTCCGTAAAGGGAGGAGAACCAGGGAAAGTGCGGACGGGAATATTCTCCTTGGGACGCGATCTGGTGTGCGGGAAGGAAATAAGAGTGGGCAGGAAGCAACGGTCGGCGGAGCTTGGTTCTTTTGAGTGCGATGATGAAATGCGACGAACAAGAGGGTCCAGAGGGAAGGAAGGTGGGAACCGTGTGGGATACCGACCAATGCACGTACCTGTTGTTGGAAGAGATGAACGAACTCGTATGGAAGCTTTCAGTCGTACAGAAACGGCAAGACCGATTGATGAAAGATGGGATGGAAGAGGGAAAGAGTGATGACGAAAACGCGCCCTGTGGCTTGATTGTCATGGGATTTTGTCAACGGAGGGAAAGCACGATGGCGACCTCTCCATTAGTGCGGAAGTGCAACAAGCCTTTGTTCCTCAGGCTCCCCGTTTCTTCAGCAATGCATGGCTGTCACTCGCGCCTTCCTACGGTGACAACTGTCGCAACACCAAGCAGGAACGACTTTGCAAACTTCATTTGGGAATATACCAAGTAGCTGGCCTTCACTAGGCAGTGGTTGCCTTTTTCGTTTTATTTTCCAAGTCGAATACCCATTTACGCCTCTAAGATGTAACAATACGGGTCGCTGGCACCTGTTGCTAGTGGATCGCGCCTTCTGTTTTTTTTTCCCCTCCCAATGTTTCCAGTTGTGTCGATAGCAGTTGCCTCATACATGTTTAGTGCAGACATACATGCCATAGAAAGAAGGAAAGAGCGAGGGAGAACGAAGAAAAAGGGGGTTTTTCCAGGAAATTATCATCTTCTCCCACGAGCTGTGATCGTCGCCAGTTGGCCTATCAGGTGTCATAGGTCGCGTCCCGCTCAACACGCGGCGTGTTGTATCCGCGTGAGCATCAGTCTTCATCGTGTTTAACTTCTTCACGGCAATCAGGTACGTGGGAAACATGCTGAGCATCTCCAAGAGAGAAGAGTCTGGCTCGCCTGGCCTCCACATTTCCACGTTTTTGTCGTTTCTTCTTTCTGAGATGTATTGGGTTATTCACATTTTAGACATGCAATTTCGTGATTATTATTTGACAGCCGTGCTCATACGCTGCATGCGCCGCACGCAGACGCACACGCGGTACCGTTGCAGCTAACTAGGCTCACGCAAAGACACCCCCAGACTGCCGCCCGCACACTACCTCGTTCTTGCATCCACGCAATGCACAAACCGCTCTTGGCCCCGCGGCACCAGCCGCACAGGCACAGCGGATTTGCCATGCAGCTTGAGGGTCAAGACTGATATGGCGCTCCGCAATGTGGCCCGACACCGCGTCTGGGCCTTGCTGTACAACTCCTGACGGGCCTCGTCATCCATGGCGGCAACTTGTTTATCGTCGGCCCAATCGTCGACGGCCAGCTCAATGCTGTAGCGCTGAAACAGCACGGCCAGAGCCGCGAGCATCTCGACCTGCGCGATGCGGCGGCCCAAGCAGCTGCGAGGGCCGTCGGAGAAGGGTACAAAGCTTCCACGCACAGGGCGGAACAGCTGCGCGCTTGTGTCAGGCCCACTGAACCCGCCATAGTCCTCGGTGTCGGCGCCGACAATATCGGCAAGCTTTGCGTCCTTTGCCTTCACGGCCACCGCCTCGGCGTCCTTTTCAAACCACCGCGCGGGCCGGAACATGTCGAGATCGGCGGGCGACAATTCAGGCCAGTACTTGGGGTGGCGCTGAACGGTGACGGCGCTCAAAATAATGTCGCAGCCGGCGGGCAGGATGTGTGTTTGGCCGGTCTCCGGGAGCGCGAGTGGCTGGTCGGCGGCGGGCGTGACCAATTTGGGCAGATTGATGACGGGCGGCATAAGGCGAAGCGTCTCGTTCATGGCGGCGCCAAGCATGGAGGCCAGCATGCCGTTGATGCTGGCTTCGTAATCCCAGGTGCTGGGGTCGGAGTCACGGCCCAGCAAGCGGTCCACATCGGCCTGCAGGGCGCGCTGGCTGGCCGGGTTGGTGGCGAGCTCGAGCAGAGCAAAGTGTAACGAGTTGGCGGTAGTCTCGTGGCCGGCGACCAGCATAATGAAGGCGTTGCCGATGATCTCGTCGTCGGTGAGGGTGGACTCTGCCAACGCATTGTCCGCCGATTTCGCCTTTTTCGTGGTTTTGTCCTCCACCTCGTCGTTGTACCGACCACGCACCAACTGACCCATAATGTCCATACCCATATCGCCGGCACGTATACCCTTTTCGGCGTCTTCCTTTGCGCTGGCCACCTTGTCGACTAGAAATTCGTTCATGTACTGCACATAGTTGGCATACGAGTGCAAGGCCGTGTGCGCCCTCGCCAAGAACAGCGACAGAAACTTGAGCAGCGGCGCGGGCATCAAGAGCAGCATGATGATGTTGTGCAAGGCGCCTTCGACTGACGCGGCAAATGTCATGGTGTGGCCCGACGGTGGCTCCTGGCTGCCGTACTTGCGCATGCGCGGGTGGGTGTCGGCCGGCAGGGCCTGGCCCGGCCAGGTGAAGCGGAGGCCGAAGCCGACATAGCCGATAATGTTGAGAGCCAAGGTCATGGTGTCCTTTTCGATGGTCATAATGGTGGGCGAGTCACTCTGGGCGGTGTCGTTCCACTTGGCGACGAGGCCCTGGGCCTGGTGGATGGCCTCAGCAAAGGTGTGGGCGGCGTTCTTCTCGTTAAAGGAGGCGCTGGTGGCCTTGCGGTGGAAGCGCCAGACGGCGCCCTCTGTGGTCAGGACGTTGCGGCCAAATATCTCGAGGATGCGGTAATTTTTCGTGGCCTTGGGGAAATGTTCGCGGCGCGAGGCAATCTCGTGGATGGCAGCGGGGCTCTGGGTGTACAGATTCATGTAGAAGGGGGCAACGATCAAGAAGGTGTCCCCGATGCGAGCAAAGTGCTCTTGGCCGGTGCTGTAACCCCAGTCGGGGAGCATGATGAACAGCCATCCCTCCCACATGCTTTTGGGCAAAAGCTTGATGAAGAAGACCCAGAACTGAAAGGTAAGCCGCCACATCGGGGTGTATGGCGAGCATGCTGTGCGATGGTGTCAATCTCGGAGGTCAAGTGTCTTGGAGTCGAACGCTGTATGTCATCGAGTTGTGCAACATCACATTATACTTACGCACAATGATATATGGAATGCGCGTCTTGCGGGCCTTGCGGAGATTGGATCGCAGACCGTTGACGATCGACAAGGCCAAAATGGTAACGGCGGCGCCAACCAGCGGAAGGACTTTGGAGGCCATGATAGTTTTGTTGCCGGCTATCCCAGGTCTCTAACGTCGACTAACAACTCAAAATAGGAAATCGCGTGAATCTGATCATCCAAATACCAACTGCTCTGTTTGGTCCGCGACCAAAAAGGCGTCAAGATCAGGGGACACGCAGAGCGAAAGCGAAGACAGAAGGGAACGAAAAAGTCTGAGAAACATTGCGTTTGCATTCTAGACGAATTGGAACAGGGGCCAGCTCGGATAATAAAAGATAACGAAACCTCCAAAGAACGGAAGCAAAAAGCCACCGTGCACCCTGACAGGAAAATGAAACCCACGCAATAGCGCCGTGGGTGACATTGGAAACGGTTCAAACGGCGCCAAAACCAGCCAGCAGACCTCCCATTCGCATGTCGTAAGCTACTGGGTAAGTCCACTAGGCCTGTCCATGACGGGGGTCAAGCATCATGCAGCATGTTGGAGCCAAGACTTGACAAAGGCCCCTGCATGTCTCCCCAATTGCAACCTAAAGGGCGGCCAAAGCGACTCCATTTGCCACGCACCGAGCCGTGCTGCTGGGCAGCTGCCCGCTGCTCCATACCGATGATCGCCCTCAAGGAGCGGAAATCCAAGACAGTCCCCCGATCGTTCAAGTCGTTTCGGGGCGCTTCAGGAATATTGCGACGTTTAGATGTAACACAGACTGCCGAGGCCAGAATGGCTTTAATGTCTTGTACGTTCAAATCTTGCCATCTATACATTCAAAATGATGTGGGCTAATGGATAAGCTGTAAAGTTTTGTATTTGCTATTGAGTGTTCACAAGCAAACTTGGCTCACTGTGACAATAAAGTGTGAGGGACAGGATGCGTTCAGTGCGTGCCCGCTGCATTGGACGATGGAGAACCCGAAAGGTATGCCGTACGGCCGGACGACCTAAAAGGCCGGAATCATAACCCAAGAACCCCAACTGGCGCTACAACGGTGCAACGGAAGCGTACTGAGGGCCATTTGAGGCCGATGCATACTCCAGACGGCCAAAATGGCCGGGATCATAAGCCAAGAACAACAAAAAGGTGCCATGGAAACTTTCTGAGGACCATCAGAGGCCGATCGTACTTACTGTAAGCACGACGTAATACGTCGTATTAACAGCTTGAGGGTACTGACACTTTCGGGCTGGGTTGGCTCTCACATTGCTTGGCTCTCAAGCGCGGAGACGGGTGACTTTTAGGACGCGTTCCCTCTTGAACCTGAGCCTGAACGCGTCTTCTATTCTGTATTTCAAGTATCATAATTCAACGACGCACCACTGGAACACGCTTTGTATAACAAGACTTGTAAGTGAAGACAGCCTCCATCGAGTTTCTCCACGACTCGTAACATACTACCTTTGATCTCTTACGCTTTTAAGAACGAACCAGAGCGTCTGACATTTGTTTCCCAGTTTGTTGAACCCATTAACGGAACGGTGCCGTTTGGTAGGGTGAGATGCCACCACTATAGAATATCTGTTTCCGGTTCTCAACAAGCCAGCTTGCTGAGAAAGCATGTTGGCTTTAGCTTTTTTCACAGTGACAAGTTGCTAGGTATCGATTATATACAATATATGTAGTTATATTTTATGCTTATATTGACAGGTTGTTAAGTTTTAATAAATAACGAAATATTAGATGTTGTATGCAGAAGTTTCCCTTGTTTAGGACGGATGTATCTTTCATATCTCAAAGCTCTTGTCCCTTTCACCTTTTTCACTCAAAAGTTATGGAACACGTGTGGAAATAAATAAAAATAAACGCAGTCCGAGGATGGACGTAAGGCGGCGGGAAGACGCGAAAGAGCGTGAAAGGAGACGGACCAAAGAGGACACAGAGAGAACGTGCAAGATGGAGACGCCGGCCATACCGACCATACACACGACACGTAAATCGTACGTAGTAGAGAATTTGGCTCAGGAAGTCATAGCGCATATCATATGTCACTGCTCGTAGACACATAAAAACTAAAGCATGCTTCCATAGGAAAGAGACTTAATACATGTCACACTACGGAGTACAGGCAACAAATTCACAGCACACGTCGATCATGATAGGACATATCAAAACTGACTGTTCTAAACACAATAATTCACATCACAAACCCAAAACGTAGTAAACAGCATATATTTGGAAAAAGTAAAATCATCGTTCGTGGTATCGGGGCCCAAGTCAAAAAACCCATCTTCGCTCATGAAGAAGTACTTGGTAAAGGCGATGAATAAGGAAATTCGTGGTATGGTTAATCCAGTCAACCAAACTAGCGGTAACAAAATCAAAGTCATACGCAAATAAAAAAGGAAATGTCCGGTCTTTGTAAAAAAAAAAAAAAGAAAAGAAAAAAATTGATAAAGACAAAGATGGTAATGAACCAGCCGAGTCCAGCCCAAGGTGTCCACCCATTCCTATTTTGTCTGGAACCTCGACCCTTTCTTGATGTGTGGATAAGAGGGCTGACTTTTGTAAGAACAAAAGAAAAGGCAAAATATACCGCTCCATTTTCGGGTAAAAAATCCTTTGATGGCATTCCTTTCTTGCAATAAAAATTCAGAAAATGACAAGACGCAACGACCGCAACTTTTTGAAGAAGAAGTAGGAAAAATAGACAAGATATAAAGATGACGTAAAACATATGAAAACCAACGTATGGATCAAGAAGAGGATGCAACGCAGGTAGATAGACCGTACATCTAGAATAACATGATGATAACGAGAAAAAGAACAAAACAAAACACCGCTAAGATCACGAATGACACAGGACAGACAACTAGCAGGTACCCTGCGCCTGTGCTTGCGGAACCGGCGAGATTGAATGGGCCTCGGGGCTGATGGGGCGGGTGTATGTAGCAGGCATTACAACGCTGGTGGTCTCCTTGGTTAGTGCCAGCGTGAGTGACACAGCTGATGACGTCTCTTGGCGCGGGTGGCCAAGATATTCAGCGTCAGACGACTTCGACTGCAGGGTACGATCGGCGCCTTCTGCCGGACCAGGCTTGGGGGTGGCACCAGGAGCCGGAATCGGAGTCTGAACGGCATCACTGCCTGGAGTGGGCGTGTGCTGCGTGGCGAGCGTCGCCTTAGTTGTAACCGGCGGGTTCAGCGACTGAATAAGATCTTGAATAGGCGCCAACCGCACACCCTCAAACTTATCCAAAGGCCGAGTGGGAGCCACAGCGGGATCATAAGCAAGGGCAGTGGTATGTGCAGGTGGCTGGGGTTGGGCTGGCTGGTATTGTTGCTGCTGGGTGTTGCGCCCATCCTCCAAATACCGATTGGACGAGTTGTAAACGTATTGACTGCTGCTGTGCTCTTGCTGGTTTGTACTGTAGCTGTGGGCGTGTTGGTGATGATGACCATGAGCGGGACCATGGTTCATGCTGTGGCTGTGGGCGTGGCCATAATTGACACGGTGAGAACTTGCGTTGATGGCCTGCTGGCCGCCGTAGCTTGCATGACTCTGGTGCGTGGCATAGGGTGGGTAGTCAGTCGCCCTGGGCACCTCTTCTGCGTGGCGACAGCCGTTGTTATTGGTGCCAGTGAGGCTATCGGTAGCGAATCGCGATGGGGCGTTGAACTGGAGAGGCGGCAGCGCATTGCTACCAGACGAGGTCGGTCGTTCAAAGTGCGACGATGAGTGGTGCATGAAGCCCGCCTCGGACTGCGACCGCTGGTGCATATTAGGCCGACGCGCGGCAGCCGAGGTCGAGTTCAAAATGTACTGCTGCGACTCCAGCTGTTGTGCAACGGGCATGCTGCCGAACCGCTGAGGGTTGGGTGCGGGAAGAACGCTAGATGCAGCATCGGCCTGGCCAGACCCGCCAGGTGTGCTATGATGACGCTCATGCTCACGGCGCACCTCAAAGTCATGGGAAGAGCGGCGATCAGTTTTATAGCCATCGTGTGAGGTCGTCAACTCAGGAATGGGCCGTTGATGCGCGTAAAAGTCGCCGGCATTGTCGCCATACCGCTGGTGCTGATGGTCATAGTAGCTGGCTTGGCTCTCAATATGGCTCTCGGCATGACTCTCAGCATGGCTCTCACGGATGCCGGTGAAAGCCGGGCGATGGGCGAGCTGCACACGGCTGTTGAAACTGGAACGCGCTGCCATGGGGTGTTCAAAGCGATCCGACATGCCACCTAGGCTATGATGGTGCTGGTGCTGGTGCTGATGCTGGTGCTGGTGGCTCATTCCCAGCACACCTTCACCGTCAATACGTTGGCGTTTCTCCATAGGAGGCTGCAGGTGGTGGTACTCGGAAGCGAACGAACGGCCTGAGGCTGCCACGTGGTTGTTGGGCTGGCTGCTGCGGCGGGCCATGGGAATCGAGTCGGACCGGAGCGCGGACGTATTGACAGACTGAGAACGGCGATGGCCACCGGCAGCAAAACCAGACGAGGAAGCCGTTCGCCGCTTGGTGTAGGTCTTCTTGGCCGTGTTATTGGAGGCCGGCTCGTCACTGTTGCTATCGGTGACAATGTTGGGCAAGATCTCAATGTCGGGGATCTGCTGCAGACGGCCCTGGTTGATATCGGACTTGAGGTGCTCGACCACCTCCAGGATACCTGCCGTAGAAAAGCCATCACCAATCTGAGCAACCACCCACTCAGGCACAGCCGTACCGCTCATCTCAGCGCGGTCTTCGTCAAAATTATCTTCCTCGTCCTCCATGCCATCCTCATGGAACGGCCGCTTCTTGCCGCTGGCCGCCATCTTGCTGTCCAGCCGCATTTGCTCCCGCTTGCGGACCGACAATGACCAGTCCTTGAGAACAGGGCCGCGGCTTTGCTGGGCATTGCTATCGCTCCAGGCCTGCACCCGGCGGATTTGCTCTTGAACGAGGCCGATCTGGCGCTGTGGATACTCGCCGCCATTTCGATATCTGGTTCGCTGGTAATGCTTGCGGCAGTAATGGACCCAGACGCCCGTCGGAATCATCCGTGTGCACAGCTTGTTGCGGCCGAAGATGTGCGAGATGGCCTTGCGCAGCTGCGAGCCAGTTTGGCAGTCACCACGATACATGCATCTGGAAGCGGTTTCAAAGTCGACTGGGAGTTCGGTTCCGGAAGTGGCAGAGTTGGTCTGCTGGTTCGGGCCTTGGTCGGAGATTGAGCCGATTGAGACGCGAGAATGGTGACCGGCCGCAGCCAAACCCGGTGGACTCATGTTCATGGGGCTTGATGACAAGGTGCCAGCCATCCTGCCACTGCCTACGCTGGAGTGGCCCTGGTACTCTGACGAGGAAGCACGGCCGTCGGGCGTGACCCGGGACTGTTCTGGCCCAGTGGGCGAGCTTGAAGAGGAATCGTGTTCCATCAGATTCCCGTCACTATGTTGTGATGGTGACGGGGTTGGTTCCGGGATGGGGCCGAAGGTTGGAAAGCGCGGATTGAAAGAAGATGTGCCTATGGATGGGAAGTCTGGAGCAGAGACTGCCCGTTTGTGACGACGTGTCGGTGAGATATCTGGCAGAAGGAAGTCGCCTCGAGACTGGGAGCGTTGACTCGAGGATGGTATGTGAAGTCTATGGTCGAGATTGGTCAGTTTGAAGCTCTTGGAACCTCCTGGAACGTCTTGGATTCTTTGACGCTTTGGTATCGCCCGTCTTTTCAGGCTCACATCACTTTTTCTATTTGGGCAGAGAGAGAGAGGATGTGAAAATTTCTCTCACTTGGAGGAAGTTCGAGGAAGGCACAGGAACGAAAGGAGAAAATGGGACGTACGCGGGAGACTCTCTTCTTTAAATAGGAGAGAAACACCTTGCCTCCCAAGTCGAACGAAAGAAGTGAGCTGTAGAGGAACAGAAGCCTGGACTTGCTGCTCGAATATGGGAAGAAAAGGAAAAAGAAGGGGGAGAAAGGGGAGGAGAGGTGGGAGGAGGGTCCTTGCCATGAGAAAATTATTGTGAACATTTTGACAGAGCTCACAAGGGTTCAAATATGGCCCGAAATGGAAGGAACGACGTGAGTCAATGCAAACGAAGGGACAGCTACGTAGTAAAGGGGTTGTTTCCAACTTGGGACGAGTTGTTGCGTAGGCTGCTCAGATCCAACTCAGAGGGAAGGAGCAAGCGACGTGAGGTAAAAACTGGGAAGGTGCGAGGTGAGGACAATGTGACAAGAGCCTCATTGAGGAACTACCTGACAACGCAAACCCGCCATGCGCTCTTTCTTATTGAGCGGTCACAATAACAAATGACGCCGTGGCAAAATAGCTGGCCATTTGCACAGCCGATGCCGAGTGATGATAAGTACAAATGCAGTGGCATACGCCTGATTGGAGACTTGTGCACATATAAAGCGACAATAATGCGACAATGAAAGGGAAATCGGCCATCCACTCTGGCAAAACGCCAAGCTGCTTACCTTGAAGGGCTTTGGAAATAGTCGGTCTCTTCGGGTTGTCCTGACCGCTGGATGAGCATGGCGTCAGATGGTGACTGGGCCCGGCCGGGTGACCGTGGGCTGGGCCCAGGCGATCCGCCCATGGACATGTCATGCTGTGACCGGACAGGCGTTGGTGACTCTGGCTGGAAATTCAGCCGGTCTGCCTCGCCACCAGCACGCTCATGCGACGGCGGAAGCTGGGTTGCTGTAAGAGAATACTGCTGCAGCTTGAGCTGGTGTTGGTGCTGTTGGTACTGGAGACCCTGGCATGGTACTATGCTCGCCGGAATACCGCCAATGCAGGGCTCGGAAATCCGCGTCTCCAGGAGCGAAAAGTCAGCAATCAAATTGGACAGCGGCTGGTTCTCGGACACAGTCGACAGCGACGAGATGCGCGAGTGGGTGACTGAGTTGTTGGACGATGCGTTGGTGTACGCCGACGACAAGCTGCTCCGGCTGTCGGAGAATTTGTGCCGCGGCGATGTGCTACCACCGGGCACCGCTGTTGAGGCAGTGTCGATGCTTTCGGGAAGTGTTGTTGATGCCATTGACGATGGCAGCACATGCAGTGTGTTTGGTGATGTCTGAACAAGCTTCTTTGTGTTGTCGAGCGCCATCGACAGCGAATAGCCGCCGGCATCCCACGGTGTCCGATTCCGGTTCGGGGCCCGTGAATCGCTTGACCGGCGGGACGGTGTCTTCTCCAGCGGGGTTGCAACCACGCTCGACGGGGCCGTGCTGTCTCCTGTCGTTGCCGATGGTGTCTGCGCCGAGTCTGTGAAGTCGTCGTCGCTGCTGTCTTTCCGTTCGTGAATCATTTCCAAATTCGGTTCCAGAGCCGCGGCCGTTGAGGCCGTGTTCAGCATCGCAGTCACATCCATCTTGTCGGGTTCAGCGATTTTCCGTAGCAGATGGTCTTGTTTTCCTGACTTGTTGTTTAATGCAGATCGAGAGTCGCTTATCAAAACAAGCTGTGACCGACAATTAACAGTCAAAGGAACTGTGATTGTCTCGAGACGTCGAAGATGTAAGTTGTAGGACTTCTTCAAACGTTACCCCAATGTATACGTCGAGACGTTGCGAGAATACAAAGGCGACAGTTGATAGAAACATAGACGCTGGCCACCGCACCTGTTCGATCCGGATCGATTCGTCTTCTTTACTTGTTGCTTTTGTCGTTGTACAAGAATCTTGGTCTAGATCGTCTTTTCTCTTTAGTCCGATGATTCATAGCAGTAGGCGAACATGCGTGATTGGTATCGTCCGACTCGGGAACAACAAGAGGGAAAACAAAGGGAAAAAAAGACGGCGGTAGTGAGAGAGAGAGATGAAGGGACGAGCCCAGATAAATGAACAACGGCAGGAGGCTGCTTGCTGCAAATCGTTCAGATGTCAAAGTATGGGAGATCCCCAGACTTTTGTGTTTGATCCGGGCCCAGGTGGGTTGTCAAACAAAAGGAAGATGACAGAAAATAAGAATGTGGCAGTGCCAAGAGAGAGAAAGAGAGTAAAGAAAGAACAAAAAATTACAAAAAATGTGGTTGAAAAGGGGCCAAGACCGCAAAACGAAGAGAAAATGGTGGGTAGAGACAAGGAGAGAGAGAGGGAAGGAGGGATGCACTGTCCACAGTAAGTTGAAAGGACGAAAAGCAAAGGTCAACAGTGCTCCCGGGATCGACGTTTGAGAGATGCACTGACGGACCTTTTGACGATTGAAACAGCCGAAACAACTATGATCCTGGATATGGTGAACGGGTCTCTTGCTGTCCCAGCGGTCGCGAATGGTGGTCGAGGTGGCCGTCGACGTGGTTTAGGTTTAGAGGTTGGAAGAGCAGGGCTGAAAAATCAATGAAGGTCGAGGAGGACGAGGGTGCTGACGATGGATGGTGGAGACAGATGTCCCTTCGAGCCGGATGCTGTCGAAGCCGACGAAGCAAGAAAGTCCAAGCCCCCCGCGCTACTTGAGTTCGAAAGAAGACAGGCGAGGTGGGAGGGAGACACGAAGTCGGCGAGCGATACCGAAAGAAGGATCAATTATGAGGGTTAAGAGAAGGCCCGGGATCTCGCCTCGTTCTCGACTCTCTCGACCAGGCTCTCCCAGGCTCGGCTATGTCACGGACGGCCCCACGGACAACGCTGGGATGCCACGCTCGCTCAGATGTTAACGTTGAGGCCGACGAAGAAGGATGAGTTCGATTTGAAAGTCAAGTTCTCTTCGAGACGACGACCGTGATTCAATCAGAGGGCGACATACGGTAGGAACGGATACAGAAAAAAGAATGTAATACCAAGAAGGCGAGAGAATACTGAAAGGATATGTCGAAGCGAGGATGCTGAGGTCGAAGACAAGGGGTGAAATTCCGCAAGAAAGGATACGGCCGTGCCTGTTCGAATGTCTGGATATTCAAACAAAAAGGTTGAAGAGCCCACCTGGTCCAGGACGTACATCTGGAGAAGTACATGGACGTTGGGTAGTTGGGTAGGGCCGGAGGGGGGAGGGGGGGCGTGTGAAAGACGGAAGGTAGTAAGTGGTGCAGGCAAGGAGGGAGAAGGGGGGGGGGTGTTTATTGTTAACAATGGTGTAAAAGGGTTCTTTCTGGAACCCGAGGCAGAGGCAGGAAGGGTTTTACTTGTCATAAGATGTCCAAAAAAGGGAATGGCAGCGACCCGCACAGGCCGCAAAACGGACCAGAGACAAAAATACAAGGGCTTCTGACAATGGATTGTGATGTGAAGATGGGGATGCAAAAACGGGGGGAAGAAGAAAAGACACGCTGATAAAAGGGAGACACAAAAGGTAGAAGAAACAAAAAACCGGCTGTGGATGGAAAGTGGTCGAGAGGTAGGAACGAGAGGACAAGGGAATGGTGCTGCGGCGACGACATTGACAGTGGCATTTTGTTCTTCCTTCTCCTTCCTGCAACCGCACCCCTTTCGTCTTTAGCTTCCGCCTTCTCCCTCTGGAACCCGTACACGGACGACGACGTAACAGAGCGAAGGGAGGGTCGTAAGATCGGTACCAATCGCTGGACAAGGGACACACACAAACAAGAGACAGGAACGGAGACAAGCCCAAGACAAGGGTATGTGCCCCCTCGACACCTGGAGCCTTTTCCCTTTCACCTCTGTTTATTGTCAAAAATCTAGCAGCCCTAGGTGCAGGTCAGTGTGCGTGTGTGCGGGTCCGGGTGCAGGTACGGCGTACAGGTTGCAGCTTGTTCGGTTTCTTGCTTGTCACTGGTGCGCGCTGAAGGGGGGAAAGGAGGTGGCTGAGAGGACAGTGGACCCAGCAAACAAAAGGTCTACCATCTAGTGCAGTCGAGCAAGATTCGGCAGGAAGGGTGCGGATGCATGATGCAGTCTCGTCGGGCAACGTCTTTTTTTTAGTCAGGCCGTGTCGTTCCAAACTGTGCTGTAGCTGGGATGGTAACGTCAGGCCCGCCAGGTTAGAGGTGGGTAGGGGTGGGACGTACACTTGTAAAATAAATAAATTCAAAAAAGTAGAATAAATAATCGCTAGAAGAAGGAGAGAAGGAGAGGGAAACAGTAGGCAGTGGCAGCTTCCGCTAGAAGGGATAGCAAGCAGACCAGCAGGGACCGCGTACATGAGTTTGTGCGTTGTGCGCTGAGCGTGTGTGTACGAAGTACATGTGTTCCATCATGTCAACATGACTCCTGATTGTAGATTTCGTTTAGGTTCTCGGCGTTCAGAGCCGTAAGAGTTGTGAATGTCGCAAGAGTGCTAGCCGCCTCTGTTGGATGTGTCGTAGTCGCTTTGGAGGCGACGTAAGAAAAGCCGTCTGAACCCTCATGATCTCCACAGGGAAATAATGCAAGAGAGTCTGGGAGCCCATGCAAGACAAGTTGTAACATACTGAATTTTGTCGACTAAAGCCCCAGAAACCTTTCGAGGCCAAACCAGCAAGGGGGTTTCCCCTGTCTTGCTCTTGACTCGCTTTCTACTCCCCACTTCTCCCTACTTACACCCAAACACATGCAGGTCGGCAGCTGGGACAACATGACAGACTAACGTTTCCATTGGTGTCTGGTTGACCGTGCAAGGGAGCCCTGGAGGGCCTGGAGGTCCACTGTATCTTATGGGGATCCCGAATGGACAGAAGGAAGAGATGGGGAGAAATAGGATGGATGTTGCCCTGTCAAATGCTAATACCGCTGTTAATGTTGCATACATTCGCGAGGCCAGGTCACCTGTCAGGGCTATGTGTGTGTTCTAAACAGATTTACATTGCGTGTGGCTTTGATTTTTGATGGTGGTGTTGGTGACGACGACAGAAGACGAGGCGCAGCATGTTTAGGATCGACGAACTGAGACAGGGTTGGGGTGCTTGAAACTGACGACAGACACGTTCGTCCACAAGGTCCAGCGTGTGCGATTGTGACCAGAGCGTGCGCGTCCAGTGCGTCCAGCGATCTCACACTGGCCGCTTGAACTGTCCACTACTGGTCCGGTTTTTCTGCGAGTTCCAAGTTGTAACCACTTGTTGCATAAGTTGCGTATTGGGTTGATTAGTACAGGGCCTGGATCTGTGTTAGTGGTCTCTTTGTTTCCGTCTCTCGTATGGTTGGATAAGCACTGTTCCGTTGGTCGTTCAGTTGTCTACGGCCGCATGGTTGACAATAAAACCGAAAACAAATTGGAGAGAATAGGAGGCACAGCAAGCACAAGCAAAACAACAAACAATAAAAGCGAACCAGTTGCGTGGACTGCCGCAAATTCCGAAAAACCCGCGAGGAAGTGCCTCTTTTGTTGGGCTGAGAGGCACTTTCTCGTAATCCAACAGTGCGCTCCTATCAAGTGGAACAAAACGAGCTGTTCTAGAAAAAAATAGTGGCAACAGGCAACGCTGGCTCGCCTAGAGAAATAAATAGCATCCAATAAATTGATCTGAGGCGTAAAAAACAGGGCCCTGGCTGACTGGCTGACTGGCTGACTGGCGTGGTCCCTGTCCTTAGTGGTGTCGACTCGTATCCGTCGAATCCAATGTAGTTTTGGCGGAGTTGGTTGTTATCCGCATCGAAGACGGCATAGGTTGCTATCTTTTACCGTTGTTATTTCGAAGTCAGTGGTTTTTTTTTCTTCTCACTTTTTGACACTTCGGAAAACCTGCCAGGGTCTGGAAGCGTCCTGTTGGTATTACCGGATTGACCTTGGCAGGCGAGAGGAACTAGTCAACAAATTTGTTGTGAGAAGTTCCGTGAAAGCTGTTCTCGCACACAGTGTGGAATCAACGCCTGTCCAAGCTGCCGAGGTTCGCATCCCCAGCCCTGGCTGCCTGGATACATACCAAGAACCAATAGTCCGTGAAGAAGCCGAGCAACAACAAAAAAACCACCTCGAAGTGCATTGCACTGAATTGTAGAGAGTGTGGAAAATATGGAGACGACGCAGAAAATTGAGGTCGGGCAACGTCAACACCAGCGACTCAACGAGAACGAGGCGAAAACAACAATAAAACTGGACCTCGCCCATACTTAGCAAGACCATCTAGGCCATCATCAATGGCCATTGCCACTCGCAGATGGTGGTACATTCCCCAGAGGAGTGAATAAGAAATACATAAGTATCTGGATTTTCGCCGATGAAAGAACCTCGAGAGCTCGATAAACGTCCACACCTTGTCCCACAGCTATGTGTTGATCGTCATCGGGCCTTCCGTCCCAGTGTGATGCGTGTTTTGCCCCTCGTAGATACCGTCTTTTGTTATTCTCGTCATCGTTCCTCAAGTGTTTTCTCGGCCCTTTGCGAGGTACATCTCGACCATTTTCAGGGCGTCTGAAAGGCACACCTGGGGCTGGCGTGAGCGTTACGCCCGCGTTGCGTACATACGCCTGTCGAAGAAGAGCGCCCCGCACACTATACGCGTACATTCCGTATGCAAGCGATGTCTTGTACACATTGTCAGCGCGCATCTTCGTAGCTTGCTACTCTATGTTGAATATCCTGGTACACAAGCTCACGGACTTCGTGTATTTGTGCCCGCGTGTGCTGCAACGTCCTGGCGGCACTCTTTGGCAACATCTCATAAAGACAGCAAGCATTTCCGAGCATGATACGAAGTAAAGGAGGGTGGGAGGTTGACTGAGAGACGATGCCTCTCGCAAAGCCCCGTTTTTCGTCCCGTTGGGCTGGCGGACTTGGAAGGATCACAATTGCGTCGTTTGTCGTCTTATGCAGGTGTCCTGCACGCATGCGACTGATAATCCACTGCATCCTTCTCCATGTCGTAAAAAAAGCAAGAGCATCTCAAAATGTATGGACACTTCGCGGATTGCAAGAGGAGACATAGCGATTGGTCGCTGAGAGGTTTTTGCTGCTGTTTCAGATATGCTCGAGACGGCAAGGGGCCTGCGGCAAGGGTGGGGGAGGGGAAGAATTGTGAGCCTAGCAGGGGATGGATGCCGACGCCATTCCTGAAAAAGACGAGTCTTGCGGGCATTGCGTTGGTTAATACGGGAAACGTCACGGGCGGCTGAGAATGGACGCCAACATCTGGGTTTCTGTTAGCAAGGGCGTATCAGAACCGATCATTAAATTGGCTGCATGGAGGGCTGAAGGGAAAGCGATTCAACACGCGGCACAACAAATACAGCTAAACAACAGACGGCAGACAGTATTCGGAGTAAAGCAGAACGTCGTATATGTGGATGAGATGCATAGAACCAGTGGAAGGCGTGAAAGAAGCAAATGGACATGACACACATCAAAAGGAACAATGCAGCTAACAAAATGTGTGCAGTAATGTGTCGAGCAGCCGTGTATATATGTTAGCGCAATAGTCCTCGCCCTTCATCCCCGACATGAAAGGTGATAAATATCAAACGGCGGCCTTTCGGGGACGAAAGCCAGGGCCAGTGCCGCACGTCCTTGTGAGGGTCCCCACGTACCTCAAATACCTCGATACCGCGACGCCCGACAGCGTTTCAGCACACGCTTCCATCCAGACTTTAGGTCTGCGGCAATAGATCGCCCGCTTGGCCTGACCAGGGCCCCCAAATTCATGCGTTCATCCGTGGCAGATGGCGTTTGGCATCTGGCAGACCAAAGAGCTCCTTGCTTGTGTGTCTTGGATGATTCTTAGATGGCGTTCATGGGACAAGGCGAGCCGCCTTGGGTAAATCGCAGGAAATTAAAGAAAACAGCAGACTGGGTATGAGAAACAAGAGAGGTCCGAGAGCAGACACACCCCGTTCCGAGAATCGGGTCGCAACGCGGCGCTTTGCGGTGAGAAACAAGCTGCAGAAGTAGGAGAAGAAACACTGTTTAAGGTGATGTTGGCTTTGGCTCTGAGTCTGCTTCTGACCTGTTTAACCTCGGAACGTTTTGACGTATAATTTGTCTGGGTCTGGATTGTTCATGTGCGATTGTCTCAGCACAGGTAGTGGTGAGATGTGTCTTGCGTTACCGACGTAGACAAGGAGCACAGGAAACATATTTAAGAACAGAGGAAACAAGATGCACTTCGAAGCGTACAGGTGGATAGACATGCAGGCAATATTTTGCTACTTTTCTCCGTCCCTTTGCCCCTTTATCAATTCACCGATCCTCGCGGGCAAGTGCGATCTGCTCGATAAAATGACTTTTGGCAGTTGCGACCTCAATCGTCCCCTCCCGCAAAGTCTCGACCAGTCCTTCCGTCTGTACAACAACTGTTGTGCCTGTCGCTCTTCCCTTGCTTTTCCGGAGCCGGTCGGTGGTTTCACTGCCTCCCTTCGTTCGTAGTTTCCCCTTTTTCTCAGTTGAATGTCCTTATTTTCCTTTTCACCCCTTGTTTTGAAGCTTTATATCGCTCTTTCCCTTTTCTGTCATTTTTGTCTCAGAACCCCTACCCTTCAGCTCGCTGGGCACGTGTCAAGCCAAAACAGTGTCTCAACCGTCGAGATAAGCTTTTTTAGTGCGCTCTGGGGAGCCCGGCATGTTTATCTTTCTCCCTTCGCTCTACAAACTCCAAACACCGTCACTGTCAGGTCTGTTTGACATTAAAAACCCACGTTTGTCGTCGCAGGCGCCAAGTGAATGGTCCAATCGCAATCCCAACGCACCAGGTCAAGCTTGACCTTCGACACAATTGCTCCGACCCGATTTCCTCGTGCGTCAGGAGTCCTTGTTGTTTCACAGGGAGGGAGGACAAGGAGAGGAATGCAACATGGTTGAAAGTCGCAGAAGACTCTGTCAAGATTGCTAGACAGCTGTTTTACTCCGCCGGAAGAGAAAGGACAAGCAAATCAGCTCCCGATACCGATGTACGGAGGAACTGGAGCCCCGTACATCTCTCTATCGTCCTTTTGTTCCCTTTTTCCTCGCCTTCCCGCAATGTTACCGTGCTGCCCTCGACCACCGATCCCGTCCCGATTGCCACAGGACAAACAAACGTCTAGAGGAAAGTAAACTAGTGTTACACCGCATACATATATATGCAGTCTCCGCTAGCCCATTTTTCTTGCTTTGCCTTGCTTCGCCTTGCCTACGGAAAGGTCTCCCAGGTGTGGCCGGACTCGTCGTTGCTTCTCTCGCCATTTCTGTCCTCGCCCTGTTTGCGAATCCTTTGTAAGTCACATTAAAAGACTTCCTCGACCGGATACATAACAGTCGTTGGAAGTGCAAAAGAAGTGGCATGAGGCGGTCAAGTACAAGTATATAAATCATCCAGTCAGAGCCTAGTAGCCCGCCAACCCAGATGAAAAGAGAAGCTAAGTGTATCAAGAGAGCCCTCATTGTTTCGACTTTACGGTCCCGACTTGGGTGCTCGGCTTAAGAAAAAAATAGCTGGCAAGCAACACCCCACGAGCAAAGGATCGGAGGCCAAAAGGTAAGCATATGTGTGTGCCACCCAGCGATCCCATTTGGCAAAGCCCAACGCAACCCGTGCTTCCTGGGACCATCTCTTGGCTGCGTGCGTTACCATTGGTTTTGCTAGCCAGTTAGCCAGCTCGTTCTTTAGCAAGATCCGACTCAGGATGATGCCAAGACCAGACGACGCGGACAAAATGCACACACAACCCAAAGCCCTCTAGCAAGTCCTTCTCGATCCTGGCTGTCCACCCTTTGGCCGCCTCACTAGACTTGGCGCAACCTCCGTCGATGTGATCTTCTTATTTTCCGTCCTCGACCGGCGGGACGTGACACGGCATGGCCTACTGTTTCGGTCATGTGCAAGCGCCATCCTTGCATATTTTCGTCCATATCTCAGAATTCGAAAATAGGGCTTGCACGGAAAGGTGACCATGGAGGAAGCTGCACCCACTAGGAGCAGCACACCCGGTCTGCCTAGGTACGGATATGTAACAAAGGCTGCTCTGCTTCTGCCATTGTGGGTGACAGTATGCATACATCGGTGTGTCATATAATTACTTGCTGTGTTTATCGATTTGCACAAAAGACATTCACCTGGGTCACCCGAGCCGAGGATTCCATACTATCTCACTCATATACCCTCATCCCCACGCTCTGTCGATTTCTTTGCATCTTCAACATGCATTTGCCCTCTCCACAAAGGGACTCCACTCGCCGCCGATCCGTCTGAAGAATACCCACCAATTTTTTTCGCTTGTTTCCATCACCCCCTTCCCCGTCTCTTCCGGCGATTCATCAACCGATGCATCCAGTCGCAATTTGGTCACTTTAAATTGAGCTTCCAAATGCCTTTTGTGATTTGACAAATGTTTCGGATAGAGAAGTCTACAGAGTGCAATGCACAGTATGGGTAGTCTACTTCCAAGATGGAGTCCGCCTGCCGCCCCTGTTTCTCGTCGTGCCAGATCCGTCTCTCAGACTACAAAAATAAAGTACCTCTGAAGTGGTATCAGACAGGTGTTCGGATGACCAGGGCAGACAGACCATCGAGGGGTCGGACCAAGAGCCGATCAGGCCACGTCTGGTCTGACCTGCGGGCCTTGTCCTGTCAGGAAAAAGAAAAGCAACTTTCTCCGCCGTTGTTAACGAAATACCAGCTGATGCACCACGCCATGGCTCTTTGTGCAACAAACGAAAAGAAGGAAAGTCGTTCGAAAAAGAACGAAAAACGAAAAGAAAAGGAAAAAATAGAAGGAGGGTGTACGGAGCACCTTTCAACAAAGGACAACCAATCGCCCAGCAGCCGGTGGCTTAGATAATGTTGCCGTCAGCAGTCACGAATTACCGATTACTCTTGATTACTCTCAAGATTGTTTTTCTGCCCTTACCCTGCAGTCGGGGTCCGTCCCTTGGGTACGGATCGCGGTTACTTGATTTTCTATTTTCTTTTCATAGTGATTATCGAACTCATTGTGGACGATCCTACGAGGATGACGAGAGGTTTGCAACCGGGGACTGGTGTCCTGTTTTCTTTTTGGGACCCAAGCCCGCGTTCACCTAATAACAACAGGGTAGGATAAAGTGCTCAAAAAGATTAAAATACATGTATGAGACGAGAAGCGAGGAAAGCCTGACAAGGATCAATGAGACGTGAGAAGATTGAAGAACAATCAGGGACGAGTCAACTGGTCGAGCAAATACGGAAGTGGGACCAGAAAAACAAATAGTCCTATGCGAGCGGAATGAGTACGGAAGGCCTGGGACAACAACAGCAATAAGGACATGGATTAACCAGAAAGAAAAGAAAATGAGAAAAAAAAAAAGAAAAGAAGTCTCCTTTGACCACGTCGTTTTTTCTACATTTGGTCTACTTCAAACAAATGCTGCCTGTTCATCGCTCGTCCACGCGAATTGAGACGACAGATAAAAAGGAGGCTAACAGGCGTTGAAGGTGGTGGGTTGGGACGAGAATAGCAACATACAAAGGAACCGGATGACGAGGCACAGACACGCAATGGAGCCTGCAAAGGGCGAAAAAATGGGGCAAAGTGGACACCGTTGGCGCGGAGTTGTCAATGCGCTACTCCGCAGTTGTACTGCCGTTTAGGGCACTAACAAGTCCCACGAAACGTCCAGTGTATGATGTATTGATGGATGGCTGTTTTGGAAAGTCACCAAAAGGCTCTCCAGAAAAGAGACATATAAATACGAGGCGGTGACGAGGCGACGACCGAATATATCGTGCACCGGGCTCTCGCGTTGGGGGCAAAGAAAGCAATGCTGCTCAGCACGAAGTGTGCCTTTATTTTATTTTTCTTGTTCTTTTTGTTCTTTTCGTTCTGGCCCCGGCACTCGGCCGCGTCTCGCTCGCCTTTCTTTCCTGGAGGAGCGCATTCTAGGCTCGGGCCAAATATGTGACATATGCTGATGGCGACACAATGGACGCTTCTTTCGGTTGGTGAGCGCCAGGCAAAGAATTATCTCAGGGAATTAAAGGACGCAAAAGACCTTGACATACTGTAGAAGGCAGTTATTGCAACCGTTTTGTCTCACATATTATCTGCGCCTGACCTGTCATCCAGGGAGCATACGGAATATGTCTTCCTACATCCGTCCATCTCTGTCGGGATGGGCAGGAACGTGTCGCCTCACCCTTGCATTTTGTTTATTTTTTCAAATATGCCTTGTATTGTCCTTCTATTCCCTTACTTTCTATCTCATTCTTATTTTGGACGCACCGTGAGAAAGGTCCCTTCGTGCCAGTCGAGTCGCTCGTCGAGGCCGTGTAGGTCAGAAGCCCATCTCTCGCCTCTAAGCCACGTTTATTTTAGCATCACCGCGTTCAAACGACCATCAGACAGCTCACCCTATTAGTAGGGATGCCCTGTGTACTACCAACTGCCTGCGATATCCCTGCGTCAGGGCGTTTTGACAACATGACCTAAAGAATGTTGCTAGTGCACCTGATGCAGACGACGTACGCGTACATCAATCTGCGTGGGAATCTATGTGCCACGCTTCACGTTCGTGTTCAGTTCATCACATTAGTTCCTCGTATTTTGCACACTATTTTACCTCGTTTGGTTGTTGCCTAGATGTGTATGCTGGAGTCAGCGACGTGTGAGTTCAAAATTACGAAGACGGTCCGGAGAGGCCGCGTAAAGGGCAACAATATGGCATGATATCGCTAAAAGAAAAGTCCTCACAAGAGTCAGGTATCTGTTGCGCGTTTCGGATGCCGTAAAAGAAGAGTCGGGCGCTGACAGACTCGGTGCCGAAGAACAACGGCCATCGCAAAGACAAAACACCAAAATACATTCGGGCAAACGAGACCATTGACCTGGTTGCAAGCATTCTGCACCAGCCGTTTGTCCCGTTCATGCGCAGTACGAAGCTGCATATCGCGTTGCATACTGCATTGCATGGTATTCTGATGTACTTTAGCATTTTGCATTGTCCAGACATTCTGTCTGCAGGGGAAAAACGCGTCTCATCTAAATGAAGACATGAGGAAAAGGACTGGCTGAGCAAGTACCGGTACATCCAAATGAAGACAAATGACATCGTAGCCATGTCTTTCTAGTAAATACTGTGATCATCACGAGCTATCGTGTCGACGTTCAAGGTCTAACGTCGACGTCGAGTCGACGTGTTTGGTACGGCATCTTCCATCTCTACGCATCTTCACAGCTGCTCAACCATTAATCAAATTGTCATTCAGATGTTCTTCTACAAGCTACGGCACTGTCTAAATGTTCAATGAGAGCATTGGCTGCTCGGGGGACCAAGTATGTCGTAGACACAAAGTAGAAGCTCATAAAGTAGTCCGCCTGTACGCTGGACGCTGGTAAGTGTGGTGCCCTGTGTAGCCCTTCGTTGTCGTTTTGTTTTGTGTATATGTTTGCATGGTGGGACCATCGAATGTCGTTGATATCAGTTGGATGTCCTCGATATTTGTCCCTTGGCTTCTTACCCAACGTCGTTGCCCGACCGTGCAACCGTTGCCCAATGACGAACAAAAAGTGTTCTAGACTCAGAAGAGTAGACAGAAGGAAACTATGAACCGAGTTGCCACTTGCTTGTCCATCCTTCCCGCTCATGGACACTATCAGTGTCGTTGCCAGGCTTCCAAAAGGTAGGGATCTGGAAGATGTACAGGACATGATCTTAAGGCCATCGTTTCGTCCGCTTTCAAGCCTCCTATGTTGCCACATATTTGTGTTTTGCGTTTTGAATAGTGCACGCCCTCCATTCGGGCGTTGCTCGCGTCAGAATCACGTCATCTGATGATAATGGCGAAACGCTGTTGGGCGTGGGCTTCCAAAGGTCCACTTGTAGTTTGCTTCGTGCTCTTTTTTACTTTTCACTTTTGACATTTTTATCTTGCTTTGTGTTAGCCGTCTCTTGTATGAATGTCTCGTGTTTCCTTCTCGTCGTTTCTCGATGTCGTGGCCTATTCTATCTGAGGCTGCAGCGACAAGGAAAAGGAAGAGCGAGTGGTTACACGTAACAATCACTGGGCACGCTGCCACCCGGAGGATGACTCTCCTTGTTTTCAACTCCAACATGTCCTCGTTCTGATATCCGTGACGTTATCGTGTACGTTCTCTATTTTTGATCGTTCCCTTTGTCGGTCATTGTAAGTTGGCAGATCCATTCAATGTTCTTGCCTGCGGAGGGCGTACTTTTCTATGTACTCAACTCACACATCCCACATTTCACGAGAGCCACGTCAATCCGTGAAAGCCTGACGCGTCTATAGAAGCAAACACAAACGACACACACCAATGACAGCCTGTACATGTATGTATGCAACAATGTGGCCTGCTATTAAGAAAAACGTAAAGAAGGCAAGCGCAGGACTCGTAGCCCGAAAAATGCAAGTTCGAGGAAATAAACAGACTCGCAGGCAAAAGTTGCAAGCTGCACAAAAAATGCTAGGCAAAAAAACATGACAGTAGACATGGACATACCACAGCAGCTCCCTCACAACTGCACGCTGGTGGAGGGGGTGCGGTTGGATGGCCCACGTAGATGCGCCGACGAACCTTTGAACAGGCTCTGCCAGATGTAGGCCTCGCTCAGCAGCAGCTCAATGTCCTTTTCCGTCCAGTCGCGCGTTGGCAGCGACTGCAAGAACATCATTATCTCCTGGAAGTCCATGCCACACAGCTTGCTCGACCACTTGACGAGAAACGCGGCGCAGACGTAGAGATGGAACTCGGAGAAGCCGTTTTCCTCGGCCTGTTATAATATGTCAGCTACATTTTCTGCCCTCATATAGAACAAAAGGAAAAGGAAAAGAAGAAAACAAACAAACACAAGGCCAGGAACAGGAGAGGGCGAACGACGACTTACCATATATGTATCCCACATGCGGATGGTGTTCTTGACGCTGATCTCGCGCATCAGCAAGCAGTTCATCCACCGGAAACTGAACTGGATGAACTCGACGTGCTCCTTCTCCAGGTGCTGGGCCAGGGGCGCATCGATCCGCGATGTCAGGTCCCGCAGCGCAGCCACCTGTCGCTGGATCCCCGGCTGCGCCACAATGTAGTGGTCTTGGATGCCGTCCAGCAACTTGGTCAGACACCAGAACGAGTCCGCCTCCACCGCATCGAGCACCGCCCGAGGCAGCTGTCCAGGGTCCATGCCCGTTTCAATGTCTGGGTCGGCAATGTACACGCCCAGAAACACCTGCCAGAACGGCGTCACCAGATCGTTGATGCCCTGTACGTAGCCGCTCGCCGGGTGCCGCACCGCCCACACGTACAGAATGCGCTCCAGTGACCGCTGCGTCGCCTCGTACCCGTAAAGCTCAATGTGCGGGTTCGTCCGCGGCACGTCAATGCTGATCTGGTGCCACACGGCCTCGTCCAGTCCCCGGCCGCGGCTGCTTGAGGGCGTGTTGCTGGCCGACGCTTTTTGTCCGGCCGCACTGCCGGACAGTCCACTACCACCACCACCACCACCACCATTACCACTTCGGTCAAACGCCTGTCGCACACCATCCAAGTATTCCTTCCGTTTCCGTTCCAGCGTGGCCACCCGGCGTTCACTACTGGTCGGAAGATAGCTCAGGAGCAGCTGCCAGGTCATGGCCCGTACCTCCTGCGGGATGCCCGACCAGGCCAGGGACCGTAGGTCGGCTAGTGGGATGGTGGACGCCTGCAGCAGCTTCTTGAAACGGTTGATTCGGTGTATTCGCGAGTTGATCGCCTCAATCTCCTTAGTGGTCGCGTTTGGTGGTATGGCAGTGTGGTCAATCAGGTGTAACGCGTTGGCTGGGTCGCGCAGAATGTCCTTGTACTGCGGCCGCAGGATCTTGCCTTCGCTCTTCTTGGGAACCGGGTAGGACGGCGCGGGACGCTCGACAGCGATGTCGGCACTGTTTGAGTAGCGCCGGGTCTGCAACCCGCCGAGGGGTGACGCCATGTCATCGCCGAAGTCGTCGTGGTCCAGTGTCGCGAGGGACGCGCTATGGCTGCCGCTCTGGCTGTCGCCGTGACCGCCGCTTCCGCCTCCAAAACTGCCACCCAAACTGCCACTGATACTGCCACGGCCACCAAGACCACGGCTCGGTACTGTGGTGGATCGTCTGTTACCTCCATTACCCGCCTCGCCGCCTCCTGCCGCGGCCGCCAACCGCCTTGTTCGTCGCTTCATATTGGACAGGCTCGGCAGACCAAAGTCGTCGCCGTCGTCTTCGTCGTAGCCGTATACATCTTCCGACTCATCAGCGTTCCAATCGTCGTCGGTGTTCGTCAGAAAGTTCTTGTAATTCCGCGGGTTCGACTTGGACGCGCCGTGTTTTGATGGTGGCGTGTTGTGGCTGTTAGGGGCGGTATGTTGCTTGCTGGAGGAGGGTGGAGTTCGTGGTCGTCCAGAGGACGAGCTTGATATGTTTCTACAAACTCCGTGTCAGTGATAAAGGACCCTGGAAGTAGCTCAGTACCCAGAGTCCGAATCGCAAAGTCCATCGGCGACATACAGAGAATCAAACTTGAGAATGTCGGCGTGCGAGTAAGCTGCTCCGACGACAATACCGGGATCGCGCCGGCCGCCGCTATCAGAGCTCGTCTTAGGCGCGGTCTCGCGGGGCGGCGGTCGCCAGAAGGGTGATGTGGAACTGCAGATGTGTCAGTACGTATGCATGACAGCAGCGGACGCACAGGACAGGCGCAAAAAGCACTTACTCGGCTCTGTCTGCGCGAGAGAACGAAAGCAGAAGGTTAGTAAACAAACGGTGCAATGCTGTATACGACAAGGCCCGACGTCAACATACCAACTTGCACCATCTCCTGTTGCTGCTGGGAGCTTGTCAGCACGGAGCACTGTCACATAGACTTGAGGACCTTCAGTCAACAGGCAAGGCAGCTCACCTGCTGATTCGGCGGCTTCTTGCCGCCGCCCGAGGAAGAGAACATCTCGGAGTCAGCGCTGGGGACGGCTCTGCTGCTGGGGCGGTCGCCGTGACGGGTTCATATGCTCATTGTGGACAAAACGGCCAGGCAATGGAAGGTCGAGCTGGATCAGACGGTCGGTCAACGGCGGTCACGAAAGGTCGGCAAGACGGTAAAGGAGAGGGGCGAGTCCTTGGCCACGAGTCTAGAGCTCTGTCGATGGCGAAGCGGGTCGGTCTGCAAGTCCTGCTGCAGTGTGCGAGCGCTTGTTGTCCGTTTCTCAGTCGTTTGGGAGCTCAAAGGCACATCGACGTCACTCTCTATGTCCGCTTTCGTCTCGTCGTTCGTTCCGCAGGCGGCTTGCCCAGTATGGTTCGAGGTGAATTGGCTGTTGTTGAGTCCCACTAGCCGGTTTGGGGCCAGGTGGCTCACAGGCGGGGGATTGCGCATGTGAGCTGGGTGCTCGGTGGACCCGTGCCGTGCATTATACAGTATGTTTTATTTTGCGCACGGTATGATTTTGGACGACTCATCGCCTCAGGCAGAAAGATACCCCCGTGTGCGCCGGCTTGTTGGTTCCTTCCTCACTACAGCATGCTACATTAGTGAGCTCAGGAGGGGAAGGTGCGATGATGCGGCGCCCTCCGAACCCATTAAGATACCTAACTGCCCTGCCCTTTTCTTTCGTTGAAGCTACCCGCAGCGCTCCGCTCTTCTGCTTCCTACAAACTTCACTTCTCTTTTGCACCCATCGCCAATCCAACGTTCCGACCAGCCTCCCTGTATCAGTATTTACGACTTGCGCCTCTTTCGCATTTGCGCGAATTGTTTGTTGTAGGATAGAGAAAACGAACAGCTCTCGGCGCACAGCTTCGCGACGCATCGTCCCCGAAACACAGCCGCGACCATGACAGAGCCCGAGAACTTTGACGACGAGCTCTTCGCCGACTTGTGAGTGTTCATCGGCTATGTGGATGGGAGCAGCGCGAACTCTTCTGGACTTGATCTCAGTGGCAAAGAAGGGCGGCCGAATTGAATGCGTTTGCTGACGTGTCTCACCCACAGGTACAACGATGACGAACCCTCCGCATCCCGAGCGCCCGCCGCAGCGCCCGCACAAACCGCTCCGCCCGTAGTTGCACCAGCTGCCGCACAGGATCCGGCAAGCAATGACAGTTACGGCGATGACGCCGGCGACCAGGGCGTTGGCGACTACGACGACTCTGCTATGCAGTACGACGACGACGACGATGAAGTGGACTTCAACCTTGGCAACGGCAGCAGCAGCAATAAGAACGCTGGTCCCGGCACAAACGCCGGCGCAGGAACTGGTGCCGGGTCCGGTTTCGGGGCTGGTCAGCACTCAGAAGAGACACCACAGCCAAGCGGCGGTGGCCAATTTTCTGGCGGCCCAAGGCCAGGACCGCTGGCGAACAAGGTTGGTCCCAACTCCAAAGAAGATGGGTACGTATATTTCCTTTGCGATTATGATTGTTGCGTTGCAAGGGCCACCTCGTCTTATGGTCGATTGCGTTCGTGTATCTTTTGCGTGGCATTTTTGGTTCTTCATTTGTTGCCTAAACCCCATAAGTTTCAAATATGCAATTTTTCCCTTGCGGCTCTGGTTTGAAGAGGAGGGAAGCTGCTGGTCTCGGTCAGTGATTTGGACAAGAAAAAAGGAAGAGAAATACAACCTCGATTTGCCAATGGGGGTGCAAAGGAAAGTATGGAGGTGTTTGGCGGGGAAGCACTCGGGGGCAGTTTCTGATCCTGCGGTCGGCTGTGGCCGAAGCGAAAGAGCGAGGTCAAGCCTGGCGAGCCTTGTTGTCCTTTCGAATCCGAGCCATTTCAATATCAATGAGCTCCAAGTCACGAACGTGTTTATACTCTCTACCCGCTGTATATCTGCCCATAGACTGATTGGGTGCCTGCCCACTGGCCTCCATGGCGGAGCTGGGGATGACAATGCCCAGACAGGTCGTTTTCCGTGCTGAGTAGCCAAAAGACGAGACGGCCATTGGTTCCACGCTGGTTTGTTGTATGCAAAGAGCTGGACAGACAGGAGCACTTCAGACAAGTACCTAGCTTTTCGGTAGCCATGACTTGCCAGAGAGCCCAGACAAATAAACAGACAGCAAGCAGGCAGCAGACAGCAGACAGCAGACAGCATATCCGCAGAAGCAAACAGACAGTCAGACAGCTCTTCAAGAAAAACAGTCAAAGAAAAAGAGTGTTCCAGACTCACAAAAGAAGAAAGAAGAAAAAGAGTCAGAGAATAGGAGGCCAAAAATGTCAAGGCGTGTCCGAAGCATCAACAACAAACACACCGCAACTCTGAGCAGACAATCTGTGTTGCCGTGTGAAGTGCTTTTGCATCACCGTCTATCTTGTCACCTTGGCCTTTTATGTTTTTTGAGTCTATTGTTGTCATTGTGTTTCTTGCATCGGCCTCCTTTGTATTCTGCCTATCAGCCCAGTGCGCCTCCCAACCCTGCCATCACTTTGTCCTCAGGTCGTTCTCACCTTTTTTCGCCCGAACATTACCGCCTACTCCTAACCTTTGCTGTTTTTTGTTTCCTTGTCTTTTCTTCGTACGCTGTCAAATCCAAATGCCCAATTACTTTCCCACTCCCCGAGTTCCTCTCACAGTACTTCGTCCGACGAAAAACTGCATCAACATCATCCGACTACACCTCATTCCTTTTCAGCACGATGGCGTCCGACCCTGTGCTTTTGCGGAGCGACAGGTTTGAATTCTGTGAGGTAGATGATTTGCTTCACGTCTTCACCGCACAAACCGCCCATTTACCACCGTCCCCCGGCTACGCCAACTGGACCGCAAGTGCCCTGCCGTGGACGCCAGAGGATGACTCGACGGCAGTCCGTCGGCGGCTCGCGTATGTGTCTTTGCTGCTTCATTCCCGGGTTGTAGTGCAGCCTTGCTTTTATTTCGGATGGTTTTTGGTTCGAAGGCAATCGGCTTTGTTTCTCTCGTATTTGCTCGTTTTCCTGCTTTTATCAAATCCAGCTTTGTGTCAACAACTGAAAACAAGACAGATGCTAACTCCAACACAGAAAGATGTTTATCGGCGGCCTGAACTGGGAGACAACGGACCGTAAGTCTGCCACTCATCGTGCCACAGTCCCATCGGTCAAGGCCAGCGTCGGCTAATACACAGGGAAACAGAGTCACTCCGCGATTACTTCTCTCAATTCGGCGAGGTACTCGAATGCACTGTTATGCGCGATGGTCTTTCTGGTCGCTCGCGCGGCTTCGGCTTCCTGACGTTCAAGGACCCCAAGACGGTCAACATTGTCATGGTCAAGGAGCACTACCTCGACGGGAAAATTGTACGTACCGAAAGCGGAAGGGTTAAAAACAACAGCAGCAAAGATGCCCGAACTAACGTCGCTCTCTTCTCTGTTCCGTCCAGATCGATCCCAAGCGCGCCATTCCCCGTGACGAACAGGAAAAGACGTCGAAAATATTTGTCGGTGGCGTCTCGCAGGAGACAACGGACCAAGAGTTTAAGGAGTACTTTGCTCAGTTTGGCCGCGTCGTCGATGCCACGCTTATGATGGACAAGGACACTGGCCGGCCGCGTGGGTTTGGCTTCGTGACCTTCGAATCCGACGCGGGCGTGGAGGCGTGCCTCTCTACGAACCTCGAGATCCACGGGAAGCCCATTGAGGTCAAGAAGGCGCAGCCCCGCGGCAACATTCGCGAAGACGACGACAGCCGCCGTGGTGGCCCCGGCGGCAACAAGTTCCGCAAGGGTCCGATGGGCGGCTACGACGACCAAGGCGGCAACAACCAAATGGGCGGCGGCGGCGGCATGGCCGGCGGCATGACGCCCCAGGTCATGGCCCAGTACTGGCAACGCATGCAGCAGTATTTCGCCGTCATGCAGCAGCAGATGGCCATGAACCGCGGCATGGGTGGCGGCAACGGGATGCCCAACATGCAGAATATGCCCAACATGGGCAACATGGGCAGCATGGGAAACATGGGCAATATGGGTAATATGGGCAACATGGGCGGCATGGGCGGTATGGGTGGCATGAACCCTGGTATGAATCCTGGTATGAACCCTCAGATGATGCAGATGATGCAGATGCAGCAGATGCAACAGATGATGAATCGCAACGGCGGCGGCCCTGGGGGTCCCGGCGGCCCTGGCAACACTGGCATGATGCCCCAGATGATGGGCCAACAGCCCTTCCAGGGTGGCCCTGGTGGCGGGCCCGGAGGACCCAACGGGCCGAACAGTGGACGCGGCAATTTCAACGCCATGGACCAGCAGATGTTTGAACAGAACAAATACGAACAAGGCCAGCGTGGTGGCAGCGTTGGTCCGGGTGGCGGCGGTCCTGGTAGTGCCACGGGCGGCGGCGGCGGCAGCAACGGCGGCCAGTCGCCGTGGGGAGCGGGCAACGGCGCCGGCGGTGATGGCTCTTTTGACGACGGGAGCAATGGTGGCGGCAACAACGGCGGCAACGGCAACATGAACCAGCATCAAGGCGGCCGCGGCGGCTTCCTCCGCGGTAACAACAACGACATCAACCGCAACGGGCCAATGGATCCCAATAATGCCCCGCCTGCTAACGCGCCGACCGGGCCGAAGAACGCCGGACGGCCTGGTGCGAACTATCGGGGCGGCGGCCGAGGCGGCGGCGGTGGCAACCGCGGTTATCACCCCTACTCGCGGTAGTTGGGCGAAAGGCCCAACGTAAACAGAATGAAAAGAACGGACTTGGAAAAGCAAAGCCGACAGCGGACGCGGCCGCTCTCCAGAGCATTTACTTGTGTACCACCAACAGCTTTTCCTTGATAGTTTACCTAGTCTGTGTTGTCATATGGTTCTTTATTGAATTTTTTTACGATTTTTTCTTCGTTTTTCATTTCTCTTCCAGGTGCTTTTTGTAAACGAGTCGTGGTCACGTAGGATTATTGTGTACACCTTAGTCTCTTTTATCAACCAGGCAGCTCATGCATATATAGCTTTGTAAAACCCTCGGCCGGCGGCTGCAGCCAGTTCTTCTCGTCGTACGTCGTGCCTTGGCCTTCGATAACGTGGAAGGTATAAATGATACGGCCCTTGTCGCTCGTGTTCTTCTCGCTCTTGTGCAGCAGGTTGCCGTGGATCAGCACCAACGAGCCGGCCTTGACCTCGCCCAGTACATATTTGCTCGCATCGTCTTCGGCGGAGGGGGCGATTAGACTGCCCCTTGGAGCGGCACTCTCCTTTGGGAACTGTGGACCTGGGTTGTCGACGATGTGGGTGCCGGTCCGATCGTCCCGACGCATCAGACGTTTGCGGACAGGCGCCGTTTTGTGAGAGCCGGGCCAGAATGACAGGCAGCCGTTGCTCACCGTGGCGTCCTCCAGCGCATACCAAAACCCCACGGCGCTCGGCGGGTCGGTGTACAGAAAGGTGCTGTCCTGGTGCGGCGGCACAGCGCCGCCAATCTCGGGCTGCTTGCAGATAATCATGCTCTGGAGGCATCTCGGGTCGCGAAAGCCGAGGCTCCGCGCGATCGGTCCCACGGGGTGAGCCTCGGCAAATTCCGGGGCAGTGTCCTTGTCTTTCGGGGATGTCACATTGGCAAACACTGGGTTCAGGACGTGCAGGTAGTGGCCGATCTTGTTGACCGCGCGCTCTTTGGGCTTGGCCAGCTTGCCCGTCGTCGCATCAAACGCGTCCTCCTCGAGGAAGAAGCGCACCTGGTCGCCCGACCCCAAAAAGTAGTCATCACCAACATGCTCCTGGCCGTCGTCGCCGCCCGTCTGGAACTTGGTCAGCGGGTGGCCCTCGAGCGTGAAGTCTTCAGCGAGCAGCCGGTGCGTCTCCTGCAGCAGGGCGGCGACGGCCGCAGGCGGCAGCGCATCCGGGATGATAAGGTAGCCGTCACGGTCAAAGGCGGCCACCTGCTCGGCAGAAAGGCCCGGCTCGACAGCCATTGTGGGTGTTTGGTGCATGCAATGAGCGTCGGTTGTGACGTGACAAGATTGCAGCCGGGAAATATAGTAATCAGAGTCAGGACGGCGGCGAACAGGGGTGCGGAGTGATGCGAAAACAAGTGAAACGTATGAAGCCGTTGTTGACGAGAAGCTCTTATCGGGCCAATCGTGATCCACCACCCCGCAATGACCGACGGATGCCGCCTGCCGCAGTTTAGCAGTTGCCTTGGCTCCCCTGGGCGAAAACAGATCTGGCGGTGCACGCGGGCGCGCTAAACTGCATGGGGGGAAGGAACGATGAGGAGCGCACGAAAGCACATGGTTAAGCGGACAAAGGAAAGGGAGGCAGGCGCGCCTTGGGAAGAGCGAGGCATGTGCGCCCATGTGAACCATGCTCCGTTTAGCAGGGGCCGAATAAGGAAACGACCCACCCCTGCAGCTTATGGGGTGTTCTCGGCCCCCGCTCTTGCCTCGACAACTTTCGTTGGGGATCTCCTGCCGGTCCGATATTACTGTGCTCTTTCCAGTCCTACGATTTTACAAAGCACATATTCCTTAATCGTATTGTTCGTGTCCTTTCTCTTCCTTTTTTTATCTCTCATCATTTTGACGGTTTTTTTTTTCGGCTACATTTTAGTTTTGTTTTATCCCCGTTTTCTCAACAACTCGCCACAATAACATGCGAATCCAGAAGGCTGCGCGCGTCATCCTCGTTGGTGCTCCAGGCGTGGGCAAGGGCACGCAGTCCGAGCGCCTCTTGGGTCGCTTCCCCCAGCTTGCGCATCTGAGCTCGGGCGACCTGCTGCGACACAATGTGAAGACGCGGACGCCTCTGGGTACGTATTTTGCCGTATTGTTTGCGTTGCGACTTGCTCTCCGAACCTCGGACTCCGCTAACAAATGTCGTTTTTCGCCCCCACAGGCATCAAGGTCGAGAGCACCATGAAGGCGGGTGGCCTCGTCTCCGACGACCTCATCCTGCGCCTGATTCGCAACGAGCTCAGCAGCCGCGGCTGGCTCACTCACATTGGCCGCCCACCCGTCATAACCCTAGCCTCCGCAGGGCTGTCCAGTGGCGCCGACCCCGAAACGGTAGCCGACTCCGAGGCCGGCGTCGCTGCGTTCCTCTCACAACAGTCCACACCGGGCCCGACAACAAGCACTGTAGTCTCCTCCTCTTCTGCCTCGACGACTGGCCTCTCCGACGACCCCTCTGCTTCCTTCTTGCTCGACGGCTTCCCCCGCACGGCCAGCCAGGCGGCCCAGCTCGACACCTTTGTGCCCATCAACCTTGTCGTGTCGCTTAAGACGCCCTTTTCTGTGATGCTGGCGCGCATCAGCGGCCGCTGGGTCCATGAGCCGTCCGGCCGTGTCTACAACGAGACGTTCAATGCGCCCAAGGTCCCCGGCCGCGACGATGTCACCGGCGAACCGCTGGTCCGCCGCGCCGACGACAGCGAGGCGGTCTACCGCGCGCGCTTCAACAAGTTTGAAGAAACGAGCGCACCGCTGCTGGACCACTACGCGCGGCAGGGCGTGCTGTGGGAGGTTGAGGGCATGACCAGCGACGAGATCACGCCGAAGCTGGTGGCCGAGTTTGAGCGGCGGTTCTGCACGTCTCAGGACTGCTAGTGATCCGTTATAAAACATACGCCAACAAAAGGCAACTGCCAAAGGGACAGAGAGTCTCTCATAATGACGGAACGGAAGGACATGATCTATTACGCGTATCTTGGGTTTGCATTTCTTAATCATCTTCTCGGGCTTTTTGTTTGTGGTCTTTTGTCGACATTTCGTTTTCCTGTTTTATTCTTCTCTTGTATTTTCATTGGTTGGTTTCTGTGCTTTTCATGGCGTTCTTTGGCGGCACCTGCTCGGACTCGTCTTCAACAAGAGACAGCTCCTCGAGCCACATCGTTTTATGAGTTTCTGTCTCACCTCCTATGTTCCATGGTAACTCTATTTGCGTATACCGACGCCATCTACCAACATGACTTCCTATCGAACATCTCTTCTCCTCATTGACCTTCGCCTTCGTGGCAAACAAGGACTCTTCTTCTCATGTACACATTTCTTCTAGGCACCCGCAGCTGAACTATTGAACTCGGATAGATGATGGCATCAAAATGCCAAGGCACGAGGATGGGTTACGAAACATCCCGGAATGCTATTTTGCTCTCTAAAAAATTCTGCTGACGCGTAGAATTGAGATTCTGCTTTTAACTCCGGAGAAACAAAATAAGTACTCTGCACGAACACGACGTCTTCCTTTGTCCTTTGTCGTCACATGAGAACAAACCCCAGACTGCCAGGCTGCACGGACATATTCTGCCCTGAGACCGATTAAGTCCAGATCGCCCTGAAGGCCTGCAGATGGGTGGGACAGTTGGTTTGTGTGCCGTTGTTGTCAAGGCGGCTGCTGATTCGTTCCCGACAGTGCAAAGCCTAATGCAAGGCGCACGGGCTACCTGCCGACACTCTTTGTAAACTCCGGTAATCAAAGACGACATACGACTTTGCGCTATGCATCGTCAGCACTTTACACCTCCTGCCGAACAGCATGCACAATCTCCTTCAAATGGAACCAATTCGGAAGGTGGCGGCCTTGGCGCCAACAACGACGAGTCGGGCAGGGGCGAGCCTCTGGGACAAGACGAAGATACTTTCCATGGAGAGGATCCATGTGTTGAATGCACCTTCCACTAGCATGTAGTCACCTGTTACTCTATGGGCCATTTACTGCAGCCCGTTAAGCCTTTGCCAAACCGGCTACGTTCTGCATCGCCAGCGTCTTTTCGAATGACATATCTGAAGTATACGCGTACAAACGATACGAACACGAAGTCCGGCTCCATCGAGGAACTACCGCTCTTCTGGGGAACACCCATAGTCTTTGGCAATGGCTTTTCCCACCTCTTCTGCTTTTCTCTCTGCCTTCGATGAAGATGGCTCGACTATATAAGTATAAAGAGCGCTCAGGATCCTGTTGCCGTCTTGCACGTTCTTGTTACTCATAGTACATCTCTCAGGCAGTCAAATTCCCTTTCCTTCTTATACCTAACGCTCAATCTCCATTAACTTTGCGCCCTTTCTACACTTCGAAGCATGTCTCGCTACGCTGCTTCCTATATCATGGCAGACCTCAAGGGTCCTGGTGATGCCCGTCCGACCGCTCTCGACATCATCCGTGATGAGAAGCGCGAGAACGCTTTCGTTGGCAAGGTCGCCGTGATCACGGGCTGCTCCTCGGGCATCGGTCCCCCGACCGCCGAGGCTCTGCTGGCCACGGGTGCCACTCTCTACTGCACAGCCCGCGACGTCGAGAAGGCCAAGAAGGCTCTGGCACCTCTTCTGAGCAGCGGCCGTGTGCACGTCCTGTTCATGGACCACACGGACCTCTCCACGGTCAAGGCTGCCGCCGACGAGATCCGCCGCCGCGAATCTGCCATCAGCCTCCTGATCAACAATGCCGGCGTCATGATGGTGCCCACACGCCGCGAGACCAAGGATGGCTTTGAAATGCAGATGGCCACAAACCACCTGGCGCACTTTTACCTGTTCTGCCTGCTGTGCGACCGTCTCGAAGCCGGCTCCACACCCGACTTTGCCAGCCGCGTTGTCAATGTCGCTAGCTCGGGCCACCGCTGGGCGAAGCCGGATCTGGACGACCTCCAGCTGGAGAAGGAGGGCGCCTACACGCCCATGGCCGGCTACGCGGCGTCCAAGACGGCCAATATCTACATGGCCAACGAGATCGACCGCAGGTACGGCTCAGCCACAAAGGCCATCCACGGTTACAGCCTTATGCCCGGTGGCATCCGGACGCCACTGCAGCGCCATTCAGAAGAGTTTACAGAAGAGGCGCTCAAGAAGCCGGAGCTGCGAGCCTTCATGCGGAGCCCCGAACAGGGTGCGGCCACGAGCGTGTTCGCCGCCGTGGCACGCGAACTCGAGGGCAAGGGCGGTGTCTACCTGGAGAACTGCGCGTTGGCCGCGGCGTTGCCAGTCGACGACGATTTTGTGGGTGATGAAGGCATTGCGTACGGCTTTGCACCGTGGGCTTTTGACCCGGCCAAAGAGGGCAAGCTGTGGACGAAGAGCCTCCAAGTGGTTGGTCTACCAGAGGACTTTTAAGGGCCTAGCCTGTCTTTAATGTTGACACCGCCAATCCCGCCGAACAACTTGAGGAAATACAAGTATCCCCCTTCAGACTGGAAGTCGCTGTCGTTTAAGTCATAATTTATAACAATGTCTACTTGGCAAATAATAAACAATTATGTAAAGTGATTGTTGTCACCAAGAAGGTCAAAGAAATGAAGGTGATTGGTTGTCGTCGATTTGCTTATGACATGCATAAGTCTACGTGCAGCTGTCTAAATTCTTAATAGGCAGTAGCCGATCACGGCATTGGCTTAGGTGATCACAGCCTCGTTGCAGCCCCTCCATAATACGCGCAAAGAGCCAACGTACAAAACGACAACGACGCAATCATCGACGACATGGCGGCACCCGAATACACACGCGTCCAGCTAAACACGCTTGCGGGGCACGAGTACCGCCGCGTGTCAAAAGCACCGACGCGCCCGGCTACCGCGGACGAGATCCCCGTCATCGACCTCGAGGGCATGTGGTTCTACAAGAACAGTTCCAGCAGCACACAGCTTCCCGACACGCAAGGCACGTCAGATGCGGCGAAAAAGCGCATCGCCGCTGCCATACGCAAAGCCGCGACGGGTGCCGGCTTCTTTTACGTCGCCAACTCTGGCATCCCCGACAGCGTGACCGACGAGGCGGTCGCGCAGGCCAAGCGCTTCTTCCAGCAGCCGTTGGACGACAAGATGAAAGTGCATTCGCGCATCGACCCGCGGGGAAATGGCTATTCGCCAATCTACAGCAGTTTTATCAACCGGTCTGAGACGAAGGGTGCGTGTGTGTGTGTGAACTGTCCGCATTATTTGATATATGATGTGTGGTTCTACTGACGCCAGTTCGCGCTATTCAGACCTCAAGGAGGGCTTCAACTTCCGCTACCTGGCCGAGTATGACCCGATGCACCAAGGCTCCCAGGCCGAGCGCGATCCCGCGCAGTCGCCTGGCAGTGCCTGGACCTGGGAGCAGAAGACAAAGTACCTGTCGGGCTTCAACGAGGCTACCATCGCCTGGTGGCAGAACTGCCTGGAGCTGTCGCGCGGCCTTGTGCGGCTGTTTGCGCTCGCGCTCGAGCTGCCCGAAACATACTTTGACGATATTACCACGTACCCAGGTTCCGACGGGCTGTTTATCTGCTATCCTGGGGTGGGGGAGAAGGCGGCGCAGGAGTCAACGGCACAGGGCGACGATGCGAAAAAGGACATTGACGTCGGTATAGGTTCACACACGGACATGCAGTGCTTCACGCTTCTGTGGCAGGACGAAAGCGGCGGCCTGGAGGTGCTGCTCCCGAAAGACGGCGACGGTAGCAACAAGCAAGACGACCCTGTCTACGAATGGGTCGGCGCCACGCCACACCCGCGCACGCTTGTCGTCAACATTGCCGACTTTTTGCAGCGGCTGTCCAACGACCGCTTCCGCTCGACGGTACACCGCGTCTACAACCGGAAACCAGGCGCAAGATACTCGATGCCCTTCTTCTTCGGCTTCAACTACGACGCAGAGTGTGCCGTTGTGCCGACGTGCGTGGACGAGGCGCATCCAGCCAAGTATGCGCCGATATCCTGTGGCAAGGTGAGTCGTTCATGGCTTCTCTCTCTATCGTGTCCTGGTAGCTGACGACCCTGCAGTGGCGAGATGAGCGCATGAATCTGGCTCGGACCGTTCCCAGACCAGCAGCAGCTTCTTGAACAATATCGATCGAAAGTGAAAGGCAACAGACAAAGCAAAATCGGCAAGCCTTGCGAAATCAACTGTCTGAACGGCCACCTTGCCATGTGCGCATGACGATGGGTAAGATGGTGTGTTGGAAGAGAGGGTGTCGGCCGGGATCACAAATGGCACGCGTACAGTCGGATAGCAGAGACATCCCCCCTAACCATTTTTCTTTTGCGTCGCGCTCCGCGACATGTCTGCATTCATGAAGTCTCCGTCACAAGTCGTAGTTTGCTTGCCAGCCGCCTTTGGTGTCTGCATGTTTCACTTTAAAGTCCGGTCACACGATGCCCAGATGACCCTGTGCAGACCATACAGCCATCACGAAAACAGAAGTGTCTAAAAACGGTAAAGCTTTGGTTCTGTCGACTTGTGTCGGCAAAAAAGACTTGATCGAGTTGGCGACCTGTCTTGCATCTGGCCCCGTTTGGCTCGACAAAGGACCCTGCTGCGTGACCCCAGCTTCCCCGCAGCTACCCGCTAGCAACACACTTGCTGCACCTGTTGGGCAACGACTGGCGGGAAGTCGGCATGGCTAGTGGGCTTGTTGCCCTGTATGGAAGTCGTGTTGAAGCGCACCAAGGAAGAAACGAGCGGATTGGCGGGTTGGAAGCGACGCAATGCATGGCAGGAGCGACTGTGGCGAATGCGCCAATCAGGCTGGAGTAGCCAGACGACAGGCCAGTCCCGCCAAGGCTGTCTTCTGTAGCCTGGCCCTTTCATCACTGCGGCCATCGTCGTTTTCTTGCCCATTTCTTAATTTGGTTTCTTAGATATCTTTTCCGTTCATTTTGGGCATTGTCTGGTTGGTTTGCCTTATTCATTAGCGACGTACCTGCTCTTCCCAGACAGCGAGGAATCCCCGGACGCACCTGCCAGGCACAGTCCCACGAGGCCTGCCTTTTCGGGTCGCATCGCCCTGTTACAGCAGGTGCTGTGTGGCCGTGGTCGCCGTTGATCTCCAGTTTTCTCTCGCCAGGGACAGGGGGCGGTTCCCCAGTTTTCTTTTTCTGGACTCTCTGATGACCTGCCCGTATTACAGCCATTCTCTTGGCGCTACCCTTTGTCCACCTTCGCTTGGCTAGCATTATTCCTCATTTATCATTCTTTACTTTCCTTGCCGGCATCCTACATATCTGCGCCATACACGGCGTGCCGGCCGTCTGCATTTGCCCGCTGCTTCATCCCGATCTTTCCACTGCACGGCATCTATCAACGTATCCCAACGACCGCTCATTCTCCGCTGAGCGGCCACCTGCATCGCCAACGTTGAGCACATTCTGTTTACAGTCACAATCAACGACGGCCCCGCTTCAGGCCCTGTTCTACCATTGCGCCAGGCCACCGCTCCATGTACCGAAGCGGACAACGACGGCCTGGACACCTCTCCGTGGGACTTTGATGCTTTGCAAAGACGCTCGTTACATAGGCCTGCCCGAGGACCTACCGTCGCCATGATTACGCGGCTCGCGCATCTTGCGTGTATGGCGCTGGCCGCCTCAACTGCAACTGCTGCTATTGTCGGCCCTTGGGCTGACAGCGGCGGTGGTATCGAAATCGATACGGATTCAGACTCCGCCTCGTTATCGCCTTCTCCAAACCCGTTCCTACCACAGCACCTTCTCACAAAAGTCCACCGGCCCGCCGCAGAGTTGGCCAAGTTCGACGTCGTCGATGAGTTCCTGGAAGCCCTGCAAGTGATGCAGGACGACTACTTTGAGCCATGGCTGGGCCAGTGGCCCAAGGCCATTGACTGGACGGCCGCCGTCATTGGCACCCACGTTGCAGGCGCCCTCAGCTCGCTCTCGCGGGGCTTGACGGCTGAGAGCGGCCTCAAGGAGAAGGAGAACCTGATAACGACATACTTCTCTCAGCTCCTCAGCTACTACTTTGGCCAGGACGCATTCGCTATCCGTAACGAGGCATACGACGACATGCTCTGGGTTGTGCTCGGCTGGCTCGAGGCGCTGCAGTTTATTGACCTTCACACCTCGCTCTACCATCAAACAGCCGCGGACAGCAACACCGCCGCCTCCGACATAATCGGCCTGCGCAACCAGTCGTGGTACGGCAACCTATGGACGCCCGCCTTTGCACACCGCGCCCGCATTTTCTGGGACATCGCCTCGCAAGGGTGGGATGACAAGCTGTGCGGGGGCGGCATGACCTGGAACCCTCGCCTCGAGCCGTACAAGAACGCCATCACCAACGAGCTGTTTATCGCGGCGTCTGTATCGATGTACCTCTACTTCCCCGGCGACGCTAATGATTCGCCGTTTCTCAATGCCAACGACCCGCGGGCGTCCGACCCGCTCGCCAGCAGTGCGAACGCGACCGGCCAAAGCAACAGCCCACACGAGGCCAAGCATCTCAAGTTTGCCCTTGACGGTTACAAGTGGCTTGCGCACTCGGGCATGACGAACAAACAGGGTCTCTACGTAGACGGCTTCCACATCAGCGGCTGGAAGAACATCAGCAACCCCAACACCCGCTGCGACCAGCGCAACGATATGGTCTATACCTACAACCAGGGTGTATTGCTGACTGGCCACATCGGCATCTGGAGAGTGACGGGCGACGAACGGCACCTGTGGGAGGGCCACGTCCTGATCCAGAACGTCATCAACGCCACGGGCTACGACCTGGTCCGCAATGGGCCCATTGACAACATTGCCGACCTCGAGCCGGGCCAGCTGTCGCCATGGCGTGGCCTGGGCCGGGCGGGCGTCCTGGAGGACCAGTGCGACGTCAGCGGCCACTGCTCACAGAACAGCCAGACTTTCAAGAGCATCTTCTTCCACCACCTGACCGCGTTCTGTGCGCCCCTCGACACTGCGTACGTCGGCACGCACCCGGACGGCAGCACACAACAATCGCCGCTCGCGCGCCAACTCTACGAGCGCACGCTGAACGACCACACAAAGGCCTGCGCCGTCTACCTGGGCTGGATCCGGCACAACGTCAACGCGGCCCTGGCGACGAAGGATGCCGACGGCAAGTTTGGTATGTGGTGGACGGCCGGGCTGCTCAAGATCAACTCAACGTCACTCGAGGCTTTAGGCGACACAAGCCCCGACGGTCCCGGTGTCGACTACCGCACATATGGCGTGCCAAATGACGAGCTCTGGGTCTCGACTCCCGTTGACAGCGAACTGCCGACGGCACCGATCCTGGACGAGCCGCCGTATCGTGGCGGGGGCCAGGCGCCGTTGACGGGCGGGCGCGCAAAGAGCGAAAAGCGTACAGGGCACGCTCCTGGGGACGATCGCGACATCAGCGTGAATGCACCGTCCACGCTGGCGAGCCATCCAACGGACCCCAATACCCGTGGTCGCGGTCGGACCGTGGAAACACAAGCCGGCGGTTTTGCTGTTCTCCGGTGTTTTTGGGAGATATCGCAGCGTGCATCACATATTGACTTATAAGTTTGTCTTGAGTTTTGGATTTTGGACCTTGGATTTGGCTGTTTGTTATTTCATGCATGTGGTACATTCGTACGGTGGCATTTGGGCACAGAACCAGAAAGCTTTGTACCTGACAGGCGTTTTTATTAGCGGGTATACTTACCGAGATCATCCATACGTTTTGTTCACGAAGCACGAACACTCATTCCCTGTGGACTTGTATTTGTACATAGTTGACACTAGCCACACTGTGCAACTGTTAGCGGTCGCCTGCAGGACACCATTGGCGTACTTGACACAGCGCTCCACTTCTAATGAACTTGCCCTCCCACAACTTTCGATTTTTTTTCACCTGCGAGTAAGTTTTTCCGTTCCGCGCCCCCGAAAAGAGGGTCTCTCTGACAAAAAGCGACTCCACCCAAAGCCCATCACACGAGAAAAACCCAGAAAAAATTAAGCAGCGCCGGTTGGAAGAAAATAGAGGCTACTGAGATTTCGTGCTTTTTACTCTTCTGTTTTGCAGTGCCCCCCAATCTCGACAATCTCGACACCCATCGACAATCCACGACAATTTTTTCGTTCTCCGACAACAACCCCCCCAAACAGTCGTCAAGATGGCCACCGAGCTTACCGTCCAGTCGGAGCGTGCTTTCCAGAAGCAGCCTCACATTTTCCTGAACTCCAAGACCAAGGTCAAGACTGCCCGCCCGGGCAAGAACGGCCGGAGATGGGTACGTGGCAGACGATTGCCTCTTGAATTACCCTTTGCATACTTTTGTGTCCGTCGCTGTTTAGGAGGACCTCTTGCTGACCTGGGTGTCGATAACTGCAGTACAAGAACGTTGGTCTGGGTTTCCGGACGCCCAAGACTGCCATTGAGGGCAGCTACATCGGTAAGTCGAGACGAAGAACGGTGAAGATGAATGAAGAGGACGACAACATCCTCAGGAAGCGAAACGACAACTCTGGCCGGCCGAACGAATAGCGACGGAAATAGCGATGCGAAGAAGGAAACGAGCTGGCGAACATCTGGCAAATGTAACATGGAAATCGGTGACGGCAATCATGGCATTGAAACTACTCGGCGACCGTGACGAAAACTGTACTGGACCGTCATACGACTTTGAATGCAAGGACGAACATGAAGATACTGTCGCCAGTCCGTGCAAAAAAACGGAAATCGTTGCAAGGAACGCCATTTACGACGCGAGACATACGTCCCACAGCAACGACGACGGCCAGAGTGCTCGACGAGAATTTCGGCATGATTGTCGCTTGGATAATAACGTTCGCGGTCAACCATGAAGCAGACAACCAGGTGCTAACCACTACCCCCTCCATACAGACAAGAAGTGCCCCTTCACCGGCCTCGTCTCGATCCGCGGCCGTATCCTGACCGGCACCGTCGTCTCCACCAAGATGCACCGCACCATCATCATCCGGAGAGAGTACCTGCACTACATCCCCAAGTACGCCCGTTACGAGAAGCGCCACACGAACCTCGCCGCCCACTGCTCCCCGGCCTTCCGTGTTGAGGAGGGTGACCAGGTCACCGTTGGCCAGTGCCGTCCCCTGTCCAAGACTGTCCGCTTCAACGTCCTGCGCGTCCTGCCCCGGACGAGCAAGGCCGCCAAGTCGTTCAGCAAGTTCTAAGGGATGTGTGATATTTACAAAACAAAAACGGGGGGGACCTATGGTGTTTGGCATTTTGTTGTTTTTTTCTCTCTATCGCCCTATATCAACCTTCCAAAAAACTTCTTTTTTACACGCCCCATGACAAACGAAAAAATCCACGCAGCTTGACAATCACGACCGACTTTTTTTGTGTGACATCGAATACAACGGCGAGCAAGAGCAGGCAAGCAACCGACCTTTCCTGGCCTTGGGAGCTTTTACACTTCTCTTATATCGTTATTTCCCGAGCTCGACTCGGGTAGGACCATGTCCGTGAGACAGACCGTGGCTGAGACCAAAAAGGAATGACGGCAAATAGAAGAAGGCACACAAAGAGACACGCGGACGGAATGAACGAGGGGGTTGGAGGAACAATGACGGCAGAGGAAGGGCGAGAGATTTGCAGGATTGGGATCTTTTCTGTACTCCTCGCTCTGGTGTTTTGTTTTTACTAGTTACAAAACGGGCAAAAACGGCCCAGGGAAAAAGTGATCTGGTAGCCAATGCAAAAAAAAGTAATAAACTACGCGATGAGCCAACGTGATGCGAAGGTGACCTGACGTGAACGAACGTCACAGATGTGTTGTCGTTGCGCCGTACTTTGAGCCGAGTCAACTCTTTCATTCAGTGTGCAAAAGCGCCCACGTGACCTTGAAGTTGGAATTTTGGCTGGCACTTGCCGAGTCAACAGAGTGGGGGAAGGAAGTTGCCAATCGCGATAGCGGCTTCGAAAAGCAACTACCAAAAAATCGCCAGCAGACGTAGAAGAGACAGCGGTTGCATATTTTCGACCACAGACCTCCGTCTCACGTTCGCCTGCCCTTTCTTCCTACTCGTTGCCAATTGACCTACACACACCCTTGGCATGGGCTGGTTCGACGGTCTCTTCGGCGGCGGAAGTGCCAGCACCGGCGGCTCCTCGTCCGATCCGTTGGCGAAGCTCGATCCGAAGCTGCGGGATTTCCTTCAGAAAGAGTCGCCGCTCAAGTACCAGCAACAGGAGCAGCAGCAGCAGAAGCAGCCGAAATTACAACAGCAACAACAAAACGCGAGACAACGAGCACACAACCCATCACAACAGCCGACCGACGCCGACCCATCACAGCCTACCGTTCCCTCCGAGAGCTTGTATCAGGATGGCCGCTATGCCGACCTGTGGAAGACGTACCGGCCACTGGCTGCTGTGGAGGCGGACACCAAGTCCGAGCACGAGCGCCTGATGGATGTGCTGGACGCCTACAAGGACCGACGCGCACAGATTGGCCGGGCCGCGCTGGAGAACTGCGCGCTCGAGCAGATTGAGTGGAACGAGTGCATCAAACACGGCCCGCTGACCAGCCGCATGACCATGTGCAATGCCGAGATGAAGAAGTTTGAGCGGTGCTACAACATGCAGTCGGTATGTCAATGCTACAGACGAATACGGTAGACTGCCCGCTCACGAGCTAACAAGCCAGCGACTGCTCAAAGCCTTGGGCTACCTCAACGCCTACGACCGCTCGCCCGAGATGGACGAGCGCATCCAGGTGCACGCCGACGCGCTCTTCCACCGCATGCTCGAACAGGAGGCGGCCGTCGAAAAGGCCAAGGCGGAAGGCCGGCCAGTACCGGCGGTGGACTTTGCGAGCAACATTACACTTCCCAAGGCCGCGAGACAAGCGGGGGCTACAACGACATCCGTCACGGCTGGTGTGGCATCACTACCACCCATTGGGTCCGACCCCAGCATCCCCGAGGACCTGCGCAAGCAATGGAGTGAGAAGCTCAGCAAGCTGCCCGAGGCGGAGCGCCCCGCCGAAGAGGCGGCTATGCGTGCAGAGCTGGCAGCGCATGCCGAAATGTCGGAGCGCGTGACAGTTCTGCGGGCAGCACAGGCGGCAGCGCGGGAGCAACGCAAGGCCGAAGGCAAGGCGACAATCAAAGACCGTGTGTCCAGCCTGTTTGGGCATTAGGAGCGACGCAGAGAAAGAGACCAGAGTCATAAGGGCGAGAGAAGATTTTACGAGCAAGCAACTTTTGTATATTAGCAACAACATGCATAAAAAAGAGTGCAAACAGGAGGAAACGATATCAACCGGGGCACTTTTGGGACATCTGGAGACAAAGCTGGTGCAACGCCATCTCACACCTTTCACGGCATAGACTAAAGAATCACGATCACGCATTGACGAGGCAATTTAGGAGAGAAGCACAGAGTATGAAAAGCATGCGAACCGTTTTCCAGTCATCACGTCATGATCATATATGTACACAAATGGTCACCATCGTACAACACTACCAACCAACCTAGGCAGCAAGGGCCTTTGGCTTCAGCTTCCGGCCCTCGAGCAAGACGGCCGTGCGCTCCAAGAAGTCGTTGAAGTCGACCAGCTGCTGCAGTGTGCCGCCACCATGCAAACTACCACCGCCGCCCGACACCTGCTCGGCGATCCGCCGCACAGTCAGCTCCAGATTCGCCAAGTCGGCCGCCTTTTGCTGGGCGGGAGTCAGCTCAGGAGCAGCACGGCCCTGTTCGATTGCCAGGTCCATGTCGTGCATCGTGGACGAGATGTTGGCCGTCTTCATGGCTTGGCCGACGCGGTCTTGGTGCTGCGCGCGCAGGGCGTCCATGCGCAGGGCGACCTGGTCGCGCTCGGCGCGGATGCGCAGGATCTCCTCGCGCAGAGCCAGCTTGCTCTTCTGAGCAGCACGCACACGCTTGCGCAGGGCGTGCAACGCGTCGACGGCGACGGCTTGCTCGAGCAGACGCGCGCGCAGCTCCATCTGGAAGGACTCGATGGCGCGGCGGGCCACAATCGCTTCTTTGCGGGCCGCAGCCAGTTGGCCGTCGTCCCCAGCCTCGACCTGCTGCTGGCGCAGGTGCTGGTGCTTCTCGTGCAGCGACTGCAGCTTCTGCTCGACCAGGTCTTCGCAGATCTGGGCGAGCACGTCCACTGCATTGACACCGCTGCGGTTGGCAAAGGACAGGTCGACGCCACCCGTAGCAAGCTCGTCGTTGTCGTCACCGTCGCCGTCGTCGTCATCGTCGTTGCCGTTCGCGCCGGTACCGCGGCTCTTTCGCCGCAGTTGCGAAAAGCGTTGCACAGTAATGGGCACCGATTCTCCTTTGCCACTTCGACTGGCTGCCTTGCCAACACCTTCGAGATCCTCCCCCTCCTCCTCTCCCTGGATATCGTCGCCGTCGTGTTCGCCTGCTTCATCTCGCCGTCGCTTCCGTTTGACGGATGCCTTGGCGTTGGTTGCCTTGGGTGGCCGTGGCTGCGTCTGGGTATCCGTGCTTTGCTCCTGGTTTTTGCGCCGCCTACGCTTCGCTGCCGGCTGTGCCGCGGCCCTTTCGGGCACTTCTGCTCCAGGCTCAGTCTGCTTCGGATCCAAACCAAGCTCTGGCGACGGCTCATGCACAGTACCTCGCCGTGGTCGTTTCCGTCCAATAGTATTTGCTGCCTCAAGCACATCGATCTCTTCGGCCTGCTCGTCTTCGTCCTCCTCCGCCTCCGCTTCAACCGCCGCAACTACGGACTCCTTTGCTTTTGCCTTGGCAGGAGGCCGCCCGCGCGTTCGCCGTGGCGACCACACTGCTGGTTGTCTCGGTGAAGATGTCGGTGGCTGCAACGGCATCCGTTTTGTTGGCCGCGTAATGGGAGAGGACGAGGGAACGACAGACGCACGCTGAATGCGGCTGCTAGTCCGGCCCGTGGCTGGCGAAAGTGGTGGTGGCCGCTGTTGCTGCTGCTGCTGCTGCTGCTGGTCGGGCGAAAGCTCGTCTGGCTCTTCTTCTGACGCATTCTCTTTGTCTTTTCCATTTCCTTTCCGTGCGGGTCCTTGCGGTGTTGTTGATTCCGAGTTCTGGGACTCGCCAGACAAACGCGACGCTCCCGCCGCGCGTGCTGCGGCGCGTGCGGCCCGAGAACCAGCCGTAGCCTTCTGGGCTAGCGGCGAGGAGGACGCGACCGTGCCGCCAGTCGCTGAGTTGTCAGGCGACTCGAGAACGACGGTCAGGGTGGGCGAAGATAGCTCGTCGGCACTATTAGCACCGCTTTGCTTGGACTTGGCCAGTTTCGAGAACACGCCGCTACCACCTCGGCCACCTCGCGTCGTCACGCCAGCTTTTTTTCCTTGAATCTCTGCCTTGGTGGTTTCTGCAGCCACCATTGCGGCCGCATCAATCCCAACGCCGCCAGTTGATGGTACGTCGACCACGGTCGATAGCTCCGGCGACAGCTCGTCCAAACCGCCCGTACCCCTGCGACTCCTTCGCATAGGAGGTGAGGAAGACGCAGGCAGTGACGAGTTGGCACGTACGTCTGCTGCTGCTGCTGCTACTGCTGTTGGTGTCGGGGACGAAGACGATGCCGCAACAACTCGGTCCTTGGCGTTCGCTGCGCGGGCTCCGCTCGATCGGCTCGATCGGCTGCTGCGACTGCTGCCTGCATTGGAAAGAATCTGCTGCAAAGCCGCACTCCTGCTCGTGGCAGCAGCACTCACTACAGCGGCAACCGACTGCCGCCGTCCACTCCCAGGTGCATCCACGGGGCTTTCACTAATCTCCTCTTCCGCTGGCCGGTCTTGGGAATCCGTCGAGATGCGCGGTGCCAACGCAGTCTTGGTTGCTGTGGAACCGTCTGCGTCTCCTCCTCCCCCTGGTGTAGCACGTCCGTCGTCACTGAGTCGTCTCCTCTTAGCAGACGAGTTGGGTGTTGCGCGCACAGCAGCCGTCGGCTGAGCTGCGGACGTTGCTGCTGCAGCAGGCGATTCGTCGGTGCCCTCTGCTTGCGGAGAGTTGGCAGGTGCGTCGTGCGTCTCGGGTAGGGACATAAACAGGTCGAACGAAGCATCCTGGACCTGGTGTCGTTGCGCGCCGCGCATGCGCTGCTGCATGCGTTCTTCGCGTCCTGGCGGTGTTAGCGCATGGTGAGGCGACAGAGGCCACAAATGAGATGGACCTACTTGATGCCATCTGGGTCAGTCGTGGTGCCAATGCACCGCGTTTCTCGGTGTGTGCGTGGGATCGGTTGTCGTAATGGGTTATCCTCGCGATATGACTAAAAAGGGTGAAGCTGTTGGGCATGGAGAGTGTACACCAAACCGGAGCTGCACGTGCGGTGTGACGCGTAATAACGGTTCACAGAAGGAAGGCGCGACGCGGGGATTGACCAGACTATGGCCTAGCTCAGTTTGTCAGTTTTGGCATGCACGCGGTGCCAAGACTTTTAGCGCCTTCAGGGCACTACTGTCGCAGCCTGTCAGCCCGAGCCTTTGCTGTAATGCTCCTTACTTACAGAGCCAAACAATAATACGTCGCACAGAAGCACCAGGGCGTTAGGGCGGTCTTCGGGACTTGAATGTCAGATCAAGTCTTGGCATCTTCAGCCTCGTATACAACGTCGCTTACACCATACTACCTCTTAACACCGTTGTTTTCGTTTAATCAAGCAGTATAGCCCAAAAACATCGGTTTTTATACTCTCGCTCTAGTTATGGTGCAAGCGTGTTGGGTATACGCGAGAATAATGTACCGGAGAAGCGACGCAAAAACGAAGAAAATACAAGGTGTGAACAGCCAATGCCCAGAACGCCAAGCCGCATACACTGAAACAACCAACGCCGAAAATGAAAAGTGACAAAGAGACAAAGATCAAGCTTCATCGTTTCCTCTTCTCATGCGCCGAGCTGCATCTCCTCCGCCAACGACAGCTAGCTGTTCTTGTTCATCATCATCTTCGGTACCCATTCCATTTTTTCGTCGTCAAACTCATGACTATCATGTTAGTCGGAGAAAAGAAACAAGGAATGTACACGCTTGTGCGTGACGGGACTCACTCGTGAAAGTCTTTGTTGACCAGCGCTGAGGCACCGTACTCGGCCTCGAGTATCTCCCGGAAACGGTAAGGGATCTTGGCAGGCGCGCCCTCAAACATGGTGTCCCGCAACGGGTAGAGGTATGTGTCGCGGTACTCGTGGCCATCCTTGGACGTAAGCACACCCTCGCCGGCCGAATGGCTGGGGTCGTAGCGCGCCGTCGTAATGTCAATAAACAGCCCTGTCTCCGTGTCGATCCAGCGCGCATCAATGACATTGAGCCAGTCTGAGCGGTCGCGGTTGGTGTAATGAGGGTTGACCTCGAGCAGGTAGTCGCGGCCGTCGGGCAGCCGAGGCGTTTTGTAATGGAAGACGGACATGTTGTAGTAGGCGGCGAGGTAGTACATGCCGGGCTCGAGGACCTGCACGTCAATGTCCGAGTCCCACGGCATAATCTATGGCGTTAGCGGGCAAAGCAGATGGAAGTCGAAAGGAAAGTGGGCGAGAGCTTACCTGCCGATTCCACCACCAGCCGAGCAGCGAGCCATGCATGAGCCAGGTCTCGACACCAATGTCGGCAAAGGTGGACAGGTATGTCTGAATGAGGCTCTTGAGTGCCCGTTTCTGCTCGCTGTATTCTAGGACGCGGTCGGCAAAGCTTGGGAGGTTAGCCGACGGGACGAGCCAAAAACCAAAAGACAATACATACCGGCCGTCGTAGTGTGGGTGGAAGCTGGGAAGGAGAAGTTAGTCACGGTCTGAGACGCCCATTATGTCGGCGCACACCTGCTCACATAGATTCGTCTAAGGTAGCGTATTAGCCCATTATCAATATCTTCGAAAGGGTCGTCAACGGGCAACTCACGAAAATATTTTCCCGGTGGATCGCCTCCTCGTCCGCTCATGTCTTTGTGCAGTCGCCGGCGTACAGAGTTGAAGTCGGCGTCGGCCAGGGTCGTGCCGACAAGGGCACAGTGGATCATGCAGTTCAGACGCATGGTGCTAGACAGGGTGGAAGACGGCGCTCTGCGTGTGATGCCTTTGATGGAGGATATCGTGAAATGATAAGAAACAATAAAGTCTTGGCAATGAAGAATGGAAAGAACGACTGGTTCTTGGCAAAGGAAAAAGGAAGGAAAGAACGAACGACAGAACAGACGACGAGAAAATACAAACGTGGAAAGCAACCTGAATAATACAGTTTAAAACTCGTTTGTCCGTCTGGGGGAGACGTTGCCGAAAGTAGAGAAAAAAGGAAAGAAAAAAGCCAGCGGTGACCCCGACGTCCAAAATATAAAAGGGCAGTCGAGAAGTGCAATCAGGAAACACGGGAGCAGAAGAGCGGTAAATTGGCAGCCAGAAAACAGGGCAGATGGGGATGCCAGAATAAAGCTAAATCAAATAAATCAAAGCAAAAGTAGACGGAGCAGCGAAAGGGACGCAACAGAAGAGACATGGCGAGAACGAACGGGCAAGACGTGATATTGCCATGAAACATCGGGACTCAACCTTGTCCGCCCACAAGGGATAATTTCTATGCCTGATGTCAGCTCATTCCTGTCCTCCTGCGACTGCGTGTGTGCCCCTCGCGTGCTCGTCTAGCTTTGCGGATCCAAACGGAGTGATGACGAGCCCCAAGACTAGGAATGCCACAAGTCGTTGCAGTGGTGCGCGGATAGTGCGTGGGTGTCTACGTAGTGCGTGCTGGGATACTGGACGGCTGGAGCGAACGGGCATCCTTGACACTGTCGCGTGTAGAAAGAACCCTCTCGGGAGGGAGGAACACAGAAGCTTGCACGAGGCGAAGAGACAGGATTAACCTCGCCATGGTAGAACCAGTGTTCGCATGGAAACGTGCAAATAGTAGCCGCAACGAGATGCCCCGAAATAAGTCGCCATGTCAGTTTGCTTCGGTCCTTGTTCTCGTGATGACAGAACCCTGCACGCCGCGTCATCAACAAAACTAACGGGAAAAAGCAAGTGGCCGATCAAAGCCCTCACTGCCGATGGACCAGAAAGGCGAATCCCCTTATTTCACCAAGCTCGAGATCAAGGGCATCAGGAGGAAATGACTCTCTAAGCATCGAACAGGTACATACACCCGTCACTATTTATCGCTTGGCACTTTCCATCTTCGTCGTCTTCTACATGTGGATCAAGATCGATGAACAGAGGTGGCCTTCTCTTCGCTTTGACAGGTGTGGATTCACCACTAGTTCCCGCTGTTCGTTGTGTGCGTCCCTGTCAGCCCTGTGTTCCTGGCGCGATCTAGGCCTGGCTGCCACTAACGCCGTCTAACATGTAACAAGCTCCGATATCTGATGCCCATTTTCTGATCCTTTCTCCTCTTCTGTTCATTGTATTCTTTTCGTCAAAGGCTGAGCTTTCCGCCACATGTCATCGTAGCCACTGATTGCCGTTGTCAAGACGTGCAGGGTTCGACCCTTGGTTGTGTTGTGCCAGTTTCCATCAGTTCATCCGTTCTTCTGCAGTATTGTCAAAAGCCCTTGCATTTGACTTCGACGTTTGCACACTTACTGGATGCTTTTGTTTCGTATTGTGGATGGCTAGTCTGACGGCTCTGTGCGCCGGGAATCATCCCTTCTGCCGCTGCCCACTTCTCGCCTGAAATCTCCTTGTTTTGCCTGTTCGTTTCCCACACACGGCCAACCGCATTGACGTACATTTTCGCAATATTTTCCCTTTGCATTTCGTACGGCGATTCTTCGCGTCAAGACTGCTGGCTTGCCGTCGCTTCCTCCTCTGCCCACTTCATCGTACCCTCCCCTCTGCAACGGCTGTCTCATGTCTTGTGTCTGCTGCCCCTTGCTGTTTTGCTGTTTACTTGCACAGCTGTCTGGGGCTCGTCCTGGCACGGGATCGACGCAACTCCGTGCTGGGCAAGAATCTATTTTCGTCCTTTGTCAAATGGACAATCCGAAACTGAAATCGTACATTGTCCGAAATGTTGTGTCTTGTGTTCTATTTCCTTTTTCGTCTACTAATCTATGTATTCCGTCGTGCTCCACGTCAATACGCTCTTGTCTTGTTTCTCGCCAGACGAGATGACGTAACATGTAACAGCCGTCTCTGCATTGCTCTTCAGACAAGAGACAATGCTTTTGCTATCGACTCTTTGTCCTCCATTTGATATTGAACAGCACCCCCCTGTTCTCTTAAGCCGCTTGGAGATGCCCAATGTAATAAATTCTCACGGACGACATACAAAACGTATGGCGCCAACACCTCCTAATCCTGCCCAGCTCCCAGACCTTCGGGTCTCCCCATAGTAGTCTTATATTACCACGCTCCTCGAGCCGCAGTACGGCACGGCAGCAGCACACGAACTTTCACTGAGCACCAGGGTTAGTCTTCATATCGTCGTCTTGGCACCTGTTCGAGGAGTCCAACGCACAGCACGGTGTATGACAGTAAATATACTGTTGTTACGAGTGCCTGCTGATACTGTGCGGCTTACAGTGTGTATATTTTTGCACTGTGTGTCGGCTGATGAAAGGCTGAGCTAGCTGCTGTGGGGCGCGTGCGAAACAGGAAGCGCCGCACATGGAAGCTGGCCACTTAGCGTCCAGACACACACGGGCGCAAGCTTAGCTGCGCGGAAGACAACAGTGACGAGTCCTGTCCACCAGGCAATCGCAATAACGGCGCCTCTGCTACCTCAACGTATTCTCGGACCACGTCCCTCCTCTGACTCTCCCTTACACAATACCCTCCAGAACCGCCTTGGGCGACATGCGGTACATTACTGCATAGAGATACACCACCACACGCACATGAGAACACTGCAACGATGGCCGTTTGGAATGTGAGTTCTCTCCTTGCTCGATAACGGCATCGCCATCGGCGCCTGGCCAGCTCCTCAACTAACACACAATTACTCGACAGCCCTTCCGGATAACAGGCGACTGCCTGCACCTGCTATCGAAATGCATCCTCCTTTTCTCCATCCACCGCAACCGGAGCGCCGAAGGTACGTTGCGGCGGCGGCGGCGGCGGCGGCGGCTATAATGGCCCCGATGACGCTGACGGCGGGACACGATGCTCCTGTCTACGTATGCATGACAGACACAGACCTCGCTAACTACCTCCAGGCGTCTCCCTCATCACACAGATCCTCTACGCCGTCGTGTTTTGCACCCGCTACGCTAACATCTTAGGCGAGACAATCCCTTGGAACGTGTTCTTCAAGGTCTTCTACATCACCACCTCCTTCTACATTATCGTCATCATGCGCTGGGTCTACCCACGCTCGCGCGAGCTCGAGCTGGCCTGGAAGATGGCCGCCGGTATTGTCGTCAGTGCCCTGCTGCTGTCGCCCTTTGGCATGCTCATCTTTGTCAAGAAGATCTCGTGGGGCTTTTTCAACTGGCTGTGGTCCTTCTCCGAGATCCTCGAGTCCGTCGCCGTCCTGCCCCAGCTGCTGCTGCTGCGCCAGACCTCCATCCCGACCGTCATCGACTCCTTCTACCTGCTCGCCCTCGGCTCCTACCGCGGCTTTTACATCCTCAACTGGATCGCCCGCGCCGCCGATCCCGAGGACGACCCCCCCAACGGCCTGTCCGTCATCTTTGGCATCATCCAGACAATCCTGTACCTCGACTTTGCCTGGGTCTACTGGACCCGCCAGCGCGTCAAGCTCCGCAACGGCGGCGTGGTCGACGCCGACGACATCCGCCAGGGCTGGCTGCTCCGCCGCATCTTTGGCAAGCACATTGACCGCGCCCATGACGGCCTCGACGACGAGGAGAGCGCGCCTGCTCTGGGACGCTCTGCCAGCGGCGCACGGGGCGGCGCACGGGGCGGCGGCCGTGGCGGGGCTGGCGGTGCCTCCAACAACAAGTGGGGCGCCCGCGGCATCTCTGTCAGTGCCGACGACACCACCCTGGAGCACGAGCGTCTCTTTGAGGCCGAGCGCTTCGACGGCCACCACAACTTGGACGCGAGTGTCGATCCCGACGCGCAGATGCACGACCCCGATGACCTGGCGCGTGCACTTGGTGACGACGACGACGACGACGACGATGACAATGGCAATGCCAACACGGTCCACCGTAACGGCCACGGGGCGTACGCGGATGCGGTCGACGGCGATGACGACGATGACAATGGCAATGCCAACACGGTCCACCGTAACGGCCACGGGGCGTACGCGGATGCGGTCGACGGCGATGACGACGATGAAGACGAAGACGGCGCACCGCCGCCAGCGAACAAGAAGCGCGGCGCAACAAACGTCGGTGGCGTGCGGAACGACGAGTGGGACGATTAAGAACAGGTTTCTTTGGTCGTTTGAACTAGGTTTTGAGGGGAGCAGCTACCGGGATTCTGGATGGGTTCTGCAGGAACAGGGACTTTGTAAACAATTTTTCTCGTAAAAAGAACATACCCATATAATTTGGAGGGCTTTTCGGCTGACTTATTCTTCTCTTCGTCACATTCTACAACATACCTGCGTGTCTTTCTTTTGTCCATCCGGCCGCACCTTACATTGGCTGCATTTCACGCTTGCTTTCCTTCCTCGGGTCAACCTTATTACTGTATCATGGAGCACAGTCACCTGTGTTTTTATGATGAATTGTCTTTTCTGTTCACTAGTGTATTATTTGGTGATTTTCATGTCGTTTAGTTCAAAGCTGTTGATTTAGAAGATTCTGTGTGAAAAACGTATCCTTGATTTACTTTTTTATTTGAAAAACCAGTGTAAAACTGCAACTCAACCAATACGCATCAGAAAAATACGAAATAAATTCAAGAAAACAGATCCTATTGTCCCCAATCAGGTATCTAAGTAAAAATACAACAAAGTTCTTTGTACGGTCTCACTTGCAACGAGTTTTGTTGTCGACTTTGACAATCGCTTCAATCGGCAGCTGGCGCCACCTGCCAGGTCTCTTGTTGCTGTGCCAACAATCGATACAATGTGGACACCTGGTACAGCTAGCCAATCAGAAGTGCACGCGTCGTAAACACGGTCAGGTCGCAAAACGGACCCCACTTGCACGAGGATCGCGACCTTTTGGAATGATACACTGGTCCTCGATGTGGAATTCCGTGCAAATACATTCGTCCGTCGCGTCTGCAATTTGTGAAGGCGTCTCGCCCTCTTTTCAACCTTTGCTCTCCCCTCTCCTTTCGCGCGGACTTCGTGTACATCGACTGCGCCGTGACGTTCGCCATGGCATCTTCACAAACGTCACAAGAGGCTGCATTTCCAGCAACGCGGCGAACGCGTAAATCGACGACTGGCTTCTCTCCCTCCAACGCGACCGACAAGGAAAACACGAGCATGGAGGAGTTCAGTGCACCAGGTGGCCTCGCCTCGACGGCGGCCGCAAGCAAAAAGAAGCTGCGCAGCAAGAGCATGGGGCCCGGTGGCCTCGATGCGCTCAAATCCACATCAGGGAACCGTCGTGTGGTAAGTTGCCCCCGGCTCATCTTGGTCCCTTCTCATACGCATTCGGGCCCTTTTTGCTGACATGTGACCTGTGCAGTCCCTTGCTGTCCCATCACGGCCACCACCACGGTCGATCCTCAAGCCAACCATGCCCATCCTCCCCGACATCCCTCCACTGAAGCCCAAGACCAAGGCCAAGGGCAAGGGCTCGCCGGCCCGGAATGGCGGCGACGACAACGGCACAACGCGTGTTGCTCTGCGCACAGAAGAGGAACAGCAGGCGGCCGCCCGGGAGCGCGAAGAGCGGGAACGCGCCGCGCGAGAAAAGGAAGTCAAGGACCACCGCGAGGCTCGGCGCAAGTCGCTCGCCAACCGCCGCGTCTCCTTTGCCGCCGAGGCTACTCTGCACACCTTCCATGAGATGGACTACCCCCAAGACTCGACCACGTCGACCGACAGACCGGCCCCTTCGCCGGCACCGCCTGGCTTGCCAGAGACGCAATTTGACCGCGACCTGGACCGCGAACTGCAGGGGCCATCCGACCCACCGTCAACCCCACCTGAGCAGGTGGAGGATGCCGAAGTCGTGGAATCGCCTCCCGATAACCAAAGAGAAATGCACCAGGCCAAAAACCGGCGCAGCTCGACTGGCGCGCCGGCCTTGGGTTTCCAGGGCGCGATGGCGGGCGGCGACGACAATACGATCACATCGACTGTCTACGATTCGGACGGCGGCGACGAGGTGGAGGAAGACGAGGATGGTGACGAGATGGAAGACGACGATGTGGCCTCCCACTCGGATTCGGAAGCTGGCGATTCGGACGAAGGTGACGGCGCCACGATGGTGACTGTGGACGCCGACGAGATGACGTCTGCCTCTGTCATGTCCATCCTTTCATCCATTTCTATGCAGGAGTCCATGTCGCCGATCGAGTCGACAACTGACGTCGATGAGGCTTTACGGCTGGCTACCGAGCACGCCGGTGCACAGGCCGATGAGACACGCCGCCAACGGCCACTCGACGAGGATGAGGAAGTCATCCAAGGCTTTATCGGCTGGGGGAGTAAGAAGGCTGCAAACAACGCCGCCCCAAGCGCAGCCGCACCTATCCAGCACGCCGTCCAGTCGCCGCAGAGCGAGAGGGACGAGGACACGGCCATGTCGATGGACATGGACATGGATATGGACATGGACATGACCCGGCCCATGGGCGGTATTATCAAGCCCGCACAGGGCGGCCGGCAAGAAGACGAGATGTCCATGGACGTGACGCGTGCCTACGGTGGCATTATTCTGCCTCAGCCAACGGCCGACGTGGAGTCTGTTGCTAGCAGTCCGATGATCATGCCAGACGACAATCTTGCCGGCAAAGAGCCGATGGAGCTCACAACGGGCATCGGCGCCATTCGTCCAGCACAAGACAACGATGCCGAATCGGTCGATCAGGACGGCCTTGAAGACATGTCCATGGAACTCACGGCGGTTTTGGGCGGCGTGCTTGGCCGGCCTTCTTTCGGTGCCAATAAGACGCGTCGTCTGAGCCGGCGGCAAACCATCCGCGGCCCCAACGACGACGACGACGATGCTCCCATGGACATTACACTTGGCGTTGGTAAGATCTTTGCGGGAGGTAACGGCGCAGCAGCCCAGGAACAGAAGGAGAACGAAGACAAGCACGAGGACAGCGACGACGACGAGGCCAATATGGACGAGGCTACGATGACAATGGGCATGGAAATCACTACTGCACTAGGCGGCATCCTTAAGCCGGTATCACCTGCAAGAAGACGATCCCTGGCTCCTGCATTGCTCCCCGCGCCCGTCAACGGCGCAGAGAACGCGGAAAACACACAAACACCTACGCGGCCGCGCAGGAAATCATCCTCTCCACCAAAATCTGTCACCCGGTCGGCAACCAAGGCTAATGCCACGGCCAGCCCAGGCTTGTCTGCTTTCTCAGGCAAGGGCATTCACCGGACACCTGCTCGTGGCAGTGAAGCCGAGGGACAGCAGTCCGCACGACCTGTCTCCTCGTCTCCAAAGAAGGCGCCCGAGCCCGAGCCTGCCACTAAGCCGAGCAAGACGGCTGCCGAGCCGGCAACGCCCCAGAGATCCTCACCGGTGCGCTTCATTGGTAGCCGCTCCAAATCGCCCAAAAGAAAGGCCGCCTCGGCTGAAAAGTCTACGACGCCTAAATCACTGCCCAAGGCCAGTACCGCATCTTTTTCGAAATCGCTTTTCTCGCAGAACCCGTCGACTGGCGCCACGGGCCCGCCTGTCGTTTTGACACCCCAGGGACGTCGCCGGCAGACTGCTTATGCTGGTGCTGGGCCGTCGTCACCCAAGATCACCGAGATCTTCAGCCGGAGATCGTCACTTGTCGATGCGGCCTCTGAATTTGTGGTGGGCTCCGCCCAGAAGGACCGCCCTGCTGTCTCGTTCGAAGAACTGTCTCGCCAAGGCACACCCCCCGACGATGAGGCGACAGGCTCTGGCCCCCTGGACGACCGTGAAGCCACTCAGAACCTCAAGGACCTCATCCAGAACCTCTCGCCCAAGAAGAACCCATTAAAGGGCCGCAAGAGCCTGCATGTGGGCAGTGCCAAGGGGCTTCTGGGCAAGCGGCCCCACGAGCTGGATGAAGATGACCTCGACGATGATGACCTCGAGAGCCAGAACTTCGTCAAGCGGCTCAAGGGCGAGCCCAGCCCTGTTAAAAACGTCCGGCTGCAGCAGCCGCCCTCCATGATGGAAACGATTGGCCGGTCGTCTCGCTCGCGGAGAAGTCCCTCGGCCACCCCGCTGCCCTTTGACGGCCAGCAGCAGAGCACAACGCCGTCCAAATACGAGAACGCGTCCAAGGACCTCAACTTTGACGACGATAACGATGCCGCTGGCGGAGAAGCCGCGGCCGAGGACGAGGACGAGGATGACGCTGAGCGCATTCACTTGCAAGACTTCCTCAAGCTTGCCAACATTCACTTCATGGAGCTGGAGACGACCAAGCGGCGGGCCACCGAGGGTCCGGGTGCCTTGAACAAAGACAGTGGCAACAGCCACAGCCGTCTCTCGACCGACGAGGACGGCAAGCCCAAGGATCCCGAGATCGAATCGCTCGTGACAACAGTCTGCAAGGTGCCTCTCTTGGAAATGTACCAGCATGCGTGCCGCGAACTGAAAAACTACATTGAAGAGGGCCGCTCCATTATGCGCGAAATCGAAACGGAGACGTACGAAGACAACCCGCCCATCTTCCGCGAATATACGACCGCTACACCCGAGATGCGCGCACAGATGGACAACCAGTTCAAGAACATCAAGATTTTTGCACGACTGCAGAGCAAGAAGCAGTGGTACGAGTGGCGCACCAAACTGCACGAGGGCCTCCAGGAGGGCATGCTCAAGGTGCTCCGCGACCTGCAAAAGGACAAGGATGTGCTGAAAGAGCGACGCGATAAGGTCGACGCCGTCTACCCTGCGCTGCTGGCCGAGTACGAGGCCCTGGAGCGGGAGCGTGTCCAGCTCGAGACCTTTGCGGCACAGCTCGGCGGTGACAACCAGGAGGCCCTGATTGCAGCCCGCGTCCAAAAGAGCCGCCTGGCCGAGACCATCGAGGAGCACAAGGGCGCGACGGCGCGTCTCGAGACAGAGATGAAGGAGAGCAGGGCGCGTGTGGCGGCGATGAAGACGGAGCGCGAGCAGTATCTCAAGGAGCTCGAGGAGGCCAAGCGGATCCAAGAGGAGCGCCGCAGCTGGAGCCACCAGGAGATCTCGTCGCTCAAGACGCAGGTCGACGCGCTCGAGAAGAAGAGCGGCTGGGCCGTGACGGGCGCGCAGGGCACAACGCTGTCTATGGCCTACCGCCGCGAGATTGAGCTCGTCTTTGACGTTGCCGCGTTCCGGCCCGGCGTGCAGAGCAACGCGCAAATCGACCTCTGGTACATTGGACACACACGTACGCGCGACCCGCAGCCCTGCACGCCCGAGACCGAGTTTTTCTTGCAGTGCATCCGCGACCACGTCCGCGGGCTCAAGCAGGCGGAGACACACCCCGGCAGGCTGTTGAAGGTGGTCCGTGCGAGCTGGGACACGGCCAAGCAGGCGGCCAATCAAATCCGCCACCTGAACCTGACGTTTCCCACGACAACAACCAAGACGTCCGACACGTCCATTGCTGTGGCCGTCAGCATCCTGCTGGCACCGCTGCGCACCAAGGTCGAGGTGACGCTGCACCTGCGCAGTTTGGGCTCCGGTTCCGGTTCCGGTGTCAACTCCAGCAGCGGGGAGAAAAAGGTGCGGGGACTGCGCATCGCCGTCTCGTCCGAGGCCCGTGTGGTCTATGGTGAGCCATTCAATGCGGCCAAGATGGGCGAGTTTCTGGCGGCGCGGATCGGTAAGCGTGTTGCCTCGGGCGCGGCCGCCACAGCCGCCGCCAAAATGAACAAGGGCAAGCCGGCTGCCGGCTACTTTTGGGTGGACATGATGGAGGAGCTCAAGGCGAAGCTGCTCGTGCGCGGCCGTAAACTGGTGGCAAGGGACTGATTGGACGGGATAGGGATAGGGATGGATGACTGGCATGGTACGGACGGGAGTACGGTTTTATTATTATATCGGCGTTGGTTTCGTCACGTTGCACGTCTGCTTTATATTCTTTATATTTCAAAGATGCATTGCCTTTTTTGGTCTTCGTTGTTTCGGGCCATGCAGCCCACTCGTAATTATGATTCTGCCAAGCAGCGACTTCACAGCCTCTGCCCGACCATCGGGGCTGGCACAAAAACGTAGTGAATCCTCCTCGAGTTGCATTTTACTTGCGACTGCATCTCGATGTGAAGTCAATGTGGCTTCACTTTTCGTATTTTGCTCCTCAAGATTTCAATCACTTGGCTCTGCCAGTCCGCTTGCCGAAGCGTAGTGAATTTCATGCTTTGTCCTGTGACGATGTTCCTGCTACATACCAATCACGCCACATTTCATTCACTGTGTTGCATCTCCGTATGTGAATAGTATCATATTCACACGATGTCTTCATCTCTTTGATATTCGCCTCATTCATCCATTCATTCTTTCGCTCGTCCACCCACTCTTTTTATTCAGTCTTGTCGTTTATTCATTCATTCGTCTACCCACTCTTTACATTCATTCGCTATTTCTGTCCATCCACCCTTTCGTTCATCCACTCTTTCGTCCATTCTCTTTCATTCATCCATTCTGTTCGCAGACCGCAGTCTTCACTCCGTAGCTCAATATCCTGTCACATCCTTGTCTGCCCTCCTACTGCCGTCTATTAATACGAACAATGTCTACTCTTGCATGCACTCAAATGACATCCTGTTCTTGGAACCTGGCAACTTCGTGCTGCCAAGTGCCTCGGCGCCGGCATACAGCACCAGCTTTGCTGTCCTTTCACAACCCACAGGATCTACGCCCAGCTACTTCGTTGCTCCTTCCGCCTCCGGTGCCCTCCACTCTGGCAGGAACGCACCTTCTTCGCCGCCGTCCTTCCAGCACCGGCAGCCAACCTCGTCGCCAACTGGCAACAGCGACCGCCCTTTTGCAGACGTTGAGGAGCGGCAAGCAGGCCCACGGTCTGTCTGGCCCAGAGAAGTCCCGTGAGGCCTTTACACTTCACTGCCAAGGTAAGCTACCCATTGTTGTGCTATTGTGCTCGTTGTGCTGGCCTTCCATTCACTACACAACGCCCCGCTTTTCTGAACAACATCTCGCGATGCCAACATTGCCTGTTTTGGAAGGGACGCATCTTCACCACCGCAACTTCCGTCAAGAGAGGAAGGAGCAACCTGCCAAAACGCGCTCTTGTTATGCCAGCCGTAGTTGCCATGACAGGCAAAATTTTTTCTCGCTCGAATACATATATCTGCTCTTCCCCCCGCCCCTCTCCTAAAATTTTCTCTCCTCTTCTTCTCTCTTCCAAGCCATCGCACCCGCTTTCATCGAACTCGCAACTATTGCCGACATCTGTCTCCAACTGCTACCAGTTCCTTGCCTCGCTCGTCCGACCGCTGTTGCCCTCTCACTCGCCATCTCCTGCGTCTTCTCGACTCGACGTCTTGTCTCCGGACAATTCTTCCTCTCTTGCAGCCAGATTTGGCCTGTCACGGCCTCCCCATTTATCAGCTTAGCAGCTTCGTCTCTTGACGTTAAACGATCGACGACGGTCTTCTTCCCTCCTTCTTCTTTCTTCTTTCCGCTGTCATCATCTTTCTTATTTCCGCTTCCGCTCCGCCTCTGGCAGCCCGTTCGACAGGCTGTTCTCCGTGGGTCTCGAAATTGTCTCGCGCGCCTTTTCCCAGCGTCCCCGACGTGGTTTTACCGACAAGAATAAAAGGTCGTAGCGAACACTTCGCCCATCGCCTCGCACCGACGGCTCGCCGACCTCGTCGCATCTTGTACAGCGGACTCTCTTGATCCCAGACGGTATGCGGCTTGTCCTTCGCTTCTTTCCGCCTTCATCTCTCCATGGCACAACTGCTAACCATCTTGGCCTGTTACAGATTTTTCGACAATCACTGGCATCAAGATGATCGTCCTTGCCATGATGGCCGCCATGTGGCAGGCCCTCAGACTGCTCTCTCCCGACCTTCGGGTCGTGATGGATCCTCTGTCGGTCATCCTCATGGCCTACGCCTTCCTGCCCCCCTGGTCTTGCGTTGTTGTCCCGGCTCTGGTCTACATCCCGGTCAACTTTTGGCTTCGTGTCTTCCTCTCGCGCCGGCACATTCTCATCGGCCTCGCCTGCTGTGCTCTTTGTCTTGAGTACCGAGTGCTTACCGGAATGTCGCCCCCCCTCCTTGGCGGCCTCGAGACGTTTGTTCGGGATGCGTTCCTGGATCCGTTCGACACTCTCGTTGCTCCGTTCGTGGAATCCATCGACGATGGTCTTGTGGCTATCGAATTCTACGAACATCTGGAGGAAGACATGGAGGCCATCGCAGACTTTCTCGCCTACCTGTTGCACAGTTGCATCGGTCCCGACAACTGGTTCTTGGCCCTCTTCCGCTTCATCGGCCACTTCTTCGCCTTTGTTGCCCGCTGTGATGACATGGCCTCCCATCTCGCCGAAATGGTTGTGGACGGTGGGTGCAAGCTCACCAGCTCCTACGCCTTCTGGCTTGTGGCTGGGCCTGTCTGTTTACTCTGCCTGGTTGTCCCCCCGATTCTTCGCTAGCAGCGCAAGAAGAAGGAGGCCATCCTCGCTGTCCAGCGCCGCGCCAACGAATCGCTGATCGACTTGATCGAGCAGCAGCAACAGGTAATGGTCTCGACGGATTTTCGAGTCAACGCTCTTTCCGACAGAGTCGCGACCGTTCTCAATACCATCTGGTTCAATGTCTTCCGCCCAGGCGCAAGACAGTTTCTTCGCTACGCCGAGTTTGACTGACTCCCTGTCAGTATGCTCGCGCGTGAACCTTTTGCTATCGAAAACGTCACGTTCCAACTCCGGCGTCTCCTCGCTCAGCAACTTGGGCCTTCCATTCCCAAACCGCTTGACTTCGTGACCTTTGACCCATCGGCTACCTTTGTTGCCTTGCAGACGATCCTAGATCGGACGCATCGCGACTTGGCGTATTTGGTGCAAGAAGAGTCCGACCTGAGTGCCGAGTTGGACCGTCTCGAACAATTGTCTCGACAGGTTCTCACCGCTGCAGACGAAGGCCAACCTATTGGTCTCCGTGGGTGCATTACCTAGACGTACGAGCACTACCTCCGGGCCGCTCGCTCATACGACGATTACCGTCGTACGAAAGAGCATTACACGGATGTTTGGTACGTGAAGACTTTTGACACGTTCTTGATCTACACCGCTGCGCACCCATCCCGCTGGCCGACCGTGAAGCCGCCGCTTCTCCCTCCGCTCCCCCCCTCGACTTCATCTTATCCACGCCCGCCGCACAGAGATCCTACTGACGTTCGGTATCGCAGCCGGACGTCGGCAGCCTCTGTCGACTTGGTCCTGGAGAGCGCGCAGCGTACACAGTCGGCCACGACGGACCTCCCCAATGGGTTTGCCAAGCATCGCCTATTGACCTCGCAAGGCTACGACCGTTCCGAGCCCTCTGGTAAGGAAAGCATCCCCGTCTCGGCTGAGGATTGGTGGTAGCAGCACCATCTTCATCTTGACCGGGTGTTTAGCCCCGCCACAACCAGTTCCAGCAACGACAACGGCCTTGTCGAGTTGTCCGCAGACCGACCGAACCCAGTCTTGGAGCCTGCTGTTGCCCTCGATGGCAGCGCTGGCGTCCCCTCCGACAGCGAAGATCGCGCAAGCGACCAGGACGGCAAGACTGGCGCTACGGCGTCTGCCCAAGCAGCCCCGGCAACCTCCATCGAGAACCCGATCGAGATGGAGGAGGTGCCAAGCTCGGAATATACCGACTTGGACCTTGTGCATCCGCCCCCACTCCCGCTCCCCCCGTCGCTCCTCGAGTCGCTTGATGCGCTCCCTGTCTCTCTTCCTCCCCTGCCGCCTTCTCCCTCGTCGTCGACCCAGTCGTCATCGTCTGAGCTGGCCGTCAAAGAGCAGACCCACGGCGCTCGGGTTGACCGGAAAGCTCTCATGGCACCACCAGAGAAGCCAACCGACACCACTCCGGTTCCTGACCCTGTGGCGAAGGCGGCGACTCCGTGCCATCATCTTTTCGAGTGGGCGGCACCGCAGCCCTACGAAGATGGCAAGTGGCCCAAGCGTTTCCTCGCGGGTCGTCCTGAAGGCGGTTTGCGGCAACGTGAATCGTCCTATCGCCGGCTCGCCTCGAAGAACAGCCGCAGGGTCGTCAAGACCCCGGCCGCTGTTTATCGTCCTACCAAGGTCGACACAGCTTCGAATGCTGAGCCGCTTGTCTCTCTGCCTGCCCCCGATGCCATTGCCGGGCATCCTATTAGTACTGGCTTGCCAAACCCCTCGGTTTCTTCTGTCTCCCCCGCCAACGTGTGTCTCCCGCCTTCTCCCGACGTCATCGCCACTCCTGACGCTGGCGACTGCCAGCCGGAGTTCATGGACATCGAGTCCCACCCAGAGCCACACGAGATAGTTGACCAACTTAACCTGCCGATGGTCACCCCGGCCGTTGAGTTGCCAGATATCCCATTGTCCCAGCCGACCCCGTTCCTCTTTGGCGCAGAAGCCCTCGTCAACAGCAACCCTGCCGAATTCGACTTTGACATGGGCGACATTGACGTTGGATTGATGCCCCCGGAATTGCCGTTGCTGCCTGATATTCCCGATGCCGATCTTGACGCATTGGTTGAGCAGATCAACAATGGGAACTGGACCGAGTTTGAGCAGGCCAATGCCGCAACTTGGAGCGCTCTGCTTGCTGACCCATTTATCGACGCTTCTTTCGGTGCCGATATGGTGGCTCAGTTGGACCTCGCATTTCCAGAGCCAGAAATGGCGACGGATCTAGCGCCCCAGCCCGCGTGGGAGCAGGAGACACCCGCCTTTGACGTCAACTTGCCGCTTTTTGAGCCGCAACTTGCCCAGACGCCTCTTCCTTTCGAGGCGGACCACCCTTTTGCCATGATGCTTGCAGAATGGCACCAGGAGAATGGCACTGTTAACTTTGAAGTTGCAGACGCCAGTGGTCTGGCCCCAGCACCGGGTGTCCCAGTGGTTCAGGCGCCAGCGGATATGGCAAATCCGTTTCCTGCCCCAGCAGCCACCGAGCAGATTCCGTTTCCAAGTGCGGCGGACGACCCATGGCTTCCAGTTGCCGGGGAGTCGACATCGGCCGCGGGAGAGGTGGTCACACCTCTATCGCCTGGCCCCATGTTGCACGACCCGTACCTGGAGGCCATGTGGACGACCTCATTCCCCATCGATCCCTTGATCGACACCGCTCCTGCGGTGCTGCCCACAGTGACAGGTGGACTATCGCCTGCCGTCGACAATGTGGAGGGACGTTATCCCGCGTCCACGTCCAAGTCGAAACCCGAGCCACTCCCAAACTCGCTTCCTGCCGGTGACGAGGCGCAGTCTGGCGCAAGCCAGCCCCCGACCACCGCCGCGAGTTGCCTCGACCAAGCAAAGGAGGTTCCCAAGGCAGTACCTGCAAAGGTAGATGCTGACTCCTCTGCGCGTCCGTCTCGCAAGCAGAACAGCAAGGGTAAGGGCAAGGTGAAGGACAAGGACACACCAGCCGCCAAAGCCGAGGTGAGCCAACCTGAGAAGTCCAGTGCCATCGCTGGCCGGATCATCAAAAAGGCCTGCCCCAAATGGAGGCGCGCAGCAGGGCCTTTGAAGCCATCTCCGGTTGCTGGTGAGGGATCCAGCGGAGGGACGAGTAAGCCCGTTTCGGCGGTTCCTGCTCCGACACCGACGTCCCACGATGGGAAGGCTGGTGCTCCGAATAGCGAGAGCCCAGCATCATCTGCCAACGATGGCAACGACGAGCCGCTGGTCGAGGATGACAACTTGGAGCAGCCGCTGTTTGCACCCATTCCCTTGGAAATTGCAAACGCGGCCCTAGCGGCGGCATCTGCGATTCCGAACTTTGCCCAGCATAATCGGATTTGCGACGACCGTTTGGTCTTGATGCTCATCGACCCCACTGTCCAGGAGTACCTGGGCAAGCTGGACAAAGTCGTTGACGTCGGCTCTTTCCAGCTGGAACTCGAAGATGGCGTTGATGAGAGCTTACCCGAACAGTGGAGCGGTGCTGCAAGGGACGAGATGGCTTTCATCCTCGACCCCAAATGGGAGTCTTTTGACACCGATTGGGACTCTTCGGGTTCCATTCTGAAAGAGCTCGCCACAGCTTGGCTAGATGCCGTGACAGCATGGCCCGAGATCAGTCGCTTCAACCCAGAGGCTCTTCGGAGCAGTCTGTTGGCGGCGCTGGTTGACGAAGGCCTGCTGTTATGAACAGCCCCGGTGGACCGAACTGAGCGGTAAGTCTTCGCAAGCACCAGCGTTTTGTACCCTTTTCGCTATTCAACCATCGTGCTGCCCTTGACTAACATCTATTGCACTCGCATGCAGCCGGATTTCCGTGCCTCTTTTCGATAGAAACCCACCCCCCGTCCATATCGATGGACCGCTCCGCGCACCCCGGTAGACGACGTCTCGAGTATTTCTTTTACCACTTGCGTCTTCGGATTCTGTTCAGCTCGGGCTTATTTCCAACCCCGTTGTCGTCGAATCGTTGCAGCGGCGACATTTTGTCGTGTGCCAGCACCCGTTCCACGCTTCGCGTGTGCTCGATCCTATCTGACAGACCGTCTTCGCCAGAATACTCATCTGGATGACCTCCCCTACCAGCTTTACATCTAGTTCGACTGCCAGTTGTTCGGCCATTTCTTTGGTCAACTTCTCTGCCATCTCTTTGGCCAGCTCCTCTGCCTCATCGACCAACCTGCGTTGTCTACATTCTCCCAGCTCCTCGACCGATTCTCCGAGCAGTTCGACCTCGACGACGACACATCCAAACCCCATCTGAGGCAGATGGACCGCTGCGCGCGTGAGCAACTTTAGCTCTTTTCGCCACTTGCACGCCGCATCACAACCACACTCAGGCGGTGGCATCTCGGTTTTGCCATCTTAAAGCATTCCTGAGCCTTGGGCACTTCGCCTTTGCCAGCTCGCCATTTGCCTATCCGGTCTTTCTTACCCGGCCCCGGCATGCATTTCGGCCTGGCTGGACCTGCCTTTCACTTGGAGCAGCCAGCTTCTTGAGCTCTTTTGGGAGCGGCCCCCTCTACACCTTCTGGACCATCCCTTCTGGTCTCTGCGCCGCTCCCTCTGCGCGCGCGCCCACGCTCGATTTACCTTGTGCATTCATTGTCACCTCTCCTACCACTTCTGGGCGCTTGGACTCTCACACTCCGCCCTCGCACAAGCGGCATTTGAAGCGCCTTTCGAAAGTCGCCCACCCACCCTTTTCTCGGCCGGTCACTTCTCGGGCGCGCGCGCAACTCTCGGCCTTTGGCATGCCCCCCTCCTCTCTCTGGAGTTGTTGGCAATCTCGACTTTCTCCTCCCGGTCTTCTGACCCGTCTGGGGCATGCATCTCGGCCACACCAACTCCTCCTGTCTTCAACTTCTTGCGTTTGCGTTTTGCGCTGCTTTTTTGCTTTTGGCGTTTGGCGTTTGGCGTTTTGCACTTCTGCGTTTGCATTTGTTTTGCTTTCGGCGTTTGGCGTTTGGCGGCTGCTTTTGTTGTCTGGGTTTCTTTTTGGAAAACCTCCTTGTGCAGAATGAATCTTGTTGCCTGGGATATGACCGGCTTGGAGGTAGGGCGAGGGCGTCGGACCCTAGTGGCCCTCACATTGGGAGCCGGGGGAGCTTGCTCCCTCGTACCTCCTGATAGCACACAGTCTGGATTCTCAGCCCAGCCTAGAGGTGATCCTAGTAGCGGGCGAGACCAGGACTGAGGCCGTCTGATGTGCTTGGCTTCCCAGCGGCTACCACGCCAGAAAAACCCACCACTACCAGAAGGGGCAGGGACACACCAGTTCACTGTCACGACAAACGCAAGTATCACCATCTCACCACAGAAAAGCGGTGGGTTTTCCGGCCCAGGAGGCATCCTGCGGGGTGAACCTCCTGGGGCCGGTTTTTCCCTAAAAAAGTAAGTTGACGGCCTTGCAGTCTTCCACTCCAAGGTCTTCCCACCCCTCGCAGCGTTTTGTTTGCCACTTTTTGTTTTCACGATTGACATATGCTAACAACGGTCATCTCAAATACTCGGCTAGGTCTCATAGCGTCTCTGTGCGCAATAACGATCTGGGAAGAAGTGCAGGCACCGATCGGTGCTGTTGTAAGTCAGCATTCTGTACGATCTATGAAACATTGATATTCATCGTTGACTAACTCTTTTTGAATTACAACGGGGCGGATCGAAGAGCAACATGGGAAATGTGGGTGATGGACGGTTGGGCGATATATTTAAGTTTACCGTTTTCTGATCTTTTCGTCTGGCTCTACGAGGCGGAGATGACTTGGGTAGGAAGGAAGCGGGATAAGGGGGGAGTTGCGGATGAAGAATAAGAGAATAAAAATGCACGGACATTATTTGGACGTCACCCAGAGACGTGGTCATCGAGGCAATGTAGACGATGCCGAAATGTAATGTATTGTCACTCATTTGTAGACAAGATATGGCGTGAAGTTGAAATGTGGTTTGTTGTTGGTCGATCCTTCTTCAGCCTGTTAGTGCCTTCCTTAATAGTGTCCCATTTAGCGCCATGACCCACCACAGGGCGCGTTCTCCTTAATTGCACCTTCCCAACATCCACGTACCAGTAGCCTTCCCGTGACCTGAAATACAAAGACCTGAATACAACAACAGACAGTGCATGCATTTGGGAGCGAGGCGGCCCCTTCGTCACTCAAAGACACGCGACAGAAAGATTCGTTGCCATATTTGCATGGTCGCGAACAACAACACGCCCATCACGCCATGGACGCGTTTCTCGCGGCAGCCTTGGCGCCAAAGACAAGGCCCAAGCGCAAGTCGACACCGTCGATTCAAGCTCGGAATGACAGCAATGAGAGCGACAACGATGGCCGTGGAAGCGGCAGCCGTACGGGTTCTACGAATGACGCGAAGCGACCGCGGCCACGGGGTTTCAGTCTAGCCACGGAGACCAAGGCTGAGACCAAAGCGAAGGTGACGACAGAGATGACGACGAGGACGAGGACGACAACAGAGGAGGCCACTGGGAGAACCAAGGCAACGGCGTCACTAGACGGAACGCAGAAACCCACGATGCTCTCGTTTCAGGACACGATATCGAGTCTGAACACATCGTCGTCAGGCCCAACAAGGACGCGATTGATACTCGACAAGGCCATCACGCTGCAGGACAAGGGCCGCCTCGATGACGCGTATAGCCTGCTGACGCGGGCCCTCATTGCGTGCGTCTGCCATGCGCAGCTCCGAAGCCAGTTTAAAGACGCTGGTGTGCCGCTGGACGCCATCGACCCTGTCGGCCAGTGCTCTTGCCGGGACTTTGTCGCCATGGCCCAAACGCGGCGGCCACAAACAATGTCTCTGGGTTTTGGCGCTCCCACGCCCGCAGAAGGAGAAAATATGCCGTTCCCCATCTCCGAACTGGACCTGGCGGCCGTGTACAACTTGGCTACAAGAAACCCGGTGTGCACATGTGGTTCAGGGCGCCTGCACTGCACAGAGCCCGACCACTTGGCCGCGCTGGACCGCCTGGCCGCTGTGGCTAGCAAGTTGGGGCGCCACGAGGACGTCAGCCGCATCGGGCAGTGGTACATGGACCTGGCTCCCCAACACGCGGAAGGTTACCTGCATGTGGCCAAGGCAGTGCTGGCGCTGACGGCTGCCAAAAAGAAGGATGGACGCCTGAAAGACGATGTGAGGCGAGAGCGAAAGCAGGCCCGCTTCACGGCGCGCTGCCTCTACACGCACGGCCTGCACAATGTGCGCGCCTACGGCGACGCCGCCAGCGACCTGGCCCAGGTGCTCGCGCGCTGCTGCCGCCAGTACAGCCACGATGACTATCTCCCAGACCTGCCCGTCGAGACCGTCGAGGCCATTTTCCGGCACCTGTCGCTGTCCGACATCCTGGCATGTCGCCGTGTTTCCAGGCGGTGGGCGCTTGTTCTGAAGCGTGTTCGTCTTCGGCCCGCCCAGGTTCGCTTCCATGGATGGTCTGAGGCTCCCGTGAAAGGTCTGCAGAGCCTCCTGCGGCAGATGCCGGACCTCAGAACAGATCACCTCAGCATTAACTTTGCATCTTCTCGAGATCCATTGCGGACGGCACGGTTTGTCACACTGGCCCTCAACCATTTTAAAGATACGGAGAGCCTAGAGCTGTGGACGTGGCCATACGACGAGTTCGTTTCGACTTTTGATTCGATCGCGCCGACAGCACTTGTGACTGTCACAGACGAGAAAATAGCTATCGAGGCTCGCCTCGGCCCCGCGCCTCTCCCTCCCCTTCCTACCGTGTCCAGATGCCGCAAATTAACACTCCACACCGTCAAGTACAGCAAAGACCTGGCCGTGGCGAGATGCCTTGTCCCATGGGCCAGCCAGTCCCTAGAGAGCATTGAGCTAAACGGCGTATTCGTGGGTGGCCCATTTGCTTTTAGATTACCTCGTCTGCGACACGTCAAGTTGCTCACCAGTGAATGGGGAGCCGACAAACTCGGCTTCGAATTTACGACCAGTGTCTGTGAAGCGTCGGCGTGCCTCCAGCAGCTGTACCTGGACGACATTACTTTTTACGTACACCGCAATATTCCAACCGCCGCCGAGGACAAGCTTCTTGGACGGCTTACGGAAGCCTTCCAGCATTTACATACCCTTGTTATTGGACCTCGATGCCAGCTTGACGGCTCGTCATTGCTGTCAATGGGCATTGCCAGCTTTGTTATTTTCCCTCCCCTGCCGCCAGGTCTGCGGTGCCTTGATATTATATCGGACAAAGAGTTTCTCGCTGAGCGCATAATGTTTGGTGACCGCTACGACCCAAACCTCACAACAATTATGACGGGCGGTGACGTCCGTCCGCTGCAGCACCTGGAGTCCTTCCGGTGTCTCAGTCCAGTCGTCAATCCTGTGCATATGTTCCAGCTCATTGAGCCTAGTCTTGGTGTCGCTGGCTGCCTCGCCCACCTCGAACTCAATGTCCGCGATATTGATTCTAATTTTATGCAAGATCTTCCGCCTTGCCTGCGGATCCCCTTCCCCGAGCGTATTCGCACGATCGGCCTTTACGACTTTAACTGCAGCTCGACGTCTGCTGGATCGGATGTCCTCATTCGCGACCGCATCTTCCTCGACTGGGTCCGCCAGTTCCGCAATGTCGAGACCATTTCCGTGTATCCCGCCTGGCGGTACGCGGCCAGGGCCAATGACGGGGGCGAGGGTGGGCGGTTTGTCGTGGCGCTTGTTGAGCAGGCGCTGCGATATGCCGCAGCCGACGCGCGGACAGCTGCTGAGGCCGAGGACAAAAACCAAAAAGACATTGACATGAGCCAGCACCTCAAGCTGCGCACCATTTATCAAGGGATGTTGCACGGGACTTGGCAGCAGCGGGCCACGAAACTGATAGCCGGCCATCTCCTCCATATTCCACCTGGGCATCTCGACTACCGGCCACCCGTCTTTCCATGGCCGGACCGGACGGAAGAGGTTGCCGACAGGGACAACGATTTATGAGAGTGACGACAAAGTATGAAAGCATGATCAGCAGAGATTACGCTTTAGATACGTTCTACGTGGAAATGAACTTGTGGACAAGAAAACTTCATCAAATTCATGAATAAAACAGCCGTCATCGTCAAATGCAGAAGCGCCCTCGATGAAAGGGGGCATGGGAGAAGAAAATAGGGGAAAACCAATAATCCAAAATAAAAAGCAAGATCAAAACCAAAAACACACACAACGCCATTCAACCTCCCCTGTTTGTGCACACTTGTAATTACAATTACCTCCCGGCTTCACCTCACGATAAAGCCTCCACAGCAACCGTCTCTGCGGTCTCTGTCGCTGTCGCCGGTGCCGGTGCTGCACCTTGGACGCTGCCTGCCATCAGGCTCTTGAGCTCCCACGGGTTCAGAGTGCTGCGCCGCCGCGAAGCCGCCTTGCTAGCTCGCCGCTGGTCCTTGTCTTTGGGGTCGCGCTTCTTGCGGAGGGGCTGTTGGGCCGGCTCGCCGTTGATGGAGTTTACTGATGTTGACAGGGGTGCCTCGGCCGCTTCATCTGCTGCAGCTGTCTTCTTCACCGGGTCAACATCATGGGCTTCTGTCTCTGCCGCAGCCGAGGCGGCAGCCGGAGCAGCTTCGACGGCCGGCACGGCCTTGGCCTTGGCACCGGCCAAACCGCTGCGCGCCGCCTTGAGCTTGGCGCGAACGCGCGCTGCGTCCGCTTCGCGTTCCGATGCCGCCAGCTTGGCCGCAATCGTGGCCATGTTGAGGGCCGGGCTGGCCGGGGGTGGTGCATTTGCATTTGCGCTTGTTGGGAGCGGTAGGCGGGACGTGACACTGACAACAGCCCCTGGTCCTGCCGTGGTGCCCGCACCACCCGAGCCACCGGACGCACCGGCAGCGGCCGTTTTGATCGGTGACCGGCTGCGCGCGCGGTTGGCCGCAGTGGCAATGGTCGTTAACGGCACAGATGGTGGCGGCATCTGTCCCGAAGAATTCGCGGAGGAGGAGGAAGAGGAGGAGGCCGTGGTCGTGGGCGCGGCAGCTGTCTGTTCATCGCTAGCATTCCTGTTCTGCACACGGTCCCGTCGTGGCCGAGCTGTTGTTGGCGCCGTTGGAGCAGACGCGGCTGTTGTCAGCTTGCGAGACGCGAGAGACGACACTGGTCGTGTTGTTGGGGCTGCTGCGGCCGTTGTGACAGAGCCGGTCGCGGGGACAAGTGCCACGCTGTCTTCCGACGCGGCTGTGGATGCGGCCGATGCCTCCGAAGCATGCGAAGCTGCCGAAGCCGGACGCTGCTTCTCCTGCACCAGCGTAGACACTGGCTGAGAAGCTGCTGCCGTTGTCGTCGTTACTGGTTTGCCAGCCTGTCTTGCCGGCAGGGGACGGCCACCGGTTGCTCTCGCCGAGTTGGCTCTGCTGAGACCTGTTATCGTTGTCGTCGCGGAGGCTACAACCCGAGGAGCTGCAGGCCTGGCGGTTGGCTTTTCTGCTACCGCGGCAGCGGCCGCGGCAGCTGTAGCTGGAGCTGCTGCAATACGCACTTGTCTGCGTTCTTTAGCCGTGTCTTCTACCTCGCCTGGTCGCTGTCTGCCGCGGGTTACGGCTGCAGTCGTGGTGGTGGTAGTGTTTGGTGCTGCTCCTGTTGTCGCCTTCGCGGTCTGTTTCGTAGTATCCGACGAGGACGACGCCTTTGTACCCTGACGGTTACCGGCCGAGTGTGATGGCCGCAGGCCAGGCTGGTTCCCCTTTGCCTGAGCGGCCTTTGGCTTAGCCGGCTTTCTTTCTGCCTCCTTCTCCTTGATGGCCGCTGCCGTGACCTTTGACAGAACTGGCTTCTCAGGTGGCGGCGGCGTTGGTGAGGGCGTTGACCGCGAGAACTCGACCGGTGCTGACGACACGTCCTCGAGCGATGGGACCATGATGGACTGCTCGATAATCTGCACGTTCGGCCCGTCGTCGTCGAAATCGCCCTCGTCGTCGTCGACATCGTCTGCAAAGGTGCTGCTGGTATCCGACTCGCTGTCGCTCAGACCTTCATGACCAGGGGCATAGTCAGGGGCAGGTACCAAGTGTAGCGTCTCAGCCGGGCTGGGCGTGCGGCCCAATGGCGGCCAGTTCCGTACACCCACATTCTTATCATCGTCGTCGTCGCCTTGACCGTCTTCGCCGCCTTGGTAGCCCCCTGTCTCTTCGCCATCTTCCGCCTCTTCGTCCACGGCGTTCAGCCCTAGCTGCAAGGGCGGCATGCGCAAGTCGAGACCAAGCGATGTTTCGGCAACGTTACGCACGCGCACCGGGCTAAGCCGCAGGCCCATCTTGATCTCTTCCATGTTGACTGACCGCCCGCTCGTAGCCATGCGTTTCCGCCAGCCATCCAGCAGATGCACCGCCTCCTTCCACCGGCCCTCCATCTTCTCCCAGCCGTCGCGCAGGCGGCCAATCTCCGACTCGCGCTGGACCACCTCCTCGATCGGCACAAACGACGGGTTTGTCAGGATCGTTCGCAGGTGCTCGAGCACGGCCTCCATCTCTGCTGCCAGCGCGGCGCAGTCCACCATGCTCGTGGCTGTCGCACCTTCACCCGGGGCTCCCCTTGCGTCCTCCTCCCCGGGCGGGACGTAACCACTCATGGCCTGGAGGCGTCGGCTTGTGTGGCGCACCAAGTCCAGCAGCATCTCGTTGTCGTCGCTGAGACCGCGGGCCAGGTCAGCCAGGAAGGCATTGGTCTCGCTGCGCAGGTCGTATTCCGAGGTGGTGGTCGCGTCGGCAGCCGCGTTCGTCGCGCTGCTGCGGGCCGTCGGTGTGGATTGGAGCGAGCCCAGGGCCGATCGAGGCGTGTGCTGCGGATGATGGACTGTCGAGGAAGAAGAGTCGCCGCCCGAGATGGTGATCGTGGTAATCGCAGGACTCCGCCGCTCGCCGCGGGCACGCCCGGCGTCCGACACGGCCTTTTTCAGGCCGTCAATCTGCCGGTCGCGCTTGCGCACCTCGTTGGCGCATGACGCGCGCGTCTGTGCCACCTGCTGCCGCATCCGTGCGGCCTCTTCGCGCAGTTTCCGGTTCGCCGCATCCGCCGCCACCAGCTGGGCCCGCAGGCTCGCCTCGGCCGCCTCGCCCAAGTCGGCGCGGCGCTGCGCTTCAGCGTGTCGCTCGATGGCGCGCTGGAGGTCGTTGCTTTGACGGAGCGATTCGGCACGGACGGTGCGGAGGGCTGTGGAGAGGGATTCGCGGTGTTCGGCGTCACGCTGTATGCATGGTTAGTACGATCAACATGAAAAGAAAGCAAGGGCCAAGACCTACGTCTCGCCGCAGGATCAGGTCGTTGACGACGCTGATGACGCGCGACATGGTGTCAGCCGTGTTGTCGCCGGCTTTTTCGTCGGTGTTGCCGTCTGTCGCACCACCGGCCTTCTCCTTGCTCTTGCGGTTTCGTCCCGCCGGGTCCGCAAAGTCAATGGTCTGGCCATCGCGTAACAAGCCGCGTGAAAGCAGCTGGTTGTTGATGTACAGCGAGGCCGTCCTTAGGTTCTCAATGTCTGTCATGGCGAATTCGGATGCATGGGAGGGTCGTCGCTGGAGGGGTATCAAAACAAGAGGAAAGAAAGCATCAAAGCAGAAACACCAAAAGTATCGAAACGGTTTCGAAAGTCTGCAGGCACGATTCGCAGTTTGCAGCTGCAATCGATGTGTGGTGGGTGAAAGTGGTGGTGTGGTGAGCGTTGAAGAGAACGTGCCGTGACTGGATGCGTTTCCCCTCTTTCTTTTCTTTTCTCTTTTTTTTTTTTAGCGAGGGAGTTTCTTATTTTCTGCAGGGCGCACCTTCCCGTCATTCGTCTGTTGTTGTTCCGTGTCGGTCCTTCCACCCTTGCATCATAAACAGCGAGCTAGGGCAGGTGCCAATGCTCGGTTCGTCCGCAGCTGCGTGTTTTGTTTCGTTTTGGCTCCTGCCGGCGCTAGTGTTGCTGTGGAAACTCGGGAAGACCCACTGCGTGCCAGCGTTTCGGACACGTCACGTGGCACGCTGTCATCGCTTTGGTGATGGCATTTGTTTACGTCGCATTTATTCTTGTTATTCATTTCGCCACATTCTCGGTAGGATTTCTTCTCTCCCATTTTCGCTCTGTGGTCAAAAGAGATGCATTGTAAGCTCCTTATTTCGTGAGTTATTGTATGCTTGGGCTGTGGACCAGAACCGGCTGGAGTCAATGGTTTCTCTGCCTATCATTTCTCGCCCAGTTGTACGAAGTAAATAAAGGCTCCCTTATGGTCGCGATTGCCATCCGAGACACGGCAGCTAGCGAACCTAATGCAGGTTAAACGACCACTAAGACAATAGGTGCTGTCGCAGCCGTGTTGTTCCAGTGATCCCCTCCCACTACAGCCAACACAACCACCTCCACCGCCCCGACAGACGCATCTCACACGGGAGACAGACGTCGCCTCCGCTCTCACGCCGAGCCGTCCGTGGCGAAACAGCGCTTAAGCTTCGCGTCCCGTGAATTGGGTTGCTGGGTCTTGGGAAGCTCGATATCCCCGCGACGGCGATATTGCTGTCTGTGCGTTCCAAGCACTGGTGGCGTCTTGTTAGCATGGGACTTGGGCCTGTAAACAAAACCAAGACAAAGATATCCGGCACTGAGTACAACACTGCTTCAGACGATGTTGAGAAGATTGTAGTTTAACGCGGATGTTTTCGGCAGCCACCGGCTGCACACTCGAGCATCTTGCGATGCTCGTCTTCGTGAGCAGCCCGTGCTTCGTTGGCCCCGCGGCGTCATCATGCAGCGTGCGGGTAAAAGAAGACAAGACCATAGGCAAAGAACGAAAGTGACAAAAGAACATACCACGTTAAAATCTTGTGTCATGTCAGCTGCCCTCGCCTCACGCCTCGGGCTTGAACTTGCCGCGCTTTTCCCGCATGGCCGCCACCCGCTTGCTGTCCTCCTGGAACTTGCGCTGCAGATCCAGCTGCTCTTCCTTCTTGCGCTCGCGCAGCTGGAACCGGTAGAAGTTGGTCATGTCCTGGCGCTGCCGCTCTTGCTTGGCGAGCTGCTTGGCCCGCGCCGACGCCGCTTCCTGCTGCCGAGCAGGTGCGCCACGGCCACCGCCGCCCGTCGTGCCGCGTGTCACTGTCACGAAACCGTCCTCATCGGGCACATTGCGCAGGCGACGTGCCAGATCGGCGGCTGCAGCCTCCTGCTGATTGAACAGCGCAAAGAAGGCGTCCACGGACTCACGCAGGGACTCGCGGTTCGGGTACGCCAGACGGTTGTGGCCGGCCAGCCAGGGTGCACCGAGAGACGAGCCCTCGAGGGGCGGCCACTCAGGGTACTGCGAGCCTTTGTGAGCTTTGGCGACCGCCTTCAGCACGACGTCCACGCTCTTGGCATCCGCAAAGAGGGCCACGGCCGTGCTTCCACTGCGGCGCAGTGAGCGTGGCCACGTTGTCGGGAGAGTGGCCTGCTGCCGCAGCTGCTTGGCTGCGACCTTGCTGCTGTCGTCCGGGTTGCCGTCTCTGCCGCCTCTGCCGCCGTGGCCGCCCTCCCGCTTCCGTTTCCGCGATTGCAGATCGGCCAGGCTCGCTGCCTGGCGGGGCAGGACAGCATCGAAATCGTCAAAGTCAGACTCGGAACCGTAGTTGTCGTCGTCGTCGTCGCTGTCGTTGTCGGGTCTCGCCTTGGCAGCTCGCCTCCGCTCCTCCTCAAACGAGATGGACTCGAAGCGGCCTGGGCCTACCAGCAACGCAAACAGCGCCCGGAAGTGCTCTTCTGTGCTGTCCACGGGCACGTTAGCCACGAACAGGCTGCGCTCGTCATCGGCCGTTGCAATCTTGGGCGCGTTGCGGCGCACGTAGAGGAAGTGGGTGGCAGGCGGGAGGTGGGCCAGCGACGGCAGCTGGGGTAGCTGGACGGGCAGAACGGCATAATCGCCAAACGATTTTGGTATTGATGCCATGGTGTGTGTGTGTGTGTGTGTGTGTGTCGGAGATTCGCGGCAAGGCTGTCAACTGACGGCGAAGCAAAAGTCTGTCCAGACGACTGAAGCATTTTGGTGCACTTTTTGGGACGGTTAACTTTTTCGGCGATAAGATAAACTTTTCAGTGGGGCCGTTACAGTGGCTGAAAGAATCGCTGGCTGGCCAGTGGCACGTGCCTAGCAGCCCCGACATCGCAGTACCCAGAAGGAAGGAGCGACATGCAATTTCGACGTTTTGGTTTCACAACGAGGGAGGTGCGATCGACCATAACGTCTTACGGCTGCCGAGAAATGTTTGTCATCATCGCGAACCTCTCAAACATCTTGAACGTCGATGTTTTTGACTTCATTTAGTTTTCTTGCTCCATCAGCCTTGGCCATGGCCCACCACACCGACATCCAGCATAACTTGGATCAACACGCAATGGTATCGCACAAAACTGAACAGCGTTTTCAACGCGTATTCTTTGTAATCCGCAATCCGCTCGATTTCCGACTTCGGAAAGAATCTACGAAGCATCGACGCGCAGCCTCGCCAAAAATGAACAATAACGGATGGCACTGTCGAATTGTAAGCCGGTGAGCCAAGCCGCCAAAAGCCGAGATGCACTGGGCGACCGCCGTAGCATCCAGGCCGCCAGTGGTCGATCTATTTTGCCCAAAACGGTAAAACCTTCCTTGCAGCCGGCCTGCAACTCCAAGACTGGATGCAACGCCGGACATCATAGCTTAAGTGCCAAAACGGTTTGAGGTGCTGATTTTTCAGCTCGGGGGCATTTTGTCATCGCATTCTTCCCCTTGGACCCCAGCCGCCGTCCCTGTCTTACGGATCCGTTCTTATGCCCGCGGATTTGTTTCGTTTGAAGACTTCTTTGAAATCTCCAAGGGACATTTCCCTTTGTTTTCCCACTTTTTTTCACATTGTTCAACTTTTGAGCCGGGGTCGGCAGCACACACAACGCCCATTTTTGATGATACGAACAGCCTGCGAAAAACCGGTCGCTCCCCAATCGATTGTGAAGCTGAATTGACCTCGTTCAGCCTTTCCACATCTCGTCGTCGCTGTTTTGTGTCCCATTGTTTGATCACTTATATTAGTTCTCTCGTTCGCTCTTTTGCCTTTATCGAGTGTCCGAGATGCAGCTGCCCACCCTCCTCAACTGCTTGTCCATACCTTGAACGGCCTTGATGGCTGAATTGCCCTAGCCTTTGACCAACATCCTCCGCTCCCTACTCCTCGAGCGACAGACGACACCAACATGTCGCCGCTTCGCCGATGCCTGCCGTGGCAGCGGCCGGCTGAGGCTGGGCCTTCTGTGCCCGACAAGCCGCCTTGGGGTGTCCAGTATCGCTCGTCGACCTACTTTATCGTCGGCTGTGTCTGCTTTGCCATCTTCACCGACATCTTCCTCTACGGGCTCATTGTGCCCGTCATGCCGTATGCGCTGACCGAGCGCGCCGGCATCCCGCACGACGACCTGCAGCGCTGGAACACGATCCTTGTCGCCACCTACGGCATTGCCCTCTTCGTGGGCAGCCCCATTGCCGGCGTCTACGCTGACCACACCTCGTCGCGCCGCTGGCCGCTCCTGCTGGGCCTTATTGCGCTTGGCGCCTCGACTGTCTTGCTGTGCGTCGGCCGCAGCATTGGCGTCTTCATTGCCGGCCGTGTCCTGCAGGGCTTCAGCGCCGCCGTCGTGTGGAGCGTGGGTCTTGCGCTGTTGGCCGATACCATGGGCCGGCGCATCGGCCTCGCCATGGGCTATGTAGCCATTTCGCTGTCGGGCGGCCTGCTGTTTGCGCCACTAATTGGCGGCGCTGTCTACGCGGGCTCCGGCTACTATGCCGTCTACTATGTGGCGTTTGGCCTGATTGTGCTGGACATTCTGTTGCGGTTGCTGCTGATCGAAAAGAAGATTGCGTGCCGGTGGCTCAAGGCGGAGGCATGTACCGCAGACGCACCTGTCGATCTGCCGCGGCCGCCCACCGCCGACGAGGAGGCGGCTGGGGGTGCTGCGGGCGCGACGCCCGCCGTTGCCCATGCCAGCCGCGTTGTCAGCCATGTTAGTGACACCGGGCTGCCCCCGACGCCGCCCGAGAAGAGCACCTTTCAGCGTATCTGCATCCTTTTGCGTTCGCGCCGCCTGATCTTTGCGCTGCTCGGCGTTCTGATTGACGCCGGCATCATGACGGCGTACGATACGGTGCTGCCGCTGTATGTGCAGGAGACGTTCAACTGGTCATCGACGGCTGCGGGCCTGATCTTCTTTGCGCTCTTTATCCCGCCGCTTGTCCTGTCGCCACCCGTCGGTGTGCTCGCCGACCGCTGGGGTGCCAAGTGGCTCTCTCTCGTCGGCTTCGTCGCGCTCGTCCCGCTGCTTGTGTGCCTGCGGTTCGTCGACCACAACACCTACCAGCAAAAGGTCCTTCTTGGCGTGCTGCTGTCGCTGACGGGCGTTGCTCTGACCTTTTCCAACGTGCCGATCATGGCCGAGATCAGCTTTACGATAGAGGCCGAAGAGGAGCGCAGCCCGGGTGTCTGGGGCAGCAAGGGCGTCTACGGCGTCGGCTATGGCCTGTTCAACACAGCCTTTGCGCTCGGCAGCGCCGGCGGCAGCTTGATAGCGGGCTACATCCACGCCGACTATAGCTGGGCCACGATGGCCTGGGTAGTATCCATCTGGTGTGGTGTGGGCGCTCTCAGTGTCGCTTTCGGCGTGGGCGAGTTTCGTGTCGGTCCGCCGGCCAAGCCAAAGCACAACTCTGCCATGGACGCTGGGGCCGTGCTGGCGGATGCACCTGCTACGTCTGAGAAGACGACGGGTGGCCCTGTCTCTGCACCTGCCCAAACATTTGGGGCTGAAATTGACACAGAAAATCACTCCAGCGGGACTGCGGCTGCCGTGACGGGCACGAAGTAGCACCCTCCAACACACGACGTCTTAGAAACAGGACCGTCGGGTTGCGGCCATCGGATGTCGTGTGCTTCTGTGCGAATGGTCGATGGTTGATAATTGCCACCGCGTTGGGCAGTAATGCAGTCCGACGGAAATGGCTGTGACATCGACACTTTACACCGGTGTGAGATATGGTGTAACGTCGACTGACGTGACGAGGCCGAGGCGGGTGCGGGTGCGGGTGCATGTGCAGTTTGGAACACGACTGCGGATGCAACACTAAACGTTCGAGTAACCCCTCTCACCCGCCTCATTTGGACAAGAACTTTAGACTACGTCTTCCCTCCAGGATCTACATTGATTCGCCCGACAAACCATAGACACCACTTTATATAATCAAAAATATATAATATACTAACAAACGTATTGTCGTGTGCGTAAGACTACTCAAATCTCAATCTCGATGCGCCCAATGCCGCGGCTGACACACGACAACATGCTGTTGCCCGCAGCCTTTTCTTCGCTTGTCAATGCTGTGCCGCGGTGGTCGATGCGTCCGGCGCACACTGTGACTTTGCATGTCGCACAGTTGCCCACCTCGCACGACGACGCCACTGCATCGACACCAAACTCGCGCTGCAGCACCTCCAGCAGCGTTTCATCCTCGTCAACCCGCAGCGTTTTGGCCGCCCGCGCGTCGCCCGTGTCGCCGTCTGCGTTGTCGCCGTTGGAGGCGTCTTCTGCCCTTCGCACCACAACGTCAAAGGGATCACCCGTCGTGTCGGCCGAAAAGGCTTCAAAGTGCACGTCGTTGTCGCTCAGCGAGGACGCACGTGTCGCCTCGAGGGCCGCGTCCATCATGCGCGTCGGGCCACAAAAGCTAATGTGGGCGTTCCACTGCAGGTTGCTCACAATCGAGGCAATATCCATGCGCTGGCCTTTGGACGCATCGTAGACAATCACCACGTCCGGCCCGAGTGCCTTGAGCCGCTCGGCAAAGGCAACCTCCTCGGCGCTGCGCACAGCATAGTGCAGCACGCAGCTGTAGTTGATGGCCGTCAGTGATTCAAGGTGGGCCAAAAATGCCGTGATGCCGACGCCGCCCGCCACATAAACGTGGTGGCTGGCGGCGGACACGATGGGCACACCCGCGGCAAAGGCGCTGGCATGGACAATGCTGCCGACAGAGACAGCCTCGTGCAGGAAGCGGGATCCACCGCGCGATGTGGCCGCGTCGTAGGCAATGCCGAGCTCGAAACGGCGCTTGTTACCCTTGACGATGGAATAGGAGCGGACAAGACCCCCGTCTTTCTGATCCCCACCATCACTGCCGCCGCCCAGCCGCAGCCTGACATGCGAGCCGAGATCCAGCTCGTCATCGTTTGGGTCGGCGTCAGGTTTGGGCGGGTCGACCGCCTCGAACACAAACGACATGATCCGGGGTGTTTGCTTTGTCTTTTCGACGACGCGGAACGGCAGCCACTTGTCGTCCGGTTTGCCGTCGCCGCCCTCCGCCATCCGCGCCTTCTTGCGCTGCTGCGCCTCGTGCTTGGCCAGTCGGCTCTTGAACTGGTTCTTGCACTCGGCGCCGAACTCGTCAATCGCCGCCAGCTCTTCCACCATGGCCATCTCGTTTGGCGACCGATGCAGATACTCTTGCACGCGCTCCAGCGGCCAGGCCGGGTTTGGCCGCCGCACCAGCCGCACCTCGTCGCCCGCCTGCACCGTTCCGGGCCGCAGGACGCGGTAGTACCACCCCGTGCGGCTAGTCTTCCACGTGTTGGGCGCAAAGTTGCGCAAGCCAAAGCGGTGGTTGAGCTTGAAACAGGGCTGGCGCGGCAGGCTGACTTGGAGCAAGAGGCAGTCGCCCTGAACATCCTCGTTTGAGAGGCCCGTGTGCGTCTTGCCGTTGATCTTGGGCCCCACGGCAAACACGTCGCCTATGTGGATGTTGCGCTCGTTGAGGCGCGCAAAGACGAGGTTCTCGCCAAAGCCACCGGGGCGGAAGCGGGCGGCAGCCGCCGGGAACTCCCGCTGCCACGTGGGGTAGTGTGAAGCGCAGTCTAGGTGGTCAGTCCGGAGAGCGAGGAAGGCACGGCGGGTCAAGCGGAAGGAGCGACTTACACCCGTGAACGGCCTTGTCAATGCCGCCGTGAAATGTGTAATCGTGTTCACTGCCGACGATTAGAAAGGGCACAAAAAATACGTGCTTCGATTTGGGTGCACACTCACTCGTCGACAATGCCCGTCAAACCCACCTTGACGCGGCCCGGACACAGGTCCTTGTCAATGGCCGACGTGATCTTGAGGCCCTCGAGCGCCTTCATCTTGCCACTGCGGACTTCTAGAATCACATCTGATGTGATAGGCTCGTAGAGGTCGAGCACAGGAGCTGACGGGGTGGCTGCTGGCTTGGTCGATGTGTTGCCCTGTGAAGGATCGGCCGAAACGCCGCTCTGGGTGCCGCCCGAGAGCGGGCTTTCCGGCGCGCGCGTGGTCTCACCCATGATTTGTGGTTCTTTATATGTTTTTCTTTCGTTTTTTGCAAGTGAGGCCCAAAAAAACAGATCAATTTGTAACGTGGCTGCACCGGCTCTGGCTGCTGTCGCGTGGGACAAGATGTGACGAGTGTGATGTTTTGTAAGTTGGTTGCCAGTGACTCTTCGCCCATTGGATTCAGGTCGGAGGTACGGGCCAATGGGCGCTAGCTTTGCCCCGCTTACACAAGAAAACATACCACTGTTGTTCGATACGGCAATTGCATACAACAGAGGAAGAAGAGACTAATGCTTAGGAATACGAATGGCAACGTTCGAGTTGCCGCTAATCAGCCCAATCAACAAAGGGCGGTTCCTAGCGGTGCAAATTGTCTTCGAATCGACAATTCGGAATGGGAAATGTAACGCTCCGGTTATGAATTTTGGCTTGAGTCAACACAGAGATGGAATCAGCAATCTATGCCAAAAAAAGCCAAGGGTAGGAAACAAGGAAAAGAGAAACAGGATTGACCGGGGGGAATAGAAAACCATGAAAATTCAAACGAAAAGAGAAGAGACCAATCTCCACGAGGAATAAAGGGCCAAAACATGAGGCTGACAAGACCTGGCAAGGACCACAAACGACGAGAATGGCGGTGTCAACTTCCAAAACCAGGCCCGCAGGTCATGAGCCAATAGAATGGGCCAATGCCTCCTCGGATCCTGCTGGAGGTTCCCACATGCGGCTCTATGTCACTCGCCAGTCTCGCTTGTTGAGGCACCGCGAAGCCTTGTGCTAATAATGCTCCCGGTCTGGACCGTTTCCTTTCCTTCTGTGCCGCCGTGCAGATCGATGGAGCGGCTTCTTCCCACCCTTCCCCTTCATCACGTCGTCACCCATCATTTCGCATTTTCTGGTACGATGTAATACTTGCCATGCAGACGTTCCCTGCACGTGTGGTGCACGAGGCACGTCCTTGCTATTCCGCACTCTGCGGACCTGTGCGGCTCTGTCGCCTTTTTTTTCGGGGCATTTTCTTTTGTCTATTGTTTATTTACGAATTTTCTTTTCGTCCCCTTCTCGGATCGCGCACTGCACAGCACGCCCTCCGCACCCCCTGTATCACCGTGTTTGCCGAGTAATGAGGTCGCTTGGTGGTTGACCGGTCCGAGTCGAAGTGGCCAATGAGGCTGAACCGGAAGGCTGCCTCCTTGCCGTTTTCACCTTGTCCCCCTTTTCTCCCTACTGGGACTTTTGACCTCCATAGGCCACACACTCTGTCTCCGTTGCCCGACCGATTACTTAATAGCTTCCAATACATTGCAGTTGACGCAGCTGACAGGCCAAGGGACACGCCGTGACATGTTGTGAGACGACGTGAGGCGCAACGGGACATGGTAGCGTGACAGGCCAACAGAGTGGCCAGCTGAGGAATACGATCTGGCAAGAGGAGGCCCCAGAAGCTATAACAGGGCGGCCAAAGGTAGTACGGAGCCGCATTCAACAAGACGCAATAATCATCAACGCCGACTTGGCGCATGTAGACGACATGGCTCGTGAACGGCTTTTGGAGCTTGTGTGATACGGTGTTTGCTATTGTTTTTGTCATAAGTCATGTCGTGCAGCGCGGAGTCTCACCGGAACACCTGGTCCTACATGCAGTGTGTCTTGGGTCTCGATGGTGGTTGCAATTGCAGAGGGTGTGACGATATAAGTGACCAATAGCGAAAGTTGTGGAGAGTATGGGAGTCCAAGAGTCTTGTGCCTCTTTTTATGGGATTTTTTTTTCTTTACAAAGTTAATATTTGAAAATAGGGTTTGCCCAACGCCCGAACAAGGGCTTGTGTCTAATGGAGGTACACGAAAGGCAGCCGAAAGAAAGACAAAATAAGTGGAGAGGCCCGAATGCGATACGCTTAAGAAACAAAAAGGGCAGCAGTCATATTTTTAAGCCTCATTATTTTCTGTCGACTGGAGCGCTGAGCCCAAGCTCCCTCCGTACTTCGCTTTTTGCCCGTCCAGGACTGTTTAGAGATGGTTATGCCTGGACGGGCATGGATCAAGGCTGTTTGCCCCTCGCTGAGCCGTGATAATAATAGGCCTTAGCGGGGGAATATATTTGTAGTATTTAACGCAGAGCCTCACTTCACGGACAAAACGACAGGGGTGCCAAAGTGACCGACAATCGAAACGAACAAAGCGACCAACATGGAAATAAAGAAAAGGAGCAACAGACCTGAATGTGAGTGGGGAAAATAATATATCTGATATGATCGAAGCATACTTTTGAGCCTCAAGCTCGCCACATTCAGGCGGCCAAAGCAACGAATTCTGATACTCTGGCCTCCGGCGGGAAGCCACGCAAGGTATTATGTATGCTGCTAAGAACTTATCGAGAGAAAATCAAAGGAAGCAGGTCAATACAAGCATACGACTGTCGAAGTACAAGCTGCAGTACACCGTAAAAGGAGTAACAACAAAAGCCCAACAAAAGAAGAAAAGAGCCGCCGATCCACTAACATCCCCATGCGCGGTAGCGCGCTTTGTCCCTTCTCATCCCTTTGACCTTTGTATTTAAATGCGTCTCATTCCTCTTCTTCCGCCGCTTCATTTACTTTTGCTCTTCATTCCATGAGCACTCGTCCACATTCTATATTTATTTCCACCAATCTAAATTCACCTTGGCCTTTCAAATGTTGACTACGACTTCCCTGTGTCCATCCGTGGACAGAGTCGTCACCGCTGCCGTTTGCCCAACTTCCCTGTCGACCGCTCTGCCTGTAGTGGCCTCAAGAGCTTCGCCATGTGCTCGGCCACTCGCTTCTCATCGGCGGCATCCATCACTCGCTTGCCCAATGAGCTGATTTGGAACATTGTGCAGCTGCTCGACGTGGAAGAGGCATTCGTGCTGAGCAGGTCGTGCCGCTTTTTCCGCGACATTATGCGAGACGACAGCATCTGCCGTATGCTCATGGAGGTCAGTCAGTCAGTCCGTCCGCTTGTTGACTCTTTTTTTGCGCTTCCTTTTCTCCTTCGCCTTGTGCACCTTCTGACATCACAGAAACACTTGCCTTTTTCAGACGAGTGCGTTCGCATGCGTCCGGCATGGCAGTTTGCCGCTGCCTTGAGAGCGGTCGCCAAGCGGCACCTGGCGATTGCCCATCTGCAGCCGTTTGCGGCCGCCGTGGTCGCTGAAGCGGACGTCCCCACTTACGGCGGCCGCAGCGGGAGTGTCGCCGGGAACGGCTCCACTTCACCCGGCAATGGCGGGTATACCCGCAACCCCTATGTCCGACCAGCGTCAACACCGCCATTTGTCTATGCCGGCCAGACGCTGCTCTACATGGTCGGCCGCACGCTGCGGATTCTGCCGCTGCACGGCGGATCGACGGTCCGTAGAGAGATGTCGGTCCATGTTCGGCGGCTCTTGAACGAGGCCGTGCCGGCGTCCAATGGCAAGCGCAACTTCCATTTTCGGCCGCTGCACTATTCCAGCGGTATTGTGTCGTGCGTCTACGTGCACCGCGTGCCGGGAACGGGTCACCAGGAGAGCTGGCTGGTGCTGTTCAACCCCGTGACGCGATGGTGCCGCAGCCACCGTCTGGCGCTGCCGCATCATCGGTTGTTTGTCCGCAACAACAAGGAGTACCTAGTCTTTGGCACGTATACGAGCCGACGGCTTCCCGAGCAGGACACGGATGGCGAGGGACTGGGTGGCCAAGGAAGCAGCAGCATGGCAGCGAATGCGTCAACACCGACGCACAGCGGTCATCGGCGCTGGGTGCTGCGGCACTACAGCATTTTGGACGACACGTGGTCGACCAAGGCCATCTTTGTCGACAACTCGATTGGCCTGGCAGATCTGGGCAGCAGCCTGTGCTTTGAGGTACTGGACGGCTACTTTTACGCGTTGGCCAACCAGCAGCGGTACTTGGACGAGGACAACACCGATGTCGACCGATACGACGGCGAGGAAGATGAGGATGATGAGGAGGATGGCGACGAAGATGGTGATGTGGGCACTGGTTCCGATGCGAATGGAGAACAGAACAACAGCAGCAACAGCAGCACCAACGCGCTGTCGGGCCGCGCAACAGGCCTTTTTGCGCCGTCGTCGTACTATACCTGCGAGCGCTTCCTACTCAGCGACCCGCAGCGCCGTGAAACCCCGACGCGGTCATCATTGTGGCGACGGCGCAACGACGAGGGCCCCGTGGACGACCGTTGGACGACGCTGCGTCTGGAGAAGAATGAAGCCACGGGGCAGATTATGGCCGTCGAGTCGCGCAAGGAGTGGCTGCGTGTCAGCGGCGCGAGCAGCAGCAGGCGGACATACTACATGCAGCCGCTGGTGTGGAAGAGCCAGGCCCGAAATCAAAATCGAAATCAACATCCAAATCCAAGAGACGGGACCAAATTACAGCGACGGTCCGCAGCGCAACTGGCCCGCCGCCCCGAGCACGTTCACCCCGGCGACGATGCCGCGCGCATGATGCCTTTGACGCTCAGCCGCTGTGGTGCGCGTGTGTACAGCTCGGGAAGCCGTACGTTTCTAGATCTCTACTACCAGAACACGCCTGCTTGGGCGGACCCATTGGCCAGCCCCCGCCTGGTCCTGCGCGCAGGCACACGGCGGACGCGTGTGCAAACCGACAAGAATGACACCGACAACGAAGAAGGAGGGGACAGCCTTCTGTACCCAATGCGGGAAATCAAGAAGCGCTACGTGGACCGCGACGTGGTGACCTGGCCACGGCCGTATGGTAAAGCCGAGAGCGACAGCAGCAACAACAGCAACAACAACCCCACCAAACAAGAAAAGGCGCTCAACGACACCCTGAACCCGCCCGGTTACTGTGGCGCCATCACAGCGACCTCGTGGGACGACCGGGTGCTCGTCTACGCGACTACCAACACTGACAGCGGAGAGGTTGGCACGCGGCAGGCCATTGTTGTCGTCAGTTTCGACCCTACACTGTGTCTTCCGGGGTTGGGCAGGTGGGGAGAGGAAGAAACGGATGCAAAGGACGACTGCGGAACAGAGGAGGAGGGGCTGCCTCGGCCGGCTTGTCTTGTTAGTAGAAAGCGCAAGCTGTGCGACCGGGGTAAGGATCAGGAGCACGGTGCAGGAGAGGTGGAGCAAAGCCAGTCAGGCCATTCGCAGGACTTCAACAGTCAGGCGACAACAGTGGCCGATGAGAGGGGAAAGGGAAAGGATGCCGTGCTGCTGTCGCCTCGTCCCTCTCGTCCTTCGTCACCCATGGATGTGGACGAAGAGGAAGAGGCTCAACGGAGCTGGGTCACGTCCGTCGAGCCTATGTACCACGCCATCGGCCGTGGTTTTGATTTTTCTTACCCCAAACGAAGCCGTACAGGGAACTACAGTGGGCCATTGTGACATTTACAGTTGCATACGTTATGGAGAACGGAGAGGGTGAAAGGAGAGATGCCCTGAGACGTTTAAAATATCATTATGTTTTGCTACCCTTTCTTTTGTTCCCTTCCTTTTTGGCATCTTTCACAAGATGTATGCTGCAGGTGCGGAAATGTGCATGACATAGCTCATGTCTTTCTCAACAATGCAGAGAAGTGGAAAAGGGACGATACGAAAGGGTGTGAAGGAGTGAACAAAACGGATAGGCGAGGGTTGGGGAGAGCTGAGGCCCCTCTTTTATGACACAGGACCGGCTGCAATATGGGACAACGTGTGTACTGTTGTTTGGCCCTCGGACGAGCAGGTTGGCTCGACATTTCCTCTGTTGAAAAAAGTGAGGCTGAAAGGCAGACAGAGGTAGGACTGAAATCGAGGCGGAATCGGACGACGGTTGGAGTGAAATTGTTTATGTTGGTGTTTTATTTCCGCCGTACCCCTCGTATTGCCCCCCTCGCTGATACGAATTACGGATGCTCCCTTGGCTTCCGTGGGCACGCTATGCTATCATGTCTAGAGAAGGCGTAGGAGCTGCAGTAAGGATTGTTGTCGTTGAAAGAGAAAAGATGCAAGTTTGAAAGACTGAGATGGTATGCCTAAAATGACAGAATGCTAACCTTCTTTGGATTTATTTACACACCGTCTTCCTTCCGAACTCCGCACAGAACTATCCACCGGACAATTTTAAGGACATACGGCCTATGCAAAGGTAGGAAACATAGAGCTGAAATGCAATATAAAGCACAGAAAGAAACGAAAATAAAGGCTACGTTCGACGCACGGACGAGTTTGAACTGATACGTAAATCAACCCCACCTATGAGAAAGACTTCACTTTCAGTCCCATGACGCCGACTGGACAGAGAGTCTCAGCCTTGTCGAGCTTCCGTGCATCCCGTTTGTGTCGACGCCCCCTCTTCAGGCTCCAGTCTGGAGGCAACCCTTTTCTTTTGATTATGCAAACTGGTTGGTCCATGGCAATACGGACATCTTTGCCATGAATACCACTGTAGAATTACCCGTTTGGGCTTCCCGAATTGTGCAGATATGCGTCGTCGCCCCGCGTACCGTGGATTTTGGATCCCATGTTGACTTTCGAGCGGCATTCCAATACAGCGTCTTGCATGAGGCTCCCCAACAAGTGTCAGCATCTGCAGTGTACGTGGGGAAGACACCTCATCATGCAGGGCACAAAGATGGCGTATATGCCGCATGGGGGCGAGTATCTCGGCAGCAGCGTGTTCTGAGCCTGGTGCTTTGATACTGGCAGCGTCTTCTTCTCGGCCTCGAGCTCTGTCCCCCACGATCGACAGAGTTGAAACACCAATGGCGTGTAATCTAGCCCGATGTCGGCATGGAGACGAATGGGGGTTGTGGAGAGTGTTGCGGTATTATATTTTTGTAATTGTGCGTCTGTGATGGCTTGTCTCTCCCTCTGTCCTCGACCATCACCACCCCAAGTCCGCGGATATGCTTCGTGAAGCAAAAGACAAAGGAGTGGGACGAGAGACCACCGCAAATCACACCATAGAGAACAGTAGGACGACTGAACGACAAATAAATGCAAAAGCCTTTGGTATACGAGTATTATCTATATGGCATATTGTACTCCATCCGTTACGATGACCGTGGAAATGATAAATGCAGAACAAAGCAACGCAGACGAATGAAAATGTAAAGTATGAGACACGGCCAGAAATAAACAGAAGCCGGCTAGCGAGGCTTTCGGGGCTTCTAACCGTCGACCTGCACATAGTTTCCTGAACAGACGTCAGTTGCTAATCATAACACTAGGGACATACGTACACATCATGGAAGACATACCTGGGAACTGCCCTTGCCGGCCTTGCAGCTTGCCCGTCCACCACTCGTTGACATTGTCGGACCGCGTGACAATCTCAATCACGTCGCCCGCCGAGAAACTCAGGTCGCCGTCCTGTGCCGCTGCATAGTCGTACAGCGCTGTGGCCGTCTCGGCTGCGGGCACGGCGCTCAGGCGCTGCGGCTTGGGTTTTGGCGGCGGCGGCTTGGACTTGGCGGCGGCGGCGAGGGCACTGGCGCTGCTGCCGACGTGGCTGCCGTACTTGGTCATGCTGTTGCTGCTGTCGACCTCGGCCGAGTACGGTGGCGGCGGGTGCTCGGCGGACGAGCTGGCGCGGCTGCGGTAGGGGTAGGTGGCGGTGTTGCCGGTGGCGGGCGAACCGGGCGGCGATGCGGAGTCGTATTCGCCAGAGCTGGGGCCCTGCGTGATGGCCAGTGGCCGGTCCTTGCGGCCCTCAATCGCCAACCGGTTGCCGTACTTGGACTTGGGCGGCTGGCCCGGCCGCCGGCCGCCGGTGGTGCGGAACTTGACAATCGACAGCTTTTCGGTGCGCTCCTGGATGTCGCCGCGCTTCATGTCAAAGGCTTCCTGGACGTCGAGCGTCAGGTTGAAGTAGCCAATGTCCACCTGCTGCATCTTCTCGTGCAGCGTGTAGAACACGTTGAGCTGCATGTAGTAAAAGGACTGGAAGAGTGGCTGGATGAACTGGCGCTCGAGCGAGAACAGCTTGGGCAGCTCGTCCTTGAGCAAGTCGTTAAAGTAGTCAAAGTCCTGGGTCGACTGCTCCAAGTCCGCCTCCGCCTTGTACAGTGCCTTTTCGTCTTTCAGGGACTTTTCCTTCTTGTCCTGCAGCTTTTTGAGCGCCGCCCGGTGCCGGTCGTAGTCCAGCTTCTTGTGCTCGCGCTTCACGGCGCACTTGCGGATTGCTTGGATGACGACCAGCAGCTCGTCGGCCGGCTGCACAACGCGGCTCTCAATCATTTCCAGCTCCGGCTTGAGCGTCTCCTGCAGGTCCTTGACCACGGCCTCGTACTCCTCGCACGCGCGGATGCCCTCGACGTTGCCCTCGGAAATAAACGAGTCCGGGTCCGACACGCTGCCGCTGATGGGCTTGTAGATCTCGGCAATGGCCTGCGAAAACTCGATCTGGTGGGTGAGCATGCCGTTGATGGCATCGGCGTAGCGTTTGCTCTCTTCGTGCAGCTTCTTGGTCTGGGCCTCGAGGTCGTCGAACCGCCGCTCGGCATCCAAATAGATGGGGTCCTTGGTCTGCTCGCCCATGTTGAATTTCTGCCGGAATTGTTGAGGGGCCTGATCGGTTAGTTGTCTTTGTGTCTCTTTGTGAGCAGCGGCCCAGAGAGTCAACGTACCCGGGCAATGCCCTTGGAGAAACCCTTGAAGCTCATTGTGACGAGCTGGGGGGGAGGGCAAGTCGTGGGAGAGTCGTGGGAGAGTCGTGAGAGAGAGTCGCGAGAGATGCTGCGGATATTTCGAAGTCGTCGACGCCGTCGATGCTATTGAAAGGGAGGACAATCGGAACGCTCGGCGACGTCGGGAGACGCTGGGACGGGCAAAAAAATGTAGTGATAACGCTGAACGCGAGGTGAAGAGTGCGTCACGAAGTGAACAAAGGTCGATTCGAAGCCAGAAGCCAGAAGCCAGGCGTTACGTTGGCACGATACCAAGAAACGCCGCTGCCTTGAAGATTGCGCCTGTTGGCCAAGGCCAGGAAATCAGGTTCAGTGCCAAAAAGGCCTTTGGTGTGGTTTGGTGCGGCTGGTGGGCGTTTTTGGGTGGCCTTTCGGGGCTTTCTGGGAAGGAGGGGATGGGCACCAAAACCGGCGCTCTTTTGCACCTTCCCCACGGTTTATGCTGGAGAAGGCCTGATGACGTTGTGTATTGCTTTCTCAGTGCTGTGTCGCTCCTGCGGTTTACCGATTAGCGCTGGACTGGGTGGGCAAAGCTTTGGCTGCGCTTTGCTCTTTGCGGCGCTTGACGAGTGGGTCTTTTGGCTTTCAGTGGCAGAGTGGGTAAGAGTGGCGTAGATCGTGGCAGTGGGCAGGACGTAACCGACGGGCACTCCGCGGACAGGGAAGGCGCAGGGCGACAATGCGTCGTAAACAGAGAAAGAATGGCTTGATTTACGGGAAAGAGCCAAGGAGCCATTTGGAAACCGATTGAGTGCGACAGGCGCAATTCATTGCACTCGGGAAGTCGCGATTGTCAGACGCCCGTTGGCTGGTTGGTCAAGGTAAAAGCGCCGACAAGACAGAGCACCAAAAGGACGCCCGGTTAGCTGCATGCAAAGCGTTAAAGCAACTGTGCGAATAAAGTAATTCAAGTGCCGACAGGGCGTTGCAACGCCGCACGACATGCACAAGCCAAATAAGAGGAGAGAATTCGTGAGAACCGTTGCGATACTCAGTCGGACCAGCGCGTGCCTGGACGACTCTGTAAGGAACAGCTCAGACGGGAATGGCTCTTCACATTCCTCTCACTATGGATTGACTGTTTTCTTTGACTGTTTAGTTGCAATACATTGCCATTGATGTGCACTCCAACGTGCCTGCCCTTACGGTGCACACTCAGTAATCGCAGGTTCCCCCTTGCCTAATTGGTCTACAGAACGACCTCGCCTTTTCCAGCCCACGAACACTGACAGACAGCTGAAGCGGGGCAGGAGCGAGCTTCTGACCGCCCTGACAAAACGAGAACAGACCCACTGGCAGAAAAAGCACCCCACAATGGGACCTGTTGACCTGATTCGTCCAATCGGACAGTGGCAAAGTTGCTCCGATGTTATCACCGAGTTTCCCTTCCCCAGCTGAATTGCCCGTTGGAAAGGGGAAAAATGGGAAAATGAGAAAATCGGCGTTCGCAGGCGAAAAACACCTCCTCCCACCAGGACAGACGAAGTAGGTGAGCAACAAAGAAACGCGTGCAGGCAAACTGCATCCGAGGCGTGACAAATTCACGCCCTTCCTTTGATACGTCCGTCTCCCCTTGCCTCCTTATCTCCATTTTCGATCCTTTGACTCCGTTGACCTCTTCCTCTTTTTTCTTTCCCTTCATTTCATCCTTCCCTCTCTCTCTCTTCTACGTCCTGTGCCATCTCCATCGCCATCGCCATCACATCCATCACCATGCCTTGCATCACATCCCAAGCCTTATTATTAAGGCAGGCCGCGCGCCTTGCTGCGCGGCCGTCGGCTCCGGCTGCTTCGGCATCGTCGTCGGCTCTGCGGAGAATGCACAGCGGACGGCCCCGGCCAGCGACGACGGCTGTGTCACAGTCGCAGACGCCTGCACAGGCACGGAGGACGTATGTGTCCGAGTCGAAGCGCGACAATGCCCAGGTCGCCGAGGCCACCAAGAAGATCGAGACCGCCATCCACCTCAACAAGAAGGACTTCCAGAACGCCCTCGGTGAGGTCCCCGTGCCCACATCCGGCGCCGGTTCCGACGTCCTCGTCAGCCCCATGGCCGAGGTCCTCAAGCAGGCGACTGTCCTCGAGGAGGGCCAGCGGCCCATCTACCTCGACATGCAGGCCACCACCCCCGTCGACCCGCGCGTCCTCGACGCCATGATGCCCTTTTACGTCGGCATCTACGGCAACCCGCACTCCCGCACCCACTCGTACGGCTGGGAGAGTGAGAAGGCAGTTGACGAGGCCCGCGAGCATGTCGCGCGTCTCATTGGTGCCGACCCCAAGGAGATTATCTTCACGAGCGGTGCTACCGAGAGCAACAATATGAGCATCAAGGGCGTGGCGCGCTTCTTTGGCCGCTCTGGCAAGAAGAAGCACATCATCACGACCCAGACCGAGCACAAGTGCGTGCTCGACAGCTGTCGCCATCTGCAGGACGAGGGCTTTGAGATCACCTACCTGCCCGTGCTGGCCTCGGGCCTGGTGGACCTCGAGGCCCTTGAGGCTGCCATCCGCCCCGAGACGGCCCTGGTCAGCATCATGGCCGTCAACAACGAGATTGGCGTCATCCAGCCGCTGGCCGAGATTGGCCGCCTCTGCCGCAAGAAGAAGGTCTTCTTCCACAGCGACGCCGCGCAGGCTGTCGGCAAGATTCCCCTCGACGTCAACGCTATGAACATTGATCTCATGTCGATTTCGTCGCACAAGATCTACGGCCCCATGGGCATCGGCGCCTGCTACGTTCGCCGTCGTCCGCGCGTGCGTCTTGACCCCATCATCAGTGGTGGCGGCCAGGAGCGTGGTCTGCGCAGCGGCACACTGGCCCCTCCGCTGGTTGTTGGCTTCGGCGAGGCGTGCCGCATCGCACACGAAGAGTTTTCGGTAGGTACCATCTTTTGTCCTCAGGGTCAATGGCCATTTCATATCGGCTTTGTTTGCTCTTTTTTTTTTTGGTTGGCTCTTGCCCCTACCCTACGATATGATGATTTGCTTTTAAACATGCATGGCTTTCTGAATGTTCCTCTTTGAGGAAGAACCATGTTGAGAATTTGAGCTACGTCTGATCCAAAGCCTGTTTGGGCTTGCTGCGTTGTGTTTTTTGCTTTATTGTTCCTCTGTTTCTGTCTTGCCCTGCCTTCTATTCGCATTGCTTCCAAGTTGTGTGCCGATCTGACTAACACGCAACAGTACGATTCCAAGCGTATCAAGTATCTCTCCGACCGTCTGCTCAACGGCCTCCTGGCCATGGAGCACACGTCCCAGAACGGCGACCGTGACCACTTCTACCCGGGCTGCGTCAACGTCTCCTTTGCCTACGTTGAGGGCGAGTCTCTTCTGATGGCCCTCAAGGACATTGCCTTGTCCTCGGGCAGTGCCTGCACGTCCGCGTCCCTCGAGCCGAGTTACGTCCTGCGCGCCCTCGGCAACAGCGACGAGAGCGCTCATTCGAGTATCCGCTTTGGAATCGGCCGCTTCACCACAGAGCAGGAGATTGACTACGTGCTACAGGCGGTGCGCGAGCGTGTCAGCTTCCTGCGCGAGCTCAGCCCGCTGTGGGAGATGGTGCAAGACGGCATCGACCTCGACTCGATCCAGTGGACCGCCCACTAAACTGAACTGCGAACTTTCGCTCTGGTCATGATGTTCATTTGTTCGTACTCTTATTTACGTTACGGTACTTTACGATTCGTCCCGGGCCTTTACGGGTTGCGTCTACGTGTCAAGTCTGGCCGAAAATGGCTACGAAAATGAAACCCACATGGCTGAAGACTGTCTACGGCGGCCTCTTTTTGTCGTTTTACTACCTTTTTGTTTCTGGGCTGGAATCTCTTCTATGACCTTTTGGCCGGTCATTTTCATGCTTACGGTTATGCTTCATGAAGGTTTTGTCTTCTTTGCCCACTACTTTCCCTCGCGGAACGACCATCCCATCAGACAGGGAGATGATAGAATGAACATATCTAACGTTCCTCTCTGTCTAATGTATTATTTTATTCCCTTCCATCTTTGCTTGGCAAATGCTGAAAATAATCTGCGCTTTCACATGGTATCTAGAGTCCAGGCGGCAAGGAGACGTATCGTCTGACGAGCCTTAACAATTCGTCGCGCCCACTCGGCTACTTTGAATGTGCCATGAAAACGGACCCTGAATGCCCTGTAAATTAGACAGTTTAGCGTCAACGGCTGATTTTCAGGGGCAGCACCACGCACTATGATCGCGACAATCTCCGAGCCACATGCCCGCTCCACTGCGAAGAAGCCAATCGAATGTGACGGAGGACATGAAGCAATCTACTTTCGAAATCCCCACATGTTTCAATTCATAGGATGTGGCTCTACCATTTACAGTTGCCTAATTTGGAGCTTCGCCGTGGATGCTGTCGGTGCACTTTTAACAGTGACATCATAGCTGGTCTGGCTGCTGCGGGGCTCCCTCCAAAGCCACTGTAAAAAGGCCATAGAAAAGTATATGACGTCATCGTCTTCGCGCTAACCTTTCTCTTGTCGTTGCACTTGCGAAAGCCACTTCCTGTTTTGGACAAACATCGAGATCAAAGTACTGTCTCTAGTAAAGCCGGTAGAAAGCTACACCTGTCATTGTCTAGTTAGGGGTCCCTGCACGTTTTCTTCAGTCGCCATCGCCAACGAAGCTCACGCAAGGGTCGCGCTTGCCCCTGACAAGTCGGACGCGTCTGTCAACTATATAAGTCCCTGCTTTCTCCCCTCTTGGATCGTCAGTTCTCCTCTTCGAACACAACAACATTCAAAACCTTCACTCAGACACTCAGACACTCAGAAAAACAACCAACAAAACCCTCACCCTTTTACAACAAACCCACCCCACCAACCCAAAATGTCTTCCTCCAACACCAACAACAACGGCCCCTCGACGGTCCAGTCTTACATTGACTCCGCCGTCGGCACCGTCCAGAGCGCCATCGGCAACCTGACGGGCAGTGCTGGCCAGGAGAACGCCGGCGACGCCAAGAAGGAGGGTGCCAAGGCCGAGTACGACGCCTCGCACGCCACCGTCAAGGGCCCCGGCTTTACCGCATCGTCGGCCGGCGCTGTAACGCGCGACGACCCCGACCGCACCACCGGCAGCTGGAACCAGACCATTGGCTCGGCCAAGGAGGCCATTGGCGGCCTTGTCGGCTCCGAGTCGCTCAAGTCGGCCGGCCGCGAGCAGAACCGCTCGGGCCAGGAGCAGGAGGCGCGTGGCCAGGTCAACGACTTTGTCTCGGGCGCGGCAGACCGCGTCAAGGGTACCATCGGCGGCGGCGTTGCAAACCTCACGGGCAACCCCGAGGCCGAGCGCGAGTACCAGAGACAGCACGATGTGGGCAAGACGCAGCAGCGCGGCGCTGAGGTCGACATCCAGAAGCAGGCCGAGGCGGAGCGTGCTAGCCGCGAGTAAACAAACGATTTTACGAGAACGAGTCATTTCCCTTTTTTCTTTTAGTTATATTGGTACATTTGACGATGTCACTTTGTGAAGGAAATAAGCAATGCTAGCGGTTTATGAGAACATATATAGCGAAAATTTGAAAATCGTCCTTTTCGAGAACTCTTTGAAATGATAAGGTGAAGAAGTGAAAAAGTAAAGTTTGCAAAAATATACAAAACAAAGATAATCCAACAGTAAACAGTATTCACTCCGTAACATTCCATGTTGAATGCGCTCATGTTGAATGCGATGTCGTTACGCTTTCCCTTGAACCATCCCAGTGAACACGCCTTGGTGAAAGTACAGCAATAACAGAAAGAAAAAAAAAAGATCCAATAAGAACAGCATCGCCATCTATAGATAGCCTACTACATCTCGCTCTGAGAAAATCAGTCGTCATCTCCATACTGCTCGCCGTACTCGGTCACGACCCACAGACAAAACTTCTCCCACTGCACGCTCCACTCCTTGAGACGCTGCGCTTTGATGCTGTTGCCCAGAGACGCCTCGCGGATGTGCTGCGTCCACTCCTCGTTGGTCTCGTCCTCAAAGGCTGACCACCGCACACTATTCTCGGCGAGGGAGCCCAGACCCGCAAGGCCCAGGTTTTCCCAACCCTGAAGGGCCTGCCAAAAGTCGTGCGAGACACCCTCCAAGTCTTGGCCCAGGATGGCCGGGTCGTCGTTGTTGAGGCCGCAGGGCACGCCGCGCGCCAACAGGGCAGGCAATGGGTGCGACAGAATGCTGCCGCACAAACGCAGAATCTCGTTACTGATGGGACACGACTCGATGAGGATACGTTTGTCCTTGACGAGATCGATGAGCAGCGGGTGCTTATACAGACTGAAGCCGTGGCCGATGCGGCGCGTGCCCAGCAGAATGGCGTCAAAGACGTTGTTGTCGGTATCGTCGCCGTCGCCCAGGCACTCGCCTGCGTGGAAGAAGAAGGGAATGTTGACGCCCTCCTCGGCACACTGCTTGCGGAACCAGAACAACTCGGGCAGCAGGTCCTTGAGTGGACGGCCCAGATCCTCCTGGCCCACAACGTCGTAGCCGGCAATCATCTGCGGGTAGGCCAGCTTGGTGGTGATGCAGTAGTCCATGTTCTCGGTAATGGCGCGGGCGCCAAAACTGCGCAGCTCGGTCCAAATAAAGCGCAGGCCCCAAAAGGCATTGTTGGTCTCCTTGCGGAATTTCTCCACCTCTTCCTCGGCCACGCCAAACAGATGCAGGTAGTCCGGCTCGGGCTCCTCGCTGCCCTCACGGTGGTAGTCGCAGGGCCACTTGATGCGCACCTCAACCCAGCTGAGGCCATCGTCGAACATTTGGCGCATCAGTTGGCGCAGGAACGCGCGCCACACGGGCTCATAGTGGATCATGGCGCCCATCATCAGGAAACATTTATGGAATTTGTCCCAGATGTGGTCGAGGCCGTGGTGCTGTTCGATGGCATCGAGCTGAGAGATGGTACAGCGTGTCTTCAGCCAGGCAACAAAACCCTTGCGCCCACCATCAGGGAACGCGTCTGCCGCCTCGGTCAGCAGCACCGGCGTGCCAGCCACATAGCTCGGGTCCCAGGGCGCCGGGTTGGCCTTCTTGGAGCCGCCACTAGCCTTGCTCTCGGCCTCGGTCACAATGTGATGTGCGACTTTGCGGTAGGGAAATGTCACGACACGCTCGGCGAGCTGGGCCGGCGTGGCCAGCGGGCCTGATGTGCCGACAATGTGCAGGCCCGGCGTCTCGAGCAACACGTTGAAAACAAACTCAAAGTTGACAATGGCGTCACAATGGGCGTGCAGGAGGGAGCCCTTGGGCAGTTTGCGAACAATCTTCCAAAGCGCGGTTTTCTCAATGAGGCCCTTGGCATGTGTGAACACTTGGCCGGGGTAGATAGTCATGCCGGCACCGTCATCGCGACCAGCGTCGGGTCCTCCCTCGCCCGTAGCAATCTTCTCCTCGAGTTTCGGCGTCCAGATGCGGCGGCGTTCGTCAGCGCGGATGCGGTCGACGATCGCACATGCTTTCCGAGCAATGGGAGAGAGTCCCTGGCGGAAAGCATAATCTGGATTGGGGGATTGGTAGGGAATGGATTAGCCTTCGAGCCTTTGAGCACACGGCAAGGCACGCCGAGCTGAGAAACTGCACATACCGCTCCTCTTTTTATGTTCCTCAGCGATCAGGCTCTCGCGGCCTTTGAGATATTGCTTGATGACGGCATCTTCTGTGGTGGGCAGCTCCGTGGACACGCTGGCCCAGTCTTCGTCGGTGAAGCCTCCCATAGTGCTAGGCAGTGTCGAATTGCGTGAGGTTATGCCGCAGATATTATGACATTGGCTCCTTGGGTGTCGTGATCTTTCTTTTGTCGAGTGTCACCCTTGCAAACTCTTATACTTTTGTAGCACGAGTCAAGCAGGACTTGTAGGGCTACAGCCGACGTCCGTAAGCGGTAAGAACGGGCGAATTGCTTGTAAACCACGGGAAACTACCGTGCAAGACGTGCAGCTGCAGCCTGTGGAAACCTAACGGTCGCCGTCAGCATGAGTCAGAAGCGGGGGCCCGAGTGCGAAGGGTGCATACTAGGTGCATCCGGGCAATAATTCAGAGACTTCAGTCGAGAGTAAGCAACGACAACGGAAGAAAGAGGCAATGCAGGGCGAGGACGGCAGCAGAGCAGAAGCAGACTCGACGGGACCGGAAGAGGATCAGGTTCTATGTCCAGTTTGAGTGCTGGTACCCGAAGGATTCGTTATGTAAGATATCGTGGGGAGAGCAGCGAACGCACAGTGCTCGCCTAGTATTTGTAATACCGGTCCAAAATTACTCCAGGGTAAAGCTCCTGGCGATGCGAAAATGGAGAGGTTCGTTGGATGGAGGATGCTGGCGAAAGTAGCAATTGAGAGTTAGAAGAGGTCACCAAAGAGGACGACGTTGAATGGTTTGTTTCAAAATAGGCAGGCATGGAGGACATGATGTTTACGCCTATTGCGGAAGCAGCCACTCGCATACATTTGCATTCCTGAGAGGCTCCAACATCACAAGGCACGAGGGGTTACTTAGGCAGGCACCATTGGCACCTTCTTGCTGTGCAATGGCGCTATCGACCTCATCCGATAAGGAAGGCATGGAGGGGCGATACGGCGATAAGAGCTCCGGCAGGCCTGTCCGATCAAGGAAGCCACGACGGATCCGCTGACTGCCGGCAGAGCACGCAGAAAGTACTTTCCCGCACAAATACGCAGGGAAGGTACGACCAAGCCAAACCAATGTGTCACGGGGCTGACCACCGGCTTCCCTTTCCGTCTGTCATGTATTGACTTTTGAGCTTTTTCGATTTTCCAATTTCCAAACATCGTGATTTGGGATACACAACGGAAAAGAAGAAGAGTCTACGATGCCCCCGGCGAATTGATATATAGACGGGCAGCTGCTATCACCGAATCAGCGAGGTTGAGCATCGTTGCATCAACACCACTTTCATCGCCTCTAGTCTACTTTAGCATCTTCATCTGCAGCATCAAAGCGTTTACGACATCTCATTTCTGGATCACTTTTGTCACTTTTGTCACTATTGCCACTTAATTGCTGCTTCTTCTTCTTCTTCTTCTTCTTCTTCTTCTTCTTCTTCTTCTTCTTTCTTCTTCTTCTTTTGTTCTCCATTCAGCGTACAATGGCATCCACGCCAGCATCCGCCCGCAAGGGCAAGATCTCCATCGCCATCGATCGCGGCGGCACGTTTACCGATTGCTTCGGTAGTCGTGACGGCGAGCACATTGTCATCAAGCTGCTGTCCGAGGACCCGGCCAACTATGCCGACGCTCCGCTTGAGGGTATCCGGCGCATCATGGCGCATTTTTTGAAGCGCGACATTCCACGCGGCGAGGCACTCGACACGGCACAAATCGACTCGATCCGCATGGGCACGACGGTGGCGACCAACGCGCTGCTCGAACGCAAGGGCGAGCCCATTGCACTGGTGGTGACCCGCGGCTTCCGCGACTGCCTGGCGATCGGCAACCAGTCACGGCCGCGCATCTTCGACCTGGCCATCCGCAAGCCCGACGTGCTGTACGAGCAAGTGGTCGAGATCGACGAGCGGGTGACACTCGAGGACTATGCGGAGGACCCGGAGCGGCGGCAGACTGAGGCCCACGTGAAGGCCCGTACACCGGAAGCGTCCCTGCCCGAGACGGAGCTTGTGTCGGGCGTGTCTGGTGAGACGGTGCGCGTTCTGCAGCGGCCGGACGAGGCCGCCATTCGGACGCAGCTGCAGGCCGTCTACGATAGCGGCATCCGTAGCATCGCCGTTTGCCTGATGCATGCATACACGTTCCCAGACCACGAGGCGCTGGTTGGCCGTGTGGCGGCCGAGATTGGCTTTGGACACATTTCTCTGAGCTCGGAGTTGATGCCGATGATCAAGCTCGTGTCGCGGGCCACCTCCGTGTGTGCTGATGCGTACCTGACGCCGGCGATCAGGAAATACATTGCCGGCTTTCAGCAGGGTTTCGCCGGCGGCCTGGGCAGCAAGAGCGTCAAGGACAAGTCGGACGCAGACAAGGCCAGTGGTGCCGGCCGTGGAGCGCGCTGCGAGTTCATGCAGAGCGACGGCGGGCTAGTCGACGTGGACAAGTTCACGGGGCTCAAGGCGATCTTGTCTGGGCCGGCGGGCGGCGTGGTCGGCTATGCCATCACGTCGTACGACCCCAAGACACGCATCAACGTGCTGGGCTTCGACATGGGCGGCACATCGACGGACGTCTCCCGCTACGGCGAGGGCCGCTATGACCACACCTTTGAGACAACGACAGCGGGCGTGACGATCCAGTCGCCGCAGCTGGACATCAACACAGTGGCGGCCGGCGGTGGGTCGATGCTCTTCTTCCGCAACGGCCTGTTTGTGGTCGGCCCCGAGTCGGCCGGCGCCCACCCTGGCCCTGCATGCTATCGCAAGGGTGGTCCTGCCACCGTAACTGACGCCAATCTCTATCTGGGCCGCCTGCTGCCCGAGTTCTTTCCCAAGATCTTTGGCAAGAACGAGGACGAGGGCCTGGACGTGGCCGCCAGCGAGGCGGCCCTCCAGAAGCTTACGGACCAGATCAACCGCGAGGCCACGACGGGCAAGACGATGAGCGTCGAGGAGGTGGCGTTTGGGTTCCTGACAGTGGCCAACGAGAGCATGACGCGGCCGATCCGCTCCATCACCGAGGCCAAGGGCCACGACCCATCCAAGCACCGCCTGGCAACATTTGGCGGAGCGGGCGGACAGCATGCGGTGGCGATTGCGCAGTCGCTGGGCATCCGCCAGATCCTGGTGCACCGCTACTCGTCGGTGTTGTCGGCATACGGCATGGCGCTGGCGGATGTTGTAGACGAACAGCAGCAGCCCGAATCCAAGGTGTGGCAGGAGGGCGAGAGCAAGGGCGTCGTGGGCGAGCTGCGCGACAAAATGGACAAGCTGCGCGAGCGGTCGCGCGCCGCCCTCCGCGAACAGGGCTTCTCGGACGACGAGATGGTGTTTGAAGAGTACCTCAACATGCGGTACCGCGGCACGGAGTCGGCGCTGATGATTGTGCAACCGACAGCGGACGAGGCCAAGGAGCACTTTGGCGGTGATCGGTGGGCGTACGGGCAGGCGTTTGTGCGGCACCACCGCTACGAGTTTGGATTCACGCTCGACGACCGCGACATCATCGTGGACGACGTGCGTGTGCGCGGCATTGGGCGCAGCTTCCGGTACGACGAGAAGACGGTGGACGAGCAGCTGGCATCTGTGACGATCGGCGACGTCCAGGCCAGTGACAGCGCAAAGCGCCACGACCGTGCCCGGGTGTACTTTGACGGCGGGCGCGTGGACACGCCCATCTTTAAGCTCGAGGACCTCGCGGTGGGCGACCGTGTGACAGGACCGGCGGTGCTGGCCGACGGCACGCAGACGATTGTGGTGGCGCCCAGCACGGCTGCGACAAAGCTGGCGACCCATGTCATCATCGACATTGAGCGCGACAGGCGCGGCCACAAGGAAACGGAAGCCACGAGCGCCGGCGACGGCGCCAAAGACCAGGCGGTGGACCCAATCCTCCTCAGCGTGTTCGGTCACCGGTTCATGGCGATTGCGGAACAGATGGGGCGCGCGCTGCAAAAGACGAGTGTCAGCACCAACGTCAAGGAGCGGCTGGACTTTTCGTGCGCCATCTTCGACGCCGACGGTGCGCTCGTGGCCAATGCGCCGCATCTGCCGGTCCACCTGGGCAGTCTGTCGACGTGTGTGCGGCGACAGGCCGAGATCTGGCGCGGACGGCTCGAAAAGGGCGACGTCATCATCAGCAACCACCCGTCGTACGGCGGCACGCACCTGCCAGACGTGACGCTCATTATGCCGGCGTTTGACCGCAAGGGCGAGAACATTCTGTTTTACGCGGCATCGCGCGCGCACCACGCGGACATTGGCGGCATCACGGCCGGCAGCATGCCACCGCACTCGCGCGAGCTGTACCAGGAGGGGGCGGCGGTCAAGAGCGCCAAGATTGTGGCGGGCGGGCGGTTCGACGAGGACTTGGTGGTGGACCTGTTCTACAAGCAGCCGGCGCAGTATCCAGGCTGCAGCGGCACGCGGTGTCTTGCGGACAACATCAACGACTTGAAGGCGCAGGTGTCGGCGAACCAAAAGGGCATATCGCTGATCGAGACGCTGTTTGAGGAGTACGGCGAGGACACGGTGGACCTGTACATGCGGGCGATCCAGGACAACGCGGCGCTGTGCGTGCGCACGCTGCTCAAGCAGGTGAGCAAGCGGTTCGAGGGCCGCGACCTGGCGGCGGTGGACTACATGGACGACGGCAGCCCGATCCGGCTGCGCGTGGCGATTGACGCCGACAAGGGCGAGGCTGTGTTTGATTTCGCAGGGACGGGCCCCGAGGTCTACGGCAACATCAACGCGCCCGAGGCCGTGACGTACAGCGCCATTATCTACTGCTTGCGGTGCCTGATTTCCGAGGACATCCCGCTCAACCAGGGCTGCCTGCGCCCGGTCACCGTCAAGATCCCGGCCAAGTCGCTGCTGTCGCCGTCGGACCGGGCGGCCGTTGTGGGCGGCAATGTGCTGACGAGCCAGCGCGTGACGGACGTCATCTTCAAGGCGTTTGAGGCGTGCGCTGCCAGCCAGGGCGACTGCAACAACCTGACGTTTGGGTTCGGCGGCAATGTGGCGGGCAGCGACACCGTCAAGGGTTTCGGGTACTACGAGACGATTGCAGGCGGCAGCGGCGCAGGTCCGGACTGGGACGGCACGAGCGGCGTGCACACGCACATGACCAACACGCGCATCACGGACTCGGAGGTGTTTGAGCGGCGGTACCCCGTGCTGCTTCGGGAGTTCTCGCTGCGCACGGGCTCGGGCGGCAACGGCCAGCACCGCGGCGGCGACGGCGTGGTGCGCGACATTGAGTTCCGCATACCGCTGCAGGTGTCGATCCTGAGCGAACGGCGCGTCTACCAGCCGTACGGGCTGGCGGGCGGCGAGCCGGGGCAGTGTGGCCTCAATTTGTGGGTGCGGCGGGTCGAGAAGGCGAGCTGGGAGGTGGCCCTGAAGCGGCTGGAGGCAGGCGAGGCCACCGACAAGGACGCGGACGGCGACGCGGACGGCGAGATGGAGGAGCGGCAGATCAACATGGGCGCCAAGAACAGCGCGCCCATGAACAAGGGCGACCGCATTATTGTGTGCACGCCGGGCGGCGGCGGCTGGGGCCCGGCAGGCAAGGCCAAGGCGGTGTCGTCGGCGGCGGATCCGCAGCGAGCCTGGCGCAAGGGTACGCACGGTGCTCGTGAGGACACTGCGCTGCAGGTGTAGGTGGCTGGAGTCTCGCTTCTGCGCTGTACTTGCGTTCTTGTTATGTTCTTCCAGATTTGCTGCGAAGTTTGTTTTCATTGGATATCTGATACAGTCAACATACAAACCCCCTTGTAGATGCAACTATGATGGACCCACTGGTCCGTCAACGGCTTCTCTGGAGGTGAGATTTGTTGTGTAAACAGCTTCTGCCCAGTCTCGCCAAACCCGTATCATAAAGTACGTGATCTATTTATGGAAACGGCGGTGGGTGAGCGGCCACGAGTGCAATAAGCCCCAACATCGCTACAAGCCACGAGGGACGGGCCCTTGAAAAACAAAAATGGCGGGGGATAGCAGACGGGGAAATAGTAATTGACACCATCTCCCGCGTCCAACAAATCTGATACCAGTCAGCGAAGGGTCCAAAAACGAACAAGTGGTCCATGCACACACAGACCGGGGGAGTGCAAGGTGGTCAAAGTTGAGGAAACGGAACGAGCCACCTGCCGAGGTACCATGAACACACACAGAAAGACGTACACTGGAGAGGCGGTTTGTCTGGTTTGTCTAGCCTGGTCTGACCTTAGCTGGCTGTGTCTGATGGCCTGATCTTGCGGTGGCCAGGCAACGATGGTGAATGAGACTTGTGTGCACGTTGTGGAATATTCTACTACTGGATACGGCAATTCTGGACTGACGACAAGGGTCGTAGCCAGCCCTAAATGTCAATGCAGCACAGCGAGACGAGACGAGTACAGGTTAGACGCAAATAAATTAAGATCCGGCCATGCCTGTGCGGCTGGGCGCGCTTAAGTGGCAGTCCAGCGCCATGTGGTTCTATTTTACTTGGACGTATCGTTATTATTATATTTGTCGTCGTTGTTTCCTTTCTGCCCGGAAACGCATAAAATGCCTCGTGGATTAAATGACCGGGGTAATACGGATACCTAGGAACCACCGAGGAACACAAGGCGAAAACAGGCACGGCAAACGCTCCACTGAATCATACAATATGAGCCGAGAGGGGTCTGACACCAGCTCTTGCTTGGTTGCATCCTCGTTGTAAGTCAAAAAAGGCACGGGAGACCATTAAGCCGCAATGCTTTTCCCACATTTGACAGTTATAAGAAGAGAAAACAAGAGGCGTGGTACTGTGGCGTGGTGCATAATGTATATCGAATGCTGTGTGGGGATTGAATCAGACGCGCTGTTGCCGGTTCTCATTGCAGTTATTTTTAATACCTTATGCATGCCTTAAACGTGAGTTTTTGCTACACAATGGCGCCCACACCTTGATCCGTCCAAACCGAGGCGGAGAGCAGCAAGGAGGCCAAGAATAAACCAAATGGCAAGTCAGACGGAAGAACCGCAAAATACGGCAAGAGTCCACCAAGGCAGATTGCAGCACTGCCCGGCGTTGCCTCGAAAAACGGCAGCACTCTTCGCAAGCCGAGGACGGCCAGGCTTGTCAACTAGGCTGTACGATCATATGATCTAGAGAGTCAGAAATTAGGCAGGAAGCAGACTGTGAGACGAACAGTGTCATACTTGATGTGAACGTCCAGAAAAGCACGGCTGGCAGCGACACAGTTTGTTTGAAATGTTTTTGGCATTGATTGCTCAGTGTCCAACTGTTCAGCTCCTTCGTCCGAAGTGCGTCTTCCGTATGGGACTATATTCTGAAGGTTCCTGGGGTTCTAATCTCCCTGACATACACGGACCGGCCGTGAGACAGGTGTAGAAAAGAAAAACCAGAGACCAAATACCAGAAAAGCCAAACGACGACAAAATCTGCAGACGGGAGGAGCAGAACGAGACAGGACGGTTTATCTGGTTCTAGACTAAAAGTTATATTGATGGGGTTTGTTGGTAAGCTTCCTTCCAAAGCCAATTGCCAGAATTGTCGTGTGGTGAGAAAGACTTGAGTGAGAGGCGAGACGAAATTGGTGACCCCTCCGACCTCGGACCTTGTTGTTTGCGTTCGATGCGTCGATGCTTTGATTTTCGTTTCCGTTATCCCCGTTTCTCATGGCCATGTGCGTAAGCCGGCGTACTAAAATAAAATGAGAGACGGTGGCACTGCCATCGTAACAGGAACAGGAAAGTAGAATGACCTGCAGAACAAATGAGGGGAGTGGGGTGAGAAATGCAAAGATGGAGTGAGCGAGTCGGCCAGCGGCTTTCCCACTTCTCTCTGATTCTCCCAAGATGATCCCTTCGCTTTGTGCCGTCCAGCACGTTACTTTCCGTCCCAAAGACCTGTCGTTCCGTGATCCATATATCGTTAAGGAAAAAAGAAGAATGAAACAAGGCGAACAAGAAGAAGGAGGAAGGGGCCGTCCAAGCCATAAAAGATGCAAAAGGCAAAACGAGAGACTGCTTCCAGAGCAGCACATTATGAATACAATCAGCCAGAAATGCAAAACGCGGAACAAATCAAGAACAAGAGAAAACAGAAAATAGAAAGGCTAGACCCGGCCAAAATCGCTCCCAATATGCCCATCAAAATGTGAAAAGGAAAAGAAAGCCAAAAAGAAACACAAACCAGGAACCCTATGAGAAAGAAAATAGAAAAACAGAAACTCCGATAAAAGAAAAACCCGTGGTATCCTAAAAGTACCATACTTTTCGACCCGTAATCCATATCCAGTTGCCAGAAAATCAAAACAAAACGCCCACTATGAGACCGTTTTCCTCTAATGCCACTGAAGAGACAAGGACAGAGGAAAAAGAAGAGACAAAAAGAGAAAGAAGAATAAGAAAGTGGTACAAACCACGCCTGCCCAGCGCATGGACTAATCGAGCCCGAGCGGTGATAGGGAGGTTGAACGCTTCAGTAGGAGAAAAGAAGGGAAATACCCGCTGGGCAAGTGGGGGAGAAGAGAGATCGAGAATGTAGCCACACTGGGTCGCAATGTAAACCACTGGTGGTCATCTCACAATAAATGAAGAAGGAAAAAATTAAGAAAATCCGGGGGGCGTGGCAAGAGGCAGATAGCCGTCCTGCCACGTCCCTATGCAAGTCCCAAAATCACGCTGGTCCACAATGTCCTTGGCCGATGCGATGCTATGCTCCCAAAAAGATGAAAAAAGAAAATGAAGAAGGTCGAAAAGAAAGCGCAAAAGGGGGAAATCACAAATGGTGACGATAAAGAGGGAAAGAGGGCTGCCAAGAAGTGTCCAAAAAGTCAGAGGACCAGAAAGAGGGAACTGTGTTGCATGTGTTGCAAGATGCAAAAAACGTTGTCGGCCCTTTTTTCATATCGTCTTGAAAAGAGCAGTGTGTGGCGTCTCTTCTCAAGGCTGTCTTCGTCGTGTCTTCGGCAACGGTTGGTTGTGTTGGTGTTCGAGCTGTGCTGCCAAGCGGTTGTTCGTCGTTTTGTGTTGCCGACGATGAGCTGGGGGTGAAAGAAAAAAGAATGAGAGGGGACAGAAGAGTGACATTGAGGAGTGGGAGGAGCGTGGGCCAAGAGAAGCAAGCCGGTTCTGATGAAGAATTGTATGTCCTTCGTCTGGTCCGGAAAGGTTCTGCTGGGCTAAGGCGGAGCGGAGCTTGACTTGAGACGATCGTGGCCAACAAAGAGATAGGAAAGCTGGGACGGCGAACGCACACTGGAAAATGGCCTCATCCGGAAGGAATAGAGATACCGCACCCAGGCCCAGAATTCAAAAATCTCAAACGGTGGCAACATCGTCGATGAACGACACCCCATTACCGAAGACAGAACACTTCACCGGCGCCTGCTGCTCTTGTGCGACTGGCTGCTGTAGTAACCCGAGTCCGAGTATGTGTAGGCATCGGAGCTATATGCCCCCTGTGGTGGCTCAGAGTGATCGACGCAAGTGTAGCCCACCGGGATTGTCCGCTCCTGGACTTTATGACCGGACTGACTATACGCAGCACAACGATCAACGGCGTGCTTGTAATAGACACATCCGCACACCGAGAAGCGCTCCACGAGACGATAACACATTTTGGCGATGCTGAAGCACTGATGGCACTTTGTTTGTATCCTAGGTTGGCGAGAAAGAATTGCCGAAGTCGTGATAAAGGAACAGGACGACAGACTGGATGGAGCTCGCGCGTTGGCTTTGGCTTGCTATTGCTCTTTGAATATTGGTTGCTGCTCTGATGTTTCTCGTTTATAATGAGATGCTGAAAACAGGAGGAGGGGGTATCAGATAAATGGGAAAAGGGAAGAATATAAATACAAAGCTGCGTTGAAGAGATAATAAATAATAGAAAAAAAGGAGAAGAAAAGAAGTGATGTAACAAACAAGCAGGCTGGTGAGATCACTGCCCGTATGTGAGAACTTTGTGTGGAAATACCGGAGGGGTAAAGTGATAGGCCGGAGTTGATAGACGAAAGACAAAAAAAGAATAAGAAGAATAAAATATAGAAACAAAACTCCCAAATAGGCGAACGAGGGTGGCTCAGTTCTGAGGCACTGGCCGGAGGGAGACTGAGGGAAGAGGGAACAGGGAGCGATGGAAACACAAGAAGACAAGACGACAGGAGGACAGTGGGACACGCAGACGAAAGGACCACGGCAAGGCAGGACGTCGACTCAAGAAGGCAAACAATAGGATAAAAGAAATAAGAGAGGGATCAAATTGGAGAAACAGAAAGACAAACGAAGGCAACAATCCTATGACTGTTTGTGAAAACGCAAAAGGACAAATGAAATATGGTGAAGAGCAAGGAGCATGGAGAGACTCATAGCCGGAACAACATGGGAGGAGGTGAGGGATGGTCTCGTAGCCTTATACTCCTTGGTAGCCTGGTGAGAAAGGCTCGTCATGAGGATGGGGACCATGTCGACAGTTGAGAGATTGGGACGACTTGTTCAGGCAATCCACCCGGTGACTAAGGCGCACTTGGTGTGGGAGTTACTGCAGCTCTAGTGGACTAAGAGCATGCAGGTGTAAGAACAGAAGTGGGCGCAGGGACAGGCACCGGAAGACAAGACGACAGGAAACGAGAACGAAAAACGATACGCATAGAGGAAGGGAGACGTCCAAAACTGGCCATAGGAGACAGAGCGAGCTTCCTGGGCTTCGTTGTTTGTTGCTTGGGCGTCAAGGGCGCAGTCGGGGGAGAGATGGTGAGGAGGGGCGTGGGAGGAAGGTGTGTGCCAGTATTACTATGTTTGTCCAAATATACGATTTATGGAGAATGGGAATATTGAAGGTGTGGATGCGGCGGGTGGGAGTGTGCATAAGTGCGTGGGTTTAGCGGCAGGTGTGAGTCGTGGGAGTCAGAACAAAGACAAGAGGAGAGAATAGGTTAACGAGGCTCAAAGTACAGAGCAGCCTGCCGTAATTGAAAGCGCCAGACGAGAAATGACACAAAAATTATCACAATTAAGGGGAAATCCGTGGGAGAGAAAAAGAAGGGTAACAAAACATGTTCTTTCTGGAAAAGACGAAGATGATTTCTGAAAAATCGAAACCGTGGGAGCAAAACTGAGCCAAAAAGAGAAATGGAGTTGCGATGAAGTCAGGTTGTGCGGCCAGGCCTGGGGCCCGTAGGATCGCGGTTCACACCACTGGATGGACACTGGCTTGGTGTGACCACAGTTCTGCCCTATGGCCTGCATTTGCATTTGCATTTGCATTTGCATCCGCGTGCGCGTGCGTGTGCGTGTGCGTGTGCGTGTGCGTCTACCCGGTGCATCTGTGTCAGAATCTGCTGGCCACTGATTCTGCGGCCTTGACCCTTCGGCAAGATCCCGTCAGAATGCAAACATGCAGCAGGGCGATACACAGGGACTGTGTCTTGCACCCTCAGTCCTGCATCCTCAGTCCCGTATCCTCAGTCCTGTATCCTCAGTCCTGTATCCTCAGTCCTGTATCCTCAGTCCTGTATTCTGCGTCGTTTGTCCTATGTCGTAGGGCAGTGTGTGTGGGAGGGAGTGGCTTGTGATGCTGTAGGGCATTGCGTCCTCATTCTCACTTTCTCCCAAATGCGACAGCCCCGGCCAGAAAGGAAGGACAGTAAAGAGCATCATGGCACGGCATGCCTGTAAGCCACGAGAGCGCCTATTAGCAGAACTGGAACTAGGCGGAAGTGCAAAGCCCACTTGGCTATGCCGGTCGCAAGGCACAAGGTGGAGAGCTGTCGGCCGCGCCGTTGACGGTTGTGGTATCGCTCGTAAACAAGTCCGCAGCAGCTATTTCGAGGACACGGATCGACTGTCTGCCGGGGCTGCTCCACTGCCTAAAATGGGGTCCTTGGGCCCCTAGAGAGTATGGCACTGAGAGTGAATGCGACGCAGCGTGCTTACGGGGCGTTTGCTCTTCGGGATGTTTGCCATTTCGGTTATGTGGCTCTGTGGCTCTGTCATTGCTCTTGGTGCATCGGCATATGCAATAGGAAGCGAATCTGACCAAGGCCATCGAACGACCGACTGTTCTGGTGATATTCGTTGTTGCCTGGTTTGGTTGGTTTGCCCAGCCATGCCTTTGTGGGAACCAGTAACGTGTGAGAATCCCTGCCTGATCCGTGACCCTGGCTCGAATATGCAAGTCAGACAGAGCACAGAACAACGGCAAAGCGTGGGCTGCTGGACCGCCGCCTGGAATCGAAAATAACAGGTCGTTCCCCTTCCGATGCACTGTAATGGCAATGCGAACTGTTTTATTTCGTCCTTTTCCACACTGGGACATATTTGTGCTGCCATCAGAGTCTTGTTACTGTTTTTGGTTTTAGTGCGTCTTGGGCTGTGGCTTGGTAGTTAGTATGATGATTCTTACCTTTGTTACGAAACTGGCCCGCATATGCCCGTTTACCCCATTATTGTTCACATCGCAAACTGTGCTGTTTGCTCGATCGTCTTCACACAAGTGGTCTCCCTGAGCAGGATCGTGGGTTGGTTGGACGTTTTGTCAACATCACACTCCGTATCGGCTTGTGACATATCCGCAAAACGCAACATTGGTGGAGGCCTGGCCCGCTCTGGGCCTTATTGTGTGGCTTGCATATTACCAAACTGGGCTGTATTAGGTGCAGCATTGGGTTGCTCCAGCTCTGTGGCGGACAGCACCACGCACTTCGCATTAGATTTCTTTTTTCTCCAGGTGTTGTCTCATGCGAGCATCTGGTCGCATCCCAACATTCGCCATGCAGCAACTTAACACAAAATTGGTATGGGACAGGCCCAAAGAACCAGCTGAGGCTGAGAAACAGTCAGAAATGTTGAGGTCATCGTATCGCAAGCAAACCGAGACGGCCTCCGTCTGTAAGCGCCGGCCTGATTCCCGAAAAATATGGGCTGCGAGCTGGTTGCCCCGATGCTTCTGTTATCTAACGTTCGTGTGCCCCGTGGGTTGCATCTTTGGTTTCCAACCCTCTTGCTCACTCTCGTATCGCGATGTGCCTCACGTAAACTGCCCCCCGCCCACCCCCCCTTGGAGTGGCAAATTGTCAAGTGGACATTGGGGATGAGGCCAGACAGACACAAAGCTCTGCGGCCCATCATGTCCGAGTTACTTTCGGGTGACGCCAACGTTAAACGTTGGCCGCGTCCATCTGTTCCTTGCGCCCCCGGCAATGTGTGCACCGAGAGGAGTTGCTCGTAAGGAAGGAGAACATGACGGAGGTAGATGCCAAATTTGGTCTGAGGTTGGAAAAGGTCCGTTAGGGCTGTGGCTGGGGGTGGGCCATGCCTGTCATTGCCATTCCACGGTCGATCGCGGAGGAACGGGGAGCAGGCCTGGCTAGATACTGGGCTTTCGGGAGCCGTGGTCTCCGTGCGACCTCGTTGTCAGCCCTAACAAGCAATCCTCGTACACCTCTGTATCGACAAGCCGGCGCATCCTCGATCATTGCAGGCCAAGAGCGCGTGCTTCTGGCGTGTATTGAGTGGGACGGCACGAAGTACGAAGTAAGAGGGCCTTAGTTCCACGGGCCTGGCGGAAGGCCCATACCAAGCCAAGTGTAAGAGCCGGCCGCCCATTCGCTGCGGATAGCCTGGTCGTGGTAGTCTGGAGCCTGTCTGACTTGAGGCTGAGGGCTGCCGTTTTTAGCTTGGTGGCGAAAAGGGGAGCGCGGATGGTGGTAGATGGTGGTCAGGCACAAGGGGAGAAGCCAAGAGACTGTTGCGGAAGAAATGGACATATGGGCAGATGAAATTGGCAATCGGAAAGGCTGGTGTTTATGTCCCTTTCCCCCTCTCCTTTCCCCAAGGTCCTTCCCCAATTTGTTCCTTCCTCGTAGAATTGTTTATTCGTTTGCCTGTGACCGGGGAAGGTGCCAGCATTGTTTAGAGCAAGACGATCTCTGCGAACACCTTCCTGTGTTTGGGGAAGGAACGCCCCGACCATAGCGCGCAAACTCCGGGCTGGCCAAAGCTTTCGGGACCATTTTGGCAGGAACAAGACTACGGGTGCACTACAAGTACACAAAACTGCATTCAAATTAGGGAAGGAGAGACCGATTTCAGAAGGATCAAGAATGAAGCGGCTCGTCGTCCACAGAGGATGGAAGGACCAAGAGGCGCTCCGCACACCGTTGAGCAGCGAGCGGGCTTTCAACGGTCGCCGCTTCCTCCCATTGCCCTACAAACCTCCTCCTTTACAGACACACTGTTCTGGCCATGCCGAGCCCCTGTTGACCACCAATGCTCCTTCCCCCATTCTGCCGGATTTGTTTCGTTCATGTCGTCATTTGTTTCTATTCTTAACCGCTTTGCATGGCGTTGTGTCTGGGTAGTGACTTCTGATTCGGGCACTCTTCGAATTCCTTTCATCGTCCCTTCCCGGCTCTATCTCGCCCTAGCTTCGTGCCTTCTGTGCCAGAATCGAGCACTGGTATTTTGCTGGAGTGGTTTTGTTGCTTGCTTATGGTCACAGCGAGTTTTGCCCTCTTTCAATCCTCACATCGACTCCAGCTCCCCCAAGCTTTCCACCCAATAAGGCGACCGATGCATGTCTCAGATAGCCCAACAAATGGCCCTGGGCCAAGATCGCCATGTCTTAGTCGTCCCGCCCACGGCAGACGGAAACTCCTAAAGATGGTGGGCAGAGCGCGGCCACCCTAATTCGTATTGCTCGTTTCTTTTCTCTTGGCCCTTTTTAACAAGGGGAGGATGAACAGGACGGAATTCAGATGATCCACTCGCTGCGACGACACCATGGAGATGCCAATATTGGCACACCACTACGAAATAAATCCCCTCCAAAACAAACTCACAGAGCTTGGCCACTATGAGTCTGCTGTGCTCGTGACTTGCTGCGGCGTCCAAGTCGTTCCTGGTACGGTAAGAGCAATGTCTGCGCCAGGCACCAAAGGCGAAGCGGACAGGAATTTGGTGTCGCATGATCCTGCAAGAGGTGCAAATGACACACTTCAGTGGTGGCCTTCTGGAAAGCTCAAGGCGTCAGCCCCCAAGACATGGAGTCTTATTAAGACAAAGTGAAGGAGAAGGCAGACAAGGTACTTGCAAAGTATGACAAAATAGGCCATCGCCGAATAACCAAAAAAAGAATACAGGCACAGGCGCTCTGCCTCGACACGCCCTCAGCCTTTCTGTGTCCATCCTGCCGATGCAAGAAATACATGTCAGACGGAGACGACGATGGTTGACAGATGGGAACGTGGATGACTACAACGCAACAGCCAGGCTCGGTGTCTTCCAAGGGACTTGGCTGCAACCGACGAACGTGCGAGACACCTGCGATCCACCCAGGGCACAATCGCGGTAATCAACATTCCATGTTCCCTTAATGACGACAGTCCAGCCGTGCTCAGCCTCACAGCTCCCGTGAAAGGCTGTCGACCAATGATGGTCCGGGAGGCATTACCACACAAAAAATGAGGAGATACACAACAACCGTGCCGAGGCACTCGATTTTCGATTACTCATTCTATTTTTATTTACAATGTTTGACGATATTTTGCATTTGAGTCCAAGCATCGCCATGCTTGCTCGCTCTACAAGGCGTCCTCTACGGGTAGAGTGCAACCCTTACAGGAAAGAACAGGAAGTCGACTCTAGCCCCACGCCCCGTCCCCACGCTGGCGATCAATCAGCTGCTCTCCGTTTTGATATCAAACATCCCACACCTGTCAACAAGTTTATCATGAAACAGACACTACTGCTGCTTCGCGGACATGTCGTCCCAAACGGTTCAAGGGACCCAAAGAGCTCTAAATACGATCACAAATGTCGGTTTGTCATTGGTTGGTGTACAAACTGCTGCCTGGGTGCTGCATCTGTGCCTGCAGCAATGCCTGCATTCGTCCCTTGGCCAAATGACCAAGGCTCCGGAGTAGCCGTGCCATTTCCCCATTTGCTGTCTATTTTCTTGCAAAATCGACAGTGTTCCTATTTTCAGGTGCCTTTACCGTGATGAGCGATGAAGACAAGGTGCAAGCACCAGACGACGCTCGTCCGACTTGCATAGCACGATGTTTGATGCGAACGAGGCACTTTCACGAAAACTGACCAACCACATCACCAACTGCCGTGTGTTCGCATCATCGGAAGGTAGGTCCTTGAAGTGTGTGTGCAAATCGCAGATGTACCTGGCAGCATTGCACCCCACCGATGCGGTTCTGTTTTGTATTTGTCCTGCATGTCTCGGACGGCACCATGGATCGTGTCCCGTTGTATCTTCTCTAACCTTCCACTGTTTGCTATGTTCTGTTACGAGTCTGTAATAAGGGTGGGTTGTGGAATGTTTGTTTCGGAAGACAGCCAATCACACTTGCCTTCAGCCCTAAACGAAAACCTGGAGAGGTGTGTTGCCTGTGATCCATTTTGTTGGGAAAGTGCGTGAGGACACAGAAACTCACCAGGTCAAAGGCAGGAAAGGCCTCATGAATTGGATGCCATCCAAAATCCGACCAACCATGGCCCCGGCCACCACCTATTTCTCCAACTCAGGGCTGCGCCTCGACGTCGGCGAGGCCTGTGGGTCCGAACCCGTTTTGGTACATCTACAAAATGGTTGTACCTTTGCTTTTTCCCAACCACCTGTTCAATACCTCCCCAAGGCAACTTGTGGAAGCCTAACCCTTCCCAGCCAAGTGGGAAGGAAGCACCCTCGCTTAGGGTCTAAGCTACGGCCTCACCGGCAGATGGCCCATGAAGCGACGGGGGGCATTGCATCATTCATTGGGGCTGATGGAGACCTGGTAGGGATGGATTGTCGATTCTGTCGATGCCGCGCCAATGAAGTGCTTGGTACATGAGCGTACGCAACAAATTGATCGTGGAGAAGGCAGGAGGTCTATCCCTAGACCTCGTTTTGAGAGCAACGTGTTCGTTAGGAGGAACGAGAACGATCAACATGGCGGTTGTTCTCAACGACTGCGACAAAACGGGCAAGGCCAAATTCGGGCAACCTCCGCAACTTCCGTTAGCTCCAACATACCAATGTGCTTTTGCGGCTTCATAGTCGAAATTCGGATGAAAACACTCCACCTCGCTTCGACGATACGACTTTCCTGTTACTGCCGGTAAAAGAACTCCTCTCTCATCTCGTCTCCTCTGGTTGTGGCCCAGTCTGGTATGTTTCCGGTTAACAACCAAGCTCGAAAACAAGTTCACTTCTCAACTGCGTATAAGAATCAGAAAACGGATAAACGGTGGACCAGATTTTACCACCCCCGTATGGCTCGAATTATTCAATACAGACGCCCGATGGTCGGTATCTTGACAACCACCAGCCGCTGCCAAATCATTGCTTATCGAGGTGGAATACACGTTCCCAGCCCAGGAGTCAATGGAGAGCGGTCTGACGAAAAGAGTATCACGTATACGAGGGTACGCTTCGGGTACCTTTTCTGTTTTAGCCGCAGAGTTCAGACTTTCATCGTCTTGGGAAAGCAAGTACGCAAGTACTCTCGGATATGATGGGGTTCTGTCGTCGGTGCGTTGCAAGTCAAAAAGGCATATTGGTAAATCTATGAAAAGGAGTTGAAGAGAACGGTGTGTAGTACCCCAAAGGTTGACCTTGGGAAGCCTGACAAAGATCTTGACTATGAGTGTATGGCTCTTTAAAGATTTACATGTGAAAGTCGACCCTTGACAGAATCATAAGCAACAGAAGTGGAAGCAATTACGAATTACGAACACGGCAGATACACAGACCCAACGCTCGATGAGGAACCATTGGGGAAGACGAAAGAACAAAGATCCAAAGTTAGACCAGAAAGCCTTGCCTGCAACCACCTGCAATTGTATGCAGGACAGACGAAAGAACGGGGACCCTACAAGAATGCCTTGCGAACGAGGAACGCCGAAGGATGGCCTTTTTTTAGTGGACCGCACCCGCCGTATCACCACTCCATAGTGCCTCAGAGCCCACGAGCTCACTCGCGGGCAGGACCGATGGGACCACAAGGCCCCCGAGCCCCCCAACATCCACAAATGCAGGTGCTGCCAAAAGGGGAAAGGCCCGTTTTGCATCTGCAGGTGAGAATGAAGACAGCAGAAAAGAAGACCCAAACCGTAAACTGCAAGGTCAAGAAGCAGAACGAGGTGAGCATATGGAGAAGGAAGAGGGCGGTCCAAGACGAGTGGCAAACTTCTCTTGTGCACTGGCTCGTCTGTATCGCTACATCCATCGTGTAATTTTAAAATCCAGCGAGTCGTGAGCCGCCATTGCGTCTTGTTGTCGACCATTTGCTGCATCGCTCCTCCTCGTCCCCTCTCTCTTGCAGATATGTGTGTGTATGCCTGCATTACAGCGGGGTCCTGGCCTTGTAGCCCAGGTGCCTGGTTAAAAATCACCAGCCAGAGAGCCATGCTTCGTAGTTGTGGCTGACAGTCTCTGCCCCTTACATGCACCCTTTCGATTCTCGTACCGGCATAAGACTCAGACACTGGCAACAATACCATGTATATCTGGGGCGCGGCTGACAGGCGGCCTCCGGTTCTCTGACCTCGCGTTCCTGCGTAATTCTCGTTCCGCATCCCATGAAGCATCGTCAGCCAAAAGACACAGGATATTGCGGACCAGGTATTGCATTACTCATTCCAGAACGGAAAGTCGAAACGAAACGAGAGTAGGACGGCGCCAGTGTCACAGATTTGGCTTTCACATGTCAATCGTTGGATGGCACGAGCTTCGTTCTTTATTGGACGTCGTGTAACGGGTTTATTTACGTTTGTGGGAAATGTGTGTTTTGTTATGAACGAAACCTTTTGGGAAAGTCGTAACGAAACATGTAGAATACAGAGCAGTGAAGAAGAACAGTAACTACTGCAAATTGGAGTGATGAATCACAGGTCACAGACAAAGTAGTAGGGTATTGTCTTTCAATGAAAATGAAACAAAGCTTTAAACAAAAAAAAAATTCTTTTAAAAGATATTTTCTAGTAGACTTTATCAAAATTTTGTGTCTGTTCCATACCGCTGCGAGTCACTAATTATCATAGAATCGAATTGTAAAGTAGTGTATAGGCATGACGTCTGATAATATCTGCCCGATTGGGGCTCTGATTAGGCGGGCTTATAGCTTCCGCTGCGAATTGTGTACGAAAGGTCATTGTGTATGTCTATGAAATCATCATCCACTCCATTCCAAGGAAACCACGTCCGGACCACATGTAATAATGAGTAGACCCTGTTTTGTCGTTTCTTCCTGTTTTTTGTCTTACCCTCAAAATATCAGGCGCAATGCACTGTATGTACGCTGCCCCAGGTATAGGACTCACACCCAGAAACGGAAAGAGAAATTGAATGCGCCGTTCTCCCATATAAGAATCTCACTTGCCCACTCCAACGTAACACCGGCTCCAATCTATGTGTCTATGTTTCATGCCCGCCGGGTCATGGCGGCCGCAGCCCCGGCGGCAGCCAGGTCCGGCTTTGACACGCTACTCCCGAGGGAGCCGCCGCTAACAACACGACCAGCCGCCCGTGGGAGGTTGCTGGTCAAGCCGCCCACAGTGCTACCGCTTGTGCTGCTACCGCCCATCCCTGCCGTTCCGCTCGTCCGCTTGCTCATGCTCGCCGACGTCGTCAACGCCGATACGGCGGAGGCCCGTCTTGCTGACGCAATGGTCGGGGCATTGATGGGCTTGTGGGCGCCGACACCCAGAGACTCCCGACCGGCACGGAGCGTCGGAGCAGCACCAATCTTGACGGTATTGCTGCCCCCCGATGTGCTGTGAGGGGGTTCGGGCAAGGGCCGTGGCCCGCCCGTGCCAGAAACGGATATGGTGTGGTGGCGGCGCACGGGCGAACCGTCGCGCGTGCTCAAGCTATGGCGGGGAACGGGCGGGCGAGCGACGGCCTTTTGGCCCGTAATGAATTCGTGGCGAATGGCCTCTTCGGGCTTGAGGCGTCGGTCCGGATCCCACCGCAGGCAGCGGCTCAAGAAGTCGAGGAACGCCTCATCGTCGCACTTGATGACCTGTTGGAGAGTTTTGGACGATGGACGGCGCCGACGGCCCTTGGACGAGACTGTTAGGCGCGGCTTGCCCATGCTGTCGAAGAAGAGCTTCTTGCGCGTGCTCTTTTCAATCAGGTGCTTCTCGGGGGGGCCAAACACCTCCATGATGCACGCCAGTTGTTCCTGCTCGTTCTCACCGGGGAATATGGGCACCCCTGTGAACAGCTCAGCCAAGATGCAGCCCAAACTCCACATGTCAATGGGCATGCCGTACGTCATGCCCAAGATAACCTCGGGCGAGCGGTAGAAGCGGGACTGAATGTAGGTGTAGACCCTTTCGTTCTCAAAACAGCTGGAGCCAAAATCAATGACCTTGAGCTCCGTGTGCAGCGGGTGCCGTAGCAAGACGTTCTCAGGCTTCAAGTCGCAATGGATGACCTTGTGCTGCTTGAGGAGCATGAGTGAGCTGAGCATCTGCTTGGTGAAGCGCCGGACGAGTTTGAGCGAAGAGCCGCGGAACGAGTTGGCTTTGATAAACTCATAGAGGTTCATGTCCAGAAGCTCGGTCGAAATGCAAAGGTGGCCGCGGAAGTAAAAGCTGTGCGTGAAATTGACCATGCTATGCTTGTTTTTCGGATCCTGTTACAGTTAGAATCTAGGCAAATTACTACAACAGTAGAAAAAAAAAAGCTGCACATACCCATTCGCGAAGCTTTTGCAGGATGTTGACTTCGACAAGAGCCTGCTGATGGAAACGCTTCTTGTTCCGGATGATCTTGACGGCAACAAGGACGCCTGTTTTGTGATCGATGCAGCGCACGACCTGACCAAAACTGCCCTTGCCAAGAAGATCGATAATCTCGTAGCGGTAAGCGAGGTGGTCGCCGGCCACGATAGCATAGTCACCACGTTCGTCGTCGTAGCCAAAGTTGGGTATCTTGTCCGAGTCTGGGTTGCCGGCCACCTTGGCTGCGTTTTGTGTACCGCAAAAGTAGATATCGTGGTAGTCGACAATCTCGCCGCGCTCATAGATGTTGAGAATGGCAATGCGGGCAGCTTCCTGGTGGCTGACGCGCTCTTTGGGTGTGGCACGCTTGCGCAGGGCGTCGAGTGTGCGGGCCGCCAGCTCGGTGTCCTTGCGCCGGGCACCCAGCTTCCGCATCTCTTCTTCGGCGACAAGGTCGTCGCTGTCGAGGTCGGCAGTCCACATGTCATGGTGGTGACGAATGGACGTTGTCGACTGCTTCGTCTTGAGGATCTTCTGCATGACCGAAGACGTGTGCGAAGAGTGTGCGGCGTGCATATGGGAGCCAGCCGTTCCAACCTCGGAACTAGCCGCCACCGTCGAAGACGCAGAGGCGTCCTTGGCGTGAGGGCGGTCACCATTGGCCCACGAGGGCTCAGGTTTTTTGTCAGGGGCTAGAATGGCGTTAAGGCTCGAAGCAGAGCTCTTGCGGCGTCTCGAATCCAAGTACGTCCCCGGCGTCTTGGCAGCAGTGGGCGCCACGAGTGTCGGACTCTGGCTCTTTTTGGACGAGGGCATCTGGTTCATCGTCGCCGACTTGGGGACGCGGGGCGGTGGCATGCCATCGTGCTTGTCATTGATCGAGATCTGCCGACGGTGGCCGGTGTTCTGACGTTGGTTGTCTTGCTGCTGCTGCAATGCGGGCATTTGCTTGTAGTCGGAAGCAGGTATATCTGCTGGCTTGTCCGAGATGGAGCCACCCTGGATACTAAGGCTCGACTTGGAGTTGCTTCGCTTCCATGATAGGCTCAGCTTGCGACGCAGAGACGAGCCTATGGACGACGGCGTAGGGGGCTCGTCAGGGCTCGAGATCGGTGGCGGCGATCTTGGAGCCTGGCCCCCAGTGGATGTGGAGGTAGGCATGGGCTCTAGATACGACGCGTCTCCCGTGATGATGGTGCTGACGGATTCGAGCGGCGCGAACGCCCGGGATGGTGTAGGTGCAGGAGCGCGAGGTCCCGAAGGTTTCCGAATTGTCGATGCGGACGCTGATGCAGGGATTGGAGGCGGGATCGGGGTCATGAAAGAGGAAGGCGTTGTGTAGGCGCTGTCACTATCGTCGCCGGGTGTCTTGGACGTGTTGAATGGGGCCGGGTCCATCGAATTGCCCTTTGGTGCCGACGATGAGAGGAACGGCGAGATCGAGGGTTTATGGAGAGACGACGTCTTGGTCGCCTGCTCTGCCGCCGCATAAAAGTCAGACGCGCTCGTGTCGTCATCGTCGCCGCCGCTGCCACCGCTGCCGCCACTGCCGCCACTGCCGCTTTCTGTCAGCGTATTGTGGTGATGGTGGTGGTGATGGTGATGGACAGATGAGCTGCTGCGCATGGCCAAAGTGAGCTCGGCGCGCTCCTCATTGCGCTGCCGCGAGAAGAACGAGCCCTTGGAGGCAGTCATGGGCGTGGTCGGGGTTTTTGCAATGATGCGCGAGGGTGGAGGGCTAAGGTTCCGGTCCGGTGTGGCCGCAATCTGCTCTTGTAGCGCTGCAATCTTGGCGGCGGTGGGCACGCTGAGCGGCTGCAGATTCATGGGAGGCAAGCGAAGTGGCTGCAAGTTCTTCTTGTTACCGGTCATTGACGTTATGCCCGTCACAGTGTGGTTCGCCTTGTGATAGTCCTTTGAAGCTTTTGTGCTTGCCTTCCGCTGGATCTTGACGGGTGGGTCGAGACCCAGCGGCTGGGTGCCCGAGATGCTTGCCGTGGATGCGCTGTGTATGCTGCTACCATCGTAGGCCAAGTTCGACTTGCGCTTCTCGAAAAAGGACAGCTCGGCCGGAGACTCCTTGGGTGAATCGTAGACTTTGGGAATGGCAGGTACCGGGGGCACATCTTCGTTGTCATCAATGTTGGGAGTGGAGTTGTGCAAGATTGGTGGCTTGGGAGCAGGCAGGCGAGATCCTGTGTTGTTTATGCTCGACGCACCTGCACCTCCCTGGGGTAAGCGGGGTTGGATCGAGCCGGTCGAGCTGCGCACGGTGTTGAAGCTCATGGACGAGCCGATAGAAAAGCCGGAGCTGTAAGATTTGCGGTTAGGGTCCGGTGTTGTTCTCGAGGAAGACGGAGTGGATGTCTTTCGCGGAAGCATTGAGGGCGAGCGCGACGAAGCGCGGAGATCTGAAGAAGACGAGGAGGGAAGAGGAACGTTTGATGTCTGAGGAACATCCCGGTTGTTGTTGTTGCCGTTCGCGTTTCCTGTCCCGGTGCTGCTGCTGATACTGTTGCCGGCTGACATGGCGGAGTTTGTTGCTGGGGGCATTATCGACATGCGCTTCATACGACGCGCGTCAGTCGGACTGACAGTTCGTGCACCGAGGCCGGTTGCGTGCGACGCGTGCAGAACTGGCGCCATGGACATGCGTTTCGAGGCGGTCGAGTGACCAAACGTCGCAGACTTGGTACTGAGGGTGTTACTGCTGGTCGATGCGCTGCCGTTGAAGTTACCGGTGCTGCTGCTGTGGCTGACGGTCCTTGGTGGCCGCTGGAAGCCCGAGCCCGACGCCTTGGTGGGATCAAGTGCGGCAGATATGGATGCGCGGGACGACTGCTGGAAGGAGCGCGTTTTCGAGGCGCGTGAGCCAGTGAGGTTCCTCGTAGCATCGCTACCGCCGCTGCTCCCCAGCCGGTTGCCGCCATCGATGGAAGACCGCGCAGAGCCGGAGATGGGTCGATCCGAGTTTGACGCCAAACTAGGGCGCCGCCGTGAAGCCGAGCGCCCCAGACCTGAGCTGAATTCAGAGTCCAACACGCCGGGGCCCATTGACTTTCTCGGCGGCTTGCCGATGTTGCTGTTGGACACTGGCGGGTAGTGGCTCTGCCGACGTTGGCGCGTCGACGCAGGGATGACTCCAGCATCGGGCGCCGTGGCAGACGAGGTTGGGCCAGACAAATTCATAGTCTGTCGTGTTGTGATGCTAGGACGGCGCAGAATGGAACCTGACTTTGAGATTCGCGACGAGCTCGCCATTGTCGACGCGGACGCAGACTGTGGGCCAGCGACGCGGGTGTTTGTTGCCGTCGTATTGCCTGTTGCGTTGTTTGCAGTCGATCCGGTGCCTGATGCAGTGGCTGCGGCAGCCACCGCGGCCGCATTGGCCGCAGAGCGCGGGCCGCTGGCCGACTGTTGCTCTACCATCTTGTCAACGGCGCTCTGGGCGTCCAGGATGCTGCCGTGGCCAGAGGGCGAGGGGAACTGGGCGAGCTTGAAGTCGGTGGAGGCGGATTCGAGGCTGCTCTGGAGGTCGTCGAAGCTGACCGAAGGCAAAAAGTCGTAGCTCGCGCTTAAGCCAGCCAAGTCGCCTTCGGTGTCGAGATAGGGGTCGTCCGGGTCGTCTGAGTCGTCGTCGGCGTGGATGATCTGGGGCGGGAGTGGCGGTGGGAGATGCTGTGGAGGTTGTGGATGCTTGCTACTGCTTGCGGCGGTAGCGCTGGTGCCATTGCTCCGGCCAAAGGAGAAGAGCGAGTGGTTGTTGGAGGCAGAGGCGCTCAGCATCGGACTAGGCTTGTCGGCGGGTACGCCCCGAGTTGGCGACTGGGAGAGAGAACGGGATGCAGCTGGTGGTCGGGAGCCCGCCTGCGGCTGTTGGCTCCTTTGCATAGGAGGGAGCGGCAGGTCAAGAGGCCGATGCCACGTCGCTGAATCACTTGTGTATAAGGAATATGGACTGCTGCAATGGATAGGCGACAAATGCTGGCAATGGGCACGCTGCTGGACAAAAAGCAGAAAAAAAATAAAGCAAAGAAAATAAAAAAGATAAAATAAAAGACGAAAGGTCCCCCGAGTCTGTAAACGAGCGGACAGGCGATTGGAGCGCGTCGTCAGGACACACAGTGGATAGGCGGACAACAGGGCAATACTCTATCGACCTGAGACCTCAAAGATGAGGCACAAAGGCGTTGCGGATCGCGAGCCCGTCACTCGGTCCAACAAGACCTTGGAGAATGTAGCAAACTACCTCATTCCGCACGATCGAAAGGGGCTGACGAGAGAGGCAGGCAGTGTCGAAGAAGCCGGAGAAAAGCGCCCGAGGTTCGACGCAGGAAGACACAGAGCTGGAGTGGGGGTATAAGAGGTGAAAGGGATGCTGTGAGAAAACGAACGTCGACGTCGATTTTGGCGATTCGAAACTCGAAACGAAAAAGGCGGTGCCGTTGTTAGCGTGGAGCAGCGGCGGGTCGCGGGACCGGACAACGAGAAAGCACGTAAACGGCAAATGCACAGAGGAAACGAGAGACAATGTTGATGGCAACACGATGCGAGCAGTTGGGCGGTTGGGGGTGGTGAGAGAGGACCGAGGGCGGCGAGAGGCGAGGTTCGAGGTGAGTGGGAGGCGTGTGATGAACAAAAGACGAAAACGAGGACTGGACAAATGCAGGAGCAGGTTGGCCGTGATCTCTTTCCTGGCCACTTTGGGACTAGGACGGGGAAGGAATGGGGCACTTCACCCACCGCACGGGGGATGGAATTGGGATTCTCTGGCTGTCAGGTCTCTGAGGAAAGCGCGACTGCAAGATGTTGAGCCCGAATGGGAGGAGCGACAGGAGGGGATTGGCCTGCGGGAGGGAAAGTGGATGGATTGTAAGGTAGTGCCTGCTGTTTCTGGCGACGACAGAGTGGCACAGGAACAGTGGGAAGGAGCGTCCTAAAAGGTTCTGAAAGCAGCAGGCACGACCCTGCATAAAAAGCAGCACAAGTACGATTTAGTGACAGCACAAGCAGCATCCAACAGCTGCAAGGCGTCTGGGCGCTAGTGGGGCGCCGTTACGGGGCAATCCACGGTAGCGTACGGTAACAGCCCTGATGTGTGGAAGCTAACAGGGAAGCGCGCTGGCACTTCAGGGGATGTGGGGACCTACCACCAGCAAGGAAAAGGGGTTGGAAGGCTGGGCGAAAAAGGAGAAATGGAGCTCGACGGCACCTCGTGGAGGAAGGAGCAACCAACAAAACGAGAGGTGGGAAAGACCAACGATGTCGTTACGTCGTACTTCTCGGAGAGGCAAGAAACAGCCACCGACAAAGACCAACCTGTCCTGTTCGCAAGTCGCAATATGCAATTCCACAGTTGATCGTATCATGAGCACCGTGTACCATTCCTCCAATCTATTTCCAAAAGCGAGACCAGGCCACCAGGCCCACCATGAGAAATTGGCCCCTGTGGCAGGCCAAAACGGTTTGCCAGGCAACTTTGTGACAGTCCGGATCTCCTTGGGAATCGGCCAGTCTTGTGAAATGTTCAATTGTTCAGACTTATAGAGAGCAATTACGTCGTAATTGTTCCAAACAAACTTACAGCAGTCGCGGCATGTATCTTAAGTTAGCTTGAGATGCATGAACCCTGAATCCAGGGGAAAGGAAACAAACTGTCTGCCGGGACGAGCTAAGCTAAACGCAAGGTGTCGACGCGTTAGAAAGGGGCACATTAACCAGCGCACCAAGGCGGAAAAAAAGGAAAATATTACGACACACCACAGAGAGACCCCAAATAACGGGGCGCTGATGTGATGGGCCAGGAGCCGAGAAGCTGAGAGGACGAGCGAGGGCAGTTGATCTGGCGATCGGCAACAGCCAGTCAGAGACGGCACCAACGGTTTTTGTTTACGGGGTAACTCAGGCTGGCTTGCCAGTGTTTTGCCAGACCATTTCAGTTTGTTGATATAAAGGTCAGCTATGTATGTACCGCGATTGTGCGGTTCCGTGACGGACTGTTACTTCTATTACTGGTTATATAGCAACAGAGTGCAAAGAAAATTGAGACGCGTCGACAATGCTGCTGGACAGGCATGGCTGCTGACATTGGCCATGTTTGATGATGGAACCCGTCCCTGAATTTCTGTTTAATGGGAACGAGCACCGAGACTGGGTGTTGCTGATGCAGTGAGGTGAGAGACATAAAATTTGTATGCTGCCAAGAATGACTTCATTTGCATTCCAAAAAACACGAAGGGCAATTGTTTCTTTTTTAACAAGTTATCCTGCACATTTTCGTCCCGGCCATCGCTTTCATCACATACTGCAGATAGAGAGATTGCCAGGATATCGCATCTGGCCTGCCTCACGGCCGTTTGCATGCAGGCCACGAGACAGATAAATTAACCACGCCGACAATTCAGGAAACACCGACTGCTCATAACGACCCGGTAGTCCGTGATATGCACCTCGCTCATCCTTCCCCGTCCCATGTTTCTTTCATCTAAATAAATTGGCGGGCTGGCAGTATTCGCGACTCTACTTTCTTTCGGAAATGTGGGCGAGAGGGACGGGCGGGCTGGCCCCTGCCACACACAGCAACTCTTTTCCTGCGCGATCCCACGTCGTCGCACACGTTGAGCCTGCGTCGTCAATACCGCCAATGTTAAAGTGGTTGACGCGTCGCGTCGCAACCAAAGGACGCCACTTTCACAACACTGGAACGGGCTTTGCCACCTGTCAACCGTGCTGCCAAGCGAAAATAACTATGGCTGGAAAGAAGTAATTGTCGCAATTGTCGTACGGCAAACGAGGTCACGATGCAAATTTGCAGCTCAAACAATCCAATTTCTTTTTCTGGGTCTCATTCGCAGTAACAACCATGACATGTGTCACCCAACGCACTTTTACTGACGTTCCCGCCTGCTTGTCTTACATGCATGTTGGCTTCTACCGCGTCACCGCGTGTTTCCATACTTTAAGTCATGGGGTTTCGTCCACGTCGGCTTTGGGAATGTCCTACTTGACCAAGGCGAGGCCTGCAGCAATCCATACATGGGTTGACTGCTTGCCATTGTTGAATAATGACCGTAGATGATGATTCTAGACACGGTCTTGATGCAGATCTTTCGTCGAAATTGAAAGGTTTTTCGTATCGAACAAAATGAAAGTAAAGTCAAATATTGGCATACGCTGTATCGCAAGTAGCTTTCAATGCCTTTATATGAGTATTGAAATTGAGTGGCATGAACCATGATCATACCAATAAGCGTGGTAACACACATGTTCACATGAGAAGGGGTTTGGTGTTGAGTGAGATGTTTTAAAGTGCGTTGTTATGAAGATTAGAGATTGTGTGCTGTTACCTGGCACTTTCCTTCCCCGCAACCCACTCCACAGGGCTCTTCCCGCCACTAAGCATTCTGATGGTGGCAGGGAAAACATAGGCTCTGCCAGTCTCGAAACAAAGGTTGCCTACAGAAGCACGTGCCGAGCTTATCCCGCTACGACAGCACTTGCCGTACGCTGACGTCGCAAGTTCTTTCAGCCCATCGCTCCTTCCCCCAGCCTGGTTCCGGCCACTAAACCGTGGCATGTGACTAAAGCACCGCCAACGACGAACAACTTGACGTCAGCGTCATCCTTTCGATCCCATCGGCTTCAACACGTATTGTGAACTTGCGCCATCCGATCGATACAACCTGCAGGAACTGCATAATTACGTTGTACCTTTATTTTACTTCCGGCTTTCTTTCCACCATCGTCTCGGCGTTCCCCGCCGGCGGTCTTCGGCAATGGACGAAATTGCCTACTTGTTTCTGACCGGCCACGAAGACGACCCGCCCGAAGAAGAGACGCCTGTACCCGCTGCTGTGCCAGCATCACCGTCCCCGGCGGTGAGTAACTTCAACAAGTCCGGCCACATGACCCATTCGAAACTCGAGGCCGTTGGGGAAGTCGCCGACGACCAGTCGCAAACCGCCTCGCCGCCGGTTTCACCTACTCCAGCAACACACCGGAAGCGGCGGGGCTTCCGTGACTTTCTGAGCAAAGCCAACTCTAATATACAGGATCAGCTCTTAGACAAGTATGTGGAAGTGTGTGCAAACTGTTTCTTCTTTCTTTTCCCTTGTACTAATGCTGGCCCCCAGACTCTTTCAACAGGTGATCCCAATCGACAATAGCCACACAAATAACGACGATGCAGATTTGGGCTATTCAGATCCGTCGTTTGGTGCGCCGCCGAACGTCAGTGACGGCGCAGCAGACACGGGCGGTCATGGCGGCGTCGGTAGTCTCGACCCCAACGACGACAAGCCTGTGAAGAAGCAACGGCCCGGCTTCAGCGTCGCAATCATGTCCACCAACTTCCGCCGTTTCAACGCACGCATCGGCGTCGTCTTTCGTTTTCAGAAGAAGGTGGAGCGCCTGTTGGCCTGGCGCCGTGCCTCGCACACATTGTCGTTCTTGGGCGTCTACACCTTTGTGTGCCTCGATCCGTACCTCCTGACGCTGGTCCCGCCTGCTATTCTCTTGCTCGGCGTTCTTATCCCAGGCTTCATCACACGGCACCCGGGCACCTCGACGACCAATACGCCGAGTCTGGCGCTTCCCTCCGAGTACTATGCACGCGGTCCACCGCTGGCACCGCCACACACCGTGAAGCCTGTGAAAGAACTGAGCCGCGATTTCTTCCATAATATGGGCGATCTGCAGAACAGCATGGAGGACTTTAGCGTGGCGCACGACAAGATTGTGCAGACGGTCGTGCCGGCCACCAACTTTGCCGACGAAGCCTTTTCTTCCGCCTTGTTTGTCGCCCTCTGTGTGACGGCCATCCTGCTATCCCTCGCGGCCCATTTACTGCCATGGCGCATGATGTTTTTGGTGGGTGGCTGGGTGGTCGTGTGCAGTGGCCACCCGACCGCGGCCCGCCTTTTGCGTGTGTGGAAGACGTCCATGGGCACATCGCCACCACCGGCCTCTGCACCGCGCGGCGACAAGGCCTCGACGGATGGCAAGAAAGACAGTGCAACTGGCGGGGCCGTTCCAAAGACTGAGCCTGCGTCAGCCGCCTCCTTGTGGAATGCCTGGGTAGCTGCCGACATCATTCTTGATGAAGCTCCTGAAACGCGCGAGGTTGAGATCTTTGAGCTGCAGCGGCGGTCGACCGATGCCGCTGAGTGGGAGCCGTGGGTATTTGGTCCGAGCCCATACGACCCTCTGTCGCAGCCACGCCTTAATGCCAACGCGCAGGCCTCGTCCCCTGCGGCTGCGTTTTTGGGCGGCAGCGGCGGACGGCCCCAAGGCGCGCGTTTCTTTGAAGATGTACTGCCGCCGCAAGGATGGGAATGGAGCGAGAAGAAGTGGGCGCTCGATCTCTGGAGCCGCGACTGGGTCGAGGAGCGTATCATCACGGGTGTCGAGGTCGAGACCGAGGGCGAGCGCTGGGTGTACGACATGTACAACGAGCATGAGCAGCAGCAGCAACAGCAGCACCAGCTGGCAGCTGCTGCCGAGTCGACGGGAGGATCTGGATACGGAGACAGCGATTTCTACGCCGATAGCACAGGCTTGCACCCGCCGACGGCAACGTTCCGGCCGCAACGGCGCCCGCTGGGCCCGAGCTGGGAAGAGGGCGAGGAGGGTATGGGCCGGCGGGGAGAGTGGCGTCGCCGGCGGTGGGTACGTATGGTCAAGAGGAAGAAGATTACTGTCACTGCATAGATAGAGATACACACTGGTCAACTTGGTCTATTGCTACCCCAACTACGAACATATGGCTAAAATCCCTGATAGCATATATGGCAACCTACCACCTGCCAAGACAGTGCAACAAGCAAAACCAGTTGGTATCCTGAACTTGAAAAGGCCAGAAAATCCACGACCAAAAGACAAGAAACCCAAACCATGCCCCACAAATTCCGGTTACCCTGAATGAACCTGGTATAAGAGGTATAGAAACGTGTAAATACAAAGGAAATGCGACGTATGCTGTAAATGGCGAACCGGCGCACTGCATCTAGTTGATCGCAAGGTGGTCGAGGATGACGTGCACCGCCTGGCTGCGGCCCTTGCCTTCGTCAAGCTCGTCGGCCAGGGTCCGCGCGCGCTCCGTCAGCACCTGCAGCACCTCCTTGGTGTACGCAAACGAGCCAGTGCTCTCCATGTGCGCCACGGCGTAGCGCTTGACCTCTTCGTCGGTCGTCCGCTGCTTCAAAATGTTGAGCAGCTGCAAGTTCGAGGGGTTGGCCCGGATGCTGTGGATCACGGGGAAGCTGAACTTGCCCTCCGTCAAGTCCTCGCACATTCCCTTGTTCTGGCTGTACTCGGACGCCATCAGGTTGCGGTAGTCGTCCTGGATCTGGAACAGCAGGCCCAGCAGGTTGACGAGCGGCACGCAGTCCACCAGCGAGCGCGACTCGGCCTGCATCAGCTTGATGCCGAGCCGGAACAGGCCGCCCGTCTTGTGGCCGACCATCTCGAGGTAGTCGTCCTCGGTCGGACACGTCAGCGTGTCGCGCCAAAACAGGTCCATGCCCTGCCCGCGGTGCAGGTTGCACAGCTCCTCGGAAAACACGGCAAGCGCCTTGGGGTTGCGCAGCTTTTGCACCTCTTGGAGGGCCACAAAGTAGATGTAGTTGGCGCTGTTGATTGTCTGCGGCACCCCAAAGATGTTGTGGGCCACCGGCAGCCCGCGTCGGAGGCTGCTCGAGTCCTCGACGTCGTCGACCAGCAGCGACGCCGTGTGCAGCATGCCGACAATGCGCGTGATAATCTCGAGAGAGTCGGCGGGGACCTCGAGCCAGCCGTTGAAGGCGTTTATGAGCTGCGTGCGGAACTCTTTGCCGCGCGTGCTGTTCAGGTAATCAAAGGGCCCGCACACGATGCGCTCCTTCTCGTCCGTCCAGGTGCGTCGCGCGCTAAAATTGAAGTCTTCGGAAGCGTACCGCCGCGGGTCGGGTGGGGGTGTTGGCTGCAGGGCCGTGGCTGTGAGCACAGAGGTGGCGACGGAAGAGGAGGAGCCAGAAGCAGCGCCGGCGAAGGGCTTCGATGTTGGTGGCACAAGAGGCTGGTGTTTTGTCGGTTCGAGGACGGAGGCGGAGGAGGTAGACGGGGTCGGCCTGTCGGTGCTGCCAGTGCTGCCGGTGCCTAGGATGGGGTTGCCTGCGGCGGCAGCTGATGCCTTTAGGGAGGCCATTGTGATGGAAGGTTTTCGGGGACGCCGGGTACCGGGGTTGTGTAGCCAGTCGGCCTCGGGGACAGACCGCAGCACAGAGGCTGATTTGCCGGCGCCGGTGGATGAGGAGGACGAAGAATGGTGATGGCGCTGGTGGGAGGTCGAGGTAGAGGTAGGGGCAGAGGCAGATGCAGATGCAGACGCAGAGGACGAAGGTTGGGGCAATGACGCAGAGTGCTGGTGCTGGTGGTGCTGCTGGCCGGTGGAGGAGCGTCGTGGTGGGATGGCGTTGGGAGATTGGAGGAAGGCCGGTGATGTCGAGCCGGAGGAAGATGAAGCGACTGGTGCGGACAGCATGGTAGCTGGCTCTTTCTCTTTTCGCCGGCCGGCTGATGGAAACATGTGTGGCAAGAGAGGGACGGAGATGTGGGACGGCGTGCAAGGGAAGGAAGTAGGCTCCTATTTCACGAAATTTTGTACCTAACGAGGCAGGCGCGAAGCCAACAGGAGCTAGGCAGGTTGGTGTCTATTGGTGTGCTGTCCTTTGATGTCATGCGACCAAAGGAGCAAGAACGATCCACTGTTCCGTATCCCGCGGGAAGGCACGGAACGTTGTGGAACGTGGAAGGTGCAGTGCAGGCACCAGCTAATAATTCCTTGAAGCGTTATGCTGTAGGACTCGTTTATTGTCGTGTATCAATTGTTTGGTCCTTCGGAAGCGGGCGCTTGCCAGACTGTTCTTGCTTCGCCGCCAATTGCAGTGTAGGCCTTGTTCCAGGCAGAAGGATTTTGGGCGCCGGTGTTACTACGTCTTGCAGGCCCAACCAATGTGGCGTGTTGTCAATGTCTGGAGTCCGAAAACACGGTGTGGTACAACGGCGAATATGCGCAGCAGGAAACGTCGATGATGTTGACAATAAGCTATGGTTAAATTCAATTGGTCGAGTGGATGATGACGGGGGCTTTCAATGTAAGGCGAAATAGAAGTCAGTTCGGCGGGCAGGAGCTTTAGACGTAATAATGCGCGTCTCTTTCCATGTGACAGCTGATGCGGGGGCGAGTGCCGGTGAGTGCAATGTGTAAGTGCAAGAAGGCATGTACGTCGACGTCGTAAGCGTCTTGTGGTAACGGAAGTAGCGACTGGTCGAAGGCCCACCGCGATGGCGATAATCTGACCTGAGCAATTTGATAATGTAAAAGATGTACTTACGGAGTGTGTTGTAGATTCAAGTCGACAAAAGATGCGTCCGGGACGTGTGGTTTTGTTTCCATCGGCTTTTCTGACAAGCCGGGTTCCCACAGCATCCCCTGCATGCTTGGGCTGAGTTTATGCAGGCCCCTTGACCCAAAGTGCGCGCGCTTTGACGATCTTCTGAAAGGAGAAGCAAACCCGTCTTGAGCGTGCGCTGAGACAGTCTATTTTGAGTGGTATTGAGAGGGTGTCGCTTGTATCCCTTTCGCCTCTCGCGTCTTGGCCGTCGCTTCAGACCCTACTTCTGGCAGCAAACATGGGCATCGTCGCCCAGTTGGTTTCAAGTTTCCACATGCTCACACAAAGAGCCGAAGCTTTAATACATTTCAATCGTCGCTACGGAAATGAAAACACTATTCATCTACATCCGTTGCAGGTCGAACCCGGTATGATCTCTTCATTTACTTGATCATGCGTTGTGGTAGTGGCTTCATGGCGATGTGGTGTCGTCGTTTGTTGATATTGTGATCTTTTTGTTTTAATATAGCGCCCATTCCGCTGTTCTGCCCTATCTGTTGCCCCTCCAGTCTGCTGTATCCTACGGTGCGAGGCGGTTGTGCTAGACCAACCAATTGGGATTAGCGCCACCAAGGCCACCTGCTGTATGCAGCCCAATGCGACGTTCTTGGTTGGTGGGTAGCTCCTGCCGTTGCTGGGCCATTTATCGGTGGTCAAAGACAGCCAAACACACGGCAGGTGCCATATTGCGTGCAGCTTCCTTTTCTTGTCTATTCATTCATCTGAGCCATGAACATCAGAAAAGCTCATATTTTCTCCTTTTCTTTGTGATACACTTGCAGCCTTTTGCATGAGCACGCCTTTTCTTTCGTTTCCTGTATTATAATTCATTCCACCTTTTTCTTCTCACTGAAGGCAATTCGCCCGCATTGACGATTGCCGTCACCATTGCTTTCATTCTCGTCGATAATTCAGCTCCAACTTTTCTCAAACTCTCCACGATACCTCCTTTCACGCATTCTCCAATCGACCCTCGACACTACTCTCTTACCTCTAACGAACCTTTTCTGACCTCCTCCTCCTCCTCCTCCTCCTCCTTCATTTCCTCTATCCGTACGGCACAATGGAGGCCCTCCTTTCACTTGCATTCGACAACCTGTCGTCATATGATGGTCCCAAAATAAAAAAAGGCCTCAAGCAGGTCGAAGGCCTGCTGGCACCCATTTGCCTGTCTTCGTCCAAAGCCAAGAAGCAGCAGTCGGGCCTTGACGAGGATCACCAGCAACAGAAGGGCTCCTATAAGACGCTTGAAGAGCTCAATGATGACCTGGCGTTCTTTGAGTTCTTCAAGCTGCAGGAGGGCTTTGAGTGGAACATTGCACAGAGGCTGCTCGATACGCTCGACCGGCTGTTGTCTCGCGGCAGCGATGGGCAGAACGACCTGTTGATCCTCAGCACGCTCGACCTGACGCAGGGCGTGCTTCTGCTGCACCCGCCTAGCAAGGTGCTCTTTGCACGAGAGAAATACTTGAACGTAAGTTTTTCTTTTTCTTTTTTTGCCGGTACCTGCTTTGCTCCTCTCGTTTGTCTCGGCCGTTATCTGACACAGCCAAGCTTCTCCTCGACCTCCTCGAACCTGTCAACTGCCCAGCCATCCAGTCGGCCACGCTGCTCACCCTCGTCGTGGCGCTCATCGATACGCCCCAGAACACCCGCGCCTTCGAGGCCCTTGATGGCCTGCTGACGGTTACGTCCATCTTCAAGTCACGGTCGACGTCGCGCGAGGTCAAGCTGAAACTGGTCGAGTTCTTGTACTTTTACCTCATGCCCGAGACGCCGTCCATTCCGCGGGCAGACGCGCGGGACTCGATGCCGGCGATGCTGCAGCGCAGCCCGAGCAAGCTGGCCAAGGCCTTTGGGGGCGGCGGGAACAGTGCAGCGTCTGGCCGCAAACGGCGTGGCGATGACGAGACCGACTTTATGCGGACAACCGAGGACAAGCAGGCGCTGCTGGGGCGGCACCTGCACAACGTGGACGACCTGGTGCGCGATCTGACAGCTCACACGCCCTTTGGCGGTGTCGTGTGCTGAAGCAGGTTGATGGTCTCTTTCACATAGTCCGCTTTTCGACTGTCTTTCTCGACCCGATTTTCTATTTTCGATACCATTCGACACGGCGTTTAGCGAAGTCATTTGTTTTTGTTTTGTTTCTGTTTCTGTTTCTGTTTTTGTTTTTGATTTTTTGTTCATTTTCCATTTTCCTTAGTGCCTTTTTTTTCTTTTTGCCTTTTGCATTGTATTTGATTTCTGCTCCTGGCGCAGCTTCTTTTTCGCCCAACAAAACCTGCACCATCGACACAGGACTGTATTACCATTGTTGAGCGTATCGTTGTCTGGCCTTCATTCTGTTTTTCTCTCTTCCTACATCCTCGATCGTATTTGAGCATGGGTCATGGTTGCATTTGCACTTTATGGTCCCCTAAAAGCCGCGCGCACACGCACAATGTAATATAATAGACATTTTTGATTGACATTCGCTTCTTGTTCATGACCTTCCTTGTCCCGTTACATCATTATTATCTTCTCTGATTATCATACACAGCTCATTCTAACCTCGGACCACCGCCTGGCTGGTTGGCATTCTCCATTGGTGACACGACCAGCTCGCCCTGATCACCTCCCTCGGCAATCGGTGTCACTGCGCTGCTGTCGCCTGGCCGCTCGTTTGGCGAAACAGTCTGCTGGGTGTACGGTGTCGGCACCTCGGAGCCATAGAGTTCATAGTGCGACGTAGGCTCGGCTGCTGCTGGTGGTGGTGGCGAGACGGCAACGTACGGCGCTGCTTGCACAGCGGCAGCATCCTTTTCATTGTCACCATTGCCACCATTGTCGTTCCGCCCGATATTGTTCTCCGCGCCCATCTCGGCCACGGCCCGTTGCCGCGAATCAATCTCAACAGGCGCCACAATATCGTGCGGGCCTTGCGGTTGCATCGGCACGCCACCCACAACACCATTGTTGCCTGGCGCAACGGCTGACTGGGCCACAGTGTACGGGCCGGGAACAGCATTGGGGCCAAAGTAGTCCTGGGTCAATCCGGGGAGCCGTGCATCCGCTTCGGACCCCGTGGGCATGGCCGGCGTACCCATGCCCGTTCCATCTGCTGCTGCTCCGTCGCCACTGTTGCTATACGCAGCTGCGCTGCCGCCGACGCCTGTGCTGGCGGTGTTGCGCCGGAAGGCGAGAGGATGGCGCCAGGACCGCGTGGCGGGCGAGCTGGCAGCAGCCGACATGCCGCCCAGGCCGTCAATCATGCCCTGCTGGCGCAGCTGCGGCTGGTGCATCTGCGGTTCGTTGTGCGGCTGGCTCTGCAGGTCGTCATAATCGTGGGTGCCAAAGGAGGCGGGCGGCAGGGACGAGTCGCGGCGGACGCTGCCGCGCTTGGCATTGCGGTGACGCACGCAGGCCCAAGCGGCCGCACCGGCGAGCGCGGCCGCACCAATCACGGCGCCCACGGCAATGCCCGCCTTGGCGCCGGCCGACAGGCTCTTGCTGCTGGTGTCGGTTGTCGTCAGGCCCGAAGTGGTCGCGCCAGTGGCGGACGCGCAAAAGATGGTGCTGGACACGACGGTGCAGGTATGACCGAGCGCGCAGCAGCCACCACCCAGGCTTTGGGGGCAAGCGATCTGGCTCGTGGTGCAGCCGCTGGGCAGGGCGGACACAAGGCCAGATGTGTCGGTGGCGGTGGCGCCCGTTTGCGTCCTGGAAGGTGGCTGGCTCGTCGAGAAGCACTGGCTATTGGAGGCGCAGGTCTGGTCGTAGTTGCAACAGCCGCCGCCAAAGCTGCTGGCGCACTGGAACTGGCTGGTGCCCTGGCAGCGACGGGCGCAGCAGGCGGAGTAGACGGAGGTGGTGGTGATGACCGTGGTGATCTTGGTAATGACGGTGTTGGCGCCGGTGACGACGTTCGTCGCAGGATTGGTGAGCGGCAGAGTGGCCGTTCCCGACACAACAAGGTCGGTCTTGGTCTGGGTCAGTGTCTTGGTCGTGGTGGCATTGCACTCGTACTGAGTTTCGTTGCAAGGCGAGCCGCAGGTCAGGCCGATGGAGCAGCAGGCGGCCTGGAGCGTAGTCGGATCGATGATGCAGTAGCGGTCGTTTGCGCAGCAAAGCGTCGAGTTGATGTCGAGGCACGAGTGGAAGCCGGCTGCGCAGCCGGCGTTGTCGCGGCGCTCGACGGTCGGCGCGACGCCGTCAAGAAAGTAGCGCGGCGACAAGCCCATGCCGGCAAAGCCGGGTTCGGCCAAAAAGGCATCGCGGCCACCGCTGAGCGCAACATCGCCGTCATAGGCGGCGCGACAGGCGGGGAGGATGGCAAGGAGAACGAAGAGAACGGCCCAGGCCGTGGACAGAAAGCGGGAAGCCGAAGCCGGGGCGCCTGTTGTCGGTGCGGATCGTCGCAAGGGCATTGTCGATGTGTCTATAGAGAGTATGGGGACGAAGAGGAGGAACGACCAGGGAAAGAGAACAAAAAAAATCAAACAAACATAAAAACATAAAACAACTCAGAGCAGGGAAAAGAAACGCTGCGCAATGAGGCGAGAGACAGGCCCCCTTACCGCATCATCTGTCAGGTCGCATGCAGCCAGGGCCCAGGACCCTTGTTCGTCGTACGGAGGTACTCTGAGATTTCTTGGCTTTGTGGCTCTGTTTTCTTTGTGCACATGCGGCCTTTGCTCCTTGCGTCCGGAAAGGTGCAAATGTTATTTAAAGATCCAGGACCAACAGACAAGAGCTCGTTCGCACAGACAAGAGACAAAGGAAGATATGTCGAGTATCAAGTGGCGGAAGGGTCGAGATTGGAAGAAAACAAAACGAAAGATTTTTTTTTTAAAAAAAAGCAGAAAAGGATGGAGAAAGAAATGGAAGAAAGCAGCGCAGTCAGATCTAACACGCCGACCGACACGAAATACGATTCGCGAGAGATGTGCATGCGACAACGTGCATGCGGCGCACAACTGTTTGTAATGACAACACTTCGCAGGTGGGCGGAGGCTCTGCCAACGAAATTAAATCGAAAATCAAATCAGAAGTGCAGAAAATGAGAAAACGACCAGGGTTGTTGCGCTTCCTTTAGCCGTTTTTCGCTTTTCGTCCAGGGTCTCCTCCGCCGCTGCGGATGCTGCAGTACGGAACATGGACATGCAGAATCTCGCCGATCGGGCGTCCTGCAGGTGATTTCTGTTCGACACATGTCGTGCTTTGTTCCCTTTTTGCTTGCTCTTTTTCCCTCCGTCTTCCTTTTCTTCCTCCAATTCAAGCCTGTCTTGCCAAATGTAGCCGATCCGACCAGATGCAAGCAAAGCTCCGAACAGAAAGAAAATCTGACAGGCAAGACAGCTGACAGTCCAAGAGAGACATATGGGCCGTCAGACATACACGTAATGTGTGGATGCCGTGGATTTGGATTCGTTCGGGCGAGAGCGATGTGGCGGGAGCCTGTCGCAACCCGTTTCCCAGCCCGCCCATGAGTAATATAAGGTTGCATCGGATGGAGAGAGGGTGTAAGATACCCAAAGCAACACGACACAGGTCATCTTGATCACTACATCGCCGCGAAGAACGTCCAAATTTGACGGAGAAGGTTTGGAAGTGAGGCTGCAGAGGAGGAAAAAGGACCAGACACACAATCGTATACGAGTCGACGCGATCCGTTTTCGTTCCCGTTTCCCGTTCTCGTCACCGTCTGCGCGTCTGCCGTAAGATGCGTGGATGCGTGTGAGAGGAGTGAGGTGCGAGAGATTAGGGAGGCAAAGCGTGAGGTGAGACGACATCACAGAGTGGATGCGCCTGCCGTGTATGAAAGTAAATACGTGGACAGAGAGTGGCAGGAGCGAGCGCTAGTACCTGAAGGAAGGAGCGACGGCGCGCGACGTGCTGCGAAGACATACAAAGTGCAGGAAATGGAGGTAAATATTGCTTTAAAACGGTAGCGAATGTCAATTTACAGTCTGAAGATGAAAGATATGTAGATAGACTCTGTGTTGGAATAACTATATGTCGTAAGATGTACTTTCGTTGTCGAAATGCCAAAGTGCCTGTTGAAAGGCGGGAAAACACCTAAGATTTACTGTGTATGCGTGCTGGCAGTTGTTAATAGTGGGGCTACAGCGGGATTCAAGGACCGCCAGCGTGCTTTCCTCTTTTGGGTACACGTCCACCGGCCCTTCCCATCTATCAGCTCCGCACTGCCAACGTCCTTTCGGGGTCCCCCGTCTCGTCTTCACCACTCTCTTTATACACCGCGCTCGTCGCAGTACCGTGCCACCTCCTTGGCCAGCGTCGCGCTCTGGCGGATGACCATCTCCATCATGTCGTCGACATCCTCGCCCAGCCGCGTCTTGGTGGCCGGCACCGCGCCCGCCGTCGTGCCCGTGGCCGCTGCATAGATAGCCTGCATTTCCGTCAGCACGGCCTGCAGCTGGTTCGGCAGCCAGGTGACAATGGGGCTGCCGCCCGTCGCCGTCGGGTGCGACGTGCGCTTGAGGATGTACTCCTTGCCGAAGCACCAGTGGCGCCAGCGGAAGTCGCGCACCTGGTTGAGGATCTGCAGCCAGAGACGCACGCTCTGGACGGCGTCCATGTCCTCGCCGCTGACGGCGCCGCCCCCGCTCAGCGCATAGTCCTTGACGCCGAGGTCGCCCGAGCGCTGCCGCACGTACGCCAGGAATTGGCGGTGGTTGCTGGGGCGGTACTGCCGGAAGTCCTTGAGGATGGCCGTCAGCGGCGTGTCGGGCATCGGGATCTGCAGGAAGCTGTCCATCAGGGGCACCATGGAGTCGTTGGCGCCGGACTCGCCGCGGAAGCTCAGGCGCGTGACGGCATCGGGGCGGGCGGCCTCGAACCCGTCGGCGCCCACGCCCTCGTACGCCACGCCGTCGGGGAACATGCTCTGGGAGGTGATGCCAAAGATGAATGTGCGGAAGCTCGTGTACTGCTCGGGCCGCGACTTGGCCCACATGGTCTCCATGACGCCGTTGATGCGGGTCAGCGCCGCGACAATGCGCTCGAGGCCATGGTTGAACGCCTCGCGACCGCCCTGGGTCTTCTTCTGTGTCTCGACCACGTCCAGGCAGTCCACCGTGCCGGCCACCAGCGGGCCCGAGTTGCGCACCATGTCGACGTGCACCAGCACAAAGCCGGCCTCGCTCGACGTCGGGTCCAGGCCGTGCTCAAAGGCCCGGATCAGACGCAGGTTGTCGTACGCCAGGCCCTTGGCGGGGTCCTCCAGCCGGTAGTTGAACAGCGCATAGCTGCCGGCGTACTCCATGAACGGCTTAAACCCGCACAGCCGCGCCGTCCGTGCAATCGGCCGCGCAATGCACGCCGGCAGCACGTCGCGGCCCAGGCCGTAGGGCTCGCCCTTTAGGAAACGGAGGTGGCAGGGCTCCAGGAGAAAGGCCGACGCCAGGAACGCATAGTCGCGGTACAGCGCGTTGAGCAGCGGCAGGTTGTGCTTGACGCTGGGCTCGTCAATGGCGTCTGTCAGGTCGGGCAGCAGCTTGTCCTTGAGGATGGCATCGCCTAACTTGCCCTCCGCCAGCAGACCGGGCGTGCCGTCGAGGCGCTTGACGGGCATACGCGTCAAGAGGTCCTCGAGCGGCGCAAACACCGCCGGCAGCTCGACGACAGGTTCGGCCCGCGGCAGGAAGCCACGCGTCTTGGACACCATGAACGCCGGCATAGACGTGTCCTGGGGATGGGCATCGTCGAGCACCTCGAACGAGGTGGCGATGGTAGGGTCGTCAACGATGATGGAGCCCATTGTCAGAGAGGATGTGTGGGGAGGTATATGGTGGCAAAAAGGTAAGTTGGTGGTGAAGATGGTACTGATGGTGATATTTGGTATTGAAGGCGGACTTTTTTTAAAAAAAAAAAAATTCAAAGAATGAAGCGTCTACGGGAACCGGGGGATGGCAGAGTACCGGAAAATGGAATGGAAATGATTGGGAAAGACTACCAAAAAATCGTGGCCAAGTGGTTGCGACCGAGTCCAAAGCCGGCGCGCGCTGCGATTATATGCATCGAGGCCGGAATGGTTCCGGCCACTTCGCACGCTCATATTCCGGCCTCATCCACCAGTCCAAGTTGGAAAGTTGGTGTCAGGATGACCGCCCACCGCCACTTTTTTAGTCAAATTTTTTGCGCTTTTTGCCCATTTGGTTTTTACCTATCTTTCCATGACACAGAGAAACTCGTCCCCCGCTCGAATGGAAATCGCTGGATTTCTGAAGGACCGGAAATCACGAACGACGAGAACCAGCCAAAAACCAAAAAGGGGCATCCGGCAAACACTCACTTTACTCGGCGTCGCTGTTGCAAAAATACGTCCAAACTGCATATAACATTCTCGTGCGTCACAAAACTATTTATTCGCCTGTCTGTTCTCCTTTTCGTCTTGTTTACTTTTGTGTTCGTCGACGATGTCGTCGTCGTTGGGTATTACAAGTGTTGTTCCGCTCTCGCACCTTCCTGCACTGTGGAGCAAATGCAGTCCAGTGCTTTTCCTCCGCTCCTTCCTCACTTGCCCCTTGACTTTCTTCCTTCCCACTTCCATTCCCCTTCTCTCGTCTCCACATCCCGTTCGCTCCTTCCCCTTTCTGGTTGGCCCGTTCGTAGCCGAGACCAAGACGCCGTGTCGAGATACCAGGACAAACATTCACGTGACCCTAGGCCGGCCTTGCCCGGCCTCGACGCCGACACCGGTTTAGGAAGGTGCAATCTCGCTCTGCTTCGGCGCATTCTAATGCAAAGTGTGTTCGTATCTTTGTCCCGGCCGTTGGCAATGTCGAGAACCTGTATGGCCTGGTGAAACCCGGCTGTCGTTTTTCCATTCCTTTGAACGGTGTCTACGAATGCCTCGTTCGCCACGCGCACAAAATCGAATAAAATCAATATGTAAGAACGCAACATTATCTATATTTTGCATATTTCGTATCTATTTAGATAACTTGGTGGTCCATGGAACGTATTCTTACACCACTTTGCCACTACCGCAGATGACGCTGGATAAACGCGTTTTGATGCACGGCCAGACGCATACGCTTGCCAAAGACGTACAGCACCAGGCCGTAGATGCAGCCGACGCCGTGGATGGTGCCAATAATAAAGTAGACGCGCACAGGGCCCGACTTGGCCAGCCACGTGTTGATAAAAAAGGCAATGGCAAACGTCATGACGGCCTTGACGAGCGTGACGGCGGCATAGGCGTCCTGCGCATGCTTGCGGTGGCAGTCGAGCAGGTACGTGTTGGAGACAAGGGACAAGATGGAGCCCGAGAAGGCGGCGACGCCAAAGAAGAAGACGGGCGCGAACCAGTGGATCTTGTAGTGGATGGCGAGCCCAAAGCCCCAATAGCCGGCGAGGCCCGTGACGAGGGCGGGGATGCACAGGATGTTGCGGAACTCGGGCTCGTAGACGCCGCCGTTTTTGCGCGACATGTACGTGACGAGCCAGTCGGCGACGGGTCCAGGGATGAAGTTGCCGACAATGTTGGCGACAAAGGGCGAGAGCACGGTGAGGCCGACGGCGCGGGTGGAGAAGTGATAGGGGGCGACGGTGAAAATCGACGACAGCGAGACGGAGAGCGAGGCCGAAAAGGCAACGGCGCATCCGTAGGAGTAGGCGGCCCAGACGACGCCGGGCAGCATGTAGGTGGCAAAGGGCGCAATGAGGGCCCTGAGGTAGTTCTCGTCGCTGTAGCGGCCGCTGAAGATGCGGAGGGACTGGGCGTAGGCACGTTTGGTTTCGATCTCCGCGGCTGCGCCGGCCGACTCTGCGTCGAAGTCGGCGGCCGTCTTTTCGTCGACGTTGCCCCCGGATGGGAGGTGCTGGTCCGATACGCTGGCGCTGGCGGCGGCGCTGCCTTCGCGGACCTCGTCCGACAGCAGCTCCAGCACGTCCGTGTCGTACTTTTTAGCGCGCATATAGGTCGTCTCGGGCGCAAAGAAGAAGAGCGCCAAGACATAGGCGGCCATGAAGATGACGGCGTAGCGGAACGCCCATACGTAGCCTTGGCCGGCGACGATCTGGCTCGCAATCACCTGGCCCAGCGAGTTGCCGCCGGCCAGGGCAAAGTGCCACAGTGCGAGGTGGAAGCCGCGCTGGTGGACAAAAAACAAATCGCCGACGCTGGAGCTCACCAGGTACTCGAGGCCGCTGGCGCCGGCACCCCAGAGCGCGCGGCCGGCGTAGAGGTATTGCAGGTTGTAGGGGTGTGCCAGCAGCACGCCGTAGCCCAGGACGGACACGAGGCCCAGCAGCAAGAAGATGGGCCGCTTGCCGTAGATGCGTGCCAGGGGCGTCGTGAGGATGCTCGCGATGCCCATGCACAGCATCAGCACGGCCAGCGAGCGGGACATTTGCGTGACAGTGGTGCCGACCTGCTTGGCCATGAGTGTGGCCGACGGGTTGAGGAAGTAGCAGGTGCCGGAGGCCAGGCCGGTGCCAAACGACAAAAAGTACGAGTGGAAGATCTTCTTGGCGCGCGGCCAGTTGAGCGGGTCGTTGACGGAGTCGGATGGCTGCGGCACAAGCACGATGCCTTCTTCACGGCCGCTGCCGTGCTTGAGATGCGCCGTCAGGGCGCGCAGCACGTCCGTGTCGCGCTCGACGTGGACGGTGCCGGGCACCTTGACATTTTGTTGCTTTGGTTCGAGGACCCAGAGACCCATGGCGAGGAGGAGACAATTAAAAGGCTATATAAAAGAAAATGCGACAGGGAAAGGACGTGTACAAACACGGTGACGAGACTTGTGGCAAGGACTCAAGAGGAGTAAATTAGCAGACGAGAATGTTGTCTCTGGTCGGCATGCCCGTCCAGCCTTGTCGTCCCAATTGCCAACGACTTCATTTTATCTATTGCGTTCACCGCGTTGACGTAGCAAGGCCTGCATTGGATCTTCCACAGACCTCGTGGAGTCTTTGGTAGACTGGTGTAAACGCACATCGAGTCGTGATCACGCAAGAGGCATGCAATATTCTTCTATTTGCTTTGGCCCCAGACCAAGCCCTATGAACCGGAAGGGTTGCGGTTAAGACGGCATGGGGAGGATATCCAACTGCCGCTCGGAGGACGAACCTGCGTGGCAGATAATAGGTAAAAGCTAGATTGGCTTGACCGTTGAGTCGTTTCTTTCTTTCAGTTAGGTTGTCAATCATTGATTAGTTGACGTTTCCGAGGCACGCGTCTGGGACGGCGCGACGGTGTAGCCGCTTTGAGCATCGCCGGATCCATCACCACATGGCCGTCGCATCGACCTTGCACCACACCGGAAGGGCACACCCATGGCCTCGTTATTCCCGCCGGACCCTGTTGAACATCCAGGCACTTTGTATTTCGACATAAGTCGTCACTCTCCGAATGTCCGGCCGGTCGCACAAGGGTTGCAATGGACAAATCACCCAAGAGTCCATCACAATGTTGCCATCGGCTCGTTTCGCAGGATGTGTTGATGCGACGAAGTGAATGGCAATCGAGCGAGGGTCCAAATAAGAAGAGGCTACACGAGCCAAAAGATGGCCATCATAATCCATACACAGAAGCTAGAGTCAATGCATACAGTAAACGAATAGACCCGAGCACTGACACACGCACGCTCGACCCACGTTACCATGGCATCTCTCGAAATCCCTGCGGACCTGCCCCTTTTCCAGGAGGCCAAGGACAAGGTCGTGATTCTCACAGGCGGCGCGACTGGCATCGGCGAGGCGACCGTGCGCCGACTGCACAGCCTGGGCGCCATTGTCAACGTGCTGGACGTTGATCGCGTCAACGGCGCAAAGCTGGCCGCGGAGCTGGGCGCGGGTGTGCATTTCTACGAAGGGTCAGTGTCCGTCTGGGCCGACCAGCTGCGCATCTTTGACGGCGTCATCGCGCAATACGGGCGCGTGGACCTGGTCTTTGCCAATGCGGGCATCGACGAGGTGGTGGAGGACGTGTTTGTCGACGCGGTGGACGCAGCGACGGGACAGCTGCAAGAGCCCAGGCTATTGGTGCTGGACGTGAATTTGCGCGGCGTGATTCTGACGACAAAGCTGGCGCTTAGCACGTTTCGGCGGCAGCTCAAGGCGGCCGAAACGGAAGGCGCGGCCGGCACGGCAAGAACGGGTACGCCCGGCAACACCCGCAACACCCGTGGCGGCAGCCTCGTGATCACGGGATCGGCCGCGTCGTACCTTGACACGCCGGGTATCCCCATCTACAACACAGCCAAGCACGGCGTGCTGGGGCTGGTGCGCTCGCTGCGCGACCAGCTGGAGGGCGAGACGCACGGCGCCATCCGCATCAACCTGGTGGCGCCGGCGTTTGTGCAGACACAGTTTACAGCGCACGTGCTGCACCTCTGGCAGCGAGAGAACCTGCCAATCAACCAGCCGGCCGACATTGCCAATGCTCTGTTGTTTTTGGGACTCAACCGGGCATACCACGGCCGGGCCATCTACGCAGCGGGCGGGCAGTACGCAGAGATTGAAGGCGCAATCGAGACGACGCGCAACGTCTGGTTGGGCCAGCAGTTTGAGGACTGGATCCAGAAGCGCAAAGTCAACGGCATCCGGTTGGGGAAGCAGGACGAGTAGGGGAGGTGGGTGGATAGTACGTTGTGGATAGTATGTCGTGGATATCGGCGAAGCCCAAACTAGCATAAGACGGACAGTGGGACCGCCAGCCTCACCATAACAGACATATCTCCAGGGTCTCAGGGCGTACCGCCGAAAGAGATCTCCGGTCGCCTGTTGGCGCCTGGGATTTGGCTTTTACTTTGTTGCTAGCTCCATCGTTGCGTCTTTTTTTATTCATAGCTCGTCTCGCATCTCTTGACGCTCGTCATCTCTGTCACACCATACATGCCGTTTGTATTACACCACCACACCCACGACATGTCCGACATTTCGTACCTCTCCGAGGAAGCGGCGGAATGGACAGAGTACGCCAAGACGTGGTCGGCGCCGGTGCCGCCGGCCGGAGCGACGCCGCAGCAGATCCGGGCAGCCGCCAACACCAACACGGCCAAGCTGTTTGACGCAGTGGTGGGGCGGCCGGCAGACGGAGTGACAGTGACGGAGCATACCGTGGGCGAGAACAGCATTCCGGTGCGCTTCTACCGACCGACGGCGGCTGCTGGTGACGACGGCCTTGCCGTGTACATATTCTTCCACGGCGGCGGCTACTTCCTGGGCAGCCTCGACACAGAGGACGCCAACTGCCGGCACCTGGCCCTGCAGACGGGCGTGGCTGTCGTCAACGTGAACTACCGACACACGCCCGAGCACGTGTTCCCGTCGGCGTCGGACGATGCCTGGGCGGTCTTTCAGTGGGTGGCCAGCCAGGGCGGACCGGGCGGCGACGGCCTGAAGCTCGACACCAGCCGGATTGTGGTCGGCGGAATCAGTGCGGGCGCGACGCTGGCCATTTCCGTTGCTCTTAAGGCGGCGGCCGAGGCGCAGTCCCAGTCACAGCCGGTCGTGCGGCCGCGCGGGCTGGTGCTGACGACACCGGCGACGGTGCACCCGGATCACTTCCCGGCCGACTCGGTCAAAGGAGAGCCGTCGCTGGTGGCCCACGCGGACGCGCCGTTTATCAACGCCGCCCGTCTGCGCGGCTTCATGGCCATGTACCAGCCGACGCCGCCGACGCACCCGGCCGTGTCGCCTCTGTTGGTGGACGACACGACGCTGGCGGCGCTGCGCCTGAAGCGTGTGGCCGTCCACGTCGCCGGCCGCGATCCCCTGCGCGACGAGGGGCTGCTATTTGAGGCGAAGCTACGCGCCGCTGGTGTGCCGACGACGCTTTATACGTATCCTGGGCTTCCGCACGCGTTCATGTCGCACCCCAAGCTGGCGTCGACACAGGTCTGGCGCGAGAGGATGTGGGAGGATGTCAAGTCGATTGCAAATGAGTAGGTGGCGGGCGAGAGGCGCATAAAACTTAAAGCCGTTTTTTATACAATATACATGCTAGCAGTAATATACGAATAAACGAATAAAAAAGTATTACATGTTCAGTCGACAGCATCGACCTCTCGTGGCTCGCACCGTCACATTGTGTGCGTCCCGCCATCCACGAATATTTCTGCCCCGGTAATGTAGTCGCTCGCGGCGCTCGCCAGAAAGACGGCCACGCCTTTAAAGTCGGCGGGCCGTCCCCAGCGCCCGGCCGGAATCTCGGCGACGATCTGGGCACTGCGCTCTGGGTTGTCGACCGTCTTCTGGGACAGCGGCGTGTGGATCCAGCCGGGCGTCAGCGTGTTGACCTGGACGTGGTATGCGGCGAGCTCGGTCGCCAGCGAGTTGGTCAGCTGGGCAACAGCCGCCTTGATGGGGCCATAGACGGAGAACCGCGTCATGGCCCGATGGGCCGCCAGCGAGGCAATGTTGATAATCTTGCCGCCGCGGCCGCGCTGGGCAAAATGGGCGCCGAATTTCTGGGACAGGCTGTAGACGGCGTGGAAGTGGATCTGGACGACCTGTTCGCGGTGCGCGTCGGTCTCGTCGAGGACGGGCACAAAGCCGCCAGTGATGCCGGCGCAGTTGCAGAGGATGTCGACGGACCGCTGGTCTGCGTGGAGGACCTTGTCGACGGTGGCCGTGATCATGTCTGGCTGCAGCAGGTCGACCTCGTAGACATCGACACGACGCCCTGCCTCGGCAGCGAGTGTTGTCGCAAAATCGGACATCTCGCCCGGCACCTGGAAAATGATGATGTCGGCGCCCGCCTCGGCCAGGCCGCGCGCCATGCCGCCGCCAATACCCCCATTGCCGCCCGTAACGACGGCTGTTTTGCCCGTCAGGTTAAACAGGGAGATGACAGGCGTCGTGTCGCCGTGGCACGGCGTGGCCACGACCGGGAAGGTGTTTGCAACAGGAAACGAAGGCATGGTGACGGGGGTGGTGGATCAAACGGCTCGACGACATTCGTCGGCCGTTCACCGAGGAGCACAAGTACAGAAGCTTGGTCGGCCCACAGTCGGACTGCCAATCTGACGGAGAACCGCTTCCGACCAGAGGAGCTAGAGAGTTGAACGCTGGTCGCGATGGCGCAATCGCTTTGGGGCTATCGCGGCGATACCGAATAGGTTAGGGCAAGGGTGTAAGTGGAAGACGCTACGAATGGGGAAGGGGACAGAACGGAAAGAAAGAAAATGGAAGAAGAAAGAAAAATTATAAAAAAAAAATTAAAAAAAGTTAAAGTAAAATCAAAGAGAAAGTCCGGTCAAGGAGCCATCCAATGGACGCTTCGGTGCCTCTGTTGATAGAGGCTGCAGTCGTTGACGCTGGTTGATTCGAAGTTGCTGTCGTCGTCATACCCTTCCATCATTCATTCAATCGACCACCTCCACGCCATCATGACTGCCCAAGACTTGCCAGCACACGGCGTTCTGCCGTCCACAAACGGCACGTCGGCCTCACCTGCGCCTTCGACGTCACACTCGCCGCCGCTCCACGTCGTCGTCGTCGGCGCTGGCATCGGCGGCCTCCTCGCAGCCATTGGCCTCCGCTTCGACGGCCACCTCGTCACCGTCCTCGACCAGGCGTCGTCCTTTGGCGAAGTCGGCGCCGGCATGCGCATCCCACCCAACAGTTTCAAGCTGCTGCACCGCTGGGGCATCGACCTCACGTACATGAAGAAGACGTACTCCAACGGCAACCGCTTCCTGCGCTACGACGACGGCCGAGTCATTGCCGACATGCCGCACGGCATCCCCGAGTGGGACTTTGGCGGCAGCTACCTCATGGTCCACCGCGCCGACTACCACGCGGTCCTGCTGGCCAAAGCGCGCGAGCTGGGCGTCGACGTGCAGGCCAGCCGCCGCGTCGACGGCTACGACTGGGACGCGCCGGCTGCGATTCTGAGCGACGGGACCGCCGTCCAGGGCGATCTCCTGGTGGTCGCTGATGGCGTGCAGTCCAAGGCTCGCGAGGCGTTCCAGGGCCACGCCCTGCCGCCCGTCGACACGGGCGACATCTCGTACCGCGTGCTCGTGCCGGGCCAGGACATGCTGTCGGACCCCGCCATGCGCGACCTCGTGTCGCAGCCCTGGGTCTCGTCCTGGTGCGGGCCCGACGCCCACGTTATTGGCTACCCCGTCCGCGGCGGCGAGATCTACAACGTCGTCTTCTGCGTCAGCGAGGCCACCATGCACGACCAGAAGCTCGCCGAGAACGAGACCAAGCTGGTCATCGCCGACAACGCCGAGCTCGTCGAGCGCTTTGCCGCCTGGGAGCCGCGGGTGCGCAAGCTGGCCGCCCTCGCCGGCAAAGGCTTCCTGAAGTGGCGCCTCTACGACCTCGACATGGTCGACCACTGGGCCCACCCGTCCGGCAAGGCCGTCCTGCTCGGCGACGCCGCCCACCCCATGCTGCCCTACATGGCCTCGGGCGCCGCCATGGCCTGCGAGGACGCCGCCGTCCTGCGCACCGCGCTGCGAGGCGCGACACCCGCGACGCTGCGCGACGCCATTTCGACCTACGAGCGCGTGCGCCAACCGCGCGCTTCGGCCCTGCAGAGATGGGGCCGCCAGCTGCAGGCGTCCTACCATCTTCCGGACGGACGGCAGCAGCAGGAACGAGACGCGGCTATGGTCCAGGACAATGACGCGAATCCTATTTACTGGGGCCATGGTGCGCGTCGGGACTGGTTGTTTGGCTACGATGCAGAGGGGGCAACCAATACAGCGGTACAAGCGGGAGGTGCGAAACAGTAGACGGCTGGGTGGTGTGTACTCGTAGTTTCATTACCAATTTCATAACCAATAGAATGACGACTGTTAGACTCTGTCCATGTGGTCTATATATGAATAGTGCACCTCCTCAAGGACCCCCACCTTACTTCATATACCAGCCCAGAGGCTCGCCTTTGGCCTCCTTGGGCGACCGTCCGTCGCCAAAGTACGTGAACCGGTTCGGCCCCGCAAACTTGAATGTAAAGTCCTCAAAGCGCGGCTCTTTGATAATCTCCATAAAGTGGTTGACCGAGCCCGGCCACGGCCCGACCACTGGCCCGTCCCGCGTCCCGCTCTTGTACCAGCTCGTGCAGTTGCCTGAAAACGACAGCCCGCGCATCAGGTCGTTCTTCCACGCGTCAAACTCGCGCGCCGCCGCCTCCGTCACCACAAACGAGTGCACGCGCTGCCGCTGCAGCTTCTTCTGCACAAACGCTAGCGCGTAGTCCAGCTGCGCCTCCATGGCACCCACGAGCGACCCGTTGCTGATGGGCGAGTTGGGGCCCAGCACCACGAAGTAGTTGGGGAAGCCGGGCACCGCCACCGACAGATACGCCGCCGCGCCCTCGGCCCGCCACTTGTCCTGCAGGTTGACGCCGTCCAGGCCGACAATGGGGATCCGCGGCACGAACGTCGTGTCGTAGCCGGTCGCGCAGATCAGCACGTCCACCTCGTGGAGCGTGCCCTCGTTGTCGACCACTCCCTTTTGGGTCACGCGCTGGATGCCGGCGGTGACGACCGTCGAGTTGGGCGCCACCAGCGCCTCGAGGTAGCCGTCGCCCGGCGTCACGCGGCGGCAGCCGAGCTCAAACGGCGGCACCAGCTTGTCGACGAGGTCGGGGCGGCCCGCCAGCTTCTTGCGCATCGCCGCGCCCACAAACGCCTGGCCCTGCTTCTGCGCCTCTGAGCTCTTGTAAAACGACGGGAACCGCGCGTTCATTGCGTGCTCAATGCTGCGCCGGTACTCCCGAAGCACCTCGGGCTTCTCGCGCCACTCTTTGCGCTGCGCCTCCGAGTACCGCGTCGCGCGGCCCTCCGTCGCCAGCTGCCACGCAAAGTCGGGTGCGATCCACGTCGGCGAGCGGTTGAACGACACAAGCGACTGCACCTGCGGGTGGATGGCCGCGACGACCTGGATGCCCGTGGCGCCCGAGCCGACCACGCCGACTCGTTTACCGGCCAAATCGAGGCCCTGGTCCCACCGCGCCGTGTGCACCAGCGCCCCGCCAAAGTCGTGCAGGCCGTCAATGGCCGGCCACTTCCAGTTGTTGAGCGACCCGCTGCCGTTGAACAGCACCTCTGCCTCGTCCGCAAACACGTCGCCCGTGGCCAGGTTCTTGACCGTCACCGTCCACACGCCACGCGCGTCGTCCCACACGGCCCCCTGCACCTCGTGCTCGAACTTGGCGTTCTCGTACAGCTCATAGTCCCGCGCCTGTGTCTGCAGCCACTGCTTGATCTCGTCGCCGCCCGCGTAGAACCGGCTCCAGTCTGGGTTCGGCCGGAACGTGTACGAGTACCCGTGCGCCGGCACGTCGCACGAGATCCCCGGGTACGTGTGCTCAAACCACACACCGCCCACGTCCGTGTTCTTCTCGTAGATGCGGTACGACAGCTGCTCCACCAGGCGCGCCTTGTACGCAAACGCCACGCCCGACAGGCCCGCACCAATGAAAATCGCCCGCACAGGCCGCGGCTCGTGTGCGTACGTGCTGCTCACAATCGGGCTCGTGTTGTCGGGGAAGAGGGCCGAGACGGCCGGTGAAATCGGCGATGGCTCGGGCGCTGGAGGAAGGACATAGCCGGGGGTGCCGGTACCGTGTCCGTTGGTGCCGTTGGTGCCGTTTGACAGAGTCATGATGAAGGTTGAAGTTGGAGGCAAAAAAGGACTGCAGATTGTCCAAGAAACAGAAAAATGCAAGCATAAATGCAGGCAGCTATTTCACCAATACCTTTTCTCTGCCCCTCGTACTTTGCATCCTTGTCTCCGCACAGCGATATCGCCGTGCCTGGCACGTTGTCGGCGCTACCTGCTCGTTGGATCTGCTGGCGCGGTGACGCCATTCACGCGACTTGTGCGCAACGGTCTCCGCTACAGCACTAACACCAGAATTGCCTAATCGGGTAACGCCGAACGGATGCCGGCACAGCCCACGGGTGGCAGGTGTGCGAAATGGAAGGAGCGAACGATACAGACAGAAACGACACAGCATGATCACAAATACAATGCACTCCACAGGAAATGGGAAAGAAAACACAAATGACGTTTCGCCTATCGATCCGCGCGTTCGTCTACGCCTTTGTGTCCGCCAGCCACGCCCGCACAATCGCGTGGAACCGTGCTGGCTGCTGCACATTGACAATGTGCCCGCAGTTGGCCACCACTTCAAGACGACTGCCCGTCGTCTCGGCTAGCTGTCGGCTCTCGTCCACCACCAGTTTGCCGTCGTCGGCGCCGACTACAAAGAGCACTCTTCTTCCAACCCCGCGGCTGCCGATGGTGGCCGCCTGTCCCCGTAGATCCATCCGGTTGAGCGCCGCCGCACTGGCCTCGAAGCCCTCGACGGGTGTCTGCACGACGATATCGGCCACCTGGCGGGCAGATTTCTCGTTCTCGGGCGATGCCTTGGGCCACTCGTTTCCAAACCACCGCTCGACGCTCTGCTCGGCCTGTGCGCGAGCGCCGTGCGAACGGTAATAGGCGGCTCGTTCGGCCATCCGAGCCGCGTCGCCAGGAGCTGCGTGCGACCGCGAGCCCACAACCACAAACGACGAGAAGCGGTCGGGGTAACGAGCAGCCAGCGACACACCAACGCCGCCGCCGATGCTGAGGCCGATAAACACAGGCGGCGAGGCCACGCCGATCGTGTCCAGGACGGCAATTACATCGTCGGCGAGGTCGTCCACCGAGTGGCCCTTTTCGTAGTCAAACCCGTTGGTCGACGACAACGGTGAGTGTCCGTGGAATCGCGCGTCGTAGCGGACAATCGTGTGTGTCGGCGCAAACTCGGTCGTAAACGTGTCCCAGAGCGCCGTGGTCGCCGCCAGCGAGTTGGCGAGCACAATAACGGGCTTGGATGCATCCAGAGGCAGTGCCGGCGTCACCGAGTAAAAAAGGCGAATATCAGGCTGCGTGGACACCACGGCAAAGCCCGTAGAAGAGGGTGGAAAGGAGGCCATTTCTGTGTGCGGTTTGTTATGGGTTATTGTGAGTTGTAGTTGGGACGTGTATGGTCCCTAAGCCTCCGCGAAATATATGTGGCAGTGTGGAGAAATCACGCCTTTCCGGTCTTCATATTTTGTCTTCTGAGCGCTATCATCCTTAGATTCTTCCCGGGACATTTATTCGCGTATGGCAAGCAGCTTCATTAAAACAGTTTATTTAATCTTGATTTATTCTGTTTTAATTTCGGTCTCTCTTTTTAATTAATAACCAAGACACCCACCGTTGCTGCTGGCCATTCGTGATCTTTGCCTGTCCGTACGGCTGTTTTCTCACCGTCGCCACTTTCTTCCCACAGCGGGTAGTCTGTGTATCCATGAGGCGACTCCACCTCGTAAAACAGGTCCCGATTGTACCGCACCACGGGCAGCCACTCGTGCACTCGCCGTGGCAGGTCCGGGTTGGACACAAACGTCCGGCCAAACGCAACCAGCGCCTGTCGTGCCTTTCCGTCCTCCTCCACCCGTGCCTGCTCGCTGTCCACCCGCTCCCGCGCCGTCTGCGCATTGTATCCCCCCGCGAAAATGACGGGCGAGGTCGTGCCCCAAATATCCGCCACAAAGTCGATCGGCTCGGCCACAAGGTGCGCCGGGAGGTCAGCGTTGGCCTGTACACGACCCTCAATGACGTGCAGATACGCCAGCTTGAGCGGCTTGAGACGCGACACCAGGTCCGTAAACTGCGGAACAGGATCCGCCATGCGCATGCCATGGTGCCGGCTCCAGGGGCTGACTCGGTAGCCCACGCGGTCGGCGCCAATGGCGTCTGCAACGGCCGTCGCCACAGCCACGGCAAACCGTGATCGCTTCTCGATGCTACCGCCCCAGTCGTCCGTGCGTTTGTTGGACACGTCTTGCGTGAACTGGTCTAACAAATAGCCATTGGCACCATGCAGCTCGACGCCGTCAAAGCCGGCCTCGATGGCGTTGATGGCGGCCTGCCGGTAGTCGTTGATGCACGTCTGGATCTCGACTTCCGTCAAGGGTCGCGGCACAGGTGAGTCGGGGCCGACAGGCACATCGCTGGCAGACAAGACTGGTGCACCACGCTTGACGGCGCCCGGGCGCGCTGCCCGACCGCACATCCACAGCTGCACGTACACAAACGAGCCGCGGTCGTGCACGGCCTTTGTGACCGGCTTCCAGGCGTCGATTTGTTCTTGTGTGAAAACACCGGGCGTGTTGGGAAGTGCCGCGGAGCGCGGCGACACTGACGTCGCCTCCGAAATGAGGAGTGTGCCGGGTACCGATGCACGCTGTGCATAGTAATCTGCCATGAGCGGCGTGGGCACGTAGTCGACGGTGGCCCGCCGGCGCGTCATAGGTGCCATGACCACGCGGTGGGCGAGGTCGAGGCGGCCGACGCGGACGGGCGAGAAAAGCGCGGAGTCGGGCATAGCGGGTGCGGTGACGAAGGGTGTCGAGTTGGGAGAAAGAAGTGCTTTGATTCGCAGTGCGAACGGATAGAAAGCGAACTGCCCGTGTAAGTGGTGGTATGTTGATGTATTGACGCCGAAAGCGATGCCGTGACTTTCAGGTTCGTCGTGCCTTTTTCCGTCTCGCCTTTCGATTTATTTTTTACGTCATTCGTCTTGACATGGCCAAAGTGACGCAAGACGGCACCCGTGAAACCAATAAAGCAATCATTTCCCCCCTTCCCCCGCCAAAAAAAAAGACAAGGCACAGAAGGGCATAGAAAAACAAATGACCCCAAAAGCACGTCGCATCGGTGATGCTTAGAGTGGAATAGCGTCTAGGCCCACCCCTCGATGGTTTCGTTGTATTAGCGGCCTCTTGGCTCTTGTCGCTTTTCTTTCTCCGCCCATGAATCGCCGAATCCCTGGTTCGGTTCTGTTGAATTTGGGTCGTATTCTTATTTTTTTTTTTTTTTTTTTTGTCTTTTTGTGAGTGGCTGTCTCTTTTCCCTCTTGAATTTGTTTCTCTACGTCCCTTCGATCTCACATAGTTTTGCCGTCCCCAAACTGGAAGAAATCGAGCCTAGTTAACTCATGGTTAGCTTGCATCACGCAATCTTCGTCCCCAACGACGTCTTTCTCTCCGTTTTTTTCTCTCTCTCTGTCTCTTTCCTGTCCTGGCTTTGCTTGAGGCACACTCACCATGTATCCACATCCAGCGTCGCCGGCAGACCACCAAACAGCGGCTGGTCCAGCCCCGACCATATACCTTCCGGGGAAGGCAGGGTCCACGCGCTGAGCGAGGCGCTGTCTACAGTCGCATTGCCAACGACCATCTCTGTGTTGGGCAGTGTGTCGGCGTGATAGAACTCCGTCTCGACGAGCTGCCGCATATAGGACTGCGTAATGTCGCTCGAGGTGCGAAAGCCAGGGAACAGCTCATGGCCGGAGTCAAACGCGGTATTCGTGGTTGCTGTTGTTGCTTTCGCCGTCACTGGCTGGAGTAGACTGGCCTGCAGCGCCTCGAACAGGCGGTGCACGAGCGAGGCGCTGATCCACAGCTGGCTGAATTCGTAGAGCTGGTTGAGGCACAGCGTGTACTTGCGGCGGGCGTCATCGCGCACCGCGGTGTTGTTGGACGCGCCGGCCAGGTGGCCTTCAATGAGGAAGAACAGCAGACAGTTGAACAAGGAGCTGGTTAGCTGGCCGGTGCACCGCAAAAGGTGGCCGTAGGCGCGCATGTTGCGGATGATCTTGCTGACCATGGTGGCGGCGGCGATGCCGCGGGCCTTGCCGTACTGGTGCTCGGCAACGGCGCGGGGCGTCTGCGGGTGCGTCACCGACACCTCGCGAAAGCGCAGCATAATATTGGAGCTTGAGACACGCGTGGTTAGCGAGAAAGAAACGGTTGTAGGATATCAAAATAGAGGGAGACTCACTAGTAAAGAATGTGAAGAAAAGCTGGCCAGAACCGGTGGCCCTGCACGTCGTCGACATCGTACTGCACAGCAGCAGGCACGTTGGCCAGCCATTCGCGGCATAGACGCAGACCGGCGTCGTTGTAGTTATCGGAACGGAGGCCGGCAACAGAAGACAAAGGGGCTGACGTGGACTGTGATCCTGTAGTCCCGTGACCTGTGTGACTTCCTTGGTTGTGGGTGCTGCTGTCGTGATAATTTGTACGTCCGGGGAAGGAGCCACCCAGCTGCTCCTCCCTCGCGGCGATGGACCCTGTCAGTCGCAGCTGCAGTTTCTGCTGCACAAAATACTGGTTGTGGATATGCCTCATAGCCTCGGCAACACGCGTCTGCTCAATCATGAACAGCACCTCGGCCTCGCTGTAGCTCGCCCACTGCCCGCCCGCGGCGCCCGTCGGGTCCTCGTTGAAGTCGTGCGGCGTCAGCGGGTGCACGTCCGAGTCGTCGAGCGAGATCATGCACGGCAGGCCATGGCCCACAGCGACCCCGACGTCGCGATTGACACACGACCACCAGATGCGCTTCCAGAGGCCCAGCTCGGCGTTGGCTTTCGACACCGACGCATCCGTCTGCCGCGGGTACTGGTCCCATCGGTGCATGCCGATGCTCTGGGCCGTGTTGATGGCGTCCACGGCGCAGCTGCGCATGTTGCGTCCGCCGTCGTCCTTCTTGTCCCACCACCAGGTAATCATCAGCAAGGCTTGAACCACCACCAGCCGGCTGCGCTCGTACCCCGTGTCCAGCAGCGCCTTGGTTGCGCGGTAGAATCGCCAGGCGCTCGCGTGGTTGGTGCCGCGCGCGTCCAGCAGCGCCGGATTGCGGCAGACGCGGGCGGCTGCTGTGAAAATGGCAAATAGCAGCAGCCGGCTCTGGCGGCGGCCTGCTCGGAAATCGGCTAGAAACGCCCAACGGTTGACGACGGGCGACGTCGGGTGTACGTCGCTGAAAAAGGCGTCGATGAGGTCAGCCTGCAGGTCGACTGGCGGCAGGTCAAATGCGCCTTTGGCGCGCAGATAGTCGACGTCGGCAGCATCCAGGTCCGTCACTTCGCGCTCCCAGTCGAGTGTGGCACGTGTGCCCATTTCGACCTCTATCCGGTCGCCGCCTGCAGCGCTCATCGCCGGTCCCGTCCCAATGGCTGTGTATGATGCGGGTGTGTTTTGGTTGTTGTTGTACCCACTACGGTAGTTTCGGTCTGCATATGCCGAACTGTCGACGCTGTAGTTGCTACCGCCGCCGTTGGCATTCACATTGGACACGGAGCTGGTGCCTGCCCCGAGGAAAGGGTCGCTGTTGTTGTGGCTGTCATGCGTGGTGGCACTTGGCGTGAAGGACGACAATACGGCAGCTGCAAGCGCATCATCCGAGGCAGACGTGTTGTTATTTGTTTTTGCGTTCACGTTTACATTCATGTCATAGTCCCCGCCCCTCGACGCTCGAAACGATGGTGCGTACGAACCAAGATTGTCCTCTACGTATGCTTCGAACCGCTGCACAGACACATCCGCTGGCGCCCGTGGTGCAGGACTGGGCAGTCGTGGGAGAAGAAGCGCTGATGCTGAGGCAGACGGAGGTGGAAGTGAACGAGACGGCGATGGGAGAGCAAGCGCAGAGTCTGCAGCATGGAAAATGGGCTGCGTCGGTTCGGATATGCTGCTTGTGTTGGTCGTGCTGCTTCCACCAATGCCGCCGTCGCCGCCATCATCCTCGTCTCCGTCATCATCTTCATTATCGCCGCGGGTGTTGTCGATATTTACAACGTCAGGGGTTGCCTGGGTCGGCCCAGCTCGTGTTCGACCATCGATATGCATCCTGCTGGGTCAGAATCGGATTTGTGCGAGGTAACTGTAGGTCCTTGTCGTCTTGTCGTCCCAACTTACACACACGTCGCACTGGCAGAGAGGCAATTCTGTATTTGTCAGTATGCCATCGCATGCAAACAACAATGGCAGGAAAAAACGGGATCAAAACGTACCCTGCATGGCGTATTACCTGGCAGTGATCCTGACGGTCAGTTTTTGCTCGCAGTCGGTCGTCGATCTGGTATCACAATAAACGATTTCATCCACCTACCAGCATCACACTTGATTTTTCGCTCATGACACCGCACGCAGGCTGTGTTTGTCCGCTTCCGCTTTTTATTGAATGTTGTCGGGTCGACTTGGATGTGGTTGATGTCGAACGTCGTGATGGGCAGGCCGGCTGTTATGTTAGTTCTTGCAATAAAAAAAGATACAAAATCAAAGAACATAATAACCCCGTTTTGTAGCCTACCTCCTGCATTTCTGGTCATGGTCGGCAGATACACGCTCCCACAAATTAAATCGGTATTCCGGCGTAACAATACAGAAACCGCGTAAAACGACGCCGAGCGTTGTCGTCGGCGATGCACTAAACAAGATGTGAGCGGCGGAACAGGTGCCCGTCATAACCTACAAACTTGGGGGCCGCCAAGGGTTAAAACAGAAGCGGTCGAGCACGTCTCACCAACCAATCCAACAATGACGTGCGCGCTAATGTCGCCCACAAGCCAACAGGCAACCCCCGTTTCCACAGGATATTTGCGACGTTCTGTGTAGACAGAACGAATACTACCGGCAAGGTTCATGTCGTTTTTGAATTGTATGGCGGACGTTGTAAATGTAGTTGGTAGAATTGACATTCTAGAAGTTCAGTTAAATCAATGCAAAAATTTATCTTAGGACTTACGTCACTGTCTCTCTTTTGTTGCTTTCTTGACAGAAAACACGAGTCTCAATACCTTTGGTACATATTGGACGCACGTATGGATCGTTTCAAGAGTGCGGCTGCAGCGGTCAACAGGTCAGAGTTGTCTTGAATATAAAAGCTGCGTTTATTAAGCTGATATTATGAATTATGACAATGTCTCTTTAAGGAGGGTTCAAGACAATGTCGCCAGCCACCCGGCTGCACCACAACGATCATGTGTTTACATCACAGAAATCCTTTCCAAATCTGATATATAGCTTGGATTTCCTTCCAAAAATTCATGGCCGAGATAACGACGCCTCCAGGCACTTCACGTGAGATATTCTTTCCCAAAATTGTAGTAACTCTTCGTAGACCTCCGTATATTCGCTTAGAAGTCACTCGCCCGGTGCACATTTTCTTAGCAACAATCTAATCCGTAGGAGTTTCGAGCAACATACTGAGGCCAAGGTGTTGAGGAAGTGTACATCTTCGGCGTCGAGTATGTTTGCAAAGGCTGCGATATTATGTAATCTAATTGTATGGCACGTGACGCCTCCCTGAGGACGGCCGTCGGAGCGTCCGAGGTGACGACTGCCGTCCCGCACGGCCCGGACATAGGTGCTCTTGTAGACGCTGTCGTGAGGGTTTGTCCTGGAGTATTATCGACGTCGCTTGCAATTTGCAGATGCAAATTGGTTCAGCGGCGCAGTTCGGTACTGCGGCAGCATCACTTAAGAGGCAGCAAAATCCACGGCCTGGTCAGTTGCTCATGTCTTCCTATCCCGTACTGTCAAATGATTCATGGCTGGAAGATACAGAATGACCGAAAAGTGAAGTGACTGAGAAGGCCGTTGCCAGATGTGTCAGTGCTGATAGAAATGCCGTGCTTTGCATAGTAATGGCCGCCCGCCAGCTTAGACCGTGGGCGCATGGACCATACGACGCTGCTCGGCTCTTTCCTCATTGTTGCCTCTTTCCTCCGTTCCAAGAAGCGTGGGTGCTGTCTCACGGAATGGGGCAATGCGGACAGGCAATGAGCAGTTGGAGCATTTTTGGGCAGGTGGGAGGCAGTGACTCTGAGGCAGCACAACTCTTTCCCATCAAATTATTGACAGGAGCCATTTTAGGGCTGTCCGCCAACCGATCTACCAAATTGCACGGTTATCGCGACAAAGTAGAAATGGTGAAAGAAGTGCGACGAGCAAAAGGTTTGGCCAGCTCATGGGCACTGTGTGGACGAACATCGCCCAACAGTCTCTCGCCCCTTCCGTTCATTCTCTCGTTCCTTCTTCTCCGGGAACACTTGGGCGACTAAGATCGATTTTACCCAGTAGTTCTTTCCGAACATTGCAAAGATGCGCACAAATCAATCATGTTCGTGCTTTCGTCGGCCCCTCACTCCCTATCGCTGTTGCCATCCCAGGCCGCTCTTGTCACGATTAGAAGGTGCAACTGTCCATTGCAGCGACTGTGATCGGAAATGTGTGCGTCCTGTAGGATGCGTCTGTCTCACGGTATCACACCTGAGTGCGCAACCTCAGCTCCTTGATCGCTGCATTCCTGCGTCCTGGCTGGCGTCAGTCGGGAGTTGGCGAGACGGACAGACGAATGGTGGTCTGCGCCACTAAGTGGAAAATGAATGGTCGCAGGCTGTGTCGGTGTCCTGTGTGTCCTGTGTCGTGTCTCTTACTTTGTTCCTTGGCTGCTAGGTGCTGCTCCGTAATCCCGACAGAAGCAGCCAGAAACGCAAAATCCAGGCGGTAAAGCCACAAAACGGGTGACGAAACAGCAGATTTCAAAGGTCAGAAGGCAGCACATCATCACCAAACTGACTCCGTAGTCGCTCCGTGCCTCGCACATGTTCGGCACTGTGTGCCCCTGACTGGCAATACACTTGCGCTAGTCCGCATTTGGAATCACAAACACGGATCTGATTGGTTACAGCCTCCTTTTTTATGGAGCAGAATCCTGCCTCAGGCCAACGCTCTGAGCCTTCTGGTGTGTTATTGGCGTACTTTGGCGGCCGAATTAAATAAAATAGCAAAAATAAATGCAAAAACACCGGCCCCAGTCGCCAGACTAAAACACTTGCTGCCACGGGCCAAACCACACGTAACTTACACAGTTCTCGTTCCGGGCTCGCCTGGAGACTTCATTCAGCATTTTGGCGGCGCGAACAAGGCGAGAGAAAAAAACCCATCAAAAATGCGCCCTCCTTTTTTAGCTGTCCACGCTCCGGCCGCTCCCATTGCGAGAATGGCCCCAAAACCCAAACCCTCTATTTCCCCCAGGATGCCTTTGCACGCCACAATAAAATCCCTTTCGCTCCCCCTTTCCCTGTTGGCCTCAATCGTCGTCATCCCATCACCATCATCACCATCGTGACCAAGGCCCATCGACGCCCATCACCTCCACCGCTCCACTGCTCTCACCACCACGCCCATGATTGCCCCTGCCGCCGACTACGTCCGCTGTCGCGCCCAACTCGCGATCTTCACCGCCCAGCCCACCGATTAATCGATTGAGTGGCTGCCAGCACGACGCTCGAGAAGCCGAGGAGGATTCTCGTTGGGGCCGTCTTTGGCTCTTGTGCCAACGCCCTTTTTTCTGTCTTCACGACCGTCCTTTCGTGACTTGATTTCGGGACGTCTTTTCCACACCGTGTCTCTTTTGTGCTTTGAGGTCGGCTTTGGTCTCCTGCAATCCAGCCAACTCCCAATACAACGCGAATTTCGTCTACAGGCGGCGTTGACATCGAAAGGGTTCGAACACACCTTTTACAAACCATCGTCCTTTTTTTGGGCACCGTCGATCCAAATAAACAATCGAGCCTCCCTTGTCGGCTTACGCCTTCGACTGCTTTTGTTGTCTCCCATACGCATCTTGGTTCTTCTTTGGTCCACACGCCCATCACAGTATGTCATCGAAAGACCGCCGGAAGTCAGAGAAGTTGGACAAGAACGCCCCTGGCATCATCACCTTGACCGTGTCTCCCGACAAGCTGCGTGCTATGTTCCCCGACAGCCACGAAAGCACCGTCTCAGACACACACACACCAGCTCCCTCGACGCCTCTGCCCGCCAAGGACGACGACAACGCCGAAAACTCCAAGCTTGACGCTGCTGCCAAGGACGACAACGCGTCCGAGTCGACGCCTGCAACCCCCACTGGAGCTGCTGCCGATACACCCGTCTCATCCTCGACCATGGGACCACCCAACGGAGCTGCGGCCGCTGCAGCCGACGAGGAGAGCAACAGCAATGCTGCCAGCAAAAAGAGGGGCAGCCTGAAGCGCACGGCCGCCGCTGCCGGTGTCGATGGCACTGCCAGCGCCGGACCGGCTAGCACCAACGGCGACACACCGCAGCCCGCTGCACGCGTCCGCAGCAAGCCAGGACCCAAGAAGAAGGCCAAACTGTATGTCACTCCCCCTCAGCCCTTTTGGTGTGTGTGTGTGTGTGTGTGTGTGTTTTGTTATGGACACTAACAGACCAGTGAGGACGGCGTTGAAATTCGCGCGTCTGCTGCCGGCGCACACAAGCTCGGCCCCAAGGCCAGCATGGGCGCCATCAATGCCGGCCTGCGCGCCCTCGACCGCACGGGCAAGCCCTGCCGCAAATGGGCCAAGGGCAGCTTCCAGCTCAAGAGCTTTACCGGCGTGCACTGGAGCATCCCCCGCTGGCGTGCGCCGCCCAAGACGTCCGCCACCGACACCGACGGCGGCGACGAGTCGACCTCCGCCACGGCGTCGGCCGACGGCACGGGCAGCAACAAGGAGAACGGCAAGGACAGCAACAGCGACAAGAAGGAGCAGAACGCGGACGCCAAGACCAACGGCCATGTGCATGGAGTCACCAACGGCGATGCCACGGCTCCGCCCAGCGACGTCGACATGGCCAACACGAGCGCCGTACCGAGTCCGTCTGTCGAGCCGGCCACCGAGGCGGCAACACCCGTTGCCGCAGCCGCATAGAAGGACGCCCGTCGACTGTTTTCCTTTTCATGTCTCCTCTTTCCTTTCGGTCCTTCTAGCGGTTTTGTTATGGTAATTACTGGTTGTATTTGTTTTCTCACGGCGTGTACAATAGTGATGGCTGCGGTCCTTTTTTTTTCTTCTACAGGTTGTTTTCTGGCGTTGGTCAATAGTCTATCAGGCCCGTATCATTTTGTGCGTTTTTTTGTTCTTATCGATGTCGTCTTCGGTCAAAAGGGATTTATCAGGATGGGGAGTTGGGTATAGGGCGGCTATCACGCCTGTGTTCCGTCATTTTGAAGCAAAATCATCTTCCAGTGCTTTGTCTCCTTGCCTTTCAATTTTCAACTGTGTTTTGCCTGCAGCTGCTTGCCCTGCGTTTCTTTTCAGTGCTTGCTGGAGGTGGGTTCACCTGGAACAGAAGAATGGAAAACACCATATGTGCAGCGACCCCCCAGTCATGAAAAGTTTTTGTCTTCACCACACACAGTGTCCTCCAACGTGCCATAGTTCACCGTGTTCTTAAATGCTCCCTCACCTCAGCTTCGAAACATCGAAACCTCGTATGCAAGCAGCCCTAAGTTGTAACAATATAAAGGAATTTCCCGTTGGTCCTAACTCGCCCGTACACACATCCTTCACAGTATTTTCTTTCGTCTAGATCGCTCCCGGATGCAATATGCTGTGGCCGTGTTCTCCCATCCTGCAAACAGATGGTCCAGTGACCACTCCCGCAAGGCCAGCCCAGGACTGGTGTAGCTCGAAAAGTCCAGCTGCTTGCAAGTGGTGGATGGACCCACTCTGATGTGGATGCTGGCACTTATTGATCTGGAGGTACATGCTCAATTGTGGCAACCCCCGCAAAACCACCAGCAAACAGCCTCGCTCGCAAAGTACCCGCTAAACGACTGTCGATTAGCCCACTACCGAAGCAATCACCTCAACGATTCCGTCAGCGACCAGCAGGTCTCGCCTACGCTGCACTCCAGGGCCTAGGTCGCATCATTTATTACTCTACAGGCGGTCCCTTCCAGCGTTCTGCCGTCATGTGCACTGCTCTATCTCGCGTGTCGGATCGGTCACGGCACAGCTCGTATCTTGATAAGTCCTCGAGCAGAAGCAAGAAGTAAGATGCTTTCCTAAAATACGCCATTTTTCTGCAAATGCTCGTCCCTTCTTTTATTTTCGGACAACAATTGAAAAGCTGGTCGAGTATGCCACGTTCGCTCTGGTCTCGAGTGTTTCGAACTGCCCTATAAAGCATCCCGTGATTCGTCGCCCCGTGCTAGCTGCTTTTCGCTACAGCGCTTAGACGACCACTGCAAAGAACACCTCCATGGCGAACTAGCACTCTATTACGCACCATTCGTCCTTGCCAACCTCGACCACGCCCGCCACCGGCTCTCTGTTAGCCCATCCCTCCTTCTCCCATCGCCAGTGTCCAAGCACAACGGCAGCACGACCCGCCATCGAAAGAGAACCGCACCTCTCTCCTCTCGTTTCCGAATACTTCCCCCCTGAAGCTTTCCTCGCCGTTCTGCCTGACGATCCCTCCACGACAGGCCGCTCTCTCCTCCCATCTTCGGCGCCCAACGCTGACTTCACTACGGCACACACGATTGGCAGCTCCCATCAACGCCAGTTCCCTTGCATTGCTTATCTCAACGCCTATCCTCGGAGCGGAGACCTCAACGGTTTCTATCTCAACACCACAGAGCATCCAAGAGTCAACGACACGTGCAGAGCAGACGACGACAACGGACAACGAACAAACGGGTAAGGTGATCAGACGACCGGTCGACCGACCGACCGCTTAGACCCAGACAAGCCGGTGCCAGCACAGCACACGAGCCGACGCACCGCTGCTCTCGGCATTTGCTGTCTCGGGCCTCGTCTTTCGCCCTGCATCATCTCCTCTCATTTCTCTCCGACGCCCTGTCACCCAGCGCTCTGGCCAGCCTTTCTCAGTTCCCACCGCTGCGTCCATTTCCTAGCTTTTTCGGGACACCGCGTCCCTGTGTCGGCCATCATTTGATACACCAGTTGATGATTGTCTTCTGCTCGGCTTCTTGCCGCTATCTATCGATTCTACCTTGACTTGACATCAACCAGACCTTTGATACATACACACACCGTCATCTCACGAGTCCAAGCGACCGATTGCCGGCTGAACCTCACCTGAGACTAGATTCTACTTATTTTTCTGTCGTATTTTCGTCCTCGCCTGTTGCACCGTGCCTGTGCAGCTCGCGTCCCTCCCAAACGACATTCCGTCTGACGTCTGCGTCCCCCAATCCGACAATGTCAAACCCATACTCTTATCCCGACTCGGGCTTGCCCACCGGCCTGCCGGGCTTCTCGCCACGACGGCCCTCCTACGCCTCGGCTGCAGGTAGCCCCGGTGGCTACGGCCGCTCCGGCGCCACCTTCCAACAGCTACTCAACACCACCAATGCCGACGGCTCCGAGAGCAATGGCGCGAACTTCCACACGAGCATACGGCCACCTTATGGCAGCCACAGCAGCAGCAGCGCCAACCTGACCGGCAGCAACGACGACGACGCGGATCCCATGTGGTCCGGCCTGAACACGAACGTTCCCGACAGTGCCCTAATACGTCTGCTCGGCGCGCGAGGCCAGCTGCCCTCGTTCTCGCGGGCGTTTGAGCCCTTCTTGCGAGGCCCCTCCTACACGGATGCCCCGGGCACGACGATCGTTCCCAACAACAACGCGGGCTTCTTCACGCCTTCCTACCTCCGCGAATCGGTGTATGTCCAGCGCCTCGAGGAGCAGTACAAAGCCAAGGTGCAGGCCGCACGCGAGAGCCAGCAGCTCCACGCACGCCAGCCAGCAGCGGCCCAACCAGGTGCAGGCGCATCCAGCAGTGGTGGCATGATGCTGGGAGCAGGCAACCTGGGTGGGCTGCACGGCCGGCATAGCGGTTCGCTGTTGGGTGGCGGCGGCAGTGGCGGACTCGATGGCCTCAGCACATATGCCAGCCTGACCAGCATCAGCATCAACAACGGCCCCGGCGGCCTCGGCAACGGCAAGATTGGTGGCCCCGGGTCGCACCGTGGTCTGGCATTCGATGTGGTCGAGAAAGGTCTGGGCGGCGGAAGCGGCAGCGGCCTTGGCATTGGCGGCAGCAGTGGCGGCGGCAGCGGCGGCGGCCTGCCGGACGACGAGGAGCCCATGGCACCCCTGCCGTCACGCTGGGACAAGGACGACAAGGCGTCGTCGCTGGACGTGTTGTCGGACGGCCTCGACGTCAAGTTCGCCGGGTCCCGGTCCGCAAGCGACCACAACCAGCACGCTCAAGAGGCCGGCTCCGTGCGCGCCGACCACTACATGCCGCCACAGTGCGGCATCTACTACTACGAGGTGACGATTCTCTCCAAGAAGCGGGAAGAGTCGACCATTGGCATCGGCTTCTCCGAAGCATCAGCAAAGCTGTCGCGTCCGCCTGGCTGGGAGCCCGGCTCGTGGGGCTATCACAGCGATGATGGCAACGTCTTCACTGACCATGGCTCCGGCAAGAAGTACGGCCCTTCGTTTGGCCCAGGTGATATTGTGGGCTGTGGCGTCAACTTTCGGACGGGCACCGCCTTCTTCACCAAGAACGGCGAAGATTTGGGTATGCTCCTTTTGTTTCGTTTGTCTTTTATTTCTTTGTCTGTTTTAGCTCTGTCGCACGGCTCCTTCCTTCTGCTCAACCACCAACTAACCAACCGCTCCTTCCCAGGCGTTGCGTTCAAGGACATCAAAAGCTCCAGCCTAAAGCTCTTTCCCTCCGTTGGAATGAAGAAGCTGGGCGAGCACATTCGCGTCAATTTTGGGCAGGTGCCTTTCACTTTTGACATCGACGGTGTCATGAAGGTAGGACCCTATTTCCTTCTTTTCCCTTTTTGCGTGTTTTGTACCGTCTCGCACTTTTGTTTTGTTCTGCTTCGTCTTCGTTTTGTTCTGCTTCGTCTTCGTTTTCCTGCTTTCACGACATCTCATGCAATTCACAAACTGTTCTCCCGTGTCTATTATTTATTTTCGGTTGCGTCCTCCTGCATCCCATTATCGACCGAATGTCGGAACCTCCGATGATTTACCACATCCTACCTACTTTCATATATGGTTGCTGCTTTACCCTCTACATTTTATTCCTTATCCCAACACTACCCTATGTCATTGTTTTTTGTATCGTCTATTTCGTCGTCGCCTCTCTCGCCGCCTTGCTATTTAACATGGACCCCGAGGGCCAAGATAGTAGCGTCGATTTGGTTGGCGGGCAGCGCTTTGTACAAAGTTGGACAGTCCTTCGCCGTGGCCCATGAATTCGAAGCAGAGGTTCCGGTTTCAGACTGTTGTCGGTCTGCACAGGCTACCAGAATCCTAGCTGCCCGTGGCCGCGACGGTGCGAGCGACCAGGCCGCCAGTGCTTAGCTGGCAGCACCCAATTCGTCAGCACCCAAGTCACCAGCGTCATTCGAAACCCGTTTCGTACTGGATTTGTTGTTTCGTGCCTCATCAGTCAAGCTCGCCTACTAGTGTGAGCGATGTTTTAACTATGGGCGTTTGTGTTTGGCGTCTGGTGCCAATTTTGGCCATCTTGCTTTCTACGTTATCATTGTTGGCTCGACCGGTTACTAACGAGACTTGTATCACAGAAAGAGAAACAGGACATCAATCAGCAGATTCTGAAAACAAGGTACCTCCCCTCCTTTTCTCATCATGTCGGGCCCATTGCTTGGAAGCTAACGAACTTGAAAGCACCGATGATCTTGCAACTGCTACGAGTGAGACCGACCTTGTCCAGCAGCTGGTAAGTCTCCACTCGTACGTCTTGTCGACATAAACAACAGGCACATGTTAACACGAAGTAGGTCCTGCAATTTTTGCAACAGGACGGCTATGTCGACACCGCCCGCGCCTTTGCGAAGGAAATTGAGGCCGAGAAGGAGGCCCTAAACATTGACTCGAAGCACCCGGTGCGGGGATACAACATTGCCGACGACGAGGATGCCAACAAGAGGCAGCGCATCCGCCGCGCTGTGCTCGAAGGCGACATTGACCGCGCGCTCGAGTTGACTAACGCAGACTACCCGACCGTGCTGCGCCAAAACGAGACTGTTCATTTCCACCTGCAGTGCCGCAAGTTTATCGAAATGATCCGCAAAGAAGCCGAGCTGAACATCGTCGGCAGTGGCCATGGGACCCGCAATGCCAATGGTAGCACAAATGGTGCCGACCCAAGCCAGGCCGGCGGCGATGCTGCGAGACAGGCCAATGGCCACAACCCGCAGATGGATGTCGACGACGTCATGATGGTCGAGGACAGCGGTACGGCGGAGAGCCAGCCAGCGGACCAGCCGGTGAGCCAGGCGCTGGTGCAAAACGCAGTCAGATACGGCCAGTATCTGCAGATCGAGTTTAACAGCGACATGCGGCCGAAGATTCAGAACGCACTGAACGAGATATTCTCTCTATTGGCATATCCGAACCCGCTCAAGCAGCCGGAAGTCGCGCATTTGCTGGACCAGCGAGGACGGGTGGCAGTTGCCGAAGAACTCAACTCGGCCATTTTGTGTATGTTCCGTTCCGCTTGCCTTGATCTGCCCTGATCCCTGCCTTTACCACGTTGAATGTAGAGGTTGATTCGACACTAACTATGCCAACAGTATCCACCGGAAAGTCGTCGCGGTCGGCGCTGGAGAACCTGCACGCGCAAACCAATGTGCTCCTGGAAGACCTGCGGCAGAACGGCGGGCCGGGCTCGTTTGTGACGATACAGGGCGTGTTGGACGGCATCCCACAGCCCTATACGCCATAAGTGGCGCGGTCGTCGACACTCTCGGTTCATAAAGCATATGTCTTTGTGTTTGCTGCCTGTGTCCCCTGTTTTATTCTCTCAATTTTTTCTTCTTTCCGGTGCCTCGTTCGCCAGCTCTTCTTTCATATCCAGGTGTCTGTTTTGTCTCATTTTGTACTTATCCCTTCCATGGTCAACTCTCAGGCGTTTTATTTTTATTGTAGGCCTCTAGGTACGGGACTCATTGGATCTGATAGTTTGTCTTCTGCAACTGTCTCTTCTCTTTTCCCTCGGTTTCCACGTCGTGTGTTGCACTGGGCGCATCAATCATACTTTACATTTCATTGTTCCTTATCGCCACTGTTATAGAACAAGGCGTTATGAGGCGTTTTGTTTCCATGTCCATTTCCATCTTCCGTCTCGCTCCTTTTTCCCCACGTTGCCGTCTGCTGGTTCACGACTTCACTCCTGTTACCAGCCGCCCTGGCGGCGTTTAATACGACCAACCGTAGAAGACAGAATACAATCCACTTCGATGTACTTTGCAAACATGTCCATCTGCAACCTTTTGTGTATTTATATGGGTATCATAACAAGAGGGGAGGTGTTGTACAAAAGCAGCGCACTGCCACTCTCTTTCCACTGATATTCCACTGACTTTCCACCTGCTAGACCTGGATCCAGCTCGCGGATGTGTCGGCGGCTGGTGTCTTTTCGGCTGCTGTTTCCGACTCACCTGCATCCTGCTTCGGCCAGTATCGTGCCACAATGTGGTCGCGGTGCTCGACCAGCCGCGGGTGCGCACGCACCATATCGGGCAGCACACGATTGTGCCACCTGAAGCGGGGCCGCCGTCCGTTTTGGTCGTTGTCATCGTCGTCCTCCAGCAACAGGTGCGTGTACGAAAACACGGCCGCATCAAACAGGGTCGGCTCGTGGCTGCCAAAGAAGTACCGGCCGTCAGCCTCTTCGTTTGCGTCTTCCTCCGTCAACAGCGTCGACAGTGCGGCCAGTGCCGCCTCTGCATCGCGGTACAGCTGCGCCGTCGCCGACGCCGTCACGGCCTGTGCACCGCTGCTGCTGCCCCAAACCTCGGCGGCCGCGGCGGTGCGCAACTGCCCGGCCAGGGCGCAGCGGATGAGCGGCGATGTCGAGGCGGCATCGGCGTAGAGGCGAGCAGCTATGGACTGTCCAGATGCTTTTTTTGGTGTGGATGGCGTGGATGACGCAGTCTCGTCGAGGTAGACGGCGTGCAGCCAAGCGCGGCGTAGGCTGGTGTCGAGCAGGGCTTGGTAGGCGGCGGCCTTGGGGTTGTCACGCAGGGTCGAGGGGATCACAGTTGACGATGACGACGATGACTGTGACTCCTGGGCATTCTTCTTGACAAATTCCGGGAAGTCGTGGGCCGGAATGGGCCGTGGCGGCTGTGGTGTCGTCGTTGCTTTTGACTTCGGTTGGGACGGCGTCCTCCGCCGGCTGGGCTGCAAGAATGGCAGGGCGCCGGTGGGCGAGGCATGGTTGGACGAGGCGGCCAAACGCACAGGGATGTCAGCAAACCGCAGGAATGTCTTGAGTAACAGGTCAGTATCCTTTTGTTTTGTTTGGTTTTGTCGTCACGGTCTTTCATCGCGAAGAAACTCAACGTACCTGCCACTTTAGACACGTTGGGTTGAAGCTGGCGCGGCCACGCGCGGCGTCGGCGGGTTCGATAAAGACGTAGAGGGTGGGAAGAAAGCTCAGGCTGCCGTCTGAGTCGCCTGCGAGGTCGTTGTCGAGGCTGTCGAGGCCAGGGTCGTCGTCGCCGGGCAGAGCATTTGCTGGGTATATGATGAGGGGCACAAGATCGAAGAGGCGTTGGAGGGGCGCGGGGATTGGCGGGAAGAGGGAGGGCGGTGATGAAGTCAAAGAGGAAGCCATCTTTTGTGTTTTCTGTGTCTTTGGTGTGCCGGCGGGCTGTTGTGGCGGCGCTGTTGCGGGCGACATTGTGAGGTGGTTGAGAGAGAGGCTGTTTCGATGAAGTCGTAGTTGACGTAAAGTTTTTTGGGGCAAGACGACTCCACTATAAATTGGCCGTTTAGGTGGGGTTGTGTTCAGTGACGTTGAGCCATTAGAGGCGCTATTTCAGTGACCGTTAGGGCACTTCTAGGCGGTGGTCAGCAGGCCGGCATTTTTTCTGGTGATGCCACCAATTATACACATTCACGTTATGACAGGACGCTCTAATGGAACCAAAGTATGTTTGTATATTCATGGCAGTGGACGTAATTCCTATAAACAGACATCGTCCAGAAAGGAAAGCTGCCGGTGCTGAGCATCATGGGTCGTAAAGCGCAGGCATAAAGGACTGAGAAATATTGCAAAAGAGAGATGAGGCCGTCGAAGCAACAAGCAGAATGAGTCTCTGGCTCTTATGACGGCTCGGACAGTTTGTCGGTGGCTTCCTGGGAGTTAGAAACAATGTTTGGTTAGAAGATCTGCCTGCGGAACGGATGCAAAACTCACCTTCCAAGTGGAAAAGCACGTTGGAGCGGTAGTTCTTGAACATCTGGGCAACAAGCTCGACATCCATGTTCTGGATGTTGATGTCCTAGATGAGCCAAAGTTAGCTGTGCTCTCGTGGCATCTCTCGTGGCATCGTGCCGCTCGTCATCGTCGTGTCTAGAGAGCACACACCTGCAGTGCCTTGTTCATGACCATGACGGCCTCGTTGAGCTTCTCCTGCATATTTCGTTAGCTAGTCTTCGCCGTTGTGGTTCCCTACCCATATCCAGCCATTGAAATCGCCATCCGTCTCATCTCCCATCGTCTTGTCTCTGCATACCACATTCGTGATGATGCGCGACAGCAGCAAGTTCTGCTGGTGCTCGTGCGGGCTCTCCTGTTAAGGGTTAGCCTGTATTTCGCAGGAGAAATCAACCATCTGATACTGGGCGTCCCGTAATATTGGTCATACCATTTTGGTTTATCGAGAGGTCGGCGTTTGAGGAACGATTGAGTAAGTAAACAAGAAGCCATCACGCGGCGGCGATGCGCGTCACTACGAATCGTAAAATGGCCGTTGATGGGGCCGCTGCGTGCCAGAGCAAGTAGGCGGTGTGCCTCGGCAGAATATGACTGCCCGACCATACCTGCCAGAAATGCCAGTTAGAGCTCTACAGGGAGCTCTTGCCAGCGATCAGTGCATCTTTGCATCTCGACTTTCCACAGCCACAACTCGTCAACAGCGACACTCTCACAATGGCCACCCAAACACCCGAACAGATCGCCGCACAGGCCGCGCACGTCGAGCTCATTGAGCAGCGTGACATCCACTCTATCCACAAGACGTTCCGCAACCCGTCGTGGAAACCGAACCAGCGGCGCAACAGGAACGTCAAGACCATCCTAGGCGACGCGTCGCGGCGAGAAGCCTCAGCTCTGGCCACGCCGCAGGAGAACAACAGCGGTGCCAACACGCCCCGGGCGTCGAGAAACTCGGCGGCGGCGGCGGCGGCGGCGGCCGGGAAAGCGGACGACGACGGCGACGGCCTATCCACGAGCGGCGCGTCGACGCCGGCCGGGCCGGCGACAGGCAGCAATGGAGGGGCCGGTCTGCCGCCCAACCTGGCCCAGGCCAACCGCAGTCTGTCAAAACTGGTGCTCGAAAAGAGCCTGCGGCTGCCGGGGGCCGCCGGTACTGGACATTCGGCGGGCGCCGCGGCCCTGTCCGCCGTGGGCGCGTCCGCACCCAGCGTGACCTACACCAACATCGAGAGCGCGCCGAGCCTGGCGCCGCAGCGGCGGTACTGCGACATCACGGGCCTGTCGGCACCGTACACAGACCCCAAGACGCGGCTGCGCTACCACAACATGGAGGTGTTTGCGGCGATCCGGAACTTCCAGCAGGGTGTGGCCGAGCAGTACCTGGAGACGCGCGGTGCCCACACGGTGCTGAAGTAAGAGAAGGAGGAAACGGAATTGGGTTTTCGGAAGAAGGGTTATTTGGGACAGAGGGCGTTACGCAGGCGTTGCGGATGTGTTTCCAGATGCATTTACGGATGGACACGGCCATCTTGTACATTATAGCTCGTCAAGAAAAGACGACAATATACACAATAGCACAATATACACAATATGCACATTCAATGTATGACCCTCACAAATCGAGCCCCAGCTATGCACCCGTCGCCTCTCAGCGACGTGAGCGAGCGCGGTTCTCCGGCTTAATCGTGGTCAAGAAGAACGTCTAATCTCTGCCATCCAAGCAAGCACGAAGCTCGCTCGTCGACAAACCACCGAAAACGTAGGGAGATAGTAATCGGTTACCATAGCAGGATGCCAGGTCGTCGTGGCAGTGGGACAGATCGGTAGAGAGCCCCAGAAAGGGACAGACAGCCGCACTCAGCTTGAGCCGCCCCTTGAACGCCTACTTAGGCATCCTTCGTCAGACTCGCATCGCGTGACAGTATTCAGTCGCGCATGGAATAAATGCGTCGCGGACTAGGCAAATGCATTGCATGCAATCCAACTGTTCGTTCCGGCAAGTAAGGGCGGCTCTTGTTGCGTTGTTCAGCTGTTGCTCTTGTGGTTCCACGATCGTCGATGTTGAGAGAAAAAGGAGAGAGGAGAGGTCAAAATTTTTGACAGCAACGGAAGAGTGGGATGGGTGGAGGCCGTCATTACAGTACTGAAGCCTACTGGACAGGCACAGCTGGCGTGCGGGCCTTCCTTGCTGGACCTATTCACCGCCTTGGCCTGGCCTACCTTTCCGCACCTGCCCCAACAGAACAAGCATAACTGGTCCCCACCACCAAATCCGCCACTGGCGAGGGGCATGTGACAGCGCCAAAAGGGAAGGCTCCAGGCACTCCTGGCGGGAAGCAGCAACCTGTAATTCGTAGAGTCTGCGGGCAACCACCATCCACCCCGCCTTCCCCTGCTCGGAGTTTCAACCCATGCGAGGTCCCGTCTCGCCAAACGACTCAGCCGTTCAGCATAGCCGCCACCAGTTGCCTTTCTGCGCAACCCAACTGTCCAACTCGCATTTTCGTTTCTACCTCTAACATTGCGCATTGCGACAACCACCGACGTATTCCAGCCTCCGTCGTCTCGATCGACCCGTGTCTCTCTCCGGTGGCATTGTCGCTCGACTGCCCGCTCCCCTCGCCCCCTTTTCGTTTCGCCTTGCCATTGCATCGACAACCTACTTCACCGCCACAATCGACGTCTACCACCCGTCGCCATCATGAAGCTCTACTACATTGGTGTACGTCTAGCCAGGCAAGAGTCAGAGGGGAACACACGTCTTTTGTACCCAACAGCGACGCTGACAACCCACAGATCATCCGCAATGAAGGCGGCCAGAACAAGTCGGTTGAGCTCGTCGCCGAAAAGGACCTCAGCGAGTACTCCCGCTTCACCCGCTCCAGCATCGGCGAGTTCATGACGCTCTTCTCCAAGACCGTCGCCGAGCGCACAAAGCCTGGCCAGCGCCAGGACGTCGAGGAGCAGGCCTACACCTTCCACGCCTACGGCCGCAGCGAGGGCATCTGCGGCATCATCATTTCGGACCAAGCCTACCCTCCGTGAGATTGCACCCTTCCCCCTTCCCCCTTCCCTCTCGTTGCTTCTGCACTCTATATTAACGCCCCGTCAGCCTGGTCGCCCATCAGCTGCTCGGCAAGGTCGTCGACGAGTTCCTCGCTGCCAGCCCGCGCTCTGCCTGGGCCACCGGCGAGCGCCCCTCCGTCTCCTTCCCCGAGCTCAAGGAGTACATTGTCAAGTACCAGGACCCCCAGCAGGCCGACAGCATCATGAAGATCCAGCAGCAGCTCGACGAGACCAAGATCGTCCTGCACAAGACCATTGAGAGCGTCCTCCAGCGCGGCGAGAAGATTGACGACCTCGTCGCCAAGTCCGATGGCCTCAGCGCCCAGTCCAAGATGTTCTACACGCAAGCAAAGAAGCAGAACTCGTGCTGTGTGGTGATGTAAATGGGTGCCGGGGGCCGAGACGGCAGGGCTAGACGATGACATGAATGCGAGGTTGGTCTGTTTGGGTCGTCTATTATATTATGTCTGTTTTGTTTTCCTTCATTGTTGGGATACCATCATAATATGGTACGGCGTTTTTTCTTCTTTTGTTTTTATTTGTAGTTAATTTTCATCGCATTATAACTCTTGATATCGGTTTCTAAATAATTTGATATATGACATTGACTGTGAAGTACAAAATATAATTTTGGTACTTGAACAAATCAAGTAAACGCTTCACCGTTAATTGTGTGCCTCTTTTTGGAGCAATAGAGTTTAGCTGGCAACCTTGTCTCGGACAAGCAACTTTTATGTTTTTTTTTCTTCAATCATTTTCATGCTTTCTCAAACCACGAGTCGTTTGCATCGGCTGGACCCTGGACATCTCTCCTCGTCATGCTTTAAGACGCCAGTTCCAGCCGACAGGGTAAACAGGAATGGTGAAACAAGTCGGCGAAAGTGTGTTAGAGAGACTTGGGTGTTTCACTAGCCAAATTATCATAGTAGGGGCATTTCTGTATTTGTATTTATATTTCCCTTTTATTGAGTGTCCTGTTTGTCGAGGTCCAACTCTTGGTATCGCACATAGAGTAGTGAAAAATAAGGAACAGAAAATACGGTACCAGACTTGTGGTCCAAGTGACGAATATAAAAAGTGTCAAAGAAAAGAAGACTGTCCCAGACAAAAATAAAAATAGAGTGCCAGCCCAAGAAAAGTAATAAGTACTAGACAATAGAAATGAAAAGGGGACTCTGCCCAGCCGGGAGAAGGTAAAAATCTCGTCGATCAAGACGAAGGAAAAAAGAAAATAAGAAAAGGGCTTGCCCTGAGCATAGCACCAGCTCCCAGGGACAAGAACGAAGTGAAAGGAACACAAGATGAACGAATGATATGGCACGGAGGACTACACTGCCTCGAGGATGACGCGCTCGCTCTTGCGGTTCTGCGCCAGCTGATACGCCTGCATGTTGCTGTTCGCGCTGGCGTTGTTTCTAGGCGACAGGTACCGCATCTGCTGCTGCTGCTGCTGCTGCTGCTGCTGCTGAGAAGAAGATGCCGACGACGTCGCCCAACCACGGCTACCGTTGCTGTCGTTCTCGCCGACGTACTTGTAGTTGTTGACATTTGTATTATCGAGCGACGTCGGCGCAACAACCAGGGTCGGTGTCGACATTTTCGTCTCCTGCAGCCGCTCGTTGCGTCCCAAACGGAGCGTGGCCGACCGTGACGGCGACGAGGATGAAGACATCGGCGTCGTCGAGGTTGTCGTGGTCTGGGCTGCGGGCACTGCCAGGTTATTTGTCTTGAGTGGCCTCAGAAGCTGCCGCTGCTGCCGCGACACGCTAATCTGTCGCGCAATGGAAATCTCCACGGCCGACTTGAGCGTCGGGTCCGGCTCTTCCACATCGAGCTCCAGCGACGTCGTCGACGCCGGTGACCCCGACGTCCTGCTGCGCAAAAGCTTGCTCGTTGCACTGCCAGCACTGCCCGCACTGCTACTGGACACTGAGCCTATCGATGACGGCGGTGAGATCATCTGCCACCGCGGCTCCTCGATCACCGGTTTGAACGGCTGCAAAGTCTGCTCCACAGGGTAGTCCATTTCTGTGGGAGAATCCAGAATCAGCCTCGACTCCGTCGGGGCGAAGTGGACCACCGATACAGGTGCAGGTGCTGGCGCTGGTACAGACGTCGGCATAACTTGTGTCTTGGTCGGTAGTCCGCGGCGGTTCAGCATGCTTGATGGGTTACTGTGGCCATTGATATCGCTGCGGAGGGGACTCTTGTTGTATCGCTGAGATGCCGATACCGACAAAGGTTGTGCTGTCTTCTGTGATGTGGACACAGCCACGCCCGGCGGCTGCTGGAAATGAAAACCAGCTCGTGTGGGTGAGCGCGTGGTCGCGGGGGTAGTGTTGGACCGAAGTCGCGGCGACAGCAGCGGGCTATTGACGTTAGTCGTATTGGTCAAGGCCGGTCCGGGGGTGTTGTTGTTGTCAGTGTTGTGTGGTCGACCAGGAAAGAGTGAAAACGCAGGCGACCGCGTGACGTGCGGCGATGTGGCCCGGCGCTGCAGGCCAGGGCTGGGCAAGCCGTTGATGGCCATTGTGGCGTCGGCTGCGGCCGCCGCCGCAAAGTCCCGTTCAAAGTCTTCCTGGCGGATGCGGTCGTTGATGTTCTTGAGCTTGTCGAGCGTGGCCTGGCGCCGCGCAAGCAGCGACGATGCAGGCTGCCAGGACGGACCACTGCCAAGAAGGTTGCCAAACATGACGCTGTACCGCTCCAAACGGGCCTCGGGAATTTCCACATCGAGGTATGGGCTTGCACCCAGCATTGGTGGCGGCATCAGGTACTTGCTGTCACCGGCAGGAGGATATCCACTTGCGGCAGTGAGATTGGCCATCGTGTTGTTCCCTAGACCCATGGGCATCCGGTTGGAGACGTCGGAGGCTTTCCGGAAAGCTGGCTCCGATGCCTTCGACCGTAAGAAAGGACGCTTACCGCGGCCGTCCTTGTTGCTTGGGGCTGCTGTAGCTGTGGCGGCCGGTACTCCAAACGATGCGGGGCCAGGCGAGGAGCCGTTGCTTGCTTGGATGTTTGTGATGGTGGCAGGCTCAGGGACGATCTGGACAATAATTGGCTGGTGCTTTTTGCTGCCGCTGCGAGTACCTGGCCGCTCTGTTGCCATGGATGCCGGCAAGGCATTTGTGGATGTTGGAACGGCCGAGGTCATGACAAGCGACGATGCGTCGCTGGCCTCGAGCGACTGGGATGAAGCTGTCGAAGTCAGAGTGGACTTGACCGGGTCGTGATGCCGTTTGCTGCCAAAAATGCCAAACAGCTTTCGTCGCGTCGTCTTGGAGCGTTGAATGGGAATATTATCACCGTTACCGCCTGTGGAAGAAGACTCTGAGGCGGCAGCGAGGCTGTCGTAGGTTTGCGCCATTTCTCTCGGCTGCCACGACGCATATGTAGCCGGATCTGTCCTTTGAAGGCGGTCTGCCTGTGCACGCTGCGGGGGCCGGAAGGACGTAATAGGTTCCGCTGGCGAAGCGTTGACCGGGCTTCCGAGAGCCATGCCGATCTGGATCTCACCCGACATCAGCGACTCGGGCGAAGCACGGCGAGTCGGCCATGCACCTGGCGGGTCAAGGCCACCGAGCTCGGCCACTGTGGAAGGCTGTTGGCGGTTGGGAATGTGGAAGGCGCCGCTGCGTGCTGCTGGAGGCCGCGTCCCCAGATAGAGATCGTCGCGGGAAATCCGCCTGTCAAAGGCAGCTGCCGACTTCTTTGACTGGGATCCGAGGAACATGTCGTCCCGCGATATGCGCCGGTTGAAGTCAGGTCTGCTGGGTGGTGCGAGTGAGCCTGAAAAGGCAGGAGGGCCAGGCCGGTTCAGGGCATTGCCACCGCCCGTTTTGTTTGGTCGCGAAGTCATATTAGCTGCAGCAGTGTTGGCCGAAGAAGAAGGCGTTTTGGGAGGCGGAGGCAGCGGCAGTGGGCGGTTCACGTATGGGCATTCTCGTTTGCCGTCGATACCAGGCGATGGCGGTCTCGAGCCAGGCGATACCTTGTCAGTTGGGACTGGCTTTTCGTTCCTTCTGAAGGCAGCAGTATTTACGTTGTTTTCGTTCTTGTCTTCAACGAGTCCCAAGACGGTCGACGTCTGCAGCGTAGGTCTGGAGACAAAGCCGGGCTCGATGGACGAGGAGTTGGAAATCGAACTGGTGCCAGTGTTGGACGAGGAGGGAGAGGAAGAAGACGACGAGGGAAAGGAGGACGTTGAATTGGGAGGCGTCGAAGCAGAGGTAGAAACAGAAGCAGAAACAGAAACGGACGTGTCGTTTCTGGCACTGGCCGTGGGGATAACAATGGCAGGCACATTCGAGGGGACCACCATGGTCGAGAGCAGAGACACCGGAGCGTTTGGGCCGTGCGTCTTACCCTGGCTTGTCGCATGGTTCGTGGACGCCGATGAGGCGTTTACAGAAGCGCCTGTAGTGTTGTCGTTCCCATTCTTACTGACACCATGTTGGTGGTGGCCACCCCCTCTGAGGGATCTGGAACGACTCAGGATGGAGAGCATCCTGCGTAATGTCCTGGGCGGAGGACAGGGATCCTTTTGAGTGTTGGCAGTGTGGATGCAGCGATGTTGCAACGAGCCCTGAAGCGGGTTGAGCGGGTTCGATGGCAGGCTAGAATGTCGCAGACGTCTGCGGCCAGGTGCAGCAGCGTTGGCGATTTTCGTGTTGGCTTGACAGGGTATGCCACAGGGGTTTGGCCTTGGTGTACACTTTCGTTGGTTTCACAACGCAAAAACAGGAGGGGAGAAAGTACAACAATTGAATGAGAGACAGCTGTTTCTTCGCAAGAAGCGAGATGGAGAACGAGGGAATGAAAACAACAGCAAAAAATGGATGCAGAAAATAGGGTCTGTGTGTATTACGGAGCGCTGGCTGTTAGAACAGGGGATAGAAACCATGAAAAGTGAGTAGAACGAGGCGCAAACAAGCAAAAGCAGCAAGAAACAGAAGCGGATGAAGCAATAAAAGACGGTGAAAGAGTGAATTCTCGGTGAAGAGATGACAAAAAAAGAAAAAAAGAGAAGACTCCTAAACGTTCAGACCGAACGAGGAAGAAAGGGCAAAGGCCGTTGGTTATATGCCTTCACATGAGACTTATTTATCTTTTGCCTCTTCCATTCCCATTTTGCCATCTCGCCCTGCTCCATCCAACGCACTTTTGGACCTGGACGGGACGCAGCCAGACCAGAGAGTGCTCTGCAAAAGCGACAATCCACGGACATGTGATGGGACACTCGCAAAGAGCCGGGAAGGGGGGAATGGTGACAGATCCAGGGCCCATCGTCAGGCACTGCCGAGACTGTGGCAAAAACGATGGTCATGGAGATGGGCGAGGATGGCCAAAGATAGTCAAAGAGGGTCTGGAATGATGGGGGATGACATCGACAAAAGATGAACCGCATTCATCCAGTTGGCTGGTCGGATACGATGTACGGGGGACGCCGGACAAGCGAGCTGTCCGCAGCGGTGTCGTTTGACGACGCCTTGCACCACATCGTAAAATAGCGAGGCAATGGCTTGTTTTCCTGCGAAAACAAACAACTCTTCAATAGTCCCTACTGGACTTCTCGCTATCAATGTTTGAGATGGATGGGACGGTTATTTTCAGAAGGGTTGATCGTCGTCATGGGTCATGGGTGTTTGGGGTATGGGTGAATGCTGGGGGAGGTGCTGTCTGGCACCATGGCTGCATGGTTGACATGTTGGCGTTTGGAGAGGAAATGTACAAAGAGGTGAAGGATGGCAAGATGCGATTTTGCGATTTCTTGTGGGAACCGTGGTTTGAGGGATGGGTGCTCCGTCTTTGCGAGCCAATCGTAAACGGCAGCCACGGAGGATCCGCAGGGGTATGGGCGGGAGGAGCGATGGAAGATGAGAAAGGGGAGGGGAGAGTTGACAAGAGAAGGTGCGACCCTACGCCCGCGGACGCCACTTGGCATTGGAAGCGTATGTTTCAGATTGTTCCATGATCACAGGAAAAGACAGGGAAGGGGCGATGGGAAGGAACTGCAATTGCACATTGGCGAAGTCATACCGCACAGCCGCTTTTCAAATGGGCTGCACCGGACGTATCGCATGCAGATTCCGTAGTCCGCACCACTCTTCCGCTGCTTCCAGGCTATCGGCCGACGTGAAGAAAAAGGCTGTCGCGAATGCATGAAAGGAAATACCGAAATCCGACAGACAGAGCGACTATTTGTGTTTGACTGAATTTTGGCATTTTGTTCGTGGTGTGGCTGTTCCTTCCTGTTTCGGTAGTCACCTATATCGTGCTTTCCTTATGAGGACTACTGTACTTCGCTTACACGCTCCTTCCTCATGCTCAACCTCATAACTAACTGTGCGTCGAAGTATGCATCGTACCTTCTTGCGATGGACCTTTTCCGTAACTTCTTTTTATGTAGCAGTCCTTCTACCAAAGAGCTGCATCTTGGAAAAGGGGCAACGCCCAATCCAGATTCCCCAACTTGAGATAGTTGTTTACACGAAAAGCTGGCTCACACTCGACATTGTTTGCGTCTTACAAGGGTGAGCCAGCCTTTCGCGTAAACAACTATTTGTATGGCCTCCAACGATTGATATGCCTTCAACTTTGTCAGATTACGGCGGCACGGATGCGCGGCATGCCGTCCTTGGTTCAAATGACAATCATTTCGTTCGTCTTGTTCATTTTGTTGACCACCCTCTCGGCCCCATCCCCCCTGTCTGTTGTCCTCTTGGTACTGTCTTTGCTACACTCGATTCGGCCTCTAGCGGTATGGTATAACGTCTAGAATGGATCGGCTTCGACAATCTGGAAGCCTTACGACACTTGCTACGGCTGATTCAAGAGTATCGTCTCATCTTCGTTGCGTCGAGCCCACGTCACAAAATCTTCGCTCCATCTCCATCGCCCAATGATGCGCTCTCCCAAATCTCGCCCTGTCCACAACGGGAGTGCACGGCCAGGAACGACTAGCCACTGACTGCAGCGATGTCTTACACATATCCAAAATCTAGACGGCCATTCGACCTTTGTGAGAGCATCCACCAGCCGTCATATGTATGTCGTAAGTCGCCCAAAACTAGCAGCGCCTTTTCCGAGTCTCCCCGCGCACAGTCATGTACCGTGCGAAAACATTAGTACTGTGTCATAAACACTGTTATTAGGTCGGTGTTTTACGTGCCTCGCTCAACTCTTCCGCTCGATAGTACGCACTGTGGAGTCCATCGTCATCGCTGGTTCGGTATCGCGCACTAGTGGCAGCGCAAGCCACGAGCAATTCTCCGCAATTGGCAATTGCCTCTTTCATGGACCCTTTTTCCTCCTTTGGGCCGCCTTCGAAAGTCTTTCTGATATTTTTTGGTGCTGTCTCTGCCTCGTTATCACCCAATCGCACGCACGGCTTTCGTCCGGGAACAGTTCCATGTGCTCTCTCGGTTTCGTCAACGGCTTTTCAACGACCTCGACATGCAGATCCGCCCAGAGTTGACTCCGCAATAAAACCCCCGTCTCTCTTTATCTCTCTCATGTCGATTCTGCGCTGTTCGCTTCTCGTCTCCCGAGGTTTGCCCGGCTTTACACTTGCTTGTCTCGGCTTTCTCTTCTTCTCCATTTCTCCATTCTCGCTACAGTTTCTTTGATCTCACGCGGAAGCCGTCAGAAGTAGTATTTTGTGTTGGAGAAATTCCGTCTCTTTGCTGTTGCCATTCTTGTTCTTAATCTTCTTTTGTTTCCTTTTACATCATTTTCGCATTCCGATCCCGCCATTACCCCCAGTACGCCCCCACGTTCACGAGCCTCGTGCCCTCGCACAATTGTGCCGACCATCCACACGCACAAATTTGATATTACAATACTTTTATTTTCTCTTTCTCTACGTTTTCGTCGCTTGTCTCTGGTCGTCTTCTCGTCGCTTGTCAGGACAGTAAAGGACAGTCTCGCTCGGGCACAACCCCCTGCGTTTCCCGTCTCACCTGTGCCCGGCCCTTGTCTCTTCATCGCGCATTATCTCGACGCTTTACCACGGGCCAGATCGCCGTCCCGCAGCAGTACACCTTGACCGGTCCAGCCCGAGCTCTGACAGTCGCATACGCCGTCTGTTATTTTCAGTCTCAGCAAGTCATTAATATCGAGGAAACCTCCGAGGAAGAAGGAAATCCAAACGCAAAATCTACTCTCTTTTCATTCTTCCACGCGGCTCAACCTCGATACCCGTCTCGCCTCGTCCTCGCTTGTTGCCGTTTTATCGAACTCTTCCAATCTTCTGTCAGCGCTTGCAGATGTAGCACTCTTCTTCCGAATAGCCACATCTCGACACTTATTCCGGTTCCGATAGTCAGAAATAGACAAGGCACTTTCTCGTAAGTTGCTGATTTTGTGCTGCTTTGTGCGAATATCACATGTACTTTTGTCTAGTCTCGCGATTTACTGGCCTCTCCAATCGGCCCCCAATTTGGTGTCCCGTTATACGTCGCCTTTTTCTTGCGTTTGCTCAGTTTAGCCGGCCCTATTCGCTTAAACCACTGGTGTGGCCTTTTCTGCATTTATTATGTTTTTGTTTGCATTGTCTCTTCTGCCACAATTCTAGTGAGGCTTCTCTCTACTTTATCTCCCGCGCAATAACGAGGCACTGCCGTGTTGTCATCTTTGTCTCGGCCTTGTGGTTCTCTGTTATCTGTCATTTATTTGTTGTTGCGTTCTGCCATTTCCATTTGTTCATTTTGTTTATAAACCTCGGCTGCGCACACCGTATTTGTTTCTTCGTTTCTCGCTTCAACGCCGACTTCTAACAGTCTCCGCTAGTCTTTCTATTTCTCTCTCCCACCACATTCAAGTCCACCCACCACAACGATGAACGCATCGCAACAGGTAGCGGCCGTCGCCGGACGGTCGTCTGCCACATCGGCGGCAACAGCAGGCGGCAAGATTGTGCCTCCACCACCTATTACGGTTAAGGCATCGACGACCGAGTCCTTCCTCAAAGACTTCACCCTCGTCGCCGAAGCCGCAAAACGCGCCCAGGTCGCCGTTATGATGCGCGACTTTGAAAATGTCGGCCTGTCCGGGTAGAAACGGAAGTTGAGTTGAGCCCAGGGAGTCGGCGGAGAAATCGGGTGCAACGAAGGAGATCAAGCCAAAATTCTTCTCCAGCCACGACACCACACTCGAAACAAACGTTGCGCCTTGCAACACTGACAATACCATCGAAGTCGTCATCAGCGCCTCCTCGTTTGCGGTCTGCTTGTCTCCTCCGCTCGATCTTGAAGATTGCGAACGGGCGGTCCATCTCCCTCCGAAACGGCTTCTGTCATCGATACACTCCTCTTTACACTGGACAGAACCGCCTCTCTGCCCGACCTACATTTTGTGTCGTTAATTCTTTCTTTTCTCCCCCCCCTCCCTTCACATACATGGGGGATGCTTCTATGTTTTTTGGGAAGCCGGAATCTATTGGGCGTCTATTTGGATTTGAACTTTTTACGCTGGAATATCTGGGATTTTATTGTTAGGGCGGCCCTTTGCTTTCTGACTTTGTCAACCTGTTTTGTACCTTTCTATTTGCCAACGAGCACTTTCCATTTCATTCCTCCTTTCGGGCGAGATAGAAGGCTGGGCTGTCTTCGTAGGCAGCCCGAGACGGGTTTTAATATAGAATCTGCTTCTTTGTTCCCTTTATATCACAGAGTCTCTTCAGCTTCATATTTCCACGACTTCTCTCTCTTTTGCGGCTCAAAGAAAGACAATTTTACTCATATTGTGTAATGTACAATCGTTCACCGAGTCGACTGTTGTGCATCGTCATGGGTTTTTGTCAGTTTGCGTGACCGACAATAGACATTGGAGTGAATCACTACAGAGCGGTGACGTCTTCTTTAGTTGCAATCCATTAGGCCTCTAGACGCCGGTTCAGGGAATAGACCACCTTTCGAAAATGAGAGGCTCACGACGTTGTCCACGTGCTAATTGTGAATCAGTGGCGGCGATGCGTGGCAGGCACCAGACCACAAAAGATAGAAAACGTCATTGCACAAAAAGATGGGGAAGGGGCCAGGGGGAGAGGGGAGTTGGCTGGGGACGGCAACTGCCCTGGGCTGTCCCTGGTCCGGTCTCGTCGGTGCAATCGAGGCGGGCTTGCGGGACAAGGGCAGGAGCATCCAGAGGCTCCATCGACCCCAAATCCAGCCCATCAGCGTGCAGCTAAATGACTTGGTATGACCAATTTCGAGTTTCTCCGCCTTTGCTGCTTTGCACCACAAACGTGCCCATTTCTTCCCCCGCGGAATCTATGTCGTAGACAGTAGCGCGCCATGTCTGATTGGGGCGAGTCACCTAACAAAGGAACCAGGTGCTCCTGCAAGAGCGCAAGGCACAGCATTTGGGGGCCATTTTGTTAGTCGCTCTTTCCTAATGGTAAGCGAGCCGAGGTAACTTGGTTTCGCTGAGGAAAGCACGATCGGGGACGGTCCTTACTGTTGATTTCCAGTTCACACCCCGTTTTAACTTCGTACCAATTCTCTTTCTCCTTCGCGACGCTTCATTTTCTTGCCCCATATTCTCTTTTTCAAGCCAACGGCCGCAATCCTTCCTGCAACACTCTCGCTCCCACACACCGCAACAATGTCCAAGTCCTTCACCCCGGCAGAGGTCGCTAAGCACAAGACCGATGATTCTGGCATCTACATTATTGTCGACAATGGCGTCTACGATATTACCGGTGAGTTTCGCTCTACGTTGGGAGCAATGCACCGCCAGAGCAGCGAATGATTGCTAACCGAATCCCAGGCTTCGTTGATGAGCACCCCGGCGGCGCCAAGATCCTGAAGCGCATGGCTGGCCGCGACGCCACCAAGTCGTTCTGGAAGTACCACAGCCAAAAGGTCCTTGACAAGTACTCGGACCGCCTCAAGGTCGGCACCGTCGGCGAGGCGTCGAAGCTGTAAGGTGTGGCGAATAGACGATAGACGATAACGAAATCGACGGCAACAACAGCATCGAGCCGAACCGACGGCAGACCAAAACACGACGAAGCGAGCCAGGACGGAAGGATGTTGCTTGGAAGCGGATGGCGACTCGAACCGAAGCCAGGACAGTTGGCATGGCACTCTGCAAGGGACAAGAGTGGGCGGAGGCTACGGACAGTACATATCGGAATGGGGGCCGAATCAAGTCTTGTAAATACCATGTTGAGCGACGCTGGATGTCTTGGAGCTCGCTCTCGAGGCGATTTCGGCCTTTGAAGGAGTCTGGGTGACATTTAGACGTAAAGTAATATAGGGGCATTGTATACAATGGAAAACTACGACTCAACTAACAACGAGCGGTCGCAAAGCATAAAACGTGACAGCGTATTTTGTATTATCGTGAATGCTTTCAGGAAAGAAATACTCCTGTGAACACACTTGAAGGGACATGGTAAATAAACGATGAGGCAAATCTCATACACAGATACACGAAAAACTCCTTGTGACAAAACCCGAAAGCCCAAAGCCGTGAGGCCCACCAGAGCCACTGTTTTGCTTGTACAAGAGATGACAAAAAATGAGCGTGTTGAGAGAAAAGAGGAGGGTGAGGAAAGCGAGAAGATAGACGTCGTCAATATTAAGAGACAAAACTCCGAAACGCCCTTCGCTGCGAAATACACCCAAACCGGAATAAAAAAAAGAAGTAAATAGGAAGTCAATGGAGAAAAGAAACAAGAAAAAAGAAAAAATGACAAAGTAACCCGATTAACCAAACCGGTGGGTGTCGTGGAAAGGAGAAACGCCGTAAACACCTTCTGGAAGGGAGGAGTCGAGCTCCTATTTATTGGACCCGTCCCAACCCATTTCCATAACCAAATCCGATTCTATTTTTGTGTAACCGGGTGCTGTACGGATGGGACAAACAAAACATAAAGGAAAAAAGAATACTAAAGAAAGGCAATGGAAAAAGACACAAGAGAAGGAAAAAAGGGTCCGCCGGTGACAAGTGTTGGGGGAAGAGAAGCATTCGTGTCAAAATGGGACCCTGCCCAGGTTGGGATGCCGCCGAAATGTCAAAACTTTTCGAAAAGCAATGTCGTTGGGACACAAACATGATCTAGACATAATGTTACCAAGACAATCGTCAATCGTCAAGACGTGGTATGAAGACATAACGTTGTCAGGACATAGGTCCCCCCTGCCACCAGGTACATCTATGCAGACGAAGTGGGATGCACAGGTGCCGGGCCTGGAGCCGGAGCTTGCGCCGGAGGAGAGGATGGGGTCGGTGTTGGCTTGGACGGGGCAGTCGCGGCAGCTGGAACATCTGGTGCGGTCTGGACGGTCGGGGCAGCGGGAGCAGGTGTCGAAACTGGAGCAGACGGAGCGGCTGGAGCAGCGGGAGCAGCCGGAGTTGCTGGAGCTGCTGGAGCTGCTGGGGATGCTGGAGTTGCTGGGGCTACCTTGACAGTAGGAGCAGGTGTGGTAGTTGGCGCAGGCGTGGTGGCTGTTGGAGAGGTGGCAACCGGCGCGGCCTGGATCGGTTGAACAGCCGGAGGCGCTTGGACTGCCCGAGCGGCAGGAGTAGGTGGTACTGCCAGTGTGGCGGGAGCAGCTAGAGAAGGTGTGGCAACTGACGTGGTCTGGACTTCCGGGGAGGCTTGAACTGCCTGAATGACATGAGATCCTTGAACAACTGGGCCGGCCGGAGCGACCGTAGCGGCCGCAGCGACTGTAGCGGCGGGAGCGGCGGGAGCGGCGGGAGCGGCGGGAGCGGCGGGAGCGGCCGGAACCGGCTGGGACGGTTGAGCAGCTGGAGCAGCCGGGACCGTTTGCTGCTGTGGTGCAGGAGCTGCCGCTGCATGGGGCTGTCGTGTGGGAGCGGGAGTAGCAACTGGGGCGGGAGCCGGCGTCGTACGTGCCAGACCAGCAGCAGCCGGAGCCGGCGTGGACGACGCCAGCGTCAGGCGGTGCGCGTCAACAACTTTCTGAGCCTCCTCCATAATCAACTTCTCGGCGCCCTCTATCTCTCTGCGCTCAGCCTCGGTCTTGGGCCGCATCAGCGACGCTTCGGTAAAGTCGAGCACGCGGTCAATGGCCGACAGCACAAGCGCTTCGGCCATGTCGCCCATCTTGCTCTTGAGCAGCGACGAAAAGGTGTCGTTGAACGCGGCGAGTTTCGCAATCAGGTCCGGGTCGGGCAGGGCACTGACAGCGAGCGTGGCCTTGACGTTGAGAAAGACGCCATAGAGAATCTCGTCGAGCTGCGCGTTGGCGTTGATCGTCTTGGTCAGACCCAGACCGCGGTTGGCGACGGCCATGGCGATGCCCTCCACGTTCTCGGAGAGCGTGTTGGCCTGGGTCACGACCTGCGCGCGGAACAGGCGGACAAGGTTGACGAGTTCCTGGGACACGGCTGGCGGCAGCTCGCTCGGCGCTGGTGTACTGCGGGGTGTCGCCGTCGAGACAGCCTGAGCAGCCGCCGCCGAAGCAGGAGTGCCAGAAGCTGACGCGGATGCCTGTTGGAGCTGTTGCTGGGCTTGCTGTGGCTGTTGCGGCGGCGGTGGCATGCGTTGCAGTCCCTGTGGGGCCTGCTGAAGATGCTGAGCTTGCTGTTGATGCTGTTGCGTCTGCGGAGTCGTGGCCTGTGGCGGCCGGGCCGAAATCGGGCGCATCTGCTGATCGGTGTGGTCTTGGTTCACAGGACCACCAGCTGCGACAACGAGCTGCTGTTGGCTGCGGGGCGTGGCCTGGGCAAAGGGGAATGGCGCAGCAGGCTGGCTGGGGCGCTGCTGCTGCTGAGGCTGGTGTTGTTGCGCCTGTTGCTGCTCGTGACCTTGGTCCTCCACCGAAGCATAAATGTGTTGCGGTTGAGGTTGGCTTTGAGCTGCTGGAACTCCGTTGCCATTGGCATTGGCGCCGTTTGGCGCAGTGCCGGCAGGCAAGGGCGCAAAACCTGCCGTAGCATGCTGCTGCTGCTGCTGCTGTTGAGGCGGAGCCATCGCGTTCTGGGTGAACTGCTGCTGTTGAGGCTGACCGACGTACTGTTGGCCTTGCTGCTGGAACTGCTGCTGGGGCGGGAAACCTTGGACATAGCCCTGCTGCTGCTGTTGCTGCTGCTGCTGTTGTTGCTGCCACTGGCCGGCGTAATTCTGGTAGGGCGTGGCGACTTGGTTCTCGGGCGAGCCACCCTTGGCACGCTTCTTTCCGGCGTCCAGCTCGACGCCCAGCACGCGGTGCCACGTGCTGGTGGCCTCGTCTTTGCGAAACGCGACGTTCCCGATAAGGTTGTGGCGGACGCTGCTTTCCCAGCCCTTGGTCTCAACGCAAAAGTAAAAGTACTTGTACTTCATTTGGATGCGCTTGTAAATTTGCTTGAGCGACAAGCCGTGGGGCACGGCTTCCGTAAGCACTTCGTCGATAAGAACGCTGTAGTTCTTGCTGGGTTTGGTCTTTTCGGCGGCCGTGTAGTCGTCCGCATTGAGTTCCAGCGGCGGTGTCTTGTACCGCTCGACGCGGCCCCGATTCTGTCCGGACGGCCCGCCGCCGGCACCACCAGTACCAGCACTGCTCCCCTCGCCGCCGTTGTCTTCCATGCCTCCACCACCGAAACCGCCGGCACTGACCACATTGCCGTCAGGGCCGACCTCGATGAAGCCGCCATTGCCGTCGTCAATGAGCTGGCCTTCTTCGCCAACCCTGGGCTTGCGCGGCTTGTATCTTCGCTTCTCGGGCTGGTTTTCGGCGCCTTCGGGCAGCGGGTGCTTGCGTGGGCGGCCGACCTTGCGCTTGACAGGAGTCTGGCCGTCCATGCCGGGCGTCCCGGCCACACTCGGCGTCCCGGCGGTGGCCGTGCCGGGTGTGCCGAACTGCGCATTGAAGGGATAGCCTTGAGAATCAACATTGCCGTCGGGTGTACCGGGGACGAGGTTGTCAAGTCCTTGGTGTGCGTTGGCGGTGTTGTCGAACCCGCCATTGGCAGCATTGCCGTTGTTGGTGGCAGCACCCTTCCCCTTGATGTCAACGTTGGCAAGCTGCTGGTGCAGAGCGGCGGCGTCGGCAAGTTCGCCGGTCGAGGTAGCACCAATGGCCTCGAGCAGCATATGGGCGGTCTGCTGGTCGATGGGGTCGGCGTTGGGGTTGTTGGGAATAGGGTGCACGTAGTCCATACTCGGCTGGTTCATGTGCGCCTGAACCAGGTGGAGGTCGTGCATTTCGACATCGTTCTCGTCGAGTCGCCGCTGTTGCTGCTGGGCTGGCTGGCCATCGGTGGACGCGGCGAGAAGAGGCTGCTGTTGTAGTTGCTGCAGCATCTGCAGCTGTTGCTGTTGTTGCTGCTGTTGCTGGTGGACTTGTTGCTGGGCTTGCTGCTGCGCATTTGGCGGTGGCGGCTGCTGCTGCTGCTGCTGGGCCTTGAGTTGCGCCTGTTGAGATCCCTTTTGGGCGGTCGCATCTTGGGCCTTTTTGTCCTGCGAGCCAGAACCGGACGCCGCTCCTGCTGCAGGATTCCGTGACTTCTTTTGCTTGTGCCGCATGGACTGAATGGCCTTTTGAAGAAGCGTTTCTTGCTCGGGAGAGAGGCCGCCGTGCTCGATGCGGTCCTTCATTTCGCGGATCGAGAAGAGGCCGTTCTTTGGAGGACGACCGGGGCCGCGCTTCTTTGGCTGGCCGGTGTCCTTCTGCTCGCGGAAGGTCTGCATGATCTCGGCGATCTCGGCGAGCTGCTCGTCCATTTCGGCAGCCGCAGCAGCAGCCTCGACGCCGTCGTTGGGTGGGTTGGTGTCGGTCGCATTTGCCTGGGCAGCGTTGGTCGCATGCGCCGCGTTCGCTGCCGCCAGGTCCGCTCGCGTCTGCTCGGGGCTCAACTGCTGAGCTTTCGGCACTGTTGCGGTCCCTGAAGCCAGGTTGGTTAGTTTTGCGTTGCCGTTGGAAGACGGCGCGGTGTATGGCGGATTGGAGGATGAGAAAGTGGTAGTGTTTGTGTGGTTTGTGTTTTTTGTGTTGGTGGCGCGGGAGGCAGCCTTGGCCGGGGCGTGGTCCTGACCGTGAGGGAAGAACCGTGCCACCGCCGACGGCTCGCCGGCACCTAGGTCGGCGTCGTCGTCTTCCTCGCTGGTGTCACGAGCGTGAGGCGAGGAGCCGTTATTTTTCTCAAAGTCAAAGCTGATCTCCTTGCCGCCTGTGGCCTGTGCTCTCCCATTGCGTCTCTTCTTACTCTTGCCGTGGGGCCCGTTGACGAACTCGGGCTCGCCGCCGGTCATGCCGTCGGGGACGTAGCTGATGGCGAAGCGGAAGTGAATGTCCTTGATCTGGACGCAGTCATTGCTGCGCAGCGTGGCGGTATGGCCAGCAATGAGCTTGTCGTTGATGAAGAAGCCGTTCTTGTGGATAGGGATGGCCTCGAACGTGTGCGTGTCGGCGTTGAAGCAGATCTTCATGTGCTGGCGAGAAATGCCCTTGGTGCGGCGCAGCATCTCGTCGAGGTTGCCAGGCGAGTGGATGCCGATAAAGGGCTCCGTGTCGGCAGATGGCATAAAGTCGTTGACGGTCAGGCGCTTGGAACCGGGCGTGTGTGCAACGTACTCGCGGTCTGAGATCGGGTTCGGCGCTCGCGGCACCAGCTCGAGATCGGTCTCTTCGGCCTCGCCCTTGGGCGCAGCCGCGTGCTGTTCGTGCTTTGACGGCGTCTGCTGTTGCTGGTCCTGGTCCTGGTCTTGGTCTTGGTCCTGGTCTTGGTCCTGGTCCGGCATCGGCTCGTCTGCATCGGCCTGGCTGTTGCGGCTGCCGCCACTCCCTACTGAGGGTCCCGCGCCGCCGTTGGAGTGCGAGCTGGCAGGACGCGACGACGACTTGCGCTTGCGGCGTCTGCGCTCGGCGGACCGCGAGGGACCCAGGAAGCCGCCCTCCTCGCTGACGTACGAGCGGCTGTACTTTGGCACGCGAGGCGGCTCAAAATTGCCATTGTCGAGGCCCTGGGCGTTGCCGTTCTCGTCGATCCCGCCGCTGCCGCCCTGGGTTCGCATGCTGTGTCCTGCCTCTTTTAAGCGGCGGGCCTCGTCGACGGCGAGCTGGTCGCGGCCGATGAGTACGCTGTTGGTGGTCATGTGGAAGACTGCGTCGGCAAAGATAAGGCGGGCAAAGGAGTGAATGTGTTCGGTATCCTCGTCGTCGGGGACGTGGTTGTGGCTGTGGCGTCGCAGGGTGGTTTTGCGAGGCGGCTTGGTTTCGTCGGCATGAAGGAAGTAGTCGTCGGTGCCGGGGAGGCGCATCGCGGCCGGGTCGACAAACGGAGTGCCGCCTGAAGTCTGATGGGCGTTGTTTTGCGACTGAATTTGGGATTGAAGCTGATTCAAGGCCGTCACATCGTTGTTTGTTTGGGCGGCGCCCGCCAGACCGGCCGCGGCGTCTTCCTGGCCCGGCACCGACCCAAACATGTACATGCCGTCGATGATGTCGGCCGCGGCCGGGCCGGCGGCCGCGTCAGTGGGCGAAGTCATCGCTGCGGACATGGCAGCTCCTTCGCCGAGGATGTTGTTGCTGTGGGCCCTAGTAATTATGGATGGGGCGATTGGGGTCCTACGGCCCGTCGCTGATGTGGGGTAAGCCTTCGATATGAAAGGCAACGGACTCGAATTCGTAGACACGGACAGTGGGAGGGTTGGCGCAAGGGGTGCGAGAAGCGAAGTGAAGTTGAAAGTTGGCGATGTTGGATTGCTCTGAAATGCCGTCGTGGGGGAGCGGCTCGTCTTTGGGCGGTGTGTAATCGAGGGCCATGATTGGCTGATATTGCCAAGTCCAAAAAAAATTTGGCAAAAAAAACGGAAGGAAGTCGGGGCATGATTAAAGTGGGTCTTGTCAGTTTGGGCCAATCCAGCGCGTGCACGGGCACATGCCAGTAAATAAGCGGGGCCGAGTCGGCATGGGCGAATCGCGTCTAAGCGATCTCGAGACCGCCCAATCGAGGACCTCGAACCGATTTCACGAAATCGCAAGCCACTGATAGTCTGCACGACAAGCACGTACGGGAGAGATTCTTGGCAAAATCTGTATTAGTTTCTGGGACTTCCAAGTAAAAATCGTGTTTTTTATGTTTCTGTGTCAAGCGAATGTCGGGAAAGAAGAAAGTAAACTGAATTTTGTAACATTGCGTATGGCGGGACGAAGAAGCCGAACAGAAAACCTTTACAGGAAGGAGAACAAATACTAAGGCAGATGCAGCGAGTGCGCCCAGAAGTGTAACTGCAATAATTTCATAGCGACCGGTGATATCTCGTGAGCATACTCTAGAAACAGATATGTTGCGAGTGGTGGTATACGTCATCCACTAAGTACGTCATTGGAACTCAAAGTGCAGATTAATCGGTACCGTGGCCAGTCATGACCAGCTCGATGATGACGCAGGTAGACTACTTTGGGACCACAGGAAGAATTAAATATAGACTGGCCTTATCCAGCTAGCCTACCCTAGTATCGAACTTTGTACTGCTTTCTTCCTCACATCAACCAGTCAACAATACGCTTTACGAGCACCATAGGAGAGTTGTCTGTTATGACAAGAACTACGACTAGAGTTGGGAGAGAAGGAGGGGACGTGAAAAAGGGGGCGTATGAAAGAAATGCGAAGACCAAAATCCCATATGTACAAGTATACACCGTACAAGAGAAGACCAAAGACAAGGATGATGATATATATATTTAATAAATATCTACGTGCCGCTTTTCAGCATCATTAATCTCGGTCATCCGGTGCTGGTTCTCGTGCCCATATTTCAAACGTCTATGAAGCCAAAAGTGTGCTTGATTCATCATGGTGACCTGGGCGACGGAGACGGTTGTGGCGGCTGCGCCGAGCCTCAAGCGCATCTGCCAAACGGTAGGCGCCGTGGCACAGCAGACCGGCAACGAAACCGACGGCGTCATTCTTGAACGCCAGCAGACAGGCGGCCGTCATAAGCATGACAGTCCAGCGCTCGCGTTTCTGCTGGGCGCTGTACGATGTATCGCCACCTTTGTTGAGGGTCACACCCGCGGCTGTCAGCTCCAAGCCGGCGGCCAGGACGAGCACACCGAGGAAGCTGCGCGGAAAGGCACGCAGGAGGTCCAACAACGTTTCGCCCCAAAACAGGCCCAACAGCAGTTTGGCAGCGCCGAGCAAAATAACGCTCGCACCACTCCGCGCACCGAATCGGTACTGGGCAGCCAATCCGCCAGCGCCGTGGCAGACGGGCATGGCACCAAACCAGCAGCCGACAAGGTTCATTACGCCGACGCTGCAGCCGAACGCCGTGACGGAGGTAGCGGGTGTGAAGGGCGACGACGACGAGAGCGATAGAAGGGGCAGAGCGGACGATGAGAACAGCTCATCGGCCAAGGCAGACACGGCAACGACCGAGTTGAGCGTCGTAAGAGGCAACTGCGCAACAGCCATGGCCCAGGCATTGCTCGACAGCCAATGCGGCAAAACAAGGCGGGGCGTCCACAAGGCGAAATGGGGGAGCACGTGGCCGGCATGGTGGCTGTGGTCGAGCAGCGCAAAGACGAAGCCAAGTAGAAACACAACGAGGGCGAACGGCAAAAAGGCCGGACGGACGGACGACGAGGAGGAGGAGGAGGATCCCACTGGGGCCATTCGCTGCGTCAAGAGCAGACCGGCAAACGCCGCCAACGCCCACAGCCGGTTGTCCAGCACCGACGGTTGGTCCAGCCAGCCCAAGCCACCCAGTAAAGAAGGCCCGCCCGCCGACAGCGCCAGCGACAAGCCCGCACCCACCTGGATGCCCTTGACGACCGGCACCGGCACGACCTCGGCGAGACGGCGCAGCAGGCCCGTCACGGCCAGCACCAGCACGACACCGCTCACGAGCGCTCCGGCCGCTACGGTGTCGCGCAGCGAGGCGTTTTGGGCAATGGCGGCAGCGGCAATGGCCTTCATGGGCTGGACGGGCAGCGGGATGCCGAACCAGAGACCCGTGGCCATGTTGAACAGGCCCGAAAAGACGAGGGTTGACGACAGCGACACGGATCCCTGGAGGGCGAGCGCGGCCATCAGCGGCAGCAGCGTGCCCAAGTCGCCCAGGGCGCCCGAGATCTCGGCAAGCGGGCTGCGGCGGAGCGTTGCCAAACTATGGCGGCCACTACGGGCGACGTGCTGCCAGGGCCACGCCGTCATTGTGGTGATTCGATGTGGTTGACAAGTGGTGGAGTGGACCGTAAGAGCTACGTCAGTGTCGGTGTCGGTGTCGGCGCAGAATGCAGATTGCGGGAGTTGAGATGATAAAGACCACCCGCAAGTCAGGCATGCGTGTCGACAGATTTGGCAAAACACCGGCCGACGACAGATGATGCACAATTGAGGGGCTGACGGCAGCCGCCGATGGGAAGGCTTGTAGCCTCGCAGTTGCCCGATAGCGACTTTCAGCAATCAATTAGCTCCCGCTGGTGTCTTTGTCCAGTGGTGGATGTTGGGGGCCTTAACTCTCTAAAGGCGCTCAGGGCCTGAGTCAGGGTCTCTCTGCCTGGAAGGAGCCACCCGCAAGACGGACTATCCGCCGTAATTAGCTTGCCATGGTCTGCCGCTGCCACAGAATTGAGATGCCAGTTTAGTCACGTGGATCGCGGCGTCGTTGAGGAAGGTGCATCGAAGATGGAAACAGTCAAGACGACTAGTGGCAGTGATTCCTATTATTATGGAGTGTTGAGGACATCGCTTTCTCTTGCGATACTCTTCAGCGCATTCATCGACGATCAGGGTGGTTTTAGCGGGTTCCGTCCCTAGCACCTGATGCCGCAGAGGGATGCAGGAAATCGGCATCACGAGCGACAGGTAGGCCACTCTGAATGCTGTTGACGTCAACTCGTCGTGATCCGAAGACAAGGATACAACATAACCGAAAGGCCTTGAAATTTGTGTCCTGTTTTCGGAGTAGTCCGTTTTCGATGTGGTTGCAGACATCGCAGACGGGCCGTTAAGTCGGTCCACTGACGTCATTGTTGGCAGCAAAGTAGGGCAAATGGCTGTGGCTAGAGTACTCCACAGAGGCTTGACAGCCGTGAGAATGGATCAACACGTGTATCTGTCGAAATAGGTCTACATGTGTATGTCGTAGATGAACAGACACGCCAACAATAGCTAGAACTGTATAATGATATCACAACTGAGGTGCAAAAAATATCCTTAGTAGAGTATCAAAATTCAAACTCATATTGGGTGATTTGCAGAATCTCATCGTGAGTGTTTACGTCAAGGCACAAGCTCACGTCAAGTCACATACACGCAATTGATCCTAGTACCGTTGATTTATTAATTTGGTTGTTTATTGACGTCTTTGATCTTATTATGGTACAGATTGGTTTCTTTGCAGAAATTGCAAGTAAAAAAAGGAATGGGATATCATATAGATCGAAAAGGGGAAATTGGTTTGCAAAAAATCAAAATGGTGGATATTGCGTCTTGGAATTTCAGTGAAAATCAAGTGATATCGCGTTGTAACTTCGTCAAAACGATCGTGAGTGAGCCTGCCGAAGCAGCCGTTTTTTGGTCATACACCGGTCATTATGGAGCTGTCGTCAACACTCCCACTCTTCAACACAAACATTGGAGTTTTTTGTTTAAAAAAGTTATACTGTGCTGGGTGCAGGCGGTGCTGCTGCCGTGCGCTTAGAAGAAGCGGCGGCGGCGGGGCTGCGCAACGTAGGCCGGGTCGACCTTGTTCGAGTGGTTGCGCGAGCGGTGCAGACGGGCGCTGCAGCACGTGAAGAAGACAACCAGGGTGCCGATCAGCAGGGCGATGGCGGCGGCCAAGATCAGCCAGAGACCGACACCGTACTTGGCCGAGGCGCCCCGGAGGTCGTCGTTGACGTGCTTCTTGACAATGTGGAAGAGCACAAAGTCGGTAATCAGGACAATAACGGTGATTAGAAACGCGACGAGTGAGACGAGCGCGCCAAGGAACGAGCCGATGACACCGGCGCCGACAGCCAGCAGGAACGCAATAAAGGCAACGCCCGTGGCAATGGGGTGCAAGACCATGACGCGGGTCAGGGCCTTGGTGGAGTCTTCCGAGGCGTTGGAGAAGTGCTCGTCATCGTGGATAACCGCAGCAGGGTTGTAGCCAATCTTGCGGGGCGAGCAGACATTGTGGCCGTCGGCGGTGTGGATGGTGCAGTAGCCGAACGTGCCAAAGGTGATGGCGGACTGGTGTTCGCTGGTGCCGTTGGCCAGGTCGACCTTGAGCAAGGAGATGTTGTCGACGACGGGTGCCGAGATGGTCGTGACCAGCAGCAGGATGGTGGCGGCGAACAGCAAGAAGCTGCCGATGTGGTGGAAGAAGCCAGTGCGGGCCATTGTGCTTATTATCGCAAGACAGTAGGTCAGGCAGAAAAGAGAGAGTGTGTGTGACAGAGAGAGAGAGTGATACGAGGCGCAAAGGCTGGCCAAAGGAAGTGAACCAATGTAGAACAGAGGAATGTGAATGATAAAATGGAATGAATGAGAAACAGAAATAAAACGTGGGATCAGAGGTGGCGGGACTGGCAAGATATAAACGTCTGGGAGTGTGTGAGAGGCGACCCTTGACAGAGACTGGGGAGACAGTTTCAGACAAGTACTGGGCACAAACAACGTCGTCGAGCAACGAACGGCAAGACGAAGGAGGGCGCAGGCTTTGTCCCAAAAAGGGAATACGCCAACACAAGACAAGGAAGACTGGAGACGAAAAAAAGGGCAAAGAAATAAAAACAAGGTACAGATCGTCACAGGTACATAGGTACCTTGTCACGTCTGCAAAATGTGCTGTATGGAGCCATACGACGTATTACGACATTCTCGTGGGTGTGTGAGGGAACTCCGTATTGCGACGGAACGCACTCTAAAAATCAAACATCGTCACTGACTGGACAGGGGGTGGGTCAACACGACACATGCCACTACAGTGGCGTTGGTTAGGTTTTGTTTGGGTGGAGCTGCAAAATGGCTGTTCTGTCCAAGCGTACTTCGTGGAGGCGTCATGGGCAGGGCGAGCAGGGGTGGTGAGACAGGGGTACGACGTCACTACGTAGTAGACTTGGGAAAAGTCCATCGTAGTTGTATGCAAGGCCAAGTGCCGTTCCAGCGTCCGTCTGCAGTCTCGTGCCTTTGTGAGCAGTTTGTCGTTTTGTGTTCCTGCCTTGGAATCGCCTAAGTTACCAACGTCGTCACTCTGCAGGGCTGCCTCCCTGAGCTTGTTTGGAGGAAGCTTGGTTCGCTGGCTCGGCTGGCTTGGGCGACGGCCAGACCGTACACATACGTCGTCCAGCCACGAGCCGTCTTACCGCTCATGCGGGTTGTTAGTGTCCTTGGTCACCCTGTGTCTCGGCCACACTCGACGCGCAAACTGCTCAGGTATCGTCGAGCTGTCTTGGGGAGACCTCCAAGCTCTGGTTGTTCTGCCTTTCAGGTCCTTCCAGGTTCCAGACAACACTTTTTGCACTTGCACACTGCCACACCGGAAAAAGCAACACGGGAGTCGTAAGACGAGCCCAATCAAAGCTGTCAAAGAGCCACAGAACAGAAAGTCCAAAGAAGGTAAAGGCGGGGGCTGACAACTGCCGTTCGGCTGACGACCAGTTGTGTCCTTCCTCTCGTGTTCTTTTTTTGGCTTCAGCTTTGCTCGATTCGATTTTGCTTCCGTCTTCCGCCCAGGCTGCCGTTTGAACTGGCAAGGAGCAGCGTCGTACAACGAGCGCTATCATTTTGACTACTCGTAGGTCTTTCTTTGACGGTCGTCGTCTTTATTAAACGTGATCGCCGTCGCTAAAGATGATAGCGGAAGGTTAGATCAGGCACCCTTCCGGTCTGTCGCTGCTATTTCGGACTCTTTAGGGGGCGCTTTCATTTCGTTGGCTTGTTCCAGGGGCTTTGTTCTGTTCCCATTCGCTATTCCGCTTTAGACAAACGTACAACTTCTCCCGTGTTTCTATTTTCTCCTTCAACGATGCAGTCGGAGAAGTTCGAGCAAACTTTTTGTCTAGCGCGCCATCCCGCCAGGTCAGGGCAAGTGCGATGATGGACCCTCCGCCTGGGAAGGAATGAGGGTGCCTGATGAGCTTGGCCACAGCCCGCCCGCGCAAAATACGTCATCATATGGCAGTGAGTGGCTGGTGGGTGGGGCGGTTGTAAAACGAAAAGGGCCAATGACACCCCAACGAGACAGAAACAAAAAAAACAAAGTGAAATCATTTAAACGGAAAGAGCGAGTGGGCCCCAATTGACCTGAACGAAAAGTAGCAAGGATGGTCACGGTCAAATTGCTCCGGAAAGTACGTCCGGACAGTCAAAAGCGAAATGGAGTCGGCGTGAGGAAAGAGCGAACAGGACGTTCTATAAAGTACAGAGTAGGTGCATCGAACGTGCGGACAATTTCGAACTTCAAAGGCGCTCAAAGTACACGTTGAAGTGCTCGATTTCGTCGTACTTCGTCATAATGTACTACGCACCATGCTCACTTATCCATTGCATCGTCATGTCTCTATTTCACGATGCAGTCGAAGGGTTTCAATACTACACAAATCAAGGCAAAAGGGGGCGCCGGAGAACGCTATCGTTTGTGGACAACATTCTGGTTCGTTTCCCTGTTCTGCTCGAGCTGTCCTTTCGCGACGTAGTTGAAGGGACTTGCTCCGTTGTAGGTGGATCTCTGCAGCTGGATTTAGAGTATTTTTTAGAAAGGAACAGAAACGGCAAGGCAAGAAAGTTGTGACATCTTTCGCGACACAGCTCGGACCAGGGGGTGCTTGTGTACGGAGTAATGAGGTCAGTGTGCTTTTGGCGTTGTCCTCGCCTTGGACGCTCCCCATGTCGCATCAGGCCTGGACCTGGTGAGAATTTGCACTAGTCCTTGACTGGCCAAATGGGCCACCGCCACTGGAGCTAGGGAAATGGGCCAGGACATCACAGGGGACGAAGGGACCCTTCAGATCGAGGCCATCAGAGGCCCATCGATGTTTTCGTCGTCTCCCCGTGCTCCCCCTTTTCGGTTTGTTTTCCTGGTCTGGGGCGGGTCTGGTTCCTTCCGACTAACACGCCAAGCACGCCTTGGTCTCTGTGGCTCTTTAAGAACAATAGAGAGAGGAAATGAAGCGAAATGGAGAGGGCAGAAGCAAATGAGCCGAGTACTTCCTCCATTCATCTGCGGGTACCACTGGCACACACGATTCAGATGGACTGTGGCTCGGTTTTGTGCGTATCCGAACAGCCAAATAGGTAAAGTCGCCTAAAATACGAACAAGAAATTCAAAAGTCGGTATTGGGATGAAGTACACAGAGCCAACAAATCGGTTCAGAGGCCGCGCAAAGGGCACTGACAGCTCTCAGGCAGAATGCGGGAAATGATTCTTTGTGAAACAGAACGGGAAAACGGGGGATAGAGAAGGATACAGCGGGAGGGAACGAGATACCAGGCGACAGGTGATAAGGGGAAGAAGAAAAAAAGAACAGAAAATCCACTGCCCGTATTCAAAACATAAAACGTCCTTCGTAAAACGCAAAACGGAGCCCGTGATAGAAAACCGCAATTTCACTAATACGGTTCGCTCCAGGTATACCTGATCGACAGTGCCACATGAGACCAAAAGGAGAAAAATCAGAAAAGAGGAAGAAAAAGGATGTGCCGAGACAGATGAGCGCTAAATTGCACCTAGACGAAGGAAATGCTGTAAGGTCTGGGCTCTCCAGAGTCCAACTCGCCCACGGGAACACGACCTTTGATCAGCCTTTCAATAAAGTAACAAAGGACCGTTAAGGTAACGAACAACATGATGTACTTCTGAGCTCCACCAAAAGTAATCTTACTACCCGTGACTCGTCACCTTGGCATCGGCAGGACACTTTTCAAAGTATGCATGCTCACCGCTGCCGCGCCGCCTCCAATGAGCTGACCCATATTCGCAGCCGAAAAGCACGGGTCAACACCAATGGGCGCACTGGGGTCAACCGCTCCATCTTTCAGCCGTGAGCATGTGGCGCTCTGGGATTGGTTTCGGTCGGCCTGACAGACAGTGGAAAAAGTGACAGCTGGTCAGCCACGCGACCTGTTTCGGCATTGATGTGTACATGCAGAGAAATACACTGTACATGTATCGCTGTGACAGGGCACTCCAGACACAGCTCATGCAGCCCAGAACGATCATCATAAGGTAACAAAGCAGCTTTTATTACCATTGCTTTCCATAAACAAAACGCGGCTTGTCTAGTACAAAAGCGCAAGTGCAAAAGACAAAAGAAGCACAAGATGGAGGGAAACAAAAATGGCATACCGGAAAGTCAATCCCGCAAAGCAAGTAAAAAGGAAACATGAAAAACAATACGAAAACAAATCAGTCAAAAAATAACCCAAGTCCAGAAAAGACGTGAAGACTGCGCAAGCTGGCACTGCCACGTAATGGTCTGCCGCTTTCATCAGTCCTACAAAGCGCCTGGCATCATATCGTGTTCAACATTTCCTAGTCCATCGGCCGGTCCACCAGCGTCACAGCATACTGGGAGTGCCGGTGGCTGCCCGACTCATCAACACTCCCTGACTCGGAAGCTGGCGCTGCGGCACCTGCTGTGGAGGCGCCAGTGGCACCGGCTGAACCGCCTGCTGCTACAGGCACGATTCGCCGGCCGCCGACGAACCGCACACTACTCCGGTTCACGTTGCTGCGCTTGTCAGCAGGCGAACCAGACGAAGTGCCATCCGCAGGCAAGGCCGAGGCCTCCAGGCCCGATGCACCGCCATTGGCTCCCGTGGTTGACGGGTCAACAATGCCTGCCGCTGCTATGCCGTCACCAGGCACCTCGAGGCTCGAGCGCTTGACACCCAGGATGGGGCCGATGCTCTGCCGGTGGCGTTCACCCGACGCCGTCGGGCTCGTCTGGATGGGGAAGCGCGTCTCGGGCCCGCCAATGCTGCGCTCCCGCCGGTGTGTGCTGGCGCGTGGGCTGGGTGCCGGTGACGTCGCACGGCTGCGGCCACCGTTGGCCTTCTCGAGCAGCGCCCGCGTGCGCTCCTCCATGTGCGCCTTGCGGTTGCTCTCGTCTGTGCTGATGGCGCGCGGCCGGTTACCCACACCACCATTGCCCGGACCACCACCAACGCCAGGAGCGGTAGCGGCAGCTAGGTTACCTGACGGCCGGCTAATGGATGACGAGTGAGTCAGCGCCGACAGGCGCTTGAGCTCCGAGAAGATGGCGTCCTTGTGCGCAAACAGGTCGCGCACCAGCCGGTATGCGTGGCGCTCCTCCATCGTCAGCGAGCTCTCGACCCGAGGCCGGAGCACACAAGGCGCAATGGTCGTTGCCAGTGCAGTCACGTACGTCTCGTCCGCCGATGTCAGCTCGATGAGTCGCGTAAAATGGTTCATGCACGCATCGAGTGTCGCAATGTTCGTCAAGCGCAGCTGCGAGAGCGTTTGTTGCAGCACTGGCACACGGCGTGCATCGTCGGGCATCTCACCGGCCGGCGTCTGGTAGATGGTCCGGATGATCTCGTAGACGTGGGAGGAAACAAGGGAGTCTGGAAAGCGAGAGGGCGAGTTGTTAGTAACAAGAGGTGATTGGTAAAATGGATATGTAAAGATATATAAAGCGGCGGGCACATACCGGGAAGTTCGCGTAGATAGAGCTTGAGCAGGCTGGCAATGGTCGGAATATCAAACTCCTGGAGGATCTCAGGCGAGAACGTCTTGCCGTGGTTGACCTTGGCACGAAGCTTGTGCACCTGGTGCAGCGGCACCTCGATCAGCCAGACGTTGCGCCGCGCCTCGTCGCCTTCGAGGTCGGGGTAGTGGTGGTCGAGGTACGTCAGCAGTGTCGTGACCACAATGGGCACACGCTTCTTGTCTGCGCGCGCACGCGCCTCCAGGTCCACACCAAACGTATCCTCGTCCACCCGGTTGTAGTAGTTTTCGTATGTGACGACCTTGGGAATAAAGCTGCCGGTGCGGTAGTTCTCGAGCAGGTAGCGCAGATCGCCGAGAGGCTGGACCGTCTCCTGGTACAGCACGAGCTTGTCGACGGTCGACTGTAGGCTGGGGATCACGTTGCTGATCGTGCCCGAGAAATCGAGAACCACTGTCTTGATAGCCTTGAGGCGATCGAGCTCGCAGCGCTCCAGAAAGCGCAGGTGGTCAAAGATGGCTTCCTCCAGCTCGCAGCGGAGCTCGTCCAACCGCCGTACACCAGCCTTGTAGCGCTCGTCAGCCTCGCGCGCCTCGCGCCGCATGCGGTCGCTGGGCGTCTCGTTGGGAAAGGCTGTGCCCAGCATGTTCCACTTCTCGAGGTACTCGTTGACGGTGCCGATGACGGGCGAGTCGATGGAATTTGGGTCGTTGCCGGCAGCGTTCAGCGAGAACGTACGGCCCAGCGCAGCCTTCTTCTCGGGCACGCCGCTCAGCTGGAAGGCCTTGGGTCGCCACTGGTACGACATCTTGGAGCTGTTGGCGAACGTGTTTCCGACATTGCCGACGAGCCGCAGGAAGCCGTGCGTGACCAGATCCTGGCCAATACGCTCGGCATAGCTGACGCTGCTGGTGTTCATGTTCTTCTGCAGGTACTCAACAATGTCGGAACCGGCCGAAGTGTTCTGGTACGTGCCGAGAATGGGCACCTTGGTCTCGCCCATCTTGATGTTGTTGAGCATGTGCGCCAGGATCTTCTTGACCTGGTCGGGCTGGTAGGTCTCGTCGCCGATCTCGTAGGGCTCCTCTTCCTCCTCGGGCCCTTCCTCCTTGTCGACCTTAATCTCGGGGATCTTGTTCTTGGGGCTCGTCTCGGGGTCTTGGAAGGCCAGCTTGTTCTCTTCCTCGAGGTCTTCGAGCAGCCGCGACTTGTTGAAGTAGTTGTTGCGCAGCTTCTTGACCTGCTCGAGCTGGCGGTCATGTGTCTTGATGCGTGTCTGCAGCTCGTCCTGGCTGTCCTGAATGCGTGCCTCGTGGGCGTCGCACCAGCGCGAGAAGGGGTTCACGACGAGGTCGCGTATGTTCTGCGCAATCTTGCGGTGGTTGCGTGCGGCGTCCTCCATCTCCGTGCGGACGCCTTCGTAGGCCTTGCGCACGCTGGCGCCGTCGTCGCGCGAGAAGCCGCCTTGGACCTTGTCGACGGTCAATGGGATTTCACCAAGCTTCTGGCCGTACAACTCCTCGGCCTCGGCACGCATCCGGGACACGATCAGCAGCTGCCTGTTCTCGATGACGCCCTGCTGGAGCTTGCTGAACAGGATGCCCAGGCCTAAGAACAGAAACGAAAGGAAAAAGCTGTTAGCTGTGTCTCACCATGGTATGCACGGAAGTCGCCAAGTTTAGAGCCCGGCCTCCTGGCGAGCGCCTACCTGCAGCATAGTCCGAAGACCAGAACGAATCTGCGAATCCAGGCATGACGGGCGACGTCGAGCTGGGTACGCGGGGAAGAAGCAAAGGGTATCGGAGACTGGAATCGACGTTCGAGACTCGAGTCGAACTGCAACGGTCTCGTCAAGTCGATGCGAGAAGCAAAAGGGCGCGCACTAAGAAGCGATTACCGCGGAGGCGGTGCGAAGGGAATATGGGACCGGACTTCTGCCCCGTCGTATAGCAGAGTGGGCAGCGTCAATGTCGACTGTCGCTGGACGTTGAAGCTTTTGGTCGTAGAGTGACGATGTCGCAAAATAGCCGAGACAGTTCGTCGAGCCGTGGCCAGGCCGCAGGAAGACTGCAGCGAATACAAAATCGAGGATGCTGATGACAAAGAGAGTGGGCGAATGAAGAAGAGCTGGCCGCTGTCGAACGAACGGGATCGTGATAGTTACGCAGCACAAAGGACAAGGAGGCAATACGAAGACGATGCAGCTGCTGCAGAAAAATAACAACACAACTGGCAACGACTGGATAGGAAGGCACAGCGCAGACCAGGTCAGCCCTAGTTCCTGCCGTCAGCTTTCAGCAGGAGGTTGTTGCACTTTACGCCTGTGACCAGACGTCCGCAAGGGGTAAGAACACGGCCCCAATTTGGACGGTTCTTGCCCCTGCCGTTGCTGGCTGGTAGCTTTGCGCCGTTCCTTCCTGCTCCACTACAGCGCTGTACTGTGCTGGGCGCTGTGGCGCACGGTATGTTGTGGCAGTCATACGCGGCCGCTGATTGGTCTACAATTCAAGGAGGGCAAAGGGCAGCCAACGGACTCCAACGGCGCATGTCGGTTTTCCTCTTGTCAGTGAGTGGACTTGGAAGGAGCAGGAAAACGCCTCGCCCTCCACTTTATATTGGCTTACGAGGATGCAGACCCCTGAAGCTTATACATGAACATACGCTCTGTGCCTTCAGTCAGTTGACCCAGCAATGCGGCCATTATTCGAGTACTCCGTAGATGCATAAGGATCAGTCTTAACATGTCTTTCTGCAGCCATGAAACTGAAGCGCCAGGAACTAAACGACGATCGGTCGATATTCGCACTGTATGACGGCGCAGCAATTCTGGGGGTAGCCGTGCGAGAAACTATAATATACAGTGTTTGATGTAAGGAGACATGATTTGTTTCCTTGCCAGTTCAACAGACGCATCAGATAAACATAGTCGATAATGCTCTTGGACGCTTAGGCCGCTTCAGTGTGCTCAAATACCCGGCATCTGCGGTACAGTGCTGTCGTCAGAATTTAGGCTGTCCTGTCCTCGCTGTCTTTTATTCGCACTGTTTTGCGTACCTTCCTTGTACGAAGTGAGCGATAGCGAAAGCTCCAACCCACTTACCAAGCAGCTTCCTCATCCAGCTATCTCAACAAATTGCACGTTCCTCCTAGAGATGGCGACATAGAGTGACAGTCACCAAGAGCGCCTTCCCTGTGGTGTGCCGTTTCCGCCCCTCTCGGCATCTACTTCTTTCCTTTACTTCAACATCATCGCTTGGTAGCTGATTGTAAACCGATTCCAGCTCATTGCAGCTTCATTGCAGCTTCATTGCAGCTTCACACTCATACTCCAAGTTCCAAGCGTGAATCTCACCCCGGCAACTATGGCCGACTTCCAGGCTTACGAAAAGGCAGGGTATTCCTACCAGCCACTTGAGCTGACCACCGATGCCAAAGCAGACCGCCCTCAAACACTTCTGCAGCGAGTGAAGCGGGCGCAGCTGTCAACGTCCGCCATTGTCGTGCGGGCGTTCGTCCTCGTGGCCCTGACGCTGCTGTTGGGCCTGCACATGCTCCACGGCCGGCACATGATGCCATGCCGCAGCGGCCGGCACCGTTCGAACCTGACGGTGGAGGAGCGAGTGGATAAGATCCTGGCGGCGACGCCGCTGATTGACGGACACAACGACTTCCCGATTGCGATTCGCGCGTACTTCAACAACCACATCAACAACGACGAGTTTCGCAACGGGTTTGAGAAGGACGGGCTGCCGCAGCATGTGGATCTGCCCCGGCTGCGGGCGGGCAAGAACGGCGGCGCGTTCTGGAGCGTGTTCGCGCCATGCCCCAAGAACGGCACGGACTTGTCGGACGCCAACTACGTGGCCAGTGTGCGCGACACCCTGCTGCAGATCGACCTCGTGGCGCGGCTCAAGGAGCAGTACCCGGACGTGTTCTCGCCCAACGTGAATAGCTCGACGGCGCTGGCGGCGTTTGAAAAGGGCCAGCTGATCTCGCCGCTGGGCGTCGAGGGCCTGCACCAGATCGGCAACTCGGTGTCGAACCTGCGTCTGTACCACGCCCTCGGTGCGCGGTACGCGACGCTGACGCACAACGTGAGTGACCCAGGTCCTCTGCTTTCGTATTTACCAGTTTTGCCAGGACTGATCACTCACCCGGAAAACAGTGCCCCAACATATATGCCGACGCTGCGCTCTGGGAGAGCCCATTCCGCAAGGCACCCAAGTACTTTGACGGCCTGAGCGAGCTAGGCCGCAAGGTGGTGCTAGAGATGAACCGCATCGGCCTGATTGTGGACCTGTCGCACACGAGCGTCGACACGATGGAGGACGTGCTCGGTGGCCGGCCGGACGAGGAGGCCGGCTGGCACGGCTCGCAGGCGCCCATCATCTTCAGCCACAGCAGCGCGTACAGCGTATGCCCGCACCCGCGCAACGTGCCGGACCATGTGCTGCAGCTGGTCAAGGCGCGCCGCGGCTTGGTCATGGTCAACTTTGCGCCCGACTTTGTGTCGTGCCACTGGACGGGCAGCCCCGAGGAGGCCAACGGCGTGCCGTCCTTCTTCCCGGGCAACTCGACACTCGAGCACGTGGCGACGCACATTTTGCACATTGGCCGTCTGATTGGCTTTGAGCACGTGGGCTTCGGCAGCGACTTTGACGGCATTGGGTCGACGCCGCGCGGCCTCGATGACGTGGCGGCGTACCCGGCGCTGGTGGCAGAGCTGCTGCGGCGCGGCGTAACGGACAAGGAAGCGGCGTTGGTGGCGGGCGGCAACGTTCTGCGTGTCTGGCGCGAGGTGGACGCAGTGGCCGAGAAACTGCAGGCGGCTGGTGTCCCCCCGCTCGAGGACGACCCAGTACGTTTAAAAGAGGACACAACTGCGTAGAGATGTGACAATGCGTAAAGGACACAACTAGGCTGCCAAGCTGTCGAGCTGTCACCTTCAAGCTCACAAACTCTCAAGCAGTCGAGCCACAGCCGTTGGACTTCTTGAACAAATACAATTCCATTTCTTCCGTAATCGTACAGGGTCCAACCCCATCTTTAGATGTGTATATACAAAGTTTCATAGCACCGAAAAGCAAAACGCATGTGTGGTCATCGGTCGTAACAATGCTCTTCCGCACTCTCCCTTCCTCCCCTTTGCCTCTACCTCCCACCTAGCGCAACCTTAACCGTTCCGCTCGATCCTGTTGAGCTTCCGAGCCGTCATGATCTGGTTCCGCGTCTTCTGGCCGCGCGTCGGCAGATTCATGGCGTGCCGCTTACCGCGGTAGGTGCCCATGTCGCGCAGGCGCTTGATGTTGTCCTGGACGATGCGGCGGGCGTCGTTTTCTATTGTCATGTTGGACAGTTCAGCTGTGAGGCTCGTGATGGTCTTGGCCGGCAAGGAGCCGATCTTTGCACGCGGGTGGATGGAGAATTTGGCGAGGATGCGGGCCGACGTCTGCGGGCCGATAGCGTAGAATCTCTGCAGTGCTTTCTGGGTAGGAGTCAGCGAGTGGATAAAGGACGGGGGAGACGGAGCACTACGACGACGGCCGAGGGTAGTGGAGGTCCGTACCTGGACGAGCTTCATCTCGTGAAAGTTGACGCCGAGGATGAACACCATCTTGGCGGTTGGAGGGTTGCTGCGGTGCCGGAAGGGGACCAGCAGCAGTGTCTTTGTGGGTGGATTTAGTCGTACAAAAGTCGGATCGTCGTTATCGGGTCGTTCGTCGTGAGAACGGCCCGTGGTCGAGGTCAATAGCGATGGCGATGGTTCGACTAAAGGTATTTGTCGAAATGCATCTCGAAAATTTGGCTTATTGAAGCTGGAAAAGTGGGTACTTGCATTTTGCGGCCATTGCGGGGTTGTGATTGGCCAGGAGGCAACGGCCTGTGAGCCAGCCTTGCTCCTGCCGTCCAGTAGCCAATAGCGGCCAAAATGGCCCTAAATTTTCAGTACAGCCAGGCTGTGATATCAAATTGACAACAAGACGAGACGAACGGCAGACTTGCATCAACGACAGGTTGAATTTCGGTGCCGGGCTTCAATTCAGTTTGTTATTACTTTTGACGAATGCTTTTGATCTGTTTTGCTTCTCTCTTTCATGCCCTACTACGACCCCACAGGACGACGCCTTGATTTTTAAGGCGCAACATCTACACCCCCTTTGGTCTCAAGATCATCATCTTCAAGTCCAAGCGTTTTTCGTTTGACTACTAGAATGGTGGCGTAGCGCAAGACTGCGTAGCTGCATCTCAGAGACACTGTCATAGACGCTCAGGGGCGCCCCAGCCGCCATGAAACCAGAAAGGTCGCTGCCGTACGCGGACGACTTCGCATCGGCAGACGACTACGTCGAGCAACTGCTACACTATGTGGCGTCAACGCCCGTATTTCAAGTGCTGTGCGGCGGCGTGCACATTATGGACTTTTACACGACAGAACCGGGCCTTTTCTATTCGGTAGTTCCGGCCGACTGGCAGCCATTTCTGCTGGATCGCACGCCCATGGAGCTGCTCGACTTTTTGCTGCGAGACGACGTCGATGCGTCTGTTGCAGCTATGTCTTCCAGCGGTGGCCGCGTCCCACCGCCACCCAGCCTCGTCCACTACGTCCACGACGTGCGGCGGTTCAGTCTGCGGCGAAACTTGCCGCCGGCCACGGCGGCTGCGGCGACGACAGCGAAACTGCCGCGCAAAATTACCATGGGCATGAATGTCAAGAAGATACACGAGGTGACGCAGTTTTCCGAGTATGTGGATCGCTTGGCGGACGCTCTGTCAGGCGACATGCCGACTACGCCCATTACGCATCTAGTGGACGTCGGCAGCGGACAAAACTATCTCGGGCGCGCATTGGCCAGCAAATCGAGGGCCAGTGGCGGTGAGAGCAGGCGTCTTCGTCGAGGCGTTGTTGCAGTCGAGAGCAAGGGCCACAACATTGCCGGTGCCAAGGGTCTGGACATGATGACCGGCGTGATGGCGGCACCAGTGCGGCCAATGCGCAACAAGAAGCTGTACCAGCAGCAGTTGCTGAGCCAAAAGGGCGCGGCGGCCAAGCAGACGGACAAAGTGCGGAACCGGGTTGCAAAATTAGAGCGTGAAAAGGTCGAGAAGGACGGCGACGACGAGAATGAGGGTGAAGTTGGTGACGAAGGTGGAGGGAGTGACCGTGGTGAAGTGGACCCGACGGGCCCATCAGAACAGACAGCGGCGACAGTGCCAAAGCCAACGATCGTGGCCGACATGCGGTCGAGGAACGAGATTGCCGCGGAAGCGTACGCACAGATCCAGCAAAATCAAAACCAGAAACAGTCACAAAAAGATAAGGACAGGGAAATGGCAGACGAGGCAGACAACCTCATCCAGTATGTCGAGGGCCGGCTGGAGAACGGCGACCTGTCGCACGTTCTCGCCCAGGTCCAACCGTTACGGCAAGAAAACGAAAACGGAGAAAGCGAGAAAGACAGCATCCTTAGCAGCCCGTCTAGTTTCCTCACAGTCTCCATTCACTCGTGTGGCAACCTGTCGCACTACGGCCTGCGTGCACTGGAGCTCAACCCGGCCGTCAGAGCCGTTGCTATTGTTGGCTGTTGCTACAACCTATTGACGGAGCGACTGGGTCCACCGACCTACAAGGTGCCGGGCATGCAGCGGCGTCCGACACTGCAGCCGGTCAACGGTCGCGTCGTACGCGAGGAGGAGCGGCGGGACCCGGAAGGCTTCCCCATGAGCGAGCGGTTTGCTAAATATACACCGGAAGCAGACGCCGATGAAGGGATCCGGTTCAATATCACGGCACGCATGATGGCGTGCCAGGCGCCGGCCAACTGGACCGAAGCCGAGAGTGAGGCCTTTTTCACGCGCCACTTTTACCGCGCCATCCTGCAGCGCATTTTCCTGGACCGGGGTGTGCTGCAGAGAGTCCGGCTGGGAGACACGGCGAAGAGCGACAGCGCTCCCGGCGACGAGAGTGACACCGCCGTCACGCCCGTTATTGTTGGCTCGCTGCGCAAGGCGTGCTACGCATCGCTCCCAGCTTACGTGCGCGGCGCCGTGGCCAAGATGGCCGCTCAGGGGAACGGCTACGGCGCTGCCTCGTCGGCCGAGAACGCCGCGGTCAACGCAGCTGTCGCCGAAAAGATGGCTGGGTTGACGGATGCCGATCTAGAGGAGTACAATGCGCGCTTCGGCGGCAATGCGCGGCGGCGGCGCGAACTGAGCGCCGTGTGGTCGCTCATGGCTTTCAGCGCCGGCGTCGTCGAGTCAGCCATCGTCGCCGACCGCTGGCAGTACCTGCGTGAGTTGCAAGCACGCGGGCTAGTGCGCGACTGCTGGGTCGAGAGTGTCTTTTCGTACGACCAGAGCCCGCGCAACCTCGTGGTCGTGGGCATCCGAGGCGACGGCGGGCCTGTGTGCGAGCCTGTGTAGACTACCAGATGGACATGGGACATAGTTTATAGACATAATTGCATGGTCGCTGTGGTTCGGTTTCTGTCTATCACTATTTTTGTTCGTTGCCTTATGGTTCTGACATGTTTGCTGCGTAATGGCCTTTAGCTTATTACTTGTCTCTCCCCGGTCAGTTCATCGTCCGACCGGCTCTAGACCGCAAAACACAGTTCGCTTGTCGCCCAAATCCGTCGTTTCACTCCACGATGGTGGGTCACCACCAGGATTACCACCAGGATGCGACTGCTTTGGTCATCATCTAATAGTCCGTGGCGTTATTGTCGTCTCGCTCAAGATGCACTTGGGCAGCGAGACCGTCTGACCCCAATCGCTCCTCCCCACAAGAGCAGCCCGTTCCTGAGCGTGGGGGTACATTCCCCTCGTTTTCATTCGGCATTTTTCACGGTTTCTGCTTTGTTGGTTTGCTTTGTTGTTGCTTCCCCTCTTGTGATCACAAGTAGCCGATGTTCTTTAATATGGCGGCCCTCGTCGTTCCCTCTGCCCTCTCTCCCACCCCTTTTTATCCAAAGAAATCTTTGCGGTGATCACCTCATTTTGACCTTGCCTTTGCTTCTTCGTATCGTCCACCCTGCTCGCCGTGCTCGTCCTCTTCTCCGTACACGCAATTGACAGTTGTCCCCGGATGGTGGGTCCATCGCAGCTTCCTTCCGTTTTCGCTGATACTTGCACTCGCACCTTCCGCAACTCGGACCATCTCGAGTTCACAACTCTCTGACTCCTTCCCGAGTTGTCAACTAAGGCAAGCAGCCTATGGAAAGCAATGCACTTAACCACTTAATTTCCACCCCGACACAACTCTGATATGTCACGGCTATTGACGGAATCTCAAGTCCCCCATTGTTGACTCAGGTTCCATCTCTTATCTATCTCCGTCTCCCACTTTCTCACCTCCTCAGTTCGTCTTCAGGCCACCGAAGATCGCAGTCTGACGTGACATCCTGCGGCCTTCTGTTGACCCTCTGCAATATAAAAGGAAAAAAGAAAACGAAAAGCGGTAAGATAAGTTTTTTTTTATAAAAAAGAAATAGAAAGAAAAGGTTCCACATCCCCTACGGCGTGTTTCCCCTGAGAAGCCGGCGCCAGCCAATTTACTACAGCTCATTACCTTATTTCATTGAATGTGACATTAGTTTCTTTTTCTGCCCTTCGTTTAACCTTCTTTTTTCGCCCCTCCGCAACAACGGCTGCACGTTTTCTGTATGTTCTGCATATTCTGCACATCCTGCATATTCGTCACTAGCTCCTCGCTCCATGGTGTCAGTGCCACATATCGTCTCGTCCTTGTCGTCTTGACGGCTTCCTTATCGACATGGGACGTTGAAAACGAACTCTCAGCGTATGCAGCTGGAGCCTTGGTTCGCTTTTCAATTCCTTGCCGGTTTTTTCTCATGTTGTCCCACTCTCGTTCATTCCTATTTCCTATCTCGGACTCCTTCTTAGTTCCCTCTTTTTAGCTTCCCCACGGCCGCCACAACACTGCTTTAACGCCTTCTGAACGTCATCTTAGTCTTGGTCCGGCTGTTGGAGCTCTCTCCTTGTCCTTTTCCCCCAGTTGTTCTCCTTTATCGCCGCCAATTTGGGGCCTATCGAAAGCTATTACTGATTGATCGATTTTCTCTTACGTCGTTCCAGTGATCACGCAAGGCTCCACCACTAGTCGGCCACTGGCGATAGCATTATACCATTGTGATAATGCATCGCCATAATACGAACTACATTCTTTATCGGCATATGGTTCCCAAGACACGCATCCGGACCGGCTCCTCTTTGTTTGTTTCTGATGCTGTTCTCTTCGTTTCGGCTTTGTCACTGGCCCTGCTGTACTCTTGTCTTGCCTTCTTTTGTGGCCATCTTATAGTGACTGGTCACAACTCAAAAAAGCTTCACCGAACCATCGCCTAAAACAACGTCTCCGTGATACGACCAAACAACTAGCAACCACAACAACTAAACGCACGTTTCAGTCTCTCAGCATCACGAAAACGCACCCCGCCTGGCGGGGCAAACCTCTGGCACAGAATGAATGCCCAGGTTTCGCTCCTGGTGAGTTCGATCAACATCACCACGACACTGCGGCATCACAGCCTCAGTGCCTTACTGCCTCACAGTGTCCCTTGCACCAACACTACAACTCGCTAACAACCATAGGATGGCGAGCTGAGCCTAATCCACATTCCATTGGACCTGTATTCGGCCTTCTTCCAGCCCATCTTGCAGATGCTCTTGCCGCAGGCGCACAGCCTCTCCAAGCCAGAGGATGACCCCGACCCGCCTGAGGGCCTCACATCCGAGTACACCCACACCTTCTTCAATCTCAGTATCACCCCCGTCGAGTGCTCCATCGTCTGCCACTCCTACTGGGCGACCCACGTCTTTGCGCCAGCACTCCAGGCCGCCGCCGAGCACCTGCCTGCGGACGCGCTCAATACCGTGTCCATTGCCAAGGAAGTCTACATAGCACTTTGTGTCATGAGCGGAGGCATGGACGCCGGCTCGCGTGTTGTCGACCTGTCGTCGCCACTCGCCCTGGCCGGCATCCCCCTCTTCTTTATCACCACGTACTACTCCGACTTCATACTTGTGCCCAGCAAAGACCGCCAGAGTGTCCTCCAGGCGCTACTGTCTCGTGGCTTTGAATTCTCCGAGCTCGAGTCGTCGTTTGTCTCGCCGGGCTCGCTGTCCCACCCGCAATCCCAGACGCGTCACCAGCGCGGCGGGCCCAGCAACCGAAGCAGCGGAAACAATATGAGCGGCAGCATCGCCAGCCTACCGTCGCTCCACCAGATCGACCTCGATCCGCTGCCCACCAACCCGGCCGAGCTGCAGCACCGCACATTCAACCTGCTGCGAAAACGGAACGTCGTACCGTACATTGTCCCTGGCCTGAACTTGGCGCACTGCTCTGGCAAGGGCATCACGAGCAGCGGCGGTGGCAGCGGCGGTGGAGGTGCAGGAGGAGGCGGTGGTGGCAGCGGCGGTGGCGGCCACCACCTCGGCGGCCACGGGCCCCAGCGTCGCGGCACGCAGCAGCGGGAAAGCTGGGTCGACACCGTAGACACACGCTTCTACACTTGTTTGGTGGCCGCCCTGGCCCTGCCCCCACGCTTCTTGTCCGTCACACTGGCCGCACCCGACCCGCCGTCGGTCTTGCTCGACAAGACGCTGCTGCCGCTGTTTGGCAGTGCACTGGTCGGCGACGTCGCCGGCGACCTCGCACCCATCTTCCTCGACCTCGTTACGCTGCCCTTTGAGGCCACGGGTATTGTCTCGGGCGTCGCTGGCAAGTTGGTTGCCGAGATGGGCAAAAACGCAACGCGCCGGCCGAGCTGCCCGAGCTGTCCTACCTGTCCACATCCAAGGCTGGCGCGGTCATCCTGGCGAGCGAGCACGCGCCGAATGCGCTGCAAATATTGCAGCTACCACCCGAGAGTGACGACACCTCAGGTACATATGGGGAAGAAGAGAGTCGAGGAGCTATCAAAATTGGGTGAGCGAACACAAAAAGCAAGAGCAGATAGCAGATGGAAGGCAAGCAGAATCAAATGCAAAAGAAAATGATACCATTTCCCAAAAAAAGATTGTCGAAAATACAAGACAAGCGTGCATGATGGAGGGTTGTCCGATGGGGGCCATGCAGTGGTACCCTACCAGTTCGAAAGCCTCGTAAAAACAAGCGACGTTGTGGCGCAACGTAGAGACGAAAAACAGAACGCGGCAAACCTGGCCCATTAAGAAACCAGAAAACAGAAAGCAAAGCAGACGATGACAGAAAATAGAAACATCTGGTTCAAAAAGTTGTTCGCACGGCAGGCATCGTATTTTCGGCATCCGTTCTTTCCATTTGCAGGTTCCTTCTACGACCAGCTCAGGCATGTACGACATCCAGTTCGCAGAGAAGGTGCGCGTCTTGCATTCGATCAAAAAGTGTGCGTCGTTACTTCCTTTCGTTGGTGTGGTCTTTGGGAAGGAAGGAGCACAGCCCGCCTAAATTTAGACTTGGCACCTCTCCCTGCGGCAAAACAATTGCAGCACGATTGCTCACGAAATCGACCAAATGCGCAAGGAGGTGCGGCAGGCAATGGCCAGGTCCTGCCATGTCGCCAGGCGATTGGGTCGTCCCAGTCGACCACGAGGGTGCATAGGGATGCCCCACCAGCCCTTCCCAAGCCCCGTGTCGATTTCTCAACTGCGCGGATCGCTGGCTGGGCCAGTGGTTGGCCAGTGCCTGCCCCAGTTCCTGGCCAGCAGGCCCCTCGTCCCTTCCCTACATCTGTCAAACGAACGCGGTGCGCTAGCGCTTGTCTTAGGGCGGCCGTTGTCGTAGGCCTCCCGCTGGCCGCCAATAAATTTTGGCTGTTGGACGCGTGTCGGACCACACACGAAAAAGCCGCTTCGTCCTCTGTTACGACGTCGCGGCTGCGTTGAAGCGATCGTTCTAATCGTCAAATACCGTCCTATATCGGGGCCATTTTGTATGTGTAGGTGAAAGCGAATACGGCGCTTGTTGCATCGTATTCGAAAGGCATGGCAAGGTGTACCTTCCTTCCATAAGTTGTAGGGTATGCAACTTGGTGTTGCTGCTGTTGCCCTGTATAGCGAGATCGAGGCCTTGATACAAATCCAGGGAAGGAGCAATCTGCCAACAGGATGGCCGTAGCAACTTCCCTTTTTCTTTTCCCAGTGTCAAACGGTCGCTCGTCCGGTGGGCGCTTCAGCCCTGTCGCGCTTTCCCCCTTTCTGCTCCTGCCTTTGTTCTTACCTTCCCCAGCTCTTTCCGCAACTTCCCTCCGCTTGTTGCTGTTTCCATCTATTACTGTCCTCCTGTCTTTTCGTCTCCTCTCCTCTCCTCTCCTCTCCTCTCCTCTCCTCTCCTCTCTCTTTTCATTCTCGCCATTGTGTCCTTCGAGTCGATTATCGCATCCCATACATCTCCGTTGCGCCCACAGACGGCCTGCATGCGTGGCCTGGCAAAACGAACTAGAGGTCGTCGCCTCCAATCACCACTGGTGTCAGCACTGCTGACGGATTCCCCCCTCCTCGACGAATACCCTCTCACCTAACCCCTGGTCCAGTTCCATTTCCTCACCAAAGGTCTCATTAGAGCCGGCTAGACTACCCTTTTCAGTCTAAAGATACCCGGCGATCGCTGTCTTTGTCTTGCTGGAGCTGTTTTTAGATTTTACCTTAATCTTTCGTCCTCACACCAGCCGCATTTTCTTCCTCCCATTCCACGATACTCGGTCTGTCGCTGCCGTCGCTTTTTCTTTCTCTTCTTTTCTTTCTGTCTATCTTTCTTTTTTTCCTTTCTTGATATCGCATGCCACTGCCGCGGATCTCGACCAGCCGAAAATCCTATCCCCGCCAACCACATCACGCGAATGGGAAAAGCAGCAAGCCACTCGTTTCAGGCACATCCTCCGCCAGTATTTACGCTGTTGACCACTCTGTTCAGTCTGCACCGACTGTCTTGACGACTCTTCTTAATTCGTTGCGCCTGTCTCAGTAAAGCAGCAAACACGACAAGAGATACCTATAAACATAGCCAGTCGAGGGCAGTGCCTGCACTCCTCTGTTTGGCTTTGCGCCTGTTTGCCTCGTTTGCTACCTTCCAACATTTTCCTTGTTCCTCACCATCCTCCTCTCTTCCTCGTCCTTCTTAATACCATGTGCGCATAAGAGACCATGGATCCGTACGGCTCCACGTGGGCCCCGGGCCACGGTCCTCCAGCACCTTCCTCCGCTTCCGTCTCCGTGCCCTCGTCCGGGTCTGCCACGCCTAGCAACGCGCCTCCTCTCAACCGATCACAGGGATCTCAAGACACAGTTGGCCATCGCATCTCCAGCTTCTCGGACATTACCGACTATGACAACTATGGCGCCCAGCAAGCGGCTGCGCCGTCTCCATACGACCCACAGCCGACCCTCCGCGGTCGTGCGTCGCTTGTGTCCCTCGACTCGCTCGTCTATGATGAATCCCTCAACGCTTACACAAGAGTACCAATACCAGCCGCTCCGCCAACTACCCTCCCTCCGACAACATTGCCAGCAGTGGCTCCGTTAACTCCAGTACCATCTGCGCCGATCTCGACCGTACCGCCGGTTTTGCAATATACAGATAGTCCACCGACAACATTGCCAGCTGTGGCCCCGTCAACATCCGTGCCCATGGCGCCGACCTCCACTGTACCACCAGTTCTTCAATATAGACATCTTCCACCAACAACACAGGGTGGTGGTGGCGGTGCGTGGACAGTGTCCACAGCTGCATCCGAACCGGCTCCATACTCAACGTACAACTCTGGATACGGTGCTAGCTCCGCACCCACAGTTGCGGGTGCCACAATCACCCGTCGGCTCAGCAACATGCTCTCCGGGCGGCAGCGGAGCATGCGCCGCGCCAATTCGTCACACAGTACCATAATGGAAGAAGGGCCGTACGGTGGCACGAGGGAAAGCATCGACATGACCAGCTTGGTTCAAAATGCGGCACCTATGAGCATGTCGCCGACCTCGTCCAAGCCATACTCTCGCCTAGCCGAGCACGACATGGAGAACGGCGACGACAGTATGCCGCCCCAACGGAGCGCAGGCGGTATGGCGTCCAGCAGTGTCCCCGTAGACCTGTCTAGCTTCTTTGGCCCAACAACGGGTCAGGACGAGGCGTTTATCAAGCGTCTCCACGAGCAGGAGGCTCGCGGAACGCTGACAATGGGCCTGGGAGCGGGTTTTGAACCAGGAGCGAAACTTAAGGAGTCAGAGCTGCTGGCCAACGCCTCTCATTCTGACCACCACACCACATCAGCAAAGAGCCCCACGTCAATCTTTGGCTCGGGCCGCGGAACGTCGCTAGGTCGGACGCTATCTAGAAGATGGGCGTCCTCGTCTACGGCATCTGCCTCGGCCTCCACGCCACTCACACCCACCGCCGGCTCGCCCACCAGCACCAGCCAGCTGTCCCGACAGGGCACTGTGCGGGCACTTGCACAGAGCGAGGCCAACCGGAGGGGTGAAATCGTCGAAATCATTATGGAGGAGGAGGAGGAGGACGATACCACGACCAACAACCAAGACAATGGACATAGTCGAAACCTTAGTGACGATACAGCCAACGATGATTCCGACATCGCCAACGTCGGCTCCAAGGTCGACTTGAGCGTGATGTCGGGCCCCGAGGGGCCCGATCCCCTTGCGGGTGGCGGCATGAGCAGCGCGAATCGGCGGCAATCGTCCATCCCATTACGCATGGGCACCACCGACGGGACGCAGAGAACGCAGGTGTTTTACCCGCAGCCCAACTGGCGACCCTTTTCCATGCGATGGCCTTATCTCATGACCTTGATTCTTCTGTCGATTGTGCTTGGCGTTGCACAGGAGCTCATCTACCGCATGTCGTTGACACGGCCGCTGGTCAAGTTCCACTCTCCTGAGGAAATTCCGGGCGGGCTCTACTTCACGGTCAAGTTTGCGCCGACCATTGTCGCCGTTACGTTCGGCGTTCTTTGGCAGATCACCGACTTTGAAGTCAAGCGGCTCGAAGCGTTCTATCAGATGAGCAAGGGGGACGGTGCCGTGGCGGACGAGTCCATCAACGTGGACTATGTGACATATTTTACTTTCTTCCGGCCCTTCCGCGCCCTGTACTGCAAGCATTATGCGGTGGCCGTGTCTTCCATTGCGTCGCTGCTGGCCGTGTCCCTCGTGCCGACGCTCAGCGCCGCGACCATCGTGCTGACCCCGAATCGTGACGCGCGGCTGGCGAACCCCCAGGGCGAGAAGCAAGTGGTGATAGGTGCCGTGTGGTCCCGGTTCCTGACCGTCGTTCTCTTTGTGATCGCCGCGCTGGGCTGTGTGCTGTTCTTTCTGCTCCAGCGACGGCGCTCGGGCCTCCTGTCGGACGTCAAGGGCATTGCGGGTCTTGCGTCCATGGCCGTTGTCAGCCATATCATGACCGACTTCAAAGGTATGGATCTTGTCACGCACAAGGAGATCCACAACAAGCTCAAGGACCACCGGTACGTGCTGCGCAACTCCTCACTGGCGCCCGACGACGAAAACCCGGTCTCGCTGGCCGAGCGCGAGCGCTACAAGGAGTTTGACAGCCACATGTCAGAGAACCCACACCCACTGATGCTGCGCGCACGGGGCTGCATCCCCTACATTGCCGGCATTCTGTTGTTCGCGGCGCTGATTCCCATTGTGCTCTTCACGCCGGCCAACGTGCTGACCGACAAGGCGGCGTGGCTGCTGACCGCGCTGGCCGTCGCGATCAAGCTCGGCTGGGGCGGTCTGGAGACATCGGTGCGCATGATGGAACCATACTACATCCTGTGGCGCCGGCACGCACCGGCCAAGACGCTGACTCTCGACTACACGGCGATGCCCTTCCTGTGGGTGGCGCTGCAGGCGCTCAAGAACGGACATTACCTGGTGTTCTTTGTGGGCTTCGGCACGGTCATGACCGAGGTTCTGACAGTATTGGTGACGTCGCTAGCCACAGTCGAGGGCCACGACTTTATCGGAACGGGCGCGTCGTCGCCAACGGCGGACACCGATGCGGACAGCGGCGAGGAGACGGCGCTGTCGTTTTGGCTGACGCTCGGCCTTGTCACATTTATCCTGTCGTACATGAGCATCGTGGCGACAGTGGTGTTTATCCGGCGGCGGCGTCCATTCCTGCCTCGGCAGCCCAACACGATCGCGTCGGTGCTTGCGTACATCCACCAGAGCAAGATGCTGTGGAGCTTTGTGGGCACGAGCAAGAGCAGCAATGCCGAGATGCTGGTCAAGCTCGAGGCAATGGGCCACAAGTACGGCCTGGGATGGTTCGAGGGCCGTGACGGTAAGACGCACTGTGGCGTGGACCAGGAGGAGCTGATGAGCAGCTACAAGCTGGGCTACGACTACTCGCGAAGCAACAAGCCGTGGAACGATCAGCCCGAGGAGTGGCTGTAGATGTGCGCGGCAGAGCTCGAGTTGTGGTGATGTTGTCAAGTCTATTCAGGCGTTTTGGTGTTTTTCTATGACATGTTGTCTTGGCGAAAAGGCGTGGAAATGATATCCGGAAGCATGTTAACAGATTGTTAACATGGAATATAATGCATCTGTTTCTCATGTAACATATGTCAAAGGCTTTCCAATCGATTTTGAAGAATTTCTAACTTGCGATCAGTGACTTATGTTATTTGTGCCTTGTTTTACTATTGTATGTGTAGATACGACAAGGTTCGCGTGAATATGAAATATTACGAATTAAAAATAAAAAAGCAATACACGTATTTTTAACACTATTTGGTTTATTTTACTTTCTGTATTTCTTTCTTTTTGATGCCCTGTTCATTTCCATGTCATCGCATCTCGTGACTATGACGTCCTACCGACCAAAAAGCCAAACAGTCCCGGATTTCTGGGTTGCGAGATTGCTGTTGATTAAGCAGGATTTTCCTCCACGAAAAGAAGGCATCGCCAGTTTGTTCATATTGCACATGCCGCCCTGCGGCATCCATCCCTTTTGCTTGGCCCGCTCGCCTCTGCCCGCGAACTGCAGCGCATACTCCATACTCACACAGCAGAATAGATTAAATAAAGCACACGTAGTAAACACAAGGCAATCCGTCGTCGATCCTTCCCGGCTTGGCCTCTTCCAACTCCTCGCTGTCACGATCTCCTTTCCGGCTTTTCTGCACACGCCTCACTATCGAATAGATTGCCCCCCCCAACTATGTACGTCGCACTACCGTGCCTTTCTTTTCCGTCTCGCAGTGTGCATTGTAGCAAAATGGGTAAAGGCGGCAAAAAGTGGCACGCCCCAGGTGTCTTGTTCCGCGCTGTTTCAAAACTGGGAGCGGCCCCTTTTTGCTGTTTGGAATAGACACAGCGCAAGGAAGACTTACGTTGTCAAGGTTGAGTGCCGCAGTACAGAGTACGAAGTACGTCGTAGCTCACTGAAAGTGAAAAAGAAAATGGATGTGAGAAGACAGGTTATAAACAAAAGAGTACGCACAGAGCGAAAGTCACGATTCTCGACGTTCACACCATAAAAGCCTCGCAGATCAACCAGAACCATAGATGCCTCTCTTGTCTGTTCCTCATGACCACGGTCACACACTGCATGGATGGCTGAGCCTAGATGCAGCCGCCAGCCAACCCCTATGCAGCCCTCTTCTCTCTAGAGAGTGTTCATGGTCATGTTTGATGATCGCGAAGGGGCTCCCTTGCGCGCTCCCCTCGTTTGTTTCTGATTCGGCCGTCTCCCACGTTTTGTCTCCCAAGAGCTCCCAAGAGCTCCCAACGGACTCGATCGTCTGGACCCTGCGACCCTGAGTTTAAACCTTGTTTTCCATCTCTTTGCCTCGTCCTCTGACAACTTTAATTTTATTTTTGTAACAAGAGCACATGCTGCCTTGTCCGGCGTGCGTTCTCGTTCCCTTTACCTGGATCGGGCAGAACGGGACCCGGCCGCGCGATGCCATCCATGAGAACGAGTGCATCACATCGACCGGCGGCCCAAAACACAGCTCGGGTCGCAGATTGCCAAGAATTCGTGTTATCTGCCCCCAAGTCTCTATTTGTGAAGCTGTCGATCAGTTCGATCGTCCGTTCATCCCGTCGGGCATCCAAAAAGTGTCGACACGATTTGGCACATCCAGATATCGACGATCTGAAGGGTAGGAAGGCAAACTGTATTTCCACCCTGACTGGCATCTCGGATGGCTTACAACAATACAGCGTCTCGAGCCGTGCATCAAGTCAAGCCGTATTAATACGGGTCAGCCCCCGTTCTTCTGGCTTCTGCTTTCTTGGCCGAGCAGCCGCCCCAGTATCGCATTCCAGTCAGTGCCGACTGATGACATCGACCACAGTCCTTTCGTGGGTGTACAGCCTCATTCATCGTTTCGAAGAGCCCTTGTACCGTGTTGTGTCCGTCGTCGGGCGTCGTCCTTCACTTTGGATTTTGGTCGAGAGGCTTGGTGTTTGTCGTTCTCGTCTCAATCCACGTTTGTCTTCTTTGTGTTGTCGATCATTTAAGTGCTGTCTTTGTTACGACTCCCCAAACATTATGCAGACAATCGTTTGTTGACGGCGAAGGCCCCGTACTGTGATTGGCCCTTGGCTCTGTTAGTAGAGCCTGTGCCCAGTTGTCCCACTGTTCCTCCACCCTTTCGTTCGTAACAACTGCGTGGCTGTGCAACTAAGATTGCGATTTGTGTTCTGATGGAGCAAACAAACACGCGCGACCATGCAACTCGCACAGTCGTACGCAGACGCAGGCACGACCTTTGCAGACGGAGTCATGTATCGGATTCCTGGCCAAATGAATCTTTTACGGGCCTGGCCTTGGTAGCCCTCGTGCTTTCGAAGTGACATGCTGCATGGTCGCTGGCCTCTGACAATTGGTGTTTTGAGACAGGCTACAAGCGAACAGGGCCGTCCCCACCCACCAGCACTTGACCTCTGCTTTGATCTTGTTGTGGGAAGACTCACCAGCCAATAGACCTTCACTGGACCGAAAGGCTGGTTGTCCGGCGGCTGACCACGCGTTCTGCAGCAACACCGCATCACCTGTATCGTTGCAGGACAGCCCTGTGTCTGTTGTCACAACAGTACGCCGTAATACTCTCTTTCGTTGTTCCAAGGACCACATCGCGCTCTTGGGCCTCAGGATGGGCTTGTTCGTCGTGTTTCAAGATAGCCGACGCTGAATCTGGCTGAACTATGGGCAACAGCCAGCCTGAGAGCTGCAGGCCGTTCGGCTGGGGCCTCCTTTCCAATGTCCCTTTGTCTTGTTCCAAACAGCTCCCAAACACGAGCCGATGGTGGCAGTGCAGAATGGGGAGAGAAGCTTCATTTCGTTCGTTGCGACGCGCCTTCCCCGTATTTTGGTATTGTGGAATTTTGGCGTTGTCTCCTGTTTTCTGGGCCTCCATTCCCCTGAACAATCCGGGAAGGTGCATTTCCCAAAGCGACCCGAGAATTAATACGGAGTAAGCTCGTATCAATTGCGCCCAAGAAGACAGTGTTGCAACGCATGTAGCACTGTGCCAGGCCGCTCCTGCACTCTGAGAATACGAATGGTGTGCGCGTCACCTTGCACTCACTTCTCGCTCTCCTTTGTCGCTTCCTATTTTTTCTCTACTGCTGAACGCTCCTTCCCCACTGCGCTCAGGGGTGGAAAGTGTTCTGAAAGTGGGCCAGGGCACGCCCCAATTGGCAAGTAAGAGTGAGAGATCAATTCCTGGGCACAAGAGTAGATGTACAGTAGTTGAAGAGCCGGCGCCAAGACGACGTGAAGGACAGGTGCTTGGGACCAGCAGGTCTAGTTGTCTAGGTCTGGCCTAGAGGCAAAAAGAAAAAAAAAAACGCGCGACATTGCATCTAAATTAAGAAACAAAGAGCGCAAGAAAAAATGGGGGAAAGATGTCAACGAGGTCACCAAGCAGCCGTCGTGTTTTGATAGTGATGTGCACTGTGAAAGCCCGGGAAGGACCTGAAAGAGGGACCTGAAAGAAGCACGACGCAGAAGGTGTCGCAGTGTGGCGAGACAACAAGGAAGTGCGCAGCCAAGAGAACAAGAGACAAAAGAACAAAAGATCGAGGCAGGCAACACACCCTTGCAAAACGACGGCCTGTCATCCAAGGCTACGACTACGAGACGGTCCTTCGTCAGCGACCGCAATACGAATCCAGAAACAGCATCCAAAGCCGAAAATAGGGACGAAATGCACACGGCGCAGCCGCGTACGAATTATGACAAACGACAAACGCGCCCGAATAAGTCGATGCAAAAAAACAAACGAGATGCATTGCAACGAGAACTGAAAAGATTCCATGCGGCGCCCTTGACCGGCTGGCTCGGCGCTGCATTTGATTTCTCTTCAATACGAGGTGACACACAGTGTCTATACTGGAGTAGAGGCATGAAGATGTACTCTCTCCCATAATAATCGTGGTGAATACATTATTGCGGGTAAGAAGAACCCCACAAATATGCACACTGTGTTATGGTACATATTTAGCGTAACACCAGACGTAGCAGCGGCATGTACCCCAGCACCTGTGGCCACCGTGTGAGTGGAACGCCGGTCGGGCACCACCATTAATAGCGATAAACAGTAGGGGCTCCAGGGGACATTCAGTGTGCATTACTGTATTCGTAAGATACGGCATACTTCACAGGCTACAGCAGCACGCTATCCACGCTCTACAGGCGTCGGACGGCCATTAATGCCCCTGTTACCAGTCCAATCGCTATTGGCACACCCTTCACCCCCTCTATCCCGCACTTTCATTTGTCCATGCATGGATGCGCCCACACCCCTGTCACTCTCCTGACCTGCTCGTCCCAGACTTATGTGCGCTTGGGTGTGGTTTGGTGCCAGGTGCCTCTCCTGCACTGTCACCACTTCGCTCCGCCCGAGTACGAGCTTCAGCGACTGTCCAGGTCTCAAATCGTCCCAATCCAGAAGTAGCCACGGCCTCTCGCTGGCTACGTAAGATACAACTGGCACCCACTTTTTGTGGTCCTCGCCTTCCCTGTTTGTTCTGTCGCTCCTGCCCCCGGTCATGTCCTTGTTCTTTTCCCTCGTAACTCCCTCTTGCCCAATGTTCTGACGCCCCTTTGCTCCTGCCACTGCCAGCGACAGACACCAACCACCACCATACCACAAAGGAAAAACAGAAGGAGGCGGTCCATGCTCTCGCTTTCCTCCTTTTCCTCTCGTCATTGTCCACTTCCTCTCGTTTTCATCATCACCAACCGTCCATCACCACTTTGATTTCGTCCCCTCTCCCATCCGCGTTTCCTTCGCTCTTTATCTGTGGTGCAATCGCCGCTCTCACTTTTGTTTTCGACTCGCCAGCAACCGGCTCTCCCTTCGGCCTCCCTTCCTCTCGCCTGCGGTCGCGCCCCCCTGAAAACAGTCAATTTCCTCCCTCGCTTGTCGTCGTGGGTTCGTCGTCTTTGCCATCGACCGTCCTGCACATCGTTCGACACTCGCTTAGTCTGTGAAAGTAACTCTTCACATTTTCTCTCGTTTTTGTATCGTCAGCATCGATTTCGTCGACGACTCGTTCAATAGCGACCCATGATTTCCCAGACGTAAATTCGTTATCCATCGACTTAACTCGCCAACCACAACCAAATCGAACAGAGGACCACCACCGCCCGGTCCCTCTCTAACCGCAATCATGTGGTCTTCCGCGAGGTCACTCCTCTTTGCCTTGGTCGGCGCGCTCAGCATCACCGCGGCTTCGGCCGACCAATTGCTAAAGTCCAACTCGCTCAACACTTGCCAGGCCAACTCCGGTTTCACGGCCAGTCTCTTCGATGTCGTCTTCACGCCCAACAACAACTCCGCCAGCGTCAACATGGTCGCCGTCTCCTCTATCGAGGGCCATGTCCTGTTCGACGTGAACATTATCGCCTACGGTCTGCAGCTCATCCGCCGCACGGTCAACCCCTGTGACGCCGGCCTGGCCGGTCTCTGCCCCATGACCGCCGGCAAGCTTTCCATGACGTTCAACATCCAAGTCGGCTCCGACGCCAGCGACGTTATTCCCGGCATCGCTTACAGCTTCCCGGATCTCGACGCCACCGTCAAGGTCTACATCAACATGACGTCAGGCGACCAGGCCGGCCAGACCGTGGCCTGTGTCGAGGCCGACATCTCCAACGGCAAGACGGTCAACTTGCTCGGCGTCAAGTGGGCTACCGCCATCGTGGCCGGCCTGGCTCTGGCGTCTTCGGCTGTTGTCTCGGGCCTGGGTCACTCAAACGCTGCGTCCCACGTCGCCGCGAACGCTCTGTCTCTCTTCAGCTACTTCCAGGGCCAGGCCATGCTGGGTCTGACGGGTGTCAAGCTGCCGCCTGCTGCTTCGTCCTGGACGCAGGACTTCCAGTGGAGTATGGGCATCATCCGTGTGGGCTTCATGCAGACCATCTTCACCTGGTACCAGCGTGCCACGGGCGGCACGCCGTCCCAGCTGTTCAATTCGCTCACGGCTGTTTCCGTCCAGGTCGAGAAGCGCTCGCTCAGCCTCGCGGATGCCGCCTCGCAGTACCTTCCAAACGCCATTTCGTACATGCCGCGCCACATTGCCATGGCCCCGCGCAGCCTGGTCCGCCATGTGACAACCGGTGTCAGCGCTGTGACCAACGCCGTTGCGAAGCGCTCCACTCTTGAGGTTAACAGCTCCGGTAGCTACGTTGTGTACGGTATCCAGCGCGTCGCGTACGTCGCCGGTATTGAGTCGACGAACTTGGTTCTGACGGGCCTGACCTTCTTCTGCATCTTCGTCGTCGTTGTCATTCTCGGCGTTGCTGCTTTCAAGGGCTTCTGCGAGCTTGCCGCCAAGCAGCGCTGGATCAAGAGCGACACGTTCCTTGAGTTCCGCAACGGCTGGTTCACCGTCCTCAAGGGCATCCTCTTCCGCGTCACGCTGATTGGCTTCCCCCAGATGTGCATTCTCTGCCTGTGGGAGTTTACCCAGGTCGACTCGCCTGCCATTGTTGTTCTGGCCGTCTTCTTCTTCTTCGGCATGCTCATCACGCTTGGCTGGGCCGCTTCCAAGGTCATCCGGATCGCCCGCCGCTCCGTCGCGATGCACCGCAACCCGGCTTACATCCTGTTCTCGGACCCCCAGGCCCTGAACAAGTGGGGTTTCCTCTACGTCCAGTTCCGTGCCTCGGCCTATTACTACATTGTCCCCATGCTGGTGTACACTCTGGTCAAGGGCATGTTTGTCGCCTTCGCCCAGTCCAAGGGCGTTGTGCAGGCGATTGCCTTTATCCTGCTTGAGGCCTTTGCTCTGATTGCCGCCACGGTCCTCCGCCCCTGGATGGACAAGAAGACCAACGCCTACAACATTGCCATTTGCGTCTTCAACTTTGTCAACGCCATTTTCCTGCTGATCTTCACCGACGTCTTCGGCATGCCTGGCCTCGTCATTGGCATTGTGGGTGTCGTTCTCTGGATCATGAACGCCGTCTTCGCCCTGGTGCTGCTGATTATGCTGATTGTGACGACGACTCTGGTCTTCATCCGCAAGAACCCCGATACCCGGTACCAGTTCATGGCCGACGACCGCGCCTCGTTCATGAAGTCGCAGACGCAGCTCAACACGACGACTGAGCTGGACGCCCTCGCTGTTACCGCCCGTGGCGACAAGGCTGGCTACAAGTCCAACCTTGACCTGGACGATGACAACGAGTCCATCTCGTCGGAGTCGCTGCGCCGCCGCACCGACCCCAACCTGGCGTCGGCCAATAGCGTCGCGGCTCCCAACAATAACTTGTACCGCGACCCGCCCCGCTCGCCCGTGGACCCGTCCATGCCCCTGTTCCCTGCCGACAACCGCAGCCACGCGTCGTTGCAGAACTCGGGCGGTGCGCCTCAAGCATACGGTGGCTACGGCCCCGTTCCTGGCAACGGTCGTTCGCCGAGCCCGTACAACAACTCCACTTCCAACCTGTCGGCGGGCGGCTACCGGCCACCGAACGGTGGCAACGGTTTCCGCCAGCAGAACAACCCTAGCCCTGCCAGCTTCCGCCAACAAAACAACGCCAGCCCGGCAGGCTTCCGCCAGCAGAACAATGCCAGCCCATGGCAGCGTGGTGCAGGCTACGACCACTAGAGGGGAACGCTTCAGCGGCACCAACAGAGCTCCAAAGCATTGTGACAGATGTGTTGTTTGATATTGTGCTTGGACGAACTGGCCCATCCAGCCATTTGTTGGGTAGCGTGTGCTTGGCAAGAACGCCTGTCTGCATTTGGCAGACCAGTCACTTGCTTGTTGAAATTTTATTGGTCTTTTGGTCTTTTTTTTTATCTCTTTTTATAAACAGCATGTCAAAAAGGCGTCTAAGGAAAGGAGGGCGACACCAAAGCCTAGGGTAGTTCTTTTGTTTCTCTATTCTCTTGTCTTCTGTATCGGAAGTGCGTTCGAGTATTTCTTTTGTCACCACCACGCTTCATCCCCCCAGCCTCCTCCCATTTGCATATCGGGGACGGCTTACTCTATTCCCTCTGTACACAACCGACCTCGTCCATTATCGCATCTGCGGTGCTTTCTTTTTTGTCTTTCCTCATTTCTTTACTATCAGTCAATTTTTTTTCAGTCTACAAATCACGCTTCACTAGTTATCTATTTTCTTACTTGAATCAATCACTGTTCTAAAGTACATCTTATCCTTCACATTTTTGTAGTCCGCCTCGGAAATACACACGTAAGTTGTGAGGTAGTTTGGAAGTTTTTATTCATTGCATACTTTCGGGGGTGGAATGTTCAAGGGAAAGTTGGGAAAACAAATAGCCTTCAGGGCTTGTTACTTTGTTCTTACACATAGGAAACAAGATAAATATTAGAGAAGTTAGGCAACATAGAAGGTTGATAATGAAGAAAAGCCAATTCGCAGTCGTTTTCAAGTCATTAAGAAATACAGTACACAGGCAAAAGGAAGAGCAAACACATAATACAAGGAGATACAAGAAGAGAGAGGGGGAGACAGAGAAATGGTACAAGAGACGAGAGCCAAGAGTACAAACAAAAGTGGTCAGGAAAATGTAGTCACAAGGAAAAGAAAAGGCAAGGAGGCACAAGACGATCTAGAAGAGATAGATGGAGAAGAAGAAGAAAAAAGAAAGAAAGATAGAAAAAAAGCAAAGGAAATAGGGTGACGAGAGGCTACAATTATAGAGCAATGCTCTTAAGATCGCTGAGACCCTCGGCCTCGAGCTGGCGCATGGCGGCGTCGGTGCCACCGGCCTCAGCCACGGCACGCACAAGACGCTCGCTGAACTTGCGGGTCTTTTCTTGCAGCTCGCGCTCGCGACGGGCCTTGGTCTTGGACGAGCCGCTGGGTGCGACGCCGCTCATAAGCAGGCTGTGGTCGTTGGGCGTAAAGTTGACAAAGCAACTGCCGCCATTGGAAGAAGCGGACCGTGGGCGGTTGGCCTCGACTGAGGTAGACCGCTGGCGACGGCTGGGCGTCTTGGGCTCGACTGTGGATGCACCAACTGCCGTGGCAATGGCCGCCGCAGCCGTCATGCTGGTAATGCCCTGCGTGGAGGACACGCGGCGCATGTTGCTGGCCGACCGGCGCTTGCGGATTGCGCCATGGCTAGAGGGTGTGGTGGCACCACTGGGCACGGCGCTGAAGCTGCCACTGCCGGGAGTGGGTGATGTCCGCGGCAGTGCCTGCATGGAGTGTGAGCGGCGGCCCAGCTGATGGCCACGTGGCGTGCTGGGTCCGGTCATGGCGGCGGCCGACATGCCGGAGCCATCGTCGCCGCTGCTGACCTTGGGCAGGTTGTTGACACTGGACCGCTTGCGTGGAGAGTGCAGTCCGTCGCCACGGCTGCCATGGTAACGGGCACCGGCCGAAGGGGCGCGCGGCTTGGGCCGACGGCTGCCACCGTTGGCTGTAGCGCGGTGGTCATGACGGTGCTCGTACTCAGTAGCAGGAACCGGCGGAGGCGGGGGGTAGCCTGTACCCTGTGGTGCGCCGGTGACGCCCGGGAAGTAGTATTGGTTCTGCTGGCTGCCAGGTGTGGTGGTGCCGGCCGCAGGCGGCATGTGGATCATGAGACCGTTGGTGGCCAGGTCGGGCATGCCGTAGCAGAGGTTGCCATTGACATCAAACGCCTGCGCGTTGGTAGCCATGTACCCGGGCGGGAAGCCAGTGTGGACGTTTGTGGTGTAGAGGGTGTCGGCGTCGCTGGCCTGACTGGCCTGCTCCAGCGGGTCACCGACGGCGGACTCAACGATGGACTGCTGCCACCAGTCTTCATCGGTGTCCATTGCCGTAGCAGAGGGGTCGTCCTCCACGGTTGCTGCCATGGCAGCCATGGCAGCTGTGGCACTGGCCGACGCAATAATGTTGGAGCCGGACATGTGGGCCGTGGCGTCTGCCAGGTACGCGCTCGGCGAGACCAACTGGCCGTGTCCCGTGCTTTGTCCAGAAATTTTAATGGCACTCGTGACAGGCGTGATGTCGTTGTCCTCGTCTTGGTTGTGCTGTGGTGAAGTCCTGCCGATGGGCGCTGACGGCGTCACAGAGGGCCAGCAGGCGCTGCTCACGCCACTGGGGGGCGGCGGCTGCAGGTGCGGGTGCGGCTGCTTCTGCTGCTGTTGTGGCGGATATTCCGTCTTGACGTGCGGGCGCAGAGTAAGCATGGCATGCTGCGGGTGCGGCTGGGGCCCTGGGGCACCACCTCCACCAAAGAAAGCGTTGGTATCCGCAAACGGGTCGTCGACCAGGCCGTTCACAAACGTGGCCATCTCGGCCGGGTGCAGGTCCTCTTCGCTGACGTTCTGGTGATGGTGCACCAGTTGGTGGTGATGGTGCAAAGAGTGCTGTGGAAACTGTGCAGCCACCAGACGGTGGAACTGGGGGCCGTCAGCGACGGACGAGGCGACAGAAGAGCACGCAGACGTAGAGAACGTCGACGATGTGGAGGACAGAGACGATGCCGTGCCGGTATGTGGTGGTGTGGGCGGGTAGCTGCCCAAGGCGGCGGCGTGTGCGGCCGACATGTCAAAGTCAAACTCCGGGTTGTCCGAGCGGTGGCTGCGGTAGTGAGCGTGGTGGCTCTTGTTCAGCTCCGGCATGCCGGCGTCGTTGAGGGTGGCCATGGGCGCAACAGTAGGTGGCACGGCCTCATGCATAAATGCGGTGCGTGAGCGACGCATGTTTGACGCCTTGTTGCGGAGCGTTGCGTAGATGCTCTCAAAGCGGCCCGTCTTCTTGGGTGAGGACGAGGCCGTGCGTTGCTTCCTAGGGGAGAGTGCAGGCTGGCTGGGGGGAGGCAGAGGGATGTTGTCTCCAGACAGGGACGAGCAGGAGGCAGATGCTCGGTGGTTGGGATGAGGGTGGAGAGGCTGGGAGTTGGGCAGAGGCTGCTGGGGGTGTCTCGGCGATGTGCGAGCAACTTGGGCAGAGTGAAGAGGATGAGGAGGAAGAGGGGGATGAGCAGACTGTTGAAGATTGTGAGAATGAGAAGGAGAATGAGGCTTGGGATGAGCATGGGAAGAATGGGAAGAATGGGAAGAAGGAGCAGGACGGGACGGCGATGAGGGCGGGGGGTTAGAGGGTAAATAAAGAAGTTGGGGAGCCTCAGAACGAGACGGCGAGGCAGAGGTTGTTTGGCCTGTTATGGTCGCAGTGCTAACAGAACTGGTCATGGACGATATGGACGAGGCGGTGGCCGCAATGTCCTCGTCTGGGCGATGCATGATCGAGAGATCTTGGAGACGGAGGAGCTGGTCGTCGTCTGTGGTGTTGCTGTTGGAGGTTGGCGCATTTCCTGGCGCCGGAGCTGTCGCTGGCGCGGCTGTTGCTGCTACTGACTCAACCGTCGCAGGTTGTGAGGGAGGCCGAGCAGATGCGGCACTAGTAGTCGAGGTAGAGGCCATCCTGGCGTGGCTGCGACCCCTGGCCGTCTGTCCTTGGTTAGCGGGCACATTCCCGATCGGGAGAGAGGCATCAGAAACGCCGGCATGGCCTTGGGGCCAGGTGACTGCGGGTGTTCTTTGTTGAGGAGGCTGCTGCTGGAGATCATAGTGCAACTGCTGGGGCGTGGCGCCAAGGGGGGGTGCGTCGTGGGGAAAGGGCTGCTGCAGGTGCACGAGGGAGTGTGACTGGGCATGTGCCTGGGGATGTGCCTGAGGATGTGCCTGAGGGACATGGACCAGCTGCTCTTGGCTGCAAGTGACCGACTCTTGGATCTGGCGCATCTGCTCGTTGTGCTCCTGCAGCTGCTGGAGGTAAATGGTCTGCAGGTACTGTGTATGCTGCTGCTGTGCCTGCTGCTGGTCGTCTCCGAACATATTGTCGCCTTCAAAACCTCCCTCACCAGTGGCCGGGACCATCTGATACTGGATCAGAACAGCATTCATCTCGTCAATCTCCTCCTGGCTCATCTGCTGGAGCTGCTGCTGGAGCTGCTGGAGCCGGTCATACTCGCCGTCCATGGCGTGGCCCTGGGCGTCCATTGTCACGAGATGGGGATCTCTCTCTCTTTCAAAAAAGAAAAGAAAAAAGAGATAAAAAGAAAAGAAAGAAAAAAGAAGCCCAGGAATACGACGTAAACTGGCCGTACGCTTCCCGTTTCGGCCAATCAGGCTCACGGACCTGCAGTAGTTGCAGTCGCAAGGCGCAGTAGCCGCAGTACAGCAGACGATGCAGGCGATGTGGACGATGCAGACGGGTTTCTTTGTTTGCTTCTGCAACGGCGATCCCCGGACGGTCTTTTTTTGGCAGCCGCGTTCTTTCTCGACTCGCGTGGTCTTGTTTACTGACGATTTTTCTTTCTTTCAGAATTTCTTTCAGTCCTTTCCTCAGCCTGTCTTTATCGCCTACTTTGACAGACAAATCAGTCTAACGCAGACGGGGCACGTCTTGTCTGGAGTGTGTGGGTGTGGACGTAGACTAGTCTGTCCCTGCGCAGGGATAGACGATCAGGGAAAGGGTAAACTGTAAGAGGCCGAAGCAGGTGGTGATGCTCGACTTGGCTTCGGTGGGGAGGCCGTTGACGATCTCCAGAGGTCGAGGTATAACGTGCACGGCGTGACTTGCGGAGTGTTGTGGCCTGGGTTTGTTTTTCGGTTGCCTTTTTGTTTGGTTTGTTGTGAGGCCGCGAGAGTTGGATTGTCCCGAAAAAGTAAAGCACCGTTATTGCCTGGTGTGACTGCCTTGTTGGGCTGTTGTGAATAGGAAGGAGCGACGTTCTAGACGATGTGCAAAAGGCAGAAGGAGAGGGAGAACACGTCGAGCTGGTCTTTCCTCTTCGGTCGAATCGGCGGGCACTTTCCCGTTTTGAAGAGCACCGTTCGATTGTGCTTTCCCCCGTGATGTCCGTTTATGACCGTTGGCGTCGATGCTTGGTCGTTCCTGCCACCCTTGCTTCTTGTTTCTTGTTTCTCGTTTTGACTCCTTTGTGTACGACAAGGAAGGTGGTGACTTGGGGATTGTAGTCGTGGGAAACTGGTCAGCTCGACTTGAAACGGAAATAATGTTGTATGGGAAGGAGCGATGGCGTTTCAAGGAGTAAAGAAATATAAGTTTAAAAAATAAAAATAAAAATTAAGATGAAAGTGCAGAGGAGCTGAAGACTGAAAAGATTGTGTGTCAATGCTGGCTGGAAAATGCAGTAGAAGTCAATTGATGCTTGAAAGGCTCTAACAATCGCGACGGAGACGAAGACGAAGAACATCCATAATAGACGATCACGTCGGTGAGAAGGAGAGTTTTGTGAGGCAGAAAAGTATCAAGGCGAGAGAAGCAAATCAGCAACAAAGTATATCAGAGTCAGAGCATGCTTTCCAAGTGTCCGACTCAGTCTGTCTGCTCACCAGCGCTGTCAACAAAATATCACAATGGACTGCAGCATCACTGGCACGGCAACAGGACGAGGCAGGAGACTTTTTTGGTTCTTCAACTGTCGAGTAGGTAATTACACGACAGAACACGCACTGATAGTAGCGGTATGGAAGAGGGCAGTCGGCCACAAGGAACTCTACGGCGAAACGGCGTCGTCAAGGCAATCGTTTACATTTCTGACGTGCACCAATCTTGCTGGAAATGGGGCCAGAGCAGGCCAAAACGACCGGCGAAATCACCCGAGGTTTCAGTCGACAAGCCTCTTTCAGCAAACAGCCGCACATCTTATTACATCAATGTTTGAAGACTAGTTCTGCACTTGCTAGTGCGAGTTGATTTTGCAAAACGTTGGCCAAAGTGTGCCTTGACTTTGCAACACTACAGCTTAACCCGATGGAGAAGGCCGTAAATCTTGCGAAGCGACAATCGAAATAGTATCGACACATACTCAACCAGAAGCACGACACCAGGGCAAAGAAAAAGCAGCACTGTATTTTGGCCATGCCGTATGGGCGCTGCAAAAGAACGGTGTGAGTTTTGTTGTGTTGTTGGCTCTAGAGAAAGATGGGTCATGAACTGATCCCTGTAATACGATTGGCTGAATGGTCAGGGAGAGTGGGGCGGCCATTCCTCATCTACATAGTGTGATTGCCTCGTACTTATGGACTTTCGTGTCAACAAGTCCAGCATGCCAGTTGGTATTGGTAGGCGAGTGCAAGAAATGTGTCCAGGCGAGTGTACAAGTGGTGTGTCCTGTTTCTGTTGAAAAGGAAACAATTGAGACCTATTTGCGGTGAGAGGATATGCCAAAAAAAGAACGAAAGAAATAAAAAGAAAGAGAACAAAGAGGACAGAACGGTAAAACAACTCCAGTCAAAGAGAACAGAATAACAGAAACGAAAAGAAAGACAGAACAACGGACAGATACAAAGTACAAAGTATGTTTTCAGCCTTCTGGCTTGCTCTTTGCCTTTGACCAAGTTGTCTTTGACAGCTCCGGATTGTGGCTTGGCAGACAAAGCCGGACATGGGGGAGGGGAGGGGTGCAATATTACCGGAATTTGAGCATACAAGAGGCTGAAAAGAACAGGGGGCTGAATCGACCAGAGTGCAAGGCGCTGGACGATAGAAAAGAAAAAGCGGCCTTACTAGAGGAAAGTCGACGAATAAGAGGCCAAGGAAACCAGATGAGCCGGCGAAGTAAACGAAGGTCGAGGAAGAAGGTAAGAGGGGAAAGACAACGGAAACTAGAGTGTCCTCTCCTGCCATAAATAATACAGTATGCTGGTGCAAATGTCGAGTCCACCACAGAGAGGCGGTGAATAACTCCAAGTAAAAACGGGTGCCTTGAAAAAGGGAAAAAGAAAGTCTCCTGGAACCGAATATACAAGATTAAGACTGTACGAAACACAGTAATACCGCGTCCTCATTTACATGGCACAAAATAAGGCATATGTCCCCAGTCTTCTCCCTATACAGCTGAACTGCTGGTAGACAAAATACGACGTCGGGTTGTACTGGGGGCGATAGTGAGACATATGCACGAATACGAAAGATGATGTTGAGAAGATGCAAGAGATGTATTTCTCGAGGGACGATTATTCCCATCTTCACGAAGCGGCAGATGAGAAAAATGTAAAGAGAGAGATGTGATGGACAAGTCGCTTGCTGAAGAGAAGGAAAGCAGACCGACATGCCCACCCTCTCAATGCATCCACATTGGGCAATGGACCGCCCTCTTTTTTGTTATTTTATTTTATATTTTCCTCCGATACTATTGGCAGATTTCCGCCATCTCCTACTTGCCTCAACGGTTGACTTATTCTTGCTCACTCGTCGTGTTTTGGCTCATGATTGGTGTTGGCGCCGGAGTTGACCACCTCCCTTTGCTCGTAGCGGATGATGAACGACGGCCGTGTGGCTAGAGCTAAGTGAGCCCTTGGATCGCCAGACCGTCGATTGATGCGCTTTTGGTTTTGGATTTGGCGTCGAATTTGTCTTTAGACTTATTTGATGCCGTTTGCCGCTTAAGCGCGCCTCAAAGAGCCTCCAGGCCCTGTTCACCGTTCCCCGTCTTAGGCAGGTAAAGGTAAGATAATCTGCCGTACCGTCATGTAAAGGCGAAAGAGAATAAAAACTGGGGGTAAGGCAAATGGATGACTAGCTCAAAACGTGGCCTGAAGCTATTGTGTACGTCGAGTATTTTTTTTTTTTTTTTTTGATCTTACCAGCCGACACCTATTATGCTCTCCGCTCTTTCGGATAGTGCACCCTGTCATATCCTCTGTCCCACATCCACTCAACAATCTTGTCAGAAGCCAAACTGCCATCCGCCACCCCCAACTACGCCCAGGATATGCCAAAAAGGTGCCTACCATGATGTCTATTATGCGCCAGATTCGACCAGAGTGCAACTGTCAGAACCAACAGACGGCACTAACCCCATTTTGAGCTTGTGTGCATAATGCTTTTTTGTGCGCTACATGTCGTAATTCTGTCATACGCAGTATTTTTTCTCATGCTGTCGTATTCCGGCCTGTCTTCTTTTGCTTTTGGTTGAACGCCAACCTACTTATTGTGGCCGCCAAACCCAAACGGGCCAAGATCCGGAGATGTGATCCTTAGTACACCAACTGACGGCAGCTCAACACTATCCTTGTCCGGCCTGCTTCAATGCAACAAGTGAGACTAAGATGGATAGTTTAAAGTCAAAAAAGACAAAACGCAAAAGACAGAGACGGGGGGAAAGAAGGAAAAAAGAATGATAAAAAGGCCTGAATGGATGATCAGACGACCTTGTGCTGCTGGGCCCAACAGACGATCAGCCAACAACCTGTATCTCGACAGTCGTTGAGGCTTTTGATAGCGTGGACGGGCTGTTTTTGTTTGTTGTTGGCAGACCGTTTGACATATGTCGTGGCAAATGATATTCGATCATGTTCCTAGTGACTGTCGCCTTGCCAAACAGGGCTGGCTCTTGTGTGGCATGGACGGCGTGAAGTACATGGGATCTTTCGATGCCTGACAACGAATTTGGAAAGCGTAAACGATGTAGATTTGAGGCTAAAGCTATGATTGATCGCTGATGTTTGGCCGCCGCTTGAGCCATGTGGCCTTTCTTTTCTCCTTCCCTCCCGTCCTATCCGCTGGTATTTCTGATTGTTTCCTTTCATTTCTTTTTGTGCCCTCTGTCTCCTCTTTCTCTTCATGTTTCTATATTCGCCGGCCTTTTTTTTTTTTTTGTTTTCATTATTATCCTTTGCACTCGTCTCTGACGTTCTTGTTCCTTCTGTTTCCTCCTCGTTTTGCCTTCTTTTTTCTCACTCTTCTCCGTTTCCCCTTTCAGTGTCGTTCACTCCTTGCAGTAAACATATCTACCGAGACCCCGGGTACGAAGACAATAGGTTCGCGACCGAACTGCCCGACTCCTCGGGGCGGATACCTGACGCACAGGGACTGTATTTTTGAACTTTTTTCAGAGGGCGAGATAGAGAGAGCAATGACCGAAGGGGGGCCCGTGTTTGCAATGATTTGCTTCGCATTCGTGCCGTGTAGATGAAGGATGCAGATGCAGACGCAGATTCCTTTCCTGTTGGAAATCTCTAGGCCGTACGTCGCACAAAAGACAAAGAGACAAAAACGTCTGTTGACTGTTGTTATCCATACGAAGGTAACCAGGTGGCTGGGGAGATTGAGGTTGGCAGAGTTGCCTATTTTGTCCAAGTTGCAAACTTGTGCATTATCCGATGTCCGTCTGCCCTATGAAAAACGACGAGGCCGGAGAAGTGACTCGCAGGAACAAAGAATGGAAAGGACAGGACAGGGCTGTACGTTGCACACAGATGCGTAAAGATGTACGACGTAAGAGGATGCAAGATGCAAGAATCTAGAAGCAGGCAGGTAGGCAGAAGCAGGGCGGAGGAATATTGCTCCTTGCTATCGAGGCCGTCACCGCCAGTATTTGTTTTGTGGCAAGAAGATGATGAGAAATTAAGGGGAAAAAGAAAAAAAAGGAAGAGAAATATGACTACGGAAGCCAATGGCCGGCCGGCACGATTGGCAGGATAGGGGAGACGTCTGCATTACTGTTAAGCATACCGCAAGAACAAGACGACCGCCATTTCATGTTGAGTTTCGGTTTTTTTTTTTTTTTTTTTTTTTTTTTGGATTTCTTACTTCTACTGCGTCACCCTGACATCGACAAAACCTCCTTCACCACGACCGCCTCTCTTTTTCCACTCCCCTGACGAAAATCACTTCTACGGCGTTTCTGGAACGACTTGAGCTTGCAGCCACAAGTAGAAAGGGAGGCTGTGGTCCCACGAGAACTACTGCTCCGACCTACTTTGACATTCAGATCTTCTTGACTATGCCACCCCCCCTCTTTTCTATTTACTAACTTCTCACTGCTGTATACCGTATGATGTTTTCTTTGTTTGCTGCAGTCGACCAGGAGCCACGAGGGGGCTCTGCGTAGGGGTGGAGATCATTATTTGCGTCGTTTTTGGATCGCTTGTTATTTTTGGCCGTCTGCTTCGGCGCTACTTTGCACACACCGTTATTCCCCACAACATCGCATAGCTCTCTTTGTCCGCATCGCTTCCTCCCACTCCTCCTCTTTTGTTCTCTTTCTTCTCCTGCATCCCCTTCCTCCTTTTTTCTTTGTTGACAGCCAACCACCCCTGTACCACGGCCACCTTCCAATTCCTTCCTTTCGCCTTCTCCGAGCCTTCGATTCCTTCTTTCTCTCCCACGTCCCATTCTTTTGCTCTTCGTGGTCGCGGCACGTATGCACGAACTGACTATTATTGCACACGTCGTCCCGCATATACCATCCTGTTCCTTGTACCTGGTTTGTCGTCCTTTCCTTTAAACACAACAAACGAGACAATGGCCAAGGAGACTTTTTGAGATATAGTCTACACTAACGCCTGTCTCACTGCTACTTGGCTTGTAGACAAGTACTTTGTATTTTCTCGCTCTCCTCCCTCCTCTCTCTCCCTGTAAACCCGGTTCTAACACATGGCTTCATACCACACTAAGCCCGACAAGGATTAAACCCGGCTTTACAAAATCTGTAGGCCATCATGACCAGGCGAACAACAGTCGCGACTGACCAGAATAGTCAGAACAAGTACCCAGACCAATAGGACATCGTTTATGTGCTGCACAACTGCGAAGCGAGAAGGAAGGGAGGGGCAATCGACTGTCTGTTTGTACGGAAGAGGAGACACAAGCGAGAAAACTGTTGAAGCAATACAACGAACAGACACACACACTGAGAGATAGAGAAGGAGGCGGAGGAGTGTCAATTGACGTGAGGTGTGGGAACCTGTCAAAAGTGCCTGTCACAGTAAAAACGTACGCCTGTCAAAATGGACTTGAAAGACGAGAATAGAAAGTGTGCCATCCCATCTGCCGATGCCCGGGCCTGTCTGTTGTCCACTGCTTCTGCAGGGTGTCGAGGCCCCTTGCATGCCTTTCCCCTGTCCTGAACCCAGCCTTTTCAGTACTGACCAGCAGCCACACTGAGCACTTGCCAAGTTGACTGGATGGATATCCGGTGCCCTGAAGTAGGTATGCAGCAGCCTATCGCCAGCGTGCCCGGTCGGTTGCGTATCGTGCTCGTCCGTATCAGGAAGCCGGGAGAATGAGATGGGGTTGTTCAAGAGGAGGGAGGGAGGTCCATGTATTCCGTATGATGCGACGTATAGCGCAGCAGCGCACGGCGGTAATCCGGATCGAGAGAAAGATTGGAGACGTGAGTGCGCCATACACCTACCTTCCTGAACCGTCCTCCGAACGGAGAGCCCTCCAAAATGCAGTGTCAATATGTACAATGGTATTCGGACTCCTCCGAGTGTCATTATGGGCGCGCTCCATACATCAAGGCCGCTTGCCGCTGGTTTTCGGACGGCACAGAACATTTTCGTTGCTCTAGTCAGCTTAGATCATGACTTCGCTGGTCGTTGGGGGGATGACGTTGAGGCTGCCGGTCCCAGTCGAGGTACGGTCTGTGAAAATATGTAGCCTCATCCAGGATGCCGTGGGTGTGGGCGAGGGCACGGTCGGGTTATGTACGATGGGCAATGAATTAGCCGTCGCCGTAGAACACCACTTCCTCACGTCCTCCCAGAGGCATTGTCAGCACTCGTCAGTTCGTAGTGCTCTCTCTTTCTCCTAACTGCTAGTCAGTATGTTGAGAGCCAATTGGCAAAGGCACCGCGTGGAGGCTGGTTTAATGGTATTCTGAATCTTGAATATTATTGAGATGTTTTAGAGTGGGCATTTATGACTGAGCCATCAACCCAAGCCACGATCAAACCAATTCCCCTGATTTTCAAGACCAGAGGGTGAGTGACAATGAGCCTTTTGTATCCTGTTTCCTTCCTTCCAAGAAACCCAGGTATCCAAGAAAACAAACGACCGAAGCGACTCAGAATGAGACAACAAAAGAAGGTCCAAAGGGCAATGAACAAAAGGAAGAATAGATGCGATGGTGCAACGGGAAAGAGAAAGAGATAAGGGTATCGTCCCACGCGGAGAATGTAAGCTGAAGTAAAAAGAGCAGAGCGGATAACGCAAAGAAACGCCTGGTCAACAGCACCAAATGAGCACTATGGTGAACACCTTTCTAGAAGAATCTCAAAACTGCATGAAAATCAAACCGAGTTTTCCTGCAAAAGTGCATAAATTGACAACAAATGTAAATCAACAAAACAGAAACGAAATGCTGTTGTTTTGTATCCGAAGTAGGATATCCGAAACGGTCGTCACAAAAAAGGTTGAAAACGCCAGAAGATAACGTCGTCAAAAAGTCAAAAATAATAAGTTGAAGCAAGATGCAAGTGAAGACAAGGCCAAATCAAGACATGTCGGTGGGCACATCAATAGACTCGGGAGCGGACGGTGCCCAAACAGGAAGCAGGTACTGCTGCGTCGGTTGTTGCAGTTGTTCAGGCTGTTGCAGTTGAGGCTGCTCGATCTGCATGAGAGCTGGGTCCGGGACCGGCGGTACCAAGGGTTCGGGCGGTGGTGAGGGCTTCTCTAGTGGGACAGACTGCTTCTGAGCTTCGGAGTGGGCTGTGGCCAGACGAGCGTGCTCGCGGGTTTGACTTGTCCTGCTTCTCCTCTCTCGGCTTTCACGGGGTTGGTTCGCATCCTGTTCTCGTTCTCGGTTTGGATCACGGTTTGCTCCCTCTTCGCGTTTGCGAGCTCGTTCCCGATGGCGTTCCCTACGCCGTTCACTGCGCTGATCGCTTTGCAAACCGCTGCCGTCTTTGTGGCTGCCACCCCGAAGGCTGCTGCTGCTGTCATTGGTGGCCACGCTGCCATCGCCAGGCGGTCGCCGCCGACGCATACGCGGCTTGTTGTGCACGAGATTCGTACAGCGCATGGCCACTTCGGACGACAGGCGGTAACGGAAGGGTCCTATGTACTTGTGGAGGGACTCGGGTTGATCCGGGTCCCATAGTGGTGGCAGTGATCCAATGAGCGAACTGTTGATGTTGGAGGAAAGGCCGAGAGACGGAGCCTGCGCTTCGATGGCGATTGGGTCTGCCATCTCGACATCCATCCGGTCGTCGGTCGGTACTATGACATTCGAGCCATTTGTCGAGCTACCATCGGCAGAATTTTCCGACCGAACCCGCTCGGCCTCACGGGCCATGGCCATTTGGATCAGCCGCACACGTTGCGAGGGGAGCATGTACTGGCCGCTCGGGGTGGTGGTCTTCGCGCTGTCTTGATTAGTTGCGTGCGAGAGAGTGGCCGAGCCCGACGCAGATCCGGATACAGGTGTTTGCACGCCCTCAGCTTCTTCCGGAATTGTGGATACGCGGTCAGTAATGCTCTCCGTATTGGGTTTATCCATGTCGGCCTCTAACGTATCCATGGGCGGGTTCGGCCCGTCACTGCTATGTAAAAAGGAAAGTTGGTGTGGCTGGAGGTAGGCAGTGTAGAACTGTTTTCTCGGCTGTAGGCGCTCGCTGGTTCGGGTTGTTTCTCTTGCTGATGATGCTTCAGTAGATGGGTAGTCGCTGCGCTGGTCATTGTTGGAAGTGGCATCTTCAACACGTGTATCCATAGCATGTGGGCTACGAACAACGGAAGAGTCGGCCTCGGTCTTATGTGCAACCATATCAATTGCAATCGTTTCGCTGTGGTTGTCAATGGTACCCGTGATAAGCGACGTAGAAGCCTCGACCATGCTGCTGGAACTCAACCAGCCCTTCATATCGTAGCCGGACGACGGAACATCGTTGTGCAGGGGAGCCAAGTGCGGCATAGTGAGAGCTTCGCGTGACAAGGGAAGGGAGTGCTGGGGCGGGATATCGCTTTGTGTTGATGCGGATATGGAGGGTTGACGGGAGTGAGGGCGCGATTGTGGCAGAGAGTGGGAGTAGGACAGTGATTGTGAGTAGTAGGAGCGTGCGTAGGGCTGTGGGTGAGGGTGGAACGAGTGTTGCGGATATGGTGCTAGCATAGCCATGGATTCGAGGGGAAGCGGTGCCAAGTTGTCGTCTCCCAACTCAATCGACGATGCTGCCGCCAAAGCTGCCGCTCCAGTACCAGCTGGTACCAGTGCCGGTGCTGTTTGCTCCGCCTGCGCTGCTGCTAATGTTGCTGTTGGTGGTGCCGCTTCTGCGGGAGGTACCGTCTCTGGTTCCGGCTCTTGTGATACGTCGGTCTCGGGGTCGGTCTGCCGAGGAAACGGCTTCAGGTCGAGGTTGAGATGACGCACGCTGGCATCGGCCAAAGCGGTCTGGCGCATCCGCATGCGCTGCAAGCCGGGCGGAACAACGGGAGCGGCATCGATATCCACACTAGGCGCATACGACGAGGGACCGCGCTGGGAGGCTGACTCTAAGGGCGATGGTGACGGCGGCCGAATCACACAGTCACCATCGTCATTTCGATTATCCTGGTCCATGTCGACTTCGAGATCTATGACGGGCTCGTTGCCACCACGGCGTAGACGGAACTCGGCCATGCCAGGGCTGAAATTAGCCAGGGCGTCTCCATATCGGCTTTCATATCGATTTCCGGGGCCACTACAAAGCTCGCTGCCTTCACTGCCTCCGCTGCCAATACCACTTCCGCGTCCGCTTCCACTGACACTAGTCTTGATACTGCCGCTAGTGCTACAGGGTCTGGCTGTCTTCGTATGCTCGAGATGGTGGCGGCTGAAGTCGCCGGCGAGCTGTTCGACTTCCCTTGGCGTTTCCGCAACAGACGGAGCCGATGCGGACGGCGAGAACAGCAACGGCGGCGAATGTGAGGGCGAGCGTTCCTGCGCGTTGGCATTGAGTGGGTACGGCATTCGTCGCCGTTGGTGTGACTGTTTCGGCTGCTTCGTAGCCTGGGATCTGTGGTGCAAGAAGGCGGAGCCTGCTGGCGGCATGGCAAGCAAGGACACGAGTGGCGATTGGATGTGCTGTGCAGCCCTAGACTGTGATGAGTCTGGCGTATGCTGTTGTAGAGTTGAAGTTGAAGCTGATGATGAGATGGGTTCCTGTTGTTGTGACTGTCCTTGTGGTTGCGTTTTTGATGGTGGACGAGGCGATTTGGAGTCACGTCGCCGTTGGCGCGGCCATGTGCGCAAGTTGCGTTGCCGCAATGCTGAGAGTAAAGCAAAAGACGACGGCATTGACGACGCATCGTCGGTGTCGACGGCTTCGGAGCCGGTGACGGTTCCTGGGTCGTTGTTTATTGGTATACTGCGGTGAATATTCCTGTTGTCGAGGTCGCCGCCGCGGCCATCGCCATCATCAGGCGGCAGCGGCGGCGGCTGGCCTGAGCCGCGTGGTTGTCCGAACATCCCTTAATGTGGATGGGGATGACGGGGCCCACGGCCTCACGACAACAGTGTCGTCAATTTCGGGCAGCCCGTTGGGTATTCGATACTACTTGGCCATGTTGTCGCTACTGGCCCATTCGGCGAGTTTGGTGATTGGCCGAACAGTTCACGATTGTGATGCCAGAGCAATGCTGATGCTCACAAGACGAGACACCATGGACCGGACGAGTGAAAGAAAACGAGACGACGAAGACGATGGAACGCAAGACCGAAGACGGGGAGAGAGCGAATGAAACAGAAAGTTGTCTAAGACGAGGGCGAAGGCGCAAGGTGTACGGGATACAGGGAACACAAAGGAGAGGCCCAGTGCCAGGCGCCAGGAGACGCAGGACGGCGTACACAGGATTATACGATTGTGCCACTTGGGGAAGCCAGAAGAGGAAATGAGGAGGTGGGCGTCAGAGAAGGAGACGACAGAGAGTGAGAGAGTGAGAGAGAAAAAGACAAAGAGGCGGGATAAAAGGCGAGTGTTACACGGCAAGGTGGATCGTGCGAAATAACGATCGATTGGCAGGAGGAGACGACAAATGTGGTGAGAAGGACGATCAAGAACACGGAAAGCAGAATGCGGTTGGTGGCAGTGAAAGAGTGGACGAGCGGAAGACCTCAAGAGAGACGACGAGAGGCCTGAGTGAAAGCGTTGGCGTCTGAGGCGTAGCCGTCTGGTTCAGTGTCGACAGTTGAAAGATGGGAGTCGAGGCCAAGAACGTCGTAAAGTCGGCAGTGTTGACAAACGCACGATGCAGATTGCGAAGGAAAAGAGACGGAGACAGCACGATGGAACCAACAAGGTAAAGAAAGAAGGTTCGTTCACTGGAGAAGAAACGCCTGGCCGTGTTTCTGTCGGTGGTCCCCTCTTTTCTTGGCTACTCCGTGGTTTGGTCGTGGTAGTATCCCGCCGTCGTCGGGAGGACGATCCTTTCAGGCCCAGCCGTTCTCGCTTGGGATTCGAGGCTTACAGCGAGTCTCCGCGATTCTTTTGGAGGCCCAAAGGACAAGGTTCGTAGTCTGTGTGGGGCCGCAGCAGTGCTGGGACTCGATGGGATAATACTTGACAAACACCTGGTTAGAAGACGCTACTCACTGGTCAAAAAGGAGAGACAGGGCATGAGTAGACAAAAAAGGGTGAAAGGCCAGGCCGCGAGCTTGAGAAAGACAAGGGGGCGTGTGTGGACGGGTGTGTGGATATCTGGGTCTCGGTGGAGATGGGTGGAAAGTGGAGGGACAATGACACCCCCCAGGAAGCGGAAGAGGCCAGAGCTAGCCCCCATGGACGACGGAGGCGTGGCTCTTGAAAAGGTGATGGGACAAGACGTTTCTTTCTATTTTTTATGTTGTATTCACTGTCGAAGAGATAAACCTGGAAAACATTCTGGTTGTGGGCAGTGCATAGACCAGAAGCACTCCGTATTTGGGCGGCTCCATCATTGTTGTTCACAATGTTAACGATTCAGTGACATGGTAATACACATCGTCTGGATATGCACATGTCCTCTACGGTGGAGCTGGCGAAAGCGTTTCGGGGCTAGGATGGCTACGACGGGTAAAGGCTTGACGCCGGGTCGGTCGACCAGGAGGGGACCCGGAAGGGACCCCCAAAAATGGGGGAAATTGGAAGGCTGCAGGGAGACAGGGGAAGCGGTGGGTAGCAACATGGGAGACTGAGAATTGGCTGTGAGATGTGAAATGCGAACCTGGGTACCGTTGTCGCTATTTCATATTGAAACTTACAGTGTACAGTTTGCTTGCCAATTGCCGACGACAATGACAATACAGACAAGAGGTCAAAGGGACAGCCTGTGAATACAAAGCCTGTTGGATGCGTAAATGCTTCAGCGTACCAGTTGAGGGAGGGGGCGTAGAGAAGAGAAGAAACAAAAAAGGGCGGAATGAGAGGATAACAAAAAGGCGGTCGGACAGACCCGGCAATAGGGATTGTGATAGATAGGCTGAGCTCGGTGTGACTGAAACACAAAGATCGGGAAGTCGATGATGGGACGCGGAGGCGAGGAGTGAGGAAAGATTGGCGGTATGAAGATGCATGGGGGGTGGGACGATGTCGATGGCGATGCGAGGAATGCAAAAGGGATGAATTGCTGGAGAGAGAGAGAGAGGGGAGGGCAGAAAGGGGCGACTGGAAACACAGAAAGGGAGAAACGGGAAAGAGGCTCAACGGCTGTGTTTGGCATGCACGGGGCACAGCTGCTACGAGCCAGATGAGGCAAGAGCGACGCGAGCGACACGCTGAAGATGCACCTTGAAGGCAGGAATGTGGGCAGATGCAGAGGTCAATCGTAGTCGTCTACGACTGCAGCATACATGTGCAGAGCGCTTCGGACGCTGCTGCACAATACAGGCAATTGCTCCTTCCTGTTCTTTTCATCGCTCTTGTTGCTAGTTTCGCAACAAAGAAGGAACGATGGCGATCGTTCCACGAAACCCAGTAAAGGGGCAGGTGGCAGGTGGCAGGTGGCAAGCACGAAGGGAGGAGCCTGACCCCAAAAGATGCGAGTACGACAGGCAAGGCGTAAAGCACGAGAGACACGCACGAGAAGCATTGCGAGACAAAAGAGAAATGAGCTGCCGCCCAATCACCAATAACACCAAAGTCCGTACCAATAAGCCCAACGACTCAATTCGTGGACAGTGGGGCGCAGACGTTTGGGACAACAGCAGTTCGTCCTGGTGCCATGGTGGTGGGATTTTTGTGTGTGTAATTCGTATCTCGATGCCGGAGCGGAGCAGTAAAAACGGCGAATCGCAGCGCGTCACAGGTCATCTGAGCGCTGAAGACGGGCAAGTGTGCTGATGAGTATGACATGGTAATTACGGATCAGGATCTGAAGGATTGTTGTTTGGAGTCTGGATTTCGGGGTTTCGGTAGTTTTCCACGATACTCGAGCCACGGCGGCCTGCATGCTCAACCGACAGAAGAGACGTAGAGGCGGAACAATGTACTGTAACACGGCACAATAGACCGCAAACGCATGGACTCCGGAAGTGTTTATTGGTTGCATCAGACCTTATTTATCTCTGTGTGACAGCATGCTCAGCACTTTAAACGGGCTGCCAGATAGGGGGCCGCGAAAACACTCCTTATCCGGGCCAAAAGCTCTCGTCGTGTACATTCGTAGAATCTTGAAAACCTGGCCAAGGTCGACGTATGGTTTGGGTGCATGCAAGGCCAGGTGATCGCCAGGATTTGACAGCGACCGTGCAATGGCGGGATTATTTTGACTTTTTTTTTGTTCTATCATCGGTCCTGGCACATCTGCTCAAAGGTTTAAGCCGCGCAAGTACTCGTTACCGGAAAAGAGCACACACTTCTGCAACGGAGGATGTACCCGCGACCCGCTGCAAACTTAAACCCAACATGTTTCGTACAGCCTCCCTTGGGGCAACGAAGGACAGCAGGGCGTCGAGTAGCAAAGGGAGCGGAGAACCAAAATTGTGGCGTCCGGAAGCACCATTGCTAGCCAATCGTCGTGAGGGAACCCGCTGGGTACAGTTTGGTTGGAACACAGATGCAATCCAGAATGGGCATGCGCTCCAAGCGAGGTCACGAAATAGGGATGGTGTGGGTGGAGAGGGGGGGAAGGCGGCGCATGGAAGTGGGAGGGAGACTGCCTTTCATCTTCTTGTGGCGCTTTAACCTCTCCAAGAAAGAAAACCGTGAGAGAAGGAACAAAGATCAGACCCATGGTGTTATCTTACATTGTCGTTCATTTCCAGGTTTACCAAAGGTCAACCAAAGGCCAACCAAAGTGAAGTGTCGTACACTCGGGTGCGATACCGAGAAAACTTAAATATCCTCACTTCTAACGAGACCAAGTGTCGCATTTTGGTTTCGTCTTTGCTGCTCCTCCGACGGCATTGAAGGGGCGGCCGGGTGGCTTCCAATCAAGGAAACCCGCCGCTACTCTGTATCTTACTATTTAGCCAATCGTGAGGGGTACAAGGTGGCTGACAGGTAGGCACGATTGTAGGACGACGAGATGGGAGGATTGATAGTGAGATTCTCTAGGCAAACAGTGGCTATAGCGCGGGTCGGACGCAGCTGCTCATTGGACGGGTTTATGTGCGTGCAGCGATCGTCATAGCCGACGTCTTGAGACAATATACGAAAAGAAAAGAGATGAGCAACGAAAATATAAAAGAATAAAGCAAATGCGAGGGAGTGGTGTACAGATAAGTGCCTCTCCAGACATGTGGCGGTCAATAATCGTGGATGGGCGAGAAGAATGTCTGTCGTGTTACCGGACACTCCCCTACGAATGAAGCAAGCAGAACAGACTACGACCGTATGGGATGCTCGTAACAACCCATAAATCAGACAAATACAGAATAGAGTCGACGGGATTGCAGGGGACGGGAAAGGGGATCAGAGGCAGTTCCCCGGGAGAACCACGCTTTTGGGACCAGGTCAAGCCCTGCGGGCATTCCAACACAACCATCGGCGAGGTGACAGACCACCCTGGTCGACAAAAGTCCTTATTTCTGGTGGGCTTGGTTCGGTTACAGCTGGTGCGACCAATGGGGATGATAACATGGAAGCCAAGGCGTGGGGTATGGGTGGCAAGCCCAATCTCTGGCCGACTCTTGTGTCTGTTCAAAGACATATTGGTGCGGTGCAGAGGAGTGACTTGAGTGGTCGCCGTGGTAAGAAAGATGTAAGCGAGGAAAAAAAAGAAAAGAATGGAAGCAAACATGAGGCGGCGAAAGTAACCTGAGTGACGACCGAAACATGTGCGACATATTACGACGATGTAGTATGGCAGCATAGAATGTCTGGTTCGGGGCAGCAGCCGCTGGGCAGGGACCACAGAGCCCATACCCCGGTGAAGGTTTGAGAGTGGGCTTTAACTTACTGGGTACTCCAATTGAGATCAACAAATCTCGGGACCGACCAACGATGGAGGCTGTGGTGTTTTGATGCACCCTGCCGGAGAACAGCGCAACTGGAATAGATTCTACATCACCTGTCCGGTCCATTCCATCATGTTTACTTTTCCAGAGGGCTCCTTGTACGATTCCTACTTTGTGGCTCCTTTACTGACAGCAACAATCCACATTTTGTTATCATTTTCTCTTTTTTCATACCATGTCACGGGGTTGTTTCGTTTCTGGGCCCGGCGAATGGCCGCTTTCCCTTCTCCCCATTCCGCCTTTCCCCGTATCCGTTTGTACTTATGCACAACAAAACAATGAGCAGCGAGGATGGACCCCGAGAACCAACTGACACGGACTTAGCTCCGAGGACGGCGACTCCCCTGTCGACAAGAAAATGGAACAAATCACAAGGCCTGAGTTTAGACATGCACGCCACACTAGATCTCATGATCATTGTAGACGGTCAGTCTATTTTTGAGGTAGAAGCGCCATTTGTTGCACAAAAATAAACCCTAAAACAAATTCGCCGCTGTTCTGCACAACCTGTCTCTACCGAACAATGTCCCGCGGTGGCCATGTATGGTCATACCGTACGATGTGCTTTGCTGGCCCTTTGACTTCCGCAATGGACCTCATGTCCATTATGGCGTTATGGGATATATCTCCCTTGACGCCGCACTCCTTTACTGTCACTATTTCTCCAATTTCTATGTCATAGCCAGAGCTCGGGATTGGACAATAGAACTGTGCTCATGGTCTACAGTTTCCAACGACTGGGACATAACACTACGGTTCACAACTAAATAGCGGTGGGCGTTGTTCCATGCGCCCTTTTTTTGCATTTGTCTTGAGATCATTACCACGGCAATGGTCGAGGACGACTTGTGACTGGAATTGAAGTAAATGCAGAAACAAAGCTGAGCAGGAGAGACAAAAGGAGAAAAGAAAAGGAATCTCCGCTGATCGTCAGTCGGTACTGCCACTCTTCTCTGTAGTAAATACCAGTGATCGACGGGAACATTGCAGGTTCGCTTAGCACCATGTCTAAGGACTTCTGCAAGGGAATGCGCTGGAAAAAAGAAAAGGTTTCGGTTGGCAAGAGCGGAAAATTTACCTTGGCAAAATGAAGATGGAAAAAGCAAACAGACCAGATGTCAGACAGATCATTTCTCTCATGCACACTTCACGTCTTCTCACACACAATTGCCCTTTCAGTTTTCCTTGTTGCCGTGTCTCCTCCCTCCTTTCTGTTGATCACATTTTACAAAAGACATCCATGATCGATCTCAACGTCATCACCACCTGGATACGCGCATTGTCATCATGCAACATTCAGGCGACCCATGAATTGTAGCATTTCATTTTGATTATTTCTTTGTTCACTTTCATGTTGATTGTCCGGCCATTGATGTTGGCACGTCCTTTGGCACTTGCTGCCCTGCTAGTTTGTCAGTTTGTCAGTAACTACTGCCAAGTAGCCATCCTTGTGTTTGTCTACTTTGCTCGAACGATTGGTTTGAGACCTTCTAGGTCTTGCCGATGGACGGCATTGCCTTGTTGTCAGTGTTCATCTCGTACGCTGTTTCCCTTTGGAGCAACACAGGTATTAAAGTGTCTCAGTACTGCAATGGCGCCGGCAAAGCCTCAACGGTTTTTTTGTTAGTGCGAAAAGTGGCAAAATGTGATAGATCACAATATTTCCAATACTTCGCCCAAAGATACTCTCACTCTTTCTCCAGGGGAAGAATGCAGTCAAAGTTGGCTCTGTCCATTGGTTTTGACCGTTGCGGCCGTATCCGCAAGGGATAGCATGCCCGTCCCTTTTACCTTTCGAAGTTGAGTACGTGTTGGACAGCAGAACGCTTCAGAAAACCAATATATGTCTGTATACTTCCCCGTGTATATCACAACCATCATAAGACCCAACACCAGAGCCATTAAGCTGTTTCGGCTACAAGCCGGGATGAACCATGCTCGAAAAGGGGCCGAAATACAGACAAAGCAGAGACACAGACAGGCAAGTCGCGGAAGAGATGAAAAGCACAAGGGAAAAGCCAGAGCGGCTGTTTCAAAGGCTGGGTAATTTAATATATGCCAAGGTTGTTGCTGCTTGATACCGCTTGTTGTCGTCTGCTGCAAGCCTCTCCTGAGTTACACTGTTTTGTTGCGTAATACTAAGCCAGCCATCGTATTTCATGGTCGGGCAATGGACCGCAGGCAACTGAAAGTTTCCGGACCCGGCGCTGCTGAGGCTGTGATGAAACAGATCCCCGTGCCTTCTATGCCTTTCATTCTCCTTTTATTTCGTCATCAGAACTAACTTGATGATGCCCCCCGCGTCTGTATGAGATCCCGAAAAGCACGACTGTCGATGTGAGAGTGCTCCCGTCGATAAGTCGTCATAAAACCCGGAGGCAAATGGGATGAAAGACGGGATGGCCCGCTAAATGGTAGTGCGGTGTCAGTGCATATGGTGGTTCCATCAGGCAAGTGCCACAGTGCTCGTCGATCACACGTGACTACGCGCGACTTGGAGAAGGTGCCTTAAAAATGTGCATTGTGAATGTGGCGATTCGAAAAGGAAGCGACGATCGAGCACGTCAACCAAGACGAGAGAAACAAACAAACACAACAAAACCTTACCAATTGTCATCGTCAACATGCGGCCGTACAGATGCCTGGAAGCTCTTGCCGGTCGCATCAAGAGTAGGCCGATCATGGTCAAGACTCATTCACGCTCTTCTAGCTCTTCCAGCTCTTCAAGCTCATCGTCGTCCTCCTCGGACCTCGCGCAGCGTTCTCTTTTCATCAATGTCCGTCCACCGCCCGCGTCTCTTTCCGAGCGCCGGTCCGTGCTGGGCGTGCTCGAGCGGTATGGCAAGGCCGAGCTGTTCAAGAAGCTGGCCGACAACAGCTCGTTTGTGTGCATTGCGTCGAGCACGGCCATGGCGGCAGCGCTGATCCAGCGGAGTCCGCTGCAGTACGAGCTGCTGGCCGAGACGCTGCAGGCTGCACAGCCGTGGGGCCATCCGCGGGTGGCGCAGTTGGTGCAGCCGATTGAGACGACGTCCATGTCGACGGCGACCGCCAGGTCCGGCTCGCCGCCCTTGTCGTCCTCGTCGTCGTCTTCGTCCTCTCCAAACTGGTCGACTTCGTCGACATCGTCCTCCCCCATCCATCAGCGCTCGTTCGTGGTCAGCGTCTTCCCCAGCATCGACTACCACCACCGCACAGTCGTCCGCAGTAACCCGCTCCGCGGACCGTGGCCTCGGGACCGTGACGAGGGTCCTTCAGGCATGGCGACCATTGTATCAGCCAACACCGACAACTACCGCGACACGTTCGTGTACAATGCGCTGCGAGCCGTCGTACCTGAGAGCGCGTCGTCCGCAGCGCTGTGCGACTGGCGGACGCGGCAGCCGGCGGCCGGGTACGACTCAGAGTTGGCGTCGTCGTCGTCTTCGTCGCCATCGCCATCGTCGTCGATAGCTGCTGCCCGCATTCAGGAACGACGAGCACGCCGGGCGCATGCGAGCAAGTCAATCTTGTCAAGTCTTTCTGGGAGAGCCGGCAACGGCAGCGGCAAGCCAGAGGCAACCAAGCGCCCGAACCAGTGAACAAGGAGGTAGGCGTATGGGGATGAATACCAGCTACAACATGCATCTATGCGTTGATTCCCGGTTGTATCACGCCCCTGGTGCAAGATACCTTCTGTGCCCCGTTTCCAGTGGCAGGAAAAGCCGACACCGCCCCAGCAACCCGGCGGTGCTTATCCACGCTTTCCCGTCAGCCTGTACGGATCGCTTTGAAAAGCGTCGCGCAGCTCTCTGGTGGAAAAGCGCGGGAGGACAGACCACGGATGATATTCCTAGATCAAAGGAAATCCGGTGGAACCCGGAGCCGCGACTGCAATAGGCCCTGCCAGAAATCACGACATTGGCCTTTGTTGCCAACGCCGATACCTCCGAGCGCGGCAGCTGCAGGAGTTGCGAGACGAGGAGACGAGGCTGAGGGAGGCCTCGAAGGCAAGCGGCCACAAGTGGCCCAAGTCGGCTGAAATCTACACGAGCCACGATAGTTCAAGACACCTTTCACGAGCAATTCGCAAGGAGACAAGCAATTTCTCAACTTTCATCGCAATCCGTTTCAGGCTTTTTTGTTGACAATCTTGTCCATTTTCGCATTCGAGCGATTTTCCACTTCTTGTCTTTGCCTGTTTTTTCGTGGCGACCGTTCAGCCACTCAAATGCCATTCCACTGAAAATTCGGTTGCCTATATGCACGTCGTCGTCGTTGTTGACGTTATTGCCTTCGCAGTGGGCTTTGACGCCCGAAAGAAACGCATGTTCTATTTTTACTAGCTCATCTAGTCAATCCCAGACCCAGGCAAAGGTCTACCATGTCCACCATCTGTCAACCAATCGCACCCCCTGTCTCTTCATCCTCGTCCGCTTCCCACGTCTCCTTCCGTCTCTTCCTGTTTTTAGGGCCTGCGAAAAACCCTTCCAGGGCATTCTCTGCATGATTACAGAGGCACACGTCCCTTACGAGAACCTTCGTACGGGTAGTCCGTTTCAAGCTTTGGAGCAACCTCGGCGTCGGACTTCCCGCCCAAATGTTCAGTCGACCAGCCACATTGAACCTGCTGAACAAGCAAACAGCATGAAGAATCAGGAAAAGAGCGCCCCCATTTCAGCGCTCAAAGCCCGCCAAAACGCTCAGTGCCTTGAATTCCAGCGAATAGGCGAGTGAACGTTGTGGGAGCCCTCGCCGTTTATCTGGTTTTCGCCTGCCGGCAAGCGTTTCAGCATATCTCATTTGGTCCCAAATGCTTGGTTCGCCATTGCCTTGCGCTCTTTCGGTCCCCCGGCGACCCCATGACGTTGCTTCTCCCCACCAAACGCCCCGGCCATCTGGATGACTAGGTGTCTAAGCCCGATTACTGCGGCATGGCCCCGTGACTCTGTACGTTTGCTGCTGAATTTCGCTGTCTCCAGACTCCTCGACCGTAGGCATCACCATACATTCGTCCTAATTGCCTCGTCACTGCCTGCGTCGGCAAAAAGGGTTAAACGGGCATGTGCTTCGCTGGGTTCTGGGACCTTCGTTTTTGTATATATGTTGACGTCCACCGTTTCGTATCCTGCGAGGGAAGTAAATACGCAAGAAATTCAATCTGTTGACTCTCTTGTCTTACACGGATAGTACGAAATCTCACCTGTACGACACGTGCGATCCATCACCTCACAGCCCGCATCATCTAACAAACACCTTAAATCATATGCCTTTTTGTCATCCATATTCTCCTTATCTACGAACAAATAAAGGCAACCAAAACATCGCACTTACTCGCAAACTCACCTCGACTCAAACTTACACATTTAATGTGCCCCAAAACGGACTCCCAAAAGAGAAACGGCACCTCACCTATGAATATGACCTCAACAATGACTTCTGCAAGGTCCACTACAATGACCATCAAGCCTTACCTCCGCGTGTACACGGGAAGTGACATGCACTATCGCTTCGACGACGAGTTGGGGGAGTGGTACGACGGCGGCGACATACGCTTCTTTGACCGCTACGACTACAGCGACGAGGAGGAGGACAGCGACGAAGAGGATGCATTCCCTCTAAGCATTGCAGCTGCTTCTAGCAGCTGGCAAAGTACCGACAACTCTCTACCAAAAGACACAGGCGACAGCCTAACAAAGCAGGCCGAAGAGGCTACGTCAAAGGACGTCGAGACAGAGCAAGACGACCAGACACAAACAGAACACGACCTCAGCTACTATGGTTATGGTGACTATGACTTTAGTCAGCTCAGCAGAGTCACGACCGCCTTTAACATCCACGACTTTATGGATCCCAATCCCATGAGTGCGGTTGAAGACAATGATAAAGAGGGCGACAAGGAGGAAGACCAGGACGACGAGGGGACCGAGGGAGACTACGAAGACGAAGAGGACGCGAATCGCCGGTGGCCTTGCCCTGAGCCTCAGCGTTAAGGAGAAGAAAAGGAAGACCGAGACGGTAGACTTAGAGTTTATCGCAGCTATGCGATTTGGGCGTTCCCACGTGGTTTTACGGTTATAGCTTTAGAACAACGATAATGGGCAACGAATACAGTGACCACAGCTAAGTGGTCCCTTTATGCTATTACGGCCTAGAATGACCACCATAATGTAATTAGGTACACGTCTATATTGAATTCATCCCATCAATAATGAAACTTCTACAATCCCTCCACAGATACCAGCGCCGTATGTATCCGGTGGACCTCCTCGCCGCTTACCGTCTCGGCCTCGGCGCCCTTGGCCGTCGCTGCTGCCGCGTCTTCCAGACACGACGAGTGGAACGACACCACGCTGGTGTGGCGGCCCTCCTCCTTCTTCGTACCCAAAATGGCCTTTTCCAGCGTGCTCACATTCTGGCTGCGTACACCACCGCCCACGACAATCTCAATGCTCGCATGTGGCCGCGCCTGGGCTGCGCCGGCCACGTCCCGCTCGGCAGCGACCAGTGCCTGCAATGTGTCTGCATGGTCGACAGCGCCGCCCCGGCCAGGCCCGCCGGCTGTCAGCACGCCCGCAAAGCCACAGTCGCGCAGGGCAGCCAACCCTTCTTCGGCCGTGTGGTTTGTCGCATCGCTGCCCAGAACCAGGTCGAACGCCCGATGGAAGACGCACGCATACGGCTCGGCGGCCTGCACGAGCTGGCGATTGCGGTCGGCGTCAATGCGGACATGGCTCTCGTTGCCCTCGTCTCTCGCAAGAATGCCAAAGACAAAGCCGTCGCCGCGCGTTGCTCGTAGCAAACCACTAGCTATAAAGGCTTCGAGGTCGCTGCGCATCTCGCGAAACTCGTCGTCGGTATACAAGAAGTCGGGCTCGCCCAAATCCGACGATGGCGGTCCCCGCGGCCGGATCATGATGCGCAACGGGACGGTTGACGTGGGGCCAAGAGCCGACGACACGACCTCAACTTCAGCACGTGTCGGTGTGAGTCCGCCAGCAGCATAGGAGCCTGTGCGGTTGACTTCGAGGCGCGTGGCGCCGTGGTCGACGGCGACTTTGGCCGCTGCCGCCGAGAAGACGGGGATCTCAAATACGGCGGGCATGTCCTGGCTTGCGATTTGTTTTGTTCTGTAGCAAGGTCGAAAACTGAAAAGTGAGTTGAAGATTGACGGTTGATGAGTGAGTTGTGCAGTAGTCAATGTCGTTCAATGTGATGTAAAATGTGGGGCCTGCAACCGCGACTAATATAAAAGTGCAATGATTCTCGTGTCCAATTTATGTATGACATCAGGGCCACTCCCAGAACCTCTTGCTCCAGTTTGCTCAACGACACTTGGTAGCATAACGGTAGTCCATCAACACTGACACTCAACACTGCAAGCACAAGAAAGATAAGAAATAATTTCATTTGGCAAGGCATCGCAAAAGACAAGGAGTTAGGGAGATGGTCGACAAAAGGACTTAAGTCAACGCAACACAAGACCAAAAACCAAACAGATCTCGAAATCGTTCAATCCTTCAAGGCGCCGTGAAGTTAGAGTTCTTTCCTTGCCAATGCATCCTATCACTGCTCCCAAGCCAAATCACCGTACACCAATGCTCAAAACAATTATCCCAAAAGTGAAACGCAGTATCAGAACTCCATGCTTCTCAAAGACGCCGGCCATGATTCACTGCCGAGGTGTTTGCAAAAAGGTAGAAACCTCACCATTAAAAATAATAACGAAAGGACAAAACAATAAGTGTGCAAAGAGATCGGGGACAGCCGTAGAAAAAAATTTGTGGGGGGGTTTCCATGTCCTACTCTTGGGGCCATTGGCTGACAAACATGCTGTCTGCCTCTTCGTCTTCCTTAATTTCGTCGATGGCAGACTGCCAGTCTTTTGCAGCGGGCAGCTGTTCATCCGTGGCGGATGGGGTGACCGTGGGGGAAGTGGACCTTGGTTCTGAAGACGTTGCCACCTGCATCGGCGCCGACGCGGGCAGCAGCAGGTCACGGACCGACGACAAACCGCCACCCACCGTACCAACGTCCGCCGTCGCGGATCGTGTCACACTTGGCTCGAGACTCAACTCTTGCCGGCCCTGGTCCAGCTGTCGGTCTTGGCGCTGGTCTTTCAGCTGCTGAGCAAATAACAAATCGTCAACGTAGCTCTGAGCCGCCAAAGGCTTCGGGCCAACTTGCCGTTGCATCTCCTGGATGTTGTCGGGGAGAGGCACACGAGTCAGCCGAAGAGGCTCCGTTGAATGAATCGGAGGCGGCATGTTAGAGAAAGCTGGCGGCTGAAGGAGCGGAAGAGACATGATCGCCGACAAGGGCGGCATCGAAAATACGACTGGATCTTGCGCGAAGTGGCTGGGGAGTCTGAGTGAAGCGAGCGCGGGGAGCGTCAGTGCGGCGGAAGTATCACTCGGCGCAGCAGCCAAGCCGATGCCAAATCCACCGATGCCTGCAGCACCTGCCGCGTCTGCTCCGTCATTGGTACCGGCATTGGCAGTCTTCGTTGCCGTGTCGCCCAGCCCAGACAGGGCCGTCCTCTGGTGAGTCGAGCCCGTATCGTAGTATGCGCTGCGGTGCTGTCTGAATGGTTGCGTTGCTGTGTCAGCACTGCCTGCAAGGCGGAGCTCAGCAAAACGCGCGCGGTTCGACGGAAGAAGAACTGAGTCGCCGACCAGACTACCACTCCGCACAGAGTTTTGGGCAGTTCGGCTGCGTTGAATCGGCGCGTGACCAGTGGTGAGGCCTAGAGGAAACGATTAGTCATGGGCCTCCGCCAGATTGAGATCAGATTGAGAGGCAAATCGAAGCTGTCTTCGATAATGAGGCAAAAGAAGAAGGATAGCAGGGTTATATAGAAGGCGGCAGATGGAAGACGCATACGTTCGTCTGCAATGTAGGACCGCACAAAGCGAGCAGCATTGGGCGAGAACCGCTCGAGAACACAGTTTTGGAAGAAATGCTCGTCTTAAGAATCGTTAGTAAGCCTGAAAAGCAAAAAGAAATGTCGTGAGCGATGGAGAAAGAGGACATCTTACACAGCATGAGGGCCGTATAGGTGCGCCGCGCCAGGCTCCCCATTCTGTCCTGCATCACCTTCCGAAGAGACTCCCAGCCGTGAGGCTCGCGACTGGGGCGAGAATAGAGCTGCCGCTTCTTAGAGGATGGAATGATCTCGGTCCAGAACACTCGTTCTTCCTCCTCAGACCAGACCTTACCTCCCATGGCGGCGGATGAGTGTCGTGTTGTCGTAACTGTGAAGTGGAAAAGAAAAGAAAGCTAAGAAGTGCCCAGGAAGTACGTTGGCAAACCCGCAGGAGTGCGTGTAAAAATGCTTGACAAATTTAGAACAGAAGTGCCAGTCAAATGCACAGACAGAAGGAAGTGGAGAGACAGGTATGCAGACAAAGGCACAAAGAATGAGGGCGGAAGAGAAGCGAGGATGGTACAATAATAAATACACCAGTTTACCAAAAAAGGAGAGTACATAGATGGCGAAAGAGAAAAGAAGAAGGTCAAAAGAAAGTACTCAACATCGCGCACCAAGACGCCTGGATGACGAAGGGCGGTCGGTGATCGAGGTATGACAAGCTTCGAGTCGTGAGCTGTTGGACGATTGTTAAGTATGTTGAAACGTGGCGTTGTGATAATGAAAAGAAAGCGACGAAAGACGTGGAGAGGACAAAGGCCGGCGAAGATGATGTTGAGAAAAGGAGCTGTCACGATATTTGAGAGGATATTTATGGCAATCTAGGAAGCAGCAAAGTGAGCTTCAAAACGGAGGGAACGACCAAGAGCGAGGAAATTTGGTTGCATATTCTCGCAAAAGGACGATTCTTGGCCAACTTTATCATCCTGCCACGTCCTCATGACCACATATTCTTCCGTCCGAAGCCAAGTCGATGCCCCGACTATGTGGGCTGTCTAGCTTCTTGACGTGAAAGTGAGAGCAAAGTGAGAGCAAGTGGCGTTGAAATCAGCCAAGACGAGAGCATCTTCGGAGAGCCTCTTCAATCGACTTTCGTCCATGATTTTTCAATAGTGGAAAGCTCAATGTGCAGCAGCCACATAGTCAGCATTATTCAAACGGACTTGATGGCAGTGGTGCTTCGTAGCCGCGTGCTGTCAGTGAGTTGGCGAGTCGTCGTTCCAAGCGAGCAAACTACGTTGTTAGTGACAACACAATGACAAGACAACGACAACACCAAAGCATACCCTCCTGCCCCTCTTACGTCTTTACATTTCATCCCACCTTGGTTTTTACTTACCACGCTCTTCTTCCCAGGCGCCACGACACCCTCACGCACCCACAACCCCCAGCCGCCCATTGTGTTGGCCAGCATCATATCCGTTGTCAGCCGGTCGCCGACGACGGCAATCTGGTTGGGTGCTGTCACGCCTGTTTCTGGGTGCGCACGAAAGTAGGCCATGATCTCGTCGCCACAGCCGGGCTTCTTGGTCGCATGGGGCAGCACCGCGACGCCTGTGCTCGCCTCAACGGTCGCCAGCAGACTGCGGTCCTTGTCGTGGCTCAGTGCGCCCGCCGTGTTAGACACGATGAGAAGCTTCCGGCCGGGGTACGCCTCGCGCAGTTTCTTAAAGTGTTGCTGGCAGAAAGGCCCGAGCCATGAGTCAGTTATGACGTTGTCCTCTCTTCGCTTTTGTTCTCCCGATATACCCCGCCCAGCCTCACCTCATATGCCGGATACACCTCGCTGCTCTCGGGAAAGGCAAAGCAGTCGTCCTTGTCGAGCACGACGGCCTTGATCTCGGGTTTGCGGCCGCCCGTCCGAGCTACAAACGCACTGTCGAGCGGAATGGGAATGTCGTTGAATGTCGCCACAACGCCATGAGGCAAGCACAGCGCCGGCCTCGCCAGCAGACGGAAGACGTTGACGGAGGCCGACAAGTTGAGATTCATTTTGAGGAGCGTCGGTAGTTATCTTCTGCTTTTATCCAGGCGTACGGCGTATGTCTGGAAAGCTCTACAGAGTCGATATCAACAACTTCAACATTAACCGAGGTGGCTCGAATCTGCGTTGTTCTTTTGCACCTGCCGTTCTAAGAGCTCTTAGTGCGCTGAAGCTGGAAAGAGCTGTTGGCGCATTGACATTTGGTTGGAAGGAGCGGAGCGTCAGGTAAAGTGGGTCCAGTAACCATTTTAATGGGAAGGGGCAAGAGAGCCAACGAATCGCGACTCGGACGCGCTTTGTGGAAGTTGCGACTGGCATTATCGCATTGGTTTACTCCGTGCTCTTTTGCGTTCGACCTTTCTTCTCAAACTTCTTTCTTCTCATAACACAGCACAGCATGCAATAAACGCCTCTTTCTACGCAGGCTGTCGTCATTCATCCGCACCAATGGCGCGCACGACCACACCACGGAATAGTAACCGCGGCGGCGTGGCTGAGGCAACCACTGTGCAGACCTCCCCCCCATCGGCCACTCGTCTCGATCGACGACAGGTGTCGCCGCCCAGCGACAACAGCATCGCCGAGCAGCTGACCACGCCGACGAGGAAACGATCTACGCCTGCAGCTCGGAGAACGAACGGCACCGCCAGTGTCGGCGTATACGATGCGCCGGGCGATGATGGACGCGACGTCTTTGAAAACTCGCGCAAGACCGACGAACGTTACCTATCCGTGGCAACTGCCCACAAGCCCAATGGCAGTCGATCGAGTCGGAAGCGGAAAGCCACATCGGCCGAGCCTCCCGTCACAACAAACTTGGACGAAGAAATCGACGACCGAGGGGAAGACGGCATGCACGCGAATGGCCACGGAGATGACGGCGAAGAGAAGGACTCGGACGATGGCCCCGCGCATTCTCTGTCTGTGGCTGCAGAGACAGCATTAGACTCTGCCATAGACGATGAGCCGCGCGTGGCAGGACCCGTCGAGACGCCAAGGAAGCGTGGACGGCCACCCAAGGCCCGCTTTGCCGACCGATTCGATTCGCCCGGCCGCTCTGTCGAGCAAACTCCCACGAGCAAACGGCGCCGTACAGGCGATGCATTTGCGACGCCCACCAAATCGACGCCAACCAAGGCGGCTCGTGGCAGTGTTGCCCAGACTCCAAACACGCGGCGAACACTGGCAGACCGGTCGGCACGAAAGAAGAGCACACGTGCGCTTATTGACCGCATGGTGGCTGGAGCTGACGACGATGACGAGGACGAAGCAGCTCTAAACGACGCCATCCTTGATGCAGACGACGAAGACGGTGAAGACGACGAGGATCCAGAGGCTGCCGCAGAACCGGCTGCTTTCGAGCTAGGACAGGACCCCCCTGCCGTTCTCGAAGCCCACGAGGCAGCCCTTGACGCCCCAACACCGAGAAAACGCGGCAGACCACCAAAGGCCAAAGGCGCTGCAACCCCCGCAAAGGCGGCTCCTGCTGTTCCAGGTGCTAATGGACAACCTGCCAAGCGGGGTCGTGGACGGCCGCGCAAAACGGATACCGGTCCGTCCACCTCTACGGCTGCAGCACGAGACACCACGCCACCGCGCGACCTGCCGGCCCACGAGCACTACTTCTTCCAGAACCGCGCCGGTGCCGGCATCAAGACGTCCAACAACACACTGGCTGCGCTGCGTCTTCTGACATACGACGAGTATTTTCGGCTGCGCGACGGCGGCGCGGACAACATTGTCAACCGCCACGAAAAGCAAATCGGCTACCTCGAAGAGCTGCATTCGCAGTCGTTTGCACAGTGGGCGTTTGAGCTCTCGCAAGGGTTTAGTGTGTGTTTGTACGGGTACGGCTCGAAGCAGCGCGTACTGCGCGCATTTGCGACAGCGCTGCACAAGGGCATCCGCGACCACGACGCCCACAAGATTGTCATGGTGAACACAAGCACAGCCGGGGCGGCGGCCGCTGCGCCCTCGACCACAGGAGGTAGCATGGGTATGACCGCGTCCGCCGCCGCCTCCACGCTGCGGGACATTATGCTTGTCGTGGCCGCGGCCGCCGCCGGCGTGGCGTCCACAAATGGGAAAGACGCCGCACATACAGCAGCACCAAAGTTGCCCTCCGGGCTCGCTGCCGCGGAGCGCATTGTAATGTCTCTCCTGGATAAGGCTGGCAAGGCCGAGAGCGCCTTCCGGGCCACCCTCATCATCAGCGGCATCGACAGCCCCAGCCTCCGCCGCCCGGCTGCCCAGGCAACGCTCGCGCGGCTGGCCGCCCACCGCAGCATCAGCCTGCTATGCGCAGCCGACACGCCCGGGTTCCCGCTGCTGTGGGACGGCGCCGCGCGCAGCCAGCAGAACTTTGTGTTCCACGACGCGACGACGTTCCGGCCGCTGGCAGGGCTCGACACGGTGGACGAGGTGCACGCGTTGCTAGGGCGGCGCGTGCGGCGCGTGGGCGGCAAGGACGGCGCAGCGTTTGTGTTACGGAGTCTACCGGAGAATGCGCGGACGCTGTTCCAGCTGCTGGTGGGCGAGGTGCTGGCGGCCGACGAGGGGCAAAGGGGCGGTGGTGGTGGCGCCGGCGGCTTCGGCTATGACGACGAGGACGACGAATACGGTGACAACGACGGAGGTGACCACGACGACGGAGCCGGCGAGTCGGTAGCGCTTGAGTACCGCATGCTGTACAACAAGGCGGTCGAAGAATTCATCTGTAGTTCCGAGATGGCCTTCCGGACGCTGCTGAAGGAGTACGTTTTCTGCCATTTTTGCACTCTTTTATTTTTTTTCGGTTGTACTAACTCTCTCCTCGTTAGATTCCACGACCATCAAATGGTGTTGAGCCGAAAAGATGCATTTGGTACAGAAATGCTAAGCCTACCATTCCGGCGCGACGAGCTAGAGGCGCTTTTGGAAGACCTTGCCTCGTGAGACGGGGCAAGGGCATACCTGCCGACTTGTTTCACCGGGGACAACATTCATGATACTGGAGTTCATAGCAAACATCGGCGTTCATCAATGCGGTTTCAATTTACTCTCATATCAGTCGCCATAGAATAGAGCATAACAAATGAGTGAAAAGACGCAGGACATTACTGTTGCAAATTACTACATATCTATGGATATTGTATATCTGTTTACTTTTAAAAACATGCTGAAAGGGTATCGTTGCACATAGACGCGTATAGAAAGGGCTTGCGTACACCACATTATAAGCCAAAACTCTTGACACATGTCCATAAGATGACGGGCACGACAACATTGTCGTTGCCACCCGTCAGCACGGCCTCGGTCAAGCTGGCCACGGAGGCACACACGGCGGCGCGGGGCGCGACCGACTGTGCAGCCTTGCACCCGATCCACGACACGACGCGCTGGAGGGAGGGAGGGAGCGCGGCCCTGAGAGTGTGGACGAGGCTTTTTGTGCTCGCTGCACTTGCACCTGTCGCCTCCGTTCCCACGCTTGCTGCACTCACGCTCACAGGCGCAAGGGCCTCCCCCGTTGCTGCCCATCCGCCCACGCGCAGCCACAAACTCGCCAGCATCAGGCCCGCAAAGACCGCCAGGGCAAACGCGGCGCTGCCCTCGAGACTCTTGCCGCCGCCCCAGAGCCACTTGCGGCGGCCCCAGCGACGGCCAATCAGGGACGCGGCGGCGTCGCCCAGACCGACACAGATGATGCCGGAAACCATGCTGACATCACGCGTGGGGACGTTCCAGCCGTCGCTGGGTATGCCAAATGTTTCCGATGGTCCGGGCGTGTCTGGAGTCGTCGGCATCCGCGGCAACGAAGCCATGGACAGCCACAGCGGGATGGCACAGCCAATGAGTAGAAAGATGTGGGAAATGACGACTGGGCCGCGCAGGTCGCGGCCGTCGACGTAGGGCGTCAAGAAGGTCGCAATGGGCCGCGACAGGGGCGGCAGTTGGCTGGCGCGCACGAGGTCGAGCAGCAAAAACACAGCCAGGACGAGAGAGAGGGCGAGGGCGGCGTAGGCCGGGTCGACAAAGGTGGCGGGTAAGAGCATGGCGACCATCATAAAGTGAAAAACCTTGCGGCGGGTGTCGACCTCGTAGACGGGCGACAAGGTGAAGACAACGGCAAGGCCAAAGACGATGACGATGCACCAGTAGGCCGCGAGCAGAAGACGGGTGGTGGCGGCGCCGAGCCAGGCCTGGCGGATGTGCTCGACCCAGCCGGCGGCACACGAGGGACAGGGGGCCGAGGACATGGACGACACCGTGCGCGGCGGCAAACACACCCAGCCCTCTAGGTTGGTCTTGACGACTTCGAGACGGAACCAGTCGATGTCGCCAAACAGGTAGCCCAGCGCCCAGCCAAAGGGGTCGCGGCCGTGCAGCGCAAATGCCGCGACATAGGGACGGATGCCGGCCAGGATGACAAAGGCGATGCAGGCGTAGAGGAAGGCGGCATAGAGCCACTTGCGACGGACGGCCTGTTCGTGCGTGAGGGAGAAGAAGGCACGGATGGTGGGCGAGGTGGCGCGCTTGCGGCGGCCAGAGGGAGTATGTGTGACGGTTTGCGTAGTGGAGTGTCGGCGGGGTCTTCCGCCAGCGTTGGCACCTTCGGCGGTCGCATCGAGAGGAGCGGTGGTCGATCTGGCAGCCACCACGGTCGCAGAACGCTTCACAGTCTTTGGCGCGTTGTGCATCTTGGGCATCTTGGGCATCTTGTGCGGCATAGTCTTCCATGCGGCTCCGTCCACGACACCGCCATCCCGCGGCGGCGAGTGGTTGCCATTGTCGGTTGAGTCGTCCGAGTCGCCGAAGCTGTTGCCTCGGAAGTCCGAGCCGCCCGGGCCTGGACCATACATCAACTCGAGTCGCGCGCGCCGCAGCGACTTGAGCTCGGCCCAGACACGGCTCACGACAGCGGCAGGCGACAGCAGCCACCAAAGGCTGTCGGTTTTTTGGGCGCTGGGATCGTCCCTTCGAAAGCGCCAGCGAGGGATGCGGGCAAGGAGAATGCCGCGACGGACAACGCCACCGCCGAGTACGAGGATGCTAACACCGCCGGCCCAGAGGAGAGCCTGCAGAATGACGGCCTGGGGCGAGGTAGCCAGGAAGAGCAGGTTGATGAGGGCGACGGACAGCAGCTGTAGCTCGGCGGGTAGCAGGCTGGTCGTCGTCAAGTCGTGCAGCAGCCAGCACAAGGTCTGGTGCAACGGGTAGATGAGGGTGGCCAGGTCGGGCGAGAGTGGCGCGACGGGCGTTTGAATGGTGGAATGCAAACCGCGTCCCTTGAAGGACGAGGGCAGAGCCTCAGCAACCGTAAGAGGGACGATAGAGAGGGTCCAGTGGACCGGGCTGCAGAGCTCCGTGGACAGCGAGAAGGGAAGTAGAGGCCTGGGCAGCGTGCAGATGCTCAAGACGAGGTTGAGGAGGGGAGCCGCGTGCAAAGTCGGCGTGGCGAGCAAAAAGGAGACGAAAACGGGAATGGTCAGCGGGTAGAAGAGAGGGGCCGGGTCGAAAGAGGCCGGGATGGCGATGAGCTGGCGAAGAGGGTTGCTCGGGGGTTGCTCCTCGGCATTGTCACCTCTGCCACGCGTTTCGTAGTGGCGCACCCAGAGGATGAGACGCAATGGGTAGAGCAAGAGCAGGCCGCCGATGACAGCCGTCACGGCCTGCAGCTCGTAGCGCCAGTGCAGGAGCAAGGGACGCACGTCCGGGTTCGAGAAGAGCAGGGCGGCCAACGAGACGAGCAGCAGCAGTTCGGTGGACCGGCGGACGATCTCGCGGCGGCGGCGGCTGCGTTCGGCGCTGCCCCTGCCCTGACGACGATCCTTGTCGCGACTGTCGAGAGCGGCAGATGCAGCGACGGCATCGCGCTTCAGCTTCTGGAAGAGCGTTTGCGGGGATATGGGCGTGTGGCCCTGTGGACGCCGTCCTTCGCCGTGAGCGTTGACGTCGCGGCCAGGTGTGGCAGCTCTATCAAGTTGTTTGTCCTGCGCGTCGTCCCCCACAAAGCTGTAGACGCTGCCGGCCACACTATCGCCGCCATCCGTGTCCACGCCGCTGCCGTTGTCGCGTTGCTCCAGCCTCCCTGTCCTTTTCCTCCCACTTCGTGAACGACGATGCTGCTCGCTTTCGTGGGCACTGCCAACATTACCACCACCACCACCACTACCGAAACTATGTAGCGGCACGGGCAGTAGCGGCGTCGAAATGCCCGACAGCACCTCGTTCATTCCGCGCAGGCCCTTGTGTGGCTTCGATCGCGGCGCGGGCAGGCCTTTGAGAAAGTGCTCGTCGTCGGCCTCGGTGCCGCTGTCGCTAGCGGGCGACGAGTCTTTGAAGAAGCCAAACCCGGACGCAAACGACGCCAGCGACAGTGCGGATGAAGGGGACGGGATGGCCCCAACCACGGCCTGGAACCCAGCAGCATGGGCCGGGTGCGATGTGTCAGCTGCACCAGCTGTGTGAAGTGTGTCGGGCGTGTCGTGTGTGTTGTTTATTTCAGTTGCGTGCGCATGCGCTTCGATGCGGTCGGCTGGGTGGAGGAGGTCGCTGTTGCGGTGGTGGTAGGGGTGCGGCGAGCGGGACAGCAGCCGCAGTCCGCTCACATCATGTGGTATTGGGGGGCCGTCGTCATCGTCTGGATCTCGTATTGGTGGCTCGCCCGTCGGTGCTTTCGACATTGTTGATGCCATCGAGGCTGTGATTTCCATCGTCTCGTTTCCGCCGCCATCGCCGCCCATGCCGCCGAACCCGTTCGATACGGAGCTGTCCGACGCATCGTCGCTGCCGTCGGTGGCCGTCATGATGTCTTTTGTCGCAGTCGCGGCGTCTTCCAGGGACAGCTGCGGTGTGTTGATCGATGTGTCGATGTTTTCGAGCCGAAGGAGGCCGAAGACGGTCGGGCCGTTGGGACGGCAAAATCCAGATGACGAGAGGTCGTGCGCAGTTACATGGCTCGAGGTCAGGCTGTCGAAAAGATCGGATACGCACCAAGAGGGTGAGATGCTAAATGTGACAGAGGTGGCACAGGTGAGCTAGTCGGCCCGTCATTGATATCGTGCGATGCGGCTTGGTGGAGGACAAATCACATGAAAGAGAGGCTCGAAGCTGGTGATGTCCACAATTGTGTCTTTCGTCGTAAGTTGTTGGTGGCCCACAATGGCAGGCGCGGAAGAATGGTCGCACTGTAGGGAAAGTGCGCTTGGCTTGTGATTTGGCCACATTTATCGACATTATTGGGCTTGGCTAGCGACGCGGCTAGAATGGGAGCTCCGCGACTTTAGCGCGGTTAACAGCGCTATTGGTGTGCATCTGACACCTAATAATACGATTTCCTCATTTTGACGACACGGTGTTGTTTGATGCTCTCCCTGTCAAGGGATATAAAGAGCGGCCGACTTTCAAGATTGCACGCCGATAATATCAGGTGATGCATCTCACCTCTGTGAATCTCAAAGCTTACTTGTTGCTCAACACAGACTCGTCTCTAACGCCGTTGTGGCTTGGCACATGTATCTGGACTAGACGACAATATACGTCGAATGAAGCATTAAATATCCGATAGGAAAGTAAATCCTTGCCGAAGAGCCGTTGATAGGTAGCCAAGTTGTGGCTGGTGAAGCAGTTGTCCTGCGGCTTTATTGGGTTGATGACACAAAGTATTATTGGAAGAAGTTGATATCTTTTAGTCTGCAGCAGATGGATGAACATGGTCAGACAAATCTATATGTACACTCGTTTTAACCATTGTTCTATGGTGTAAAAGAGATTACTCCGGAGGAGGTGGAGTGGGCCACCGTGCGCCGCCGGTGGAAGGACCGGTGGCAACGAGCTACAACTCGGGCCACACCCGCACCGCCGCTAATCAAACGCCGTGTTGGACAGCCTCAGCCATCCGGCGCCGGCACCACGGCCTCACTAAAGCTGAAAGTAGCCTACTAACACAAATTCGCTCCGGCCACATCGGCCTTCGGGCCTACCTCTTTAAGAGGAAGGCGGTGGATACACCGGAGTGCCAATGCGGTGCCGGAGAAGAGACCGCGACCCACGTCCTCTTAGACTGCACCGACACCCCGCCCCGGCCACCCGATTGGCCTCGCACCACCGACGAGCTACACCGGCGGCTACACTCCGGACTAATGGCTAGACCCCTCCTCCGGTGGCTTATCCGGAGCGACAGACTACCGGAGTACCGGCTAGCCCGGGAGCTTGAGTAAACATCGGCACCGGACTAACCACCCCACCTCCCTCCCTCTCCCTCCTCTCTCTCTCTTTCTCTTGAATTGTTTATTTTGTTTAATTATGCTACCATATAACGGCACCTATAGAGGGCCGCTGCACACACCCGACACACGGAAAGTGTTCACACGTAGTACTGTGGTAGTTTTTTCCCCATGAGGGTTCTGCCTAGCTAGACGCCAATAGCCAGGATTGGCTGAGAAAGGCGAATAATAATAATAATAATAAAAGAGATTACTCGTCTCTTCTATTTTTTATTTTTATTTTTTATTTTATTTTACTTTTTTTTTCAAAGAAAAACGCACAAAAAGAAAATTGAAAAAGAAAAAAGGATGAGAAAAAGGAAGAAAAAAGAAAAAAAGAAATCAAATCAAATCATTTTTTCTTTGCATATTTCTTTTCTTTTCTTTCTTTCTTTTTTTTCATAAAGCAAAGTTGCCGAACATAAAAAAACAGATAAATGTGTTATTGACAACGTATCTCGGTTCATGCTCCATTGAAAAGCGGCGATCTCGGCGATCTATTCTGTACGATTTACACCATAGCACTTAGCCCGGTATTCCAAAAATAAACACCCCTTGCAATGGAACTTTCGCACTTACGCTGCACTTAACTCGCCCTGCACAGCCAGGAGCCGAACAAACTTCCCAGATCCGCATCTCACCATCTCCAATGCTCAAATGTACAGAGCGGTATGGACGCTGCATCGTGTCCCGTCACCAAACAGTATCAATATTCACCACCATTTCCACAGATTTCGACTGCCGTTGGTTCAGGACGGAATGCCGACAAACGTCGGCCAGCAAAACACGCTGCTCGTTTCAGCAGCGGTTGTGGTCTGGTAAGCCTAGGTTATGGGAAAAGCAGGCTTTTGCATCTTTCGACAGACCATTGCGTTCGTCCTCCAGCTGGGGCTAACTGCAAATCCGGCAATGGCAAATGTCATGACGCCTCTCCGTTTGTCCGCACATCGTGAGCCAGGCCGCATACATCAAAAAGTAAGGGGGGACGAGGTACCAAAACAGAAATGCAGAGAGCAAAACGCATAGACAGCAGCTGTCCTGGATGGTATCGCGTGAAGAGCGAAAAGAGGCGGTCAACTCGCTCTTTTGTTTTGACATGTCAACGAAGCTCACAAAGCCAAACACGTCATCAACCTTGAGAGGTCCTTTTGTCAAGAAATGCCCGGGCGTCGACTTACCTGCATATGCGGTGGGGGTCCTGCATGCCCCGTTCTGGGCCTGTCTTCTGGGTCCGCCTGGCTTGGCTGGCTGGCTGGGTTCCAACACCGAACGGCTGACGCAGCCCGGCCACATTGGCCTTGGCGTTGCTGCCGAAAAAGGCCCCAAAGGCACGAAAACCTGCCTTTCGTCCTGGTTTGCCTCGTCCGATACGAGGCCACCAACACGAGAGGAAGCAGGCGGGAGAACGAAGAGCACTCGCAAAACATGCAACCAACCCGTCGCCCATGCTCCTGCCACGCATTCTTGTCCTCACTGTGTCGTACTTCGTAAGTTGTCGCCGTATTCGGACAGCTCGTATCCTGCCAAGGTATCCTATGTGTTTCAACCTCCTTATTGTCACAAACAACCACACTTTATGTGCGGTAAGACGATATCTTACATAGTACGAAATACTCCACGAGGTCATACGTCGAAGTCGTGTGAAGCGTCGTTTCTTGCACTATCTTACGAGGCTCCTTCCCTAGCTTTGCCTTCCCTCCTGGTTGCAGCTTCCCGCTAGCATGCGTCGCTAGCAAAAAAGCACCGCCCAACGTACTTCGTAGAACAGGGACAGACACGCCCTGTACCCTCCTGCCTTGTTCGTTTGGCCCTACCGTTCGCGTTGGGAAGCCGCGACCCAGGGAAGAAGGATCGAGACTATCGCCCCTAGGCAGCGCCTGGGCCACGTCCAGGATGACCACCAGTCAAGACTTGCAAGGAGAGCTGAGAAAGTGTTGGTTGAAGACTGCCACGGCGCTAAGTGGAGAGTGCTCTTTGGTTCGCCGTCTGGCCTTTTCCAAAAAAAAAAAATGGCCGACTTTTGTTTCGGTGGCGCCTTCCCTCTTCAGTTTGTGTTTTTTTCGCGTGGGTGTCTCCATTTGGCTGGCATTGGGCCTGCCCCTGACTTGTACCTTTTGGCAGCTCCCTCGCCAATCGCTCTCTCCCTTTTCGGCTGGCCCGGCCAAAACGGCAAGGCCACCGTACTCATGTCCCGACCTCCTTCCCAATCTCCCCTTCGTATGCCATATTCCGCGATCCCAGCAAAAACCTCGTTCTGGTTCTCTTCTGCGTTCTTTTGTCTTGCTTCTATTTTTGCCTCGATTCTTCTCAATCCTCTCGCGTTGGCTTCCTTTTTTCTGTCGAATTCTTTCACTGTTTACGTTAGACCCCTGGCATCCTTCGTTTCTTCTTTGTTACCTGGCATACGCCCCTTCCCGACGCTCCTTGTCTGCCTCAGAGCCAAATACGAGAAATTCGTTGTGCCAGCCACTTGCTTTTCCATCCGTACACAAGTCGGAGAATCGAGACAGCAACTACTCTTTGTCCCGACGACAGTGACACTGCGTTGTAGTGGCTCCGTACTTGGTGCCTCTGGAACTTGTACTCCGTGTGTCAACGACCCCCACACACACATCTGTGTTGCCTGCTTTTTTTAGGTCAACAAAACGAGGCTGACTCCCATTTCCCTGGGCTCTCGACCACATATTCTATACTGTTGTATTTTCTCTTCCGTTCTTCCTTTTTTCAACTCTTTTTTCATTCACCTCACCACACTACTTCGACATCACCACATCCACAATGGCTTCCTATCCCACAGCAGAGGACGAGAAGCGTCTGCTTGCCCACGCCGCCGAGACGACGACGACCACCGTCACCGCCGACAGCCGAAAGTCCAAATGTTCGCATGCCTGCAGACGCCGTGTGGCCAAGGCCAAGAAGGTCGTCCACGTCACCGTGACCCTCGCCTTCGTCCTGGCCTGTTGCATCGCCGTCTTCGGCCTCGGCTCCCTCGCCATCGGCACCATTCGTCACGCCCGCCCCTGCAGCAAGCACAGCGGTGCCCACAGCGTTGGCGGTGCCCACCGGAACGGCGCCGCGGTTGTTGTCGCCGACGGCGCCGCTCCTACCGGCAGCAGCTTCTCTCGCCTGCTCGAGGCCGTCTCTCCCGAGGCCCTACACGACCTGCTGCACGAGTATCTGCCGAACACCTACAAGCATGGCGTCTACCCCTCGGAAAAGCACGCCCTCGAGGCCGTCCACCGTCAGAACGCCGCCTTGGCAACATCCATTGTCCAGCTGGCCCGGCGCGACCTGAACAGCTCGACGTCCAGCACCGCACCTATCTCCTCCACGCCCTCCTCGACCCCGACTAAGAGCGACAGTACGACGTCACTGCCGTCGTCGACGTCCAAGAACTCACCCACATCGGCCTCGTCGACGTCCTCACACACCACGTCCAAGTCCAGCTCGTCGGATACGACCACCTCCGGCAGGAGGGTCACAAACGTCTTTACGTCGACCGTCAACGGCACGCCCACCGTCGTGACAGCCACGTCCGTTGTCGGTGCCGGACCCACCAACTCTGCCGGCTCTCCCACGAACTCGGGCACCCTGCAAACGGGTGCCGCCGTGCCCATGGGAGCCGGAAACAAAGCCCGCTTCGCCGAGGCCGTCGCCGGTGTCATTGTCGGTGCCATGCTAATCTAAGCATCGCAGACGAACAGGCGTTGGGGATGAAATGACAAGAGATCAAATCAGCACCTGCAGGCAATGACACGGTGCAGAACTGGCAGACCTCGATTCCTACCCCACAAACAGCGGCCTGTCATTGCTCTTACCTGTGGCCATCCTGAATTTTTGTTCACTGGGCGATTTGGGTATTGCGTTTCTGCTCCCTTCTGTTATCCTTTCCTCCGGCGCGTCAGATGCAATGTGCTCAATTCTGCTCGCTGCCCTTTATGGCCTTTTAAATCACGATCCTCCCGCTCTCAAATTTTCTATTTCATTTTTTCTAATTTGTCGTTTCCTTACATCATTTGCTACTGCTCTCTGTCTCTCTCTTTTGATTCCCCCTCCTTGTCACTCCTTTTGCATCATTGCCGTCAGCCCAAACTGTTTACTTTCTTTGAGCCTGTTTTACACCACATTACCACATTCCTTTGCATGGACGGGGCGTTTATCATTGTTTGATTGGACTTGAGTTTGCTTTTTTATTCCTATCGAGAATAGCCTCTTTAGGTCTCTGGATTCACGAGTACTACATAGGTCGCAGGACATACAAAACACGGAGAATAGAATACTACAGTTTAATAACCAGTTCAAAAGATACTCGACGCGTTCTTGAAAAGTACCCAGCGCGCTCAAAATCCAACCAACCACGGGCCGTGGAGACTAGAAGCTGATTCGTGGACGAAAATGTGCCACACATGCCTGACAGTCAAGCTGTACAGCGACCTTCGAAGCTTGCACCTGAATTGTAGAATACAATCGGACGAAGAGTACCTCTGGCACGGCGGACAATCATGATTTTGTGCAGTGTGTTAAAATTAAATACTCTCCTCCACAATGTCTGAAGAATCCCCTCTGGCACGCAGCAACAAAGTCTAAGACTCGTGGGTGAGGAAGCTGCTACTTAACGGTATGCATTTTAGCATTGCTCTAATCTTTCGTCGACAGTTCCGAAATAAAGAGTACAGAAAAACACGCAATGGCACAACGCGCGAGACTATGCTCCTTGCTTCGGGGTCGGATTGGATATTTTGGTTGTCCAACGAAGAAAGGGATGGCGGTGCCTGGCCTCGGAGCTTGTTACTGTAGATCTTTTCCTACGGAGATCTGAGAGGCGAATGTCTCTGGGAACACAACATACGGCGGCGTTCATTGCAACTAGACGAGTAAAAACATTGATATCGAATTATGTACCGACACTGATATGGTACAATGTTTACTGTCCATGGCCTTGTTATATGTTTACAATTAGACGAAAGGATGTGCCCACAAAAGAAAGATTTAGAGTTTAGAGTTAATAAATTGTTTCTTGTAAACCCGGAGTGGATAAATAAAACGGCAGCATGAAGGATCGTTTTAAATCCTGAAATGATAACTTCTTTTTTTAAAAAAAAAATAAAGACATAGAAACGGAGCGAACAAAAATGCAAGTCATATAAAAATATATGTATGAAAAGCCCCGGAATAGGTAAAATGCCAAAAATCAAAAGAAATTGAACCAATCACCCCAGTTATAAAAAGACCAAAAAGCCAAAACCTTTAATTGCTATAAATTAAATGTATATTTTCAAAAAAGCCAAAAAGCAGGACGCCTCACCTTCGAAACCGCGGTATACCATGTACGCCAAAATAAGAAATTATATCAACAAACCAATGGACGCCTAAAAGCAAATAGTTTTACCAGCATCACCGTTCTGTTATGATCTCCCATCTGTTTTCTCTTGTCAAATTCCAACAGACCTTTGTTCCCGTCCTTCCACTGCGCCAATCGTTTGGCTCTACAACCTGAGATCTTCTTTCCCTCTACCCCGGGCCAATCTTGGGCATGTCGTTGTGTTCGCTAAGGCGTGATAGGTAATTGTTGAGATCCGCGAGCCGCTCCTTGTGGGACTTGAATAGCTCAGGGCGTGCGGCGCGTGCCTCCTCGGGCGATGCGTGCATCAAATCACGGATCTAATGGTTAGCAGAGGAAAGAGACGATCGCAACTTCGTTTACCAAACACTAGCCCCGCATGCGCACGGGCGACTGGCTTACCTTTTTGTCTTGTGCTTCGGCGAACTGGCGCTCTGCAGGCGTCATGCGCGCATACGGGTCGTTTTTCAGGTCGTCATAGTCATCGTCGTAGTCTTCGTTGTCACTGCCGTCCTTGCCTTCCTTGTCCTTCGTTTTGCTCTTCTGCTTCTTCCTGTCCCGGTCCTCACCGCCAGAGACCACCTGCTCCAGCTCGTCCTCAGCATGGCGTGCCCGGCTGCCCTCCGTGTCCTTGTCCCGGCTGCTTCTTTTTTTCTTGTGCTTCTTGCTTCTGTGCTTCTCCACCTTGGCGCCTTTCAGCCGCAATGCGCCGCCGCTCGCAGACGCGTACTCGCCAGACGGCATGGCCAGTGTTTATGGACGTAAACGTGTGTGTGTATGTTGGTATGGCTGGGAAGCCTCTCCCCACAAAACTTAAACGGTTCTTGAACCTAATTCCTGCAGGGACCTATGTGGGACACTGTTTGTGTCTTGTGACGGGGAGCGCGGAACGACGGCTCCTTGGTCCCGGGGACCAGAGAACACGGTTCCGACGCGAAAGAGTGCTGTGTTTTCGAGAGACGCGCGCCGGTTGTTTTGTGTGTAGACAGGCGCGAGAAACGCAAGACGCATACCCCAAGCCCAGAGGAATGGAGGTGAGAGGTCCTGCCGAGTCTGGATGCAGCTGGGGCGATGGGCTGGAGAAATACGACGAAGAGGAAAGAACGTTGGACGTTGGATGTTGGACGCCAGTGGCGCCTTGCTCTTATCGATTGGCAGTTGTGGCCGTGGATAAGAGTCACGTGTCCACCAAAACGCGGCTGAATCTTTGTTTGCACGCACCTTCCTCCACCGCCTTTGCAGCAGAGCCCCACTCCTGCCAGAACCACTATTTCATTGCATTCCTGCCGCCGAAAATCTTTCTCGCTTTCTTCTCTTCTTTTTTTCTCCCTCAGATCAAAAAGTATACCCAGAGGCGCCACGACCATCATCTCGAAATTCCAAACCCACGGTGATGCGTTGCTAGATTTGTATTCCTTCTCCGAAGGGATCCCTCTGCAGATTGAAGTCCACGATAGGAAGTTTGTCGTCTCGCCCTCGGGCCATGAGCACGCAAATGTCGAAATTTCGGATACATCTCAGAACCAGTCATGCATCGCCAGTTTTGCATATCGTACCATACGCTGAGCGCCTTGGCTATTCTTCTCACGACCGGGACAACGTAGGACGTACAGATTATGTCCTCGTTCTGCACGCTTCGTGTTTGCGTACCCGTATCCCGCATGTTCACAGCCAATTTGCGATGCATTCCGTGGCCGGACTTTGAATAATACGAGTGCAACATGACGGGCTTAAGTCGGATTAAATTCCAGCGATAAATATAAGCGCGCCTTGAGCGGCATGTCGAAGACGACCAGGCGGCCAAACAGAAGGTGGAAGTACTATGCCTGACTGCGATGTCATTTGCTCGTTTGCCCGGCTGACACAGAATGCAGCGACCCTGAAAAGCAAAGTCGCGTCTCCCTTTCCTCGTCTCGTTTTTGCTTTGCTTATTTGCCCCGTCTGCATTCTATCCCGTTTGCTTTTGTACTTTTGCTTTTCATTTGCGAGCCGCATACCGGTCAGCCGCGGTGGTGTGATCTCCCTGGCGTCCTCGCTTCATCTCTTTTTTGCGTATGGCTTTAGTAGGCCTTTTTAACACTTTGGTGCGGGACCAGCTCCCGGCCACGTTCCTGGCCAACTTGCGTGTTGTTGTCAGCACACCGTGCATCGTGGTCTCCCTTGCTGTCAAGGTAAGCATAAGGAGACTACTCATGACCAGCTAAGTAGACTTTCCGAGGACGCTGATTAGATCGTCGTTCGCACGCTGCAAAGTACGCAAGCTATTTGGACATGTTGTTGCTTCTTGGTCTGGAAGCGAACCTGTCAAGCTGGCCTGTGACTATACTCCACATCGTCAACGTCGTCAACATCGTCAACATTGCCACTCTTCAGCTGTACCAATGGGCACAAACATGCAGGATTTCACCACTTTCCATTAGCGGCGGCGCGTGTTTCCATAGTCCTCTGTGCTTTTACTTTGTCATTCGTCTGAACCAGTGTTCTGTTTCGCGCCTTGTGTCTTTTGTCCTTTTCAGATCGTCCTTATGTGGGTGCACGATCTAAGAACAGGCGGCCAAGTCTCGTATTCATTTCTTTTTCATGGTCTTAATTCTTCTTAATTATTCTGACACCACAATCGCATGGCAGCGAGGCCAGCGCTGCTATGCATCGCCGGATGCCTCTGCAGGCCTTAGCGGTCGCCCAAGAATGCTTCTGCTGTGGCACATGCGATTGGCCCCGATGCAACCCGTAGATTCGACAGAGGCATCGTCTGATGCAGCTAAGAATGTGACTGAATTTCCCGCCCATTCTTCACGCCCTGGACCAATGCCAAAAAATCATACGACGGACGCATCTCCGCACTTCTTGCTCTCTGCCTAATGAACAGTGCTCCAGGCACGCGATTCTGCAGCAACGTGCCTCCCTTTCGCCGGCGTTTCCCTCGCATGTTGCTTGTTTTAGTCGAGGCACGATCTCGCGATGCCCGTCCTTCTGAACGACTATATGAAGGCCGCTTCTCTCGCCTGTTGTTCGTCCAGCTTTCGTTCTTCTCATCATCCAACAAAGCTTCGACAATTATCTTCTTCGACACTCCTTTCAGTCACTCGTTTATTTGCAGCTCTATAGCTCAGGCCACTCTTTTAATCTTTTCTACTTTTGCTTATCTTCACATTCTTTTTTCAAACACAAACCCCCACAACCACATTCAAAATGTCTGCTCTTTCGTCCAGCGCTGCCGTGCACAACGGTACCATCTACCCGTCCACCACCACCACCACCACCACTGCCACTACCACGGAGACCTTTACCACCACCTACACTCATTGTGCCAAGGCTGCTGATGCCACCACTAGTTGGGATGCCACCTACACCATCATTGAGGTCGTCTGCGGCGATTCGGGTAGCTGGACCAAGCCCACCACCCCTCCCAACTTTGTCGAGACCGTTGTTATCTGCAATGAGACTCCCGTGACCATCACCTGCCCCGTGGAGACCAGCAAGCAGACCGGCAGCGTCTCCATCTGCGGCAACGGTGTGACCGCCACGGCCGCGGCCGAAGCCCACGCCACTGCCAACGCCAACGCGGGCGGCAACGGCGGCTCGTCCGCCTCGGCCAACGCCAATGCCAATGCCAACGCCAACGCGGGCGGTAGCGGTGGCTCTGCTTCTGCCGATGCCCACGCTGAGGCCAATGCCAACGCGAATGCTGGCGGCAACGGTGGCTCTTCGGCCAGTGCGTCGGCCAACGCCAATGCCAACGCGAACGCTGGCGGCAATGGCGGCTCGTCGAGCAGCGCTTCTGCCAACGCCAACGCCAATGCCAACGCAAACGCTGGCGGCAATGGCAGCTCGTCGAGCAGCGCCTCGGCCAACGCCAATGCCAATGCCAATGCTGGCGGCAAGGGCGGCCATGGCGGCTCGTCGAGCAGCGCCTCTGCCAACGCCAACGCCAATGCGAACGCGAACGCTGGCGGCAAAGGTGGCAACGGCGGCTCGTCGTCATCGTCGGCCAATGCTAACGCCAACTCCAACGGCAACTCCGGCACCACCGTCTGCATCAACGGCAAGTGCTCCAGCACCTGGCACAACGGCACCAACACTGGTTCGGGTGGGCGCGCTTCGGCCAGCGCTTCGGCTCATGCTACCGCGGTCGTGACGGCTGGCTCGGCCACGCTCAAGAACTCCCTGACCCTGGCGGGCGCTGCCTTCCTGCTGGTCGGCCCCTTCCTTCTGTAAATATCTTCTTGGGATTCTTCGCCGACTTTGTCATTCATAATGGATTCATAAGGAGTTGCTGTTACTTGATTTCTTTTGTCTTAAGGGAATTTGATTTGTCGTTTTTCTACTTTTGGGCCTTTTCTTTTCTTTCACTCGCTTCACGACCTTTTGTACCCTTTCCTCAGGTCGCTTCTTTGCTCATCGCCCTGGTGAGCCATCTTTTTTACGGAGGCATTGTCTTGGACTTATTGGATTGAACCGAACCCAATGGGTCTCATCAATATTTCGTTTCTTCAATTAAAACACGTTTTCTTTGACGCGCTTTTGTCGCTTGTGGAATGAATATTGTCATGATTTGCTTGCTCCTGCCTTAATAGTCACCAATTTTCAGGGACTTGACACTGAACTTTAAATCCGCCAAAGGAAAGAGCGTTTCACAGTTATGACGTCATTTCTGATATGGCCGTCTAAGCACAGTATGAACGGTAAGACCCAACTTAAGTGTACTCGCACTCGACGAAATGATCCTTTGCCGTTTCTTCTTAAATATGCCTAGTATGAGATACTTCTTGCCGTAGTTTGTCGTATTTTGTTATGCTGGCCGTCTGGATGTCTGACAAAAGCCAACACTTGGGCGGCGGGAGCGGCAGAATCCGCTGTAGTCAGGTACAGTTACCTAAACTAGAAGGCGGTGAGAGCGGGTTTCACAAAATATCTCAACATCCCACCATTTGGACAATCCGTTGCGATACACATCATAACTGCTTTCCTGGGATTGTAAATTGCATGTTCTTTCCTTTTTTTCCCCATTTTGGTTTGTTCGACAATATCATGCTCTATGAGGACAGTAACGAATAAAACTCTGCGAACCTTCTCATCTCACCAACTAAAATGGCACCGATTCCCATCACGATCGTCACGGGCTTCCTCGGGTCCGGCAAGACGACACTCATTCTCAACTTGATCCCTCAGCTGCGCGCCGCCAACCCCAACTACCGCCTGGCTCTGCTCAAGAATGAGTTTGGCGACCTCGCTGTCGACTCCCAGATTGCCGCGTCGAGCGCAGTCGCCGGTGTCCGCGAGCTGCTGAATGGCTGCATCTGCTGCAACCTCGTTGGCCAGCTGGGCGACGCGCTGGAGGAGCTGACGGCAGACAAGGGCGACGGTGCAGGAATCCCGTCGCGCATTGTCGTCGAGACGTCTGGGTCTGCCTTTCCCGCGACGCTGGCGCTCGAAGTCAACCGCCTGGCGCGGGCGACGGGCGGCCGTTTTGCGCTCGACGGCGTCGTCAGCGTGATTGATGTTGAGAACTGGGCGGGCTACGAGGACACGAGCTACACGGCCAAGCTGCAGGCGCGGTACACGGATCTGATTGTGTTCAACAAGTGGGAGGCGTGCAACGAGCAGCGCTTTGATGTGTGCCTGGACCGGCTCGGCGATCTGCACACAGACGACGTGGCGTGGGTCAAGAGCCGGCGCGGCTGGGTGGACGCGGGGCTGGTCTTTGGCGTGGATGGCGGACTGCTGGCCAAAGCACTAGGCGATGGAACGCCCAAGCTGAACGGCGACAGCAATGGCCATGCCAATGGCTCTGCAGACGGCCACGACCACAGCCACAACCACGACCACGAGCACAAGGACGACCACCAGTCCGAGGTCGAGGTGCTCTCTGTAACGCTCAAGGGGGACAGCGAAAACGCGTCTGTGGACGTCGCCAAGCTGTCGAAGCTGCTGTCGTCGGCTTCCAAGGACGAGGTATACCGCATCAAGGCCGTGCTCTCCGTCGATGCTGTATCGGCGTCGCAGCTTGCGAACTCGGACGACAGTATCAATGTGAACCCATCGACAGAAGAAACAGCAGAAACGTCTGCCTCGACAGGGAAGACGGGAACAGCACGCTACATTCTCAACTGGGCCTTTGGCCGTTGGACAATTACGCCCGTGGCACCGGGTATAGACGAGCACGCATTGAGCGAGCACGCGCCCCTGCGCATGACGATGATTTTGGCCCGATATGAGAGCACTAAATGGACCAAAAAGTTGCAGACGGGCGACTTTGTGGCCCTGGCCGGCGACGCAGGCGCAGCGACGGATGCGTTGGCGGTTACAAAGATTGCATGAGGGAGAAGAAGCTGGGACAGGTGGGGTTAGTTCACGAATTACATACATGATACACTAGAAGGCGTTTTGGTAAAGTACCATACGAGACATACGGTCTCATTTGATATTATAAAGATTACACTGGGAATAATATAGGCGTTGCATTTTATAAACAATAAGTTGTGGGGGGATATAGAGAACACGTGAAGAAAACAGAGCGACCATAAACTAATTCTAAATTACAACGGTGGAGAAAAGTGCACCTGGCACGTTTCGGTTGTTTTCGAGGCGTGTGATTCTCTTTTGAGTGCGTTGCTTTCCGCGCTGTTTCTGTTGCTTCTGCTTCTGCTGCTTCGGTTTGTGGGTGTCGGCTGGTTGCGGTGCCGCTTCTCAATGACTGTCCCCGGGTTGCTGCTGAAATAGTACGAGCTTTCTGGCCATATGGTCGTGTAGTCGCTACAGCTGCTGCCGTCGTTGCTGCTGCCATCATTCTCGTACAAAAGCGCCTGTTGGGCCCGGGCCTCGTAGTCGACGGCCAGGACTACAGGCACAGTGGTCACAGCGGCAACTGCTTTGGACGGCTGAAGGCGTTTTTGACTAACAGAGCCAATGGACACGATGCACATCTTCTTCTGCTCCTTGGATGGCATACCGGTCATGGACTTGAGCAAAAAGGCGAGAGCCGTCGAAGACGACTCGGACGCCGCACGGTTAGCACAGGGGTCTTTCTCCCAGCGGCAAAATACAGAGCGACAATGGACCTTGGGAGGCCTCGTTCTGCTCCCTCTACTTGCCTTGATTGTTTCACTCTCCCACTCGAGGAGGGGTTCGCCTTTTTCCTCCTCGGCGACCTGGAGGGCCTCGACAATGGCAGGATCCTGTGTGCCGTATATGGACGGCTGAGGTCCGGTATCGGGCATCGCGAAAAGCGGTTTTTTCTCTCGACTCAAAGCTTTGTCACGCGCCGGGGACTGGGGAGGTGGTGTTAGTGGAGAGACGTCTGCTGAATTTGGCCGTGGGCTCGGGAGATTTTGCGGTTCCAGATTGTGCGCCTGATACGGGCTCGAGAGCTGTGCTTGCCGCAGTGGCGAAGAGATTCGGGGCACCCAGAGCTCGGGATGCCGTGGTAGACTGTTTTTTCTCTTGTGCTGGGATTGCTGAGGCAGTGACAACGGTCGCTGTGACGGGGACGGTGCAGACGGATAGAGTGGTGGTGGCAGCGGTGGGCGCGGCGGGGAGCTCGGCTTTCGTTCTTGCCATCGTGGCTCCGTATTACCTCGGATTTGTCCCGTCATGTTATTATCTGCGCCTGTCAACGGCCCCGTTTGTCCTTGGTAGTTTCCATTCCTGGAAGGATGCGTCTCATCATATGTCTGGCTGTCTATTAGGATTTGGCGAGGTGGAAGTACGTGCACGTTGTTGGAAACTCCGACTCTGACGGGCTGGGGAAGGTTAATGCTTTGGCCAGTTTGATCGCGGGCAACACGCTCGGCGAACGAAACCAGCTCATGGGGTGGCAAGATTGGGCGACGCTGGAGAAGCGGCCTCGCAGAGAGGGGAGGCGGAGGACGAATCTGGCGCGGTGTCTGTTGGCGTGATGGCGGCTGGTGAGGCGATTGTTGGCTTGGTGACGGCGGGTGGACTGGCGACTGGGGAATGTGCGGGAGGGGCCGATTTGTATAGAATCTCGCCGTATTAACGTGGATGGGTGTTGGCGGTCGCCCCGACGTTCTCCGGGGTTGCGTAGACCGGCTGCTGTTATTGCTTGGCTCCCTCTGAATGCGGCTGTCATCACCGCTGTCGCCACCGCTGGCAGTGCTGCTATTGGTGCCACTTGTGCCACTTGTTCTGCTCCTCACGGTGCTGGTATTGCTGCGAGTACTGGGCCTCGATGCAACATTAGTTGTTGACCATGTTGGTTGCGGAAGATCACTTGGGAGTGAAACTCTTGTCTGGTGGTGACGCGCTGTGTTAGCTGAAGTGGCTGGACCTGGTGCCGCGGAAGAGGAGTAGGTACGAGAAGATGATGTAGCGGCCGTGAATCTTGCTTGAGAAGTGGGCGCTATTTTGCGTGGAGAAGTGCGACTGCCTGTCAAAGGTGCTGGGGGGATCACCGAATGGGAAGTTTGGCGCCTGGAAGGTGAAGAAAAACAAGATGACGAGGCTGGAGCATGCTTGCGCGGAGAGGGTCCTTTCTCTTGGGTTTTCACAACTGTTTGTGTATGCGCGACCTGCTCCGCCTGCTCACGTACTCGGCCTTTCATCATTCTAGCTTTCTCCCTTTATGGACTCACCTCTTGGTGGGATATCGCTCTTTGGCTGAAGAAGCCGTCGCCTGCCTGGAGTTCCTGTAATAGGACACGGCACTCGTCTTCAGATGGGGCGTCGGATGGCAGGATAGGAACGACTGGACGGTCAGGGAGGTGCACGATATGGAAACTGTTCCTGGCTGTCGTTTGTTGCTGGGCGCGATTTGGTGTGTCGTTTCGTAGTCGATGTGTGAGGCCCTGGAAGAAGTGCCCGATGGTGCTGTTGTGACTGTGGTTGTGGCTGTGACAGTGTTTGCGGGAGTTGCTGCTATCAGCTGTTCTTGCTGCAACGGGTGCACTTTGGTGTTTAAGTGGGGTTTTCATTTGTGAAGTGTAGAAAACAAAACAAATTAGAGAAGAAAGTCGTCACTTTTAAAAGGGCAAGGGGTATGGCGATGCGAAATACAGATCATAAGGCACAACAGTCATAATTTGTTCATCGAAAAAGGTATGAACTGCAAATATCCATGCTGTTCATGATTGAACAAGACGATCTATCTTTCTTCTTATTTCCCCTCAACCAGCGTTTGACGGCGGCGTGGTGCGGGTTTTGTTACTTTCGAAGACGCCCAATGGCGATGCAGGCTGGTGGACAAAGGTTCGTGTTGAACACCCCCGAATGCTCTTTGTCGTATGGTGGTTGCTGCGGTTGGTGGTTCTTTCAACAGCAGTACAGGCCGCTTTGTCTGTGAAAACGAATAGGTCAAAGAAATAAAGAGGGCGCCTGCGAAGCCAACCCGTTGCGGCTATCCTCGAATCCAGAAATAGTGCCTCCGGTCGCATTCAGCAAATCGAAGGGCTAGAGGCTGACCGTGACCGTCATGTTGTTGCTCAGAATCATGAGCACTGGAGGCAGCCCCTGGCAGAGCAGCTCGACATCTGATAAATACTGCACGCTGGCACTCTCGTCACGATGGGTGCCTTCGTCTGGAATCGGCAACGTTGTGAATAAGACTGCAGCACCGCCTGACAGATCGCCGCTTTCGCCGCTGTGCTGTCGCATCAACTCGTTCAAGATTAGGTGCTGTGCTCGGCATGGTAGGTCGTTGAACGACAGGGCCAAGTCCTGAGTAGAATAGCTTGAGCCAGTTCCACTCCTGTCGTCGGTGCTGTCATTGCTACCGCTACTTTTACCGCTGGCGGTACTATCAACACGCTGCCGGGACTTGTAGTCGGCCAACAGGTCCGTGATGCCGATGCGAACGTCGTCGCCGCCATTTTCTTCTCCTAAGTCGTCCTCGGTGAAGGATGCACGCTGCACGACTGGCGTTGACGAATGTCGTGAGAGGAGAGGACGATGCGGTCGCTGCTCTTGTTGTGCGGACAAATCTCTTTCTGGCTCAGCAAACGAGACGGATGGTCGTGGTGTCGCTGCCTTGGAACGTTTCTTCGTCGCGGATTCTGCGAGACTAACACGGCTTTGTCGCGAATTTGTCCGCGAAAACGGCGGACGTTCTGGCCGATTCGACTCCGATATCTCAGCAAACATGATTGTGCGACCCGAGTCTTCGGGATTCGTAATTCGAGTTTCTGGCACAATATTGCTCGAGAAGCGTATAGACGACGATGTTGGCGCTGCAGGTGCAAGGGGCGGCAAATTAGTAGACATTCGTCCCGTAATACTAGGACACTGTTTGGACTTACGTGGTTTGCCATATACCGCCAACGAGGAGGTGTCTTGTTGCTGTCGAGACTTGTCTTCGCCAGACTGGCTACTGAGTGAAGATAGCGCTGGGGTTGACATGGTGCCGTAGGTGCCATCGGAAGCGGTGTTGAGCGATGGCATGAAAGCAGGCGTAAGTGAGGAAGGGTCCGTCGATGTAAACGTTGACTGCTTTGCACGCTTTGACTCGTCTGTCTTTTTGCGGCGCAATGTTGGTCTCTGGGCGAATGCATCGCCGTGGCTTTTTCTGCGATTAGGTGCCGCCAGAAGCGGACGACGAATGGCATCTGTTTCGTCGTCCACATCGTCCATGTCGCCTTCGGTAGCCGCACTCTCAACATCGTTGAAGTCGGTGGCGTTAAAATCTTCTTCATCGGACGTGGAGCTGGTGTCACTGATCGCACTGCTATATTCGTCACCGTTGTCGTCGCGATTATAGTGTGGATAAGCAGGCTGCTGCCCGGCCAAGTTCTGTGTGCGGATGCCCAAGCTCACGCCAAAGCGAGCCAGGGCTGACACAGTCTGGTGCTTTTGCAGCTCTTCGATGTGCGCGATGCTTGGACGTCGCCTGCGTACGTCGTCTTTCCAATTTGCGACTGAAGAGCTGTCATCATTCCCGCTGTTTCGCCGCGGTGTACCTTTTCCGCGGATTTCTTGTAGCTTTGACCACCACAAAGAGTCCCCCAATACATCATCCACAATTTTTTCAATGGATGGGTCGGCGTCGCCTTGGACAATGGCTTCGTAGGTGGTCAGATCACCGCTTGCCAGCCAAAATACATGTACCTCGGCAGTGATGCGTAGCTTTTCAAGCAGCGCTTCTACTCTTCCACGTTCTTCCTCGACTTCATTTTCGTACTCAACAAATACCATGACGCGTAGACTGTACACTCGCTTCCAGGCCGGGACAGTGTGGAGGATATACCCGAGCTGGAGAATTAATGTGTCTGGCAGAATAGTGTTAGATAGTGGCCCATGGCATTTTGCTGGATGGACACTTACATGTATCAAAGTTTGTTGTTAGGACGCTCTTGCCATCGGCTTCGAGCTCCGCTGACATTTGAATGGGCCACAGGTCGATGTACTTCTTCGTGTTAGTCCCATCTGTCCGCGGCGTCTCCAGGCTGTGGAATCCCTTGGCAACAGCGACATTGATGCGGTGCCGCAAGGCCAGATCTTCTAGAATGGTGAGATATTCGGTGGCCTTCATCATGCCTTCCGTCTTGATCACATCTGTTGGCAAGACGCCTTCCAGAATCCTAGATGTAGTATCACCACGGCGCCGTCGTGGCCGGATGACCGCTGTATTGCTGGCCTTCAACGGCAGATCTGTTGCCGTTCCTGCGGCTCGTCCTGCCGGAATGGCTGCGGCATCTGAAAATGGCAGTTCTGGAATCCTTAGGACAGGATTTGTCGAGCGGAGTTCGTCCATGTTGTAGAACCCCAAAACAGCAATATTCGGGCGCATGCCACCCAGGCCACTTGCCAAGATGAGATTTCGTGCGCCCCATGTGATCGACGGCGACATGGTCAGCTGAACGAAGGCCTTGATGCGAGAATATTCGGTAATGTACTGCGACCACAAGGTCTGTTGTAGCTTGGCTTCTAGGACGCCTGTCGTGAAGTCATCCGTGACGATGACGTGGCCTAGGATATAGAGGCCGCCCTTCTTCATCGAGTTGCAAAATTGGATAAGGCGAGTTTGTCGACGGGGGTCGTTGGTCAATAGAATGATTTGAGGCCGCCAGAATTTGATGTGTTCGGGCTTCAAACGGAGCAAGTATTTGCGGACCTGGTGATAGATCAGATTTTGCGAGACATCACCCCAGCGTTTTGGCGGGCAGAGATAGTGGATCAACAAGAAAAGCATGACAAGCAAAATGACAGACGAGGTAGCATAGGTTTCGTCAATAAAGAACATGGCAGCGGCCGACATAACACTGCCAAGCAGGGCCGTTTGCCAACTGAAGAACTTGAAAGCCGGCCGAAAATTGGGTGCGGACCCAATCTTGAGCAAGAAGCAAGCCAGGTTCATGACAAAAAATGTCACCATGTAGCCCATGGAGATGAAGGTGGCGATTTGGTTGAGGTTGGCAAAGAGCGCCAGCTGGGCAATTGCGTACGTCATGAGGAGAGCAAGAAGAGGTTCGTCGTGTTTTTCCGTGCCCCACGCAAACACAGATAGACCGGGCAGCAGCTTGTCTCTACCAAGAGCCTGCATCAGCTTGGACGCTCCGATAAGGCCCATTAAGGCAGAGAAGAATGTCACGGCGCATTCGCCAGCCAAAATGATAGGTGCCCACAGGCTGGTTTCCTTGATGATGTTCGGCTGCGTTAAGAGCGACATGTGCGTTGTGCTGGAGGCTAGTGACATAATCACGACGAGATACAAGGAAAGTGTAGAGGCCATGGCCCAGAGGGTGCCGGCCGGGATGGACTTGCTCGGATTCCGGAGATCACCCGACATCGATGCACCGGCAAAGATGCCAGACGTGGCAGGGAACAGGATGCCAAACAGGTCCCGAAATGTGTGGAGACCACGGAAGGCAAAGTCCTCTCCAGAATGGGGGAAGAGGTTGGACCGGAGCGTGGCCAGCCGCATGCCGGTGAACTCAACGCCGCTCACTGGGTCTGTAAAGGGCGTCCGAACGAGCACAGACAGGGGAATGCTCAGGGTTGCGATGGCAAGGACAACAAGAAGGCCATTGCTTGCCTTAGCAAAGAGAGCGCTGCCGGCGAAGCATAGCGATGTGCAGATGACCAAAACGACGGTCTGAGAAAAGTAGCCCCACCAGTAGCCGTGTAGTACAAGCGAGTCGAAACTGAGGTCGATGCAGTCGATGAGACCGACGACGTTGAGTGCGGTATTGAGCACTTGGGAGAGGTAGAACAAGAGGCCGATGGAGCCGCCGAACTCGGGTCCCAAGGACCGAGAGATGAGATAATACGTGCCACCGCCCTTAACCTCGCCGTTTGAAGCGACAGCCGAGAGGGACAGTGCCGTCACGAAATCGACGAGATATGACACGACGAAGAGACCTGAGTAGATGGTTAGGCCTATGTAAAGAATAACAAAACAGGTGGATAGGACTTTGCTTACCGAGCATGCCCAAGAGGCCAATCTGTCCAAGGATGCTGCCAAAACGCAGGAACATGAGAATGCTCAAGATGCTGAGGCAGACAGGCACATAGACGCCGGAAACGACGCCCAGCTTGTGCTTCTTGGCACCGTGCTCGCGCTCGACTCGTTCCATGACAGGTAGAGGAGGTATATGCGCTCGCCGAAGGCTCACCAGACGCCAAGAGAGATGCCGAAGGGTGCCATGCGCGTTTGCCGACGCGAATACTAGTGGCTTGATTTCTAGTACGTTTCGAAGTCGAGGTTGCTGACGATGGTATACTTGAGAAGTTGTGAGAATAAGGCCACGGAAGGTTTGAAAAAGTAATCATCAATCCCGGGATATCCCAGAAAATTCGTGGCAGCTATGAGAAGCCGAGATGTTGTCGACGCTGCGGGGAGAATGCAAGCAAGATCTGGGTCTGCATAGATGGAAACTTAACCGGACCAGGGATCGACAATGCCCGTGGTCCTTGCGATTTCCAAGGTTTTTGCAGCTACACTCGGAGGCTCGATACTGCACATGTATGACGGGACCCAGGTTAGCGCGAGAGCGAGTTCAATTTGAGAGCTTTAAAACGACCGAGAAAAAGCTACCTTTCAACCTTTGATACGAGGCTCAATCCGAGGCCATTTTGGCCTGACATCTCGCGACAGCATGGTCATAGCTGCGTTGGTTTGGCAAGGTGGAGCTGGTCGCCCTGTGCCAGGGCGCTTGGGGGAGCGCGGCTTGGCGGGTTCAAGGCAGGGTGTTGTTTACCAATGGAATGTCTTGCTTGAGAACAACGTGAATGAGGTAACGAAGGATGTGTATTTTGAAATGGAGACAGAGGCCTTTCAGCTCTAAAGAGCTCTTTCCATGGTTCTGTTTACAAGCCTTCGTCTCTCGTACCTTCCGCGTCTAGTATGGGTGACTGCAGGCACGCTCATTGCAGATTGGCAGGTGCAATGGTTCGCGCGCGAGCATTTTGACAAGAATGGCAACTGCGTCATATTGTCTCAGCGGTAGCACGATAACCCTCGACGGAAGGATCAAAGGTCGGAGCCGTTTCCTGCTTCCCCGACCGTTTCCTGCAGCGAAATCCTTGTCCTCTCCGTTTGTCCTACGCTGTGCAATTAAATGCTATAGAGTTGTACGATTTACTCCGTACATGGGGAGAAAAAGGGGACACTGGCGAACTAATACGGCTTGGACAGCAGCGTTTTACAAGCCCTCTTTCGCTGTATGACTCAGTTAGTAAGCAGGAAAGTGATCCGCTAGGCTGTGGAGGTCGCTGGCGGCGCGGGCAGGCACGACCGACCAGGGCCTCAGTAGTCTATTTTCGTCGTGCTACTGGTCCGGTCGCCTGACAGTCACCTGCGGATAGCTTGACAGACCAAGACTTTACGGGGCAGGTGCCACCTGTGGCAGGACGAGATAAGGACGGAGCTTGGTATCACGAGCCACAGGCACTGCGTGAATCGACCAACCACCGGCGCTTGTTTCGGGCAGTCGCCTGGCTCGTTTCCCGTGTCATACTGCAGCAATCAACAACCTCCTCCGATCCTGCTGTCTCCCCTCTCCAATTAATATTGCGTCTTCAAATAACGCACATCACCTCCCCATTGTCTCATCCCGCCCACGGCGTCGACTCTTTTGTCAGTTGTTAGGCATTTGCATCCACTATTCGCCCGCTGCTTTTAGGCATTTGCCACTTCGATTTCCTTTTTTATTGCTTCTATCTCATTTTTACGTCTTCTTAACGTTTCCGCTTTCGCCTGGCGCTCTCTCGACGCACGCCTTTGCTGACAGCTCGGCTGTCATATCTGCTGTCGGCTCTGCCATTGGCCACGGAAGGGCCTCCTGCAGAACAGCTGCAGTTCTCGCGATAGGAACAGACGGTCGTCGCCTGTACCCCTCAGCGCTAACCGACGCCGTTTCCTTCGACTCAGACGCCCCGATATGCGACGATAGCCTCAAACGTCTCTATCTCGACCCTTCTCCCCTCTCTCACTACCGCCAACTATCACGGCCATGAGTGACAAAGGGCGGAGCTCGCCGGCTCCGCAACCGTCTCCCCGTGCAAATGCGGCCCTCCCTGCGTCCTCGCCGATCGGCTCCTTTCGCGCGCGGTCCCTTGGCACCTCTGTACCTCGAGCTGATACGACTGCCCGTCTCGCAAATCCCGTACAAAATCTTGGCACGTCGCCTGCATCGGCGGCCGGCGTCGGTGGCCGTGGGGGCTCGGGACGTTGGTCACCCTCAGGCAACATGACTCCCCTCGCTGGCGGAAGTGCTTCCGGTGCGTCGTACTCAGCCGGACCGGGCGTGTCTGCTCTGGCTATGGCACTCTCAAACTCTATTGGCACGTCTCCTCCGCGGTTTGGTACCCCTGCTGTGCGGCCTGCGTCGCCTTCCTCAGCGGCTGCTATTTCGACTGCTGCGGCGCCGACCAACTTTAGCAGCACGCCCTCTGTCGGCGGCACCGGTCTGACACCCACAAACTTTGGCTCCTTCGACTCAAGACAACGGTATGCAAGCACGAGCGGCGCCTACGAAGACCCGGAGATTGTGCGGAGACACTTGGTGCAGCGCACCGACGCGTCCAGCATCTCTGAGAGTGCGGCCGATGCCAAGGGAAAGCAAACTGCGCAGAAGAACGGCGCCGTCGACGGCGCATCTGGGGGTGGCGGCGACACTGACTCGGTGGGTGCGGTGGGCGCGTCTGGCATTGACGACGACGAGTTCTCTAGTCTGCGGCTGCAGGGCGGCGACATCACAAGGCCGATCTACAAGTGGACGGAAGAGGCCACGAACAAGATACAGCGCAGCAAGAGTTTCATAATGCCGCGACCGGAGCCCGAGAGCGAGGTGCTCGACATCAACACGATCAAAGTTCCTGGCGGGTTCCGCAGAAACTACCTCCGCCGCACAGCCGAGGAGGGGTACGGCACCTACGACGACGAGGAGAACGGCGGCCATCGCCACGCTCACCACCACCACCCCCACCCCCACCACCAGGGCCCGCCACAGCAGCAGCCGCAACTGTTCACCTCCAGCTTCCTCGAGTTCTTGTCCATCTACGGCCACTTTGCCGGCGAGGAGCTCGAAGAGGATGACGAGGTGCTCAACCCTGGCGAGTATTTCTCGTCCGGCGACGACGTGTCTGGCCAGGATGTCGCCGACGGCGAGTACTGCAGCAGTGAGGGCAGCGGCAGCTCGGACGATGAGCGCGAGCCGATGGAAGACAGTGCGCTTCTGACGCCCTCGCGGCGGAAACGGCGGCGGAAGTCCCGGGGCGGCAGCGGCAAGGCGAGCCCCATGAGCGCGGCTGCTGTCCTGCTCAAGTCGTTTGTGGGCACGGGCGTGCTGTTCTTGCCGCGGGCGTACCTCAACGGTGGCATGCTCTTTAGCAACCTGGTGTTGCTGTTTGTGGCGGCCCTGAGCTACTACTGCTTCGTGCTGCTGGTGACGACGCGGCTCAAGATCGTGGGCTCCTTTGGTGACATTGGCGGTATTCTTTATGGCAAATGGTTGCGGTTCATGATTTTGACGTCGATTGTCATCAGCCAGGTTGGCTTTGTGGCTGCATACATTGTCTTCACCTCGGAGAACCTGCAAGCCGTCATCCTCGCCGTCACCGAGTGCAAGACGCTGATCCCGACCAAGTACCTGATTCTGATGCAGATGGTCATCTTCCTGCCGTTCTCGCTGCTGCGCGACATCAACAAGTTGGCCTTCACGGCGCTTGTGGCTGACGCCTTCATCGTCATTGGTCTCGCGTACCTGTTCTACTACGATGTCCTGACTCTCGACAAGTTTGGCGTGGCGGACATTACCATGTTCAACCAAGACAGCTGGACCCTCTTTATCGGCACGGCAATCTTTACCTTTGAGGGCATCGGCCTCATCATCCCCGTTCAGGAGTCGATGCGCCACCCGGAAAAGTTCCCCAAGGTCATGCTCGCCGTCATGATTATCATTACGACGGTGTTCGTCACGATGGGCGCCGTGTCGTACGCCGCGTACGGCTCCAAGACGGAGACTGTGGTGCTCCTGAACCTGCCACAGGGCAGCAAAATGGTCAACAGCGTGCAGTTCCTGTATTCGCTGGCTATCCTGCTGTCTACGCCGCTGCAAATCTTCCCGGCCATTCGCATCACGGAGAACGGCCTGTTCACACGCAGCGGCAAGTACAACCCGTACATCAAGTGGCAGAAGAACGTCTTCCGCTTCTTTGTTGTGGCGGGCTGTGCGGCCATTGCCTGGGGTGGTGCTGACAACCTCGACAAGTTCGTTGCCCTCGTCGGCAACTTTGCCTGCATCCCGCTGGTGTACATCTATCCTCCCCTGCTGCACTACAAGAGCGTGGCGCGCAGCCGGCTGTGGAAGATCAGCGACCTTGTCCTCTGCTTCTTCGGCTTCATCGCCATGGCCTACACGACTAGCTTGACTATTCTGAGCTGGGCCAACTCGTCAACCGAGCCTGCCATCCCCGGCTACTGCGATAAAAAGTAACGTCTTGATGAGCTTCGCGTGTTGGAGTTGAAAGAAGCTGCTATTCGTGCTTGGTTACAAGGCGAGCCCCTTGCCTCGTGGTTTTCATTTCTTGTCACTGTTGACATATCGCATTTACCCCACCATGCGTCATCATTTCCTTGCGTCTCTGTTTCCATCTATTTTTATCTTCTCTGCATGTTTCTCGCACTTGCCTTTCTTTCTTGTGCCTCTCATTTCTCTTTGGCAGGCATTTGAGGCGATGCAACTTCAGGACGACCATCTCTGTGCTGGCCCGTCATGATCAGTTGGCTATTATACTATAGATCGAAGGCCACTATCTTTCTAGTTCGCTGTCTTAATGCGATTTCTGTCTTTTGGATGGACATTGTCCGTCGCAGCCACCACATTTACTGACTGTTGCTTATCATCAGTCACAAATCAGCACTGTATCTGTATTTCATAGCCTGGTATTTTGTAATTCCATACGCAGTGAAGCCTCTAGCAATCGTTGCAGCAATGCCGCTCAGTTGTGTAATCAGGTGTGACGGTGGTTGTCGTGTGAAGAGAGCTCTGATTGGCTAGCCTTGCGAGTGTGCTGTGTATTCGCAGCTTGTAGTTTGTCTGTAGTACTAGCACGGTGGTGGGTGGTAGATGGAAATTGGGGCGAATGATAACTGGCTGGCCGCCACCACCTTCCCCAATTTTCACGAAGCCTCGCGCCGCTTTCTGGCCTGGCGCTCCCAAATCCTCGACCTCCCTCTTCCACTTCCACTCACAACCTCGTCGTCGTTCGCCTGTTCTACACCGCCATCGGCTCATCCTCTCTCACGCCCGTCGCAATCTGTCGCATCTCGCTGCGCAGCTTCGCCATCCCTCTCTACACTCCTCCGTACCGAGCTACCTCGGTGGCCCCGAATTTTCCCACGGCTCGATCGTTGTTGACGCTATGAACGCTCCCGACAGGTACGTGGACGATAGTCAGCTGCTGCTGCACATCACTGCCGAGCTTCACACTACGCAGATCGCGAGACGTCGTTGTGTTGGTAGACCGGGATGTACCTCAGCGCGCGCTTGGATGGAGATGCGCTTCAAGTGAGGCAACAGTCGGCAAGCAGTGCTTCGATGGTACTTTCCTTTCTCGATCGTCTACCAGGAGCCAGGGAAGCAAAGGATTGGAATTGTCCATGGAAAGAGCAAACATACATAAAAAGATGGCAGGTGTGCCTCTTGGGATCTGATGCTGGATTTTTTTGCTGCGCATGACAAGGAAAGAGCTGTCCATCGCTCCTTCCTCACGGAACACAACATGCAATACGACGTCTGCTTCTGTTGTTCCTGTTGTTTGCTCTTTCCCGTCACCCGCTCCGTGCACTTCGCTTCTGTCCTCGGCCCTACCACTTTTTGCGTCCTATTACGAAACGTCCATCCAGAAGCACGCGCTCAAGCATGACTCGCATTTTCCACAACAACGTCCCTGAGAGGTTATGCACAACAAGACGACGCAGAGAGTTGCGCTTTATAACACTTGTAATTTGGATCGATTGCCTCTAACAAACTCTACAGATTCGAGCTGTTCATCCTCGCCGATGGCGAGAAGAAGATTTCCGAGACGCCATTTGCCGGTAGGTTTCGGCCCATTTCTATGCCGACGTCGATTCGAGATCGTCCATGGCCAGGCTCTAACGGCAGTACGCAGGCATGGCAAACACCTCGGACTTTTTGATGAAGAAAGAGGATCACACGCTGGGCAACCTTCTTGCGGAGCATCTGAAGATGCATCCCAAGGTCCTCATGGCTGGTTATAAGAGTACGTCTACCTGCTCTCTTTTGCACGTTCCGAGCGACTCCTGCTAACACAGTCAGTCGCACACCCTAATGTGGCAGAGGTCTTGCTCCGCGTCCAGACAGACGGCACCATTACGCCCAAAGAGGCGATTGTCGAGGTGTGCAAACAGCTGGTAGCATCGCTCGGCCACCTGAGTCGCGAGTTCACCCGCGAGTACGAGCTGCGGCGTATGGCCACGGTCGGCGAACAGCAACAGGGTGCGAATGGAGGCTTGTGAGAGCAGACCCCGCCTGATACTGTCTTGCTCTGCGTGTCTTGATCGTTTTTATTTCTTTTATTACACGCTTGTTTTTCTGCGTTTTGTTTTCTGGGCGTTCCGGACGGTTGCGGCAGGGGAAAAGAAAAGTACAAAAGCCGGTATGTTCCGGTTTGAACGCTGCACATATCATGTCACTCGGAGTAGGCGTTTTGAGGAATTGATGGTCAATTCGACATTGATGCATGCGGCAGTGCCCTTTGTATGCTTTTTAAGCTAGTAGCGACGTCAATGTGGATTAGTCATAGCATATATATCACGTGATTTTTGACCGATAAGGTAGCCTCAAATCCAATATGCATCTGCAGATAAAGATCCACACTTCAACTCCTCCTCCTTCATACCACTCCACCGGCAATCAGGCTGTCGTTTATCAACCTCGTGCGCCGACGACAAACATCGAATCATCGCGCCGGACCCGTTTCTGCGGCTGTGTCTGTCGAACCATTAACATCTGCGTCGCTCTAGACGCGACTTTGTATTTATATCGAACTGTATCGACAATCATCGACACTAGTGCGTGCCTCCTTGGCTACATATTTCGCCAGACGGGTGGGGGCCAACGACGAATCGCGAAGCACACCTACCTAACCCACATCACACCGACCAAACACACCTCGCCTCCTTCATCATGTCTGACGCTCGCAAGGGCACGTCGTCGTCTCCGGCGCCGGCGACGCCAGCTGGCAAAAAGGCCGGCGCGTCCGGGACACCCAAGGTGAAGAACGACGAGGAGGCTACGATTAAGGTGGCATCAAAGAAGGACAAAGACAGCAAGGATAAGGACAGCAAGGACAGCAAAGAAGGTGGCACTGCGTCCAAGCCGAGCGGCACCATCAAACTGAAGAAGCCCCCGCCGAAGCATAAGCAGCCAGGCAACTGGAAGGAGGGAACGTTTGTGGATCGTAAGTTGCATCTACGGCGACAGAAGTATTGCAGTTGTTTTGCAAAAGTTTGTTGCAATGCCGTTGTTAACATTTGTCCTCGAACAGAAGAGAAGAAGAAGGGCAAGAATGCCAACTCCGCCATCCCGGCGCCTTCACCAAGCCCAGTGGTCAACCAGCTCGACGAGACAGCACGCGAAACGTTTGCCACCGGCCGCCCACTCGAAGACGCGCTCAACCTGCAAATGTGTAAGCACTGCAAGAAGAGCGTACTCGCCACCGCCGCAAAGCAGCATATTGCGGCGTGCCTGAAAGTTAAGAAAGAGAAGGCACAGCGGAAGAAGGAAGCGAAGGAGGCCCGCGACCGGGCGCGCGAGCAGCAGCAGCGGGACGAAGAGGAAGCGCAACGCAAGCTAGAGGGCCGTGACAAGGACGACGACTCGAGTGACAGCGACGACGGGAACGACAAGAAGGGGCCGGGGACCGGGACGCCGAGCGGCAAGGGCAAGAAGTCTACGGCGGCTGCCAAGAAGGGCGACGCGGCGGGTGACTCCAAAGCCGGCGCAGCAGCGAACAAGAAGCGCAAGGCCGAAGCCGAGATTGAAAAGGTAGCGCCGAAGAAGAAGAAGAAGGAGGAGGCCAAGCCCAAGACAGCAAAGCCCAAGGGCCCCGTCGATGTGGAGCGACAGTGCGGTGTCATTCTGCCTAACGGTCAGCCTTGTGCCCGTTCTTTGACATGCAAGAGTCACTCAATGGGAGCCAAGCGTGCTGTTCCGGGACGGTCGTTGCCGTACGACATGCTCTTAGCGGCGTACCAGAAGAAGAACCAGGCAAAGCAGCAGAGTAAGTTGCAGGTGGATGTTCCCGAGAATTCGTTTTTGATGGAATGCGCTTATTTACTGACCCACCTCTCACAGAGGCTGCCATCGATGCCAGCGCGCCGGCGGAGGAAGAGGAGGATCCGAATGGTGGCAACATCGATTCGGACGAAGAGGCGGCGACGGTGATGAACGCCATGGCGAACTGGCGACCACGGCCGGTGGTGCCGCAGCACGCGTTTGCACCCATTAAACGCCAGTATCAGCTGGCACGGTTGTTTGAACAGCTTAACACGGCGACCAATGGCGGGCGTGTCAACATCTTTGGCGTGCGCGGCTACGGAGCACAGAAACTACCCGACGACCACCCAAGTCTTGCTGACAGCGAGGATGCTATGGGCGAGCCCGATCTTGACATGCTGACGACCATGATGCCGCCAGCAGTGCCAGCTTCTGTAGGCCGCGCAACATCCACGACACCGGTGCCGCCACCCACAGTCACATCGACGACGCCAATACCCGTGCCGGCAACGCCGTCGTCATCGTCACCACCTGTAGGCATGCGCAACCATAGCAGTCCGTCGACGACGCAGAGGCCAGTTCCTGTGGCTGGCCGTGCTTAGCATAAACGCGCCATACAGGAGGAAAAGCCTGATATCTAGTGCCACTGAGACGGTTGCTTCTTTTGTTCATACCCTTTTCTTCTTCGGCTGCCATTTTTTCCCCCTCTCCATTATTTCTACTCGGCATCTGGTGATGGCGCAACCGGCGTTTCGGACGGGAGTCGTGATAAAATTCGGTGGTTTTTTGTTACTTTATTTGGACATGATTACGAGGCGAATACCAAGTGTTTATATTTATATTTATTCTTTTGGACTTTCTTGTTGTCTTCCTCTCCGTTGATGTCACGACGGTTGATACGTTTGGTGTATCCCAATCTCGAAATTTTGTCTTTTTGTTTTCCCTGGTCGCGCGACCCGCATTGGGCGTGTTCCGGTTGGGCAACGAGCAGGAGCATGCAGGCAGAATGCAAGATGCGACGCACCCACCACGTTGTTTACGTTATTATGCACGACGCAGGTGCCAACGCAGCAGCCGACATCAGCACCCAACCACGTCGACCACTCATGCATACTGCAACCCCCGTTTCTTCAGCGAGTAGCCCAATGCACCCAACAAATATATCGAGTATGCGGTGAGGACAGTGAACAAGTGGCGAGAACATATTATTGAGGCGAACAACTGGGGCGACGGTGAACAGCGGAACGACTGCCAGAAATTAAAGGGCAGAAACAAGTCGAAGCTAGTGTCTGCCTCAAAGAGAAATCATATAATAAGCGGTCGGCAAGCCTCCAAGGTGATTGACGCGCACCAACCTCTGCGTCATGTCTTTCGTTGTTTTACTGAAACCATCATAGACACAACACGAGCAGTATGCCTCTGTCGGAGCCGGTGACGTTTGCCTTATCGGGCTCTCTAGCCACTTCTGTAGCGGCACTTGTCACTGACCGGGCCGTGTCGCTGGAAACTGTTGTTGGCTCCAAATCGACAAATCTGACCACAGCAGCAGGCAACGGCTTCGTTTTCTTCCTTGCCTATTATGTCGTGGCGACGACTGGACTACGGCTTGTTGGCCGACACAGCCTTGACGGCGTGACGCCAGCATCGGGTCGAAATGCAGAAACGCTGGCCTTCTTTGTCGGTGCAACAGCGGCGGTGTGTACGCGGTTACTTGGTCCAAGGGACGATGTTGAGCTACAACATGAAAATACGGTTGGAACCGAGTCTCGCCCACAAAACGGGGGAACTGGCGCAGGAATACCACCAAAACATGACGCACGACAGCACCGATGGTCACTCGCGGCCCTCGAAGACGACCTTGTCCTGGCACTTGATCCTGGCTTGACTTTCTGTATTCACGAGCTCCTGGCACGGCTGGTCGCCCAGAGACAAGGGAGGCGACAGCCTTCGAGACAACAGTACACGAATGGCCCCAGAGCCGCCTTGATCACCTTCCTACTTGCGGCTGCTAGCAAGGCCATTTCTACGGCCATCACATACCCGTTGTACGCAGCATCTTTTATAGCAGAGGCAAAAAGCCGGCGACTGCCTCCAACAGAACCCGATGACGATGGCAATGACAAGATCCTAGCCCTGCTGTGGAAGACGTTCCGCCACCCGGGCGGTCCCCGGGTGCTCTACGACGGATGGTTACGGAACGTGGCGTCCGCAGCTCTTAGCCACGGCATCACCATGGCGATCCAACGAGCCCTATACGGCCTTGTCTTGCAGCTGGTGTGCTCGGCCACCAATGCCCTTCGAAAGAGGAGGGCGTCCATCTCGCACACAACGAAAGTGGTTTTCTCAGACGCAACCGAAGCGCGTCGGTCATCACTACAAGTTCCGGCGGCCACAGTCAACCACTTTCGTAACGAGCCGGAAAAGGCCACCAAGGCTGTCGAGACGTGGCTCGAGTCAACAACAGTAAGCAGCGATGTGGCACAGAGCAACGCAAGCCACGATACTGCCCGCCTACTGCCCCATCCCAATTCGTCAGCATCCCCAAAAGCCATTGCATCTAGCCATGAGTCCTGGGTAGCGAACCAGCACCCACGACAAGGCGGCTCTCATCGTACTTCTCCCAAAGACAGTGCATTGGTTCGCTATGATGCCACTCAGCGTACCGAGACGACCATTCCTCGGACTCGGGGAGCTCCGTTTCAATCGGCAAGCGGTGCAGAGTCGAGAACGCCACCGACTGAAAGTGGCACGGGTATTGAACATGACGACGACGGTGCTGGTACTGTTATCTTTAACATGATCTCGAAAATCCCTCGCGTGGTGAAGAAGTAGACAATGGATGATGGAGAAATAGGTGGAGAAACAGATGGAGAAACAGATAGACTCGATCATTCACGCGCACTCTCGCTTGTTGTTTGATACTGTAGCCCATAAATTGAAGTCTTTACTGTCCCCACGTGATATGCCCCCTTCTATATAAACGCCGGTTCTTGTATGCTCTCCATTTATTGTGTTCACCTTCCAGCACCCATTAACACTGAAAGGCAACGCCATTTTTCTTGACTTCGCTGGCGCCACCGGCCGAAAAGCCAGTCCCCTCGCTGCGAAGGTCCACAAGGCCCGGCTTGACACGGTCCTTCTTCTTCTCTTTTTTATCCTTTTTGTCCTTCTTACTCTTCTTGTCCTTCTCGTCCGGCGCGTCGTCCAGGTCCGTCTCGCACACGTAGCACCGCACCCTGCCCGTCGTTCCTGGCGGCGCGTGCGGGTCAAACAAAGCAGACTGCCCGTTCGCTCCCGGCGGCTTCACAAATTTGTGCACGCAGCTGCGGCACAGCACGTGGCCGCATGGCTTGGCCAGCACGGCTTTGGACGCGTTGGTGAGCATCTTGTTGCAGGCCGGGCAGATGCGCTTGCCGTTGGCGTCGCGCTCAAACTGCACAGACACGAGCGTGTGGAGCGAGTAGCTATGGTGGTCGTGGCCGGCTGGGCACAGAGGCGTGCCGTCTGCTCCGGCACCACCCTTGCCATCGGCACCCTTCGTCTTCGCGTCTGTCGAGCCGTCCTTGTGTTTGCTGATCGACGGCGTCTCAGAGGGCGTCCAAAAAGACGGAAGGGCCTGGGCGTCGTGCGCGGCTGCGCGCTCGGCCTCAATGGCGCGCCGTGCTTTGGACCGGTCCTCCTCGGCAATGCGCTGCAGCTCGTCCTCGTCCAATGCGAACTTGCGCTTCTTGGTCAGCTGTATTTTGTCGCCGTCGTCGCCGTCGCCGTTGCCGTTGCTACCAGCAGCGTCAATGGAAGGGCCGGCCTCGAGCAGACGTCGTTGTGTCTGCGTGGGCGTTGATGTCGACGTTGCAGCCGGTGTCTCTCTGTCATGGGCGCCGTTTGCATACCCGCCTGCCTTCCGTCCAACCTTGGCCTCCAGTCCGGCCTGCACGAGCTCAAACTCCCTGACCGCCCGCGCCTGGTCCTCGGCGTAATCGCGTGCTTGACGCTCGGCGCGATCCCTTTCCTCCTGCTCGCGCGCCTTTTCCAGGCGGCGCATCTCCTTCTTTTGCGACAAGATGTTGTTCAAGGCGCATTCTCGGCAGAAAATGTCGCCTGCTGGGCAGGCGACGGGGTCTTGGGCGAGTTCGAGGCACAGCGAGCATGAGGCGAAAGGTAGGAAAGAGTCGCGTGTGAGGCGGGCCGACGAGACGGTCCAGGCAGCCTTGGCGAGTGAGCGCTCATAGGAGGTGAAGACGGCGCGACTGGTGTTTCGTTTGCCTGTATCGTGTGAGCGCTTGCGCGGACGAAGAACAAAGTGTCGAAAGAATGAGTGAAAGAAAACAAGAAACGGCAACTTACTATGCGACATGACGGCGATTTAGTCAGCCGTGGAGGTTTCGAGAGCAAGAAGGCCAAGACAAATAGAACGTGAAACGAAGAAACAAACGAAAGAAACGAAACAAATGGCTCGGCACGGGACGTTCTGGAGGTGGAGGAGGGTGTGGTGTCCCTGGAGATATGCCGAGAGGAAACGATGAAACGGCAGGATTGCTTGTGCACCAACTGGATTACAGGCAATTGAAGCTGATAAGATAAGCGCAAGGCTGAGCAAAAAACAGCGTGCAGCCTGGCCAAGTCGCTAAAGACAGCGCTGTAAATGCCCACTATATGGTAGGCAAGGGACATTTTAGGAGCTAACAAGAAACACTCCCGACTGCTGTATCATTAACTGTGACTTAAACGTTAAATTAAACATAGAACTCGTGAAGCAAGACGCAATAACGTCACTCGTGTGTCTATCCTGTCCTCCTAGGTATACATGAAACAGTGCACGCCTGCGTCCAAGACAGTAAACTCGTCAAAAAGAGCAGAAAAACAGACACTTGCCGACTTGACCGAATCTTCAGTCTGTTGTCTGCGAAAAGTATCCTCATCCAGTAATCCTCATCCCCATCTTCCTCTGTCGCCTTAATAGTCGTCGTCCACAAACGACTCAGTCTCTTCTAGGCCCCGTAGGACCTCCTCAATCTCTGTCGGGTCCGTGATCGCCCACACGCCGCCCCCCTTGACCAGGTCCTTGCCGCGCATGCCCACCTCTTTGCCCACGAGGTTGCGCCCGACCTTGCCAGGCCCGATACCGATCCACCGCCGCACACCCTCCTCCTGGTCCAGGTAGCGGATGCTGTCCCACCAGCGCACCGTCTCTTCGCACTGCCGCGCCAGCAGCTCTTTGAGGTCGTCCCGGCTGCCAAACGGCCGTGCCGTCACATTGCTGATGCACGGGATGGTGCCCGGGAAGGACACAATGTCCTCGCCCTCGCGACCCGCGACGCGGCTGTGGCCCGCCAAAAGCCGTCGGATCTCGGCCACGGCCGGACGCATAATGGGGCTGTGGAAGGGGCTGTCGCTGTTGAGCCGCACCGCACGCGGGTCGTGGCCTAGGAACAGCCGTACCTGCGCCATCAGCTCGCTGATGCGCTCAATGTTGCCGCTCAGCACGATCTGGTTCTTGCTGTTGATGTTGGCAATAAGCACCTGTTCGCTCGGCGGCGGTGTTGCTGTCGCTGTCGCAGCTGCTGTCAGCCGCTCGCCCGTCGCGCTGTACCCCAGAAACTTGTACACGGCCGCCACCAGCGGCTCCATGTACTCGGGCTCCGTCACTACCGCCACCATGCCGTAGTCGCCGCCGTGCTCGTCGCGCGCACGCTGCGTGGCGCTCGCCATGGCCTCGGCGCGTTTCCGCACGAGGTACAGGCTGTCCTCAAACTGCAGGTAGCCACCCGCGACCAGCGCCGCAAACTCGCCGAGCGAGTGGCCCAGCGTGACGTCGATGCGCTCGGCCACCCGAAAGTCAAACTCACGCTCCAGAATCCGCAGAATCAGAATCGATGTCGCCATGATGGCCGGCTGCGCGTTGGGCGTCGCCGTCAGCACCTTGCCCGGCCCCTCCTGGATAACATCCGACAGCTTGTATTTCATGTAGTGGTCGATCTCTTGCATTATGTCGCGCGCGGTAATGGGAAAGGCCTCAAGCCATGGCCCGAGCATGCCGACTTTCTGTACGCCTTGGCCTGGTGGGTCGTTAGTTATCATCGTACTCCCACGTTGTCAAGAACATTGCTCAGTGGCCTACCAGGAAAGAAGATTGCTGTTTTTGGCCGGACCTTTGGCGTCGAAGACGACCACCGGTGTTGATGCAGCGCATCATGGCGCAACGCCGGACCTGACGACGCAAACCAAAGGCGTCCCCGTTGTCCACTGGCTGGACAAGATGTGCGTGGGCGTCGAGGGTAAGACGTCGAGAAGGGAGCGGTACGAAGCCCCGTCCGAGGGGCGTTGAGGAGAAAGCCCGAGAGAGAAGAAGCGAATGACGAAGTGGAGAGCAAGGAGAAAGAGGAGGACAATGGAAAGGAAGAAGAAAGGCGGAGTGGGACGGGAAGGGCCACGCCCCGCGGAAGTCGTCTCATGGCTTTGCGCCAGCCGGTGACGAGGTGCGAGGGGTGTCGGGTGCACGCATCAGCGACAGTCGGTCTGTTGGAGGAGAAGGTTGACAACGGCGACGTGTGGTATGTTGTCGAAAGAGCTGTGTGCAGTCGAAGGAGGTAGTTGGAGAGTCTTCACAAGCCAAAATGCCCACAGCTCGTGGAAATGACGCCGGCGGTTTGGGTCCTGCAGTTTTGGCTGGCGAATCTTGAACAAAACACAGACTAATTCCGGCAAACGAAAGCCCGAGTGGTCAGTTAGGCGCTCGCGCTATGCGTTTGCGAGCATGATCTCTAGTATTTTCCGTCGGAATCACGTCAGGGCGTCGTTCTGACGGAGTAGTGTTCGCCTGGAGAGAGTTGCAGGATCGCTTGTCGTGGGGCCAAGAGTCTTCCTTGGCACCTTCCTCCACTAAATGGGCTCGATGGGGTATTATTGGGGAATTCGTACTTCGTACGTTACACGGGGAAGTAGGGGGCCTGAGGCGGCCCTGCAGCCAGTCGTAGCTCAGGCTTTTGCGGCTGAATTTGCGCGTCGTTCCTGCCCATTTACGAAGGTATCGGATTTCGGCAAGAACCACCGTTGACTTGACTGAGTCTACACCTGTGAGGCAAGACCACCTCCTAGGAGCACCACCAACAGATGCACGAACAATTGGTGAAATTAGCGCATTGCCATCCCGAAGAGCGGTACCTGACCTGGCGCTCCGATCGCGTTACGCGACCACTGTCAAGACCACGCCGGCAAGCGTCGTCGGCAACCAACCGATCCGACCGATCGCCCAGTGTTATTCTGTGACTTTGCAAGTGCTTCACTCTCGGCAAGACGCCGCTGTCGGCTAGAGCCCTCCGGAAGGGAAGTATCCTTAGATCCACGTGACCGTGCTTCAACTCTTAACTTGTAAAGAGAAGGAACCTCCTGCATCTTTCCGTTTGCGATGTTGAGTTGACGCGTTTGTTTCGATATGATAATTTGATTTCTCCCTCAACAAATGCGGTACCAAACACATCGCAAAGATAGAGAGCCACAAAACCAACGGCATACATACCGTCAACATGATATGGCAAAAAGCCAACCCAAACTCGCTAAATAGCGCTTGCAACCGACGACACCAATGCATCCAATGGAGCATCCACCGCCCAGCCGCATCAACAAGATGTCCTCTAACCGAGGTATGAGAGAAACGGGGGCCACATGCGACTTCACAAGAGCTGAGGTTGTCGACTCGTGGGAAGACAGCGAAAGTGACGATGAGGAAGCAGACGAACGCACACCTGCATCGTGTGCGTCTGTACCAGTAGTGTCTGCTGAGCCGGCCGAGGGATGGCTGCAGGCGGTTCTCTTGGATTTTGAAATGTTACTGAAGCAGTTCGAGGAGAAGTTCCGCAACGTCTGGCCATAGATTAGGATATGGTGGGCCGTCGATGTTTTGTGCTGGCATAAAGTAATATAAATTGTGCTATCAAGAGTCGTGTATTTGTTATTGGTCGATTAAGCTATCTGTAACCAGCTGAAGGGTCCAACCTGCAATGTAATACGAGTTATACAACACATGCAACATTGCAAAACTGTGCACTCTGCATTTCGTTACAGAGCCTTCCTTAACTTCAGCAGCTCTCCGGCCCAGAACTGTCACATAGCTGACGGGGGTACGACGTATTGTCGCGCGCAATTTGGAAAGTATCCGGAGTAACAATACGTCCGTGACCTCTTCTCCTTCTGTTTCCAACGACACACACGCTGCAGCTGATACGACGTGCATCCAGCCCTACTCCGTGCCCCGTTCTTTGCTATTTTTCTCCGTAGTTCAGCCAGTGCGTCTCTTGTGTCCCGTCTGTCGGACCCTTGCGGTTTGTTTTGGTTTCTAAAAAAGGCCTCGCTTTCTGGTTCCGCGCATTTATTTGCCAACCCGTATCCCATATGCTTACGCCAATGCCAACCTATACAGCCGGAAATCGGGCAGCGGTAAGCAACAGGCAACGCGAAATACACATTACAATCAAAGTGATTACTCCGTAGTGCAACCAGCGCTCGCTAACGCGCGCGTCCGGCCCGGCCGATATAATATATCGTCACGACGTTGGGCAATATAGCAACAAGGACAACACGTCGATGGTACTGTTAATATTTCCAGAAATACGCAACCAGGGTGAAAAAAAGGCAACTGGCAAGCAAAGAAACACAAAACAATTTGGGGAAAAAGGGGTCGGCGGGAAGAAACACGTCGGATCTCCAAGTGTGAAGCTCTCTATAGCGAGCTGTTGTAACAACACACGTTCTGGATTGAGCTTGCGGTCTCCGTGCTCTGTGCTCCGTGCCCCAAATGACTGACACGCAAGTCAGGGTGTCTTTGTCGGTGTCGCCCCTTTATCCTTTTCTTTTTTATCCTTTGTCTATGGAAGAGTGAGTAGTTGTTGTTTCCAAGTTCTTGGATCGAAAGTGGCAAAGCGCATGTCAACCACATGGTTTCCATAGAACGGCGTGTACTAGTGCTATCGATGGCGGTAAAACGAGTGTGATAGTGGCCACAGGAGCGGCGGCAACAGTGGGCCAAGTGTTGCTACTGCTATTGCCCAACAAAGGCACCAACATGTCTCAGTCAGATATCCGGGAGTGAGAGTGTAGCAATCCTTCCGCTGTTTCCATTTCCTCTCCTTTCGGTGGGCTAAGCCAAATGAGCCAGCGACCGCATGGGAAGTGCCCAATTTAGCAGGGGATCTAGACGCCAGCTTTTGTTTCCTATGAAGATCTGGGCCAGTATTGGTCCTGTAGCACAGTCGGTAGAGAGGAGTCAGGAGCCAAAGCGGGTTGCCTAATTGGTCCAAACAGACGGACTTTGGTATTTTAGTTTAGCTTGGCCAGAACCCCATTGGCTCGCCCGCTAGTCCGTCGCGCCTTCCCTCTCCGTCCTTTTTCTACAACGAAATTACAGACACCCTTTGTTTCTTGCTCCCATCCGCCCGTCGCTCCTGCTGTGTTGTAAAGGGCGCCACACAGAGTACTCTTCTGTCTTCTCCCCAGTCTGGGCCGGTCACATTTGATTGCCAATAAACGCCCTTTGGGGGACACTGTAGACTCGCCCCAAGAATGCACCTTCCTCGAGCATAACAGAATGTGAAAGTCAGTGTGCACCCCATACCATCTTCCCTGTATATTACCCTGTCCACCCCCGCTTTTCACCCCTACGAAGTACATGCACCCTGATCTTGCGCTAGTGAGGCTCAGACTACTTACACCTAAATTGTAAAGTACAAGGAGTCGACGCTTGAATGCACCTTCCTCATTCTTCTGATGCGGCACATTCTTGACTTCTTTCTCCTTTTCATCCACATCCTCTCTCCCATCGCCGCTTCGTCTTCTTTTCGCCCTCTCTTAAACCGCGCTCTATTCCCTCTTCGTCTCGCCAGGCCTGTCACGCCCGCCCTCCTCCGACAACTGTACCCCTTGCTTTCATCCCCTGCGCTTCTCAACGTCAGGCAGGTCGAGAGCGACCAAGCGATACAGCATTCAACAGCCCACCTGCCGCCAGCAGCCTTTTCTTCCCAAATCGACACTTCTTTTCCACCGAACGAATAGACGGCAAGCCGCCACGACGTGCCGCGTCCTGATCCAACCATCGTCGTGAGATGTGACCGCGTAAACGAGTCAAAAGGGGCAAAACGGAATAGACAGAGGCAAGGCGACCTGCAGCGGGAGCTTCTCGAGCCAGTTTGTCTCTCTGCCTTTCTCGTTCTTCGGGCCACCTCCTCGCTTACCACCCGTCTGCGTTCCACGGCAGCGCTCTGCTGGGTTATCTTTACAGCCTCTACGCGGGAAGCATCTGGCCCTCGCCTGTCAGCTTGTCAGCTTGTCAGCCTGTCTGTCTGTGTCTCTTCCGCACGTCTAGAACGGTCTGCGGGTAAATACGCTCGCAATCTCTACCCTTCCAGCGCCGCCACCAGCAGACGAAAGGGGAAGAAGGAAGAGAAGAAACAAGGGACGATTGCATTTGGCCACCATTCAACCACTTGACGCCTCTCCTGTGTCTGTTTTGCAAAAGCCCTGGCAAACGAACCAGCCAACGAAACCCACACCCGTGCCGTTTACCTCCTGGCCCATCATACATCGTTGCTGTGTCGCTGGAGTGCCTCGCCCCCAACCGGTCTCCTTCGCCAGTTTTCTTATCTCGATTTTCTCTTCACCGGGCACCATTTTCTTCTCACGGCCTTGTATTATTTTGCCACAACATATGCCTCCAACTATTAGGTGAACTGCCGCCGCACTTCCTCCTCGGAAAGTGAACCTGCGCGTCCCTGCGTATCCTCCGCGAAGATGGAGCCTGTGCCCGAGACTGAACGGATGGAGGCGTTTCGCTCCTCGCCGCTGCCCACGCAGCGCCTCCAGAGCTCGTCATCCTTCATATTTGCCTCGCCGACACCGTTAACACCGCGGATGGCGACCGATCCCGAGATCAACCCACGAAATTCTCACAACCAGCGCCGCTCTACTGAGTCGCCTTCTCCCAGCTCGCCCCCGTGGGTGCCAGCACCGAATACCCTTCCTTACCGCCCTCGCACGGCCTCACCCCTCTCCGGCTCGCACGTGCGGTCGCGATCGACCGCGAGCGTGGGCAGCCTCTATCCACCTGCCATGGGGCGGACACGATCTATGCCCGGCGTGAACGGCGCTGGCCACCTGCAGCTGATTACCGTTCCGCGGATATCCAGCCCAACACTCGGGCATCGGCCACCCACCTTAACCACGAGAACGCCAAAGAAGAGCCTTATCGAAGACGTCTTCCCGTCATCACCAACACGCGTCTCGGTAATACACGATGCAGACCAGCCAAATCTGCACGAGCGTAATAGCTCTCCCAACCTCGGCATTCATACCTTACCAACCATCCCCTCCGACGGCACACTCAACACGAGCATCACGAGCCAGCCGCTCGCCCGCACCCGCCGGCCATCCTCACCGTATCGGCGGCTTTCATCGTCAAGTGGCAGCTCACCCTCTCCCCTGGCGCCAGCACCGCAAACCGTGTCAGCGCCCTCTCTTTCTACCACCACGTCATCTTCGTCAATCACATCGACTACCTCAACAACCTCGACCGCCTCGACCGCCTCATCTGCTTCCACGACGAGTACCAGCTCATTAACGCCTACGGCAACATCCGACGCACCCGTTCTTGTAGCCTCTGTGTCCTGGACACCCCCATCGCCTGCTGCATCCTCCCCTCTCTATCGGCCGTCCGACACGCTGCTGTCAGCTCCGTCCTACGGCAGCCTCGGCGGTCTCTCTTCGTCTTCCGTGCCCTCCACGCCGACGTCCACGCGATCACGCAGTCCGAGCATTTCCAGCTTGGAGACGATCCCCGATTCACCCGACGCCGAAGAGGCTGCTCTCGAAGCCGAGCGCATGGCTCAGCTAAAAGCGGCAGCCGACGCCGTTGACGGAGACAGCAAGGGCGGTCGTGGCAGCCTTGACGTCCCGACGCGAGGTCGGACTCTGGCTTTTGGCTCACGGGACAAGCGTAAGCGCTGGAGTGTGTGCGGTGCCGAACGGCGAGGCGACCTCGATTTAGAGACGATCTGGGAAGACTGAGAACGGAGGACTAAGCTTAGGCTGAATTTCTCTGCTCTTCAATGTTCCTGATTTAAGCTCGTTCTTGTCTTGGTGGATTATCTTAACCCATCCGTCCTGCATTTTACGATCCACCGACAGCATTCCTCTGGAAGGTCTTGCTCTGATACCCTCGTGGCCTATTGCATTGTTCTTTTCATCAGCCAATTGTCTTTTATCTTTACGTTGCATCTCATCATCCAATGACTGTTTTTTATTGCACTTCTTTATCTCATCTCTCTTGAAAGGTTACGACAGCTGGCGCATACCCGAGCCTAAACACAGAACGTCACGTATCGGAATAAGGCCGGGTGATTTTTTTTTTCTTTGATTATATCCTTTGCACTACCACTTGCGACTGCTTGTTGTTTTATGTTTTATGTCATCTTTACTCTGCAAACTGGTTGGGATTCCGGGACACTACGCTGGACGGGAGGTTCAAATTATCTAGCGTTCAATGAAAGCTCCTCTTTTCTATTTGCAATTTTAAACACCGTAAACGTATATACCGTGACCATTTTCTATTTTGCCTGTAGGCTCACTCTTTCGTGCGCAACCAAACTTCAGCGCTGCCTTCTAAGGGTGGCGCGTTGTTTTAGTCAAAGGGAATTCTCCGCAAGGCTTCGCGGCCATTCTTGCGCATCTCGCCAGCAGCACCAAGACTGCTCGGCACGCGGATACCGCAGCAGTCGCCCCATCCGCTGGGGTTGTGAATATGGCGCACGCCGCCCTCCTGAAAGACGTCGACAGTATCGTTGCCGTCTACAATCGCGTCCTCGTCCTCGTCGTCCACGTCGGCACCCGCCTCGCCGGCCTCCTTCCCCTCACGCGGCAGCGTCATGCCCGGTGCGGCCGGTACCAGCGAACCAAACAAAAAGTGCTGCATCACGGGTAGCTTGCGTAGCACCTCGGCCACAAACATGCGCCGCATGCCACCCTCGACCTTCTCCCATGTCTTGGTCGCCGAGATGTCGTCCAGCATGGGACTATGCCAGCGCAAGCTGTTGTCACCGCTGCCGCCACCACCAGCCGTCAGTTTCTCGCCTTCGCCCACCTGCACGACATTCGTCGTCGAGGCCGCCTTGATGCTATTGACAAATCGCACCTGGCCGAGATACAGGTAGTCGTCACCAAACTGCTCCAGCGTCAGTGGCTGGTGTACCGCCCGAGGCGTGATGTAGCGGTGATGCAGCAGCTGTGCGGCGCCAAAGAGGAACGGTAAAAACTGGTAATCATCCAGCCCCCACACACCGTGCGAGCCCGCAGGCTCCAGGTAGTAGGTAGTTTGCACGAGGCGCATCACGTCGAGGTAGCGCGCAAACACACACAGCACAAGCGCCGGCATGTCGTCACGGCTCACGAGGCCCAGTTGGTAAAGACACAGCAGCCACACGACAAAGTGAAGCTCGTGGCCGGAGCCGTAGTCGATGCGCGCGCGGTTACCAAAGGACTGGGCCAGGTACGCCGCCGCTTCCGCAATCGCCGACACGCCCTCGCTCTCACCCTCGCGCCCGCCCTCGTCTTTCGCCGTCTCCTTCTCCTTCATTCCCAACTCCTCCTTGTGCCACTGCACTGCCCGCTGCCGCACCTGATCCACGAAGCCGCGGAATCGCTTGTTTCCGAACCGTGAGCCACCGGCATCGTCGGGCGGGTTGGCATACACGAGCGCTTCAGCCTCGTCCAAAATAGACAGCAGCGCCAAGACGACCGGCGACAACGGCCGCTGTGGCAGGTTCTTCTGGTACGTCCGTTGCTGCTGCTGACCCGGCCGCCACTGGCCAGGGATGTCTTCGGGTAGTTCCGTCCGAGTTTGTCGTGCTGCCGCCGCAGCAGCCAGAGCGTCTGCAAATACGCCCGCGGGCGTGTCCACCACCGACTCCGCCAGGCCAAACACCCACGCCTGCAGGAGGGTACAAGTTGCTGACTCCAGGAAAATCTCGTGGTCGTTCTGGCTCAAGATGCGACGGCGTGGGATGGCAAATTGGAAGTCGCCCAACTTCTCCGGCGTAGCCGTCGGTGGGAGTAGAGTTGGCGTCGCGGGTGCCGGTGTCGGGTTGGCGGGTGCTGCGGCGCGGCGACGGGGCTGCAGCTTTGGGATGCGGTCGCGCAGGTTAGGAATACTACTGGCATTTATAGTACCGGACGAAGACGGCGCCTGCGCGGTGGCCGGTGGAATGCTTGAGGCAGCCATTGATGGCAGAGGATGCAGTCTTGCAATAACGAACCGGTTTCGAGGTTGTGTTGAATGAAAGTTAGTCTTGGGACACAAAACGAGCTGGCACAGCCGGATCCTGATCCTTCGATAAAGTCGGGCAGACGCAGGACGTAAAAGAAAACTGTCCAATGTTGTTCGATATAACGCTTCTTTTTGTCGTTTGTGGTTAGAGAAATAGGAAGATGATGAATACGACAGGGTTGGAGGTCTGACGTATTTTGGGAGGCACACGCTCCTTCCCTATTTCCAGAGGCGAAAGTTGCACCTCCCACAGTGGCGTTTTATCCTTTAGGCTACCGCTTCCCTCCAAGCACTTGTGGAGCTCGCTGAGGTAGAGGAGCCTACTGGCGTCCCAAAGCTCCGGCTTGCGGGGTAGGTGCGACCCAGCTAGCGCAGGCAACATATCTTATCTTCTCGGATTGGGAAAGAGCAAGGCTCTGGAGCGTAAGTGCGGCACCTGCCGTAAATTTTTCTAAAAGATTTTTTCAGAGCCTCGTCAACACTCCAAAGCTCAACAACCGCCAATATCTCCCAGTACGTTGCATCCAACCGCCACAGCACAACCGCCAGCCACGTAACTGTCATTTTCGCCCGATTTCACAAACGCACAATGACTGCCGTCGCAGAACCGGTGGCCGTGCTGTCACCGCTACCTCGCGCAGATGGCTCAGCAACTTACTCGTACGCCGGCTACACCGTTTCTGCGTCCGCAAACGGACCCATTGAGGCCCAGAGACGGGACGAGGACCCCGATGAAGCTACTGTCGATGTTGTCGTACGACCAGCTGCTGGTGTAGGAGGTATGTCCTTGCCAGTTGCCGGGGACGGGGCTCATCATGATGCTCTCTCTTCATAGCCCATGTCACCTCCCCACCCCGTATTGTTCGTGGAACATATGAATTAATTCTCGAGTCCACTCTGCTGACATCTTGTTGCTTTTGCACCTATATAGGTCCTAGTGAGCGGCACCTCGAGTCTGTATTGAAAAAGACACTGCAAGAGATCATTCTTGTGCACGACTTCCCACGCTGCCTCATTCAAGTCGTCTTGCAAGTGCAGGCGACGCCTGAGAACGACTATGTCAACACACGGTTGAACATGCCCGGCCTGGTGCGTTACTATCCTTGATGTTTATTTTATTTTTGTTTTTGGGTGGGGGGGGACTCCTTCTCTAGTTTACTTGCTAATACCGCTCAGAATATCGGCGTTCTTCCAGCGCTGCTGCAGAGCGCCATCCTGGCCCTGCTCTCAGCAAGTATTCCGATGCGGACCACGGCGACGGCGGCGTCACTGGCCATTCTTCCGGAAACGAAAAGTAGCACCCAGACGAAGATTGTGACCAGCTTCTCCCCACGGGACGCTTCGACCGCTCGGTCGACGCATGTCTTCGCCTTCTCGGCTCAGGACGACAAGCTCCTGCTCGCCGAAAGCGAAGGTGAGTTCACCATGGGCGAGTGGGACGAGGCACTCGCCGTAGCAAAGAATATGTGCTGTCAGAGCCAAGAGGCTGTCGATACGTCTGGCGACGGCATGGCGCTGGACAGCAACGACATCAGCAACGACACCGACTTGCGTGGTTTCCTCCGCTCAGCGGTCCAAGGGAAATTGGAAGATGCTCTCAAGTGGAAAACGGCACCGAGAGAATGATTTTTTGTCCTTCCTTCTCATCACATGTCACTTGCAACATGTTCGTTCCAGTCACTTTCTGGGGCATAGCTCGCCGCTTGTGCCGTCTCTTCCTCTTTTTAGGCTGCAGTTGTAGGGATGTGCACGATTCACAAGGCACAACAGACGATGCGAGGGTCGCGAACCGTCCTCACGAAGCACATCTCAGGCACGCCAGGCCGCGAATTCGAAAGCAAAACGCTGCAGCTCTGCGGCATGGATCCGGCTCTCTATCGACTTGTTTGATCAAGACCAGGGGAAGGCAGGGGAGAAAACAAAACAAAAAAAAAAAGCAGCAAAATCAAAAAAGTCGAGGGAAACAAGCGGTGAAACCAAAAAGGACATAACAGGTTCACGGTAAGAGAAGAGACGCGGAACAAGGCTTGTCACTGAGCCCAGGACGAGCCAAGAATACGACCAGCGACGAGCAGTCGCCGCCACCTCCTCTTCGTGTGACCCTCGACATCCAGCGGCTAGATGTGACAACAATACAACATCGGTCGCATCTTGTTTAATCAGTAACATTCGTCACATTACTCCGTCCTACACATCCCAAAATACAGCTCCTATGCTATATTTGGTGCTACCGCTGACTCTAGCGATCAGAGTCACTGCTCGGTCAACAAATGACAAGACAGATCATGTCACCAGTGATAGGGCTCGACGCAATGCTACACTGTTTGGATCCCATACGAGCTCCAACATCCAAGTTGAGCCAGGTCCGTTCTCCGCCAGGCGCCCAGATCGCGCCCGTCTCTTCGATTTCCAGCCTTCTCTTTTGTTGTACTTGTTTATCTCTTTTTTTGTTCTTTTCCTTCTCAAACTCATTCGTAAAACATAACAAACTTTTACGTTCCCCCGGCCTTTTCTCAAACGAGCCGGCAGGTGGGTCTAACTGGCACGGTTGTGTTTGGGATATGCCTTTCTCGTGGATATTTTAGGGGTGCTGGGGGGGTGTTGGGGGTGTTTTAGTAGCAAAAAAATGCCCTCGTTTCATCTCCTGGGTCCATTTCAGCGTCAGTCCAGGATAGAGAGGCCCTCCTCGATGAGACAGGAAGGCTCCGCTTTCAATGGATTGGACTGGCTCTTTGGGCCTGAGGGTACAGGTAGAATGGGAAGCGAAAACAGTTTTCAAAACAATAATTCTCCGTAGCCAGGCGTGCAACGTACATGGCCATACAAGTCGTTACAAGTGCTTCTCCGTTTGCCTCTTCAATCGGAAATAGCATCACCACATATTACAGCTTCTTGCCCCTTTGTGCCAGAAACAGAATGCTGGGTCTTGGCACTGGTTTGGGACGGTCTTGCCGCTTCTGTCCTATTGCAGCGCCATGCCAAAACACGTGGGTTTGAATAAGAAAGAGCCGCCGACAGACGTTTTGAGGTTAGGGAAACTGGTCCTTTTCGGTCGATCTCCGGTGAAGAGGCAAAATGGAAAGAACGGATCTCGAAGGTGCAGCCGAAGGGAAGGCGCCAACAACTGTCAGAGAACAGCGGGCGGCGGTCCCAACGGCACGGTGGGTAAGGGCCTGACGGCTCCCACGTTTTCCCTTGCTTGAGAGTGTTCGTTGCTGCAACCGGCATCCCCACAGCGTAGTGATTGATTCGCGCTAGAGACCGGTGGGCAGCTGAGTGTGATCCACACGGGTCAAACTGAAGTGGAAAACAACCTGCCCAGCAAACGGCGAGCATCTATCTGTGAGCGACAAGCCTAACGACAGGGGATAGGTGGAAAGTGTGAGGAAATACGAGTGTTATTTACCGTCAATTATTTTACCATGGCAAGGCAGGAGCGGGTTTGAAGAAGTGTCGTGGATGGAAAGAACGAGCGAGGTCTACAAACTACACCAACAGGGAGACGCTTCTCGCTATCACTTCTCACAATGCTCCTGCCTGGAACAGCCGTACGTGGCTATTTTGTAAACTTTATGGAAGGAACAAGCGGCCTGCAGATTTGCATGTACCTGCGGAGGAAGCAAAACGTACGATACGTCGTAGAAACAATGTTGTATCCGACCCTAGAAGGCAAGAGCCATTCAAGCCCTGGCTTCACAGAGCTTGAGACACAGCGGGAAGGGGCAGCCTTGCCACTGACTACCTTCCCCTGTTACTCTTGCCGCGTCTGTCCAGTCCCGTCGACGACTTTCATCCCCTTCCATCCAAACCAAAACACACATTGATCTGAACAGATCCCTGCAGTTCATCCCCGTCTCGCCAGGATCACCAGCGCGGCGTACCGGCCCTTTGAAAGAATGGTCACTGAGAGAGCGAGCACTCTGTCAGATGCCCGTCGGGAAGGCTACCCTCATGCAGAGCAACACCTCCAAGGAAAATCACGTCCAAAGAGACCGATCATCCAGGGACAGCTGGAGAAGAGAAAGGAAAGAAAGAAAAAATCACAGACAGCCCTGAAGAATGGCAAAACAACCAGAACGAGATGCCATGCGGAGGAGGCTTGCGAATAGAGTTGCCTCTGCTCGCTACTGGCTGGCATGCACCACCATTGTGGCGATCCAAGAGCCTCTCTTCACGAAGACATTGCGCATCTGGGATGTCGGAATGCTTGCATCCCACTGACAACAGACCTTCTATTTTTAATTCTATCAGCACACATTGACGGTGGCAGAGGCACCGATAAAACAGGACGAAAAGGGGCCTGGCCACAGAGGGCCATCGAAAGGGCTTGGCGTTGCCAGGAAGCAACAAATAGCTATCAAACAAACCCGCAAGGCGTCTTGAGGATGGATCACCAAAGGCATCAAGATACGGCCGGGGGGCACTGCAGTGGGGCTGCAGCCCCGGACAAATCCACCCCTTTATGACTTGGGTCTGTTGCTTCTCTTCCTCCACCCCCCTGAGCTTCTCGCGACAGATCTTCTATGCCACATACAGAGCTACGACGGTGATCTCGCGCAGAGGATGCAAAGGGACTGACCACATACCACAAAACACAGGCACAGATACGATCGCACATTGGCCAAAGCTGTCGTGCCAGTTGCGTATTTAACTACCCACGGCTCGTCCAACCCATTGCTGTCGTGAACCTCACCTCGGCTCTTTCTTTCTCTCTCCTGACCTCCTCTCAGTCGGCCCAACACCTTTTCATCCCTTTCCATTTTACTTTGCGCCGCAACAACGAGCTCTGGAGTTCCGATTGTTGTTTATTTTATTCTGTTGTATTTCCCTTCTCTAGACTTCTGGCATTCAAGTTTCTACTTTTCACTCATATTTCTTATTTAGACCATTATTCACTCGCCGTTTTTGCTTCTTCACAAGCTTACTTTCTCAGGACTTTCTTTAACTTGGAATTTGTTCCCTTCACTGTCTCTATTTTCGAACTCGTCACAGTGCGTGTAGCACCCGCATAAAGCACGTCTTTCTTTACCACCCCTTTCAGAACTGTCCACCAGTCACCTTCGACTTTCAGCACGATTATTTCGTCAATCACATTGCATGTCCCCTTCTAGCGATACCGAAAAGCGTCACATTTGCTCTTTTAGCCTTGTTTTTGTTCCCCTTGTGCTACTTTCAGCCAACTATTGATATCGTGCCCGGCCGCATTCCATCCCACGTGCAGCATTTGGCACTGGTTCATCTTGTTGTTCGGCCATCACACGACTCAGCGTGCAGCAAAACTAATTAGCCCAGACGGCACACGGTCCTCTGGAACAATCCCCCCCCAGTCCTTGCACTCTTACTGTGTGGCCAATCAGTGCTGTGCACTCGCCATCTTCAATCTCACACTTTGAGTCTGTAAGTGCAAGCTGAGACCAAAAACATACGCCCACTACATATTGCAGGGCCAACCAAGACCAGCATCCTGATAATAGGATTCAAGGAAAAGCGAGATAAGTCTGGAGCTGCACAGGGTTCTGACTTAGTTGTGCTCTTAGTGTCTCAACCGACGGACTTATCGGAATTGGCCTATCCTCGCGTCGGAAAAGCAACTCAATCTTCTGCGTGTACGACAGAAGCTGGAAGGAAAGTTCGGCCGGGCGATATCCTCGACCTCCTTTCACCGTGGAACACTGTGTTTGTAAGTTGATTGATGCCCGTAACGTGGATTAGCCCACTAGCGCCAGGTGATCCTTCTTTGCAATGCAAAGGTGGTGCACATTGATGGAGGAATATACCCGCGCTAACACCTCCAGATTCTCCGCGATTCTATTCCAGCCCTTCCGGAGGCAGACCTACCAGCCGGCTTCCCCACCAGTGTCCTGTCCCAAGTAGTGTGACACCCTCCAGCACTTCCAAATCTGTACCAGGATTTTCTCGGTAGCAGACCGCTAGAAGCCTTCCGAGCTCCCAAGCAAGGTCAGGGTTTAGGCCAACGGCAATACCATTCACCTAACTCCGCCTTTTATTACCCAGCGGAAAAAGTATAAACAGAGCCAAAATACTAGCAAAACCAAGGGGGAAATCATAATGGCTAGCCGAGTTTCCTCGCCGTCAACTGCGATCCACCCTGCCTTGGCGCACACGACGCCTCTTAAAGGACTGGAGCCGTTTTCAACTGATCGCACCGACAACCTCACCGAACAACGTCCCAGGACTTCCTACAACACCATATCGCAGTCTGCCCTTCTCACCGGCGACAGTTCATCGCCCCTCACCGATCTTCAGGGCACGTCACATTCAGAAGCAAAGGACGAACAGACCCAACAGGCGCTCCAGCAGTATGTGGATCGCCTAGGTGAGCCAGCCGCCTTGTGCAGACCACAGTCTGCCCGTGCCCACCACGGCACTCTCGATTCGGTTCCCCGCCAAACGATCATCAAAGCTCTTGCTTCTGTCGCACGAAGCCACAAGCCTGAAGCTCTCTCGCTCGGCTGTGTGCTGAACGCCACCATGCAAACCTCGCTGCCGGTTGTCGAGGTTGCCTCGGACAGCCAGCCGGCTACCGGTGGAGATATGGATGCCCAGCTGCCGGCATCTCTGCAGCCGCCTGCGACTGCGCAATTCCAGCCTGCCACCGGTAAGGAGTCGTCGTCACAGCAGCTTTGCGATGCTCTCAACGACCTCGCCCTGCGCAGTAATGCTACCCCTACGACGTCTGCTGCAGCCGCGGCCTTTTCCGGTCTGAAGTCGCCTTGCTACTACCACGAACGCTTCGACGACGCCGTCGACATTGAGAAGGTTCTGGAAGAGATCAAGAACGACGAGTACATGTCTCACTCGCGGCTGGTACAGACTGCCACAGGAGTGCGTGAGGTTTCCAAGCAGCTGCAGCGCCGGCCCATCAAGCGCGCTGTGCGAAATATCATGATTGTCACCAAGGCACGCGACAACCAGCTCGTTATCTTGACGAGAGAGCTCACGCAGTGGCTGCTGTCTACGCCTCGGTATGGTTCGGACGTTGGTGTCAACGTTTATGTCGATGCCAAGCTCCGCAACTCGAAGCGCTTTGGTGCTACCAGCCTTGTGGCCGCCGATCCCCGCTTCGAGTCCATGCTGCGGTACTGGACCCCAGATCTGTGCTGGAGCCAACCTGAGAAGTTTGATCTCGTCGTCACACTCGGCGGCGACGGTACCGTGCTCTTCACGTCGTGGCTGTTCCAGCGCATTGTGCCTCCTGTGCTGTCTTTCAGTCTGGGAAGTCTCGGTTTCCTCACGACGTTTGAATTTGAGCGTTTCCGCTACCACCTAGACCGCATAATGGGCAACGAAGGCATGCGCGTGAACCTGCGCATGCGTTTCACTTGCACCGTCTACCGCGACGGCACTACCCCTGGTGCGCAGCCAGAGGAGGGTGAACAGTTCGAGGTTCTCAACGAGCTTGTCATCGACCGTGGCCCGTCACCTTATGTTTCCAACCTGGAACTCTACGGTGACGACGAGCTCCTGACTGTCGTCCAGGCCGACGGCTGCATCTTCTCCACCCCGACAGGTAAGTCGCAACGAAGTTTCCTATACTGTAGAAAGGTTTTCTCTTCCCATCGCCTCTTCGTGCTTCTAACACACACTTTCAGGTTCCACTGCTTATTCTCTGTCTGCTGGCGGATCACTTGTGCATCCGGACATCCCAGCGATCCTGCTTACTCCGATCTGCCCTCATACACTGTCTTTCCGTCCCATGGTGCTTTCAGACACTATGCTCCTGCGTGTGTCCATCCCACGCAACAGCCGCGCCACTGCTTACTGTGCCTTTGATGGCAAGGGCCGCGTTGAGTTGAAACAAGGTGACTGTGTCACCATCACTGCGTCGCAGTACCCGTTTCCTACTGTCACCCGCACCGATACTGAGTGGTTTAACTCGGTTTCGCGCACCTTGCGCTGGAATACGCGTGCCGCCACGCAGAAGGGCTTTGATGCCAGCCTGGGGGAGAGCGTCAGCGACCTGGCGTCTAAAGATGAAGTTGACTGGGACATTGATACCGACTCCGGCTACTATGCCAGCGAGGAAGGCAGTGTCGCTGCCAGCCCGCTGCGGCGGCAGATGAGTCTTCTCGGCATGTGAGAGACTCCTCATTTCTCTATCCAAATCCGAGCAAGTATTGTAAGCGTCATTACATAGACCGTTGCATGTGTTTGCTTAATACCCAGACACGTCGCTGCGATAGTGTCCTGCGACTCGAGCTCTTTAGCCTCCTTGCTTCTATGTCGCGCCTGCTTTTCACGTCCTATTTTTTATTATTGCTACTTTCCGCTGTACATGATTGACACGACCAAACATTGCCAAAAGACGTTGCCCATGGCATCGTTTCATTGCATTTCTCTCTTTCTCTCTTATTGTACATAGCCTGCTGGGAACATTTTGTTTCATTGCATTTCTCTCTTTCTCTCTTATTGTACATAGCCTGCTGGGAACATTTTGTTTCTGTATTTAGCGCTCGAGACTCGTTCGAACACCTTTTTATATAGAGCTCAAATGATTGAAGATCACACAGTTTGACTTCGCCAAATTATGAGAACGAATGAATGATTTATGTGTTTCATATTTTCATATGTTTTGAGACAAAGGAAACATACAATATCCAAGAACAGCCCATTTGTACGACGTACGACGTATATCATACAAAGACAGAAGCCCCAAGCGCCAAAAGGCTCCTCGCGCGCTCGTTTGCGAATCGAGGAGAAAGTAGTAAGAATAAAACATTAAGCTCCGGCCTACCGTTCATATCGTTGTGTTTTCTTGACAAAGTGAGAGAAATCGGGTGTCAGATCAGGTCCTTTGGTCACGTAAAAACGGAAAACAAGTACCGGCTCCAACAAATAGAAAGAACAAAAGACGGAAACAAAGCAGTGATGCGGTGGGAAAGAGGCAATAGAGCAAACAAAGACAAAGGAAATTCAGGAGCACAGACAGTCGTCAGTAAGGGGAGAAAAAGAAGAAGAGACGCAGTAAATCATATCCAACAGTAACTGCGACACCACTGACGCAAAATTCAAGCCTCATGTTGGTGTTACAGAATAGAAGAACTAACCCGCCATCCTCAGTAGATAATAGATTTTGTTTTTTCCATGTACATGGTCGCTTTTTAGTGTTGCTTGTGTGCGGATGTGTGCCAGTGCCTGTGCTGGCATCGAATAAGTAACAAGTGCCCCTAACCTCTAGAGAGTTTTATCCACGGTGTTCCGGTGTAGGATTATTGCGATAATTGGTGCGATTCGGTCGCTGGACCCAGCCATTTGCTCGAGACGTGGTCGCAACAAAATAGCGTCATTGTTTGTTGAAGGCCGGATTCCATTTGCGCGGACATCTTTCGAAGGCAGCTGAACGCGCCAATTCAGCGCCAGTTACCCTGCGAGAGTGAAAGCAGACCAGCAATGCAGTCCATGTCGCCCTTCTTGCTCGGGCTAACCTGTGCACCGCGCATAAAACGCTCGACGTCATCTGGAGCAGAGAGAGTGGCTGCCCGGGACAACTGGGCGCGCTTCGGCGGTGACCGCCCAGACGCGTCCTCGTAAATGTCAGCAGCGTCAAATTCCGTAACCTTGCCCCCCGTCATCCGAGTGGCAAGTTGGGCGTGTTTGCTGCCCTTGCTACCATCGCCTCCCAATACGGCCCGCTGCTGCCGTCCGTTCCTAGACGATGGCAGTGGCCGACGCCCGTTGCCTGCAAGGCTATTGGCAGACGGCTGGCCGAGACTCGGACGGCCTTCTTCATCCGGGCTCCAGTTCTCCTTGTCGGAGTCGTTTCCAGATAGCAGCGTGGACAGCTTAAGCTTCTTCTTCTTCTCGTCATCGACCCACATCTTGTCTTTACCGCTCTCCTCCCGAGTATTGGAAACGTTCTGCATCCGTGCAACGCTGCTCAGGGCACGGCCAAGCTTAGCACGCTTCATGCCCGGTTTCGGAATGCCTGAGCGAGACGATACGTTCCGCTTGTGGCCGTTGGGCTGGAGCACAGAGGACAACGTCATGGACGAGCTGCTAACCGACGATGTTGAGCGCAGCAGGCTGATCGCGGCAATAGCTGAACCGCTCGCCTCCTGCTCTGCGTGAGCACTGAGCTCGTCGTCAACGCGTGTATCCGAGTCACAAACAGACTCCCATGCGTGCACATCACGCGAGCGACCCCGTAGCAGGCGTGGCGGGTGGGGGGCCTGGGGCATAGGGGGAGGAGCCGATCCACTTGCTAGCGAGTTCGTCAGGCTAGAGATAGGCGGGAGCGTAAGGCCCAGGCTAGGCAGAGCCGAGTGGCTGCGGCTAAGGCCAAACCGGCGAATGGCGGGTAGAGCTGTGAGCGGGCTGTCACCGCCGTTGCTGCTGCTGCTACCCGTTCGCCGGTCGATATCAACAGTGGGGTTCGGCGGAGGCAAACGCCGGGGAGGAGATGGCGACTGGCCTGCGATAACTTCAGCCTTGCCTTCAAGGGAAAGAGAGAGACGAAATGGACGCTGCCGGGCTTGCTGCGTAAGGAGATGCTGCTGTTGTGGTGGAGGTGGCAGGACCTGGGTTGATGATGTAGGCCGGACAAAGGGCTCGAGTCTCACGGACTCGTCCCGGGGGTGGCCGCCGTTTGGTGAAGGTCCGTTCCCTCCACTCAAGGAGGACGACGACGTAGAGAAGGAGCTGTGCATGTTCCAACGATTGGCCAGATAACCAAGAGAGTTCATCGAGCTTGAGAAAGAGCGAGGACCGGATGGTATCTGAGCAGCCGCCGGTGCTCCGCTTTCGGACGCGGCAGATTCTTGTTGCTGGCGCTGGGCAAGCGCCTCGGGTATCCACGGGCCAATTTCGGGAGAGGAGGTGGGCGTCGTCGATGGCATAGGGGCGGACATGGAGGCGGACGTAAACTGTTGGAAGTGCGGGGGTGAAGACGTGCCGTGGCCATCCGAAGAAAAAGACGAGTGCTGGGAGAGAGAGGCGTGGCCGAACGGGGTGGTCGGGTCGGAGGAAAGGGCGTGCATGCCACCGTACCGGAGGGCGGCGATTTCCTGAGGAGAAAGCGGACGAGACTTGCGACGGTCATTCTGCCTCCGGTTCTGGAACCAAATCTAATGAGACAATATAGTGGTTAATGCATGGCGAGGGTCGCGTCGAATTCGCGTCGACTTGACGGTTTGACATTGTCAAGTCGTCAGAAATCTATACATACCTGAACCTCCTTCTCATTCAACGACACCCGGCTGACAATGTCCAGACGCGCCGTCTTGTCTGGCTTTGGATTTGCAAGGTAGGCAGCCTCGAGGATAGACTTGTCCTTGGCCCTGGAAGCAGGGGAGATGAGTGTTAGCCGCGTCATTCTACATACAGTCTCTCTCTATACGTGTGTGCGTGTGTGTCTTGGAAAACAGTGGATTAAGAATCAAGGCATATAAAACGTAGTAAAGAGAGAAGGAGAAGCATCCTGAGAACGCGTCCCACTCTATACTTACGCAGTCCGTTTCCGCTTGCCCTTGGGATGCCGTAGCATGCTCTGGTCACCAGCGTCGGATAAAAGGGTGAGGGAGTCGTCGGCCTTGTCGATGTTGCTACTGTCACTGCTCCGTGGTGACGAGGTAAGCGGCTCGTTTGACGCGTCACCGTCGGCGCGGGCGACCGCGGCCGAGGAGGTGGCAGGCAGTTCGGACGCCATGGCGGGCGGTGATGTGAGGAGACGAGACGAGGACGAAGGCGAGAGAGGCGGAGGGGAAGTAAACGGCGGAAGCGTCCTAAACGCGTTGCTCTAGGACAGAGGCTCGAGAGGAAGGAACGAAGAAACGAGGAAGAGGAAAGAGAAGCAAAAGCAAGAGGAGGAAGGAAGGGTAAAAAAAAGAAAGAGCAGCAACGGCTCAGAGGTAAGGCAAGCGCGATCGCGAAAGCGGACCAGGCAAGACACGACAAAGCGCTCTAAGACGCCCACAAAGATACAATATACAAGAGACACGAGAACCGCGAAGCGTGTTGTAGCAGTGGATTCTGGCCAAAGGCCAGTGGCCCCAGCAAAGCAATGCTGCGGAGGGTCCAATTAGAGGTTCCCCATTTCTCGTGCATATTAATAAACCCATGGCTGTTGCAAATACGCCCCTCACTTTCCCTATGTAGCTTTTGCACTTTACTTTTGTGAAGCACATTCCCATTGCACATGGCCCTCGTCTTTCGATTGCATTATGGCACGCGTACGGTGTACTTGTTCGTTCTCCGTGTCAGTGAGCTTTATCCGTATCCTTCGCATCTCCAAAAGTAAAATACACGAGCTTTCGGTTGTTGCACAGTGGTCGTCGCCACGGCGCGCGTGGGAAGGTGCTTTCGTGCCTGCTCTTCCTTGGTGCAGCTAAAGAGCAAGATTGCCCTGCAGCAGCATTTTACGTGACCCAGCGGGTAGCCCCACTGGTGCTCGTGCCTTTTACCTTGTCATTCGCGTCAGCCAATCAAAAGACGCGCTGGAAGCTCTTGTGCCCCGAATAGGCAATTAAGCAAACAGACCCGCTTGTTTGGTTGACCAGACGACTCTAATTGCAAAGGGCCTGCTCCTGCCGATTCTCGATTTTCAAGACCAAAAGGGCAGTCTCGGAGCGCGTTTGTTTCCAACCCCCAGTCCCATCTTAATGAGACGCCCCTCTTCCTCACCGCAGAAGCGCGCAAGCGTTGTCAGTCGCGACTGCTTCAATGCCATGCTATTTCACTTGCTTGTCCTGTCAATTTGGCAATTGCTCGTGCAACTTCTGTAAATTAGACCTGCCGGCCTGCGCTCTTGACTTGCACCTTCGGGTCGCGTCGTTGTGCTGCTGGCGGGTCCAGGAGCGCCTTCCTGCATTGCACCCCTTCCCTCTCTTGTCCACAGAGGCTCCCTTTTGTCTAGTTCTTGCCTCTGTCCGTCCTACTTCGGCACTGTCTCCGTTCATATGCGACATATTCCGTCCTGCAAAATGCCAACCTCACACATACACGGACCCTCCCTTATTTTACTGTTCCAAGGTCTGCAGAACTGACCGGGCCATTCCCTTTGCAACGCTACAAAGTACATCAACGCGCCACCCAGTCAAAGGACGGAGTACAAAATACCAGACGCAAACCCATACGGCCTTGGCCTGAGCACTCATCTTAAAGTGCATTTCTTGTTGTCTCGTCTCACTGCAGCGCCCACCTCACCCACTCACCGACCATCCGGATCGACTGCCAGCTCCTGTCACATGCAGGGTATTAATAGCACGTACGCGGGGTTCTGCCCATTCAACATCCTCGCCGCGTCCCAGATTCCGGTCGGCTGAGATTACATGTGCGGTGATGACGGCAGTGTCGTTTTGGCGTCCACTACTGGCAGCGGCGAGTCTGGTACAAAAGGAACAGCCGTAGTATTCGTCGGATCGCGTCCCGTCGGCAGATCCATGTTGGTCACGGCGCGTCGAAACAGTTCGAGGGCAAGGGCAGGTTTGTCCACCGGCAGAAAGTGGCCAGCGTCGTATACGACGGCAAAACTCAAGTTTCCATACTCCCGCACCTTGCCCTGGACCGTCCCCTTTCTGTTTCCACTTCCATAATCGGGGCTGTCAGGGTCGTCAAAACTAAGCGGCGTGTACGGCGTAGCCTGGAAAAGAAACGACTGTGTATACGTGAGGGCCAGGGAGACCGCCTCGCCGCCAAACCTACAACAGCAACAAAATGAGCAACAAGAGCACGTAGGTCATGTTTCTTTTCGCACGAGCCATGACACTTACCAATTGCCAATGTAGTCAGCATCGCCATGCACCAAGCTACATTGCGGGCAAAGTGGGTCAGTGTTAGCAAAAGGTCTACATACAGGGCAAACAACGTGTGGCTTTTGGAGATGCTCCGTCGTTACCATGTCCACGTCCATCTACAGCACTGGTATGGCAATCTTACAGCACGCGAATGCCGTTCTCAAGCAGATAGTCGAGGTCGTCCAAGAAACTGGGGAAGACGTAATCTCCCGCGCGTGCAAATGCGTTGTACACCGTCTCGCTTTGCGGGGCATAGGCAAACGAGGCTGGCGCGGCCGCCGCGAGCTCCGGTATGCTGTCTACACCCAAGGCTGCCCTGGTCGTCTGGAGGTTGACAAAGTCCACAAACGACTGAGAGACAATCGGGTCCTGTGCCGGCCGGCGAATATCGTACATGTTTCGGCTTCCGTAAAAATAGTACGGGCCCTCTACATTGTCCCGGCCTGGAATGAATGGACACCTCATTTAACAGCCGGCCTTTGAAATGCTAGATTTGTGAAAGGCACGTGGTCCACTTACACATATATGTTGCTTCAGCACAGCGAGCAATGGTCCTGGGGCTTGTTCGGTTAGTAAAGAATGCACTCATCTTGTTGTACCGTATGGCGCCATCCGCTGTAATGGGAGTCCGCAAGGCTCTAAAATGCAGAGTAAAAAGCTCAAGCTGTGAGAGACTAACTTTTGTTTGTCACGTTGGTACTCCTCGCGACATTGCTGTATCTGATTGATACATCCATTGGGCATGTGGCAGGCAAAGTCCATGAAGCGTGAGACTGAGATGCTGTCAATATGTAGAATTTCGGGCCTCCTCTCGAGTGTGAGAATATGACATCCCATCACTTCCCTGCGTACGCACCTTCACCAGGAACAAGTGAGATGTTGTAAGTGTTATTTACTGCAAACTCTGGGAACTGGAATGGGGTTGGTCGTCATCTTCCGGATAAGCTATAAGACTTGAGGCGTTCGGTGGAGACATCCACGACGCACCTTGGGAAATTGAGCAAGGGCGTCAATAATGCCGCTGCTAATGCCCAAAACTCCAAGGTTGAGAGGAATGCCAGTCATCGATCCAGATTTTATTGCTTCGTTCATACCGTGGAAGTACCGAAAGAAACCTGTCCGTTTTATTAACGAATCTCAAAACATGACAAAGGCAAACAAAAAGAAAAGAAAAGAAAAGAGAAGAAAAGAAAGACATACTAGGTCCATAATGGCCACCATAGCTCTCCGTCCAGAGATGGACCGTCTTTGTCGTGATGACCGGATCCATTGTAGGTAGCGCATGCATGAACGCTTGTAGTACATCCCAGGCCTGGACTGCGGCTTTTTCTGTCGTTTCTGTGACCCATCCGGAGCTGCGTCTGCCATTCTGCGACTGATATGAGAATCCCACACCAACTGGCTGGGACAAAAACAGAACGTTGGATACCTCAGACCACGAGTGCGGGTTGAACGTCGTATTCAGTTCTTCCGTTACCTTGCAAGGCCCGATCTCTAGCAAGGTTGATAGTGTGTTAGTCTCCGGTGACACAGCTGCTGTATGATCGAACTCGGAACACCAGTCAGGGCCATACCACCAAAGAGACCCAGGAGGGAATCTGAGCCCGGTCCGCCGTTCAGCCAAATGGTGAGAGGTGCCGTGAAAGCGCTGTGTCTAGCCTCGGAAAACCAGAAGAAGTAGCTCGCAGTCGCATTGTTGCCGGAATTGTCGTTCAGATCAACAAAACCAACAAACTCTTGGACACCTGCGGTGGTCTCACATATCAAACCGGGCTTTCGGTATCGAACCGAGGTGGTCTCCGAGAGGGTCAACTTGGAAAAGGAGTCATTTGAAGCGACATCGTGGACGCCTTGCGATACGATCGAGACATAACTGGTGAAAGCACCTTTTATCAATCCCGTGGTACAAAGTGTTAGTATGAGGGTTGTGCAGAACATGACCATGTTTTGGTATCTCATCCTTCTTTCTTGATATTTTCATGTTGTCGTACAATATTCACAGGTATGTGGACATACAGACGGCCTGCATTTCGTAGTAAATTCAATAAGGAATGAAGAAACAATTTTTTTTTATAAAAGAACACGTATAATAACAAAAATAGATAAATAAATCAAAATTAAATCAAAACCAAGCCGGTAAAACACACACAACTCGCAAAGAAGTCACACGGAGCCTCAAATACCAGACACAAGTCACAAGAAACCGGCCTACCACTGTCACGATTGTCGCGTCAGGGACACGGTGGCAGACAGAAATTAATATATTGTAGCTGTGCACAATGCCATGCGATTTATAGTGCGCCTTTTTGTTACGTGCGTCAGTTCTCAGAAAATATAGTGATCATTTATGATCACGCTTTCAACGCCTGGCATTTGCTATATGGTTTTGAGTAAACTCGATGACATCGCGATGACACGACGGTTGACCAGATGTCGTGCACACAGTACATACAGTGTTAATTGAGAGTATATACGGTGTGGGACAATTCGGAATGCTGGGAAACTGAGCGAAGCTTCCCCTCCACTAGGACGGTGAAAACAGCAGCAAAACACTGCCCCACCAAGAAGGGGAAGAGGCCCAAAAATCGGCTAAGCAAGACGAATGCATATAAAGAGGAACATTCTCACCGCCTTCTTGGTACCGACGAAGAGGATAGAGAACCGCACAGCTTGATGGACCAATCGCCGTACGGGAGAATAGAAGGTCTTTGCTTGTAGGAGCATATATCTACGTTGTCGTTTCTGAGTGGCTTATAGTATATTTCCAGTAAAAGTAAATAGTGAGTAAATGATTACCATATCCATTTGCACTGCATTGGTCTAACCAGGCTGAAAGCAGAAAGAGAGGGCCCTGCAGCTTGCGTTGGAGCTTTGGTACCTCTTTGGAATAATGCTCTGTCACCTGAACCGTTTTCCTTTCCTTCAAGATCACAAGTCACATCGGCTCATCTCATGTGGTGGGTTTTTTATGTGGTCCCGACTCTTGCACTATTCATTCCTTTTTGGGTCTATCTATCCTTTCTTTGGTCGTTGCGAACTGTAAGAAGCAAAATTCCCCGCGCAATCATCATAGCGTATCGTCGAGTCGCGTCCAGTGCACGTTGCCGCGACGCACCGAACGGGTTGTCCAAATCTGCGGAGGTAGCGGCAACGGACGGACGCTCGTGCTCACCACCTCCCTGTGTGGCATGCAAAAAATAATTGAACAGACTACCACCGACTAACAAAACGAAACCGAGCCGAGTCGTTTAAAAGTCGTCGTCGTCCTCGTCGTTGGGCAGCGGCATGCTGGCAGCAGCATCCATCTCCTTCCGGTACTGCTCGAGCAGACTCTCGTCGACCTGGGCGGTGGGAGGGGCCAGAGCGGGGGCAGCGACGAATTCCTAGCCGGGTTGTTAGTATTCGAAAGAGCTTTCAAGGTTTGGGAGGTGCCAAGGGGCGCATAACGTACCAGACCCGAGTTGCCGACCAGCTTGCGGCCGAGCCACAGGAAGGGCTTCTCGAAGTTGTAGTTCGACTTGGCCGAGATGTCGTAGTACTGCAGGTTCTTCTTGCGGTGGAACGTGATGGTCTTGGCCTTGACCTTGCGCTCCTTGACGTCGACCTTGTTGCCGCAGAGGACGATGGGGATGTTCTCACAGACACGGACGAGATCGCCTGGATGGGTGGATTAGCTTGAGAGTTTGTTTACAACAACATCGGAAGCAAGGGTGTGATTGACGAGGGGTGTCCACGTACGGTGCCAGTTGGGAACGTTCTTGTAGGTAATGCGCGACGTCACGTCGAACATGATGATACCGCACTGGCCGTTGATGTAGTAACCGTCACGGAGACCACCGAACTTCTCCTGACCGGCGGTATCCCAGACATCGAACTGGATGGGACCGAAGTTCTAGGTTACAGAGTTAGCTTCATGCCTTGTTATATGGCGCGTGCAAGTAGCCTTTGCCTGTGGGACGGGGGGCAACCGCGTCGAACTTACTGTGGTGAAACCCAGAGGGTGAACATCGACACCAAGGGTGGCAATGTACTTCTTCTCGAACTCGCCAGTCAGATGGCGCTTGACGAAGGTGGTCTATGATGCAAGGCACCGTTAGCAAGTCATTGTCGTCATCGAATGAGGGTCGCACCGGCGGCACGGCTGCGAGCTGCGAGCTGCGAGGCTGAACCTGTCCAGGATAAGGTCGTAGCAAACACCTCAAGGCCGCCCGCCTGCCGTCGATTCGTGGGTAGAAATCATATTACCTTGCCGGTACCACCATCGCCGACCAGCACCAGCTTGAAGGTCGGCACATTGCTCGCGGGGGCGGCGGCCTCAGCCATGGTTGTGTGTGGAAGGGTGAAGATGCGAAATGCAGAAGAAAATGCGGATACAAAAGAAACCCGAGAAAAACACCGTCTGAATATCGATTGTTAGTGATCGTCGTTTCGGACAAAGAAGAGAAGGTCGTCGTCGCCGTCGCTGGTTCTTCGCTGTCTTTTGGCCCTTTCGAAGACCCTCAAAAATGAAAACAAAAAGGCGGGGAGAGATACGTCGGCCGAAGGCGGGCGCAAGGAAAGGGCGTGAAAAATAAAAGGCCAGACTCGGACGAAAGAACACCTGGTGTCAGAAAGGCATTAGGAGCGGGCTTACCTTTGCGATGCTGTACTTAGGTGGTGGGTGGGTTGTGGTGATGATATCGTGGAGAGAGAGGGGAGGGAAAAAGGAGGGAGAATGGAGAGGGAGGTGGCATGCGCAGGCGAAAAGAAATCTTTTTAATGATGTTTTTTATTTGCCCTGTTGTTGCTGCAGCAGGCGCCAGCCAGTTTGGCGGGCAGCTTCGGACTAGTGCAAACCAGGTTGGGCTTCGGCGGGGAAGGAATCGCCAGCAACGGTCACGTGTTGGTTTTGTCAGCAGAATTGCATGAGGGGCAGGCAGAAAGAGGTTGGCAATGGCAGGCGTGGCGTCACAGGAGGAGGAAGGCGGGACACAGTGGAGCGTTTACAAAAGTGGACCAGAGTTTTGTTGTCAATTAAATAAAAATTAAATAAAAAAAGAGCTTGGGTCGATTGCAGCGCGTAACACTGCCTTGCCAGCACTGGCAACAACAGCTCTACTGTGTATTTTGCCATGGTATGTTGCGAGTCACACGTCATCCTTAAACACGAGTTTGTGACCCAATATCCTCGTCCCACTAGTACAATAACACATAGCTCACATCTGCTAACCTGGGTATCAACAGCTCGCAATTGGGCCCGAACAGATTCCGGTACTATATCGGCAAGATGTGGCACCCCAGAAGCCCTCGTCCACCCCAATTTCGACGCGGCGTTAGGTTCAGGCGGATCTCCTGTAAGCGACCCGAGCCGGTGCTCCTTGCGACCTTGACGAGAATGCGTTGCTGGTCATTAGTTAGCAACTGTGATGGACCAGAGTGTAGACATGGCAGAATAGAAGAACAGAAGAACAGAACAAAGGGAGAAACAACATACGCCTTCGTTTCCGGCCACACACTCGCCGACCTTCTTCAGGCCGTCGTGGTTGGCGTGGTTGACGTAGCCAAACGAGCGGATTTGGTCGCCCGCCTGCAGCCCGGCGTCGGCGGCAGGGCTGCCATGGACAACGCTGTTGACTTTTGCAAATGGAGGCTCGAGCGCCTCTGGGACCGAGTCGGGGAGAATTTGGGCAGCAGGTGCGCCTGCGTTGTCTGCTCTATCTTGTGCCCCTGTGGCGTCTGCATCGAGACTGGCAAAGTGCTCGTGCAAGAACTTTTCTATGACGCCCATCAAGTCCTTGTAGTCGTTCCGCAGGTGAACGATGCGCGACCGCGTTGTCCGTACTGTCCACACATACCCACGTCAGCATTCAGCTTCTCGCGTCTCGCTAGGAAATGTAGGGTAGAAGTAGGTCGCGTTCGTACTTTGCGCCACGTCAATGTCGGCTCGAGGATACCCGTCAGGCGTCAGAAGCGGCGTGTTCATGTCAACATTGTGCTGGATGGAAAGACAGACGGTTAGTACATCACGCTCCAGTCCACACGATCGACACGCAAGTCGGCTACCAACAGAATCCAGAACGCTGCCAAGGGCCGTCAGCTCCGCTTCCATGTTCTCTTTCTTCCGTTGAAGCTCAGTGAACGAGAGGTTCTTGGCGTCGCCATTCGTCTGGCGGGCCGTCGTCGGGCCCGAGGGCACGGTGGGCGCGTGAATGTTGTTCATTCTCAATGGTAATCCCATAATACCATGCCCAGTTGCGGGAGATTGAGCATCGCTTTTGTTTCGTAGGCGGAGAAGCACGGATGATGCGAAGAGCATCAGAGAAATTGGAGGTCAATTCACAGCGGGGCCTTCCTCCATCATTAGAAAACCGCTGTGACACTAGGCAGAATGACGCGCGGTAATTCAAGCGGGGCGATGGTAGGCCTGGACAGGTACGGTAGGGCCACCTAAAGCCAGTTGCTGTAAATCGTATGTCGTAAGCTGTTAGTTTTAGCGGTTGCGTGTAAGTCACCTGTCAGCTGTCATGGCAAACGTCCCTCAGATCTAGATCTTTCCCTGGCCGTGACGAGCTGTTCCTGTACCTTATATGAGAAATTAATTTGTTGAACGACAATTAATTAAGATCGTTGTAATACGTTTTGTGATAAACAACGAACGTAGAGCAACCTTTAGTTTACTTCTGAGGCCGCACAACTTTGATTTCAAGGGGTAATACTACCGAGGATGCTATCGCAATATGCATCTCCTCTGTCATTCTTGCCGCTTTCAGACGATACCTCTTTCCTCAAATGCTCCTTCCTCCCACGTTCACCTATGAAGGGGGGAAGGGGGGAAGGTGGGATGGCCAAGTATGTGTGCACCTGCCTTGTGAGACGAAGAAAAACTGTTCCTAGCCCTTGCGCATGCCATCAACAAATTGTTGACGTTCACAATAATTTTCCCGTCTGGTTGCGTTTTTCCCATTAGTATGACTCTGTTTCTTATGGCATATCTCCGTGTTTCCCTTATCTTTCTACATCCGTCTGCCTTATATTATCATTACAGGTCTAAAAACAGTCCCTTGTAATTCGATTCCAGGACCCTCTCTCCATTCCTTGCCACTATACGACAAGATGCCGGCGTCTACTTTCGCAGCGCTCGCCGATGACCAGAACATGGAGACCGATGAGGTCCTTGATAGCTTCGTTTGTGGCAGCCCCTTATCTTCACCGAGTTGTGACTCTACACGAATACATACCTCGACCTCACCCGTTGCTATATACGGAGAGAAGGTGGAAAGAAACGTTGTTACCACAGACATAGCGGACAGTGGGCCCGACTCTCTCACGACCGTGTTCACCAGACTCGTCGTGGCAGAGCCAATGTGTGGGCTGGAGCGCGTACCGACAGATCCCAAGTATTCCAGTCATGGCCCAGCAAATGACACAACGGCTCAAAGGATCACACGTGGAGGTCAAGATGACGAGCCAGAAGCAAGCGTGGCCAGCGGTACGGGTAGTCTTTCGCCTGTAGAGCAACTGCTGGTACCAGGCAGTAAACAACAAAAACCCTTTTACAAATGGGTCAAGGCACTGAACCGGCGTGGCACCGCACAACGACACCTTCGCCGGATAGATACGAGTGACCAGGCACGTTCCGACAATTCAAACAGGGCAACTGGCAGCTCTGTATCCCGCCGGAACTCGTCCTCTATTTCGTCCCTCGCCTACGTCTCGGCCATCCGTGATGCAAGCATCAGTGGTGCTAGTACGAGCCTTGCGCCCTCATCACGGAAACAGCGAGCGAGATCTTCCAAAAGACTGTCTAAGACGGACCGAAGCAGCCGTGCATCCTATTCTGCAAGGCTCTCCGAGGACGATCGACCACAGACACAGGCCGAGTTGGCAACGCTTGAGCGATCCAGACACCGTCGCCGTATCCTTGAAGAGCTGATCGAGACCGAGGAAGGCTACATCGGGGACATTAAATTCCTGATGAAGGTAAGCCGTCCTCCAGAAACTGCTTCCAGCCACTAGGCAATGCCCTAGGCCACTGACAATTGCAGGCGTACCTGTCAATTTTTGCACCTTGTGCTTCGATAGACCCCGGATTCCGTGCATCCATGCACAATACTCTAACGAGCATTGTCGAACTCCATGACCAAATCCTGGGGGACCTCTACAAGGTCGTTCCCAACTCAGAATATGCCGGTGTACCGCCAGTGGGCTTTTTATACAGCTCGCAAGCCATAAGAATGCATAGAGGACGCAGTCTCGACGTTGTTCCTGAAGTTAGGACGGAAGACCTACCGCTCTACGGATACTCGGGCTTGGCAGCCGATCCCCATACGGCCGCTGCCGTGGCCAACATTTTCATAAAAATCGCAAGTCATGTCAAGAAGTTCCAGGCTTGGAGTCGTCATTTTCGTGAAAACTAACATCGAAATAGAAATTCCGCTCCTATATATACGAAGAGTACGGTGTAAAATATGGAATGGTGATTGATGACCTCAAGAAGATGCACCGCTCGAACCCGGACTGGGACAAGCATCAAAGAGGTCTCGAAACGCTGGCATCTTTTTTAAGTTATGCAAGGGGCCCAGCTGGTTCGAAGAAATCCTTGTCGATTAACGACCTACTTGCCAAGGTGTGTGTGATGCAATGGAGCTAGCAATGTACTGAAGTGAATCGTACCAATATTGACGAACCTCACTTGAGTACAGCCGATACAACGAGCCTGTCGTTATCCTCTCTTGTTCAAGGAACTGTTAAAGGCCACTCCCGTCTACGACTGTCCGCATTCTCATTCTGAAATTGAGAAAGCGCTTGATGGGCTCGAAAATACGGCGAGGGCCATGAACGAGGCAACCGACGATCCGCTCATCAAGTCCAACCTCCAGAAAACATGGCTGCTCGAAGAGCGCCTTCGATTTCCTTCCAAGGTGAGCAATGGCATATGATCTACAGTTTACATATATGCGTTTTGGCTCTTATGAAGCAGTTTCTGACCTGTCGTCTGTTACGATAGGCTACTAGCGCTGCGTGCAAAAGCTGGGTTCGTGCTTTCGGCCGCATCGAACTCTGTGGAATCCTCCACGTGTGCTGGCAGACCGAATTATCGGTCGAGGGTAAATACATGTTGGTCATATTATACCGCAATTGGCTTTGTTTGGCTGTAGCGGATAATCCAGACAAAACTTACACGCTTCAAGCCTGCTTCCCATTGTCCAACTCAAGTTTGGAGGAAGCGAACAATGGACGCGGTGAGTGTAAACTATGAATCTCGGGCATACTGACGTACGTAATGGAGACGCTTGACTAAAACGTCGATAGGGTTGCAGTGTCGATCGGCACCATTTTCTTGGAAGTTTGCATTTGAATGCAATTGTCATTCACACGAGATCCTGTTGACGGCCGGTTCCCAAACGGAAGAACGAGAATGGAGACGGAGACTGGCCCGGAGTTCTACCAACGAGAGCCTCCCCGTACCTGAGGATGCTTCATTTGAGTTCATAAATATGAAAATATTATCGCTTGGAACAGTTTATAAACGTCAAGGTGTGTTTTCTATATCCTATGCCCGCCGCTATTCGTGTATACTAACGTCCAAATCCAGGCAGGACCATAAGGAGACGAACAACAACAATGCCGCTGCCAAAGGCACTGACATGTCACGTTGTTTTGAACAACATGTGCTCCGGAAAGGAACCACTCAGAGGCATGTCCCAATCTACGGCTGGCAGCCGATCCAACTTCGTTCAAGTTGGCTCTCGCATACCCGTCCTCACACCGCCTCGAGGCGATCGAGCTCACCTTGAATCGTTGATCTCGGACGTCTGGACACGGGATATACTTTTCTGCACAGGCCTTGCAGCACGTCCTAAAGGTGGACACCACAGGCGCCCGTCGGCATCTTCGATTATGCGGAAACTCAGTGTCGCAAGCCTCACCGGTACGTTTAGCAAACGACCGACATCTCATGCCTCATCCCACAAGGCGGCGGGCGTCGAACATGACATCCTTCGACAGGTGGATCTGCTACAGCAACCAGAGGGTGGCTCGGTTGGGGGACAAGGCTTGGTCTACAAGGCTTCGACTGAATCCAGAAAGATTGACCAAATCAATGTTGCGGTCCATGAGCGCACGTCCAGCGATATTTCCGCGTCGTTTGACAGGCAATGCGAGCGATCATATTTTTTGGAAGGAATAACCGAGCGAATGAAATACTCTCTCCAAAAAAGAAGCAACCACACTGGATCAACAGCTGTTGCCGCGAACATTCCTCGATCTTCGGCCACTCGATTCATTGAAGAGATGGGGCCACGCAGGTCGGACAGTACGGGAGAAACAGACAACCCTGCTCACCGTGCGGCTACTATGTCTCCATCCATGCCAGACCTCTCCCCTCACGGCTCTCAGTCAACGGCGGACATTTCGCTGTCCAGCTCCACGGTCCAAATGATGCCGCCTTTGACACTGCAGCCACCACGGGCGCACTCGATAAAGCAAGCACGACACTGGCTAGGAAGGCCGTTACTTCATCGAAGGAGTTTCCGCCGGTCTACCAAGGAGACACACCATTGAATATTATATGCAAAGAGACGTTGCAGGGTTAGGTAACCGCGGTGTTCTGTAACGGCAACACAGTCTTGCAGGTTCTTTGGCCGCGTGCGAAACAAGGCCAACCCGAGCCGTGTTCGTTTTGGTACAGAGCACTCTGTGTTTGGTATTGTTACCTCGTTATTCTCACAAGGACATGGGAGCACTTTCAATGCTATTTTCTTTGATCACTTTTCAGTTTGTAACTGTCCCAGCAATATGTCCCGGTTGACTTCAGTGGTGTCTTTAGCACGGGATACTAGCAGTGCTCGGGACAAAACTTAGTTCTAGAATCATTTCTAAAACGAATGACGACGTTTTGGTCCTAGTTGTGCCTGGGTTTGGCCCGTTCATGTCTCGTGGACATTGTCGCTTGTCTTGAGATGCAGGTCAACGACACATTGTGCAGCTCCTTCCTCCTTGGTTGTCGAGCGAAGCCGCCCGCCCCATAACGTAGCCCACAATGACGTACTGTGGGAGAGCTCCAGAAACGGGAAGAACGTGCTTTAGTGGGCCTAACAGCGCACAGCTATCTGGGTGGGGCGCTGCAATAAGGTACAGCTACCCTTAAAACACTCAGTCCTCTCTCAAAAGGCATATTCTAGTTCACTAGAAAGGTGGTGCTGCCTTTCCGGACATTCTGATCAAGAGACACAAAGGTCACTGGAAACTTCGTAATAAGCAGCTCCATTGACGGCATTGCAAGAGGTACCTGAAAAGTTGGTGGAACTTTGGTGTGCTAATGAGGTACCGGAGCAACCGCTCCTCAGCTTGACATGGCCCCACTATTCCGAATGGAACCTAGTTTGGCCTTGCACCTATGACGTATTGTCTGTTGTCGTGTAATCAAAGCTGGTCAGGAACAAACGAAGAGGAAAGAGCGACCAAAACGGCAAGAGGGAGGGTGACGCCAAGGACAGCTTTCTGTTTTTGGGTATTCGGTGACAATTAGCTCGCAGATAAAAGAGGAGGGATGCCCCTTTTTCTCCGTGGCTGCCTGTTTCCCTCTTGCTATTTCTCACAAACTCAATTCTTCCATCAATTCATCGACGAAAGACCAACGACGATACATAGAACACTTCTATCTTAAAACAACTTCGACCTGATTTTTCAGCATCCCCTCACCACACTTCCACAACTATGGCTCGCGTGCAGACCAAGATTCACTACAAGGGCGAGTACGAGGACTTCCTCGTTTTCGTGGACGACCAGGCGGACTACGAGAAGTGGAAGAAGGACTCGTCTGTGCCTCTCACCCACTTTGTCTCTACATTTACTGTCTTCACGACCCAGCGGCACGGCGTGCAGGGCCCCGTGAACGCAGCACCCCATAGCACACTGGACAACGAGTTCGGCACACACAATGAGGACGAGGTCATCAAGATCATTCTCGAAAAGGGTACTCTACAGGAGAGCGAGGTTAGTTTTATCTCTTATTTCGACGTGTGTGCTCCTTGCAGTTTTCCTTTTGATCCTTTGCTAACTACAAACAGGCACCTGAGCGTTTGGGCATCCGGAACGAGACCCAGGGTCCCCGTGTCGCTCACTAAGTGCAGTTAGAAAAAGAGGCCGAGAGTACGAGATAACTAGCTAGTAGGCGGGAAAGGCTGCCTCCCATTACAAGCCTCTCGTTCTCCCGTGAGTTCTAACGATCGCGCGGTCGCGTGCTCCCCACTTCGCTTGGCTCGGCCGCGCCCTCTCCAATGCTTTCAAGTAGGGGATTCTAGGTCATTTGAAGAGGGGGAATCTGGCTGAGCTGAAAGAACGAGGGGAAAGATATGAATCATATGGAGGGAAAGAAAAAAGTGTGGGCCACCAGTGTATGACGGAAGCGACCGAGCATTCATTGGTCCAGTACCTTTGCTTTCCTTTTTCCTCTCGCTCTGTTTTTTTAATGTTTGCTGTGTAGCAACGTAAGGCATGCATAAACCGGGGCAAAGCATCTAAAATTTCAATACAAATAAAAATCGATAAAAAAGAAAGAAAATTCAATTTAATGGATGGTTAACAGTGCACAGTGTGCGTCTTCGTTTTTTTTTTGTTCTTTTTTTTGGGATGGGCGCGCAACGGTGCTTTCGGCAAACTTTAATTGCGAGCATAAAACGGGGCATAGGCTAGGCGGGGCTGACAATTTGTTTATGGAGCTGCTGCATGTTAAAACCACGCGTTTGGTGTAGTACTGTTTTCGAGAATGGCTATTGTTTTATTGTAGAATATCTCGACTTCTTTTTCCTTCTTGAGGCGGTGTTTCGGTTTCCAGCCTCACTCTATACGGAGGAACAAACACAGCCGAGAGAGCTTTGATGGAATATGTAGTCCATTTATCGATATCCTCATCAAACACGAGACTGTTTCAGCCATTACTAGTACAACTGGAAACTATCACAATAGACGGGACGTTTTTTTTTTTTTTTTAAAAAAAAAATTCATTAGGTCATATCGTAAATGTTTCTAATAATATTTTGAGTTTATTTCCTGTTTGGATTTTTCATTTTGTGTTTTCTTTTTTCTTGTTAATGAAATATACAAAGGCTTGTGGCTTAATTGCGTAGGTCAACTGAATTCCCACGCAAAGATGCCTGGAATTCCACTTCGTCCTCTGTCTTCTTCTCGCCGCGTCTTTCCTTCTCAGTCGCACTTGTGCACAGATCCCCACACACTGGTAGTAGTAGAGAGACAGGGAGGGAAAGAACATAGAAGAAACGATAATAAAAGAAGATAGATTTATAAGATGAGAGTATAAAGAAAAGAAGCTGGGCGTTAAAAGCCATCAGAAATCGTTCGTTGCTCAGGTCGGGAGAATGTGGTAGAGAAAAGAAGACAACCATTCGTGTCTTGTAAAGTGCCCGTCGTGTATCTCGAGACTCCTCGATGCCAGTCATCCTCCAGGATTTGAGTGAATTAAATTTCGACAGGAGTGGTTTGTCCGGAGAGAGGAGACTGGCACGGCGTAGATACTGTCCAGTATTCGGCGTTGTCGGAGGCGGATCGTCTACACGCGGCCGGTGCGGCTGCCACGCTGGGGAAGGGACCATGGCTTGGCGCAGATGATTTCGCCTTCGCTGTAAGCCCAAAAGTAGACGGCCATGCCGACGACGTAGTAGATCGCGGAGTTGGTGCCTTGGTACAGCAGAACGGCGGCTAGAGATGCTAGCGGGATGACGGCGAGGCGGGACTCGAGGCTGCGATGGATGGCTGTGCCGGCAAGGGCGCCGAGGGGCCACTCCCAAGCGAGCATGAAGAGACCCAAAAGCAGATTGATAATCTGCAATATCGGAACGGGTTTGACGATGGGGTCGAGGTTGCGGGTCAAGAAGTCCCAGAAGATCTTGGGCCAGAAGAAGCCCTCGACCGCTGCAGCCACTTGGTCTGTGATTTGTTAGTATGACGAGAACAATTCTGGCCGTACGAATACATCATTTTATCTGGGTTAGCTTGAACGTACAGGTAGCAGCAGTCAGCACAATGAGCCGTGCCCAGTGGTTCTTGATAAGACGACCCATGATGACGGATTAGGGTGACGTGAAGTTGGTGTGAGGTTGGTGTGAGTGGTGTATTGCTGTCGATGTGAATCGTTTTCTCTTTTTATTTTGCGGTTGCCACGATCAACGATCGTTTTTGTCGGTCGGTCTGTCTCTTTCCCAACGACACTCTCTAAAAGAAAACGAAATAGATGTTTTTTTTTGACAAAACGAAGTATCCGTCGAGATAGAAGCGAAGGTGATGTAAAAACAGGCAGGTATCCGGACCCGCGAGGATGGTAAAAAGTGTGTTGTAAACGAGACGTTGAAAGTACAAGTCGAGAAGAAGCGAATAAGAAAACAACAACCAGTGTCGATATGAAAGAAGGCTATCGACAAAGCGAGTGCACAGCGCTGGAGAAGAAGAAAGAAAACAAACGGGAGGCAAGAATCGAACGAAAAAGGAAAGCAGGAAGAAGTAAAAGATGAGAAGGGTGGGTATTGAAGAGGCTGGAGCCGGATGTCGAGAGAGTTTTCTTCGGTTTCTGTTCTGTAGGTCCACCACCCAAAGCCAGGACTATATTGGGGGTGGTGGCCTTGGTGGGTGTGGGCGTGCTGTATGGGCTGCTCTGGAGAGCGAATACGTGCCCCAAGGGCAGTACCCGAGGCCGGGTGTCTCGTGTATCAGACGGTCTTGTTTCCAACGGGGGCCCGTGTCGGATGTTTGTGGGTTGATGCTAATATGGGTCTTGAAAAGAGAGATGTAGAAAAGGCTAGTGGGACTATGGGGGTCTGAAGGTGGATGTGGTGGTTGCTGTATTTTCCGCCTTGTATGAAAGTAGTGCTGATGTTTTTTGCTGATGGGGCCTGTTGTTTCTGTGACAGTGTCGTTCTATTGCAACCCACGTTCGGATCTTCTGATCTATGACAACAGCGGGCATCCGAGCGGCATAAGGCAGCTGCTGTTTCTAGTGCAAAAGGGCAGAAAGGGAGAACGACCAAGCCAAGGTGTATCTCCGTGGGCCAAGGGGTGAGCTCAGGACAGAGGCTTTGTCGATAACCCCGAAGAATGGTTTGACTGGGGGTGGCAGCAGAAACGCGTAAAAGGGGCTTGAGCCAAGCGACGACAGTATGAAAATACGATGGGAATGGAGACGGGGGGGGATGGGCACGGAGGCTAGAACAAAACGCCTCAAGATGGTGGAATTGTGAGGGCCCGGATGGGAAAGTGTCGTCGAGATCGATGTTTGAGATGGGAAACTTGCATCAGTTATGGCAAAGTTTGCAATCCCGGTCGGAGCTAGGCAGGGCCAAAATGCAAAAGTGAACGAAAAGGGAAGGGACACGGGAGAAAGGGTTTCAATGGTGTCGACAAAATCAACGGAAGTCAGGGAAAATAAACAAGGTAAAGCCAAATGGGTAAGGCTGTAGGTAGATGATGGGCGAGAAAGTCGACGATGATCCACGACCACGGACGGAGGCGTGTTGCATGAACAATGGAGTTTGAAGATCAGACACAGGACCGGATTGCGGGCGGACGGGGTTGGATTTTAAGGAGGCGAAGCACGGAAAGGGACATGCGTCTGAGAATTGGGAGGGGAGAGGAGATAGATGTGTGTGTGCGAGACTGAAAAAAGAGACGATGTGGTAAAGGAGGGACTGAAAGGCTTCAAAGCCGAAAGAAACGGGAATGGAATTTTAGCTGAGGGAACAATTAATGGCAGCTTGGCTATTTTGGAAACACTTTCGAGTTTGATAGTCGACAAGGGAAGAGGACGGGGGGAGGGGGCCAAAAGCGAGCGAGGGCCGGTCCATATGTAGTTTCTGGTCTGCAACTTCATTGTGTCTTGCTGTTCGTGGGCAGGTAATCAAAGCGGCGGTAGTGCCACCCGCATGGGGCTGCATATATTGGTGCTTTCTTTGTCTCCTTTGTTCTTTTGTTCATTCATTCTATATCAAGGCGGCTGGCAACGACGGCAGCGTTCCCTCGTCGATTTCCTGGCCTCGTCTTCTCGGCTGCAGGCTGGCGGATGGCCCGCGTGTGAGTGACGACGCATCGCAGCGGCTCCATCCCGCATGCAATCGAGCAGGAACAATGCCTGCATATCGTATGGCCAGGCCATTGGGCATTGGCAGGGCAATTGTGCTGCTCATGATGCCCACTCACCCGCCGCGCCTCAACGGCCGTCTTTGAGACCCAGGAGACCGGCCATTGTGTGGTCGAAAGGCCTCTGGGCGAGTGTGAAAGTGGACTGTATTGCCTGCCCCTCGCAAACGCCCTCGCAGGAAAGTGACGACAAGCCAGCGTAGGTGGTGTCCCAAGCGTGTGATTGGATTGCTGGAGGGAGAATTGACAGGAAGAATGAGAGAGGTTGAGGATATCAACAAAAAAAATGGGGAGGGCAGTCACACCCCTGTCCTGCACCTTCCACCCCCGGCCGTTTCTGGGCGGTTAGAGGTGTGGGTGCTGGCCAATCAGGGCGGCCGGTGTTGGTGGGTCGTGACGTTCAGAGTGTCAAGAGTGTGCAGTCTCCATTTTCTGCATGTCTTTTTGGGGCCTCTTTCCCAGGGAGCCCCAACCAACCCCTGTTTCCTTTCGAGCTGCCTTCCCTCGCGAATCACACCCATCTCTGGGACTTGTTCCCATAATAGAAGCAGCTTAACTCAAGCAGTGTCAGTTCGTATCGAAGACTTTGGGAGAACCTACCTGGCATGACAACCTGACCAACTTACGTATTATGCTCTCGGCCCAGCTGTAAGTTCGATACCTCTGAACCGGGGCTGTGAGCATGCCTGTCCCATTGTCTCTGGAACCGTGCTCCATGGGCATATCGTGATGCGGTCGTTTTGCTGCGCTCTCTTGCCAAATCTCTGTCAGTGCAATGAACAGACAGCCCCAGCATGACCCCTTTATGGGGACGATATGTATAGTTCATTTGCTAGGTATTATTACGTTGCACCCGGCGACTTCTGCATACGCCGTACTCCCGTAGGACCTCCTTGCGGAGCACTCGTTCTTTTCTGTCAGCACGACTCCTATCATAGCGTCTGTAATACCGCAGATTGGACGTATGATATAATACAATACAGTCCGGAATAGAGCGATTGTGGCTGTTAATCATGTGCGTATTTACGATGTATCATCTTATTCACTTAAAATCGACAGTTCGAGCCACGCCATCGACTTCAAATGTGAAAGACAGGACGACAGGCGACTCATCAGCATCGCAACTGTCAAAGATCTCTCTCGTACCGTTGCCCTCAAACACGCTGAGACGATGATCTGACAGACCCTCCGACAGACCCTCCGGCAGTGGCGCATCGCCAAAAACCCTGAAGCAAAATGGGTTTGAAGCGTGGACACCCCCGTCTTTGGCGCCAATGGCGCCCAGGGTGGCCCCTGTCTCGCCAGGAGTCAGAGTGCTGACGGGCGCAGTCGGGGCGACCAGAGCGCTGTTAGTCAACAGGAGCCTATGAAGAACCAGTCGAGGCTAATTGGCTACTATCACGTGGATTTCAGGGCCATGGCACCGCTGTCTGTTAGTAGCTCGGCACATGTCGCTAGCGCTGAAAATGCACCACACTTGGTCACATCCACCGTTTGCTACAGGTAATGTTGTTTGCGGCTAAACGATCTCAAATGGCACGCTGAAATGGGTTAAAGATAATCTGGTTGAGTTGCATTGAAGGAACCGGATTGGCTCGGCTCATCATCAGACTTCGCTGCAGCGAGATTTGCGTTTCTTGAAGGTTGACAAGCAGTATGCCGCTTTGTAAGAATATGACTTTATCCGCATTTTCCAATCTTGCGACGAGCCTCGTACATTCCGTCCTACGAAATAGGTATACACAGCTCGTGGCCTCGTGACCCGTGTGCTGTAGTCTGAGGAAAGAAGGGCGATGCCACACGTCACGGTGTCTGTTTCCTGCCACATTTCCTCTCTTGGTATTACCGGTTAGCTGCATCTGCACCATCTTTAGCTCTTGACCAATGTACACCGTACTCATCACCAATATAAGGGTTGCGCACCACACCGCTTTTCTTTTACCCTTAATGTTTTCACATATCCTATGCGCTCTAATGGTCTCTTTACGTTCCAAAAGACGAATCAAGAATCAAAAGCCCTGCTTTTAACAAGTGCAAAACTGTCGTACTGTTGCCCTTCACTGGGCGCCATCTCCGTGCACCCACGATCTGCCCGTCTCTGAGAACGCCACAGCCTCACGGTAAACGAATAGGTAGAATAGACCGTTGATGTAATACAGCGTGAACAGAAAGGTTTTGGTGATCGTATCCTGCCCCCAGCAATCCACTCATTCCCCGTCTAGTGCTGGATTCCGTGCGACGCCCCCGCCAACCCTCACCAGATAGCCTCCTTGTCCACTTACAAATATCAGGTACTTTTTGTTTTTGGTGGACATATTACTCAACAATTATGGAAGAGCTCGTTGGTTGCGATGTTGTCGTTGACTTACACCAGCGTCTTACGTCAACATCATGGCGACCACGCTGAAGTGGCCCCACTTTGCAAGCTATTCTTCAATCCGAAAAGACTAGCTTGCCGCATTGCACAGCGCTAGCACCGTTCGCGGCTTAGCCTGGGCGGTTGCAACGAGTTGCTCATTGGTTAGCGCTGGGTCCTCCCGTCCTCTCCGCGCCGCCATTTCACCTCTGTTGGCTTTGACCTCAACCTCTCAGCCTCTCAAAGCCAGATCCTTCTTTCGACCTCAACCGCCATCACCGGCAGTGTCTGACATTGTGTTGATTTTATTGGCTTCTTTACTCTCATTTTCACCTCCCCTGGTCAACGAAATTACCCCCAATGACCGCCAAAGGTGGCCAAGTCTTGTTGCGGGTTCATAGGCCGCGTTGTGCATCACCATCACCAGTTCAATCAAATCACATTACATGAGACTATTGACTCCAGAAATAGAACTGAGCTGTCACCTTGCTGACATCGTCCGGGGATGGTTCCACTTTAGGATTGAAGCCTGGAGACAGCAGACGAGGTAGAAGAAAGTCCGGGAAGGAGTTCGAAATTACCACACTACGGCATTCAACGTCGTGTCTTGCCTCGCACAAGTGCTACTTTCTTGGTTCTAGGAGTGAATCGGCACAAACAGATTGGTCTTGCATCGTGCCATTGTTCACTCTGTGCAGATCCCGCTTTTGGTTCCTTTTCCGTCTCCAACAAACACACCATATTACAAGCGTCTTTTCGCCCCCAACCGCCATTGCCTCTGATAAATTGAAAATAAGGCTACGGCGAAATGCAGCTCGCGGCACGGAAGGACATGGGACTGCATATTGTTCTCGTAGAGACAGCGCTCAATTTCCTGCCGCGTTGGTTGCTTTTCTTGCCTACTGGTAACTTTTGGCCCCCAACCTGCCAGTCATTTTTTGTACCCAATTTTCTTTCAACTACGGATGCATGAACCTGAGGTGCGTTGAACAGGCACGTAAAAGTGGTGTTTGGCACAGAAACTGACAGCATGGCTGAAGGAATCACCAACTCCTCACCGCTTCGCTTCTCAAGTAGAGTTGAACTACTGAAATCTGAAGAAAAACAGTCACGAGGCCAGGCTGCTATTGCATGTCTCTGAAAATCCCTTCAGTCACACCCGTCTTGGCCGCCAATTTCATATTCGTCACCTGTCCATTGCTCTTTTTTGGCCTTTATTCTCCACAAAGCGTACGCGATCCTTGTATTCTGTATATCTGGTCCAAAAGAACCCCCTCAGACCCACCCGAAGGCTCTAAAAGAGCAATAGAGTAAAAAGAAAGAGGCTGGGCCATGCTGCATACTTGCCGTACGCATTTTTCATGTCTCGGCATTTACATTTCTTGCCACCCAACTGGCTCTTTACGAGAATGCTCAAAACGGCAACAGCTTTCTGTGCACAGATAACCGAAGCTTCTTAGTTCGGATTTGTCTTTCGTAGCTCGTACTTGAACCCATCAGCTGCCCTTCAACCATTCTGAGGACTGCGACCGTGATTGTGATTGTGACTGTGATTGCAACTGTCCGGCGAGCTAGCGGGGAAGTGATGTGTGGTTGCCCATGTATATCAGCTTATCGGCAGTCTGAGTGAATTCACGGTCGTTGACGGAGTCTGGGACTCTCTTGGAATGAGGTCCTAGTTGGAAGGCCACAAAGGCCAAACCAATTGAGGACTGCTGTGTCATTTGATTGTATGAATTTTGATGAAAGCAACGCTGCATCGCGGCAAATTAGAAGAGTGATTTCCGTACAAGAAGGGACACAGCTTGGTGGACATTTTTTTACTATGAGAGACAATGAAGTATTACAATTGTACCAAGTACTGCAAGAGTGCAAAGACCTTCATGTAGCCCGTAATCGTAATGTTTTGACGGGCGCTTATACGCGCCGTTTTGCTGTGGGAGGCAGCCACAAACTCCATGTCTGCGCAATGTCGGCGCCTCCATAGACCAGACAATTGGCCTTCGTTTGCCCCCTTTTGAAACTGAGTATGTCGTACAGCCCGCACAATAATAAATACAACAGGGAAGCGTTGCAAACGCGAAAGAACAAAATAGAACACGGCAAAGTGAACAGTGGAAAGCATGACAATAGCTCCCGGCAAGGTCCTCACGAGGGACGACCCGAGGAGAGCACATGGAGATCGCTCAACGTGCAGGACGCCCTGTCTTTTCTGTGGGAACACAACGATCCCGAACTGTAGACTGGCTGATTGCCAACCGATCGAGCGGGAGCAGAACTTGAATGCTTCGAGCCAGAGAAGGCGAGAAAGAGCAGAATTAAAGCAGCATCCGACAGGGCGCACGGGCTGGAGCATGTTCCTTTTGCGAACAACAGAATCCACGGGTCAGGCCCGCCATTCATTCCGGCTTCCTAAAAGTCGGCCAAGCGGGAGGCATCCTCCGACCCCAATATATCTGCAAGTTGATGCGGGCTTCGGCCTCTAAAGTCAGAGCAGAAGCGGATCACGTCCTGCAAAGTAGTTTCGGGTCGTTTTGCAGACGCTGCCGTTGCAGCAATCAGCCTCTTTGCGCCTTCGATCGACAATGGCAACGGACCTCCAAAGTACATGCGCACCAAGTTTTGCAAGGTATTGTTGTGATTGTCTTGATCGAACCGCGACGGTATCGTGAGCTGACTACAAAATGCGGCCACTGTTGCTGGTAAAGCTGCAACAGCAGTCAATGGCAAGATGGACAGGTCCATGTCCCGGAGGCTAAGGAGAGTAAAAGAGGGTTAGAGAGCACATTGTCAGCATTCCCACATGCCCCCTATAACAGGATCATTGCTTCCTTACTCGAGTTGCAACTGTTTGTAGGCCATCATGTTGTGTCCCTCACCATCGCCCCGCGAGAGGAGAAAAATAACAACACTGTCAGGGCCGTTCTTCCGTTGCGCAAGCCGTTGGAGTTTTTTGGCTGATTCCAGTTGGCCTACATCGCCTGGAGCGACAAGGAGGAATCGGATGGTATCGCTGGAGCCGTGAGCGCCAGCACCAATCCCCTCCGACGCTACGCGCACAGCAAGATCATGCGAGCTCAGTCGCGCTGTCTCCCATCGAGGCTCAGCTGGCACGGCTTGGAATATAGGAACGACCGATGCCCACTCGGGGCGCTCCCGGATCGAGGTACAAAAGATCATCTCGGTAATTTTGGTCCGCGGACGGCTAGGCGACAGTGTCGATGGCGGAGGACCTGTAGCAGGTCGTATTTCTAGTGTTTGAACTAGACTCGGCTGACGAGATAATGTAGGTAGAGTCGATGAGCTAGATGCTGCCGGGAAGCTATTTCTATGCTGAGCTGGACGAGCGGTTGCCGTCGTGGTCACACTAGCGCGGCGAGATTGTGGCAACGCCGGCCGCCAGAAGGGTGCCGACGGCGTGGCAAAAGAGTCGTGCATGCGGAGTGGTGTCTCTCTTTCGTGGCTCAAAGCGGCCTGGTCTATATACAAATGAGATCTATGAACAGGAGGGTGTATGTGTACAACGTAAAGCCGTGGTGACGGTTGCAGGCGGCGAAGTGGTGATGTGGCGATGTGATCATCAGAAGTAGGTGTTGAACATTTGTCTCCCTGCTCCTTTCTCTTTCTTTCCGTGTGGTTCGTCCCTTCCGTATGAAGCGGTTAATAGTTGCGGCTTCCCAAAAAATGCAATTCGGGGTCGCTCCTACTCCATTGCGCCCATCGGCGATTGCCCGGACGCACCTGCCCCAGACATTATTCCACAGGCTGCTCTCTACAAGACGCACTGCCTTCCCCCCTCCCTGTGCTTGTTTGATACGTCCCGTTAAGCAAACTCTACACTCCTATCTTAACGCTTCTATCATAAGGCAGTCACCGTTGCTTCCCTCGCTTGTGATTTCGAATCTTCTTCTGTGGGAGCCGGCGGCAGTAGCGGCTGTTTTGTCTTCGGGTCACGGAAACCCCGTAAGGCCGCCTCCATTGCGAGAATACGACTCTCACGTATCCGTTCGTTGCGAGCATATTCTTCTTCGGCTGACCGCAGGGCCTCCACCTGGTCTGTCAGCTCTCGGATGCGCTCAGCATTGGCGTCAGGCTTCGCGGACGACCGGTAGAACTCGAAGATTACGAGTGCACTGGCAATCACCAGGATGAAACCGTCACCAACCACGTCAGCAAACAGGTCGACGGCTTTGCTTTCAGGCAACGGCCGGAACTTGCGCCGCCACACACTTGCGCCTGGGTTCACAACCATCGTCGCCGGGTGAGACTCTTTTGCGGTCGTGCCGTACTTGGCACGGTCAGCGTCGTCCTTGGCCTTCTCGCGGCTCTCCTTCTCTGTCTGGTCCTTGGTCTTGGCAGTTGGTGCCTCGGCCGCCTCAGCCTTTTCCTTGGAAACCTTGTCGGATTTGCTGTTCCGCAGCAGAGCCACAGACATGCGCATGTTCAGCTGGTGGATATGCTGGCCGTACCGCGCAGCAAAGCGGCGGAAGCCCTCGTGCTCGTGGGCGCGCACCTTGATGCGGTTCTGTCAATGGTGCAGCGGGTTAGCACAAGAAATTGAGTGACTGCAATCCGGCATTCCTGTCCACAACACTAGCCACACCAAGACTGCAGCATTCTGTCACGTACCGCGCCATACTTGGAAATGTGTCGCACGAACAGGGCACCGAGCTTGAAGAGGGGAAGAGCGACCATATTTCCGGAAATTCAAGTCGCGAAGCAGTTTACCACGGGCGCATCCGTTGGAGAATGAGGTTCGAGGGAAAGGGGAAAGCGGATGTCGTTTATCGTTTCGTAGGGACCATTGCAGGAGTTGTGAAGCAAAAAAAAAGTTGCCCTGCTCAACGTTGGCGATTGACCATCAGCACCAGCCCCGAGCAGCTGTATTCACACGAATACGCACTCGATCAAAGCACCAGAACACACAGAACAGTTGTTTCGTGCAAGTCTGCACCCGTTTGTTGTCGGCAACATTAGGATGCGACATCCACACACGCATCGCTGAACGTCAGCCTGGAGGAATAGGTGGGTCACTAGCGTTAGGTAAGCATGTTGAGCCCACTGGCCAATCACCGTGCACGCCCTGCTCAACCACCTCACCTGCCAATACAGGCGACTAGCGTGTTGCTCAGCAACCAACGGCCCCGTCGACGACAGCTTTGGTTCACTTTTGCGCGTCTTTCACGGCATTGTTTCTTTCGTTGTCCACCACGGCCACACCTCGACTTCCGACGGCATGCAACGCGGCACCCTTCATTTTCACGATACCCAGGTTTGTTCTTTTTTCCGTGTCGCTTTGCTTTTTGGCTTTTTGAGCGCCGTTGTTCATCAGATAAGTCGTGCTATTCGGTGAGTCGTTGCTTTTGTTTGTTTTCTTTTCCCTCTTTTTATATTTCTTTTTATTTGCTGCCTACATCCTTTTCACGCCTCGTATCGAGCCATCCTCGGTCTACAGACTTTCTAGCTTCTGTTGTCTTTTTACTACACCTCACAAGAATTGGCTCGCTCCCCCTTCTTGCTGGCATATTCGCTAACTGTCCAATGTAAACAAATCAACAGATTCATCGTTACAAATTATCCAATCTGTTTATCGGCGGACCACGAGCTCTCACGGCTTAGCGAACCTACAAAAACCGACAAACAGCCAGCCAGCAACGGATGACAAGTCACGACCGCATTGCCACGACGGGATCCAGCAAGCAACATGGTTGGAAAGGGCATCGATATGGAGGCGCTGTCGCCTAGGGATGCTAACGCCAGGCGTCCTCGCACCAACGTTGCCGACCTCAAGACAAAGGCAGCTGCGCAGCTCAAGGCCAACAAGGACAAGGAGCACCCGCCGCCGCCACCACCAAATGTTACTGAGCCGCCAAGCGCCGACCGCAAGGATGGAGCCGTTTACCAGGTGGGCAAGCTGCTAGGCAAGGGCGGCTTCGCTGTATGTTACTCGGGCGTCTTAGCCGGCACGAAGAAGCTGTATGCGCTCAAGATCGTCAAGAGCAAAATGCCGACCAAGATGGAGCAGAAGGTGAGAAAATGACCTCCAATGCTATGAGAAAATAAGTATCACTGAATTCTGACCACAATCCCCCACCCCCCCAGTTCCAAACCGAGCTTCAGATCCACTCCAAGATGCGCCAGGTGAATATTGTCCAGTTCTTCCGCGCCTTCTCCTTCGAGAGCTCTACGTACCTCGTGCTCGAGCTGTGTCCCAATGGCTCGCTCATGGATATGGTCAAGCGCCGCAAAGGCGTCACCGAGCCAGAGGTGCGGTTCTACGCCGTCCAGATCGCCGGCGCTATCAAGTACATGCACGCCAAGGGTATCATCCACCGCGACCTGAAGATGGGCAACATCTTCCTTGACAAGAACATGAACGCCAAGATTGGCGATTTTGGCCTCGCTGCTCTGTTAGTTACCGGCCGCGATATGCAGACCATCCGGCGTACAACACTCTGCGGCACGCCCAACTACATTGCGCCCGAGATCCTGGAAAAGGGAAAGAAAGGCCACGACCATATGGTCGACATCTGGAGCTTGGGCATCATCATGTTTGCCATGCTCACATCAAAGCCGCCATTTCAGTCGTCGACAACAGACGAAATTTACCGTCGTGCAAAGGAGCGTGATTACGAGTGGCCGACAGCCGACGGCCGCTTCATCAGCGAGGAGGCCAAGCATGTCGTGGCCTCTATGCTGCAGGAAGCACACATGCGCCCCGATCCCGATGCCATTGTTGAGCACCCCTTCTTTGTGACGGGCTATATGCCCACACCCGCAGACATGACCGTCCGTCTACGGGAACTGCCCCCCGAGCACGACGTCTTCTACCAGCACCCCGTCAGCCGCCGCATCCAGGCCCAGAGCCTCGAGACTCTCAAGGAGATGTGTGATACATGCAACGTGGGACCGTGGAACCCGGCCAAGATTGTCTCAAAGCCAGTTTGGCGCGAGATGGCCGCTGAGGAGCAGGCTGGCTTGACTCCAGCCATCCCGCTCTCTGATGATATTGTGTACCGACCGTTTGAGAGCTGGCTTCAGGAGAACCAGCTCTTCCAGGGTGGCAGCAGTACAAGCGCAAATACCAACAGCCGGTACGGCACACATCAAAAACAGCAACTCCAACCAACCACGTCTTCCTCAACACCATCCCTCTCCGTTCCGGCTCAACCTCCTTTGGCCGAATGGTCTACGCAAACTGCTACAGTCGTCGCAAACGCAATGGAAGCTTCAGCAAAGCGCTCAGCAACAGCAACTCTCTCGATGGCGCCGGCAAGCCTACTTCGAGAGCCGCCGCAGAGTTTCGCCGCTCAGCAGCGGGCACAGGGTCGTCCCACACGAAGCAGCGGCCTTGCTGAGACAGCACAAATTGCTTCTGCAACAACCACCATCACATCGACTGCGACGACCGCAACACTCCCTACCTCCACTTCTGCCGCCACAGTTTCTGAAACACCTGTGCCTGGCCTCGTCCGGCGACCGTCTGGACGGCGAGATATCCCTCTCGGAAACGGACTGTCTCTCCAAGCCCGCGAGCAGAGAGCTGCCGCTACAAAGTCAACATCCACTACGACGACAACTACTGGCCGCTCCCGCACTCTCTTGCCAGGAAGCAAGCCATCCGCAACAATGTCCGCGATAGAAAAGAGGGCTTCTGCCCGCAGTGCTGCGATGGCGACTGCCGAGTCAGCACCTACCATCGGAGCCGGTGCAGCACTGAGCGCGACCAAAACCACCAGCAGGGAAGAGCTGGCTCCTGGTGTTGAGAGACTATCGTTGTTTAACCCCAAAGAGATCCATGAGCGCATTCCGAACAGCGAGCCGGATACCGTCCTTCTGCGCCTGCGCAAGCTACAAACTGAGCTGGATCGTGCGCTGAACGCGCGCACTATGGCATTCATTTCACCAACCCGCGACAAGGCCCATGCAACACCACCGCAAATTGTGGTGAAGTGGGTTGACTACACGAACAAGTTTGGTCTCGGTTATATCTTGAACGACGGCAGCATCGGCTGCATCCTGCGCTCGATCCCGGTCGAGTCCTCCAACACGGCAATCGAAGGCAACAAGGACTCTGGCAACCTGCCGCCAGCGTGCCTTTTGATACACGGAGCAGAGCGCCACATACTGCGCCGCGAAGATCCTAGCTACGCCGACCGTTACCAGATTGTGCCCATGGCATCGTCCGGAAACGAGGGCATCTACTTTTACGAAAACAACGGCGAGCAAGGGCTTGAGCGTGTCCGTGTTGACCCGCAGCGTTTCCGTGTCGCAGTCAATCCGCACACTGGCGTTGCTGGCAAGCTGTCTGCTGGCAAAGATGTGTACGATCACCGCAAACGTGAGTGCATCGTTCTTTGGAAAAAGTTTGCCAACTATATGCTGGCATACGGCCGCGAACTGGACGGAGGCATTGATGAGCGGGCCAACGACCACGCCCGAAAAACAGCAGCAACAGCAGCTGTCGACAATTCTATCGTCCCTAGCGACGTTGTCACCTTTTACCAGCGATTCGGCGATGTTGGCTGTTGGGTCTTTTGCGACGGTCATCTGCAATTCAACTTCCCCGACCACACCAAGGTCGTGCTAGATGCCGCAGGCGTGTGGTGCCACTTCTGGCACCTCCCTGCAGAGGCAGCTCAGCGTATGGCAGCCACGGGACTCCTGGAGGAGGTCGCCCTCGACGAGCGCAGCGTGCTCTCGTACCCGCTGCAGACACTGCTCAACTTTGGCGTTGGCAGCTCCGGTTCCAGCTCAGCGGCTTCTCTGTCTGGAGGCGCTGCCACATCGAGCAGTCGTCGCCGACCCGTGATCCGCCCCGAAATTCAGGGCATCCCTGCGGCGAACGATTTCCGCCGCAAGGTTGAGTTTGTTCGCAGCGTGGTGCGCGAGTGGGTCAACAATGGCGGCATGGGCAACAGCGACATGAGCCGTGCGCGCCGTCTGCGGTGGACGGGCACCCGTGAGACCCTGAAGCAGGTTCCTGGCACAACAACGCCGACTGCAATTCCGGCCGCCAAGCATGTATGGGTAACCATTGGTGCGCGGCAAGGCGACGTCCGCTTGTCCGCCATGGTTGATCCCCGCCGGCCCAACGAAATTGGGCCTGATTTGGAGGAGAAGCGGTAATGGATAGATATTGGATATGTGAATAGGGGGGTCTATGAAGAAAGAGGGGCTCGTTGAGGTGTTTTTTTTGTGTCTATTTCTGGATTTTGGATTTCTGATGCCCTCGCAGTCATGACTTGTATTCTGCGCGCCCTTGATTAGCTTCTTTGGTGTTGACTTGCTTTTTGTGTTCAGCGCGACCATGAGAACCTTGGGTTGATTACGCAAATTGCGTGACGTGTTATTTCAGTTGTCAAGTTGCTTGTGCGTCTAGAGTCGTTCAGGCGTTTTAATTTGCAGTCCTTTTGGGTTTTGTCAGCTTTTCCCGTTTTGCCAATCGCCATCTTAATCGCCAATCGAGATCAAAGCAACGATTCTTCAAGACACATGATTTTTGGTCACTGAGAATCGCCGTGTTCGAAAAGTGTGATATTGTGATATTGAATTAATATGGGTTTCATAAGTAGAAAAGGGATGGTATTGACAGAGAGCAAGAACCCGGAAAGAAAATGAAAGGAGGGTATTTTTGTCGCAAGAGCCCAAACGTCGCCACGTAAAATGTTCATCATGTGAAAAAGAAATCAACCCGGCAACTAGATGAAAATCGATAACTTGAGCAGGACAAAGAGTACAAAAGCAAAACGATGCAATAAACTCAATAAAGATACAAAAAAAAATCGTTAAGAAAAGAGCAATCATGTGGCAAGACGGCTTACCGCCGACCTAAAACTGGTTCATCGACGACACCGCAGCGGCCCGCAAACGGCGCCGTATGCCACGGCTTCGTTGCTGGTAGGGCCGCCCACGCCTATCGGGCCAGTCAAAATCACTGATCCCCGGCAGGATCGCGATGGGCGTTTCATCAAAGGTGGAGGCAGCGGAGAGGACGCCGTCCCGCTGAAAGTGCAGGATACCGCCACGGGTGGGATCAGTGCAGAGCGTAAACAGGTCCTGACCATTCTCAGAGAAGCTCAGGCCGGCCAGCTCGCCAAAAACGTCAAATGCCTGGCGTTTGTCAAACGTCTGCGCGTCAATAATGTGCAGAATGTCGGCCTCTTCGGCGGCCACCAACACGCGCTTGCCCGAGCCGGCGGGCGAAAAGTGGAGACTGCGCACGCCGGCCATAGTGGTGCGCAACGTGCCAATGGGTGTCCAGACACCCGAGGCCGTCGACGTCTTACGGGCGTCCCAAATTTTGATGGCGCGGTCTTGGTTGCCGGTGGCGATGGTATATCCATCGTCAGCCCAGGCACACGCAAAGCCAAAGTCAGCGTGGCCTTCCAGCTTCTGGAGAACATCAGGCTTCGATGTGCCGTTCGCGTCCTTCATATGACGCTGTTGCTCTGCAGCCACAATGTAAGCATCATTGCTGTCCCCCACCACGACACGCATGCGCCGATCGGGAGAGACTGCGGTGCAGTTGACGGGGAAGGAGAAAAAGTCGTCGGAGAGAATGGACTGCGTCGCAAGATCCATCACACGCAGGTGCGAGTCGTTGGACGACAAGGCCGCCACAGGTCCACCCGACCGGCGCGCGCTGTGTATCTGAATATGGTTGGATATCCCACTGCCCAAGTTGGAAAAGGTGCCGGATCCTCCTGCACCAGAATTCGACTCGCCAGCGTATTCGGAGTCGATGTTCTTCGTGCAGTATTCACCGTTGAACCCGCCAGACACAAGGACACCCTGTTCGGCGGCAATTGTGGAAATCTGAATGTATGTATCCGACGGGTATCGGAGGGCAATTGCGGTTTTATTCGTCGCAAAATTGTACTGGCGCACAATGCTCCGACGGTCGGCATAAAAGACACGCGACTTTGACGGTGCGGCCAGTAGGTTGCGGAGCTGGAAGTGTGCCAAGTAGGGCGCTTTTCTCATTTTCATTTTACAGAATCGAAAATACGTCTCCGTATTCTGCGGCATGACCTCTGTTGTGTCAGGCTGGTAGCAAGGAGAGGAAGTTAGTAAATGAACATTACCGGTGTTAGGGACGGGAGGTGATTCTCGACAACTCACTATCCATGCATCTTGATTGTTGGCGCAGTAGTTGAGGTACCTTCGTTGCCGGAACGCACGAGCCTCGTTGCGTGTGATGCCCATTGCGGCCCATTTAATGCCCTGGTAGTCACAGTGGTCTCCTTTAAGATCGGACGCCCTGACTTCGTGGACCTCAGTATGGAACAGGTGCTCCGTGCCAGTGGGGCTGGGTACGACCGTGGGCACCGGGCCGCGAGACGTTTGTATACCCCGGACATTCACGCGTGTACATGCCTGCCAGTTCACCAAAAAGCGTTTCAAGTCTGGGTTCGTAGGACTCAGCTCATTATTCATCGGCAGCCCGGCAGTGGTTGTAAAGGTGACCGGTAGCGTCATGCCTACAGGGAGCTCCACGCCAAAGTTGGCATCAGTAAACGCACCGTGGCCCGCAGCAGCTGGGACGGGGGGCCCAGATAAAGCATTTTGTTCCAGATTGAACTCGGTTGCGGGCTCGGCGTTCGGAGCGGGGATAACATCGTCATCGTTGGAGGTGGGAGGGGGGTTCGGCGAAGTAGAAGGAGCAGGGTTGTGGACGGCATGATGCACAGCATAACCATTCCCATATGGGACAGTAACGTTGTAATAGCTCGGGATCGGTAACGGAAGAGGAGGAGCCTCCGGGCCGGTGTGGGTGTTTTCGTAGTGTGGCGGTTCTTCTGGCGTATATGGTGCGAAAAAAAAGCTCGAGAACGAGTCGTTTGCAAAGTGAAAGTCCTGCATCATTCCAGGCGGCGGAGGGACTGTGCCTGGGACCAAGGCTGGCTGCGTGCTAGGTTGGTCTGCAGCTGCGTCAGCCATATCGCCCAGGGTCTGTTGGTATTCTGGGTGATGCTGCTGCTGGGTTGCAGGCGTCGCAAAAGAGAGGTCCGCAGATGGGGATGTTGGCCCATAGTTAACACTGAAGGGTGACCACGGTTGGAGAGCACTCCCAGTTGTTGATGACACGACAGGGTCCAGGATATATGGTATAGGCGGGACGTGAGACCAATCTATCATCGGAAGCGCAGCGAGGGAATTGATGAAGGCAACTTCAATGGTGTTCAGCGGAATCGTAGTTGTGCTTCCTTCTTGGCCCTCATCGGGTACGGTATGGACAAGGCCAGCATCAGGATCACCGGTAGCGTCTCCAGCAGCGACTCCCGCAGCGGCACTGCCCTCGGCAATACCACCATTCTCCACTGTCATCTGTTCGAATTCGTTCAGCAACGGCTCGCCGGTTGGTACCGCTTCAGCTGAAGGGGTCGGTGGCGATGCCATGTCGTCGGCCGTCTGCAGGCTTTCGGGACCTCTCTCGTCGTCGGCCCCGGGCATGGTGTATGGTTGAAATGAACACAGTAAGGGTCACTGGTATCAGCTAGAACATGATTACGGCACGTCCGATGCGACGGCCGACGCCGGCGAGGAGGCCAAAAGAGGGCAAGCCCCGATGCGATCCGGCGGCGAGGCGTTGAGGGCGAACGAGCGAGTCTGGCAGTCGGAATAGTTTCTAAGGATGATGCGGACAATGGAAGAAAATGTTGAGATGGATGTGGACGAGAGAAGTGGCAAAAGAGACGAGGAGGAGAGAACGAAGCCAACCGTCGGAAGGCCTTGGTTCGTCCGTATCAAGATAAAGTTTCGCTTGCGGGAGTTTAAGACCGTCAACGTAGTGCTGCTCTCGGACATATATGGGTCCACATAGCCTTTTTGCCTCCTACGAACGAGATAGGGAACAGACTTGAATGCCGGTTAGAAGACGTTGGAAGATCAGAAAATATGTAGAGGAGCTACAAGTAAGAGTAGGTAAGATGCCTTGCGTAAAGTAGAAGTAATGGGCTGATGATTGTTGGTACAGGTGGGGTGAGGCAGGACCGACAAGGACAATGGGCGGAACCGATCGAGTCGAGTGACTGGATGAACGGGCGAGCTAAAACCATAGGGAAACTGCGGGCGTGCATGGGGTTGCCGTTAAGAGCGCAGTAATGACCGGCGCTTAATGAGAAAATGGGGCTTGGACGGGACTTTGAACAGTGGAAAGGGGCAGGCGGTGTCGAGCGCTGGCGGGGCTACGCTAAATGTCCAAGGTCACGGCAGGAGCGATGGGTGCAACAGATGTAGTGGACCGAGCATGGAGTACGATTTCACAGCAAGCTCTGTATTCTCGATCTCAGTACTTTTAAGCTGAAAAGTACTCGTTAGAGACCAAGTGGGAGCAGACCACGTTTCCGCAATGGATTAAGAAAGTGAACGAGTGCGAAGAACCGCACCAACGCAGTCGAAAGGGACAGAGAAATCGAACAACGAACAATTGTGGGGCGACAGAACGTATCGGGCATCGCGCAGTAGCGGCAACTGTGGATGACAGTGTGCCTTCTGAAATCGGTGGCTGGCTTTCAAGCCTTCCATATGTACGTCGTACCTTCCGACCAATCTTCAAGAGAGTAGTTTCGCATTGTCGTAGCGGCGGTCGCTGCTTCCTTGGAGGGAAGAGAGTCTGGGTTCGAGCTGTTTCTGTTTCTTCGGAAGTCGTGCAGGTGCGCCAGCTTTGCAAACGAAACGCAAGAACGACCGAGCACCGACGAAATGTACGCTGTCCGAGAAATGTGACATGTCAGTAAGGGAAGAGGGCTTATTGACGAGTCCCTTCAGAGACCGCATGCAAACGAAAGACTCAATTTATTCCTCGCCATAGTCAATGGCATTGTTATCTACGGCGTGTAACAGCACGCTGTACTCTATTTTCACGCAATATACAAGACTTGGAGAATGTTCCTTCTAGTAGCCAACCTAACAAGGCTGGTCTGCTACAACAGTAACGAGGGAAAGAACGTGAGGGGACCGCAGCTAGGAAACCCCAGGATATCTAAAAGGGGAAGGAGAGTGTCTGAGATTTAAAAGGAAAGAACATACAGTGGGTGCGGCAAGTGCGACATGGGAGCCAAGAAAATGACAAGCAGGAAGAGGGCAAAATACCTGCCACTTTGGGCGCGCCGCTCATATCCAGCGTGCTGGAGGCGTATCGCCATCTTTTATGGCGAGTACTTCATAGTCGACTACAATCCATCGCCGTCAGCTCGGTCGGGTAGCAAGGAGTATGTAGTTGCCCAGACCCTGCTCCGACCTAATTCTTGACCGTTCATTATAATCACTCGATCAAAGATCAGAATGGCCTCCCCGTTTGTTCCTGAGGTGAGACTTCCAGTAACTTCTTGCCCCTTTCCAGACAACTTCCAGATTTTTATTCACGTCCTGCTTTTGTTTTTCCGACCGTTTTAACTCTTGGGCTCCCTTTTTTTATTTCTGCGGTTGGTGTCACACAGCATAACGCTGTGGGACCTTGCCAATAATGAGAGGAGAGTGGGAAGACAAACAGGTTTGCATGTTACAGTTGGTCCAGCAAGCAAAGTGTTCTTTGAGTCGGAACGGCCGTGTGAGGTGTGGTTTGTAATAATTGTCTTAAACAAATATACGTTGATGGTTTTCAGCTTCATTGCTGACGTGATATTTTATCCATTTTGATATTTTAATTACCACTTTATGTTTTTTGGTCTGTTCTATTCGTTCTTTTTCTCGTTTTCATTTTCTTTTGAAAAAGGGAGCCTTGAAGGAAATTTTCTATATCAAATAAAAAGGGCGCTCGTGTTCTTTTATTATTCTTGACATCGCCATTACTAGTCGCTCACAGCTCCAAAACCAATCTTCAACGGGAAAGAAGACAAAAACTAGACACCACAAATAGGCCAACTGATTACCCTGTGGCAACACCACACAAGCACCAAACAACGTCTCGTATTGTCGACCTGCATCAAATATGCAGTAGTTTCTCGGGGACCCCACCTAGACCACAGAGTTGTGTGGACCGCGGTCGCGGTTGGATGGAAGAAGTTAATGAAATGATGCATAGATACACACATTACGAAGGGGTGCTATATTTCTTTGTTCGAGAGCGAACGGTCGCACAAGGAGCATATAGAGACATGTAGATGCACGTTACCGACCATAAAGAATACGATGAGGAAACAGGGTTGTATTGGGCATGGACGAGCAGCAAACGAAACTCTGGAGGGAAGATACTTTTATATCATCACATCGGTCGTGGTCGAAAGGCAAGACACGATCCGAAAGGATAGCTAATAATGCAGACAAATATCAATGATTTATACTCCGTTGGAAACAAAACATTATAGATTTTATAGGAAGTCTCTACATCATAGGTGGAATTAAGTATAAAACAAGACGACCGCTCATGTATATACAGGTATACGATCAACCACAATTAAGACGTTTCCAAGCGTCGACCGAGCCATTCCTCTTCCGAAGTGTTGCAGCAAAAAGATGTAACTGAAAGAAGAGAACGAAAGCACATTTCAAAAAAGGCAAACAAAAAAGCGTAAACAAAGGAGTGCACAAGAACGATACCGGGCACGAGGATGGCCAAAAAAGAAAAAAAAAAAAAGAAAACGGAGAAGCAACGAAAACCCGACCATAAAGGAAAGACAAAAGGAGTAACTTTTCTGTCTCATCAAAGACAAAGAATTGCTTCTCGGGCGACCGTGTGCGGCGAAAGCGTGGTCGTGACGGCTGTGATGCGCCAGACATGACGTAGAAGAGGTACGGGAGCAAAAGATGAATGAGCGACAGAGCGTAAATTAAAAGCGCACAGTGATGATGGAATGAAACTCAAATCGTATGGAAGAGGAAAGTAGGCCGAAAATAGGAACGTATATGCATGTCGCGAAATGAGTGGTATCGATTGCCGAATCAATATCTTCCCAAAAATAAAAGCCTGTGTAAAAACCCACCACCCCACAGACATAAAAGACCTCCGTCGGCATTCGTGAAGTTGGTGTTGAGTATGTAAAAGTGTGTTGCAGTATGTATTTGCGTTTTGCGCGTCTATTGAAACCCTCGCCACTCCGAGCCCACCCAAAGACGCATTGGCCGGGGCTGTTTTGATTTCCAAAAGAGAAAGTAAAAGAAAAGCAAAGCAATCAAATGAAAGTATTAAAATTTGGGTAGTATCCAAATGTATGGTCGAATTCGACGCAGCATGATGACCAAGCATGATGCGGTTATAAAGAAGTAACCAGCAGAAATGAAGACAGCACCCCGAATGTAGCCACAACGATTGGATAAGCTTGGTTCAGGGGGAAGCAGGGTTGCTGCTGTGCCATTACATGACGGTGCAGTTGTCGTCCTTGTCCTTGGAACCGCTTTTCTTCATCTTGGCGTTCCGGGGAGGGCCGACTTCCATTGGCACACCGCCACCGCTGATGGCCGAACGAATGGCAGCAAGGCGCTGCGTGGCACGCTCGTCACCAGCGTCGGCAGCCTTGACATACCAGACGTTGGCTTCCAGAATGTCCTTCCGGCAGCCAATGCCCATCTCGGTGAAGTAGCCAACAGCGTACTGTGCCTTGACATAACCTGATGACAAAGTTAGTTTAATTATCCATACAAGAGATGAAAGCACGGAGGACCGGGAGGTGAGGGGGGAGGGTTGAGAAGAAACGTACCAAGCTCGGCAGAGCGACGAGCCCACTCGTAGGCCTCCTCCTCGTCCTTCTCCAGAAGTGGTTCTGCGCCGACCATGTACCACGCGCACAGGCCCATCATCGCACCGGGGTGGCCACGCTCAGCAGCGCCGGTGTAAAAATGAACACTCAGGGCCGGATCGCGAGGGCAGTTGAGGTGGCCGTGCTCGTAAGCGTCGCCCATACGGTAGTTGGCGTCGGGGTGACCCAACTCGGCAGCTTGCGTAAACAACTCAGCGGCATAGCTCTCGTCCTGGAAGATGTCATCGCCGTAACCGGTTTCGTACAGGCAGCCCAGCTGGTACGGCGCGCCATTGTAAATGGCATCGGCTGACTCAGTGGCGAGCTTCAGCCATTTGAGTCCTTCGCGGTAGCGCTTCTCGCCAAGGTCGCCCGAAAGGCATGCCTTTCCAAGGCGAGTCATGGCACCGGGGTGGCGTTTTGCGGCGGCGGTGCGGAGGAACTGGACTGCCTTGGCAGGGTCTTTGCGACAGCCCCAGCCAAATTCGTAACAGAGAGCAGTGCGGTAGGCAGATTCAGCGTGGCCATGCTTCGCGGCAAGAACGAAGAGGGGGAACGCTGCATTATAATCTTCTTTACCCTTACTGAAAAGACCCGATGCGTAGCCATCGGCTAGGTAGTACTGCGCAAATGGATATCCGTTGTTGGACAGGCGCTGCAGGATACTGCGAGCCTCACGCACAAGCTCCAGGGGTGTGGCGCCTGCAGTCTCGACGTACGGGCTTTCCAGATCCCGCACAATTTTAGGGCTGTTCTTCCGCTTCGTCGATTCGTCGTAGCTCAGACCCTGCTCTTGCGCTGTTGAAATCAGGAACACAGCAAACGAGTACTGGATTGACATGTCGGTTGTCTTCTTCACATTTTGACGGTACATTTCAAGCGTCTTCTGAGTGCTTAGAAGGGACGCGTTGGAACCAACATTATTGCGCAATTGGTTGTTGTCGAGCGCAATGGGCGCCGGTGCGGGTTGTGGGTAGGGTACGTTGAGCATGTCGGCGTAGGAGGACGGGCGGGTATCAGGTGACTTGCGGGACTGGGCCGACGGCGCGCGCATGTTGGAGTTGCCGCCAAGGAGACCAGGGGACCGCCCGCGCGGGCTCATGTCCGAGTAAACGGAATAGGCCGACTGAGGACGGGGCAGCGAGCTGCGGCGGAACGTGTGCGATGTGGGCGTGAGGTGGCGGTTGATGGCGGCAGGGTTGCCGACCAGGTCGGGGTTGGAGGAGGACCGCAAGTCAGCGTGCTGTTCCTGCTGCGCAATAGCGGCCATGCTGGCAGAGTGTGGCAGGTACGTCTGGTGGTGATACTGAAGCTGGGGGACGGACTGACTGCCAGGAATGCCGTCCTCGAGTGAACTCTCCGGGGAGAGGTCGCCGGAATTGAGCTGCTCGTTCGGGCCGGAGATTGAGCTTGTGCTCGTCGCAGCCGAGGACTCGGTCGATATTTGCTGCTGGCTTGAGCTGGCGGTTATGTTGGTATCGCGGCTGTGGCGGTTGTCACCGCCGGGGCCAGCGAGGCCGCTGTCTGCGTCCGTATCCGGCGTGGCCGTGCCGCCAAGTCTTGTTGGATCAGGCAGGCCAAAGTCCAGTCTCGGCGCCTGGCCGTTGTCGGCAGCCGATCGTACACTTAATATTGGCAGTGCACGGCCGTCTAGCTGGGGTTGGTTTACGCTCTGGTACGTATCGTGGTAGCTGGGCTCCGGCGAGTCAGCGTACTCCACGCGGTCCTGGGAGAGGGGCGTATGCGGTGGTGGTGTTGGCGCGTCGGGGCTCTTGGGCAGGGAGCGGTCTGTGGCTGTAGCAGGGCCGAACGAGTAGGCAGGAGTGGACTCGATGCTGACATCCGTTGCCTGAGCCCAGTTCTCAGGCTGGAAGCTGACCCGTACCGGCGAGATAGGCGACTGGCGCATGATCGGCGAGTCTGCGGTGAGCGTGTGAATGGCTGGGAGCGTTTTCGGCTCCTCGGCCCAGCTGCTGGACTCGGGGGACAAGGTCTGTAGCGGGAGGGGTTTGCGGCCCAGTGGGCTTGACGGCGGCGAGGCGGCATGGGGCGCCGATGTTGTGACGGCTGCCATCGTGAGAACCGTGAGAGAGAAGATGGGAGAGGAAGTGAGAGGAGAATGAGAGGCGAAGAAGGCGTTGAGAAAACGAGAGTCAACGTGAGGATGGGAAACAGGGCAAAGGACAATTTCGTTTCTCGATGTCTCGTTCTTCTTATTCTATCTTCCTGGTGCTGTGTTGGTCCAGAACGATTGGCAGTTTCCGAATTGTTTGATATAGGACGTCTTCATACAGAAGATATGTGAAGCTGACTGTGCGAGCAAGAGACCAGAAACGAGCGGAGCGCGAGTCAGCGGCAACAACAACGGTGCGCGTCGAAGCTAGCTGACAAGCAAGGAGACGAAGAAACCGGAGAAGCAAACGAACGACCAAGAAGGGAAACAGAGAAGAAGCAGAACAGAAACAGCAAAAGCCCCAAAAAGAAGGCCTGGATTGGATTTCAGTTGACCAAAGAGTCAAGACCCAGGAACGGTAAATCAAAAGACCAGGGGGGGTTGAGGGGAAAGACAAAAGAGAAAAGGTGAATGAGGGAATGGCGCGAGAAGGAAAAAAAAAACGAGGATGTGTGACAAGAGTTAATGGGAGGCTAGGCTTTTTCCCATGGGTGTTCCAGCTCTAGGCTGTTCAGGAGAGCTTGAGGGGAAGTCTTGGACATGTGAGGTTTCCTGTGTGGCTGTCCACTTAAAACATGGAACCCTTCTTTAGTCTTCCGTCCGTCCCTGTTTCTTTTGGCGCTGCCTGAACTGAATTGTCTTGCTTTTTGCTCTTATTTTCCTTTCCTTTTTCGTGTGCTAAAAAGGGGCGTGGAGAACAAGTGTGGACTGGGTTAATTGGCCCTGGCAGCCGGACTACTTCGTAAGGGTCGTGGAGCCTCCCTGATGGGGCCTAACCAAGGGAGCCCAGACAGGTTAAGGAACTATTTAGAGAGGCACCAATTTGGGCGATCGTAGAGGCAGTTAGGGGACGTCGTAAACTGGTAATCTTGTCAGGGCCTCGCGTGTCGGAAGATGCGGAAAGGATCGATGTATCCTAACTCGCAAGTGTTTTTGTGTCTGTGTGGACGTGGCCTGTATAATGTATCATGGATCCTATATGCAGGGCCAAGCTGTGCAAAAGTCGCGTATGGGCACAAGTGAAGCTGTAGACTTTGGACTCTGTCGTTGACCGGGCCATACCAGTCGCCAAGTTTCCTGGGTGAGACGTGAGTTCGAAAAGCAGGCTGTGAGAAGAGGAATACGAGGCTGCAAAGAATATGTCGATACGCGGGAATGCTGTTGTGGCGACTGGCACTGGCACGACAGAACGGGCCCGGGAAAGGAAAGGGGCGCAGAGGGATGGGGAGGGGTGGTGGTTGGCTACAGGCAAGACATGCAAGATGCCCTTGCACAGCAGCACTCTGGCGTTTTGGTAGAGGGACCTGACAGATCAGATACTCCGTAATGGTGGGCGGAATGAACAAGGGGTGGGATTCAAGCTAAGGCGGCAGAGAAACAGAGAGGCTGAATGAACTGTGCCGCTAGGTAGCTCGGCATCGTCACAGGAAAACACAACTGGGTAACGCTGAGAAGGCTAAATCCAGTGTCGCAACGCCGGTTCACGGACAAGACAAGTAGTGCGTACTTTGTGGGAATCACCAGACGGTATGACGACGGCGAGTCGCATTCGCTGAACTATGCAACACCAATGTTGAAGAAGGAGTTGGGGGGGATGTGATATGCAACACCAAAATGGGACAGACTGTTCGGAAGAACGACGAGGGATCAAGCGAGCGGAGAAGGTGGAGCTGTATACTGTAATACTGTACGGAGCCAATCAATTGGGAACAGGAAAACAGGACGTCGCAATGCTGAGCAAACACGCCAGGCTGATTGCACGGCAGCCCGTAGATAGAATGAACTGAAAAGCAAACAAGACAAACAGCCAGGTGGGACAAACAAGGAGGGCAGAGAGTAGCCCGCAAGGGAAGCAAAGGTGACAAGTAACGAAAAGAGATAAATTGAGACGGGCGGCAGGCACAAGTTCGGTGTCTCTGGGACTGGATTGTTACTCACGGCATACGTTATGGGAGATCTTGTAGCCGAAAATAGCTGATGGCGGGTTGGACGGCAGGTCGTGGTCATTGGCATGGGAGGCAAAAAAAACAACAAAAACATCAACAAGGTGGACAAACAGGAAATACGACGTCCCGACTAAGATGCACCGCCCCCCCTTTTGAGACGAAAGTAGGAGAGCGCCAGAGCCGGAAGGAATCGCATCATTCACTGCGCGAACTGTTGCGAGGGAAGGAGCGACACATTGCATAAGCACCTGCACTGCAGTGCCTGGAATCCACTGAGCCCACTGGACCCTCCCTGCATGGAGGATTACTTTGACTTTGTTACCGCACGTCGTAAAACAGTGCCAGGCATCAGGGGCAGGGCGCCACGTCAAAATGGCGAGAATGAGACCTCACCGAGCCGTTTGACAGGGGTTGGCGACGTTGGCGGGCGGTTGACACAAGTATGACATATTTGTGAGTCTGTTTACGACTCAGTCGTTCTTTCCTTTGTTGCGCGCATTCGCTCTTTGGAGTTGGAATGTTTTCCAGGCAGGTGCGAGACGAACGTTGTGACCCATACCACGAGCTAACATTCGCTGCAGGTACAAGGAAAGCCCAGTCGGGCGGCAAGCTACTGGACTGGCGAAATACGAGAAATTGCGCGCAAGTGCAACCCTTACGCTGACATCTGGCAAAGCAGAAACAAGAGGCCGTTCGGAGACTTTTCCGAGGTATTCTGTAGTTCTCAGAACGTGCTTGTCACTTTTCGTCAGTTGTTGTCTTGCGTTTGTTTCGCCCTCGTTCTTGCTCAAATCGGGCTGCATGCCTGCCTTTCTTGGACAGCTTTTATTTTCCTCGACAAAAACGGCAGGCAGGCCGCCATTTCGCGCTTGCCTATTGGACTGGATCCGACCTCACAAACTCGAAGTGCTGGTGCCTGTGAAATATCTGCCTCGTCCGGCTTGGCACTTCTTGTGAAGTGCCACTACAGACAAAGGGCTGCATGCTCCAATGTCAAGGGAAGTGTCCGCATCCGCACTCAGGGGCCTGACCTGGAGCCCGGTGTAGGGCAAGGTAATTACTCCGTAGAAGGTGAAAATAGACCAATCCATCTTGCGCTTTTTCGTTCAGCGCGCGCTACCGCCGATTGCGTCTTACGGAGCCCACGATGAGCGAGAACGGGGACTGGCTGGTTCAGCAGATGTGTGGCTGATTGACTTAGTATCATTCCCTTTCCATAGGCCTCTCCGGCATCCTTGTCGCCATTTTAAAATTGGATTTTCAGATAGTCTTGGCAACCAGAACGGGTTGGAAAACTATTGAGGCTCTTCAGCCTGCTGCTAGCAATCTAGTCCACATCGTCTACTTTGATGTTTCTCCATGCGCCAGTTTACGGCTTCCCTCCGAGGTTTCTGATTCTGAAAACCGCTCAGCCGGGCAAGACATGCTGTTGTCGCACGTACAACCGCTGTTTCTGAGGATGGCATCTCACGCAACACAAGACAATGTGACGTCGTTTGCACGGTTAAAGCCGACTTCGCAGAAAAGCACAGCACTGTGGTGACGCCTTTAACCCTTGCACTTTAGTTTGAACGCGGCCGGCACCATGAGGCCGCGTTGAAAGAAAATTAAAATGGGTTCTACTCCGTATATTAAAATTTGGTTGGTAGCAGCTTCCTGCGTTTGCCCAGTTATGGGCCAATAAATGACCCCGTTCTTGGTTTTCCCCATGCCTTTTTGTTAACCTTTATTTCTTTAGTCGCAGGCTTTTGTTAGTCCCCGAGAAGTTCAGTTCTCGTCTTGTGCTCTTTATCGAACTCTATTTCGTACTCTGTACCTGAGATATGGTTGCTTTCAGATAGCAACGTTGGATGTGAGACACTCAATATCCTCACAAGGCTCTGAAAGAACGGTTACAAGGGGCGGTGAATTCATTCGCAATGGATCACCTAACCGATGACTGACCGTCGTGTTTTCTGGTCTGAAACTTACGGAATGCTGGCGTCTCCGCTTTCATAGGGTCCACTGGTCCCCTGTTGACTGTTTTCTATCCTACTTCGTACAGCCCTGTTAAGTCAGCCCCATCGCTTAAACCTCAGTCAACGAAGTTTGCCTGTCCAGGCTAGCCTAGAAACAAAAGAACAGAAGAAGTAGGGGAGGAAGCTGAGACGGTGAAAGGGACTGAGACGGTAAAGGGAGAAAGAATAACTTGCGCGATAAGAAAAGAGAAAAACATGTCGTAGTGACGAAAAGAAGAGCAAAACGCCCACTACTTCAAAGGCTGGAGGTTTCGGCAGCGTCGCGCATAGTTTACCAAATCAGGTATGTTAACGCGACTCATTCTGACGCCGACCGTTCAAATCACAAAAGACGACAGAGAAATTCTGCAGTGTTGTCGCTGTAACAGCAATTACACCCGATTTTTTGTTTCTTTTCCTTTTTCTTTTTCTTTTTACATTGATGACGCCCGTCACTCCAATTAATGCAACTTCCCGAAAGCGGCTGCCGACCGTCTATTCCTGCCCCAGTAGATCTTGGCTGCAATGGAGACCGGTTCCCTTTCCAACGGCTGCCCTATTTTACAGCCTTGTTTATCCATGCCAATATCATCGACATCCCATTTCTGCCAGCCCAGGACTCTATGTACGAGGTAATGCGGAGTAAACACACTATGCACATATCTATCAGATGCAATTCCAGGGTTTTTTTCTCCTTGGCATTCCGCGTCCGACAAAAAAACACAACAGTAGACGTCATCTATCGGTGCTGGTATCATATCCTATTTCGCGACAATTTCGGTATTCAACAGTAAGTTGGGAATTCTTTGCCAACACGATTCATTTCAGGGGCCTTGGGCTTGGGCTTGGCTTGCTTGGGTCTAATTGTCATGGTGAAGAGTATTGCGCCCTTTCTCTCCTGTCTCTTTTTCACGCTCGTTTCGCCTTCGGAGCCGTCGGCGCCTCTCCGATCCACCTGGTATTCGTGCTCTTGTTTCGCCTTGTTCGAGTTTGTTTCTCTCATTCGCTAAATTTGGTTAGCCTCTCCAGAATTCTTCGTATTCAGTTGTCCGCAGCCCCAAGCTAACATGACGGCGGTAGCGCTGTTTAACAGGAAACATCGATTTGACTGTTCTTTTTCTTGTTATGCTGGTTTTGTTCAAGACTTTTTCTTTCCTACTCTATCCACATGCAGCGCTACAAAGACCACGCTTTCGCTAAATTACGAGGAGTAGTCGTCGTCGTCGTCGTCGTCGTCGTCGTCGTCGTCGTCGTGTCTCGTTTTTCAAGCGACAGGTCTGTGCAGCGCCAGATGCAATACGCGAAAATCGCTAGTTTGTCGTTTTGAGCCGCAAGCCTCAAGATTTTAACTGATCTTGAATGTCTGAATCGCACATGAGAACATGGGAACCGGGACAGGTCACCGCTGGTATGCAGAGCCAAAACTACGAGTCGAAAGAACCGGCCGCGGACAACAAAAACGACTGTGGAGAGCTGCCGAAGAAATTAGGGCGAACTTTGTCAGGCAAAGACGACCGGTTTCAGCTCGATCCGCGTACAGATCATTACTGAAAGGTCCTTGCATGGAATTTACGCGTCCAGGGGTGCAGGCACTTGCATTTTGCCCCTTTGTTTCTCGAACCGTTCAGCAATATACGGCGTACTTTGTAATACTTCGCGTTGTGTCTTCCCACGGTAATCTTACAGCTTGACATGTCAGTGACGCGGTCAGGGGGTATAGCGGCCGCGTTTTAGGGGCTTTTGCCATAAACACTTTTCTTAGAACTGGATAAAACTCTTGTGCACCCATAGCCTTACATTTGGCTTAACCAGTGCCTGGTGACGTATGTTGGTCACAGGAGGGGCTGCTCGGTAGATCCGAATCTCATAGATCAAGGCCGCCAGAAGGGCACCAGAGAGATGAGCAGAAGGGCAATACCTCTTAGACAACTGGAGCTGGATGGCGACTGCTGCTGGACCCGGGCAAAGGGTTTTGACGCCCGTTGGACTTGACTATTTTCGTATTTGACAGGTCCCGCTCGTGATTTGGGAAGAGAAAGTATTCAATCTCGCGGATAGGAACAAGTTGATGATCCGATGCAACACGACCATATGAGAAAAAACATGGAGAAAATCTGCAGTTTACGGGATAGAAGGTCAGAATTGCCACAGGGTCCTCGTGTCAAGTTGGTTCGTATTTGTTTAAACTATTTTTATGTAACCAAAGGATAACCACAGTCGTGATTTTCGCGCTTGCAACAAAGCAGGAGACGGGAAATAGTGGGCAAAGGCTGAAGACCACTCTTGAATACGGAAGTGGCGGCCTTCCCGTTGTACGGAGTGCTCCGTGGCCGTTTTTCTGCGTAAAATTTCCGATTAAGAAAGAAAGAGAAATATTTTACTTCTTCGTAATAACCGGGCCTTTGACGTGAGAGTTTCCAATCGTTATGTGATGACACGGGTGTCTTGAAGCGCGTCGCGCAGAACTGACCGCTGGCATGACCACGACACAAAATTCAGCAGTCGTTGCCGTCGCAATACGTATGACAGGTTTGCAAAGTAGGAGCTAGACGGAGCTCTTTCAAGACACATTCTGTCGTCATAGAAAACGGGACAAGTGTCCCCAAAGCAAAAGATATACCGAAATAGGACCAAGGAGTATGTTGTAATTACACAAGTTGAATATAGCCTTATTTGATACTGAAACCGGTCCTGCGGTGGCCCATATTGAAGCGGCTCCCTCCGCGTGTGTTTCTACCCTGTTCATATTTGGGACTGGAACATGCACATGCATCTTTTCGCATCTATGCCTTTGCATCATACATCATGTTCGCAGCGTCCACACTGTCAATAACGGGGATGACCCCCGCGACACAAGGCCTGGCTGCCCCGTCAGGGACCACTGATGCCCATTCTCCAATGGCGGCTGGAGGGGCACATCAGGAACCTAAGATACCTGTAGCGCAATACATGCAAGTTGTATTCCGTATGTCGCAGAAAGAATACATGGAGCAAGGACGGAGCATAGAGCTTGGCGGCCCGCGATGGGGAACGGCCCAGAGAAAGGTGGCAGTTGATGGGTCGTGCTGGGTACATAGCATGTCACTGATTCAAGCTTTGCTGTCTTGATATATATGGCTATAGTGGGCGCTTGCAAAACTGCGATTGGCCCAAGGCCTGTTTCTCCCACAAACCACATAGTGCTTTATATTGCTGCCCGTGCTTCTGTAACGTCACCATTGTGGCCAGGAATCCTTTGCATATCAGGTTGTACAGGACCGTTGTCAGAGTTGTGGGGGACATACAGATATATTTGTCGATTTAAGGCCTTGGTTTTTGAACCGTTCTTGATGTTCTTAAGAAAACGTCGATTATATACCAATGCTCTCAAGCACGGCCTGGGTCTATTGGCGAGGCTTGTGTGTGGTCAAGGCATACGACCATAGCTGTAATAACTGAGAAATGCAGGCAAGCTGAAGGCATGCTGCACGGCGTAAGCAATACGACGCAGACAGAGAACGATACCAGCATTTAGACTGTGAGGCTCATCGGCCAGCACGGCATTGCGACCCAGATTCCAGGGGAGAACCCTCTGGCTGTAATAAAAGCGGAAGACCGGAGCAAAACACTAGACAAGAAACAACCTACCTTCCGCCGCGAAATCAACATCCTGCTGCATGCACGTACCTTGTACGAAGCAATTTTCTTTACGGGGCGTTGGTCCATTGGCCAGACTGATCCGCAGACACGAGGCAAACGTACGCGGCTGTGTCGCAATCTCGCACTCCTGTAATGAATGCGTCAACAACACGAGGCAGAGGAGCAAGATGAGGTAAACGGCACCTATGAGAGCCATCGAGAGACCAAGAAAGCTTGAGGTGACGGGAGAGTTGACCGAGGTCTGGTCGACGTTTTGTGGACCGTCACTCCCAGTAGCATCGAACTTGACAGCACTGATGTCATTTCTCATTTTGCTGTCGTCTTGAGGGGAAAAGGGGCACAACATTTGTTGATTTCGTTTCGCCCTGCAGTCCAAATATTAAACGAGGTTTCCGTGCGCCATGCCAAGACACATACAGTACGGATTCATATATATACTGTTTCAACGGCTTTTAACTGCGGCTGGAGTGGGGCACTAGTGACGAAGCAGTGGCTCTGGTTGGCCGACAAAAATAATAACCGACTATCCTTTTTCGGTTGCCGGGGCACTTCTTCGTAAAGCAGAGTAGCAACAGCACGACCTTGTATCGAAGGGTTGTCTTATGCCTGAGGAAAATGCCCATAAATACATTTAGGAATACGGAACCCGCTCCAGTGCGCAGACATTGAAAAAGCAGGAACCAGCCCGATACACACTAGTCTAGATCGAGTCACAGTGTGAACTCGAGCCAGGAAGGCACGGTTCGAGTTTGTTTGTGCGAGGAAGGCTCGACTTGGGATCTGCAGGCCATCATTGCAGCGTTCCTTAGGCTCAGGGGAAAGAATAACGGTAAACAGTAGCACGGGTGACGCCCCAACACAGACACGCAAATACACATAAATACACACAACAAACAATGAAAGTTAGCAAAGGAACAAAAGGCTTGATGAGCCAAAATCGCACAACAATACGGAACGCCAGGGGCGCGCTAGTGCTGGATGCTGCTACATTACGAGATTATTGTCCGGCAAAGAAAGCGCCCGACAAAGGGGGCACCTTCCGTGTTCTCAAATAGGTGGGCCACTTTAAAGGCAACACATTCCAGCGGCCCCAGGCGGTATCTTTTTAGGTGGCTCATTCTATAGACCCACCCACTTCTTTTGTTGTAGAGGACCCCCAAATCAGCTTGGAAGGAAGGGACAAGATCCTCAGGAGCAGAGCGCAAAGCATATTGTTCATGCCCATCGTTCTTACCTGGGTCGTTTTGCCCCCGGTCGTGCTTGCCTCTGCTGGCCAGTCCAGACCGCACGCCATACTCCGTAGCTATCCTCGTATGCATCTTGCCTTTCGTATCACATTGACTCGTTTTCTGCTCCTTTTTTGCTTCCTCGTAGTCTGTGTCTTCCACGCTGTATCGACCACTCATCTTGGCACACGCTGTGTCGGCCACAGTGCATCGCTCGTTCCACCCCCAGCTTCACGTTGTGTCTAGTGTATTCCTCTCGTTTCCGGCTCCCCAACACTCGCTACTGTCGTTTTGAGCATTGTTTTTTCAAATTTCGTTGTCTTCTATTTTTCTTTTCGGACAGGATTTCCTTCCGTCTGAACCTGATCGATCCCTCGAGTCTCGCCCTCTGAGTCGCCCGCTTGCTCGAGCACCTCACACACCGTCGCCTCTACTCCATACGCCTCACATTCAATCTCTTGCCGTGCCTCGCCGCGGATCCTCTGGGTTGTCCGCTTCAGAACATGTGTTGACCTTCCCAGAAAACATTCAAAACACCCGACGTCTGTTCTTTAGCAGCCCCGTATCCCCTTATCGAAATTTGCTGCTTGTTGTTGGCATGGCCGACTTACTTTCATCCTTCCACGACCAAGCATCTCTCTGTCATCGCTTTTAGCCCCAGCCCGTCCGCAACGTAAGCCCACAAGGAACACAAACAGCCGGCCCTGACCCTGTTTCTTGTTTGCTTGGTGGCGGTTCTCGAAACGGCCGTGCTCAGAGACATCACAGTTGCAGCGATATCCAAACACCTAGGAGAAAGAAAGGATCAAGGAAGGCCAGACTAGCCGACGACCAGGACATAAACACTATCAGGTGCTCTCGACCTGCCCAAAAAAAGCCGTTCTGATCGCCAGGCTGTGTTGTTCGATAAACCAGGCAGCTGACCATTCGCTGTCCACGTCCGGGTTGCATTTTCCCCAACTCACATTCGCTCACCCACAGCCTGCTGCCTTCTCTCCTTGACCACCACTTCACGCGAGGTGGTGCTTTAGCTGGTGTGTTTTGAAGCTCTGCTGCTGGTCGCCGGCGCGACGACACTGCAGTAGCGGGACTTTTCGATTGTCGACCTGCTTCCCCGCCCCTTCTCGACGATTCAACAATACTTTGGATCACCGTGTTCTCTGGCAAGCTCTTGCGCCCACGCATCGACGGCTTCGAAAACCAGAACTCAAAATTCGAAATCTTGAGAAAAAGACAGGCTACAGACGCGCCCGCTTTATCGATTTGCGCTGAAATCTATCCTCCTTCGCTACTCGTGTTGCTGCCCATTAGACGCTCCACTGCGCAATTGGGGTTTGCTTTTTGCAGCAGCGAATCGGCTTGGCGCTTGTCCGTGGTCTCCTGAGAAACACGCACACACGCGTGTGCGCTCACTGAGCGGAGAAGTAAGGTTGACCAGGGGCATTATCCACAAATAATACCGCCTACTGCCAGTCTGGTTGCTCTCCACGCCCGCAGCCCAATAGCAATTACTGCAGTAAGACAGTCCCTTTTCGTTTTTGCCTCCCCCCTCCGCCCGAAGTTACGGATTTGTTGTGCGCTCGCTCCTCTTTTCTTGGGCTCTCCTTTTTTCCTCCCATGTTCCCTCCAATGTCTATTTGTTCCCACCACTCTTTCGCCTGATCTACCTCGTTTCCCATACATTCGTTTTGCTTCGCTTTCTCTTTTTTTCTACCTACTTGCGTTACCTTTTTGGAATACGGTTTCTTGTTGTCGCTGTGTTTGGTTCGAGCCAGCGTGAGAGAGGGCCCCTTTTCTCTCGTTTCTCTCGTTTACTGGACCCGTTCACATCGTCTTCACTTTCGTTCTTGTCTTTCTTGTCTCATTCGTTTTCTACATTGTTTTGTCACTCCTCAAACGCAAACGCCTCGCCCGTCCCTTCGTCCTCCCTCTCCCTCCTCGACTCACTCAGATCTCGATAGCAAATCGCAGCTCCGAAAGGGTGAATAGCCCCCTCCCCCCCTTCTCGTACTACCTTTCTTACCTCGTCTCGTGACCATGGTCGTATGGCTTCAGTTTCTGATTTCTTGCGACAACTGCCATTCACATAATACGTCTTCGTTCACTATCGGAAGCTCGTCGCTGACCTCACTCTTATCACAGGGCCATGTCTCTCCCCGACCGACCTGGCGGCGGTCCGGCGTTTGACTCGCGGAATTCGTACCGCGAGTCACCCCAGCGACGTCGCCCGACAGATGTCGAGACTGGTGGCTATTATCCCGTCGACGGGCAACATCAACGTGGGGCATCAATAACCTCTTTTACCGAAACGGTCAGGGGTCCTAATGGAACAGCAGACAATCTACCTCTTACAAACGCCCCGGAGCACGTCGAGGCCGCAGCCAGAGACGCCCAGCCCTTTCAACGGAAACGAAGCCTGATTCGCCCCGAGCGGAACCGGATAGGCAAAGACCACCCCAACTACCACTACCGCAAACATGCCGCCAACATGAACACTATACCCTCATCGACGGGCAACGACCCTATTTTGGAAGACTTAGAGGGCGCCACCGATGTATCCGGCTCACGCATCGGCGATGCCGTTTCCGACACCTCGCAGACGCCTCGGCCGATTGGCCGGAGTCGCACGAACAGCGACGAGGTCGAAAAGAACCGCGAGCGGCGGCGCGCTTCCGGCCGCGGCAAGTCGACAAAGATTCGGAAAGACGGTACCCGCAACAAGAAAGCCGAGACAATTCGCCCACCGAGTTTGTGGAACGTGTACTGTGCAATTGTGACTTTCTGGTGCCCTGATGTCTTCTTAAGAAGCTGCTGCAAGAAGACTGCCAAAGAGCAGCAGCGTGCGTGGCGTGAAAAGATGGGCCTTATCAGCATCATCCTCATGATTATGGCGTTTGTTGGCTTTATCACCTTCGGCTTTAACCAGGCTGTTTGCGGAACTCCTGGCATCCGTCTGCGCGTCAACGAGGTATCTGGCGGGTACATGATCTTCCACGGTACGGCATACGACTTGAGTACCTCGCAGCATCCCCCCGCTGAAGGCATCCCCCGTGGTACCAACGTTCTCTTTGATTTGCCCGAAAAGCATAGCGGCCAAGACGGCAGTTTCCTGTTCCAGAATGTCAACGGCAAGTGCAAGGACGTCATCACGAGGGCGCCCAATTCTGATGTCCCCACGGACTCGAACAACAACCTGGCGTGGTACTTTCCCTGCACGACGTACAACCAGGACGGTTCAAGCGCTGTCAACCTCACCATCCCCTACTACCTAGGCTACGCTTGCCACACCACATTCAACGCCCGCAACACCTTTTATACTCAGCTGCACAGTACCGCCTCTGTCTACTTTACCTGGGAGGATATCAAGAACAGTTCGCGCAACCTGATTGTTTACTCGGGCAACGTTCTGGATCTCAACCTTCTGTACTGGTTCAACGAGACACAGGTTACTATCCCGAACCGCTTCAAGGAGCTCCGTGACACCACCACGTCGGCGAACCAGGCCATTCGTGGCCGTGATGTGACCCGCATGTTCCAGTCCTCTGGTGACAAGGCCTACGCCGAGTGCTTCGAGGACATCATCAAGGTCGGTACCGTGGACACAGACACCGTTGGTTGCATTGCCTCCAAGGTTGTTCTGTATGTGTCCCTGGTTCTCATTCTGTCTGTTGTCGTGTCTCGTTTTGTTTTGGCCATCTTTTTCCAGTGGTTCCTCAGCAAGGCCTACGCGGCGTCCAAGACGTCGCAGTCATCCGACCAGCGCAAGCGCAACAAGCAAATTGAAGATTGGAGCGACGACATCTACCGCGCTCCCATCCGGATGCCGGGTGATGTTGGAAGTAGTGTAGCTGGCGCTAGCTCTGACCGCAATAGCAAGCGCAGCAGCTTCCTGCCGACTACGTCTCGCTTTTCTGCTGTGTCGGCCGGCGACCGCAACTCCCGTATCCGCATGGCACCAACGACGATGGCCAGCCAGAGCTCGGGTGCCCAGCTACTTCACCCCAACTCCCTCTACCGCCAGGGCAACGACAGCCGCAGCAGCTTCCTTCGTGCAGGGTCTTACAACAACAACGTAAGTCCAACAGACGGCCCCGGTCCCGCGGGCTTTATTCATGAGGCCGTTGTACCGCAGCCGCCGTCGGACTGGATGCCGTTCGGTTTCCCTCTTGCACACACGATTTGCCTCGTCACCGCCTACTCGGAGGGTGAGCTTGGTATTCGCACGACTCTCGACTCGGTTGCTATGACGGACTACCCCAACAGCCACAAGGTTCTTCTTGTTGTCTGCGATGGTTTGATCAAGGGCAAGGGCGAATCGTACTCGACTCCGGATATTGTTCTGAACATGATGAAGGACTTGACCATTCCCAGGGATGAGGTTGAGGCGTTCTCGTATGTTGCTGTTGCCAGTGGTTCCAAGCGTCACAACATGGCCAAAATCTATGCTGGTTTCTACGATTACGGCGCCAAATCCAGCATCCCTCTCGACAAGCAGCAGCGTGTGCCGATGATGGTCGTTGTCAAGTGCGGCACGCCGGACGAGGAGTCCAAGTCCAAGCCCGGCAACCGTGGTAAGCGCGACAGTCAGATCATCCTGATGTCGTTCCTTCAAAAGGTTATGTTCGACGAGCGTATGACGGAGCTCGAGTACGAAATGTTCAACGGTTTATGGAAGGTGACGGGCATCTCTCCCGATTTCTACGAGGTCGTATTGATGGTCGACGCCGACACCAAGGTCTTCCCCGACAGTCTCACGCACATGGTCTCAGCCATGGTCAAGGATCCCGATATCATGGGCCTGTGTGGTGAGACCAAGATCGCCAACAAGCGTGCCAGCTGGGTGTCCGCCATCCAGGTGTTTGAGTATTTCATCTCGCATCATCTGTCCAAGTCCTTCGAGTCCGTTTTTGGTGGTGTCACCTGTTTGCCTGGTTGTTTCAGCATGTACCGCATCAAGGCTCCCAAGGGTGCTCAGAACTACTGGGTGCCGATTCTCGCCAATCCCGACGTTGTCGAGCACTACTCGGAGAACGTCGTTGACACGCTGCACAAGAAGAACCTTCTGCTCCTTGGCGAAGATCGCTACCTCACGACGCTGATGCTGCGGACCTTCCCCAAGCGGAAGCAGGTATTCGTGCCCCAGGCCGTGTGCAAGACCACGGTTCCTGAGTCGTTCATGGTGCTTCTGTCGCAGCGTCGTCGGTGGATCAACTCGACTATCCACAACCTGATGGAGCTAGTGTTGGTCAGAGACCTGTGCGGTACCTTCTGCTTCAGCATGCAGTTTTTCATCGGCGTTGAGCTGATCGGAACTCTTGTCCTCCCTGCCGCTATTGCCTTTACCTTCTACGTCAGTAAGTACAACCTATTTCGTTTAGTTTTCTTGGTTTCCTGCAGTCCAGTCCTTCCCGCCTTTCATGTACAGATCTGTCACTAACGAACCAAGTTATCATTTCCATCGTTCATCGCCCGCCACAAATCATCCCGCTTGTCCTTTTGGGTCTTATTCTGGGTTTGCCCGCTGTTCTTATTGTGGTCACCGCGCACCGGTGGTCGTACGTTCTGTGGATGTTGATCTACCTGATTTCGCTCCCGATATGGAATTTTGTCCTACCGACGTATGCTTTCTGGAAGTTTGACGACTTCTCGTGGGGTGAAACGCGCAAGACGGCTGGTGACAAGACGAAAAAGGCCGGTATTGAGTACGAGGGCGAGTTCGACAGCAGCAAGATCACCATGAAGCGGTGGGCCGAATTCGAGCGCGACCGGCGGACACGCAGCCAGTACTGGAGCTCGCGCGAAAACCTTGTCGGTGCTGGTGTGCCGAGCGGTACGTGGTCGATGCCGCCGCCGGGCCACCAGCAATTTGACGAGTACTACTCGGACGCATAAGTTCTATCGCACCTCTTGGTGCTGGTTCTTTTCTTTCTGATTTTGGCCCCATTACTGGTCGTGGCTCTTTTGATTTCTTGTACATCTCATATTGCCGGATTTTCTCACTACATTTGTTTGCATGCGTAGTCTGTTTCTTTTTCCTAGGTTCTGCTTCCTGTCTCTCACACTCTCTCTCTTTACGGTGGGTTTTCTCTGTTGTTGGTAAACCATTGGGCATCTGCTTTTATTTCTCTTTGTCTTTTTTTTTTTTTTTCTAGATCTCTCTCACACTATTTTATTTAATGACACACAACACACTTTACATATACATTTCATAGTTTAGGGGTTTGCAGAAAACTGGGTGTTTGCGCAGGGTTAATACATGGACGACACGTCTTTTACTTGTTCAAATGGCACTGCTTCACTGTGTTTCTGTTGTGTTCGACACGATCTGGTCGTTGCGACCAGGCTGTATTTCTCTATGGTTGTTTATGCTGGCACTTGCCGACAGTCTTGACTGCTGCGACCTGCTTGGCATCTAATTCTATCTTTTTTTATCCATGTATGAAATCCGTGAGCACCCATTTTCGATGGTCGACTCTAGTTCTGCAACGGGCTCGGCTCCTGGCTCGTAAAGTTGCCCGACAGCGAGGCCGACGCAACGCAGATGGTGCCGGCGCCCTGGCTCAGGCCTGTGTCGTCGGTGCTATTCGTCTTGGAGCACTGGAGGCCGCGGGGTACGAGGGACCCAGACGCCTCGAACTTTGTTCTGCTTTTGTTAGAAAACTGGCCGTGGCTTCGCATATTAAGAAAAGAAATAAAAATAAAATAAAGAAAAAAAACTGGAGACAGAATAGCTATGCTTACGCAGTCTGGCCGGGACATGTTGCCTCGATGGCGGTGATCTTGCCCTTTTGCCAGATGAACGAAACGGTGCGGTCGTCGCAGGCATATCGTGGGGTCAGGCTGGTGCCGGCGGTCAGCGACTGCGACGAGGCATTGTAGGAGCAGGGCGTCGTGATTTTGGTTCCGCTGTCGATGTAGAGGAAAGCCACGTAGGACTGGGACGTGTTGGCCGCCGGCGACCAGGTCGTAAGGTTGTTGAGGGTAAAGGTGGCTGGGTAGTAGCAAGTCGAGGATGACGAGGACGAGGACGGAGCAGAAGAATGAGGCGAAGAGGAAAACGCCGAGCCAGTGCCGGTCGGTGCGGCCACAGAGGCAGATGCCACCGGATCTGGGTTGCCCGCTCCAAAGAGGGCCAGCAGCTCGTCGGGGATGTCGTACTGGAGAAGTTGCAGGCCGTTGGCAGCTGTGGCCAGCAGAGAGAGGAGAGGGAGATGGGCGAGAAGCTGCATGGCTGAGGAGGTTGGTGATGGTGTTCCAAATTGGTGTTGCACTGGTTGAAGAATTGAAGAGAGCGATAAAAGGCAGGCCAGCTGTGCCAAGATAAATTGCTAGATGCTTTAAAACAGTCTGGAACCAGGCTAGACTGAGATGAGAGAGAAAATAACAAACATAGATTGGAGATTAAAGAAGGAAGATGGAACAAAATGATTGGGAAGAGTGTGGATAGGAAGATACGAACGAATAGAGAAAGCAAAGCAGGACCTTAAGAACAAAACAAAAGGGGCGTACGACGTGCAAAGAAACAGATCAATTGGAAGGGAAAATTACTGGGCAAAGTAGAGAGAAAAACAAGGATGTAGTTCAGCAACGACGGCGATTTTCTCTCCTTCCCTTTGTCAACTTGTGTTGTCCGTTTGTACCTGCCTTGCCTCGCTTGCCCAAGGAACGCGGTCTTTCCCAATCAAGTATTTCTGTTCTACTTACAACAGCCGCTGGCGCTCAGGACCCCTTGCGCCAAGAGCTTTGTTGCCCCTGACCAGTGGTTAACGGCGCCGTTTGTGTATGTCTTGGGTCCGTTCCTTGGTCCACTCATCCTATCGCACTGCCAACAAACTGCGGCTCGGCCGACAATTGCACAACACATGGGCGACGCACATACTGTGTACTCCGTACAGCGTACAAGAGACGGGCGTCCGGTAATACAACAGAAACATAGCGCAGAAGACGGAAAGAGTCACTGGATCCGGCTTCACCAAAGTCCAAAATACCTTTCCCGGAGCAATACATCGCCAAAGGGCAAATCCGTCCCTCGAAAGGGACCCGCGCTTGCCTAAAATACTTCCTCTCCCTCGCACTGGCACGCAAGATTGTGACCACCGGCCGATCGCTACTGGCCCCAGCCTTGGAATTGCCATAAAGCACGGGGCTCTCACTGTAAACATCCAACCTGGACAAAAAGAGTGGCTCAAGCCCCGCCGTTAACCCAGTTGTCTAGCACTTTTTTCTGGTTATTGTTTGTTTCATGTTTCCCGCTTTCAGCACTGCCATCGCACCGCCTTTGGACAGAGTGCAGCGCACTGTGATTACGTCGTATCCATTCTCGGAAGGTATGCGATATGGGGCGAATTAATCACATGAAAACAACAGCGGCGATAGCTAATAAAAGGCACAGAGGCTATATTACTCTGCATTTTGCCATACGACCGGTTAAGAAGCGAGAGGAAACGGCCCTGTTGGTCTCTCGTGGCACGGCGCGCGCGCGACCAACGGCTGCAAAACGACTTGGCAACTAACAACAACTCGTGTTGAAGACGTGCATAAGGGAAAGCCTGTCCTACGGCACCCTCCTCGCGCGAATGAGATCCCCAAAGATCCTCAGGGGAGCGTTGCACCTGTTGGGGGCTCGGGAGGTATCCATATGTCTCCGGTGATGCTCGCCCTTCCCCGCTTGTTTTGGGTCGTCTTTGCCAGAATGGCACGACGTCGAGCCCCAAATCATCCAGGATGCCATGAACACAGTCTCGACAGAGACAAAATACGGAGTAATAAGTATGTCATACATCAGAAACAAACAAACATCGAGGCAGTCATATGCATGCACGGTTCCGGGGCTCAGAAGCGATGTGCCAGGGTCCATGGTCGTATTGGCAGCCGTTGTGGACGGTGACATGTCGAAATGCAGACCTCGTCCATGCACAGTGCCGATAGTACAGTGTTCTTTTAGAGTTCATAACACATATTTGACTACCGAAGTACAACGGACCATGACTAAGCCTATTGCACCGCCATACTAGCCGCCACACTACCTGCCACAGCAGCACGTGCACCCCAAAATATCGAGGGCTTCTCGAATTTGCTCAAGACAAAAGTGCACGTGACGTACAAATATTCCGAAATCCTGGACATATTTTTCCGGCCAAAGCCCAAGCGGTGCACCATAAGTTTTTCCGAACAAATAGAGGATCCACGCATCCAAAAATCCACTAGTTTTTTTTTCCCACACGCTGGGCGAGGAAAAAAGCTGCATATTGCTTTTCGCTCTCGTTTTGGCCCTTTCTCTCTTCCCCCATCGACAACCGACGAAACGACAACCACAATCGTCTCGACCAACCCCCGAAGACACGATCACAATGGCAAAGGAAGCCGCCCCCAGAACCGGCCTGGCCGTCGGCATCAACAAGGGCCACGTATGTTTGATCCCCGATTATCCCAAAGGAAGACAGAGGCCGTCAATGGCGTCGGACGACAGGACGACAGCGACAACGACGACAATGGGCGATGGACAATGCAGGGACGTGATGGGCGCGTTGAGAATTTATTGAAGCGCGTTGAGGGATACCAGCTGCCATGTTTTGTATTCGCACCGGATATCCTCCTGCGAGTCAAGCTGAAGCATTGTGCATGCACTGGACACGATCTGCATTTTCCGTCGACCATTGACCGTTGAACGTCATCTATCGACCGTCTGTCTGGCGACCATCAGACCTGGAACATCCCACGGGAACCACGATACAAGACTCCGAGAAACACAGAGGCTAACCTCCCGCTTAGAAAACCACCCCCCGCGTTGTCAAGCCCCGTGTGTCCCGCACCAAGGGCCACCTGAGCAAGCGCACCGCTTTCGTCCGCGACATCGTCAAGGAGGTTGCTGGCCTCGCTCCCTACGAGCGCCGTGTTATTGAGCTGCTGCGCAACAGCAAGGACAAGCGCGCACGCAAGCTGGCAAAGAAGCGGGTGAGTAGTCGACAGGCCCAAAAAAATATACCCTCGACTATTGTGTCAACTACAGACTAACATGCAACCAGCTCGGTACCTTCGGCCGTGCCAAGAGAAAGGTGGACGAGCTCACCCGGGTGATCGCCGAGTCGCGCAGACATTAAACGGAAACCCAAAGATAAACGAATTTGCGCGGGTTGATGATTTCCATGTTCCTGGGTGATAAGGCTGAGGAGAGAGAGGAGGCATCTGGAGAGGGAGCAGTGACAACATGAAAACACAAGGCGAAACGCAATACCCGAGGACCACCTAACACTCGGCTTGCTCAACGGGGCAAATGGGAAACGAGGATTTTAGGAGTCGAAAAGCACCACACACGACGCTCCCCAAAGCGGTGGCTGAGGAAGGATCCGGGGAAACGAGACAAAAGGGACCGCAGAATCAAACAACATCGACAATCCAAACCGGGTGGACGATAGAGGGAGAGTTTGCGGTTTTCTCGTTTTTCTTCTCCTTCTACATTGCTTCCACAGCCTTCTTGTTTTAGCTTTTCAGCGTCCTCGCAGTCTGTCACACAACCCCGCCAACCTCTTCTTTTGAGTCCTTTTATTACTTTTTTATTCTTGCTCTTGGGTCGGCATTTCGGTTGGCGTCAACACAAAATCAAATCTACAAAAAATAAGAAAATTCATACAACAGTACATTCCCTTAGTGAATTGCAAATGTCTTTGTATTGGGGGTAATACAGATGTAAAACTGGTGCCCATTTATAAAGACACAACATCATGCTAAGTGTATTATGAAAAGGTGATTGTCTCTCCGGCGGCCGCCCTACTTCTTTGCTAGCCGCAGGAACTTGGACATCTTGTTGATGGCCTCGTTCTTGTCGGGCCGCTTACTGTCGCCGCCTGTCTTTGACGATGACGGCTTGGCTTCCTCGTCCTCGTTCTCGTCCTCGTCGGTTGCCGTAGGCGGGATCACAATGTCCCGTGCCAGCGCCGCCACTTCCGGCCGTACATACGGTTGGCCGGCTGGCGGTGCGGGAACATCCGCTCCGCGCCGGAAATTGACCACAATACCGCCCCGCATGCCATAACCGCGGACCAGGTCGTCTTTGGCGCTGCCGGAGCGGTCGAGAATCACGTCTCGTGACATGGGCGGTGACAGCAGAAACGCATCGTCTTTGATGGCCGGGTGAAGCACACCACGGACGGCAGCGTGAAGGGTGGCGCCCGTCGCACCGTTGGCAAACGACCACATGACTGTGTGGCCGTCCGGGAAACGGATGCGGACGTCAATACGGTCCACGGCCGCCGCTTTGGCCTCACGCTCACGCGCCTCCTCCTCGAGCTCCTCGTCCGACTTGAGCCGCTTGTTCCGCCCGGCCTCTTCAAGCTGCTTCTGATGCGCCTTCATTTGTGCTATGGACGGTGCAAAGACCGACTCGGGCTCTTTGGCCCAGCGCAGTGACGCTGCCGCAGGCATGCCAGCCGTGGCCTTGGGTGGTGACCAGACCTGGACCGGTTGCAGATGCGACGCTAGCTGAGAGGCGCTGTCCACGTCCATGGGCTCTGCAGCTGCCGGCGCTGGCCCTGGAGCTGGCGGTGCCTCCGGCGCCTCGGTTTCTGGTGAACTCTCCGCTGGTGCTGCTTTTTCTGTAGCACTACTAGTCGGCGCCAGTTCTGGTGCGGCCAGAGCTTGTGCGGGAACAGGCGCAACCACAGCCGCCTGGCCGGTAGCGACGTCTACGTCTGTCTTCTCCAGTTGGGTTTGCACCGCCTCCATGGCCTCTTGCAGCGTCATATCCGAGGTTCGGAACTCGAGCACAATCAACTGGCTGCCCGTGTCGATGCCAACCTGTGACAGCGTCTTGCGGAAGTCGGCAAGTGAGGACAGCACACGGCCGCAAAACTTGAGCACCGGCGTCTCCCAGTAGAGCTGCCCCGAGCCGCTGCCCACCACCGCCGCCGTCGTCGACCCCGTTGTCGCGGACCCCGTGTGACTTGTCCGCGGCACGCCCCGTGCTGTGATGTTCAGCCCCTTTTGCTTCGCACCATCAGCCTCCTCCAGGTGCCGTAGAAGCTTCCACAGCGGCGTGTCGCTTCGCACCTTGGCTGACACACGGTTGTAGGGGAAGCCGAGGGCCGCTTCCGACGGCGGCAGGCGGAGAGCGACGGTAACGGCCGTTGGCGTCTTGGACTTGACCACCAGCTCGAGCTTGGCGCCCTGAGTAAGGCCGACCGCGCGGACAGGGTCTGTCAGGTTGATCGGCTTGTTATTATGCTTTAACAAGTAGTTCTCGGCATTGAGCTTGAGCTTTGTGCAAGCTTCCTCGAGCACGTCCATCATGTACCCGCCGGCCGGGGCCTTGACATTGGCGCGGCGCAAGTCGGTCGATATGACGATGAACGAGGTCGCCATGGTCGACTGCGATCGTAGAAAGATCCTTTTCAAGGGGGTAGGAGTGCGGCCGAAACGTAAAGCCCAAAAGATCAAAAAATAAGAAAACAAAAAAGTCGGAGATATATCGTTTGCGTAGGCCCCAGTTGTGAAGTACTGGCGATAGCGGGGAACCTGTCAAAGAAAAAGGAGCTGGCTAGCTAAAACAGCTTCCTGGATGTGGGCATAGGCATGGCCAAATCGTTTATAAGTTCAAGATACCTGTCAACTCTTCCAACAGGTATATTGTGGTGGAAAAGGGCAAATATCCGACTTGTGATGTAAGTATTGCAGAAGACTAGGGAACTGCACAGAAAGCGGAACGTAGGCAATTGGAGGGGCCATCTCACTAAGTGCAGGAAAGAGCTCTCCTGCCGTAAGTAGTTTACTAATAAGCTTAGGGGTGGTGCCTGCCTCCACGCGCCACGCGCCACGCCGCCACTGGCACAGCAGGCAGGCAAATACGCGCGGACCAACCACAACGGGGCGGGCAGTTCCAGGCCCAGGCTGGCCAGCAACTCCACCAACCAATCTAGGTCACGTTTTCCAGCCGCGCCAGCTACATGATTGCCTTCGTTTTGGCTGTGCTGTTTCGTGAAACTCCAAACTCTCCAATCCCATCACGACCATCACGACCACACCTCATCCAGCCCACATTGGCATCTCGTCGAACGACTGCATCACCACGGACACCTGCAAATCTCGCCCATATTTCTACGCATTCGTCGCATTGCATCTTTGCAAGAAGTAGATCCGCCAACCTCCCCTCCGGAAGCCGCCCTTTAAGCTACATCGTCTTCGCTCGGCGTCTCCTCTCTCCTCCATTTTTCTCGAAACGCAGGAGCCGGCTGCTTCTGTCGATTCGTCCTTCTCTCCGACAATATGGTAAGAGTTTTGGGAGACTACATTCCAGCATGCGTGGCCGACTGGGCCTGTCTACAAATATGAAGCTAACCGTGCCTTTCTTCTATAGTCTTCTCCCTTCTCAATAAGTACGCATTTTCCAACGTCGCTGAACGATGACGTATTGTCCTAGACACGTTGCATAACGCTGTCTACACCAAACCGCGCGGATTCACAGATGCTAACGTAGTCCTCTCCCCACAGACGGCGGCGCGTGTGTCGCCATGGTTGGCAAGGACTGTGTCGCAATCGCCTGCGATCTCCGCCTAGGCATGCAGGCTCTCACCGTCTCCAACAACTTCCCCAAGATCTTCCAGTACGGCGACCACGTCTTCCTGGGCCTGACGGGCCTCGCCACCGATGTCAGCACCGTCTCCGACCTCTTCCGCTACAAAGTCAACCTGTACCGCCTGCGCGAAGAGCGCCACATTGCGCCCAAGACGTTTGCCAACCTCGTCTCTTCGTCGCTGTACGAGAAACGCTTCGGCCCCTACTTTGTCAGCCCCGTCGTTGCCGGCCTTGAGCCCAAGACGGGCCAGCCGTTTATCTGCGGCTTCGACAGCATCGGCTGCATTGATTTTGCCAAGGACTTTATCGTGTCGGGTACGGCGAGTGAGCAGCTGTTTGGCACATGCGAGAGCCTGTGGGAGCCCAACTTGGGGCCGGAGGACCTGTTTGAGACCATCTCCCAGGCGCTGCTCAACGCCGTGGACCGCGATGCGCTGTCCGGCTGGGGCGCGCACGTGTACATTATCGAGAAGGACAAGGTGACCAAGCGGTTGCTCAAGGGACGGCAAGACTAGAGGGGAAAGGGGTGACGAGAAATGAGGGCAACGGAGTGTGTAAGACAGATAGATCAAAGAGCGAGGTAAATACGAGTTCCTCGTATCTTTCAGTATCTGCACTCTTGGAGGGTCCTCAGTGTAAGATACCATTCGTCTTTTAATGGATGGTCCAAAATATGTCGTCCATCCATCCGTGCGGTGCATTGCAATAAAACATGTAATCTACGATAAAAGAAAAAGCGATGTGAGTTCGCCAAGGTCGTTGCAAGTGGAGAGTACGACCATGGCTTCGCCTGGCTAACTTAAATGTGAACGGAGTCTCTTAACAATTTTTTTTTTTTTAAAATATTTTGGCCGCGGCTTGTTCCTATCTATGAGCCACCCCCAACGCTGGAAATAGTTCCACATTGTGAAATACAAGTTCCTCCGAATGTATACCAAATAACCTGAGATGCAAGTGGTATTTAGGTTATTTGGTGTTTCTTCATTTTCGTCCCCATTTTCGAAATGATGTCTATATGTCTATCACAGGTCGATATTCATCCGAGCTTGATGAATCCCGTGTTCTCTGCACCATAGGCCAGGCAATTTTGCCTTCTTTTAAGAATGCGCATCCTCGCCAATTTTCTTTGAGAGACGTGAGGCAAGATGCGTAGATACCTGCTCCCCATTAGTTCTGCTTCTTCGCCGTGGTGACCTTGGTGACCTCCGTGGACGGAGCATCGACAAAGAAAAGGCGCTCCAAGAACTTGAGCACCTCGTCGATGAGCACCACCGGCGCACTGAGGACCAGAACCGCCTTCCACTCGTTCCAGTTGAGCGGCAGGATCGAGAAGAGCGTCTGCAGGAACGGAATGTACAGCAGGGCAAAGTGCAGCGCCATCGACAGCGAGATAGCGTAGACCAGGATCATGTTCTTCCACAGCGGCAGCGTCAGGAGTGACTCACTCGACGACAGCGCGTTGATGGCGTTGAACATCTCAATAACGACCAGAATTGACAACGACACGGTCGACGCGGCTTTGGCGCGGTCGTCGGCGAACATGGCGCAGCCAATATCAGAGAAGTCGGCTGAACAGCGGTGGAAGTGCGACAGCTGCCAGAAGCTAATCTGAGGGCCCTCAGCATTGTACATAAACCACCATGCATAGCCGGCGACGGTGGCCAGGCCGACGTACGTGCCAATGACGAGGTACCGGAAGAAGAGCCAGCCACTGATCAGGGCTTCGTCCCGCTTGCGGGGCGGGCGGCGCATAATGTCATGGTCAGGCGGGTTGAAAGAGAGCGCCGTGGCCGGGAGACCGTCGGTGACCAAGTTGACCCACAGCAGCTGCACTGGGATCAGAGCCTCGGGCATGCCCAGGGCAGCCGTCAGGAAGATGGACACGACCTCACCAATATTGGAGGAGATCAGGTAACGGATGAACTGCTGCGTGTTGTTGTAGATGGACCGGCCTTCTTCAATAGCAGACTCAATGGTGGCAAAGTTGTTGTCGGCCAAGACCATGTCGGCGGCCAGCTTCGACACATCCGTGCCAGAACCCATGGCGACACCAATGTCGGCCTTCTTCAGCGCAGGGGCATCGTTGACACCATCTCCAGTCATCGCCACGACCTCGCCGAGCTGCTGGAGCAGGTCGACTAGGCGGGACTTGTGCGTGGGCTCGACACGGGAGAACAACGAAGCGGTCTTGGCGGCCTCAAGCTGCTCGCTCGGGCTCAGGTTGTCAAACTCGCGGCCTGTGTAGCTCTTGCCCGTCACATCCTCGTCGGCGCCAAAGACGCCGATCTGGCGACAGATGCTCTCGGCGGTGTTGCGGTTGTCGCCCGTGATCACAATAACGCGGATGCCAGCTTCTTTGCAGAGACGGATGGACTCGGGGACCTCCGGACGGGGCGGGTCGAGCATGCCAACGAGACCGACGAGCGTCATCTTCTGCTCAAGCTGAGCGTATTCCGAGGTCGTCGTCGCCGAGTGAGTGAGCGCGTGGCCGGAAACATCATCGACAGTGGCCAGAGCAATGACACGAAGACCATCGTTGCCGTAGTCGACAACCTCACGCAGCAGCAGATCAACCAGGTCGCGGGTCAGCGGCACCTTCTTGCCGTCGGCGCCCACCAAAGTGTGCGAGCACCGCTCAATGATCGACTCGGGGGCGCCCTTGACCAAAAGCTTCTCGGCATCGCCGTCCTGGACAAGGACAGACATGCTCTTGCGGTCGCGGGAGAACTCGTAGGTGGCAAGGCGAGGCAGTTTCTCCTCATAGTAGGCGCTGGCGTGGTGAACAAGGTCGCGGGGCTTGGCGTTGGCGGGGGCAACGGGACCGATCTTCTCAGCCAAGACCCGCAGTGCACCCTCGGTGGGCTCGCCGATGTTAGTGAAGGTGTTTGAGAGCGAGTCGTAGGCAAGGCGGGCATCGTTGCAAAGCGCAGCGACCTCAGCCAACTGGCGGACGGTGGACGAGGACTCGGACAAGTTGGCCACGGCCTTGCCACGGGAGGTTTTGATGTTGCCACGAGGCGTGAAGGTGGTCCCCTCGACGGTCAGCTCCTCCAGATCCTTGCCGTCCTCGCGGATGTAGACAATCTTGTTCACGCTCATCTGGTTGGTGGTCAGGGTGCCCGTCTTGTCAGAGCAGATAACGCTGCAGCTGCCGAGAGTCTCGACAGACGGCAGGCTGCGGACAACGGCGTTCTTGGCGGCCATCTTGCGCGTGCCCAGAGCCAGGCAAGTGGTGATGACAACAGCCAGGCCCTCGGGAATAGCCGCGACGCCAAGCGACACGGCAATCTTAAGGTAGTAGATAGCACCCTTGGTCCAGTTGCCGTGGCTCGGATCGCCAAAGTTGGGGATGTTGATAAGCCAGACGAGAATGCAGATGACGGTGATGACCTTGGCAAGAGAGTCGCCAAAATCGTTGAGCTTCTGCTTGAGCGGGGTCGGCTCGGAGATCTGAGCGGTTATGCTCTCGTGAATATCGCCAATGGCAGTGTTGGAACCGGTCAGAACGACAACGGCGGTCGCGCGGCCCGTGACCACGGTGGTGCCAGAAAAGAGCATGTTGACCTGATCCTGCTTGACGGCCTTGTCGTCCTTGACGATAGCGGCGCTGTCCTTGTTGACACTTTCGCTCTCGCCGGTCAGGATGGCCTGGTCGACAGCGAAGCTGTTGCTCTCGACATGGACCAGACGGCAGTCGGCAGGGATGCGGCTGCCAACAGAGACGGAGACGATATCGCCGGGAACCAGTTCGTCGGCCTTGATGCGGGCAACGGTGCCGTTGTTGCGGATGACGTTGGCCTCGTTGGCCGAGTACTCCTGGAGCGCTGCAATGGCCTTCTCGGCGCTGCTCTCCTGCGAGACACCGACGACGGCATTCAGAATCAAGATGGTGAGGATGACGGCTGGGTCCACAAAGGCACTCCAGCCACCCTCGTCCTCAAACAAGGCGAGCACAAACGACACGACGGCTGAGCCCAGCAGGATAATGACCAACTGGTCCTTGAACTGCTCGAGAATGAGCTCCCATAGCGGAGTAGGCGGCTCCTCGGCGATGGCTATGGGCGAGGTTAGCATCTTACTCCGCAAAACAACATCTTAGAAACAATCCTGGCTCTCCCGGTCCAATATATACGTACAATTACTGCCGTGCTTGGCCCGCTTCTCGCGGACCTGGGCGTCCGTCAGTCCGAGAGCGCCGTCAACGCCAAGCTTGGCGAGGACCTGCTCAGTCGACAAGATAAAGGCGTTCTCCATGGCGAAGAGGGTCAGGTCCAGGACCTCAACAACGCAATGTGAGTCAGCACTGAAGTCGATGGGAGTCTCGAAAACTTTGGAGATATGCCAGGTGCTATGCAGAATCTGACAAGGTCGAAGACTGTGCCAGCAGCTCTAATGTAGCTACGCCCCGACTGGAGACTGTAGAGAGGGGGCAAAAAAAGATCGGACACGGCGTGGAGGATGCAAGGGAGGGACAAAAGGAGTAAGAAGTGGGAGACAAGGCTGGCTTGCAGGGTCGGCAAAGACGTGCTTGCAGTCTCCGCTGGAATGGTAAATGTCCGTCAGAACGAGGCGTCCGTTTGATAGCGGTCCAGGGACCAATTGCGTGAACGCAGGCCTGTCGAGCACTGGATGATGCAAGGAACAGACCAGGGCAGCAAAAGGATCGCGGCGGACGATGACGAAGGCAGCAGAGCAGCAGCAGAGAAACAAAAAGAAAAAGAAGAAAAAAGACAGAAAAAGAAAGGGAAAAGGTAGTCGGAAAGACAGAAAGTGAGAGGCTGGAATAAGCCAGGCTAAGGCACTGGTGGAAAATCACGGCTAGAGAAAACTTCCTATTCCAATGGCTCCTGTCCGCGGAGGAAACGTGTTCGGCGGCGGCAATGGGTGTGGTGCGGGAGTTTGTCCATTTATTGTAGTCAAAAAGTGAGGTTCCAACATCGCCCAGAATTCCCCTGAACAAGCGACGTGTCTTTTAGGCCGAGCGGATAGGCGCTTTTTAGAGAGATACTACAAATACGGCGCCTGTAGAAAAGGGAAGGCGCCGCCGTGCATTTTTGCCATTGCCAGGCACCCAGCTGGCTAGCGTCCCTAGTTTCAAACAGCAAGCACGTTTAAACTACCAGGCGAGGCAGGTACGACCCTGTTGCAACGCCACGGCCGGTCACTGTCCGTCCACCAACCAATCCAAAGCCTACTTCTCACTAGCTCCTTCCTCCGTATCGGGCTGCCCATGTTTCCGTTAGATGCTCGGCACTCTTCCGTACTTTCCGCCTGCTGAGTATTCTGCCACCCAAACAAGGCCCGTTGCCTGCCGTTCTTGCCTGGCCTGCATACGAAGGAATTTGCCTGCAAGCACTTGCTGTCGGTAACTTAAAAGATTTAGAGAACAACAGGGAAGGAAGAGCCTCCAACACGTCTCTCATGCCCCACTTGCAGCCACCATTACACAACCCAACAAGCGTCACTAGGCAGGAGCCTCCCGGTCAGTATGGCTGGCCAGGCCCAACTAGGGCTACAAAGTACTCTTTATAGTGGGCCACGTCGCCTGTCAGGCCTCTAACCAGCAATCAATAATCGTGCACCTGTTTGATCCGCGCTGAATTGAGCCTCAAATCAAGAGGTCACATGGCGAAGAAACAACACTGCCGGACAAAGCTCGGACAAGATGGTCGCCACTGAGACCACGGTGTCTATTATACAGATGACCGACGAACAACGGCTGACAAACTGCTCGGACAAAACGAATGAACAGTGGATGGTGAGAAGCAAGAAAAATAGAAGACAGAAATAGGTAAAAAACAAATATTAAAACTACAGCGGAAACAGTGTCGTGAAATAAATCAGCTTCCTCTTTGGTGGAACGCATCTTTGGTATGGTGCGCAATGTGATACGAGACAACTAACGCAGCAAAGTGCTTGAACCGAGCGTACTGGTAATGTTCTTGAACTTGGTATCATTTCTGTCTTATGCCAGCCGGCTTATATCCATCGTCTCAAAATAATGCGGCCGAAACCAGACCGGGCACCCGCAAGCATATGTCTTGTACTATCATCTGACGACAGTTTGTCCGACTGTCCGCATCGATCCTACATGCTTTCAACAAGCAACCATTGGCCGAAACGTAGTGCTCATCGTCGGATGTGAGTCAGATCCGAGCCTCTCTGCTCACAGCCCGGCCAGCACGCTCTGTACACCCACGCTGCTGGCGTCTTCGCGGCGTTGCACGAATGCCTTGAAGTCGGCCTTCTGCAGCTTCTTGCCGCTGACGCCCGTGCCCGCCGCCGTGGTCAGGTTGCGCGAGCGCTCGCGCAGAGCCTCGGGGCCAATGATAAACAGGTAGCCCACCTCGGTGAGGACCTCGATCGTGGCCTCACCATCGCGGCTGAGCGGCCAGGCTTTCAAAGTCGACACGTACTTGGCAATGTCCTTGGTGACCATCAGGCCGCCCGTGGCGTTGACGGCAAACTTCTTAAAGTGCTCAAATAGGAGCCGGAACAGCGCCATGGCCAGCTCACTGCTAAACATGTCGAGGTTGCGCCCATCGATGGACTGCGTCGCCAGCGAGGCCACCTTGTCGAGGAATGTGCAGATGGCGAGGCATGTCGGCGTCTGCAGCGTGTCCACAAGGCTCTCCAAATCGTTATCGCGCGGCCGAAAGTCGGTCCGCTTTTGTGTGGCCAGCGTCTTGGACACCGAGTTGACGACCACGTCCACCGTCGTCTTGAGAATGCTGTTGGTCTTCTTCTCGATGGAGTCGATGCCCACGCGCGTCTGCGCCTCCATGTTGCGACGCACTGTTGGGTTCGAGTCGGCCAGCCGGATAAGCACCGTCTGGATGAAGCGCGCCATGATGCTCGTAATTGTCACGGCAGGCCGCACCGACGGCAGATAACTCAGGTCGGGCTCCGTCTTGACGTTTTCCTGCGACGTCGCCACGTCCAGCGCAGCGTCGAGTGCCGTCTCCACGTACACGCGGCCCATGGCCATCATCAGCAGGCCCAGCAGCACGTTGACGTCCTTGGGCGTCTCAGCGGCGCTGCCCAGCTCCAACGTCCGGCGCACGCTCTCGGCCAGCCATTTCATCATGCGCTTGGCGCTGGCTGTGCTGAGCACGCCGTCGTCGTCGGAGACCTCAATTTCGTTCTTCTTGTCCGTGTCCTGGATGCCAGCGACGCGCAGCATCATGGCCTTCTGGGTGGGCGTCAGGTCGGACGACTCCAGTCGCTCCATATAGGCGTCCTTGGCCGAGGCCAGCAGCTGCGTGCCCTGCTGGGCAATCTTGCCCATGAAGCCCGCGCGCGTAGCCTTGGGTCGCCGCGAGTGATACAGCGTAAACTTGAAGAGCAGCGAGTTGTACATCTCCTCCAAGCTCCTCCGCTCCTTTTCAATGTAGGAGCTGCCCACCAAGTACGGGACAAACAGCTCCTCGACCTGCTGGTCCAGAGTCTGCGCAATCTGGCTGGAGCAGGGCTCTGGGTGCTCGGTCAGGCCGTGGGTCTTGAGGTCTTCCACAAGCGCGCCGATGTAGCTCCGCGACGCGTGCAGGGACCGGAGATAAGCAAGCATAGAGACGGTGCTCGCTTTCTCGAGCACCATTTCCAGGCGCTGCTGGATGGACTGCTGGAAGACACGTTGGATGAACTTGATCAGAACCGTCTCGTAGTAGGGGAAGGCCCGCTTGATGATAAACGACTCCTCCTGCATGATGATGCGGACTTCGTCAATCAAAGACTGCAGACTCGGCTCAACACCTGGTGGGTCGGCGTCAGGGTCGGCCAACTGGTTCCATGTCTCGCCGTCGGTCGTGACCTCGTCCGTCAGGAGCTGGTCCCTGTCAATGAAGAACTGGTGCTGGTTGACAAACGCGGCGATGACGCTAGTGCCGCCGTTGAAGTCGTGCAGCACCTTGGCGCACTCTAGCATATCGTCAAAGTTCTGCCGCCGGTAGCTGTTGTTGAACTGCTTCAACAGATCTTGCTCCAATGTCTCCGAGAATTTTTCGAGAGCCTCGCGTGTATTGTGTGTTTGGCCACCGCCGCTGCCGCTGCCCGCACCGTTCGTTCCACTGCCGTTTGTCAAACTGCTCGTTCCGTTTGTGCCATTGACTCCGTTTGTGCCGTTGGCCCCACGCCCGCCTTTCGTCTCGGCCCACGATGCCGGGTCCAGCCGCTGGCTGATGCGCATCAGCTGCCTTGAAATCACGGCACAGCGCACTTTGTTCTCAGCACCACCCTGCCGCTGGATATCTTCGAGCGGTGTCAACTGCCCCGTCTCGCTCAGCTCTGTCCAGCACTGCACGAGGAAGGTGGCGTCCAGCGCGCGCCTCCGCTTGCGGTCCAGCTCCTCGAGCTTCTCGCCAATCTGCACGGCAATGTTGCCACCGCCCGTGTCCGGCCCCTGTCGGCTACCCCGCTCGGTCGACCCATTTTCTGCTTCTCCAGGGTTGTTCAGGCTCAGGTCCAGCGCCTCAAACTGCGCCATGGACTGGTCGAGCTTGCTGCCGAGGGTGTCGAGGGTCTGGTCGTGTTGGATCTCTGCGCGGCGCACCTGCGACAAAATGTCTGACTCTTTTTCCTGGAGCTCTTCGGACAGGGAACCGAGTTGGGAGAGTGCATCTAGTAGCAGCGAAAGAGGCAGACTGTTAGCTCGCGACTCCCACCTTCACCCAGCAGCAATCCCAGCGCATGCTTGCGATGGCACATTGTAGCGCAACTTACTCTCAAACGTCCGGATCAACGGTTTCGGGTCGAATGCCTGCTGTGCCGCCGCCCCAGACCGGCGATTGGACGGTACGGCCGTCTCGGCCAACGTGTCGACAAAATCGCGGACAATAAAGTCCTTACTAGAGAAGTCGTCGAGGGTGAAGCTGGGCCCTTTGGGAAAGAGGGCCCTTGAAGCGGCCGACGAAACACGCTCCATTGTATCTCCGTTGCAGACAGCGTCGACGGGAGGAGGGCGGGAATATGAGTAAGGCCTGTTATACTGCGTTTAACGGTGAAAGGAGGCGGCCAAAATTGAGGGGAATGGAGGTTGCTGATGGGCCGCAGCCTCGCATCGCCCAGCTATCCGATCCAAGCGGCAGATGTGGTGGTGCGTTGGATGCTGTGGTCGTCAATATCGTTTGTCCTATGTCGATTGTGCCGTCGGTGCTACAGAGTGACGGTGGAGGAAAGGTGTTGAGTTGGGGCGGCTCTGGTGGCCATCTTGGAAGGGAGCAACATCGCGGATCGACAGCTTGCCCGCTGGATGGCGCTGGATGTTAGCGTGGCGCGTGGCTGCAGTCGTAACACCGCTGGAGCAATAAGTCGTAGTCACTGTGGCTTAGTTGTGGGTGTCCTCGAGGGGCGCTGTTGGGGGAAAGACAGCGTTGTGATTGGACCGCCGAGTTAGCAACAGGGAAGGGACGCCCCAGCCTAGGCCCCCCCCAAACCACATGCTTGAACCAAGCCAAAGTGCGCGAATCTTACGAAGGTGCGAGGCAATACGAAAACCTGGCCTGTTGGACCTTCCCTTTCGCGAAAGCTACCAGCTACAATCCAGGAAACTACGACATACAACTAGATGATGGACACTTGCCCTGTCGCGCGGTCAACGTGATCGCTCCTTCACTTGTTTATATCTCTGCCTACGGGTGCTCTTTCCAACTTCGATCCATTTGATACTTCTTCCTATTTTCCCACCTTTCTCTTCCCGCCGGCATCCGCAGGCAATTCCTCCCTTCACACACATAATGTCGTTCTCATCGCGAGACACGCTGCTCTACCGCAAAGATGCGCGGTCTGGCCACAAACTACTGACACCCGAGGAGCGGCTCGAGATTGTCAAGGTAAGTTTATTCTCGTTCCGTTCATCAAAAGACGTCCCAGGCACTGGCAAATGGTCGACCAACGTCCGGTCTAGAAGACGAGTTCTAGAGACAGACAAATGACGAGGTGAACAAGATGGCATCTTCGTGCCGTTTTCTTGACTCCGCCTTTCGTTTTGTCTGTTGCTTGAATCGACGATTGGCGGCTTCTCTACTTGATGTCTGCCTTACCAGCCGTCCTCGTCAGCCGGACCGTGCGCGGTGCTACCAGTCACTTCATCAAACATCTCCGTCAGCGACGACAATCGAGAACACAAGACTAACACAGCTCTGTCTTGCAGCCCTACCTCCCATCACCACCCAAATCAAATGCTGCACGAACCGAGACCGAAAAAGCGGGCAGCCACAGCGACGCCGGCCACGCCGGCCACTCCGGCCACTCCAGCGCCAACAAGTTCCACCTCCGTGACACGACACGGGAACGCTTTAGCGTCCGCAGCTTCGTCGCCCACCAGCTCTACGTCCTCGTGTACATCATTATCCATGCCATTTTCTCCGTTTACCGCCGCTTCCGGGTTGGCTACCATGGCGTCCGCGACCGTATCTACTCTGTCCTCAAATACCACCACCGTACGCCCGAAATCATTGCCCGCGATGTGCGGGACTTGCGGCGACTTCCCAAGCACTTGAGTGTTGTCTTGCAGCTCGAGGATAATGGCCACGGCCTTGCCGAATTGGAGCGTCTCGTGAACGAGGTATCCGATATCGCAGCCTGGTGCGCCTCAGCCGGCATCCCCATGCTCTCCGTCTACGAGCGGACAGGTGAGATTTGATGTCCCGGAGAAACCTGGCGACGCAGCAGCGTAATATAATAACAATTGTACAGGAATTCTCAAGAGCTACTTGGCCGACACGCACCGCGCCGTCTCGCACCGTTTGACAACCTACTTTGGCCGGGTGCACCCCGCCGTGACGCTACAGGCGCCGCATCTTCCCTCTATCGAATCGACGGTGTCCCCGCACGCACGCGAGAATGGAGAGACAAACGACGGACACATTACCGTCATACTGCTGTCCGAGGAGGACGGCCGCGACTCGCTTGTGGACCTGACCAGGACGCTTTCTGAGATGGCCCAGCGATCCAAGATCTCTCCGTCCGACATCAGTATCGACCTGATTGATGCCGAGCTGACTGAGAGCGTCATGGCTGAGCCCGATCTCCTGCTTCTCTTTGGCCCCCATATTGAGCTCTCAGGTTACCCGCCCTGGCAAATCCGCCTGACCGAGATCTTCCACCTGCCAGACAACCAGAGCGTAGGCTACCAGGTGTTCCTGTCGGGCCTTTACCGCTACGCTGGCGCTGAGTTCCGTGTTGGGCGGTGAGCAACACGACCGTTTTGAGGCCGTTCTTAAACCGACCTGCCGCAAGCCATGAAGATCAAAACGTGCAAGTGCTCCACCAACTTTTATCAGCTCTGATCGCCCGCGTTGGCCTATTTTATTGCGACCTTAATATTGCGACCATATTTGTCTTATTTATATTTCCCTCCCATGGCATTGCAAACTACTGCAGCGAACCAAGAGCGTGTGTTATCATGTGTTATCGGCGTGAGAATTAAAGAGAGTCGAGACGGGATCAACGGGCTACTGGGCTTCACGTAAATTGTTAGTGCGCCACACTTATTTAGAAATTTTCATGACGTAACGCCACACTTTTCACCTCTCATCTTTTAAGTTTCAAAACTTCAGCTTGTCAGCAACAGCGCATGTAATTCTTTGTGTTTATATTTGGCAGCGACGCAATTTCGTTATTTTATCGCCTTATTTTTGTTTGTTTTTTGTTTTATTTTTACTGCTTTCTCCCCGTGCTGCATCGTCCAAGAGCAGCTTTTTTGGAGACCGGTCGCCCATTCCACTTCAATTTTTCCGTCCGCCGGTGATCACTCCTCCACATGATAGCCGGCCAGAAGCGTCCGCGGCCGAGCAGCAGCGACGACGCTGGCGTGGGCAACAACTCCAGCTCTGGATCAGAGATGAGCATCTTTCGACCTCCTATCCTGCGGACAGCGGCGCTGACGGCGTCCGCAACCCTGAACAAGGCGCTGTTCTCACGCACATTTGATATTGCGGCGGCACAAGTACACGACAACCGCCTCATCTCCAAGTACCAGAAGGCGCTGAACTCGAGCAAGGAGCTGCTACGCGTCGAGCGCGTAGCGTCTGTGGCTGATGTCCCGGAGGCACCGGCAGAACAAGCCACCGACGCCGCCGCTCCGGCCAAGCCAGTCCCCAAGCGGAAGTGCTTGCTGCTGCGACCGGGCATCGTGCCGTCGTCCCCCGACACGTGGAGCGACGTGCTCAAGCAGGGTGTTGAGAAGAGCGAGCTTGGCGTGATTCCTTATCAACTGACGCTACACTACGACCACTGGACGTCACGCGAGGTGCTTGTGTCGGTGCTGCCTGAAGAGTTTCACGACGACATCCCGACGGGATTCAACACCGCCGGTCATGTGGCGCACCTCAACCTGCGAGACCGCTTTAAGCCTTACAAGCACATTGTGGCAGAGGTTCTTCTCGACAAGAACCCGCAGCTGCGCACGGTTATCAACAAGATCGACCTTGTCGGCACAGAGTCGGTCTTCCGCACGTTCCCCTACGAGGTGCTGGCCGGGCCCGACGACATGGATGTGGAGGTGCGCGAGAACGCATGCACGTTCCGCTTCGACTACAGCAAGGTGTACTGGAACAGCAAGCTGGAGCCGGAGCACACGCGACTGCTGTACCTGTTCAAGCCCGGTGAGGTCGTGGTGGACCTGATGGCAGGCATCGGGCCGTTTGCGGTGCCCGCAGGTAAGCGCGGTGTCTTTGTCTGGGCCAACGATATGAACCCCGACAGCTACGAGGCGCTCGGAAATGCCATCCAGCGCAACAAGGTGGGGTCGTACGTGCGGCCGTTCAACGAAGACGGTTTGGTGTTCATCCACCGGTCGGCAGACCTGGTGCGTGAGTCGTCCGAGGCAAATGAGGGTGCCCTTGACGTCCCGGACACAGTGGCCCCGAGGAAGCAAGGCAGTAAGCCGGCACCAGCACAGGCGCCGACATCAGCGCAGGCCGCAAAGGAAGATGCTGCGGCTGCAACAGGCGGTCCCAGGGCGAGGAAACAGCCGTCGCCACCCCGAAAACACATTCCTGTCCCTCCGACCATCTCACACTTCGTCATGAACCTTCCAGCCTCGGCCGTTACGTTCTTGCCTCGTTTCCGGGGACTGTATGCTGGCCACGAGGACCTCTTTTCCCCGGCCGCGGGTGGCGAGGCGCCAGCAGGCAAAGTCTATCCCAAACTACCCATTGTGCACACGCACTGCTTTGCACCCAAGGACGACGATCAGAGCATTCCCTTTGGCGACGTGTGTGCCCGCGTGTCGGCAGAGCTCGGTGTGCCAATGACGCTCTGCTCGCAGTACAAGGACATGGAGAACGATGACCCGCTGGCGGGCGACCCAAGGAACCTGGTCTATGTGCACAATGTGCGGGCCGTGGCACCTCATAAGTCCATGTTTTGTGCCAGCTTCCGGCTTCCGGCATCCGTGGCATTCGCGCCGAGGACAGAGACGGCGGCAGAAGCAGAATAGACGGTGCGGAGGAAGCCGGACGATGCGATGGACGCTGTCATGCTAAGGATTTGTTATATGGCGTTCATTTTCGTGATCTCCATCGGAAGTACGGAGCACGACAGAAGCAATGGATCTTTCAGCCGACAGCCTGATACTCCGCCGTAAGTTTGACTTTGTGATACATGCCATTGGCTCATTGAGTGGCTCATTGAGCTTCCTCTGGCACGCCAAATTACGTAGTTTGCACGGGCTTTTTGCTAACTGTCGTCGACATATTGTCGATGCCACAACAGCTCGGACAGCTACAGGTTCGGTGAAATAGCCGCTTGTTTGACAAAACGACCAAAGCTCTACACCCCCAGAGCTCCATGCCAATTAGTGCTTCGAGGCCTTCTCCTCTCATTCACACTCATTCACACACGTTCCCTGCAGGATTTTAATTGTGACGGGGTCGCAGTGTGACAACCCGATCTGCAGGCGAGTTTACATGGCGGAGTGCGGAGTTCGACAGGAACTTGTGGTAGGCCGTTACTTGTGAGACAGGTTCGCAACGTCGAAAATTTATAGTTCTCGCGAATATACCAGAAACGTTTTATTCGACACAGGCATACAATGTATTTATACAACATTAATCCAACACAAACGCACCAAGCTTTGAGCGATTAAATAAAAAGACAATAATTCAATAAAATATCAGTCATCATATATCCCGAAGCGACAAGGACTAGATGCAACTTAAACACAACTGAACATGTCTGCCACCACGCACTTGCATTGTCTGAGTGCTAGATCCATTAAAATAATGACCCAGCTTGGATGGCTGGCTAACCCAAACCAGTAACGAAGGAATCTCATATTTAGCAGTGACTGTTCGGACGTGGTGAAATGCAATGATAAGTGTCCAGTGTAGCTATGTCGATCAAGGGATGAGTCAAAGCCGGACTCTGGAAACGTACGCTGTTGTACTTTTCTGCATAGTGTTTACAGACTTGTTTATATGAGTTACGAAAGTGTCACGTACCAGCACAACACGGGCGACAGAGCAAAGGGACAAACAAAGTAAGGACCACGAATAGCGACCAGAAAAAGAACGGCAGATCCGCACAAGCTCTTGTTCACTAGGACAGGTTACGTATCAAAGAAAAAGTGTCGAAAGGGAAAGAAGGGGGCAGAAGCAAGATAGTGCTCCGTCGTAGATGCTAGGGCGAGCTGTTGGTAGCCGGAGCTCTGATAGCTCGAGTGACGGCCGACCAACGGTCACAGATGTTGCTATTTTAGACGCGCCGGAGTGTTGGTTTCCCTTTTTTCGTGACGGAATCTATCGGCTGTACATCGGTTCAACCGTTTCTTGTGCTGCATGTGTGTTCACTGCGAATGGAATTCGGGTGCACATGCAACCAATTTCATGTGCATATCCGTTCTCCGCATCACAAGCTGCCGTTGTGAAAACATCTGATATTCGCCACGAATAAAAAAAGGACAAAAAGGAAAAGCCAGAAAAGGGAAACAACAAAGCAATGCCAGCGCATACCGCACCCTCACATCTCGGTCAAACGGGACGACTCTTCGACTGACATGCACGTTGTCAATATGACTTACATGGTTGTCCTCCACGAGGTTGTCGGCTTCGCAGACGAGCAGCTGACAGAGAGCCGAAATTGTGCTTGATGGTTTGTTACCTCTCAGCAGATTCGGCGACGGGCTCGTCGAAGATACTTGTCGAAGATACTTGTCGCCCAAGGCAAGTCAACACGGGTGTCGTCACAACACGATGCTCTTGAGAGAGCAATGTTATGGGTTTTCCCATGCGTCGCCATGCATATGTAGGATGTACGTCGAATCAGTCGTTGTCCGATAAGAGTGATAGTGCGATTGTGTGAGATGATATCGTTATCGCTCCTCCCGGGGGATATTATCCGCGACATGCACGAATCTCCGTCGCTTCACCGGCGAGGGGAAGACAGGGAACTGGTGGTTGCATCGTACGGAGTGTGTAAATTTGTATTCTGTATGGGGCGTGGCTCTATTAGCTGCCGGGATGGAGGGGGCGGCGAAGAGCTCTGGCGAACGACACAGAGGCCGGTGAGCAATGGCAAGTACGGCACAGAGGGCGAGAGCAAAAGGCAGACATAGCCGAGAACGAGAAGGAGTGAAGACGTGGGAAGGCGCCATGCGCTGCAACCATTGGGCGACAGAGAGGGAAGGCGCCGTGTGAGCGCGTGGGGGCATCGAGGGAACCCCAGGAAGGAGGAAGGGTGAACGCATCCAGGCACACAAAGACAACAAAAGCACACAAGACGCATGTTACAGCATGCAATCGCACACCACCGCGCATATGCACACAAGCAAAAAGACTCGGCCTGGATGTGGTACGTCCGTCACAATACCTGCGAAAAAAGGCGAGCAATTGCCCGGGGTGAGAGAGGGGAAATACATGCAGGCGCTGTTAGTGTGGCGGCGGTATCTTGGGCATTTTCTGCAGACGCATCCAGACTTTGAGAGTACCGCTCTAGAGAATATCAACCGGGAAAGAGCGAGGTCTTCATGAGAAAAGAGAACAAGCATCATAGGGAGATCAAGAGAAAGAGACAGGAACAAGACGAAGATAAAACGGAGCCTCGTCCGCAGTCCTGTCTTGTCTAGGCCCTTGCTAGAACGGCTTCCAGCCTCCGAATCCCTGTTCGATGTGCAGGTTTCGACCGAACATCCTGGTTCTGGATATGGACGGTGTCTCGATTTTCCATTTGTTTATTCTCCTCGTCGCGCTCTGCCCGTCCTAATCCAGCCAGGGGTGTCGCCGCAGCAAAATCCGCATTTAATCAAGGAAAGCGAAGCAGGGGCGCCGGCCATTGTTTATGATGTACGCGTCGTTGCCGGACCTGCCTTATAACAGGGCGACGATGCGAATGTACATCGTACAAGAGCAGCAAGGTATTCCTCTTACGTGTTCCACGACTTCTTCGGCCTCCTCTGCCTCGTTTACCCGTCTTGTCACGTCTATCACGGACGGCAGGACGGCCGATTTTGACGATGAAGACCTTTGGGAGCAGAAATTTATTCTACACATGTATTTTCTAGCATTGAAGTCATAAAGTACGAGCGTTGATAGCTTTTTTTTTGGCCTTATCTCTCGCATCTTGTCATAATTACATTGTGACGACTCCGCAATCGTATCAAAACTCTCAAGGGGTTTATACATGAGACTGTCCTCCGTATGTAAGCAGGCGAACAGCGAGTGCCCTCGACTCAATCCATCGCATAGAACAAGATCTTTGAGAAAAGTTGTGGGGGCCATGCCAGGCCATGTCCATCGAACGCTCCTACCTTGCCGCCGGGCATCGCCGGCAGCGGAGATCAGCAATGGCCGCGATAGGCAATTGCAACCCCACCAGCCCACTTCCTGATATTGCGTCTGCGAGGTTGTAATACTACTCAGTATGTGCAGACAAAGTCACTGGACTGACAAACTGCGGTACGATGAGCTCCTTAGGCGCACACACCGAGGAACACAACAATCTGAGGGATGTTTTTGTTGTGCTTGCATGGCGAGTGTCAAACCCCCACGAGTACCAAGGCTCATAGTCTTAAGAAACTGCCCCACCACAGCAGGTAACACTCCTGCCTGTAAACGCCACGACCGGCGCTGCTCTCCTAGGTCATTTTCGGAAGGAGAAGAGGGCGAAGGTCAGAAAAAAGGCCAACCGACGAGGCATTTTGTTGACATCTAGAGATCATGCTGCTGTAAAAAGTCAAAGTAAAAAAGGACGAGGTATGACACGGGGAAATGAAGACAGCGAATAAAGATCAATGCTCGACGAGGTGTAAAAAGAAAAACAAGGTTAGGGTGCTTGAAGACTATCCTGTGACCAGAACCGAGCAGTGCCAGCTGGCAAGCCCCCCCTTCCCCCCCCACTAATACGTCCTTCTCTCCTCATTCCGCTACACCCTCCCTCTCCTTCTCTTACGAGCTTAAAAGACGGTGAACAGCCAAAGTCAAGGAGGGTGGACGGTACGAATTGGAAGGAGGGTGGGGAGCAGAGGCGGGAAAGAGGGGAGGAGGGGCAGAATGGGAGGAGCTTGCAGTTGGCTTGGGACCGTCCAGGGCAGATGACGAGATATAAAAAATGACAGTGGGGGTTACAACAACCGTGTGATGGGCCTTCGTACAGCTCAGTAATTAAGGGCAGGGAAGTGAAGGAAGAGTGAATATGAGAAGTGCGAGCACGTTGCAAGTGCATCGGTTTACGTCTTTTATTAAATGACCAGCTGCAACGGAATTTTGTTCATTATGTGCCGCAATTGTTTCGATAGCCGTGTCGGCAGGCAATCTACAAAGTAATTTGGGCCGGCCGGAGCTGTCCACATGGCCAGCCGTTCACACACTGAAGGGTGCACCAGGGTGGTAGTTCTTTATTTTCCTATCAACAATCGTTGGGCTAGAAATACTCCATCTTTGCGCGGAAAGCACCGTCCGCAAAACAGTTAGGTGACGACGTTGCTGGAGCAAATGGATGTCAACACTACGCGGCACAGACTCGACAAGCTCGATGTCGAACGAAGAAGGGTGGGAAGCAAAATCGCGTCTTCTGACCTGTCACTTTTTCCTCACTGTTGGGCCTGCGCACTAAACCCGAGGACCATGTCTGGACAATATATATCATACGTCGTATGTATGTTGTATGTGGGTATGCTGTACGTCGTACGGCGGAATATTTTGAAGATGGGTCTTGCAGGTACATGTTTATGACCCCAGTTCTCACTGCAAGGTGGGTATTGTTTCTGCAAGTGCGTATTCTCCAGCACGACAAAATAGGCTTTGGGCAGGATCGACATTTGATTGGGCCAGGTCCCTAGACAGCAGCAATGGAACCCTAGAGGAGCCTGGAAAATGGAAACTGAATCACAAAACAGCGGGCAAGCATACGACTGTGGGAGCTTGGTGTGTCTAGTACAGAACAAAGCAATCTGTAAGACGATACGATTCGTAAGAACCTCCAATGGCGCCCGGGCTCGCAGGCTCTGCACATCACTTGACCACTGCTTGTGGCAGTAGATCGTTTAGATTTCGATGCCTTTGTCCAAGCTCTTTTCGAGCCCCCGAGGCGAGAGCTGTCTGAGCGAGTTTCCTTTCGTGTTACCAGCCGCGAACGAATTTGTGTCCCTCGCTTGTCGATCTCATGATATACAACGAAGACATTTTGTCCCCGAGTGCACATCACATCGTCATCATTGCTCTAATGGCCGTCGCGAGACCTGGGGATTTTGTCGATGGCCATTGATGGTATGTGCCATTTCCGGGAGATCTCGCTGATCCATCGCTCGCCCTATCGCGTTCGCGCCTGTCTTCATATTTCGTGAAAGGACATGAACAAGGAACAAAGCAAAGAATTGCTGCGAGACGGGTTTCACAGTGACAAAGCCGCAGAGCACCCCAGCCCTGTGACGGTGGCCGATCTCCCAGAATCCCGGCCTTCCCTCCCTTGAGCATCTCCCCTTTGTAATCTCCATAGCATCCTGATCTATTCCCTCCCTGGCAATGTCTTGCGCGCAGAAAGCGTCCTGGCATTATCGCCCTCTTCGTCAACTACTCACATCTTGAAGCTCGAGGACATCTTTGGTGCTTTGTGGTATTGTTACGAGGCGTTTCGGTTGTAGTAAGGAGTAATTTGCCGTCTGCATATGTGTCTTTGCCCTCTGGAATGCAAATCGGCCCATTCGGCATGTCTCACATCTGCCGTTGGCTGCAATCTGTCGTGGCGGAAGCATTTGGACCAGCCCCCGGTGGGTGGTCGGTCACTCGTTGGAGGGCTTTGAGCGTCCATTCGTCAGGTATGGCATGTGTGGCGACATATTGGGTTTGTTTCTTTTCTATTCCCATTTGCGGCACTCTCAGCGCACACCGTCCTAGCTGTCCGCAACTGTCTACTGTTTTGTCTCAAAGCAACCATGCTGTCATGCAAATCAGGATACGGCAGGTATAACCCAGGAAGTATGGGGTATTATGGGGTAATTACCGGCCACGATAAGTACTACATGGATTCGAAATACTCTGGAGGCAGTCTGATTCAAGTACGTTGTACGTCATACCCTGTATGTTGTGTTGTACATTTCTCCATACTCGTATCGTGAGACCCACAGCTGACTTACAAAAGTGATACCAGTAATACCAAGACATGGCTCAGACTTGTGCTTGCCTCTACCCCGTGAGCGCGAATACTATATCACTATGTTCATATGTTCCTTGCCCTTTTCTGTCACCTCTCTTTACTTTATATTGTCTCCCTTCCCTCGCCACCCAGGCACAAGAACGCGCTGTGTTCAGTGGTTGGCAGGATTGTAATCTTAGCTGGGCATTGGTATCTCGCGTGCCAGTCGTTCTTCCCAGGCTCATTGGCCCTGGCTAGGCACTTTGTTGGTCCGCCCGGTGTGAATGTGATTCACTGTCTAAGCTACTTCAAATGGCCAGGCCAAATGCAGTCAACCCAAGTGTGACAGTGAATGTAAAGGGGGGCATCAGGACAAAAAAGCCGTATTGATTATTATGCCTTCGTCTCTCGTCTCTCGTCTCGCTCAATTACCACGGTTGTCTTGTTGCGTGTACTGCCGAGTATGCCGGAAGTGCGCCTTTTGTAGTTCCTACCGGTTTTCGTTCCAGGCCATTACAACCAACCTCTCCAAACTTGTAGATTCCAATGCGCTTGCCCACTTTGTTTTTGTCATTCTCCGTTCTTTCCCATTGACTTTTGCGGAGTTGCTGGTTCCTCGTCTCTTATTCGTTAGTTTGTCAAGGCACCTACAGGCGGTCTGGTGGAATCGGCTCCCCGGAAGTGCACTAGCCCGGTAGCAGCTTAGCATCCATGCAACTGGTTCACATTGCTGCCATTCTCGATTTGATGATGATCCAAAGCCCACCTCTACATGTACATCGTACTCCGAACGAGTCGCTCCGCGTATGAAAACAAGGAAAGGTTCTCCGCATCCCACAATCGACTGGTTTCATATCTATATTCTGAATACACACAAAATTGAAGCAGAGTCATAAGCTCGATACAGACCTCGTCGCCACCGCCGAGCCAACTCACGGGGCCTCGGCAGTGACGGCGCGCAAAGTACATCGTATTACGAAAGAGAGGCCAGCTCTTGACTTCCTCCTCAGACCACCGTGAGAGGGAGCAGGTCCTTGGGGCCAAGACCCAATGTGGGATACTGTGTATGCAACAGGCTTGGGCAAGAGGAATTGACAGGGCAGCCACTGCCCTCGCAAGCGATGCAGGTCGTCCAGGTCGCTTCTTTTTCGCTTTGATGCATGGAGAGGAAAAAGCGAGATGCGCTAATGCCCGCCAGTTTGCCTCCCCTCCACTCCCCCAACGAAATTTTCTTCTTGATGGCCTTTCCCATTTTCGCCATGCCTATGCCCCCTTCTCTTTCTACTTTGTATGTTTTGCTCCTTTTTCGACTATTTGCAGATGTCAAAGGCGTCAGCATCGGGTGTGCGACTGACCTGAGTTTCACTTACTGGATATTTGTAGCGCTGGAACAAGGCAACTGCCGCTGGAAACGGCGCTTTGGCAGCCGTTCACTGATTTTCGCCGCGCTCGGCATAAACGACCTGAGGCCCCGTCCCAAACAACGCTTACGCCTGGTCCGTGCTCCATTGTCGTTGCAGTTTTTCTCCGTATGTTCAGGTCATGTGTCTCGACAAAGACTTCAAAAGTTGCCTTTTTAATGGCTTTTTAACAATGCCTCCTGCCGTTCACTGGATTGTCGCTGCTTCCCCCTCATTTTCGCCTCCCGCCCCTTTCACCTCCTCCTGCCGTATTTATTCTCTGTATTTACTGATTGTCGTGCTTTCCTTGCGCAGTAAGGGGCATCGATTGCGCCTTCCCCTCTCTCACAGTCTGAAAGGCCATTGCAAGAAAGGCCTCCAGAGCACAATACAATGGGCCATAACAATAACACCCTCACGGAGCGTAGTATGGCCAGTCTCCATGGTGTCCATTTACACGTTGCACGTACTAGAATTTCTTCTCCCATCTCCTGTGTTTATTTAGTCGTTTGCCGTTGGCTCTTTCGAGCCAGCAAATCGACATTCACCTTGTGCATCTCATCGTTAAATCGTCAGCCAATCAGCGTAGCCCCTGCGGCCACTGGAGCAGGGGGTGGAAGAGGGAAGGTGCAAAGACAAAAAGGTACTATTATCTGACCTTGCCTGCATGCTCCTGCCGCACCCAGACAGTGGTCACCTGCATATTTGAATGGAGTAGGCTACTCGTGGTCGCCATTCGCAGGTCCAGCGCCCAGGCCCTCCTTCCTTCCATTTCCCCTCTTTTTTTACGAACAGCGTACCACCCGTACAGAAACCCCCTTCGTTCCTTGCGTTTCCCCCAAGAAAACACCCTGTAAGACATTGTTGATTTTTTTCTCCATGCTTCCTTCCTTCCTTCTCGTTCGCTTCTTTTCGCTATTTTCCACCCATTTCGCCTCCCCACCTCCTCCCAGACAGCATCTCCACACATCCTTTCTCCCCATCTGCCCCCCCCCTTCACTGCCGTGCATCCCCCTTGCAACCTATGCAGCCCGCCTATTGTTGTGTATTTCCCAATCGGTTGCGCTTCTCGGCGTTTCGTTCTTTTCCGTTCGTCTTTTCTTGTCTTGGGGGAAGACTTGGACGAAGCGCTGTACATTTGTCGAGCCACCTCGATGATCGATCTCGACTTGCTTTCGAAAACGTCATCGCAATTCTTGTCTTTTCCGCATGTTTCTCGACACTGGCACGACTGGATGGCCTCTCCCCTTTACGCAGTTCTCTCGGCAGTGGCAGACCGAGGACGGAATTGATACACCCTTGTCACCGACCTAGACCGACGGTCTTTGTCCCTAAATTGCCTCCTTTGATCCATCGTAACGGAATACTTCACCCTACACAACCCACGCGGCCGCGTGCTCGCCTCCCCGACTATATTAGCTGGGCCAGAACACTTGCTACGACTCTTGGTGTAAAAACAGAGACTCCTTGCACGCAACAGCCTGCAGGGTGTGGTGGTCTGGCCGGAAGTGGAGTTGTGGGCTTTTCGAACCTTTTTTCTTTATTAACCTTTTATTTCTTTTCGTTTCTCATTTTTCCATTCGCCTTTATTGACTTCACGCTTTCGCCTTTTTTCGCTTGTTGCTTTCTTCTCTCGCTCTCTCGACATACCCACGACAAAACGCCGCCTCATTAATACTGTCTTGTATGTGCACCCCCTTCCCTTACCCAGACACCCTAGCCCATTCTCATTCCTGGCTGCAGAGAGCGACAGTCACGATTGGCAATCCCTCCCACATACCATTCTCGCTCCTAGCACTCAGGAATCACACCCAAGCCTGCGTCCTCCCGCACGCCCTTGCTACCATCCTTTTTCCCACACACCCTCCTTCACCACTCACACCTCAGTCCGATGAGCCGGTACATTCATCCGTTCTTCTCGAACTCACACTCTCTTCCTGTGCCCTCCTTGCTCTCTCTGCCACAACAAGACTGAAGCGCGAGACTTTCGGCACAGCGACGATAGCAAAGGCCACCGCCTTTTCAGTTCTTCGCTTTCTCATGCAGCTACCCTCCGGCTCCTTTTTTCTCTCCCACGCCATGCACACTGCATTTGCATACCTCTTTTTCGAGTAGACAGAGGACCAGCTCTCTCTTCGTTTCCCTTCTGGCTCCCGTTCTTGCATCTTGCTCTCCAACTCCCACATCTCGCTTTCCCCTTCTTCTTCGTCCCGCTCTGCGTCGTTATCTTGCCATATCTTCGATATCGACCTTCGCCTGTCCTGGCACGCCTTTAAATCTGACTCAATATAACAGAACAGCCTTCCTCCTTCTTTTTGCAGCCTTGTATTCGCTCGCTTGCTCTCGACCTCCATCTTCACTCGCTTTTATCGCGCCTACAACAACATATATCTCTACTACCACGACATACTACTACTACTATAATCATCTAATATTACATCTGACCCCGGGAAACGATTCATTCTAGCTTTCTGAGGAAAGACACGCAAGCACAACAACCCAACGTCGTTCTGCAATCGTGATTTTTTTTGTGGCAAAAATCGTTCTTGGTTTTTGTCTCTCAAACTCACTCAATCCGCTGCCTCGTCTGGTGCTCTCGGTTATCGGCCTCCTCTTCTCTGGGTGCAACGAACCAGTCAAACACCCGACCGCTTCGGCCTGCTCTCCTCTCGTTTTCGTGTCGCCTACAATCGCCCTTCCTGTCGAAAGCGGCAGTCTCTAACTTTGCCCATTTACAAGACCTATTTCTCCTTAACTACGCTGCCTATGACAGAGATCCGGAAGTTGACAACTCGTCGGAGTTGAGGATTTGACGGGAGAGGGATAAGATATTGCGATCAACGAGACGAACCTGCTTGCCTTTTCGATCAACCTCTTGTTTTCGCTATGGCCGTCGTCATCACATCTGACGAGGCCGCTCACTTTGCGCCTGGGATGCGGCGCTCACACTCACAGCCCAAGTTCTCTACAAAACAGACTGGGTTTCGACAGTCGGCGTCCGCCTCCAGGATCAGCGACGTCTACCAGCAGCAGCAACGCCAGCAGCAGCAGCAGTCTCAACAAACACAGCACATATCACAACCCCCACAGTCTCAATCACAGGCACGCCAATCCTCGCCCGAACCATATCAACAGATACCCGTTTTCTCCGATTCGTCAAATTCCTCGAGCACGTCGTCTCCCCGCGCCTCTCCTACTGGCGATGCTGCTATCGCTTCGTCATCACCATCCAAGCTCCTCGTGCCAGCTATGCGCTTGCCACAACGCCTTGGCCGCCCGGGCTACGGCTCATCACCAAACGGAACTGACGACGGCACAGATGCCGACGTGGCCATCGACTATCCACATTACGATGGAGTGAGCTACTTCAACCCGACCAAAGATTTTGATTCACCAAGTCCCAGCGGTATTGGCGAGGTGTATGCCGCATCGCCGAACGACAACACAACCGTCTCGTCCACAGGCCCGTCAAGAACGAACTCGTCCGACCAGTTCGATCTGTTTGAGCATGTGGCCGGGGACGACACGGCCGTTCGCGCGATGCCGTCTCGCCATGTCGACTACCTTTCACATAACTGGAAGGAGGAAGACATTTGGGAGTCGTGGAAGTATATCGTCTCGCGCAGAGGCGACTACAGCAACTCGGCACGGCTAGAGAACGCTTCATGGAGAACATGGATAAAGTCCAAGAACAAGCTGAAGACCGTTTCTCCTGAAACGCTCAACTGGTAAGCTTAACCCCTGACCATGAACGGATCATATCTGCGCATTTGTTTCGTTCTAACACAACCAAGGCTCAAGGACTGTGATGTGACGTGGCTGTATGGCCCATTACAAACAGGCCACGCTGCCGTGCCTCCTGGTCAAGTAGCAGATAGTGTCGAACTGACCAAGTCAAACTCGTTCCTGGCGAACAACAAGAAGCCCATCCTGAAGAAGAGGAGTATGTCAGAGATCATGCTTCAGCGATCGCTGTCTGCCTCGTCTTTGATCAAGCAAGCTGCAGCAGCCGTCCAGGCTCAGCAGAAGGACTCGGGTGCACGGAGGATGTCTCGCCCGCGACTCGAGCGTGCTACAACGGACTACGTCACTTTTCCCTTTTCTTCTCGCCAGTATAGCACGGGCCCGCCTAGCATGCTGCCGTCTACCTCTTCCTCGGGAATTGTCTCGCCGACCTCAGAACGAAGACACATCCATTTCAACGAGCAAGTCGAGCAGTGCATAGCCGTTGAAGCCAAGGGAGAAGACGATGATGCCGATAGCTTTATTGCTCGTCCCAATTACGACAGCGACTCGGATGACGGCGCCATCATGATGAAGCGCACAACATCAAAGCACCGTATGCAGCCACGTCGGCGCCACAGCTACATGAACCACCACAATGAGAGCAAAACCATCGCCATGCTCCCGTCGACCACGCTCAAGTATCGCGAGGACACGGAAGATCTACCGGGTGCCGGATCGACCGGGTCCGCGATGAAACACAGTTATCGCAGCCCTGTTCTGTCACCCTCTTCGTCCCAGGAAACGCTGCGTCCGTCAAAAGCATCCGGCAAACTTTTTTTTGGTGCGGATGATGACGATGACGAAGACGACGAAGATAGTGACGGACACGTTGTCCAACAACCCAAGGATGACGACGATGACGATGACGACAATGATAGCAACAGCGATGACGACAATTTCGGTATGGCCATGAGCGGCCCAATCCTGCGTGCTGGCGGCCTAAAGTTGTCAGGATCGACCTCGAGACTCGGCGGCAATTCAATCGACAGTGCCTTGCACGCTTCATCCATGTTTGACAACATTGGCAGCAGCAGCAGCAGCAGTAGTGGCGGCGGTGGGCTTAAGCGAACAACTTCGACCAGCAGCCTTTCCGCAGAACCTACCGGGATGCGTAGAACATCCTCGGGCATGTTCATGCCCTACGACGAAGGTGAGCCAGCAGAAGGCGGTAATGGTGGGCTGGTTGGTCGAGTCATTGATACGGTCAACACAGCCCGCGACATTATCCACGTTATTTGGAACGTCGGCTGGAGACCATGAACAGCTTGTCGCATATTTACCCCGCGGCGGGCTTTCTCGGGGTACTCTAGGGCGGTGTCCTTTTAATTTGTCGCCTTTGGGCTTTGCTGATCTGTTTGTTTGCTTTGATGAATAGGAGGAAGCTCTAGGACCTTGTCATCTCTCCAACGTCATCATCGCCCTCAGTGATGGCATCGCTATTTTGCCTTCTTTGGGAATTCGCGCACGGATCGTATCCTTGTTGGTTTTGTCTCTTTGTTTGTACAATAGTATAGCAACGAGGCAGCACACATTTTAAAAATCGGAGAGCCGGCGGAGGACAACACGCCATCAAATCGGCACACCATATTGGCGCCGATTCATACCAACCTAAATATACCCCAGATCATCATCTCGCATTACGGCCGCACGCCAGCTTTAATACCTTGCCTCCCCAACTCACCATCTCACGACCTACTTCGCAAACCACGGGAAATTTCTTGGTTTCCCTTTCACGTCATGATCTCGAAGCTGTTCGACGATCGATTACATCTTTTCTATGGCGAAATGGCATTTTCAACCGGCGTTCAGTTTCATTTATTGTTTTGCGTTTTGCTAATTTATTCTGTACTTTGCCTTCCTGGGAGTTGCCAACTTTCGCAGTTGAAAAAAAAACCTGAAATTTTTTTTTGTCGAAAGGGTCGACACAAAACAGCACACCGAATACTTGGGGAGGGAGAGGGCATATCATGATTTTTTTTTCCGCGTTAACTTGTCGTTTGTCGTCGCCACAAACAACTTGTCGGTAACACAACATATTGTGGGTGCGGTTGTGTCGGTATTTCGGTTTGCGGTTCATCTTGTCTCAAAAGGCATGCGTATTTTGATTTTTGTCTTCATCGCGGCTGGTGAGGGATGCAATCATTCATCACATTGCTTTCACGTTCCGCACTTATTCTGTTTTATTGTCAGGGCTTTCGCGGGAATTCAGGGGCCACGGGATTAAGGGACATATTTGGATCGGACAGGCGCGAGCTGCAAACCGGGAAAAACAAAAAAGGTTACGGAAATGCGTTTACGTAATCGCAAGGGAACGTTATAACATAAATGGCATTTGTTCCACCATCTTTTTGGCGTTGATTTTTATGATATTAAAAATATACATTTTACTATTTTTATGGAATAAAAACACTTGTATAGATTACAATGCGAAACTATTCTTGGATACAATATATTCCACGCAATAATCATCATCATTCAAATTTAGACGTCTTTGTGGGGTGGTATCTAAATCTAATTCGTGACATACAAATCCAAAAGCCTTTCTATGCAAAAAAAAAAAAAGAGATAAAGTGGTTCTCTTTTCATAGTTATACACAAGATACTAATTTGAGAAACGACAACATGGAACCATGTCATATCCCAGACGCCGACCTCTATAAAGCATCTCCCAACCGGCGAACGAGTACCATGTTTCCGTGGACATCGACGTGGGACAAAGCCACAGGGTACACCTGGCCAGGCTGGATGTCTTCGAGGGTCAACCGCTGCATACCGTCGTTGTCCCTATCTGGGCCAGTGGCGTTGAGGCTGAGCACATCCATCACCGCAGTCTGCTCGAACCAGTCAAGCCGGCCCGAGACAAGACCACGGCGCCTGTCGATGCGCGAGACGGTCAAGTGGAGATTTGCAAAAGGTGTCGATGTAGTTGTCTCGGTCGCCTCGCTGTCCTTATCGGCTCGGCTGGTTATGCGGGCCTCTTCGCCGAGCCACGCCCTCACCATTGCTTGCAGGATCCACTGGTCACGCCCAGCTTGGTTATCAAGCGACCGAAGGGCGCGTTCACGCACTCGAAGTAGCGGCAAGATATCCTGTTCCATCTCCGTCCTTGTAAAGGGCGGCCCTGCTGGAGGCGAGGCCTTCAATGGCGTGGCGTTGCTCTCGCTGTCCTTCATCTCGGCCAAGAGCGCGCCTTCAACTTGCCAATGAACTAAAAGGTCGGAATACCGGCGCAGCGGGCTTGTCGCCTTGGTGTACCGCGCCACACCCATAGTGACATGAGGCACGGGCACAGCCGTCATGTCGTCGGCTCCCAGCAGCCGCCGAAGTTCGCGCAGCGAGGCATCCTCGGGCCGCTTGCCGGAGACTAGGGCAGGGTATATTTCGTCCCGCGTCAGCTCCCGCAGTCGGTCGAGGTGGCGCACCGCGTCGGGTTGGCCACGGAAGGGTACTGCAATGTTGCGTTCGTGGCACCAGTTGGCGGCCACCTCACCCGCCAAGCGCATAATGCTCTCCACGAGACGGCTGCCGGCAGCAGAAGACGCGGCTGCTGCGGCAGAGACCGCATCGGCACCTTCGTACCAGATGCGAATATACGGGTCGCCGGAGGTTTGCAGTAAGGATGCGGGTATGCTGTGTTTGCTGCTTGTCGAAGAGATCATATCCGCAGCCTTTGGCGGGCCGGATTGTGCGGCAGCATCTACAACGACCACGTTGGTGTTGTCCAGTGACACGTCAACAGAAGGACGTGGCCAGTACAGCGGCATGGCGCCATGGGCGAGGCGCACGGCACGGAGTGCGGTTGCTAGTGTCGAAAGCGTTTCGAGATCCTCTTTCTGGTCTGGCGTGAGTTTGTCTGCTGTGGTCATCGTGCGTGCGGCAGGGGAAGAGGGATCAACTTTGGTTGTGGCTGAAGGCGTGCCAACTGAAAAGGAGGTTGTTGTCCACGGCAGCTCAAGTGCCGAAGGCTCAGCCAGGGCATCAATGTTATTGTCACGGATGGCTCGCTGTTCGGCATTGGCGACAACGGAAGAAACTTGGCTCGGCGCAATAAAAATGACGCGGCCGAGACGACCAGGTGTGATCTTAGACGTTAGCACATCGCCTTGCCGATTGACCCTCGCACTGAACGTCAGACAGGGCTGGCCAGGGCCCAGAGAAAACTGCTTGCGCACAACGTCGTCAGGGAACATGCACTCATGGTGGCCTGGCAAGTAGGCTGTCTGGGGCATCCGTGCGGCCTGCTCGGCGAGAGCACTGCCCGGGCGAATGCGCGAGCCCGGGTCGGCAACATGTGCATGGATCCAGAACTCATCCGGGCAATTTGCGATGCGCTCAAGCGCAACACCGTCGTCAATATCGGCAGCCTCTGGGGCATCAATACAAAAAGCAGTCAGATCACCCCAGTCCCGGCGTTTACCCTCGAATATGTCTTCAGACAAAGGGGATGCGGTAGAAGCAGAATCAGTGGCTGAGAAGTCGACGGACGGCGATGGCAGCTGCTCCAGTGACCGTTCTAGTCCGCCTGTACGGAGAGGCGGGATATCCGGCAGACCCAGTTTATAGCGAGCAGGGAGGTCCCACGGAGTTACCCAGCCGACTTCTTGAAGGAACGTCCATCCGGTGGACATAACAAGGAATTGGCACTCAGTATACCGATCAAGGGCGCGGAGGATGGCCGACCCGGTGCCATGCAGCCGCGACGACGGCGAGAACCGCTGCGAGCTCGCCCAAAGGTGCATAAATTGAAGAATCGCAACGTCTGAAGGACTCCACTGCTCAAAGTTGGAGTGAACATTATGTTTCGGATTTCGCTCTGCGGTGCCAAGCATGCCATAAGGCGACCAGTCGCGGGTCTTCCGGCTCCGGTCAATGCTTCTGCGTGCTTTTAGAATGAAACTGCCTAGCGTTTTCTTGGCCAAGGCCTTATCGCTGAGCTGACCACCTGAGCTGACACGGTCGGGGTCTTCGTAGAAACTGCGAACGATTCGATCCACACCATGGATGATATCAATGTCCTCGCGAGGCGCAATTGCAAACAAGCAAGAACGACTGTGGCTGTGCCGCTTCTCACCAGTATCAACGGCGCCCGGCGACAAGGCATCGTCTGTCTCGCTGGCGTTTCCGAGGGTGGTTGTCAACGGGCGGAAGGCAAGGTCATTGGAGACAATTGAACGGTAGACAGCGTACATGGCGGGCGCCGTAAATTCATCCATACCCTCAGCGCCGCTGCCACGGCCCCTCAAATTTCGAATGGGAAAATGGTGCCGGTGGTTGTTGTGCTGTCCACGGGGACCTAGGTGTTTGTAACCCTGGCGCCGCAGCAAGACTGACGCAAGCTGGTCGAGTGTCATGTATGTCTTGCGATGCTGTGGAGCCGAGTCTGACGTGTTTCCAGAAACTTTTCCAGAGGATTTACCAGAGTCCTGTTCTGACAGTTGAAGGACGTCAAAGGCGTTGTCAAGTACACCGGCATGAGCCATGTGGATGCCGGTAGCCTGCTCTGCGAAATCGGCCATCTTCTTGAGCAATCCAGCACCTGCTTCGCGAGAGGGTCCCAGCTTAAGGTCTTGCAACATATTGAGTTTCGAGTCAAGAGCCGCAGCGTCCTTCCCCCCCGCGCCGCTGGAATCAGTCGTCGTCTCTTGCAGGGCCTCCGACGGCAGCGCTGCAATGAGAGGTGCCAGGTCGTCTGGGGTTGCGAATCGTGTTACAGCAAACAAACTGCGCACGCCCGAGCTCACAAACCACTTTCCCGTATTTGTGTAAAAGTGGTCGACGCCGCGGAAGTTGCCTAGACATACAGCCAGCAGCTGCACTCGCCATGAGTCCGTGCGGATCTCGATCAAGTCGCCGGCGCGAGGCGCTACGACACCATACGGGCGTGCAAGCAGCGACGGTGCGTCGTCTGGGTCCCCTCCAACACTTCCCCAGGGAAGAACCTGGTCGGTGTCGTCTGTGACATCGAGGCTCGTCTCGCCAGTCTTGATCTCAGCTAGAGTGTGGCTCTCGACACGAGTCAGCGAGTTTTCCGTGGTACCCAAACGGGCTGCATCACGCGGTATCGGCCGGGCAGTTGCCAGCTCTAAGGCAACAAAGTCTCGGAGCTGCTCGCGAATCGACGGCACGCCACGGGTCCCCCGCGTCACTTCAGAGTCAGACGTCTGGGCCATCCACGCCATCCTCGTGGCATCTGAGGATTTCTTGGAGGCGACCATTTCGTTTTCGTCCACGCGGGAACGGAGACAGCGTGCTGAGGAAAAGTCCTGTTAAAGCGTTAGAATATGACCCGGAAATAATTTCACGGACAGAAGCTCTGTCATACCCTCGTTGCACATTGCCGCTCGTGGCTAGACCATGATCGCGATATTGACGCTTGTGTTGACGATGCCGCCCGAGCAACACAGTTTTGGCAGGCAAACACACGCAATGTGCCTCTTCCGGCATAGGGCTTCATTCTGGGACACGGCGAGGTGCGAATGGGCATGCAATGTCAAAAACCTCGTATGTTGCCAGCCCGCTCTGCTGTAAAACCCATACGTCGTTCGAAGCTCGAAGGCTCGAAATTTCTGCAAAAGGCTGAATGATGTTGGTAGCTCGCCCCCTAAACCATTTGTGGTTACAAGAGTTGATTGGTCCTGCCGGGCAAGGCTAGAGCTGCTGTGATGCCAGGCAGGGCCCTTCCCCACAAGAAACTTGCCTTTCATGGCGCCCTGAATAAGGCAAGAACAACTGGTGGCGCTGGGGCCTAGCTTTGGGCCAGGCCCAGTATTATGCGAGGCTTGTAATTAATAGCGTGAAGCGAACTTTTGAAAACAGTAGGGGGACGCGCTGTCGCGTCTCGCTGCATTCACATGGCAAGACCTTTTGTTGAAGAGAGAGTGAGAGAGGAAGGCACGACACAGCACGAATATTGCGACTCGACCAGCCCAGGAACGTCAGGCAGGTGCGAGTTGCGATCGCCATTTCGTGTTACAGCAGCACGCTCTCTTCTTGAGGGCAGGCATTCCTCGTTCTCACCTTCCGTGTCCGCCCAGGGGCCTGGCGTCTCGCCGGCCATTTTGTGTCGCTCTCCCGATTGCACCTTCCCTATACCTGCCATCGGCAGCGGTGGACCATTCCACAACGCGACCTGCCACGCGCTTGCCCTGACGAACTCTTTCGACCTCTCCCACCTTCCCTCCTTGTTTTGTTCGTGCCGTCCGTGTCGGCCGGCCCTTCCACCATGGGCACGAAGCACCTGACGGAGGCGGATCGCCTGCGGGCGCGAACGCTCTTCTTCGATGCCGGACTGCCCAAGGCACGTATCTGCCAGATCACCGGCTTCAGTCTCAACCAGGTCAAGCTGGCCATCCGCGAAAAGACACCCAAGACACGGTCTGGACGGCCCCCACGTCGACGGCCGGGTGCGGCATCTGCCGCAGCGGCGTCGGGCATGGCTGGCGAGACACCAGTAGGCGTTGCGCAGGGCGCAGAAGATCAGGCGATCGTCGACGGACACAATGGACACGGTGAGCAAGGAGATGCCAGCGCATTGGGATTGGCCCATTTGTCGGCGCCGGCGCCCCCGCCGGTGGTGGACGACGTGGCGGCTGATGCAACCAACGCAGCGCGCCGCTCGGACGACCATATGCCGTCTCTTCATCACTACGGGCAGCAACAGCAACAGCAACAGCAGCATCAACAGCAGGACTCTCTCCACCATGGCCACCATACTGTGAAATGGGAGCCAGGGTACCACCAACAGGCTCCCTACTACTCGTCGTGGACTCAGCCAGTCCCGGGAAGTCCCAACTCTGCCATCGGTGGCCATCGTGGATCTGCTACGCCTGCTTCGCCGACTCTACCATTGCCGACTACTTCGGGTCGTATGCTTCCAACGGTCGCGCCTCTAGGCATTCCGTCTCCATACTCCTCGACCAACAGTCGTGGTGACGGCAGTGTCAGCGGCAGTGTCAGCGGCAGGGACGGGCGAAGCAGTGACAGTCACGATGTCTCGTCGTCAACGTCGTCATCGTCGCTTGCGTCCTCGGCCACGTCTTACTCGTCTATGTCGTCTTCTGCGTCTGGGGGTGGCTTTTCGCTACCTTCGATTCTCGCATCGGCGATGGGCCCGTGAACGGATGGGAGACGTTGCGTGGTCATATACCAGTTTCCAGTCACGGCATAGCATGCACCGAATTGGTGCTTTTGCCCTTTCCACTTGTTTTCTAATCCCCCTTTCCTTGCTTTCGTATAGCCACTTCTTTTCGCTTTGTTGCTTATGTTCCTCGGCATTATACCACCTCGTTCTGGGCCTTTCTTTGCACGACGATACCATTTTCTTTTTGCCATTCTAGCTACCATTTTTTGGAGTTTTTATTTTATTTTATCTAGTAATCGCATTGCCTGTGTGGATTTTTAATACCTTTTTGGACATACTTCTATTAATTTTGTTGGGTTGTGGTGTATTCGTGTTTGGTTTTGCGGCGTCGACACACCTTTCTATGTTTCTATATATTATTTACTTGTGCATTCTATTTTATAATCTTATGTTTTATCTTTTATATCTTCGAGCGTGTTTTGTTATGTTTTGGCATGCTTTTGTTTGTTTTGTGATTTTCAAGTGATTTTTGGAGTGGGTTTCATATGTTATATTTACTCATCTACAACAAGACATAAAACATTTCTGTCTCATTTTGTTCGGTCGTGTCCGACAAGAGCTTTGCTCACAGTGGTCTACCAGGACCTTTACAATGCGTCATGTATTTTTGATCCCAAAAAATCAAACAACGTATAAATACCCTTGGATTTCATGCTTGAATTTATTCCACATCATCGTTCCGTCGCCAGATGCAATACCCTTCAGCCAGCTTTACCATTTTTTCCTCTTTGCTCTTTCTACATGTCTTGGCTTTTTCCAACGTGCGGAAATTGCCAAGGACCCAGAACAGATCGTCCGACTGTCCAGAACGAGTGTGGATAGGAGATGGGACGATCCAAGCAGGCTGCAAGCAAAAGTGATGACAAGGCTCGAGATTGCCAAAGCGATGGGCATAACAGCTGGGCTACTGAGTAGATCTGGATAGATATGCAAGGGTTCGTCTTCTGACCCTTTCACTCCAATATCGAGCAGTGGACGCACCTTTTTTGCAAAAAGTCGAGAGCCCCGTAATTTGCGCGTTCCCACCAACGCTACGAGAGCATTAATTTCATGTCGGCGCTGTTCTCTTTCGGATTCGATCGACATTGAAAAAGAGGAGCAACCTCGTTCGCGATCCTATCCCCTGGACCGGGGAAGGTGGGCTTGGGAAAATTAAGCGACAGAGATTTCGAAAATAAGAGGCGGAAAACAGCAATTCCATACAGCAGTGCCACCTGTAACGAGCTTTTCCGGAATTTGCTCTCGAAAGAGCCAGCCAGTCAAGTCAGGCCGCCGCATTCCCAGCCATGTTGCAACCGCCGAAGCATCGTCGCTTTAGATCAGAGTTGCACCAGCTCCTTTCCGCGTGGCGACCGAGTCATGCTATGTCACGGTCTCTATTACAAACATATTGCCGCAACAGGTGCCCTTGGACACCGTAAAAATACGGTGTGGACGACAGGGGACAAAAGGCGGAGGCCCGTGTTTACATGGACTGATTCGCTGCGACGCTGGACGTGGACCAAAGACGGAAAAAGGGGTTGGCCGAAGAATGAAAAGGTGCATCTCGAGTGGACAGTTCCGCAGGAAAGTCGAGGAACAACGGGAAGGGCTCTGCTAATACGGTCCTCCTCCAAAAAGAGTGTCGGCGAATGCTGGATGAGAACCCCATACGTCGTAATTACTCCGTAGTCATTACGAGATTTGCTTTGCATCCCTTTCTGATTTGTGCGTAAGTGAAATTGGCAGCCAATACGAGGTCGTCAGGCTCCATCAAGCAGGAATCATTGGCATATGGCACACATATGTGTAGACACAGAAAAGGAAAAGGAACGCAGGGAGAGCTATTTCGACTCAGTGACAAACCTGACAAGGAAAAGTCGAACATTGCAACACTCTTGTACGATTTATTCGCGTGCCTTCCGACGGGAAGGAGAATTTTTGTTTGTGGATAGTTACCAGACGCAAGAGCACGCGACATTAGCGTCCCCTGCGCTTCCTCCCTTCAGCAAAAACGCGACTTTTGCGTTCTTCCCTGGGATGACAGCTTCGGTGCGTTAGCCTTCTGGCTGGTGCCCGTCTAGGACCCGCAAAAAACACTGCAGGAGGTTTCCGCGGCGCATTTTATGCAAACACAGCTCGCGAGCCACGCGCTCAAAGTGGAGGAATGCTGTGGAGAGAAAGACTTTTTGTGCTTTCCAAAAATGAAAAAATACAGCAAAAAAAGAATAAATAAAAATGGCACCGGTGTTTCAGGTGGTCCTATTCGGCAGACGTTTCTTCGACAATTTCACGATCCCGCAGCCCCCCAGAGCCCCCTATTAATTCGCAATAAGATAAGTTACATTTGGGATATTAATGAGAACGGACGTGCCTTATTTTAGGTCTATTCAAGCTAGTGGACACAAGACCCCGACTCCTGCCTGCTATGGCACTCTATTTAACGGGTTATTAAAGATCAGGGGCCGAGAGAGAGTGAGGAAGATGGAGAGATGCAAAGAACGGCGCTTGGTCGACGTACGGAGGTGCATTCCGGAGAAGTAAACAAACCATTCCGCAGCACATTGGGGCTGCTTTAAGGTAAGCATAGTCCTGGATTCCCAGCGCAAGGCAACTATGTTAGTGCACATACGTCGCAGAGTCATGACACGCTGAGTGATGGAAAAGCCCTGGAGACACATTCCGCAGCCAAGCCTGGGGGCGATCGCAACGCGTTCTTCATCACAACAAACTGGCTCGGCATTGCAGTCCTGTACGTTCAGTCAATGGCCGCCATTCGTAGCAGTCGTAAGATACGAATGTGTATGTGGACGGACATGAGCCTTATGTACTGTGTAGTAACCTGTATGTGTACGATCACTACGTTCCGGTCGTCGTTGCCATTGTTTTGTTTGCTGTGTTTTGTTGATCATTTCTCTCCGAAGATCGATTGTTCGAGGCCGGATCGACGGTTCAACCATGTTGTATTGCTCTGCAGGCCCTTTCTTTGGTACCCGTTTTGTTTTGATATGCGCCCCATCCTTTTCTCGCTTGCACTCAATTTTCCATGAATTCTCTTTCCTTTCTACTCACACTCTGGTCCTCTCACCCTTCCTCCCATCGTAACGGCCATAGTTACGGAGTCTGATCCGCATCTGTCCACCACAAACGCGACTTGCCTCACGGCTATGTACCCCGTATGTCCAATGTAAGGGATACTGCATGTTTCACAGACTGTGTCTGGACCGAAAGAGGAGCAGAGTGATCACGGAACCCTACCCGCAAGCTTCCTGAAGGATGACGCTTTACTCCGTACATCTCTCGGCATTCTTTCGTTATCGTGGTTGCTTGGCTCATTTTTTACATCTTGGTTCCCGCTTGTCGCAACGCTCCAGATGCTCTCAACTGACGGCGCTGGTTTCCAGTCTCGGCGTCCCATTTAAAGGAAGGCATCGATCGGGACTGCGTCCATTTCGCAAGGTTTGATTCGCCAACAGGGGAGATTAACAACAGCACAAAAAAATATATGAAAGAAATAGCAGTTGCTCCGGCTGTATTGACAAAGGGTGTGCGCTTCGTCGTTGGCGGACGGCAGGCCCTTTCAAGCAAGCTATATGTGCACATGCACAGAGAGATCCACCAAAGGAACCGCCACGCTCTGCGGGGAGCGCCATGACGGCTGGATACACAGACCGTATGACTCGAAAGTGGATGAGGAGCCTGACCACGTAGGTTGTAGAGGATACTTGTGCGAGCTCCAGCTTTTGTGTTCCAAGGCTTCCTTACCGGCACTCCAGGTACAGAAGTACTAACATTTGCTTGTGGCTTTGTACGTTTCTCGACTTTTGTTTGTTGTTCCGTGATTGTTTTCAGTTTATGGTGGTTTGCGAAGTGGTTTGGTCGAGTCACAAAAGGAAAGTAAGTTCCAGCAGAAGCCGAACGAGGAAAGGACGGGAAAGACGGGGACCCAGTTTTCCAGGGGTAACCACCCAGGATTTGGCTGACTTCTGCGAAATTAAGATGAGCAGCCCACCAGTGACCGGGGTCCTGCCTGCACATCTGCATCAAGGGTGGGAGAGATGGGCAGGTAGCGCGGAGCTAATGTCGCTTAGCTAATTTCCCAGTCGTGGCCACTGACGGGCGACCGAGAGCCACCAGGAACCAGAAGCAAGCTCCCGACGCTGTCGATAGTGCAAAATAGGCGGCGTTGAGTTGACAGACGTGACATGCATTACGAATTACTTCGAAGAGATTCATGAATCGGCAGGTGCGTCTGGCGGGCAGCGGCCACGTCCCCCTTTAAATCGAAAGCGCTTATACGGGAAGGTACGGGGTTGCCTATGGCCCAAGATCGGTCTCGTCAGCAGAAAGGGCAAGAGTTCAAATGACCGAACGCACTGTGCCTCGCAGCTCCTTCTGTATCCATTTTGGGCTTTGCAGGGCCACACGCCCCACCACCTCCTATCTTGGCAGACCCGCGTGTAGTTTCTTTGCTCGGACACAGCCACGGGACGCACTGGGATGCTCTTTCCAGGTCTTCCAGTTGAGGCGTAAAAGCAAGTGCTTGACTTGTGTTAGCAAGAGCATTCGCGCCTGCGACTTCTGCTCTGGCAAAGCATCGTCGCACCTTCCTGTGCCGGGTGGTCGGCAGCGCCAGTGGCAAGAGCGTGCGCCGTGGGAAATGAGCATCGCCAGTAGACGGTCACGGGCGGTCTTTTGGCTTCATTCATGTATATTTTTCTCGAATGCCGACAGCCTCCGTACAAACCGTGCACCCACCACACGAACCTGCACAACGCAAACAGTACTCAACTTGCCGCCCAACTGGCTGCCTGCGCAGAAGTAGCTTTTCCCAATGTCGGTCAAACGCCACCGGGGTCCATCCCCTTGTCCACACCACCATGTCACCGTTAGTGCGCAGCTTGAGCTGCCAACGCGAGCAAGGGCCGCCCCACAAGAACGTGCGCCATGCAGCCAGAAAATAAAAGAAAACAAGAATCCAGGAACCCACAGGCCGTGAGGGCCGACATTGGACAATCCATTGCAATCACGTCCAGCACGACCGCGCCGAGTCCTTGGCTGGCACAACTGTTTTCGGTGGAACATTGTGGGTGTTGTGGGCTTTCAGCGACCTCTCATCCTCTGCGTCAGCGTGTGGTGTGTGGATGTTGTGCTGGGGGTTTGTTTAGTTTTTCCTTTTTCTTAGATCCTGACCACGTCCTTACCTGGCTGGCTCTCATGGGCTCCCGATGGCCTCGATGGCGCTGCCATCCCCCATTCCTCCTCATGTCTAAGATTTACTTCCTGTCAAGGGAAAGGCTTCTGGATGCGTCCAGACACTCCGGTACTTACTTCGTCGTCCACTCGGCCATTGCGTGGGATCATCGCGAGGTCGCACTCTCCGCGCAACCAGACATGCCTCTCACGGCCTCTGCATTCCCTATCCTCTCTCCTCTCCACCCTGGTCCTCGACCGCCCCATAATAAGATGCACTCATCGTGGGTGAGAGAGGGTCAAGAGGTGTGGGTGAGTTGTTCTAAAATGGTTTAATAGTATTGGCGCCCGCCCACCCTCTGAATCTCTTCTGCCTTCCCTCCCTTTTCTCCTCTTTTCCCTTTTCTCCTCTTTTCCCTTTTCTTCTTTCCTCCTTCCCTTTCTTTTTTCTTCTCCCTCACCCTTCCTCCCTCCTCCTCTCCTATCATCGACCGGATGTGGTAGTCAAGTCTTCGAAAGCCCCCTTTGCTTTCTGTCACTCGTTATACTTGTTTTCTGCTCAACAAACCGCTTCACTCTTTCAGCGGGCGCTCTTTTTTTTTGCATCCATTTCTCACGATCAATACATACACGCCAAACGACCGTTTCGGTAATTTCACTTCTTTTGCATAATTCAACATGAAGGTTTCAATTCTGGCAGCAGCTGCTGCCCTCGCCGGCGGCGTCAGCGCCAACCGGGTTCACCACCGCCACGCGGCCGCCCACGACCTGTTCCAGAAGCGCGGTCACGCCGAGGGCGAGGTCTGCACGACCATCGTCAGCACGATCTACGGCGAGATGAGTACGTTTTGCGCAGCTCCCGAAATCCACAGGCCCAATCTTGAAAAAGTCTTGGCGTTGAGAGACACATAGAGGACGTTCATCGGCTTTGATATTTTATGAATATATCTCAACCGTGTAAGTCGTCACGGGATGGATGGATACTGACTGTAGTCAACAGCCTGGCACCCGACGCCCGCGTGCAGTGATACCACGACCACGAAAGTCACCAAGACGCATGCCGTCACGACGACCGTCACCAAACCCGAGACGACAGTCACGAAGCCCACGACGACCGTCCACCTCGAGACCACCGTGACGACCGAGACGCCCTGCACCGTCCCAACCATCGTCGTCCAGACGTGCCCGACTCCTGGCACCTACACCTTCCCGGCCACCACCGTCGTGGTTACCGAGACTACTACCGTTTGCGGCGCCGAGACGACCTCGGTCCCCGCCGGCACCCACACCCTCGGTGGTGTGACGACTGTTGTCGAGACGGAGACCACCGTTGTCTGCCCGGTCGCTACGACCTCTACGCTCCCCAACGGCATTGTGACCAGCATCATCCAGGAGACCACCTACGTCTGCCCCTCGGCTGGTACCTACACCATCGGTCCCGTCACCACTGTCTGCGCCACCGAGACCGTTGTGGTCATTCCTGTCGTCACCACCTTCTGCCCTGGCACCTACACTCGCCCGGCCGTTGTCACGACTGTTACCGAGACTGACGTCGTTGTCTACTGCCCCTTCAGCATCCCTACCACTGCTCCTGCTCCCACTACGACCCCTGCTCCTGCTCCTGCCCCTGTGAAGACCACTTCGGCCGCTCCTGCGCCGCCGAAGTCCACGACCTCTGCGGTCGCGAAGCCGCCCACCACGCACAGCGGTCTCGGTGGCTCTGGCGACCAGTGGGCCATCACTTACACCCCGTACACCAGCAGCGGCAGCTGCAAGTCGTCTTCGCAGGTCATGAGTGACCTCCAGGAGATCAAGGCCAAGGGCTTCACCACCATCCGTGTTTACTCCACCGACTGCGACACCCTCCCCAACGTCGGTGCTGCATGCGATGCGACCGGCCTGAAGCTCATCATTGGTGTCTTCATCTCCGAGGTTGGCTGCGACAACGGCAACCCTGATGTCGCTTCCCAGATCGCTGCCATCAAGGCCTGGGGCAAGTGGGAACTTGTCGAGCTTGTCGTCGTTGGTAACGAGGCCGGCAACCAGGGCTTCTGCACTCCCGAGCAGCTGAAGGAGCTGATCGTTGAGGTCAAGGAGATCATCGTCGAGGCTGGTTGCAGCGTCCCCGTCACCACCACCGATACCGTCAACACCTGGCAAGACACCAACTTCTCTGGCGTTCTCTGCAGCGTCGTCGACGTGGTTGCCTGCAACTCTCACGCCTACTTCAACGCTGAGACCGTCCCCTCTCAGGCCGGTGCCTTCGTCGCTGGTCAGCTCGAGATTGTTAAGAACATCTGCGGTCTCCCCGGTTACGTCATGGAGACTGGCTGGCCCTCGCAGTGCGTTGCCAACGGTGTTGCCACTTGCTCTGAGTCTGACCAGGCCAGCGCCATTTCTTCGCTGAAGGCGGCTCTTGGCAGCCAGGTTGTCTTCTTCTCGTACTCCAACGATGACTGGAAGGACAATGGCTCGTGCGGTTGCGAGCAGCACTGGGGTTGCGGTCAGCTTTTCTAAACAACCCATTTAGTCGAGCCTTTTGACTACTTGCCCATTTGTTTATAAACAGCGCTTCCCTTTCCACCGCCACGGCCTGCGGCCTGTCCCCTTGTCCACCTTACCCCTTTTATCTTCGCCCCTCCTACAGAGCGACTTTTCTTCCTGTATATGAATGAACATTTATTTTCTCTTGGTCTTCTGTACAATCTCAAAATCATATCCCGTCCCTCTGCCTTCCCCTTTCATGGGACGTCCACACGTTTTTTGTGCATTGTGCGCCACGTGCTCTTTTCCAACTTTGCGTGCATATGAAACGATTGTAAACTACGACAAAACACAGCGAAATTTATCTCTCTCTCTCTTCCGCCGTTTAATCTTATTTATGGGCCCCAAGCCAGCCCGAATCCTTTCTAGCCAACAGACGCATTAGCGTTTCATTCTTTTCTTTTGTTGAATTCTATATGAACATGTTAATTTTCTACTTCCTTCTTGTCTAATTATCTATGAACGAAGCTGCATTTGGCTGAATGAGACGTCCTCTTTTATTCTAGTACGGGTCGTACGTCAATAGTGCTTGCTTGTGATGTTATATCAAGGTATTGCAATACCAATCCTCGTAGTGAAAGTACATGTAGCTTTGTTGACCGTTAATTATCAGAATTTGTAGAAAGATGTCGTCTGAAGGTCAACACTTTGTGTAAGTCGATTCGCTGTCAAGTGCAACATCCTAATGACTAACATTGATTGGTTGATCCCACCAATCGGAGGCCGCGCACAAAAACACACCAAGGCTGAGTCCGTCGTACCTGCAGAAGTTCTCCGCGTAAAAGCGGCGTAATGAAAGCAGGGACCGTTTTTGGTAGGTCATGCGACCATTATATCACCTTACCAAAAATTGATTCTCAGGGCTGGAAATAAGGCAGGCGCGATCGCCGATTCTTCGAGGGAAAAGACAAGAGCGTTTTGGAACATTACTGAAGTATCTTGAACCTTCCCTCGCTTCCATTCTGCCTCGTTTGCCCACCATCGCTCTTGCCCCTCGCGCCACGAAAACGATCAATTACGCCGGACTGCTTCTCCCAAGAGCAACCGACCCCAACACATTACTGGCGCATACGACGTGTCAATCTGGAAAAGGCGGGTTCAAAGCAAAAAGTCGACTTCACATTGAGGTACAATTTTGGGGCAAAACTACCTGCAATGCAGCGATAGCAGCAGGGCGGGCCCGATTAACGCCAACGTCATTCGCTTTCTCCACCAAACTGGGCGCGACAACACATCGTCGCCTGCCATGAGGGCCGCACTGGTTTGCGGTTTCGCCCTCCATATCGCGTCGCTACTCGCAAGAGAAGAGTCAGGCCAATCTGTCCTTGGCGACCATGACGACATTGACCGCTCTGGCAGTGGTGGCCGCAGTGGTGACTTTCGCGGAGTGACAGAGGCACGACCGACTGCTGTTGTCCCAGAGGAGGCGGCCACGGCAGCCGGGCCTGAGCGACCACCTGCCCCTCCGTCGGCACCTGCGTCGGCGCTGGCAGTGCCAGTGCCCGTCTTCTTGTCACTGGAGCGCTACGCACGGATGGTCGATGTCACGTATTGTGTGGGCATGACAGGCTCGGGCATTTCGCAGCCGTTCTCTTGCGCTTCACGATGCGCAGACTTTCCGGAGCTCCGGCTCGTCGCGACATGGAACACGGGCGTCCTGATGCGCGACAGTTGCGGTTACATTGCCGTCGATGACAGCGCCCGCGAGATCATTGTGGCGTTCCGCGGCACCTACAGTATCGCCAACACTGTTGCCGACCTGAGCACGATCCCGCAGAAATACGTCCCCTACGAGCCAGGCGAGGGCGAAGACGAAGACGCCGATGTTGCCAGGCGAGCCAAGTGCACGAACTGCACCGTCCACATGGGTTTCCTGGGCTCCTGGGAGAGCGCGCGCAGTCTCATTCTGCCGATTGTCGCCGAAGCCCGGCGCCAGTCGATGAACTCGTCGTCGCCGCTCGCTGCCCCAGCTGCTCCCTACCGTGTCCATCTCATTGGCCACTCTCTGGGAGGCGCCGTAGCCGCTCTTGCGGCGCTGGAGATGAAGGCTGTCCTTGGCTGGGAGGATGTTCAGGTCACGACCTTTGGCGAGCCGCGCGTAGGCAACCTCGGGTTCGCGAAGTTCCTTGAAGGCGTGTTTAACCTGCGCTCGAACACGGCGACAAAAGAACCGAAAGAACCGACTGTGGCGGACGCGTACCGCCGTGTCACGCACAAGAATGACCCCGTCCCGCTACTGCCGTTGTCCGACTGGGGCTATCGTTCTCATGCAGGCGAGATTTTTATCGCAAAGGTGAGCTTGTCACCAACACCAGAGGACGTCATACAGTGCCGGGGCCGGAGTGACCCGGCATGCAGTGACGTGGACGGCGAGCATGACGGCTCTGGCGAAGAGACATCCCCTTCGACGCGCAAAGGTATTATCCCGCCCAATCTGAAGCTATGGGAGCTCTTCTTTGCACACCGCGATTACTTCTGGCGCCTGGGTCTATGTCTTCCTGGCGGCGATCCCGCGGACTGGGGCCGCGAGCGGTACAACTATACCAACGACGCGCTGTGAACAAATGAATGTTTGGTTCGGCACACGTGATTTCCAGTTCGTTTGTGTTTACTTTGAGTCTATTTGAAGGCGTCTCTTCATACCAAGCATGTATTCCCAGCGTCATCGGTTTCGAGTCTTTCCTTTCTGCGCCGTATATCTAGTGCTCTACTGCTTACTGTTTTTTTTGTCCCTCATACACCAAGGTAGCTGAAATTGCAAGGACCAAAAGTATGTAGGATAGCCAAACATGTGTCACGATTACGTTTGTTGATAAGTTCGAACATTGACGTGGTAGGTGAATGACGTAGAGCGCGCTTCCGTTTCTTTGATGTCAGAATCCACCCGTGCAGGACGAAGACAACGTCAGCGCCGCTGGCCTGAAGGCAGGACAACACGGGAACCAGCCCAAGCAAAACAAGATTGACATCCTTTTCATGGTTGGTCATGGTGGTACTGGATGTTTTCTTTCTTTGTTTACTTCGCGCCCCGCCGTAGCGTTTGTGTTTGGTTCTGCCTTGTCACCTGTTTACAGCGTTGCGTTTGTTCTTTATGAGCGAATGACAGCCACTTTTTTGGTTCGTTTGGTGAGTTTTGACTGATTGGATGGTAGGCTCCTGTTCTGTGGTAGCCAAGCAAACACATCATTTCCCGCTTTTGCCGTCAACATTGTATCAACACGCTTTGAACCAATCTGCATGGTCTGAATGGCCTGAGAGAAACGTGGCATGCAGGCTGCCGCTGTGAACCGTACATTATGGGGTGGGAGTGTGACGAAAAAGAAAAGAAAAGGAAAAATGAGACGAAAATAAAAGGAATTGGCTATAAGTGGCCAGCGGCCAAGCTGGCGGTGATGACATGCCCTCGTGACAAGCCCCATCATACCCACATCTGAGCCTGAAAAGGAGAAAGCCGGCCCAAAGCGGGTGTGTTGTGCGTTGAGAGACACGCCGTCGCCGCATCTGCCTTCAGCCTGGGCCCTGCTTTCTGGTAAAGGTGGCTGTGCTGTATTGTAGTATCGTTGGTTGTTGCAAAGTTGTTGGAAAGTCTGCAGAATAGACGCAACGCTCTTTGCAAGTTCGTCAGTTTTAACAAGCATGGACTGGCGTATCACCAGCGAAAACGTATCTCGCCGACGTATCTCACCACAGACAACAGCTGCCGAAAATGCGATGCGAATCAGGAGCTGGCAAACAAGACAGAACTGCGATGTTCGCCAAAGAAAGTCTTTTGGATAAGGGAACAAGGCTGGGGCGCACCCTGGCCGAGGTCGCGTGTTTGGCGCAATGAGCCACCATCACGAGTCGACACAGGCAGGTGCGATCCAGTACAAGTCTGGGAGAATAGGGCAGGAACAACGCTTCAGTCAACCGCCTTCATTGTTAAGAGGTTGACATTGTTGACGTGTCGTGCGTTTGATATGGAAAAGCACGCGGGCGAGACTTGCGCCTCTGACTGTTTGCATTTGTTTCAACTGTTTCACGTCTGTTCTGTTGCTTGGCGCTGCCTTGTTTCCCACCTCTCCGTTGTTTTCGTTTCGTCTCCAACGCTCTTTCCCGCACAGCTGTCAACTGCCCCGCCCGCTTTCACAGACACTGCCTCTTGCACAACGTTTCCGAGCGTGACAGGCAAATGCGGTAACGGCTATGGACTTGTGTGTTCTGGACGGCATAGATGCGCCCGGCTCTTGCCCTACTTTGCTGCTTCCTCACCGTTTGGTGACCCCACTTGTCCTGGTTGGCCTCTCGCTCTCAATTTTCGTTCCTTCCCGCAGTCTCGTCCTTCCTGTCCCAAATACGTCGTAATATGTGCTAAGCCTAAAACAACCAAAGGCGCTCAGGCCCATCTTCCTCCTTCTCCTGAGTGTGCCCACTGTCTCTCGTTGGTCCTCAGAGCCTAGCCAGGACCCAGTCCAGGTACTTTTGTGCTCGACACTGCTCGCACACGGCCTCTCTGCCAGGACACAGGTCGCACCGCGGAAGGAAGCCTATTAGCGGCATTTCCACCAGGAGGCCGCGACTTCCCTGCTGGCTGACCATCTCCCGTACCTCGAACCTTCCCTCTTCGCTCGTTGGCCAGTCTTCGCTCGACCAGTCTTCGCTCGCCCCTCCCTTTTGCACTGGCTCTCCCTATCTCATCTCCCCCCTCCTTTCCTTTCTTTGCGTCGCTCCTGCAGTTTCTCCGCCAGCGCAGCAGGAACCGCCCCATGCACACGTCTCCTTCCCCCTCGCAAGTTGGTAGAAAGTAGAAAATAATAATATTAAATTGACAACGAAAAATACACACCATTTGCTGTACAACAACCCCCCTCCCCCAAAAAGGACTTCATCTCACACAACACAATCCTCATCACAACGTACCCAACTCCGTCCACTTCGATCTCCCCCACCACAACATCTTTTCTTCTGCCGCCGCCGACTTGCATCCGTATACTCCCCTTTTCACTTCGACACAACTGTCCTCGCCGTATCCAACAACGCCCTTTTCCCCCAGCAGACTCCTCTGTTCCAGATAAGACGAAACAATGGCAAGCGAGGTAAGGGCATGCTCCCTCTCCCTATTCCCCCCCTTTCGACCCCCGGGCCCTCCCCGGCCTTGTCTTGCATCGATCGGCCTGTCTTGCACCGGCACGGCCTCATGTAAACCGTTTTTATGACTGGCCACATCGCCTGCCAAATCCCCCCCACGCGTCCGCCTAGGCTCCGCCTAGGCAACGATTGTTATCTTTTTTGGCAGACATCTCCGCGTCGAAGGTGATGCCGTAGAGGTTCAGGCTCGCCATGCCGATGTCTCCCATCTCCAGCGTCGGTGCTTAGTTGGCTGTGGTCTGGCCTTGGTCCGGCAGCCGCCCGCGTTTGAAAAGCTGTCTGCTAACATTATTATCTCTCTTTACTAGCGCGACAAGTATGTTCCTACACCCCTGCCTTCTAATCACACATTCGTTTGTTTGTTACTCCGTACTGGAATATCGAGAACGAAACATTTCCGGCCTCAGCCCCTCCCATGGCTGCCACTGTGCACCGCCGTGCGCCTTAGGGAGGGGAAGCAAGGGGACAGGGCGAGAAGTGAACGGAGAGGACGGGAGATTCTGCGCCTGATCGTGCTCAAGACACAGATGCTGACTTTACGCTTTTTTTTTTACAGCAAGACCTTCCTGGCTCGCCTATGCGAGCAGGCTGAGCGTTACGATGAGATGGTTACCTACATGAAGGAGGTTGCCAAGCTGGGCGGTGAGCTGACTGTCGATGAGCGTAACCTTCTCAGCGTGGCTTACAAGAACGTTGTCGGCACCCGCCGTGCCAGCTGGCGCATCATCTCGTCCATCGAACAGAAGGAGGAATCTAAGGGCTCCGAGAAGCACGTTGGCACCATCCGCGAGTACCGTGACAAGATCGAGGCCGAGCTGGAGAAGGTCTGCCAGGATGTCCTGGATGTTCTCGACGAGAGCCTGATCCCCAACGCTGCCAGTGGCGAATCCAAGGTTTTCTACCACAAGATGTGCGTCGCAGAATCTGCCTTTAAAAATTATTTTTTTTTTGCGATACCCCATACCCCTGGGAGTGACCGACCGCCCTCTTACTAACTGCTGGGCAGGAAGGGTGACTACCACCGCTACCTGGCAGAGTTCGCCTCTGGCGACAAGCGCCGCGGTGCCGCGACGGCTGCCCACGAGGCATACAAGAGCGCTACCGACGTTGCCCAGACCGAGCTGACCCCGACGCACCCCATCCGCCTCGGCCTGGCCCTGAACTTCTCGGTGTTCTACTACGAGATTCTGAACTCGCCCGACCGTGCGTGCCACCTGGCCAAGCAGGCCTTCGATGACGCCATTGCCGAGCTCGACTCGCTCTCGGAGGAGTCATACAGAGATAGCACCCTGATCATGCAGCTCCTGCGCGACAACCTGACCCTGTGGACGTCGTCGGATGCCGTCGACGCCGAGACCACTCCTGCCGAAGCCGCTAAGGAGGAGGAGAAGGCTCCCGCTGCCGAGACGGAGGAGTCTGAACCCAAGGCTGCCGAGCCCGAGCCGGAGGCTGCTTCGTAAAGCATACTTTCGCCCCCCTCTCGACCTGCTTTAAAATCCTAATCCCGTATCTGAATAAAAGAAAGAATTCTTGAACACAAGACAAGCGCTACAACGAAGACGGCTGGGCCGGATCTCGATTAGGAAGGGACTGCGTTCGTGATTGGTACTCTGCCGAATGCCTGCCAGTTGGGCTTGTTTCAGCTTGTCCTTTGTTCTCTCTTTCTTACACCTCCCCTTGTTCTTGTTTCTGTGTGGTTTCTTCGCTTCTGTCTTGTCCTTTCTCGCGCGCGTCTTTGTTTACCAATATGGTTTATTTTATTGTTTTTTACCCCGCCATATGGTCTCTGTACACCAGAGAGTAGCTCTCCTACATTTCGGCAATACCTGCCTTTGCCGCCAGCTTCTTGCTTGTGGACGAAAAAGGGGAGGGACGCAATGCAGAAGAGGCGAGGAATGTAGGGGAAAACGTTGGGTGTGTCAATGTTCCAGTTGACACCGTTCGCCAGTACCTGCGGGAGAGGAGTGTGGTCATGTTTTTTTTGTGTTGTTTCCTCCTTTCTTCTTTTCTTATCAATCTCCCGGTTTCCGGGACACAACGGGGCAAATCCGGGTTCTTCCAGGAGCAGCTCACCCAACGACAACTGAGATGCGGCGCCCACGACAATCGCTCTTCTTCTCCTGGTCCCGATGATTTCTTTTGCTACACTATCGTCTTTCCGAGATATATCCTTTCCTTAAAGCTTGCCCCATTCTAAACCTTATATTTCCCATCTCTCACTTTGCTCGTCTTGATCTTGCTTGGTGTGCATGTGTCTATGTTACGTAAATCGTTTGTAAGACGGGGCTGCCTCTTTTTCCTTGATACGCAGAGAGACAGACGTGGACGATTGCTACCTATGTCGACTTGTCGTTTTGGTTCAACCTAATTTACTATCATTGTATCTGACTTTATACGTGCGGCAAGACGTTCAAAATATGCAATGGGCGGGTTTGCAGCTCTGCATCTCGTCGCCCCCAGCGTATCTGCTTCCATCCAACGTCATATGACCACATCAAAGCTCTCTCCTGACTCAAGCCATGCTTCTTTCACTTGACTCGCCGGGTATCTATGCCGGACAAATGCAAACAAACTTTGTGCTTCCAAAAAAGACCAAACAACCAAACTGCACAATAGAAAATAACAAGGCGAAGATAATAATGAGGGACAAAACGGAAACGTCCGCTTCCGATGTAATGCAATGCTTCGTCTTGACAACGCTACTTGGATAAGCCGCTATACTGTGTCGTGTAATAAATATGGTTGCGCCGTTCGAATTTCGACGGTCGGATTTTTTAACTTCTGCTATGTCTTGTACGTTTTGCACATCCTTAAAACATCTTGGCTAGGCGCGAGCCTCGCACTGGCGCGGGCAAACATGCAGCAAACCGATCGCGCTCTAAAGACAAAAGTTAGCACCATGACAAGCAGATTTCTTAAGAAACCTAAGACAACGAGGGAAGAGGAGAGAACAGTATTACTGACCTGTTTCCTTGTCGAACAAGATGGAGATGTCGTCGTGCTCGCCAGGTAGGTCGGGCATGTCGAGACACACAAACGCAGTCTCACTGTGGCTCATGACTCGGTCATCAGCATTGCCGCCACCGCCACCGCTAGCTCCGCTGTCCGAACCGCCGCCTCCATTGCTCGAGTCGCCGATTGGAACGCGCGGAAGCGGGAACTTGGCGTCGTCAAACTTTATTCCAGCCTTGCTGCCCCGGCCGAAGGCCTCGAACACGTCGGTTCCCTTCAGAACAAAACTCATGCAGTGGCCGTAGTGGAAGTCCTGGAAGAACGCTAGAAGCTGGACGACCTTGGTGTCTGGGTTCGCGACCACTTGAATACGCGTGTGTCCTGCTTCCCACTTTTTGTGGATGGGTACAACCATGCGGCGCCGTGCAATGCCAAATGTCGTGGCCACACCATCAAACAGAACCTTGTAGCCCGTGATGGCTTGTTGGACAACGTGCAGGTCCGTGAGCGTCGAGAAACGCAACGCTCGGCACGTCGGATAGGACTTGGCGACGCGCAGGCCATCGGCCAGGCCGCGGCCAATTTCCCTCGGCACCTGCACGTCTGACACCGCTACGGTAAAGTCCTGCTGCGCCTGGCGCACGAGGACCAGAGATGTGTTGTCCTGTACATCGAGGCGGATCTTGAGTTCGCCTGGGGCTGCATTAATGCGGTCGACCACGGTGCAGTCGCCAAATTCAAAAACCATCCGCAGGTGCTCGGCAAGGACGGTTGGTGGTTTCGTTCCATCGAGACCGTCATCGACGTTGATTACCCGCAGGCGCTTGAACGCCAGCTGTTTGAAAGCTGCGAGAGCCTTGTTGCTACTGGCGCCGGCACCCGCACCACCCTTTGATGCAACGCGCATGTCTAGTGATGAGAAAGGAACATCGGCGGTAACTTGTTCATCGGGCTGCAAGGCTGTACCAGTCAAGAGGCTATGAAACTCGGCGCGCTCGTCAGTATGGCCGAAGGTAAGGACCATGCTGCCCTTTGTGCGGTTATTTTCGAAGCGTAGCAGCAACGCCGGGTCGCCCTGGTCGCCACGTAAGAAGCTAAACTGCACTGGCACGTCCGGAAGATAGGAATGAGATACGCCGTACAACGTCCGGGTGCGCGTACCAGACACGACAGCAACGCGGAATCCTCGGTGGTAGTAGCGCCGCCCCGTTGCCGCGTTCTCTTGTAGCGTCTTTGAGAACAGAGCCACATCACAGTCAGGTACAGCCTCCTTGGGGAAACTGCCGGTTGGCGCAGCGGATTCAAAGTACTGGAACGCCTTGAGCGTTGAGCGGAAGATTGGGTTCTCGCCACTGCGTGGGTAGAGCTGACTATGGATCTTGGAGCCAAAATCATACATGCTCCACAAAAGACCATAGTCCTGCTTGGACAGTTGGATGGCAAGAATGAAGCCGCGCGGTAGCCGGACCTCAAGCGAATAAAGATCGGACCGCCAACGCACGTCTTCCCAGTTAGGCCCTGGATTTTTTCGACCTTGAACACGTAACTGTACATTCTCATTTTGGCTGGAGACCACAATCTCCAGCATTGCAGAACTCTGAGGGCGAGCCACGCTCAGCATACAAGGAAAATGAAATTTGCTCGACGGGTGCGGCGACGACTCTCGGTCTTTCTCCATCAGATACACGTCTGCCCACATCCGGCTGAAAATGAAGTCATCAGCGGTGTCCGCAATGGGCAGTGACTCGAGCATTGCCATCCGAGGACCAGAGACGGGCGACGCAGCCAGACTGGACGTCCAGTTGCCCTGCAAGAGAGCGATAATATCGGAACTGACAGGGGGGTATGTCGCCCAGATTGTCTTATCGATGATTGCTGGAAGGAAGGCGTCCTCAGGCGGCAAAATATTGTTGCGTTTCATGGAAACGGCAAGCTTGCGCAGGTTGTACAGCAGAGTCGTACGGACCTGTTCAGGCTCACCACCAGCAGGCGAAGGCACATCGAGCAAAATCTCGCCAGCTAGCCAGTATGACTTGGCCAAGTCAGCGAAGGCCTGCTGCATAGCAGCTTCGTTGGCCGGCGATACTGGCGAGTCGGCACCGGGACCTTGGGCTGACCGCTCCCGAAACGCATTCTCGAGACCCATTCTGCCAATGATAAACCACCACAAGGCGGCGCGGGCCAGGTCCTCAGCGGAACTGGATGAAAGAGGGTGTATTGTCTCAGATTGCAAGCGGAACAACTCGAACAAGTGGCGAGACCGGGCAATAAACGTATTAATAGCGTCATCTCCAGCAGCCTGAACGACGTCGTGAAGATCGGCCATTGGTGGTCGAGGCGAGGTTGTAGAGCCACCAGACGTCGCAGAGTAGACCGATGCAGAGTCGTCGTCGTGCTCCCTGTTCGATAGTCGGCTGTTGGCATTTTGGCGGAAGGAACCATAAGCCCGATGCACGACAGAAGTTGGAGAGGCCATCGACGGGGGACTGTACTCCTGCGCAGCTTGCCTGGCGCGAGAGGCGAAGGAACTGCCGTCGGGGGTGGACGCCGTTGAGGGTGGTGGTAGAATAGGGGAAGCCTCTGTGTTTTGGGGCGCGAGAGCCGGCTGCGTAATGCCTTGTCGGGGGTTCCGCGGAGGCGGCAAAGAGGGCGGTGGTGTCATCTTTGTGGGCGAGTACCTGATGGGCGATACCGGCTTCTTTTGATCGACTTCGGGGCTTGACGGCGGGCTGACGCCATCTCGTGAATTTTGGAGCAGAGCTCGACCCTCAGCCTCACGCATTTCTGCTTGGTGAATCTCGATAAACGACCGGCGTTTCTCATCCCGGCCTAATGACGGATCACCAAGGAACGGATCAACTGCTAATTGCCTGGCGGGTAACTTTTCCGGCACGGCCTGCGGTTTTCGTTCCGGTGAAACGCTTCGGTGGTCCTCCCGCGGCGACGGCTCAGAGATTGAAGAGTAGCCAGTCTGGGTCCTACGAATGGGAGATGGTACGAAGTTGTCGCTGTCAAAAGGTCGTTGCTGTTGTTGTGGAGGTGCATTTTGGGGTGGGATTGGCGGTAGAGGTGATCGCAAAGGCAGGGAACGAGAAGATGCGACAGACATTGGTACAGAGGTGTCGGAATTCGGCAACGGAGCGACTTGCGGACGCGCTTGCCGGACACTATTTGTCCGTCGCCACCTGCCAATTTCCGATGGTGGTATGTCGGACTCATCACCACCCTCGCCAATAATCTCCGGGTAGGTATCGACAAACCGAACCGCCAGGCCCTTAACGCCGGGGCGTCTCTGCTTCGATGTGTAGTGGCTGGAAGATATCGGGCTGTGAGATGCACCTGTAACGGGGACGGCATTAGGATAGCGCGATATGGCTCGTGTGTCTAATTTGGTCAGCTGGGGCGGCGCCGAATGTGCCACTTGGAAGCCGTCAAATGAAGGCCTCGTTGTGGTAGATGAGCGCGGAGAGGATGCGCTCGGAGCCGCGCTGGACGGCCCGTGCAGAAAGGCATTGATCTCGTCGTCGCCGCCACTATCACGCAGCTCGTTGGACGTTTTGCGGTCGCGGCCGCCAAAGAGCTTGCCCATTAGGCGGCCCTTGCGTGACCGCGGGTCGTCTATACCATGCGCCGCGGCGTGGCCATGGTCTCGGTCCATAGCAGGTTGCTGCCGAACGGGGAAAGAAGGGAAAGAAGGAAAATCTGGCGGGCGTTATCGAGATTGTAAGGGTAAGGGGGTTTGTAGTTGTGACTGCAAAAGAACCCCGCCTTTGTCATTTAGATGTTGACTTTCTGAGCTTGCATGAGAATGGCCGTCAAGAGAGGAAGAAGGAAAGGCGGCCGGAGGTGCGCTAGAGCGGTCAACCCGGTCAAGGACGAGGCCGTGCAAGGGAAAAAAAGAAGAGCCAATGTCCTCTGCTTCTTATTCTCTCGAGCATAGACGCCGAGTAACTTCACAAGATTGCGGAGGCCTGTGCCGAGAGCCACAGCAGCAACAAGAAGTCACTGCCCAGGGTCGTTGGGGCAGAGGTCGTGAGACGGTGCTCGAGTCCGGCCACGGTCGACAAGGGCAGTGCCGACAATGCGAGGGTCCTGCGGGATTGTTGTCGTCGTCCAGAATCTGCTGGCTGCCACCGTCGTCTTTCTGGGCCAATTCCGAGAAAGATGCTGGATTGAGCAAAGGTCCGCGTGCTCTCGGCGCGGGAGTGTGTGCGGGGGAGGGCGGGAGATACGGTGAACGAAGACAAAGAAAGGTGCCCGACCAAGTCGGGTGGGGAGGCGGTAAGGGTTCGTCGAGATTGCGGTTCAATGTCTAGTCGTGCGTTGCTGAGGAGTATGGAGTGGTGTGAGTTGGGTTAACTGTGTTGTGGGCAGTAGACCTGTGAATATGTTTTGATCGGGTGGCTCTTTCTCGTGTGGTCCCACTGTGTACGTCGTACTTGCTCTTTCTGTCACTCGATCGCCCTCCTGGGCTGTCCTTTCCCTGCTCCTGTTGCCCTCCTGGTTTGTTTCAGGACAAGACAGCCAAAAGAGGGAAACTGCGATGGGCGATGCTTACAAGGAACGAGGGTGGGGTGGGAGGCAGGAACAGGTCACCCCTCCTTTACTCCGCTCTCCACTATTATTTCCCTCTAATGAGGATAAGATATGTCGCAGGCCTGTCGTCCTGTCGCTCTTCCAGACGTTTTATGGAGCCGTTTGAGGGCAGCGACAAAGTAACTTACGCTGCAAGATACCGACCGTTATCTATCTGGCCTCCGACTGGTGAGGCCAGCACATAAAAGCATGGAAAGCATGTCGTGAGATCCAAATGTGGATGTGGAATGCCCAAGGAAGGATTTTTTTTTTCGCCAAAAGGACATCCGAATGCAGGAAGAGATGAGGGGGAAGGACGCGACCATGTGCACTCATACGGGCTGAAGATTAAAATAGCCATGCCCTAGAGGACTGGTGCGGAAGCTACGATGCAACAGAAAAGCGGAATACCTAGCAGGAGCGACATATCATTATAGAGGAATGTTGCCACTTTGGGCGGTGCCAGGAAAGGGAAGCAAGAACGATGTACGGAAGTCCGTCCCTAGGGAACAGAGAAAAGGCCTGTCATACCTTTTAAAATAGGATGCAAGGAGTTCACTCCGTACGACGTCCGAGCCCTCCAGATGGCCATATCTGGTTTCTTGTTCAATTCAACGAGCCCCATCCAGCACGTTAATCTACCCAGGTCACCGAACCGGAAGCCGTTTAGATACCTCCCGTCCAAAGGTGACAGTTAGCGAGGTGATAAATACGACAACAAACGAAATGTCCTCTCCACTGACAACACAGATACCGCAAGCGCCATTCGATAGCGAAAAGGGGAGCAACAAGAGACGGATTCAGGGTCGAACACGAAAGCTGTGGACATGCCAAGACGGCGAGCCGCAACAACGAAGCTGGGGTTGCTAGTGGCAAGCAAACGGACTTGGGGATTCGTGGAGCGACATTAGGGGGAACACGCCGAAAGGTGAAGCAGTGCCGTTTGGGCCTATGTCAAAGAGCCCCCTTTGCAAAGACACTTTGTAGTTGGAGGTTGTGGTTGCCGTCTTATCTGGCTGTATATCAATATTTGGAACTACGACAGATATCCGATATGGATGATTGTCGCAGTTACAATGTCGTACCTCGCAGGTGGCCTCGCAATGTACCGCTCGCATTCTCATTTACGTTCCAGTTGGGCAGTGACTGCCCTGTTTGTGCCCTGTTTGTGCCCTGTTTAGTCGTGCAGGTCGTTATATCCCTTGGATGTAAATATTGGGCAGTGGACGTTATTTTGAGAGAACCCAGTCAGCTAGTTCACAATCCCAGCCAGAAGGAGTCCAGGCTCGTCCTTGTCTCTCGATTTAGCCGCCCGCTAGCGTTGCTCAGTGCCTGTCGCCAGGTCGTTTCCAACCGGTTTTGGTCCTGCAAAGATGCCCTCTTGAACAGCATGTAGTGAAACGAGGCTGCTAGCCAGGAAACAAAGCATGGTGGAGGAAAGGTGACGGCTCGACGGGTGTAGCATAAAAAGCCGACAGACGAAGATGATAAAGAAGAGACGTAAAGGAGAAACGGGGCGCTGCAAGGACTGACAGCCGCGTCTGGGAGGGGACCCTTTGTATCCCCGCTGTTTCGTCGCACAGATCATAAGGAAGGCTGGGAGGCGAAAGACGGGACGATCCACCTTGATGTACGAAGCTGTGCCTGACTCTTGACTCGATGGAAAGCAACAGTGGCTCGGTGGTTCAGTTTTGTTCCCGCACATACACAAGTCTCTGTAAGGTTCCCAGTCTTCGACTTGCAGTTTCTAATGAATCCAGTGTATGGCCATGTAATTGGATAATGTATTACAAAGTTCCTTAATTGTTGTGTGTAATTGCCTGTGTCCCAGAACATCGCCATGTTTCGCGTAGAATGCCCGATGTGATCCATCAGCTGATAAGATACCTCCCCAAATGATGCATATTCTGTCAGTTTCCCATGCGACGTAGCTGACCTTCTTCCCACAGGCCCTGCGCGAGAACGACAGAGGGCAGATTCTTTATCTGGCATAGTGCCAGGCATCCACATTTTGTTACCCTGCTTCTTTCTACAGACCGCACCTATTACAGACATGCGGCGGCTGTCCCAAAGCGATTGATTCTTGTCAGCCAGGCTCAAGAAGCTGCACATCCTATGTCTTGCGTGTCGTGTGTCGTGTACCATGTTCTATGAGACAATTGAGCTCATTGTTGCTCGCCTTCGACATCCTGACTTGGTCACACTACCGACTTCAAGTGTAGCATTTTAGCAGATGTAAATCGTCAAGAATTCTAGCAAGGCTGTGGTGTTGGATCTGCAAGTAAGAGGCCGCCCTCGCCACCCCCTGGCAAGTTCCTTATTGTCTTCACTGGCAAAAAAGGTGATTTCCGCGTGTCGTCGTCAGTGGCAGACATCCCAGACGGCCGTGTCAGGGTTGCCAAGGAATAAGAGAATCCCAAGAGGGAGGTGAGATACTCTGAGTGGATCGAAATGTGTATCGTACTCCAAAAGTAAAATAAAACGTGCTTCAGACCAGCTCTGCGTGAGGCTGCTGCTGCATGCTGCCTCACCCTGTAGCTTCTGGATACCGACCCCAACAAGTCGTGTGGCGCAGCGCAGAAGGACCATATCCTGTCACAATGGCCGGATTTGGGACTGTCGGCACGACTTAACTGGTCTTATTACTGTACCTATTGCTGCACGTTTCTATCAGATACACCACAAACAGCGGCCTCCTCGTCAGCAATACATTGTCGTCAGTTGCTCTTACCCCTCTGCCACAGAGAGGTCGTAACTTTGGAGATAAAGGCCAAGAAACCTTTCTCAAATATTATTAGGCACCGTTTTGGCAACTACGACCAGACAACTCAGTAAGCTCCTATCTCTTTCAACGTGCTCTTGGCCTAGCCGAAATGCGCCTGAAACCGCGCCGGCCTGGACCTTGGACGGGAACTTGTAGCGAGGCCTGGAGCTCGTTCATCTGGCGGCGCTTATTGGCGTGCGGTGCACGGTCGCTGTGATTCTCCGATCCTGGAGGTCTGTTAGCGACCAAAGACGAAGACTTTGACCGACCAAGACTTTGACCATCCGCAACGTCATTCATTGCCCCGCAGCTGAGAGCAAGAAGCACTCCCTTCGTTCCTTCCCCTCCTGTCCCACCCTGTCTCGGGTTCGCTCATTCGCCCACCGCGACCATAGCTAGCAAGTCGCTGCTTCCCAACGAGTCAGAGGTAAGGCTCCCAGGACGTGGGAATCGCGGCAAACGTAAGGCAATCGGTAGTCTAACGGTCTCCGTAACACCGCAGAGTGGGAAAGAACCACCGTGAGGGGCCCCGCCAGGCAACTGCGGGAGAGACGAAAGAAGAAAAAAACGTGCTTGGGCTGTGCGTTCCGTCCGTCATAGCTGGTCTATGCAGCGTGGAGCGTGGATCTTTTGCGATTCACATTCCTCCGTCATCGCCTTTTCCCACTACCCCAGCGTTCTTTGCTGACTAGATGCTCTGTTTCCCTTCTGCCTTGGCACTCCCAACGCTCCTAACGCTTCTACCGCTTCTCTATTCCGTCCTTCTGCGTCTTTGGTTTGCTTTGTATCTTTTGCTCCTTTGCAGACTTCTTTCAGCAATTCATCTTCGCCTCTCTCCATTTGCGTCGCCTTCATCCTCCAATTCGAGTATCATCATCGGCTCGTTTCTCCCAATTTCGCTCTCCTCCGCCTCACTCCCGCCTTAGTGTAGAGCACGCTCTTTACTGTCAACAGCTCTCGACTGCGTCGTCAAAAGCCCACCGTTGGAAAGGGTGCTTTAGATAGAGTGCTCCAGATCTCTCCAAAATGCTCAATTTGGTATCTGGCTCTCGCCGCAGGGCGACGTCAAGCGCAAGTATGTATCAAGCTCCATTCCAAGTTTGTGCTTCTTGCCTCTGGGCAACAGACGGAACAAGTGTTTATCCCCGCTCATGGAAGCTTGGTGGACGCCGACTCGGAGGCTCCGGAGTCTCCGGAACTCGTGGCCATCATCATCAAAGTTCAGGTAGCTAACAGAAGCTCTGTCGTTTTTTCCTCCTCGTTTAGGTGCCCACTCCAACAGGTCGTCTGACGAAAACAACGGACAAGGCGACGATGATACCCTCGTTGTCGAGCCCGATCAGGGCAACGGTAAGAGACGTTCTACGACAATACCCAGGTCGCCCTTAGCACCCATACTGTCTTTCCTTGGACTCAGCTAAACCTCACACCTAGTCCTCATGCACATTATCTCCCAGCTGCGTCCTGGCGCCGACTTGAGCCGAGTCGTCCTCCCAACCTTCATTCTGGAGCCACGCAGCATGCTGGAAAGGATAACAAAGTATGTTGAGAGAGCTTCATATCGTGCCATGTGAGAGACAGAAAGAGTCCCGCTGACGTTGTGTCCAGCTTCATGTGCCACCCTGAGATGCTCCTACCCATCCCCAATATTGAGGACCCAACCGAGCGCTTCGTATCCGTCGTCAAGTTCTACCTGAGTGGCTGGCACATCCGTCCTCCGTACGTAATGCCCCATCTATCCGTATATGCGTTTGCATTGCCATGTTCTTCAAAACTAATTCAACGTGTTTTTGTTGGCAGAGGCGTAAAGAAGCCTCTCAACCCTATTTTGGGTGAAATCTTCTCTTGCTACTGGGACTTCCCCGACAACACGCGCGCCTATTATATCTCTGAGCAGACCTCTCACCACCCTCCTAAGTCGAGCTACTTCTACATGGTCCCGGAATACAACATTCGCGTCGATGGCACGCTCAAACCGCGCAGTCGCTTCCTGGGTAACTCGGCCGCCAGTCTGATGGAGGGTACCGCGATCTTGAGCCTTCTGAACCGCGGCAAGGATGGCAAGCCGGAGAGATAGTATGTCTACAGTCTGCAGTACGCTTTTTTGGTCTTTATTTTTTCTATGGATGGTAACTGACCTTCCACCTGCAGCATCCTGACACAGCCCAACATGTATGCCCGGGGCATTCTTTTCGGCAAGATGAAGTACGAGCTTGGCGATCACAGCTTCGTCCGCTGCCCAGACCTCGGCCTGACCGCCGACATTGAGTTTAAGACCAAAGGTTGGGTTGGCGGCACGTACAATGCTATTGGTGGCACGGTCAAGAACGAAAACACCGGCGAAGTCCTGTACGAGCTTTCCGGGCTCTGGAGCGAGGAGATGACGATTAAGAACGTCAAGACTGGCCACAAAGACATGTTTTTCAACGCGCTGAAGTCCAAGCCTTCACCGCCCTCGGTCCGTCCCATCGAAGAACAAGAGGCCAGAGAGTCGCAGCGGCTGTGGCAACGGACGGCCTGTGCCGTGAAAGAGCGCAACCACGAGCTCGCAACAGATGAGAAAACCAAAGTCGAGGATATGCAGCGTGAGGAGGCTGCTGCTCGGACCCAAGACGGCGTGGAGTGGACCCCGCGCCTCTTCCGGCGGGTCAACGGCGGCCCCGGTGGCTCCGAGGAAGGCGAGGAAGATCTGGAATGGATCATCAATGCGCAAATGTATAGTGACCCCGTTCGTTCGCATGTGCACATTTGTCTTTCAATATCGCCGAACTGGCAGCTAACTATTTGCAGTGACGGCGAAACGCCGCAAGCCCAGGCGGACCAAATCCTTGCCATATACCCCGTGCTTCCCGGCCAGACGTCGAAGCGCGAAAGCAAAATTCCCATCATCCCTGCTCACAAGTCTCTCGAAAAGTCTCCTGGCGCGACCGCCAGTAATACCGCCGCTGCTGGTGCTTCCGGTGCTGCTGGTGCCGCTGGTGCTGCTGGTGCTGCCGGTGCTGCCGGTGCTGCCTCAGCCCTTGCAGTAAAGAGCGGCGACCTGATTGATGTCGGTGATGGCGAATCTTCCAAGCCTTCTGCGGCGCCACTGGCCAGCGATGGTGCCGACAAGATCTCAGACTTGCTGTCTTCGACGGGCAAGCCGGCGCCCGCAGGCCCGCTCATGGACTTCAACAAAGACCTGGACAAGCGCCTACCTACAATTAAGCGTTCTGACACGAGCGGGTCGCAAGACATATTCCATGATGCCGAAAACTAGACGAAGGTTTAGTCCATGAGAAGGGAGTTTATATTTAGAAACATTAGCAGCGGTGCAAACATACATGATACGGAAACGTCCTCCTCTGGGTAGGTTGGGAAAGGATGGAAACGGGAATAACTAGAAGAATCGTCCTAAATATTCTCCCGTTCTTATTTTCTTTGCTTTCTTTTCCTTTTTACTAATGATTAATGCTTTCTGGTAATTTTCGCCACTACTGCTTTTCACTTTTCGTTGAGACCACCATGCTGCATGTTCACACATTGTAGTAATGTAGCGCGGCCAATCTCGAAAGTTAAATCTCATCACGGATCCCGCCAGACATAAACTTTTGGTACTCAAATAGCAGTGTCTATTGCTTTGAAGTACGTTGGCAAAATATTAAATCTGTACACTATGAAAAACAGGCTCCTAGTATTTTTGAACCGAAACGCCAATGAAGACAAATATCTGTCCATGACCGATGTAGAAAAGGCAAAACGCACGTCCAAAGCCTATACCCAAACAGACTTTCTAGTAACGCCGACGTGTTGGCTCTGGCGATGGCGACCGGGTCACACTGCGCTCATCGCGCCCGCGCTCCTTCAGCCACTTCTTGGTCGACAGCGACAGATCCCGGTCCAGCTCCTCGCTTGGGTTTTTGCGGTGAATAAAGTTACAGAACCCGCCTCGCGCGCAGCCCTCGCCGGAATTGAGTCGACAGCAAGCCTCGCGGAAGTCGGTGACGGGTGACAGTTCGCAGTAGATGGGTCGTGCGGCGTACCAGCGGCTGTTGAGCGCATCGCATGCGGTGGCAGCGCTCTCCTCGTACTTAAAGCGCGCGTAGACGTTGCCGATGAGGTGGTCGTTGTTGTTGTCGCAGACGACGAGCTCCTCGAGCTCGCCGTACTTGCACAACTCGCACCAAATGTCCTCGTAAAAGGCATCAAAGTGGTTCTGTAGCTGCGAGGCGTTCATGCGCGCCTGCGGGTCGTAGGCTGGGTTCTGGTAGAGGTTGGGCATAAGGATCGTCTGGCTGTACGAGGGCTTGACATGTTTGCGAGAGCACCGGTCGCCGTGGCGGCAGGCACCGATCTTGTAGTAGAAGGAGCAATTGACCTATTCAGGGAGACATGGTTAGCAAGAGAAGCAAAAAAAGAAGCGAGGAGAGTCATGCGATGAGGGAACGGAGCTTACCTTGTCCTGTTCTGTGCCGAAAATGGAAGCCAAAAAGTTCGCCATTGTAGTCTGTGATGTTCTCGGTGGAGTTTTGTGCGGGGAGTTGGGTATGATGGGGGCGGGGACCTATGCGTTTTATGTGTCGTGAGGTTGAGAAGTGCTTCTGCGCGTTGAAGGAGGCTATACCATGAAAACGACGAAAATGATGACTAAAGTTAAGAAGGCTGAAGAACGCCACAGACTACGACACAGTCGCCACCGCTAATTCACGTGATATATCACATGTTTTTAACTTAATATGTTCACAAGGTATTCTGTGCTCAACGTTTACAGCTCAATAAGGGCAAAATAGTTGTAAACAAACTGAACATCCAAGTTAACAAGTTGTAAAGCTTGTTATATCGGAAGACAACGACAGTGACTGGCAGCATTAACCTTTGGTGCCATTTGCCTCACGACAAAACACCAGATACCACAAAGACACGACAATCTTGGCATTATTGTGCTGCAAAAAGCGGAATCGTCCCAAGCCTCAAGCTCCAATGAAACCCCTGTCACCGATGTATCTTTCGACTGTTTCCTTGCGACTACCCCTGTCAAAATGACGTCCATGTGCGATTCAAACAACCACTGGCTCAGAGTAGAGAAGCGCTCTATGTGTATTCACATCAAGGCGAGTGACAGGCTTGCTTTTTGTGCATGTCGTATCATCCATTCTACAGCAATCGGTATTGAAAACGCTTGCGTGTCACTCTTGTAATTACCGAACACTATTGGCACGTGACAAATGGGCTTCGCATGGGAAGAATGTTGTCAATGCAGTAGCGTACATGTGAAGACGATACAGGCTGCGCTGGGATAGAGTGGCTGGCAGTTTGGCGACTCGTTTTTATTCTCAACGCTCCCATCACGTCACATTTTTGTCGACAAACGAACAGGGAACAAGCAAAGGCAAAACGTACTTCAGCTAGAAGTACTAGCATTGCCTTTTCTCTTTCCTTTCTTCGCCAACTCCTCTTTGCACGTACGCCCTGGCCCTGGTTTATTTCGACCCAAAGATGTTAGGCACCGAGACGGTGGTTTTGCCATGATCCTCCGGTGCGGCGATCTGAATGAGAGTGGTTGGGGGATCGGTAATTACCTTGAGTAGCAAAGCTCCAATTCGTCCCAAAATTAACGAGACCCTTTTCTCCTCGGCCGTCCAACGCCGTCGTCGACGCCATCGCCACCGCCAGACCGTCCTGGTCCTTGCTGGTTCTGCGCATACTCCTCAGCACGTTGTAATAGTGCGCGATATGCTAATCCACCCCAACCACCCAACTCCGCTTTCTTGGGCCGGGTTCGTGGTACCTTTTCAGCTCATGCGGGAACGGCCCATCCAGAGACATACACACGCCATGCAAGCGGAACCTGCCCACCAATCCGAGTCTTTTGCACGCCGGGAAAGCCGTCACAAATTGAATGTCAAGCGCTTTTCAAGAGCACACTTCGGTGCTCAACGAGGACCATTTCTCGCCATCAACGTGTTCGGAGAATATGGGACTTAAGGGACCTGTCAAAGCACTTGGCCTCTTGGCCATCCGGATATGCACCATCGACAAGAAGTACGCCCTACACCACGACTTTTGATACTTTGCTTTATTTCACGCGGCGTCCGCTTTGTCGTCTTGGAGATAGCGCATTCCATCGCGTGTAAATTCTCCATTTTCTCAGTGCAACACGCAACTCGTCATGTGTACCAAGCTAGGCAAGGAAGAGCGATGCCGAAAAGTGCTAATTTGTCCTACCATTTCGACTGTCGCAACTTTTGCGAAATGTTGTGTTTGGTTCCAGCTCCCCCCCCATCGGCCCCGTCGCAAAAACAGCACGAGGCGTCCCATTTCTGTTATCAATACATGTCGCGAAAATGTCGCACATATATCCTGAGATCGGGGTCAGTGTCGACGCGACAAGACAAATTCATCTTGCCATGCACCTGGTCGCCCCGTGATCTGCACCCAGAGAGGATATCGGTCGTGAACGGGGCACTTGTGGTGACCAACTACGAAGTACATTTTCATAATGCTACGCTAGATCGAGATGTGATAATGGGGTCGACTCCCGCTCCCACACAAGTCAGATTGCTTCATCCTCGGCCGTGCACATCGTACATATCGTAAAACTGTCTCTTACTACCTTGCGAGACGTAAGCGTCTCGACGTCGCCATCAACGACCCTTGTTGCTTGTTACCAAAGCCAATATTCTCGTCTGATAAACACGTTTTCTGTTTTTATGACCGGTCTGCTTTTTCTCTACATTTCCCTGCTCTTTCTTCGTTCAGCTGTACTGGGCATACAATCCCTGCCACCCCTGCAAAAACACCATCTAGCCACAGCCTGACAGGGTTCGTGCCCAGCTCCTTTTGCCGCACGACGACGAGCTAGACTGCTGCTTGGCCCAGCTTGGACGACTTGCAATCCACAATGAGCGCTAAAGCCTACTTCGCTGGCCGCGTCAGGCTAGGTGGTCCGGCTGTATGGGTATCTTACACTTGCTCTGGGATCGCTCTTTTACTTTGCGACGTATCCAAGCCCGTGGGAGGCAGTGCCACTTCGCGTGCGAGAGCGATCGTGTGCGGCCCAGCCGTCGAGCCGCCGTAGAAAACTAGTTTCTGTTCGTTCTTGGACAAATGCGATATTGCGACCCTGGTCCGCCGCACTAGGATAAGATGCATCGCAGAAGCGCCCGAATTCTGGCATTCTGCAATATGTACTGCTTCTCTCCCCATTTAGCTACCTCGGCGGCCTTCTTACTTCTGCGCAACTTGGATCAACTCGTTCGTCGTAGTTTCCGCAAGTGGCTGGGACTGCTTCCGGCTCCCCCAATTGGATGGGCTGGCTTGTCACCAGAGTCCCGTCATCCCTTCCTTCTTTTCGGTGGACCCAGCCGTGCCTCCTGTCAGTGGGTTCGTTTCGGTTATTTCCCTTTTCACCCACTTCTGACGTAGGTCGTACGTCGCAATCCGACCAAGAGGCGATTGATTCCTTGCTCTGCGGAGGCCAACTCGGCCACCAGTGGGCCATGAGGCCATCTGCAGACCACACAATGCACCTTGTCGTGTTCGTCTGAATTCATATCAATTGATTTTTGTACATTTTTGTTCTTTTGCCGTTGTTTCCTCGTTCAATGCCCGCCGGCAGGCTCACGGTATGGAAGTGCCTTTCGTGTCGTCTTGGGTTGTCTCATACTCTTACTCACACACCTCCTTCCTTGTTTCGATCTTTCCTTCTTTTTTTGCCAATTGCGCCTTCCCACTGTGTAGTGTAGCTCTTTCCCTGCTTCCGTACTTCCTTTGTGGCATCCCCCTTTTATCCCCGCCCGATTTTCCTATTTGCATCTGTCGTTCTCAGTCACCTCCTCGACTTTTCCGTCGTCAATTGTCTCCTCACTCTTCAGCCACCGGAATTCTCTCACAGCTCAGCCAGCCTAGTCGCATCTATCCCATCACACATCGTACTGGAGCAGACCCACCCACGCCTTCAGATCAGCCCCTAGCTGGGAACCAGCTCTGCTAAGCTAGCTGGCTAGCTCGACCTGCACTACTGTTGTACGTCGCGACTAAAACCAATCCATTTTCCATTTCCAATTCCCCGCCCCGCCTCCTCTGCGTTCGTTCACCTGTGTTGCCTCGTCTGCTTCTCCCTCCTCTCTTCATTACTGTGTGTGTACGCAGCTATGTTTGGTCTCCCAGTAGTGTTCTGTCGTTCCTTTTTCTCTTGGCGCTGAGTGCCTGTCTGTCTTATCTACCAAGCCCTGCCCTGTCTCGCCCGAACTGCATTTACTTGCTTTTCTTTTCTTCTTTTCCCTTTCTTCTCCGTTGAAATTTCCCTTCCTTTTTGTTTTCTTCTGTCTGTTTTTTGTTCTCCTTTTTGTTCCCCTCCGGCCAGCTGTTCTTTTTTCGCCTGGCTTCCCCTCCCGCCAGCTGTCCCACACCCGGTTGGTAAACTTCTCGTTTGGAATCCCTGCCCCCTTTGCCAAGACTTCTTTAAGTGATCCGGCCCGCGCATAGCTCTCCCTACGTTTTGGGAGCTTTCCATTTTGTCATCCAGGCGTCTTTCCTCGAAAGTGTCGACCAAAGCTGCTTCGAGCCATTTAACTGTGTTTCACGGGTCGACAACAACAAGCCTGAGTCGACTCTCACTACCGTATCCACTCCCATTGCTACCACGGCATCGTCGCAGATCAGGCAACGGAACCCAAGTCAGAGCTCTGTCGTGGATTCTGTCTTTGCGACTGCGAACGACATAGCTCCCGCCCGCCCAAACCGACGGCACTGAACGACGAAACTGCTTTCCCAAGTCCAGAGGACGACCAGCGCGGCAACGGCCAACATGGCGACCACCCAACCCAGTGCGCCGGAGGCCAAGCAGAGCGCTGTGATTGAGGCTGCTCGCGACCCAAACAGCGCCGTGAGCTCTCAAGATGCGCAGGCAAAGATGGTCCAGGAGAGCAAGAAGGCCGGCATCCCCGCCTTCACTTTCAATCCCGATGCCAGCCCCGAGGAGAAGAAGGCGCAAGCCCGGGCTGTATGTGTTGCTCCTACGCTCCGTACCCCCCCCCCCATTACCCATGCGTTGTTCTCACATCAGATTACTAGGCCATTCCCGACAACTTCCACAATCCCAAGCGCGTCAAGGGCGTCGCAATCGCAACTGACATTGATGACGGATCCGCGGCTCAATACGATCTCCCGTCTCCCACCAAAGCCGGCGCAATTACCGCGCCGCCTGCAGGCGATGAAAAGGCAGCGGGCAACGGCGCAGCCGCTCCTGGTGAGACCGAAATGGGCCCGGAAACCACGGGCTGGGCACCCCGCTTCGGCTGGCCCGTGGAGTCCATTCGCGATGCCCCGAGTCTGCTCGAGCATTCCACGTGGCTCGAAGGCCGGCTGCCGGCCAATTTGTACGGTGACTGGTACCACAACACGGGTATCATCATCTTTGCTTGCCTGACTTCCTGGTTCATTGCCGTCCTCGGTGGCGGCCTTGGCTGGGTCTTTATTATTATTGCCACGTGTGGCACTTACTACCGCACCTCTATACGCCGTGTGCGCCGCAACTTCCGTGACGATCTCAACCGCGAGCTCTCAATGAAGCGCCTCGAAACCGATTCTGAATCACTTGAGTGGATGAACTCGTTCCTGTTCAAGTTCTGGCCCATCTACCAGCCCGTTCTGGCCCAGACCATCATCAACTCCGTCGACCAGGTGCTTAGCTCAGCCACCCCAGCTTTCTTGGACAGCCTCAAACTCCGTACCTTTACACTCGGCTCCAAGCCGCCCCGCATGGAGCACGTCAAGACCTACCCCAAGGCTGAGGATGACATTGTCATGATGGACTGGAAGTTCAGCTTCTCTCCCAACGACATTGCCGACATGACCACCCAGCAGGTCAAGAACAAGATCAACCCCAAGGTCGTGCTTGAGATCCGTGTCGGCAAGGCCATGATAAGCAAGGGTCTGGACGTTATTGTCGAGGACATGGCCTTCTCTGGTCTCATGCGTCTGAAGATCAAGCTGCAGATCCCCTTCCCTCACGTCGAAAAGATTGAGATGTGCTTCCTGGAGAAGCCGACCATTGACTACGTTTGTAAGCCGCTCGGTGGCGAGACTTTCGGTTTCGATATCAACTTCATTCCTGGTCTTGAATCGTTCATTCTTGAGCAGATTCACGGCAACCTGGCCCCTATGATGTACGCCCCCAACGTCTTCCCCATCGAAGTCGCCAAGATGTTGTCTGGTTCCCCCGTCGACCAGGCCATTGGCGTCGTTGCTGTTACGCTGCACGGTGCCCAGGGCCTCAAGAACCCCGACAAGTTTTCTGGCACCATCGACCCCTATGCGGTCATCACCCTTAACCGCCGCTCACCCCTGGCCCAGACCAAGATTATTCGCGACACGAACACGCCGCGCTGGAACGAAACTCACTATATCATTGTCACCTCTTTCAACGATTCGCTCGACCTCATTGTCAACGATTTCAATGACTACCGCAAGGACAAGGAGCTGGGTGTCGCCTCGTTCCAGCTCGAGAACCTCGAAGAGGTCAACGAGGCTGAGAACGAGACTCTCGAGGTCATCGCCGATGGCAAAGCCCACGGTCAAGTGTCATGCGACATCCGCTTCTTCCCCGTTCTAACTGATGACAAGCTGCCCGATGGCACAGTTGAGCCTGCCCCGCCTTCGAACACTGGTATTCTGCGTTTCACGGTCGAGCAGGCCAAGGATCTGGACGGCACTAAGAGTCTTGTCGGCATGCTTAACCCCTATTCGGTCCTTCTGCTCAACGGCAAGGAAATTCACACTACCAAGAAGCTCAAGCGGACAAACAACCCCATCTGGGACAACGGCTCCAAGGAAATCCTCATCACGGACCGCGCCAAGGCCAAGCTCGGTGTCGTTGTCAAGGACGAGCGCGACATCGCCGGCGACCAGCTGATTGGCAACTATCAGATCAAGCTTGACGATATGCTCGACCTCATGGAAAAGGGCCAGGACTGGTACAACCTTGCTGGCGCCAAGACCGGTCGCGTCAAGATGCAAGCCCAGTGGAAGCCTGTCGCTCTGTCTGGTGTCATTGCCGGCACAGGCGGCTACCAAACCCCTATTGGTGTCATGCGCGTCCACTTTATCAAGGCGACTGCTCTTCGCAACTTCGAGACTGTCGGCAAGTCCGACCCCTACGCCCGTGTCCTGCTGTCTGGTATTGAGAAAGCCCGCACTGTCACTTTCAAAAACAACCTCAACCCCGAGTGGGACGAGGTTCTGTACGTTCCTGTCCACAGCACCCGTGAGCGCCTTCAGCTCGAGGTCATGGACGCCGAGACCATGGGCCGCGACCGCAGCTTGGGTCTGTTGGATATTTTCGCCGGTGACTTCATTGCCCAGGATGAAGACGGTGCTTACCTGGTCAACGACAAGAAGACTCAGCGTGAGGAAGGCCTCAAGCTACACGGCAAAGGTATGGCCAAGGGTGTTCTGTCCTACACTATTTCGTTCTTCCCCTGCTTGAATGTCGCCGATCCCGAAGAGGAGGAGCGTGAGAAGGAGAAGGAGGCGGCCAAGGCGCAGAACGGAAAGGAAGCATCCGTCAGCGGCTCCGTCCCAACGTCACCCACGTCGGCCACCATCCCATCCCCTCCCACTTCGCCCACGGCGTCCAAGACCCAGGCAAGCCAGACTGTCCCTGCAGCGGCTCCAGGAAGTCCAACCACATCCAAGCCGGGCAGCGACGTTCTGTCCACCAAGGCGGACGAGCCTAAGGGCCCGCCCAAGGTTCACCTGACCCCAGAAGAACTCCTCAAGTACGAGTCCGGTCTCATCATCTTCAAGTTGATGGAGGCCGAGCTGCCGCGTCCCGATACCCAGCTCGAGATTTTCGTCGATGATATGGCCTTTCCTTCCTATGTCTCGTCCAGCGCGCGCTCCCGGTCCTTTACGTTCGATGAGATGGGCGACTGCTTCATTCGCGAGCTTGACTTCTCCCGCCTCACCATCAAGATTCGTGACCGTGGCGGCGAGAAGAAGGAGGATGAGAAGGATCGTCCTTTCGCCCGCCTTACTGGCAATACACTCGATACGCTAAAGCAGTGCTTGGTAAGTTAACTTATACCTGCCTCATCTTCACGGGAGAAAGGCTACTTTGCAGCGCTGTTTTCGTTTACTAACACTTCATAGAACAACCCCACTACACTGAAGCTGAAGGACGAGGAAGGCAGAGTCAGCTCTGTTCGTATTAGTCTCAAGTACATTCCCGTGCAGATGGAGCTGGACCCCAGAGAGAGCATCAACAACATGGGCAACCTTCGCGTTGACGTTCTTGATGCGGAGAATCTTCCCGCAGCGGACTCGAACGGCAAGAGTGACCCGTACTGCAAGTTCGAGCTCAACGGAGACGAAGTGTTCAAAACCAAGGTGCAGAAAAAGACCCTCAACCCGACATGGAACGAGTTCTTCGAGATTCCTGTACCATCCAGAATCGGTGCTGCATTCAACCTCAAAGTGTACGACTACGACTTTGCGGACAAGCCGGACTTCCTGGGCGGTTCGCCAATCCAGCTCGACCAGCTAGAGCCCTTTAAAGCTTCAGAGATGCGGTTGCCACTCGATGGCAAGTCTGGAACGGCTCGCATACGCCTTTTGTTCCGCCCTGATTACGTTACCCGCCAAAGACAGGGCACGTCCACATTTACCGCCCCGACAAGAATCGTTACTGGCGTGGCTGGTGCTCCCATTAAGGGTGGCGCGGCTGTTGTCGGTGTGGTGGGCCACGGTGTCGGCAAGGGTGCTTCCTTCCTGCGTCGCGGTTTCCGCGGGGGCAAGAAAGACGAGGAGGTAGTTGCTGCTCAAATTGCCGCTGCTGACACGGCCGCCCCCGGCACTGCCATCACAACGAACGGCGACTCTGCGGTCCCCAACACCATGGTCAAGCGTGCCTCGGGTCTCACCGATCCGGCGGTTGTCAGCCAGCATGACGAACCGGCTCTGGACGTACCTCCAGGCCCAGCTCTGGCTGCGTCGAGAAGCCTGGGCCACAACCGCACTGCAAGCGGGGCTGCGTCCATCTACAGTGTGGCACCCGGCTCGCCGGGTGCTGGCACGGCTGTATTCACGATCGTCTCTGCGTCGGGCTACCCACCGTCCTCGGACGTGTACGTCATCCTCAACCAGATTGGCTCCAAATCCAAGACGATTGGCAAGACCAAGCATCACAAACCGCAAAGCGGCGTGGCCAAGTTCGATGAGTCATTTAAAACCACGTGCACAGCCGATGCGCAGTTCCAGGTCCAGGTCCGCGAGCAGCACCGCTTCGGCAGCGACGACGTCCTGGGCGAGTCTCTGTACGTCGTGGACGAGTCCGGCTCAAACGCTGAGAAAGAGATTAGTGTTGGCGACGGCTCGGTTGTTGTTAAGAGCACCTTCACACCGCACGAATCCAATGGCACCACGGACAGCCCCAAGTCGTTCCGCCGCAGCTTCTTGAGCAAGCGCGAGGCTCGCCCTCCTTCTAGCCGCGAGGGTACTCCGGCGTAGTTGGTAGTTTCGATTCCCAAATATGCCGTAAATTGGGTTTTGGCTTTAGGAATGGTGTAATTTGGACGAAATAAATGGACAAGAGAAAAAAATTGCAATTTCAGTGGTCTGATGGTTTTGCCAATATATCTTTTGCGGTTGTTTTTTATTTTATTGCAACGATTTCCCTTTATCTTCTTTCCACCTTTTTGGGGTTCTAGTTTTATAGTTTATATGCTTCGCTGTTTTTAATACGAATTTGGTTCTATTTGCAATTTGAGAGGCCCGTTTTATGGCTTACAGTAAAAGAGGACTTTGACCGTGATTTACTTTATTGCAATGAATCTCCATAGATCGCCACAAAAAGAGTTTACGTATACGAAATAGTGTTCTTGAATTGAACAACACCGCGAAGGGTGGACTAGCTAAAGACATAATATCAAAAGCAAAGCAGTGGTTCCCAGCACGAGAAAACATAAGATTTAGTTTTGAGTAACCTCCCGATTACACTATAATACGCAGCTGTATAAAGCCAGATGAGAATGTCTAATGAGAACCGCGTTACAGCTGGAATAAAATAGTACTGAGAGTTGGAGACAAAAACTTGCAAAAAACAAGCTGAAAAAAAATAACAAAATAGGGTATGGTGCGAGATAACAGAAACGAGAAGCTACGTACAAGTGCAACGACAGACGAAAATAAAAGAAAAGTTTGGTGAGCGCTAGAGAGTATGAAAAACGCTTAGGAAGGCTGCGTATATTCAAGGGACCAATAGTGTAAAACAGCACATTTTCTTTTAAAAAAAGAGAATGAAAAAAAAAGTGAGGACGTCGGGATGGCCGAGATCAGTATCCAAAGTTGTCGTGTTGGTGAACAGGGCACCGTCCTGGATGATTCTTAAACCAGGCGCGGATGCACCGCTCATGAAAGCGGCAGAAGCATTCGAGCCGGGCCATTGGCACGCCCACTTCCAGGTCCTCGAGACAGATGGTGCACTCAGCTGCATCAACGCAGTCCTTTTCCGTCGCGCGGTAGGGAAACATGCCCGTCATCCGCGGCGGGGGTGGTGACGCTGTCGACGAAGAAGCCTCTGCAGTGTTTGCGGGTAGTGAGGTGGAAGTTGTTGACGCGTCGGTGACCCCGTTCGTCGGCGACCTGCTGGAGCTGCCTCCCATGTACCGACTTTGCGTTTCAAGGCACTCGGTGATGTGGGCCTCACGCAGGGTTTCAAAGTTGGGCAGCGAACGCTTAGGCAGCTCGTTGTGGCACACTGGGCACTCGTCTTCCTCGGCAATTTGTGGTGTTGGCGGGGGCCTGTGTCTGTGGCCTTGGCTATGACGATGATGTGAATGGTGCTGGTGCTGTAGCTGTTGCTGTTGATTTTGATGCAATTGCAACTGCAGCTGCAGCTGTTGCTCCTGAGCGGAGGCCATGACGGCAGTCAACGGAGGCAAGCTAAGCCGGTTGTGACGGTACCGATTTTGAGCCGAGGATGAGGAGGCGCCCGAAGAAGCGGACGCAAGAGCGTTGCCAGCAGTCGAATTTGTGCCGTGCGTTGTACGATATCCCTGAGCGAGTTGAGGAGACAGTGAAGATCTTGCGTCTGGAACGGACAAACCATAGGGAGGAGGAGGAGGCGTATATTCATTGCCACCCGTCGCACTACCTGACACAGTACGTTGCTGTGTAGAGCTGCTCTGGACGCTACTGTACGACCGTGAATGATACCGGCTGGACGAGCCACCAGTGGCAGCGAGAGAAGAAGTATGGGCTGCTGGCGGTGTAGTGTTGGGATCCGGCACACACGGATTGCAAAGGCGGACACGTTCACCGCCACCAAGATATCTCACATCATCCGTCGGGTTGGCCCACTGGTTAGCATCTTGTCTTGGATAGGGCTGCGCTCCAGGAGGCAAGACAATGTACTGGTAGGGAATGGTAATGCGGTGCGGGGAGCAACTGTTGCAAACAACCCTTCCGCATTTTCTGTGAACGGTTTATTAGCATTATGACAAGACAGCGGGCACGGTGAATGCGGCCAGGCATACATGTGACAAATCGGTATGTACGTACCTGCAGTGGTGTTTTCGGACAAAGATGTTGAAGTGCTGGAAGCAAATGGGGCAGTAAGTGACCTCAGCGTCAGGCTGCCACCTAGGCAGAGTGATGTCCTGCCGCTGTTGGCGCTGCTGTCGCTGTTCTTGTGGTGTCGGCTGCAGTGAAGGCGGTGCAGCAGGAGCAGGAGCAGGAGCAGGAGGAATTGGTGGCTCGTCGCTCTCAGCACCAGCGGTCGATGTCCGACGCGCAGCCGAACTACTCGCAGTAGATGTAGATGACCTTGATCGTGTCTGGCTGGGCGCCAATGGTTGTCGTTGTTGCGAGCGTGCTGCATTAGAGCGTGAAGCAGCGTAGGTCCATTCAGGAGGAAAAGGCGGCAGCGGAGCGGGCTCTTGATTGCGCCGCCGCTCCGCCGGACTCTGCCACTCGAAAGGAACGGGAGGGAGCGGTGGCGACGGTGGCCTGTAGGCTTCCCTGGTCGACTGTCTTATCGGGATACTGGAGGACACAGTTGGATCGGAGGGTGCGGCTGCCGCTGGCGTACCTGTGGCAGGAGCGGCAGGTGCCTTGGGTTGGGCAGTGCGACCAGGACCAGCCGGTAGGGTAGAAGTCATCGAGGCGGCAGGAGCAGCAGAAGGCACGGGGGAAAAAGGAACAGCCGAAGCTGCCGGGGCAGCAGACGCAACAGGCGAGGCGGGACGACCAGGATGCTCAAAGGCTGCACGGGAAGGCGCTGTGCTCGATGAGTTCGTGGCCGGTTCGGCTCTTGTAGCTGCGGGACCATTTGCTGCCTCTACAGCAACATGGAACTCCTCCTCCAAGGCAGACGGTCTGCCAGCTGCAGATATACTGCTGCCGCCGCCGCTGAAGTCACTTGAGGTTTTGTCGATGCGGTCGATCGTCGTGTTCGGGCTCGTACTCGCCGTCCCATCGTCGTCACCGTGACGGGACGCCATCTTGAAACATGTGTCCCAGAGTAGACTGGTTCTCTGCAGTGTCTGCGCGGTGTGGGAGCTGGCAGGAGGGAGTCGAGAATCGACGTTCGGTGGGATGGCACGCCAAAGTGTTCGATGATGGATTCCAGGGGAGACTGGAAGATAAAGCGATAATCTAGTAGAGGAGAATGGCGGAGAATGTCGAGGGCGATGGAGACCGGTAGTCGTTGTACAATATCAGGGCGGGGGGCGGGATAAGCTAGATCGGTCGTTTGTCGTTCTGGTCTTTCTTGATACCAAAGTCTACGCAGACAACACAAGAGTGATGTCCAAGATGAGATGCTTGACAAAGGCAACGTTCGGCTGTGGTTGTGGTGGCGGGATGCGATGCACAACAATAGCGGTTTCAGCGAGCACCTGATTAGATTGTGGGCAGTTGTGAGGGTAGCGCCTTCCCAGTGGAACAAGGCGAGGGCGGGAAAGTGGAGTGGAGTGGAGGGGGCGATAAGGCAAAAAGCAAGAGCAATCTAGTCTGCCTTGTTGCCAAAAAAAGAGGCAGCGAACCGCCTGCACTAAACGGCGCTATGGAGGAAAGAGGCACCGGGCACACGACCTCGCTTATTCATGACTAATAATTTTGTATTGCTTTATAGGACTTTTGGCTACATCCTAGCAGTAATTCGCACCTCGTCCAGTATCAAGTGCAATTTGCTGACAGTCTTCCGCTCTGCATGTCCAATGATGAGTGGCCATGGGATATTCGACAATGACCATTACATGTTTACAGTACGACGTATCTTACAACGTTGATACGAAGAATTACATCAGCGCAACTTGCATGGTGCTTATACTGGTGGCCAGACATGTAACCAGCAGCAGCTCCTAATGGACAGGGCCTTGTCCCAAGGTTCTTAATTTAGCGCACCCGGAGCGGACGGCCGCTATTTCAGATGGGTCTTGCAGGGAACAAATGAACGGCTTGTGAGAAGGAATATGTTAAGCTTGATAAAAGCATACGAACCAACAAAATGGAATTATAAATATGACCCAAGAGTTGAAAGCACTTGCCAGCTCGTCAAATACAAATACAGAGTACCGAAGATAAGAGAAATGGCACGCCAAGAGAAAACTATATGAAAACGGGAACAGCGTGAGGTCCATTTTTGCATGCATCCACACTTTACACTGCAAATGCCTTGCTGCCCTGAATGAGGCCAGGACTCTGCCGAATGGCCATAATCGACCACGTCGGCGCGTACTTCCACGCCTCGTCCGCAGCCGGTGCAGTTCCCGGCGTGTTGGCATCGACCCAGCGACAGATGACGTGGCCTGTCAGGCTGCCGGCCGTGTTGGCGTCGGCATTGCCGTCGCCGGCCCATTCCACGTCGACCGTCCATGGCGTCTTCCAGTCCCGACGCCAGAGCGTAAAGTCGCCAATCTCCCAGTTGCCGTCCAGCGGGGCGGGCTCTTTATCAAAGCCGAAGCGCGTATCCAGGCCACTGCTGCTCCCGCGCACAGAGACAGCCTTGACTGGTCGGTCGAAGCGCAAGCCGCACACCTTGGTGTTGACGGCTGTAATGTCGAACGAAGCGGCCAACTTGCCAGGCACCCGTGTCACGTTCACAGAGATAAGGCCTTCGTAACTGCCCGAGAAGGGCGATGTAGTGTCACCGTCGACGCGCGGCTCCAGACCGGTGCCGTCAAAGGTGCAGTCGAGCAGCCCAGTTTTCCCACCACCGGGGGCAGTGCATGCCAACGGACGACCTGCGGTGGCAGGAAGGTTGTTGATGATGTCGTGAATGTAGCCCTCATAGCCGGTCAGCGTGACAGACGAGTTGCCATGGTCCACTGAGAAATCCTGCCGGAGGCTGAACTTGAAGGGATTCGTAGCAGAAAAAGGAAATACGGCAATACTATAGATGAGCGTGCCGATGAACGCGACGGCAAAAAAGAGTGGAATGTGCCTCGACACCCGGTGGACAAAGGGGGTCAAGGGAAGCAGAGCCAGAACCGAGAGTGCGCCAACGAGAAGATATGGCATCAGTACGTCTGAGCCGTCTGTGCCCGTCTGCTGTACGGCGGAACCGAGGAGGAGCAGCAGCTGGGCCGCAACGATAATGTTGAATGGGCCAAGAATAAGAAACTGAAGGAACCACGTCCAGGTGGGCAAGTACTTGGACCAGCCCTGCTCGACTCCAAACGGTTGCGACTGGACCGCCCATAGGCCGCTGCTCGGAACTTCGGCCGCCGCCTCTTCCCGCCTGCGTTCATCCAGAAGGGCAGACAAGGACCGCCGGTAGCCCGTGGCAAACGTGGTGGGCCGGTTATTGCGAATGTTGCCACCGATCAGGGGACTTGTTTCGGTCGGCACTTCGTCGTCAAGGCCGCCGCTCGTGGCCTCGCCAGCATCGTTTGGCTCATTCTCAATGGCGCTCTCATTGTTGAAAACGCCCTCGCCAGGGGTCGGCAAGATCAGAGCGTCGCCTTCGTCGCCATTGGCTAGGGCGCTCATTCTGCTATCCAGCTCCTCAATGTAGGCGCTCTTGGTCTTTAGGGCAAAGAGCTCTAAGAGAGAGATCAAAAGAGACGCAAACACGCTCGTCGCCAGGTAGACGATGACATAGCCAGAGGCAATGTGTCCGCGGTCTTCGCCGACAGCGGCGACCACGAGTAGCACCCAGAAAATGCCGAAGAGCCAGAAAAGAGCATGTGTCCGGTGAAATGCGGATGGCCGGACAAAGTCGGCGACGCGCATAACGACCCAAAAGACGAAGACGAATACCGTCACCATAAGCGTGACACTACGCCGACCCACATGTCAGTGTGCGGTGCAAAGAAAGGGGGCAATAAACGAACTTACATGGTGTAAAGATTGCTGTAAATGGCAAACGGCTGGACCTTGCAAACAAGGAGAGCCGTTCCATAAACAGCCGAGCCAGCCACAGCCAGCGCCGCCGGGAATCGAAAAAAGCCCTTCCAGCCGCCAATGTCGACCTTGCTGTCGGCATCGGCGCTTTCGGGTTGCTCGACGGAGGCGCGGAAGAGGTAGTCCTTGTCGAACTTGTGCAGCAGAAATAGGATAAGGGCCACGAGGAGCGGCGAAACGATGAGGATGGTCAGCGACCACGCAAAGAGGCTGCGGAGCGCGAGCAGAACCAGGCTGTCGCCAAACAAGTCGAACCATACGGCGTCGGTCTCGCCATCCTCCACGGCATCGCCCGCCGAGCCGGTCAAGGTCTTGGTCGAGGCGAGGGCGCCGGACAGCATGTGCCAGACGCTGGCCGTGGACGTGTGCCTGCGGTCGTCCTGCTGCGTGTGGTACCGCAGGCGTGGCTTCATAAAGGCGATGTCAAGCCCGCGGTAGCCCAGCGCGTTCACCCACACGCGATAGTCCGTCTCGCTTTGGATCCAGTTCTGTTTGAAGCCATCACTGGCAATCACCGTGCCGTGCGGGTGCGGTGCCTCGCGGTATGCCTTGACGACTTCAAGGTCCGTGGCGCGGAACAGCACCGCACGTCCACCGGCACCAGCTCCCTCAAGATTCACAAAGGTGCCGATGAAAGGGACCAGCGGGCTGTTCGCAAAAGCAGTGGCACCCAGCAAAAACTCTTCCTCGGCGTTGTTCAGCAGGACAACGATGCCCCGCTCCGGCTGGTTGCCCGGCGTGCTGAAGTAGCGGACGATCTGCAGACATGAGACGACACCGACGCCATCGTCCGTGGCGCCGAAGCTCGAGGATACGGAGTCAAAGTGCGCGTTGACCAACACGATCTGCTTTTGCATAGCCTTGGCCTGCGGCGAATCAGCGGGTGCCCGCCACCAGTCGCCGGCCTCGTCCCGTGTGCCGCGAATGTAGACGTAGATGTTGGTGCCTTCGAAGTACAGGCCAGAGCGGCGCCCCTCGGAGTACCTCGTGGTGAACGACACATTGGTCAGCAGATCGTCGAAGACGACCACAGCCGTGTCTGCAATGCTTTCAGGGGCATTCCTGGGCGGTGTAAGTACGGAGGACGTGCCGTCCGAACGGTCGGCCTGCGTCTTATAGGAGACACCATTGCGGTCCAGGACCTGATAGATGCGCTGCAGCAAAAAGACCCTCACGTCATCGTTAGCGTGGCTATTTGCCGGGTGCATGTACTGCGTCAGATTGGCAAGGTCGGCCCATGCTTCGACGATGCTGATGCCACGCGTTAGGGCTGACTCTGCCGGCGGGCTGGGCACGGTTTCATGGATGTGGATGATGGGGATGACCGTCGCAAGGTAGACTACAACCGCCCAGAAGGTGACCTGGAGCGGCCGGAAGGCAAAAGGATTTAGGACCGTCATGTCTAGCGAGGAGAAGCCGAAAAGAAAGGAAAAGACAGACGGGGAGGGAGAAAAGAGAGAAGACGAGGCAGGGTAGTGCCGCCTTTCAAAATGGTACTGTCATCCGTGCCGAGGCGTTTTCTTCGAGCGACCGAGAAGATGACACCAGAAACGACAATGCAAACAAGCGATCCTCGCCTAATGCTCTGAAATGCAAAGTCGAATGAAGGGAATGGGTGGTTGGGGAATACCGACGACATGGGGTGAAAGAGGGGAAGCAAGGGAGGAAGCTTTAGAGGCAGAAGGCTGCAATGATACAAACATCCAAGTACGTCAGCCGCGCGCCCGCACCAATTGAAGGCAGGAGCAAACCACCAGCTTCAGCGTCTCCGCTGAAGCTTGGCCGGCAGCGGGCCAACCAATGACACCATACGCGACGCTGGGCAGGAGACAGCACCTTCCCACTTCTTCCCCCAAGCTTCCTTCCTTTTTGGGTGCGCTAAGTTAACCACGGGGCCCCGCTCTAATGGCGACTTCCCTGATAACAGCCACTCTCTCAATATGGTGAACGTCAGGCTGGGAAGGCACATGAACAAATGGCAATAAATTATGCCGCTTCTGGGAGCACTTTGTTAAATTTATTACTGCTTTCACTTCATTGACTTTTGCAAGACAGGCAGCAATTTTTTTTTCTCCTCGTTATTATGTATCTACTCTCATCGGTGAAGAAAGGCTCGCAATAAGTTAGTATGTTAGTACATCCATACTTAAGGCTGCGTTACAGTTAGGTTGAAGACACCAAAACGGTCTTCTTCGAAGCTCATAAGCGGCAAAAGGTACAATAAAATACACCACAGATTGTGGAACAAAGTCAGTTAGCAAAGCAACACCGACACCAACTGTCGGTCGTGTGCGGTTGTCTGGTCGTCGGGTGAAAGAACAACAGCAAAAGAAGCGGCGTCTTCGTCAGTTCCGCATTACTTTCCCACGCCTGCGATTGCGGTTGTCGAAAATCGTGTATCCTCGTCACTCACTCCTGTCGGCTGTCATGGTTAAGCAATGTGAATTTTACGCTCCCGGAGGTGGGGGTGGAGGCGGCTGGTCGCTTGGCGGCGGAGGGGGAGGCGCATCACCCGGAGGCGGCGGCGGCGGTGGAGGTTGCACCGCACCAGAGTACTGCTGAATCAGAGCGCTGAGACCAGAGTCCATGCCCGGGGGTGCACCCAGACCAGCACCGGCACCGGCACCAGGAGGGGGCGGGGGCGGGGGCGGGTGAAGACCGGGAGGCGCTCCGCCCATGCCTGGCGGCGCTCCGTAGCCCGGAGCGCCATGGTACGACGGCGGAGGCGGAATTGCCTGCGCTCCAGGTGCTTGGTGCCATGGGGCCATGCCCGGCGGGGCTGGGGGTGCGGCTGTCCCATTTTGCCCATTGTAGCCATCATGGGCGCCGCTGCCAGCGTTGTAGAAGTCACCACCACCATTGTCGTAACCACCTCCACCACCGTTGTAGTTGTCGTTGTTGCGATAGTTACGATCACGCGCCCAGGGTGCGGGACCGCCCGAGGGACCACCTGGAGCATCTCTGGGAGGACCGTCGTTATCACGGTCGTTGTTAGCACGCCGCCAGGGCGCAGGTCCTCCTGTCGGGCCACGTTGCCACGGCTTGGGCTCGCTATTGCCACCACCGGGGCCAGAGGGACCACCCGGACCAGCTTCGATGCGCAGCGGCGGGCCAGAACCACCACCACCGAGTTCTTGCATGAGTTGCTAGGGGAGTTAGTATTGTTTTAAGACAGAAACGTAAAAAAAGAAAAAGAAAAAGAAAGACAGGAGAGACAGAGAATGATGGAATCGTGGTTGCGGCGTAGCTTACCTCGTACTCGCGGTCCACCGCATCGCCACTGCCCGAGGGACCCAGACGACCAGCCGAGGGCCGCACGGGTCCATCGTTGCGCCAGTTGGCGCCTCTTTGTCTGTCAGGACAGTCGCGAGCCATGTGGCCTGCGTTGCCACAGACACGGCAGATGATGTTGGCAGTGTAGTTCTGCTTTTCTGGGCAGTCGTACTTGCGGTGGCCGATCTGACCGCAGTTCTGGCAGGCCTGATTCTCGTCGTCGCGGAGGGTACCGTTAAGGGCAGCCAGCTCACGCAGCTGGTTGCGCTTGAGCTCATTCTGCCCTTCGGGGATGGAAGCGGCCTGTTGGAGAAGAAACCTGTTAGCTTGGGGAGTCTCATGGGGGAACAGCTGCTGGATCAGCTGCTTGAGGCGTTCGCAGTGGGCGCATACAGTTTCGATCACATTATGGATCAGGCGCTTGGCCTTTTCCACCTTCTCCTCAGTGTCTGCCATGATCAGACAATGAAGATCTTCTTCCTGGTTGCTGGAGTGTGCGGCATCAGAGCGGCCTGTGAATTGGTTAGTGTGGTTCAAAAGAAAAGCGGCAAAAAAGAAAACAAAGAAAAAAAGCGAGGCGTAGTATAAGAGGGTGGAAACTACGTACCTTTGCCTTCTTTGACGGAACCCTTGCCGCGAATGGCAATCTTGGCGCCAGATTCTGTCTCCATTTTCTTCAAGGTGTTGCCTCTAGGACCAATAAGTAAACCAACTTGAGTAGGAGAAGAAAGCTAAGTGTTAGTATCAAATTAATAGGCTCCAACGCGGGTTGTATCGCGTCGACAGATTTCAAGGGTTAGACTAGGTTAGAGAAGGGGAAGAAAGGAGTGGAAGCAGTCGCCGAATATTTTCAAGTTAGGTTCAGTTCCCATGATGGCTTCAAGAGGACGGCCTGCACAACGAGGCCAAGACACAAAAGACACCGTGCACGCGTCGTTGAGCCTGGTAGTGCCACCCAGAGAGAAAAGATCCGGCTCCATGGCAAGGAAGAGAGGAGGAACAGGAATGGAAGGAACGGGGAGGCTGACGGGGGGAGGGGAGCAGGGGAAAGCAGTTAGAAGCGTTAGAAGGGTTAGCAATCATACTAAAGTTAATTTCAGGGTAGTCGTTGACGGGCACGTAGACCTTCTCCTGGGTCTTGGTCGGCCGGCGATAGTCCTGGGGCGGATGGTAGTTGGGGAAGGTCTTAATGGCCTTCTCAACCAGCTTGTGGCGCTCCTCCTCCAGCTTTTTTCTGTAGCGGTACTCCCGCGTGTTGATACGCCGGCCGTGGTTGTCGTACTGGGGTGCGGGCGATGGCGAGCGGTCGCCATCGGCTGGGACGACGTCGTCGATCTTGAGCTTCTGCGTGATCTCCTCGATGCGCAAGTGCAACGTGTACGCCTCAAGCTGTTCGCTGGTCATGTTGGCCAGGATGGCCGTGGGCAGACCCATGAGACCAGCCGCCTTGTTGTCAGACGCGTCGCCCCACCGGTTGCGCTTCTTGCGGCGACGGACGCCGCCATCAAGGCCGCCATCGGTTGCCGGCGGTCCACGGGGCTCTGGGCTACGACCGCGCTTCAGATCGCGATCCCGGTCGTAGCCTCCACCATTGCGGTCGCGGTCATCACGGCCGCCCCGGTCACTACGATAGTCGCTGCGGTCATGACGGTCGCCGCGATCGTAGTCGCCGCCGCCGCCGTTGCTGCTGGGCTCAGAGTCGCCTCCAAAGCGACGCACTTTCCCGAGTGGAATGTTGTTCGAGCCGGTGATGCCCTGGTTTCTCCAAGACATCTTGGCGGAGTTGTCGCTGCAAATAGGCTATGATGCCGGTAAGGGTTGTGTCGATGGTTTGGGGCAATACTGACGATAGAGCGTCAGTTGTGCACTGAGTTGGAAGGTCAAGGCTTCCAAAGCATCGACAAAAGGTTCTTGCGAAGAAGGGGCAAAAGTTCATTTGCCGCCGCTTGATATAGCGAATGCTGATTGGACAAGATCCCGCTGTCACGTGGAACGCCATAGCACTGTGGAGCTCTAGGCACCTCTTGGAAAGCATTTGGGTCTCATCGACTTCGACCGAGACTCAGCCAGAATGAGGATTAAAAACTTAACAGTACTTTGCTAGGACAGTGCAGAAAGTATGTTATGTCTCTCTTTTTTATTTATTTATTCGTCAGATTTATTACTCGTAGCTTTCATCTCTTTGAAACATGAGGACAGTCCGAATACATATCCAAGTACGGAGTACTCTGTACCATACATCAATCTCTTGGCAGCCCCCCACTGTATTTACAGTGCTGACATCCATGCTTGCCACTGCTTACTGCATATATTATCCGTAGGAGTCGGCTCGAATGCAGTGCTACAATACAACATAGGTCGTCGACAATCTGACCATGTTCCGCCCTTAGTGCAAGGCTGACCTGCCGCCTTACCTTACCGTTTTGTTTTTCTCTATTTCTTCAGTTTCTTTGCATCGTCGGCCATGCCCTGCTGCACCCAGGCGCGAGCCGACGCGGCGCGCTTCTCGATGTCGGCCACCGAGAGATTGTCGAGGGCCGTGTGGCGCGACGGGATGTGGCGGCCCTTTTCGACACCGGGACGGGCGAGGATCTTGTCGAACCAAGCCTTGAGGTGGGGAGTGTCGTCGAGGGTCTGGCCAGCCCAGCCTATGTTGTCTGTGAGTGTTTTGTTGGCAGCTCAAACAATACGGCCAAGACGGAAACCTACGATGCGAGGCAATCCAAGGCCAGGTAGCAATGTCGGCAATGGTTAGACGGTCGCCGACAAGGAAGCCGGACGTGGACTTGGCTAGATGGTCGTCGAGAACGTGGTAGAGGCGGCCGGTCTCGTTGCCGTACCGCTTGACACCGTATTCGATTCTCTCGGGAGCGTAGCCTGTGCTTCTGTTAGCAATCCAGCGACGCGAAGTTTGTGGTGAACGTAGCGAGCGACCCACGCAAAAAGTGGTTGGACTGGCCCTGCATCGGACCCACTCCGGCCATCTGGAAGAAGAGCTACAACTTGTTAGCGACGGCGAGGCGTGCAAGCTGAACCAGGTGTGTACGGAGACAGAGCATACCCAGTTGTTGACTTCGTAGTACTCGCGCGTGCCGAAGGGGTACGACAACTTGTGCTCCGTGTCGTAGCGATCCGTCAAGTACAGCAGGATGGAGCCGCTCTCAAACAAGCGGATGGGCTTGCCATCGGTATGCGTGTCCGTGAGCGCCGGAATGCGGCCGTTGGGGTTGATCTCGACGTACCAAGGCTCCTTCTGCACGTTCTTGGTGAGTTCGATCGCGGTGACCTTGTATTGCAGGCCCAATTCCTCAAGAAGAAGCGAGATCTTGATGCCATTGGGCGTCTGAGACGTGTAGAGGTGGATGTCGGTGGGAGTGGCCATTGCGTTGCGTGTTGCAGCTCTGATCTTTGGCTTCTGCAGTTGGGGAGCTGGCGATTTTGATTTTGATTGTGATGCTTGTGCTTGTTGCGATGCAAGGTGCGATGCTATGTGGCTCAGTCTGTCTGTCATTGGAGGATGCACGACTATTCTTGTTTCCTTGATATTGACCGCCGTCCTATAAATACCTCGCAATGAGCTTCTTTTTTGCTGTTGACGGCATCTCCTCGTTCTTTGAAGCGGGCATCAGTTCAGCTCCCATAGCTTAGAAATCACTGCAGGTGTATGTTGTACCGGCGGGGTTCTTGCCGACGAACCTGGTACAAGCTTGCTATGTGCAACACTAAGCCCGAACCCATTAGTAGGCCGCCCAGGTGCTGTGTGCTCAAGATGACTTAGACATCGGACTGTTGTAAAACCCCGTATATCGTACGGATTTGCACAGACACCTTGTGAGCTGGCTAATCAGGGTCTGGCCGAGCTGGTTCATGGCAGTTTCCCCGCAGATATATACAAGTAGCTGCTCTCGGCCGTTTATGCCTGCATTCCCACTTGAGACAGAGCGCAATTATGTGTCGGGATACATCACCATGGCACCAACGAGACATCAATCGTTGACTTGCTTGGAGGGCCTGCATGACAAAGCGTCCGAAAATACTCCGCACAACGTGCCACACTAGGCGGACTTTACGGCAGCGCCGTTTTCGGCATATGATGTGGAATCTCATAGCGCTAAAACAGCGCTATAAACACGGCGGCACAGCGCACTGGAAATCCAATGCGCTTGGCTCTGCATCAGGTTTATCGTGTGCTTCGGCTACTTGTAACCGGTCGTATTTCGTGAACTATCTGTGTGGTCTACATACTAGGAAGATGGGGTGAAAGTAGCGACACAAAACAAGCATAAAAAAGAACAAAAATGCTGGCTTCATAGATGTAGCACATAATGTTGACGCCCATTGTCGGTGGCCGTTCATACCCTCCGGCTGATTCAAAACACAAGGTAACTCAAACGCAATGGTAAAAAAGGACACAAGTAATAAAACATTCAACGCCAGGATTGCTAAGCCGGGGAGAAACTGAGGGACAAACGCAGAGTTCAGATCAAAGAGTATAGGATTGGTCGAGGCCATGACAAATCAAGGGCAGACGGGCGAAAGCGAGCACCACTCAACCGCGGCGGTAGCCCCCGTTGCGCTCTTGGCGACGCTTTCTCTTCTCCTCGACATAGGCAAAGTCCTGCGTCTCGGAAACAACGCTCGAGCTGCCCGAGTACGCGCTGGGTGCCGACAGGCCGGGAATGACGTGGCGGTACGATTTGGTGCCAAGATCGCTCTCCGACTGGCCAGCATCCGTCCACGCACCGGGAACTTGCGACCGGCCGTCGCCGCCGGCCTGTGTGCCCTCGCCCTCGTCAATCTGGCGCAGCGGTGTGCTGGCATCCTCGCCGTGCTGCCAGCTAAAGTCGCGACGGTTGCTGCTCGCTGCGGCAGACGCCGCGTACGAGTGAGAGGCGCGCTGGCCCCGCTCTTGTAGACGCCGGCCCTCCGCGCGGACACGCTCCTGCTCACGGGCAGCATTGCGGTCAGCTGTGCTGTACACCTTGCGGATGCCCTTCTTGGTTGGCGTGTTGGTCGGTGTGTGTTCGCGGTTCGAAATGAGCTCCGACGTCACCGTGCTCTCGGTCGCGGCCGACGACGCACTCGGGTTGGAGCCGTCCCACTGCGAGCTGTCGCTGGCCTTGTTGATGCCGCCCACGCGGGCAACCTTCTCGTGACGGTAGTCGCGCAGGTGGGCCTGGGCGTTGGCCTCGGCCATCTCGTCGACCACACCGTCCTCGTTGACCTTGCGGCTGGACCGCGACTTGCCGTCGTTCTTCTTGCGGAGCTTCTCGTTGTGTTTTTCCTCGCGGCGCCGTTCTTTTTCGCGGTCACGCTGCTCCTTCTTCTTGCGGCGCTTCTCGCGGCCCATAATGTCACTGACGCCGGCCGTGATACCGGACATCGCAGTCGACTCTGTCATGCCCGTCACGCCGGTGATCACCGTGGAAGCATCTTCAGTCGAGTTGTCGTCGACATCCTTGTAGATGCTGCCGCCGCCCAGGTCGGTGCTGGGTGTGGCGTTTGACAGGATCGTTCCGTTGGGCCCCCGACGGCGCAGCACTGTCGTCTTGTAGTCCTCCCAGTCGTTGTTGTTAAAGTGGAAGCCGCCGTTCTTAGCCCAGAAGAAGAACCAAATCATGGCCACGCAGATGGCGGCCCCTAGAATGCCAAAGAGCGCAAAGATAGCATTGTTGTTGATCGATTGCGGCGCAGTTACGCCCACGTGTGGGTCGGGTGTCGTAGTCGCTGCATCACGAGCCAAGAGAATCGCCCGAGCCGCCAGCGGGCCGTGGTCAAACACCTTTGTCGGGCTCACCGCATTCCGCGACGTCGAGAGCCTCGACACTAGGTCGCGGAAAACGGTGGGCGCCATTGGGCGGGTATTTTTGTTCGTTTCTTTGGTTGCTGGCTGGAATGGACCGGTAAGGCAGCCGGCCAAAAGGTGCGGAGACTGAGGCCTCGATTTGCGCTGGATTGTGAAGGATTGTGAAGCAGATTGGATGCCAGCCGAGAGGGGCGATGCGAGACAACCGGCCGTAGCCACAAGCAGAGAACAAACCGTTGTCAGGGTTCTGTTCACTGGTAATGAGTTGGGATATATAGTCGATTGATAGATGGAGGCTGTCGCGACACAACTTCGAATTGAATGTCAACTTTGTGGAATGGAGAGAGGATCAAGATCTGCGCTGAATGCAAAGAGATAATGGGAGGGGGAAGAGAATTGGGCGATAGGCCTATCTTTGTTTGGTTCCCCTAGAAACCGGAAGGCGAGGTTGGGCAGTGCTGGGGCAGGTGCGAGGGGCTGTCCCATTTAAAGTGGCTGGCGCCAATGACGCGATGCTTTCCAAAACGAGAAAATATGGCGACGCCACGTTCGTGAGCAAAGAATTCACAAAAAAATAAAAATAAAAACGACACTGCGAACAAAAAGAATGTTAATTAATGTGCAACGTTTTACTTCATATAGATGTTATCGCAACATTTAACGCGGCATACCTGGTAAAAGACACCCATCAACATATGCAGAGTGTGCCTCACGAATTGGTGAATCTTGGGATGTAAATAGACGGTATCCCAGCAACCACACGTCTTACACACGTGACCCACTTTTCGTCCGCCACACATATCTCAGCCACAGGCAGAGCACGAGTGCAAGGTCAAGGAGCGTCCGTTGCCAGTCTCTCTTTTTCCAGTGATTCTTGAATGCATGCAGGTTGGGTTGTAAAGATTACAATCCAATCAGACCAAAAACGACCAAAAGTCATTGAACGACAGCCGCCTGCTACTAAGCGCCGACACCCACATTGTGGCCCCTATCTCCGTATCGCTGTCACCCAGACGACGTTTCACCTCCGTATCAACTGCGGAGACGCTGCGATTCCTCCATAACCTTTGTGCAGAGATTGAGGATACTCAAACAATGGGACAGAACACCAATAGGACGTTGCTAACGCCATGTCTGCCTCGTAGCAAGGTTGCTTCCTGCCGCTGGCCTGGTTGCTGGCGTGTTTCTACTCATGCTGATGCTACAGCACCTTGATCGCACAATGTCCCAGCATTCCTCATGGGCATGTACCATGTGCCTTGCATAGCGGGAAACAGAAACGTGTCGCTCATGATCGCTCCGTTCTGGACTTTGATTGCCCACTGACTATGGGCAAGCCACTCGATTGCTCCGTTTTGTCTCCTCACGAACAGGAGTCAAAGGGGCGTGGCATTAACATGATCAACGCAAGACCAACTGGGAAACGTCCATGCAATGCGTCTCACGACCAACGTCCATTGCCGAAGTAAGGGGGATAAGAAGGCGAGCTTCCTTGTCCAGCTGCATCGGTGCCAATTGGACAGGCTCAGGGACAATGCATGCTTCACCAAGCGCTAGGACGAAGCTGTAGAAGTGCAGGTATGGGAAGAAAGACCGTACGGACCTGCTTCGACACTCCTTTTTTATGCAAAGGACCACACGAAGCCCCTATATTTAGCATATGGTGCCGTTGGCGTGTTCGAAGGGCGAAGAAACGTCCCCGGCGACGTGAAATTGGAACGTATGGTCCAAAGTAGAAAGCAGTGCGGAGCCAGCAGTCCATCATCGCTCATATTTACAGTTGGCCGGACATGTTGGGGTGTCCAGACGGGCAAATGTGCCGGCCGGAGAAAACAATACTAAGAGGGATAGGCCCTGTTGGCGGAGCGCAAATCTACCATGAATATACATATATGTGGCCTCTAGTATAACCGTAGAAGGAGGGGGGATCGCCGTCGAAGACAGTTCGTCGTCAATGCCGTGTGGAATGATGCGGACTCCCCTATTCACCCCCAAGGCCGGCCTAGTCAATCCGAACAGGTTGATTTAGAGTTCTGTTCCATTGTTCCATAGTTCGAGAAGGGATCGCGTCGATGGTGGGAAAGGGACGTCTGTTTTTTGTTGGTGGTGGTTGCGAATCATACTTTAGGCATGTCATTATGCGCTGTCGGCATGTTAAATGACTCTGGCTTGAAAGCCCGGCAAAGTCGGGATTGCTAAAAAAAAAACACAAGGTCTAAGAAGGAAAGTAGGCATTGTATTGTTCGTTAAGAGAGTCCATGAAAGTAAATGATATATTCCCATTTCCGTTCAAATAATCTGTGTTTAAAAACAAACTGTGTTGGGGTAATATATGGCCTTCATGACAAAGAGGGTATCCAAAACTTTTAATCCAGTACGAATGCCGCCGTGGAAACAAACGGGCCGGTCGACGTCAGTCGGTAGAGCACGTATGTATAGTAATGACACAAGCTTGAAGACAAAAGACAATTTGATAAATCTGGGGGTGGCCAGGGCCCATCGTAAAAAAGGGTGGGCAAATTGTGACAAGATTAGCTGAAAAAATTCGTAAATCGTAACCGAAAAAGACATCACGTTGCGTCCCCAGGACGACAACTCCATTGGCAACTGTGCAAGAGACGTGAAAGAAAGGGCAAAGAGAATAAAGCATCAAAACATGGAAACGCTCGCTCGCTTGCTTTCGCTAATAAAAGGCATTTTGCAAGTATGCCTATAAGGAAAACGAAAAGAAAAAGGAGAAACGCGGGCCGCAGGTCAAATAAAAAAAATAGAAAAAAAAATCAAAACATATCGTATCGTCGTTTCGAATAATTAAAAGAAGAAAAAGGAAAAGAAAAAGAAAAAAGAAAAAGAAGAAGAACGTCATCTTGCGTTTAGCGAGGCTGCCTCAAACTTTGGATCTTTCGTCATTTTCTTTTGGTCGTACTTTATAGTGGACGTTTTCATTCCTTTATATCATATCCAGGACCCGGGTGCTGGAAGTGGATCAAAGGGAGCACCTGTGTAGTCCAGGGCCCCGTCGTAGTTGTACTCATATGGTGCAGATGTCGGTGCATAGACGGACCTAGACTGGGAGGCCGCACGGCTGCGCAGAGCAGGGTAGTCATGGCGCCCTCTGCGGTCATCTCTTTCTGCATAGCTGGCCTTGTCGCTGCTACCGATCCGTCTGCCTTGTGGTGGGCCACGGATGTTGATCTCGGTGCCGTCCTGGCAATGCATTTCTGTTTCGCCATACTTGAAGACAGCATTGCCCCTGACCCGGATGGTCAGGTCTTCTTCGTTGCTGGACCGCGTTGTTCTCGTCGTGGCGGACTGCCGCCAGTCGCTTTCGTCGCGGCTGCCAGAGCTGCGGGTTGACCGGCTCTTGGGACCGCCGCGCCGGCTAGCTTCGTACAGCATTTCTTCTGTGAGGCGCATGCCTGCCGTCGCCATACCGGTCGTTTTATCCTGGTATGAGCTGGCAAACCGAAGCTTCTCATCCAACGCATTGCCAGACGAAATGGGCTGCTCCCCGTAGTATGAGTTCCGACGACTGCCCATTGTGCCCGCTACCTCGGTTACATAATGTCGCGGATCCATCTGGTAAGGATCGATGCTTTCGCGGCGAGTCCGCGGGATATGCATCATGCCATATTCAAGGTGCGAGCCTTCAAGGGGTTCGAGGGGTTCAAATGGCTCATCAATCAAAGGTTGGAAAGGTTGTCCTCGGATCGAGACGGGTCCGGAAGGAGGAAGCATGGGAGGTGCAAAGGGCGAGGACAGCATTGGCCGAGCAGACATGGGACGCATCGACGGAGGTCGTGAGCGTTCATCCTCCATACCTAGGCCGTGGCTCATGGAAAGGCGACGCATATCGTGGCTCAAGTCGGATTCTGGCTCGAATCCGTCTGGATTGCCATACTCGACAGTCGGCGGCGGGCGGTGTCCCATTGAAGTCTGTGGGCGACCGTGAACGAAGCGCTGTTGAAGTCCCCGCATGCCGCCATTGCTAGGAGGTGCCGGAGGCGGGAAAGGCTCGTGGTGGAACGCTGGCCCAGGCGGCCCAGGCGGGTGCATAGGTGGTTGGGGTGGTGGCATCATGCCGTAGCCGTGCGGGGGCAGCGGATGTGGCTGCCACTGCTGCGGTGGTGGCGGCGGGGGCATGAAACCGGATGGGGGCGGCATGCCGGACGGGTGTGGCGGTTGTGACGGATGCAGCGAGTGGTATCGCGAGTTCGAGAGAGGAGGGCGAGAGGACGCGTGGTAGGCGGAATTAGGCCGCGGCGCAGCCGTCTTTGACCGCGGGCGAGCCTGGGCGGATGCGATGGAGGCAGGATCGGCCCCATAGTACACTGCTTCTGGGTTGTCGCGCGATCGGCGGCGTTGAGATGCGGTCTCGATGACCGGGGTGCTCTTCGAATGCCGCGTTGCCGGGCGGGTGAGGGCTTGTTTCTCGGGCGGGACGGACCTGTCTCTGTCGCCGCGTGGTCTTGAGGACTTGCTAGATCTTGACTCGCGACGCCTCGGATGGGCAGTCGAGTCGGAGTCCGTGAAGTGGTTGGCGGCCGATGGGGATACATCGCGGCGGGACTTTTTTCTGCTGATGTTCATGCGTTCTTTGGAGGGACTGGGCGCAGCTGATGCGGCGTATGTGACATCTCCACGGACATTTCCCAGGTCGTCCTCCTCTTGCATGTAGGCCACCTTTGACGATTTTGAACTCTTGACAGACATCGTGGAGGTGCTACACTGGTATCAAAAGAGCACTGAGCGTTTTGTGAAAAGTTGAGTCGTCGAGAGCAAGAGTGGGCGAGTGGGCAGCGTGGAGCAGAGACAACGGAGAGTGGTAAGGCGCGATGAAGATGGGCAGGGGAACAGTGCAAAGAACGACACGAGAAAAACCGAGGGCGTTGGAGGAGATGAAAAGGGAAAAGAGAGAAACGAGGGCAAGGAAGAAAAAAAGGATAAAGAATGAAGGAAAGAGGACACGAGGAGAAAGGAAGTATCGGGGCGCGCGTGCAGCCCGTGAGGCAGCGATGGTCGCTTTTCGTCTCCCAGTCGTAGGTGTCTATCCCCGCTTGAGATTGTGTGACCGTTGATTAGATAGATGGAGTGTGTTGGGCGCGGACGTCGGCAGCTTCACAGGCAGCGAGTGAAGCAGGGGCGCGTGGATCGGACGTAGTGCTCAATAGGCAGTCGTGAGAGGGTCTCGATCTTGTTCGTCGAGGGCAGGAGAGGAACAGCCAAGAAGAAGAACCAGTTCTCTCCCGGATGCCTTGGGCAGCTTGGATGGTAGGGTGATGTTTGCAGGGTTTCGCCAGTCGGGAAGAGACGAGCCAAAAAAGTTGAGTGGGGATCGGGTGGTTTTATGGATTTTTGTTTGGGTATGGGCAGGATGGAGTATGGGGTTTCCTGGAAAGCCAGGGCACTTGTGGGCGAGCAGGGGCCTATTCGCTGTAGCCGTTTCGTTCGAGGTCCGTTATTCGTTCGGACCTCGTCCTTCTTCCTCGTGACGACCCAGCAGCGAATATGTGGACGACGGTGGTAGGTTGACGGATTCTGGCAAACGAACAGCCACACATGAGTCAGAAATGAAGAGAACGAGAAAAAAAAAAACCGACGCAAGAGAGTGCAGAGTGCAGGAAACAAGAAAGAAAGACAGTGGTCGGATGCGTTCTGGGAATGTCAATTTGTTTATGTAGAGTCACAAATTACTGTGGCAGCCACAGGGACGAGATGGCGTTTCTATGGCCGCGGTGGTGGTTGCCGTTTCTGTTTGTGTTTGCTGTCTCATGAAGAATATGAGGTTTGTCTTTACGCTACTCTCCCTTCTTTCCATTGTCGCCTTTTCGGAAGGGGTGCGAGGGGGGGACGGCCGACCAGGAAGGAGGGGGTGTGCAAGAAACAGGGGACCCACTTTATAAACGGAGAGCGGCAGGAGACGTGGTGTTGTGTAGTTTTGTGGGAACATGAGGCTATGAGACGGCGAGGATATGCAGTTACGAGACCTTGAGACTCGGAAAGAGTGGCTGTATGCCGTAGAGTGCTAGACACATGGTCCATTTGCCAGATATGAATAGGCCGAATTGCTTGTAAAGACGATGGAATGGACGAGGATGACGGTATGGCTTCGTCTAAAACCAACGGACTTGTGTTTGTATGAATTACGGGTCAGCCTGTCTAACTGCAGGAAGAGCGTGAGGACATATGCTGGGGAAATGAGGTGTGATTATGCCGCTGTCTTCTTGTGATTATGTCGCTGGCTTCTTGTGATTATGTCGCTGTCTTCTTCGCAGCGAAACACTGCAATTCCAGAAGTAAGGCGCAAATGGGTGGAGACACAGCCAGAGGACGAGAAGGCACAAACAGGACGACAGGGGTGTCAATTGCATGTGTGGTTGTGATCGTTCCTTCCGTTCTCGTAATTACACACAGAGGAGAGCTATATGGCAGGGCCGACCGACCCTCACAATTTCAATTAAACCGGAAGGTGCTGAACCGCTGTACGAACGACGCCAAGCCGTTTCTGCCCCTCCGTTCTGGCTTGTTATCAGTGGTATCGACAAGAACGGAGAGGGACAGACAGGGCCACGTCTGAGGGCAAGACGCGGGAGCGAGCGAATGGCAACGGCCGTGGTGGCGAAGACGTCCCGTCCTGGCGTGTCCTGGGGTGTTGGCATTTGGGCTGTCTGCGGATGTACATACATCGTAATTACTGTGTAAGAGCACAACCCAAAGCTGGATGGACTGGGCAGGGGCGTGTGTGGGGAGGAGAGACAGGAGCGGCGAATGAGGGGGAGCGTTGGCACGGTGGTGACTGTCGACGCAAGAGGAGGAGACTGTGCCGGCGCGAGACACGGGACGTTGCTGCGCTAACCTTTTTAGCGGCACACGATGTACGGAGTGAGCTCAATATTTACTACGAGGCGTGCTTGGTTGGACTCGGAACAGGCAGAAAGGAGCTCCAACTGGACGCTACTGCGCAAGTGCACACCACTTGGGAAGTGGTGGTGATTTCATGTTTTTATTTGCATCCGTGCTCGATAACAACACGCGATGCCAAGTAAAAAGACCTCCGGCCTAATGCTGACCAAAAACAAATGCACATCCTGCTGCCTCCATGTTGTGTACGGAATTGCTTCTGCAGTTTGCACATGCCGTCCGGCTGCAAGGGACTACCGACAAGTGCAGAAGGTGGTAGCAGAACGGTACTTGGCCTTGGAATGCGGCTGGCGCGAGGTCAACCGGGTTTTAAGGGTATCTCGAGATACGGGCGAGCAAGTGGGTGAACGGAGTGAGAGGGGACCCAGAAGACGGACGACCGATTCCATACGATGTACGATCTCAAAAACGGGCAAGATGGGTCTACCGGATACTCGATACTCCGTCGCCCGTTTTGTACAGCATTGGGCATTAGGTCAGAAGAGCCAGCAGCCACCAGGCAGATCGAGGTCCGTTTTCCAGGGCTGTTGGACGTAGTGGATCATGACAACACGGTACTACCAATTGGCATCGACTAGACAACGAAAAAGAAACAACAGAAAATGCTACGAGAGGCCGACCACTCGCAAGACACTGCCTCAGCACGGCGGCCAGGACGAGTTAGAATGGAATGAGGCAGTGAGGCAGGGCAAGGCGACTGCATGGTGCATGCGGCGCTGCGCGCTTTTGCTGCACGCTCAGCACCCCCTGCTGCACTGTGCTCCGCCAGATGCAGTCCCTGCAAGCACTCTGGCACTCAAGCGTCCGCCAAACGAGCCTCAAAGTCACACAGAGCCAGCGATACAAGCAGGGCGAACTGGCGGAGGTTGGGCTGTGCTGTGCGAGCAACTGGAAGCATCTGGAGAAACGAAAAAGTGGGACTGGAGGCTCAACATCGTCATAAAAGCGACGAGGGCCAAAAAGAGATCCACTGTGTCGTTGGCGGCAGGTTCTTGGATTCTCTCTGTTTCTTTTTTTTCCCGCCCAATAGGGTTAGCCGTTTGTTTTCTCGACACGTTGACTGGCTGTTGAGGCTATCTGCTGATTTTCTTTAGCAATCGTGCCCTCGTTTGTTGTCCTGCATCAAAGTCGTAGCAAGTGAGCGACTGCAAACAAAAGTTCATGCACGGACATCCTACACAATCGACGACGCGCTGACACAGTCTTCCACATACGCTGTTAATCATCCTGTATTACCAATGCTGAAGGAGACATAATGCAGAATGCCCATAACGCCCAAAGCACCTGTGGGTGCACAGATGTCGGGAGATACTTCGCCAAGTTGGACGTTGAAAGCTGAATATGTAGTGCAAAGGGATCCATTCACACCAATGCCGGGCCGGATGACTTTGCCTTGTGGTGGATAGGCAACAGCGGCCGGCTCACGGGACCGGCCTCAACGCCGAATGTGGGGGGTGGGGCAACGGAGCAGGCAGTCACGAATATGGAAGGCACGGATTGCATGCACAAAGTCCTCGGAAAGGGTGACAAGATTCCAATCGGTCATTCTGTTGGGAAGGCGGTCGCCCAGTGGCCGTATTGCTCGTTTGCGCCTCTTTCGACCTTGCCCAGTTAGTTACCAGGTGCGTTGTGATTTTGGGACTGGCCAGTGCAGCCCAGCTGCAGGTCGTCGCCGCGCCACTCGTCTGTCGGTTGTCTGTGCGCCTTTTCCTTCTTGGATGAAGGGCCAACCGACCCCAGATGGCACGACGAAGGGTCCGTTTCAGACAACTAGACGCAAGGCGATATCGTCCAGCATATCACGGGACGCTCGACCTCCGTCTGCGCAGATACATCTCGGCTACAGATGTCAAAGGAACTCTAATCGCGCCAACGATCCGCCAGGCAGCGATGGTTCTTTTCCAGCACACGTCGAACTGTTCGCATCCCTCAACGAACAAGCATGACAACGACAACAAATACAGTAGTATCATGCGGGATCGACAAGATTTCGTGTACTATACTCTGACGCTATCTCATTACCATCAACCGCATTACGCAAAGGACGCATCGTACAGTGACAGACGCACATGCCCTACCGGCAGGTGTGCTGTATCCATTCAAACAACACGCCTCTTATTTGCCCTGTATCCTGTGATCCTGTGGTCTGTTCCATCCATTTCTGTGAAACAGGCGGATGGGAGAGTGAACGTGTGGCCCGTTCTCGTAGTCCGACACCACGCAACAAGCACAAAAGGCTAGTCAGTTGTGCGTTGAGGCAATGAACGCAGGGTGGTAAGGATCGGGACAACGAGAGAGACGAGAGACGACACAAGGTTTCCCAAGCTAAAGTAAGCATCGACTTGGCTCCTCGTTTGTCCCGCTCAGAGTTACCATCGTTTCGCCGTTTCCCGTGTTTCGACTGGCCTGCGTTTTCCTCATTGGTCCTGTCCCGCGGCACAAATCTAAATGGGCATCTTATGACGTGCTGATATACCCTCCATCGTGTTTTCTTTTCGGTGTCGCCTGTCGCCTTGTCGTCCATTTTCGGTCGTCTGCTTTTGCGTCTCACGGCGATTTAATAACGAAAATCTGTTTCCGTGCTGCCTACGAGTTCGGCAACGGTGGTAAGTTACCGTTGTCTCAACTTGTTATCAACAACACGGGTCCGCCACCGGCCGGGCGGTGGTCAACCGACTTAACCTCATCATCTTTGCCCGACCACCCGGTTATCCGCCAATCCACGAAGTGTCGCACAATATCCTCGTTTTCTCACAAGAAAACCTTCGCTTCGCTGTTGTGTCATTCTCATGTCAATGTCCATCGCGTTTGTGCTCCCCCAGACGCATCCGGCGTGATCTATGGCTCGACAGGTGCCATGAGACCTAGAAAAGGCCTTTGCACATGCTCTGTTCATGAGCTATGTTCTGCATCGAATCTGCAGCTCAGTCGCCACAATGCATGGAAAGATGCACTAGGGAATAAAACTATATGTATATAAAAAGACAAGAATAGAAGACAACCGAAATAAAAAGACGCAGAACCAGCCACACAGAGTTGCAGGGCAAAACAATAACAGTAAACACACCAAAACCTAACAACCCCAAACACGCAAGCAAAACAACGCGTTGCGATTGGAAACTGCTTGCTGCAAATGACTGTTTTCCTTAATGCATCGCTCATTCGCCAACCATCACACTCAGAATTGGACGGCCTCGACGGCGTCAGCACAAAAAGGTGGGCGTAAGGTGGTATGGAAGGATTCTTGTGTACATGTACAGTAGCCGGATGCATACCCATTCGCGAGGCTGGGGCAAAGCATGGCCTGCATAAAAAGCATAAGGCAGTAAATTGCCGGCTGCATCATATGTGTAGATGGAGGGTGAGGGGGAGACAATTGTGCGTCGTAGCGGTTTTCGTCACCCATATTTAAGAAAAGAAGCAAGAAAAGTCGGAAGTGGCGAAAGCAAGAGACGAATGTAAACAAACGCGAAACAACATCGCCGATCCGCCCAAACATCAGGTCATATTTCCAAGAAACAGCCTCTTGTCGCTCTCATATTGGGCAACATGAGCCACCATTTGTCTCTGCACGTCTTTTGTTCCCCCCAGTTTTGTCCCCGGCCATCCTGTCTGAGTCATATAAACTTTGACGTCGCATCACCGTTCTCCGGCTATCGTGCCCGATGACCTCTAACTGTGACAACGTATACGTCAACGGCGTCCTTGTAAATGGAAAGGCAGGACAAGGGGACCCTTAGCAACAACAAAAAAAGCAGAACAAAACATAGCGGACAGATATGCTCGTCGGGAACAATCAGGAACTTGAGGCGAAGTATCACAAGATTTTAAGACATGCATAGGGACAAACATATACACAGACAACGAGTTTGAGATGTGAACAAACAAGTGTAAAAGAAAACTCCATTCTCACTGGGCTGTGTCAAAACGTATACTACAAAATAATAGTAAGTAGTACGACAGAGTTGGCAACGGGGCAAAAGTGACCGGGATAGCTGCGGAGGCCAGCTAGACGGTCGATCTCGCCTCGCCGATGCTGAGACGGAGGGTGGCAACTAAGGTTCAAACGTGACAAACGAGAAGGTCGGCGAGAGGGTAACATCGGGGACTAAATCTTCTGGCTATTCTGTTCGACGACGCAAAGTCAAAACAGAGCAACACAGTAAAAAAGGCTACAAGATGCAAATGAGGTTTGCGAGTTGTTCCAAGGCACAAATCATTTGAACGCAGTCATATGCACGAATCTAAAGAAAATACCTATACAAGTACAGTCGGACGACGTTATCGACGAAAAACGACGCACACGAAGATAACAAAAGGAATGACGATCATACGAAACAGAACGCCAGTTAAAATGCATTGCGTGGCGATTCTCTTCACTTCGTACTTCTTCCATGCCAAGAAAGCAGAGCAAAGACGTCAGAATGGGGCCATGTGCGTCCCTTGAGGTTTGGGGTAGCTTGTCTCCTACGACTGAACTTTTATGCAGAAGCACGCAAAAAACTACAAAGAAAGGAAAGATAAAAAAATCCAGGCACGACGGCAAAACCGGCCTCAGAGCTGCGATAACACACCAGGATGAATCGAGCAATATTGACTGGCGATCTACACAAAACTCGTCGACCATGTGGATGGAAGACCGAGCGCAACGTACAAAGACCAGAACAGGGCCATTCGGCTTCCACCACATCGCCCAACACAACATCTTTCTTGCTTTACAATCACGACACCGGCACCACTCAAGGACCGGCGCTAGTGCACGAAAGTGAGTACAGAATAGATTGCTTTTTCTTTTTCCTGCCCGCCGAGGAGGCTGCGCGTCTTCGAGCAGCGTGGTGCTCACCGCCTTTTCTAACTTTCTCCTTCCACCCTCTCTCCTCCCACATTCGTTTTCCTTTCCCTTTGCCCCCTACTGTTATCCAATAATATTCTAGCTCGTCGGATAATCTGGCAATTCTATGCTTGCTTCCACTGCGAATACGGATCTGTTTCGCGTCTTCGAGTTTCCGTCTCCAGTCTCCGTCCACTCTTGGCCATGCTCGTGACAAAATGGAAGGCCAGGACAGGCCAGGCCAGATCGGGTGTCTGCACTCTTGATCGGCTGCAAGTAAGACGGAGAACATGATGGACGCCCCTTTCCGACAGTGTCTGTCGCCATTGGCGCTCTGCAGGTTCTCACGTGCTGGGACAACTCAGCCAACAGATCAGCTTGTCGACCGCACTAAACAAACTTTGTTGGCTTTGCTTTTCTTTCACATTCTTGATCCAATATTCGTCACACCAGGCTAGGTCCTCTGTTTAGATGGATAAGGAGGCATGTCAGAAGGCAACAAAGGAAGACCCCAGGTAGAGAAACCTGTACCGGCTAGCTCTGTACGTCAACAGTTGTCGCTAACCTACTCTCTCAGCAAAAGGCAAGTCTACACAAGTTGCCGGAAGTGTATAAAAGGGTCAGGAGGCGAAGACGACGACACCGACGGATCGTCGGCAGACCACAGGCCGAGCGAGACCTGTTGCCAAAATATCCATGCGTTTGGCCTTGGCGGCCAGGTTGGTCATGCCATTGTTTGTGGACACAGGCCGGAGTGGACTATAGCAAAAGGACATGCAGGTAACGTTGGGGTTCTCGTACATGTATTCTGGCTTCAGGTCGGTGCCTAAATCCGTCATGGTCCCGGGCGCGGTAAGCGCTGTGTAGGCACTGCGGTCGTGGTCGGAGTCGAGGCTGCCTGTTAGGCAGATAGGAACAAATCAGCGGTGTCCCAGAGCAAAGGCCTCTCTCATGTGTGCAATGTCGGCGATGTATGTTCGGAATAGTTGGATGGCCTTACCTACACCGTAGGTAGTTTCCCGGTCGGGCACTTCCAGGCAAGGGGTCCAACCCCTCGGTCAGAACAAGTTTGAGGAGTGTGATGTGTCTTGTTGGGAGGCGGCCACGCGGCAGGTGGCCGCGGTCGTCCAGAACGGCGGCGGCAAGAAAGAAGGGCAGCAGCACGATAATAAACACCAAGAGCAGCAAGGCACCGTTAGGTATGTATTCACTACGGCGATGTAGGTGGGCTCATGGGCACGCCGGAACAGGCCAAACGTCGCGATTTCATGTCCCAGAAATTGGTTGAGTGCAACGAGGTGTCTTGCGGCAAAGGAAAGTTATATCAATAAGACCGTTGGAGCACACACGTCCGAACAGAAGAGGATAGGCGAATAACCTCCTCTTTGGATGGCGCGATCACGTTCCATCCCCATGCCGCTCCATGTATGGCAGGTATCCATTAGGCCAAGATACCAAAAAGATGTCTTGTAGTTGTGGTTCCAGAATATCCTGTAAACAAAAAGGCCGTGCCATGTTCCCTCGTGGCCAAGTATCTGGGCGATGACGCGGTTGCAGCGTTCAATTCACGAGGGCTCGACGTCATCGGGATACCTTGAGGCACGATGAATAGAGACGAATGTGGCCGTCGTCGGTATGAGTGGATTTGAATTAAGATCTGCTGCAAAGACCTGAAACGAGACAGAGAGGACACGACTGCTTGAGTCGGATGTATACGGAGAAGAGGAGTAAAAGTTGCTTTGTAGTTAAAGTGACCGTGACATGAACTTGATGCAAGGTATTTATGAGGTATGCGAAAGAGCTCATTTGTTCTAAGTTTGGATGTCCTCGGAAAGGTGAAGGAAAGAAAGCACTTGATGGTCAAGCGATGGGTAATGGGTTTCAATGAGGAAGGGGCCATCACCCTTCAGTTTTGTCCCTCTTTGGTCCTCGACCCAGCTAGGCATGAGCAATAGTTGCTCTTTCTTCAAATTATGGGCAGTCACAATCCCGAAACAGAAGTCGCGATGTGTATATCCTATGATGCACAGGTAAACGGCCGTCAATGTCGACTTGGCCGTCTACTTTCCATAACTTAGCCATTACTCAATGAGCCCAGGATTACCAGACAATCGACAATACTGCACCCACGAGGTATATCATCTCTTGTGTCGACAATACTTTTCTCTCTCCCATTATACTGGAACGACGACTTCAAGCAGACTGTCGATAGCCATATATAAATGTGACGGTTTTACAGTATCCTTTATGTTATATCCTGCCCCCTTCCCCATTTACTTTATCTTTGTCAGACGTTCTCAACCATTGTCTCACCGCAAGATAGTTGAACAAGAGACAATAGCTTGTTACCGCTTCCATACCGTGCCGTCTCGCCCTTCTTCAATTCTCTATTTAAACTCTTATTACTAATATTCTTTGTACTTGATGCAAAATGCTAAATTCATGTTGCCTTGGGCCGCGCATAAAACTGCTGTCAAGAGACTTGCTAAGAGTGGTTGCCTTGCGAGGCTGGCTCGGGAACGAGCAAGTTTACAGGATTGGTTCAAAGCGGCAGCCTATTTGGCCGACCAGTCTCGTTACACCTCCACTCTCAGACTGCAGTTCGCGCCTGGTCTTTTCCAAATATATGATGCATATCGTTCACAAAATTCCTGTTCCGCGATAGCCGAACGAGGCGACCAGTAAGTTCCCTTGACTATGATCATGGCAGACACACCAGATTCTTGCTACTTCCCGCATTTTCGGCATTCGAAAAACTATTAATAATAATAATAATAATAGTAATACAGAAACCGGCTCCTTTGGTAATGATGGCATCATGCAAGGCACATCTCTGTGAGTCGTCGGAGTCGGCTGACGGAGTATTCTCGTTCGAAACCGGCACATGCACATTGCCTGAGATGGCCACCATGTGAGTCGACTGACTCAAGTTGCCGGGCGCGCGCCAGGCTCGCCACGCCATCAGTGTTCCATTAAGGGCTCTTGGCACGATCGAAGTGGAAATGTGGGAGACCCCTGGACTGCTTGAGAGCAGACGTGAACACGAGTTAACAAAAAGGGGGAGGATGAAGACAACCGAACGTGCTATAAAACTCAGCTTCGCAAAATACAACGGCCTAGAAGATGTTAAACAAAGACGGTTACGAGAGCAGAATCCAGTTTCTGGGTCTCAGGGAAAAATCCTGTGTCTCAGAAGCAAGACAATCAACGATGCAGAGAACGTCAACAACAGTCAGATGGCCAATAATTAAGGTGGAATAAAGTGTAACTCCAACGCCGATGAAGCTTAAAGGGGAAATGCATTCTCAATGTTTCCTGGAAAAGGGGTGTGGCCGCTGTGCCAAGGTGGTGTCGTGCTGTGTCTCAGCTTACGAGTTTTGCTGTGGCGTAAGCCGCGTAGGAAAAGGTGTAGGTCGGCAAGAATACCAGGGTGAAATTAGATCACTCAAAGCGCTGTAAGAAACACAGGCTAAGTCGGCTACTACGGTCACAGCCTCGTCGTCGTTGTCTTCGTGCTATTTACAGGCGGTTTCTAGCTGTTTTAGGCCCTAGTGGACACTAATCGGAGCGGACAGTAGTGGTCACGGGTGCTTCCAGCGGCTCGCTCGGGTCTAAGGTCACGCTAAGAGGCTGCTCGTACTGAACCTAGTGCGCTAAAAGGCCCTCTAAAATCACGATAAAGAGACGTCCGTGCAAGGCGATGGAGGAGGGAAGGCGCGGTCGTCAGGCACGACACCGTCATCATGGCGCCTTCCATCTGGCATGTGTAGCCTTCTTACCGACCTTCTCTGGCCATTTGGGAGGCTTTTTGAACATTTCGAGTTTTCGGTGTCTTGATACACACTCTCCTCTTTTAGAGCAATCGAACAATTATCATTTGGCCTTGCGACTCCCGAAGTTTCGCGCGCTAAATGACTGCGCCGCTACCGCAGGCACACATGCTGTTTGGTGCCTTTTACGAGATGCCTCCCTCGATCTACTCATCCTACTTGAATCTTACTCCGAAGAATCTTGGGCCACCAATAGTCGTAGGGATCCTCAAGATTCCATTTTCCACAGAGTCCTAGATGGTGTGTTAGACCAGCTGGAGCAAGCTGAGGACGACAGATCGAATGACAGCACGCTGGTCGCGCATGGGCTGGTCTTCTCCAGCAAGGAAAAAAGTGAGACACTCCCACTCTAATCTGCATTTTCTGCGATGGCCGGTGACCACTCTGACTGGTCGGGGTTACGACTGTCACATTGGGCTCTCTTGATAGTGCCGGCTTCGTTTGCTTCCTCGCCCATAATGAGGCTCCCGATGCCCATCCAGCGCCCACCTCTTCACGCCTCTCCTCTCTATCTAGGACAGGCAGCGAGATGAGGGTGGGCAGGTGTGCCCCTTTGCCCGCTCTGTCTCTCACTCCGCCGCCTGCCCCTCCTCGCTCGCTTTGCATCATCGTGATGGTGTGCACTGGGCCACACAAGAGTCCCCCACCGGGCTTTTCATGGCTTTGCTGATCTGGCTGGTCATTGCCACTTCCATTTTTCGCCTGCCTTTTATCTTCTCCTCTCTTGTATTTGGTTCTCCGTGTTCTGATCCTAGATGTCGTTTGTTTTCTACTGGCCCTTCTCTTTGTGTCATTCACGACATCTTCTCGTCCTACTTTTAGTCCAATTTACCCATTTCATGCACTTACACTTCATCCTATTTCTCTTCTCTCGTCCTCTTTCTACCTTCTTCCTTCATCTTCTGTTTTCTTCGGCCATCTGTCACTCCTCTCCTCTTATGTCAGAGGCAGGACCTGCAAACATATAAATATACGAGGCCTCCGCATTTTCAGCCAAAAGCTCGTCTGTTGACGGATGTCCTTCCCTTTTAATTCGGTTACACTGCATATGCCTCGCAACCTCCTTCAATATCACTCGTCGACGCTTACTGGACCGTTTCTTGTTACAGCCTTCTACAACTTCATCTGAAAAAAGGACAGACAAAGGGACAACCAAGGAGCGATGCACAAAGCAGAATTTACAAATTTGAAATCTGAAAACCGACAAAACAACGTCAAGCGACAGACAGCCTCCTAACTCTTTGGTTCTTCAATATTGCGTGAGACGGGCAATACGAGGCTGTGGCGAAACATTGTTTCCTTCCTCTTTCATCTTTCTTACCCCCCTCCTTACTGTCGCTCCCGCATGATATACCAATCACTCGCTTCATATAGACGGCCAAATTTCTCGCACTTTTATTCCTTCCCTGCTTCTATTTCTTGTCTTCTTTGTCTTCTTTATCGTCCTTGTCTTCTTTGTCTTTTTTGGCCGCCTGTCTAGTTCGGTGCAAACTCATTGCCTGCCTATCCGTTCTCTTGCCTCCCATACACACCATGGTGCACGGCCTCGCTGAGTCGTAAGAGACATAAGTGTACCGGCATCATAACTTCGTCGGCCAGGGCCGATAAAGAGGCCAAACTTGCACAAAAAACAGAACGAAAGAAATCCAAGTACACCCTGGTCATAATCACAAACATGCCTGCGTCGTCACACTCGTCAGCCGCGTACGGATGGCGCGAGTCGTGGCCGCCTGCGCAGATACATTTACAGCCAGCCGCGACGACCGGCGACCGCAGAGGGGACGACGCCGCCACGGTTAAGGAGGAGACCGGAGGCGACCTCCACAACGATAACATGCAGCTCACCGACGACAACCCGCTTGTGTACTTTCTCACCCCAACACCTCTGCTCTCCGTCGACGATGACGGCGAAAGCTACTTTGTAGACGACTCAGATTCGTCTTCCATTTTTCATGACAACGAGCACGATGACGATACCGGTTTCTATTTCGGCACCAGCATGGACTTCGAGTTTGATGCCGGCATCGAGGATGACACGTACCCGCAGCCCATTATCCGCAGCGTCAGCCCGTCGTCCCTGAGCGGGACCCTTGGCAGCGGAGGGCGCACTTCCCACACAGTCATGCGGCCGCCCACACCTCCTCACTCGGCGACAGCTCGCCAACCCGGCCGCCAACCCGGCAACAACAACCTTACTGGAGCTGATCCCTTAATGTTTGATAACATGGACACCGCCGTCGTCTACGAAGACGGGGAGAATTATATCCACTTTGGTGACGGAGACTACTCAGCCCATCGCAGCCCATCGTCCTCGCCGACCATTGACCGCACGTCTTCTCGCTCCTCGAGCCACGCCCTGTCGCCTCCACCTCTATCATCGTCACCGGGCGAACCCCGGTCGCTACCGGACATCCACGACCTATACACACACCACCGCCTCAACAACTCTCAAACACACCTCTCTGTCGCTGGTGCCACGATTGTTCGGCGCAGGTCGCCGCGGTCCTGGCGCGTGCCGAGCCCAGACGTGTTTTCCATTGAGGAAGAGACGGCAGAGGAGCTGTCGTCTGGTGTCGCCGCCTCACATGGCCACCCAGGGCGTCCTCATCACGACCACCACACCTCTGAAAGACATCTACACGTAGAGGCTGCAAAGCCGCCCTTGAAGAAGCGGGTTCGTTTCGTGCTACCCGGCGAGGAGGTTGCACAAGGAGCTTAAATTCCTTTCACACCAGATGCTTGTCCTTTATCTACCGTCGTGCTTTTTTTTTTGTCTTTTATTTTCGTTACCCAAGCTCTACACGCATTTAGCTTGTGGCATAATTGTCTTGTATCTGCATCCGGCGGTGTTGGAGGTTCCTCTGGCTAGGGTACCGTGTTTTATTTTGCTGCTGTTTTGGCTTCATTTTTCTTCCTCGCTGTCTCGGCTCCAGTTCCTTGTCTTTAAGCTTTTGGGTTTCTGTTCCCTGGACTGCGTCACAACTTGCATTTCATCATGGTTCATTTGGGTAGTACCATCGTACGTTTAAGCCCTTTGCGCAGACAATAAATATTAGCACACTTCATCTCCAATCTGTATTTCTATATATAAAAAAGCGTGATATCCTCGGGTTTGCCATGACGAAACCTAGATCTTTTACTCCCGATACAACAGGCCATCGACGATCGCTTTGTGCGCATCCACAATTACGCGGATAACTATGGGACTACATATTTGTGCCCAATGTGGTAGTGACAGGGGACAGATTGGCACCCGTCAAATACCGGGAAATCATGTGGGAGCTGCGGACAGTGTCTGGGCGGGTCGAAAACAGGGCAACTCCCGACTTATCCGTTTGGACAGTTAACTTTGTCGCGTTTGCCATGCCAGTCGCTCGCCAAGGGCCAAGGCGTCTTAATATATTTGTTCCATGGCACTTGAAGCGCCTGACCATACCGCTCCAAAAAAGCCAAGGAGCATCGCTTGACACGGTGAGTGGCCTTGCGATCTTGCGATGATACTGTCCACGAGTGAGAAAAGGAATGCATAAGGCCGATGATGCGGGTAGCCTATGAACAGCTGAAGCGGAAGCGCAGAAATTTTGCAAGAAGGCTTGGCCTGATTTCAGCCAACGACAGACCTCGACAGGACTTGATTCCGACTTTACGGGACATGTTCATCAGCGCAAACGACCATCCTGTCATCCAACAGTGGTCTGTTTCAGGCCTGTCAAAATTGTCCGTTGCTGGGCAGCCGCACTCGAGCTGCGGGGCCCTTTCGATCTTTCCTCACCTGCATGTTGTAATATCGGCTGGACCCACCCCCTTGCCTTCCTGTAGTGGCGCGCGTCGTAAAAGGATCGGGCTTTGGGAGAGGCTCAGGAAGCTAAACCCAAAGCTCTCTCGAAAGAGTGGGCACGTATGTTGTATCCCTCGCCGAAAAGCATGTATGGCAACCTCGTATTTATTATGCTGCAGCAGAGGACTTTCGCAAAAGCCGAGTGGAACATACCAATGCGCCTTGAAGATCAACAGCTGACTCTTGCAAGACAGGCCATATTACGGCTACAGGATAATGACGACGTATTATTACTGTTTTGCTAAATGAATAGGATCTTGCTCCTGCCTGTTTGATATTCTGGTTTTATTCCGTACTTTGGTCGATTTCCAGAGTCGCAGCTGCTGCGTTAGCGCCATCGACAAACCTGCTCCATCGTACCTTCTGTTGTAGGAGGGGCCAGCCCATGCCGGAAACGCCACCAGCGCTCAATGTTTACTCCTGGCTGCTCCTCGGCACGTCATTGGTCCGGACCAACCCTTGGCCGCAGCGCAAACTCACCTTGTCGAGGACTGAGGGCCCCCTACCAGAATGGCCGTATCTTGTCGAGTCACCACTCCATTGTTTGTCTCTTGTAGTTTTTGTTTTGTTTTTGTCCCTGTTGCCAAATAGAGACAGAAATACGACAACCGAGCAATCACGAAGTGAATGAGGGCACAAGCTACCCTGTAAGGCTAGCCGGTCGCTCTTGCCGCCACATTTGACAGGATTCCAACACGCCTGCCTTTCCGGATTGAAGCTTCTCTTCAAATCTGTGACCTCTTTCGTCATTGTCATCCCATCGTCCCTTCCCTGCCATCTGCGTCAGCAAACCTTCATTTTTTTAAGAATAAAAAACTTCCGCACACGATATACGACCTCTGTTATCGACCTCGACGACCTCTCACAGACAATCATCTTCGGTTTCCTTCTCGCTCGACTCCCACTCTGCCGATTATTTACCCATCTTCCTCCATCCGCATTTCTGTCCCTGCGAACTCGACTCTGGCCTCAGCCATCTTCAAATACCTTCTTTCCACCACACCTCCACACGGGTTTCTACAGATTCGTTCTCGCGGCTGTTTCTCGGAGACTACAACTTCTCGACGTCACTGGCTACCATGTGCTCAGAGTCCCGGGCTCAGCTCTGACCAATTTGGCCCGTTCTGTTGTGTAGCTCTTTTGCTATCGATGTACTCTGGATCACAACAGTAGAACAAGTATGCCCTGCAGCACTTCGGTATGTGTTACCAGCTGTCCTCCCACAGCTCCCATTGCCTCTTGTTCCCTCCTTTCTCCTCGTTTCCTCCGTCTGTTGTATTGTTCAGGCCTAGTCGGAAAGCGGTGCAAATCGGTCACGGAGAAGGAAGCAGAGGCACGAGGACAGTATAACAAGAGCACGAGCAAAGACGTTGCGCGAACTCATGGTTCGGATCGATCTGGATCGCTGCCCTTTAACGGCCTCGCTGATCTGCCGTCGCTCATCACCCTTGTTTTCTCTTCCGCGTTCCATCTCTCCGCCCTCTTTGTGTACCCCATGTGCGCGTCCATTCCAGTGGTCGAGAAAGAAAGCCTCATGCCCAGAACGAGGAGGGCTGTCATGAATCTTCGCGTAACCAACTAAGGAATGCAACTAACCATTTTGTCAATATTCCCCGGTCTCTTTTTCGCTTTCTAGTCCAGCATTCCTCCACAGCTAGTAGACCATGCCTTCTGCTAGTCAAGTCGCCGGCGGCGACGACGACGCTTCGTCCTCCTCGTCGCCTTCCTCAAATCCTTCCACATCGACATACCGGGCTGCCACGCCACAGAAACAGAAACAGACACCTGGCAATGACGCGCCTACCACTCCCAAAAATCGAAATGCCTCTGCTGGTCAGACTCCTAGGAGTGCGCCTGCCGCTGCTGCCGCAGGACTTGGTGCCGTGGCCGGCGGTACCAACCGGCCACGCCGCCTCTCACAGTCCCAAAAAGTCCAGCCTACTCTCCTTACTGACTTCTTTCTCGGCCGCCCGTCCCAAGCTCGTGTCCAAGCGCAACGTAAGAAGATGAACGATGTCGCCGCAGTCAAGGCAGAAATGCGCACAGCTATGCGCCAGTCATCTGTTATGAGACTGCAGCAACCTGGCGGTGTCCGGGACCGCGTCAAGAACTGGCAGAAAGCAAACGCTGCTGCCATGGCCAGAGGCAACCCCGAAGCCGAACCAAGTGAGCCCACGGATGTCGCAGCCGGTACTGACGACCAAAGCGTCACGGAAGAAGACCGCATTCGCATACGCGCCCGCCAGAAACTACGAGCCCCCAAACAACCGGCGGCTAAGAAGGAGTATCCCAAAACCGACGGCGAAGATAACGGTCCCAGCAGCGGGTTGAGAAAAAAAGGCAAGGCCGGTCTCAATGACCGGTCTGGCAAATCAGAAGGCGGCAACGAAAGTGATCCTGGCTATGACGTTTTTGAAGATCCTGGACCCAAGTTCCACACGGTGAAGACTCCGAAAGGAAGGAAGGGTCTAAACGGGGTGATCAATGCTGGGGAAGGTAGTCCGCCGAAGAAGAGGATTGTTAGTGACGAACACTGGATGAAGCGGAGAACCCGAACCTCGCCAAAGACCCGAAGCCCTAAAACAAAAGCAGGAGCTGCCGCTGGAATTGGATCTTCGATGCCAATCCCGAAAGATTTTCTTCAGCGGACAGCACAAAATCCGTCCGTCAAAAACAAGATCAAAGACTGGGCAAATAGAGTCGAGCCGCACAGTCCCCCGAAATCGCCACGCCGCGACTACCGCAAAGAAAGTCCCGTCGGCGAAGACGACGAGAGCGATGTGACCAAAGGACCGGGACCGACGAGCTGGCGTAGTGCGCCTGACGACGGGATCCGCGTTCGCCCTATCCGCTCCACGAGATCTGCAGAAGACAGCCGGGCTCGGGAACAACAACGTGCAGTGAAAGACAATACCACTCGATGGAAGAAGACGCAAGACGATGACGGCATCCGCATCAGGCCAATGCTACCCAATGAGCCGACTGAGGACATCATCGAGGTGATTCTCTCTGAGGAAGAAGAACAGGTCACCCCCCGCAAAAAGAAAACTATACCCAACGACGGTATCCGGGTCCATCCCAGCAGGGCTACGAATCCAAACGGCGACGCAAAAGAGAACTTCAACAAGCGCAGAGTCTCGGCAACAAAAAAGAACGCGCCTGTTTCAGCATCCTCGCAAGAACGTCCCAGGACCGAATCTCTTGGTACATCCACTACGCATAGTGCACCGACAGAGAGCACACAATTTGAAGAATCGTCCCTAATTCCGGTTGACTCCATCACCGAGGAGTCAGAGTCGGTCCTCCGTACCCCGACAAAGAAGCCCGTTCCAAGACCTCGCCCAAGGCTAAAGGTGAAAGAGCCATTGCGGCGGAGGCGCAGTCCAAGTCCGACTGAGACTCGAGGTGACGAAACGATGACAAGGAATGGGTCTTTCCACGAAGGCTCAGTGGGATCCTGGTCTGACAATGACGATGACAGCAACTCAATTGCTGACTCCTACGGACCGTCCACCGTACCACCAAAATCCCTAGCTGACATTCCCGTGGGATACTCCGCCTTTAGCGAACTTGATTTACCTATTCGCGGAGGAGGCGGCAGGGGAAGGCCCCGAACTGTGCGGAAAGAGAGCTTCAAAGGCGTTCCCAGTGTCCTGAAGAAGGTTGTCAGCGAGGGCAAAAAGATTCTCCACGACAAAGTTGACCCACCCAAACCTGTGGTGAACCAGCCTCCGAGCATCGAAAACTGGCTGCACGGCACAGTTGATCCTTTTGTTGAGCCGACTCCGGCACGTAAGGTCTCATCAGCGCAGGCCCGCCAGTCGACCGAGACGCAGTGGAAGAAGGATGTACAGAGAAGGTCGACCTCAGAGACTCGGAAACGCGACATCGGACGGTCCCCCACACAGTCACCAAATGAAACCCGCAGAGTGAGCAGCCAGAAGGACTCGGAGTTCAAGTCCACGATTCAGTCCGAGACGGAGCTTACTACCACGGACACTGTGACAACTGCGACAAAAACGACGCCTGTTAAAACCCGCTCCTCTCCCGCAACGACGCCGGAACCAGTTCCAGAAACCCCGAAATCGAAAACGGAGCCTGTGAGCGGTCTCAAGCGGAGCGGAGCTACTAGAAGTGCACCGTCTCCTCTGAAGTCGGGAAGCGCCAAGAAACCTTTCAGAGAACTTCTCCGCGACGCTTTCCGAGGCGAGTCTGGTGTGGTATACAAGCCAACAACGCCAATCCCCAGCTACGAGACCGTACGAGACCGCAACCGGTACTTGGGAACGGAATCTGAGGATAGCTATGAAGACACCATTGACGAGTGTAAACCACGCCGTCGCTCATCTGGTGCATCATCCAAGAGCGGCACGCTGACTGCTTTCACAGAATCGGCTGTTGATTCTGGAATCACTGAGAGCAGTGATGGAAGCAGCAGCTTTGTCAGCTCTGCCACGCCTTCATCGGGCCTTCCCAGGCGTCGGCCCCCGCCAACAAGCGGTGATCATGAGTTGTCAACGATTGTCTCGGTCGAGTCGTATAGCACACAGCCATCCGACACAATGTCCACAATCTCTGAGTCTACTGTGACGCAAGATACCATCCTTACGAAGGGTTCAGGGGATCTTTCGCGACAAAAGAGCCAAAAGTCGTCCACGGGCCTCAAACGGCGCCTAACCAAGCACTCCGACCTTGTGTCCGTCTTGTCACTGCCAGAAGACTCCCAGCTGCCGGCACGTACAAGAAGCATACGCCTCGCTCGCAGCCTACACAGAAAAACAAGCAAGCTCGACAACGCGAACCTAGACGACCTACTTTTGGAGTTCCAAGAAGACGAGAACATTTACCGACGAGAACTCAAGACGCTTGCCAGTGGAGTCATCCCCGTTCTGTTGACCCAGTTCGTCGACGAAAAGGGCGACGGCAGGGCCGCAGACGTTTTCCGTGTCGACCTCTCCAATCATAAGGCCGACATTATGTCGAGAGCCGTCGTCAACATGGGCGTAATGCTTGAGAAATTAAGTCTGCTGCATCAGTTCGTTCCCGTCACTGATGCGCCCCGCATGGTGGACTGGCTTGAGAAAGTCTATCCAATCTACGACAACTACCTCGATGTCTGGCGACTGGGTTTCCAGGGCGTCATTGTCAACCTAGCACCAGCGGCTGGCAAGTCGGTCGAAGAAGACTCGATGGTCAACGGCATGGAGCGCAACGAGGAGGGCGATGTCCTCGACGAAAATGGCGAGAGGGTGGACGTCGCATATTTGCTGAGACGCCCTCTTGTGCGAATTAAATGGATGTTAAAATTTGCAAAGGTAACTTCCAACAAACACGTCTCGAGTTTTTCTTTTATTCTCGTTTCGCTAACATGTCTGTCCAGGGCGTCAACATTATCCTCGGCAGAGGCGTGGCTGGCGATATTGTCTACAAGCTCGAAAACCTTCTTGAAAAGGCAAGACGACGCAACCGGGAAGAAATTGCTCGCAAAGTGGACGAAGATGCAAGCAGTACCGATACGACACGGGTGCGCGACCTCCGCACCCTTGCCGTCCTAGACAATGTCAACATCGACCAAACACGGCAAGTGAGCGCCAAGGATTGGTTTGACTTGAGCCTCTCGCACTCCAATGGCCAGAGACTTGACTGCCAAGTCGAACTTATTTTCCGTGACAAGATCAGTGATGCGACGGATCAGGGCGATGTCCTGATCCGGGAGACTGGTGGTGGCGACCAGTCTTGGCTCCTCTTCCCTCCGATTCCCCGGTCGCAAATCTCAGCATGTAAGGGCCAGGATAATCTTTCGCTCACGGTGATGATTCGTGATACCTACAAGGGGCGTGAGTGGTACGAGCTCATTACCGTCGTCGCTGAGCTCGACGAGACAGCTGCCGACTGGCTGGACATACTGGGAACGAGCCCAATACCACCGCCAGCTTCAAACCGCTTGTCCCTGACTCCCCGAAACCCCGAGGAAGCAGATGTACCTGTCGGCGAACGCAAGTTCAAGGGCGTCCTCGAGGATGAGGCGCAAGTCGACAGCCTAAGATCTCCGACGACGCCTACTCGGTACCACAAACGACGACCGTCTGCCCCGGGGTATCCTGCTCGCAGCGGCTCATCGAGCCACCCACTGCGTGAGGACATGCACCCGGATCCATTACAGCTAAAGTCTTCAGCAAGTGCGCCGTCTATCCGTGATGATGGCGCTCCTCCCCCGCCTGCTCACCGTGAGCCGGTTACAAAAGCGACCCCGATCATCGAACCTCCCGTCGATCTCAATCCCCCGGTAGCACGAGTCCGCCGTCGCACATCATCGCCCCTGAAGCACGAATACCACCCATCCGACATTTCGTCAGGGAGCGATTCGACATCTGACAGCTCTGGCTCTGAGTCTGACTCGTCATCGGACGAACTTGAGGAGGACGATGTGCCCGACACACTTCCTGGCATCAGCATTAAGCAACCGGAC